>NC_056577.1:6850639-9747644 GCF_018340385.1 Cyprinus carpio
GAATAGGTTTGATTTTAAAAGTCAGTTTCTTTCTAGGCATGTTTTGCTACTGAAAATCTATCAATCATTTCCAGTTTGGCTAGGAAAAAGATACAGTTTAAGACACTTTGACATTTTGTGACAGCATAACCCAATAGCAGGGCATTGTGACATTAAAAATATGGACATGGTATTTTTTTTAGGGGTTTTTTTTTCAGCAAAATGTCTTTTTTGAAACACAAAACAAGTCATGTAAAAGCAAACATGTAAAATGTAAATTTTTTTTTTTTTTTAAATTACAACATTTAAAACATTTGAGAAAATATGCGGACATGAAATGTTTATATAAGTCCTGACTAAGCACACAGTTTAATGTTTTCAGTTGAAATCTGAATGTGTAAATAATGTTTTTTTTTTTTTTAAATAATGTTTTGTTTTAGCCTGGATTTGTTAAAGCAGCAGTTATAACAAGTATATGATGATTGGTATTTTAGTTAGAAGGTCAGAATTTACCAAAAAAAAAAAAAAATCTATTTTAAAGGAATTGTTCACCCAAAACTGAAAATTTGCTGAATATTTACTCACCCTCAGGCCATCCAAGATATAGAAGAGTTTGTTTCTTCTTCAGAACAGATTTGGAGAAATGTAGCATTACATCAGTTGCTCACTAATGGATCCTCTGCAGTGAATGGGTGCCATCAGAATGAGAGTCCAAAGAGCTGATAAAAACAACAATAATCCACAAGTGATCCAAACCACTCCAGTCCATCAATTAACATATGTTTTTTATATTTGTAAAAAAAAAAAAAATTACAATTTTTTAACGTAAAACTATTGTTTCCAGCTAAAATACTTCTTAGTCCATAATTCATAATAACAACTCTTCCAGTGAAAAAGTCCATTCCCTATTTTCCTCTCACACCAAAACACAACAAAATCCACTGACATATGTTTAGAACTATTTTTGCTATGCATAATTCTCTTCTGATTCAGACAAGATTACTTTTTCACTGGAGAGAGCAATATTATGGATAGAAGACTCATATTTTAGCCAGAAGCAATAGTTTGAATTATTGAACACCATAATGATGGATTTGTTGACTGCAAACATGCAGCCTTTTCACTTCACAACATTTTAATTGACGGACTGGTGTCATGTGGATTACTTGTGGATTATTGTGATGTTTTTATCAGCTGTTTGGACTCTCATTCTGACGGCACCCATTCACTGCAGAGGATCCAGTGGTGAGTAAGTGATGGAATGCTACATTTCTCCAAATCTGTTCTGATGAAGAAACAAACTCAAACACACCTTGGATTGCACTGTGTGACTAGCCCCAGCCTCACTTTAAGAAGCATCATTTAAAATTTAAGCCTCATACTTTGACATTCATGAATTAGGACAATGCGGTTATCAGGGAATGTGTTCTACATCTCAAGTAACTCCATCTGGGAATGTTCAGGGATGACTAGTGGGGGTTCATGTGAAGGCGGGATATGAGAGGGATAAACAGATTGCAGTATAGCCTGAAGACATGGCAGGATCATAGTTTCTTCAGTTCAGTGTGTGTAGTTGTTAACATTCTTGTAGTTTGTACACATAAAGCATACTAGTGAAGATCAGAAATGTATACACACATTCATCAGCGTCATGCTCATTCAACCGCCCCCTCAGAATTCTGAGACTTGCAACCTCCAAATGAGTCTTTGATAATTAGTTGCACGGTTACAGTGAGTGCAAGAATGTTTGACTGAAACGTTCAGATTGCACAGATCATCATCAGTCCAGTTGAATCACACCTTATGTAGATCATTTGCTGTAATATGAGGGTTCATATTTGTATCTAAAGGGAGCATATTTCTACATATCAGTACCTAAAACTGTACATATTAGTACCTAAAAGGAACAAGTACCTTTTGAAAAGGTATCGCCCTAGTGACAGCTATTGTACCTTTTTTTCTGAGAGTGATAAAGCAATAAGCCCCAAGAAGCCGTGGTTTACAGTGAATTTATAACAGCTAAAGGCAAAAGTTACACAAAACATAAAACAAAAAATAACATTTCATCTTCTTTTTCCCTTTCCAGGACTCTAGATTCTTTTTCTCAGCTATATAACCTTGTTTCTCAAGGCTTTCAGTGTTTTACCTCAGTGGATTGTTCCACACCAAGGACTCACAGCTTTCTGGATTGTGATTGGCTAGACGAAGCAAAACATTGAATCATGGGGAATATTTTTGGCAATCTGCTGAAGAGTCTGATAGGGAAGAAAGAGATGCGAATTCTGATGGTTGGATTAGATGCTGCTGGTAAAACCACCATCCTTTACAAACTGAAGCTGGGAGAGATCGTGACCACCATCCCAACCATTGGTAAAATCCTTCTCTTATTTAATGCTATTGTTATGTTGACTTTGTTACAATACTGTTATACAGTTATCTGTACATCCTTAGGCAGAATTCAAGCTCTGAGACACAATGTCATTTCAAATTAATTAACTAATGAATTAATTAAATATAATTAACTTTTGTGAAACAGCTGGTTGAAGAACATTTCCATTTAAGTTTTTTTTTAATTACAATTTAGTTAATTCCTTTTCTTGTGGGTTGAGGCCATTAAAATTTAAATGTACTATTCGAAATTAAATAGAAAAGATTATTCAGTTCTGAATTTTGACTGTTAAACTGTAACTTTTAGTTTCCATTTATTGGAATACTTTAATGCTGTGTTTAATTACTGTTGGCAAATATAAATGCTTCCCATAGCAGAAAGTATAGCATGTCATAGCATGTCAGGTATACAGTATTTGTAGAAGTCTATAAGTAAGCAAGTTATTTTTAAGAAATTAAATTGTTACAATTTCCCTACAGTGTCCCTACATATACAGTATCTAGAGCTGTTATATTTTACAGTTGCTGCGAGATGAATGTACAGTAACTGAATTGTACTGTGATTCTGGGCCACACAGTGTAAGTTTGTGATGTTTGTGCTTTCAGGCTTTAACGTGGAGACAGTGGAGTACAAGAACATCAGCTTCACTGTGTGGGATGTGGGTGGTCAGGATAAAATCAGACCACTCTGGAGACACTACTTTCAAAATACACAGGGTGAGTTACACATACACACAACTTCTCCCACTTAAACACAAGCTGTATTGAGTTGTCTGTGTAAATGATTGTACTTTGTGTTCAGTGAGCACAAACTGCATTTACACTGCTGTGCCTGCAGAGCCACCTTGTAAACATCAGTCAAGCAGGGTTATTATACTTACTGTAACTAAAATTAAAACCACAAAAAAAATTTGTTACTTCAATTAAAATAAACATTAACTGAAAGAATGTATATATATATATATATATATATATATATATATATATATATATATATATATATATATATAATAACATAACTGTTATTATTTTATTTAAAAAACTTGATGTATTAATAGAACTAAAACTGAAATAGAAAAAATCATAAAAACTATACAGTCATACTTTATAAAAACAAATAAAGATAACAAAAACACACTTCTAAAACAACTAAAATGTAAGAAAAAATTGAAAATTTTAATAAAAACTACTGATAGTGATACTAAAACAACACTAGTTAAGATGTTCACATATTAGTGCAAATTAGCTCAAAAAGTATTATTCATAAATAAAAAATATTCTTTTTAAACAACACATTGCATAGCTGAATACAACCATTTATTCTTTTGTGTTGTGTTAATGTTGGTTGCTTGGTGAATAATATTTAGTCTCTATTCTTTACCTATGCTAATTTTTCTTACCTTAGGTCTTATCTTCGTGGTTGACAGCAACGATCGGGAGCGAGTTAACGAGGCGCGGGAGGAGTTAATGAGGATGCTTGCAGAAGACGAACTGCGTGATGCTGTCCTTCTTGTCTTTGCAAACAAACAGGTACTGCATCTTTCCTTCATGTGACATATTCTTGATATATTTTTACAGCTGGAGACTTAAATTGTGGCAATAACCAATAAAGGAGCTTTAAATTATTTTTTTTTTAAATAAAGCATCCCTACTACCTGACAGATATCACAAAATACATGTCCTCAAATATTTTGATATTTATACTATAATTCAAAAGATTGACAGAAATTGACATTTTTATGCAGCAGGGATGTATTCAGATGATTAGAAGTGACATTAATACTTTTAAATTGTTACAAAAAAAATATTTAAAAAATCAAATAAAACTTGTATTTTTGAACTTTCCATTCATCAAAGATTCACAAAAATGAGCTTTTGAATGTTTATCGAGTTTATCGATTATCTATTGAATGTAATGCGGCTGCTAGATTGTGTATTTGTTTCAGAATAAAAATATCTGGTCCCATAGCAAATACCTAATTTCACAATCGACTCTGTCCTTTTATTCATCCTTGACTCCAGGATCTGCCAAACGCTATGAATGCAGCTGAGATCACAGACAAACTCGGCCTCCATTCGCTCCGCCATCGCAACTGGTATATACAAGCGACCTGTGCAACCAGCGGCGACGGTCTGTACGAAGGGCTCGACTGGCTCGCCAATCAGCTCAAGAATAAGAAGTGAGGGGCCAGATTTTCATTACGTGGCCGTCTCTCACTTTGGGAAAGGGGTGGGACTAATTTGGCCTTTATGTTTGGTTTTACTTTGTTTAATTTGAATATTTATTTGGTTGTATGTGGTTTAAAGAGCCTTCTATGCTCTGCACACACGCACACGCATTCACACGCAGATCAACATGCATCTAATTTCCTCTGTTGACTTCCATTTCACTGTACGAACAGTGTCTGTTTATAGCAGCGACGTTTGGACGATTTCATCGTCTCTCCCTCACTCACTCGCTAACGTGTTTACAATCAGTGTTGTCCTTGACTGCCATGAAGAAGATTGTTGGGTCTGGGCATGCTCATGTATTATGTAATATGCTTATGTATTTCTCAGTAGATGTGATTATGATGCAGTTTGCCTCCTCACGCACACAATATCCACAGTCTACGATCCCGACAGTTTGTGATTGCGTTAGATACCCTGCTGTATTTTGCATGGCTGTTTCTCTCGGTGTCATGTTGTGGTGTAGTAGAGGTTAGATCTGCATGTGTGTGTTTAGTCGCACAGAGCCGGTTGGTGTTGCATGCTGCTTTGTGGCTGTGCTGTACTAGAATGGACAAAGTGATTGGACGCAGTAATGTCCCTTGTCACACATCACTCACCTAAACTGTGAGTCATACGTGGTGCTGTTGGGTTGTCCACCATAATTCACATTCGAGTGAAGCTGTAAATAAAGCTTTTTCCAATCAAACACCCCTTTGTTGTAGAATTGACTTGGCTAAATGTTGCATGGGTAAAACTATTGTTATGTAAGAATCACTAGCATTGTCTGCATGGCATGCATGATAGATAGATAGATAGATAGATAGATAGATAGATAGATAGATAGATAGATAGATAGATAGATAGATAGATAGATAGATAGATAGATAGATAGATAGATAGATAGATAGATAGATAGATAGATAGATAGATAGATAGTGAAATGCTGTTTAACACAATCTTTTGTTAGTTAGTTGCTATAGTAATTTATCACTGACATGATTAGTAGATTGTTATGACACTAAACTGTCCTTTTTTCGCTTTTGCACTCATATTAGTGAACAGCACACACATGAACACAAAGCCTCGGTATGTCAGTGGTCAGTGGCAAACTGCATAATAACTCATCTACTTCTGTATTTGTCGCATGTTTCATGCTTCAGACTAACATATCACCCCCAACGAATGTGACTTTTGTTGAATCAGTGCCCACATTTTGGCTTTATTCATGGTGTTTTTGATTAGTATAGTTCAGAAATGAGAAAAAAATATATATATATATATATTTACAGTAGGTTGCCTTTTGCGTTTAACACTTCAGGCAAATATCACAGATGCAGCGCTGATGTATTAACATACTAACATAAGTTACTAACATAACCTATTATGTGTTACAGACTACAAGGACAAATGGAAAATCAAATGCTAACCTACAGTATTTTACCATGCTAGCTAGTGTAAATACAACAAAACTGCTTATCCTGCATTGCATATGTGTTGGTTATCCATCCTTCACTCAAATCTAACACTAACACAGTCTGTTTGTAATTGCGTTTGTTTCTGTGAACAGCACTGTTTTCTAGTTCGCATATTAGCTACACATTTTTGGCATCTTCCCACTTAATACCCAGCACCTTTATAGTAAAACCCATTGTTATGAGTCTTACAACTGTGAGAACATTTTAAAAAGGCAAGTCTTTTCAACCTAGGACGTGATTTGAACGGAGTCTTGTATTATTTGGAGTGTTGTAGCATGTGGGTAATGCAGGAATGGGAGAGTTACCAAAACAACTGTGCTATTTAGCAAGACACTTATCCTCAAAGTATCCAGTTTGACTTTGGAACGTAAGCTTAGTTAGCTTAACACACTCTACAGTAGTATTTCAGCATATAATGCAAACAGCGATATGTCTACAAGGCCATTTCTACACAAGTCTGCAGTGTGAATCGTCCAGTCTGTTAAGTTTTGTGGCCTTATCTTCTTACAAATGTGTGTTTTCACAAGGTTATTTATTAACTAAGTTATTGGGTCACTGAGTTGCTTGTTTCGTTTTTGGTTGATCTGGGAACAAAAGGGGTTAAAAAAAAAATCTTAAATACATTTATTCTTTGCATAGCATTTTTTGTGTGCTTATTGAGTAGCTAGGGTTGACTTTTTATGATGGTTTAAAGTTTTATTTTGTCTTCTTCAATATTATATTTTTATTTATGTATTTATTTTGGTGAGTGTTTTGGTGAATGTGCTTTTTCCTCTGTGTGCTTATGCATTTTCTTTGTTGATTTTTTACTGTGTTGGGTAAATCATTTTGATGGCTTATACAGTGTAAGTGAACATAATCAATGAAGGAGGAAAACTATTTCTCACTGAATAATAAATGAATAAATAGAACTTAGAAATCATGGATGAAATGTGTAAGTATCTGATACAGTAGATTAAGAAAGATTATTGTTGATTATTATTACGTAGACACCAAAATCTTTCTCTCCCTCTGATCCCTGACTGTAACACTACACTCAAATAAAAACGTGAAAATTCTTTGCTGTTTCTTGTCCCTTTTGTGTTTGTTCCATTTTACATTTTTAAAGCTACTTACTTTTTTAAAAAGTGGACATAAGAATGTTATATAATGACCAACGCCTGCTGGCAGATTATAGTGAATAATATTAAATAAACCTATCCCACCTGGTCTGGAATATGCTTTAGTAAAGCCACCTAATGACTTCATCATATTGCATATTATGTAAAATGTCTTATATTGATCTCTGGTAGGCGCCAGAAATGGATCATGTCTAATCCTAGATTAAGTTACAGTTTTAATGGATTGCATTATTTATCACAGATGTCTCACAAAGATAAACAGCTTTGAAAGTTAGTCTCTTTCTGCACTGCAGTCCCTTATGTCAACCAGAAGAGGGCAGAACTATTGTGAAAACTATCACAGTTTCAGACACTTTTCAGTTTGTGAAAGGAAGTAAAGAATAAAAAGCATATTCTCATTACGGCATATATGCTTAAATATGTCTTTCCCAATGTATAATATATATATTCAGTGGAAAATATTTATTAATGTACAACAAGCTGTTCAAAGCAGAAAGTGTGTGAGAGAGCTCGATCAGGGTGTGTTCTGGCCCATTATATTGTTGGCTGGTGAGATATTAACAAACAAGGAATGTATCTCAAAACCATAAAAGATCTTGTTGCACTGCATTTCCATGAAGAAAAAAAAAATTATGCATCAGAGCATATAGGGTATATAGCACAGTAAAAAAAATGTAGGGTTGTTGTGTAAGTATGTCTGTCTGTCTGTCTGTCTGTGTACTACTTGTTTGTTCAATCAGTGCCTCATACAGACCGGTAGTGCAGGAAGAGCTGGTCTTTAAAACCTGTTTCCCAACTGCGACTATTACACTGAACACTCACATGCTGTCTGAATGGAGAACGAGAAGGAAGTTAATTGTTCAAAATGTACCAATATGAAAACACTGTATGCTGAGAACAGAAAAAAACACACACTTTAATATCATAATTTTATTTATGTGTAGCATCCATTGAGAATTTGAGGAATTATAAGGAATAAGCTAGAAAACCAAAAATAGTATATATGAAGTTTCTAGTAAAAGTTTTAGAGATTACTGTACTTGAAAAGCTATGGGGGGGGGGGGGGGGGGGGGGGGTGGGGTGGGGGGGGGTGGGGGGGGGGGTGGGGGGGGGAGGGGGGGGGGGGGGGTGGTTGGGGTGGGGTGGGGTGTTGGTGGGGTAGTGTTGGGGTTTAAACAAAAATCATAAAAGATTATTTAAAATGTACTATTCTGACAGTTACTTCTTGTGTGCTCTAAACACGTTCTTGTCTCAGAGGTCTGAAGCCATCTGAACCCAGGGACAAAGTGCTCTTTGTGAGACTGTGAGTCCAGAGCCATCAAAAGAAACACTGATAAACTAGCGGACGATACTGGGACACAATGTCAGCCTTGACTTACACACAATGAGAGCCCTCAATCCAAGATGACATGTCCAAAGATGACAGTTATACTGATACGAGCAAAGCCCGGATTTTGTTGTGATGGTGTGTTGTTTTCGTAGGATGAGAGGAATATAGATTAATAAAAAACATAAAACATAAAACAATCACAATTTTAGGCTATTAGTAGTCTGTGACGAGTTACTGGGGATACTGAGGGAAAGGAAATCAGAGCGACTGTCGGGTTTATGAGGGTGGCCAAGAGTTCGCTCTCAAGGCTTTATGACTTGTTTACATGTTTGAAATAAATAAGTACACGGGCTTTGGAATTACACGGTCGACGTCACGTGATCAGACCCAATCAGCGTTCAGTATCGTTCACCTGTACGCGTAAACAGGTAACAAACCTCGAGACGCTCTCGAGCGCTTTCATATTTACAAATCTTTTAACCTCGTCTGTATTCTTTTTGCTTTGTTGATTGTATTACAATTTTTGTTTGATTCAAAGTGTTTGCTTTGAACTGACGTAGGCTATACTGAAGGATTTTATTGTATAGCCTATAAACTTTTCAGTAACAGACGGAAATGGACTACTTGATATTGTTTTCGTTTGCTCTGCACTGAATGTGATATTTGGAACATTTTATATATATATAAAAAAAAAAAAAAACCTAAAGAAAAAGTAAGGAATTTCTCGTGAATATTTAACTGTCTGCTCAGACTGACTTCAGATCATCTCTTCCACGCTTCTTCCGACACGAAAATTAAAATTTAACTGCCCACTAATAACTACATCATATTGGGAATATTCTCTTATGAGGATGATGAAGATGAATGCTGCTGTGCTGCAGATGCTTGCGCTGTGTCTCGCGCTCCGTTCACCTGCGCGCGCTCAGACGGAGGAAGCTAAACATGAAGGTAAATCTGTTTTTACTGTGATGCATGCACCTGTCTGCGACTAGAAAGACATTTAAAGAAAAACATCAAAAACAACAGCAATAAGAAATCTCAATCATAATAATTACAATAATAATATGCATTATGCATGTGCTACTTTTTGTAAAGTGACACTTATAAATCGCATTAAATACGTTTTAATAACTTTAACTTTATTAAAGTGAAACTTATAAAGTGCATACATTTCATGCAAGTGTAGTAGTAATAATAGAGTATAATTTGCATATAAATATTGTGCATATATATAATGTAATTTGATTTTAAAGTAGTATTTACAAACAGCTCCACAAATTGTGGGTTTTTGTTTAAACCCACGTGTTTACACAATATACATCCCAAAATAGTGATGTTGCTGTCAGTAATGTATCCAGAAAACCTGTTTCTGCACCATTGTGTCCAAGCGAGATATGTTTATTTTAGACTGTGAGTGTAAAAGGAGAGATTTGTTCCTGTACTAAATCAGTGCTCAGTTCAAATAACAAGTGACTCAACCAGAAGATTTTGTTAAACCTGTTCCCTGACTCAACGGCTGTCTTCTGAAAAGAAAGAATCACAGAGAAGTTTGAACTTGTGATGCCAACTGCGTTTTAATGCTTCGATTCAAAATAAAGTCCCATCAAAAAAAATTTCCACCAATGTAGGTTAGTTGTCTAGTTTTTTGGTTTTGTCTACACAGAGGATCAACTGTGGCCTTATTCAAAAGAGTGTCCCAGCAAAATAGTGGTCCATCAATGTGTGTGTTTTTATTGTTAATTCCAACCAAATCTTAAATATTTGGTTACATCAATGGGTGAATACAGTCTTTTGTAAATTGTGTACATTCACATAATTTGCATTTGCTAATGAGGAATTATCAGATGCAGGAAGTATCCATGAAGAAAATAATACACAACACAAGGAAAACAATCTGTTCTAGCTCACACACACATAAACAGAGACAGAGTGAGATGTGATTTGATGCATTGGTTGATCTTTGGGGCCGGTCTGGCAGTAGTATTGAGCGAAGAAGGGTACCAAACTTATATGGCATGAACAACAACAGGTGTGTAGTCAAATCAATCTCAACAGCAAAAACTAAAACAAATAGACACATAAACCATAATCCCATGTCATCTCTCAGACCAAACTTATTTGATTGCGACCGCCTGAATACACCTATACAATCCCTTATCATGCATTTCTTTATTTCTCTCATGACATTTCTCTGAGTTCAGCATGGTAATATACATGGCAATGTCACTGTGTTTGGTCTTGGCTGAACAGATCTGCTTCTGCTGCTGCAGAGCAAGTAATGAGACTTACTACTGCCAATACATCCATGACATGCTGCTGTGAGCATGTAAGAAATACTGCTGCTGCACATATAACATCCATGAAATAACCCCCATATAAAGCATACATAAAACTACCCCGTGGCAGATCTGTGCAGGTGGAGCTGGGGAAGGTGAAGGGTTTCTGAAGTGTGCTGCAACTGCTACAGCAAGCACTAGCCGAGTATTTGAATGTTGAGCAGAAAGCTAATTGGCTGCGCATGCAATTAAAATGGCTGTGGTAATGATGATGTGATTCTATCATGAGTTAGAACCTGTCGGCCTGCGTCATCTAGAGTTTGACGGTAGAACTTTGTATTTATGTTGTAAATAACTAAAACAGTGTGGGGGGTAGCATCTAAATGAACATTAAATATACAGTAAATATCCAATATTGCATAATTGATCTCATTTTTTATTATTTGTATATTTAAGACTTGTGTCACAGAAAAGAAATGTTTTCAAATCTAAAGTAGTCCTTTCTGATCAGTACTCTTTTCTCCAAATGTCAATTAAAAATAAATTTACATTTTTTCAAATCTAAAAAAAAAAAATGTCCAAAATCACAAAAAAACAAAAAAAAAAGCAGTCCATACAACCCAATCACAACAAAAAAAAGTCCATAAAACCCATCAAACATAAATCCAAGGTTAGTACAGCTTTCAGACTGAAATGTAATCTGTTATTTAGTGAAATCTTGATGGAGTATGTCCATCCCAGCTTTTCTTGGTAAATTCTTGAAAGGTTGGGGGAAAAACAATGTTCAGTTCATGAATGAATCATTCTTTTGAATCAGATCTTTTCAATGAATTGGATAGAATGAATCACATTTATGAATTACACTGAAATGAATCTTGTTCATTGTGATTCAGTGTTTTGGTCTCAGTGCTTAGTGCTCAGTGCCCAGTGCAGTAAAGACTGAAATTCTCTATACAACCTTTAAAATCTGAATAGACATCATAGCAAGTTTTAAATTGTTACAGAGAAAAAATGTGATCATACAGAAAACAACTGATGATCACACACCAGTCTTTCAAGTTGTTCTGAACACAGCAAACTCACGCATAAACAGACACATGACAGATTAAATGATCATATGATTGTGTTCTAAAATTGTCTCAAAATATCAAACATGTTTAATATCCATCAAATGCATGGAATGATAGTGTGATTCTAAAAAATCCAAGTATGTGCAGATTTCGACTCATCCAAAAATCTGTGCGGTTGTCGTGTATTGTATTCAAGCTGTAAATAATGACAGAGATTTCATTTTTGGGTGAACTATCCCTTTAAATGCTTTTGACTGTTACCTGTGCTGAAATCAGTATGTAAAGAATTCCATTGTTATTATTAATAACACTCATAATTTCACTGTGATTCATTTATCATTCATTTCAATGTCATAACAGAACAACACAATAATTTTACAAGACAAGTTATGTTATAATGAAACTATTCTACAGAACATAATACACAACATAATATTACATAACAAAATTACAATGTTAATTTCAAAATCAAAATGAGCTGCTGTGATACATAAACAGAAACAGAACATTATAGTGAAAAGTTTGACTGAATATCAGTATAATGTTCTATACGGCTCTACAAAGCATTTTTGAAAGAATTTATTCAGGAATACCTGTGCCAACCGTGTTTTAGAAATACATACGGTACATGCCATTTACTGATATGTAACATGTGAATGCATAGTTTTCAGATGACCATTGCACTTGAGTCATACAAAAAGATATATGCCAAATGTGAAGATTACGGCAGTTGTCGACCTTTTGGCATTGTTGTGAAGTGTTCTGAGTGGAGTTTAAAGACGTCAGTATGTGTAGTACAGTGTGTGTTAAAGGCTCCCACACACATACTCAAGGCCGCTCCTCCAGGAGAGCTGAATAGATGTTCCCAAGCACAGCGTGTGGTATGCCATCTCTGTTTCTTTCTGCTGTCGCCGTCCCTATCATTGTACATTCATTTATGGAAATACTCAGTTTTGAGCACTGCCAAATTCTTGGTTTACGTCAAAGGATCATTTGAGTGAACAGTGAACATTTAGGCCCAAATGTTAAAAAAAACCTTCAATCTTTATGTGGAACCTACTGAACCTTTTATTATCAGATTACAAATGGATGCCACAGTGTTTTAGTACAACTAATGTGACATAGTCACGTTAAAATGCAATTAAAAAATACTTTGAAGGTGAAATGTGTAATCTTTGCCACCAACCACCAAAAAAAAAAAAAAAAAAAAATTCAACTTTATAATAAATAAAAATGTTTAAACATTAAACATTAGTTAACTGATGAACTTAATGTTAATTTCTACATTAATTTAAAAATTTTATAAAATAACAATATTTAAAACACTATTTAAAAAACACTTTGAACAAACGAATTAACAATTACCAAATATTAAAAACTAAAATTAAAAAATAAGTAAATAATGTAAAAATATATTGCTCACGGTTAGTTCATGTTAGTTCATTAAGCAATGCATTAACTAATTAACAAATGAGAGTAAAAGGGTTACTCCACCCCAAAATGAAGATTTTGTCATTAATCACTTACCCCCATGTCGTTCCAAACCCGTAAAAGCTTTGTTCGTCTTTGGAACACAATTTTTTTTAAGATAGTATGGATGAAACTGGGATGTCTTGTGGACTGGGCCCATAGACTTGTGCCGAGTAAATAACAAGTGTCCAAGGTCCAGGAAAGTATGAAAAGCATCATCATAAATAGTCCAATCTGCCATCATGTGCTGTCAACCGTAACATTATTAAGCGACTAGAAATACTTTTTTCTTGTAACACAGAAAACAAAATAATGACTTCATTTAACAATTCCTCTCCTCTGTGTCTCTCCAAATCAGCGTAGCACCATTTTGAAAATCTGAGCAGTACGTAAGCGGCTAACACTCTTCTGTGTCAGCCACGCCACAAGGATACGTTTTTTACGTGTATTTTTTGCTTTGGTTTGAAAGAAAACTGCGCATCAGCGCAGCATGACTGACACAGAAGAGCGTACAACATCTGCGTACTGCTCAGAATTGTCAAAATGGCGCTACGCTGATTTGGAGAGACACAGAGGAGAGGAATTGTTGAATGAAGTCGTTATTTTTGTTTTCTTCGCGTACAAAAAGTATTCTGGTCGCTTCATAATGTTACGGTTGAACCATTGATGGCAGATGGAATATTCTGACGATGCTTTTCATACTTTCCTGGACCTTGACACTGTTATTTACTCGGCAGTCTATGGAACAGTCTCTAGCCTCCCGGTTTTCATCCAAAAAATCTTAAATTGTGTTCCGAAGACGAACGAAGCTTTTACAGGTTTGGAACAACATGGGGGTAAGTGATTAATGACAAAATTTTCATTTTGTGGTGGAGTATCCCTTTAACGTTTTACCCAATATTTTGATAGCACCATAGTGTTTGCACCTTTCATAGTTTTAAACCTATGACTGACTTTCGTATAGTTATCTATGCATATTAAGATGGGATAAATGATTATTATTATTATCATTTTTTTTATTTCGTTTTATCTTATTATTTCATTTTAACTGCCATTTATTATTTCAGGGTTTTTTCGGTTGTTAAAAAGCTAGAAACACCATGGAATATTATCCTTTACTATTTACTATAGTCATTTACTGTGTTTTTATTTTTGTTTTTTTGTTTTTGTGTGTGTGTGTGTGTGTGTGTGTGTGTGTGTGTGTGTGTGTGTGTGTGTGTGTAATACTGCATTCAGGATTGCATGCACACATACTCACTTACACAAACATGTGTCTGATAAATCAAAAATAATTCCTTCTCTTGCCCAGGGAAAAGGAGTAACCTGTAACTTTTAATGGCTTTTGGGTGCAAAACAAACTCATTAAGCTAGGCATGGTTTCTTGTGTGTTAGCTGACCCTTTAATGACAATAAATGATTCAGACATTAATGTGTAGATTTATGTGTCTTTATGCCTGTGAGAACCAAACATTCAGATAATCTCTTTGTGACTGTAGCCAAGTTTCTGTTTACCAGGCAGCTAAGCCGTGTCTGTTGTGTGCTGCTTTAGACCTCCCATGGCTTTTGTTTTTCATACCTGTCTCTGTACCTGTGATGTGAACCTGATAGTTGAACCTAGCATGTGTGTGTGTGCGTGTGTTTTGTGAACATTTGTTAAAGTTTTGGCGGGTTCCTACACTTGTTTTCGCGCTCTGGTTGAATGGGAGCATTGTGTCATTGTCTGTACACTTGAGTGCGCAGACTGAGGGCTGTTCACATCATCATGTTCATGCATTTAGCACTGCAGATTATTAAAGTATGAACAAACTTTTTTCAAATTAAAACTTCTTATAAAGAGTTAGTTCACCCAAAAATGATAATTCTGTCATCTTTTACTCACCCTTATGTCATTCAAAATATGTGACTGACTTTCTTCTGTTGAGCATAAAAGAAGATATTTTGAAATGGTATGGAAAAAAATCTCCATAATTTTCTTTTTCCTTTTAACGTGGCATCTTAAAAACATATGCATCTAGTGCATATTTACAAAAACAACAACAAAACGTGTTCTGTCACTATGATAGTGTAAGTAAAGTATAATTTAGTATTCTTTTAAAAGAGTACTTGTGAAAAAAAAATACTTAAATGCAAACTGAATATAATATTATTGGACACATAATTGCACGTTTTTTATAATTCACACATAATTTGCATAATTCTGTTGTCTTTGAAACATGGTTACTGACATGTACTGACAAGCATTTTTGGTAAACTAAAATACTGTATGCTTTAATGTCATTTCTGTTGAAATTTTTATGTCATGTTCTTAAATATATTTGTAATTACACATTTGAAGTAATTTAGTAAATGTAACAGTAAATGCATTGGTAATATTCTGCCAGGACATTATCTGTTTCTCTATGAATTTTATGTAATTTGTGAGTATGTACTTTACACTTAAGTGGCCTTTAATTTTAATCCTATTTTATTTTCTGCAAGTACAGTTTTTTAAAAAGAAATGCTTTTAATATTTGAAGTACACTACGAGTGCACATCCAATACAATTAAGTCCACTTTTTCACAAGGGGAGTTATGAAACAATTCTCGGTTTGTAGTTGTTTGGTTTAAGTCCTGTTATTTGGAACATTACATGTGGAATGCAGTGTTGCGACTTCCATTTAAGTGCTTCTGTGAACCTACAGGACAATTGCAGTGCTTAGAGGTTGCTATTTCATAAGGCAGGAGACCTAATGGAGCTCGTAGTTATTTTTTATGTAGTAACTTTTTAGGTATCTCAGATCAAATGTCTCTCCTAGGGATCTTCTCCTTAAGAGAAATAGCCTAAATTTAACAAATGAGACATGTGCTGACATACAGCATGTGTACAGAGTTAAATTACATAAAATGAATGTAAATATAGCTCAGATGTTATGTTTCATTTAGATATTTCAGAATTTGTGTTTTGGTAAATCTGAGCTCAGTGTGATTGCTGGGGTCTTTTTCCTCAAGAGAATAATCTAAGCAGGCAAAAGTTCAAAACTTTTACCTTTAAAAACACAAACTTCTGGTTTAACTGATGGTTTGAAGCCTTTTCTGACATTACTGGCCTTACCTGTCCTATTGTGGGCCATAACACCCTAAAGTACAATTCCAGATCTTATCAGTTTGAGTTCTCAGTACACGTATCTAAAGTATGGGAACTGTGTATGTGTTAAAGGGAAGACTGTATTAGTTTAGTATTTATTTGTACCAAGGGGAAAGAGAATTTAAGAAAATATACCAATTCCACAATCTCACTGTTCTGTGATTCAGGGTTATTATCATTAACTATAACTTAAACTAAAACTAAAACCATAAAAAAAAACATTACTTGAAACAAAATAAATGGTAACCAAAATAACACAATACATATATAAAAAACCTAATGTTATTTAATTATATTTAATTTCTCATTTTCAGTTACTTTAACTTTAAGTATTAAAGTACTTAAAACTAAATAAACTACAATTTTTACAAAAAATTATAAAAACAGACACCAAAATGAACAAACTAACTAAAATTAAAGTGAAAATATAAAATAAAATCTAATTCAAAATATCAACAAAACCCATAAACCTGTAGTATATAAAAAATACTCAAACAAGACTGCTGTAATCTGTGTTTGCACTGTGTCTGCGTTTACCAAAGGAGAAGTTTGATAAGAACTAAAAGGTTTCTAAATACAGCCTGGACCTTCAAGAATTCTTTCTGAAAAGCATACCAACACCATGTCTGATTGACACACCACACCTGTGTGGCTGGACCGAACACCTGTTTGTGTTTCATAAGAGACCTTTAGGCCCATTTGTTGGACTCTGTAATGCTGTTAACAGTTTACAGTATGTGTTATCAGTAAGTGTCTGTGTTATTCAGTTCTTTTGCCAGAAATGAAGAGATGCATTGCTCTGTTTATGAGAATAGAAATGCTTCAACATAGCTGCCATTATAGATGTGTGATTCTGCAATCTTATATGCTCTATTTAACATGTATTCTGATTGTAATGGGTCATAAATTGACCATATTCTCAGAAGAACTCTGTTTTTTGTGTTTTTTTTTTGTTTTGTTTTTTGTTTTTAATCTGTAAAGGTTTCTGGGGGCATTTCTGAGTACCTCTATATGGGAATATTTTTTTCCTAGACACCCACCATCTGTAATAGCTTGTTTTGACCGTGGCAGATTTGAACCAAAGGCAAAATTTGAAATGCAAAATAGCTTCACCTCAAATTCCCTTAGACCTCTTTTACCTTTCAGTTTGCCATCCTGAGAAAAACAACAACAGCTGTATGTGTGATAGTCATCTGATGCACAGTTTGAGATTTCTTTTTTCATTAAATAGGGCATAATGTGCAGTCAGTTAGCTATTATTGTAAATAATGAGCCCTGTCAAGTTATTTTTGTGATAATACGCAATTGCTGGTCATTATTCTAGTAATTACAAAGCTTCTTACCACATTAATGTATAAATGGGCATTAAATATTAAATATTCGACAAGATTGTGATATAATCAGGTGATGCATGTTTTCAGATTTTTTCGCATTAAATAAGGCATAATGTGCATTCAGTCGGTCAATACTGTAAATATGTTGAATAATTTTTTGCTAATATACAATCGCTGGTAATTATCCCACTAATTACAAAGATTTTACCACATAAATATATAAATGGACATGGAATTTTAAATATTTGCAGAGAACGCAGAGTAATATGATAGATTTTAGGTTTTGAAGCAGTCATTATACAAAAAATATTTGAACATATGTATTTCATGTATTATATACACTACTGTTCATAAGTTTGGGGACAAAGTTTTTTTTTTTTTTGGGGGGGGGGGGGTTAATAGTTTCGTTCAACAAGGTTGCATTAAATTGATGAAAAGTGATTGTATATTGTATAACATTTATATTGTTAAAAAAGATTATATTTCAAATAATGTATCATAGTTTCCAGAAAAATATTAAGCAGTATTTCTTGAGCAGCAAATCAACATATTAGAATGACTGGAGTAATGATGGTGAAAAAAAATCAACTTTGACATCAGGAATGAATTACATTTTAAAATATATAAAATATTCAAATAGAAAACAGTTATCTAAAATTGCAATAATATTTCACAATATCACTGTATTCTTGATTAAATAAATGCAGCTTTGGTAAGAATAAGAGCATATTTCAAAAACGTAAAAAAAATCCATACTTTTAAATGGTTGTGCATTTGTTTTTTGTTACAATAAATTCCCTCTTTCTCTCACTTACATTACAGTGTGTACAGGCACACAGAACTCGCTGAGTGTGACAGGAAGCTCTGAGGTCCAGTACAAACTCATGAAAGAGATGTACACAGGCTGCAAGATTGTCATAGGCAACCTGGAGATCACGCAGATGGAGCACAACCGCGATTTCTCATTCCTACAGGTGGGGGAATTAGACCACATTTGTAGGATTTAAAGGATGTAACAAGAGATCAGGCCTCTTTTGAATTAAGCACAAGTGTGCATGAGCTCACAGCAGTCCAGCCTCATGTCTCAGTCTGTATGTCTATTATGCTTCATTTCATGAACATGTAACACAACCGATCTTTACAGTCTATCCGTGAGGTGACGGGCTACATCCTCATCGCCATAAACCAGTTCAGACGTTTACCGCTGGAACAGCTGCGAGTCATCCGAGGGACGTCTCTATATGAAGATCGCTTCGCTCTCGCCGTCCTCGTCAACTATCAGAAAGATGGAGTGTATGGACTAAGGGAGCTGGGCCTCACACACTTAACAGGTGTGCTCACACATACGTGACAGGTGACACATTTGCACCCACAGAAACACATACCGTCGTCAAAACGCCCACGCAGTTTCCATGGCAACAAGACTCTCTGGAGGGTGTGGTGTGGACGAGTGAGTCAACGGACAGGAAAAGATTTGTTTATGTATGTGGTTTATTAAAAGAAATCACCCACAAATGAGAATTATCACATCATAAACCCAAACCTGGGCCGACACATACTTGTGACTGCCTTATAGCTTGTCCACAATTCCTCTATTATATTGTTCTTCATGATAAATTCCAGGAGATTGACGTTAGATGGCTACAGTTAGGCTAGAGCATGTCCTGACCTGTCTCAGCAAACATGACACATTTAATGTGAAATACAATCCAAGTAGTTTTGTCTTTCCATTGTGTGTCTGTGAGTGTGTGAATCAATGAACATGTTTGTCATTTTTTCCATTGCCCTTCCTTTAACCTCTTGCTAATTCCATTGTGACTCAATGTGTGGAATCAATATAATTGCTAAATCTGAGCACAGTATATACTGTACTTTATTAGTAATGTTTGATAATTCATAGATGTTTTTCAAAATTTCTTAGCACGAATATTAGCGTTTGTGCTATAAAATAACACCCTAACAATCACCTTACAAAACCAACCCTGTGGCATCAACATTTACATGGTGAAACACCATTAAAATGTTCTCCAGGAAAACCTGAAATCCTAGAAAAGTTTTTTCTTTGTTAAATCTCTTTGTGTTTATATATTATTTTAGAGGACAGGTTTCAAGTTTCGACTTCTACAAAGAACCATTCTGTCTTTGATCTTATCTTGATATTTCCATATTTCTCATATTTATTGTGATCTGCAGAGATCCTGGAGGGCGGAGTGCAGATCATCCAGAATAAATTCTTGAGCTATGCACCGCAGATTAACTGGCTAGACATTGTGAAAGACAGCGGGGCAGAAATCATCATTGAAGACAATGGACCAGAACGTAAGGAGACATAAAACTTGCTTTTAACTTGCTTTTTTTTGAATTACAAATAAAAATATTGTGCTATATTGCAATTTCAAATAGCTGTTTTCTATTTTAATATATTTTAAAATGTAATTTATTCCTGCGATGCAAAGCTGAATTTTCAGCATCATTACTCCAGTCTACAGTGACACATGATCCTTCAGAAATCAATCTAATATGCTGATTTGACGCTCAACAAATATTTCTTATCAATTTTGAAAAAAGTGTTTGCTGCTTAAGTTCGAAAGAACAGCATTTATTTTAAATATAAATATTTTCTAACATTATAAATGTTTTTACTGTCAATTTTGATCAATTTAATGCAGCCTTGCTAAATAAAAGTATTAAGTTCTTTCAAAAAAAAAAAAATCTTACCCCAAACTTTGGAATAGTAGCATATATATTTATAATGAATAAGTATTTATATAAATATTTATAATACATTTAAAAAAAATAATTGTTATCAGAGGATCATATGTTGTCTTTATATAGCTCTGGAGGCCTAATGTAGTTCGACAAGATTGTGATGTAATGTTTTATTTGTTTAAGATTAACAAATAGATTTTACTTGGGGTGATGATATGGAAATGCATAAATTATATTTTCTGCATTTTCTGTTTAGTTTCCTGTCATGCGTCTTGTGGGGGTCAGTGTTGGGGTCCTGGAAATGACTCTTGTCAATTCTGTAAGTCTTTGGAAACACACACACACACACTACTGACTATTAGTTATTCAACTTTCTGTATCTCACACACACTGCTGCTATGTTTCTCTCTCATTCTCAGTGACTAAGACAGTGTGTGCACCACAGTGCAACGGCCGCTGTTTCGGCCGCAGCCCGAGCGAGTGTTGTCACATGGAGTGTGCCGGGGGCTGCACCGGGCCGCTCGACACCAACTGCTTTGTATGTTCAACAAACTTACACCAGATCTTGAACATGTGTTGCACCAACATACCAGATTCACGAATCTGATGAAAAATAGCCTTTTGGCTAATTCTGGCTTTTTTAACCATGTTTGTTCATGTGTTTTATGAAATTGCACTATCCCCTTTTAAATAAACCATTAAATCAAATCAAATCAAATCAAACCTTGCTTGCTTTGACTTGGGTGTCTGTGTGTTTACAGGCCTGCAGAAATTTTAACAACTCGGGGTCATGTGTGCCACAGTGTCCTCAGGCTCTCATCTATAATAAAGTGACGTTCAAACTGGAACCGAATCCTAATGCAAAATACCAGTATGGCACAATATGTGTATCATATTGTCCTAGTAAGTGATTCCTTGTGTAAGATGGAACGCATTTACCTGTAGCATAGCATTAAAGGTTATAATGTCAATACTGAATATCCCACTCTCCCGAAGGGACCTAAATATAATTTTTGAAGAATTTATTGTTTAATTCAGTAGTTTGACATCCTTCCTTTATACTTACTTGCCCTGTTCTCTTGTACTTTAGCTAACTTTGTTGTAGACGGCAGTTCGTGTGTTAGCAGCTGTCCGGCAGACAAGATGGAGGTGGATAAAAAAGGAGTGAAAAGATGTGAGCCATGTGGGGGTCTCTGTCCGAAAGGTAACATGCATACTTTGTTTACACAATTATCTAAATGGGGGGATACCATAGACTTTCGTTGTTTTTACACAACTGATCAAAAGTTGTGTTTTTTTATGTTTCTGAAAGAAGTCTCTGCTCACCAAGGCTGCATTTATTTGATCAAAAATACAGTAAAATAGCTGTTTTCAATTTTAATATGTTTTAATATGAAATTTATTCTTTTTACATTTTCAGTCTTCAGTTTGTATCACAGTAAATTTATCAGTTTCTACAAAAAATATTAAGCAGAAAAAACTTTTTCAACATTGCTATTTGCTAATAATAAGAACCATTATAAATAATTGAGCACCAATAATAATGCATAGTAATCAAGCAGCAAATCAGTATATTAGAATGATTTCTGAAGGATCATGTGACACTGAAGACTGGATTAATGATGCTAAAAAATTCAGCTTTGCATCACAGGAATAATTTACATTTTAAAGAAATATTAAAACAGAAAATGGTTCTTTATATTGCAATAATTTTTCACAATATTACTGGTTTTACTATAGTTTTGATCAAATAAATGCCACTTTGGTGAGCATAAGAGACTTTATTTAAAAACACGAACAAATTTTAATTATTCCAAAGTTTTCACCAATAGTGTATGTAAAGCTAATCAAAATTACTACCAACTAGCTCCAAACTTTTTTTTTTTTTTCATTTTTTGGAAAAATAAAACATACTTTCAAAAACTCTAATAACTATGTCTTTTTCTTAGTCCTTTTGAATATCCACTATATGTGCCATCTTTGTTCCCTGAAGGAACTGTTTCATTTTTAACCATTTCAAAACAAGGTGCTAAAAATTACAATAAAGTTGTCTTTGACCTTTTGTATGCCACTCCTGTATGTTGCAAAAGATGAGCTGCATTCTTATTTCTTATCATTATATTATCATTATACTGTATATTCACTGGTCATTGAGAAACAAGCAGAATCTCCTTCATGTCCATCTTTGCGTGTTCTCAATCATAACTGTGTTCTCTCTGTTTTTTTCTCTTTGCGTAGCATGTGTTGGCACTGATACACCTTCCAGACAGACCGTAGACTCGCAGAACATCGACAGCTTCATAAACTGCACTAAGATTCAGGGCAGCCTGAAATTCCTTGTAACAGGAATTAAAGGGTGAGATTTGAGATCACCAGGGTTTGAGACGCTGCTGATTGAAATGTTCATGAGTTCTCCTTTCTTACCCACTCTTGGACATATTAAGTGGAGTGTGAAAGGTGTTTAAAAGTTAAAAAGTGACCCAAATATGGTTGCAATATGCATCACATACCGTTCAGAAATAGTGAACTTTCTGTGCCTTTCTTTCCTCCACAGAGACAGTTACAATAATATTAGTGCTCTTGATCCAAAGAAACTCAAGATCTTCAACACTGTCAGAGAGATCACAGGTGTGTGTGTGTGTGTGTGTGTGTGTGTGTGTGTGTGTATCTTTGCCATTTCTTCTGCCCTCTCTGTACACCATCCAACTCACCCTTCTGTCCACTTGACAGACATTCTGAGTATTCAGTCTTGGCCTGAAGAGCTGGAAAATCTTTCTGTTTTCTCAAATCTAGCAACAATACAGGGAAGAACTCTATACAGGTGAGCATACTGCCCATCCTTTGTTTGTTAGTCATTTACCAGTCTCCTCATTTCTTAATGCTTAAATGCATCAAAGTAAACAAAGCATTCATGTTATTAGCAGTGCTACAGACATGAATGATACCTTAAATCATTCAACTTGTAGTGGAGAGGTGTGCTATCACTTTTCCAAGTGATTGGATTTGCCTAGCCGACAATTAAACCGTTTAAAAAATCCCTTACTTACATTTAAGTTGAGATCATATGCTGTGTAGGGATCAGAATTTATTGGCTGGCTTTTTTTGACTTTGACCAGTACGCAACAGCCTAGCAACAAGTTAAACAATTTAGTTCTATTTATATATTATCATCGTATTTAATAATATTTTAAATTTGTTGAAATGTTATTTTTTATTACTTTGTTTTTTTTATATTGTTTTTTTAGTACTTATTTTAAGTTTTCTTCAAAGCAACATTTCTAATTCTCATGTAAGTTTTGTAAGTTTAAGGTTTTCATCCAATATTTATTTTTTATTTTATTTCAGCTTTGTTTCAGTTAATGTAAATTTTTAATAGTTTTAGTTTAAGACCTAGCACCACAGCTGTGGTATTGCATGGACAATCACCACTCAGTTAGCAAGTTTCTTTGGAAAAGGATTAAAAAAAAAAAAGTAATTATTATAATACCAGTATAATTTTTCTAGAAGTTGTGTGACATTTATTATTTGTTTCCATACTGCTTTATCTCCCCCAGAGGAATAAGCACAAAGAGGTAGGACTGTGTTTAGCTTTTAGCTTGTACTCTTTTTTTTCTCTCTCTTTGCTTGATTGTTCTATATATTCATAAATAAATCATTAAAATCTCATATTTTGCAGTAGTTATAAGTGCTTTACAATCAGCTCAGTGGTGTGGTATTTTGAAGCTTCAGATTGGTGGTTGGGAATCTTGCATGGAAACATTTCTGTCGATAATGAAAAGTTCATTCACAATGATAATTTTGCCTGACAACCATGAATGAGGCTCTTGAGATGTTATTTGAATTAAATGGTAAATGAGTCTTCATGAAAATACTTGGGAGTGAAGCTATTTTTTGAAGGTTGATCTTGTTGTTGTAACTAACCCAACAGCAGCAGTCTTGGATTGAGATTTCAAGAGTCTTAAAGTCACCATGAAATGATGTTCATAACCCATTTTAGTTCTTTATCTGACATACACTATACATAAGATTTAAAAAGATACAAAAGTAACATAATAATTACATATACTAAAAATTCATATATTAAAATGATCAAAAGTGAAAGTAAAGACATTTACAATAAAACAAAAAACATCAACATCAAATAAATACATTACAAATAAACCTTAAATATATCAAAGCATATTGAAAAAAGCAGCTACTGTTTTCAACATTAATAATAAGAAGAAATGTTCCATGTGCATCAAATCAGCATATTAGAATGATTTCCAATTTCTGGATCATGTGACACTAAAGACTGGAGCAATGATGCTGAAAATTCAGCTTTGTCGAATAAATTTCATTTGTAAATATATTAAAATAGAATTTTAAAAGGTCAAATATGTTAAAATAGAAAACATTTATTTACAAATGTAATAATGTTTCACAGTATTACAATTTTGACTTTATTTAAAAAATGCAACCTGGCATTGGAGACTTCAAAAATACAAAAAAAAAAGCAAACAACAACAACAAAAAAAAAAAACGTTTGAATGGTAAATCTGAATGTAAATATTAAAGCTAAAAAGGATTAAGAATAAACTGAACTCACTAACTGTTATATTTCTGAATTAAACATATTCAGTGGGACTTGATTTTATCAATTAGGAATCTATACATTTTTGCATTTATCTTAACATACATTAATGAATTGCGCACAATAAAACCAGCAATTTGAAAAAAAATTAAAATAAATTGGGTCAGATCATTTCATGTTGACTTTAAGAACAATGCAATTTCATTTGTCTTTTTTTTTTTCAAATGACCTTTTCACTGTTATCTCTCAGAGGTTACTCGCTTTTGGTGATGAAGATTCCTACGTTGAAGTCCCTGGGTCTTCGCTCACTGAAACGGATTGGTGACGGAGGCATCTACATCACGGGAAACAAACAGCTCTGCTATCATCACACTGTGAACTGGACACGTCTGTTCGGGAGCGGTCTCCGGGCCCAGCGCCGCCAGAAAGCCCTCGACATCAAGGACAACCACCCACAAGAGCAGTGCAGTGAGTACATATGCTGTACTACCAAACTGTTTCAAATGGACTAGCTATGGGTTGTCATTAGGGAAGTGGTTTTAAAGGGATAGTTCACCCCAAAATGAAAATTCTGTCATTTTTTACTCACTCTTATGTAATTGCAAACTTGTATGACATTCTTTCTTCTCTGAAACACAAAAGTAGATATTTTGAAGAATGTTTCAGTTCCCATTGACAAAAAATACAATGGAAGTCAGTAGAACTGTAACTGCTTGATGAGCTTCAAAATATATTCTTTTGCAAATTTTCATTTTTGGGTGGACTATCCCTTTAATTATGATAGTGCCATCAATTTAAAGACACAGCTTCTCTTGAAGAGGGTTCTATGTTGCATATTAAATGTAAAAGAACATTCTTAAAATATTAAAGATAAAAACATGTAATTATTCATTATTGCTAGTTAACAATTCATTATTGCTGTGTGTTTGTAGTTGAAGAAGGACATGTGTGTGATCCCCTGTGTTCATCTGAGGGCTGCTGGGGTCCGGGACCTGATCAGTGTGTGTCGTGCAAGAACTACAACAGAGGAGGAACATGTGTACCACAATGCAACTTCCTGTCAGGGTCAGTATACGCTGTGTCTCATTCTGCTCTCCAGTTCTAAATTATTATTATTATTTTATTTTTAATTTTTTCTTCATTGTAGCAGTTAAAAAGTATATAATATGTGCTTGCAACTAGGACATAAGCTTAATGTGTAAATTTTGTGCGATTAATTATGGAAAAAATAACACATTAAAATGATGAATGAATGAATGACTTAAAGGATACTCCACTCCAAAATGAAAATTTTGTCATTATTCACTTACCCCCATGTCGTTCCAAATCCGTAAAAGCTTCGTTCGTCTTCGGAACACAATTTAAGATATTTTGGATGAAAACTGGGAGGCTTGTGACTGTCCCATAGACTGCAAGTAAATAACACTGTCAAGGCCCAGAAAAGTATGAAAGACATCGTCAGAAAAGTCCATCTGCCATCAGTGGATCAACCGTAACATTATGTAGCGATGAGAATACTTTTTGTACACGAAGAAAACAAAAATAACAACTTTATTAACAATTCGTCTCCTCTGTGTCTCTCCGCATCACCGTAGTGCCATTTTGGAGAACAACCGCTGAACTCAACCAGCATACGCTCTTCTGTGTAAGCCGCGCTGAACGTATGCACTGTTTTCGTTCAAATCAAAGCCTAAATACACGTAGAAAATGTATCCTTGTGTCGCTGCTGACACAGAATATCGTACGCAGTTTGCGTTCAGCTGATATTCTCCAAAATGACGCTACGGTGATGCGGAGAGACACAGAGGAGACGAATTGCTGAATAAAGTTGTTATTTTTGTTTTCTTTGTGTACAAAAAGTATTCTCGTCGCTTCATAACGTTACAGTTGAACCACATATCACATATACAATAATAATAATACTCTTCACACACTTCTCTACACCTACACACTTATTTACTTACCAGTCAATCTATGGGACAGTCAGAGGCCTCCCTGTTTTCATCCAAAATATCTTAAATTGTGTTCCGAAGACAACAAAGCATTTACGGGTTTGGAATGACATGGGGGTAAGTGATTAATAATAAATTCTCATTTTGGGGTGGAGTAACCCTTTAATGATTCATTCACTGAAACAGTGACTTGCTGCCACATACTGGCGGTTTTAGTGTCATAGCATATCATTTACAAAAAAAAATTCATATTTCAATATTTATTATTATATAATATTTATTTTAAAAAACATGAATATGCATTTATTATCTTTATTTATTAAATGTTTCCTTTTTTTGTAATGTATGTAAGAAGTTTTTCTTATCTAGCACTAATGACTTAAATTTTGGGTAGTAATTAACCGGCACATAATGTAATTAATTAGATAAATTATTGATACTATTTGTAATCTGTACAGTATGATGACTAAGAGAAATTTCCAGTCTCTTAATATGTTGAGCAGTCTGGAATGAAAATTTCAGTGCACTGTAAGAACTGTGCTCCCAGGCAGTTAACTAGGGAGTGGACTGAGACACACCCAGTGTGTGTTTTTTTAATATGTGTGCTGTAGAAAAGGAAACAATATAGCGTATGATTTAGTACTGTGAGAAATACAAGAGATTTTCAGATGCCTGATTTGTCTCTTTTGCTCTCTACAGTGAAAAACGTGAATTTGCCGGAACTAAAAAAGAGTGTATGCCGTGTCACCAAGAGTGTGCTGTGCAGGACGGGAAACACACCTGCAAAGGACCGGTAATCTATTGTTCTCTGAAAGAATATCGTTCACTGTTTGCACGGATTGTTTGATTTATTAAATAATCTCTCTGTCTTATTCTTCCTGCAGGGTGCTAATGAGTGTGCAGCCTGTGCACATTTGCAGGATGGGCCGTACTGTGTGTCCTCATGTCCAGAGGGGGTGCAGGGTGAAAATGGGCTCATCATTTACAAGTTCCCCAATAGCCAGCACAAATGCCAACCATGCCATGCCAACTGCACCCTGGGGTGAGAAAGCACAGAATGTTAAAAATTGTAATATAATATCAAATAATGTATATAAAAAAAGTGTATAAAATGCACACATTTTTATGCACATTTTAGTTTTACTTATGGTTAGCAATTATTCAAAAGATTTTACAAAAAAAATAATAATACCTCCTTTGGATAAAAAAAAAAAAAAAAAAAAAGTTTTACAGTAAGTGAGGAACTCTGAACTCTATTTTTGAACTCTGAGATATTAATTTTTAATAAGTATGAGATGGTAGTGGCCTGTTTATTCCTCACAAGCATAAATGTACACAACCATTCAGAAGTTTGGGTTAATAAGATTTTTTAGAATCCCCCCCAGCATGAATTTTCAGCATCATTACTTCAGTCTTTAGTGTCACATGATCCTTCAGAAATCATTCTAATATGCCGATTTGTTGCTCAAGAAATATTATTATCAATGTTAAAAACAGTTGTGTTTTACAGTTACAGTTTTGTAGATACTTTCTTAGCATCAATAGAAAGTTTAGAAAAACAGCATTTATTTAAAATAGAAATCTTCTGATTATTAGAATTATAAATGTCTTCATGCATCTTTGCTGTAAAGTTTTAATTTCTTTAAAAGAAGTATTAAAAGTATTAATTTCTTAAAAACCTTTTGAACAGTAATGTATATCAGTTGTAATGATGATGCCTAATATTATCAAAATATTTTTGCAAATTAATAAAAGAAGTATTTTGTATGTCTTCTGTCTCAGATGTTTGGGTCCAGGTCAGAATGACTGTGTGGATTCGTCCAGGTCAGATGCTGGGTAAGTGTCTCCCCCTACTGGTGTGACGAATCACATGCAGCTGCCTGGCAGTGTGTGTAATTGTGTAATTGTGCATTTTGTGTTTCAGGTTGCCGGTGACAGCAATAGTGCTGAGCGTTATATTCGTGGTGCTGGCATCATCAGTCATTGTTCTGAGCGTTCTTTATCGCAGAAGTGTCGCCATCCGCAGAAAACGTGCCATGAGGAGATATCTGCAGAGTGGGGAGGTGTGTGCAGATATATATTCAAAAATACATTCAGAAAATTGAATTGCTGAAGTTTTTTAAGGTTTAAAAATGTGCTTTAGAGTTTCGAACCACTGGATCCTGGAGAAAAAGGCGCAAAAGTTCATGCACGCATTCTGAGAGGGTCTGAACTACGAAAGATCAAACCTCTCGGCTCCGGAGTGTTCGGCACTGTGCACAAGGTACTTACAAACTCTGATGTCATTACATGAGCTCATACTGAAACCTGACAATAGCTCATATCACTTACTGAAGCACTTCCTTCAGGTGTTCTCCTAATACACGTTTTTCTTTCTTTTTATGGCTCACTTATTCTGTTTCTCAATCCATATTTCATTTGTTTCTTTACAGGGGCTTTGGATACCAGAGGGAGACACTGTAAAGATTCCAGTGGCTATCAAGACTATTCAAGACCGTACAGGACGACAGACCTTTCAGGAAATTACAGATGTAAGACACGCACACACATACACATACACATACACATATTGCCTATATACACTTTTGATATACATATGAAATACATACTAATTATTTGTTTTTATTTTTACATTTTTCTTTTATTGTTGTAGTTTTTTAAAATAAAATACAAATATTTTTAAGCACTTTTTATTTTTACTTATGATAGGTGATTATTCAAAAGCTTTTCTAAAAAAAATACTCTTTACCTGGTGGGCGATAAATGAAAAAATCACACCAATTACTGTAAATGAGGAGCTTGACAAAAATTGTATTAATACAGTTTTAATTAATGCTTTTATACTGCAAAGATCAAAGGTGACAATAAACATATTTATAATACTACAAAAGATTTCTATTTTAAATAAATTATGTTTATTGGAACTTTCTGTTCAGTTAGTGAAAGAATAGTGAAAGTGAAAAATACACTTAAAGGGTTAAAGGGTTAGTTCACCCAAAAATGAAAATTAGCCCATAAATTACTCACCCTCAAGGCATCCTAGGTGTATATGACTTTCTTCTTTCAGACTAATCCAGTCTGAGTTATATTAAAAAATGTCTTTGATCTTTTAAGCTGTTTAATAGCATTCAGCGGGTGTTACAGTGCATCAATCCAAAAGAAGTTAAATAAAAAGCACCCATCTATAATAAAAAGTGTCTTCACACGGCTCCGGGGGGTGAACAAAGGCCTCTTGAAGCAAATCGATGCCTTCTTGTAAGAAAAATAGCCATATTCGCTCCAGGCGGATGATGAGTGTGGTCGGCATTCCACAAAAATATTAAGCCACACAACTGTTTCCAACATTGATAATAATCAGAAATGTTTCTTGAGTAACTCAGTATATTATGATTTCTGAAGAATCATGTGATACTGAAGACTGGAGTAATGATGCTGAAAAATCAGCTTTGCATCACAGGAATAAATTACTTTAAAAAAAATATTTTAATAGAAATCTGTCAATTTAATTTGTAATAATATTTCATAATATTACTGTTTTTACTACAGTTTTGATCAAATAAATGCAGCCTTGGTGAACTAAAGAGACTTCTTTCAAAAAATTCTAAAAATTTGTCCTGACCCCAAACTTTTATAATGTGATAATAAATGAACACAATTACTGTTGATCTCATTTCAGTTCAGTTCATTTAATTTCATTTTTGTAAATAGTGGCTTTTATATGTTTTAAATTAGAAACTGATGACTAATAATTTGTATAAATCTGTCAGAATGTTAACCATTCATTAATACATTTACAAGACAACCAGATAAAAACATTCAAAAACTGCCCACATACAAAATGACATCCTGAATGACTTCTTTCTCTTTTGCAGCATATGTTGGCTATGGGGAGTCTGGACCACCCGTACATAGTCCGGCTCTTAGGCATCTGTGCAGGGCCCAGTCTGCAGCTGGTCACTCAGCTCAGTCCCCAAGGGTCTTTGCTGGAGCACATCCAGCAGCGCAAAGAGAGCCTCAACCCTCAGAGACTGCTCAACTGGTGTGTGCAGATTGCCAAGGTGAGAGGGACATAAAGTGTGTTTTGAGGTATATGGATCATTTCAAGCCCATTTAAACAATTAAAGTTTTTTTTTTCTTGCTTGTTCCCTCCTAGGGTATGTACTATCTAGAGGAGCAGCGAATGGTCCACAGGAACCTGGCTGCTCGCAACATTCTGCTCAAGAGTGACTTTATTGTTCAAATAGCCGATTATGGCATCGCTGACCTCCTCTACCCTGATGACAAGAAATACTTCTTCAATGAAATTAAGGTAAAGCCGATCAAGTTACACTATCTGTCAAAAGTTTGAAATAATAGAGATTTTTTAAATGTTTTTGAAAGAAGTCTCTTGTGCTTGATTAAAAATGCAGTAAAAACTGTAATATTCAGTGTCACGTGATCCTTCAGAAATTATTTGAATATGCTGATTTGCTGTTCGAAACATTTTTTATTATCATCAATTTTGAAAACAGTTGTGCTGCTTCATATTTCATATATTTTTGTGGAAACTATGATACAGTACTAAGTTTAGGGTAAGTAAGAATATACTTTTATTCAACAAGAACGCATTGAATCGATTAAAGTGACAGTAAAAATGTTTATAACAAACAACAAAACATTTGTAACATTTCTGTTTTAAATAAATGCTGTTCTTTTGAACTTTCTGTTCATTAAAGAATCCAAAAAAATATACAATTAAGTGGAAAAAAAAAACATTTTTAATATTGATAATAAGAAGAAGAAATGTTTTTTGAGCAAATCAGCATATTAGAATGTTTTCTGAAAGATCTTGTGACACTGAATACTGGAGTAATAATCACAGGAATATATTAAATTTTAAAGTATATCAAAATACAAATTGTTATTTTAAATTGTGATGATATTTAACAATATTACTGTCTTTACTGTGCTTTAATCAAATAAATGCAGCCATTTATTGTGCTAACGAGACTTCTTCCAAAACATTAAAAAAACGTAATTTTTCCAAAATGCAGTGTATATGTACTATATTCAAAGCAGTTCCTCAACCAGTAACTGTGCCTCTGACCTTTTTCCTAATGTTTGCAATTTCTAGACGCCAATTAAGTGGATGGCCCTTGAAAGCATCTTGTTTCGTAGATACACACACCAGAGTGATGTATGGAGCTATGGTGAGTCCATGTGCCGCATGGTAAAATGTTACTATAAAACATTGCATTCTGGAGCTGATGATTCATTAAGAGGTCACTCTATCTGTAGGTGTGACTGTCTGGGAAATGATGTCATATGGGGCGGAGCCTTACTCTGCTATGCGTCCACAAGAAGTACCCGATCTGTTAGAGAAAGGGGAACGCCTCTCTCAACCTCAGATCTGCACCATCGATGTCTACATGGTCATGGTCAAATGTGAGTACAGTCTTCTTATAGCCCATAATGCAAAGTGGCAGCGATCCTGTGCTTTTGAACTTGAGCCCATCTTAAATATCATCTAGATACTCTACACATATATTCTTACAGATGACAGCATGAAAAATTTGTAAATGAAATTAGGGATGCACAATATATAGGTACCATATCAGAGTTGTTTTAGTATTTATTTTTATTTTCAGTTTTCATTTTATTTTTAACTTAAGTTTGATTAATTTTGTTTTGTGCTTTTTTTATTTTTGTCTGTTTATATATATACATATATATATATATATATATATATATATACAATTTATTTTTTCTATTTCAGTTTTAATAACTTTAGTACTTTAACTTCAACTTATTTTATTTCAATTAGTTGCAAGGCAGCATTTCTAAATGTTTAAGTTAAGTTTAAATGTAACTTAAAATGTAAAATTGAATATTTATTAAAATATTTTAAATAAATAATATTAAATATATTTAAAATTATTTTAATAAACTAATACTTTTGGTATTAGTTAACAATAACAATATATGCTTGTGCATGCTTTAAAAACACGGAATAATTTAAAAAAAATACTGTTAAATGTAATATGTAGCTAATCTTGAAATGAATATCCATTTTTCCGACATTATACACATTGTAATGTACAATATAATGTTGAGATGCCTAAATTCACTTTAAGCATTTATTATTAATTTTCACGTGTAACATATTATTTAATTTAGTTTTTTTTATGTATTTGACAAAAAATAAAAAATAAAATATTCGTCGCTTATTTTAACAGGTTGGATGATCGATGAAAATGTTCGGCCAACTTTCAAGGAGCTAGCCAATGAGTTCACCCGAATGGCCAGAGACCCCTCCCGATATCTCGTCATCACAGTATGTCAAACTAACGGAGTGCTTAATCATTTCCTTCATTGTATCTTGCCTGTCACGGTCAAGCTGGAACTGTTTTGAATGACTGTTGTTGATTGATATTTCTGCCACTAAAGGAGGAGCACAGAGCTCCCGACCCGGCCTCAGATGAGTCCCATCAGAGAGGAACTGAGATGTACATTCTAGGGGTGGCGCTGGAGGACCAGGAAGATGAAGTTTTGGAAGATACAACAGACATGCCACGCTATATAACACCATCCAGAAGTTTCTCTAGATTGCGTATAGATTCTCATCGGGTGCGTTTTATAATATTGATCATAATTAATATGTGGTTTGACCAATGTACACCATTCACTACTCTATGAATAATATATTAATAAGCAACATATCTTTTTGACACTTCCAGTCAAGTCTGACTCCATCCAATATTGCTGGATATCTACCAATGACCCCTGGTCTGGAGAGCTCAGTGCAGGTGAATCATGTCAATCATGTCTAAAGCTCATTTTAATGTGTTAGGCTGAGACCATCCATATTTAAAACTCCATTTGATGTGTTGTGAAATTTAATATTGGAGGAGTAATGCACATGAGACACATATCTAAGAGCATATGGCTTAATATATAACTTCTAATCAATATATTGTCTACCTCATTTTGCTGTAGACGGGATGGGCATCTCGGTCCCGTCTCGACTCTGGATGCACTGTTTCTGAGAGCTCGGAGGGACGGGGAACTGCGGTGGAAGTGGAGATGAACGAGGACATGTCTTCGGTTGGCAGCATGAGGAGGGTCAAACATCGTGAGGACAGTGCTTATATGTCACAGCGGGACAGCCTAGCAGGACCTCCGGAAACAACCTCCACAGGGATTCCAGGAGAAGAAGACCAAAATGGATACGTGTTGCCTGGGTTTGGTGAAAGTCCAGAGAAAGGTGAGGATAAGCAAATTAGAGCAGCATGTGTGTGCAACCTTTATGCAAAATTTGAATGCTTTTAACCTTAGAAGCAGTGGCTGCGTTTCACAAAACTATAGGGTATGGCGCGGGGGGTGGTGGTGGTGTGATGGGGGTGTTGATAAATAAAAAATTACATGGCACACTACTGAAATACATGGGGAAAAACTAAAGAAAAGGGGAGAAAAGTCAGTAATTAAACTCTGCATACACACAAAAACATTAGCCTTTACAGACATAGTGTTTGAGTAAAGAAAATGCTGTACTATTCAAACAACGTCAGTTATTTATTTACCCTTGCATTGCGAAAAGGCGGAGATCTGTCTCCTCCAGGCTGTGCACGGCACCTCAATATGAATGGAGGTTTTTCAAGTTTTTCTGACAAGCTCTTTTTAATACTTATCATTGGTTAAATATTTGTAAAACCCTCTGATTTAAAATAATAATAACAAATTATAATAGAGATATGAAGTTTGGATCATTTTTTATGGCACACCTGACTGGGCTAGGGTATGCCATACGGAAACGCCGCCCCTGCTTAGAAGGTACTGTGATGCAAGATTGAAAAATCATATAGAATATAAAAAAAATATTCTAAATTGTAATAATATTTCACAATATTACTGTTTTTACTGTATTTTTTATTTAAAAAAATGCAGCCTTTGTGAACATTTAGATACTTATTTCAAAAAACATTAAAAATCTTGAGAAAAAAATAATTTACATTAAATTTGAAATTCTAAGAAAGTTGCAATCACAATCGATAATTTTATTTTATCGGCTTCCGTAAGTGAGTACCCCTGTTAACACATCTCTTGTATTTTGATTTTCTTTAGAAACTCTTCTATTCACATCATCACGTGCAAAACTTTCTCAAAGAAGAATCTCAAGAGGTCATTCTGGAGACTTTTTGGAGGCCCACAGTGTTGCGGGTGAAGAATACGAGTATATGAACAATCAGACCCTCTCTCTCGGGCATATACCAGGGCAGCTTAAAGATTACAATCAGCGACTGTCACGCAACCGCAGCGCCTCCTTCAACCCTGCCGGCTTGTACAGCAATCACAAATCTCTAGGGTCCAGCAGCAGGCCCAGTAAGAGATCATCGATCGAGGGCTCAGAAAGTAGCGGAGGTCTCTCCCAGTCCTCGACTGACCAAAGGAGTCACAGCGATGGAGATTTCCTATCCAGTGAAACAGAGTACACTGACGGCGATCTGGATCTCCAGGGGGTTCAGTACGAGTACATGGACATCCGTGGTAGTGCAGGACCTCCATCCAACATGGTGCTCAAACTTCACCTCCCAAGACCGGTTTCCCATCCTCCTCTCAGAAGATCGCCACAAGACGATGAAGACGAATATGTGGAGGAAGACTATCAGTACACTAACCGCCAGCCTCGGCTGAGGAATTCACTCAGGGTTCAGGGGTTAATGCAAGGGGAAGGAGAAGTATATGAATATGAGGATATGGACTCATTGGCTGCAGGTGGAGCATCAGCAGCTGAATACCAGAATCTGGAGGGAGAAGATGAGGAGAGTGTTGGGCTGACGGACGAACCCCGGAGCCTGGGGCCGGGAAAGTATTTAAAAGTACATGCAGGGATGGAACATAAAGCTTTTGATAACCCTGACTATTGGCACAGCAGGTCGTTTCAAAAAGCCAATGCTGTCCGCACATAGAAATGGAGAATTGCTTGAAGGAACTTGATGCAAATGAATAAATGCAAGTTGAACTTTCTTCAGTGACCAATGTTCAGGATATTATTCAATAATGCACTTCTTACTGGAATAAATCCAGAGAAAAACTGATGCAATCTTAACAAAATAAATGTATTTTGATCTAAAATGTATTCTTGATGTAAAACAAAATGTGGCATTATGGTTGAAATACATTGAAACAAGAGCAGCTTTGTTCTTTTTTACTACGGTGGAGGTACCAGAATGACCAGATTCATGAGCTACACATTGAATGGGAAGATATTTACATCTGGATGTGTATTTATGTCAGTGTGTGCTTACTTAAAATGTTCTGTTCATGCCAAGTTTGTGTAACTCATCAAGAGAAGCCATAAGTCTGCTGTTGTGAGTGTTCATCTTAAATATATGTTATTTAGTGTGTTCATGAAGTGCCCAGTTCAGTCAGCAGCTGTTACTGCCATACCACTGTGCAGCTGTTCAGATTGCACTCAAATTATTTCACAATTTAAGTGTAATTTTCGAAATAACCAGTTTCGAAACATCTAATCTGAGGTATTTACATTTGGAATTTATAAAATATTTATGTCAGTAGAATAGCATATTGATTGAATTTGGGAAGTTGTTTTTTATGTCTTTCAGGTGTTTGTTGTCCATGCCTTCTGAACAAATCATAATGAAGTACTTGTATTATGTTTCAAATGAAATGGCCAGTAAACAAGCTTTTATAACAAACTATAGTTTTGTACAGACATATCAAACTAAAGTATTTTCTCAAGTTTGTAAAAGTTTGAAATGATTTTTTATTTGCTTTTATCTTACACTTTCAATAAAATGTCTCTATGTAAAGATGAACTAAACTTTTGAAACCTTTAGGTTCTCTCATACTCATACCCTTTTTTCTGCTTTGTGTGTGTGTGTGTGTGTGTGTGTTTGTGTGTGTGTGTGTTTAAATATTGTAGTGTCTCAATACGTATTTAGGAAGCTATATAAGAACTAACAAAAAAAATCCCATGAAGATCAAGACAGATCTGTCCTCTGTGTGTGTTTGTGTCTGGAATGGTTGTAGATGGAGAACCTCTAAGTAGGTGAGTAATGAATTCATCTGACCTTTAGGGTTCCTGTAAAATAGTCTAATTTTCAGAGGTGCCACTTACTGTATGATACTGTGATAACTACAAATGATTTATTGATTGAATGTCTTTTTTGTCATTGTACAAGTACAACAAAATTGAAATGCGATCCTTTGGGGTGATAATCTAATAAAAATCAATCAATCAGTCAAATTTACAATAGAGCAAAATGTGGCAGCTGCAGTATAGCCTGTTTTATGATTAATGATTGCATATTACAGGCTAATAGATTTCTTATCAGTTGAATGGACAATTTAACCTTATTGTTCATATTTTATGTTTATGTTTATGTAATATTTAATAATTAAATATGTAGTAATGTGGCATTAAAAAATATATATATTTAAATATTTTATTTCAGTTCTTTCAAGCAGCTGTGCCTTAGAACTATAAGGCCTGGTTTCCCAGGATTAGGCCATAGTTCAATTAGGATATTTAAGTAATTTTTATAAACATGCCTGGGCACTGAAAAAACCTGGGCGCTGACATATTTTAAGATCAATCAGTGCAAGTTTCTTTCAGTTGAATCAGGGACTAGGCTTAAGCCTTGTCTGTGAAACCGGGGGAAAATTACTTGCAATATTTATTTATTTTCTATATTTTGGGCATTTAGCAATTGTAAGCTATTTTATATAAATATTTTATATATTATATATATAAAATAGCTTACAATTACTAAATGCCCAAATATATAAAATAGCTATATATATATATATATATATATATATATATATATATATATATATAAAAATAGCTTATTAATATTTTTTTCACTGTGTAGTGCTTGAAATTATTGTGGCTGAGTTTAACAATGATAATACCTGTTTGTTGTTAGAAAAAGTGTAGCCTATTGTGAAATCAGACAAAATCATAATACAATAGGCCTACATTCAGATAATATTTCCTGAATATTAGTGGTCTTTTAAGCCCCAACGGAGCAAGCCATATATATATATATATATATATATATATATATATATATATATATATATATATATATAATATATATATATATATATATATATATATATATATTATATAAACTTTAACCGAATTGAGCTAGATAATAACATTATTGTCATCTGTAGAGTCGTTCCATAATTTATGTTATTTTCCTGTTTATTGCCCATTTTTGGAAGTCATCCAAGAGCCTCGGTTGGTTTTGGCGCCATCGTATATGACGACACCTGCGATGCGGCTGCGTAGTAGGCGTGGCTACGCTGTGCGCGGAGGCCGTGGGCGGAGCTGGACGGTCTGCGAGACGCCTGGTGGTAGCGTGACTGATTTCTGCTGTCCGCTCATCGTACAGCCAGAGAGACGCTTCGAAAGCCGGTGCAACGATGTCCGACGAAGAGCAGCAAGAGCAGACCATCGCCGATGACTTGGTCGTGACCAAGTACAAGATGGGCGGTGACATCGCCAACCGTGAGTTTGACGTTTGAGTGCTGGAGGTGTAGAGTCGGTGACACGGGCCTCCACGCTGCTGTCTCATGCATGCCATGTGTTAGGACGAGACGAGCAGCGTGGGGCATGAGACCCCGGCGCCCTGGCCTTATGCAACATAAAGCCGCACAAGACCTCTTTTAAATGCACGGCTGTTCCTCCTATATGTGTCTATAAATCCTGTACACATTTTTGCAGACCCACAGTATGGATGGAGTCGTTCTGGAGCTAATGCTAGCTAGCATTAGCCCTCAGTGCATGTCAGTGGACACCTGTGGCTCTGGCATTGCCAGCTGGTAGAGGTTAGTCCTCAAAGGCACGGGTTATTAGTGAGCTGTCTGGATGGATATGTCCACTACTGGCCTACTGTGGCAGATCAATGACTTGAGAGCTTTCACATCCCATCTAAAGTTATCAGCGTTGCTCACAGAAGTAGTGAACAGCATGGAGGTGAACTTTAGCTGGTGAGGTGATGCTGACTGGGCTTTTGACATTATCAGTCCAGAGCAAATGGTGGGGCTTTGTTTTTTTTGCATGGTGAACTTGAATGGTAGTGCAGTACTTTTTGAGCTCCATTGATTGCTCAGTGATTCCTGGTTTTCTACTTTTAGTTTTGCTACAGTTGTTTCAGATATCCTTGTTTAGGTTGCATTAAAGGATTAGCTCACTTCATCATTTGCTCACCCTCCACTTGTTCCGAACTTGTATGAGTTTATTTCTTCAGTTGAACACAAAAGAAGATAGATATTTTGAAAAATGTGAGCCCTTCAGCTGGCCTCAGGACCTTGGCTTTATACTGGACATCAAGTGGTGTCTCACTGCCATAGTACTAGAACAGTTTTCTGATTGAAAGTTTGCACTAATCTGACATTAAAATGTATTGATATTACATCGTGAACCATTATTATGGGCCGTTTGGGTTTCTAAATGGGCTTCAAGCTACACTTTTCATTCCATTTGCTTTTGTTCTCACGTGTGAAAGTTCTGGAGGTCGTAAATGCAAACTCATGCGAAGAAGTTTCGCATTTTTCTGTGTTCTGACCTCTGAGTTTGGGTCACATAAAGATGTGTGACCGATAGAAGATCAGTGCATCTCAGCTGACCTCTAATCTGAATTAAAAGAACATTCTTTGAAGATAGACACCGCAGAGTGTGCCTATCACAACCGTTACAGTGTCTGAAGAAATCGTGTGATTGACTACCTGTTGACTCATGCTCTCAACAGGCAATAATCAACGTGCAAAACATTTTGCAAAAAAAATTGCATACTCTCTGAGCAGGTACTTCTTTTGTAGAAGTATTTTGCATCTGTTAGAAAAGTACAGGTCCTACTCAAAAAATTAGCATATTGTGATAAAAGTTCATTATTTTCCATAATGTAATGATAAAAATTAAACTTTCATATATTTTAGATTCATTGCACACCAACTGAAATATTTCAGGTCTTTTATTGTTTTAATACTGATGATTTTGGCATACAGCTCATGAAAACACAAAATTCCTATCTCAAAAAATTAGCATATTTCATCCGACCAATAAAAGAAAAGTGTTTTTAATACAAAAAAAGTCAACCTTCAAATAATTATGTTCAGTTATGCACTCAATACTTGGTCGGGAATCCTTTTGCAGAAATGACTGCTTCAGTGCGGCGTGGCATGGAGGCAATCAGCCTGTGGCACTGCTGAGGTGTTATGGAGGCCCAGGATGCTTCGATAGCGGCCTTAAGCTCATCCAGAGTGTTGGGTCTTGCGTCTCTCAACTTTCTCTTCACAATATCCCACAGATTCTCTATGGGGTTCAGGTCAGGAGAGTTGGCAGGCCAATTGAGCACAGTAATACCATGGTCAGTAAACCATTTACCAGTGGTTTTGGCACTGTGAGCAGGTGCCAGGTCGTGCTGAAAAACGAAATCTTCATCTCCATAAAGCTTTTCAGCAGATGGAAGCATGAAGTGCTCCAAAATCTCCTGATAGCTAGCTGCATTGACCCTGCCCTTGATAAAACACAGTGGACCAACACCAGCAGCTGACATGGCACCCCAGACCATCACTGACTGTGGGTACTTGACACTGGACTTCAGGCATTTTGGCATTTCCTTCTCCCCAGTCTTCCTCCAGACTCTGGCACTTTGATTTCCGAATGACATGCAAAATTTGCTTTCATCTGAAAAAAGTACTTTGGACCACTGAGCAACAGTCCAGTGCTGCTTCTCTGTAGCCCAGGTCAGGCGCTTCTGCCGCTGTTTCTGGTTCAAAAGCACACGCCTGTGCACGGTGACTCTGGATGTTTCTACTCCAGACTCAGTCCACTGCTTCCGCAGATCCCCCAAGGTCTGGAATCGGTCCTTCTCCACAATCTTCCTCAGGGTCCGGTCACCTCTTCTCGTTGTGCAGCGTTTTTTGCCACACTTTTCCTTCCCACAGACTTCCCACTGAGGTGCCTTGATACAGCACTCTGGGAACAGCCTATTCGTTCAGAAATTTCTTTCTGTGTCTTACCCTCTCGCTTGAGGGTGTCAATGATGGCCTTCTGGACAGCAGTCAGGTCGGCAGTCTTACCCATGATTGCGGTTTTGAGTAATGAACCAGGCTGGGAGTTTTTAAAAGCCTCAGGAATCTTTTGCAGGTGTTTAGAGTTAATTAGTTCATTCAGATGATTAGGTTAATAGCTCGTTTAGAGAACCTTTTCATGATATGCTAATTTTTTGAGATAGGAATTTTGGGTTTTCATGAGCTGTATGCCAAAATCATCAGTATTAAAACAATAAAAGAACTGAAATATTTCAGTTGGTGTGCAATGAATCTAAAATATATGAAAGTTTAATTTTATCATTACATTATGGAAAATAATGAACTTTTATCACAATATGCTGATTTTTTTTGAGAAGGACCTGTATGTTCAATATAGCATGAATGTAATACGCTGTCATTGTCATGTGACCTACCAACGTCAGTTGCTTTGCTTCACTTCCATTCACAAATGCTCTCCAGTGGCCTCATGGGATAGTAAAGTGTCCACTGGATGTGCACTTCAGTCGGAAATAGTAGGTTATCTGTGTACTTGTTGCCTGATGTTTTATGACTACTATGAATTCAAACATGGGCCTGCTACTCAGTTCACATACTGCTTTTCACATGTATAGTGCAATTACGAATGCAGACATTGTTATTGGCACAAAGAATGTTTATTCTCATTTCAAGCCTAGTTTAATGTAATCTGGGTCATTTTTTGATCTTGCATAGTGTTGAGAATGAGTGCATGTCACACAATCTGTCCATGTTGGAAAATGCTTAATATAATTATGGTTTCTAACAAGTGAGCAATAATTTTGCACCAAAATACTGTTCAGTTTGAATTGATGCACAGCCTTTGGCATCAACAATAAACATACTGGAAATGTTGCTGCTCCCTTTCAAAAGCCTATTTATTTAGATGACCAATTATGTTATTAGTAGGATCAGTTGGACTTTCATTTAGTGTGCATATTACTCCTTTAAGTTTTTTTGAATAACTTTTTGAAGGTGCCATCACATTGCAGATTTTCACAGGCGAAATCCAGTCATTTCAAAATTGAACAACGTGATCTGGAATCTCAAAAGATTTTCCCATGCAAGATTTTGCAAGGGGTTCAGGTTGGTCATGCACATTCACCGTGCTGACCGTCAGAAAGCTGATTGGTTTGAAAGTGGCTTCTTTTTGAGCCTAACATCCCAACCTTTTTGCCCATAAAACTTGGTCTTGTTCTACTCTTTTTAGAGGCGTTGAGGGTCACCATCGATGCCGCCAAACCAGGAGTTTCAGTTCTCAGCCTCTGTGTGAAAGGAGATGCTTTCATCATGGCAGAGACTGGGAAGATCTTTAAGAAGGAGAAGGACATGAAGAAAGGTGAGACTGAAATGTAGATGTGGCTAAATGCTTGTGGTTCGTATGAGAGTGATATTGAGCCCATTCAGAATAGATGGGTTCAGATTTATACTCCTCCAGAGAAATCTGCAGGCCTCGTTTGAAATATCTCTCTCCTCACACATTATGCAGAAGGTCTTTTTGTTGAGGATTGGTGGTTGTCCTTTCTTGCAGGCATTGCGTTCCCCACCAGTGTGTCAGTCAATAACTGTGTCTGCCACTTCTCTCCCCTGAAGAGCGACCCAGACTACACGCTGAAAGATGGAGATTTGGTCAAAATGTAGGCAAACTCCTCTCTCAAGTTCGTCTGCGTCTGTCTAACCTCCCCATGTCTTTTCCTTCAAGTCACTCTCCTTCCTCATACTCGGCCCATCTTCTCTGCAGTGTTCTCCACTTTCCGTCTCTATCCCTTCCGATTGTGTCTTCCTGCTTGTTCCCTTGTTTTTTGTGATCCACACATGCAACTTTGCACATAAATGCCACACTTAATAATTGTTTTTAGTGCTTTTATGTAGACTCGGCAACACAAGTGTTCTGAAATCCCTTTTATATACTGTAATTTTCTGTATTTCCTCTTTGGGCAGAACATATTGATGGTCTAGTATTTTTTTAAGGCCATATTCATTTGATGGTGCTTACATTTTTGTTGTGTATTTGGGATGTTCTCTGAAAACACTTTAAAGGGTTTAAAAGGCTTTGCTCAGGTTTTCCTGCAACTCTATGTCTCTTTTTCTATTTTCTTGTCTTCTCTCTCAACAGTGATTTAGGAGTACATGTTGACGGCTTCATCTCCAACGTGGCCCATAGCTTTGTTATTGGAGCTACAAAGGTGCGTGTGCATATATACATTCTTTTCTTCCCCGCTACGTTTTATAAAAGTTCACAGCTGTATGTATACCTAAAAGTGCAATTATAAAGTATCATCACACACCTCTCTGGAGTAGTTGCTACTAATTGGTCAATTATATCATTTTAAAACTCAGGTAGCCAATTTTCTACATGGGTATAACAGTTTCATTTCACTCATTGGTCTGTTTCAAAATTTCAATCAAAATGTCATTTCCATTTGTTTGCTAAGTAGCCATGTAATAAGAGTTATGGTAATCGCAACAATAAACCCTGTTACAAAACAAGTCACTTCCTGATTTTTTTAGGAAGCACCTGTGACAGGAAGGAAAGCTGATGTCATCAAAGCAGCACACCTGTGTGCGGAAGCAGCTTTGCGTCTCGTCAAACCCGGCAACCAGGTTAGTACAAACCTCTCAGTTAAAGTGGTAGGTAGGTAAGGTTGAAGCCTTTTAACATCTATGAAAAGATTTACTGCCAGCTTCTCAACACAAGATTGCACAGGATAGATAGTATGTCTTATATTTAAATATATTGATGGTCTGTTTCTTATGCAAAGTCTCTTGTCTTTTCTTTCTGCTCCGTTTACCTCTGAAAACACTCAAGTAACAGAGGCCTGGAATAAGATTGCTCAGTCATTCAAGTGCAATCCAATTGAGGGTGAGATATAGCTGTTATATCATTTGGGAAAGCCCAAGTGTAATTAAAACATAATCCATCTGGAGAGTATTGTAGAGTTTGAAGGTGTGGTTAGTCTGAGCAAACTCATTACTCAACAAAACTGAGCATGAAAACTCATTATTTGTACGAAAACAGGACTGGCTTGATACCTGATATTTGCTTTAAAGGGACAGTTCACCCAAAAATGAAGTTCTGTCATCATGTCTGTCATGTCAGATTCTGTCCTTCAAAATCCATGCTTTTGTTTATATTTGAAACACAAAAAAGATACTTATAATGAATCCTGAGAGATTTCTGTCCATCTTTTGAAAGTCCACAGAACTGAAACTTTTCGGCTTTAAAGGGATAGTTCACCCAAAAATAAAAATTACCCCATGATTTACTCACCCTCAAGCCATCCTAGGTGTATATGACTTATTTCTTTCAGACAAATACAATCTGAATTATATTAAAAAAAATGCCCTGGTTCTTCCAAGATTTATGGCAGTGAATGGGTGATATTCAATAGTCCAATAGAAGTCCAATAAACTGCCCCAATCCATCATAAAAATGTACTCCACACAGATCCGGGGGGTGAAAAAAGGCCTCCTGAAGCAAATTGATGGGTTTATAGACCTTAATCTGTAGTTTTCTCTAACTGGAGTCCAGCGGATGATATAGGTGTGGTGTAAGTTTCGGTGAGAAGTAACGAACAAAGAAGCACAGAAGAGAAAGCAAAACTAAACATCAGTCACAAATTAGAAGTACAAAATGAGGATTTGTAAAGAAAAATTTCAGAGGATTTCGATATAAGCCAAGAGGAGGCTGGTTTTCCTTTGCTGTAAACAAAACTTGGTCCTCACGAGACTAGCATATCCTCACCAGAGCTTACAGATTGCCTACGTCATTCACTGGAACACCACTCTTGTGAAGGCATGTACCGGAAGCTAGAGATTACGGTTTATTTTCTTACAAAAATGCATCGATTCGCTTTAGGAGGTCTTTATTGGACTTATTCAATAGACCAATAGAAGTCCAATATCACCCATTCACTGTCATTATAAAGCTTGGAAGAGCCAGGACATTTTTAAATTGTATTTGTATGAAAGAAAAAAGTTATAAATACCTAGGGTGGCTTGAGGGTGAGTAAATTATGGGTGAAAATTTTGTCATTAATCACTTAACCCCATGTTGTTTCAAACCCGTAAAAGCTCCATTCGTCTTCAGAACACAATTTAAGATTTTTTGGATGAAAACCGGGAGGCCTGTGACTGTCCCATAGACTGCTAAATAAATAACAGTGTCAAGGTATGTAAAAGGTATGAAAGTCATCGTCAGAATACTCCATCTGCCATCAGCCATGCAATCTGGGTTATATGAAGCGACGGGAACACTTTTTGTAAGCGAAGAAAACCAAAATAACGACTTTATTCAGCTATTCCTTTGTCAACAGTCTCCTCTGTGTCTCTCCATATCACTGTATGCTGCGTGTGCTTGTGGCACAGATGATACAGAAGCCAGGGTTCCTCAATTAGTTTTTGCCAAGGGCCAAAAAAAGGAAGTTGTTATTATTATTATTATTATTATTATTATTATTATAATTATTATATTATTGTTTCTTTTGTTGAAATAATCACAAGATGGTCAAAAGATGAATATTCAGATTTTTTCCCCAGTAGTCTGTTTTATTCAAACAATTATGAAAATTTTTGCATTTAGATACACAAGAACTTTGCCTGTTGAATATTAAAAAGCAAACGAACAAACAAAAAATCTGGATCTCCATGTCTTCCATGCAAATCAACTGTTCCTGCTCATATCCAGACTGGATCTCTTCTCTCCACTTTCCCTAATTTCCGATTCAATTATTAGATTTGTCAGTATCACTATTTTTATGCTTAGATTTTTTATTTTTTTTGAGAGGGTGGGGGTCGTCAAACTGTAACACCGTGTGTCCCAACCAGAAACGACACAATAAAGAATATTTTCCATGTATTTGTTGTCCTAACCACCCGCGACAGCAACATGTGACAATAAACCACATGGGATTATATTTTAGGAATGGTTTTTATTTTCTGCAATGTCGCGCCAAGAGCAACATACAAAATATGACAGTGATAATCTCAGGTGATGATTGTGCTTTATTCAATGTTAAAAGTGTCTAATGTGAATTTGAATATTACTTTGCATTATCTTTATAGCCATAGTGAAAGCAACAATACATATTTTACCTCAGATCTTGAAAATAAATTAAAGCAAACCTGTACATTAAAACTGTGAACTCACTGCCAACCAACACGTGTATTCCATAACAAAGATATCAGTCCCTCACTCAAAACTGTTCAGTCCATTCACATTTGAATCATCTGTTTTCAATGTCCACTTCTTTTCTACACACTTGCCATGTTTTTGCTGTCATGTCATATCTACACTGGACGAGACAAAACATTGCAAATCATTTGAATGTTATAGTATGTCAGTACATTATAAATAGAATGAGTCAGCAGTTTACTGTCGGAATTTGTCGTGTTGTACCGCATCCAAGATTATAACGAGTTCTATTGTATTTTATTGCGTCGCGCCGCTCTCATCCGGTGTATACACGATCTAAGTTAATGTAGCTTTCTGATGCTGCGTTTGAATTTTCATGCCACATTGTTTGAAATTATCGCGGGCCAAACTTTTTTTCTCTCAAGGGCCAGATGTGGCCCGCGGGCCGCCTATTGAGGAACCCTGGCATACACAGCATAAGTGATAATGAGAGACACAGAGGAGACTGTTGACAAAGGAATTGAATAAAGTCGTTATTTTTGTTTTCTTCGCTTACAAAAAGTGTTCCCTTCATTTCGTATAACCCAGATTGCACGTCTGATGGCAGATGGAGTATTCTGACGACAACTTTCATACCTTTTATGGACCTTGACACTGTTATTTATTTGGCAGTCTATGGGATGGTCACAAGCCTCCAGGTTTTCATCCAAAATATCTTAAATTGTGTTCTGAAGATGAACGGAGCTTTTATGGGTTTGGAACGACATGGGGGTAAGTGATTAATGAAAAAAAAATTCATTTTGGGGTGGAGTATCCCTTTAAAAACCAAGATTGATTTAGATGATGAACAGATTTATTCACATATAAACATTGATCAATGCACATGCACAAAGCACATCAAGCATGATAAACTGAAGCTCAAACAGGTTTCATTTTTGGGTTGAACTAGCCTTTTAATCCCGTTTAATCAGACAAAACATGAAAGACTTGAATGAACAACCCAAAGTACCTACAGGCCTCAGCTGGAATGTCTGACTGTGATCTGCCAATTGTTCATAGACACATTTGCCATTATTCACAGTTCTTCTCTTTTGTTCATGGATAGGTATGCTGTCTCATCAACTAAAGCAACATGTTATTGATGGAGAAAAGACCATTATCCAGAACCCTACAGATCAACAACGGTATAAAACAAAACTGAATATTGAATTTCTCAGTGTTCTCAAGCATCTCAATGCAAGCAAGCAAGTTTTTGTTATGGCACAGAGCCAGTGTTTATACTTTTTGGGGAAATTGGTCAACAAATGGCGTACAACAGGGCTCTATGCTTGCTTTTCATTTTAGAAGCAGAGTCAAAAAAAAATAAAAAAATTCAGGAGCACCTTCTGATCAATAACAAAAATTAGCCAATGTAAGTCACTTAATATTAAATTGTTTATTAAACTATTTTTATTATCACATTTTTAAACTCCCTTAATTGTCATTAAAAGCTGTCACTCACCTTAGTTCATTGCGATCTCACAAAGTTCCATTAAAATCAATGAAACTCTCCACACTGCACAATGATCTCTTATTTACATCTTGTCTACACTTTGTTATAATGAGGATTTGTGAGCTTGCAGAACTCAGCACTGAACAAAACACCGGTGTTTTGAGCAGTGAGTGGATTCTGATTGCATTCAAGGAATTAACAGATTCTGTACATCTGTGATGCATTACTAAATGCTGCAAAAACACATTGTAAGTAGAAACCTTTGAAGCTCCCGTGAATGCAAACAAAGATATGCTGATCGGCTGAGTCACACTGGTGCTCCTAAATATTTTTTCACAGTAGTTTTCAGTTGCAAACGCAACTGAAGTGGTGGCACTGTAGAGCCCTCTACAATGTCTAAATTTAAAAGTGGGATAACAGTGTCATATATTTTAGTATTATTAAAAATGGCTCTTTATGGGTAAGATTTTGGTTCATGGGTGGGTAATTTTGACTTGAGAATGCAAGCAATCACATAGAAACATACTAAATACCACTTGGTAGAGAGATTTGCACTGTTTGTCTCATAACAGGAAGGACCATGAGAAGGCAGAGTTTGAAGTTCATGAAGTTTATGCCGTGGATGTGCTGATCAGCACAGGAGAGGGGAAGGTAAGTGATCACACCTTTATGAATGACACCTGCCATTTTAAATCTGTTCTGTTTGGTTGTAATCATGTTTGTCTCATACTATGGATATAAATAGACATTTAACCTGTATGATCTTTCCCATAGGCGAGAGATGGTGGCCAGAGGACAACCATCTACAAAAGGGACCCCAGTAAGCAGTATGGGCTGAAAATGAAGACCTCAAGAATGTTCTTTAGTGAGGTGGAGAGACGCTTTGACGCCATGCCCTTCACTCTTAGGTGGGCAGCACTATTCTCCAATTTGTTTGGTTCCTACTTGGCTAAATCAAGAGGTGTATTCGCGTTAGATATTCTGTTCTTGAATGAAGCAGGTGTTTTTCATGTACATTTTCACTAGAGGGATGTGAATACCAGTGAGAAGTTGTGGGAATGAAACGTGTTCTATATTTGTGTTATCACATGAGATATGCTAGGACAGTGACTTTAAAACTTGGTGGATAAGTCGATGGTTTAGATTTCATGGTCTTTTGGTAAACAAGATAGTTTTTGTGTCCTGCAGGGCGTTTGAGGATGAAGGAAAGGCTCGTTTGGGAGTGGTGGAGTGTGCCAAACATGAGCTCCTGCAGCCTTTTAGTGTGCTGAACGAGAAAGAAGGTCAGTCTCATTACCATTGCACCATTTCTTCCTGCTCTGACCTCTTTCTTTACCTGGTAAATTTCTCTTTCCACTTGTTTCTGTCTTTCTTTAGGTGAATTTGTAGCTCAGTTTAAGTTCACAGTGCTGCTGATGGCCAATGGGCCCTTGAGAATCACCACTGGACCACTTGAAGCGGAACTCTACAAGTCTGAATATGATGTTCAAGATCCTGAACTGAAGGTATGTTAGACCCATCTGTTCTACTTAAATTTACAACAAGCTGTTTTTTTCCTACCCTTTATGTTTTGGTTTCTTCTGTCATTTTCAGTCTCTGATCCAGAGTTCTGCAAGTCGCAAAGCACAGAAGAAGAAGAAAAAGAAGGTTAGGCCTTTGCTTTAAGAAATAGGAACAATCCTCATGTCGTTTCCAAACAAATTACTTTTTTCTTCCATGACACACAAAATGAGAAGTTCAGTAGAATGTCCTGGATGCTCTTTTTTTGGAAAGTCAAAGTGAATGGGGACCATTAAACTAGCTTAAAGGGATACTTCACCCCAAAAAGAAAATTTTGTCATTCATCACTTACCCTCATGTCATTCCAAACCTGTAAAAGGTTTGTTCGTCTTCAAAACACAATTTAAGATATTTTGGATGAAAACCGGGAGGCCTGTGACTGTCCCATAGACTGCCGAGTAAATAACAGTGTCAAGGTGCAGAAAAGGTATGAAAGTCGTCGTCAGAATACTCCATCTGCCATCAGACGTGCAATCTGGGTTATATGAAGCGACGGGAACACTTTTTGTAAGCGAAGAAAACCAAAATAACGACTTTATTCAACAGTTCCTTTGTCAATAGTCTCCTCTGTGTCTCTCCATATCACCACAAGGATGCGCTGTTTTATTTCAAATCAAAGCTAAATACACATAGAAACAGCGCATCCTTGTGGCACGGATGATACAGAAGAGTATTCGCAGCATACGGTGATATGGAGAGACACCGAGGAGACTGTTGACAGGAATTGTTGAATAAAGTCGTTATTTTTGTTTTCTTCGCTTACAAAAAAGTGTTCCCGTCGCTTCATATAACCCAGATTGCACATTTGATGGCAGATGGAGTATTCTAACGATGACTTTCATACCTTTTATGGACCTTGACACTGTTATTTATTTGGCAGTCTATGGGACAGTCAAAGGCCTCAAGGTTTTCATCCAAAATATCTTAAATTGTGTTCTGAAGACAAACTGAGCTTTTACGGGTTTGGTATCACATGGGGGTAAGTGATTAAAGACCAAATTTTCATTTTGGGCAGGAGTATCCCTTTAAATGTAGTCCAGATGACTTGTATGTTATTATGGAAGCTTTGAGGAACAAAATAAGGTTTTAAGCTATTATAAAGTTGGGGGTCTCCACCTCTGTACAGATCATTTACACTCCTGTAAGAAACTAGGTACAACAGGAACAGGAATTTTCAGCAAATTACTTAAATTTCACTCGGTTTCTCCTACAAAGCTATTATATGGCTTCAGATAACTAGGAATATGGCATGCAAGTTCTATCAGCTGGCAAGAATCATTCTGAAAGCGTGACAACAATATCTTTCTAATGTGTCATTATTGTTATAGTTGTGGTGTGGACTTCCTAGAATTAGAATGCTTGTATCATTATAGCTGTGCGAATGCTTTTATCATTATAATTATCGTTATGGTTCATTGTTATAGTTATCGTACTTGGAGTGAACAGGCCTTCAGCCTTTTGTCATTTTGTAGCTTTACTGTTCCCATTCATTTTAATTATATGAAAGATGGTCAGTGTCGCCTTGCAAGGAATGACAGCCATGCAGGTTTTTCGAGATACATTGTAACTGTCATGGCATTCTGGTTCTTTTGGATTACTAATTTTTTTCCCACTTCATTCATGCGTCTGCATTTTGTTATAGGCCTCCAAAACTGCAGAGACTGCTACAGGACAACCAGCTGAGAATGAAGTTGCAGCTAAATAGAGGCGACACAACTCACCCTCTCACGAAACCACTCTCAAAAACATCAGCATTTCACTCTCGCCCTGTTTTATCTTCTTCGCCATCAAACATTTGTTCAAGAGTCACTGTTAAAGCCTGTGTTTAAACAATTTCTGCCTCCCTTGTTATTGAGAAACATGCCATTAATATTTGGACTCCAAGCGAGTGCAACAAATTTGTACTTTCATAATAAATCTACTTACTCTTTTTGACGCACTCAATTTACATTTCAACTGGAACGCAATGCCTTTTTCAAAATGTAATTAAAAAAGCTTCGCAATTCTTTTTGGAGAGTTGCGTTTTTCACAACATGTACCGCTGACTGTTTAAAATGCTTGGTTTGGCCCATAGGTTCATTTGAAATGGCATTACATTAGATAAAGTGGTTTGGGAAAGACCGAAAAATCGATTTGCAGCTATTTCTCAGGGTTCTGAAGAAAAAACATCTCCCTTATCTGAGAAGTAGTTTTGGACAATTAGGATCAAGAACACATCCATGGAGAAGTTGATGACTTACGGGGCATTAGAATTGGAATTCAGTGTATGGAATTCCTAAGCACTCCATTGTTGTGATACTATAGCATTTCAAAAAGGGGAACATCAAGTTGTTTTGGTCACTTTATTCCTGCCCATTTTCTTTTTTCACATTTTAATTTGTCTAATTATCTTTTGTTGATGCAGGGAGATTTTCCAAACAAACTTTGTTGTATTAATTCAAGTTAATATTAGAAAGTCTGATTTATTAGGGATTTGGTTAAAGGTCTGGTCCAAGATACACTAAAGCTACTTCAACTCACTGAAAAGTTATAACTTCCACTTGCCAAGGGCCAAATACATTATCACTTTACCTTTTATGAGCAATAGTGTCTGTTTGACTGAATATTCAGATCAAAACTAGGCTCGGACTGGATTGAGAAGCTTTCCAGGTGTCATTTTACAATCCAGTCAGTGCAGTTATTTCAGGAGAGGTGATGGAAGTGGCTCTAGAGCATTTCTGGATTAGTCCTGTTATTTGGGACTTAGTTGAGGCTGGCTCAATATATCTTTTGAAATGTTGGTTACTGTGACTTTTGTTCTGTTTCTAGATTTGTGAAGGTTATGTGGGAGAGGAGCCCGGAGGTTTGGTTTTGACACAATCTTGTTTTTGTAGAACCATCATATGGGACTATTTTACAACTAATGAAATAAAACATAACTTTTATTATATTTTCTTTAAGTTTGTCATCATTAATTGTAATAATGCACAGTCTATACCATGCCTTTTTATAGTCGGTGTAGGATTGTTTAATTTTGAGCTCTATTTTGGTTACAAATAAGTCATTTACAAGTACGAAGCAAATGTAATGGCTCTGAGAAAATAACAGGGACTTCTTGAAGGTTTTGTGTCGATGCACTATTTATAAACCGGATAATTATATATTTATCGATTTATTTCTGTATCCAGCAGGGAGAAGTTGAACCTTTGAATGGAAAAAGTAGGGTTTATTTTTAGTTTGGCAGCAGGGGGCGCTGTGCGGCCCAGATGCTTCGTCCAAGACTTTTAATTTACTAGAGACTGAAACATTGTTATTAAAATCGATAAACGCCAAAGACCAGATCACTATCGTTCAAGACAGTACTTTCAAAATAGCTAAAATGTCTAATTCCGCAATCACTTGTCTTACCTGTGACATGACAGGTATACATTGACTTAGCAGTTAAAATTTTAGTTAGGAAACTGATTTTAGTTAATCCATTTAAACATTTATCTTGACATTCTACAGATTTCCGATTCTTTTTAAACGAATCATAGGAGTCAGGTCTTTTCACCGATTCTGAACAACTCTCGAAACGAGACACACATATACAGCTTGGTGTTATTACAGTTTTATAAACACACATAAATCGAAAATAAAAACGTTTATGTAAAATGCCACGCTGGGGATCGTTTAAAAAAATGATCTGAAACGAACTGTTCGAAAGAATCGACTCGGAAATGAGTCAGACGACCATCACTATAAAATGTATTTCTATCAATAATGAGGTCGTGAACGTCAAGATAGGTAAACCATATTATTATTTCCCCCCGTTATTTTACATTTAATTTTAATTCATTATTTTGAACATTCTCAGCTCTTATGTATGTATTTTTGCATCTATTAAAAAGATGCCCAGCCCCCTTTGGTCAGTATTCTACGCTCACGGACTTGCAACCAACGTATTCAGGTCCAGCTCCCGCTAGATGGAAGAGCGCGTGCATGAACAATCGCTTTTTGTTGGGGGTGTAATGTTAACAAACCAATAGCTCGTGGTCAAGGCCCGTTACAATCCAATCCCCGTTCCGTACGGGAACCGGTGGGTGTGACCGGAGAGGCGGGCGCAACAGAGTGCGGTGCTGAGTTCGGTTGAGGAGTTCAGAGAAGCGGGGCTGCGGTGGCATCAGCGCAAAGGTGCGAAGCGAGCGAATATCTGGCCCACTTTCAAAAGAACTGGATGATAAAAACCGGACGCGCTGGATAGCAACTCATTCATATCTTCGCGCACGTAGGTCTCTTCGCTGACAGCCCGTGGTAAGTTCTTGCGTCTTTTCGTTTTGGCCCGGTTTACCCTCCCGTTGCCGTGTAACGGATTATTTGGCGAGTTTGTTATTGCGGTTCCTTTAAGAAGATAAATAAATTTCTACATTTTACAACCCTTTGCCTTTGGTCAGACCTGAGCACTATATGTCGGCCAATGCACTTATAAAACGTTTGTCCGCGTCGCCACAGGCCGTATAACGGGAGATGGTGATGAGGAGGAGGCGCGAGGACTGAGCACGCGCCAGCGGCCGCGGAAACTTCAGCGCGTGCAGGAGACAATGTTACTTCAGCTAACGGTCACCTCGTCGCTTTATTTGTATACGTACTGATGTGACATATTTGTCGGTAATTTCATATTATTTGCGAGACGGTGACCGTCAGAAAGGTTTTTTTTAGGGGGGTTATCACTGAATTAATTTTTGAAGGACTGTCCTGTGTTTTGGAGTCCCGCATCAGTTTACCGGGGATTCATCTCGCGTATAATCTGTGAAATTACAGTCATGACCCATTTTTTTTGACCTTCTTGCCTTATTTTAACCTTATTTTTTTCCTTTGTGGAAATTACAGTAAGTCTTAGTCCAGTTGTAGGCCAGAGTAGACCGAGTCCGTCAGGCTCTTGCTTATATTGGGTTGTTGTTTGTTAATGCGACTGTGGAGGTGCTCCATATTAAACTTACATTAGCTGTAAACTGATTCAGACAATGTTTTACATGCAGCTGTTTCATGAAAATATGAGCTTTGTTCAGCTGTATGTTCCAAAAATGCAGTATCTGATGATTATTCATCAACTAACAGTGAGATAACAGTAGATTAATGTTTTTGTATTTTATGAATATATGCATGAAAAACTACTGCAGGTATTGTATTTAGGATAAGCACTGGTTTAAAATGTTTACCATATAATATAGATGACGTGAATGCTGCATAGTAGCTGCGAATTGAACATTCTCGGCTATATCCATGTAAAAACAATGAAATATTTGACCTTTAAATGCCTAAACCAAGCTTGTGTCATCGCATAAATTCGATGACAATCTCTGCTCGTTCATCACTAATTCCCTTTAACACTTTTTCCAGGTGGCCTATTTTTAGTTCCTCATGCCGGAGATGGCGCAGCGGAGCGGGCAGGAGGACCCTGAGAGGTACCTCTTTGTGGATCGGGCCATGGTCTACAACCCTGCTTCCCAGGCAGACTGGACGGCCAAGAAGCTGGTGTGGGTTCCCTCCGAACGGCATGGGTTCGAGGCAGCCAGCATCCGAGAGGAACGTGGAGAGGAGGTGCTCGTTGAGCTGGCTGAAAATGGCAAGAAGGCCCTGGTGAACAAAGATGACATCCAGAAGATGAACCCGCCCAAGTTCAGCAAAGTGGAGGATATGGCAGAACTCACCTGCCTGAATGAAGCGTCTGTTTTACACAACCTGAAAGATCGCTACTACTCTGGGCTCATATACGTAAGTGTGATGATAATACATTTGCTTTCAAGTCGAATACTTTCTCTACCTTGGTTTTTGTAGGTTTGTGTAGGGAGTAGTGCTGCAACTAATAATTATTTTGATAATTGATTGATTATTCTGATGATGTTCCTTGTTTAATCAGAAAGTCAACTTTTTCTGTATTATATACATATATAATTATGTATTATAACTTCTAATCCTGCCCAATGAGGTTCTCTAAACAATGTACAAATATAAGGTTATGAAAACAAATATAGTGAATGTATTCAACTATATGCTTATAAGTATGTTTGAAGCGCAAAATATAAAGCGCTGTGATAAATTAGTTCCCATAGCAACTTATATCGTCTTCTATTATGTTTCAGATGCATTCTGTCCATAGAAATGTGTTATTCACTACCATAAAAAGACAGGAGTGGTGGAATTTTTGTGCACATATTGATCAATAATCAAATTCTTGTTGATTATTGTCATTATCAATTTTATTGATTAGCTGTGGCAGCCCTTGTAGGGAGCTTCATGAGAGTTACCTTGTGATCTTGACCTACTTTATAGCATGTACTCGGAGAGAGAAACTGGTTGACTTTTATTGTTCAAGAGCGAGAAAAAGAGTGTGAAGCAAGCTGTTTGGAGGTGTAGCCCCATCATTTCCTTCATTCCCCAAGTGTGGAGGAGCTGCAATGAAGTCATTATGAAATCTCAATGAGAGCAGCCACTTCTGTCTTCACACTTCTGTTGATATTCCCACCCAGTTACCACCTTTAAAAATCACTGGATGGAATTTATCCAGTTAAATTTTCATTTCCCATCACTGAAAGCTTTTCCAGGTCGATTGGCCATCTCGATTGGCGGCACTTCAGACGTTATGAAAGCAGGCACTGTTGTCATTTTACACAATGATGAGAGAGTGCAGACCACTCTCCCATACCCTCTTAGCTGTGTGGAACACAGTCAGGCTGGATTGTAAGTCTAGTTTCCTACCTTTTTTGTTATTTAAGCTTCTGTGGTTGCTGTGCTCTGTCCTCATAGGCTACAGTAATTAGCTGTAGAGGCCCATGCTTGGCCTAGTAAAACCTGAAGTTTTAAAACAGGACCTTTGTGCTTGGCGTTGAGCTACAGCTGGCTTGTAATATCTGCGAGATGTCAAGATGTCAGACTGACTGTTGATAACAACTGCATTCCTCAGCATTCCCCAAATTTCTTAGCTTCCTTATTACTGTCAGCTTACATTTGTTTGAAGAAATACAGCCACAAAATGGAAGCATAATGTTATGTATTTACTTAGAATATACAACCTTTTTCCTGTGCGCGTGGCTGGTGACCAGACCTCAGGCTGGTGTGTGGTATGTGCTCTCATATCTGCTGTGTGGGCAGAGCCGTGGAGTTGCTGCGTTCCTCTCTGCCTTCCCACACCCCTCTGTTCTTGAATAGCATGATGGGTGATGACACGTTAGTCTTGATTTGTCTTTATGGGTTTGTTTAGAACACATTTTTTCCAGTTCTGTATATTTGGCATGAAGTGAGTTTTTTTTTTTTTTGATTTTGAATTTTTTTTTGAGCCTGTAATTTTTATTCGAAATACCACACCTTGATCTTTCGGTGAAATGACAGACTTCTTTCTCTTTGGTGACGTATGCTGGACTTATTTAATCATAAACCCCACCCCTGTCTTACAGTCGACTGCAAACTTGCATTCAGATCCAATCACCAAGTCCCGACCCTGCAGTTTTTTTTCTGTTTCACTTAGATGTACGTCGCATATGGAAGAAATGAACTGTCACTATTAGTAGTCGTTCAACACATGCAGACTACAATGTTTTCTCCTTGTCCGGTGTCGTCTGTTTCTCTTCAGAAGTTATGACAGATTAAAAGTCTTAGTACTCGTTTAAACTGGAGTTGTTTCTGTTGTTGTTGTTGTTGTTGTTGTTGTTGTGGTCTCCAGTGATTTGTTATTGTTTTTCCAACAAAACCATGTCTTTTTCAGCTATGAAACAATGGCCCTGGCCAATGCTGCCAACGTGAACAAACTAATTAGTAAAAAAAAAAAAAAAAACTTAAATCAAAGTGCATGTGTGAGCTGAATGATAAATATGGGCAGTTAGATAAAGTGATGATATTTACATCAGTCGCACTGCACGCATACCCTAACATACATGTAAAATCCAAATTATGCTTTGGCATTAACATGCTGAAATTATACAGGTATATTCAAAATCAACTAGTGTGTATCAGAATCAGAATCACGTTTATTGCCAATGCCAAGTACTGTATGGTTAGGTTAGGTTTCTTGAACAACTAGTCGAGCTAAAGAATGTCTGTCAAATTAGGCTGGTTTAAGGTCATGACTGATCAAATGCATTTCTTAGAGATATATGGCATTTTCATAAGGTCACGGATACTCAACACAAATAAACAACAAATAAATAGGATCAATAACCAAAAACTGACAAAATATTTGTTGGATAGACTTTGGGCATATTTCAGCATAGAGTGCTTACTCATAAATGGCGCAGTGCTTTATAATTATTTAGTGTAGCATGTTAAATTGTTTATGATTGCAGTTGTGCATAGCTCAGATGAAGAGCAGTTTTCTTCCATATGTAGCCTGACAAACATTGAGAGTCATGCTGGAGAGTAGGGCTCCACAATTGTGACAAAAATCATATTTGTGAATTAGAGCCCGACCGATATGGATTTTTGGGGGCCGATGCCGATGCCGATATTAACTCGAAAATAGCCGATTTATAAGCCGATATTTTGATTTTGAAAATAAACTGGATATTTGACCCATTTCCTATAAACTACACTTACACAACATTCAATAGCAAAATATCTGCCTGTTCTATGTATGTGGGCTGTATAAACCATTTTCCAGAAGGGATTATATTAAAAAAAGCCTTAGATTACAGTCTCAATGACTAAACAATTGCACATCAAAAGTATATATTTTTTAATGATCAAAAGAACACTGCATTAGAGGAATCTTTGCAGAAGTAGTCCCACACTTTGCTGCTACAGCGTTCACCTTTTTCAGCCATCTGTAGGGCAGAAAGAGAGACAGAGAAAGAAAAATAAAAATAAATAAAAATATAAACATATATCATTACTCATGTCATCATTAGAATTATAATAATAATAAACAGGGATCTGAAAAATTAGAAATATAGAGAAATATATATATATATATATATATTTTTTTTTTTTTTTGTCAAGCAATAGGTATTACCTATTACCCTTATATTTAACTATATTATTACAACATTTTCCTGTTATGTCTGTAAATCTGCTTTGAAACAATCTGTAAAAAAGAAGAAAAAAAAAAGCGCTTGTTCAGCTCACATTTATTTACATGTCCCCTCTGGTTTAATCATTTCTGACGCACCTACTGTAGTTACTGTAACTACACTATATTTGCTCTCACAGACACATTCACAACGGACCCGTATATCTTCTCTTTGTGCAGTCTGAATCAAAACATCGTCATGCGCTGGCGAACGTAAAGTTAGCCTACTGTTACCGGAAGATTACAGAATCAATTCGAAGTTGAATGGTTAACGTTAGTGTCATGAACACACCGCTGTCAATTTTTAGAAGAACCACCTTCAAACAAGTTAATAGCAAGCATTTAAGGGGCCTGCTAAACAGGAAGCTATGTTAGCGTTAGAATAACGTAACAGTTGTTTTTTTCGAGGCACGCTGTACATAACTTCTAGTCATTGACTACACGCGCCCCCCTGCCACAGTTACGCGGTCATTATGTGGGAAACACTGCAGATATATTTAGAATAAGTTAAACGCTAACGTTATAGTTTGACCTCTTATTAACGTTCGCGCTCTTCAACTGATAAACATGGTATTAGCTTTGTGGCTAATCTAATATAGCAACGCATTAGCGGCTGTAAGTGATGTTACAGAATATTTAGTAGTGATAATGATAGGACCGTTAGCTAGAACTACCACACTGTTTTTATATACAGTGTATGAACTAAATCTACAATCATTTCACATGACGAACGACAGACTCACCCTCAAAAGAGTACATCTCCGTGGCTCGGCTGATAGCTTTCTTCTGTAGTGGATTTTGGCGCTGTTGTCAACTGGGGAGTTGCAGAGCTCCCTCTGGTGGGCAAACTATGCAACACTCATAACATGAGTGAAGCATGAGACTCTGTTTCTCATGTTTCATCGGCCGTTATAAACGCCGATGCCGATTTAAATGCAATTAGCTCATATCGGCCGATAATATCGGCCGGCCGATATATCGGTCGGGCTCTATTGTGAATAATTTCCTTAAAATTGTAATTGTGATTATTAAAGGGGTCATATGATGCGATTTAAAATTTTCCTTTCTCTTGGTGAATAAAGAAGATCTGAGAAGTTGCAAAGACTAAAGTCTCAAATCCAAAGAGATTTGGATTCCCACTATGTGGGAAGATTTGCATAACACCGCCCAGATGTTCATGCAAAGAAAGAAGGCATACCTTTTATTCTCAATGTAGTATTGTTGTTGCCGCTGCCATGACATATAGACACTGTGTTTTTCACTGTGAAAGCGAAACTACTTTGTTTTTCCCTTCCAAAAGAAGACACGACTAGAAATCATGTTTATATCACGTTTATAATGGGTTTTATGTTTATGTTTAAGCCATCACAATATGTTAAGAGGCGTAACATTTCCGTCAGACGCTTGAGGCATTCGGCCAATCACAGTGCACTGGATAGCTGGCCAATCACAGCACACCTCGCTTTTCAGAACGATGAGCCTTGTAAAAATCAATGCGTTTCAGAAGGTGGGGCATAGAGGAGCAACAATAATGTACAGTATTTGAAAAATAATGTGATTTTTTTTTTACCTTAAACCGCATAAACACATTTCATTACACCAAATACACAAAATAATGTTCTTTTTAACAGCATTATATGACCCCTTTAATTACTATTATCACAATTTACATTGAATGATGTTTACCAAGCAACCACATGCCATATTTTTAGTTACAAATTAACAAGCTGAAAAAACTCTTTATTGCTTTTCTATAGAATTAGGCCTAAGCCTCTGATGTCAACTCTATGATGGATTGGTTTCTACTTTAATTAAAAACAAAAAAAGGAAAAATAACCTGTAGAAAGAAAAAACACATCTTAATCATGCAGAATAATATAAGTGGACTTTGAACTATTAATTGCCACTTTGAATAATTACATAATTGTGGCATCTGCAATTGTAATTTTGATTAGAAATTTGAATGACTGTGCAGCCCTACTGGAGAGAAACCACTTTCTAGCCACAAGTCTCCTGAGTCCAAGTCTGTTGTTCTGGCCTGCGATCTAGTTTGGCAGGACGGCTTTATCTGGTGGGGAGTTGGGAATGGGATGTAGACAGATCTGTCCTCAATGCAACCCCGATACTCCTCCATATATATATATTTCCACTCATAAACACAACGTCAGCCAGTAGAAGGACCCTTCAGCAGGCCGACGGGGATTACCTCTCCCCTGACGTGCCCCCTCACAATGTGTCTGGATCACCCCCAGCAGTGGCCCGACATTCAAACAAACACAGGTTGCTCTCAGTTATAGCCTCGAATATGAAACTACTTGAAGGACAGGGTTAATATCTTGTAAATGTCTTCTGTAATGAAGAGCAGGCTCACTGCAGGACAGCTGCACAATGAAATCATACCAGCATTTCTCAAGAGAAATACCTTCATTCTGTTTCATTCTGTACACAGATGTGCAGATATCAGTATTAGGCTCTTGACTTGGTAAGTTTTCAGTTTCCCTTCTTGAAAAAAGATCTTAAATTAATAATAAACAGTTTTATCCCATTACATTATTTTTAACAGTCCACCAATATAGCACAATGGCCAATATTACTGGCTGAAATGTCGATTTTTTTTTTTTTATAATCCGTAACAGCTAATAAGTTTTTCTAATAATTAAAAGGCAAATTCTAGAATTTTTCAATCACATACGGTCGGCATTCAGTAAATACACATATTAAACTAGTCTTTGAATGTCTAATAAATGTTCTGTTCAGATTTTTTTTTTCAAATTAAGTTTCAGATTATTTATTTCTAATTATTTTAGTAAATATTATGTATATCACTGTGTTCTGTAATCTTAAACTGACACCCATCTTAACATAATTCATAGAAAAATATATGGTCATTCATTCAAATTTGGCCCCAACAAACTTTCCTAAAATTAAAGCTTGATTTTTAGACACTCATGAAACATTATCTTTATTTTCAGATTTACTGTTTTACAGTGTGACTCTCTGAATTAGTGGATTTTAACAGTTGTAGTGATCATTACCACATGTAAAAACATACAGATTCCATTTTATAGATCTAATAAATGTTCAGTTTTATAAATCTTATAAATCTTGATAATTACATGTCAATGTCTGTTTGTCAACCCATTGTCATTTCCGTAAAGGTAATAGCAGCTGATGATGCAGCTGATGTTGCTGTGCAGCGAATACTAAGTTTAGTGCCCTGTGTGATCAACCATTTTCAAATGCTTGGACTGTTACTTAAGAAACATCTCAGTCTGTGCAATGTCTTCATATGCTTAAATCTTTCATGGATGCTTTCCCAAAATGCAGATCATGCTCAGAATGAAAAAGATTAACAGAAACTGTATGAATGGAAAAAACTATAGGGTAAATTCTAGGATACCTCACAAGCTACTCTGGAGTATTCTGTGTTTCAGAAATCCCTAAATGATTATACAAACACTAGCTTTACTGCTTATGTTAAACCAGTAAACAAGTAAACTAGAGATAGAAGAGGGGCTTTACAAGAAATAAGACAAAGGGTTACATTATATATTTAATCATTCTGCTGGTTCTTGCATTTGGAAATGTTGGGATTTATCTCAAGTTGCAGGCTTTGATTATGAATTGTACTTATGTTCTCAATGTAATTAAACAGTTTTGTTTACATAATTTAATGTTATTAAATGTATGTATATATTCTGTATTTATGCTTTTATGTCCTGCTTGTGCAAAAACACTTATGAGTTGACTGGCAATTAAATGTTACATTTCTTTCCTCCTTTTGTTTGTTCTTGTCTCTGTGCAGACATACTCAGGACTCTTCTGTGTGGTTATAAACCCATACAAAAACCTCCCTATATACTCAGAGAACATCATTGAGATGTACAGGGGCAAGAAGAGGCATGAAATGCCACCTCATATCTATGCCATTTCTGAGTCGGCCTACAGATGCATGCTTCAAGGTAAGACCATACCAAATATTCCTTCTGATGAACTCTTATCAGTGGCTCCATCTGTTACAGAAATAACATTTTTGAATTCTGCATTTCCACTGAGGATTTTGCTGTGAAAATAAAGAGGGTGTGTTGTATTTTCTCAATCTTTGTTCAGTGTTAGATGAAGATGAGACCACCACTTTGTTCAAATAAGCAGAAAAATTCTCCTACTTTTTGCCATTTTTTTAGCAGTTCAAGATTTCCTAAACCTTAAAGCAGAATTTGAACTTTCTAGCAGTTTCTGCCAACCATTAATGTTATTGGCTGTACTTTGTTTCATAGTATCATGTGATGAAGAGCAGCAGAAATGGAATGGTCACTGTTTCCAATGATATCCTATTATATTAAAGTTTGTTTTTCCACTCTGAGAGATAAATTAATTTACTTTTCCACATCTGGTGCTTTCAGATAAGTCCAGAGAAAGGAAAGAAAAAAGGGCTGCATTTTTTCGGTTTTCACTGCAGTGGGCTTGAGTTTTTCTTGTCTGAGCTGTGGATCTGTGCATAATGAAGTCAGATGTGAAAGATAATACATATCATTAACTGCTCCATCAGATACATCTTCTTCAGCTACTACTAAACTACAAGGTTACTCCTGAAGTAATTTATAAATTTTTAGTTGTGTTGAAAGAGTGCATGAATTAGTGAGTCAGGCTTTTGAATACAATGCTCTGTTGTTTATCATGTCATTGGTTGTGAATACTGAGTATCTGTCTGTCACAGCAGAAGATAATACAAATTAAGACCCATCGCTCCTGTTCTTGAGCAGTTGGAGCTTTTTCAAACCTCTCCTGTGTGTTCTTACTAGTTCTTTTCTCAGTGAAGCACATAGGTTTTGGTTGATTCTGAAAGGCAAGATCAGGAGATGTAATTCTCTGATTCATTCAACCATAATTTTTTTTTCTACCACTGTCATAATCTTTAATTCATCTCTTAGTAAATTTGGGGCAGTTGGATATTGGAGTGGGCAACTGTGTCACAGATTAAGATGGCATTCAGCAGAGATGTTAGTGTGTTACATTAAAAACTGAATCATTTAATCTTTTACCTCTCAATTTAATTTTCACTGCATTTCAGAGGTGTATAAAAGAGTTTATAAAATCAAAGAACAGCAAATGTAGTCCAGACAACCGTTCTGCACACTGTTTAGTAGGGCTGTGTATCACCAGCAAATTCACAATACGATATGTATCACGACACAGAGGTCACGATATGATATGTATCACAATACATGACTGTGCTGAATTTTACCTCAGCAGAAGTAAAACAACTGTTTATTAAACACTGCATAAAATAGTGCCATTTCTGTTGGCAGAGGAGGCAGCTGACCTCTGCATTGTGAAGGGTCTCCATAACTGTACCACAGTACAATAATGGCATGTTTCATGTTTAGATTGGGCACTCCCCACCAGGAACAATATTCTGATTGTTTGCATTTTGTTTTTAAGCCCATAAATAATAATGTACTCGTTCTAATAAATTTATATTGTAATGTACTCATTCTAATATATATAAAAAATCATCTTAGGATTGCTGGTACGTTATCATTGCACAAATGAACACACTCTCTATGTTTAAAAAAGAAAAAGAAAAAGAAAAAGTAGAAGAGTTCTAAACTACTGCGCTGTCTTCACTGTATCTAATGCCCACACGTTCAGTCAATCACACAGATCATGTTGAGGCTAGGCATGGGCCGATTACCGGTTTCAAGGTATAACACGATTTGAAAATGTCACGGTTTCAAAACCACTAATATTTTCCATTATACCGTTCCTGCGGTATGCACTTTTTTCCATGTCTCCTCAAAGACTGAAAGAGTACAAATCCCTCAGGCTGAGTGGAGTGTAGAGAGTGACACGGACCCCTCCTCCTCCTGTTGGTGCGAGCGAGCGGTCGGTCACGTGTGTGTAGGATGGCCGAACTTAAGACCCTTGTACACTTCACATTCAGTGTTCCTTTCCGTCTCGCGCACAGCCGTGTCCGCAGAGCTTTCAAAAGTATACTCAACCATAGATGAGCGCGGACAGGGGAGCTCACATGCACAGTACCATGGGGTGCACGGCTGTCCGCGAGCCCTCTTGATGACGAAAATAGCGTAATGCCGACGGTGCGCGGATGGCTGAAATATACTCTGACCTTTACGTGATTGGCAACCGGCCGTTTTTTGCCTTATTGCAACTCTCTGTTCTGGACTTGCACAAACTGCGATGTAATGCAATCATTTTCCAAAATGTAATTTATGTGGAAATATTAAGTCTGTAAATGCCCGTTAACACAGGCCAGAGACGCTGAAGACAGACGCACAGAGAAAAATACTGTAGCAGACAGATCACTCACTGTTCATGATGCACAAACTATTGGAAGAAAATCCTCAATATTGATTTGGGGGTTTATATGAATGTGTTTCTGAGGGGAGCTGACTGTCTTTGAAAAGTTTACGTGGTATAATTTCACAAAGCTTGTCAGAACATTCTGTTTTTGCTTCAAATTGGGTTATTATTAAATCAAATGATGTGAATGATTATTATTATATAACTAAATGATATGAAATGATATGTATATGAATTATATAACTATAATTAGATAACTGTAATTACAGATTTAGGTTAAATAAAGATGTCAGTCTTTAATTTTTTATTTTTAGGAAACAAATCAAAGAAAATATAAACTAATTCTACTGTTTCTAATATTCTGTATGTTGCTCATAAACAATATATATTGTGTCCAGCGGTATTTTTTTTATTATTTTTTTACCCAGTCATTAAAAATAACACATTTCAGAGCTGTAACAACAATACCGTGATACCGTGAAACCGTGATATTTTTGCTTAAGGTTATCATACCGTCAAAAGCTCATACCGGCCCATGCCTAGTTGTGGCGGCACTCAGACATTCAGGAACAAACTTTTTAGCGCTGCCCCGCAATTTTATCAACTAAATAGCTTAATCGATCAAGGGCTTTATTATCTTTCTCAACAAGGAGCTAGTAAATGAATTGTTTCTAAAGGAATTAAAGCCACAGCTTCACTGTTAATAGAGAAATGCGGCAAAATGGTGGTAATTAATACTTATGCAGCCTCTCTCTCTCACTTGATAAATTACACTTTTCTGAGAATAGAAGATTGAAGTGGAGATCGCTAAACTACAAGCTTACCGGTGTTTTCAGAAACCAAGTGCATTTATCCACATTGAAGAGAGCGTGCATGCTCATGGTTGCCAGATTGACAAAGATAAGTATCACACTTAGCAGATATTTCCGTATTGCACAAGTGGGAAGCTCTATTTCGGGGATTACGTCTCTTTATATCAGGCAACAGTGACCAGATTAAACCTTGTTGTAGCCTATATATTATGCTCTATTCATATTTTTTTTTAGAAACCTCACACTTTTCTACTCCGTTTTAAACATTGTTCTTGTATTCAAATTAAGCACGGTCCACTGCTGCATACATGCCACAGTATCGATACAGGGTCAGCTGTATCGATACTTGTATCATCAAATCTCTATTATTGATTATTATCAATGTTGGAAACATTTGTGGTTCTAAATATTTGTGTGGAAACTGATTAAATTTTTCATGTTTTTGTGATTAGTAGAAAGTTCCAATAAAGAGCATTTATTTGAAATATGTTTTTTATAATAATGTGGGAGTCTTCACTGAATAAAAGTAATTTATTTTATTTAATCTTACTGACCTCATACTTTTGAATTGTGTAATTATATGCAAAACATATTTGCTTTTTTGTTGCAATAAATCTCATGTACATAACATTTTATGTACATTTTATGTGTTTTTACATTGGTGAATTTGGTAGTAGTGAACAGTCATATAAAACTTGGAGTCAAAGTAGTTTGTCCAGGAAATGGAGGAACATTTGCCATTAATGTAATGCTGAATTCCCTACTAAATCTGACCCTCTCACACAGAAGGACAGGCCAGTTGTCCTGATCTGTCAGAGGCCATTGAACAAGAGCCGTCCCAGGCTGGGAAGGAGAGGCTGACCTGCATTGTGGGGTACAATGTCGCCTTTGTGTGCCAGTGGTGGTGGGGGCAGTACATACTGTGACGTGCTGGGTGAAGTGTGGCTGGGACACATGGATCCCGGTGTCTGCCTCTGGAGGAAACACCCCTAACAATGCTGCACGTGGCCAAATCATTAGAGCTACAGAGATCTCTGCAGTGAAACCAAGTTGTTTACTTTTCCTCTTGAGATGTTTCCTCCGTGATGGCTCCGTTTCAGTTATTGTCCACGCTCACTTGTGTTTTCAATCACATTTATGTTTGGAAAACACTCTATTACACTCTTTAATCAGAGCACCAAAACTGTCCAAGTTTTAATCTAAGAATCTGATATGGTATCCTAAGATTAAGTCTTAAGTGTAACAGTAACTAGCCAGCACATTTCCTTGTGCTGTCGGCATTTTCTGATTTGTTTTTGTTGTATAGTGATCATTAAAATGGCCAACATTTATCAGCATCACCTGATATCAGTCCAAATCAGTCTTAACAGGTTGCCAGTGGATATTTGCATATGTGAGAATTGAGTAAATATTGTGAAAAATAACTCATTGTTAGATATCCGCACTAATATTGGCCTTCGAAAGACTCATATTAGTCACCTATTATCAAAGAATTTAGATATACAAAGATTGTGCTTTTTTAATGTCATTTGACCATTCGAAGCAACATTTAAGGTGTTGTTCGTGTCAGAATTTTATTTATTTTTATTTTTTTAAATGCAGTTTAATTGTGAGTGAGAAGTTTGTTTGCTGATGAAGTAACAAAATTAATTGGTCAGATAATTTAATGCCCTGTGGTTGAATTTATTGCTCTGTGAAAAGAGAGTATTTGTTTAATGACATGTCTAATATGCAGCTTTAAAGGTTAAATGACACTTAGCTCATGCAGAGGTAAATTGTATAATGCCTCTGAACACACTGACAACCACACATCCATTCACATCTGTCTTTGATTAGTCTGCTAGAAACCATCCATAATCCCCCTCTGTCTGTTGACTGAACTTTGCAAAGGGCTAATTATAACAACTTTAAGAACTTTGGAAGTGCTGATCTTCATTTCAACAGTAACATTTTTGGAAATGGCCCAGTCAGTATAGCCACTGGAGCGCAGGAATGTCAGTGGTACCCATCTCTCTTCAAGGCATATGGAAGCTATGGAATCTAAACACGGTTACTGACTGGAAAGTTATGTCTAAAACATATAATTACAACCTTTAAAATGGCAATCTCACGACCACATTTACCCAGTGTGGAGGCACATTTACATTTATATTATGCTAAGAGATGTCGAGCCCCCTAACTTATCAGTTAGGCTGGGATGATATACAGTCATGGCCAAAAATATGGGCACTCTTGGTAAATATGATCAAAGAAGGCTGTGAAAATTAATTTGCATTGTTAATCCTTTTGATCTTTTATTTTAATAAATTCACAAAAATCTAACCTTTCATTGGATAATAAGAATTTAAAATGGGGGGAAATATCATTATGAAATAAATGTTTTTCTCTAATACACATTGGCCACAATTAATGGCACCCTTTATTCAATACTTTTTGAAACCTCCATTTGCCAGTTTAACAGCTCTAAATGTTCTCCTATAATGCCTGATGAGGTTAGAAAACACCTGACAAGAGATCAGAGACCATTCCTTCATCCAGAATCACTTCAGACCCTTTAGATTCCCAGCTCCATGTTGGTGGTGCTGCTCTTCAGTTCACCACACTCAGTTTCTATAGGGTGCAGGTCAGAGGACTGGAATGGCCATAGCAGAAGCTTGGTTTTGTGCTCAGTGACCCATTTTTGTGTTGTTTTTGAGGTTTGTGTTTGGATTATTGTATGGTTGGGTGATCCAAACATGGTCCATTATAAGATTTCTAACAGAGTCAGTCACTTTTTGATTTTTTATCTGTTGGTATTTGATAAAAACAAAGATGCCATGTATCTAAACAAGATGTCCAGGAGAAATATAGGCCCACAACATCAAAAATACAGCAGTATATTCCATTGTACACATGGGGTACTTTTTGTCCCTGTGTTCACCAAACCCATCTTGAGTGTTTGCTGCTAAAAAGCAAATTTTTTAGTTTCATCTGACCATAGAAGCCAGTCCCATTTGAAGTTCCAGTTGTGTCTGATAACTGAATATGCTGGAGTTTGTTTTTGGATGAGCTAGGAGAATTTGTTTGACCATTTTTTAAAAGGTTTTCTGACCCCGAGAACTTTTTTTCTGCAATTCTCCAGCTGTGGTCCTTGGAAAGTCTTTAGCCACTCAAACTCTCCTTCTCACCGCACATTAGGATGATATAGACACACGTCCTCTTCCACACAGATTTATAACATGTTCTGTTGATTGGAAATTCTTAATTATTGCCCTGATGGTGGAAATGGGAATTTTCACTGCTCTAGCTCTTTTCTTAAAGCCACTTCACTAATTTGTGAAGCTCAATTATCTTTTGCTGCACATCAGAAATATATTCTTTGGTTTTTCTCATTGTGATGGATGATTAAGGGGATTTGGGCTTTGTTTTCCCTCATATTTATATTTTTGTGAAACAGGAAGACTTGGATGGATAATTTCATGTTCATAATCACCCTGGAGTGCTCAAAATTGTGAATATGAATGGGAATATACTTCAGACTAATATTATTCATAAGAATTTCTAGGTGTGCCAATAATTGTGTCCAACGTGTATTTGAGAAAAACATTAATTTCATAATGATATTTCCCCCCATTTTAAATTCTTATCCAATGAAAGGTTAGATTTTTGTGAATTTTTTTAGATAAAAGATGAAAAGGATTAACAATGCAGATTAATTTTCACAGCCTTCTTTGAACATATTTACCAAGGGTGCCGATATTTTTGGCCATGACTGTAGGTTGTTGTGTGCTAAGATAGTTATTGCTCTGTGGAGTTTTTTGACCCACCTGTTACCAATAGATGTGTAATGAGCAGTAATGTGGCTTTGTCCTTTTGAACTCTGTCCAGGTGGTTGCAGAGAGATCTGTTTTGAGCCCACTGGAACATAAAGATCTTGTGTAGATTACAGTGACCAGAGACCCTATATTTCAAAGACATTCCAAGGGGAGCTCAAAAACATTTTCGTACCTGTTTCAAATCAGCTGTCTTTCTTCAGTTCTTCTTAGACAGGATGCAGCATCTGATTTTTTTTTTGCTCCTTTTTTAATCTTGCTGCTTGTTTGAGTTAACCATTTAGTTATATTCAGACTTTGCATTTTGAACCGTGCCCATGCGTGTTTGACCTCCAAAGCCCGGTTTATTTGACTAGTGTGAGCGCTCCGTGCCGCGCTCAGGCGCGGTTCGTTTTGGCCGGCCCTGGCCCGGTTGAAAGAGGTGGGCCACGGTATGGTTCGGTTGGGGTCGGGCACGGTATGCATGCAGTGTGAGCGCTAACCGCGCCAAAGCACGGAACAGAAACTATTTTGTGTGTGCTACTGTCATCATTACGACCGCAAACATATTCTATTACTGCTACTACACTACACTTTTCAATAAATTTAACTAGGGCTGTGCGATTAATCGAAATCATAATAAAATCACGATTTGGGCGTGCACGATTTCTAAATCGCTTTATAGCACGATTTTTCGCGGTCCCGACCTCCCGCAGTATGCTATCCGATCCAATCCGAATGCAGTGCACCTAAGTGGAGTGTGAGAACAGAACAGACTGGGCATATGCCTAACTCCAGGTTCACACACTCTGTCTGTGATGCGTATTTTTTCAGAGCCCATGTTAATGGATCAGAACGTTCACACTGCACACGGTAAAAGATGTGAACAGAAAATGTTAGAAATCGAAAGGGGCGAAAAGAATGAATATCTAGCGCATGAGCATAGAGAGAGTTGTGAGTGAGTGAGTGAGAGGAGACATGTTTTAATTGCGCGCACTCTCTCCTGACGAGAGCAGCGTTTATCTGAGCACGCACGTCTGGTTTTGTGACAAAGCAAAAGAAATCTGCGTGCGAGCGGAGAGATTCGCGCTCGCGCATTATTTTAAAGTGCTTTCGCGTTACAATAACGCGCTCTCGCTGCTGCTTCTGAACCGCATACACATACTGTATACGCACTGCTGTCGGAGTACGTGTGAACCAATAAATATATTTCAGCACCAGAGGCACCGCTACAATGAGCTCTATGACCAATGCATGAAAAAAAATACAAATAAATAAAAAATAAAAAAAAGCCCTGGACACGGGTTTTATTTTATTTATTTATTTATTTATTTTTTGCCATATGTCTAGGCTTTTTGTTTGACATCTGTGATTATTTTGACCTATGTCTGTTCTAGAGACATGTTACAACTTTTTGATAAAGCTCTCATTGGTTTTCTTTTGCAAAGGTTTCAAATTTATACTGAATGCATTTATGACTGTAAAGCATGTCTGTGTGTGTCAAAATCGTGATTAAAATCGAAATCACAAAATTTATCAAAAAATCGTGATAGGTTTTTTTTGACCATATCGCACAGCCCTAAATTTAATTTAATCAAGTATATTTAGGTTTGTAATGGCTCTCGTTCTTACCTTATTGATAAACAAGAAATGTAGTTTGCGAATAAAGCTGCAAATTATTTTATTAACCTCTGCTGTCTCCGTAATAATTTTCTGATACATACAAGTGAAAATCAATGCACGGAATAAATGATAAATGAATTATTATTAAGTGTGAGTGCAGGCCAGTGGGGGAGTGGGGAGGAGGGATAATTGCGCTCGGGCTCGGTTCAGAGTACACCCTAAAAAATATGCCTATATATAAAAAAATATGGCCTATATCAGTATTACCAAATTATAACTCTACTTATTATAAATTTTGGTCCGTGCAATAATACAGTAATACACCTGGCAATTATGGAACTACATATGTACCAAAATCACTGTAACTTTACCAAAGTGCCAAAAAATTTAATTTATAAAACAGGAAAAAAGTAGTTTTGGAGCTGTGTAAAGTTATGACTCATAATGGTTTTTTATTCTCTTATTTGATTATTTTTATTGGTTTAATTTTTGGTTGATTAGGGTTATGAGTTGTTTTCTGTCCAATACTTTTGGCACCTATCTAATCCCATACAGAAGACCACGCAGTGTTCGAGTATTATTTATGTCATGTATAAATAATGCTTGAGTTAAGTATTTATTTTGTTTGTATATCCACAAGGCATAAGGCTCCAGGGTTTATGAAGTTTGTTTGTGTCAGACAGCCATGACCTTTGAGGTGTTTGTTTTTGCAGTAGTCTGAGGCCGGCTGCCCACATTGCCAAACACACCCCCTGAACACAACAGGATCAGCAACCAACTGCCCTCCTCCAGTACATGGCTACAGTATCCCGCAATGCCCCTGTGAGCTGAGCTTCTGACAAAACAGATGATATATTCTTAGCTTGATAAACATTAGCTGATACCATGATACACTTTATTATTTAATTCCCGCAAAGATGACATTATCTCATATCTCTAAATGAATCCACTTGTAGATTTGTATTTTATCCGCATAGTGGGAATATAAGTATCTAGGACATAATGAAATTGCAAAGTATTTTTTTTGTTTGTTATGCGAGTATGTGTAGTCTGAAGGTCACTAGATGTTTGATTGTGTTCGGTTTGTAATTTGATAAGGATCAATGACATGCAAACATGATGGTGTTCTGTGCAATTGAGCTGCAGTCTCCAGTAATTTGTGTCACCTCTGATCAGGCCATATCTGGCTCGGCTCACTGAGTAGCTAGTGAGTCATATTTCTCAGTGTGTGACTGACGGGCTTGTCACTTCAAACAGCTACATGTTAAATTCCTGCAGACAGCAGTTGCAGCAGATGGGGTGGTTATTCTGTTGCGGATGCTTGTCGTTGCCCTCTTGTTGCTTGGTGCTTTTGCACTGCAGTTCATACGAATGATTCACTCAGGCCGGATTATTATAATGTCTGTGAGCTCATGTGTCTTATCAGTTTACTTTTGCCATTGTCATTTGCTTCTTATGAAAATGATCTGTTTAAATTACAAATGTTTTATTAAATTGTGTCCAATCCAATACCATCACATTAAAAAAATTTTTTTTTAGAATTTCTGTAGCTGCGTCCCAAATGACACACTATACACTGTGCACTTATACATAGAATAGTGCATAAGTACGTGATTTGGGACGCACCTTATACCTGTGTGTTGACCTGATTGTCACTCTTTTGTGTGTTAAAAACAATCTATTAAATACAGACAACTTCAATATAAAGAAAAATAATAAATGAAAAAATATATAATCATAATCTGACAAAAATACTTTTATATAGGTTAGTGGATAATTCAGCAGCAAATGTTACTCTAGAAAAATCATGAGTGCACAATAATTTTATCAAATCTAAACATATAGTGAAAAAACATTATTTAGTGGGAAACTAATAAAAGTGAATAAGTGTAGGAATAAATCTGGTCAAATGTTACACATTGCTCTGTATTGTTGTAAAATACATTACTGAAAAAAGTAAATATATTTCTATTAGGGATGAGATGGTTCACTAAAAAAAAAAATCAAACCGTTCGTAAATGACTTTATATTAATCAAACAGGAACAACAAAGAAAACACTCACTGCTCTTGATTGAAAAGCTTTTGTAACTTTAATAAAGAATAATCTTTAATTTATACAGTCCAATATGCAATGCTTGATTATTAATTTGATTACTTTATTCAATTTCTGTACCTAAAACTAATGTTAGACCTACCTAAAAAAACTACTGAAAATCATTGTTTATTTTTTGTATCTTTACTCTGTTGTATTTATTTGTGCTGTTGCTTTTTTTATTTGAAAGTATAGTTTTTCCATAAACATAGCACATACCGAACTGTACCGAAACCGTGGCTCTAAAACTGTGAAACAAACTGAACTGTGAAAAAGTTGAACCATGCCACCCCTAATTTATATATAAATGTACTATAACATTAAAAGACATTTCTTTTAAAGGGGGTCATGACATGGGTTTTTTTTTTTGTTTGTTTGTTTTATTATGTTCCCTTAGGTGCAATTATAATATTAATATAGTTTTTTAGACTAAAAACTTTAAAAATGTAGTGATTTATGACCTTTTTCCACCCTGTTTCTCATCCTCTGACTCAAACAGTCGGTTTTTTTTTTTTTTCCCCTTTAAAGAGTAACTAAACCCTAAACCAACTTTTTTTAGTTCTGTAAGAATGGGGCTTTATTAGTGCTGTTCATTGATTCGAGTAACTTTTTTGACATTTGAGTATAAAGTGTTTTTAATTCTACAATATATGGTGTAAAAACGTCTGAGTGCTGCCCTCTTCAGGTTGAACGGTGGCTATTGCAGTTGATTTTTCCTATTGGATGTTTGCGGTGGCAGGTGACGTAAGCAGTTTGCAGTTCACCACGCCCTTGGTACGAGCTACCATGCCCTTGGCCGTATAAAACCATCTTGTTCCGTCAAAATCACTGTAGCGGCTGCTTCGCTAGCATCGTCGGATGCCGATCGCGATGCAGGAGTTAAGACAGCGCAGTTTGAGCCAGCGGCTCTAATTGATATGGCTTAGGCCCTGGCCCTGTGTCCACAGACACCTCGACATCCTCCAATTCAGGTGAAGGTGGGGGAGAAAAGTCCTCTACTTCAAATGAACGCTCTGTTGCAAAGCTACTTGCGTCACTACAGTCACTCTCCATTTTAGCGACTCTGACAGCAGCTGTCTGTAATCCGTTACTGCGGGTCTCAGGTTCACGCCCCACCCGCTCAGCCCCGCCCTCGGTTCGTCCCCTCTATCTCCGCTGTGCTCTGCCCACTTTCAGCATTTTTCAAATATTGCCAGTGGGTGGAGTCAGGCTCTGACCAGGGGTTTAGTTACCCTTTAAGAGTTCAGTGTAACCGCCCACTGTTATGATTGGCTAACTTCTTTTAACACGAGCCTGAACATGACGGACTCTGAAAACAATATGCAAGTAAACTAAGCAAAAAGACTGTGATTATTCATTGTGAATTAAACTGCAATTAGCATTTTAAAAAGTAGTTTTTACATGAAATACATTACTTACAGTTTGCAGCATCGTTGTTGGGTCCAGAATAGTCGGCACGGCCTGATCTTTAAGCAAAAGTGTCATGGCAAAGCCAGCATCATACTGCGATTTGTTCTCAAAACACGTGTAAATTAACACTGACGTGACTGGTATGTTCGCAAAAAATAAACTGAATCCATTTTCCCCTGGCGTCTGGATCCTTCGGCAGCATATTCAAACAAGTTGTTTTTCTACAGCCAGGAATGGCACATCTGCGTGGCATCATAATCTTATTGTAAACAGCTACTTCTTCAGACCCACTTGCTGCACGTCGACTGAACACCTGTGAGCGTGACAATGATGCGATGATGCAAAATTAGGTGTAGTTGTCTTGCGCTGGAGGCAGTCATATGCAAACGACTGGTGCTAGGTGACGTCACCTTGCCCAATAGGATCCACAACAAGCTGTTTTTGGATATTGATTAAATAAATGCTTCATTTATAATGGGGAGGACGTCTTAAGCTATGAAACTTGCAGGAAGTTTTAATGGTACAAAGACCTCAAAGACCATGCCAGAAGATCAAGGCAAATTTGGTTTCTCATGTCATCACCTCTTTAAATGTATAGCACGGTAATGTGGCAGGAACATATGATAGATAGGACAGAACAAGAAAGGCTATTAATCTTTCATTGTGCAAAAGTATTATAATATGTAAGGCTCTAATAAGCCGCGTTTCCACCGCAGGAATTTAACCCAGGAACTAGGGACTTTGGGTTGGTACTCGGTGTGCTTCCACTGCAGGAACCAGGAACTAAATAAAGTTCCGGGTAAAAAAAAAAGCCCCTTAGAAAGTCCCTGCTGGCGAGGTAGTACTTTTTTTATCAAAGTTCCGGAACTTTTGGGGCGGGACTTGTGTGCTGAGCATGCTTACTGGTTGAGTTCACGCAGCATTGTGATTTCAACCACCATTTATTCGGATCATTTTCAAAATATTACAGTTATTATGTCATGAAATGTAATTTTAAAAGTATTTCAGATGAGAATATACAGGTCCTTCTCAAAAAATTAGCATATTGTGATAAAAGTTATTTTCCATTATGTAATGATAAAAATTAAACTTTCATATATTTTAGATTCATTGCACACCAACTGAAATATTTCAGGTCTTTTATTGTTTTAATACTGATGATTTTGGCATACAGCTCATGAAAACCCAAAATTCCTATCTCAAAAAATTAGCATATTTCATCCGACCAATAAAAGAAAAGTGTTTTTAATACAAAAAAAGTAAACCTTCAAATAATTATGTTCAGTTATGCACTCAATACTTGGTCGGGAATCCTTTTGCAGAAATGACTGCTTCAATGCGGCGTGGCATGGAGGCAATCAGCCTGTGGCACTGCTGAGGTGTTATGGAGGCCCAGGATGCTTCGATAGCGGCCTTAAGCTCATCCAGAGTGTTGGGTCTTGCGTCTCTCAACTTTCTCTTCACAATATCCCACAGATTCTCTATGGGGTTCAGGTCAGGAGAGTTGGCAGGCCAATTGAGCACAGTAATACCATGGTCAGTAAACCATTTACCAGTGGTTTTGGCACTGTGAGCAGGTGCCAGGTCGTGCTGAAAAACGAAATGTTCATCTCCATAAAGCTTTTCAGCAGATGGAAGCATGAAGTGCTCCAAAATCTCCTGATAGCTAGCTGCATTGACCCTGCCCTTGATAAAAACACAGTGGACCAACACCAGCAGCTGACATGGCACCCCAGACCATCACTGACTGTGGGTACTTGACACTGGACTTCAGGCATTTGGCATTTCCTTCTCCCCAGTCTTCCTCCAGACTCTGGCACCTTGATTTCCGAATGACATGCAAAATTTGCTTTCATCCAAAAAAAGTACTTTGGACCACTGAGCAACAGTCCAGTGCTGCTTCTCTGTAGCCCGGGTCAGGCGCTTCTGCCGCTGTTTCTGGTTCAAAAGCACACGCCTGTGCACGGTGGCTCTGGATGTTTCTACTCCAGACTCAGTCCACTGCTTCCGCAGGTCCCCCAAGGTCTGGAATCGGTCCTTCTCCACAATCTTCCTCAGGGTCCTCTCCACCTCTTCTCGTTGTGCAGCGTTTTTTGCCACACTTTTTCCTTCCCACAGACTTCCCACTGAGGTGCCTTGATACAGCACTCTGGGAACAGCCTATTCGTTCAGAAATTTCTTTCTGCGTCTTACCCTCTCGCTTGAGGGTGTCAGGTCGGCAGTCTTACCCATGATTGCGGTTTTGAGTAATGAACCAGGCTGGGAGTTTTTAAAAGCCTCACAAATCTTTTGCAGGTGTTTAGAGTTAATTAGTTGATTCAGATGATTAGGTTAATAGCTCGTTTAGAGAACCTTTTCATGATATGCTAATTTTTTGAGATAGGAATTTTGGGTTGTCATGACCTGTATGCCAAAATCATAAGTATTAAAACAATAAAAGACCTGAAATATTTCAGTTGGTGTGCAATGAATCTAAAATATATGAAAGTTTAATTTTATCATTACATTATGGAAAATAATGAACTTTTATCACAATATGCTAATTTTTTGAGAAGGACCTGTAGTTGTTTTTAAACTCCAATCTGTGGTTTATTTATGAAAACAGTGCCTATTTTAAAATGTGTTTAGCAGATTTCAGAGACGATCAGCGCCACGCAATCAGCGGAAGCTCAGTGATCATGTATCCGCCGAGAGCACTCTCAACTCGGCTCGTCCTTCTGATATGTGCCGCTGGCTCTGATGTCTCTTTAGTGGTTATGCATAAAATATAATTTGTTTTGGGTAAATCTAACAGGTAATCTTTGGCCTGTATTCAATTTATCTATATGTTAAAATGAAAATAAAAAGAGGCAATTTGTATAATATTTCGTTTCATTGTAATGTAGGCTGTATATATACACATTTCCCTGAACTAAGCACGAAAGGAGGCAGTGGTATTTGATGTCCTATTTCATTTTATTGTAAATATACAGTGAAGAAAATTGCAGTAGCCAAGGCGAGCTGACTGATGTTATCAAGTACGCTGCTGTTTGCAGAATTACCGGATTTGCGTCGTTGCCGTCATCACACTCCCGAATCGAATGCGCAAAGTCCGAACTACAGAGGATGCAAGTCCAAAATCAGCGTACTTTGTATTGAGAAACGCGCGCAGACCTACATCACCAGACTATTTGCCTAATCTTCACGGTACTTAAGACCGCGGTGGAAACACAGAAAGCAACAGGTCTTGGGGGGAAATAGTTCCTGAGGAAAAAAGTTCCTGGTACAAATGTTCCGGGTAATTTCGGTGGAAACGCGGCAATAGAGAGCAGCACAAAGCGCTTATGCACATCCTGTGAGCAGAATGATGTGCTTGAAGTAACAGAAAGGAGTGCAATAACATTTACCAAAATAAGCTTTTTTTAAAAATATTGTTGGGCTTCAGATCTACCTTGAATTTTATTTATTTTAAGCACATTAACTCTTATGAGATTATAATTAAGAGTCTCTAATTTTTTTTCTTCATATTGCCCACCCCTAGTTGATGATGAATTGTTTATTAGAAGAACCGTTTTCTTTGCATCTTTGCATCTATTATCGTTCAGTATTGTATCATCTTCCTGAGAAGTCATTCTGCCATATTTTGTTTACTATGCACTTCACTGCCTTTCTACATCATCATTAGGTGTGTTAACAGACTTGATTGTCTGATCGGTATGTAAACACTGACTCATTGCAAATTTAAATTTAGAACCATCATCACCATGTATTATAAACTGGTGCATAGGGTTGGGAATCGTTAGAAAATTTCCGGTTCCGGTTTCATTAAAATCATTAAACAACTATTAAAAAAACTGTGGTAAGGAAAAATGCACAATACTCAACTACTCAATGCTGTTTATTATTTACTGTCAACTTAATTTAAAGGTTGGCAATGTCATAATTCAACATATATTACAGTATACAAATAAAAAAAGTTTCCAATTCCGGTTCCATTTAAATGAACTATTATTATGTTTTTTTACTATTTTACCTTCACTGAATGCAGTGTTGCTGGAAGGTAGTAAGTAATGTTGAGTAATCCTAGTCAAAGTTGATGTTTTTTACACTATCAATAACATTTTGCTTTTCAAGCAGGAATAAGCTGGTTGGCCAAATAGTCCCTTGAGGGCTAAGACACTTGTTCATTTCCCTAAACTAATGAAATATAAACTATTTTACTTATAACCATGTATACACGCACTCCATAAAGCCCCTAATTTACAAATACAGATTGCGGCTCATCTGTGGAGTGCACGTCATTGGAAACAATGTGCTGAGTAATTAAAGAGGCAGGGCGGCGTTTCTGTTATTTGGTTTGTGACATACTTTACGGGAAATGCCGAATCATCCGAACACTAGCGCAAGGCTGCTCACAGCGCTTGGTCACGTGTCGCACCAGAACCGAAACTTAGAAATTGTTCACGGTTCTGGTTCTTTTAAAAAAACAGACCCGGTTCTGAATAGGAACCGGTTCTCGGTTCCCAACCTTATTGGTGCATTATTAAAATATTGTGCTACCCTTATGCTGCTCTAGTTGAAATTATTGTCAACCCTTTTGGTATTCAGAATTATGGTTTGTTTTTTCTCTACCATCATTTCTTCCAGCTGTGGTAGATGTTGTTTATGGTTTGATAGGAGGCACAGTTCTCATCTGAGCATAGTGAACATACCTGTCTATTTTTTGTTATGGATCAAATCTCAGCATCAGAATCTGTTTTTGATTTATTGAACTCATTTCTGCTTAGCAAAAATAGGCACAATTTTTTTTATTTGTTGTGTCAACTGCATTTGTTCCATTTAAATTTTAAATGAATTTTAAATAAATTTTTCCATACTTTGTGCGGTTTCCAAAAAGAGTGCCACATTTCATTGCAGCCATGATATTTTGCAATAAACCGTATTTGTTAGAAACCATTGCAAAGCAAGAAGTTTTACACACACAGCACAGAGTTTTACTAGCCTTGGCATATGCACATAAGAAAGTGTAATGAATGTTTGTGCATCCCATGTTACTGAGGTGAAAGTGACTGTGGCCCTAGCATTGTAAGGTTTTTTCTTTGTGTCTGTGTCCACCCTCTTCTCTCTGGTGTCTGGCAGCCATGTGGTTTGGTATGTGAGGAATGTGTCCAGTCGTAGGTTAATCCAGTAGAAGGGGGAGGGGTGGGGTAGGGTGGGCCAGCTGAGGGTGCGGAGTGAGAACTTGGGAGCTGAAGCTCATAGCAGTCCTCCAGACTTCCAGACTACCCTGATTTTAACTAGAGAGAGTCTGACACTTTCATTACACAAAAGTGTCTAAATGTGTGCACTTCCACATCACTCAAACCAGCAACTGATAAAGAAACTATGCAATTATTGACTTTAAATAGCACTTTGTTTTTTTGTAATTACGATTACAGTATCAAACCGATGTATCAATGGTGAATATATGTCGGTTATAAACAGTGGTGGAGCTAGAGCCCACCCTGGACACCCCTCTGACTCAGCCACTGGTTATAAAGCATTTTTTAAAAGAAGAAAAATTGTATTCATTTGGGTCAGACACATTTAATCATACTGAGATCATGCACTGCACTTCTAGTTCAGACCAGGTTTGGATCAAATTAAATGAAACCAGAAGCATGCGAGGTATGATCTGCTGACCAAGTCTTGTCATATTACAAAGATAACAAGTTATGAGTTATATCTGAATTCTTGTTTGGGAGCTCCATTTGATTTTAATTATTACCACACATTCTTATGGCTGTGCCTGAATTATGCTGGAATCTCTGTAATCAGCTGTTCATTATTCAGAGAAGAGTTGCTAAGGCCTTGACAAAGGATGCAATGAAAAGAAGTCAAGAGCCCTCTCTTTACTCGATTATATGCTTCCCTTTTCTGCAGCTGTGCTGATAGGAGAGGCCATTCTTCAGAATCCTTGGCTGCCATATCTGTGTCTCTGTATCCGAGACAGATAGTGTCATGAATGTTCACAGAGGTTGATGTAAGCCACACAAAAGGAAGCATCTCCACCCTGGAACAACTTCCAGTTCTTGTAACCTGAGCCCTGAACCTTTTATCTAAAACATTGTCTTTGAACATGGCATGTTTCATAGCTCTGCTTTATGATGAGATCAGTCCAACATTCTGTTCCTGTTGATTCATGCATGTGAGGACACATTGAGTTTTTGAGTCCTTGTGTTTTCTGCTATCTAGATAAAAAAAAAAAGATGTTCTAACAATTGTTACATGTTTCCTTTTATGCCATTATCATTCTTTCCCATATTCTATTACACATTTGGCCTCTCATATAAGGGCGGGTTCTCGAATGTTAGACTTTTAGTGAGCAAACCATGCCCAGGTGGAGGAAACCCCATACTGAGGATGTGCTCTGCTGTAGATCCTTTTCATCCCAGACAGCCCTGACCTCCGCTGCCAGAACAGGAAAGCAGTCAGCACTGTTTTATCTTCAGGCATCCCCTTTCCCATAGGTGAACTTAGTCAGATACCCCTGTGTCTCATTAGAGGACTGCAGAACAGAGACCTTTCCATGCCTAAAAAGAATGAGGTAAATTGGTTTTGGCATTTTAAATGACCTCACTACTTTTTAGAAGTTTGATAAATCTCCACAAGTCCTCTGAGGATGCTAAATTATGCATAAAACAATCATAATTCTGACTGCTTTAGTGGAGCAGTGATCAGTCTACAAGCAGCACTTCAAAGACACAGTTGGTATTTTATTTTGATATAAAGGTATTGGATCGATTTCCTGCAGTCTCTTCACACCGAGAGACATGCAACAAAGCTAATAAAGCTCCCAATACAATATGAAATAAAAGAGCAACTTTATTTCCTTTGGTAGTTGAATTTTGCGCTGTGTGAATATGCATTTTCACACTGTAGGTACAAGAAGAAATAATCATATAATTCTTGATCTAAAGTAGATCAAGTGTAGCACAAGCAGTGCTAAATGAGTTAAGTGCCAAAATGTCATGCTTAGTAAAAGTAAAAGTCTGTACAAACATTTTAAAACAATGACTTTTCATTTAAATTTTTCCTGAAAAGAAAATGTCTATGGCCACCATTTTTGGGTTGGGCTGGCCAAGTTTATCTTATCTTGTGATTGTTGGTTCCACCAGACACACAGATGCCTAGCGTTTCAAGGATGGCCTGTGCTCAGAAGCTGTCTGATACTGCAAGAGCAACCGTTTAACAGTGGCATGAAGTTATTTATCTACATCATTAGCAACATTCTGCAGCTACAGATTCGGGAACTGAGACACCACCCAAATGATCACTTGGAAGAGCTCCCAGGGTGGGTGTGTGTTCGTTCACCCCTGGTTTACAGAAAATGTATTCAAGTGAATCACAACACTCTGGAAGAGGATGCAGAGAGTTATGCTGTAATACAAATGATTACACACTCCGATTACTGTGTATGTGGTTTTGTAACTGCTGTACAATGCAGAGGAAGACGTTTACTTTGATCTTATTGAATCAGATCTCCTGTAGGAGGAGGAGGCTGCAGGACATTAAGTAGTACATTTGAATCTGCTAATCTCCAGAATTGGGCATAGTCTCTTAATTACCTACAGTCAAACCCAATTACCTACAGTCCGTATGCATCACAGTTTGATTAAAGTGAACAGATGTTACAGATATCAGTGTACTTAAAGCATGTCAGAGGCTTTCTCATGCACAGGATAATGTTCATGCAAGTATCTCTGGCATATACCCGAGTTGACAATTATCTGTATGTGCCTGGGAAATGAAATGCATAATTAGGGCAGAATTTTGGTTGCACTGAAGCTAAAACATCAATAACAGTAAAACGGCAATCCATATCATGTAAGAAAAATGATAAGTGCTGTTAAAAGCCTTTTTTAAGCCGATCCTCAAATAAGCGGTCACATGGCATCGCCTATCTTCCTCTTGCAGAGGTTTAGTATCACTATAAAATAGTTTTGCTTGCTTTTGAATTTTCCTATAAAACCTTTACTTTTGAAGTTGCGAAAAGATTCTGTTTTGTGGAAGACCAACCTATTTACGAAGTGAGATTTGCAGACAAGTGAAAAACCTATTTTGAATATAGACGAGATGTGACACAAGTTTTTCAGATGTTTTTTGGCTTGTATTGTAGGCCAACACAGCATTTTCAGTTGGCACTCATTTCCATTTTAACTTAGCTGTCTTCCCTTTATGCTGTTTTCTTTCACTAAAACGTTTTGTTTGTTGAAAAGACAGAATAGTCATAATATGCAGTGTTGAGTATATACAAACATGACAGCAGGTTATAATAATAATTGGGCAGAAATAAACCATAAGATTGCATCAGAGTACATGTGTCTTCTGTGTCTGATAAATCACTTTGTGGTGAAAGGTTTGTCTTTTGCTGCTTAAGGTACTTTTAAATGTCAAAGTGGATTGATGTGAATTAAAGGCTCAGGTGAACTGAACTGAAAATGCTGACCCATTTTTCTTCTCGTCTCCTCTTTTGCAGATCGTGAGGACCAATCAATTCTTTGCACGTGAGTAACCATTAGGTCATCATTATTCAGCAGTTACAGGATAGGTCAATCAGTCAGAGCTGATGGAAGTGATGTCAGGTTCCTAGTGCTGCACAGGAATTGGCTTTTTTGGAATCATACATGTACAGCCATGTCTGAAAACATGAGTCATGATACTATCATTGCGACATTACATATCAGTAGCTGCAGCTGTTTGGCATGTAGAGCATCTCACAGTGTGAGTCAGACCCACGGCAAATATTTCTAGTCAGCCTATAAGTATTCATCCATAGAAATTTGAGCTTTTGATGCATTAAGCCTGAATTATTGTCTTTGCACATTGTGAATAAGTAAACAGCCTCTCGCATGTCTTAGTGGCACTGTAATAGGTTATGAGAGTTGGTTTTAACATCCTCTCTCATAGTCGACCCCTTCTAACATACCGATATCACTGTAGCACATGCCATTCTGCACACCCACTGTGAAGACATGATGTCCATGAAGCCTAATGTCCATGTAGCTTGAATGCATGGTTAAGGAATCTCACACTCAAAAGCTTGAACACAAGCAAAAAACAGATACATTCTAGAGCTTTTAAAAGACTGAGTTACCCAGAATTCTGTTTTCAAACTCACAAGACTTAAAGGGATAGTTCACCCAAAAATGAAAATTTGATGTTTATGTGCTTACCCCCAGGGCATCCAAGATGTAGGTGACTTTGTTTCTTCAGTAGAACACAAACAAAGATTTTTAACTCAAATCATTGCAGTCTATCATTCATATAATGTAAGTGAATGGGAATCACAGCTTTGAAAGTCATAAAACATATGACAACCCTGCGGCTTGTGACGATACATTGATGTGTAAAGACACAAAACGATCGGTCTGTGCAAGAAACTGAACAGTATTTATATAGTTTTTTACCTCTGATTCACCACAATGTCCGAACTGTCCTGAGCGTGTTTGCGTCTTCTTCTTCAGCTGACTTATAAGTGCATTACCACCACCTATAGGACAGTTCGGACTTTGTGGTGAATCAGAGGTAAAAAAAGATTTTAAATACTGTTCAGTTTCTTGTACAGACCGATCATTTCGTGTCTTTACACATCAGTGTATCGCCATGAGCCACAGGGTTTAATTTGGTATTGTCTGTGTATGTTTTTTTTTTACTCTCAAAGCCGTGATTCCCATTCACTTACATTATATGACTGACAGACTGCAGTGGTTTGAGTTAAAAACCTTTGTTTGTGTTCTACTGAAGAAACAAAGTCAATAACATCTTGGATGCCCTGGGGGTAAGTACATAAACATCAAATTTTCATTTTTGGGTGAACTATCCCTTTAAATTCTGTCCAAGCTAGTCTTTTCTACAGAATATAAATAAAGACAATTCATGGCTTCAGAAAACTGAATATATTGCAGAAGTCATACAGACTACTTTTATAATGCTTTTTATTATCCTTTTTGGAGCATGAGATCCTTTAGTGTTTAACAGATTCTTCTAGTAGATTATTACTAGTAGGTATTGCTAAATTTAAGCGACGTGAGGGTAACAGTTTTCTTCAGAATGGAATAAAATGCAGGAGTTTTGAGAGGTGCTTTCAGAAGATAGACTGTTTACATGACATCTTAATCTCAATAATCATTGGGAAGCGATGCATTTGGCAAAGATCATCTATTGTGTCTAATCATCTATGGCTGTAGCTGGGGTGCTTTTAAGGGTTTTAACTTTATTGAGAGTTTTATTGTGAGCTATTCGTAATGTCAATGCATATAGTTCTTTACAAATCATTTTGTTATAAAATATCTGTATTGTAAATGCATTTGAATTTCTTAAAAAATACTCTGACATTTCATAAATTAAATGTTTTATCTTAAGACGGGCAGAGTTTTTTTTTTATAGGGTTTTTTTTTTTCAGCTTTACTCAGTGCAACCTTTAACATCCAAATTAAAGTTGGAAAAAGGATAACCCCCTCCTGAAAATGACTTCACCTTCACAATGAAACACAAAGCCATATGATTTTTAGCTGTGTTCAGCTGTGGTCATTTTGATTAGCTCAAAATGAAAAGAGCTTTCCTGGGGCATTTCAGTCCTTGCTAGTGCAACTGAAGCAAACAACCAACTATGGGTGGCAAGGCATTGTCAAAAGATCTCAGAAGAAGTGAAATTGAATTATTTGGCCTCAACACCAAACAATATGTCTGATGGAAATCCATTAAAGCTCACCATCCAAATAACAGCATTCCTACAGTAAAGCATGGAGGTGGTAATACCCTGTTATAGGGTGTTTCTCTGCAGCAGGGACTGGAGCACTTGTCAGGATAAAAGGAAAAATGGATGGGGCAAAATACCGTCAAATTCTTGAGGAAAATCTGCTGCCTTCTTCCAGAAAGTTTTCAATGGGAAGAAGGTTTACCTTCCAACATGACAATGACCCAAAGCACACAGCAAAACTGAGCACTAGGGGTCGACCTATATATCGCCAAGGCCAATATATCGGCTGATATCTGGCATTTTTCAAATATCAGCATCGGCCGAAAAGTTTTTCTGCTTAGCCGATGTGTTTGAGGTGGCTGTTATTTTGATGTCACGCCGGACTTTTATTTTGACGGTGCTGAGAATGGCAGCATCAGAGTGCACACAGCTCACGCTCTCCATCTTGTTTACTGTCGTTGTTAACAGTTCTGTCTAATATGGATAGAAGTCTGGCTTATAATCAGATAGAACAATTAAACAAAGGAATAAATGTATACAGAAAGTATTATAATGATTGCTTTTATATTATTAGTAATAGAAAGGCAAACATTATAATACTTTCTCGTTGCCGTTAGCATTAAGCAAATATGCATTTATATAATTTAAACAAGTCTTTGAATGACTTATGAACATTTAATTTCACAAACCTTGCAAACTCGAATCCAGCTGTGAGACCTTGTGAAGTGTAAATTTTTATCCATCATGATCGCGTGTTCTGTGTGTGACGGTCGGTCCGGGTTAATTAAATGCTTTAAACTCGTGATTTCAAATTATGCTGCGCTTTATGTATTTGTCCACTGTCATATTAATGTAATTGTCACTGTATGCTGTATGTAAAATGAATGTTACCCTCGCTTTATTTGAAAAATATGATTCCCAATGCACACAAACTTCCCAGAATACAGAGTGCCCTGTTGGTTACAGTGTTTACTTCCTTTTAAATGATTTTTATTAAATATTTATTTATTTGTGAAAAATACATTGTCATCTAAATTATAAGTATGTTTATTTTTACAGATTTATTTTTTAATCCATTGTCAAATGATCTCAAATTTCTTAAATATTAATAATAATAATAAAAAAAGATATATCGGCTTTATATCGACTATCGGCCTCACTGGTTGAACGAGGAAAAGATGAATGTCCTTGCATGGCCTAGTCAGAGTCCAGACTTAAAGCCCATTGAAAATCTGTGGAATGACTTGAAGACTGCAGTCCACAAACAATCACCATCAAATTTAACTGAACTTGAGCAGTTCTGCAAAAAAGAGTGGGCACATGGCAATGTCTAGATGTGCAGAGTTAGTAGAGCCAAATCCCAACAGACCAAAGACTGTAATTAAAGCAAAAGGTGGTTCAACAAAATACTGACACAAGGAGGTGATCCTTTTTTCCCCCTGACATGTTGGTGTTATATCTTTCACTTGGATGTTATGAGTTGCACTGAGTAAATACAGTTGAATAAAACAAAAACTGTCTTCATTTCAGGCTGCAAAGCAACTAAATTTGTGTGTGTGTGTATATGAATATAAAAATAACAGCTGACAATATTAACAGACAAGGCACAATACTGAGGTAGATTATTATTAAGCTCACAAAGTTTGTGTGGTTTACTATTTGCATGAGATTTCGATGTTATATTTCATTGATTGGAGCAGTAAGTGAATGACTTTACAGGCCGTTGTTGAAGACTTTTTTCCATTTATGGGCAGGTTGGGGAGAATAATTTTTTAATCAGACCTGTGAAGAACAGTATTTCTTGTATCTATATCATCATGTTATAAAGTCATTGAAACACACATTCTGCATGTCAGTGATATAATATAAGGCTTTTGATGTTCATAGTGTAATACACCAGCACTAAAGACCAAATTCACCTCACCCAGAGTCCTAGCTGCTGAAAGGAACTGCAGCTGAAAAAACAAACAGCAGACCTGTGATACAGGATGCAGCCTGATGCTTAATTTAGTTTGTGGAATGCAAATGTGCATAAATATCTACCCAATCTGTTGTGTTTTATTTTATTTGGGTAATTTATCATTGTATTGATATTTTTATGTTTGCTTTTGATTGGAATTTTCTCTCGCAGAGGGGAATCAGGTGCTGGAAAGACCGAAAACACCAAAAAAGTCATCCAGTACCTGGCTCACGTTGCATCCTCTCACAAAGGAAAGAAGGACCACAACATTCCAGTGAGTTCCATTTCTCTCTGCCATTCACTGAATCTTTAATTTCGACCTTCTTGTTAAATTCCACCAATGATATAGGTGTGGAGGGAAGGATGTGGGTATATTTTTGAGAAACTGTCACTGTCATCTGACTCTGATCAGGTGTTTTTTTAGGTGGTGTTTACATAAGATAACAGAATAGAAAAAAATTGAGAAATCCTGAGTAAAACTTTAATAAAAAAAAGAGTGGCAAAAAAAGTTTGCAGTTTGCAAAGACATCGGTCTAGTCATCCATTGCTATGCCGGGGGTGCTTTTAGGCATCTTGACTTTCTACAAGAGTGTTTTACAAATAGCTTGTTACACAAATAGTCAGAGTTGTTAAAACTATTCTGTACTGCATTTAGAGTTGAAGCTCTTTAATTCAAACTCTTTAATTTGTAATGTCTTAAAAGTAATCTATTTTAGTTTAGACACGTTAGTTACAATGACATCAGGGTGCTTTTACTGGAAGACTAATTTTAACCAAATTAACATACATCAGTGGATAACCTGCACTTGTATGTCATTGATAGTGTTGTGTGTAGATTCTAATGTACTGATAATGTTGTATAGATGATCTTCTTGTAATAACTGCTGGCTCTTAACCATGTGTAAGTATTACACGTGGGCCTACATTGAGAAAACATCTTAGTGGCTGCAGTGCTGGCCTGTAGTATGCCATCTTCATGGAGTTTTACCAGTCTCTTAATGTATGATAACGTGTATTACCTTCAAAACTATATGAAAGCATGCTGAAGAGTTTTACATGCTGTAGTCGTTGGTCGTAATGTATTTGCATGGCCAAATATGTCCAACATACCAAAGGCCCAGATCTGTCCCATGGTCTAAGACACTTGGAGAATGTGGCCCTGATGCCTTCTAACATATTACATTTGTTTATTGTATACAAACAGCCAGAATCTCCTAAAGCAGTCAAACTCCAGGCAAGTTCCCTTTATGCTTTTTATACCTGCTGTGCTTGTGCATGCAAAACTAACCTGCTATGAAAACAGCAATGGAATATAGCCAATCCGAGGGGAAATTTTCGGCACTTTGAGATATTTTTGATACAAGTAAACACATTGCTTTAAGGGGTTTGGGTGGTTTTCTTTGAATAGTTTGTACACATTTTGTCACATTTGCTAAATGGTTTTTAATGTATGCATGCTATCCTTCAGAATATGAAGGGTTATTTTCACCATCTCTAGTGCTGGATAAAACATATTAGAGATTAACCTAGTTAACTTGTCAGGATAGCTAAGGGCATAGTGATATATTCACATGATGTGAAATCTTGTGAAACATTTTAATGTCATTTTCATACTTGTATGGAAGTAATGAGCTGATCATGTACAACCTGACCTGATGTCTAAGATATGTTAAAAAACAACAACAAATGAAACAGAGTGGTTTTAGCACCACACGTAATGGTCAGTTCTGTTATTTAAACCAGCAACATTCTAAACCAGCAAAAGCCTCATTCACAAACTGAGAGAGTGTCTTTCACATAAATTCACAACACATTTTGTTCTGCTTTTAAATCACCCATTGCTTGTGTGTGTTTTGTCTGTCGTGTGTTTGTGTGTTTCTCTCTATGTGACATTAACACCTCTGTTTCCATGTTAATTATTTGATGACAGAACGGAATCCTGTTTTATGTGAGTAGTTTGTAGTCACTTGTTTTATTCCCGTTTTATATATATATATATATATATATATATATATATATATATCTCTCACACCATTCTTTGGGCATAGGAAACTGTTTTGTTAATTTTACTCTCTCATCTTTTATCTGTTTTTACTAACGACTTCTCATTCTTCTGTATAACATCTGCTTGCTTAATTATTTTTTTCTGTTCTCTGTGGATCCAATTTACTATACTTTTGAAGGTGATGTCAAGTAATTCACATGTCTATGAAACTTTACACTGTGCTGTATTTAAAAATACTGCATGATGGTTCAGTGGTCACAGTGTTGAATTCCCATTTCTTGAATCGCATGTTACTCTGCTCCATCCGTGCAGTTGGAAAGTTCTGGAATGTCCATTTACAAAGAGCTCTGCTACAAAGAGGAGCTCAAATTTCAGTAGTTCTTGGCATACCTTCTATAATGATGAAAGTACCTTTTTGACAATCTTTTCAGCCCTTCATTTGCTAGAACTTGTCATTACTAATGTAATTTTGTCATACTACTTCAATGATTAATTTATCTCCTATTTAGATGAGAGCAAAACTTGTTACTGCTTGTATAACGTTTCATCACTAAGGCTTTTTAAAAATTCATTATTATGACTTTAGTTACTAACTTTTGTCTGTCTCTCAGATACACCCAGATATATTTAAACAATTTAGCAACTAGTCAACCGTTAGTCTATTTATACGCTATTTATAATAATATTATTATAAATATTAAATGTTAAATCTTTAAACCTCAAAATTCTCTCTACTATATCCACTAATATTATGCCGTGATGTGTTCCGGTTTCATGACAACAGCAAGAACAATGGGACACCTGTCTAAACTTCCTATCAGGTGTACGTGGACAACACTGAGAGTGTTTAGAGGATGTAAGGGGGTGGATGTCCCAGATTTGTTGCTGTGGGAGCTGTGATGCAGACTAACTCTGTGATGTGGCACAGTGGGGCTTAGGGCGTCTTATTTGAGGAGTTTCCTCTCCAACCCCCCCCATGCCTGCATTTCAGGCAGTCAGTGAGAATTTGCACAAAAACTCCCTCATGGCTAGCCAGGCTTTAATTAGGTTTGTAGGGTAGGGTATTTTTACTCCATCCAGATGATCTTCTTCTGGTTTGAGGGTCAAATGAAGAGAAATGGATTTACTATGGAAGCAAGCCAATCATTGTTATCCACACAATCTGAACAAAATATTGTGAAGAATGCTGTAAATAAATGGGATTAGTGATCAAGATGATATGAAACATGTTAAGGGATAGGTCACTCACAAATGAAAATGGACTATTTTAACAATGTCCTTACTACCTTTCTGGCCCTTGAACATGGTAGTTGCGTTGCTGTCTATGCAGGGTCAGAAAGCTCTTGGGTTTCATCAAAAATATCTCAATTTGAAGATGAACGAAGGTCTGACTGGTTTGAAACGACATGAGGGTGAATAGTTAGACAGAATTTTCATTTTTGGGTGAACTATCTCTTTAAGTTTAGAGTTAGTCATCACACTCCAACACTTATATGAGTTAAAAAGGGGATGTTAAAAATGACCTTACTAATGGTACAGACTAACCCAAGGTGATCTGCAGTATGCTGTTTTAAGGTAGTATATGCTCAAAGGTTTATAAAATACAAAACATTTTGTCTCTCCTTTCGCTCTGTTTTATTTCTGTTAAGTAGAACATTTTCACTGGGTTTCTTTTCAAGATTTCACAAACATTATTTTATGGCTTTTTAGTTATACACACTACCATTGAACTTTAAAGTTCATTTTGTATTTTTTTTTTTATGAAACTTCATTTAATCATGTATTTTAATAATTGGTATTTCAAATCAGTGACTTTTGCATTACAGGGAGAGTTAGAGCGTCAACTCCTGCAGGCAAACCCTATTTTGGAATCCTTTGGAAATGCCAAGACAGTGAAAAATGACAACTCTTCACGCTTTGTAAGTTGGTCTATTAAGTCTGATCTTATTGTAACATTACTTTAAAGGGTCTTGAAACCCTGTTTCAGCACTGGTTAGTTCTCACCACAGTTTTAAAACATGCTGCTAAAGTTGCCGTGGAGCTACAGAGTGGAGGGGAAGAGGGGAGACAGACAGAACAACAGCGTCTTTGGATTCAGATTTTCACTCTAATTGGATTTTATTTCACTCTAATTGAGTTAAAAGAGATCAGTGCTTCCTTCAAATAAAAGCTGCAATTCACTATTACATGGAACAAAATGAACATATATTATACATAGGGCTGGGCCGATAAACGATATCATATCGAATCGTGATAATATTTATGTCAATATCAATGATAAGCTCTGGGCACTTTTACTCTATATAGATTAATCTAACAGTCATTTACACAGCAGAAATAAACACGACAGCAGCCAGTCAGCATGCAGCATTTAATGAGGAGGTCAAAATGTGTGGATACGGCGATGAAAGTAAAGCGAAAGCAAAACTAACCTTGAGTTATCCAAAGATGACGAAATTGTCGATAAAAATGAATTAAATTAAAATTTCAGAAAACGTAGTTTAGTGTTTCATTGCCACAATGTTTTATTACATTCTTGTTACATTTTGGCAATGACATTTATTACGTTTACTGATTATGTTTATTTATTACGTTACAATGACATTTATTACATTTTTCGACTCTGCATGTAGTGTCTGGAAAGGGCCATTTAGGTACACACTCGCAATCTGAAAGAGCTAGGCATCTGTCTTGCATCAGCTCCTCTCGCCAGCTGATTGAGTTTTTGCTGGCATGCGTTTAAGTCAGCAGAAAGCTTTTAAGCATACAAATAAATCAGCAGCCACAGAGGAATTTGTTTTTTCTTTTAGGTAATTATTTTGATGGCATTTGCTGCAAATAAGCATGTTTGTTAGCCTTTTACGCATGCTTTAAGTACATATTTCTTTTAAGTAGAGCTGTTTAAACATGTGCTGCATATCATGCATGCATAAGCCCTTCTGTTAAAACGGTAAAGAGACAACCATCTGTTCAAATGGATTCTTAGAAATGTTGATTGGACCTATATATAATGATCGTTATAATGCAATGGTATGGTTTATAAAGCTGGACCAGTATAAGCGCATCATAGAAAAAATACACATCTTAATTATTTGTTTTTCCACAGGGCAAGTTCATCCGCATCAACTTTGATGTAACCGGTTACATTGTGGGGGCCAACATCGAAACCTGTATCCTGATCTGATAATCATTTCATTACATTTAAGCAATGCCACAAACAGCTGTAAGATCAAATGAAATGGTTGAATTTCTGTGTATGTCTTTATTCTTCAGCAGAAGTAAATGTATGCAAATTGACCTTTTATGGACTTTTAGAATAGTGAAACTACTTTAAACGGTTACTATAGCTGCATTTAGAAACAGTTATTTATTACCGCATCATAAGCTGGTTTTGATGTAAGTGTCAGAATTTTAGAATTTTATTTTACAAATAAAAATAAAATCAAACAAATTAAAATGTTTGTAAATTAGTTTTATGATGTTTAAATGTCACATTTAAGTGCCACAAAAAGCTGTACAGCTGTGATTTGATGTAAACTGAAAAATGAACAGTAAAATGGACTTTGCTTGCCCATAACTCCATCACAAGATCTTCTTGAAAAGTCCAGGGCCATTCGCCAAGCCAAAGATGAACGCACCTTCCATGTCTTCTACCAGCTGTTGGCTGGTGCTGGAGAACATCTAAGATGTGAGTATTTCTTTTCACATGCTTATAAGCTTTTTAGTCAGAGTTTTTAGCAATGAGATTGGGAGCCGCTGAATAGCCATGTTTCCATCATCCAGTTTTAATTCGCATTTTGAAGTATCGCATCAGAAACGAGTGACAGAAACACCAAATTTTGAGAGAAAAAAAATCCCTTATTTCACAAAGTTTTTTCACTCGCTTGAGGTGGTTTTTGACTTGTGCAAGAAAGGGTTAATGTGAATAGAGATAGAAACGCATTTGTCGAATAAATTCCTCCATGCACATCAAAAAAGTCATGTGACTTTGCGCTATGGGACGGCATAACCTGACTAATCAGTGGACCGATCTTGTTGCACATCAATTGAAATGTTGTTATGGTCATTCTTAAATGCCCGAGCAAAGTCTGTAGACAAAGTATTTCTGTATAATTGCCTCCCAGAACTATCTTACACAACTGCGTTCCCAAACACCAGCAACCACCTGCGAAAGCAATGACTGCATTTATTGTGTTTCGTCTGCTCGCTCTGAGGTGCAAGTAATTTATTATATATGAAAATTATTATATTCAGTGGCTTCTCCTACTTATCTTAGTGATAATTAGTGGCAGTTTATAAGGAAGTGACTATTTGGTTCTATCTGACTCGTTGGATTGAAATGGTGCTTATTCGCAAGTGTCTTAAGTGATATTCCTATTCTATGCATAAGTTAAAATTGCCACTTTGGATGGAAATCCAGCTAATGTGTGAAGGTTCATCAGACTGATTATGGAGAATATGGTGCAGTCTGGTGTCTAGAGAAGATTACAGCTGTGTTACTAATGCTCCTGTTGTTCTGGCAGCTGATTTACTCCTGGAGGGCTTCAATAACTACCGCTTCCTCTCCAACGGTAACATTCCCATTCCTGGCCAACAGGACAAGGACAATTTCCAAGAGACCATGGAAGCCATGCATATTATGAGCTTCTCCCATGATGAAATCTTATGTAGGTGTACATGAAACAAACACACCTCTACTACATTGTATATTTACTGCTGTTTTATGCTTGCATACTAGTAAATCATCATAAAAACACATTGCACACCTTCTTGCCTTCACTGTGGCATTGGAAATGGTCAGTTTACAGTACACGAGTCTCTTGTAGTCTCTCCATTAATGAGTGCCATAATTGCTTACACATACATGATTTTTTTTTTTTTACCGATTATTTATATATAAATTAAACCCAGATTTTTTTTGTTTTGTCACTGCAGCGATGCTCAAGGTGGTATCAGCAGTCCTGCAGTTTGGCAACATCGTGTTCAAGAAGGAGAGAAACACCGACCAGGCCTCTATGCCAGAAAACACAGGTACACATCTGTGTTTTAAAGGTTTCAAAAATGCATAATGCCTTATTTTAGCACAGAGATAATGTTTATTTTTTTCAGTAATGGAAATCTAATGTATTATGTGACGTACTTAAATAACTCTGTAAATCCTTTGGCAGTGCATTAGCATGAAAGTGTGTTCAGTATCCAGACTACCCTCCAATCTAACCCCTGCGCCAGATGTTTTTGTGCAGTTCTCAACTGCTCTGTTTTGACAAATTACCCGTTGGACTTCTCTTGGGCTCCCATGATGACAGTTTGAATGGTTTTTAGATATGTTTCATATTAAAAGAAAATAACAGAATAGTTGTGCTGTTGTGTTAAATCAAACGTGTTTACGCAAGAGCCCCAAAAGTGACCGTTTTAACGTCATGATGCATTCCAGCAAGCTTACTCCACTGGCATTTTGATTCATTTGTTTTTATCATCACCGTTCATGGTAATATATTGAAACTTTCATCTGGTTAAGTCACTCACGATTTGAAGCTGTAAAGTTAGTGGCGCTGGTGGTCCTAAAGGGGAACTCTTGGGGTTTGTTTGGCTGCTAAATGGGATATAAAGGTTTAAAAGTCAGTAAATTGCAATAACGACCCGACTTATTTGAAATACCTTATACTCATGAGCAAAAATGTCCCATAATAACTTCTCTCACCACCATTTAAGCGCATAAGGGAACTTCTAAAATCCTATAAATCGACAAAGAATGTCACCATTTTTGGTTAGCTTGTATTAGAGGACCATTTTGTAAACAAGTGTGTGTTTCTTTTTTTTCCTTTTGGTTTCACAGCTGCTCAAAAGCTTTGCCACCTGCTTGGAATGAATGTCATGGAGTTCACACGTGCCATCCTGTCTCCAAGAATCAAAGTGGGCAGAGACTATGTACAAAAAGCTCAAACTAAAGAACAGGTAATGAGCTATTCAGTTCTCCACTGTATATCTGTCAGATCACCCACCCACTCAGCTATGAAGCTTTTCATTAGGGTTTTACTTTACCTCGTGGTAAAACATCTTGATCGTAGACCATTGCTGTCCTTTTGTTTTTGTCACATTTCCTTTTCACCACTGTGTCCATTTACAGAAATAGGCTGCTAGTCTCCTGTTGTTAAAATGTCATCATAACTGTTCAGATTCTGCAGATGAGGAGTGTTTGGGAAATAATAAGTACTATTGAATTTTCAAAAACTTCTTCTAGAGGGTCCTTTCAGTTTTTGCATACCATTTTTAGGGTTGGGTATCATTTTAATTTGAGCTATTCTGATTGTGCTTATCTATTGCAATTAGGTAATAAAAAAACAAAAAATCATTCAATATTGTGTCCTAATGAATTTACGATTTCTTGGAAATTTGGAACTGGTTCTGAGATGGAATTTTAGAATTCTTGATACCCAACCCTACTTTTGTATCTGTGTAATATATAAGTGTGATCATATATTATGTTGCATATTTTTTCAAAAGTGAAGTTTGTGTCATCTTTTTTCCTTTGTCTGATCCTGTCTCTCTGTTCCTCTGACCAGGCTGACTTTGCAGTGGAAGCACTGGCCAAGGCCACATACGAAAGGCTGTTCCGCTGGCTTGTTCATCGCATTAATAAAGCTCTGGACAGGACCAAGCGCCAGGGAGCTTCCTTCATTGGCATCCTGGACATTGCTGGCTTTGAGATATTCCAGGTGCGGCTTCCTCGGATTTAGTGCTCAGCTGTCTCATAGATAACAAATCATAGATATTAATCACTACACTGCAACGAATCAGAGGTCATATGATGCTAGGTTTTTTTAAAACGCAGGCAATGCAAGAAAATGAAAATGCTGTAGGTGTTGTTTATAAAAGGATATTGTTTGGGACAAGTTTCTATTTGTGTATAGTTTAACATAGATTTTAGGCATATCACATACCACAGTTTTGGTGGGTTGTTCAAAACAATGATTGTACAAAACAGCAGGGTTTCTGTTGAGGGAATAAAAAATAAAATACAACTTTTGATACTTTTAATAACTGGTTGTTAAATTGTGTAAGTGTCATGATTTCAGATAATTAGACATGCTTTTGTGATTACTGAAATGTAATTATACCATTAAAACAGATTGGAGAAAAATTCAAATGGAAAAAAAAAACAACCGAATTTTGGGGGGAAAAATCATGGGGCGCCAATCATTGTGCCTTTAAGAAGGTTTCTTCCTTCAGGTTGTGCAGGAGGATGTTCTTGCTATCTTGGTGCTGGACATTGCTTTGGAAAAGATGAATCTGCTAAATTGAGTTATATAATTATGATATAGTCAGCATGAACTTACAAGGTTTACAGTAAATAGTGTAATTGGATACCCGTTCATAGCTGCGGTATTTAGTTAAGTGATATTGATATTGAAGATACTGATATTGGTTAAATAATCAATTATGCATGTTCTGGGACTAAGTATGTTATGGAAAGGCAGTTTGATCGTATTTTATTGCTCTCTCCATCTCTTGGCAGCTGAACTCTTTTGAGCAGCTCTGCATCAACTACACCAACGAGAAGCTTCAGCAGCTGTTCAACCACACCATGTTCATCCTGGAGCAGGAGGAGTACCAGCGTGAAGGCATCGAATGGAGCTTCATCGACTTCGGCCTCGACCTGCAGCCCTGTATTGACCTCATTGAGAGACCGGTGAGCTCTCACCTCAACTACAATAGTATTTGCCCTTTAATTTTTTGTTCTGGGTTGCTGGAAATATTTTCTACACCAAGCATTTGCAGAATAAAAAGTTTTGATTGCTTTTACGGTGCCATTCCCAGGCAAATCCTCCCGGTGTGTTGGCTCTGTTGGATGAGGAATGCTGGTTTCCAAAAGCCACTGATAAAACCTTTGTGGACAAACTAGTGCAGGAGCAAGGCACTCATGCCAAGTTCCAGAAACCAAGGCAGCTGAAGGACAAAGCCGATTTCTGCATCATTCACTATGCTGGCAGGGTACGTCTGCATTCATATTTATGAAATTGCACATAGCTGTTGGATTCACTTCTTGTACTTCGGTCTTGTGATGTTTGTAATAATTAAGTTACTTTTGTAACTGTTCAAAAGAAACACGGAATACACTGTAACCTTATGTAATTGGATTTAGTCAGGTCATACTGGCTTGCAGTAAAATGTTGTGTTGCTGTCTTTCAAGGGTAGCAGCATCCAGCTGTGGTATGTGCTAACCATAGGCCACATCTGTTTGAGATCAGTGAGCTGTTTGCAGTAGAAACTTGACACTGCATGAAATGAGGAACTTTTGATATTTCTCTCCCTTTTGGCTATGTTTTGGGTTAAAAGCCAGAAAATTAGAGTTTGCTTTGTTTCCTGTTTAAGAAAAAGTAAAATAGTGCATTGATTTATACTTGATCACTTTCAGTAGTTACATAATGCCATGCAAACAGCCAACGACCGCTGAACTGCAGTACCTCTTAAATTAAACGATCCAGATTGAACCAGTCATGGCTTAATTCCATTCTACCCATCTTGAGGTTAATGTACTGTTTATTTCTCTCATTTTACAGGTTGACTATAAGGCAGATGAATGGTTGATGAAAAACATGGACCCTTTAAATGACAATGTAGCCACTCTCCTGCACCAGTCCACGGATAAGTTTGTGGCTGAACTGTGGAAGGATGGTAAGCTGTTTTCTTCTCGAGTGCCTTCCAGATTCCTTGACACATGAACTGTTAAACAGCTCGTTTTTATGGTTCTACCCTCCCGCTCTGAGAAGAAAGCGACTGTTGTTTACAATCTTCAGTTTCACGTCTTGTCTGTCTTGTAAAAAGAGCTTGTCATGCATTTCAGTGGTTTGGCGCAAATATTTTATACTGTTGATATCACAATAGATATATTTGCACTGTAGTTATAAGCAGGGCTGCTTTACATTATTTACAGATTAAAGCAGTGAGGAAATATGAAAGTAATGCAAAAATACAGAGTGGGACGTGTCATATATTTTACTATTTATGTCTGACAGCACTTTTCACTGCATTTCCAGCAAAACTGTATAAATTAAATAACATAATACACATTTTATGTAAAATTATAATATTGTAGCAAAATAATTATTCAGCACACACATTTTATTTTGTATTTACTTCTAAGATCGATCAGCAGTATCTTAAAATGTTAAATTAAAAGTACACATATCCAAAAACAGAAACTAGTGCAAATCGAATGAAGACTTTTGCTGATTCTTACTTGTGTTGCACAGCACTAACCAGTGTGTTTACTACCATTTATGTCTTTTATGTGCTAGCTGTGTTCTACTACTACTTTTTTATTTGGCTTATTTTCTTGTTTATCCCCCCTTTGCCCCTTTTCTCTGTCTCTCGACCATAGAGATTCAGAATATCCAAAGAGCGTCTTTTTATGATGTCTCTAGTCTCCATGAATCGCCAGGTGAAGGTATACGATGCTGTAGGTCTCTGCTTACCAGCACATTGTGTACTTTCAAACACTCCCATGGCTTGTAGACCTGGGCCCTGGTCCCTCTAGCTGGCTAACTTTAGAGTTAGCTGGATCCATTTGGAAGGAAGCTTGACTTGGCTGATTCATTAGGAAGCCCAAACTGACCATGACTGAAGATTGCATGAAAAAGGAATGCATGTGCCAGGTGACTTAATACAGAGTACTGACACTCTGGGTAACTCTAGGTGCGCTTGCTACAAGGATTAGGGCCCTGCTTGTTCTTTGAGTGCCTTTCAGCAATTTTTATAACGTCACACCCCTAAATATTCTCACTGTTATTTCATAGTTTAAAAACTGTAAAAGTGTCAATTCATTATTAAATCTACACCTATGGCATTTTCAGTCCAGCCAGTGTTGGAAAAGGGCCATAGGTGATTCTCAGAACTTGTCAAGAACATGTCTGGGTCATATTTCACCACAAAATCAAATTATGTGATAATTGGGACTTGAACTCAGGTCGACTGAAGCACTACTGTCTTAAGGCTGTCTTAAAGAAATGTAATTTTATATAGTTTTTTATAAAATAAAATGATAATTTTTATATATTTTTAAATTGTTATCTACAGGTAAAATTTTCATTACAGTAAAGTCTGAATGCATTATTATAATGACAATTTTGGGTGAAAAGTTGCTTAACTGTTATAAAATTTGTCCTAAATTGGACTAATATTGGAAAAATATTAAATATTAAATAATGCTTAATATTATTTCCTTTTTTTATTTTTTGATTTCACAGTGAAATATGACCTGACCTGGTTATCATGAGATTCCCTCAAACACAGCTTAGTTTTTCAGCAGACAGAGCGGTATGTGTGGTACGGGGGCTTATGCCCTTGGCTCTTGCGGTCAGACAACTTGTTTGTTTTAAGTGTCAGATGGTGATTTGATAGGCCGTGTGAGGGAGATGGAGTTTGGGTGAGGGGTGGAGGAATTCTGTAGTGTCTCCGGCAGGGAACATGGAACAATACACGTCTTGTTTCACTGGAATCCAAATGACTCGCACAGCCCTGTGCCAGTCAACACTGACAGCTCAGTAAATTCTCCCTGGAGGTAACGGAAGTCACGTCAGGAGTCCCGTTATGAACAGAACATTACTTGGAAGTGGTTTTTAAGAATGACATTTACAGGAATTCTGCGAGATCTAGAATTGCACATCTAGCACCAGTAGATAGACTTTACCAGCCCCCAATTATTTAAAATGAATATGTAAAAAGTTCAGATGCAATAGCCTTTAAATGGCATCTGAAATTTTCTTCTAAAATTAGCATTTTTATCAGGCTCATATGTTTAGGTTCAGTAATTTTACTTGGCAATGTATAGGTCCTTTTCCATGCCATTAAAGTGAAATAAATTAACATAAATGTGACCCTGGACCATAAAACCAGTCTTAAGTCACCGGGGTATATTTGTAGCAATAGCCAAAAAATTGTATGGGTCAAAATTTTCGATATTTCTTTTATGCCAAAAAATCTTTAGGATATTAAGTAAAGATCATATTTTATTAATTTCCTACCTTAAATATATATAAAAATATTTTTTATTAATAATATGCATTGCTAAGAATTCATTTGGACAACTTCAAAGGCAATTTTCTTAGTATTTTGATTTTTTTTTTGCACCCTCAGATTCTAGATTTTCAAATAGTTGTATCTCGGCCAAATATTGTCTGATCCTAATAAACCATACATCAATGGAAAGCTTATTAATTCAGCTTTCAGGTGAAAAAGTGACACTTAAGACTGGTTTTGTGGTCCATGGTCACAAATATAGGAGCCTGATAAAAATGCTCATTTCAGATGAAAATTTCAGATGGCACTTTGAGGCTTTTGCATCTGAACTCTTCATGTAGTTTCTGATTACTTGTGTGTTGAGAGATTAAAGTTTGACTTGTTTTGCCTTATGGCACTGTTATTGGACCCACATTTGTGAAAGTAATTTTTTCTGGCATCTTATTTATTGCTTCGCAGATTTATTCACATTGATTTAATCAGTTGCTGAAAGGAGACATTTTTAGTAACACTACTTAGAGAGAGAGAGAACGTAATGTACATGTCTGTGTCACATTTCACTAAAAAAAAAAAAAAACTCAGTTCTAATTACCCTAATGCATTTATATGTTTTATTTTGAATTTATTTTTGTTGTTGATTCTGGTTAGAATCTCATTTATGTTGTAGAGTAAAAATAACTGCAAAACTATGATTAGCATACTACAACAAATATTTACACAATGTATCAGTACTTAAGAATGTACTTTTTTTGTATTACACTAACAAGAATTCTATTGTTCTGCATTACAGTAATGAGAATTGGGGTGGAAAAATTTACTTGGCGGAAACACCTTAAAATGGAACCTTCTTACATTATTAAAGCAAAACATCTTTTTAAATTCTTTTATAAATAGAATAAAAATAAGAACTTAAAAAGCACTGTTTACTACACTGCCATTGCTAAAATTACATCTCGGCACAACAGAAATCAGGTTTTACTAGAGTTGTAAATATGGGCTGCATGTAAAGATTCATACAGTGTAATCAGTGTAGTCTGATTCACAAGCAGGTGAATCTTAAGGTTCGAGAGGAGTTCAGTAACAAATTACTGGTTTAAATCTGTCTGATGAATCTTTCATTGAAAGAACTTACTGAATCCAAGAGAGCAGTTGCTGAATTAACATCTGGTGAAATATGTCCTGGACATGATCTTGACAGGTTTTGAGGTTCACCCTTCCATTTTCTTTCTTTTGCAGCTTGTGCTTGTTTATAGTTGTAGTCTTATCCTTGGCACTTTTCATCTGTTTCATGTCTCCATTTGCCTAGCACTGGACCTGCTGGTGTAGTAGGGGCCATTGGCTCTTGAATTGGCTGTCTGATCTTGTGGCATTGAGTCAAAATACACTGTACTACTTCCTGAAAGTTATTTTCTATTTTTTGTAGGATGTGACGATTAAAGGCCTGAAAGAATTAAAGGACAGGTTTTTTAAAATGGTCTTTGTAAGAATGCAAAAATACACAGCGTATTTTGACCTTCTGCTTGGTGTTGTTGAATTAGAGCTTTAGTTGTAGATATCCCTCTTCCATCTTCACATGATTTGGCTGTGCTCTGTCACGCTCTCTCTTTTTTTTTTTTTTTGACTGTATCTTTTAATACTTTGATGATCAAACTAACCGGTTGGTATCTTTTTTTTTTTTTTTTTCTCACTCTTCATGGTAGTGGACCGTATTGTTGGTTTGGACCAGGTGGCAGGGATGAATGAGACTGCATTTGGGGCTACATATAAGACCAAGAAGGGCATGTTCCGCACTGTAGGTCAGCTCTATAAAGAGTCCCTCACGAAACTCATGGCCACACTTAGAAACACCAATCCCAACTTTGTGCGCTGTATCATCCCCAATCATGAGAAAAGAGTAAGTGACATTTGCCCCTTCAGTTGTAAGTAAATATGTACTTTAGCTAAATTAAAAAATATATATATGTAGACTACACACCTAATTGTGGTTCTTCTCTGCTAGGCTGGTAAACTGGAGCCCCATCTGGTTCTGGATCAGCTGAAGTGTAATGGAGTTCTAGAAGGGATCCGGATCTGCAGGCAGGGGTTCCCTAACCGTATTGTCTTCCAGGAGTTTAGACAGAGGTGCGTTTCAGAAATCTCATTCAGATGCATATTATATTTTATCAGAGATAAGACTGTTATATCTGTTTTCCTCTCAGATATGAGATCCTCACGCCTAATGCAATCCCCAAAGGTTTTATGGATGGCAAACAGGCTTGTGAGAGAATGGTAAGATTTCTTAAGATGACTAACAGATGAGGTGATTAAATGATTAAGATAAAAGATGATTAAATCAAAATAGTTAAAATAACTAAATGTTTCATAAAAACAAACACTACTATTTAAAAGTTTGCTTTTATTCACCAAAAACACGTTAATTTGATCAAAAGTGTAAGAATTTTTTTCTAACAATGTAAGTCTACTATTTCAAATAAATACAGTTCTTTTGAACTCTATTCATCAAATAATCCTGTAAAAAAAGCCCCGAAAAAAATGCATCACCGTTTCTACAATAATATTAAGCAACACAACTGTTTTCAACATTGATAATGATAATAAAAAAATTCTTACTCCCCAAATAAGCCTATTAGAATAATACCTGAAGAATCATGTGATGCTGAAAAAACATATGGAATAAATTACCTTTTAATATATATTACAATAGAAAAGAAATGTGTTAAATTGTTATAATGTTTCACAATATTGCTGCTTTCACTGTATTTTTTCTATCAAAAAAAAAGCAGCCCTGATAAGCATAAGAGACTTCAAAAATGTTACTGACCCAAACATTTGAATGGTAGAGTAGTTGTTTTAAACATATATTTTTATCATTTTTCAAATAAATTTGACTTGCATTACATTTAAAAAATTTTTTTTCATAATTAAAATTAGTTTATCAAAATGTAACTCTAAAAATAATAGGCTTCATTAATAATAGGCCGAAATAATGCATTTCTCCAAAGAGCTTTATTATAATAATGATTTTTTTTTTCAATATATTTATCATAATTGAAATAAAGAAAAATATACAATTAAAAGTGCACTTTAATGATGTAATTATTTCATGTTTATTCTATAGTTTCATAGAATTTTTACTGATATCCATTATAGAAAAACCAGCATCTGAAGTTTTGCATTTGCTAAATGCTAACTAACAATCTGATCTGTAGATTCGAGCCTTGGAGCTTGACGCAAACCTCTACCGGATCGGGCAGAGTAAGATCTTCTTCCGCACTGGAGTTCTGGCACACCTGGAGGAAGAGAGAGACCTGAAAATAACAGATATCATCATCTACTTTCAGTCGGTCTGTCGAGGATACCTGGCTCGCAAGTGAGTCCAAATGCAGATGGCTGATCTAAATCTGCTCTAAAAGGGGTAGCAGTAATATGCAGCTCTTAATGTTTATACTGTAGCAATAAAATGTTTTCTTATGAGACCTTGTCTGTGAACTGCTGCTGTTCTCTGCTTGTGTTTCTCAGAGCCTTTGCTAAAAAACAGCAGCAGCTAAGCGCTTTGAAAGTCCTCCAGAGAAACTGCGCCGCCTACCTGAAACTACGCCACTGGCAGTGGTGGAGACTCTTCACCAAGGTTGGTCTCAGTTTTTAAAAGAGTCAGTTTACATAACTGTTTAAATGATTTGACCAGGTTTTGTATGCTTATCTAAAAGAAATCAGTGCGTATGCGAGATAAATTGAATCTTAATCAACTCATTTGCAGTATTGTTGCAGATAGTTTTCATTTGAGATGTGCATTACATGTGTGTCTGCAGGTGAAACCCCTCCTCCAGGTGACCCGTCAGGAGGAAGAAATGCAGGCCAAGGATGAGGAGCTCATTAAAGTGAAGGAGAAACAGGTGAAAGTAGAGAACGACCTGGTGGAAATGGAGCGGAAACACCAGCAGGTTAGCACACACTCACCTGCTCTCTCTGTATCCTGAAAATCACAGTGGTATTTAAGTTTTCTTTTAGTTTTTGACCTGATATCCGACAGAATGAACCACGTTAAAGAGATTTATGTTTATGGGCACACTTGAATCATGTTGCTTTCTAAAATCACTGTAATGTGGTCTCTTGTGGCTGTATTCAATGTAGTGGAATCTCCATGATCTTCTGCAGTGTTACGAAATCATAGTGACTCTGTCAACCAAACTGACAAATGTTGTAGAAACAGAGAAAAGATCTGGTTTGATGTTTGTTTCAGCTCTTAGAGGAGAAGAGCATCTTGGCAGAGCAACTGCAGGCCGAGACAGAATTGTTTGCTGAAGCTGAAGAGATGAGGGCTCGCCTGGTGGCTAAAAAACAAGAGCTGGAGGAGATTCTTCATGACCTGGAGTCCCGTGTGGAGGAGGAAGAGGAGAGGAACCAATCTTTGCAGAATGAGAAGAAGAAAATGCAGTCACACATACAGGTGAGGACTTTACTGGGGAAATATAATCCTTGATCTGCTGTAACTAACTTAAAATAGAGTAAATCTGTATCTAAAACTTCTAGGCTGGAATAATGTATTCAGCAAGGCTCACAACGTGTGTGTATGTGTATGTGTGTTTGTCTTCAGGATCTAGAGGAACAACTAGATGAAGAAGAGGCTGCCCGACAGAAGCTTCAGTTGGAGAAGGTGACTGCTGAAGCCAAGATAAAAAAGATGGAGGAAGACATTCTGCTGTTGGAGGACCAGAACTCCAAATTCCTGAAGGTCAGTGCAGATGTCAGACCATCTAATCAAAATGCAGCCCAGGGCCTTTGTGATAAGGATGCTTTGAGAAGAACTTTGCAGGGGGCAAACTGAGCTCTTCCTTTCCTCCCAATCCCTCAGGAGAAAAAACTGCTGGAGGACCGTGTCAGTGAGATGACCTCCCAGCTGACTGAGGAAGAAGAGAAGGCCAAGAACCTTGGGAAAGTCAAAAACAAGCAAGAAATGATGATGGTAGACCTGGAAGGTAAGGACTGTGTTGAATATGGATCTTTTTATTTAAGTGAATGTAAAGCAGTGAGTCTTACGTGTTTATGTGTGTGTTTGATCCTCAGAGCGTCTGAAGAAAGAGGAGAAAACTAGGCAGGAGCTTGAGAAAGCCAAAAGAAAGCTGGATGGTGAGACCACAGACCTACAGGACCAGATAGCTGAGCTGCAGGCCCAGATTGAGGAACTCAAGATCCAACTGGCCAAGAAAGAAGAGGAGCTCCAGGCTGTACTGGCCAGGTGAAGATCTGTTCATTGGGGAACACAGAATAAGAAAAAGGAAAAGTCGGCTACTCTTGCCAGTAAAAATCCACTTGGGGCTGAAATAGTTTGACTGTCGTCTAGCTGACCATGTCTAAACAATAACTTATGGTAGGCTGAGTTATGCTGCTGTCATATAAATTGGTATATTAGTCATGGAAAGTTTTTATTCTTGACCTTTGTGTTTGTTAACATTGTGTAGTCCTTAAATACTTTAGTAAATTGGTATTACATTGATATTGTGACATCACACCATAAGCATATTGACATGCTTACCCACGTTCATATAGAGAGAGAGAGAAGAGGACAGGGGCGTTCACTCTGTATGAAAGCCATACCTTTAAATCGACACTTACCATAGAGTTTCTAATCTGTCAAATTATATAAAATTTTACAGCATACCCGGTTAAAGAAGTCACTGTGTTTTGGAATCTTTGATTAATTTAATTTATTTTATTTTATTTTAAATCTGTTATATTCTCCAAGGTAAACATACAGTGAAAATGTTTTGAAATAAACATTTAAATAATTACTATTTAAAATGTGATTATTTTAAATAGAAAACTTTTATAAAACTGTTTACTGTTACATGTGATCCGTTCACATATTTATATCCATTTATATATCCATTCAGTAATAAGGTGCTTAGCAGGTATATTGTTACTATCTTCACTTGTGAAAAACAATTAACCAGTCATAACAGAGGTTATTTACATATAGAAGTCTGAAAAGTACAGTAGCAAAAATTGTCTGTAATTTTAAACAGGATAATTTAATTCATCAGTAAGAATTTGTAAACAAAAGTATTAACTCCTTTAATTTAGCATGCATCGTTTTGCTCATAATCTTTTCTTATATTTGTTGTTCCACAGAGGCGATGAGGAGGTCGCTCAGAAGAACAACGCACTGAAGCAAGTGCGGGAGCTGCAGGCCCAGCTAGCTGAGCTCCAGGAGGATCTGGAGTCTGAGAAAGCAGCCAGAAACAAAGCTGAGAAACTCAAGAGAGATCTGAGTGAGGAACTGGAGGCTCTGAAGACTGAGCTGGAAGACACACTGGACACCACTGCTGCCCAGCAGGAGCTGAGGTACAAGAGTCTGCATCAGGAGCTAAATCCATGACCACAAAATCTAACAAGTTTTTAAAGGGGTAGTTCACCCAAAAATGAACATTCTGACATTTAATCACCATTCATTTGTTTCAAATCTTTTGAAGAATGTTGGTAAAAAATAGTTGACAGTAGCCATTGACTTGTGTAGTATTTTTTTCCATATCATGGAAATCAGTTAAAGGGGTCATGATGCTTTTTTAAAGTTTATTATTTTGTGTATTTGGAGTAACAGAATATGTTGACATGCTTTAATGATCAAAAAACACATTATTTTTCAAATACTGTACATTATTGTAGGTCCTCTATGCCCCGCCTCTCTCAAACGCTCATTTTCTACAAAGTCCCTTCTTCTGACAAGTGCAGTCTGCTCTTATTAGCCAACTGACCCAGTGCATTGTGATTGGCCGAACACCGCAAGCACTCGTCAGAAATGTAACGCCCCTTTCCATTAAGTTTTACCATCAGTTCAAGCCCGAAAGGGGGACAGAGTCGCGTGACAGACACAGTGATGAAGCTCGTATGTGTTTGCAGTACACAAGCCACGGACGGTTAAGACAGCTGACTCCACTGTAATCTGACCCTGTCTCTCTCTCTCTCTCTCTCTTACACACACACACACACACACACAACACGCAAAACTCCGCATTTGAACAGTCAATAGCAAATACTTAAACTAATAACAAAACATACTTACAGTAGTAATCATACTGATTCAGAAGCACCAGATTGTTGTAGCAAAGTCAGAATTATCTCCTCTCCTAAGTTCACGAAACAGTCGTCCATAAAATGCGTTGCTGTTCTGTTGTAAGTAATCTTAAAGATTCATAAATGCATCTACTTTCGGAAGGCTAAATAAAGTGCTTTTGCTTTCGCCTAGAAACACACAGCATCTCCCTGACATGGCTGCTTCAACACTAACTGCGGTTACTGAAACCACGCCTTCTTTCTTTGCGTGAACATTTGGGTGGCATTACGCAAATATTTCCACATCGTGACATAGAGATGTGGGGGTGTGTTTGAATGAGCTGTTTTAGGGGGGTGTGGCAGAGTCTTAACTTTGATAAAGAATATCTCTTTGGATTTGAGACTTTAGTCTTTGCAACTTTACAGATCTTCTTCATGAACCAAGAGCTTGTAACACTCCAAAGAGAAAGGAAAAATTGAAATCGCATCATATGACCCCTTTAATTAGAATCTGACCCTTTCTTTTTTCTCTGAACCTTTCTTCTCAAATGTTTGTTGCCTAATAATGTGTCTTTTGCTCATAAAGGACCAAACGTGAGCAGGAGGTGGCAGAACTGAAGAAGGCCATCGATGACGAGATAAGAAACCATGAGTCTCAGGTCCAGGAGATGAGACAGAGGCACGGCACATCTCTGGAGGAGATCTCTGAGCAGCTGGAACAGGCCAAGCGAGTAAGCCACAGAGATAAAGTTTAAATGATTCATTACCATAGGGAGGGATTTCAGTTCTTGACTGGAACACTGCCAGTCGTCTGCTGTCAGAATGATGTGTTTGGAATTCATTTCCTCGTTCAGTGATTGAATATGGTATGGTCTCCTGTTGATACAGTTCAAGCAAAATCTGTCTCTCTCATACTGTCTGTCTGTCAACATCAGGTTAAGTCAAATCTGGAGAAAAACAAACAGACTCTGGAGAGTGATAATAAGGAGCTGGCCAATGAGGTGAAGACTTTGCAGCAAGCCAAGTCTGAATCTGAGCACAAGAGAAAGAAACTTGAGGCTCAGCTGCAGGAGTTCATGACCCGCTTCAGTGAGGGAGAGAAGGTTAAAGGAGAGCTTTCAGACCGCTCCCACAAACTACAAGTGAGTGCTGTTACACTTCATATCATAATCATTTCTGTTACAGCCAGTTCCATGAAATACTGTTACACTTCCTCCTCCCTCACACACTACAGATAACTGTTGTTTCATTTGTTTACTGAACGTAAAATCAAAATAAAACCCAAATCACGATTATGGCTTAGTGCGATTATCAAATTGCAATTATTAAAACTATTTGCAATTATTATTAAATAAATTGCAAATCGCAATAATGAAATAAATATTAGTGTATGTAGTATTAAATTATTATATAATAACCCGTTTCATATATTATTTTATAGTCATATTGATATATAATCACAACATTGTGCAGCCCTTCAAACAAGTACAGCAAACATGGAGTTTTTTTTTTTTTATTAAAAGCACAATTTTTATCAGAAAAATCATCTTCTTTTTTTCCTTAATCGCACTGCCCTAGCTATATTTTTTTGGACTCTTAACAGCATTGAAATACAAAGGGTTCTTGTGAAATATCCCCCAACCACAAATTACAATATATATATATATTTTTTTTTTTCATTTGTAGGCGGAACTGGACAATGTTTCTGCTCTGTTGGAAGATGCTGAGAAGAAGGGAATTAAGCTGGCCAAAGATGCCTCCAGCCTAGAGAGTCAGCTTCAGGACACTCAGGTAATGTGTCTCTGCAAACAGGAAGCTCTGGAAGAATGGATGAAGCAGTGACATAGAAGTTCAACATTTAGTAGCTACCAGCAAGGTTGATCCATAGTTTGCTCATGAAGTAATTTCATCAGCAATGAAAGACTGCACAGATTTAACTAAAACAATAGATAAACTTTTCACAGAAAAGGTGTGGGATGTATTTGAGTCAAGCTGGTTTAATATTGTGGCTGTAGGAGCTGCTTCAAGAGGAGACTCGTCAGAAGCTGAACCTGAGCAGCCGTATCCGTCAACTGGATGAGGAGAAGAATAGCCTTCTGGAGCAGCAGGAAGAGGAAGAGGAAGCACGGAGGAACCTGGAGAAACAACTGGCGACACTACAAGCCCAGGTACACCCAATCACTATATTTTTAAATGAAGGAACGTCTAGTACGTAATAATGTGTTTTACTTGCCTCACAGAAGTCTGTCATGTTTGAGGACAAAAAGTGGGTTTTGTAAAAATTTAATTTTCAGACTTCGGTTCAGAAAGGAAGTCAGATGTACTGTTTACTATTTAAACTTTTAAAAATAAAGGCACTACTCTTTAACCCTTTTTTGAATAGCTGGTGGAGACCAAGAAGAAGCTGGAGGATGATGTGGGAGCCCTTGAAGGCCTGGAGGAGGTTAAGAGGAAGCTGCAGAAGGACATGGAGGGGACCAGTCAGAAGCTGGAGGAAAAGGCCATCGCTTACGACAAACTGGAGAAAACAAAGAACAGACTGCAGCAGGAGCTTGATGACCTTATGGTGGACCTGGACCACCAGAGACAGATCGTCTCAAACCTGGAGAAGAAACAGAAGAAGTTTGACCAAGTATGAATTGTTTTGGTTAAACAACATTTCACCCAAAAATGAAATTTGTGTCATCATTTACTCACCCTCATGTCATTCCAAAACCATAGGACGTTTGCTCCTGTTCAAAACATAAATCAAGATATTTTTATTGAAATCTGAGATATTTCTGTCTTTCTCTTTAAAATCTATTTCATCAAAACTTGACACTTTATTCAGAGTTTTAACACTTAATTAGTTTTCTGAAAAGACACATTTGCTCTATATGATGAACAGATTTAATTTAGGTTATTATTCACTAAGAAACTGTGATCAATGCACATATTTAGTTCATCAAATATGGGAAACTGGAGCTCAGGCATGCTTGCTTGATGTGCGAGAACCAACTTTTATGATGTCTTTGTGAACTTTTGAAAAGTCAAAGTTTTATTTTATTTATTTTATTGTACTTTGAATGGATAGACAGAAATCTCTCAGGATTCATTTAAAATGTCTTAATTTGTGTTTAGATGAGAATATATTTAATCTCTCTCTCTCTCTCATATATATATATATATATATATATTCATACACTTTAATATATATATATATATATATATTTAAATTATCTTTAAATTCTACAGAAAAATGTCATCATTTAAATTGATCATTTAAATTCATAATTTTGTTGATGTGTATGTCAGATGCTGGCAGAGGAGAAGACCATCTCTGCACGTTACGCTGAGGAGAGGGACCGTGCAGAGGCCGAGGCGAGAGAGAAGGATACCAAAGCTCTGTCTATGGCCCGAGCCCTGGATGAAGCTCTGGAGGCTAAAGAGGAATTTGAGAGACTCAACAAGCAGCTCAGAGCTGAGATGGAGGATCTGATGAGCTCCAAGGATGACGTAGGCAAGAATGTAAGTCACTATGTTACTGGACATTTGTACTATGTTTAAATTCATCATCATGATGTTTAAAGAACGGGTGTTTTGTAAACAGCAGATTTTGTTGTCTGTTTTTGTTTTGAGACCTCATAATGTGCTGACACTCCCTACAGCATGTGATAACTAAGTGTAATGCAACAAGTTTCAGGTGTCAAATAATTTGCCTGTCACCACTGACAGCAGAATACTTAGCAAAGCGACAAAATCAGCCAGTCAGAACATATGAATGTATAATATGCAGTATTTGGAGTAAGATTTTGGATCTACTCAGAGTGCCATGGCAAACAGAAGCAAAAAATCTAATAAGATGCTAATTTGGTCACAAAACTGGAATATTTTAAAATTATGATTTCCAGGTCTAGAAATGTCATGAAAATGTAATGTTAAAAGTCATCTGGAATGTACGAAAATTGAACTCTTCCTCTGCAATCTCTATAAAATAATTATTGAAATGTGGAGTAATTATGAATGACTAGAGAAGTCCTGGATCCTAGATTTATCATTTAGAGCTCGATCACATTGTGACTAGTTCTGACACTGTCTCACTGTATTTTTTATGTGCTATAATCTGTAGGTGCATGAGCTGGAGAAGTCCAAGCGCACTCTGGAGCAGCAGGTGGAGGAGATGCGCACTCAGCTAGAGGAGCTGGAGGATGAGCTACAGGCCACAGAGGATGCCAAGCTGCGTCTGGAGGTCAACATGCAGGCCATGAAGGCCCAGTTTGACCGAGACCTGCAGGCCAGAGATGAGCAGAATGAGGAGAAGAAGAGGGCACTGGTCAAACAGGTGGGTGAAATTTATCATTTTTGAGGATTACAAGCCATTTTGGTGTGTATATATAGTGTGTATATATATATATATATATATATATATATATATATATATATATATATATATATATATATATATATTATATATATTTTTTTTTTAAAGTAGTGCTTTTTAGATCATGTGACCATGAAAAGTTTTTATTATTATTATTTACCATTTTATTTATTATTTATTAATTTATTATTAACCATTTTATTGCCATTTTATATGGATTATCTCTTGAGGCAGCATTGTGCAATAAAGGGTTAATACCTTAAGAATCAACAAGCAACAAATTTGTGACAGTCTGCAATAGTTTTTACTATTGATATCGATAAAGTTTTTTGATCCATGATTCCTGTTCCTTCAGGTGCGTGAGATGGAGGCGGAGCTTGAAGATGAAAGGAAGCAGAGAGCTCTTGCTGTAGCTGCCAAGAAGAAACTGGAGATGGACCTTAAAGATGTGGAAGCTCAGATCGAGGCTGCAAACAAGGCCCGTGATGAAGCCATTAAACAGCTACGCAAACTCCAGGTAGAGTCTTTTCTAGAATGCTGCTGTTCATGCACAAATGTGATGACACAGTAATGATGTTGCAAGAAATGACACATTTACTGTTAGCATAATCTGTTGATCCTCACAAGCTCCTCACACAAAAAGAGTCTTTTAGTAGTGACACAGATGTCTACATCATTGACTGCATTACTGTGACTTAATATTTTGGGTCACAGTCAGTGCAGAGACATGAGAAAATGTGAGAAGAACAGATGACAGCATCTCTTTGTTTTCATCCAGGCCCAGATGAAGGACTACCAGAGGGAGCTGGAGGAGGCGCGTGCTTCTCGTGATGAGATCTTCGCTCAGTCTAAGGAGAACGAGAAGAAGCTCAAGAGTCTAGAGGCTGAGATTCTGCAGTTGCAAGAGGTGAGCCAACACTACAAAGCCTGAAATACACGTTTTTCCACACAGTTTTTAATCGGATTAGTTAAACTGGCGAGTCTTTGGTTATGGTTTGGTTGTGATTGGTTTTAGGACCTGGCATCTTCAGAGAGAGCCCGACGCCATGCTGAACAGGAAAGAGACGAGCTGGCAGATGAGATTTCCAACAGTGCCTCTGGAAAGTGAGTCATTGTGCTGCAAACCTCTTGAAGTCAGCGACCGACTTGACTTGAGTATTGTGATGTATTTACAAGTCAAACAGATTATTGAATCAGAACCAATAGAGGACAAAATGTTGCAGTGCTAATTATAAGTGATTTATCCATTTCCAAATGACAACAATCCAATCAATTTAAAATGAACAAAATTTAAAATGAACAAAATAAAACAAAAGTTCACATTTGAGAAGCAGTTTCACTCAGATATACATCACAATTTCAATTTCCAAACGTCACAATTTCCATTTCATGCTGACATATTCAGCTATTTGCTCCTGTTCATAGTTTGTTCAAAAACAAGCTTTATACTTAATGTTTCTTTTCCTACAGGGCAGCCCTCTTGGATGAGAAGAGGAGGCTGGAGGCTCGCATCGCCCAGCTGGAGGAAGAGCTAGAGGAGGAACAGAGCAACATGGAGCTCCTGAACGACCGCTTCCGCAAGACCACCATGCAGGTGCGGTGTTGAGGAAGCTACAAACTAACTTGTCATCATGGCCTGTTCTCAAAGCTCTGTTTGCTTGTGATCTTTGCAAGATGTGTAATTGTTATCTACTCAAGTATTCTCTGCTACATTGTACACATCACGTTTTTAGTAGCAGCTGTTGTGTCTGTATTTCAGGTGGATAGCCTGAACACAGAGCTGGCGGGAGAGCGCAGTGCCGCCCAGAAGAGCGAGAACGCCCGTCAGCAGCTTGAGCGGCAAAACAAAGATTTGAAGACCAAACTGCAGGAACTTGAGGGATCTGTCAAATCAAAGTTTAAGGCCTCTATCGCCGCCCTGGAGGCTAAGATTATCCAGCTAGAGGAGCAGCTTGAACAGGAAGCAAAGTATGCAACAGTGAAGAGAAACCATTTAACCCCTCATGAATCTAAACCATTGGCACTAACTTGTCTTTTGGCAATGATCTGTGCGCTCAACAGGGAGAGAGCTGCAGCCAATAAGATTGTTCGCCGCACAGAGAAGAAACTCAAGGAGGTGTTCATGCAAGTGGAGGATGAGCGGCGCCATGCAGACCAGTACAAAGAGCAGGTGAATGAAGCCCAAATCCTGATCTTTGTCCTCAATGTGTACTAGGTCCCCACCTGCTTATGCTGAATAAATGCAGAATAACTTAAACAGAGTTTCCACTTCCCAAGCTTCAGACAACATTTTCTTTGAAACATCTGATGTGTATAAAATGGCAAACTCTAAAGTTCCCCACTTAATGTTGTTTGCTGGTTTTACAGCATTTCCATGAGTTTTTTCCAAAACTTTGCTACCAAGGTACTGGACTGCTTTTGTGGATAAACATGTCACAAGGCAGCATTTATTTAATCAAAAATACAGTAAAAACAAAAATATTGTGAAATACTGTTGCAGTTTTAACAGTACTCAGCATTTTTGTCTTTCTTTAGATGGAGAAGGCAAACTCCCGCATGAAGCAGTTGAAGAGGCAGCTGGAGGAAGCTGAGGAAGAGGCGACTCGAGCGAATGCCTCCCGCAGGAAGCTGCAGAGAGAGCTGGATGATGCCACCGAAGCTAGTGAGGGTCTGAGCCGAGAGGTCAACACTCTCAAAAACCGCCTCAGGTACAGAGGCTGTCCCAGTACAATCACATATTGATACTGACATATTGCAATACTTCAGATCCTTGTATCAGTATGTCTGTTTATTTGTACATTCATGTCATGTTCTACTGTTTAATAATGATGCAGAAAGTGGTCAGACCAGTTGAGCAGCATAACGGTGCTGATGTTCACTGCCATTTCAGACATTGGTGGACCAGAACTAACTGTGTCAGTGTTGTTATTGTTAACAAAACCTAAAGCTTTTAAAAATCATTTTCAGAAATTGAAATAAGGCTGAAATTAAAATATAAATAATAGATGGAAAAACGTTCACTTAATATATATATATATATATATATATATATATTTTACATTTCTAGTTTTCATTTAAGTACTAAAATGAAATATAAAAGTGAATTAATGCTGAACAGAAATATTTTTAAAAACCTAATATAAATGACAAGCACATAACAAAATTACTAAAAGTAATGCGTTATAAAACTATAAAAAAAAATTATAAAAGTGACAAATGCACATTAAAATTACTAAACCAAAATAAAATAAATGCTAAATAGAAATATTTTTTAAAAATGAACAAAAATGACTAAAGCACATAAAATTAATAAACTGGAATTAAAAAATAGTGCTTAATAGAAGTATTTAAAAAAAAAAAAAATGATGAACTATAACAAAATTACTAAAATTAAATTGAAAGCTAAAAATTTAAGAATAAAGATTATTCAAAATATTAACAATATAATAGTATGTGAATTATGGAGTGCTGGCTAATGTGCTCTAATGCCTTGTTCACTCTGTCCTGCAGGCGAGGAGGTCCTGTTAGCTTCTCCTCGAGCCGTTCTGGCCGCAGGCAGCTGCAGATGGAAGGGGAATTTTCTGATGATGACGCAGACAGCAAGGCCAGCGACCTGAACGAGAACCCACCGGCTCAAGCGGAGTAGAGCACAGCGCCCTCCGGTGCTCAGCCAGCCCCACTGCTTCCTCCATTCCACCACCTCATTCTTCTCCTTTAGCTATGTGGGGTCCGCGGTACAGAAAGAGCACCAGTGAGCAATGTAAACACACAAGTACACTAACACTTCCACATGCACACACACACACACACGTTCAGACATAAGCTCCCTCAGACCTCCATTTCTATCCCCTCCCTACCAAGGGAGCATCGACTCTGCCTTACTCTAAACACAGGATGCTTCAAGAGCGAGCGTACACATGCCAATTAGTGTTTCCTGCAACTGTAGCTTACAAAATACCACACTCACGACAGAACACTATAGAAGTGCATTTCAAATGTCATACTTTGTGTACATGAATATGCTCATTCATAAGAGCGCGCAATGAAAGTGTTCACTCCAATCTAGTTTAATGATGTAAAACCATCAGCTAGCTAAGCAAACGCGACGGATTGGATCTTAGTTGTACAGTACAGTTCTCCAAATAAACACGGTCTGCAGATAGAGATGCATGTGCTGCTCGTTCGCTACAAGCCAACACTAAAAGAAAAAAGTCCTGTGGCACTGGTCCGGATCTGAAACGGACCAGAAAAGAAAAGGAAAAACTGTGAAAAAGCTTCTCGCTTCTGCATCTCATTACCATTTAAACACATTAAATAGTAAAAACATGAGAAATCTGGCGGGTGACAGCGTTTATCTTCATTTAACTCAAGGCTTGTTTGATCTTATTTGGGAGATTTTGCTGACGGAGGCAGTTTGCGTTTTAGGAATTTGGATTTAATTGCGAATCGCTTTTAACTGCACAAAGCCATAATGGCCACTTCAACTGGAAATATGAAGTATTCTGGATGCAAATGCACGTCAGTTGAAGCATACATGACTTTACACATGTAATCTCTTTAGGTTTTTTCCCCCCGTATATGTGACAGTATGATGGTACTTCTCAAATCCAGCTGCTCTATTAGATTCACTACAAGTGATGCAGCCACCAAAGCAAGTTGATTGGAACTGGTCCAGACGTCGATGAGAGATTTCTACATCAGCGCTGAAAGCAACTGGAAATATGGAAAACGTTAACTCACAGGCACTTGAATGAATTTTCGTAACTCAAGACTGGAGTTATAGCTGTGGACAGGATACTTTGAACACTAGTAGTATTAAGAGATGAACGGAAAGCGTACTAACCTGTTCCACTGTTAGCATTTAATGACGCGTTTCTTAAAGTGCCTTAGACACTAATTAGAAAACATCCAAGAAAGTATGTCACATATCAGTAATGAAGAAACACTAATATGAAGGCAAAACTGGCTGAAGGCAGTTGAAATAAAATGCTATGTAACCCTTTTTTTGTTCTTTTGTATTTTATTCCGCTATGAATCATATCCAGTATATAGGTCTCATATCCCTTGTATTCTTATGAAGATCTGAGGGAAATCAGTGTTAATGTTGGTTTGAAATAAAAAGCCTCTGGCAGCGAGAAAGTGTGATTTCATTTGGTTTAAAGCTTTATCATCCACGATCTAGTTACTTTTATTGCAGTTATCATTATTATTGCTATATTATCACTTCTATGATTGGACTGGCTGTTGACAACCAGGCGTTCAACTGCAAATGTCTCTCCTCTTGTTTTTCTCTTGTATACTGTAACTATTTCTAGATGACAGTGAGTTTTGTAAAGGAAAAAATAAAACATTCATTGTAGAAGCATGCTTTTTTCTGTTTTTGAAGTTGCTCTTCATTTCTTGATGAAATAAAAAAGAATGACGAGTGTGTATTATGGTTTAATATGTTAAATAGTGATTGACTAATATGAGATATCTGAATGCTTTGTATACACATATGAATTTATATATAAATTATATATCTGTCTATCTCTCTGTGGATAGATAGAAAGACGTATACATATTGCACAGTTTAATATACACTCACCTAAAGGATTATTAGGAACACCATACTAATACTGTGTTTGACCCCCTTTCGCCTTCAGAACTGCCTTAATTCTACGTGGCATTGATTCAACAAGGTGCTGAAAGCATTCTTTAGAAATGTTGGCCCATATTGATAGGATAGCACCTTGCAGTTGATGGAGATTTGTGGGATGCACATCCAGGGCACGAAGCTCCCGTTCCACCACATCCCAAAGATGCTCTATTGGGTTGAGATCTGGTGACTGTGGGGGCCATTTTAGTACAGTGAACTCATTGTCATGTTCAAGAAACCAATTTGAAATGATTCGAGCTTTGTGACATGGTGCATTATCCTGCTGGAAGTAGCCATCAGAGGATGGGTACATGGTGGTCATAAAGGGATGGACATGGTCAGAAACAATGCTCAGGTAGGCCGTGGCATTTAAACGATGCCCAATTGGCACTAAGGGGCCTAAAGTGTGCCAAGAAAACATCCCCCACACCATTACATCACCACCAGCACCACCAGCCTGCACAGTGGTAACAAGGAATGATGGATCCATGTTCTCATTCTGTTTACGCCAAATTCTGACTCTACCATCTGAATGTCTCAACAGAAATCGAGACTCACCAGACCAGGCAACATTTTTCCAGTCTTCAACTGTCCAATTTTGGTGAGCTCGTACAAATTGTAGCCTCTTTTTCCTATTTGTAGTGGAGATGAGTGGTACCCGGTGGGGTCTTCTGCTCTTGTAGCCCATCCGCCTCAAGTTTGTGCATGTTGTGGCTTCACAAATGCTTTGCTGCATACCTCGGTTGTAACGAGGTGATTATTTCAGTCAAAGTTGCTCTTCTATCAGCTTGAATCAGTCGGCCCATTCTCCTCTGACCTCTAGCATCAACAAGGCATTTTCACCCACAGGACTGTTGCATACTGGATGTTCTTCCCTTTTCACACCATTCTTTGTAAACCCTAGAAATGGTTGTGCGTGAAAATCCCAGTAATTGAGCAGATTGTGAAATACTCAGACCGGCCCGTCTGGCACCAACAACCATGCCACACTCAAAATTGCTTAAATCACCTTTCTTTCCCATTCTGACATTCAGTTTGGAGTTCAGGAGATTGTCTTGACCAGGACCACACCCCTAAATGCATTGAAGCAACTGCCATGTGATTGGTTTATTAGATAATTGCATTAATGAGAAATTGAACAGGCGTTCCTAATAATCCTTTAGGTGAGTGTATATTATTAAAATGATATACATGTTCATATGTGTATATAAATGATGCATAGGTATTTTTTCTATAGTTTGCAATTATGTATCCAGCTTTCGTTAACCCTAAACCCACACTAAATACAATTTGTGTGCATGTTTTCACATAATACAGTTTTATGCAAAAGTTTTGGCACCCCTGATAATTATCATATTTTTAATTTATAATCTGCTGGGCTTTCGAAACAGCAACTTCATTTGCATACATTTCATATCTTATGGAGACAGTAGCATTTTAATCCTGAAGTAAAAAAAATTGTAATCAGTAGAATTAACACAATGTGAATCATAAAAACACTGAGGTGCAAAAATGTGAGCACCCCAATGGAATAATGGCGTCAGTATTTACTAGAGCCACCTTTTGCTGAAATAACAGCCTGTAATACTTTTTATATCAACTGATAAGACCCTGAATCCTGTCTGCAGGTATTTTGAACCATTCTTCCTTGCAAAATGTCATTAGTTTAGTCAGGTTTGATGGCTGCTGAGCATGGGCATCCTGCTTGAAATCATTCCATAGATTTTCAATGATGTTCAAGTCTGGGGACTGGGATGGACTCCATGTGACCCTCTACTCTTGACAAGGTTTCCAGTACCTGTGCTTGCCACACAGCCCTACAGCATGATGGACCCTCCACCAAATTTTACTAGTAGGGAGCAGGTTCTTCTCTTGGAACGCTGTGTTCTTTTTCCATCATGCAAAGTGTGTCTTGTGACCAAATAACTCTTTCATCTGTCCACAACACATTGTTCCAAACAGGTGAGCCTTTGCATACTGCAAACGACTCCTTGTTGGCAGTACACAGAAAAGGCTTTTTCCACATCACCCTTCCACTGAGCTGTTCCTTTTGCAAAGTGCACTGGACTATGGAACGATGTACATTGACATTATCAGCAGCAACATGTCCTTGGAGCTCTTTGTAGGTGGTTTGTGAACATTCTAACTATTCGCCCTTTGCCTTTCAGCTATTTTTCTCGGCCTACGACATCTTTTCTTCACAAGGATTGTTCCTGTGGCCTTTTATTTTCTAACTATATTTCTGACTGTGGAGGCAGACACCTTAAACCTTTGTGATTTTTTTTTTTTTGCATCCTCCTTATTCATATTGATTAATTCATTTAGTTTTTAGGTTATTAGAGTTATTTTGAGGTTCCCATGTTGTTACTTTCAAGTAGAGAATCAAGTAGAAGCACAGCTAGCAATTAGCAGCCTTATCCTTTTGTGAGTTTTTAATGTTAAGGTTCATTGCTACACAAAATTAATTTGACTGGCTTAATCATTAAGTGACTACAGGCATTCAAATCCACACAACTGAAAGTGTGCACAAACTTTTGCACAGCCTATTCTTCACATTCAGCTTTATTTCATACAACTCAATACTGCTAGACTAAGAATTTATGTCTGGAAAACATCACATTTTTCAGCTTTCTCTATAAACTGAATGGCTTATCACTACAATATTTTCTTATAAAGAAAGAGCAAATAATTATCCTGCCTCAGAATGTTATTGCTATATATGCACAACTTATATTGTGCATATATATTTATATGCACTATACACACACACGATTTCATGGGTTTATTTATTAAATTTAAGTTTAACCTATACTCAAAATTACACAAAAATTAATTTGTGCTACTCCTTCACAGGGTCAAAATGGCTGATATATTGACCTTATGACGTGACAAATAAATAATCTCTGATATATTAAAGCCTTGTAAACATAGTCCTCAATTATGATAGTAACATTACTACAACCATATCCATCAATGTTTTTTATTGATTTAATTTTTAGAGCTTGACAGCATTTAATTCCAGAATCAGGACAAAAATAATCTACCCAAATAAGAATGTTCAAGGTGAGCATCAGTTAAAATTATGCCCACCCACTTCAGCATTTTTAGAAAATAAAATAAATCAATCTATAAAATTACATTTTAAAGTGCCCCCATTATGGATGTTTGAAAATGACCTTTCATGCAGTGTGTAAAACAGCTCTAAGTGAATGAAAAACATCCTGCCAAGTTTTAAATCTGAAAGTGCACCATGTATAAAGTTATTGTTTCTCAAAAGAAAGCGTCGACTCTGAATCACTGAAACGAGTCATTTTTAAAACGAATCCCAAGCCCTTTCATGTTGACGTCAACATGAAACATTAGCATATTGCCCGCCCACTTGTTGGTCTTTTCGAGTTGGTCTGAATGAAAATGCTTATTAAAATAGCGGTTTCCCTGGTAACGGCTGTAAACAAAGCAGCACTGCGCTCACAAACACTGCTTTCTCAGTTTTACAGGCATGATGAAATGAAAATGAGACCAATCGGACCAATCTCCGCAGATTAGCGACACGCAAAGGAGGGGTTTAGAAAAATTAATCGTTGAGCGAATCGTTTGGGAGTCGTTGAGCAAGTAAGGTAAAAATAAATGCACATTATAAGACAATGAAAGTGTTTTTGACCTTGCATGCATGTCAGCCTGGACTCCCAAAACCAAAATATGAACCTTTCATAACCCATAATAGGGGCACTTTAAAAGTCAGTCCATCACAATATCCACAGAGACCACACATTTAGGATGTTACACTGAGCACACACAGACACCTGAACTGTTGCTTGTCAACTCTGAGCGAATGCTGTCATCTTTGGTGCCATTTCTCATTTGAACACAGTCATAAGATGCAGGTGAGCTGTGCCAGACATTTTCAAATAAACAGGTGGTGACAGGATGAAATGAACAGAGACATGGAAGGAAGAACTAACAGTCCAGTGAGGTAACAGGGCAGACCCATCAAACACTCAGAAAACACACACAAACACAATTAATGTCAAAAGTGGAGCTCTAAGCAATAGCTTACTTTGCATTGAAGCATTTACAATCCTGCATAGTTATTTAAACTTACAAACTAAGGCGTTTTATTGAAAGACTTGGGAGTTCTTGTACTGATATTAAGCATAACTAAAAGTTCAAGTAGGCCATAATCTCATCATTTTCCTCTATGAAAAGCTTTCACACGATTCATTCATCCGTAAAAGAAAGGTTTTTTTCTTTCACAAGGTCCAGTGAGATACACAGCACCAAAGACAGCAAGACATCTGCACGCACAGATGAGAGGAACATCATACATACTGACCTCCAAAGAAAATATATCACAATCTTAATGAATATTTTATATACATACCCATTTTATTCTACTAATACACTTAAACATCATAATATATCCCTGTCAAAAAATTATAAATAATTTACCCATATGTATTATTAACAGCTACTATTCTAACAGTCAGTAGAAGGAAACGGTTGGACTATCACATCCCTTTAGGAGTTCAACAAAAATCTACTCAGAAAATAAACACAGGAATGCACGTTTCCAGCCGACATTAGCTTAAATAGAAATAATGTTGCTTTGTTTCGTACTCCTCTCACTTCCTCTAGCTCTATGTCCACAGTGATTAAGGTCTTGTGTAAACATGTTGACAAACAAAACAAAAAATAATATTAATGCACCAAAGCTCACTCCAGTCATCCAGAACACTGATCGATTAAAAGCAGAAGGATGTTAAGTGAAGAAGGGTCGTTAATGAAGTTCCGTCTGAAAGAAAGCGCAGTAGGAGTTCATCCAAGCAGCTGAAAACATCTGTCCGCCAGTGGTGTCCACTTCTACATTCTGGTTGTGACTGTCAGTGGGACTTCCTCTTCGTGTCTCCCCCCTGACTTTGGTTTGCATCTGAAGAAAATCCAGAAAAACTCTTCTGTCACGGTGCAGTTAAAATCCACATTTCAAATTACAGAACAAATGATCTGTTCCAAACCCAGTGAGCAACATATACCAACGCAAAGGCTGTTCCAAACCACGAGCATGCCTTACAAAAGACCTCGTCTTGCCTCTAGTCTTTGTGGATAAAGCAATCCCAGAATACATTGTGAGAAACTTGAGAAGTGAGGTGGGACAATCAAGGTAATTCACATACAGGTTTTATTTTATACTGAAAAGTATTTGATAGAAAATGGTTTGCTCTATAGGCTGCTCAATTATTTCCAAATGAATCTAAGCAGAATTGAATTGTGAAATCTGTGTCAATACCCAGCTCTAAAGAAGGTTTCAAATCATATCACTTGAGTTTGGATTCTCCCTCAGAAGGTAGCTGCCTATGTAGACAGCCATCCGCACACTGGGTTTTAGAACAGTGATAATGTCACACTAACAAAGCACAAAAAAAGGACTGAAACGAGCAGAGGAAGTAAAGGTCAACAACCTAAAACTACGAGAGAGCAACAGTGAGCTGGAGGGTTTCTGCAGCGTTTACCTGAGAAAGCAAGCTGCAAGTGGGGAGGTAGAGCGACCTGAGACCCTGGCCGAAGACTCTTAAACAGATCTGGGGGACAGCAGGACAGGTGGAAAGAAAGATGGACAGAGGGAAAGACAGAAGAGTTCACAGCAATCCAGGAGCAAATGAGATGGCAGGAATGCAGCACCAAAACAGAATGCCAGGTGGAGAAAGAGGAAGAAAGTGGGAAAAAAAAAAAAATACAGATTAGGGAGTCACGGAAAAACACTCAGACGAGCCACATTACAAAAACACAGCCAAACACGATACACGCGAACATACAAGCAAAACCCCAGCACAGGAAACACAGAGCCGCTGCGCTCATGTACACACTCACTCTGTGCCAGGGTGTATCCTGAGTTGGTTACGGGGGAAGCTCCCATGGTGCTGCAGCCAGGAACTCCAGGGCCTGCAGGGTTAAAGTTGAGGAGCGAGGGGAACTGGAAGGGTAGAGAAACAGGCACTAGACCCCCGAGCATCCCGAAACCCAGGGGGAGGGAGGGGGGCACTGAGCCCAAGAGATTACTTCCTGAAGCTGAAGACACCTGTGGGAAAGAGGGCTTGATTAATGGTATGAAAGTACTGGGGGTTGTGGGCATGCTGAGAAAAATAAATAAATAAAATAAAATGTAGACACCTGAATGAATTGTTTGGCATCGGAGTACACAATAACAAAACTAAACTACATCTGCAAACAATTTTTTCACAAACAATGCCAACAATGCAACTGTTTCTCAGACGAGCGGTCACTCATTTCTATTGTTAGGGTCTGTGTGTTTGGAGAGTTGATTGAGTTAAAGGATTTTGTGGAAATTATCCACAAATACAGTGAAATGTTTTTGACAGGTCACTTACAATACTTACTTAGGTACCCGGAGAGAATACAAGTGGTATTTTTCCAAATCTTTAAATAACATGGGGCTGGATGATATGACCATAATTTATATCACGGTATACTTAATTTTGGTCGATACAATATAATTCCAATATAAATATAAACACTATTTAAAAAAGCCTCATAAAAACTGCCTAGAACACCCACAACAGATGTCTGTACTTACAAACTTATGAAAATTTATTTGCTAAGTCTATGAAACCTCCTCCTATAAAACTATGTAATATTTCAGAAAAAAACCCTAGCAAAAATTTGTGTTCACCTTTTATTTGTATTTAGCCTTCATACGTACAAGAAATGTGAAATCACTGTCAAATAAACATCTCAGACTCACCTTATCAATATTAATATCTTTAACTTCAAACTATAGGCTAGTATACATGCCAATCAAAAGTTTTTGAACAGAATACAGCAAACACAGTAACATTTTGAAATGTTTTTACTATTTAAAATAACTTTTCTATTTTAAAATATTTAAAAAAATGTTACTCATTGCTGTGATTTCAAAGCTCAATTTTTAGCGTCATTACTCCAGTCACATGATCCTTTAGAAATCGTTCTAATATTCTGATTTGTTGCTCAAAAAAAACATTATGCTGAAAACAGTGTAGAATTTTTTTCAGGATTCTTTGATGAATAGAAAGTTCAGAAGAACAGCATTTATCTAAAATAGAAATCGTTTGTAAAATTATGTCTTCATCATCACTTTTGATAAATTTAAAGCATCCTTGATCCTTTCAAGTCTAGATTGAAAAAAATAAAATAATTCTTCAGCCAGGATAAAGTGTATGAAAAGTGCTCTGATTTGCTGCAGAAAACAATTTTTTTTTATCTACAATAAAAACATGTTGCTGGAGAGGGGCTTATTATTGAAAATGCAAACTCACTGTCTGCCAGCAGGAGGCGCTTTGAGAGCAGCAGAAACAGCGGTTTCCATAATCAAAGCAGCTCCGCTCATGAACACTACTTTATCAGATAAAATAGAAATGCCATCGAAACTTTTCCGAAGACAGTCAGTTCCCTTCAGAGATACATTCATATACAACACTATCGCATTTTGATTTTGAAACTTGCAGTGCTCATGTTTAGGGGTGCACGATAAATATTGGCCGATAATTAATGCGCATCATGTCAGTAAAGCCAGTTACTACACGGAGACGTTGTTAACTGACAAGCTGCGCAAATCCAAGCTGATAATGAAGGTGGATTTGCGCAGCTTGTCAGTTAACAAGGGCTCTGTGTAGTAACAGCTGCTCTATGTGAAATCACGCACCTGATGGAATTTACCACTGATTAGAGAGCCGTCATTACTGACGAGATGCGCATTAATAATCGGCCGATATTTATCATGCACCCCTACTCATGTTTACTTACAAAGTCAAATGCCACAAATAATTCAATGTATGGGAAACACTGGTAATCATAGGCGAAGCGTGTGTAAGGCTGGTGAAGGCTTAGCCTTCCCCTGGACGGGGGACTTGGGGCAAAAATGGCACTAAATTGGACAAAAATGCCCCTGCACAAATAAATTAAATACATTACGTCTGTTGCCAACAAAGTAAAAAATGAACAGACAGTGTCGATTATGGCATTAAATTTAGATCTGCTCATCTTGCACCGCATTTCATTTTAGGCGTTTTAACAGTGTTGCACATTTAAACCAATCACACACAATCCTATTGAGCTTAGGAATGCAATGGCCAATCAGAGGCATTCAGATGTGTCATCGTTTTTCTGAGAGCCCGCACGTTCACTGACTGAATTCTTGACTCTTGCGAATTCTCTCATCATAAACAACAAAGCGCAGATGTAGGCTACATACAATGTAAGAGATTCATTTCACAGTGTAAATTGCTTCAGTGATTATAACGATAGTTTTGTTTTTTTGAGAATGCTTAAACTCACGATAGAGCAATGTTAGTGATAATGACACTTTCTATAAATAAATGATTCGCTTTTTGAATAACAGTGGAAAGGAAACGTTAGGCCTATATAATTATCAATTTCTAACATTTTTATTCAATTGTAATCACGTTAAATACAAAGTCCCATTAAACATTTTTTTTAGCCTACATGACACCCATGTCTGGTTCTTGCCTAAAAAGACAGGTTTATGATGTTTAATACATTTGGCTGCTTTTAGCCTTACCCTGGAGTTGTTTCACCCTCCATCTATGCTGGTAATGTATAGCAAAACTGATATTTGTTTTTGTAACAAATGTAAAGTCTTTACTATTTCAAATAAATGCTGTCCTTCTCTATTCAAATAATCCTGGAGAAAAGTTAAAGTTAAAAAAAAAACAACAACATGAAGTTGAAATTTTTTTTTTTTTTTTTTAATTATTACACACACACTGGTTTACTCTATTTTTGATCAATAAATGCAGTCTTGGTGACCATAAGAGACCACCCAAAGGGGGGTTGTGAGGGTTTCCCCCTCGGTCCGTTGTCCATTGGCACCGCACCAGTTGCACCGGCCAGAGTTTCTGGGGGAAGGTCACTAGGTTAAAATCTTGTTCTGAGGTCGCGGGGACGATTACCTAGGGTTTGGCGGCTGCCATACTCTGCCATGTGTAAACTCTGCCCTTGTGATCTACTAAGTGACTTACTACTGAAGTTGCTTTGCATAAAAACAGCTGCCAAACGCATACATGTTAAGTGCCTACCAAAGAAAGTTTTAGATTTAGTATGACCAAACATTTTGTATAAACGGGTTTGAAGTGACTGATGCTGCTGGACTCACCTGTGACAGATGAGATGAGACAGAAGGAGAGGGCAGGGTCATGGCTGATGCCCGACTCGTTGAAGACTTGGCACTCTGACTAGTCCCTCCCACTGGCCTTTGCCGTTGGCTGTGATTGGCTGGTACTGTTGAAGGGGAGGGGCTACCATCCAGGCACCCAGCAGACAGGGGTGTGGCCATCAGGGTGGCGCTGGTGGTGTTTGTGCCACCACTGGGTGGACTACTGGATTTGTGTCCACCTGCAAAACTGTAACTGACCTGTCCTGACCCGGATTTGACTCCGGATCCCACTGTGGTTCCTTGCCCGGTAAATGGGGACCTGAAGGTTGGATTCTTGGGGTTGTATTGGTGCGAGCTGGGGATCATTTGAGGCCTGGGGTGGATGAGAGAGGGAGATGATGAAGGTGAGGGTGAGGATGAAGGAGGAGGAGTGGGGGCAGGGGGTCGCGGTGTGAGTTTGATGATGGGAGAGCTGCTACTGTGGGAAGACTTGGTGAGCGTAGCCTGCATGGGCGTGATGAAGTTTGACTGGTTGTGTGGCAATGAGGGAGTCTTAGCCTGTGAGAGAAGGGTGGAAGGAGAGGAAGGGGTTGGAGGAGGAGACTGCTGAGGGCTCTTGGTGTTCATCTGTGAGAAATGAGTGTTCATACGAGGCTGCTGGGAAACCACAGTACCGCCACCAGTAGTGGATTTGTTAGCACAGTTTTTTGTTTGTCCAACAGGGGGCGGAGTCTGAACCAACTTCACTCCCATTGTCCCAAATGACCTCTGCTGTGGAGGCAAGAGGGGCGAGGCAGTAGGGGGCGGACGGGGTTTTGCAGACTGCGCCGTGTTCATTCCTGAAATGCCAGCTCTGTGAGCGGGCGTTCCCAAGGGTCTCTGCACAGGCCCCCCATCCTTTAGCATCCCGAAGGTCTCGCCTCGCATAGAAGATGAAGGAGACGAGGTGAGCGAAGAGGAGAGGGAAGAAGAGGTAGAAAGAGTGCTCATATTTGCCATAGAGATACCAGAAGACTCTATTTTTGCTGGAAGGGTGGAATGTGACAGAGGAGAAGAATAGTGGGCGACTCCAGAAGAGGATCTGGGGACACTGGGAGAAGAGGCGGCGGGAACGCCATTGTTTGGCGTCAGACCCTTGGCAGCATTACTGAGGAGTGCAAGAGCTTGGGAAATGGAGTCCAGAGAGTTAGTGGCCAGATCCTCATCCAGTGAATCCGAAAGGCAGATGGGTTCAGAGGTGGAGGAGGGCTGTCTGCACGCTGGGGCAGGTAAGGCAGGTGAGGCAGAGGTGGATCCAACACCTTGAGCGGGTCTCTGTGTCCAGCTGGCCTCCTGGAAAAGATCATGGGTAAAACAATGGCCAATAACATGGAGGACAAAAGTGATGAAATTGCACTGTGTTTGAGTATATGGATGTAATGGTTCAGTTTTACATACTGTCATTTTGGCAGCTTTTGGGGTTGGAACAATCCTCTTCTTGCCCCTGTTGAAAAAACAATTCAGCAATCACAATTAGGCATTTAAAACCATTCAAAATGATTGGAGTAGTTTAAAGACTTGTTCACACCAAGACCAATATTTGGTGCAATGAAGCATTGTAATTTGAATGTTAATGTGTCTGTTTGAGTCAACATTCACATGGCTTCAATGCAACAGACTGCTAATAAATCTGACCAGCCAATAAGATTGGCACTTATGGTCACATGCCCAGAACTGCTGCTGTTACATAAAATTGCAGCTTGGTGGCGCTCACAAAAAGGATTTTGCTAAGCGACAGTTAATTGTAGAGGAAGAATCCAGAACGCTCTTTTTCTCTATACTCAAGCATTTAGTGTACATGTAAAAACTGTTTGACCTCCTTTCTTCTCTCTGATAAGTGAGTGTCAGAATCAGAACGTTGCAGAGTGCCTTGTGCACAGGTGTATTTCTGCTTTTCTAGAAGTTCCACCAACAGTCATTTTTGTGCTTTGATCTGAACAGACAAAAATTGCATGCAAAAATTTGGTCAAATTTTCGTTCCAAAAATTTGCGTTGATGTGAAGCCTTAAAAGACAGATTCTCCACACAATCCCAGTGCCCTACAGCAAGTCTGTACCTTTTTAGACATCTGATTTCCATTGCAAACCATCCATCTTTAACCTACATAATCCAAGGTCTACCCTCTCCCTCTTAATATTTGTTCAAATCACTTAAAGACCAAAATGACCAACACTTGTTGCTCATTCTCTCAAAATCCACTTCCTGACTCTTTAATCCATGTGAAAAACAATAAGGAACTGAAAATACATCAGGTTTTTACCATCCACCACAAACAGGGCAGTGGAATTTTCTTCCTTATTTTTCCATGCAGCACTGCCACAGAGATCAACTTAATTAAGTTACAGTGACAGCAACCCTAGAGTCATAATGTTTTTGTGTTAAAATTCAAATGAAGCCTATTTTAGCACCACAATTTTTGTATTATGACACTAATTCCACACAAATCAAGCACATTTGGCTGAAAACTCAACATTCCCATTGAAAGCATTAAATAAAGTTAGAGGGACACCCCTCTAGACTAACATTAGGAAATATGTGTTTTTCTCTAAGCAAGGAGATATGAGAAACCACCCACAACCACTATTTATATTTCAGAATGTCTGCCTTCAACTGAAATTAGAAGAACATCTATAGCATGAGGTGCTAGAAATATATCTTCTCAATGAAACATTAGAAAGTCACTTCAAGGGGTAAAATTAGTTATTGGGGAATGTATCACAATTTACAAAAACAGTTCAAGTAAACATAAAAAAAGACTATTTACTAATGTACAATCCCATTACAAATACTTATTTTGCTCCACATCATTCAGATTTTTATAAACAAGCCAGGAAAAAGAGATATTCAGAACATCTGAATTAAACATATCCTGTATTTGTACACGCAAGTTCATAATTCATTAGTATGATCACTTGCATCCTTCATTGCTAATCTTTAGCCAAATAATTTAATTTACTTTATACATAAGCAAGGAGATATATTTTTAGACCCAGATATATTTGCAATGACGTTAGACTAATTTAATGTTCTATGTAGAAAATTCACTTTGCATATTGTTTTTCTCAAGCACATCTGTTAAACACTGCCTTGTGTTTATGATGGACCCTTTTTCAACTATCTTACGTCTCTCCCAACTATGTATGCATGTATCAGTGTAAATACATATGAAGATGTTGATCTACTCACAGGCCAGTGAGGTGACCATGTACTGCCCGACTCTCCTTAAAAAGCATCCTGGAGAAGAAAAAAAAAAAAGAGGAAAGAATCTTTCAGTTACATGGTATCTCACTTAGAAGAAGGTAACGCTAGCACATAATCAAACACACACCTTGTCTGCATCCAGCCTTTGGGCCAGAGTGGCTTGACTTCATTCTCCATGAAGGCTTTGAGATAGTCCTCCACAGACAGAGAGCACTGTTCCAGCTCATAGCAGCTCAGCTTCACACGCACCAGGTTACACAACAGAGTCCTGAAAACACACACACATGCACCCTTTACTTCTTACACTGTCAGCCTATTGGTGGCTCTGCTTTATTATTCATGATTTAAACTTGCTAAAATCTAAACCTGAGTTTGTCATCCCATATGAACTTCTTCCTTGGTCCCACCACCCTCTTTCCTGGTTTCTCTTCATCATCATCCTCCGATCCATTCTTCACTCCATCTTCTATCTGCTGCCTGTGACACACACACACACACACACACAAAGTGAATCTCATAATCTCTCTATATATCCACACCATCCGTTTTTCATTTTCCACAGTCCATTCCACTAAGCTAAAGAAGCAAATCATGAAAGCAGGAAGAGGCAGGAAGTTGGGAAACTTTAAGACTTACTTAGCTGCAGCTTTTGCCATGCAATCCATGTTATATCTGGCAATCTGCTCCGGCATCACGCTGCACACGGCTAGTTTCAGCTTTAACAAGGGTGTGCGCAGCCGGTCATCCTGATTAAAGAGAAAGACAGCATGGAGACATTTGAGAGATCTGAGATGTATCCACTGTCGGGAAGCTGATCTAAACTATTGCCTGTCTTACAGTCTTACTGCTGTAAGCTAGTCATAATTTAAAGCAGTTAAACTACAGTCAAGCTAATCTGTTTGAAAATTGCACCAGCATTTACAAGCTACTCATAAAAATATCTTACTATATTAGAGTGGTTAAAAGGGCCAAAATCTTTTTAAATGATTTAACTCTTAGATGATATATAATTTTTTAATTTATATATATATATATTTTTTTTTTTTACATTTTATAATGTAGTTTAGTAACATTGCTACTTTTAGCTACTCCAACACTAACATTAACAAGAACAAACATCTTTCTGTTGTTAGCATAAAATCTCAATCCCCTATGGGAAAGTATCATCTAGTCCTTCACCTGTATGTTGAGGCTGAGTTTCTTGAGTCGTTTTAGTAGCGCCTCCTTGTTACAGGGCACAAAGGCCTCCAGGTGAGAGTACACCTCTGAACGCACGTCTGTCGGCTGCTCCTGAACCTGCAGCTCAATACTGAACGAGAAGAAAAATGATCAACGACAAGAAACAACAGACTACGAGAAATTACCACAGAATTTAAAGTCATGGATGACAGCTGAATGAGAACACGCTGAGATTTTACTCACTCCAGCAAGATATTATTCATATCCAGAGTGAAGAATTTCTTTCTGCCTTCTTGATCAAATTGCCTCGATGCCTGAGTTAAAAAAATAAATAAAACAAAAATCAAGTTAGGCAGGAAAATGGTATTACTGTAAGAACATGAAGTCCCTGAAGTGTTTTTAAAATGGGAAGTGGTTTTGTGGGCGTATATTTGCTCTCTGTAACTATATGCGTTTACCTTCAGTGAAAACATTTAATGTATTACATCTTAAACTTAGATGTAATGCAGTTTATGTAACGGGAGACTATCACCAAAAATATCCAAAGCCCATTATTATTATAAATTCATCTGCCTTCACAGAACAAGCTGGAATAGATTATAAACCACTTTTCTGATGGCTTTAAAGGCGTATTTTCATACATTTTGTTCTTAGGTCTACTTATAACATTAGCAAAAGTCATCATTCATTTTGAAGACTTCTGTGTAAACGCCCCTACACTGTGTCTCTGAAACAGATAAGATCAGACTGAAATCATCAGGGATCTTGTTAAAAATAAACTTCAGTCGGCTAACATTAGAGACATAAAGAGCGTTTTTTTTAGTGTGGAATGAGTAAATGGATTTTTAAAGGGACACTCCACCCCAAAATGAATATTTTGTCATTAATCACTTACCCCCATGTCGTTCCAAACCCGTAAAAGCTTTGTTCCTCTTCGGAACACAATTTAAGATATTTTGGATGAAAACCTGGAGGCCTGTGACCGTCCCATAGACTGCCAAATAAATAACAGTGTCAAGGTCCATAAAAGGTATGAAAGTCGTCGTCAGAATACTCCATCTGCCATCAGCCATGCAAAGTCTATGGGACAGTCACAAGCCTCCAGGTTTTCATCCAAAATATCTTAAATTGTGTTTCAAAGATGAAGGGGGTAAGTGATTAATGACAATTTTCATTTTGGGGTGGAGTATCCCTTTAAGTTCTTAAAGCCCCATGCATGGTTTTGACTCAAAACATCAAGAATTTGTTTTTTCATGACATGACTCTGTATAACTGAATTGAGGGCTGCAGAAAAATAACAAAAGCACGACTCACAGCTCGAAGGTCTTCGATGCGCTTGATCAAAGGGGCTGGAAGACCATCGGGGAGAGGTGGAAAAGAGATGAGCCCGCCCTGCGCTCGAATCAGACCCCCTCCTCCAATCTTGTGCCCCAATGATGAACCCAACCCAACTTGCCCATTCTCTCTGCCTGAAGGGGGCATCTGGGGCCCTGTGTCTAAAAAACTAAAGTCCAGGTCATGCATGAGATCCTGAAGCTCGCTTTCATTGGCTGAACTAAGCAATGACATCATGCCGGGGTCAGCCGTCAGGTCGGCTAGTGAAAGGTCATTGTTGTTGGCGTTGCCTTGGAGATGGGAGTTCTGCAGCAGGTTGTTGGAGTTGGGTGTGCTGGTGAGACCGGGGCCCGGATGAGACGCCCTGGCATCTCGTTTCCTCATCTCTTCCTTCTCTCGTGTGAAGCGGCGGAGCATCGCAGCCAGACAGAGCGAATCCTTCATCAGTTTCTTCCGCTTCTTCTTCTCAGGACGATGAAGGCTCAGACCAGCCACACTGTGAGCAAATATATGGTCATAAAAACTGATATTTCTCCTTTTCCACTCTTTGGAAAGTCAGTCTACAAATGTCTTGCTAAACTTAACACACTTCACTTTTAAGAAAAGTGACCATTTAAATGGCATGACTTATACAAGTATCAGTTTTACGAGATGTATATACACAAAAGCTAATTCTCACCCTTGTTTGGCTACTTTGTTCTTCCTGGGTTTTTTCTCCTCTATACTGGTTCCATCTTTCTTCTTCCTTCTTTTTATTAGTGGTTCCTCTCCATCTCTCACCTACAATCAGAAAACACCACATTCCAAGACAAACGTCAGAAATAGGGTCTCATGAAAAACATCTCATGTCATGCCAAACCCATAAGATTTTGTAAATCTGTGAAACACATGAGGATATTTTTATTGAATCTTGACACATTTCTGTCACTACACTGAAAGACCATTCCATCAAAACTTAAAAAAAAAATTAGTGTATGATTACAGCAGTTTAATCCAAGTCAAAATCACTTTACATGATAAACAGATTTAATATAGGCTTTTATTTAAATATGACATGTCAAACAAGCACGTTTGAGCTTTTGTTGCCATATCTGATGAGCTCTATGTATGTGCATCCATCAATGTTTATATGCAAATAAAAGCCTAAATTAAATCTGTTCATCACAGACTGTTTAAACCACTCTGTTCATACGGATTTCATTTGGGTTTCAAAGATGAACAAAAGTTTTATGTGTTTGCAGTTACATTAGGATGAGTTAATGATGAACTGTCTCTTTAACGGGTCTATATATCATTTAGTGGCTCTGTTTACACATGGTAACAACATCCGTCTGTGGGGATCTGATCACAAGTGTTCAGTCGAGACATATTATAAATAGAGGCGTAAATGGGGTTCAAATTGTTTTGTGATCCGCTCACTCAAACCACATCTGAACGAAGTCACATGCGAAGGGTTTTAAACTCTGATGATTTCATGCTCCTTCATCTGACCTGATTTGGAAAAGCCATCCTCATACAGATACACACGTTCGTGTTGAGGTGAAAATTAAAACATCTGTCTCAACTGACCACTTCTGATCGGATCACCCAAGATGACTTGGCAAAAACCAAGTAAACTCACCCTGGATTTGACTTCTTTGCCTCCATCCTCTCCCTCAGATTCAGAGGCAGCTCTGAACTGCAAAGTACCCGTATTAATGTAGAATCCACCAAGCTTGGTGGTCAGGGAGGCTGGAACAAGCTCATCATACTGACAGGGAGAAGACACAATGATTTACACTGTTTGTTGTCTGCATTTCTGAGGTTACGGCAAAGTTTTAGCCCGCTATGATGGTATAATGACTCCAAAACCACACATTTCAAATCAATCCATGAGGTAAATCTAAATATATTCATCGCAGACATCAACATGAATGGGAAAAAAAAGGAACAAAAAACCCTTAAGTTCAGAGAGCAATGAGACCGAGTTGGCAAACAGCATGTTAAATGCCAATCGATCATCTCCATAGTGATGTCTGTCTGTTGCCATGGCAAGTGCCCACTCACAGCTTCCGAGTTGTCTATGAAGGGGTCACTCTCATCGTAGCCGAAGCCAATGTCAATCAAATCCTGCATCCGGTCTTTCCGTCTCTTTTTCCCTGCGTTACCCTGTAAGGACGTCAGTGGTAGCGGCAAGGTGACGTTTGAGTGCCCACACGTCTGAAATGCAACTTAAAATCATAGAACAATACTTACGTATTTGCTTTCAAGCTTTTTGGCCAGTGCCTCGACCTCCAGACGTTCTCTCTCAGCATCATTAAAGGGATCGTTCGGGTCCAGAGAAGACTTAGAATCCGGTGGATTCTTCTTGGCCTGGGGAGGGAAACATGAAATCACTCCAATAAGGCTAGTTGGGGCATTTCATTTTTCCAGTTCGAATTTGTGGAACACAATGAGTACAACACATTCTGCATCAATATTATTCTGGGACCCATTCAAACTTAAAGGGACAGTCCACCTTAAAAAGAAAAAACGGTTTCAGTTCCCACTGACATCCATTGTATTTTAAGTCCATACAATGAAAGTCAATGGGAACCAAAACAGAAACTGTGTTTGGTTATCAACATTCTTTAAAATATCTTCAATAATGTGCCACAGAAGAAAGAAAGCCGTACAGGTTTGAAAAGACATGAAGGAGAGCAAATGATGACAATTTTAATTTTTGTGTGGAAGCAATGACACCAAGGCCAATAGATATAAAGTTTTAATTAATAATCATTCCAACTCTATAAGAATAGGGAAGTCCACACACCACAGCTCCAACAATGTGATACAGAGGAACAATATCAATGGAATCAAGTTCAAAAAATATTAAAGACAATGAGAGCCAATCAGAATCGAGCCGACTTTAAATAGCTGACGCATCTAAAGCGCCAGACAACGTAACTGCAACACATGCTTATAATAAACAGATCTTCCTTTATTCAGTTTGAACTGGTGTTGCTGTAGACTCCATTGTCATCTTGTGTAGTAGTAGTATTATTATTATCATTGATATTATTAATAGCAACTTATAATGACACCGCTGATCATGTGATCGCAACACGAAGGATCCCACTTCATCTAAAACAAAACAGCTTTTTCTACAAGACTGATACACGCAGTCTTTATCACAAGTGAGTGTAAACAGTTTTAATGATAATTCCCAAAAAATTACATTTATGTATTTATTAGCAAAAAAAATATTTTTTTTAATTAGCTAAAAGTGTACTTTTAACAAAAGCAAACATCTGACAGATGACCAAAGCCAGGACTACATTCATAAAAGTTACACGAACAGCACTTAAACACAGTTAGCAGCAATTCAGCTCTCCTTTAATGATTTTGTAGGCAGAAGGCCCTGGGGCCACAAGGGTCACGTACTCAACAAAGTGATCTAAAGTTTATGAGCAAGGAGGATAGAGATACTTCATAAACAATTAAATGCACTTCTCACTAACTCATAACATGTGTCACCCTTGCCATTTCGAAAGAGATCCCCTGAAGAGGACTTTTATTTTTGGACTCCTCTGCTAACAGGCTAATGCATACGCAAACTCAGCAAAAACAATCAAGCGATGGCTTTATAATAACAACAAGTAATGGTTTGACTACACACTCTTCACTAAAGCGATCCGGATAGTTACTGTACCTGTTGAGACTGGATGAGCTCGCTGTAGTTGAACTCGGCCGAGCACTGCTCGTTCGGCTCGGACAGACACAGGTTGAGGCGCACTGTCTTCCCTTTGAGCTCGTCGCTGTCTCGTTTCTCGATCAAAGCCCCGCGGTCACCCGCTGTTGTCACCCCGGTCCCCGTCATCTTCATTCTGCCCTCTGTGTCAAAACTCATCTCGGCGGCTTCGTCTTCTTCCAGCCGCCGTCTCCTGCCCTCCGCGCCCGGACCGCCGGCTAGGGCCGACAGGGTGACAAACTGCACTTTTCTCGGTTCGGCCATTTGGATGTTCAGTGTTCTTGGACACTCACTCACTCACTCACTCACACAGTGGCGAGGCTTGACTTCGCCAAACAACTTGATTTAAAGAGCCTCGCGCCGGATAGACGGGGCGTGCGGAGGCAGTACTGATGCTAGAGTCCCCTCCGCGCCTTACGGGGTGCGCCTGGGAAGGGATGGCCGGGTGAAAGTTGATTTTGAAGGCGCAAGCATCCTCGGTCGCTACGCTCGGGGGACTCAGGAGCTCCGAACAGCCATCTTAGGTGAGCGAGAGTAAATAAAAGAGCGGAGACGAGCGAACTGAGCCTGCGCGCACACGGACACCGGAAACGGCGTGCGCGACGGAGAGGTCGCCCTGGCCAATCAGAGGACGCCGCCGGCAGCAGCGCGTCCAATCAGAGGCGGCCCTACAGGCAACAGACGCTCTAATGAGCAATTAGAGATGTTACAATGGAAAAAAGGATTCCACTTGAAATCGAACTAATACATAGATATGGAACTAATAGAGGAGTTTTTTCAACAAAATGCAGTTCAAGGTGTTTTCTAAGAGAGCTTATTATATGTGTTGAGGTTCTGTTGTTGGATTTAAATAGCCTAGGAAATGTAATGTAATATAATGGTAATACTTTACAATAAGGTCCCATTGGTTAACGTTAGTTAATGCATTAACTAATGTTTCTAACAATATGCAATACGTTTGTTATAGTACTTATTAATATTTGTTAACATTAATGAAAATACTGCTGGTTTTTGTTAGTTCATTTTAGCTTAGGTCCATTAAATAATACGAACAGATACAACTTTTGATTTTAATAATGTATTTGTAAATGCTGAAATTAACAAAGATAAATAGAAAGATTTTGATTGTTAGTTCATGTTAACAAATGGAACCTTATTTCAAAGTGTTACCAATATGACAGTACAATATAATTTCTTTATTGACGCTATAACATCATATTCATTTTTCTGATCTTTTCTTGTTAGGTTAAATCAATTTAATTGCATTAGTCGTTGATATCACTTGTTCCAAAGGTGCTAGATAACTCTTCAAACAGATGAATCTTCATAGCACTCTATATAATTGTATAAAAGCTATCAAATTAAAACACTAGCAGACATTTATTGTTCCCAAGACAAAACAATAAAGACTTATGTTGCCTCAAGTTTGGAAACATATAAACTTTATTTGTTGCATTGTCCATCTCGCAGAAACATTAATTGACATGGAATATTGCAAATATTAAAAAAGACATAATGTAATAAACACTTAGTAAATGTTTAGTGTGGCTGCACTTATTCTAACTTTATAAGAGCACAAGATGTTTTTTTTTTTCTTAGATGCATCTGAACTGTTGTACTCATATTTTGTTGACAGATAAACAACCATAAGGATACCATACAAAAAAATGAATAACATTTACAAAAAAATGAAATGTCCAAGAAGAACTACTGCAGTGTGTTAGCTCATTTGAAATGCGATCAGAGAGCCACTCTGTTGTCTTTGGCCCATTTCTTCATGATGCGGATGATGTACTCAACTTGTGGGTTGCCAGTGCTCCTCAACATCGGCAAAACCTCCTTCAGTGTCTCTCTGAAAACAAACAAAGCAAATAAAAAAAAGAAAATATAAATATAGAAAACATGAGCAGAGGTCAAAAACTCATTCTCTTGATTTTGCAAAAATTTGGTGAGCTACGGCAGTCTTTTTTAACCCTATAAAGCCTACTGTATCATATATGATACACAAATTTCTAAGGCCTCTAAATATGATCACAACTTTGCTGAAAAACCTGTTGTACACAGTCTACCACATGCCTTCATTGTCTGATTGACAGTTTATTCTATTTTAGCAAGTAAAAAAAGTATAATTCTAAAACTGTCCACCTCCAGGTTGTGGTACACGTATCTTTTTGCTGTAAAATGTTGCATATTTTTGCTCAGCTTGAGCTTGAATAAAACTTCAGAGCTTGTTTTTTCCTCCTTGAGTGTGACTTCCACATTCTCACTATTTCATACTATATAAGCCACAGAAGCCTGATGAATCAAATATGATTCTCCAGAAAAAACACATATGACATTTTTAAAGTATATTTTTGTCTAAAGGTTCAATAAACTGTTCCGTTTAAAAAAAGAAAGAAAAAAAAGTGATTTTTATGACTATTATTTCATATGTCAGGGTTTACTGGGATAAATGTAGAACTAATAAGAGTCTAATAAGAATTTAGTTTAATAATCTGAACCAATTTAACACATCATTCCTCAGGCATGTCACTGGTTCATACCTGGACTCTTGGCCTGCCAGTATGAGCTGGAAGATCCCGACACATGCTCCACGCTTCCCCTCCCAGTACTCAGGGTTTTGATCCAGTCTCTCTAGAGCATCAAACGCTTTAGCTGCATAATAGAACTGTCCCATCTGAAAAGAGTTAAAATAATCTATTGAAACTTTCAGAACAAAACCTTGTGGGGGACACAAGCATAAACAGGGCTGTAGAAACAACAGCCAGAAACGTCTGACTGAAGAAATAGCAATGGTAAACGCTTATCCCATTATGGCTACTTTTAACACAGTGCCTTTATCATTATATATATATATATATATATATATATATATATATATATATATATATAAAAAGCAATTAGTGACAAGCTGATATATAAATGAAAATGTGTTTACAGTCATGCCTGGCTAAATTACAATCATAATATTGCACCTTGTAGCAGTCATTTGCGATGAGCTGCAGGAGGCTGAAAGGGTCAGATGAGGTTTCCAGTCTCAGATAGAGCTCCCAGGCCTGTCGAGCCTTCTGGTTCATGATGTCTAGAACAGAGGAGGGAGGATGACATCAGAGAGCGAGTGGTTGATGCATCTACAGAAATGACTATTTAAAAAGAGTTGCCGTGTAAAAGAGGCTTCCAAAGACTATTCAAGTCATTCATCTTTATTAAAGGCGAAACTGTTGGCCAAGGTTCAAAACTTTCAAAGAGAAATAGGAGAACCTACAGCAGCGTGCCAACCAGCTCAGGTAAACGTAATCATTCTTGATCTTCTCATTCTGGATGAGCAGGAACACCTGTTCACATTCAATTCAGATTTAATCATATGTGCAGATGGTTCCTAAATCATTTTTACTGAATCTCAGCTGTTCTGTACCTCTTCAGCCTCCCTATAGTTTCCCAGGGCAGCCTTGGCCTGAGCGTAGTTAAAGTTGAATGTGTCGTCGTTGTAGAAGTAACTCTACAGGGAAACAAGATAGATGTTTGATGTTGATGTTTTAATGCTTCTGCTTTTAGACCAAACACTCTGATATGTGCATTACCTTGACTGAGTTGAGATATATAAGCACATCCTCAAACTGTTTCAGCAGGAAGAAACAAGAGGCCATACACTGCCTGCCCGGTATTGTGTCTATAAGAAAAAGACAACAGAAAATAGATCATTAAATGTGTTGTACATGTCCAGGGCAAAGGAAAATGCATCTTCAGCCATGCTAATGTACAAAACTTACATTTTATTCATGTGCTATGTAGCAAAACAGTGCCGAGTAATGAAAAAAAAAATCTTTGGTAATTGCCAGTCAGCTGGTGACTCTAGTGGGAACTGCAATTTGTTTGTTCACACACACACACACACACAGTATATATCTTTTTATTTTATTTTACAGAACAAAAGTAAAATTGCAATACTAACATTCACGGTTGTCCTAATTTCTCTCCTGTCAAACATTAAACCGCTGAGCTTTTATTTTTGAAGAAAACAAAAATAAAAGGGGAGACCTCAAAGCTACTTTTTGGTTGACAACAGATTCTCACTGCAAATTTGGGAAGATGAAGTTTGTGCGGAGCAGCACTTACTGCAAACTGATCCGCTCTGAGACACTGAAAACATCACCTGCTCGCGTGTAAATGAACACAGTGCCGCGCTTCCAGCACTCAGCGGAACTATATGAATCACACAAATGGCCTATTTAGCATTCAAAATTACGATTTTGCAATCCTGCATTAGGGACAAAAATAATTTTCATAAAAAATATTTATAAAATAATATAACCATGTTAGGTGCAAGTTAAATTTTGCAGTCCAGGATGATATATAGTTTGTGTCAAGAAAACAATCTGTCACTGGCTCCCTTCCATACAGCACAGGGGCCCGGCTGCTGAACCAGCGCTAATATTGTTATTGTTAGACTAAACAATGATATTACCGCATTCACTGGCTGAGCCTCCAACCAACTGGAAGAACTGCTGGGCGATTTTTAAATGGTCCCTCTGTAAAAATACACAGATGTAAATGAGATAAGAGAACACAGATTTGGGAAACATGTGCAAAGGCTTTGCTGAGAAATGGAGTTTGAGAGGAAATACTGCTATCTGATTTAAATAAACCTCACGAACCGATCCAATATCTTGTCCCAAAGCAGCATTCACTACCCCTTTCAGAATATATTCCTGTGAATGACACCAGAGGATAAAATGTTATCACTGGACCCAAAATGTATTACAACAATGGATTGGATTATGGAAAATGGTGCCATATGGTGGAAAATATTCTTTGATTAGTTTAGAATTGTCAGTCCATTCATACCACAGCACACACCAGCAGATAAAACCCTTTCTAATCAGTTATAACCACTTACCAGTCACTGACAGTAAATAAGAATAAAAAAAGGAGAACTAAATACCTGGGGTGTGGTGGGCTCAAGGTCTTTGATTAGTTTGTAGGCCTCCTGAATGTCATCTAAATGTGAGATGACAAAGTTAATAACAAACCTGATAGGCCAGTCTCACTGTATCTGCAAAAACAAGAGGTCACGCCTGATCAACATACCTTGTCTGAGATAGTAGATGACCAGATTGAGTCTGGCCTCTGATATGACGTCAATCAGAGGAGGTAAAACCTGCAAGGCCCCCTCACCCCCACGAAACACAACCAGATTGTGCTGAATGAGCTCTTTAGCAAACTGAAACGAGCTGGAAGAGATATCCATCAGGTTCTTCAACTCTGTCTAAAGAGTCAAGAGGAACAAAAAAAAAAGGCATGTTGTTACAATTCATGTTGTTTTTAGGATCATAATCATCAACTTTCATCTTGTGTATTAGAAAACATACAGTAGTAGTATAACTGACCTCAGCAGCTTTGCCATTGTAGAGTCTGAAGTGGTTGCAGGCTTTGAGGTTAAGGGCGATAGTAGAGTCAGGAATACTCTGCAGATATACGGCCAACACTTCCTGTGACACGTCATAGTAATCCAGTTTATAGTAACACAGAGCCACATACACATTCAGGGCAAGAAAGTCTCTGTAGAATTGGAGCGAGACAAATCATTTGTCAATATTTCTGTTGTGCTGTATGAAGAATGTGTTGACTTTACATACAATAAAGACAGAATTAAATGCAAAAATGTAATGGTACTCAGAGGTTCTGGTTCATATGTTGATGCGATCATGATGCAGCTGGTTGTGTAGGTTCTGAAGCACCTGTTCTGCAGTAAGATGCGTTTGTAGATATCAATGGCCTCTTGGTAATGAGAGCGCATGTAGTGAATGGATGCCAAGCTCAGCTGGTCCTCTGTCACGTCCTCCAGGTTTTGATGGAAACCCATCAGCTTCTTTTCATCACTGAACTTCAGAGAAAAACAAAGCAGATCATGTTTTTATCAACTGATGCACTAGCAAAATAACGTTAAGCCGGGCGTGAAACATTGGGAAAAACTCACCTTATGAGCTAAATGAAAGAGTAGGCGATTCTGAAGCTGAGTTTTTGGCCCTGAAAAAGACAGCGTGTTATAATTTTTGGAATGATGTGCTGCAAAAAAGTATATATTTCTAATAAATTCTTTTTGTAAAAGAATCCTGTTGTATCATGGCTTCTATAAAAATATTATGTAGCACTGCTTTCAACATTGATAATAATAATAAGAAGAAATGTTACTTAAGCACCAAATCAGCATATTAGAATGATTTCTGAAGGATCATGTGACACACTGAAGACTGGAGTAAAGATGCTGAAAATTCAGCTTTGCCATTACGGGAATACTTTACATTTTAAAATATATTCAAAAAGAAAACAGTTATTTGAAATTGTTATAATATTACTGATTTTCCTGTATTTTGATTACAAAAAATGGTGAGCATGAGAGACTTCTTTCAGAACAGTGTGTATAGTATGTGAAGACAAACCTTTTAACGCTGCCTCCTCTGCCTCTTTATAAAGCCCCAGGAAAAAGAGCGAACAGCCCAGATATACCCAAACTTCCACTGGACACTCCGGCCTCAAAGTGAGAGCTCTGTACTCCTGAATATATGTAATAAGTAAAATTTTACATAAAGCAAATAACAAACAAAAAACAATCAGCCATAATGTCACACACCCTCGCTCTCTAAAGGTGATTTATTCCCTGACCAAGCATAAACTGACTGGATCCAACATCTCTTTTACTAACCTCCATTGCTCTCTTGTGGTCTCCCAAATGAAAGGCGCAGAAGCCAATCCAAAGGTCTGCGTGCTCCACTGACACCTTTGGAAACTGAAACTGAAACTGACATCACAGAGTTTGAGGCAAGTTCATGCAATGACGATTACAGACTGAGATGTAATCGTAGCTCTCATGTGTTTGTTTTTGTACCTCTAATAGGGTCAGGGCTCCCAGATAGTCTCTTTGGTTTAAATAATCCTCAAGTCTAGGAATCTTTTTCGTTTTATTTTTCCTTTTCTTCTCATTAGAGCTGGTGGATGCTTCACCACCCACTGCAGGTTTCATCCGAGACAAGAGCTTCAGAACAGAAACAAGAGTTTGCTGCTATCAGCACGTACAATAGTTCAGATAACTTCCATTATTTCATTATAAGTACATATACATACATATTTACTCTGGTTTGTAATTATTCATATACATTTTTCATCCTCTCATTTTTTAACAAAACACTCCAGGGAGCACCCAATCTTTTTATTTGATCCTAAGCATGTATATTGTGCACATGTTTTATCATTGGCTATTATTTTTAATATTTTTGAAAGAAATATTAATTTATTAAATATGCATTTATTTTGTCGACATTAAATGAAAAATAGTTAAATATTATCAATGCCATTTAAAATAACTATTTTCAATTTGAATTTATATTTAAAATGTAATTTATTTCTGTGATGGTAAAGCTGAATTTTCAGCATCATTGCTCCAGTCTTCAGTGTCACATGATTCTAATGTGCTGATCTGCTGCTCAAGAAACATTTCTTATCAATGTTGAAAACAGCCGTGCTGCCTCATATTTTCAGTGATACTTTGATGAACAGAAAGTGCAAAAGAACAGCATTTATTTGAAATTGAAATATTATTCTTTTGTAACATTATCAACGTCTTTACTGTCACTTTTGATCAGTGCATCGTTGCTCAATGAAAGTATTAATTTATTTAAGATAAGCCCCTAACTGTTTAATAGTAGTGTTTAGTATATTTTATATGATTTTATTTGTATACTGACTGCATTTTAGTTTTGCATTGTTTTTACATTTTATTTTCTGTTGGTTATTACAAGGATTTTTCCTGTGACTGTGATATTTACTGCCGTAATGTCTTAATTTCTTAGGAGTTTATTAAAGTACTATCTTATCCTACAATGTGCAGCGCTTTGAAGAATTCAAGTGACCTAACTATACGAGACAATTGTTGCAGACTATTTGATGCTAAATATTTTCATAGAGAACAAATAGGGAGGTTGACTAATATTAGTAGAGTCTATTTTACATGGTCAGCCAGCTACTGCAATAACAAAGGAGCCCTAAAATAAATTTAGTTTAGTTATAATAATTAAATCTAGGAGTAAATAAAGCTACAATACATAGTTCAAAACGTGATACTCATAACACCAGCAAAAGTAACAAGTAAAATGTAAAATAAGCACAATAATGCTCAGAACATGTTATTATGAACTTAATAACTAACCAAATCCAGATATCGTATATTGTTGATACTCACCATGGTGATGGTGCTTTACTGTCCACGAACACACAATCCTGAAACTAGCCTGGAGCTAGCCGGTCATTTTACTAGCACTCTGACCTCCAGAAAGCCTATGAAAGGAATCAACAGATCTACAAACAGCATCGACTGAACTTAGATGTCCGTAAATCCAGGAACAGTATTTCTGTAGATGAAGTGAACTAGCCAGATAGCTTACTAGCTAACAAACTTGCTAAGCGACTATGTTTGGGTGTGCGTACAAGATGTTACTCTGATCTAAGTTTGCTTTTGAACAGAAATAAACGATCCTACTTCCTGAATTAAATTTAATTATAAATACTAACACAGTGAATGAATAAATGTGCTCGTTACGTTGTGTGTAATGTTCTCTAGCTAATCTCGACTGCCAGGTTTAGCGGCGCGGCGTCACGATGTTGCTTAGCAACCCACTCTTCAACCAGATCAATGACAGAAGACCGCCATCTGATATGCGCTTTGCCTTGTGTTTTTAATCAGAATATGGTTGAAATATTACAGAAACATCAAAGGCCCTCTGAAGCCCCAGTGGCCTAATGGATAAGGCACTGGCCTCCTAAGCCAGGGATTGTGGGTTCGAGTCCCATCTGGGGTGGAACGTTTTCCGTTATCCCTTAAATACCAATAACACGACCGATATTTGATTGATGCATATACACAGTAATAATAATACCCATGCACGAGGCACAGCTGGTCATCAGCTAATGCTCAAACATGCAGATCTGAACCAGGCAGACACTTGAGGCACTAAAACCAGGGTTTCTGCAGGTTTGATGAAGCCAAAACTAAAACATTTTAAGACCAAGCAAAGAAAATTTTAAGGAATAAAATTAAAAGAACACAAATTATGTTCTTTAAATGTTATTGTCTAGGGAGCAGACAATGTTGTCTGTAGCAACACTTCTCAGTTTGAAAATAAAACTTCCAACTTTCAAAAAACAGAACAACAAAACAGGCTCAAATACATAACTTTTTTTTACCTTCTGATCACACTGCAAAAGGTGATATTCTTCTGCAGTATTTTTGTCATTTCCCAGTGCTAATGCCATTATTAAATATCATTACTAAAACAAGAACAAAAACACAGAAATCAGCTTACAAAGGGAAAACAAGTTTTCATACCCCACCGGCAGATGTTTGTTGTAGATTCACACATAAACTCATTCAATTTATATTTGCATTAAACAACGCATTGAGTTGATGTTGTAATGCTCAGTATTTGAATTGGAAAACAAAAATACTGAGATAATCATTTTTTGATATGCACACAACATTAGCCATGTCATGACTTTATGAATTTAACTTTTAAAGGTCTTAAAGAATACTGAAAACCATTTTGATTTCAACAAGGCTGCTCTCTAATCATACTGAAAACTGTCAAAAACAACATTGTAAATTCAACCTCATTGGCCAAACACTGAATGCTGCGAACCAACACAATCGATCACTCTAATGTCTACAATCAAGCTTAAAAAAATATACAGTTAGGGTTTATGGAATACTGCTCAGCTGTCTGTTCATTATCCCATCATTAGGACATTGCACATAAGACTTGCCATTCTGTATTATTTGGTGTCAAAAGTATAACAAAAAAAATTATAATTACAGATGCTGAGGTGGACTTAACCTGTTCTAGACACTAAATTATTAGACACTATAGCCCTAATTGCTTTTTCAGAAATCAGTTAAAAAATAAACCATATCAGAAACAAGATTTTAAACCACCAAGTTTATTGATTTCACAAGCATTGTTAACATCTCTTAAGACCAGTCTGCAGTGGCGCCACCCCATTCTCCGGCCTGAGCAGTGGGAGCAGCAGACCAATCCTCAGTAGCAGGCTGAGCACTCCAGTCCTCTGATGAAGAGAGAGAAATACAGAATTACACCAAATGTTACACACACTTCATTTTGTATGATGCACTTCATGCCACTAAGCAGGAAAACCTCACCTGCAAACACCTCAGCTGGTGCAGCTTTGGCAGGAGCTAAAGTTCAGAAGAGCTGATTAGTTCACACTCATTTCAAACGTTCAGCTGAAAATTATCTAAATTTAATTTTCAAAATTGTATGTATAGCATGTGGGTAAATAAATCTACGAGAAGCAGCTTACCCTCAATGCCAGCTGGAAACTGCTGGATGGGCACAGAAGGAACCTGAACACCTTCAGACCAGTCAGCAACCTCAGGCTGGTTGAAGTCGGGCACAGGAGCGGTCCATTCACCCTGGAACTCCTCCTTACCAACAGCCTTCTCAGCTGCAGCCTGCTCTTCCTTCTCAATCTAGAGGTGGAAAGACAATCAGTGACAATTAGAACTTCTGAACAATTAAAGAAGTCATGGCATACAGCCTTATGCAACAGATTCTGAATATTGGTTGGTTGTATTTAAATTAGCCATATCAGCTAATAAACAGACGAAGATTCATCATTTAACAAACAATACAAAGTTTATATATTTCAGCTTAGAAAAATAGTGTATATACACAACTCTAAACATTCTATAAATGTACTTAATATGGCCTACACAACACTTTTCTCATGTCTGGATTAAAAAGGGTACATGCATATTTTCCCCACAGGATTCACAAATGTGAAATTCTCTGATTCTGAATAGGTGGACGAGAAAAGTGATCAATACAAGAATATTCTGCTTCGTACCTCCTCAGGATCTCTGTAGAAGTACAGATCAGGCATGACCTCCCATGGGTGCTCCCTGGAGATGGTGCCCCTCATCCTCAGCACCTCTCTAGCCAACATCCACCACATCAAACCCACGGAGTGGGGACCCTAAAACACCACATTTAAAACCTTAAAACCACACAGAAAACACCACTTGCATGAAGAGTTTAGTTTCTCATTCGTACCTTGTTGTTGCATGGGATGGCAATGTCGACGTATCTCAGAGGGGAGTCGGTGTTGCAGAGGGCAATGGTTGGGATGTTGACGTAAGAGGCTTCAGTCAGCGGCTGGTGGTCAGCACGAGGATCTGTCACGATCAGGAGGCGGGGCTCCCTGAAAGCAGCCTGAATCTGATTGGTGAAGGTTCCAGGAGTGAAACGACCAGCAAAGGTGGTCGCACCAGTTGCAGAGGCGAACTTGAGCACAGCTCTCTGACAAGAAAGAATGGTGACTGTTAACATTAAAATCCCCAACAGTCATGTTAACAAAGAACACATCCTGTGCAAGTGAAGGAGTAAATACACTGTGGCTCAGGTTACTATCAAACCCCAGTCATGGGGCAAATCCCTCATGGTGTTAGCGAAATCCCGGCCAAGTCACTCTAGCACACTTCCGACACCCAAACACCGACAGCAGTGCCAGGTTTTAATAATGTGCCTGTTAAAAAGCTCTTTCGATTTTTACATTTGCTGCTGTCATTAACCAGTGTCAATCACCTGGCCAGTGTTTCTGGAGGAGATAACACAAACATCAGCTGGATTCTCAATGGCAACAATGGCACGAGCAGCCAACAGCAGTTTCTCCCAGGTCTTCTTAAGGTTGATTATGTACACGCCTGCAAAATGCAAACGTCAGATCAGTTAAGGTGGTGGATCCTAAACTATCACAAAAATGTTTCCATAAATTAACATTCACATGCGAGCATTAACTGACATTAGAGAACCATGAGCAAGACATGCAGGTAAACAATTAATCTTATTACGATTTAATATTTAACTTTCATTTATCGTTTGATTGTTTTTACAGCATAGGGTGGCATGGGGCAAACCACAACTGTAAAAAAAAATGTATTCTTTTGTCAGACCACAAGGAGAAACATTTCATCTCATAAAATATCTTGTGCTGCCGTTCACACTTGTGTTCAATGTACCTCTTTCAGTGATTTACTATTTTTAACTACTAATATATATATATATATATATATATATATATATATATATATATATATATATATATATATATATATATATTATATATATATATAGTCAATCTTTCTAGTTTTTATATAATAGTTAGAAAACTAATGTTTCAAATATTAAACCCTCAAGCTTTTATTTTGGTAAAAAAAAAAAATCTTTGACCATGGGTTTATAAATGTTTCTCGTTACTAAAGTTTTCAAAAATGGTAAAAATTGTCAATGTGAATAAAGTGGTCCTGGTGCATGTTGTGACCCCAAATAATTAATTTTAATGACTGGCTAATAACTCTTTTCAGACTGACACAAACAAACTGAATGCTGTGAATCTGACTTTAACCGAGAGGGGTTCTAATATATTTTCCATCACACCGCAAAGAAAACTGGCCAACCAATAGGATGCATGCTGTGTCACATGCCATTTCCTTCTCACTCTTAACTCTGAGCAAACAAATGGCATGCAAAAATCAGATGTGAACAGGTATTAAATCACAACTTTAAGATCTGATAAATCACACTTAGCAATATTTTTTTTTTAATTTTAATTCAATTGAAGTTGTTTGAATTTTAAACTATTTAATTTAGTTTTTAAATTAACTTTCAAACCACCTGCAGTTCCCTCACAAACCTCTGTAAGTTACAGTAACCTACAAAGATTAATAAAGCACCAGAAATGCACATCGCAACCATTTCACCCGTGTCTTGTTGCACTTCTTACCGTCACTCTTTCTCTTGTAGACGTACTGCTCCATCTGGAAGTCCAGGTTGGTTCCTCCCAGATGGGTTCCTGCTGCCAGGAACTTCAGCACATCCTCCTCCTTCATCTGAAGGACTTCCAGACCTCCGGACATCGTGACCACTTTCCCTGCGTAACGAGTTTAGTGGGAGAGCTGGAAGGAAACGTACAGGAGGATTAGTCGAGAAAAAAAATTACAAGTAACGTTATTTCTGGCTTTAAGGATGAATGTAGCTCAGGTTGCTATCAAACCCCAGTCATAGGACGCATCAGCCCTACTGGTGTTAGCGAAATCCCGGCTGAATCACTTTAGCACACTTCCGACACCTCCACACCGACATCAGCGCGAGGCTTTAACGGTGTGCGGATCTTCACCGATTTCGATTCATCGTTATCACATCAGATGCTACACTTTACCTTTAACTCACTGAAGAAATGTGCAACTTGTTTCCACAATCAACTAAAAGAGATATTAAAGGTATGTAGACATTTGATGTCGATCAAAATACCCATGTTAAATATTCTCACGAGTGACCACTGCGCGCGCGCTACACTTACTGCAGCCGCACACGCGCTTCCTCGTGCAAGATAACACGCTGAGACTAAGGCCTAAGTTTCATGTTTTAAAAGAAATCGCGGAAACTTCACATTTAACATATTTGATGAATACTGGCAATTATAGCCTTTATTCAAAACAATACGACTTTAATAGACGATTAAAATCGACAAAATTATAAAATTTATGCTCACCACGAGACAACGCCGTATGGAGTTCTGCACCTCACGGCGAAAAGAGGGCGGGATGAGGAAATGACGTCGTTTATATACACGGGTGTTCACCAATCACACGAGATTTTTTGCTCCTTGCTTTCAATGTGTCTAATCAAATTAACCTACTGCCCCTACCGATGGAGGATTTCACACACACACACACACACACACACACACAATCACAATATAGTGAGTAAAAATCAGGGTTATAGTTAAGTTAAACTAAAACCATTCAATATTGTTACTTGAAATAAATAAACATTACCTTAAATAAAATTATTAAAAAAAAAAAATTAAAGATATTTTATTGCCAAGTCAACATTTCCTATTTTCACTTAGTGTGGCTTGATATACTAAAACTACAACAAAAATTATTTAAAGTTTTATATATAATGTCTAAAACACAACAGAATTACTAAAACTTATACTAAAATGAAAATGTAAAATAAAAATTTTTAAAACTATAATAGTATCTCAATTAAACTAACACTGGTACCAGTAGGCATTGTTAAATAATAATACTAATAATAAAAACTTAATAAATAAATAATAAAAACTAAATTATTAAATAAATTCTAAAATTTGAAATATTATATTCTATATAAGCAAATTACATCATGTAATGCATTTTTTTATTGTGACCATGTAAAGTCCATTAAATAGCAGTACAAGTCTAATGTCTGCATTCTGGTTTATGCTGGACATTATTATGATATCATCATTATTTCCTTAAGGAGCCTTCTGAAAACTATACTGGAGTCATTTTGCAGTTAGGTAAACAAAAGCTGACAGTAGACTGATGAGGTCTGGTGTCTGTGTTATAATTACTGCTGGCCGTTTGATTGTGCCACAGCAGTGCTCCAGTCCCTGTAGGTGTCCTCATACCTGACCCCCTTCACACTGTGCGGCTGCATGTCTGGGGACACAGAGCCGTCAGGCTGTCAGGGTCTGTACCATCAGCAGCACCCAGCAGAGCACAGAATAACAGCGAAGCAAAACCATTTTGTGCCACGTTAACAGTATACTTAACCATTTCCCCTTAACAAAAAGCACAAAAAGAGCATTACTGATTTTTATCCTTCTTCGCTAGCTTACAAAACCACCTGCATAAAAAAACTTTCACAACCATTTATAAAACAGGGCAGATTTATTCACATATTAAAATAGGGGCAACATTTGCATGCGCAAATATTGTCACATACAGACAAAATATCAACAATAATGGCAATAAGTAATGCTGAAGAGACAATACTGATTGTGTGAAGGCAAAAGAGTATCTCCACAGTACAGCACAAAGCACAATGGCTTACACAGCAACGTGACCAACACACACACACACACCACCCAGAATCAGTTTGAATGCAATCAACTTTACTGAATTTAAAGTGCTTTCACAAACTATATGCATGTAGTGTGCAGTCATCGAAACTTATGAACCACTTAACTGATATAAAACTAATGTATTACTTAGCTCCACATGTCTTCCAAACTTCATACTAAGGAAACTGAAGTGCATTCTGCAGCAGATTATCATGCTGTGTCAGGAAGAAGCCAATCTAATTTTCATCAAGACCACTTAAAACAAATTTTTAATGGAATTGAATTCAGCAAACTAAATTAAATTATTATTACTTGAATATAACAAATTCCTGAATTTAAATAGCCAGTCATTTAATGTATATGGTAATGATCCTTGTAGTACAACCAAAACCTTTAATTCCTATTAAGATTGACACTAACCAGTGCACATACAGAGTACGAGCTCTCAAAGTATATACAGTGGCAATGGTAAAGTAATATCACCAAGATAACCGAGAGAACATTAAACCCAAAGGTTTAGGCTGTGAATTTAATGAAAACATGTCCACATGATAATAACCCCCAAAATTTCAAGAGGAAAAAAACAATACAAAGGAAAGAAAATATATTTGGCTTAAATCAAATTCTATACATCGAATCCATAAATATTTTTGCATTGTGACATTATTTACAAGACAATTAAGTATATTCCCCTAAATTCCCATTATTGTTATGCATCCTTGAATTTTACTTTTAAATGAAGTTTTTTCTCCCATTATTATCAAAGGTTTTATAGTATATATTACTGTAATTTGCTGATTAAAGGCAGGACAACAAAGACTACCATGTTGTAAAAATTAAGTATATATATATATATATATATATATATATATAGTAATGCTAATTTGGGGAGAAAATGTGCCTAAAATTAATATAACTAATGTCACAAAGCCAAAAATCCTAATGGTTCTCATAAGCTTAATCTTCTCTACGAATTTTAAGTTTGAACAACCACCTGGACATGTTTTTGACAGACTTCCTAAAACTGCCCCTATGGGTCATGTTGAATCAACATTACACTGTGTTCACACCGAGCACCACCGATGACACTATGGAGTCTTACATTGGTTTCACACAAAATGTCAATACGACAAATAGTCAATCAAAATGATCTGACGTTTGCAAATACGATAAATTAAGTATTGCAATTTCTGATACGTTCCACTTCAAACATTGTTTTCTCAGGAACAATAACACTTATTCTCCCGGTTCTTTAATAAATATTAAATGTTTCTCCAGGTCTAAATCTTATGAAGTCTCATTCAGTCCAAATCCTGGCTTTGTCTGCGCCTAGGAGTGAGCGTTCAAGAAAATAAAAAACCCAGTGTATCGGAATGCACTGATAAATCCATCCAGTCATACAGCACAAGAAATCAGTAGAACAGCACAAATCATCGCATTGAGACGAGCAATTATAGTCGGAACGGAGTATGTTGGTGAGACAGTCATGTGTTGTCAGTTGAGTTTCTCAGCCCTAGAGTAATTCGGTCTGATTGTCGGAGTGCTGGAGTATTATGTCAACATGTCTTTGTAACACCAGTCTCTTGGACACCCACTAAGCCTCATCCTCGACTAAAAAGGATTTAGGCTTAGGAACTATCTCAGACACTGGAGTCTATGGAGTCGTGCATTTCTGAAAACCCTGAAAAGGTGGGCACTTTTCAATGACACTGAGACATGTGGTATTCTAAGGTTAGTTGCCAAGACGGGGATTTTCTTCTTGTGAAAGGAGTGTTTTCTTGTGAGCTGATGGCACATGATTCAGCAGTCTCTCATTGGTATTCTTCAGTGCGGACCCCTGTCTCAATATGCAGGCAGACAAACTCACAATGTGGCAATTTAGGAATGTCACTGTCAGAGGTGTCACGGGGTAAAGACTCACTGCACCTGAAAACACTTACACACACAGACAATCACACACACACACACAAACCTACTATTACCGGTACCTCAGCCAACACTAGCTGCTTTTGTTTTTATAAAGCCTTCAAGGACAATAGAACGCCATCTTTTCACCATCGTCTGAAAAGCGCACACTCCTGTAGCGGAGACACACAGAATGAAGTCCGCACATTAAGTACGTTGGGTGTCTTTAGGACTTCAGTCCCATGCGTGCCATCAGCTGCTCGTACACAGTCCAGGCCATGGCAGCCATGAGGGTTCTCCTCAGAGAACGAGGAACTGCTCCTCGAAAGAACCCACTCAATCCATGCTTCTAAAATCAGAGAGAGAAAAGAATTCAAATTCTGTAACTGACTTAGTCTAAGAGACTTTAATCTGCTGACAAAAATGTGACTTAAGAAACTGACACAGTATGAACTCCACACATAAAATACACCAAATGGGTTTAAAAACAGATTTTTATAAATTACAGAACATTCAGAATTCATTTAACTTCTGTAATGTGATAGTCAAGTTTGAAACAGAACATTTAGACCAAAATGTTGGGTGGGACTTTTTATCTGTGAGCATCTGACTAGATAATGAAATGTGGAAACATGAAAAGATATGATATTATGTGTTAATATTATCTTTCAGTTACATTCACAGCAGTCACTCTGTGTAGAGAAAATTTGTAAAAATTGTATGGGTATGAATCTTCACTGGTTTCACGATTCGATTTGATTAGGATTATCATCTCAATATTTCGATTCAATTCAATATCACAATTCATCACAATGCATTGCATCCTCAATTTTCAATATTACTGCAAATGGCTACATTTTCATATCATAATTTATTTTGTGCATTGTTATTAAATTATATAAGCAGACTAACTTTTTAAAATAATTACAAATTAACAATAAATCAAAACAATTAAGAATTAAGCCAAACATTTCTAAACATATAAGCAAATATAAAATAATAAAGAGGAAAAAAGACAATTAAAAGTGATAAACAAAAACTACTTTCTGTATCTGAGAGTGCTTTAAATATCCGAAAGTTTACAGACAATCATAGTTATGGGTTTTTCTTTTTTTCTCAGCATTATTGCTGTTTGATTATTACTGATGACATTATAGACAGTGGCAGCTTTAATAAACTGCCTTCACACTAATGCACAGATCTATTTCGACATATCAGATGTTTTGTCCTGTTCTGAAAACATAACTGACTGGGTTTACATCAATTTTGGAGAGCTTCAGGACAAACAAACAAAAAGTGAATGTGAAAGTCTGTCAGTACGTGAGTTTTGTGCATCTAATACATACTCCATTCAAAACTAAAAATATATATTTTAAAATGTAATTTATTCCTGTGATGCGCAGCTGAATTTTCAGCATCATTACTCCAGTCTTCAGCGTCACATGATCCTTCAGAAATCATTCTAATATGCTGATTTACTGCTTAAATAACATTTCTTATTATTATCAATGTTTAAAATTGTTTCAATAGTTTTTGTGGAAACTGGGATACATATTTTCAGGTTTTTTTGATGAAGAAAATAATTTAAATACAAAATTAGAATTTTGTATTTAAAAACATTTTCAAAGGTCACTAAAGGTCAACAAATATGATTTATCCCATGATGCTTACAGTATAAACATGGCGTACAGCATCGCTGGTCTTGGGATACAACGCTGGGCTCACTTGCATGTGGGTTTTGATCACGTCTGCTGGCTGAGTGGCTAGAGAGGCCAAAACACCAGCCACCACACCACAGCCAAAATTAACCAGTGGAAGAAAGGAGGATGAGCTGATCTCTGAGTGAGTGAGAGAGAGCAGACATTATTAAACAATGCCATAATCTCAGATTACATCACAATCATGACTGATCAGGAGCTCACCCTGTGGCAAAGCCTTTTTGGCCTGGCTGTAGAACATGACATAGATGCCAGAGAACGGGGCGTCTCTGAGTAAAGTCGCTGTGAGGCCGGAGTAAAGTGCCCTCGGTCCTTCGTTCTGACACACACTTTTAAGAGCACCAGCTACACTTATGTAATTGTACCGCCCACTCTGAAATAAAACATTCAACAATGAACAAACACACAGATACAGCAGAAGACATGCATTTTCAATGTGCATAGAGTGTCAGAGCTGAGTAATAATACTCACTTCAAAACGAGTCTTAATGACTGTGATGGGCAGCATGGCCACACCTGCCACACAACGAGCCCCCGCCCCAAGCAACACCGCCTCCCCAGCATTCGGAGACCTATCCTGGAAGAAGTGCTGCTTCAGCGAGTAAAATGTGCTGAAGTAGATCCCCACACCAGGGATACAGCGCATGAATGACTGTAGGGGACAAAGAGAGATAAACAGTGAGACAGATGAACAGTGAATCTATTTGATATACAAAAAAGAAAAAAAATAATGATATGTTGAAATTTTGGCAACCAGTTCAGTTCAAGCGGCAGCATGGAGATGAACCAATCATCTCTTACTTTTTACTACTTGTTGTAGCACAAAATAAACATAAATGAACATCAGTAGGTATTTTGAAACAAACAACTAACTGAAATGTGTCATGTCTCATGTAACCGTAAAACCAATGTTTCAACCACAAAAAAGATATCAAGAAAACAGCTTGTAAAAAAATGTGTCAGGTAATGCTACACCTCAGGAATGCAAATTCAATGTACATAAAAAAACAATTATATAGAGAAGCATTTTGATAAATATATACACTATTTACTTAACCTGTTGTCATCATTATGTAACATGTTTGAATAAATCTGCCTTGAAAACGTTTTTATTACAGCCACCCTTTAGATGTTTATATTTAAACATCAAATTGGAGAAACATAATTCTTATTTTAAGTTGACATAAAAACTGCAATTTAAATGTTTGCACAAGTCAGTTTTTATTTGAGTTATTAAATAAATTTGACCAATTAATTGATTATTAATTAACATTCATTTTCGATTTCGGTTTTTAGCCAATTACATCCTGAGTTTTCGGTTTCAGCCCAGAATTTTCATTTCTGTGCATCACCAATAAAAACAAAACAGGTGTCAAAAAAGTGTACTTTTAATCTATACAATATACAATATGCAATAACAGTCCTCATAGGACACAGGTTTTGTTAGTACAACATTAAATATGTGGTCTACAGTTAATGTCAATTAAATGAAGAATTGGAAGTATATCTGAGAGCACAACACTGATGCTGTTGTGAGACCAAACAGTGAGCGAGGACCAAAGGAAACCGACACATCAGCCAACACACTTGACTCACTGGTGAAACCCCCTTCCACAGGCCAAGCAGCTTCTCTGTGCGGATCACGTTGAAAAAGACTGTAATCATTCCCACTTTAGGAGCACTGAGAGACAAAGACAGACAGAAAAATGGTCAAGACGGGCACGTACTGAGAGATAAAGAAGGGTGAAGGAGACAAAAATCTTTGTGTTTAGATGCCATGCTGAGCATATGAGGACACATAATATGACATGGGTAACAAGCTATTCTCTGCGAAGCTGAGAGAGGCAGACAGTTTAATAACAGAGCACTCCCACACAGCATACAGAGAGGACGCGATTATATAAACACAGGCGCATACACTCATCATGCATCTCACCCAAAAATACAAGCTACAGCCTCACAGTTGTCACATCAACTAAAAGGGTAACAAAACCACAGAACAAACCAAAAGCCAGTAAATAAAAAAAGTTCACATTTAATGTTTCACACAGAGGAGCAATACCTGTATAAACAATAACCTGACAACTAGATTTACATATTTTCTGGCGTGTGCATATGTTAAACTCACTGTCGTGATGCTTAAGTTCTGCTATGAGGTTGTTAAGGTGTTCTGAGTAGCTTGTATTGCTATGGAGTTGTTGGGGTGCTGCCATGTGGTTGCTAGGGTGTTGTTACTGGGGTGGTGCGATCGTCTGAGTAGTTTTTTTGCTTACCAGTTCAGGTCAAGTTTATCCCAAAATCTGTAGATATGCTTTGTGTGTCGTTTTAAAGGGATAGCTCACCCAAATATGAAAATTACCTCATGATTTTCTCACCTTCAAGCCATCCTAGGTGCATATGACTTTCTTCTTTCAGATGAATACAATCAGAGTTATATTAAAAAATGTCCTAATTATTCCAAACTTTTTAATGGCATAGAATAGGTGATATTCAATAGTCCAATAGAAATCCAATAAAGTGCATCCATCCATCATAAAAAGTGTAAGCTCTGGTGTGAAGTGACGAATGCAGAAGCGCAGAGGAGAGAGCAAAGTATAAAACGAGGATTTTTGATTTTAAGCCAAGAGGACACTGGTTTTCTTTTGCTAAACAAAGGAAACTTTGCTTTCTTTGCTCCTGTAAACAAAACAATGGTTCTCGCGAGACTGAATATCAACAGCCATTCACTGCCATTATAAAGGTTGGAAGAGCCAGGATCTTTTAATATAACTCTGATTGTATTTGTCTGAAAGAAGAAAGTCAGATACTGTACACCAAGGAAGGTTTGAGGATATAAGTAAATCATGGGGTAATTTTCAGTTTTGGGTGAACTATCCCTTTAATGTTAGTCTACAGAATTTGTACCGGTTTTATCATCCACTGACAAAAATCCCAACGACATTTGTTCAAAACACTAACTTTAAGCATGCTGTGACAAAAACCACAAACTTTTAGCAATCGTTACTGGGCAAAACTGGGATATAACGTTGCTTCCCTTAAAAGGATTAAAGTTGTTTTAATCTAGGACATGCTAAATTAGCAGTTTGTCAGAAGGACAACAAAAATGATTATGTATATTAACTATGCAAGACATGTTTATTATCTCTCAGTCAAGACCAGCTAAGACTTGACATCTAATACCAGACAAAGATCAGGGCAGAAAGACCGCAACCTAACGGCAGGCTTATGTCTAGACTCGGTCAGTGAGGGTCACAGCAGGCATGTCTGTTGGTGGCGTCTTACCCTGGGTGCATGTTGTTCTGCAGGGTCTGCAGTCTGGTCTTCACCAGATCCAACGGCTGGAACAGCAGGGTGGAGCAGGTGCCGCTGAGAGAGCCGCACATGAAGGCCTTCAGGGCAGGATGAGCCTGAGAGAACAAACCCAGAAAGACAGAGTTTGAGAAAATAAGGACTGAATGAGAAGACAAAGGTTAAAGTTAGAAAAGAGTATGAATGGATGGATGTAAAATGTGGGGTGACAGCAGAGGAAAAGTCAAATAACTGTCGGATGAACAGAAAGATCACATGATGAAACTACAGTTTAAGAGAATACAATTAAGGCAGCACTTTAAAGGGGTCGTATTTAACACAGTTCTACCATTTTCTTTTATTTTCCTTTAAGTCCACTTATAATTTTAGTCCAAATTTGTTGCACCAAAAACAGTCATAGTTTAGATCAATGACCATCTTTCACCCCCTCTCTGACCTTTAGAATAAAACAGGTTGTTTATGCTAATGTTCATTTAAAGATGAAAAAATTAATATAATTCCTGACACAGTAGGGCTGGATATCAATACAAATGTACAGATTTGATATTCATTTACAAGCTCGATTCAGCTCATTTGAGTATATTCCAACTGTGAATTTTTTTGCTCACATATGAAAGAAATCTCTCATCGAATCCTGTAAATTACATAGTTCTTGTCAAGATAACGTATGTTCAAGTTTGGATTCACTTTTCAATAGTGGAAGGAAGTGGAGACTCAAGGCCTCGACATACTTCAAACGAAATCGAAGAACGAACTGATATGACATCATTTTGAACAAAATCAGTCCGGCATGAAGTTCGTTTTGACTTCGTTTTGGCAGTTTGAAACAGCTGACCAAAGCAAACTTTCTGGGGGAGTTGTTTCTGGGATCTCCTAAACACCTTTGAGCTTCCATTGGTCTGTGGCGGTTTCGCAATCGGTGGGTATGTTCTGAAACTCCACCTTCTTTGACGTGCAATTTTTTCCCCCGGTTTGCTTCTCATTCTATGGAGGTCCGACCATAGAACAACATCTCCTGAATACACTGGACTGTTGAATAGCTGAGCTGGTACAAATATATCCACACCTGTACGATCGCTCACAGAGAGACTTTAAAGATTCAGAGGAAGCATTTAATCTCTAGAAAGATATTGCAATGATTCAATGATTGCAGAATCGATTCTGAGCTTGTTTATTTTTCCCACATATGGCACGCGTGCGCGCTAGAGACGCGGCGGGCGTCATTGCACAGAATTTGAGCTGTGAGACACATGCACATTGCTTGACAGTCTGTGCTTCCACCCGCCGTGTTTTACTTTAGATATGCATTAATTTATGCTGTTTGGAATGCAGTAGGCCTTATTAGATGCACGAAACTCACGCACTGACAGACTTTCACATGCGCTTTGTGTTTGTTGTCCTGAAGTGGCTGCGGTTAAATGCACTTGCATTTTCGAATACTTTTATATGAAATTGATGTACACACAGTCAGTGATGTTTTCAGAGCAGGACAAAACATCTGATATCGAAATAGATCTGTGCATTAGTGTGAATGCAGCCTGTTAAAGCTGCTACTGTCTATATATGATCTCATCAGTAATAATCAAACGACAATAATGCTGAGGAAAAAAAATAAAAATCCACAACTATTGTCTGTAAACTTTCGGACACTTAAAGAACACTTATTTTAAATAAGTAATTGTTTTAAAAAAAATAGTCTGCTGTGCTTGTATAATAAAAAAAAGTAAATTTTGCAAATAAAAAAAAGATAAAATTTATATGAAAATGTAGCCATGTGCAGTAATATTGAAAACTGAGAATGTGACGCATTGTGATATTGAGTTGATAATGATAATCATAATTGAATTGAATTCTGAAACCAGTGAAGATTCACACCCCCTTTTTTTAAGATGGAAGTACTGACATACAGAGATTCCAACTATAAACAAAAAGCATACAACTGCAATTTTGTTTGAGATGTAAAGTTGTAAAGATGTATTTGCAGAGCAGAAGAATTAATTGGGGAAAAAATGTAGATCAAGAATCGTTTTAGAATCAGATTGTGACTCCCAGAATCGGAATCAGATTGGATTGTGAAGTGCCTGTAGATTCCCACCTCTAATAGATGTACAGGATGTATGACAACATTGTGATGCATTGATGCATTGTTAATCGTAATCAAATCCAATCGTGGGCCTCTGAATCGTAATCGAATCGAATTGAATCGTGAGATACCCATAGATTCCCACCCCTAGTAGCAAGTACCGAATACATGTGTTTCAAATAAATGTTACATGTTACTGCTGCTGCTGCTGTTGTTCTTTCAATAAGCGAATTTAAAGGGTATACAATAAATGAAATGCCAAACGAATATACAATAATAACCCATTGTTTTTATCAAAAGTAAATCATGACACCACATAAAATATAAAAAGGTGTAACAATTTATCCAGTTTAAAAAAATAAATGAACACTAATAAAATAAAGTAACAAACTGACACCAATATTTTTTCCACATCATGCTAAACTTTTTAGACTATGAGCCATTCACACTTCCCATAAATGACTGATTATGGAAATAGAATGGTTCTTTTGTATTGCAAACATGATACTTGACTCTGAACTGCTGCTAATCATTATTCTTTCGTCTATAATATTCTGACCATTGGGCCAGTCTCACACCTAGATTGCCTACACTTCATTTCATCGTTGTTTTGTTTAGGGGCTACGCACGAGCATTGCGACACGTTTACATTAATCTACACCCCGCCTCCAGTACCGCAGGGGTGTCGGAATGTTTGGAAACAGTATACCGTCGCTCAGCCTTTTCAAACTTCTTTTTGCCCCACATGAACAACGTAAATGAACTTCGTTTGAAGTATATCGAGGCCTTCGTCGTCCATCTCTTTTTACAGTCTATGTAAAACACCAAAATAAAAGTTTGGTTTAACTTGAATATATGAACAAAAGATGCATTATTGTGTTTTAAATTAATTTTTATTACAATAAAAAAAAGGTATTTTTTAAAAATTCAATTGATTAGACAAGCTTTCTGATTATTAAAATGTAAATAATCCATTACAACAAAATCAGGGAAAAAAAAAACTGAATTTTGGAAAGTAGAATATAAAACAAAATAAAACCGAATTGTAAAAAAATTAAGACACTTCATATGACTGAAAAATTTAAACATTGGGCATTCATTTGCTAATGTCATCATGATGTTAAAACCATGATGATTTCTACAAATGAACAAACATATTTTTGCAGCTTGGTTTTCATTAACATTCTGGGTGGACTAGGAAGGGAGCTCTGCACTGTAAAAGTTTTATTTCATAAGAGCAGAATAATTCTGTTTTCCAAGTTATGCCCCCTTTAACAGGCTTGTGCCTTCATTTTCTCAACACAACAGTCACCATCTACTGCAAGAGCACTAAAAACAAAACACCACGGTGACCAAAACTGACACCCCAGATAAAAGGATATTCTCACGCACTGAATATCCATCCTACATTTAGAGCCCTGCATGGACAGCAAACCTTACAATACATTTATGCAATGTACATTTATGCAGAAAAAGTAACATGTTGTTTGTGCATGACCACACGTACACATGAACGCACTTCAAAACTGACCATAATAGAGAATCACACCAAACACAGATGCACAACCACACACTGACACCGTCAGCAACATCACACGCACACTGACATGCACATCAAGACTCGAGCACTGCCGACAGGCTCCTCGGAGCGCTGAGATTCATTTAGATGCATGAAAATAGCAAGACACAAGTGGTGGGCAGATGCACACACAACTGCACAGAAACACACACTAGAGAAACACACAGTGAACCACTGACTAATCTGCCCTACCTTTCCCAGGCTGCTGGCAGATTTGGGCTGAGGGTCCTTTTTCTCTTGCATCTCTCTCTCTCTCTCACTCTTTCTGCTGCCGCTAACAGCACATGACACAGTAAGCCCCCATCTCCCTCCTCTCAAACACAATACCCACAAATCTCTCTTTAACGCCCTCCCACCAAACAGCAGAAGATTCAACGGCTTAATCTACAAGCTTCCGTGCTCACTGATCTCGGCACTGGTTTTCCACACTCCGTATCGCACCTAAATGCACATCCGTGGTTTCAGTCTCTCTGTGTGTGTTCCAGATCAAGTGCTTTCAGAACAGTGAGTCATGCAGTTGCTGAAGGCATATGTATATGTGTGCGAGTGTGTGATTGTGTGGATGTGACAGAGGAAATGTGGGTCATACACTGGATGCATATATCAGATTATTCCAACATAGGTTCAGCCGGGAAGCCCAACAAAGAAAATGACTTTCGGATATTTATATGCCTTTTGCACACAAAAAAGATTTTGTGCTGAGAAAAACAGTGTCATAAAAACATACACACTCCCTCAGCCTTCCAATACAAATAAGAAATGAAAAATAATAAGATATAATTGCGTTTATCTACTAGAGAGAGATTGAAATGTCAGTCAAAACAATAATTCTGTAGGTATTTGGACCTTCTGAGACGATCAGCATCAGCCGGTGACTATGACTGATTGTTCAGTAAACACATGCACAAGTTTTTGCATCTTTTAAAATATACAACATTCTTAATGGAACATGCACATTCATGTTTTCAAATATTTCAGTGAATTCTGAGTTGATATTGTGTAAAATAAGTGCTCTTTTTAATTTCAGCAACTTTGTGTATGTTTCTTTAGGTATCAGTGAATTTTATCATGTCTTGACTTTATGTGTTATATTGAACAACCACTGTTCTCTTTCAAAAAGAATGGCACACATTCAAGCTGATGTTAATGTTCAGTAATCGATCAGCATTGCAGAATATATCAGAAAAGCATGGCTTTTTAATAGCCAGTCAGGTTAAGTAGCTCAATCTCAGGATATTCTAATATATTCACCTTCAGGTTATTCAACATTTAATGTTTAACTTCAGTACAACATCTCCAGTAAAGCACACATCCTTAGCACCAACTCACCAGGGCAACCTCCATTGCAGATGTAGAGGATGATGATGAAGCTTGCACAGAGGAAGAGCTCAACTCCCTCCCTTTGATCTCTTCTGTGGCCGTTGTGATGTCTGAGACGTTCAAGCTTTGATTCCAGACTGTATGAGGGAGAAATTAATTTAATACCCAACCTGATTAAGTAAGCACTGTTACCATCACACACAACCAAGACAAGCTAGTCGTGTGTTAAAGCTTCTGGGGGCTGATTTATATTTAATGTTTAACTTGCCTGTGTCTTAAGGACCGAAGAGGAAGAGTGAATGGGGACTGATCTTCATCATGATTCTCGCTCTTTCTGTCACTTTACACACAGCTGTCAACAGTACACAAGCAGCAGACAGATTTAAAACACTGAAACCGCCATTTAAATATTAAAATATTACATAAACATGTAGAAATCTGCAGCGTACCACAGAATTAAATGTCAAACAAAAACATACTAACGTTACTAAAGCAGATCTTAGTAAAAGCTAATGCTAATTTCTCTGGCCCAGCATACCTCAAATATCCTGCAACGGCTAAAAACTGGTATTGTTTTCTTCGTAAAATGCAAAACTGACAATAAACACATTGGAAAATATTTGAAATAAGGTGGAGCAATACACGTCAGCTGATTTCTGTCAGTTAGCCGGTCATGCTAACAGTCACCTCTCATTCCATCACAAGCTATAAACTTTACCTTAAATACAGTTGTTACGTTTTCCAGTATCTCCAAAAAAAATCGTTTCAGGCAATCAATTTAACGTATACTAAATTGCCGGTGAAATAGCAGGCGTTCGTAACCGTACAGGTTTCAACATCAGATTCCTGCTCGGAGACCGTGAGCAGTGAGTTTGGAGTTACGCTTGCGCGAGAAAGTTGTGCGTTGTTTGCGTAACTCCTGCGTAACTCACTAACGTAGGTGCGTAGTCTGCAGAACAACGGGCAAGAACCGGTTTCAGCTCGATTATTCCAGCGGTGCCGGTTACACGTGCTCGGGGCCGGGGAGAGACACTTGATGCGCGGGGTTTGAAGCCCCCCACTGGAGCTCTGAGGGAAATTTCTTCCCAAACACTGCACTGATTTAACGCTGATGTCATCTCTTGTGATAAACTGGGCATTCTTTCGAAGTAAACGAAAGTTAAGACGTGGTTAAAAAATACGTAGGCTTATTTTTGAATTGCCTTTAAGACATATTATTATAAAAGGATATGATTTCAATAATATAAAAAGAGCGCTGCTCGTTGTAGTGTCGAAAGGCGGCGCTGTTGCGCGTTCTAGACACGTGCGCTCCAGAATGCTTCAAAGTGATTCTCAATCAATGAATAGCGCATATTTATGCCAAATGATTGCTTATTAACTCGAGTTAATGAATTATTACAACGTCTACTTTATGACCTTTATATAATATGTTTTAGACGGTGGTGAGAATGCATATTTTATCTCATCTGAAGGTTCAGCCTGAGCCTGTAATAGTATAAACATTTGTATTTCGGTCTTGTTTATAATTAAAAATCACACGTTAAATGTTTTTCTCCTGTGCATTGTTGGTATTTTGGTTACACGAATAAAATTGTAATTTAATTTCCATTTAATTCATAGTAAACTGTTGTAGTTTCTGGCTGGGATGCTTCCCCACAGGAAGAACAATCAAAGAACATTATTTGACATTATTCAAAATATAGATTTGACTAGTATCAGTAAAATCTGTCCCATTCACTGAGAGACACTATATGACAAAGCAATAATTTAAATGCTGTAATTTTGCATAATTTACTATGCATAATAATACGTAACACGAGTAATTAAAAGTAATAGTAGCCTATGTAATCAAGACAAATTTCAATAAATAAGAATTTTGTGAAGAATCACAATATTTGTCACATGTAGTAGACCATTTTTGTGGATTTTCCACCTGGCTAGCACCGCAAGTACATTTCAAACCTGTGAGCAGCACTGCAACCATTTTATAATAAATATTTTATGAATATGCCTTTATAAAGTTTTAATCTTTCAGTTATCAGCACAGATCTTTAACCATTTGATCACTTTATTCATTAAGAAAATCTCATCTATAAATGAAATACTGCTGCGTTTGGAAGAATTATTAGAGGTAAAATTGAGGGTAGAAAAGACAAAGCTTTAATCAGATGCAATGAAACCGTATGTGACATTAAAAGTGAGAGGAAAAAATCTTTTCAATTGTTCCAAATACAGTCAGTCCACTACCACTGCACCGAAGTTTGACAATTTATAGGCCTATTAAGATTCTCCAAATGGTGCCATGAAACATACAGCAGGAAAATATATAGTATAATGTAGTATGCAGACAAATACTGTATGACAGATTAAATCATTTTAGCAAATACAATTAAAATTGAATACAAAAAAATAGGTAGAGTACAAATGGAAACTTTTACACACCCCACCACCTAAATTGTGAACTTCAAAAACATCAAGAAAAAAAAAAAACTAAACGAAACACTTAATTTGCAGTAATACGTGGTGTACAAATCCTGAGAACTCTCAAAAACATAATATTTTATGTAATTAAGGCAAACAGTCTTAATTTTAAAAGAGTAGAAGGTGGAAAAGTGCCAGTGAATCTATTAGGAAAAAGGCTTAATTGGTGCTGAAGTGCTCTTGAAACAATAACTAATATTAATCTCTTTGGCTGATGAGTAATATTCCTGCAAATCCTGGATTATTTATTATTATTATTATTGAATAAGGAAATTTCTTCCCATTATAAAAATTTCCCAACATTTAATTTACTTTGAAAATGGATAAATACTTCCTTCTATGTAAAATATTCAAATTCAAATGCATTGTAAGGCAGTTATCAACAGGGCAAGACAAATTACGCCAAATGAACAGTTTCAGTTTCACCGGAAAGATAAAGTTTGATAAGTGGCAAAATGACAGATTTTTCTTCATCCTAAATGAAGGCTTTTATTTTTTATTTTATTTTTTTTGTTTATCTTGGACGCAAAGTTATGGCTTGAATAACCGTTTGGCTCCAAATCTGCTTTAAAACATTGAAAATTGCAGTGAAAACCCCATTAAGGATACAGTTGCCCTCAAAGCATACAAATTTCATTTATACGACAAACTTGGTGGCAAATAGATCCTCATCTGTAACACCCATAGGCTCAGCTTTGATGCGTTGAAATTTACTCAGGAGTTGGCTCTGACCCCTCACTTTTCAGACTGTTCTCCTCATCACTATCCACACCCGAGCGTCCCGCTGTACGACGTACGTTGACTGTGAAATCTCCCCGCCTGAAGACGACAAACATAAAGTTATATATAAAAAAAAAAAAAACTTAACAAGTGGCATACAAATTTAAACCAACTGATGTCAGTAATTTATAATTGCAAAACCGATGTTTGTGGAAGAATGATGCCGAACCATGACTATAACAAAGCAGCAGAGTACACACCTGAGTTTGTTCTTTAGGGTGCTGACCTCTCGGTTCATAAGATTAGCAGACTCTGTGGCATCTTCCAGCTCTCTCTGCAGCTTCCTGCGGGAGGCGTTAGCTCGAGCCGCTTCCTCCTCAGTCTCCTCTAGCTGCCTCTTCAACTGCTTCATACGAGTGTTCAGCTTCTCAGTCTAACCAAGAGAAAGATTTCATTATTAAATGGCATTCAAAATAAGGAGTTATTATTATGAGACTTATATTTCAGCTGCCCACCATTAAGAGTAAAACTTCATGACTATTAAATAGGAATATTAACTAGCAATAAAGACAACAAAACAGGTCTTGAATTTCAATTAGCTGTACAGGTCCAAGTGGAGAAAAATCACCTTAGTTTGAGAATGTATAAAGATCAAATTGGCTTTGCATTAGTTTGAACTACCTAAATTAATTGCACAACCTACCTCATTTTTTTGTTGTTCTGCATTGCGTCTCTCTTCATCAACTTGCAGTAAGATCTCTTTGAGTTTCTTCTCCATACGCCGCACCTGTTTAGTGGACTGCTGCCTCTCCCTGACAAGAAGTAAATTAAGTTTGGTTTAGAGACACAAAGTAAATCACTGACACTCACTGAGGAAAGCTGCATCATGTTAAAATACTAAAATATAAAGACCTTACAGCACAAGCTGACAACTGAAATGTTATTAGGGGATTTGAGTGCTTTGCAAGTCCATAATGATATCTGTGTGGGTTTGAAAGTTGCTGCCAATAACAATCTACCATCACTCACTTCATCTCAATATCCAACTGCTCTTCGAGCTGTGGGATCTTGGCCTCCAGAGCAGCAATAGTGGACTTGTACTTGCTCTTCACAGCTGCCTCTAAATCCTGAAGCTTCTGCTTTAGGTCTTTGTTCTGGCGGTCCAGCTGAGAGCGCAAACCCTCCAGACGCTGGCTATTACCACGCTCTGCAGTCAACTCCACTGTAACCTGCTCAGCCTGACATTAAACCAAAATAAAGCAACAGAGAATAATGATGAACACCATTTGAAGTCTTCCCAAATCTCAGCCGTTATCTCATGAAGCTCTCTGTACTCTACCTGCAATGTCGCTTTCTTAAGTCGATCATTGACCAGTTCCACATTGAGATGTTCCTCCTCAAGTTCCTCCTCAAGCTGAGCAATACGTGCATCCAGTCTCCTCCTCTCATCGCTGCTCAGTGAGCTGACAGAGAGAAAAAAAAAAAAATTAAAGAAAATAAAAAAAACCAACAATAACCACACAACACGGTGAGATACCCAATACACTTTGATTTTCTAGGACTAACTGTCTGGTGCAGGATACGCTACCAGACAATACATCACAGTGACAGCCGGTAACTCACTTCTTGGAATTCTGGCTATTGATCTCATCCTGCAGTTCATCTCGTTCTTGTTGGATTTGTCTCTTTGCTCGGTCAGCAGCAGCCAGATCCTAAAGAGACAAAAAAACGGGAAATGTTTTCCACATGCACACTCTTTTATAAAGAATCCTACTCTTCTAAACAAACAAATAATTAAATTGACCCTGGCTGCAGCACAATTCTGATCCAACAAGACAAACCTCATGCAGCTGCATGATCTCAGCCTCCATGCTCTTGATCTTGCGCTCGTTTTCTTTGGCCTGGTTAAGAGCCTCATCTCTGGACAGACGCAGATCCTCAAACTCTCTCATCTGATCTTTCATCTGGGCCTGCAAACCAAGAGAGGAAACGACACTGATACCATGTTGAAGCCACGGCCTACCGTTTACTGCATATGCTCTAATTATTTTATTCCACATGCAAAAGTAAAGATCTGATTTCTGGTTCCTGAAACCAGAAACGTTCCTAACCACTTTAATACAAAAGTGATGGCCATGCTCATGCAGAATGTGTATTTGAATACCTGTAGTTTCTTGAGCTGTCTGAGAGCCTCATCTCGAGCCTTGTTGGCATTGTCGATCTGAGCAGCCAACTCCGACAGATCCAGCTCAAGCTTCTTGCGCACAGATACAGCCTGAGCCCGCTGTTTCCTCTCATCCTCAAGCTCCATCTCCATCTCACGCACCTGACATATTCAAGCATAATATCAGTAGACGTGTATTATCTCCAAGTTGGCCAACATGCATCAGCATCTCTTGCAGAGGTCAGGCAGGGGAGCACTTACCTGTTTGACTAGCTGTTTCCGTTTCTCTTCACCCTGCTCATCTCTGCTCTGCAGGTCTCTCTCAAACTGAGCCTTCATGGCCTGCATGTTGACCTCCAGGCGCAGTTTGGCATCTTCTGTGAGCTGCAGTTCATCCTCCAGCTCTTCCAGCTGAGTCTTCATTTCCACTAACTGCTGTTCCATTCCTCGCTTTGCCCGCTCAAGCTCATGCACCAAAAGAAAAGAACAAAAGATTGCGCACAACTAAGATAAGGAGTAAGAATAAATCATGACTACCATTTTTAGCAAACTGACATCTTTAGAATTTAAATGAACAGATGTTTCAGTAATGACAATATTAGCTCCGTTCCAAAACAGTTAGCATGTTGTAAAGATTGCTGCTAGCTTATTAGGTTTTGGAACAGAGCTGTCATCTTAAAATACATGTTAGACATGTAATGCTTCGGTTTCACATACACTCTTTCCAGCGTCATCCTTGGATGACATCAGGTCCTCCATCTCAGTTTTGAGCTGCTTATTGACCCGATCCAGTTCGTCCTTCAAGTCAGTAATGGCCTCCAACTCTCGAGTCAGAGTCAGGGCTCTGGTCTCTTTCTCGCGGGCCTCTGCCTCAGCACGATCCCTCTCCTCAGCGTACTTCTGAGAGATGGTCTTCTCCTCTGCCAGCATCTGCACAAATTGAGGTATTTTATCACTTAAAAAGACTGCAAGACTGTAAAGGTGATTAAACTCTGTCAAAAAACACCCAGAGAAGTAGCATTCAAAATATTAATATCTTGTCCATTAATAAAAAATAAACTTCTGCCCCATTTACAGACAAACACCGTTCTCTACCTGGTCAAACTTCTTCTGTTTGCGTTCCAGCTCCTGAACGGTCTGCCGCAGATGAGCCTGGTCTACCAGGACATCATCTAGCTCTCGCTGCAGACGCGTCTTGGTCTTCTCCAGTTTATCGTAGCCAGCATTCCTTTCTTCCAACTGCTGCATGAAGCTTTCCACCTCCCTCTGCAATTTCTTTTTCCCGTCTTCCATGCTTTCCAGGTTCTGGGCCTCTTGCTCGACCTTTTTCTTCATATCTGCCAACTGAGAAGCAAAAACAATAAGAACAGTTCTCTCAAACACAAACTGCTCCTAGACCAGCATCATCGTCCAGAAGAAGGTGTCCACAGACTCAATGGTGTGTGCACCTGAGCTTGAGCAGTGTGCAGCTGCTTTTCAAAGTTTTTCTTGCCCTCCTCTTCCTCCTCCAGCATCTCTTTCAGGTTGTTCTGTTCATCCTCCAGTTGCCGAACACGAGTGGAGAGTGCAAGCTTCTGCCTGGTCTCCTCCTCCAGTAATGCCTAACCGCAGAGAAAATATATAAAACTACTTATTTCAAAACAGAAGAACGTTTTATCATTATCGGCAACACTGGTAAAACACAATCAGATATTTGAAAGTCCACCAATGATGTTAGGGCAAGCAGGACACTCTGCAGCCTCAAGTTGTACCTGTGTGTCTTTAAGTTGAGATTCAACAGTAGAACAATCTTTTGTAGCTTTGATGGATTTGCTCTCCACTTTGCTCAGGGTACTTTGAACAGTTTCAAGCTCCACCTAAACATTGATGCATAAAATTAAAGGATTTTTCAAGTAGGCACGAATTATCCAAGTATCTCTACAAGATCCTTTTAGTTTCAATACCTGCATCTTTGACACTTTATCGGCCAGTTCCTGTTTCTGTCTCTCACTCTCTCCATGTTTGACCTGGAGCTCCTGGAGCTGCGATTCTGCTTTCTTCCTGCGGTGCTCAGATTCGTTTTTACCTTGTGACAATGACTGAAGTTCGATCTGAAGTTCATTGCGTTCACTCTCCAGAGCCTGTTTAGCTTTGTCCACAGATGCTTTATTCTGAGGGATCCAACAGTGACAGTTAGTCAGCATTTTTCTGCACAGTTTGCTTTTGTGGATGGAAAGATATACACTTCTCAGAAACACTACCTTTAAAATTAACTGGGTAAATATAAATATAAAATATATTTTCCTAAAAAGTGCTAGGAGTGCTAAATACATACAATATGCAACATTGCCATATTTTTCAATCATAGCACCACCTTTCTAATCAAGAAACACTCATAGGATCGGCACAAAAAAAAAAAAAAGAAAGGGGGAAACTTTTTTCGCAAGATTTCCATTTCCTAATTTTCAAAGCAGCATCATTAACAACCTTGGTGGTTTAGGAGAGGCACATGGTCTCACCCTTTTGGCCTGCTCAAGCTGTTCATTGATCTCCTCAAAGGCCTGGTTGTGTTTCTGTCGAACTTCAGCGAGCATCTGTTCATGTGAACGAGCCTCATCTTCCAGGGTCTTCTTCAGCTGAGCCACTTCAGTCTCTCTCTTTGCCCTTCAGATAGGAAGTTAAGACTCTTGAAGCAGATATAGGATAGTGCAGTACCTTCATTTTCCCATAAGAATGACATGCTACCATTGTGGAATTAACACCACAGATAATTCAACTGTAATTACCAGTCATAAGTTAAACACAAAAGTTTAGATTATTTGATAAATTAAAATATCTCAAGTCAGGTCTAAACTAGCCCTGTCAGTTTTCCTCATGGCCGACCTGAGTTCCTGCTGAGCAGCAGTAGAGTCCAGTGTGTCCTCAAGTTCGGTCTTCAGAGCTTCCAGCTCCTCTCCCAGGTCCCTGCGTTGTTTCTCTGCTTTTGCACGAGCAGCTTTCTCCAGCTCCAGATCTTCCTGCAGCTCTGAGAGCTGGGCCTCCAACTCACGAATGTTCTTCTGTGCAGCATTCTTGAGTGCCGCTTCTTCCTCAATCCTACAGTGAAAATTACTGTGAAACCAGTGGAAAATTACAAAAAAAAACAAAAACAAATGACAAGTTTTAGTCACCTTGCTAGTGCAGCCTGGAGTTCTTCCTCTTTCTTGGCCAGTTGAGCACGGAGCTCTGCTATCTGAGCCTGCAGCTCTGCAATCTGATCATGCAACTCTGTAGAGTCACCCTCCAACTTCCGCCGGCTCTTCTCCAACTCTTGCCTCAGCTTCTCTTCCTTCCTTAAACGATCTGAGAGCATAAAGGAGAGAGACTGGTCATTTAACATAGCAAAGAAAGTATAAAAACTGAAAAAAAATTAGCAAAGATGTACAGAGATGGAGAAGAGAACACTGCAACATGACTTTGTTGTTGCAAATAATTATTATTTTAAATATTTTTTCCTCAATCAGCATTCTTGGGCTGACTTTAGACAAAAGAGCATTTTTAAAAATTATTTCAAGGTCCTGTAAACACTTACCCTCCAGGTCTGTAATCATAGCTTCATGTTTGTTCTTGAGTTTCTGCAAACTCTTGGATTTCTCTTCCTCTTCAGCCATGTTAGAGGTGAACTCAGAAATTCTCTCCTCTAGCTGCTTTTTCTCCTGCAAGCACAGATACCCACACACAACTTTATGGACAAGCACTAAATAGTTTGTGCAGCAGATAAACGGGCACCTTGTGCAGTCCCTGCAGGTGGGTTGAAGAGACAGCTGACTTTATATTCCAGTTGCAAATCGAGAAATGGTTCTTATTCAGAAAAGTCGCTTAAAACGCATTTTTGGGAGAAAGTTATTGTAGTGGTAGTTAAATACTACATTTGTTTTGTGTAGCATTAGTCAAACTGTCTGGGGACAGAATCATAAGGTGGAATCAGTGGCAGGTTTTTTAACATATTTGAACAAGATGGCGCTGTGCATGGCTGCCTTGGTTTGTAGTTCCTTGGTAATTTTACTTTTTTTTTTTTCATGTTTTAAGTAACTTTATCCCAATCAGTTTTACCTGGGACGAACGCCTAGAAATCAGAAAATAGCTAGTTTATTGTGGTGAGTGCATACATTGCTAGAACAGCTGGCACACAGAGCGGCGTTACCCAGACTCTTTCATTGTAATTCTACGTGACTCTCTGATCACTGTTTGGTTCAACTTCTACCAGCCTACAAGCAAAAACTTAAATCTGCTAAGCCTGTAGTAAGAGCTGTAAAGAGATGGACTAATGAAGCAGAGCGGGATTTACAAGCCTGCTTCGACTGCACTGACTGGAGCATTTTTGGAGCTGCAGCCACTGATCTGGCTGAGCTCACGGACACAGTGACATCCTACATCAGTTTCTGTGAGGACATGTGTGTTCCAACCAAGATTTATTTAACAACGACAAACCTTGGTTCAAGGCAAAACTCAAACAGTTTTGCCAGGACAAAGGGCCTGTACAAACAGACCAAAAACACACTGAATAGGGAGATAAGAGTAGCTAAGAGAAGATGCTTTGAAAAGCAAAAAAAAAAAAAAAAAAAAAAAAAAAAAAAAAAAAAAAACCTTTTTCCGCATTGTGGAGGATCAAATTTCCCCCCTCAACTTTCAGTAGAGAATCAACTTTCCCCTCAACTCCCCTCCCCCCGTTTGCACTTCTCCACTCAGGCAAACATTACAGATCTCTGTGCACTATAACATCTAGGCATAAAAACATTTCCCCCCCCCCCCCATTAAACAGCCAACACAGAAATTACCTGGAAATCATTTCGTAATAACTAATTATTGCCTCTGTCTCTGTCAAGTATTATGTTAATACATTTTTATTTTTACAGCTGTATATACAGAAAAAAAAAAAAAAAAAAAAAAAAAAAAAAAATGCACAAATCTGTACATACATCTTCTGCTCCAATGTATACCACATTATTATTATTTAAATGTTCTTTCTGTTGTCAATGTCAAATGTATGTATGTATGTATGTATGTATGTCCCAAGAGCTCCTATAAAAAAAAAAAAAAAAAAAAAAAAAAAAAAAAAAAACAACAACACCACAAATTCCTTGTGTGTTTGCACACACTTGGCAAATAAAGCTCATTCTGATTCTGTTAAATTCCTTTCCCACCCCCAATTACTGAATTGTGAATTGAAACTACTTCATTGTTGATGTATCTAAAAGCATGACATTTTTTTTTAGACCTTGTTAAGTTTGGCGTTCTGGTCATCAAGAACCATAACTTCCTCCTCGATCTTCTTCAGCTTGGCATCCATGGTGACTTTCTCCAACTGCAGCTTCTGTCTGGCTGCTTCCTCCTCATCCAGTTGTTGCTCCAGATCCTGGGAAAGGATTTTAGGTTTTTCAATTACAAGTAAAGAGTAATTTCGATCTGAAGCTCTAAAATCACTGATCTCCCAAATGTAAACTATTTTTTCAAACTTGCTGTCTCACCGTGATGTTCTGTTGCATTTTCTTCCTCTCTGTCTGAAACTGTGAGACTCTCTCCTCCTCTTCTTCCAAGCGGGACTCCAGGTCATGCAGGACCTCCTCCAGCTCCTGCTGACGTGCAACAAGACGTGCCCTCATCTCTTCAGCCTCTTGACACAGCTCCGTCTCTGCCTGCAACTGCTCCTGCAGTGCCATCTTCTCTGCATTTAACTTTAGCAGGGAAATATCAGATAAGGTTATCGACACCAAGAAAGAATAAACCATCATCTTGAAGTAGAGGAAACACCACCACCATATATACCTGCTTTTGTTTGACCTCAAACTCTTTCAGCTGGTCTTCAGCCTGCTGCTGTCTCTCCTTCATCTTAACCAACTCTTCTTCTTTAGCGACCATTTCCTCTTCCTGTCTGGTCACCTGCAGCAAAGGCTTCACCTGAAAAGAGAAAAGTGGAGACACTGCTTTTAGATCTCTTATTGAGCTAATAAACATACAGGTTTATGAATCTGGATGTGTACCTTGGTAAAGAGTCTCCACCAATTCCAATTCCTGAGTTTCAAGTAGGCTGCACAGTTTCTCTGGATCACCCTCATGGCTGTCAGCTGCTGCTGCCTCTTGGCAAAGGCTCTAAGTAAAACAAACCCCAATTTGTCATTGTCAAAGAGTCTGATTCAATTAACACCTTAGAGACATCGGTTGTCCAAGACATTACAAAATCTCTTAGAAAGTTGGCAGCTTATCAGTATCGGCCCGAATTGTAATATCGGTGCATCGCTAAAAACAAGCAGCTAAAGTCATTTTTAACACTTCAGTCTGTCCTAGCTATAGTGTCATGGAAAAGTGATCTTTACAAAATTACATTTAAAAATATCTACCTCCTAGCGACATAGCCTCTACACACGGCTTGGAAAGTTATAATGACATCAGTGATCTTCAGATCTCTCTCCTCTTCCAGGTGGGCAAGAACTCCAGCCCTGAAGAACACTTTACTCTGACCTATACGGAACAAGTTAGTATCCAGCTCTAGGGCTTTGATCTGAAAGAGAGAGAAACAAAATTCTATATGCGATCGATGACTTAACACATTTTTAACAAAAAGTAGCAATTGTCAAAGCTGAGGAGTTACATAATGGTGTGTATTAACTCTTACCATGAGGACACAGGCCTGCTTTCCATCCATAAAGCCCTTGGGAATGGCATTTGGTGTGAGGATCTCGTATCTGAAATTATATTAAGGGAGAATAAATTAGAGACCAAGATAGTTTCAGTAGTCTATACAGTAGTAGTTTTTTTTTTTTCACATGTCAACACCCAAGGCTATCTTCATGGCAAAAACTGTTGGAATAATACATAAACACAAAATAAATAAAAAAAAACAAGCAAACAAAAATAAATCGCAGTTAAAATTGTATAAGATTTTTTAAATTAACCCATGAAGAATCTAAAATCTTTACTAGTAAAAACTAAACAAGTCCCTGAAATGAGCATACCTCATAAAGGTTTCTACTTGCATTAAAACCAGAATTGTTTAATAAAATGTTTAAGAAGTCTATAGGTACTAAATAATCAAACCGACGCAATTCTATTTCCTGCTACATAGCCGAATACTTAGCATTCATGAAAACCCAAATACCTTTGTCTGAACTCCTGGAAGACAATGCGGTTGGGGAACCCTTGTCTACAGATCCGAATTCCTTCTAGAACTCCATTACACTTTAGTTGCTCTAGAACCAGATGGTGAACCAATTTACCAGCCTAAAGGAGAAAAGCAATGACTTTAATTGTTAGAGGCCTCAAAAGGAACATGAGCCATCAGGCTGTACAAAGGTCATACCTTCTTCTCATGATTGGGGATGATGCATCGGACAAAGTTAGGGTTGGTGTTTCTGAGAGTGGTCATCAGATTTGTCAGCTGTTCTTTGTACAGTTGTCCTACTGTACGGAACATTCCTTTACGAGTCTTGACGGCTCCATGCAAGGATTCAGCCATTCCGGCCACTTTGTCCAATCCCACAATTCTGTCCACTGATGAAAACAACGAAAAACAACACACATTATGCCGGAAACCAATTTAAGAGTTAAGAGAACTTTTCTTGTTTATCTGTAGAGTCTTTTAGTGTCCAGGATGAACAGTAGCAGACCACCTGCATATTACACACTGGCAGAACCAGACTCACTTTTCTCTGTGACGACCTAAAAGCCTGACAAACAAAAGCTCAATGCAGCAGGTGGATTGTCGTCAAAACTTGTTAGACATTAGTGACATCCGAAATCATACTCAAATTACAAACCATTAAAATCATCTTCTCATAAAGTGACATACCATCCTTCCAGAGCTCAGACACAAACTTGTCTGATGATTGGTTGAGTAGAGTAGCTACATTGTCATTCAGAGGGTCCATGTTTTTCATTAGCCATTCAGTTGCCTTGTAATCAACCTGTAGAAGACCGGACGGACACATACATGATACACTTAAAAAAATAACATCCAATAAGGCATCTCCTCTTAAGCCCTTTTTTTTGGTTTTATATGGGGAGGTGAGGGAAATGTAATGTTTTAGAGCATGTCGAAATGTATTTTTCATTACGTTGTGATGCGTTCACTTGCCCACCTCAGCAATTTTCACAGACATTACCGATCCAGTGTGACTTCATGAAACATACATCCACAGTATCAATTACTTTACAAACATATGAGAAACTTATCTTGTTCAAATAGTGTTTAAGTCCCATAATGGCTCTTACTTTGCCAGCATAGTGAATGATACAGAAGTCAGCATCATCTTTGAGCTTCTTGGGTTTCTGGAATTTTGAGTTGCTGCCCAATTCCTGAACAACTTTCTCCACAAAGGATTTGTCTGTGGCTTTGGGAAACCAGCACTCCTCATCCAACAGAGCCAGGATTCCTGGAGGACCAGTCTGAGAAAAAGGAATCAAGAGGAAAAAAAAAAGAAAGGAAAAATCAACGAACGAAGGAGGGTTTGAGACCAAAACTGTATTCTACAAAGTTTGAAGAGGAAAGGATAAACCCACAGGCTTCTCAATGAGTTCAATACAGGGCTGAAGGTCAAGGCCGAAGTCGATGAAGCTCCATTCGATGCCTTCACGCTGGTACTCCTCCTGCTCCAGGATGAACATGGTGTGGTTGAACAGCTGCTGAAGCTTCTCATTGGTGTAGTTGATGCAGAGCTGCTCAAAAGAGTTCAGCTAAAGAGAAAGAAAGCACATTTTAAACCAAAACGGTCCATTAGAATGAAGTCACTCACAAAATAAAACCTCTGGAAAATTTTAATTCTTTTCCACAACCCTTTCACACCTCAAAGATCTCAAATCCAGCGATATCCAGGATTCCAAGGAAAGAAGCTCCCTGACGCTTGGTCTTGTCTAAAGCTTTGTTGATGCGCATAACCAACCAGCGGAACAGTCTCTCATACATGGCTTTGGCCAAAGCCTCCACTGCAAACTCAGCCTGCTCTTGAGTCTGAGCCTTCTGAACGTAATCTCGACCCACTTTGATGCGCGGCATGAGAATGGCACGTGTAAAATCTGTCACGTTCATACCCAAGAGGTGGCACACCTTCTGGGCCGCTAATAAATGAGAAAATGGACATTGAGAACTCAAAAAAGATGACTGATTTCACACCAGAATAAACATCAAGTATAACATGTAAGAATAAAACCAAACTAAGACTAATTTGGAGTGCATGCTAATGAAGAAATTTAAACCTGTGTCATCGGGCATGGAGGCTTGGTCAGAGTTGCGTTCCTTTTTAAAACTCATGTTTCCCAGCTGAAGTACAGCAGAAACCACTTTCAAAAGACCTGGGACATGATAACCAAACATTACATTTTTTCAGAGAAGCTAATAACCAACACCACCCCTTAGAAAGATAAACACCAAACTTCAAATTCAGTCAATATAACAGAATAACTACATTGTATGATTCAACAGAGCCCATCATGTGAAACTGGAAAACTTTTCCCTGATTCATGAAAGACGTCACACCTTTAGGTGATTAAACACACTGCAGAAGAACTACAAATGAAAGATCGTCTTGTTTGAGTCTCTATACCTGTCTGCTCCTCCTCAGGGATGCCCATAATCCTGAAGGCATCTACGGTTTCAGCAAACAGTTCTTTATCCTGTTGTCCGGGGATAGTTACATTTCCATTTGACAGGAAGCGGTACTTATTGTAGTCTTCTAGGCACAGCTCAGCTGTAGAGTGGAAAATAAACTTTATAAACCTTTCATAGAGATTAGTCCTAGAGTATTAAAATTCTTGGTGTACATTCAAACTTGGTGTAAATTCACAAAACACAGTCTCCCATTAAGAAAAGATTAATTTATGTTCCTTCAATAAAAAAAAAAAAAAAAAAAAATCATACATACATACTATACATACTATACAATACTTTACTTTACATACAATACTATACTATACATACATACATACATACATACATATACACACACATACACACTGCATGTGTGACTGTTTATGACATGAAATGGTTCTCACCACGCAATTTGTCTCCTGCTCCTGATAGCAGGTAATAAAAAACATGGAAGGTCCGTTCAACTTTGGCCTGTCTGATTGCACGAGACTTCTCTAACAGATCTGACAAATGCTTGTTAGGGGATAAACCGAATAACCTGAATTTATTCTGCATGAGAACAATGAAACATAAATTGTTAGCTTGTTAATAATTTGGTTTCTTTAATGATGGTTCAGTCTATAAAAGGATACAAGTTTCGATATTGGCTCCAACGATGTAACCAGTGACATCAAAGTTTATCCTGATAAACTTTCCCTGTGAATGAACAGCTCATATTGATTCACGTCAACACTTAGTGGGATCTTTTAAGAGGAGTCAAGTGGATTTTTGTCTGTGCACACTTACGAATCGAGAAGAATTATCATTTTTTACAGTCTTGGCATTGCCAAAGGCCTCCAGAATTGGGTTAGCCTGGAGCAACTGTTTCTCCAACTCCCCCTGGCAGACAAAGAATTGATTAGATGGAATGAAGAGTGCATTTAAACGTTAAAAATGCATGAACTGTTAGCGATTAGTGAAAAAAAAGACCACATCCTGTAACAAAGTTCCCAAACCATCAATACACAGTAGACCCAGAACACTTGCAAGTGAAAGTTTTGCTTGAGGTTAAAAACAGACTTTATACTTTAACTACATTTATGATGCTAAAAACCATTTGTGCATTAAACTTTGTTCCACACCAGTGTTAGAATTTGCATTAGCTGAAGCGGTTAGAAGACTTTGCAACATACAGTAACTTATATTATTAAGCCTGTAGGCCACGGTTGTCTACATGACCAGGAAAGTGGGGCCAAAAAAAATAAAAAGGGGGAGGGTGGAGGGGAGTGTGGTTGGACAGAAAAATTAAGGAAGGAGTCATAACTCACATGTGACAGGGTGACACTGCTCTGGAGGATGAAAAAGAAAGAAATTCTCAAAATATGGGCACAAAATGAAGGGGGACTCAAACATGTTTAACCGTACGACACAACGTTCAACAATGGGATGCATGTAGTGTTTTTAGTGTATTATCAATCATGAACAAATATGCAGGTATTCACAAAGTCATTAGATACCCAGCAGGAACAGGTCTAAACCTGATACAGGAATGTGAAAGCACCGAATTTTGACTTCCTGGTCCAGAGAGAGAATGACAGAAAGAGAAGTTTCAAATCCATAAAGAAAAATCGAGAAATACTTTTGACAGGCAAAAAATGGAGGATGAAAAACAGGAAGAGATAAGAGCGATATCAACAAAATATTTATCATAATGGGGGTTGGAGACAGAATAGCTGATGTTAAAAATGGATGTGGTTATTTATTTATGAACAGCTCTGTCATGACAATCAGCACTCTCGTCGCATCTGTCAGTTGTGCATGCAAATGAACATTTGCTTGTTTATGACTTTTCCATGACTCTGAACTCAACAAACAAAAAGGTTTTGTACTCACTTGATCTTTCTTTGTTTTGAAGGATGATGCTACAAATGCAAGGTACTGAATGACTTTTTTTGTGTTTTCAGTTTTTCCAGCACCAGATTCACCCCTGGACAAATATTAATAAAGAATACGTTTTGAAAGAACATGGTACTGGTCATTTTGATATTTTATTGCGGCACTGGTATGTCACATTAAGGTCCAAGTCAAGCTTACGTGCACAATATGGACTGATCCTCACGATCTAAAACGATCAAGAAAAATTAATTAACACCGTGAGATGAACAGGAGTGCCATTTTGGCAAGAATAATGATATCAGTCATGCAGTTAGTGTTCTCACCCTGCATCATGCTCCTGTAGGCCGTGTCTGTGATGGCGTAGATATGAGGGGGCATCTCATGCCTCTTTTTGCCTTTGTACATCTCTACGATTTCTTCAGTGTAGATAGGTAGATGCTTATATGGGTTTATTACCACACAGAAGAGCCCAGAGTATGTCTGAAACAATGATTTACATCATGAAAAGCACATCTGTTTCAAGTAGACTGACTAAACATTAACTAGCAATTTAATTAGCTATCACAAATACCTCAACATTAAATGATTCTCTGTGAGTTAAACATAATTGTGCATTTTCCACAAGTTTTCTGCATAGTCAACCTGTCCATTTGATAACTTGCCAGTAAATGCACAATAATGTGTGCAGAATTCCCTAAACTTGAACACTACAAACATATGCATTTCAGACAGACTTACATAGATGAGTCCCGAGTAGTACCTCTCCCTCAGGTTGTGTAGAACAGAGGCTTCATTCAGACAGGTAAGCTCCGCCATATCCTCCACCTTGCTGAATTTGGGTGGGTTCATCTTCTGGATGTCATCCTTGTTCACCTTGATCTTCTTGCCAGAGTCAACCAGCTCCACAAGACACTCATCTCCAGTCTCCTCTTTGATGGAGCCGGCCTCAAAGCCAAGCTTCTCTGAGGGAACCCACACCAGCTTCTTAGAGGCCCAGTCGGCCTGGGCCAAAGGGTCGTTGATAGTATTGCGGTCGGCATAGAGGAACTTCTCTGCGTCTGACATTCTGGCTACATGTGAGAGAAAGTGAAAGTATTTATGGTTTTGTGGTATTAAAATATTATGGTTTTGTGATTTTAAAGTTCCACAGGATATCCTAATAAGAGGACTAATGTTCACAGAAGAGGATCTGAGAATTAAAACTAGCATGATAACAGTGTCTTTGTAGTTCCTCAGTCGTACCCAAACATCTACATGGTGACTCGTTCAAGCATCTGACTCCAGTATGTGTCAATATTGTCCTAGAAAACTTGACAACCACACCTGCTCAGGTCTCTGACTGATACTGCACTACCTCAATTCTTTTGCTTCCATTCTCCTACCCTTTCCTCATTTATTCCATACAGAGTCAAATTCTGTCTACAACCCCTAATAATAGGAATTCCAAACATTCCCACACTAATTTCAGAATCCCACCATTCAGTTTTAAAAGTTCACATCCCCAAATACAAGTGCTTTTGTGGCTAAAAACAAAGTCTGACTAACCTGGAAAGTTACAAAACGTAACTGGGTGTGTGTGCATTTAGAAATCACGATTCAGCAAAAGTACACATTTTAATGTATTCTTACTTTAGGATAAAATTTAGAACCAATTAGACCACCACATTTAAAAGGTCAAGATTTCCAAAACTTTTATATTTTACAATTCATACATTTATCATTTTAATTAACATGTTACATTATATTAATTTTAATTATATTATATTGTGCTATATTCAATTTACATGCAGTATAAAATCTCAAATAAAATAACTAAACACCTAATGTGTGCCGTTTCAAACATACATAAGACACAAGCTCCTATTACTTTGAAGTGGAGGAACATCTGTTCTGAAGTAGTAATTCCTAAACAAGTTTGGACAAAGACAATTTCATTAAACGCCACACCCTGTGAAAGACTCCAGAACTCTGAAACGAAGGATAAGACCTTTATTTCTGTTAAAAAGAGCAAAAATGTAACCTAATATGGCTTAAAAGGCTTACAGCGCTATGCATGTTCAGAAATGTTCAGTAACTATCACAAGAGTCCACTTAAGAAATATTCAGAGGGCAAATAAGAAACATCAGATGAGTTTGATAAATTATGCAAAGGCACTCTGGAAAGCAAAAGATTTACGGTCTCTGCTGTAAGAGTCTAAATGGCTAAATCCTAATATGCATATTATGAATATCAGAGCAATGTTACTTAAAAAGGACTCATTTAAAAGATCTAGAAGTATGCATCCATATCTTCACAAATTTACTAGAAATCAGTTCATTACCACTAAAAATGGTCAATGTCTGCCGTTTTGGGGATCGTCTATACGTGGTCAATAAAATCATATGAATACATTATTTCAGTATCTGAGACTTTATATTTTTCTCTCATTCTGAGGGTGTTGGTAAAATGCACGAGTAATATTATATATATTATAACTTTATGTTATATATATATATATAACTTTTAATGCATATTACTGCAAAAACCAGCCAGTTAACACTGCAAAAGTTGAATAGTCTTTTACTATGAATTAAACTATGAATTTTATCAAGTCGTACTATGAATTACAAAAATAAAATAAAAATCACAAACAACTCTCCACCCCACCTCTAATATTGAGTATTATTTGAGTTTTTTTGCAATTCACAACAACTGGAATGTGCAATATGGTTACTGAAAGAACACAAAATTAAAATATATAAGGAATATATAGAATATATGATTAAAATTAGAAGAAAAAACACTAAATAATTGACCTACAGTTGGGATTTCACCCAGGTGACTCAAGGTGAGTCATACACCAGTGTACTACATATTACCTGTCCCTCAAGGGCAAAGAAAAGAGAGGCTTCTGGGAGTCAAAGTTCTCTGCCTATTCAAACTTTGAATATACTTACTTGCAGGGACATCTACACTCATTTCTAACCTAACAGATAGAAACCCAGACACCCAAAGTGGAAAAAAATAGATGCTACATGATGTGCAGTGATACCACTGATAGCACAAAACATGAGAGAGGCATCTTGAAAGTGAAAAGAGATGACAACAGCACAGCTTTAGCATACAGTTGAGATGGAAGGAGTGTAAGAGGGATAAGAAGATTAGCAGGGTGTCATCTCTGTCTGCAAGTTCATTAACAGCTCAAATACAGTCACTGTGATTAAATGCAGATGACAGCATGTGCGTGTGCACATGACATACACCTCTGCTGGGTTGCCCCACGATGGTCTGTCATCTGATTATACAAGAACAAATAAAAAAAGGAACAGACTATAAGTGAATTACAGTACAGGACAAAAGAGTTGGACAATCATGGTTTAGTAATGAGGAACAAACAGCCCACCGTGACTAGAACTTGATGATATTGAAAAATTGCTTCACCACACTGACAAACTTCCTCTAGCTTGAAGCATTAATGTATGACCTTAGAAGGCAACATTTTAGAGCTTGCAATCTTAAAAGGAACAGCCTACATTTACATTTAATTGCGTTCATACCACTTCGGTCTACATTTAAAATGGAGAAAATCAAACGTAATTATATCTGGTCATAATGGCCAAACACAACACTTGGTAAAACATCCATCATATCTCACCCTGGAATCTAAATAAATAAATATGTATATATAATATTTCTATAATATGCATATTTAATGTAAGATACCCCTTTATATTTAATATTTGTTGTCTTTCCTTTAAATGCCAATTTTATGGCAATGTAATGCAAATAATTGTAAAATGTACATTTGTTTTGTAATACAATAAAATTAGTCTTAAAATAGGCTGAAATATGACCAGATTAAGTGCAATATTAGCTTTGCAAAACTGATTTATTTGCCGTTTGTTTTTGAAGGGGGTGATGTGGGACATGTGTTTGTCTGTCCTGCTGTCACAGTGGTCACCTGCAGTGCCATGCCTTACTTTATCCCTCCATCAGCACGTTCTCTCATCCCATTGATCTTGGCTTATGTTCAATCCTTGCTTATAGTTCAAATGCCAACAGCTCTGAGATGAAGTCAACAACAGCAACACAGGAGACACCAATGCTTACAGTGACCATTTTATGCAGGGCAAGGTGAAAAAAATTCAAAAGACTTCAAAGAAATGAAAACACTCATGCAACTTTGAAACTAGCATTGTGACGTAATAAGTGAGGACTCTTGTTCAGAGTCTGATCTGAATGTGTGTCCTCAGGGCTGAGCAATTCGGGTCGTGTACTGGCCTCAGATTGGGCGTGTTGCACAGAGCACACTGATCACCTGAGCGTAGATATTACAGACAACAGAGTTGCGCGTGCGCACTACTAGCTACATCATTTTGGGTAGCAGTACAATAAAATAATAAAAAACAATTATCAACATGGCATCATATTCTAATTTTGAAAATGTTTCATTAAGCCACGCTAAATTAAAGACTATAATTTCCATTTCCCTACTATGAACGAATTTCGTAATTTCTAAGAGCAGCATAGTTTCAAGCGCGTGCGCTGGCTGATTGTGTAGAACAGGTACAGGTGCGCGCTTGTTTGCTCAGGTGAGAACTGAACTGTAGCTGAATATTAAATGTTCGCTCACCTGTTTTCTCTCAGGCACCGTTTGTTGATATGACCTGCTGTCTCCAAATCTCCTGCGTTTTTACAGAGAATGACACGGATGCGACAAATGTATCCGAAAAGCTCTGGCGTTTGTGACACTTTCCTGTTTGCTCATCGGCGTCCTGCTCTCTAGTTTCCTCTTTCTTCACGCTGCAAACTCCCTCTGACTCTTAAATCAGCTGTGTGGGTGTGTCAACACAATGTCGACACCCCTAGGCCCCGCCCATTTATATGATTGAGCGCTTCTTGGGACGTGTCAATCAAAAGATGTGCTTTCATTAATTGGTCATTTCTTTATAATTGTGCCAAAACAGTAGGTTAGACTGTTAGGTCTAGAATTTAATCATTCAATTCAATTTAATTTAATAATTTTTTTAGTTTGTTTTTTGTTTTGTTTTATACTGGAAAGAGGCATACGTTTAGAATTTTGAAAAAAATTAAAATAGATTTTACTAAAAAATATGCAATGAATACTGCAATGAAAACATCATAAATGGACTTGACACGTTTTATTACTTAAATTGCTTCTATAATAACACACACAAAAAAAATCATAATATCCCTTGTAGTTCAGAGGGAGATTATAGAACATTAGCCTAAATGCTTCATAAATGCTGGAGGAAGCTGTAGTGGAGGAAGGCTGCTGGTGGAGGTTGTTAGTGAAGGAATGTAGAACTGTGTCTGTACTTGCATTCCTGCAGTGATTTTCCTCAGTATATTTAAACATATTGTAGAGGTAAAGACTGAGAGAGAGAGAGCAGGAGACTAAAGTGAACGTATACTGCTATAAGTCACCCTAAGGATATCATAAAACAATAAACAGTGGTCAGGTGATAACTATGATAAGCTGGTCTGTAAACTACTGACACATTATCTTCATGGGCGATTATAGATATTGCATTTTACTCTGTGTGTCATTTAGGGGTTGCCAGATATGTGAACTGATTATTGTAAATTATGTTGCTGTTATTGGCAACAAAGTAAACAGGCCTCCTTTATAGAAAAATCCAAAAGTCAAAGTTCAAGTAAGGTCACAAAGAAGGTCAGACAGATTCCTCCAGGTAATCCTATGTGAAACTGACTTGTGGCAGAAAGTTTTATTATATGGAAATTAACAAAACGGAGGATCACAGCAAGACAACTTGTTTGGGAGACCTTAAAGGGATACTCCACCCAAAATGAAAATGTTGTCATTAACTACTTACCCCCATGTCGTTCCAAACCCGTAAAAGCTCAGTTCGTCTTCAGAACACAATTTAAGATATTTTGGATGAAAACCGGGAGGCCTGTGACTGTCCCATAGACTACCATGTACATAACAGTGTCAAGGTCCATAAAAGGTATGAAAGTCATCATCAGAATACTCCATCTGCCATCAGATGTGCAATCTGGGTTATATGAAGTGACGGGAACACTTTTTGTAAGCGAAGAAAATAAAAATAAGGACTTTATTCAATAATTCCTTTGTCATCGGTCTATGGCAGTCTATGGAACAGTCTCAAGCCTCCAGGTTTTCATCCAAAATATCTTAAATTGTGTTCCAAAGACGAACTGAGCTTTTACGGGTTTGGAACGACATGGGGGTAAGTGATTAATGACAACATTTTCATTTTGGGGTGGAGTATCCCTTTAAGCACACTGACAAGTATAAGTGTGAGTCTACCTGGCCTCAGGTGGGTTGATTCTTCCTTATATGGTATGAAGCGAGCAGAGAGTGAAAGGATGGGCTGTAGTTTAAGCAACAGTGGTTTTGGGTTACCCATAACCCCACTGGCCCTCCCCATTTTCTACTTTCCTTCTTCCTGTTCATCTGAAATGCTCAGAGGCATGAAAGATGAAGAGATAAACTGTCAAGAGAAGGCTTGCCACTACATGACAACACGCCAGGTAAGCAGACAGCAAACGAGCTTTCTAAACCCTGCTTGTGTTTGCACATTGTTCTGCTTCAAATACACTATGGTATCTGTATTCTTATCCATAGTATGAATACCAAACCTACGTAGGATAAGTTATTTGATATGATAATGAAATGAAAAAGTGGCTGGTTTCTAAACTATGCCATTATGTCAGCTACTTCTCAGCCTGATGCAGTTTCCTGTCATTTATAGGCCCGGAGGTAAAAATAGACAACTGAGATGAAATAACACATAACAGCAGTGCCCTGCAATGTCTGCTATACAACTCCTAAAACACTTTTAAAAAGCATCAAAATTATCAAAACATTTACACTGTTTCCTCTGATCGTTCTATCTATCAAAGAATCCTTACAATGTATCACAGCTTCCACACAAATATTAAGCAGCACAACTTTTTCAACACTGCTCAAAAATGTTTTTTGAGCAGCAAATCAATATATTAGTATGATTTCTGACACTTAAGACTGGAGTAATGATGCTGAAAATTCAGCTTTACCACAACAGGAATAAATTACAATAAATGATTCAAAATATGTTCAAATAGAAAACAGTTATTTTAAACTGTAATAGTATTTCACAATATTACCTTTTCTTTTAGTACTGATTAAATAAATGCAGCCTTGGCGAACATAAGAGACTTCTTTCAAAAACATTAAAAAAAAAAATTAAGATTACATACTTTTTAACGGGTAGTGTATACAGTAGTGTATATATCTATATATTGTTTTAATAAGGTTTTGAATTTGTAAAATCTTTATGCACCATCACATGACAGGACCAGAGCCTCAGTAATTTGTATATATATCAGGGGGCGAACTGCAATAAAACAATTCAAGCCATTTGCTTTTAATTAAATGTTTAATTAACAATAAGCTTGTTCTGCAAGAGTCATCTATCTTCATATTGAACAATTTATTATTATTATTATTTTTTTTTTACAAAATGTAAGGAGGGTTATACCTGAACAGTCACATTCAAGCACCATGTTACATACAGAGGCTTTATCTCACTTCAGTGGATGTAATATGTAGAAAAATGCTGGTTTAAAAAACAGCCAATAACATCAATAGACAAAATGTCTGACAACAAGCTTTACAGAATATTTCCACCAGTTCAGTTTCACAATCTCAAGAAAAAAAAAAAAAAAAAAAAAAAAAACATCAGAAATGAGCTTGAACACATTCAGTAAATTCTACAGAATGAATTTGTTTATTGAAAACAGTAATTTGTATGTAAAATGGCAAAAAAATAATGTGAAAAACAGTTATTTACAAAATGTATATAATCTTATGGTGAGACCCGGACAGTTGGCAGAGGTCTCCCATTAACCTTAGGATGAAACCTGAGGTAATTCCTTATAGTCTCTGTATTTTTGGTTCTGGATTATATTACCAAATTGACTTAACCTGCCAATAATTCTAGGAAAATTCCAAGGGAAAGCATTCACATTTTATACAATGTAAGATATAAAACATTTGCTACATCCTGTACATATTTGTTTCCTTTACATCCCACCTAGCAGGTGCTGAAATTTTCTTAAATATATTACAGTCTCCTCTCTGTACAGCTATAGTTTTGATTCTCTATAACCCTATTTCTGAATAATGCAATAATTTGCTCCATGGATACTAAACTCAAATACTTAGCCATAAAAATAGCGCTAATAATCTATTTAATATCTTTCAAATAAGCTTACTAGTAGTTTGCTACATCCTACCAATCTATATTTCCAAAAAATAGAATTGATTTTCTTCCGTTCACTCTTAAATGTCAGTAGATGTTAATTTAAATCTTAAATTTCACAGTTGATATTCAGTTTCTGTATGGCTGTTAGATGAGAAAACCTTTTTATAATGTACACAGAATGTTTATATGTCACTGTCTGGCATTATTGATGGAAATACACTGCAAATTTACAAAGATGAAAGATTATTATCAGTTGGAACACTAGCCTTGAATTAAAAAATACAAATAAAAATACCCACCCAATAGATGAGAGACAGGTACTATGAGGATTCAGACAAATATGAAACGCAGTCAATACAAAATAATCCCAGTTCAAATGAGTGGCTATTGCTGTCATTGTCTCTGTCAGTCAGTAGGGGGCAGTAGAGGGGAGTACGGGGAGCCTCTAGACCTGAGTGGAGTATGATCTTGTGAGAGAGGGTCTAGGGCGAGCGCAGGTAGAATATTCTGAAGGCATGTCTAGACTGCGCTGGAGATGGAGCGACGTGAGTGGATGAGGACATCGGGAGGGGCGGGGGCCAGGTATGGCTGATGGTCATGTGATGCCTGTGTACAAAACCCCTGGAACCTGCTGAGGATAGAAAACAAAACATTTCTGAAAGAGTGCAGAAGGGAGAGACCAGGGTCAAAGTGACATTTCAAAATATTGAAATTTTTTCAAAATATGAATTTAATGTGGGTTGGGGCAAAAATGGCACCTAAATGAACAAAAAAGCTTCCCAAATTCAAGATAAAAGGGTCAAAAAATGCTCCGATTTTATGCCCCTACATTTACAATTTTTTTCATCATATTGCAGCTCTACCATATAACAGTTCTTTTTTTTTTTTTTTTTTACTTTTTTTTGTAGGTTATTTATATTATGCAATTGTTCTGTAAATGAACGTATGCCACCTTTGAGCAGCATTAAACAATCTGTAAATAAACATAAATGCTGTGTCAGATGCAGCTTCTGTTCCATCTCTGCAGTATAAATATGGCTTTTGTTGATGTTGATAAGATGTTATTATCTATAACAGGGGTTTTCAACCTTTTAGGACATGCGCCCCCTACGTTAATCTAATTTCATTTGCCATTCAGTGTCGATTGATTACAATGGGTTTTACTGTGTCTGGTGTAGACGGTGTTAGTTATACTGAAACATTAAAAATATAAACAGTAACCCAAATTAAGTGTGACGGCTGAGCCTGTTTTTCAGTCGGTTTAACCATTTTACCATCTCTGGTATTATTTTTGTTCTTTTTTTCTCAAACTTCAGAAATCCAATGAAGATTTCACTTGACTAGCTGGGAGAGTAGTCAAATTGCCCCATCTAGTGGATTTTGCTAGGAAAATCTTTATTCATAGCTGTTTCACTCCAGTGTGTGCTTCTGAATCAACAGTTGCTTGCCTTCTTAAAGAGATCATCGGATGCCCATTTTCCACAAGTTGATATGATTCTTTAGGGTCTTAATGTAAAGTCTTTGGTTAAAATTTTGCAAAGGTAGTGTAAAAGAACACCTTTTTTACCCTATCAAAAACAGCTCTTTTCAGAGCAAGCCGTTTTGTTGTATTTTCCTTTAAATGTTAATGAGCTCTGCTGACCCCGCCCCTCTCTTCCAGCTGCTCTCTGAGGGACTGTTTACTTTAGCCGCTTGCATCATGAAACTTGCTAATTAGCAAATTATTAGGAAAGGCGATTTGGAAAGATTCATTAAAAAGCCTTATACTAAATTCTTCTGTTGGTGAAGCTTGATCACAAATGATTCGTGCGAACATAGACGCATTTATGTAGATCTGGGGCGCGTTCCCTTCAAAAACAAATGTAATCCACTTCAGCAGCTCAGATGTCGGGAGTAAATGACTACTGTTCTGTAACAACAGAACACCTCAATCGCTTAAGGGACATTCTTGTCTACGCCTGCTCCGGCGGTGAAACAATGGCAGGCTCATGACTGCTCACTCAGGGCGGGTCTAAGGTAAGACGCCAGTCCAGTCTGTGCTGAAACACTACTGTCAAACTATCGTGGGAGAGGACGTCACACAGACAGGCATCTGAGATCAGCTCGATTTGAGAAAAGGGAAATGATTTAATGAGAAAAAAAAAAAACGCTTGGTGGATTTCTATCATTATAAGGTGGTTGTGTACACACACTGCCAGCACACATTTCAGTTCAAACAACTTGTAAAAATGCATGTAGCATCCGATGACACCTTCAAGGGGTGCTGGACCCACAGGCTGAAAACCCCTGGTCTACAGTATTGCGACTGATTGAAGCAACTGGTTAAAGTTAAGTATTTGAAGTAAAATGCAAAACACATCTAATAAGGTCATTACAAAAATGCCTTTACAAAGTAAAAATATGACCCTGGAAATCAATGCCAGAGGGCAAATGTTGTCTCCTGTTGAAAAAGTTCATCTCTGACCCTGGATGCAATACTTGTTTAGAATCTGGTTAATACAAGGAGGCTATAATATTTTTTGGAGCAGCCTTTACCTCTAAAGCACACCTATGATGCCTTAAAATGCTGTCTAGGTAGGCTGCTAACTAGTTTTTGGAACCGAACTAATGAGAAAAAAAACAATGCACCAAACTCCTCTTCAGAGCCAATAATATCAGTATTACCACATTCTGGATATATGATCCCATTCATGGCTATTTAAAAACCCCAAGTATGTGGGCAGCAGACCTCTTTCAGTTGAGGATTAGATACATTATTATACAGTACAGTTAGCTGTTAGCTCTTGTTTAGATTTCCCACGCCTTCCTGGTGTCCATTGCACCCACCCGTCACCCTTACCTGAGGGCCACTTAACTTTTCGAGTGGACTCTCTACACAGGGCATGGCCACCATGGGCATGTTGAGCGAGGGCTCTGGGCGTGGAGGGTGCACAGGGGGCGGTAAGGGTGGCAGCTGAGACTGGGTCTGCTGGAAGTTATTGATCACACACGTGACCTGGAGGTGAACCAAGAGCAAGGGTTAATAATGACACCAAAAACGTGCAAAGCATTTACAGTATGACAACGCAGGGTCTGCTTCTTGTGGATTAAGGCTTTATGCCCAGAGCATGTTCAACCTTGGCATGGTTGTGATTGGACTTGTTTTAAGAGGATGAAGGATGGAATCTAAAGCAAGTGGATTAGCTGCAGATTCACTAAACATCTGAGTACTAGTATTAACAGGTATGTGCTCAGAGTAATGACCTGTTTTACCCTCTGACATGGCGTGAGACTTTAACCGTGTCCCAATTCACACTCTATCCATCCTAGATAGTATGCAAGGATGTGTGCAATCCAGGTGGCATTCTGGCTCGTTCATTATTTTGGGGTGGGTTTTATGTCATTCTTGTTCCTTCACAAAACCTTGTTCAACCAAAGTGGATGAGTTTGTGATGGTTTTCTTTGAACTTTTTCAATTGTAGATAAATGTATTTAGCTATATGTTAATACTTGCCAAAGCCAGCCAAGGCTTCATGATGCAACTTTATGATGCAGATTCCAGCTATTCGGCGATGTGGTACATGCAATGCAATGTATGCACTATTGTTCAAAACACTGGGGTCAGTAAGATTTTTTAAAATGTTTTTGAAATAGCCTTATAAGCCCACAAAGGCTGCATTTATTTGTTATGAAATATTTCAACAATTTAAAATAAAGTTACATAAAATGTAATTTATTCCTGTGATGCAAAGTTGAATTTTCAGCATCATTACTGTCTTACATGTCACATGATCCTTCAGAAATCATTCTAATATGCTGATTTGCTGCCCCAGAAACATTTTTATTATTATTATTATTATTATTTCTTAATATCAGTTATCAATATTGAAAACAGCTGTGCTGCTAAATATTTTTTGTTGAGACAATAATACATTGCTGAATAGAAACCTCAAAAGAACAGCACTATTTGAAATAGAAAACTTTAGTAACACAAATAATGTCCTTACTGTCACTTTTGATCAATTTGATGCGTCCTTGCTGAATAAAAATAGTTAATTTCTTCAACTGTTGAATGGTAGTGTATATTCTCAAACTGCCTGGCTATGGTGTTTGTTGGTCTCCAAGGTTGGCAGATTCTCACCAGAAAAGCAGCGATGGCTCCTCCAGTGAGATATCCAGCTAGAACATCCGACCAGTGGTTACGGTACTCAGCTACACGCACGATGCCCACCAGAACAGCCAATGAGAGGAAAGTCAGACAGAGAGTGGGTTTGGTCAGCCTTGTGCCTTTAGTCCTCCATACCAGAGTTATATACATCTGCAGAAAACACAAAATACACTTTGCTATCGTGTCTATTTGCTCAGCAATACAACACCTCAAACACCCCAAATGTACTGTAGATTAATTCATGCATCATGCTCTTGTCTATTATTTTTAAGTTATTTCGCCCATTCTTTCCTTTTATTTTTATTTTCCATGTGTTGTTACTTCAAAACACTGCCAGAAGGCCAGCAGCATCTCTTCTCTTCACTGTTGCAGATGAAGCTGGAGTTTATTGTGTGCTGCTCAATGGAGTTTTAATTAAGCTGTTTCTCAAATTATGTTCTTCTCATTTTGTTGCCTGGGCATCCACTTCTGTCTGTGATGGTTAGATCCAGTAGTTTATGAAATAGTCTTCGTCCCTCAAAAGAACATCACTAATGGGACTAATTGGTTTCTAGAGGAGCTTGTTTCTTTTTGGCCTTTTTTAAAATTAAAATTTGACTTGGAACTTTACAAAGACTTACAAGATATACAAATGCAGGGGCGTGTTTAGAGTTTTGGGGGCCGTCGGTGCCTAAACATGCTACTATACTTCATTAAGTGTACAAGACACTGCACTGCCATATCCATACTTCATTAAACAGCACAATCGTTTTCAAGTGTGCTAATGGAAGGATGTTGAGTACTAAATCAACACATTATGATAATTTCTTAAGGATTATATAACACAAACTTCTTAGTAAACTGGAGTAATGGCTTTGGCATTACATTGCCGATTGTACTTTGCTAATCACAGCCAAAAAATGTATAAATAAAAACAGTTATTTCAAACATTAACAATTATTTACAATATTTTCTTCTCCTGTATATTAATGAAATGCTAAATTGGGGAATTGAATTATGAATTTCTTTCAAAAACAAAAATGTCTTAAGAAATGATATTGTGCAGAATATAGACACACAAAAACGAAGGTAATCCAATATATAATTGAATAATAATCCCAAATGAAGATCCATTCAAAACACAGGGAAACACAAGCAGCATTCACAAATAATATCCGGCATTGAATGAACTGAGGAGGGAGACTCAATACACAACAAACGTAATCAGGAGAAAACAGAACAGGTGAGGAGCTATTAACTATTAAGGAGACAATTGAGGGAATGAACCGAAAGGCAATAGAACAAAACATCCAGGATGACCAAACTCAATGCACACAAAGAACAAAAAGATCCATAATTGTGACAGATATCTTTTCATTTACTACATTAAAATATTATTATATTTTGGAATCATGAATTTTTTACCCGGAAACATAAAAATGTCTTAAGAAATTATATTGTAAACTTTTAAAATGTAATTAATTTTAAACTGTAATTTTTATTGTATTTTTATTCAAGAAACAATATTGTAATTTGGATTTTGCCATCACAGCAAAAAAAAAAAAAAAAAAAAAAAAAGTAAATATCTAAAATTATGAAAGCTATTTTAACATTAGTAATTATAATAAAAACATGTGATATAGTACATATTGTAAAAATATATTAAAAATGTATTGTATTTTGGTTAATTAAATGCTAAACTGGGGATCAGAATCCAGCTATACTAGTGAACAGTCAGATATGCTGATATTATATTTTTTTCAGCAGGGTCATGACCATATATTCTGAATTATCATTGTAAAGGAGCTCTGTCATCTCTTCAGTCAGTTAAAACATCAGCATTACTGAAGTAAAGGATGACTGTGATTTCTTAATACGCTGTGTCATGTTTGATTTCTTGTCCTGGATGTACTCACCACTGTATAGACAGCTGAGTACATACTCAGCGCCGCGTCCTTGGAGGGGAAAGATTTACGGGCGGAGGCGATAAGGTAAGGGTTTCCGGTGCACGCTCGCCGCTCTGTGATGTACTGCACCACTGAATGGCAGCCCAGTGCTGTGTAGTTTGGGCGGCAAGTAGACAAGAAATGAGGTGTCTGGTTTCCTGTCACTACCTGCCCTGCATTAGCAAAGATGGTGGTGGTAAAGAGGCCAAAGGAATACACACCTGAGAACAAGAGGAAGAAATCATTTAATCAACCACTTGATAATTATAAGAGGATTTTCACATACTGATGTAATACAAAATTTCTCCAAATCTGTTCCAGTGAAGGAACACATTCATCTACATCTTGGATGGTTGAGGGTGGATACATGTTCTGCAATTATATGTTGAACTACTCCTTTAAAATAGAAAACAGTATTTAAAATAAATGCAACCTTTGTAACTTTTAAACAGTAGTGTAAGGTGCTTGCACACAAACACACAGACCCAAAAATCATAATGTAGAAGAAAAAGTTTGATGCTTTGTGTCTGAAAGATTAACGATTTGCATAAGAACAAAAAAAAAAAAAAAAAAAAAAAAAAAAAAAAAAAAAAAAAAAAAATCGAAGCATTGCTTACCAAGAAAGCGGACTATGCGTCTCAGCAGCGGGTTGAAATAGCAGCAGTCAGCCGTAACAATTGTCTTCTCCTGCGTGGCCTCAGGTTTAGTTAAGAAGGATGCGAGCTCCCCCAGCAGAATCTGCAGCAGACAGACACAGGAACGAGATTTATCAGGTGCACATAGCTTACAGAGAACAGCGCTTAGGGGGGAACCACAATATTTTCCTTAAACTGATTAAAATGATTGCCAAATGTACAAGGAAACATTTATCATTGTTCAGACTGCTCGTGCTCCAATACCAGAATTTACAAGAAAATCACGAAAATGAGAGAATCTCATTTTCAGTCGTATACATGTATAAACGCTAAATGCACCAGCACAGCTGAGACAGGTTATATCTGTTCAGTATGCCCTAATGGGATTGCATTCATAAAACATGATACCTCACAGATTGGAATGCAACATCACATACTGAAAATCAATGACAAGTAAAAGTGTCCATGATTACGTAAAAAAACAAAACAAAAGAGTAAACTCTAGTTTAAAACATGTCAAGTTTTTAAAAATGTACTCTATACATTTGTGTTGGTGTTAAGACACTCCTTGACATAACATGAAGCTCTTCAGATAACATTTTCCATGTTTTTGTGTTTTTTTCTTCTTCTGCATGTTGGTTACACCATCAATAAATATTTAAACATTTTTTTTTTCATAATATCTGGACTGATCACTTTTCTAAAAACAGCAAATTGAGTCTTAATTCAGAAATTAAAAACATGCTCATCATATATGCAGTTTTTTCAAGCCATTGTATTAATGAATTGCATTTTCAGCAATTACATTCAATGAGAAACAAATGATATCAATACCAAAAAAAAGAAGAAGAAACTCCAGAGCAGAAGACGAGCAGAAAATACAGTACTTTGTCTGCTTTCATAAAGTAATCATTTGTTATGGAGTTCAGTGTCTGAGTTGGTTCCATCTGTGAAAAGTTTGTGTGTTATCTCAAACAGCAGAAGTCTGGCACTGAATGTCACAGAGATACCTTTTTAAGAGTTACTAAACCAAGTCTATTAAACTATTTAACATCCACAGACATAAAGATCCATGTGAATGTGTGGTAAAAGCAGTGCTTGTTATTATGCATCATTGCCTGTGCTAAAAGATCTCATCCTCTGTCTAATGCCTAATTTTTCTGAGTTCACAAATGCCACTCTAACCCTTTTACTAAGGGGAAATGGAAATTATTCAGGGACATAAAAGCCTGAATTTCTGAGTAACCATCAAATTTTAGTGTTGCTTCACTAATTATATTTTGTGGGGCATATTGTGGCGTTTTGAGGGCTCTTGTCTTGTGGAATAACAAAAAAACAAAACAAAAAAAAAGGCAAAAATAGACAGAGGAAGAGAAAGAGAGAAAAAAAGACATAATGAATATTTCACTAGAAAACTCTTGACATATCCGAAGCGCTCTGAAGCCGCAATGTTGAAGCAGCAGTGATACTGTCAGCCATGATGCTTTCAAATCCTTAACACATCACAACTACAACACACCTGCTCTGAAGAGTTTCAAAACTCTGGAAAAACTGACACACACACACACACACACACACACACACACACACACACACACACACACACACACAGATAGATAGATAAAAAATTTGGAGTTCAATTAATGCCTCAGTGTCAACCATTAAAGGAGCTCAAAGTTTGTGCAAAATAATGGAACAAAAATGGAGTAGCTACTGTATTCAATGAAAAAATTGTTCAATCATTAAAAAGGGATAGTTCACACAAATATAATAATCCTGTCTTCATTCCAAACTTGTATTACTTTCCTTTTTCCATAGAACACAATCACACTAATTTTCAATATTGAGAATTATACGCCGATCAGCCACAAAATTAAAACCACTGACAGGTAAAGTGAATAACATTGATTATACAGTATAATAACAGTGGCAAATCTCAATAGGTGGGATATATTACACTCTCACTCTCTGGGGTGGTACCTTTTTAAAAGATACACCTTTGAACCTAAAGGGTCCATAATGGTACATTTAAGGTAAGGCCAGATAGTGATGACTGGGTCTGATCACACAGAAGAGCTACTGTAGCTCAAATTGCTGAAAAACTGCTGGCCATTATAGAAAGGTGTCAGATCACACAATGCATCACAGTTTCCTGCTCATTGGCTACAATAAGCACACCAGAACTGGACCATGGGACAATGGAAGAAGGTTGCTTTGTCTGATAATTAACATTTTCTTATAGATCAAAAGGAAGACCAGGCGCGTAAGTAATTCTCAGTCTGATTGAGCATCTATGGGTTGTGCTGAACTACATGATATTAAATAGGTGGTTTTAATGATCAGTGTATATAACATTTAAATATGGCGATTAAAGGGAAAGATGACTTAAAATTTTTCCCCACTCATCGTATGACTTCAGAAGATGTATAATAGCTTTATATGGACAACTTTTATGGTACTTCACTGGAGATATGCAGTAAAATTCCAAATACGATGAAATGGGATTTAGAATAACCTAGTAATATTTTAATGAAAAATAAATGCAAATTTCTGACTTGACTTTATGACACATTTTGTGCTGTGGAAATGATGTGGAAAGCTGAATGTATATTGTCTAGCCTGGGAAATACTATGACTTTAAAATGTGTGTTCAGGACAAACACAACTTTAAAACATAGCACACAAAACACTAATGGCTAATTTGTGCACACAAATGAAATATTCTGAGTAGAAAATGAAACCAAGGTGCTATAAAACAGGTTACCAAACTTGACAACAACATAAACCAAAGCAACAGTGCAAATTACACAATTGCAAAAATGCAACTTTGTTAATTATTCATACCCCAATGCATGTTGGGATTTTACTTTATTTAAAAAAAAAAAAAAAAGTTCCATATTGCTAGAGCCATGCACTACTGTTTGAGTTACAGGAACACTACTTAATTTATTTAAATTATACTATTAAAAAGCACTTAAATTTGTGGATAATTCTTTTTATATTTTGGAGTCTATACTTGGTAAGTTACTATAAATGTACAGTAACAAACTGTGCGAACTGTCCTTTTAATTCATTGTTTGAATTGATATGCCACAAATATTCTAAAAGTGACATCGCCAGCAAGCATTTCGCTGTAGTTTTGGCATAGATAATGAGAAAGAAACGGATAAAGCAGCAAGACGTTGTCAGTGTTCAGCACCAGCAGAAAAACCCCAAGGCAACATCATCTTCACTAAACACAGATGGAGCTGTCATTGTCATGTCATATACCTGTAAATTAAGATGCATAGTTGAACTCGTCCTCTAGAAGCTGTAGCTAGAGAGGACAAAAAGCATGGTCTTTAGAGTGGATTAATGGAAGTTGTTGAAGTGAAGTGCTTACATGTTTAATTGATGAAACAGCTCTGCTGACTTTGAGGGGAAGACAGACGGAGGGAGGGACGGGGACAAGGAGTTCAAAGCAAAAGGAGACGGAGAGAGAAAGATTGATAACAAAATCAAACTCCAGAAAGAGGGAGAAATAAAAGAGGAAAGAGAGATGATGGCTGAAGTGAATGGTATGAATGTCTGTTTCCTGAGGAAATCATATAATGTGTAAACAATGTAGACACAGACGTTCCGTGGCAGCCGGGAGTCTGTCAAATCAAAAGCTTCTAGTAGAAAAATAGAGCACCAAAAAATGTAGGCACTTAGTGATGTCAAAAACCCTCTGCGGTCTATAGTGGGTGTCAAATAATAAACCACACAAACACCACAGATTGCCTTGAGGTGTTGAGAAAACAAATACAATCGCAGAGAAGCACTGCAAGTCATTGAAACAAATCAAATCAACAACAATATTACAGTATGAAACTATTCATGTATAGTCTACCAGTCAAAATTTTGGAATAATAAGATTTTTTTAAAATGTTTTTAAAAGAATTCTCTTATGCTCATTGAGCCTGCATGTATTTGATCAAAAATACAGTAAAAACAATAGAATTGTGAAAGATTATTACAGTTTAAAATAACAGTTAAATCTACTTTTTTAATGGTTTTTGAATGGACAGTTTCCACATAAATATTAAGCAGCAAAAACTGTTTTCAAAATGTTCCAATTCAGAATATTAAAATGATTTCTGAAGGATCATGCAACACTGAAAACTGTAGTAATGGCTGCTGAAAAATCAGCTTTGCATCACATGAATAAATTACATTTTAAAATCTAGAAATTAATATAGAAAACAGTTTACTGTAAATTTACTGTAGTTTTGATCAAATAAATGCAGCCTTGGTGAGTGTAAGAGAAACTTTTGACTGGTAGTGTACATTTACATATTATATCTAAATATCTAAATATAAATATACTGATATGTTTACTGCAGTTCTGCATATTATTATTTTATATGTGTACTGCATGAAGTCTTAAGATTGATCAAAGATGGGATGGCATTTTTACGTCAGATTGGATGCCAGCAGTACTTGAACCACCAACTGTTATTTTACCCAGAAAGCTGGCAGCCAGAAGATTTGTGCACAAGGACAAAATTTACTTTAATTATAGCACTTGACAAAGGTCAAATTAAATGAGAAGAAACATTGTAAAAATACAGCTTCCAGAAATTACATTTCTGAGAGGATACTTGAGCCAAAAAACAGCAGGTAATTTGCTCTATAATTTTTATTGAGGTTGTGAGAGGAAAACACAGATGTGTTTTGCTTAAGTCTTAAAATATGTGTACCAAATTTACATGACCTTTTCTGGAAAAATTAGTCTTGTCTGAATAGCTCAAAAAAACACCAAAAATGTCAGTGACCTTACTGAAAGACCAGGGGCCAGTTGCATAAACACAGCCACGATGATAAGAGTGTCTTAAGAACTAGCAGTTACCCAAGTGGTAGTCTCACGTAGCCAGACTGACGGCTGAAGGTCTGGAATCCATGGCAGCTTTCATTGGCCAAGGCCCGCCCATGAGGCCATTTTACCGACATGTCAAACAACCAAACATAGTTCATTTCGTTTCAGCATCACGTTTTGAGGCTTCAAAGTTTCTATGCCGTGAACTTTAAATATTTCACATACTTTTGAGAACCCAAAGTTTAGTTGATCCTGATAAGCGCTTGTCATCACAGATGTAAACATGATGGCTTTCTTCTTTCGTGAGGGGGTTTGGTGCCACGGTATCTTTGTTTCCGGGTGGAACGTTAAAAAACACAACACACACATCTCCCGGAAATCCTGTATAATTCAGCCAATCTGATTACGACTTCGAAACTCCAGAAGTGTTTCCACTTTTGTGTTCCATATGCATCAGACGTTCAGCCAGCAGTCCGTGGGCATGATGTCTGAAGCTGAGACTACCCACGTGGGGTATCATAATAATCCACAAGTAATCCACATCACTCCCATGAAGTGAAAGGCTGCATGTTTGTAAGAAACAAATCCATCATTAAAGCATTTTAACTTTTAACTGCCAAAATCTAGCCAAAATCCATAATCCATAAACACATCCTCCTGTGAAAAAGACCACCCCCTATTGTCCTCTCACATCAAAATAATGATTTGTTGGGAACAGTTTTGGACTTATTTTTTGGCTTGATAAGTGCATATTTCTCTCTTGTGTCAGACAAGATAACTTTTTCACTGAAGAAAGCAATTTTATGGATGATGGACTCATATTTTGTCAAGAAGCGAGAGCTTAAAGTTAAAATGCATACAGCTTTTCACTTCACAAGACGTTAATTGATGGACTGGAATTATGTGGATTTCTTGTGGATTATCAGATGTTTGGACTCTCATTCTGATGGCACCCATTCACTGCAGAGGATCCATTGGTGAGCAAGTGCTGAAACGCTAAAGATCTCCCAATTTGTACTGATGAAGAAACAAACTCAACAGTGAGTACATTTTCAGCAAATGTTCTTTTCTGGGTGAACTATTCCTTTAAAAAAGATTATGACAAATAAATAAAATAAATAAATTAAACTTGTAAGACTCGTCTAAGCACTTTATGAAACCATCCACAGATTAAAATCAATATGAATTTCCATACTGTTAATTTTGGTGCAAGTCTTGCTGTTGGACTTGGCCGTTGAAGCTGGTTGAACAAAGAAATTTTAATGCAGATAACCAACATCTCCATATTGTGATGATTCATAGGGTGGTGCACCTGGAACAACTGTGGTTTATGACAGCCCGATCTCACAGCAATTCATATATATTTTACGAGGTGGCTAATTCGTACGAATTCGTATGACCACATTTGTACAAATTCATAAGATTTTTGCAAAATAATATGTATTTTACAAGTTGCACAATTCGTATGAATTTGTACGAATTACCTACACCTAACCCTGCCCCTAAACCTACCCAACACTGGGGTTTAGATAAATCATATAAAATCGTACGAGTGAGGTCGTACAAATTTGTACAAATTAGCCACCTTGTAAAATACATACGAATTGGTCGCGAGATTGTGTTGTTTATGAGCAGGATGGTATCACACAACCCATAGGACTGGACATTTCACTGGCAGTGCAGTGCCCCAGGCATTGGCCCACTTCTCTTCTGCCAAACCAATTCTCTCAGTGGACTGGGTACTTACAATATACTGTCCAGTCCATAGTGACAGAACAATATTCATAATTCATTGTACACATCATGTGCCTTAAAGGGGCTGTTTGGAAAAGGAACAAGGTCATTGTTTCTAGAGAGAAGAGGGAAAATAGCAGAATTGCTACTGTGGGATACTATAATATATTAAAGGGGACATTGGATGCAAAATTCACTTTTACATAGTGTTCACAAAGAAATGTGTGTAGACCCAACCACCCAACAATGACAAAAATCCATTCACATTTTTTTTAACCCCCCCCCCCCCTCAAAACGTAAACAGTCTAATTTATCAAGGCGCTTTGATTTTCTGAGCAATATGACATCACATTGCTCAAGCCCCGCCTATGGCTACTGATGGTCTATCTGGTATTAGCATATTTCAGTGCCATTTTCTCCGTGCATAAGCAGCTGTAGTGTATGGACGTTTTTTTCTAACAAAAATAAAATAAAAATTCAAATGCTCAAATTATTACATAATAAAAACTCTCAAAATGGCTTCTCAAATGCTCAAATGCAATTTAATTTCCTCATTTGGGGAAGCATGAACTATATCAAAATTTTAAATCATTTGTATTTGATATTTAATTTTCATTATCAGCCCAGTATAAACCTGTCATCTATAATGAAAAGCTCAAATCATAAATCAAATACTCAAACCAACATCGCAAATGATAAATCAAATCTCAGATGGAAACCGCAAGAGACAAATCAAATGTTCAAATGGACTCACACTTTATATGTTTTATGATTATTTGCAAATCGGCTTTCCTCTTCCATGGAAGAGAGGGGTGGGGTGAGCAGAGCTCATTATCATTTAAAGAGACGTGCAACGAAACAGGTCGCTGTGAACAGAGCTGTTTTTGACAAGGTAAAAAGGGTGTTGTTTTACATTACCATTGAGAAATTTTATATATGTAACAGACATTTTATGAAGACCCTAAAGAATGATACCAACTTGTAGAAAATGGGCATCTGATGTCCCCTTTAAAAGTAAGAGTTCAGCCAATAATAATAATAAAAAAAAATCATGGTGACCAGTAGCTATCAAATACAAAAAAAAAAAAAAAAAAAAAAAACAGCACTGAAATTTAAGTTGCGAAATTGAAATTCGGTGCTCATGGAATGTCATTTCCAGATCCACAGCACTCATTTCACATTTGTTTTTCCACACATTTCCTTGTCTGCACTAAAAAAGCAGCAGCATCAACCTTCTACTATTATTCTCCTTTGGTATTCCACAGAAGAAGAAAAAAAAAAGTCATTGGGGTTTGGAGTGGCATGAGGGTGAGTAAATGACAACAGAAAAGAAGAACTTATTAGACATGAGCTTATTTGGAAAAGATACACTAATCAAACATTAACAGTTTGCTCAACTGAATTTCCCTTTCTCCCTGAGACTGACAGTCCGCTTAGGATCTTATCTGGGTGACTTGCTTGAGGATACAGGCGAATATCTGTTGTCATAGCGTTACCATGGCATCAGTATGACAGCTGATGCACTCTTGCTCTTGCTAATCCAATACAGATCACATATAGACAGAACCACATCACAGATCACATTCATTTCCACATGCTGTCAATCAGATTTTTAGCTGTCATTTGAATACAGCAAACTGAGATATCAGTACCAGTGTGTTTGCATTGATCTGCTTATAATGTGTGCCCACTGTTATCATAACCTTCTTTTATTTCTTTCCTCTAGTTGTTCTTTTCTCTTGCCCTTTTTGTGGATTTCACACTCTGTCATTCCTGATTTCTGGGATTTGTCCTTCTGTCTTTCTGCGGGCATCTCTCCAAGTACCATATAAGGAAACTGGGTTAGCATCATCCCTCTATTTCTCTATACCCACCACCAGTCCTTCTCTCTTTCCTTCTAAAGTCTTCAGTTCTCATGCTTTATTCTCTTCTTTAAAGTCAACATGACATCAAATTTGACCCCATTTACTTTAAAGCATCTCTTTAGTCTCATTGTAGATGATTCATCAGTGCACATTACTGCAAGGAAAAACAAATGCTAGTCTTTGTAATCATTCGTCAAAATGTAATAACTTGATCCTCCTCTGAAATGACATTTCTTGGTGACGGCAGGTCTAAAATACCCAGGGAGTGCTGTTTAATAGCATTCCCATCTCACTGGAAGTTGCTTGGCTGCCGCAGGACCACCTGGAAGTACACGTTTCAAATTCTGCCAAATTCTGGGTGCTTAGATCTGCAGCCAGGTTGTTTTGAGCCATTCACTTTGCAGCTGCAGGAAAATTACATCATGACTGGCAACACTGATTGGCTGATGGCACCACAAGAAACCACACAAACCCTTAATTTAGTGACTATCCATCAAAGGCAGTATTTTACACCAAAAACAAACAGGGTAGTGGTATGCACATTCAAGCACTTGAATTCCATGGTAATGCCCACATTTCATAATCCTATCATTTTACATAAAAAAGTTGATTTGTTGATTTCTTGCTTAGTATCCCGTTTCACTCTGAAACACTGATATGTCTGACTATACCCCCCCCCCCCCACACACATATATGTATACAAAGCATATTCATTCAAAAGTTTGGGTCAGAAAGTCCTTTATGCTCAGCAAGGCTACATTTATTTTGTTTAAAAATACAGTAAAATCAGTCATTCTGGGAAGTAATATTACAATTTAAAATAACTGTTTTCTATTTGAATTTATTTGAAGTTTTAATTTTTTCTGTGTTGGGAAAGCTGAATTTTCAGCAGCCATTACTTCAGTCACATGATCCTTCAGAAATCTTTCTAATATGCTGATTTGGTGATTAAGAACCATTTTTTATTATGTTGATAACAGTATGGTGCTTAATATTTTTGTGAAACTGTGATATACTTTTTCAGCATACTAAGCATTCAAAATAATAATTTCTTAAAAAATCTTCCAGAATCCAAACCTTTGAACTACTTTTGTATTTATTTTACGAATTCATTATGCTTTTTATTTTAATGCACATTAATAGTTAATAATAATAATATTTTTTTTCTCTTTGCAAACATTTCCTTTTTTTAGTTAATATATTTTTTTAGTGCTAGTTTTCATCATTAATCACCAAAAACTAGGTTTGATGAGTCCCTTTTTTTTTATTTTAAACACAAACACAATTTTAACAGTTTTACTGTGCACACATCCTGTCTTCTTGCTACCTAGCAACCTTGTAGAATCGCCCTTCCGTGATGCTTTTCATGTGAAGGTCACAGCAGTGTACGATGCTTGTGTTAAGCAGTGTGCTGAAGTCCTGACACAGGTCATGTGAAAGGGCCTTCATTTTCTCCTTTTTTTTCATATTTCAATCCACAAACAGTCCTGCTTCTCTCTTTACTCCAGCACATCTCTCGCTCCATGCCCACATGGCCAACTCCCAGTGTTCCCAAGGCTGAGTAGGAGTGTTAAACAAAAGCTGATGCCTTAATCTAAGGCTTACTAAGATTAGGCTGTGGATTGTCTCTGCAGAGAGAGGTTAAACACATCCTCTGGGCATTGGTGTACACTTACAATAGCTGAGTGTGGATGACACGGATCTCAATGAGAATATCATATTTAATGTGTCTCTCTCTTCCTGATTCCTGATTTTTACATCCCATCCTCCCTCAAGGTTTTCTAATTCTCTGCCTCCCTCAAACACTTATTAAAGAAGAAAAATGTTATTATATTTTAGTATTGATGCAGCCCCATTAAAACTCATTGAATTTTTTATGTTTCTATAAAAAATGTTTGTAATTATTAATGATAAAATAATGTTAAAATTTCACTGCTAAAAGTCTTTCCCCGTCTGCATTTTTTTTTAAGTTGCGATTAAGATGATTTTCACTAATATTTGCTGGCCTCCAGTATATTTTGCTGTATGAATATTTGAATATGCAATACAAAAAAATAAAGATCAGATCCTCTAATTTTAAACAAAAAAATTCTGTTTTATTCTAGCTTAAAGCATTCTTTTTTTTAAATCAACACTTGAATATAGGTAGGTTTCATAAAAATGCATAATTTTGAGCACGATTGCAGAATTCTGCCATTTAAAGCAATCTAAAGAACTACCTTGCTCATCTTAGTGAAAATGAACTGGGCCTGGTTCCCCAAAACGTTCTTATCGCTAAGTAGTTCTTAACCTATTCCTTAACCTCTCTCTTAACGTTATGGCACGATTGCCGACACGTTCGTACGCTAAGTATATCTTCTGTAAGTCACACTTTCGTAAGGTTGGTCTGGACCATTCGTAAACTCTCTCTTAGCGTTGTTTGAGCTCAAGACGCTAGTCGCCGCCACTGTGCAGCAGTCTTTAGAAATCAGCGCAGCACAAGTCAAACTATGGTATTGTCACGTCCGGGATACAAGGAAACACGGTGAGAGCTCCAAATGCGAGTATGTCTTTTATTAAGGGCAATCCAAAGAATAAACAGTCCAGGCAGGGGTCAAAACCAAACATAACCAAACATAAACAAACAAGGACACAAGGCTAGATCACGACAAGAGATGGACGAGAATAAACAAGGACTCTGTGACACATACTAAGACAGACCGGTATAAATACACAGGGACATGACAAACGCTAATGGGGAATTGACTGTGCAATGATTACTAACCAGTGACAGCTGAGTGTAATGAGGAGACAGGGATCGTGGGTAATGTGGTTCATTAAGTGACAGACACCGTGGGGAAGGAGGACATCTAGTGGTTACCCAGGGAACACAACCTAGACACTGTGACATAACCCCCCCCTACGGAGTGGCTACCAGACACTCCAAGACTTCAGGGACAGGAAGTGGAGAAACAAAAAAACAACAACAACAACAACACAACCAGAAGACCAGGAGGGAGGTGGACTGGTGGAGGCAGAACAGGGGGAGGGATGGAGGGCCAGGCCCATGTAGGGGAACAGGAACAAGAAGCGATGGCTCCACCGGTAGCCAAGGTGGATCAGTCAGTTTAGGGGGCCGGGGTGGACCCGAAAGTTCAGGTTGTGCAGACGGCCAGGGAAGAACCCCCCATTTGAGCGGCCAGGACGGAACCTGCCACTCCGGGGCCCCTGTGGAGACGTGAAGGTGCTCTGGACGGCCTGTGGAGACGTGAAGATGCTCTGGACGGCTTGTGGAGATGTGAAGGTGCTCTGGACGGCCTGTGGAGACGTGAAGTGCCTCGGCTTCGGGCACCATCTCGGGCACCGCATCGGACCCCGCCTCGGGCACCGCCTCGGCCTTGGGCACCACATTGGGAACGGCCTCGGGAACCATCTCGGGCACCGCCTCGGCCTCCGGCACAGCATCGGGCACCACCTCGGCCTCCGGAACAGCATCGGGCACCGCCTCGGGAACGGCCTCGGGCACCGCCTCGGTCACGGCATCGGGAACGGCCTCGGCCTCGGGCACCGCATCGCCGTCAGGCACCGCCTCGGCGTCCGGAACAGCGTCGGGCACCGCCTCTGCATCGGGCACCGCCTCGGCCTCTGGAACAGCACTGGGCACCGCCTCGGCATCGGGCACCGCCTCGGCCTCCGGAACAGCATCGGGCACAGCATCGGCCACCGCCTCGGCATCGGCCACCGCCTCGGCCTCCGGAACAGCATCGGGCACCGCCTCGGCCTCCGCATCGGTCACCACCTTGGCATCGGGCACCGCCTCGGCCTCCGGAACAGCATCGGACACCGCCTCGGGCACCCCCTCAGGAACCGCCTCGGCCTCAAGAACCGCCTCCGGGATGGCAGCGGGCTGCTCGGGAACCTCCTCCGGGACGGCAGCGGGCTGCTCGGGAACGGCCTCCGGGCCTTGAGGAACGGTCGATGCCTGTCTCCTCCTCCGCCCTCTATGATGGCGAGTCGGCGGTACCTTGTCCAGCGACTCAGGCCTTGAGTCGGCCATCTTGTCTGGCGACACCGGTGTGAATTCGCCCCTCTCGTGCTGTGGCGCTGGGCTGGCGGCCAACTTGTGCAGTGGGCCTGGGATGGCGGCCATCTTGTGCAATGGCGCTGGGATGGCGGCCATCTTGTGCTGGTGTGCTGGGCTGGTGGCCATCTTGGGCATTGGCGCTGGGTTAGCGGCCCTCTTGTGCTGTGGTGTTGGGCACGCTGAGCTGGCGGCCATCTTGTGTAATGGTGCTGGGCTGGCAGCCATCTTGTGCTGTGGTGCTGAGCTGGTGGCCATCTTGGGCATTGGCGCTGGCTCAGCAGCCGTGACGTGAACACTCCTGGGAATCTCTAAGATCTTGTTCAACATGGAGAAGTAATCCAAGAAGGTCTGGCTGGCGGCCGTCTGGCCTCGTGGCGTGGGGCTGGCGAGCACCTTGTGCTGTGGCGCTGGGCTGGCGTCCCTCTTGCCTCGTGGCGCTGGCCCTGCGGTCATCATGGGCAGTGGCGCCACCATGGCGGATCTGTGCTTCTTCTCCCCTCTCCGTCCGCCATGGTGATACAGTGGCTATGATCCATCACACACGAGCCCCGGGTCGAAGGGGGGCCATGGTTGAGAGCGATGTTGAACCTCCTCTTGACCACTCCCTCCTCGGCGACCTCCCCTGGTCCCCCGGAAAACCACCAGGCGAGTTCCCTCAAAACTCATCCTCTCCCGCTCTGTGGCTGGGGAGAAAAAATGAGAAAACACAAAACTCGATCACATCTTTAATTAATCCTTCTGTCACGTCCGGGATACAAGGAATCACGGTGAGAGCTCCAAATGCGAGTATGTCTTTTATTAAGGGCAATCCAAAGAATAAACAGTCCAGGCAGGGGTCAAAACCAAACATAACCAAACATAAACAAAAAATGACACAATGCAATAACAACAAAACAGACAGACGAGAATAAACAAGGACTCCGTGACACATACTAAGACAGACCGGTATAAATACACAGGGACATGACAAACGCTAATGGGGAATTGACTGTGTGCAATGATTACTAACCAGTGACAGCTGAGTGTAATGAGGAGACAGGGATTGTGGGTAATGTGGTTCATTAAGTGACAGACACCGTGGGGAAGGAGGACATCTAGTGGTTACCCAGGGAACACAACCCAGACACTGTGACAGGTATGTTGACAATGTTGTGGCTCAACAATGATTTTATGTTATGGACATTTTAAGACTAATAATAAAATATGTTCGCAATGGATACAGGCCTATTTATGAAGTTGACTTTATTTGGTATCAGAACTAATATGCTTGCAGCGCTAAGGTTTTTTGCTACAGGGAGCTTCATCGAGGTCGTGGGAGAGGGCTACGGCCTAAGCAAGACCTCGGTGTGGATGTGCGTCCACACTGTCACCAATGCCCTTCTGCGCCATGCAGGGGAATTCTGATTGTAAAGTACCTTACCATTAATATAAAAGTGTATTACATAATTTTTAGAAGTCGTTAAACCCATGTCAAGAAGAGGCACAAGTGGCACAACGGGATAAGGAGGGTGGATGATTAGCGAGGGATACCCGGTTCGTCTACCCGTCACAACATACCGTGTGAACATATTACTGACGATTTGATAATTTAATTAATAGTCTACATTTTACAGATAACTTAAACTATGTTAAAATAAATGTTACTGGAATAATTTGAGGAATGTTTCATTTGCATAGAACGCGTTGTCTTTCTTAACGCCGTAATGCACCTTCGCGTGAAGTTGAAAATCGATTCCTGAGCAATCGATGCCAACTAATTCAGCACCTTCACTTGGGACAGCGCCTTTGTAATGTCGAACGTAAGAGGCAGTGTGATAAGAAGCTTCCTAAGGGACACTTCGGGGAACACACTTAGGAACATAAACAACTTTGGTAAAATATATCTTTCGAGTCTTCTTAGCGCGCTAAGATTGAGCGTTATCGGGGAACCGGGCCCTGGTTGATTTGCTGCATGAATTCCCTAAACTATTTTCATATGTACCTGGGAAAACTACACTATGCTCCTATGACATTGATGTTGGAGATGCATCCCTGATCTAGCATCAATCCCCATACTGTAATTGTGACATAATGAACAACATTCCAATCAACCAATCAGAATCGAGGGATATGTTTTCAAGAAATATCAGTTTTAGGCTTACAGTCAGGGTTAGATTCTTCTACACCCTTGTTATTCACCTTTCATTTCTCTCTGATTTTAAGAATAAATTATGGGTAGGGTTAGATTTAGGGGTAGGGATTGGGTGAGGTCTATATTTTTGGACAGTAATGTTGATCCAGGATCATCAAAAGATATTGATTCAGGAGCATGTCTTACTTGGCAAAATCACGGCTACCATTCAGTCAGAGTCCCTGGAGTTCGCCCTGCCTACTGGTACCAACTGGTACCTAGAAGACTGTGTGGACAGGGTGGGTGATGCCAAGTTTATAACGAAGCTAGACCTCCTGAAGGGATACTGGCATATGCCTCTGACCTTGTGAGCATCAGAAATCTCAGCTTTTGTCACCCTAGACAATTTTTCTTAGCTTTTGGGATGCAGAACACTCCAGCCATGTTCCAATGTATGACACATAATGTGTTGGGAGATGTGAAGAACTGTGAATTGTACCTGGATGATGTGGTTATCTATTCCCCTACCTGAGACATTTAACTGTGTGTATGATGATATAACATGTTTCTTGTTTGATTTTGCTTAAGTAAATTTTCTCTCTCTGTCTCCATTATCTCTCCACTAGCATCCTCAGACAAACAGAATGAGGTCACAGAAACACACTTATGGCAAAACCACATTACTGGCACATAGGAGCACACGGTCCCCAAACATCCATGAATGAAGGGTTGTGACATCAGCCAGCTGAAGCCTCTGACTGCATGATGCTGTATATCTCTGCTGGGCCAAAGCCAACTTCAGATCAAACAAACAGCTTCCATATTTACCAGAAAAACAGACTGCCAAAAACTCACATACTGTAGCAGCATTAATTATTTAAGGTGTATTTGTCAGCGTTTGTAGACTTCATTAAAGCATAATTAATGGACTGGTTTATTCAAAAAATGAGAATTCTGTCTTTATTACCTTACCCTCATGTTGTTTCAAACCTGCATGTTGTTACTGTTTCCTTGGAACACACACACACACACACACACACACACACACACACACAATACTTTTTCACATTGATTTTTTCATACAATTTGGAGGTTTGATTTCAAGTGATTTTTTACTGGCATTATCAGGGGTACTTGAGTACTCGAGTGATCAGCATTGCAAGTGTAATGCTGCACCAAGTTTATTCTGTCAGAAAAGGCATACATATGGAGCTGGTTATGTGATGCAAATATATAATTTTTTTTACAAATCATGCATTAAAAAAGTACTTTGAGGTCACAACATGGCATTGTGCAAGGAATCACATGAAAATGAATCTTTATTAATCAATAACCTGCCCCTGTTGTTATAATTGGCATGAAAAGGAATAAAAGTAATTGGTGTTTTACTGCCACTAATGTACTTTTCAGCTGGAAACTGCAGTGAATTGGTACATTTTTGTAGTTTTGCCAAAATGTAGGTAGAGAAACGTTTTACCAATGATATTTCATCCATGTTTCCTTAAGTAAAAAGTGGGCTTCAAATAGATTATTCACACCAACATCTAGCAACAAATACTTCAGTAACTTGGGCAAAATTTTGTTCTATCAATGTTTTTGGTTGTGGTGTGGGTTCATGAAGGTTTGTAAGGACCCTTTTTCATACGACCTCTTCTGGACTCATTATATAATACCTGATGCCTTCAACATCCCTCATAACTATTATTCTTATTCCAGTGCAGTATTTTAGATTTTTAATGCAATTCATATTCAAACATATTCTTAAATATGTTTCTTATTTAAATTAAGAGTTAAAATCTTCATCTACTTTTTGTGATCTTTACCACGATGTTTTCACTACACCTTTTCATTTGCTTCACTCTCCATCAGGGCTCATCAGGACGTGGCACGTTGCTGAATAAACAGATGGGTTTTCATGTTAATGTGCTCATGTTTGTGACTGCAAAACGACGGCTTTGTAACCAATTTCTTTTATTCCTTCCAATAAAAGTCCTTGACAATAAAAGTTGTTGACTGGTACACTATATTCCAAGTCCTCTGAAATCATATTAAATCTTTGTGTATGAAATTTAGTCATTATTTGCTGAAAATACTACCCTCCAATGTGTAGTAGTTCTGAAATCTAAATATAGCATGTCAAGATGCGTCGCAACTAGATTTGAACAGCAATCGGTCAAAGACACAGGAAAATCAATGAAGTTTGAAATGAGTCCAAACCTTCATAATACATCACATTTAAACACGACTGAAGTTTGAGAGCTACTACAAATGTGAACATTCAAAGACTTGGAAAATAATGCACAAGTCAAACTACTTTTATGGTGAATTTTTTGATGTTGTTGTTGTTGTTATATTTGTAGCTTTAATACCCTTTTTCTTATTGTATGGAAAACAGCAGCCTGGACATTCTGCCAAATAACTATTTTTGTGTTTGACAGAAAAAAAGTCATATTGGTAAAAAAAAAAAAAAAATGAAGACAAAATTTTATTTTTTTGGTGAACTACTGCTTTTAAGAAATTTAAGGCATTGTGAACTGAATTTCACTCCTCCCTGTTAAACTATCTATACTGAAATGGAACTGACCTCGATTCAGCACTCAGTGGCACTCCTCTCATTAGGGAACACAAATGTCTGTGAATGCTGTGAATTAGACAGTCACTTGACATCTTCAGATGTGGAGAGGCAGCATGTCTCAATAATTAAGCTTAAATAATAATTAAGTTTATAGCAGGAAAAGCTGTCTTGTTTAAGGCGCTAGAACTGATGGGAGAGTTTTTCCTTTTTGCTATCACCGTTTCCAGATTCTACTCTCAGCAAAAGCTAGAAACGTCTAACCGCCCACACACACTCCAAGAACCCACATATTCACACACGTGCACACACACGCACACAGGGCGCAGATGCAAACGCTCACTATCCACAAGACAAAGAGAAAAGGCAGTTACACACAAAGAGAGCATGCTCACAAACATGTGTTCCTACAGAGATATGTTCATCTGTGGATGAAAGAGAAGAAATGTCCAGATCATGTTTCATTTCAAAATCAGAATAAAAATCGAATCTTTCAAGTCAAGTTTTCTTTGATCCTTTGACATATACAAAGTCACTGTACTCAAAACTTCTTTAGCCAAAAAAAAAAAAAAATTGCTTTTATATTATTTTAGAAACCAAGCCACCAAAACAGTTTGTTTCATATTTTATCTCAGTATGACATCATAGTGTGATGAAAGACCAGCAGATCAACACCTACTTCTACACTGTTGTAGAAGGAGGTGAGTAAAAATGAGAGCAGCGCAAACACAGGATTACTTAAACAACAAAACGATAGAGATGCCTTCTAGGATTACAAGATGCTGTGCACCAAATTGTGGAAAGACAGTTTTTACATTGCTTTCCTTGTGATCCTAACACCATGTCTATGCCAGATGCAACCATTGTTACATCACGTTGCATCCCACTGCAACAGGCTACACTGGATGCAACAAAGTGACCGTTGCAGATCTCCTTCTTGCATGTTGTGTCATATTGCGCCATGCTGCAACCAGTGTAGACAGATTCACTGATTATAATGGCTTCTATTGTTTTTAGTCGCATTGCATTGTGCTGCTCACGTCTGGTGTAGACGCGGTGTAACATTAGGAAAGAGGGAATGAAGTTTATTTTTAAGTTCCAGATTGTGTCAATAAGGGTACGGTCACACAGCGACTGGACTAAAAATGGAAAAAGTTCTTCCTCAGAGTCTTTGAAAAGATTTATGTACAGATGATCCCTGTCCACACAAATCTGCAATAACGACTAAAATTGCTGTATTATGCATGCCAGGCAAGCAAGTGGCGATATCACTTTGTGAAGAAACACTACGCGCCTGCGCAAATACAGATTCCTATAGACTGAACACATAAAGCACAAGCACATGATGCCACTGATTTCACAAATTCTATGTTTTCGTAGTTTACACAGTAACGGTATCATTTTTAAAAACTCAGTCAGTTGAAAACTGTCAAGTAAACACCACCAAAGATGCTGTTGATTTTTGTATTTTTTTTTTTTTTTTTTTTTTTTTGCTTCATTTTACTTTAGATTTTTTTTAACAAGATTTTGATGCAGGCTTTTTAGAGAAAAAGATGATACAGTGCTGACTGTGTTGGATCCAACAGTACTGTAATGTTGCAACACACAAGTGTGAGTAACTATGTTTTTACCATGTGTCACTATTGCTTTGTCTGTTACTGTACTGAGTATTTATCCTATCAACCAAAATAGTACATCACAGCAGTGTCCATCTATTATTTTTATATGTAAAATTGTTGCCCAATTTACTTTGGGGAACTTTCAAGTCTTGAAATTGGCAGGCCTATCAAAACAGGATGTTTCAAAGAGCAGGGTTGCCAACTCTCACGCATTTGGCATGAGACACACGTTTCCAGGCTCTGTCTCACGCTGCCCATGTAAATCTCACGCCAAATTGGTAGCCCCGTTTGCAATAAGATATACAATAAAATATATCACTAAAATACTTTCACATTCAAACACACAGACTAGATACACATGACAAGAAAAACACACAGCTTTGCCCAAATTAAAGCTCAGGTGCCTCTCAGTGCACACAGGGAGCCTCAGGTGTCCCTGTGCGCACTGCTGTCATCTCCATGTGAAGGAAGACAAGATGGTGAGCTTTTTCCACCTTCTGCTCTCATTTGCACAGATGAGAAATGTGTGTGTGTGTGTGTGTGTGTGTATGTGTATGTGTGTGTGTGTGTGTGTGTGCAGCGTGTGTAAAAATACACAAAAGTGAAGAAAGCCTCTGATGTTTGAATCTGTGATATCTCACCATCTGTTTCTGTGATTAATTCTGTTTCAGACATTAATTCACCCTCCCTCTGATAATGAATCATTTGATACCACTGGGAAATCTTTTTTTCCCTGGCTAGCTGAATCGAGACTCTTGTGTTGACCTCATCTAGCTTTCATTCACTGCACTGCATCACACTGTGAACATCTGACCTTGTTAATATCACTTGGGACTGACCTAAATAATAATGACATGAAGTCCCAAACCTGACATCCAAACAAGAGACAGAGCAGGCCCAAAACATGCCCTGCACAAGTACATGAACGCTTCTAGCTACACTACCATTCCAAAGTTTGAGGTCAGTAAGATTTTTATTTATTTATTTATTTTTTAAAGAAATTATTACTTTTATTCAGGAAGTTTGCTTTAAATGTATTAAAAGTGAAAGTAAAAATATATTTCAAATAACTTTATATTAATCAAAGAATCCTAAAAAATATGTATCACGGTTTCCACTAAAATATTAAGCAGCACAACTGTTTTCAACATTCATAATAATTTGGTGTTTGCCATTCCATGAATAAATTACATTTTTAAATATATTAAATAGAAAACTGTTATTTTAAATGGTAATAATATTTCACAATATTACAGTGTTTACTGTATTTTAATCAAATAAATGCAGCCTTGCTGAGCAAATGAGACAAACCATATACAGTAAATTAAAACCCTTAAGCTAAGGTCAAATTAGCTAATTTTTTTTTAGCAAAAAGGTCATAAGTCCACCGTAAAGTGTAGTGATGCATCAAGAATTGCTCACACAGCTCATTTTCAAACCAAGCAGCCTTTCGGCGGTTAAAAAGGTTCATTTGTATGACCAATCAGCATGCAGAAATCTTTCACTATCACAAGAAAATGCCAATCGCATGGATTCCCATTGAAATGACTGGACTTCACGTGTGAAATGCACTGAACTATGATAAATGTGACCACACATTCAGAGCTAACTAGAGGTTTTCTTAACTCATTACGTTTGTTGCAACCAGCCATACAGATAACACCGAAAAACACTGTAGGCTCTGTTGAATTTGTCTCTTTATACATTGAACCACTCAAAAATGGTCTTAACATTAGATGAGTAACTTACACAATCTGGTCAATAGTTTTGTTTTGTTTTTTTCTTTTTGTAAGTAAACCAACCTGACCAGTACTAGGTGACCAACCAGAGCCAGCAAGAAAGTGCCCTCCCAAAACAAACAAACAAACAAACAAACAAACAAACAAACAAAAACCTTATACCAATAACTAACATCACATCTTGCTGGTCACTTGAAGTGTTTACCAGCTGATACATTTACGATAGTCTAGGCTGATTTTATTAATATTTTTTTTTACATTCTCATTTACCTTATAGTAAATGACAATTATCTTGAAAATCACAATTATTTCCCCTAGAATGCAAAGAGATTAAAGAGCAAGTCTGCAGTTCAAAGAGATTTCAATAAATCTGCTTTTCACATTTTATAGTTGTATTGTATGTAAACAACACATAAAAGTCTTGTGTGTATTTTTTATTTCTCCTTATATAAGAGGAAATAAAATGTCTTCAGCAGCAGTTTTTCTGCATTATTTTATCAAATGCATTATTTTTCTGCATTATTAATATCAAATGCATAAGATTACGTAACACACATTCATATTCAAACACACTCATTAATGATCCCACACACCCAAACAATAACGTACACACACGTGTGGCACCTCAGAGAAGTGTGAGTTTATGAATGGCAGTAGAACTCTTACAGTGACGGTGGGGATGGCAGTGACCAGCGAATACACCAGCACCGGAGGAGCTTTGCTGTCATCTTCAGGTCCTGGATACGGCTTGGAGAAGGCTTTATCGAAGCAGAAGAATCCTTGAACGTGCACCGGGAACGTGTCCGTATACTCAAAGTAGTATGCCAGGAGAACCGTTCCTGCCATGATCACCAGCTGGAAATAGAACATGATTCCAGTTTAGAATAGAAAATCCGTTCTAATATGTGGATGGTGGCGTTCTGGAATAAAACACAAGCTGCAGACGGAATCTTCGGCTGAGTGAAGAAATAAACAGAAGAAAATAAAAAAGACAATTCTCCCCCGTGAGAGAAGTGACAGAAGATTTGGTGGCATGAATGGATGCTGAGACAACGGCTAGAATCTCTTCAGCTGTGCCTATCTATAGAAATAAAAAAGAGAGGCATGGAAGACACAAATAAAGAAAGACAGGCATTTTACAGAAAAGAAAACAAGCAAATGAGAATGATCAAGGTAGAGAAGAAAAATAGGGGTGGAGGAAAAGAGATGGCAATGTAGTAGAGCAAGAGAGAGAGAGAGAGAGAAAGAGAGAGAGAGAGGAGGACTGGAAGGATGAGAGAGAGATAGAAACCCTGGGAGGGGGGAGAGAGAGAGAGAGAGAGAGAGAGGAGGAGGACTGGAAGGATGAGAGAGAGACAGAAACCCTGGTAGGGGGAGAGAGAGAGCGAGAGAGAGAGAGAGAGAGAGAGAGAGAGAGAGAGAGAGGAAAAGGGGGGGTGTGCATCTGTGCTCACAGTGGGAGAGGAAATGGGTACATCGCTACAAGTAAAACATGCAGTTCTTTTAGATTTTTAGGCAGCAAAGATAAATAGCATGCCATTAATTACAAAAATTGATGGAATGGCACTTTCACAGAATATGGTATAAAAAGGGCCTGAAACTGAAATAATCAGTGATATTATTTGCTTTTTTTCAGAATCTTCAACAAATGCTGACTGACAACCCTAAACATTATATTAGCTGTACATACAGAATGTATTGTATTTGTATTTTCCAGCAATAAACATAAAATAACATAAAAATTTATTAAAAATGCTATGGCAGAATGGGAAACAGGGTTCCATATTTAGCCTAAACTGTGGCTCAATTTATAGGGTTTGCAAGTTACGAACCACTCATTTGACAAACTTTTCCCATACATTTGAGTTGTTGTTGTTGTTTTTTTCTAATGGAATCTAATCTAACAATTCTTTCAACAAAAACACAATATTTTGTGTCTCTAATGAACAAGTGTCTTGAGACCTTCACAAATAAATCATAATTCCTGTGACATCATCGATGTGAATGGGAGAATGGGAGAGAGAGATGGAAAGTGCTGGAGTGTGACATGTATTTCGCACGCATGTGTAGGTGCACCTGTGTGCATCTGCAATGACATATTAGATCCATAACCCCCTTATGTCAGTGTTTCCCCTCATGTCCTGTGAAACTACTTATAGCATGATGTTTAGAGACATTAATCAAATGGTTTTCTCCTCATTCCAGAACTCATTATTAAAGCCAAAGTTCTCTCCATTTTTAACAATTTGAAGTTTAACCAAATAGATAATAGACATATTTTGCTAAATCTGAACAATTTGACTGATACTGATATAATTAACAAGAAACTGAACTTAAACACATTATATGATATATTTAACAATAAATGTGTAAGGCAAAATGTTTTTAATGAAATATACATTTATTCTGAATATCAGCCTATTTGCATATGTCTCCATTCATTAAAGTTACACTGGGTTACAATAAATAAATAAATAAATAAATAAATGAAATAGCTTTTATTGAAATCACAATGCCATGCTTTCATTGTTTTTCTAATGGTAAGAAAACACTGAATTTGTCTTTATTGTTGTACTTTCTGTTCAACCCTGTTGTGTTGTGATAGTTATTCCCTTTTAAAAATAACATTATATTATGGTTTCTGACTACATTTTCTAACACTGGTAAGTTAGTCTTTATCAGTATTTTATTTACACATATCACATATTTTTTCGGAGCCTAAGGAAACCTGGTCTCATCTCGGTCTTGTTGGGATCACTGGCAGAGGTGATAATTGGCAAATTCTGTTATCCATCAGTGCCTGAGTTCCTGATAAACAATTCTGAAAATCCAAGACGCTCTTGTATAAACCGTTGCCTGCTTATTACTTCATTCTTGTTCTCCTCCAGTAAGATATTTTCTGCTGACTGTTTCTGTCTCCTCCTGCTGTGCGTGCTTTCATGTTATTTCTAGCTCCTATCCCACATGAACATGAGTTTTCCGCTCTCATTCTTCTAAAAGCTATCAACAGTTCTGCACCCAGCTTTAGTCTGCTTTGTAAGCCATCACCGTGCTTCCTAACCTTTTTTGTCATTGGTAACTCAACAGCCACATCAATGGCCTTTCATCAACACCAAACTAGTATTACTAATATTATACTGGATATCATTCAATAGTATGATTTGCTTCATTAAAGTGCCAATTATTACACTGATTTACTTTTAAACAAAAACAATACTGGGTGAAAAAGACTTATTAAGTATATCCTCCTTATAATGAGAAACACGAGCTTGTTTGTCACGAGCCAACTCACAATCCTGGCCAACCATGGAGAATCGTTCTTGAGAAAAGCCTAACAATTAATTTATTTACAAATGAAATTCATATTTTTGTAATTCAAATCCTTCCTGGTAAGGAACTCACCACCTCAAAACAAATCCTGATGGCTGATTTTCGTGTACCAGTTTATCTGAAGATTCTTTTGCCAGCTTATATAAGATAAAACCATATCTGAATCCTGCCACATTCATACAGTCCTGTGTCACAGGGGGGAAAATTATGCTTTTGTTACAGCTAACAATTATGATTGCTTCATCTAACAGTTAATCAAACAAAATAACTCAGTCTTGACACAAGGCTCGGAATAATAATTCACTCATGCCTCAAACAATGTGTTATATACAGTATTCTAAACACAAACAGTCTAATACAGTTTTAGTGTGGAATTAATTTGCTGGAAGATAATAATCCTCAAACAAACACAACTCAAGAAATCCTCTCTAAACTGGTTTGGAATAAATCTGGAATACAGAGAATTAAACTTATAAAAACTTTCACAATAATACAAAAATTCCAACTACAAATCTTAAGATTTGTTTAAAGATGGATTAAACTGATCTAAAGGTAAAGACATTTACATTGTCACAAAAAAAAAAAAAAAAATTCTAATAAATGCTGTTCTTTTGAGTCATGAAAAGAAAATGTATCGTAGTTTCAAGCAGCATAACTGCTTTCAACATCGATACAAATAAGATTAACAAATCAGCATATTTGAATGATGTCTGAAGGATCATGTTAAACTAAAGACTAAAGAAATGATGCTAAAAATTCAGATTTGTTCATCACAGGAATAAATTACATTTTAAAATATATAAAATTAGAAAACAGTTATTTTAAAATATAATAATATTTCATTGCATTAATAAACACAGGCTTGGTGAGCATAAGAACATCCTAAACTCTGTTGGGTGCTGTATTATTTTATATAATGTCCCATGTGTTTTAAAGCTCAAAATAGTTTTATGCAAAATTATCACCAGGACAAGTAAGAGAAATTCAATTTCATTGCCTCGTGTGTGCCGTTTGAAAGGCAATGAAAGCAGACATAACTTTGTATACTGTGTGTTCATTCAACAACAATGCCTGACATTAAAGACAATAGCCTGCATGTTTAACTATAATGTGAATGTCTATAAAGTACTCAGTTTAGACTAATGCTTGAGGTTCTTCATCAAAATAAATGATTGTGGGGTGGGGGGGATGCATTGCACAAAGTCCTGACAGGAGTGACAAAATTGAGTTAATTTACTCTTTTTTAATGGATGTGCTAATTGCGAGCAGAAGGCATGTGCTCTTGTTTAGCAATGTTGGAGAAGAAAGGTCACACATTCACATAAACAGCAGGAAAACAGGACAGATGGGCACAAGTCAAATGAAACGATTATAAATCTTGGGCGAGTGCCGCAAATGTCATAAATACAGTTCTAAGTTTATTTGGTGAGAGAAATATGTCACAGACGTGTTTGATTACACATGGGCTTTTTAAAGAGAGGTCCCACCTGTGGCCTCATTTCTCAGAGCGAGTCTATTGTCTTTAGGATTTTTTAACTGCTGTGCCAGCAAATAAAAATTCAGCCGTCATGCTAACTCTGCTACTCTGTCAAAAACTGACAAGATGGTGACAGAGAGAAAGAAAATGTCTTTGGTAAACTTTAGCTATTGCCGTTAGCACTTTTGCACAGAAAAGAGGAAAAACCAGCTTAAACCAGCCTAGGGTGGTTAACCAGTCTCCCAGCCAGTCCAAGCTGGTTATGTCGGTTTTAGATGGATTTGTGGACCAGCTGACAGATTAGCCAAACCAGCTTCAGCTTCGCCAGGCTGGGGAGAAGATCAACTAAACCACTTAAAACCAGCAAAATCTCACGCAGAATTAAACATTTTAGTTTGTCTGTTTTCAGCAGGGTGATCTTGCAACCATTTTCTAACCCACTAATTGTTAGTTAAATAAGTCTTCCTGACAAATGACAGTTAAAAAATAAATAAATAAAAAAATTCACAGGAATATTACAGTTTAGTATTCTCACCTAAATAAAAAAAATTGGAAGGGAACTTCCCAACCAGTGGGAAATCATGCCCTCTGCTGTTCACAATCCTGCATTTTAATTCAGTCCACATAATTCAGAATTATTTAAAAAAAAAATTTTTTCCAGATCTACCTGCCACAGATATATTGCTTATTTATATTTCATCCAAGAGGCTTTCTTTAATCAGTTGACAGAAAACAAAAATGGTTGTTCTGAGACAACCATCAGAAAACAATCTGATGGTTGTCTTATCACATAAGCTACTTTGCAATTTGCTGAAACATACAGAGGGCTATATATATATACTGTGTGTGTGCACACACATACACATCAACACATCCCCTACACAAAGGGATTGATCAAATGCTTTTATGCAGAGTGATGGAAAAAATGCTTTAGTGCCACATGCAAAACTGTGGTGTACAGATGGTGGGAATGCTATTAAAAAAAGTTATGTGTTTTATTTATAGATGTACAAATAGAAAAACTTTGTTCAGAAGTGGATCATTCCTATTACACTTGTTCCTCCTGTTCCAAAAACCCCAAAGAGTCACTAGCTGAGAAATAATCTACATATTTTCTTTAGCATGCATTAGGCTAAGCAAGCTACAGTATATGCAATACTACAGTATATTGTACCTGGGGAAATAACACTGCTGTATTGAGTGCAGAAATTACTTTATTTGTAGTGTAGGCTGCATGAAATTTGGGTTTTATAACTTGTTGATCTATTTTTCTATAGATGAAAAAAAAATAAAGTGGCAGAGCTATTGAAAGTGTGGGATCATAAAACTGGCTCACTGAAGCTCATGTAGGATATTCAGTAATGCCCATACGTGGTTAATATAACTGTTTTGAGATGAATAACAAACTGGGTCTGTAAACCATCTTTTGTATGGTTTTATTGTTGTTTGTTTCAGCAAGTTACCAGATGAGTGCTGAATTGAGAATTCATAGATGCACGTCTACCAATTATTCAGTGAAATTACTGCATGATTGCCCATGTATTTTTGCATCCAAGAGAATACATTAGTGAAAGTTTTACTATTACAAAAAGTAGAAAACAAGAGACCTATTTTAGGACCAAAAAAAGAGAAAAGAAATAAAAAGAACAGAAAATAAGAGTTTTTTTTTTTTTTGTTAACTACTCAAATTCTACCAGATCTTTTTTTCTCAGCAAGCCAAATTTATTATTTATGGATAGACATTCTTTGATGTCACAGATTTAGCTTTTTCCAATAACATATTCTTCTTTTACATTGTATGTGCATTTTATTGGTTTCTACTGGGCAATTGTTTTTCTAAATGGATACATTTTCCCAATGGATATTTTCTTTCAGTTACATATTTTACGATTATATTTTTCATGCAACACATTGCATTCATCCTCTAATTTGCTTTTGACTTGCTTTTGTGATTGGGCTGCAAAGAACTAAGACAAACTGTGATCAAAGTAACGATCTTTCCTCTTGGCAAACACTTCCATGTGTTCCTCCTACTGGAAGTTCAGAATTAGTCTCTTATCTCTGGTCTTATCTAATCTCCAGCAACACACATGCTGAACACCAGCACGGGAATGAGTTATCTCCTCAGGGGGACATAAACGGGGACTTCAAAAACTGAACCCTAACGAAACATGTCTAACAGATTACAAGAACGCTGGGTGGTGGCAGCTCATGAAGTGAGCAGCTGGGCGGATAATCCAAAGGTTCCAGGTTCAAATACCAAATGGAAGATTCATGATTTAGAGAATCAATATGTCTCCACTGCACTCGATCAATAATAAAATAATCAATATTAAAAAAGTACCGTAAGTTGCTCTGGCAGTGTAAATAAATTTCTAAATGAAAATAGTTTCTACTTTTTTAGTGTTACAATGTATTGTACGTTACAACCATGGTTATTATTGTTAACTAAAACTACTTGAAACCTAATTAAAACGTAAAAAAATTGTAAAAAACTAAAAAAAAAAAAAATAATTTCAAGAAAAAAAAAAGTAAAAAAAATGTAATTAAATGAAAACAAAAAAGATAAATATAAAATCAATATATATATGAACAAAAACTATAACAGTAGATCAATAACAGGGGTTTACAACTTATACAGGTCAAAAAAACAACAATTAAAAAACATGACAGACAGAGAGATAAAGCAGGTTCATTACATATAAAAGTTTTGCATTTAAAGTATTCAAAGTATATTAATGTTTTTACATACTGTATGATGCTTACATTGCAACACTACTGAAATAATAATTTTCATACAGGTCATATATACAAGTCATTATTTATTTTTGATTCATCATTATTTCGCCTTTTTTCCCCACAAATATAGTCTGAGATCAAGCAAACAACCCTGCAGTAATGACCCAGACCCTGCATTAGAATAGAGTATAAATCATTAGCACTTTGATTAAGGTCAGTATGATAAGCATTTTATACATATGGAATCCAGTTAAACAGGTATGTCAACTGCCATGGATCAATAGTGAAGTCAGTTTCTAAATGGAAAGTTGGAAAGTAAATGAAGAACTCTTGAAGAAACCAATCAGTTCAGAATCTGCCATGTTTCAGTGTTCTTATTTTGGTGACATGGTAGAAAGCAGTTTAAGCCACACCAAGTGTTCATTGATATAGCTCATCTGTGCTGAGAAATCTTCAAGCTTTTAATGGGCAGATAACATATGTCCCACAGTGATGAGACGAAGCACGAAATGAAACCGAGCTGGAACTGCATCAAGGAAAGGGGAAAGAAAAATGCCTGAGACAATTTTACCAAATGCAACTGATAATGAGATGCAAATGTAGAACAAAGGATTTTGCGCCACAAGGGAGAGCTGGAATCCAGCAGAGAGCGCTATTTTGCTACATGAAAGCATGCTGGAGACACTGAGGAGTTTGTACAGGGCTGGTTACCAACCTCTGGCTGTGCTTGGAATACTAGCTTACTACTTACTGCATAGTATACACTGTGACAAAGCAGGCATTCCATGAAACATTTCTATACATTATTATCAAATGAACTCCTAATATTCTAAATGAGTGGCATCTGGTTATCAATGCATTTAAAAAAAAAAAAATTCTGTAACAATATTTTAACTTTTGTTTTCACTTCTGAGCAAATAATGAGTCAAAATGGAGATGAGAGCAGTAATTAAATAACTGTGCTCAGCACGCTCACTACATACTGCAGAAATAATACAAGCAAAGTTAGTATGCTATTAAAACAGCTTTTGTCCTTTTGTGGATTCAGAGGTTGCCAAATTAATCTGAAATATATAAAAATATATGATAACAAAACTTAAAAAAAATGCTAATAAACTGCCCAGCTATCAAAAATATGTTCTAAGAATGCTTTGCTAATGTTTCCATTATGAAAATGTTATTTCTGAATAGTTTCTGAACATTCAAAATGTTTTTCTTGGTTACATGAATGTAATGGAACATTTTATTGCATCATTTTGCAAACATTATGGAAACACACTTTTAAGTGTTCCTGGAATATTCTAGAATAAGTAATAATATTTAAGAAACACCCATCTAATACATTTTAAAAGAAAAATGTTCCATGAATGATGTATAAATAACATGTTTGCACTAACATTTTGAGAACATTATTAAAAACCAGATAACTTTAATGAATATTCTATTAATGGTACTGGAAGAATGTTTGTTCAGAATTTTGAAATAATTTTCCACAGCGTTAGCAAACGTTCTGAGAATGTTCCCTGCTAGCTGGGTGTTCAAAAAAATATTAGATGGCGTGAGAAAGATTCAACAACCATTTCATTCTCAGATGTATATACTGACTGTAGAAGTCTGGTCACCTGTAAACAAAACCTTGCTCCTCTATGGAAACTGTAGAGCAGCCAGCCAATCAGATTGGAACTTTTCAAAGTTTTTTTTTTTTTTTTAATTTAGTGTGAAGTTTGCAGATGGTCTGTGCATGGATTGTGGGTGGTCTGGGGACGTGCTGGCTGATGCTGAGGCTACAAGAGCTCCAATCTCAAACTGTCTGGGAGTTATATCACTATGTATTATGCGTTCCAAGTTCAAAAGTTGGATGAACAACATCTGCGAAATGGCAGGTGTTGAGTTTAAGGTAATTTACTATATTTCAAATATTCTTTAAAGCCCGTTCCTGCTATTTTCTTGAAGCCCATTAAATGCATTCCTCAGATCCATCTTTAGGACAGTGGTTCTCAAAAGGTGTGTTATTACCCCAAAATGGATCACAGGTGTGTTCTGTAAACCTTGAACAAAACTATACTCATTTCATGTTCACTTGCAGTGAGGATAAACTGGGTTCAAGTTTAGAGCCAGAAACGACTGAAATCCAACAATGTCAATTTACTCATTCAGTCTACATCATGGTAATAATTTTGCATATTGTTGGGTAAAAAGAAAATTCTGTCATTCTGAGTATGATGTTCCAAACTAGTATGACATTCTTTCTTCTGTAGAACATGAAAGGAGATCTTCTGAATGTCCAAAATAACAGTGGACCCCACTAACTTTCATTGCATGGAAAATGCAATTTAAAGATTTTTTTATTTTTATTTAATAAACTAACAACTTTGGTTCTTTGTTGGGTCATTGCTTGATATCTAATGAAGCAAAACCAGTTGAAAACTGTGTGTGTATTTTGGCAATGTTAATATGTACATTTGGTTACTTTGGAAAGCCTGTGAATTTTGAAGTCCCATCAAATTTCTATGTAAGGCTGATGCAAATGGTTTTGGCTCGAATCTTTGCCTCCGCACTGGGCCTAAAGCGACTGAAGCAATCAGGCGCTGTGTACGCTAACGCTGCTCATTAGCAGGATTAATTAAGAGCGCTTTTGAGGGTATTTGCCTCTGAGACCTAAGAGCCAACGAGGACTCCGGAATAAAGGGATGTGGGAAGAGAACATCACAGAGGAGTAAAGAGGTCATGGACTTATGCCAGCCTGACAGTATACTGTGCCTGAGTTCAAAGGATGACTGTACTGTTCATGCTAATATTAAGTGAGATATGCATCAGAGTCAGGTGTACTGTATGACTCTAATGTGTCAGGGGAGCAGAGTTTCAGGTACAGTTTAATGTATTTCCACTCCATGGATTTTTGAAAATGGAAGTGTACGTCCCAGGTGGAGTGTTAGGGGAAAAAAAAGTAAAAACACCCCTCCTCTTTCTTGCTGAGGAATATTGAATGTTGTATCATTCAAACTGCACCAAAAACTAAATACATTTTGACATTATTTACTTATCTGCACATCCAGATGTCATTCCAAACCTGTATTCTGTTCATTGTTTCCATGGAATACAAAGCGATAATTTAGACAAACCTTCATGGAGTTACTGAATATTCCTTACTGTAGAATTTAACTATTCATTAAATCATCTTTCTTAAAGTATTCCTGGTGAATTATCATGCCTTTATACAGACACAGCCAACTTGGTGAGTTACTATGGTATTTCATAAGCTACAAAGACAAGAAAAAATCTCAAATTAAACGCTGAACAAGATGACCCAAGAGGATGTACTATCCCTTTGAAGACTTTAAAATCTTAAAATTCCTTTTAGTTCCACTAGAAGGCAGAGGATAATGTTCATGACAAAAAAGGTGGATATGGAATGAAGGGTGGACTGAGAAGTCAACAACCTTTAATCCAGTGTACAACTCACCTCTACAAACAGGAAGCATGGCACTATATATTTGCTCCTCTTAACTCCTCCCCTCCCCACAATCCTCCCTCTGTCCATCTCTTCTGTCTTCAGTATATCAGTCAGAGACCTAGAACAAACACAGGCATGAAACAATAATTTCAACGAGATTATCTTGCTAATTCAGTTGGATTGTTCATGTGGACAACATTTTAGATTTAATGCATGTATATTATCATCTAGAACATTGCAGTGATTACATATTTTTGTAGGCCAACCCGTAAGTTCACATCACCCTGGTTACCTCGATAAAAGGATTTTTCCACTGGCATTTGGATTATTGCAGAAAATAAGCTCTGTGACCAACAAAAGTTTATGATTCTTGAATATTTTTTCATAATTTTCTTAATTAACAAAACTTTTATGAATACTGAAGAATATATACAAACATGACACAATCACATAACACGTTTGCATCCTGACAACTCTTTCAGTCTTTAAATACTGTAAAAACACTTTCTTTGAAAGTTTGTTACAATAGTTTGCAAGAGCTTGATTATAAACACAGTGAGGCTATGAAAATGGACTAGTGAGTGGATGAGTTTACCAGTTTAATGTCCCAGACAACCTCTGTTGTACCATTTAGCCACTTGTAAATGCTTGTAAAAGACATGTAAAAGCTTAAAAAAAAAATCACAAGCAGGTAGTGATGTATCTTGTGTCATATAATAAAATGTATAAATATCGAGCTTGTGTTATCCACAGTCTACTGCCTTCAAGATGATGGAAGTGCTAAAATGCTAACTTGTTTCCATGTTTTGGCTCACAAAAATTCAGTGTGTAAACCCTGCAGCACTCTTTATGGAATAAAACAAAGGTATTCATTACAAACCACAAAGGTTAAAGGTTACCAGTTCTGGCGATGTTGGGGGGGAAGTAATCCACTATAGATTTTTTAAGCTAAAACCCTAACCTTCAAAAATAGAAACATGGCACTCATAGTAATGACTAAATGACTCCAATGAAATGGTTATTAATGAATCGTTCAAAAAGATTTACTGAAATCCCTGAGACTGTCAGAGCCACTACACAATCAACATATGACTCACTGTGTTACTTTAGTAAAGCCATTAGGCTGCTCCACCAGGAAACCAACAATATATTCTCTCTTTATCTCTGTACCTCAATGTCACTTCTTTGTTCATGGTTATCCTGACCTTTATATTGGTCATGCAATGATCATGATATGACTATTTAATGTAATAAAATGACAAGAACAACAAAAAATGTTAAAGGGATACTCCACTCCAAAATGAAAATTTTGTCATTAATCACTTACCCCCATGTCGTTCCAAACCCGTAAAAGCTCTGTTCGTCTTCGGAACACAATTTAAGATATTTTGGATGAAAACCGGGAGGCTTGAGACTGTCTCATAGACTGCTAAATAAATAACAGTGTCAAGGTCTAGAAAAGTATTCTCATCTCTTCATAACGTTACGGTTGAACCACTGATTGTAGATGGACTATTCAGTCGTTGCTTTTCATACATCTCTGGACCTTGACAGTGTAATTTACTTGGCAGTCAATGGGACAGTCTCAAGCCTCCCGGTTTTCATCCAAAATATCTTAAATTGTGTTCCGAAGATGAACGGAGCTTTTACAGGTTTGGATCGACATGGGGGTAAGTGATTAATTTTCATTTTTGGGTGGAGTATCCCTTTAACATACAGTGAACAAAAGTGTTCCCTTACTATATAGCCTACATATCGTAAAAAAAAAAAAAAAAAAAAAACTCTTACGTTCAATGTAATTTTACAGAAAATGTAGTTTTTGGAAGTGAAGTGTCATGTGTGAGACATTTGTCCTTTTTCAACTCAAACTCAAGCATTTTTAGACAATGAATTATAATGTTTCTGTGTTGATGGTGACAGCTACAAGATGTTTGTGATTTTGTGTTTGCTGCTGGGCCTGAGGAACACAAAGCTAAAGGCAGAAATGAAACCTCATGTTTTATTCATCTGTCTTTATTCATCTCTCTCCCCTTCATTATGCAACAATAGCGCAGAAAACATAAAAGTGATCTTGATCATTACAGAGTCTCAGAAGAGAGCTTAGATTCATAGTGTTGGTCTCTTTACTAATGCATTCTTTGCTGGGGGCCTTATGTATGTGAGCGTGTGCTTGTGACCTATACATCAAATGAGAGAATTCAGAAGTGCTGAACTAAGATTTCTAATCTCAAATTTCAGCCCCTCATCCTAAAACTCATCTTCTGTTCAGCACAGTGGGAATTTGATTTTCTTTTTCTGCGAGTCCCTTTAAAATGAAACGAGCAGTTGCTGTGCTGATAATGTTCTTGATGCTGCACTGCTAGACAGGATTTCAATTTGAAGATACAGAGCTGGTGATGGAAAAATTATTGTCAATGCATAATAGTTTTATGGATAATCTCATGCCATGGTGACATTGCTTATGGAATAGCTGCAATAATATGTCAGTTTATTTTGCTGTTGTGCAACAAATACATGCATCTGGATCCCTAGTTCAGTATTGAGAGTGCTTTAACACAGTACAAGAAAACTTACCATTAACCAATACCATTAACAGTTTTTTTACCATAGCATTTACAGTACATTACTTTAACTGGTAAAACTATGTTCATTTTTTATAGTACAGTCTAATAGGGAACAATCTGTTTTTGCTGGGCTAATCGTAAATGGGCTAAATCAAACAACAATTTCAAACACTTCTGCCATGTCCTCCTGTCTAAAATTCTGTTTGAAGCCTTGCACTGAGTAGCTGCTGAAGTGACAGCGGCACTAATGCATTCTAGTTTTGTCCTGCGGACCAGCTTCGTCTGGATAATCCTTTATTCCTAAGCTTGATTTGGTAAAGTAGGTGTGATGACTTTATACTGTTACTTTATACTTTATACTGTCAAAACCTCAGTTTTTATATGAGTGCTTGTGAGCGCTGCTCTTACTATTAACAAAGCACTGACAGACCACTGACATGCATCAGAAACTCTCACACTACACTGAAAAGTGGGGCGCTGCATTTACAGCAAACACACAGCACAGGAAAATAGAGCATAGGTGTGTATGTTCTTAAGAAATCCATCTTCAAAGGGAAGTCTAAGGCACCCTGATGCGTCTATCCTCTGAGCTCTTTAAAACATACACTCAAGGAAAGACAAATTCAGGTCACTGCTAAGGAGCACATTAGAAACAAGGAGAGCACAAGGGACAGGAAGGACAGCAAGGCAAGAGTCTTTAGCTCACATTGTATCTTGAAAACTTTTTTAGGCTCTGGCCACTAGAATTCTTGTCCTTTAGCAACATACTACTTACTAGTTTTAAAGAATATCTAATTCGCTGACACTGTTTGCTTGATGGAAGCACAAGAATGCACACGTCCCAAATCCCGCACTAGTGACTGTCCTAAGCTGTGACGTGAAAAGCAGCAGATAAATATAAGCCTATTTCACGCTTTTAAGAGCACTTCAAAAATAGGGCACTGATAAAACATGATTTACTTGTCAGAATGCATGGTTACTTTTGAATGGCTGCCAGTGGTGGAAGATGTCATTTGTTCTCATAATGGTGGGTGTAGTTAAGCTGTATCTACCAGTAGAGGCTAACTGAATTATGCTAATCAACAAAAAACCTTGGGTTTGCTGACGTCAGGTTGGCTAGCATGTCTTTGGAGGACTGGATTTTGGATAAGGAAGTTAGCCAAATGATTTAAATTGTTTATACTGTACACTTTTAAGCCATTTACACCAACACTTCTGAATTAAATAAACAATAAAAGAAACTTTCTGTCAGTCACTAAACATAGCTTTTTACAGTATGCTACAGTAAATCCTGAGGTTTCATCTTTTTTTTATTCTGAGATAAAATGTTGGATAAAGACACATTCCATGTATTTGTAAAAAAAAACAAAAACAAAAAAAAAACATGCAAAGCAGAGAAAAAAGTTAGCATGCAGTCCGGACCAAAAATTGTAGTGCCACAATTATACAATGTGTAAAAACGCAGTGCTTGTAACGGAAAGTGGTTTATCAACAGACAACCAATCATAAATAGTCTTAATAAATATTCATGCACTTTATATAGCCTCTATTTAGATGTTCAGCAACTGAGGAAAGCAGATAAAAATATTGATCAGCGATGACAAAAAGTTTTTTCCTTCTGTGTTTAATTTTTGTCTTTTTGTTTTTGGTAATATGATTTAAAAGACAACCAGAGCAGATTTAATTGGAAGGCCGTTTTCGCTACTGTATAAAAATAGAAAAGGTATTTGCAACTTTATCAAATTTGCAATTCTGAGAAAAAAGAGTGTGCAATTATAAGATTAAATTTTTTTTACTTCTGAATTGGACTTTATTACTCGCAATTCCGAGTTTATATCTGACAATTCTGAGAAAACAAGTCGGAATTGCAAGAAAACAGTCAGAATTTTTAGTTTATGTCTCGCAATTCTAACTTTCTCGCAATTGCAAGTTAATATCCTGCAATTCTGACTTTATAATTTGTAACTGCAAGTTTATGTCATGCAATTCCAAGGGGAAGAAATCAGAATGGCAAGATTATATCTCAGAATTCTTACTTTTTTTTCTCGCAATTGCAAGTTGATATTTAAACTAAATATAAAGGTAGAATTGTGAGATAAAAGTCATAATTACCTTTTTTTATACAGTGATGGAAATGGACTTTGGATTCATAGGATTTATGTCTGGTCAACAGCAGCAAGAAATTCCTTCTGTATGGTAGGGTCTCCATGCTTCATAACTAGCTTAAATAGCAAACTATTTTGACAATCAGCTTCAAAAAATTCTAAACCGGGCTTCACAGTGTGAAACAAGGAACAAGATAACAAGATTAGTGAATAATTCCAAGTGTAAAACAGCCTAATATTGTCCCTCCTACTGTGTGAAAATAGTGCGATATTTGTTAACCAAATGCCGTAACTGTCTACACCAGAAATACATGCTTATCAGATCACTTGCAAGAGATTTGCTGCTATCTTTCAGCTCTGTTGCATTTCAAACAACAGCAGCGGACTCAAAGACAGGAAAAATGGCCCTTGTACAACCAGTATGATCTGAAGTTAGAGAATGAATGTTATGACAGTGCTCAGATGTTTTATGCTCTCTGTGTACACACAGAAAAGAGGGCATGTGGGTCTCTGTGTGTCGCTCGCAGTGCAGAAATCTTCAGTACCAGCTGCTGACTGTCTGTTTTATCCTCTGCATGACGGCCAAGACACATCCGCACACTCTGATTTAATTACTTAATCCACATGATCTCGGGTATGCCTTTTGACTTGCAGTCTGGTCCACACTGATTGTAGCTTATTCTGGCCAAGAACCACCTACATAGTCAGGAAAAGGCCACGTGACTGCTGGGAAATCTACCTATTACAATTTGTTGTTTTCATGTACCATTTAGGGGTACCATTCAAAAGCAATTATATTAAAATAGTGTAAGTATTTAAACCAGTATTAGCAGGAATATGTGCAGACTTTGTGATAAGAATTTGTCTATCCAAAAAAAAATAAATAAATAAATAAATAAAAAATAGGGATGCATCCTAATTGTCGAATTAAAAGGAAAATAAAAAATAGAAAAAATAAATTGGTTTTGGAACATAGAATTTTGTAATCTGCAGTTTTTACACAGACAAAAATGTGGCAAACAGTCTTATAAAATGTTTAACAAAATAAAACTGACGTCGCAGATCATGGCCTTCAAATTATAGAAGTTACAATTATTCATTATACCGTACATTGATAATAATAAGAAACATTTATTGAACACCAAATCATCATATTCAGGATCATTTAATACTGAAGACTGGAATAATGGCTGAAAATTCAGCTTTGACATCACAGGAATAAATTATATTTTAAACTACATACAAATAGAAAACAGATATTTTATTAACATATTATTAATATAGATTGTTTTTTTTAATATATAAATGCAGGCTTGGTGAGCATAAAAGACTTTTCAAAAACATCAAACATTTTAAGGACTCCAAACTTGTGACCAGTCGTGTAACTGTTAATTCAATACAAATCACAACAGTCATCACTATAGCGGGCGTTTAACTTTTTCACCAGTAGTGCATGCTTGAGTTCAAGCTGCCACAGAAGATTTGCTCTGAGGTCAAGCTAACAATGTCAATGAAATCTTGAATTTTATTGAAACCAAATGGGATCCTGCTCCTGTTATACATCTGTTGACATAGAGTTGCAGTTTTACTTGATGTATTAAAGAAGGAATAATTCGCTTATTTCAGCAGCATGCATTGAACCAGTGCCATTTTACATAGAGTACTTCGACCTCCTGCCCAACATGCACTTTATATTTCTAGTGGTGCACAAAATCATTTATGCATTTGGCAAACGCTTTTATCCAAAGTGACTTACATCACATTCAAGGTGCACATTTTATCAGTCCATGCTTTCCCTGGGATTTGAACCCATGACCTTGGCATTGCTGGCAACATGCTTTGTTGTTTGAGCTACGTGGTAACAATTTAAAAAGTGTGAGTTCTTTAAGTTTTAAATAATTAAAATTTAGAAAGTTTAGAAATGTTAATGTAGATTTCAGTTGATTCTTTACACCTGATAGACTACATTGAAGGACACTTGTTTTTGGATTGTGCTTGTCGGTTTTAACAGCAACACAGATCAGACGGTCAGTGAACAGACTGTGGGCGTGACGTGGGTGTGTCAGCTGACACTCAAATTTACTGGATGAAACGTACTGATTACATTCTAGGGCTTCAGGTTTACACACACACACACACACACACACACACATACACAGTGAGCTTATGTAGTACTAACAGGCAGTATTCATCATTGCATACTGCAGGTCCTGACAAAACTGTGCAAGTATAAATTTACTGAAGTAATACCAGCCCTAAAAAACAACTGTAGCTGTAAACATATATTTACCTGAATACTTTACCTCTAGCACAATTTTAAAAATAAAGGTTCCAAATGGGGGTTCTCGCAGCAATGCAATAGAAGAACCCTTTTGGGTTCCAGAAATAACCATTCAGTCAACAGTTCATAAAAGAAACATTTTTCCTCTCTTATTGTGAAGAACATTTTATACTATAAAGAACATTTTGTGGAATGAAAAGTTTACATGGATGTCAAAGGTTCTTCATGAAACCATAGATGCCATCAAGGACCTGTATAATTAAGCATGCATGCTTACACTACAAAACAAACTAATACAAAATAGCACACTTTGCACTCCAGTTGCCAAAGTTTACATTTACTGTACATCACTGTTACTTTTGCTCAGAGAAAAAGACAAAGTCTTTCTGTGCGACACACAGTTCTACTGCGCTACGAATCCCTGATGTGGGTCAGACCTGAGCACAGTTTCTCCCTGCAACAGCCTTGATCTAGTACCGCCTCTGTTGCCTTCAAATTCAAAAGCATTGAATCCATTACAGCCGGCTTATTGAGCCACCCAAATGCCTGCCCACAGCCCACATTCACCATTATAAACACATCAGCGAGAGTGAAAGTCTGTGTGTGAGAGAGATGCTTACCTCAAATGGCTGTAGCAGTGATGGAAGTAAAGGTGCTATATTACAGCCATTCCGGCTGAACGTGAAGACAAGTGCTTTTGGAAGTGTGTGAATGAAACAGCAGCACCTGCTTAACTCAGCTCTCTGCTGTCTCTTCACCAGAGGCATACTGCCTCTCTTTTCTCTCCTCCTCTCACTCTGTTTCTCTCACTCGACACACACACACACACACACACATTGCCAGTAGCATCAGCGCCACCCCTCTCCACATTAAGAGATGTAATGTGAATAAGCTGGATGGATATCCCAGCATTCAAGAGCAAAGATCAATCTAATTCATTAAGAGTCTATTATAGAATAAAGGTCTGAGAGGGAATTATAGATGAAATGAAGCAAAAAACAGTAGGAGGAAAAAGCAAACATAGGATGCTGGGACATACTGAAAGGAAGAGGAAGCATTTTATGGTTGTAATTTTCACACTAACACACACACACACACACAAATAAAAATACAAATGAAAAACAATCATGAAAACTCATTTTCAATGCTTTTTGGCGTGCAGGTTAAAAAAAATCATATAAACTGATGAAAAAAAAGGTGATAAGATCTAAATTAACTGGTTTACACCACAAAAATATTTTTTAATGGTCAGATCAGGTAAAAATAGCTCATTAAAGTACAGTATTTCAAAGTTGCTAATTATTATAGAGTTGCATTATTATATTATTATATTGACTTGCATTATTAAGGATCAGATAAATAGATTAGCATCAATATTTACTGATTTTTAGACCCTCACAGTCTAAAAAAATTATAAAAGTATAGGATCTTAGACATAAAAACAAATTTTTGTATGATATTTAATGTGTTTGCATGTGCTGTGGTTGTATTAAGTAGCTGGAGAAAAAAAAAAGATAAAACAGAAAATGCATGCAAATAATAAAAGAGAGAGAGGGAGGGGACTATGATCAACCCACTGCTTTTAGTGAGCTAGTTCTGCTGCATGACATTGTTAAAAAATATCACAAGGTCTACATGTAGGGCGGGAGGTAGATTTGCAGTTCCCATGGAAACTCAGGCACAATCTCTCACGAGAGAGACGTTCCCTTACACTCTTTAACATCGACGGATCCCTTGGACGATCTATGTGAAAATTACAACGTTTCGGGTCAGCAGCAGCCGAGCTAAACAAAGCGAAGCAACACTTTAAAAATGCATGAATAGAATGTGTTCATATAAATCTGAACTACCAATGTAAAATCTCAACCAAATAACAAGATGGCTTACTGACTAACCTAAACTATACAAAGACAAAACATTTGGTCATTGTCACATTACAAACATCGAAAGAGGTGTGTAATTTCTGTGCCACTTGTGGCACCAAAGGATATTAGAAATCACTGTTTTCAAACAGGTTTCCTGAACTCTCTCCCTAGCAGCCATTAGCTGGATGAACAGAAAGTTCCGCCCCAAACTCAAGATTTAGCCAATGTTGCTTTATCGAGCTGGTGGGAAACAGCATCTACAAATGACTTGATTGTTAAAAGTCTCTCTGTATATTTATCTGAGATAGAAGGTATTTTAATATAAAAAAAAAAAAAAAAAAAAAAAATAAAAAATAAATTGTCTATCTCAAATCAAGTCTTATCTGTTATTTATAGGTAAAACTAGTTCAAACTATTGCCTTTGTTTTGGTACCATTTATGTCAAGCTTTGTGTTAATAATAGGTCAAAGGTAATCTCTGAGCTATTCAGAACACAACCACAGACAGACATGACCACTGAGCTAGAGGGTTACAGCAAGAAGCCTTATCATCACTGACGTGCTCGAGCAAGCAACTTAACCCTAGGAAGCTACAGTATAGGCCATCACAGCAATTAAGGTGTTGTACGTTACTTTAGATAAAAACTATGTGCTATGACAGTTAAATGTAAAAGTGAAATGCATAAAAGCTGGTACTATAACAACAAACATAATGTGCAAAACCTTAATACTATGCTCTGTCTAAAACCTAGTGAGTTGCATCATAAGCCAAAATTAAAAAGTCTGTCATCATTTACTCACTATACAAGTTGTTCCAAACATGCATGTCTTTCTTTCTTCTGCAGGACACATACTGTAGGAAGATATTTTGAAGAACTGTTTTTGTCCATACAACGAAACACTGGACCCCAAAGACTTTCATTATGTTTACATGTACCAATTTTCGTCAATACGAATTAATCCACTCCGATTTTTTGAAAGTTTATCTGGAACATAAACTCTAGTCTGATTTCCATTTTCATTGCATGCATTTTTAAAAACAAAAAACAAAAAAACAAACAAACAAACAAAAAAAAAAAAAAAAAACGTTTTTTTTTTTTTGCCTTGATGACTTATCTAACAAAAAGCTGACATATATGTTAAGAGAGCTTTTGATTATTATTTTGAAAATATTCAGTCACCGCCACTGACCAGTTTGTAAGACATAAACATTTGTAATCATATGCATCATGCATGTGCGCAAGGTACTTTTGAACCTGATTAAGAAAATAGTCAGCTTTATGTGTTTATATGCAAATTTCTTTCTTATTGATTGGATTACTTTAGGTCTTTACCACCCCTTTCAATTTTATTGAAATTTAATGATTGAACTCAAACGAACATTGCAGTGTTTACACAAAGTCTTTTTAGTCAGATTGTAGTGTCAATCTAACTACTAACAGATTATTATAGCTGCTGTATGGACAAAAAAAGTATTTTGTTCCACAGAAGAAGGTTTGGAGCAACTATTCCTTAAAGATACCTCCTTTTGGCCCATGTGTATCCAATAAATAAATACAGTATACTAAAAAGAATTCATAAAAAAATGGTCAAATGTAAATAAAATTGGATTATTTTATAATTTGAGTTTTTTTGTGTGTGTGTGTGTGTGTGTGTGTGTGTGTGTGTGTTATAGAATGATGCTATTAGTTTAGCGACATGCAAACATCAATTTTTTTAAAGGGGTCACATGATGCGATTTCAAATGTTCCTTTCTCTTTGGAGTGTTATAAGCTCTTGGTGAATAAAGAAGATCTGTGAAGTTGCAAAGACTAAAGTCTCAAATCCAAAGAGATATTCTTATAAAAGTTAAGACTCGTCCACGCCCCCCCTTAAAAGGCTCATTCTAACATGCCCCCACATCTCTGCGTCACTATGTGGGAAGATTTGCATAACGCCGCCCAGATGTTAATGCAAAGAAAGAAGGCGTACCTTTTATTCTCATTGTAGTATTGTTGTTGCAGCCACTGCCATCTCATATAGACGCTGTGTGTTTCACTGTGAAAGCGAAACTAATTTGTTTGGCCTTCCAAAAGAGGACGATATCCGCTTCAGCCCGGGGTCGTCACATGTGGTTGCTGCAAGACCAAGGTACACTCCTTCGTAGAATTCGCCTGCCACACCGTTCTCAAGCCGCCCGCCTCTGCTCACTCAAGCCGGTGTAGTGCCGAAATTTGCACCCTGCCAGATTATGCACCCCCTGGTATTGGTAGGTTTAGGAGTAGGTGTGGGGGAGGGGTTAGGATTAGGGGTGGGGTTGGGATTAGGCAATCAGGTAGTGACTTCAACGAGGGGATGCAGAATCTGGCAGGGGTGAAGAATTCGGCAGCTCACTCTAGGCCTCCAGCCTCTGCTCACTCATGGCCACGGTGTGTGATGTTGTTTCGTTGAGAAAGCGAAACTACTTTGCTTTTGCCTTCCAAAAGAAAACACGACTAGTTTTCATGTTTATATCATTTTTATAATGGGTTTTATGTTTTTGTCTCGTCGCTCCGGCCGGACAAGGCATCACAATATGTTAAGAGGCGTAACATTTCCGTCAGACGCTTGAGGCATTTGGCCAATCACAACACGCTGGATAGCTGGCCAATCACAGCACACTTAGCTTTTCAGCGACATGAGCCTTGTGAAAACTGACACGTTTCGGGGCATAGAGGAGAAACAAAAATGTACAGTATGTGGTGTAAGGGAAACAGGTCAATTTAGCTCAAAGGGAATCATTTAAGATTTTGAAGGGAATTTGAACAGAATCACTGTTTCACGGCTGATCACTGAAACGGCCAGCGATTCACTGAACGAGCCGTTTAACATCAAATCTGCGCTGGATATTAATATCCATAGTATAGTGAAAACACTATTAATTAGCACAGTAACAAGATCGGCAGTTTAAGACATTAACTTGTGAGCACAAAAGACAAGATACTTCTCTTTTCAATATGAATAAGGCTTTATTAGATAAATCTAAGACATATAAACTAATCTAACACATAAGCACACGCACTCACACATTCACACAAGTTGCAGGAAGATAGAAAGTTAGGGAAGAATGAGTTTAAGAGAATGAAAATGTGAAATCCCAAGTTTACAGGAATACGTGAAATTGCATAGACATGAACAACCATTAATCACTTAATTAACCCTCACACTGAGTTCCTCAATGAGGTTAAAATTATATTAGATAACACCAGTACAGATGTAAGTCTGGAGGTTACTTGCGTTGCCTGTTTAACGGGGTTCCCTTTGTTGTCGCTGAAAAGGGTGTTTCCCGCAGTTGCTGATTGGCTGGAAGTTCAGTAGTCGTTGAAGTGACGTCTCGGGAAGCCCGTGTTTGGGTGTAGGCTGAAGATGCAGAGTTGTGGGCTGGTTGAAGTTTCAGACGGGCACGTGAGGTCAGACTCGGAGACACGGCGTTACAAAACTTAACTCAGAACACGAAACTCTCAAACGGAAAAGAAAAGAAACCAAAGTAAAAGAACAGAAGTAAAGTTTGACGAGACTAGGTTGGTTGTTTCTTCTCATTGTGGCTAAGTAGAAGCAGGCGTGCAGGCCGAAGCACGCTGGAACCGTGCTCGAAGAACGCTAAAAGTGATGACAAAGCATGACTAAAAGCAGCAGCTAAAAAGCAGGCTAAAAGCCAGCATGACTGATAGCAAAAGCTAAACAAAAGCTAAAAGCAAAATTTGATGGTGTCCTGAGTATTTAAACTGGCATTTTGGCCACACCTCAAATGTTTTCTTGACCAATTAGATATTGTCTTTTCTCGGGGTGTTGCCTTGTTTCTCCCACCCATTCATAAATCATATGTTATCTTATCAAGCACATGGTCCGAATTTTCCCGCTCTTGCAGGGTATAATTTGGACATGATTCCTATAACAAGAATATGATACATTTGACAAATAACTGAGGGTCAGAAACGTTTAAAGCAAGAAGATTCGAACACACACATACTAAACATGAATATGATCCCTTGAGCTATTCAAGAGTTATTTAAAAAAAAGACATACACAATAAGTAATTAGAAACATTATAATCAAATGTGTGGGTTCATGTATGATATGGAGTTAAGCAATGGACTGATATCCATTTAGAAGTCTTTTCTTGAGTTCATTTTGGTGCATATATGCATTGGAAGGCATTCGCTGTGCCATTCTGGGGAGTAAGGATATGTCCTGTGAAGACCAGAGGGGTTAACAGGTCTCCTTAGGAATTTCAGTCTGGTTCTGCTAGGTGGGGGGAAGTCAATCCAAAGATCTTGTTTACTCTCATGGCTTTACATGTGAGGGTCAGACTGTCCATCTCTTCGATTACTTGCCCCAAATTAGACAATCTCTTCTTCGAATTGAAATTGTCAATAATTGTTCTAATGGTGTTAATGTTGAAAGCTGTTCTGTGAAAGAGTTGGTTATCAGACTGTGGTGCTAGGAGTTGATTTACAACATCCTGCCTTTCTGTGGAATTCGGCTCATGTTTCAACCAGGCTCCCGATCGAATCTTTAATTTGTCTGGTTCACGCTACAGTGGAAAACAATGTTTTTTTAACCTTAAACCGCATAAACACATTTCATTACACCAACTACACAAAATAATGTTCTTTTTAGCAGCATCATATGACCCCTTTAAATTGAAATTAAGCCCATGTAGAGCACTCTTTTTGTGGTGTGTTGAGTAGCTGTCTAATATGTAGAGCATTCCAAATCAGCCATTTATGAGGTTCTGTGATGGTTAGGATGCTGCCTTAAGGCACAAGTATGCTTCAGCTGTTTGTTTGCAGCTACAATTCGCACATGATACACGTGATGTAAAATTCATTATCAACATAGTTCAATTGCTCTGTGCTTTTGCAGCCCACATCTTCTAGCCTCAAGCACATTTGCACATCTGAACTTGTCTTTGCACACGTCCCTGGAATTTACAGCACTAATGGACATGTCAATTAGGTAGCAACAAGAAAAAAATAAAAATTAAAGGAAAATGCTAATAAAACAGCAGAAGACAAAGTTAGGTACCTGTCTTTGTACAACTAGAGCTTGAAAGAAAAAAAATTAAGTTGGCAGAAATTATCTCACAAAGTTTGGAAAAGTCTATTCAGAAGAAATGTGTTTAAAAACACAAAACAAAATTTAACAGCCCACTGTTGATAAAACATTTACAAAATATGTATGCTATAGTGTAAAAGCGATTCATGTTCTACAACCATTTTTTCCTCGTAGGCCTGTTTCCAGCCTGTAAATTTGAAAGTAGACACTTTTTTTTTTCATGCAACTTTAACTATTTTGTGCTGTCATTTCCCTCCTTCCATTCAATCTTTATCAGATGATAAACACTGAAAACAGAAGGGGAACTGAATCGATGCCAGGTGGCTGAAACTCTTGCCATGCTGTGGAAGTGGCACAATTCTTACACATACATCACAGGTTTCACCCTATCTAGGACTCTCAGTGGGGATCCTCCTGAGCATTGCAGCAGAGATTCAAAGTAGGTCGCCCTGAACTTGCACACCCTGATTTATGTCATGTGGACAGTGGCCAAGTCAATCTTAAGGAAATGGCTGTGGAATTTTGGACAGCCATGGATGATTTATACATTTTTAAAAACGGAGCAAAAAAGAATAAAAAAGACATTGGAACAGACAAGACAAGAATATTAAACATACAGTGCAGTCTAAAACTCTGAAACCACATTGAAAATCTGGGCTTTTTAAAGGAAACGTTCACCCCAAAAATGAAAATTTGCAGAACATTAACTCACCCTCGGGCCATTCAAGATGTGGATGAGATTGTTTCTTCATCAGAACAGATATGGGGAAGTTTAGCATCACATCACTTGCTCACCTGCAGTGAATGGGTGCCGTCAGAATGAGAGTCCAAACAGCTGATAAAAACAGCACAATAAACCACAAGTAATCCACACAACTCCAGTCATTCAATTAATGGCTTATGAAGTAAAAAGCTTCATGTTTGTTAAAAAAAAAAAAAAAAAAAAAAATCCATCATTAAGATGCTTTAACTTTAATATGCTGATTTAAGGCTGGAAACAGTTGTGCTGATAATAGTTTTTTTTCAAAATAGTAATATTTTCTAACAATATAAGTCTTTACAATCACTTTTTATCAATTTAACACATCATTGAATAAAAGTATTCATTTCTTTCAAAAAGAGAAAGAAAAATAATTACTGAGCCTAAGCTTTTGAACGGTAGTGTATATTCTTACAAAAGAAGTGTTATTATTTAAAACTTTTTATTCATCAAAGAATTTTGAAAAAGTATCATAGGTTAAAAAAAAGCAGCTCAACGGTTTTCAACATTGATAATAAATCAGCATGTCAGAATGATTTCTGAAAGATGTCAGACTTTGAGTAATAGCTTATGAAAATTCAGCTTTGGATCACAGGAATAAATTATATTTTAAAGTATATTAAAACAGACAACCATTATTTTAAATTGTTCTAAATAAAATAATTATTCAATAAATTAAAAATAAATTAATTCATTCATTCATTCCACTGTGGTTCCAGACTTCAAGACCTCAGAAGAGGCTGCTTTTCCTTGTAGACACATAGCAGATCATGACAGCTTTCGGATGACAGCTGTCTTCCATATATAACATATTAATTTAAAATAACAATATGTTACAGTAGAGAAGTCTCTCCACTGCTTCAGCAGATAAAATGGGTCAGAGGTTAAAGGCACACCACATGAGCAGTTAATTTTTAACAAGTCCAAAAAAACAAATATAACCTGGCAGTTTTATTAAGAAAAAAAAAAGAAAAAAGAAAAGAAAAAAAGAAAGAAACAAAGAAACCGTTTGCCAGGAATGGGTTGGCCTCACAAACAGAAACTAAGAGACCAGTCAGGTAACCAGAAACCGCTCCTGCAGTCAGTGTATGAAGCGCCTGAAGCGCGTCGCGGTGGGAGAGGCACAAAGTTTGCAGAGGATATCTGAAACTCATTTCTTTTACTTTATGTCATATCTGCGTTTTTTTATGTCGCTTGGCAGCAGTTTCGATATAAGCGGTTTTAAACGTTGAATTGAAGCTATAAATAAAATCCTTCCATTGCTTTTGGCGAAGCTCCTCAGGTGTTTTGTTCTTCCAGCTGAAGATTTCGTCCACTCGACGCAGACATTCGATGCAAACTCCTGACCAGCAGAACTATATAAGTTCCGCTTTCCGTTTTCTTTGTATATAAACACTTCATTACCTATTCAGAAGGACATACGGGCCAGTGCATCAGGTAAGGATGTTTTAAAGCTGTTGAGGGGTGTTTGTTGCTCAATTCATGATATTCATCAGGTAGTGTTCTTAATAGTTTTGGGATGATTTTCTTCGCGCACTTACTGCGTAGGCTTTGAAAAGCACATCCGTTTAATGCGCGGTTTATAATCATTGGTATTTATCTGCAGGGATTATCATTCATTCTGTAATTACAAATAAGCATGCCTGACATGATAAAATACTTTAAATCTGTATAACCATTTTATAGAAATAATTATCTTATGGCTCTAAAAATGTCAAGGGGTGTAACCATTTATTAAAAAGTACTAAATGCAAAACATGTCTGCATGACCTGCTCAAAATGTATGAGAGAGAGAGAGAGAGAGAGAGAGAGAGAGAGAGAACCCTGACTGACCTTGAGATAAAAAATTGTTTTTTTTTTCTTTTTTTTGTTTTCTCTTGCATGTTGGTTAGGCCACACTGACTTGGATTTGGCTGACAAATGTTTTAAAATATATATAAAAAAATATTTTATAACAGCATTGCTTTGTTTTAATGAACAATGATCATTTTAAATCTTATATATATATATATATATATATATATATATATATATATATATATATATATATATATATATATGTATATTATTGTTGAACAGTTACACCTAGACATTTCTGATATTACCCCACCCCCCCTTTTTTAAAGGGGTCCTATTATGCTTTTTCACTTTTTCAACTTTAGGTAGTCTGTAATGTTGCTGTTTGAGCATAAAAAAAGATCTGCAAAGTTACATAGCTCAAAGTCCACTTCAAAAGGAGATATTTTATTTAACAGAAATCACTTTTAAAAAACTACAACGAACGACTTGTTGGGACTACAACGCATATTTTACGGGATTTGTGAGATCACAGATACCTATGAATGGGACGAGACCTGGTTGAGCTGCACTAGAGAAGGCAATGAGTGTTATCACTATGTCAGAGACACGCTAGCTTTCCCAAGACAGACGAGCTTAGAGTGGTTACAATCATCCTGGTTTAAATCACACTCAAATTGATTTGATATTGACGCAATATTTACACTGAAGCTCACAGGCTGCTATGGTAAGAGGCATGACATTTCCCGACCAAGCGCCGAGTGCTGCCAATCACAACACAGACTGGCCCAGCTAACCAATCACAGCGCATTTCATATTTCAGAAGGCGGGCCATTTGATACAGGAACTATTTGAGCCGTTCATGCCAGACTGGGGAGAGAGGTGTTGTAATATTGTAAATATGTGAAAAATTATTTGTTTTTCGAACAACCTAGTATGAGAGCCTGACCTAGTAAACCCCCAAAACAAAATCAAGATTTTGTAAAAGAGCATAATAGGACCCCTTTATTTTTGGGTAGAGTAGTGAGCAAAAGAGGAATATGATCTTTAAAAACAAAAGAAATTCAAAAATTACAGTCATTGGTAGCTGCAATTTCATATTGCATACACATTTGTAAATTGCCTACAGCATTTATTAAAACTGGCTTGACAGTGTCAAGTAACACAAACATTTACCATGGCAGCCAGAGTTTTATTTCTGTACCTCAGTCATTATAGCTATTCTTGCTACAGTAAAACTACAGAAGTGTTCACAGGGACACTTTTTAGTAACTGCTGTCATTGAGAAGTTATTCTGGCTGTTTTAAGAGGTTTAAAATTCAATGCAAAAATAATACTTTGTTTAAAGTTAATCTCACGTGGCTTGATATAACTTGACGTGCCAAGCAGGTGTCTCCGTGTTGACAGCAAGAGTTTTCAACACCCAGTGCTGTTAATCCAATCATCTTAGGTGGTAACAGAACTAAATACATCAGTTTAGTTTTCACAAGCTATCAGTAGTTGTTTGATGCAAGGATCAGTACATAAGGTAAATGTTAGGTGCTGGATGTGTTCTGTTCTGCCTGTGTAATCTATAGCAGAACAAAAGTATTATAACCTCTAAATAAGTACCAAGTTTATATTTTCCACATTTGAAGTAAGAATATGTCCGCAGATACATTGCAGGATTAGTTGCCAACCCAATTTCATGCCGCAGTCATTTTTAAAAGCATGCACACACAGAATTTGGACATTATATGAGTGTCACAACACAAAGAGCAAATTGGAGCTCTTAGAATTCACTGAACTGAATCATTGGAGAGAAAAACCACCTAAAATTTTCCTCACCCTTCAAGTTGCCCGCTTGCTTGTCTGTGCAAGAACTGCTTACCATTGACAAAAAGAGGTTTTATCTGGAACTGAAAAATAAACAGGCCTAAAACAACCGGTAGCAGAGCTGGAAACCGTCCTTTTCATTGCGGTCACAACCTGTTCAAGTGATTTTAAAAAAATTCCACCTTGTGCTTTTCCACTCTTGAAGGGAAGAACTTTAAAGTGAAGTTCAGGTCCACCAGAGTGAAAAGTACAGAGATTTAGAAAATGAAAATAAAAGTTTAGGCAGTCAGCAAGAGAAAATTGAGTGGTACAGAAAAGGAATGGTTTCGCCATTGTGTCCTTTTGAGGATGCTCTGAAGTGTTCTTAGACCACTAGATGATGGATGTTTAGTTTGCTGATGGGAAATTCCTCACTGCCATGGAGTCACCATGCCACCAAATACTCCAATTACACCAAGAAAAATGACCTGTGTGGTCTGAATCATTGATTTGCCTCTGGATTTAAAGCAGTCTCACATTTTGACAGACAGTGATTAATTGCTTCTCTTGTGATAAAAACATTTAAAGCTGAAGTGTGTAAAAGAATTTTGGACATCAAAACATTTAAATTCCCTAAAATGCAGAGACAATAATGTTTCTGTGGCAACAATGTTTCAAATGTAAATGTTGGCTTGTTTGAGCCTGAAGTAGCAACAATGACTTTTTTGTCAGTTTGGGACAGGACTGTTTTTCAGACCAGTGGTAGATGGAGGAGTGTTCAGGGAAACAATCAGTGTTTTAGCAATTCTGTTTGATGTTGCAAATCACACAGAAATTAGATACTTTAACTTTAATTGTTGAACTTGAAATTTTCTTCTGAAAAGAAATTTGTTAGAAGCTACAGTACACTCTTGAAAATAACTGTTCTTTATTTGCATCTAAGGTTCCAAGCAGAACATTTACCTTCCAGGGAACATTTCCATGAGTTTTTTATTGTGGAAAAAGTTATTTAGCTCTTTACATAAAAATAGTTTTAAGAACTGGTTACGGAAATGTTCTTTGGGGAACCAAAATTGGTTCTAATATGACATTGCTGTGAAACCACTTTTAGGAACCTCTATTTTTAAGAGTGTAGTTATATAAGTCAGTAGTTCTGCCTAGTTATTCAGTAATGTGGCACATCCAAATCCTAATTAAACGAGATTGATGGGTTGGTTTTTGGTGTGAAATCTGTGATATGCAAATCCAGATGGAGAGCTGCAGGATAGTGCTGCTGCTGGTGAGATGTTCCAGTTCTTCAGGTTCCTCGCAGGGTTGTTCTGTAGGTGTTGGACCTGAATGTTTGCCAGGATAATTTAAGAGAGATGAGAGAAGGCTACAATCAATTTAAATGCACCCCAAAGGTACACTGTCAGCATAATCCAAGAAAAACAACCCAGAAATCTCTGGAGGCAACCTGTCTTTTAAACTCTTTTAAGAGTTTAAAAGATTTTAATTCTTTTTTTTTTCACACGGGATGGTGCGAACAGATCTACTTTGAGAATTGTGTCATGCATTTCAGTTTGGATGCTAAATTGTTGTTTATACATGCAGCCTTCCAGAGAACCTCTTTGTACAACAGCCTGAGGCCAAAGGCGCTGTTGCTCAGTGTGTAATTTTTACACAGAGTATTCCCCCCATCATTCTTTTGCCGCTGTCTTAGTACTCATCTCTCAGTGTGCTCTTGGACCGTTACAGCATCCTGCTGGCTTAAGAATTGGCTAGCTGTTGGAGACATGTTTATTTTTGATGGGGAACCACTGTGGAAAACCACAGGAGGACAATGCGACATCACATTGCTGATTTTTTTTACACACATTCTACACACAGTCCAAAAATGAAAGCTTAGTCATGAGTTACTCACCCTCATGTTGTTCCAAACCTGTATGACTTTCTTTCCTAGAATACAAAAGAAGAAATCTGGCCTTTTACTGTCTTATGGCACTGATGTCATGTTCATTTAATTTGGAAACAGAAATATGGTTTCTTTCAATGTGTTTATAGTCCTTCCTTCTTCATAATAGTTTCTCAGTGTAGGTAAAGGGTGAAGCCAAGCTATTAAAATTAAACTGCCTGAATCCCATCTTAATTTCATTGTGAAAATATGGAGTGGAATGCCAGCACATCTTCACTGGACTCGCTGTCACTCCAAGCTAATTTTTATCTAGTATAAGAGAAGCTGCCAGGCCTTAGGAAGCTAACATACCCTTCTCAGCGAGCTGCAGCTAATAAATCTGAAGTTTACTGAGCGCCTCTGTCTATTTTTACGGGTGGGCTCAGTGGCCCAGAGGTTCTGCCCTGTGCTGTGTTAGTTTTATAAGAAAGTAAATCTTGGTGAATTGGACCTAAGTTGACTACAACTTTCTATAGTTCGATTATAGAATGATATGAAGGTTTTTTTTTTCCTTCTAGATACTAAAATTGCCTTACAGTAAACTTATCACAGTCCTTCTGATGCAGCCTTTGGTTAAAGCATTGATAGACTGATATGTGACCCTGGACCACAAAACCAGTCATAAGTCATCATCTGAAAGCCAAATAAATAAGATTTCCATTCATGTATGGTTTGTTAGGATAGGACAATATTTGGCCGAGATGCAACTATTTGAAAATCTGGAATCTGAGAAAATCAACTTTAAAGTTGTCTAAAATGAAGTTCTTAGCAATACATATTACTAATCAAAAATTCAGTTTTAATATATTTACGGTAGGAAATTAACAAAATATTTTCATGGAACATGATCTTTACTTAATATTCTAATGATTTTTGGCATAAAAGAAAAATCTATAATTTTGACCCATACAATGTATTTTTGGTTCAGTCAGGCCTTAGAATGCGAGTATTTTGCCATTTGAGAGACTGTCTGTGAATTATCTCATCAGCCAATGAACATTCCATTTAAATTAATACTGTTAAATTATCTCATCAGCCAATGAACATGCCTGCTTGGACAAAGAGTGACTGCTTTGTTGATAATTTTGTCAAAGGATGATTATAATAGCTAATCTGTTAGTATGTTTGGGTAAATATTGTGTAAAATGTATGAAGCCTCTAAAGTGACATTTGAAGAAAATATAATAATGTGCATGAGAATTTTTTTGTTTATGTATCTGAAAATAATTAGTTTTTTTTTTCCAGCAAATGTCACTAATTTTTATGTTTAGTTTTATTATCAGCATTATATCGGAGAGTGTCCACTTTGATTTCTGGATGTTGTTGATGATACAACCAAATATTGTGAGGGGACCAAATGTAAGCGTTCAAGAATTGGTCATTGAAACACCATATTTATTAATAGCTATTCTGAATATGGGGGATTGCATGTCCTCAGTAAAATTTATGGTTCTGGTTCTGGATAATGTTGTCAGCATTGGCCACTGAGAAACTATAACTAGTTAAGACATGGGTGCCCAGTTTTGTTCCTGGAGATATACCTTCCTGCAAAGTTCAGCTCCAGCTCCGATCATCAAACACAGCTGAACCAGCTCATTAAGATTTTCAGGAGCACTTTACAAGTGATAACTGTGTTTGATCAGGGATGGAACTGAACTCTGCAGGTAGGTTCTGTAGATCTCCAGGAACAGGACTGGGCATTCATAAGTTCAGAGAACCCAACCACTTTAAAACAACTTTCTCCAGGGTTTGAACATACCTATTAAATACTCAACCATAAAGTGACCTATCCAAAATGATCTATCAGAGACTTTGTCTTGAACTCTACAAGTTTATGCAAAAATATTAAATGAATAAGCCTTGTGAAGAGTCTTTGAACCCAGCAGATGCTCAGATACCCTGCAGAGCATTAAGGATATGAGGTCACAGCTCTTCTGTTATCTCTGCTGTATGGAGCTGGGAATTAGTAATGAAAACTATGAATATTTTGAAAGCAGGCTTGCTGTTAGAACCATACCTGATTAATTTCCTCTGCCTGCATGAAGGGCAGATAGGAATGCTTATAATTATTTATGAATAGTGTGTTTTATGATTTATATTCAGCTGGTGCTGTTAAAAGACATGCTTAAAATGCTCTAATTTAATGCTGTGAAATGTTTTAGATGATCCTTTGTTGCATAGTTTGCATGCTTCTTTTTCTACGGATATTGATATTGTCTGCTAATTTGTTCAATATCTTAAAACCATTGTGTTTTTCATGCCAGGAAACTATTTTCTCCTGTGTCAACTGTTTCCCCAGTAATTATCTGCTTAGTTGATTACTTTAGCTGCTTTATTGACTTGAATGTGGAATCCCGTCAATGTTTTCTGACCTTTCTACAACCTCTTTATACCGATTATCTTGTTGACATGCTACAAAGATTTGCAGGATATCCCTATGAGATGTTGTCTCACATTTCACACACACAAGTTCATGAGTAGCATGTTGTAAAGTCTTTTAACACTCTTTGTAGTTTGATGTCAGTTACTCTGTAAAGTGGGTTGAGCTATTAGGCATAATTAGCCTTAGTGTTGTCAGTCAAAGGTAAAGGAGAACTTTGCAATACTCCACATTATGCAAAAACATCTCATTCTCATTACTGCAATGCAATAAAATAATGCTATATAATTTGAGGGAACAATTTTTGGTTTATTTTGTGACGACAGCGTACATACAGATACGGCAACATGCAAAAGCAAGTTTTGGTTACGGATGACATGATGGCATCATAGAAGTGTGCTATTTGCAGTCAGCCATGATTACTTTATTGCAACATAATATTTAAAAACTATTAATTTCTTTATTAAAATTGTTTTCCCATTATGGTAGCATCTGTTGCACTGAATTAAATTTATGCTGATTTTAACAGGATGAATTTCACAACTGTATATGAGTATTTGGCACTGCAGTAAAGAGAATTGGGAAAGAAAATTTGCCTAATTTTCATGAAATTAATCTCACAATGCAGAGCTATCTTAATGATACCAAAAATATAATTTAATATTTTTTTCCTTTAGATTTTGTGGTGAAATATGTCCAAGGATGTGCTTCACGAGATTCGCCCAAGGAGTAAAACAGGTTTATGTTTATTTAGGAAAAGCAGAGGAGAACTTCAAACGTGGTGGCGAGGTTTAAAAATGAGTCCTTGTTTTCTCAACACTGTATAATCATATTTTGATTGACACTTTGTGTTGATGGTTGATTTGTCTTTGCTAAAGCTAACTCAAGGGCAGCGGAAAAGCATGTGCTAAACATTAGACATTTAAGCCAAGACATTGACTCAGTGCTTTTGGATTCTAAAGGGCAAATATGTTTTGATAAGCCGAAAAAGTTCACCTATTTAACTTAAAAGTAGAGGAAAGCAACGTGTGCACTCTGTACACAGGTACAAAGTGATGTATTTCTGAGTGCACATGGATATTCAATGAGAATAAATGGAAAGAAATCGATTTTATCCATCAGGAATTGAGTTGATTTAAAAAATTGAATGTTCATACCAGACTTGAGCAAGACCTAAATGACTGACTTTTGCATCCTGAAGTACAACATTATAGTTTGAGGATGCCTTTTAATTTTTTTTTTAATAGCAAAGGTTAAGTGCAAAAGCCTTTGCTATTTATAAAGTCTGCATTAGCAAATGCATTAGCTATGTGGCTATTGGTTAACATTAACAAACATTGGTTAACATTTACCAATACGTGACATTAGCTGAAAGTCATTGAAATATTGCAAAGACAAACATTTTCTTTCTGACTGATAAATCACTGACCATAAAACAAGGAATTAAGAAAGTACATTAAGAAACATTAAAAAAAGTAGATAGGATCAATTCTGATTTCATTTAGACTTTAAACACTTATAAAGGGGAGAAGGGCATTTCTATCTTCTGTTGTAATTTCTTTGGTTCTGTAATTACCAGCTCATTACTGTGTTTGATTGAATCGGCAGAGCAGACAGATATGTGCATTTAATTCAGCATAAGGTCTTATACAAAGGTTTGCTTAATCACTTCAGAAATGTTCCATATATGCATCTAATGGACTACAGAATTTTACTTAATGGACTATTAGTGCAGTACTGTATGTCAAGTGCATAGTTGGGTGTGCACAAATTTCTCAAAGTAGGTGCACAAATTTCTAAATTGTGATGATGGCAATCAGTGCATTTGGTTTAGGCAGGATTAGGCTGGTCTCGCATTCTTCCCTAAACCTGTTTTAGAAAATCACTAATCCCAGACAACAACAGCAACATGCTGTGACATGTCACTTTGCCTGCCTGCTGTGATCACGAGAATATCAAGTGGAATATCCTGAAATGATTCATTATGAAAGTGTGGGAGAGTGCTTTGAGTTCCCGTTGGGGAAAGAGATGTTTAATCATTGACCGGGGCTTACCGAGTCTCTGTTCATTAAAGTCAAAATGAATAATTGACATTGGATCTTAAAACAAGCTCAGATGAATGTCAGACAGCGGTATTAGTAACTTATCTTCTTGTAGATATTCACAGACTGCTGAAGTTTATGGTGTTTAAAATCCTTATTTGACCTAATACGTCTGGTTTCGGAGAGTCAGACTTTTGACTCTGCATAAAAGATTGCAAAACCACACTGCAGAATATTCTGGTCCAGGACTGTGATTTACATATAAAACTAAAAATTATTTAATATATATTGGTGGCATATTGTTTAATGCACAATATTAGTCTTTTTTTATTTATTGTATTAGTCAATATTGGATATTCAGTTATGTCTGTTTACCATATTTTTACATTTAGATGACCTTTGCCATAATCTAACGCTCACTTGAAGTTAAAAATATCTTAAAAACATTACTTTAAAAGTATATTAAAAGTAATTGTTAGCAAATCTCAAAATTATATATTTTTTTAAATTGTACATTATAATGTTATACCTCACTTATTAACTTTTAATAAATATTTACAATTATTTAATTTTTTTAATGCTAATTTATAATAAACATTTAAAATTAGTTAAATCCTTTATGAATAATGCATTATAAAGGTATTCATAATGTACATTATGCATTATATATATATATATATATATATATATATATATATATATATATATATATATATATATATATATATATGTATGTATGTATATAATTGGTTGTTTGTTGTATTTTAATGCATTATTCATTCTAAAGGTATAACAATGAATAGATAAGTATTATAATGTAATATAACTGCAGTTACAGTTATTCACAAGATCATACAGTGCATTGTAGGGTGCATTACAACACGTAATTTATGCATTCAAATACTTTTATAATGCATTATATATAAGTATTTTTTTATTTTATTAAGTTAAAATAGTATTGATTTTTAATATTGGCCATTTATCTTTTCTCATAATATGAAAATAATTATCGGCTTGCCGTTAAGTCTCGAGCTGAAATATCTGTGCATCTCTAGATAAAGTCTTGTGCACCTTGACTGAAATTGTATAGCATCTAGCCAATCAGATTGGAACTTTTGGTATGTGGACACGCTGTCTCAGGCCAAGACTATAATTTTGCAGTATTACTGGGTGTTCTGGTAGAGGATACTGTCCAGAAGAGTTTTGGCGAAACAGAAGTTCACTTTAAAACTGTGATGTTAAACCGCTGTCATCTAAGTCCATGTTTCAGCAATAAACTGGTTGAGCACATGCACAACTGTGATGCTGCAATATTAAAGGTGATAAATAAATAACAGCTTCATTTTCATGCTCTCAGTTCTCAGTTTCAGAGCCGTTTGTTCCTGTGTATCTAGGTGATGTGCAACAGAAGTGGAATGTCGGCTGTTTTCATCTAGAGGTGACGTGCTTTTTAATACCTGAAGCCCCAAGGTGATGTCAGGGCCCGTCAGAACAGGTGCCTCACCATCTGGGTGTCTTTTGTTACTGCTTTTTTCCACCTTTGAATTTGCTTAGTAAACTTCAAGATTTTACACTCTGAATATATAATATTTTGTTCACATACATTTGACATGAGTGACGTGCTCATGTTAATGCTTAGGTTGCACTGTTGGTTTTACGGTTTTACACTAACGGTCAAAAGTTTGGAATGATTAAAATTTTGTATGTTTTTGAGAGGACTCTCTTTTGCTCACCAAGGCTGTATTTATTTGTTAAAAAATGCAGTAACAGTGATATTGTGAAATATTATCACAATTTCAGGTTACTTTTCTATTTTAATATATTTTAATTTATTACTGTGATGCAAAGTAGAATTTTTAATTCTAATATGCTGATTTGCTGGTCAGTTATTATTGGTGCTCAATTATTAATAATTATGGTTGTTATTATTATCAGTTGAAATTTTCTACTGCTTAGTATTTCTGTGAAAAATTTTTAATGAAGAGAAAGTGCAAAAGAACAGCATTAATTTAAAAATGAACATATTTATTCCAGACTTTTGGATATAAGTACACAACTGATTTTATTATGGGTAATAATGTGAAATGTTTATTGAGCAGCAAATCTACATATTGGAATGATTTCTGAAGGATCATGTGACACTAAAGACTGGAGTAATGATGATGAAAATTCCGAATAAAATACAATTTAAAATATATTAAAATAGAAAACATAACATTTAGAATTAATATCCAGTTTGACTCACAGTTGACTCCAGTAGTTTGTTTGTTGCCAAGCTAATGATCAGTCCGTCAGGCACAAAGCAAATCGATGCAATGCCCTAAAAAGCTCAAAAATATAGCACACACAAATTTAGAATACAACATTTTTCTTCCTATGTCCACCTTTTTTCCCACTAAGTGCTGGCCTATGCACTCTGGGATTGCTTTCTTCGTAAAAATTGTATGTGATGCTGGTTAAGATGACTTAAGGGGCTGCATAATTATCATGTCGATTTTAAGTCATTGCATTATGAGCATGCCTGCAGTATAATGCCTTAAAATGCTGCCTGCGTATGTAGCAAACTACATTCTGGAAGAGACATTTTTTGTATGTCAACAATTGACTCTTTTGTGTCTATTTTTATTTCTCTTGAGGAAATTAAGAGAAAACATCTGAAATATGTTAATAAAAAAAAATGCCCAGTTTAATTGCATCATTAAGAAAAACATTTGACTGAAAATTAGCTTGGTAGAAATATAGCTTGTAGGTGTTTTTTAATTTAAAGAGGATTGGATTAAAAACAGACCAAAAATCTGGGCAGTCCACCAGTACAAAGAGAAAGCAATACTCACATTTTTGTCCTTGACAAGGGCTCTTCCCTTCCTCTGTAATGCATGTGTATTTGTGTGTGTGTCCTAGAAAGAGGGAAATAGAAAGCACAAAACACTCAGTTTGCCACCCATCGAGGTCACAAGCGTGTTACCATAACAAATGTTTGAGGAATTTCTTTGCCACATGACTGCAAAAACTTGACAATTCAGTAAACATGATCATCGGGGAAACTTAATATAGTCCTTTATCATTAATTTAAGACACCTGACATCTGTTCTGTCATGGTAACATAGCATGGGGCTAACATGCACATGAACGTTGCACGCTGTGCCTGCAGTGGTGTTTTGTGGTTATCAAACCATGACTCAGAAGTTGCATCTTGATCTGTGGCCTTTGCTCGAACATGGCTGTGTTTCTTGCAAGCTGTTCAAACAGAGCTTAGTGGCTTGGCTTGATAAAGAAAAATGAACATGACAAAGTCTCTAAAAACAATCTTCGATGGTAACTTGAGGGAAGTTATCCTGTATGGCTTCAGAAGATTATAGACAGCACAGAGGGTGACATTTTGCAGAACCTGCCAGAGATTTGACAACTTACAGCAACGTTAAAGCGCATTTGGTTGCACTGTTTAAATATGAAATCCTCTTATGAATCAGAGGATTTGATGTCTTTTCCAGTTTATAATTAGTTGAACTGTCATCTTACGCATTTTAATGAAGGCTGACCTTTCCTAATATGCCACCTTTTCTCTTTTTTTCAGCATCAGAGCATTTCCTGCACTCTTTGACAAACATCCTAAATTGATTAAACGAAGCTTGCTCAGACATTCTAGTGCAAGCCACAGAATATTTGAAATATCCCATCTGACACCTGGAATCCACCAGGCAATAAACCTCACCTTAAATCTCAAGTTCATACCTCACTGGCTCTCCTGTTAAGCTGATGGATAGCAGTACTTGCAGTGTGTGTGTGTGTGTGTGTGTGCTGCTTTTATGTCTGCAGTCTGTGTGCACTTGGATGGGTTAAATGCAGCGCACAAATTCTGAGTATGGGTTACCATACTTGGCAACATGTTATGACATTGGCAGAACACTCGAAACTTCTTTGTTATTCTTGATCTCCATTAGGACTTCCTAAATGAAGATCCTGGTACCGGGACAAACAATGCAAAAGAAAGAAAGAGGTGTTGCGTTTATTCAAGAGTACGATGGACTCCTCTCAAAGACTGAAGAACAAACACAGTTCATTATGCAGATTGTCAGAGAGCATCGAAATCTGTTTCCAGGTCCCCGCAAGAGTAATAATAATAGTAATTCCTTACATTATATAGAGCTTTTATAGGCACTCAAAGTGCTTTTCATAGAAGGGGGTGATCTCCTCAACCACCACCAGTGTGCAGCATCCACCTGGATGATGCAACAGCAGCCATATCGCGCCAGAACGCCCACCACACACCAGCCAATCAGTGTATGGAGATTGTTAGGAGGCTATGATGGTCAAAGGCCAATGGGCGAATTTGGCCAGGATGCCGGGGTTACACCCCTACTCTTTTTTCGAAGTACTTCCTGGGATTTTTAATGACCACAGAGAGTCAGGACCTCGGTTTAATGTCTCATCCGAAAGACGGTGCTTTTTGTCAGTATAGTGTCCCCATCACTACACTGGGGCATTAGGACCCACACAGACCGCAAGGTGAGCACCCCCTGCTGGCCTCACTAACACCTCTTCCAGAAGCATCCTAGTTTTCACCATCCAGGTACTGACTAGGCTGAACCTGCTTCGCTTCAGTGGGCAACCAGTCTTGGGCTGCAGGGTGATATGGCTGCTGGCTGAGTACTGTTGTTGAAGGACTTGTCAGATCATCATAAATATCTAGATCAGATCTCAGTTTTGAAATGCAGAGCACAACAGTAATAGGACAGTAAGTGGACAAGAAGCGAAGTGGGGGAGAGAGAGGGGGACAGGATCGGGAAAGGTCTGCGAGCCAGGACTCGAACTAGGGATGACTGAAGGGCAACAGCGCTACATGTCAGTCTAACAACACTGTTCTTTGTTCTCATTTTTAATCGTTTATTAATGGTCTTGTATAATTATTAATTACATGCTTTTATGGTCATTAAGACAGAATTAAAATTTTGTTGAGCATAGCCCAAACGCAGTCCAATCTCAGCTTAATTTGGTTTGTTTCCATTTTTCATGAAGGGGTGTTGACTGAGCGGGAGAGAGCTGAAGATTTCAAAAGTCCAAAAATAAGGGGCCACCCTAATCAACAGACTTAGTGGTGAGAATCCCAGCTTGATGATTAGCTCACTGTATGACTTATTGACTCAACTTTTTTAGTGCTTGTGCAAGAACCCAAAAATCTTTAGGTACTTTTGACAACATCCATGTAGTCTTACAAAGTCAGACTTCTGACTGTCTGTCTTGGATCTTTACCAACAGACACCACTGCATCAAAAATCAAATCCTTAATGAGTATTTTTGTTAGCAGTATTAGTATTGTTGTTGCAGTTAAAATAAATAAAAATCTTTGAAACAAGGTAAACATACTTGTGAATCAATACTGCATGAGATATTAAAGGGATATATCACCAAAAAATGAAAATGTGGACATTATTTTCTTACTTTAATGTTGTTCCAAACATGTTTTTTTTCCTTCTGTGGAAAAATGTGTTGTTTCTCCTTAAAATGAAAGTCAATAAGAACAAATGTTGTTTGGGACCACACTGACTGGCCTATATATATATGTTGTCTTACTCCACTGGTAAGATTTCTTTATTCCTTAATACTTATATAGTGCTCCTGTAGCTCAAGTGGTAGAGCATTGCGTTGCCAAGCGCAAGGGTGGGGGTTTGAGTCCCCGGGAACACATGATAGGTAAAAATTGGTAGCCTGAATGCACTGTAAGTCGCTTTGGATAAAAGCGTCTGCTAAATGCATAAATTTAAATTTTATATTAAATTTAACAAAACAAAACAAAAAAATATGTACTGGCATTTTTTTGTGTTAAGTATAAACAAGTTAAAAAATCTGTAATTACAAATATTTTAAAAATCTACTTAAAACTCACTTAGATGTAATTTTTGCACTGTGACTGACATATAAAAAAAGTTCCAACCTGGCAACCTTTGTTTGGCAAACTTTGTTTCCTGGTTGACTGATGGAAACTTGTACACCATGACTCATTGAAATTGTGCAAAGCCAGCAAAACTAAGTTAGACAGCTTGAGAAATCCTTTGGTATTTTTGTGTGCAATATGCATCAGGAAGGTCTAAGGGTATACCATCACACACTCTCACCAAACAAACTCATTAAAGCAAACAATATCAGAAACAACAGCTGGTCTGATGACACTGTCAGGTTACTCAATAGATCATGGTCATGAGCTTGTCCTGCAGGCAATGCATAGACACACATCCTCCTTTCTCCTCCATGCATTCCATTTTAAGGTTAGTAGAGGTGCTGAACACCACAGTGTTTGAAAATGTGTTTTTGAGCTTTTATGAAGGTGCGATATTGCCGTTATGAGTTCCATTGAGTCTTGGCTGGGTGTGGAACCATGCAGAGGATATTACAGATGGAGAGCTTTGAAGGTTGTAAAGAACTTGTTCCTGTCTGAACAAAGACTCTATTGTATGGGGCAACTGATGTTTAGCACAGAGGAACACCTGACAGAGCAGCCCTGTGCAGCTCAATAACACCCAAGCAAGAAAGAGAGACAGTCAGCTATCTGCCGACCAGCAACCCCTGGTCCTCCCTAGAGAGGTTTAAGAAATGTTATTACACCAGTGGTTGGACTGAAGTTGCAGGCCGGAGGGTCAAACGAAAAGAAGTCAGCTTGTGATGGAGATTACTATGTGTGCTTTTTTGATGAGTTCAGACTGAATTTGCAATTGTAAGTTGCACCAGAGCACAGTTAACAGCAGGGTCAGAAATTAACTTTTCTATTAAGGGGCAATGTTTTCCCCCTGCATTTGATTTCCAGTGGTATTTTTTTACTTTTCTAAGGACAATTTTTATAGTTACCTTATTTCTGCAATGTCAACTGTTGGAAAGTTTAGCCTGAGTATATTTATAGCACTGTGAATGTGTTTGGTCTTGGCGGCATGTGCTGCTGTTGCAGAAAGCACTGTCACGATAACCGCAATATTGTAATACCATGATACAGAATATAATAATAGCTCAATGAGGTCATTTATATAGCAAGCAAAAAAATACAAATAAAAATACTACAATAATATCGCATATTGTGATATTGAGCCACCCCAAATAACTTCAAGGGAAATTTCTATACCATGACAGTCCTAGTTGCTGAGCAAGTACAGAGACTTGCTACTGCCAATACATCCACAGACATGCTGCTGTGAGCATGTAAGAAATGGTGCTGCACAGATAACATGCATGCGTGCATGAAATTAAAAACACATTTCATTTTAATTAGCACAGCAGTAATAGATTTTGTTTAATTGTGCAGAAGCTTTTTTGCCCCCTTGTCTGGAATTTGGTTCATTTGTGTTCATTCTGATGGCATTTTTTCCCCAGGCCCCCATTCATTTCTGAACTTGGTGTACAGTACATATGGCACCTGTGAGAAAATGTCACATTGTTTTCTGTTGTTTCCAGGTGTCATCATACCATGTGATATCACCTTTTGGAATCTGCCCTCAGGGCTGTCTTGCACTATTTGTGACATACACATCGTCACTTTAACACACATTCGCACATTCATATTCTGTTTGGATTCACGCACAGACTTTATTAGAATCCTGTGTTTTCATATGCTGCAGTATCACTCACCGAGACCTGGCAGCGTTGTTACAACCACCACACTAAACATTTCAAATTCTTCTCATACCCCCCAGTGAACACACACATACTTATACACACACAGGCACTCACACACACAAAAGCACTGTGTTCTGCAGTACTACGGTCAAATTCCACAAACACTATTTTGGTGTCTCTGGCCTAAGGAGAATCGAAACAGGGTCAGACTGCAGAAAACAGCCGCAGTGAATCGATGCTCGTAGAAGAGCTGCCCCCAGAGAAGTAATAAAGTCAGAAATATGAACCAGGGCTCTGCTGATGAAGTAAATGCAAAAAAGGTCGAAACTTACTCAGCCTAAAGAGTGACACAAACCACTGCAAGCAAATTTAAAATGGAGAGCTAATTTAATATGTCTCGCTGTTATGAATGTTTAATAATTTAATATGTTAATTTCATATGTTTATTCAAAAAAGAACACCATACTGTATAAGGCCTTAAAGGAATAGTTCAGCCAAAAAAATTTAATTCAATTAAATGTTTACTCACCCTCAAGTTGTTTCAAAGTTGAGTTTCTTTCTTCATTTGAACACTAAAGATGATGTTACGAAGAGTGTTGGTACACAAACAGTAGATGGTCCTCACTGACTTCCACAGTATGGAAAAAATACTATGGAAGTCGATGGTTAGCAGCAACTGTTTGGTTACTAAATATCTTATTTTGTGTTCAACAGAAGATAGAAATGTATATAGGTCTGCAACAACATGAGGATGAGTAAATGATGACAGAATTCTCAACAAAAAATAAATAAATAAATAAATAAAAATGTCATTACAACTTGCATCCTTATGTTTTTTTTTTTTTTTAACTAACTTAAACCAATAACTTTTAAACATGTGTTAACATGTAATTAAGGCTAATTTGTTCATGAATGAATCCATACAACTCCAGTTGTGGTTAAGGATAGCTCTTCATTGGTGCATGATTAGCTCATATCTTCACTAATCATGAGTTCATGATTAAGAAAGTATTAATTCAGGTATTAGTACATGATTATTCATGTACCTTTACTGTAAAGTGTTACTGCATTAAGATATGTGGCTAAAACATGAATGCTGATAAACCAAACAAACTCGAGATAGTCTTGAAAAGTAGCACACTCCTCGAGATGGTTAACCGCTTCTTTGTCTTGTGTTCTTAGTTTTCTTTTATTGTTAATATAGTAAAAAAAATGCAATGCATTCTTAGGCTAGCAGCAAAAAATTTGAAAACCACAGTGCTTGAATTCTGCTTTGTTCAAATGCGGAAAAAACATTCACTGTTTTAACCGCAGATATATCCTTGTTATAACATGCTTTGCATTACATAATCAGGGCATTTATACAGATGCAACACATTGCCGCTATTGTATAAACTGTATAATCTCTGCCTCATTTAGGTCACAAGACATTGACTGTAATAAATGGCAGTCCGTTGGACTCCTAGACTGTTTTGTGAAGCCTCCACAAAGAGCTTTGATTTTGCTGACGCACAAAACAAGAAAAAAGAAATTCAAGCTAGACCATATGGATTATGTGATACAATAAGCAGCATTTTTTTTTTAACTGTGTCTCTCAGTTTAACTCAAAAGCTTTGTTCTTCACTCCAAGAAAAATCTGATAAATATGCCTGTGTTATCAAGAATCAGGTTAGATAATTCAACATCTACCTAAATGTGGGGTGTAAGGAATGACATGCAGGGAACAGGCTATCAACAACAGTATACTGATGTCATGCTAATGTAGAGCATGTCAACTTTGCAAGAAGGAGATAGATGTCTGTCATAGACAAGCCATGACGTAGCATTAGCACGTCATGTTGAAAGACAGATTGCAAACAAGCCTGTCATGTTTGAAGTGCACTCAAATAATCAAATACATGTATACTTTCTGGAAATGTACAGCAGCAAAAGTGTATTTGAAGTACAGTACATAGCCTAGTGAAAAGACAGTAAGAAGTAACATTAAGTGTAAACAGATAAACAATTAAACAAGCTCAGGTGTTTAGATGCTGTTGACAGCAAAGCATAAGTTTTGAAAGAGAGACTTTGTTAAACTAGATGTCATGAACTCCGTGAAGTCCAGATGAGTTTAGAAGTACAGTCAGTACCAGCAGGATTTGACCTCTAGGTTGGAGAAAAAATTAGCATTTATCACAGAGATATCTGGAAATGTTGTTATTGTTTGGAAGTGTTTAGTACAGTAGACTGCTTGTATTAAGCCGCCGGTGGCTAATGCTGTGTTTGAAATTCTCTGCATGCACAAATGTGGGAAATGAACACGCAGTCAGGTCAAGACTACAAACACTCAGCAATCGCATCAATGCAGCTTCCTGTTGCCGTTTTATCCGTCCACATTCAAGGCTAGTTGAACACAGATCTGTTTCCTCTCCCCGCGGAGGGCTGCGTGCCCTGCTCCAGGTGCCCTGTTGACAGATTTCTTATTGGTTTGTGAGCTTTAATACAGCTTTCAGAATTCCTGCTAGGCATCTTTTCAACATGTTAGTTAACACTAGCAGTGTGATAGCTGCTTTTTAACAAATTGCTATGTAAATAAAAAGTTCAGATAACAACCCAAGCTTACTATAAAAATATGCCTGTGACATTTTGGCAAAATTATATTATGTTGCTTCTTGCATGTTTTGCGACACGCTTTTAACGGTACTCAGTGGACATTTTAAACTGAAACAGATGAATATAAATCTGGCATTTCATTACATTGTACATATCACTGCAGTTCAAATGAATAAAATGCATTAAATGAATTGTTCACCAGTAGCGCTAAATGGTTAAAGCTCTATTGCATTTGAACATACAATGTACACTAGCAAACATGAGATAAAGTGCATTTGCTGATGCAACCATAACAGTTTAGAAGACTTTCAGTCATTTTATTGAGTGTTGTGACAGATTTTGTGTCAAAATAAAGATATGACATTTGAAACTGAACAAAATGAAGTTTATACAAAAAAGAACAAATGTCTGCCAATGGGGTCAGAAGAATAATCTTGTTCTCCCTTTGAATGGCACTCCACTGGCATATATATATATATATATATATATATATATATATATATATATATATAAATAAATATATATATATATATATATATATATACATGGAACTGCATAAAAAATTAGACTTTGTTTACCTATAAAAAGTTCCTTCAAGTTGGCGCTGTGTATGGATGCCTTTCCAGTTGTTTTAATGTTTTTGTTAGTTTTTTTCTTGACAGTTTTTGATTACTCTGATGTTTTGCTGAACATTGTAGTTGGGGGAGCAGTGGTGCTGTTCAAGCGGTTTAAGACGCATAATCATGGAAAGTGAGCCGGCGTGCTCATCAAGCTCAGACAGCGTGGCTTTAGAACAGCGCTGCCTAGAATCGATCTGGCGAATCTCCGCTCTCTACCCAACAAAACGTATATAATAAATAAGGACTTTCAAACTCTGCTGCTCTGTGTTTCACGGAAATCCTGCTGTTCAGAGTGGATCATTATGCAGAATCAGGAGTTTCATCTGGTCGTAATCGTAAGTTATTTCAGACACTCACTGGTGTCTGAAGTGAGTTTTGCCGTAATTTTTTTAATTAATTTTTTTTTTTAAATGTTGATGCTAGCTGGTAGCTTGATATGAAAACATGGCAAGTGAGCAGCGGTGCCGACCGTCTCCTAACTCAGATAGCCTAAACTCTGCCTTTGTTCATGACCACTCTTCTGAACCCAGTTGGCCTGCTTTGGCCCAATGTATTCGGCGGGCCAAAAATCCCTGGCCTTTAGCCCCAAGGAAGCCCCGACAAGGCGCAATCAATCCCCGGAAGCGACAGTAGAAATGCAACTGGCCATGGCATGCACTAGCATGCACTAACTCTTACCCGACTGGCTGGCGTTACAGAGCACTGATTATCAGGACTGTTGTTGTTGTCTCTGTGTACTGGAAACTTCTGTTACCAGAACAAATCCCTTGTATTTGCGAACATACTATCTTTTACAGTAAAGTAGGTAGAGGCACATTTTTTTCCAATGAGCCTATTTTGAGAAGAGAGTTATCTTATGAAATATTAAAATACATTGGTCAACAGCTTGAATAGTCTTGAAGTGCAGGTCAGCAGTAAACAATCATATTTTTACACTCCACTGTTGCTAAGGCTACCAGACCATTCCCAGCAATATCGATAAGCACTCATAAAGCAACACTGCTCATCGCAACAGAGTGCAGTCATGGCTGACTGCTCACTCAGCCAAGCACTGGGTCGTAGCACAGCTGTGGAGGATATCTACTCAGTCATCTGGGGCTAAAATCAGGCAAAATCACACCGCTTTATGAAAATGAAGAGTATGAGAGCAGAAAGTGTGCAGGGTGGTGTGGGGAAGCGTGTTGCACTGCGCTAGGGGCACACGCTTGGCGGCGGTGGCTGCTCTATACTTGCTGTTTGGATTGTCACATTTATCATTCTCCGCTCACTGATGACCCAAGTTATTAGCTTGATTTCTGTACATTTAGTAATGCATCATGAATAAAGAAGTTACCCAGGCAGAAAATAGACAAATGATCCGCAGTTAAACTAAAGCTATTTCAGCTCTAGGAGGATTGAGTATTTAGTTTATGTTTGTTTGCTAAAGTAAGCATCCCTCTTTCTGTTGCTCAATACAAAACACTTAGGGTTTGGGATTTTTATACAATTCTGACCATAATATTATGTTTTAAAATCAGTAAAAATCAAGGTATGGTGACACATTTATAATGGAAGTGAATGGGGCCAATTTAAAAAGCAGATATGTGAAGCATGTAATTTTATAATATTTTATAACAGCTTTATTTCAACAGTATATTATTTCAATTAAATAATTTTTAAATTTGTTAAAGTTAGGGTTCATGGTGTAAAGTATATGTCTTTACACAGAAAAGTTTGTGAGGTTTCTTAACACATATTGTCTACGTTTTGTCACTATACTTTCCTACACTTTCCTAAACAAACAAACATAAAAATAGGGAACAATATACTGTATTAGGTATTTTCCATATTTATATTTTACATGTGATGTACCTGTATTTTTAATTTTGCATTTCATTGCATTATGTTTTAGGGTGAACAGAAATCCCCATAAAATACCAGTACATTTTCCATTTCTGTGTTTTTTTGTTTTTGTTTTTTTAAACAGTGTAAAATGAGTATTTAACATTGTCCTGTCCAATTCTTGCTGTTGTTTTAGGTGTAGAGATATTAAATTAAGTTGAATGATGAATTATCAAATTATTTTTTGTATTAATCAACATTTTCACAAATGCTGTTCATTTGCTTTATTTGTACTGAACCTAGAATATTCCTTAAGGATTTTTGGCCAATAATAAAAATTAAATATAAATAGACTGACACTGAGACCTGAGTCATATCCAGAGACCAGAATATCAGAGAGACTTGTGGGAGGGCTGTTTTGACTAGCAAGTCAAACCATCTTACAATCATCCAAAATACCCTAGCAACCACATAGTAATGAGCTCACAACCACTCTCGACACCTTAGCAACTGCACAGCACTGCCCCGGGAAACATGTGGGAGTGTGAGTGATTGTGGTAGTAAGGATCTATATTAAAGCTTTGTTAATTTCTCAACAACTTCTTTCTAATATGTGAAGCTGACATTGAGCCAGACTTGAGAATGGGAGATTATTTAGAGAAAATACACAGAGACGATGCTGACTCGTTTGTTTCCTCAGGGTTTAGTGCGGTTTCTCATGAATGTGCATGAATTAAAGGATGGGTAGTGTAGATTACGACAGTAAGGCTATGATGAAAGACCCATTATTATATTTTCTGCTACATTTGCAGCCTTCCATCATGTAAACGGTTAAAAATTGTGAATATTAGTGGTGAAAGGTTTGTGTGTGTGTGCATCTGAAAGTGATGGAGTGTTATATCTGGGTTTCCATGATCCCCTTCCCCCTGAGGCTCAATTCATCTCTCATGGTTTCCAGTGAGGTATGTCAGTCACTCACGCCTGGTCTCCAGGAGGGTAAATATACATTCAGACTGACTGGCCCCAGCACACATATTTGACCTAAAACCATGTAATCTCTGCTCAGTGCTGTATTTACAAGTGCTCTGCGGCATGACTTCATTTAAAGTCTACAGTCATGAGTTTCTAGTTAGTAGTTTTTGCACACCCACGCACAGCAAAAATGACTCCTTAATTAGTCTTTTGTTGTTTTTGTTTTATTTTGTTACTTGATTTCCAGTAAAAATCTTTAAAACAAGATACATTTTTCGAGAAGCAACTCTTCATGAGATGTTAAGAATTGTTAAGAATTTTATAGAGTGCATTTTTAAGTAGATTTTCTCTTACTGCACTCACAGTTTTTCCCCACTTGTTTTACCTCGTTTTAAACACATTTTAACTCTAAAATTATTATTTTTTATTTATTAGTGTTTTGCAGGGACAGTGCACATTAATAAACATTACTGTGTTTATGTTTAAAGTCACCCTATAAAACAAAAGTAATATGAAAACTACAAAATAATAAAAATTATGTTATAAACATGCTGAAAAAATGCATTTTTGTTCTAGCCTTCACAGTGCAAACAATTATTTTTTAATCACTATTTATATTCTTGTTTGTAAATAAACATTCTTAAAACAGGATATATTTGCTAAAAAAAAATGTGCTTTGATTTTAATTTTGACAACATTGTCAAAACGATCCCCACTCACACTGTTCCATGAAAATGACTAAAAATGCTGTATTATACATGCCAGGCAAGTAGTTGGGGATGTCACTTTGTAAAGAAACACTTCACAAACACGTAATACTCATGCACATGACATCACCAATTTCACAAATAATCATTTTGATAGTTTACACAGAGGCAACAATAGTGTAATTTTCACAAACACAAGTTTGTGTTTTTAGGTTCCCAAATTGCACTTGTTGTGTAAATTAAGTATAAAAAGTTAGTATAAAAAGTTTTCTGTTTTTAGTTGAAAATGGTGTCGTGTAAACAGCCCCTAAGATATTAAGACTTGTTTTCAGAGAATGTATCTTATCCAGTTTTTTTCCCCTATTAATATAAATATAAAACAAAATCTTGTGAGGTTTATGCTTTAAACATTATCTGTTTGCCACTGGGGTAAGACAATAATTCAAGATAGTCTAATAATATCTTATGCAAATTTGCTCTCAGTTCAATGTGTTTTGTTTTAAGGATACTGATTTTATTAGTATTTTTTTTTAGATGGTGGCCCATTGCCATAGCAACAGCTTGGGTGGACACACCTGATAACAGGTGTGAATGAGAAAGCAGAGAAGCCCATTGTTTCTCACCTTTTCTGTTACATTTATTTATTTATTTGACTCTTTTTGTCTTCTTTTTATTTGTGCCTGACGGATACGCATAGCTCCACATTTTAATTAGCATTGAACATTCTGTTGAGACCTGAAGAGAGTGAATCATCAAAGGCTCGTTTTTGTTTATTCCTCTGTGCTATTCTCAGCAAAGTTTGCCTCCAGAACTCTGATGAGACAGCCTGTTCCCCTCGCAGCAGTTTGGAAGTTACCCATCAGCCTTGGGGAAGAAGATGAGTAAACACTTTCATTCTTGGTAAAAGCCTATCTCTTCCCACTCGCAAAGTGCATGAGAGACGGAAGGTTCTTTGTCACAGTCAAGGCCTCATTTGACATAGACTTTATAAGTCCTGTGATTCCTTGCCATAAAAACCCAGGGGTCTCCACAACCATGTAAAAAAAACAAGCTCCGCAACAAGCCAGCCAGTCAGAAAGAAAAGAGAAGCGTTTTTAATCTTCCTGTATTTACTGTTCCGGCTGTATTCATTGGGACAAACTCAAACAAAGGTTGGTTTATTCTGTTTAGGATTTGCACTTCCATATATTTATTATACACACCCATATTTTTTCCGTCCCCAAGAAACAGACTCTCTCCTGCAGGGTGTTCAAGGTACGAACATCAACAAGGATCAAACGGCTTGATCTGTGTGTGTTCATGTATGCCGAGTCTAACGTGACCTGAAGGGAACACACAGCATCTGTACTCAGCACTGAGAGCTGAAAGTGAAATTCTTGTGTTGAATCGTGTTCTCCGTTAGCACCTCAGGCCTTTAAGACAGGGTTGAGGATGATGAAATATCTTACTGAAAACTTTCCATATTTGCTCAGTCAATATAAAATATATATAAAATATATGCATTTGATTTCTAGGAAATGCATGAACTGGTATAAATGCAAATGCAAAAAGTCAGTTAAAGGGTTAATTTACTGCTGGCAAAATTGGATTTTGTGCAGTAGAAACATGTTTAAGAAATGGCCGATTTTTTCCCATGCAAATACATTGTTGTTTTATTTCATGCACTACTATCTTGAAAGAAAAAAAACAGGATCTAAACCGAATAGAGAGAAAAAAGTGGGCGTCAACAAGACAAGGATATATCAGAGTCAGCTACAGTAATAGCTTCACTGAGAAGTACACACTAAACTCCAGCGTCATCAGAACAGTTCAAAACAAGAAATCTCACACTTACCAGAAAGTGTTAAAATGAGCAAAAGAACAAAGATTTGCTGGTACATGCTTAGAAAGGGAAACTTAGACTCATCTATCCATAATACACAATAAGCTGTTCTGTGAAAGCACTTTATGAGAAGTGTTACAAGCCAATAACAAAGAGCAAGATGAAATTTCACCTCAATATCAACATTGACTCCTAGTATGCAAAAAGTCTTCACAGCTGTCATTGCTATACAGCATTCATGAAATCGCAAGTCATTTGTAAAATTATAAATGTGTTTTTACTGCAACTTTTATAAAATTGCATAAAATTGAATTAAAGGGCAGATTTCTTAAAAATGATAATAATTTCCACAAATCCCTTTTGTTCCACTATAATCAACTTTGTATGATGGATATATAAAACTAATTAGTTATTTTAAACAGCTCGTGCAAGGTTTATATCTCTATGTAACTGGGTTTTTAAAACAAAATTACAATTGTTTTCAAATAAACTTAAAAATGCTGGGATAAATTATGCAGTCTCTTATATTCCAGGTCCAGGATGGAACATGAAGCAGAGAAGTACCAGCAGCGACTGAAGGCTATAGCGGTACGTCCCACAGAAGCTATGTTTGTATTTAATATATCATTTTAAGACAAGCCGAACCTGTCAAGAGCATGCAGTGGATTAATTTACCATTTAAATGACAGTGCAGCTTAAGCCCTGCAAATAATGTCACATGGAAACATATAGAGACATCCATCATATTAGAATCTGCTGCTGTACCTTAGGACTTCCAGAGGTAGCCATTATAAATTGTGCTTTAAATAGAAGCATGCATGAGAACAAATAGACTTAGCAGTACTCTCATGAAAGTAGAGGTTTCAAAAGGGGCTTTGACAGCAATCCTATAGAAGAATTTTGGGTTATCCAAAGAACCTTTCAGTCAACAGTTCTTAAAAGAAACATGTTTTTAGTGTGAAGGACAATTTAATCATTTAAATATTATTTTTCCATTACAAAGAACCTTTAGCACAATAGAAAGGTTCCACTGATGTTAAAGGTTCTTCATGGATCCGTAGATGCCAATAAGGAACTTTTATTTTTAAAAGTGTATAGCATTTCTCCCACAAACACACACACAGGGATGGAAACCGGTGTTAGATGTGTTCACGACTCATTCTGAATTATTAAGTGATGGAGTCTGTCCAGACCAGGTAAAACTACACCAGATAACAGCAATGAAGCTCTACCCAAGAGTCTCTCACCTGCTTGCTGACATACAAAATATTCATGTCCTCTGAATGCAGTCTAGTATTCATTTCAAGTCATGATGACACTTGGGTTCAAAATTCACCATTTAAACTTACGTAGCACCAACATGGAAAGCTTATGGTCACAGAGGACACCAGTGGGTTCAAAAATACAATCCAGGTGGAGAGATGATACTTTTCTGCAGACATGCACACATTTTTTTTATTGCATATTAAAATTACATATACTATACACTGTTTGGGAGATTCTTTATCATTAGAATAAGAGGCATGACATATTTTGTTTCTGTTTCATGGCTGTGTAACAAAATGTAACCAAAACGTTTTGGTTATTAAAAAATAATTTAAAAATGTGGTGATTTTCTACCATTTAAATGTTTGGGGTGGTCAAGACTTTTTAATGGTTTTGAAAAAAGTAGTTTGATTTATTTGATCAAAATACAGTAACATTGAAATTATTACACTGAGATATTTTTAATTACATTAAAATATTATTACAATTTAAAATAACCATTTTAATATATTTTAAAATGTAATTTATTCCTGTGATGGCAAAGCTGAATTTTCAGCGGCCATTACTCCAGTCTTCAGTGTCTCATGATCCTTCAGAAATCATTCTAATATCAAATATTATCAGTGTTGAAGACTTTATCTGTCAATGTGAGAGACTGAAGAGTACAGAAGAAGTTGAGATTTGAAGTATCAAGCCAGCTGGAAGCTACATTAAAGCAAAGTACGTGGAGGGAACATGTTAAGTTGTGTGAACATTCTGAAAAGGCCTGTGATACTGTGATATTGATATGTGATACGGCTGTGATATTTTCTGCTTTCAGGAGAAACGGCGGATCCAGGAGGAACAGGAGCGGGCCAAGAGAGAGATTGAGGATGAGAGACTGAGACTTCAGCAGCTGAAGGTGTGACCTCACACGCACACACTTGCCTGCATGACCTGTGACCCTGTTTTGCAGCGGGACACATCAGGTCACTTTGTGTTAAGTAGGCTTGTCATGGAGTGGAATTTCACAAATGTAGGCCTTTATGCACACACATACACACACAAATACCAGTGCCACATGTAAAACACACACACACACACACACACACACGCACACACACACAAATTCACACAGACACCAGTGCCACATGTAAAATACACACACACACACACACACACACACACACACACACACACCCTTCTTGAGAATTGAAATGTTATCCTGGAAGATTTCATGCTTTTCTCTGACGTGTTTGTGTGTGTGTACATTCTCTCTCTCACTCTCTCTCTCTTCCCCTATTGTTTGCATAAAACTTCCAGATTGGCGTTCCCTCTTCCTATTCCTTTGTGTTCCTACTCTGTTGACACATTTGTCATACACTGTGTGTCAATGTGTCTACAATGTGTTTCACAACTATGGGCCCTTTTGTCCTTGGGGGAAAAAAAATATCCTAAAACAAACTTTTCACACTCACACTACTAGTTATTTCACATACACTAATAATACTCAACTGTGTATATAAATCATCACAGCATAGTGTAATGCATAAACCTAACCTTAATGTTCAGAGTATATATATATCAGTATGACTTATGATTATTTCTCTGTTTATCATAGCTTCTAAAATATTAAAGATTGAAAGTCTGGGTCAGGGATATCTATAAAATCTTTACATAAAAGGCAATTGAATAGTATAAAAACTAAATTAAGGAATTGTGACAAGTTTAAATGTGATCACAATGTATTTGAAATCTGTATTACTTAAAACCAATCACTGGGACATAAAAGTGGCCACTGGACAAAAAAAACACCTTTATGATAAGTGGCATAATATGTGCGTTTGTACGGTTTGTATTTGGGGTTCATAATCATAATGAAATCATGCATGTAGATAAAATTTTATCTCACAGCCACTGTTGTCTTGTGTTATCTTACTCATACATTTTCAGTTTCCATGGTGCGCATCACTTCCTGTGTGGCAGCTGGTGGCTGCACTTTTGTGCACGTTATGGAGTTCCCCGTCAATCTACATGACAGAAAAGACACAGCCGTGTTTTCTTACTAATAAAATACACTCTAGATGGTCCTGATATAACATTTCAGAAATGTGTTATTACTTGTTTTTGCTGTTGGAGGTGGAATTAGCAGAGGAGTGAAAGTACATTACGCTCAGCAGGAAATTTAATTTTAGACTTTCTCTAAATTGTTTAAAGGATGTTTTGCAGCAGATTTATTCACTTCAAGTGCATTTTCTTAATTTAAAGACCCCATGAAATGGATAGACGAACACTTTTCTCTTTTCTTTGTATTGTCTCCTGCTGAAACAGGATGTTGAAGTAGAACATATCAAACAACTTGACTTTTTTTGTACTCGACAATTTGTACCATGGACAAAAACAATAAACATATGACACTTGCATGATTTGATCTTCAAATACACATTAACCTGATCACGGAAATAACATTTGGTTGGCCAGGCAAGAAAATATAGGCTATATGTATCATATTATGAGTCAAAATGTTTAAATTGTCAACTGTTACCAGTCAACCCATACAGTTTATCCGTAACATAGTTGAAAAACTTACCTTCAGGGAAAGCATCCTTCACTTTATAATATCAAAATTGTGTTTAATGATTAAGTGTGGCAAACAACAGATAAGTTCTAAAATATATCAACTGAAACAAATTGTTGTTTTATTGAGAAAGCGTATTGTTTTTAGACCTTTTTCCTGATGTGAAATGTACCCTAAATGATAGAATATGGTTTGTTACATGTCTTTGGTTGCTCATATTACACACATAACAAACCACCATAATATGCCCCCTGCTATTGCTAGTCAGTGGTGGGTATTATAGACATGGCTATTTTAGAGATACAAATGCATTTTTTTCAATTCAGCCTTGTGTGTTTTTATGGCAAATATGAACTTTTGGTGTGAATAGGGCTTTAAGCTCCTGAAACCAGTGTGCTGTAATGCCTTTGTTTGGCTGTTAGTGTGAACTGCTGATAAGAAATGTTTTTAAATAATGTGTCGGCCGCATTAATTACCTCTTCCTCCTGTCCCTGTTTCTCTCACAGAGGAAGTCCCTCAGAGACCAGTGGCTAATGGAAGGACCGCCTGCATCTCCTGACAGTACGGGACCCCGATCGCCCCTCTGGGGCCCTAAGGTTCAGGAGATAGAGACGCACATTAACAAGTACGATTTTTAATTTTCCATATTTCATTTAACCCTGAGGTTGTGGATGGTTGCCAGAGCATTCATATGTGGTTTCTGAGGTGATCTGCATTGTTTTTAGTACATTGCTATGCAGTTTATAGGTTGTTCTGAGTATTTTTAGCATGTTTCTACACAGTTACAAGGGTTCTCTGAGTGTTTTAGTGCATTGCTAGATGGTTGCTAGTGTGTTTTGGGTGGTTGCTTGCCGGGCCAAGTCAACAGAGCCCATCAAGATTTCGCTGTGATATTCTGCTCTCTGTATATGGCTTGGGTCTCTCCTTGATTGGAAATTCTTAATTGCCATGATGGGGGAAACGGGAACTTTCAATGCAATACAAGACTGACTCATGCATTTTTGCTTAAAGGTGAAGACCCAACTCTAAGCATGTTCTGCAAGACCCCCTTTTCTATTAAACATATTCTTTTGGACTGTCCTGGTTTTAATGCAAGTAGAAAGCTCTTTTATGAAGTTAGTTCACTTAAGGTCTTATTTAGAAAGATTTTTCATGAAAAGGTTTTAGAATTTGTATCATATGTTAATTAAAAAAAAAAAATCTGTGTTTGTTTGTTTGCTTGGTTTTTATCGTATTTATGTGATATTTGCATTTTTGTAATTGAGTTTTTGCCATGAAAATATCCCTAGAAGCTGACATGGCATTAAATAAAAATTCTACTACTACTCTTACAGCCACTTTCTATTTTTTGAAGCTCAACAATCTTATGTGGCACATCATAACTATATTCTTTGGTTTTAATCATTTTGTTGGACGATTAAGGGAATTTGGCCTTTGTGTTCCCTCATATTTAGATTCATGTAAAACTGGAAGTCATGGCTGGACAATTTCATCTTTATAGTTATACTGGTGTGCTAAAAAATTTAAATATGAATGAATATACTTCAGAGACATTTTATACATAATGCTTAGAATTGTGGCCAATGTGTACTGGAAAAAAAGTATATTTTTCCCCCAATTTCAGTTGTTTTATTTTAATGAAAGTTGAGATTTTTGCGTTTTTTTATTTTTATTTTTTGAATGTAAGATCAAAAGGATAAACAGTGCAGATTTATTTTCACAGTCATCTTTGTTCATATTTACTGTACCAAGGAGGGCTAATAATTCTGACCACAACTGCCAAATCCCTGATTAAAAACAGTAAAACAAAGCAAAGAAAAACTCTTCCATGAGCATTTAACTGCATCTATATATATATAGTGCTGTATGAGTACACTTAAGTTTAACACTTAGGGGTTTGTTCGAATCTCTAATCATACACACAGTATGCTTCCCTTTGCAAACACCTCTAATCATTCCTGCCAAAGTACTGAAGCACCAAGCAGGTGATGAGTTTTTATCCTCTAAAATATCGTTATATTTTCACGTGTGTGAGTGAGAAGGAGTGTTTGATGTTCCTGCTTTGCAGATCAGCATTTATTTGCTAGACTGATGGAAATGGTGATTATTGTAATAAGCTGGCCGCTGAGATCTTCTTCTGTGTTGAAGCAGGGCTTTAATTAGTCAGAGCAAAGTTTGGCAGCTCTATAGGGTTTTTCATGGTGTGTAAACAGCCGTCTGAGGCCTCACATCCTGTGAGGAGTGATTCGTTTAATGCCTGTATGTGTTACCATGCAGTTTTATATAGCTATAAAGCATGCTGGGATTTCCAGAGAGGATTATGAGTTAATGAGTCCACGTGAGTGCAGGCTCTTGTTTGTCTGATTCTGAAAAACCTACAGTACACTCTGGGACCCTGCTGGGGATGCTCCTTTGAAATTGTAGGTTGTCAAAACAATCGTGGCTACAGGCAAGCTACACTTTAGCAAAGGTTTTTAGCTACACTAAAAGCTACTAATAAAAGTACGCTGAAGCCATTTAGAGGGGCATAATCAAAGCCTTTTAAAGTCAGGGTTAATTGTTGTTCACAACTCATTTTACTTCCATGATGTATTTCTCAGTGAAGCAGGATAGTAGCATGGGAATCGATAGGATCGTGAAAAGTAGGCCAGAATACAGCCAGACTGAATGAGAGTTTGTTTAAACTTTGCCTACATAGAATTTTGGAAGTCATTTCAGATGAAGAACAAGTTATAAAATATTTATCGTATCACTGCTTTGGAATTATGTGTGCTGATGAATCCTTAACAATAAATTCTGGAACATGCACCAAAAAAAAAAAAAGTAAATAGTCATTCTTGATAATATTTTTTATCTTAATATACATAATATTATATTAGTATACCTAATTATATATAAAATAGTTTAAAAGATAGGAAAGATAAGATTTGTGTGTGTGTGTGTGTGTGTGTGTGTGTGTTGCTACTAAAAAGCATGGTAACACTTTATAGTCCAATTCTCACTAGTTGCTTATAGAATGCATATTAATAGCATATTGGCTTTTTTAGTGCTTATAAAGCACAGATTAATGCCTTATTCTGCATGACCATATTTTAGATCCCTTAATCCTCATACTTAACAACTATCACACTAACTATTAATATAAAGCAGATTAGGATTTTATTGAGGCAAACGTTTATAGTGAGAATTGGTCTCTAAACTAAAGTGTGACCAAAATCATATAATGCTGTGCAGGATTCAAATGTATCAGTGAAACTTTTTTTCTGTAAACCAGCTAATATAAATGTCCTAACGAACTAATTGGACAAAATTAATAAGACATTCATGACTTCATATGATAGAGTGGACAAAAAAACAAAACAAAAAAAAAAAAATCTGTATTGTTTTTTTCTATACTGCTGGAATGATACTGAAAAATGCAGTGTTAATATTATTGCTTACTGTTTTCCACCAACACTACTTTGTTCTTCCCAGAAATAAAACAATTTCTAATATGAAATGTCATGTGTAAAAATTCAAAAGTATTATTGGTTTTCTTGAAGAAAAACATAAGCTAATGGTAGTTTCCCACCTTCTAAAACATGACATGCGTGTATGTGCTTTAGATTACAAGCATCGTCTGAGCAGTTGGCAGAGGAAGAATCCAAACTGAAGAAACTCATTGAAGACGGTTCCAATCAAACTGGCACAGACGCTCAGACACAACATAAGGTGAGAATGCATGTCTGAATGCATGATCACGCTGAACCCGTCACACGTCTGCTTGTGTCAGAGCTTTTCAACTCCTAAATCATTTTTGAAACTAATTACACTTGTGTTCAAAAGTTTGGGGTCAGTACGATATTTTTTTAATTGGTAATTCTAAACAGCAGGGATGTATTTAATTGATCAAAAGAGACAGTAAAGGTGTTTATAATGTTACAAAATTGTTCTTCCTAAAAATGCTATTCTCAAAGAAAATGTATCACTGTTTCAACAAAAACATATTATGCAGCACAACTCTGATATGAAATGTTTCTTGAGCACCAAATCAGAATATTGGAATGAATTCTGAAGGACCACGGAATGTATGCTTCATGTTCACAGTGCACTATGAGATGCACAACTCTCTGAAATGATTATGAGCAATTTAATAAGAAGCAGCAAGTCAGGGCTGTTTTTTTTATACTTGTTACCATAACAACAAACAGCCAGGGATGGGCAGAATTTCAGATACTATATTGCTAGATACTATTTTGTATTTTAAAGCCTTTGGAAAAAGTCAAATGTAATTTGCTTGTAAATACATTTAAGATTAGTATTTTTGTATTTTCAAAATACATAAAATACTTTGTGCCAGTCGACTTCTTGATCAGGCTGCTGATTTTGTGCATCAGCTAGTTCAGACACCTCCCCTCCCCTCAACCCCAACATTCATGCATGTGAGGTGCAGCTGTACAACTCCATTCAGCATTGGGTGAGGGACTTTTCTGGAATAAGATGAGGTGAAGATGTCATGGTCAATTGCACTTGTCAATTAAAGTTAAAAAAAGTGCATCATTTGCCTTCAGTCAACAGCGCCAACAAGGGGAAAAAATAGCATCAGCCAATCAGTTTTGATAGTTAATCAGTTGTTGTTTTTTATTAACTAGCTTGTCAAATGTGTTTAAAGCATTACTTGTATGTTAGGGCTGGGTGATATGACAATACACATCATGGCAATGACAGAAAGTGTGTATAGTTAAAGTGTGGATTGATTGAACGTTTTCTAAATCGTTTACATAGAAAAAGGCCAATCAGGGTAAGCAAATATATCCATGCAGCTTTTAGTAGGAAAACGTTGGAGTGGAAAAAGAAGCATGGATGAAATGTTGATTAATAAAGTGTGATGTGCTGTATGTGTGAATGCAGTATGACACAAAAGGAAATTCAAATTCATACTCGCTTTCTCTCATAGTGGAAGTGGTGTTTATACTTTTGCCTGCCTCTACACCGCAAACCTGCTGACTGCGTGCACTCCTCCCTAAACGGACGCGGCTTTTTTGACACTTGCTTGACACTTTTTACACTTGCTCGCCTTTGTATAATTCTGTGAAATGACAGTCGGGCAACTCAGAGTAATTGTTCTCCAAACCATCAGAAAACAGCGGTGAGAGGAAGTAGCTTTTGGTTTTATTGTTCACCGAAATAAATTTTTTAAAAAATTCAAAAATAATTTTTAGTTTTTTTATTTCCTACAGGGCAGGGGAAGGGAAGAGGTGTGTAAAATGGAAACAATTCAATGGAAAAGTTTCTAAGCAGTTGTACACATCTATATATATATATAGATATATATATATATTATATATATATATAATATTATATATATATATATATATATATATATAATATATATATATTTTTGCATTCAGAATAGGTCCAGATAGATTTCAGCCTATAGGAATGCCTACATTGGATGGCCAATTTCACATGTATATTGTGTATTTTCAAAATACTGTATTTGTATTTAAATACATTTTTCCACACCGTTTTGAGTATTTTGATTTTAAATAGATTTTCATGTATTTATGCCTATCTTTGCAAACAGTCTTGTATGGAGGTCAGCTGAACTGGAAGTAAATGCATTTTAACATTTTAACACACAATGAAGGCTGTTGAATCAGAGTTGCTGTAATGGGCTGCTTTAAGACTATAGCTTATATTATAGAATTGCATTTATTCTAATTAAAGTAATAGTTCACCAGAATATGAATGTGAAATGAAAATGATTTTGCTGAAAGATTGACTTTAATTACTTTAAGTTAGGACTCCAGTGACTAAAGTGTAAAAATAACAACAGTACAGTTCAAAATTTTCCCATCAGATTATTTAAAAAGTTTCCTCTGTTGTTTCTGTTTGGGGTCAATTTACAATTGAACTGCTACAGTGTGAACACTAATGAAGTTTTATATCTCTGAGACACCAAATAAGAATTAAAGGGAAAATACTGGGGGGGAAAGTTATGATGACTGAAAGAAAGGTCATGCAGTATCAAATCTGTTTTTTGTTGTTGTTGTTGTTGTTGTTGTTACTATTTTGCATTCATTAAATACTGTCTGCACTGAATACTGAATATCTAACATATAGTGTTGGCGTCACTCCCCCTTGTGGCAACAAAAGCTGAAGTGTCTGTCTGTTAGTAAATGAATCTGGCAACAGCCATTTTTTTTCTAAAGTTGATGAAAGATCACCCCTAATTATCCAATCAGAGTGAGTGAAAGAAAGTATTAGCGGTTAAACAAGGAAAGCATCACATGAATTAGATGATTTATGACATTTTCAACAATAAAGGAAGTGTGAGTTATAAATTCTAATCACACAAATATGACACAAACACTACAGACCTGAAAGAGTCTTTGGTAATTTTCAGTCAATGTCAAAACTATTACATAATACAATTAATATTTAATGTTCTGCATATGGTATTAATATTCATTAAATTAATTAAATGGGCACTTAGTAACATTTATGTATGTCAGCTTCTATTAGCCATCAGCCATGATTAATTCATTCCATGAGCAAATGTTTCCTATACTTAAAGTGAGCAGTACTCAACTGGTCAGAATCTGGGAGAATGTTGGGAAAATTGGTGCACATGTTAATGAACTTAGAAAGGAAACTTCTCTAGTCTAGAATGGAGGCTGGTCAGAGACGAGTTCTTCCACCCATAAATGTTCCATGGCCTTGAATTAAACATTAAGCAGCAGAATGAGATGGTTTAAAGAGCTAAAGAGTGTGATGTGTTCTCTCGAAGGATGACTGTTGACCTCTTCTCTGTTGTTCATCCAATAGGGAGAGGCCGTGGTGGAGCCAGTGGGAGCAGGTGAGTGTGTGCCACCTGTCCACTCTTTGTGCCGCACCTGCGTCCAGGCTAACCATCTGCCTGTCTGTTTCAGTTACACAGCATCAGGCTTGTCTGCTTTCCAGACTTGATTATCGCTTAAACAAAAGAGTACAATCCTTGACAAAACAATACCTGTGAATCTGTGTTAAATTAATTCCTGGTTAATTCCGTTGGTAAGAGTTTACAATAAGGTTCAGACTGACAACAAGAGCTGATTAACTAACAATGAACAATAGCTTTAAAGCATTTATTGATCTAGGTTCATTTTAATGTAACATTTCTGAAGTTATAAATGAACACTGATGAATTAATAAGTTGATGAATTAAAAATAATCAATTTATTATAATATTTTTATTATATACCTTCGTTTATATATTTGGGTTCATTATTTTTTATTTTTTATTTTTTTTTTATTAATACTTATTTTGTTCTAAAAAAAAATAATTCAAATCAAGGCTGTTAAATAAAGACATTTTTAAATGTGTATTCATCAAATTATCCTGAAAAGGAAAAGATTCACTGTTTCCATGAAATTTTAAGCAGCACAACTGTTTTCAACATCGATAATAATAATAATTTTTTGTGAGTGGCAAATCAGCATAATAGAATGATTTCTGAAGGATGATGAAAATTCAGTTTTGCCATCACAGGAAGGAATTACATTGGAAAATATATTGATTTTAAATGTGTTTTATTTATAAATATAATTATTTTAAAGGTTTTTTTTTTTTTTTTTTTTTTTTTTTACAAAAAACAGCCTTGGTGATTGTATAAGAGACTTCTTTCAAAACATTAGTATACAATATTTATATTTATTTATGTTGCCGAATTGAAACTTTTTGTAAAGTGTTACCAATCTCTTTTAGGCTTAATTCGTTCATTTTTTTTTTTTTAATCTAAACAGATTATAATATTCTGCAATGAAAAAAAAAATGTTTTAAAAAATAACAGAACTCATCTAAATAGTATGATATTGAACTAATATCAATCATAAATCTTTTTAATCAAACAGCAGTTGCTGAGACGGCCCCTAACGGACCTATCGTGGAGAACGGAAAAGAAGAAAAGAAAGGTATAAAATATCAGTTATTATATACTGTTCTTTCTTTGAACTTTTGAACCAACAGATGCAGACCAACTTCGTCAGTCATCAGATTATAGAACATCACTTCTCAGACATTCCAAAAACCACCCAGAGCAATCTAGCAACTCACAACACCTTCAACACCTTCTCCTACTTGTACTCTTTTTTTTCCTCTGTCTGCTTTACCTTCTTTCCCTTATTAGTTTCATATTTATGAAAAAGCTTTAATATTCTGTTAATTATAGAATTAAAGCATTGCCTCGCCAATCAAAGACTTAATAACTTAAATACTCATGTAATAATAACTCTGTAACTTTGGTATTCCTATCGTGAATGAATATCAAAACTGATTTTAGAGTCATACTGTTGGTTTTTGTTGCAGATGATTCTGTGCATGCTGAAAATCACGAGGCGGAGGAAGCAGGAACGCTGAGTGATGTTACAACAGAAACTGACACCACAACAACTTCAGCTGCTCTTAACGGAAATGTGGAAGGAGAAACGTCACACAATACTCCAGGAGAGGAAGAACATGCTTCTGCTAACGGCTTCAACAGCCACCCTGCTGAAGGACTAGGTGCTGGAGGTGTAACTATGACCTTCCTTGGATTCAAGGAGGTGGAGCTCGGGCAGGGGGTGGATGAGGATGATGACAGTGGAGCAATTATTAGAGCAGAAAGAATCATCATCACAGACCAAGGGGAAGAAATCCCAGAGGAGGATGACGAAACTGCTCAAGAACCTACTATAGAGGCTACAAATGAAGACACATCCGGAAACTCCGAAGAAAATAGTCCTGAGGAAAAGACTGAGAACCATCCGGAAGCTTCTGCTGACCCTGAGCAGGCAGAAGTGATTGAAGATCCTCCTGCTGAGATAGTTACAGATGTAGCAGTGGAAGGTCTTCAAGATCTTGAGCAAGAGGAGAAAGATCTTCCTGAGTCGACTGATACCAAATCCCAGAATGTGACAGTAGATGGCGCTATTGAGGCATCCCATGTTCCAATGTGTTCCACAACACAATCATCTCCAAAAATCAGACCAAAAGTCGAAGCAAACAAAACAGAGTCACAAACCCCAAAAGACGAGGAGATCACGCCTGCCATGCGCATCTCGCTCAGCCAATTTCAGGAGGTTCCACTGGATGGCGCAGGAGAAACGGTGGAGTCCAACACCAAGGCAGAAACTGAGAAACAGCGTGCTGAACAGGAGCCTCTGCTCGTCCCCAAAGCAGCGGCCCAGCTGGATACCAGCGCCCCAAATCGAGCAGAGGACGCAAGTGCACCAAAGCAAAAAGCCTGCCAATGCTGTTCGATCATGTGAACAGTCTGTTGACGTTTGACTGTGACTCTTTTTATTCCCCATTCATTTTCATCTTGTCTGTTACTCTGAATATAGAGTTTGTATTTCAAGACATTTGTATTTTGATCTTTGGCTTTTCACATCTACGGTAAACTTACTGCTTTGCAGTGGCGTCAAAGCACGAAGTGTTTATGATGAACTGAAGCCTTTAAGACTTGCCTTGCCTTCACTGTATTGAATTCCCATAACTCTTTTCTGTGTAAGAAGAAGATTTGAAAAGCACAATGACTTGCAGGAAAGTACTGGAAAAGGCTTTAGTGTGAATGTTGTTGTTGATGTGTCACCATTGGTTGCATTCCCAGCCTCTGGCGTCTGATTATGATCCTGTTTTTATGTCTGGCGACCCACAGAGGCCTTGACGGTTTTAACACTACCATATAAAAATATTTTGTTTTTCTCAGTACTGTGGGAATGAACCCACGTGGGTAATTAATAATTCTCATCCAACAATAGTTGTGGCATTCTCTGTTATAAACTATTTGTGTGCCTTGTTTATGCATCAAAACAGAGACAGCAAAGAGACGGAATGGTTACCTGTGATTTTATACATGCTGTAACATCTTTTTTTTTTTTTTTTTTGCTTTAATTGTTACAGTGCCTTCAACTGCTCGATGGAAGTGTTTTTAGATCTTAAAGGGATAGTTCACCCAAAATGGAAAAGTTATGTTTAATGTTGTTGCAATGAAAGTTTTTCTTCTGCAGAACACACAAGGTATTTTGAATAGTGTTTCAATTGGGTCAAAAACAACTTTTTATGAAAAAATAAAATAAAAATAATATATGAATTGCGGGGACATTCCATAGACATAATGGTTTTTATACTTTACAAACTGTATGTGCTATTGCCCTACACCAACCCTACACCTAACCCTACCCCTTACAGGCAATTTTGTGCATTTTTGCTTTCTCAAAAAACTCATTCTATATGGTTTATAAGTGTTTTGGAAAATGTGGACATGGGTCATGTCCTCATAAGTCACCCTCTCCTTGTAATACCTGTGTCATACCCATGTCATTATACAAAGTTGTGTCCTGATATGTCACAAAAACACGCACACACACACACACACACACACACACACACACACATATATATATATAAGCAAAATGGAGGTGAGTAAATGATGACAGATTTTTTTTTTAGGTGAACTATCCCTTTAATGTGACCCTATGAAAAGTACTTGATATACTTTTGACCAATATACAGTAAACGGCATAAACTGCTTTATCAATATTAGCATTTTTAGATTCTCCAACTGACATTTCTATAAGGACTGCTCCTGTTGTCTTTCATTAACGCTGTTTAAATTGTGTGTGACAGCCATTCAAGTTTCATACCATGATATGTAATCAATATTCAAAGTTATCAGTTGAATTCAGGAACAATTTTTTTTTTTCATAGAAAGTTTGATGTAAATTATCAGTGCCTTAACTGAGTGCCTGTTTGTACAGTTTAAATAAAGAGCTGAATGAGAAGCGGTGCAGATTTTGTATAGAAAGTTTACACAGGAAGAGCTGCAGGATTAATAAACTAAACCAATGAAATTTAATCAAAGGCTGACTTTTTTTTCTTTTGTTTTTCTTTTTCTTTTGTAACTTATGTTTAAATGTATAAAAGAGTCAAATAGTAATGCCTTTATCATATACCTCTTATCATGAAACATGAAAAAGAATATTGTGTATTGCAGTGCTGATTGTTCGAATATTCAATAGCTTGAACCTTTTGCATATTTATATTTAAATATTTAACTTTAATGCTGCTACATTGCACTTTACAATGTTTTCTTCAACACGAGTTAATGCATTCAGTGTCATGAACAAGCATGTATTAATCAGTTTAATTAAAAAAGTAATTATGCTTAAATATGCTACCATTCATGGTTAACTCCTGTTCATGCATAATACATTAACTAATGTTAATTGAAATTAAAATGTATCAAAATGTATATGTAAAAATTAACATTAACCTGACATTAACAAATGCTGTAAAATTATTGTTCATTGTTAGCTCATGATACCTAAACATTGAACATTATTATAGTATTATAAAAGTATTATAGCTACATGTAGATCCTGCAGTATTGTGGATGAATCTGCAAGTTATTCATAAAGAGATCCCCTGTTCAAACCCTGGCTTCAGTCATGAGAGCTTTGAGAGCTGCTTGGATTAGTGATGCAAGGCTGTGGTTTACTCAACAGCTTTAGTGCAGTGTGGAAGTAGGAGAGAAATGAACTGCACATATTTTAACCTTGATTACTAAGCAGGGGGTGGAGGTACTGAGAGGGAGTTTAAGAGAGAAGGAAACCAGGGAAAGAAAGGGCAGATTTCAAAACTTCTTGGTGTATCAGGGGGACGATTTCAGTTCTTTCTGTCTTTCAGCTGACCTTCCATCCTTTCCTTCATCTCATCGGCTGGTAGGCCTATTTTCATTTGTCATCTTATTTTATGTATAAGAGTGGGTCCTGTAAGTTAATTCAGTAGTATATATATGTTACAAAGTAAGGAATTTCAGCTTGGGTTCATCAATAGGATATTGCAGGATTATTTAATTTACCGCCCTCCACATTACTAATTTTACTTAGAAGCACATTAAGTGCCAGAAACATACTTATCCACATTTTGTGACAGATGTTCATTAAGTCTTGTGATTTATGGATGCTGACAGCAGTTTTCAGTATGCTGTAGCTAAAAATAGATTTGTGCTACTAGGTTTTGTTTATGTACTTAATTTTTACATCTTTTCCATCCTTTTGAAATTCATTCAAAACTTTTATTATATATTTTGTGGGCGTTTTATAATTCATAAGGACACTAAGAATACCTCACTGTTATTGCTGTATTATTTCTGAATCAGACTTTCCATGTTGTTTAGTCATTCATGTCCACAGTATAATCTGATTAAACTGTATTAATCTGCTCCTTATGTAAATAGCATTATGCTATGACACACCTTTTAAGTCCTTGTGTTTCTTTTACGTCCAGTGGAAAATGCAATCCAGTGTCCAAATATTATATTGATAACGATCAACTCCTTGTAAACAAACAAACAAAACAAAACAAAACAAAAAAATAATCCCTGACTTACATGGAGATCTGATTTTGTATTTAATAATTATGATTCTCAGAAGACCTGGTTAAACTTTTACTTTGTAAAGAATAGAAAGAAACTATTGACTTTGAAGGTGGAAAAAGTTCCACTCCTGACACTGCACACTGTTTAATGTTCTTCTAACTTTAATAATTTAGTTAATCATTCTAAGTCACGTGCCAATATGAAAAAAAAAAAAAAAAAAAAAAAAAAAACAGTATGGATCAATGTGCAAGACAATGACAGAAAAAACGAGATAACAGTTACAGAAAAAAATGCCTTGTCTGTAGATGGATGCAAATAAAAAAATTTAATAATATGAAAATAAAATTTAATAAATAATTGTTTCAGGTGACCTATTTCAAGGTGATCTTAATATGAAAAGATACTAATCTGACTTAATGAATGACCTAATGAATTTGATTAAGACATAGAGGTCAAAGAATTGTGAAACAAAAACCCAACAACAACAACAGACTGCAACGGTGAAAAAGGTTCCATGCAGTCACACTGTAACTCAATTTAGTATTAGCCTTCCTGAGCTGCTAGGATTGAAACATAAGCTGATTATAGATTCCTAAATCAGCAAAAAAAAAAAAAAAAAAAACTAAGTGTTTCCCTTACAAAGAAAATGCCTTCATGGGTCTCACCTCTATGACATAAAAATGAAGAACAGGTGAGAAAATCAGTTAGGCATGCCTGGGAAGAAAAAGACAACTTTTTTGAATACCAATTCAATCAAATAAAGGAAGCCAGTTTCTGGCTTGTCATTCTGTTATTGTATAACACACTTTGCCATTTATTTCATACAGATCTACTGCCAAATGGATACAGACTCTGTGACTTGTCCTCAGAAATCTGAATCCGAGGATGAATGCAGTAGTGAAGAAGGAAAATTCCACTTCACCAATGATAGGGAAAAGAAGGACAAAGAAGATATTAGTGGGTTAGAAAAAACAAAAACACCTGACAGCAGTTTCCCTCCTCAACCTCACGATCATCCCATCTCCTCACCAGCAGATGGAGCCATTGAGGTAACAATGGAAGACTTGAGCAGTACAGATGAAAATGACCCGAATGGTGATCAGGAGTGGCCACAAGTGCCAGGTCTGAAAGAAGATATCCAACCAGAGAGGAATGAGTGTCAGGCCATTGAGATTCAGGATGAGGTGAAGGAAAACACTGAAACCAGTGAAGATGTTCAGACATCTGTGCATGACACTGAGGGTGAGGAACCTGTTACCATGAAACCGGTAGACAAAGGCTCAGTTGTGTTCCTATCAGAAAACAGCGATGAGCAAAATATTGACCGCAAACCTGTGGACTTTGCCACCACCAGGGATCAGTGGGTCAGACGGGACAGTCATTGTGATGAACCATCAAACCTGACGTATTCCAAGGTGTATTCCAAGAGCTTTTCAAAATGTCTTCTCTCTGAGACCGAACCTTCATCAAGCACCCAAAGTGAATCCACAACTGAACCTGTGGTTAATGCCAAGAACATCCAGCAGAGGGAGCTTGAGGTAAACAACCCAAGCAGTCTGAAGGAGAATGAGGAGGTACAACAGGTGTGCGGTGCTGATCCGCCCCTAGAAACAGTTGCAGGCAAGCCAACCAATCCAGAGCAAGGAAACTCCGCCTGTATCTCTACCGAAGTAAAAGAGCCATTGATAATGCCACAGGGGAGGAGGAACAGTAAAAGGGAGGAGAGAGAGGGTGGTGAAACAGGTGAAGAGCGAAAGCAAACAGTGCGTTTCACAGAAACAGGTGGGACCGAAGGAAAGCAGCTGGGGGAGGTTAAAGATCAAAAACAAGAACGGGAAAACAAGTCAAACACAAAGCCTCATTTAGGAGAAGGGAAAGTCAACAGAATGCAGGTGGTTCATTTTGATGACAGCCAGAGCGATAGTGGCGTATCAGCAGATTTCTCCCTCAACAGCACAACAGATGTCTTGGAGGGCCATGATAATGATGCTCCTCAGCCCTCTGAATCTCCTCCAAATGAAACTCCCATTGAGAGGGAGATCCGTTTGACCATGAAGAGAGAGCAGAGTCTACGGCGTTCTCGAGGACTGTGCGACCCAACTGACAGGACTAATGAGTTTGTGGAAATTCCATTGAGAAGACCTATTCTATCCCAGGACCCCCAGATAAGACCTGACTCAAGCCACGACAAAGACCGGCTGTTTGCTGGAAAGAAGATGCAGAAGGAAATCAGCGCAGAGACAGAGAGGGAGAAGGTTCTAGTTGAACTGGGCCGACTACCTGGGTTCTATGACAAGGGAACAGAGGTACAGCTTCAAGAAAAAAAGCAGCTTTTTGAGTCATTCCAAGAGCCGAAGGAATCAGTGGCAACCATTTACAGATCTGCCTCAAACTCCACCGCAGAGTCTGCCGCTGGAATACAGGAAGTTGATTCTGCTGTTGATGTTAAACAACGCCTAATGCAATTCTCACAAAGTTCTCCCACCCCACCAGCTATGGCCCAGTATGGAGGCACCAACGGCAACCCGCCTGCTGCTCGAGGACCTGGTCTATCTGAGGGAATCAAGGGCCAGATAATCATCATAGAGTCCAACGCTATTCCCACAACTGTGGGAGGACCAAACGGAGGTTATAAGACAACCTCATGGACAGATGGAGGATCTGTGAAAGCGATGAATTCAGAGGGTGTGAGGGCTTTTTCTGCTGAGCCTGTCAGAGCAAGACAAAGTCCAAATTTAGAAGTGACTGAAGATGAAGATTTGAGTTTAGTGAAGGAGAACCCTTTCTTCAAGCTCCGCTCTTCTACGAGTCTGCAGTCTCAGGTGGAGCTGGACATTAAGGAGGCTAAGAAGAGGGAACAAGAACTACAGAGACAGAGAAACAATCTTTATGGAGGAGTAGCCATGTATACAGATGAAGGAAGTGGAGCAGGAATGGATTTGAGGACAGAAATTAGAGTGAAAGAGGAATGGGGAACCTCTAGCCAAGAGATTCCCCCATCTCAATGGACAAATTTGACTCCAGCAGACCGCCAATCAGAAACGTTTACCACCACTACGTCAGGTAAGTCATTGTTAGAAGCATGTTAAAAATTGATTTCTGTTCACAGAGCAGTTCAAATCAACTGAAAAATTCACACCATTGGTGCTTTAATGTTGTAGTTGAAAAGAACATATTGAAGGTAGGAATGGTATACACTGGATATTAAATGCATAAATGTAAATGAAAACCCAAAGAAACGTATGCATTCAATATATAGTTCATGCATTACCTGAGAATCAAACAAATGACTTCTTTGTTGTTAACATCGTACACAACCATTTAAGCTACTGGACACATACAAAAAAGCATTTGTCATTCAAATTCTGTCGCATTCAAAATAATACAAAATACATTTGCTCAGCCAAGCATTTCCTGGGAACACACCCATAATCTTTGTATTTCTAGCAGCACACGCTACTGTTTTAGCTACAGGAGAGGATGCAACATAGATCAAATGTATAAATGGAGGATACATATGCAAAAAACAAGTCATATCTAAAAAAAATCCTGAAAAATAACTATTCATTTAAAGGTTATACATTTGACTGACAACTTTATCCGAAGCAGTTTACATTGCATTCAAGATCTACTGTATGTGTTCATTCTTTGGGAATCAAACCCATGACCTTGGTGTTGTTGGCACAATGCTCTACTACTTCAGCTAAGGGGAAAACCTTAATAACAGCAACACTGGCAAAACTTAACACTTGTGAACTATTATTTAAAGGGATACTCCATCCCAAAATGAAAATGTAGTCATTATTCACTTACCCCCCCATGTCGTTGGTGGTAAGTGATTAATGACAAAATTTTCATTTTGGGATGGAGTAACCCTTTAACAGTGTGATTCTAACACTTTTCTGTGTCTAGAATGTTATTTAACCATAATATAATTTGACTGGAAGCTGGTAGTTTGTGCTTCACCATGGCAGCGAACAAACAAAGAGCCAGAATGCTAATATGGTGTTGTGTCACCAGTACTAACATAACCTGGTTATTGAAATTTCTGTATTAGTCAAATGTGCTGACATGAGCATAATATGGAGTAAGAGTATGGATAAGAGTACTGTGCATTTTTGAAATATAACATGTGTCCAATACATAAACTACAGTTGTGATTTCTTGAAATGATATTTTTCTACTGTACAAGCCTGCTGAAATGCCTGCTAGTCTTCATTTAGAGAAATGATCCAAGCATTTACGCTAACAATTAGTGACACATAGATTTCGTATTAAACTGATGGGGAAGTGAAATAACTTTGTTTTCCACATTCTAAAAAATGCTGGGTTGCTTTCGATCAAATATGGAAGATGGGTTGAATTTTTTTTTAGAGTACAGTAATTTTTTAAGTTGTGTTTTGTTTTTTGTTTCATTTCTACGTCAGACTCATTTTTATGAAAGAAATCTCCATTCCGGTTTACTCAGAAGAGCTATCCTTTACAATTATTAGCGTAACAATTTCTGCCAAAATGCCATAGTATAGTACTTACTACTGTAAAATCATAATTTGTGTGATATCTACTTCTAATAGTGAGATATTTTCTGAATCCTTCTGTCATTTTATATTCTTCCTTGGCTGATGATGGCCAATATTACTTTAACCACTGCTTTACTATAATAACAATAACTTCAATAGCTATGTTAATTTACGTAACCATAGTACATTTTTGTAAGGGCAACTAACAGTTATAGACAAGTATTGCTGTTGTCATAACTTTATACTACTGTGATGCAACAGAAGTGACTTTCTGATATGTGAAAAAAGTTTTAAGTATTTTAAGTATTTTAATTCAATTTTTCTTATAAAAAAGTCTTCATTATCCTTTTCAGTGTGAAATTCTGCTATATTTGGACACTTAATTCATGTTTCTCTTCTAAATCTTGAGAAAAATATGTGCCTACTTGTCAGTACTTTGTTGTTTTCTCACCCATTGATCATTATGCATGGATATTTTCATGAACATCCAGTTCATTAATGGATTATACAGTGCATTCACTGAAATAAACATCTGTCTTCTGCTTATAGTGCGTCAATCCACTGGAAAACTGGACCTTACATGGCCACCGCCCCAATCTGATGAAGATCAAAGACAACTGTCAGAGGTAGACTTTTTGTTTGAATCTCTTCTATATTCTTTTCTAGAACTAAATGTCTATGTCTCAGTTACACTGGTGTTGGTAGCATTCTGGCTAAACCCAAAGGTCTGAGGATCAAATTCTGAATGTGGTAATCCATGAAATGAGGTTTTACTTAAACAATGAACAGATACCAAAGCTCTTCAACCTTTCAATAGGTAATAAAGGGTATCAAAGTTTCAGTCACCCTCCCTGCGCAAACACAACCACACACACTTAAATGTGACGCTGCTGAAAAAGCGGCTTATCTTTCATATAATGAGAGTACAGAGCAGAGTTCATACTAGCTGCATTCTTAAAAATCAAGATTAGGTCATCACTGTATTATCACTACTACCACTGAATCACTGAATATCCTCAGCCAGGAAAGTATAATGTAACCAACACAATCAGCACAATCAAAACCGATAGGTGTTGGCAAGCGAACACTGCCTTTATCTGAAGACAGAGGCTTTTTTTTTCAGTTCATCTCAGCTCTCATTTGCTAAGAGAAAAAGTGGCAACCTTATAAATGAGGAAGTTAAAATTGCATGTGCTGCTCCTGTGTTAACTTTTTTAATAAATGTGTTTAAAAAGGAACGCTTCACCCAAAAATGAGAAATCTGTCAGCATTTTTTCACCCTTATGTCATTCCAAAACTTTGTAACTTTCATTTGTCAAACTGAAAAAGGAGGTGTTAGACAGGAAGTTCACCGTGTTCTCTTACATAGAACGAGTGAATGGTGACCAGGAGCTACAAAAATTATAAAAAAGGTGTGTGCAAATTGTATTATATAAATTTACACTGATATTCAGTGACAAGTCAAATGTATTCACTTCTCACATCTAACTCAAATGTACTTATTTGAATGTGTATTCAAATTTGGTGTGCTATGATCACTTATGTGATGTGAGAACCAGTTACAATATGGCATCATTGATACCAAATCTTGTGTGACACATTTCTATATATATTCACATATGAATATACGCGAATAAGAATGAAATAATGACACATTTCAAAGTGAATAACAACTCAGTATGCCTTCAAAAGACCACTTTAAGGATGCTTTTTGTCATTTTTGGAGCTTGACACTGCCTGGTCACCATTTGGTTTTATTGTTTGTAAGGGAGCAGTATAGACATTCCTCAAAATATCTCCATGGAGGAAAAATGTCACATGGGTTGAAAACCAAACAAGGTTTAGTCAATGACGACAATTTTTATTTATGACCAAATTGTTTCCTTTAAAAAAAAAAGGGTACTCAAAATATATGTATTTGCACCTTATTACCTCTAAAGGGCACATATAAGTACCCTAAATGTATATTTTTGAACCTAAAGTGTACATATTAGTACCTTATTGGTACACATACCTTTCGAAAAGGTACCATGCCAGTGACAACTTTTGTACCTGTTTTGGAGAGTGTATGCTATGTTTGATAAAGGAATTCAATTTCAAATTCACTTACTAATGTTCTTATTTTAATGTTCTGATCAATACAGACAACGGTAAAGATCCCAAGGCAGAGAAATCCATTACTCGAGCGCTGGGAGTCAGGGATGGTGAACGACTGGGACTGAAACACAACTACAACATCCTGATGTACAATATGAAGCCCAGCCAACCATGAGTGCACCGGCCTAAAATAAAGCGTATGAACAAATGATCAGTTTCCCAGTTTAAGGAACACGTGCCATTATGGGTAGATAAAGAGCAGCATTTGCCTCAAAAAGACACTGCAAGCTGGATATCCAATTTGATATTCTACAACACACACCTTGTAAATAACAGATGAGCCAAACTTTTGTTAGTAGGTATAATGGTCGACCAGTGTTTATTGGCATTATATGGGCTAAAAATTATTTCAGTATAATAATTATGTAATTCTCAATGTAATTTTCTGATTTACAGTTATACAGTTATTTATAGTCAATAAACATAGCTGCTTATCTCATAGTAACAAAACAGTCTAAAGGCTGTCTAAAGTCTAAAGATTATATAAGAATTATATTTAAATAAACATTCTTTTATAGATATTTCATTACTCATTAGAAAAGCTAAACTATACTGGGAAATGGCTTCATTGATACGTATATAAAAATGCTAAAATAAATAAAAATGTGTTAATCAGCTTTTTTGGTTATTTGCGAATGCACTGAATCATTTTCCAAGATTCAAATTGTTGAATGTGACTCATTGTTAGTATTGTGATAGAGGTTTGGCCCTTGGAGTCCGAAACTAGATAACTGACTTCACAATAGACACAATAACCAGAATGTAATGCTTACGCCATATCTATGGCTTTGATTTTCAAAATAACAATTAAAGAGGGCGATGTTCTAGCATTCCATTCAGCTTCCACGCAAAAGCCCTTTGCTTGTTCAAGGACATCACAGTCCGTTCTAACCTTCTGCATACTCAGCCCGAGCTGCGAGGTACGAACACCAGACTGCTGTGACTCAACACACCAGTGGCCATTCAAATTCATCGCCATGGTGATTATGGTACTGTAGGAAAGGTACAAAGAAAACGTCTGAGCCCGAGTGAGATTAGTCATGAGTGAGATCACGACACACACATATGCAGTATGCTTTACTGACCCTCTAGTTGCCTGTGAATTATTAATTCACTCTTTCTCAGCACAGTTAGCCAAGGCTGTATGGGATTGCTCATTTCAGATATGGCAGCAGCTCATCCATACCACTGGAGAAACGCTGCCCACTGATTTCAGATTTCAATGAGCCTAATCCAAATGATCTTTAAGACCAATAAACAATTCTATTCTTTGTATTCTTAGGAAAACAAAACAATATGATTAGTGACACATCGGTAGTTTCTGGCAAAATATATAATCTGTATTTGAATTACAGTAGTTTGAGCATTGTTTTGTTCCAGACAGATCTTAGAGTTTCTGAATAAATGCAGGGGATAATTCACTCAAATATAAAAAATACTGTCATCATTTACAGTTGACAATAGCCACTGACTTCCCTAGTATTTTTTATTTTTTGCCATACTTTGGAAGTCAACGGCTACCATCAGCTGTTTGGTTACCAACATTCTTCAAAATATCTTGTTTTGTGCTCAGCGGAAGAAAGAAACTCACACAGGTTTGGAACAAGTGGAGGGTGAGCAAATGATGACAGAAATTTCATTTTTGGGTGAACTACTTTAAGGTGCTTCAGAGGACAAAGCAGATAAACTTCAGTCAACCATATGCCACTATGGTCTCAGACTGTAAGAGAGCTATAAATGGTTTATTGTTTGATAATTAAAATGTTATCATGATACTTCAAATAGTTTCAGGCTATGTGAACACATAGATGGGAACAAAAATTGGGAACAAAAAGTCTTAAAAAAAAACTAGCATCAAATAATGTAGTTCTGGCATGACTGTCAAATTAATTTCCTTTTAAATTTTCATGATAAGCAAAGAGGAACTGAAAGAAGTTCTTAAGCACCACTTGAACTAAGTGTCCTCTGCTGTGCAAAAATGCAAATAAAAGATTTCACTTTTCAGCTTTAGGTGATTAAATCTATAAAACGATTTGCAAAGATTTAATTCCCAACACTTAAAACTGCCAGTGCTTCACTGAAATGTCTATCTCACATTATATCTGGATGTCCAGAGCCCCCTGCTGACAGAAAAATTCATATCTCAGTGAAAAGTACTATGAACTACAGAAACTACAGTAAATTGTTTACTCATTCATTACTTTACAAATATATAAAAAATGTTTCAGCTTTTAAATATACATCACAATATACAGAATATGTCAAACACAAAATGTAGCATCTGGTCCGTTGATCGATAGATAGATAGATAGATAGATAGATAGATAGATAGATAGACATCAGAAAACTGAGGCGTTCTTAAAGGTTGCCATGGGATAATCGTAGATGGGCTCTGAAAATGAGGGTCTTCCTCTAAGCATTTGTCCATTTTCCTGTAGATTGGAAACATGTGCACATTAAAAACATGCAAGAAATGTGATAAGCTAGTGTTCTCACAGCGGACATAATGCAACAGGAGGATGTTGGCAAACACTGTGTGATCTAAAGAAATCTTATTCTTCCTCTCTAATTCTTGCCTAAACTCAGCATACTGGTAACCTTAGTACTTGGAATGAGATATGAGATACTAGTTGGGCCTTTTGTAAAGGGAATCACAAGAGAAGGTTGGAAATTGTGCATCTTTACCTCAGTTCCAATGTCAACACGCTGCAGAGTGAGATCTGATGAAAAAAATGAATCATGGTGAGAGAAAATCAATAAACTTCAAGACAAAATCAGTTTCTGTGATGATTATGATATAATGATGGGAGATTTATGTAGTGATTGGATGATGACCAGATTGTCACAGTGACTTACCAACAATATGATCTCTGGAGTGCACATTTTGCCAGAATTTTTCTTGATCTCTGTTGAAAAAGTTTTATTATATTTTTTCATATTTTGGTAACATGCATATCACTCATATTAGCAGTGTACTATGATATTAAAATAATTATATACATCATCACACAAATCATTTTAATCATTTACATTTTTCATTTTATTTGCTAATTTTATTCAGTACTGCTGTCTTTTTAAAAAAAAAAAAAAAAAAAAAAAACTTTAGTATGTACTTAAATTATTTAGATAATCTTTATTCCTGTAACTCAAATAGTTGAGCACAATGCTAGACAAGGAACAGATAGTGATGTAATAATGTACACTCTTAGCAGACTTCAAGTTGCTTGAAATAAAAAAGTCTACCCAATGAATATACTGTATGTAAATGCAGGTTTAATCAAATATCAGGTACGCTCTCCAGTATTGTGTCTCACCTTTGTCTCCTTCTCTCTGACATGTTTTTGACTGCAAATAAATGGGTAGAGATTACAATTCAATTGATATTAATGAGGGTTACATGCATGAATGAACAACAATCAATGGGTGTTTTAACTTTGTATTGTTCCAGTATTTAATTAAATGGATTGAGAAGATAATCACCACTGAGTATTATAGTTCATCAGAGACTAGACTTCTAGATATCTAATACTCACGATGTCTGTGCACGGCAAAGCCCAAGATTGCCACCACCATGAGAAACAGAACACCCGCAGACACAGAGCCAACAATCAGAGCCAGGTCTGTGCTGCCTATCCACAGACATGTATGAAAACAAAGGAGAGTGTTTTAGATACCACCTTGGGCATATTTGATTACTGCATTACTGTGATAGCTACAAAGATACAGTACATACAATATACATTACAATATACAATTAAACATTACCTGTAGAGCTCGATGTGCATAGATGATATCCTGAAAAATTATGTAATAAATCAGATTTTAAGGTCTTATTTATGTAACATCATGAGATATAATATCACGTTTAGTATAATACATTCAGTACCTGTAATGCATGGGATAGTAATTGGTGAGCTCATTTTAGAGTACGCCTTGGTGTTGCCCAATGACACGCTGTACTGACACTGATACTGTGCACCATGTTCATAACGGATGGGTATGGGAAATCTAGCACTGTGTTGGATCAGGGACGCCTGATGGGTTGCCTCAGGTGACAGGACACCGACACGAAATAAACTGAAGTAGCCTTGAGGATATGAGGGTGACCCAACACACTCCAGAAATTCACCCTCGCTTCGGGACAAGGACAGAGTGGGGACTGGGAGCTCTGTAAGAGGAAACACACACAGACACAGAGACATGAGAACATTTGCTTAATAGCACAAATGTGCACATTAAAGTGAGATGCCTTGCTGCTTACTGTCTACACAGGCAGATGCCTCCATAAAGGAATAGTGCACCCATAAATGAACATTCTGTCATAATTTACTCACCCTCAAGTTGTTTAAAACGTCTTCTTTTGTGTTCAACAGAAGAAAGAAATGTATGCACGTTTGGAACATGAGGGTAAATAAATGATGACAAAATATTCATTTTTGGGTAAAATATTCCTTTAAGGTGCTGTCACATAAAAAAAGGTCCATTATTCATTGTGAAACTTCTGATCAAGCAGATTCTTATTGGAATGACTGGATTTCACTTGCGAAAATGTGGCCGTACTTGTAAGCAGTAACTCAAATCATGGAACTTCATAAAGGTATGGTCATATTAGCGAAACTTCTGTGAAATTTAAAAAAGTCCATTGTCCTCTTGACATCTCAACAATAATTTGTTCACTAGCTGCATTTGAATTCATGTTCTGCCAGAGTATATGCTACATTCAATAGATCTTGAAAGTTATAAGTATGTTCAATAAGTATGCATGAATACAATCCAGATATGATATGTAATCCATGTTGGAACTGTCATGATGGCCTGATATATTATGATATTAACAGGATAGAAGGTCATCTGGGTATTTTACGCCGACTGTTTTATAAATACATAGTGTTTAGAAGTAGGTAAGCTGGCCATGGCTGAACATTCTGCTGTGAATTTTGTGTTTGCTTTATCCTTGAAGGATATAAATAGACACAAAATGTAGTAAGAATAGCATGCACATCAATCCGACAGTTGTCTCCTCACCTATGACAGTAATGTGCACCGGCTGACTGGCTGTGGAGTTCACCTGTCCCGTCTTCTGTGATTTGAGTTGGTAGAGGCAGACATAGTCCCCACCGTCCTCCCGTCCCTTTGCCTTCACACTGAAGTAAGCTTCATGGGACTGAGACACCAGCTGGGCTGGAGCAACCATGGAGCCCGGGGTTCCTTTGGCTCTCCGGAGCAAGAGAAAAGCCTCAGGAGACGGTTTCTGACGGTCAGGTGGAGCCTGACAGTGGAATGACAGTGTTTCACCAGGACTAACATTCCCACTAGAGGGCTCGACCACCAGTTCAGGGGATGGAGGGGGACCGACTGAGAATACGGCAAGAAGAAGAATGAAAGTTATGAGCATTTAGTGTTTTTAGAATAAATGTGTGAAAAAACAAAGATAAGAGACAGAAATACTAACATACAGTTGAAATACAACACTAAAGATGTAAAGCCCTACTGGGTGGAGTAGTCTGGTTTAGTGGTGAGGAACTTTCAACTGTAGATAGAGCTGTTTCTTTAACCGTCACACCATTGTGACCTCAAAACCTCTCACGCTACAGCTGCAAACTACTTCAGCTGTGCTTAGCTGTGCTTCAGCTAACAGAGATTCATGCAGTATTCAAGCAGGATCACTGACATGAAGGAAAGAAAAAATGTGCGTGTGTGTACCTGGAATTCCCTGTGTAACAGAGACCAGATGTCTTTGTGGGGACATTTGGTCATTTTTGGACTTTTTTTTTTTTTTTTGGTCCCACTGAGGAAAAAAGCTTGTAAATCATACACAATAAATTTTTTTGAAAATCTAAAATAGCAGACTTTTTGTGTGTGAAGGGGTAGGTCTAGGGAAAGGGAATGGAAAATACAGTTTGCACAGTATAAAAAAACATTATATTTATGGAATATCCCCATAAAACATGGTAAGCAGTGTCTCTCTCTCTCTCTGTGTGTGTGTGTGTACATAATATAACAAAATATAATATAAAAGAAACACTCACCTTTCTGCTCTGGCTGCAAATAGGAACTGATCATGCTGCTGTCATACTGACAGCAATACAGATTCTCTTTTTCTGTATCTTTTCCCCTAAGAATAAAGAAAGCCCTTTTCTGTTTGGTTGAATTCTCAACCTTATCTATCTGCTGGCGCATTTTGAAAAGTTTAAATACAAGTCCACCATAACCTTCTGGAGCCTGACACAACAACTTCACAGATGAGCCTCTGGTGGCTGTCTGGGTCAGTGTAGGAGCCGGTGGGGCAGAGTATTCAGCAGCTGAAACAAAAAGGAACGTGAATATATTAGTCAAAGTTACAACTGAACTCAAGTGCTCAATTATGTCTGATCAATCTGGTCATCCAGATTTGTTCCAAACCTGGGCAAGCATGGAAATTCATGCTGCTCTAAAGTGGGTCTTTAAGTAAAAAAATAAGTGAATATATCTATTAAGAACAAGGATTTCAACCATAATGGTCCAAAAACAACTTCATATTAAAATGAAACTCTAAAGACACATATTTAGATATTGTTTACACTGCTTTTATACAATAAAAAGAACATTTTGTGATTTGCTACATGATTTACATTATAGTGGGACAGATATTGTGATCACACAGAAATATAAATGTGGAAAATTACACACTTACCACTAAAATGCGGCTTGAGGATGATCAAAGCTGTGAGGAAATACCCACAAAATAACATTCTTCCAGTGTTGAAGTCCAAATATTCTGGTTTCTTGACAGCTATTAGAGCTTCAAAAAGTCTTACAGGCCTGTGTATATATTTTTATGAGAAACTGCCTTTATGGCTTGCCGAGTCAGTGGTGAGACAGATGCATAAAATCACTACTTGCTGAACCTCCTTTCCCATTCACTTATGCAAACTTCCTCATCCACACATTAAAATACCAACGAACATGTTTCATATGTTTAAGAAAACCACATCCTTCCATTACATCAAAGAAGAAAGGCAGAAAGACACTCCCACGAGTGGCCCATGTGAGCTAAAACCGCATATGACAATGACAGGAAATTGGTGTACTCGTGTGCAAAACTCACTCATCTCTGTGTCCTCTACTTCCAAACAACCTTAAATTTGTCCACTGATAATTCTTTGTGTTCATGCTTCATCCCTTGCCCAAAAAAACAGAACTGTTGTGTTAAGCAGGACCGTTAGCCACAAAGCCACTGAGTTTGACCAATCCTTCCCGATATCCAGATTAGTGGTCCATATGGACCAATATGATTTATTTTTGGTTCCTCTCAACCCTGAACATGTGGTTAGGATAGTCATGCAGGAACTACATTTTAAATCTAACAGCATGTTTACTGCAGATGGGAGGAACTGTAATCATTTGATTGTTTTGTCAGTGTCACATGGACAGGAAAAACAAATATTGCCATTTCTATTTCTTGTCTTGTGCATTGTCCCTTTTTTCCATAATAATCAAGCCCTTTCAAATGATTGGACTATTACTTATTTAATTTCCATAATGTGAATTGTTTTTAGGAGAAACCAACTAAAAAATTACCTTTGTCCCAAAGCCTAAGAAATTTGAACCTGTGTAACCCATCATAAAAGAGTACCTGGAAATTCAGTCGTTTTTTCACTTCTAACATTTTATATGAAGCTTTCATAATCCACAAGCAACAAGCAGCATGGCAATAATTTGATCACTCTACACAAAAAACATACCCTAGTGATAATTTAAAAATAAGTATGAGAAAGTCATTTTTTCAGTCTTGTAGTTAAATTATCACAACACACCCTGCTTTCAGTTTACTATACTTACATTTCACATTGAATCATTTAGCAGACACTTTTATCCAAAGCGACTTACAAATGAGAAGAATAGAAGCATTCAGACTTACGAGAGAACAACAACGGTATACAAGTGCCATGACAAGTCTCAGTTAGTCTAGCACAGAACCAGTAGCTATGTTTTGTTTTTATTTATTTTTATTTTTTTTTCAAGTATAGGATATATAACTACATAATGGGCACATTCTATGCGATATCTTGAAACTACTTTAGGGAACTGAAATTTTATGAGAATGCTTTAGGGATTTTTTTAAACATTCTGCTGCATATAAAAATAAAATTAGTTAAGTACCAGATTGGACACACCCATGTATTCTTTGTTATTTCTATATTCCTCATTTTAAGATAAGAGCAAAGTGGTCAACAAACAAGAAGTAACACAAATGGAAAAATTTGTTGGGATTTTGTTGGGACCAAAAAATGTTACACAAATCAAAACTATTACATATTAGCTTCTGCATAGTAGCAACTTTTGCAGCTCCTTTGTCCTGGTCCCTAGCAATCTTCACTCATCGCGCCGAGATGACCTGAATTGGCTGACCAGGGAAGCTGGGCAAGAAACCGATGGACCTGAGACAAATCTCAAATGCCAGCAATGCTACCGCATACAGGGGAGCCGATGCGAAGGCACTGGGGCCCCAGGGTGCTGGTGGGAAGTGGTTTACTGGCCAGAACTGAGGAGGAAAAACAGAAATTCGCCTCACAGCTTGGAATGATCGGACCAGCCACTACGTTGGTTGAAAGGAGATCATCGCCAAAGAGCTGCTGACGTGCAAGATCTCAGTCGTGATGTTATACAAACTTTGACTTACCGGATCCAGAACAACAACTGTTCACGAACCCAGTTTAAATGAAAAAATGATGAAAATGAAATGAAAAAAAAAAATGATAAATAGAGGTGGGAGTCGCCTTTATGGTGGACGACTGGGCAACAAGGAGTGAATTTGCCTTCCAACCTATATCAAACCGCCTAGCTGTACTAACCGTCCATGGCACTAAAGCGCACCTTCTAGCCATTTACGCCCCAACCAAAAAAAGCCCAGATGAGGTCAAAGACGACTTCTATGACCCATTGCAACGCATACTGGACTTGGTCCTGAGTACCAAGTTGACCAACATCATGCAGACTGCCACCAACTGTGATGGCTGGGAAGAGACAATGGGCAAGTTCGGTATCGGCAAAATCAATGACAAAGGCCTTTTATCATTCGCCTCGACCAACAACTTTGTTGTCGGAAATAGTATCTTACAACACCCCCGTAGGCATCAACTCATATGGAGGAACCCAGCGGGCGATGACTCGCCCATCCTCAACTACTTCTTGATCAATCGCCGCTTCCAGTCGTCACTCAAAGATGTGCGCTTGATAAGGGGACCTGATTGCAGGCTCAGACCGCTACCTCGTCCGTGTTAAGCTTCAAATACGACTGCAACAGGCCATGAAATAGGTGCTGTCACCTCCCAAACCAAACTGGGCGTGCTTGAGCAACCCCGAAATCAAAGTCCAATTCCAAATCGCCCCTCCAAACAAATTTGTGCCGCTTGCAATTCTGGATATTGTAGACACCGCTTTGTCCACCCGCTCGCTGAAGAACAAAACCTCGGACAAGTCTCTATATCTTGTCCAGAAGTGAAAGTATAACCGAATCGTCAATCGGAGCGCATTCAATCAGCCTGGAAAAAGGCTATGATCATTCTTCAAGAAGGGGGACAGTCAAGATTGCAAGAACTATCGAGGGATCAGCCTGCTCTCCATCGTTGATAAAGTATTTATGAAGATCATTCAAACCTGCCTACAAAAGCATTGGGAGCAGATGAGCCAAGAAGAGCAAGCCGGGTTTCCTCCACATTGTGGCTGCTGTGACAAGATCCTCTCCTTCCATCAGTTGATAGAAGAGCGGATCTGATATGCGAAGTGCCTGGTGGTTGTATTCATCAACTTCAAATCGTTCAAAACTTCATATCCCCAAACTTCTGAATCCATAGTATAGTTTACTGTGGTATTGTATATAAATAAAGATTCATAAACAGTACATGCATATTGAAGAAAATTAATTTACAATAAGAATATACAAAATGAGTACACAGAAATAAAAATGTATAATATATAATGCAAAAAATTTGTCTAATGAAAAGTCTTTAGACATAGCCCTGTTTTCAGTTATAACCATTAAGTTACAATTGGATTTCAAGAGATCCTGACATTGCAGATCTGCTTGTGTTTATTTAGCCACTTAATTTGAGTGACCTTACCCTGTCTGGTTGTGTATTTTGTTCTCACGGAACCACACATGCACGGCAAAAATGCATAGGAAAATTATGTGTTCTCATTCAAATTAGTCAATGCAGTGGCTTTTAACAAAGGCAACTCGGCAGCGAGCTTTGACGGTGTAAATGCGTGTATGTGCTGTTATCTGTGGGGAAAGAGGCATCAGAGGGACCCAGAGCTCTATTATCTCATAAAGGACAGGAGGCCTCTCATCACCCTAACCACACTGATAACCGCTTTCCAGCACATAATCACCTACTGAACACCGGCCTTCTGAGAATCGCACACTCACAGTTTAAGTGTTTCACGAGAGATGTATTGCATGAATTTACAGCTCTAAGTGTAAATGTAGACACTGTACATTCTACTTCAGCTCACTTAACACCTTTGATACTGTTTGCAAACAAGGTTCCACACAAATTAGCTTTCAATATCATCACATATTCATATCATCATGATATCATCACATATTCATAGTACTTTATGCATTAAAAGCATTAATCATATTTCAATAATATATATATTTTTCATTTCATTTCAAGATTAAGTCATTAATATTATTTTTTAAATATTATTTTAAACAAATGTTTTTCAAATTTTAGTTTATGTTGACCGCTACTGACTGATTAAGTTACTGCATGTATAATTTATTATTAACAACTGCATTTATTTTAAAGAAATATATATTAATAAATTAGATTATATTATTAATGTCTCTCATTTTAGATTTAAAAGGCCCTCATAAACAAATATTAGAGTGAACAGTTATATGGGGAATATTTTTAGAATGGTTCAGCAGAATGAAATAGACGATATTATGAGTAATGTGTTTAGGCACCAGAATTCCAATTATTATGTTTATCCACATTGCTTCATTTTGCTGTTAATTTGGTTGAGTATTACTTTTTGAATTGCAATGACTTAAATACACTTTCAAAATTTTTGGACTCAAATTTAAACTCCACCCACAATCACAACTGTCAGGGGTCTTAAACGTAAGGTTATCACTGATAGAGAGGGAAAGAGAGGGAGAAAGAGAGGGGGGAAGAAAGAGAGGGAAAGGGGTAACCAGCATTAATGTTACTGTGAACCTTTTTATTTTTTAATATCTTTTGAATTTAACACTAATTTCTGGGTTCCTGCCCTTTGTCTATTGCACATCTAAGACTCTTTTTGGACAAGACGACACATAGACTTTCCTCTTTTGGGGACATTAGAAAGTTATTTTGATAATAAATGCTAAAAGGGCACCAAACGGATGGCTGTGACTCAGGCTGTTCTGCCTTCGTTTTCAAACTTCTGCAACACCTCTGAAAACATGAAGGTAGGTTTGTTTCAGATATTTTTCTCTCAACAAAATTTGATTAACTACTGTTTTTTTAAGGTAATTACAACTGTAACTGTTAATTTTGATAGTAATTTTGATCTTATGAAATCATTTTCCATAATGCCATTTGATTAGTTTCACACTAATATAAGTGTCATTTCCCCGAAAAATCCCATAAAAGAGAATAAAACTGAAGGGAGATGCTGTGGTTTGGAAACTAACATATTTGATTGCAATATTCAAAATGGTTAATCAAGAAATGTCAATATCAATTTTAAAATATCTGGTTACTCTGAAGCTTGGAAGTTTGAAAAAGGCTTTTTGGATCCGGACTCCAAGGATTTACACCAAAGCAGCGGCATCTACAAACCTTCTTGGTTTCTGACAGATGAACACCATGATGACAGTGAGGGATGCTGGGATATGGAGTTCCTGCTGTCTGATTGGGGCGGCGCATCACCTGAACGGACCAACTCTCAAAACTACACTTCCCAACAACCGCACCTGCAAGACCAGGTTCACAGTCCTGATCTTTACCCGGTCCAGGAGCTGAATGGATCCAGGGACCAGTCAAGATCAAATAGACACCAAGTGTCCATTACAAGTTCGCTGGCTGAGCTGCTTCCTCATGAAGCAACTTTAAGTTGCTCACTGCCGGACCTCTTTAATGAAGGATATTTGGAGCAGCAGCAGCAAACAGCAAAATCATTCTCTCAACCAGAGAACCACCATCAGTTCAGTAGTTTCCCTACTGTTAATGAAATCAACAGAGAAAATGAGAGAAACAGCATGGGGAAGATGAAGTCATGGGATTTCGGACACTATCCTCAGCCTGCACCTTTGATACCCTTCCCCGACTCCAAATTTGTCCAGACGTCTGGGATTGCCATCGAGGCACTGGTCTTTCCTCCACAACATCACTATAACTTCATCCAAAACTACTCACACCCCAAACTCTACCAACCGCAAGTGAACTACATGCACAGGCAGCCGGCCAGCCACTATCCGCCCACACAGAGCATGGTGCCCGACTCCACAGTGCCACCTGCAGGTCTGGAGGGGAAGCGGATACGGAGGGGGGTGTTGAAGAGGAAAGCCACGGTTCACAGTTGTGAATACCCAGGCTGCCATAAGACTTACACCAAGAGCTCTCATCTCAAAGCACACCTTCGAACACACACAGGTAATCTGAAAACACACTTTCACTTTTTATGTCCATGTTTACGGTCTGAATCTAATAGAATGGCATGTCTTCAGATCTGCAACAACAAATCCTATAAAAATTCATTTCAGTAGAAAATAGTTTAACTTTTAGAGAAGTTAAACTTCTCGTGTGTGTTTTCGTGACAAAACATGGTTTGGGGACGGGAAGAGTTGTTGTCAGCTTGTGTAGTGTGTGACCCCCGTTGCGGATCATTTACGTAGTGTCGCTTAGTGTGAACAACACAACGACTTAAAGACCGACAGCACGTGATCTGCCGACATTTAAAGTCATGTACTGTGAACTAGGCTTAATGTCACACAAGATAATTTAATTAATTAATTTTGCTTTCAAATGATTAATTGTGATTAATCGCATCCAAAATAAAAGTTTTTGTTTACATACTATATGTATGTGTACTGTATACATTTATTATGTATATATAAATACATACACATACAGTATATATTTTGAAAATATTTACATGTATATACATTTATATATTTATATTCTTATATTTTATATTATATATAAATATATTTAATATATAAACATAACATATTTTTCTTAAATGTATGCATGCATGTGTTTGTAATTATATATACATAATAAATATACACAGCATACACGCATATATTATGTAAACAAAGACTTTTTATTTTGGATGTGATTAATCGTGATTAATCATTTGACAGCACTATTAATTAATTAATTAATTGATTCTTATTATTGTATTTATTGTTATTATTAATTGGCTTTATTTTTATTATTTTCAGTTTTAGTGTTAAGTATTAGTATTTTGTTTTATATATATATATATATATATATATATATATATATATATATATATATATATAGGTTTAATTTATTGTTCTTGCTGTTTTAGTTTTACTATTTTCGTTACGTGCTTTTGTCATTTTTATTTATTTTTATTTCTACTTAGCTTTAATTTTCTATTATTATTTCAGTTTAGTAATTTTAGTACTTCAATTAGGCAATATTTCTAATTTTCAATTTCTAATTAATTTTTTTTTTATTTTAATTACGTTTTTCGTCTTATCGTTCTATTATATTTTAGCTTTATTTATTTTAGCTTTAATAATTAACTAAAGAATGTTTAATAGTTTTAGTTTAATTAACAATAACAACACTGCAAGAGATTTGTCTCTTCATTTGCTTCCATTTAGACACATGCAAACCCGACAGTATGACATCATATCCTGTTGCTGATTGCTGCTTCGTTTTGGTGTCCAAATTTCATATGCACAAAGGCTTGTTTGAATGCATTTTTAGAAAGAAAGAGACCATCTGACTCACTTGTAAACCATCTAATCACAGTTCATTGTTTATATAAGCCTTTTAGGGGTAGAGTTTTCTGAAGTACATTATTCTACAACAGACCATTATGTTTAAAAAAATACTAAAAATACTAACAAAAAAAAGTGGAAAACGTTAAGATCATCATTTCAGAACTCAAAAAACAAAGTGAAATATACAGAATATGCAGAGGCTGAGACTATGTAGAAATGCAACCCATGGCTTCACCTTCTTTTATTTCGGTTGTCCTCAGGTGAAAAGCCGTACCACTGCACATGGGAAGGTTGCGGGTGGAAGTTTGCCCGTTCGGATGAGTTGACGAGACACTTCCGAAAACACACGGGACAGAAGCCATACGAGTGTATGCTCTGCCACAGAGCCTTCAGCCGTTCTGACCACCTGGCATTACACATGAAGAGACATGTGTGAGGCCAAACACAAACAAAACACAACAACCAAATGCATCCACACGTTAAGGTTAGTCCGTGAGGGCATTTCAGTGGTTTTGCGAGGACCTGTGTTCAACAGGTGAGATGCTTGACTTTGTTTATACATAAACCACTATTACATAAAGATACAACTGACATGTACATACTGTACATTATATGATAAAGGGGAGGAGTTGGTGTTTTTTTTTTTTTTTTGAAATCATAAATATGTAGGTATCACGCTGAAATCAAGAGCTCCAAATTTTTAGTAACTTACAATATAAACATCAGACTTATTTCCAATCTGGACCCTTTATCTAAACTGTATGAATTGGAAAACGGTAAAGAACTAATTGAAACCCACCCATCAAAAATGGATTACTGTGAAAAAGAAAAAAAAGAAAGATAAAACATTTTCAGAAAGAAAAGTAGTGAAACTCTCTCATTGCTGTAATATAAGAAAATTCCTGATGGATATGAATTGGAATTCGCTCATGTACATAAAGATGCAGAAATATATGCTTAAGTTTAAAGTGTGATTTTTACAGAAAATGCCAAAATATATATATATATATATATATATATATATATATATATATATATATATATATATATATATATGTAGCTGTTCAGGTCAGCAGATGAACATTGTTATTATTTTACATCATTTTGTTTTTGATCTGATTTCCTATTTATTGTCTATAGTCCTTATTGTGTGGGAGTTCTTAAATATTAACAAAAGTCATAAAAGTCTTTGTGTGTAATTGTAATAATGCTATTTATATAACAAGATACCATCATAATAAAAATAAACATATTTTGCTTTTTATGCCAATGTTTTTACTGAATACATGATCATATATTTATGTGATCTTATTCACTAATAAAGCAACTGCAATTCAGTCCTTTCTGTAAGTCTCATTTCCAACCAACAGATGGCAAACTAACGCACAACACAGTGTCTGTACATCTACTGCTCCAATGCACTGGATAAATGTGAATCATTAAGTTGTTGTTTTGATTGTTATTATTAACATGTCATTTTGGGCCCCCTGGAGAAATGAAACACTTTTCAAATTATATATAAATGCTATTTTATGAATAATTTATCTGTTCCAGCATATTTTGGCAACATATTCTGATTCATCTGATCAAATTGGTTTCTTTAGTACACACCTTTGGTGAAGGGCGAAGGTTCTTTAAGGTTAGAAATACAGTAATAGCTGTGTCTGAGTGGAAGACTGAGAAATAAGATTTTATTGCAGAGTTTGTTACAGAGATAACTCAATGAAGGGCTGTTTCACAAAGAGTCTTTATGATGTTTATCCCCTGCTGCCTGAGGACAACATTTCTTTTCCAACACAGGCCCTATGCAAGACTATATATGTACAGTACTTGTCAAAAGTTTGGAGACATTATAAGTATTAACTTATTTTTAAAAGTCTCTTATGCTTGCCGAGGTTGCATTTATGTGCTTAAAGAGTAAAAACACTAATAGTGTGTTTAATATTACAGTATGTATTAATACTATTACAATTTAAAATATTTGTTTTCTATTGTAATATATTTTCAAATGTATTTTATTCCTGTGACCCAAAGCTGAATGTTCAGCATCATTACTTCAGTCTTCAGTGGTTTCTACATAAAAATTATTTTCATCATTGATAATAAAAATAAATATTTCTTGAGCAAATTAGCATAATGATTTCTGAAGGATCATATGAGACAGAAGACTGTTTAAATGTCTCATAATTACTCAAAAATGAATTGTAAAATGTTTCTACTTTCTTAAAAAAAAGGTTATAATGAGGCACTAAATAGAAGAAAACAAGGCCAATCCATAAACATTACATCCAATAATTTTGTTGTCATGACAACATGAAGCTAATACACTAAACTGTAGAAATGATCAGAACAGCTTTACAGCTCAAATAATACACATTTTAACAAGCACTAATTGAAGCTTTTACAAGTTTACGTATAAGCATCACATTCCTGCTTGTAATTCCTCCAAAATGGCTCACATAAAACTCGACATTTACTCAAGAAAATAAGTTGAAAATATTTTTTTCTTAAATAATCAACAATATGCCTCAAACACAACCAATTGCACTCAAATTGTGCTGATACCAGAATATTCTTTTGATCTAATTACATCAAGAGGTCAGTTGCTTCTGTTATTGCCAAGTATGTTAACATGACCATGAATAAATAGTTTGAGATTGTGTTACATATTAAAATAATTAACTAACGGCAATAAAGTGCATTTACCAGCAACTACACAAAATAATTCAAAATTACTCTAATGTAAACACTGCCACCATTTGAACATTTCTATATATACTGCTGCCTTTAGTAATGTGGTAAGATTTTTTTGAAACTGATATATATATTTGCATGTAACATGTTAGTGTGTATGTATGCGTAAATTCAGCTCTGCTGTGCATCTCACGCGCGGCTGTAGTCTGACGTAGAGTTGATACCATCTGACCTCGCAACCCGAGCTGAACCCTTCAGAGGAACAGAGATATGAGCCGCGCTCTACTTGAAGACAGAGCCCTGCCTGAGCGCGCTACGAGGCTGTTTCATTCAGTCATGATTACAGTATATCGCAGCAGAACTTTCTCCTGACAGCTGCCGTCAACCATTAAGCGTTTTACTGGAAGGTAAGCAGATCTAATAAATTCATATGATTGAATGATGGTCTATTTGCACGCAGTAGCTACTTGCAAAAAGCATCAAACTTGGAAATAATTACGAAATTCGTTAGTGAGCGCGTTTTAAAGACCACACCACGTTGTGGAACCGAGCGTAAGCGCACAAAAATGAAAATTAAAAGGACTAGCTTACATTAATGTTGAGGGCAACGCAAATTGCCTTCGGAGAGATGCAAAATGCCTGAAATAATCCTTTACAAATCTAGTAAAAACGTGCCCAAGTTCTTTGAATTGCAGTCTTTGTATTCAAGTTAGATAGATAGATAGATAGATAGATAGATAGATAGATAGATAGATAGATAGATAGATAGATGTTTTAATCTATTACCATTTACATTACTTCAGAAGTTGTCATGCTATTAAGATTTTCATAACGGTGCTTATGCCTTTGATAAATATATATAAAGAAAAAGTATTTTATGATAAAAAAAACTTTTTTTTCTTAAAGTTTCTTTTCTGTTTAGTTATTGAGATTTAAAAATGCTATTTAAGCCACAACTTTAAAAAAATAAAAGAATTTAAATAATTACCTAGAGTTTCTGTTTTTAAGTTATGCTTAATGTTTTAATTTTCTAAAGTTATTGCCTTTATTATTTGGCTTCACACGTATTTGCCGGTAATTCTAAAGTTGCCATTTTGCTTCACAGTTATGTAATATGTGATCCTGACCCCTTAATTTTATTTCTGCGTTCAACCACTAGGGGGAGCTAACAGTCTTCAGGACGGCAACAGAGAGTTTTTGAATCACAGTGCCAACATTTTAGAAGACCTCTGAGTGTCTTGTGATTTCACACATACATTAAGCCCCAGACTCAAAGCACGAAGGACCAAAGCGTCACGCTGGCAGAACAGTGAGTGATGTACCCTAAAGAAATACTTGATCCAGTCAGTCAGGATGAAGTTATATCCTTCACAGAAGAAGCAGTGTCCATATTAACGTCCAGCAGCATGCTAGCCCGCTCTTTTCTTATCCATCCCAGAGTTCTGAAACACCAAGAAAGCTCTGAGACTGACAGCCGTATCAACACTGCGTCGCAAACGTAAGTCTACACCTCCCGAGAAAAAAGACGTTTATTGCCGCATCAACAACAAGGCGGTAGAAAACAAAGTTCTGGCTCTTCTTGAAAACAATGCATGTCTGAAAGCTGAGCTACTGGCACTTAAGTTCAAATTCGGTTTGATCAAAGATCCCACAGATTCACCGGCACAGATCTGCTCCTTCGGTTCACACAACCAAACATTTTCAGCAATACACTACAGCTGCCTCAATACAAACTCACACCCTACTTTTGGTCATCCGTTGTCAATCTCAGATCATGGTGGGCCAGATGAAGGTGCAAAACTATGGGTTCTTCATGCCTGGAAGGTCAAGCATTGGGAGCCCAGAGCTTTAAGATGATGCTGTAGGTGAACACATACGACAATCCTCTTACAGAGCTGGTGAATAGCCAAGCGGTATTTCAGCAGTGGATACAAATTCAAAGCTTCCTCATAAACTGCGTTTCAAGACGCCATGTGGAATTGAAGATGCTGATGCTGAGGTCCTTCTTCCGGTGGAGAATACTTCACAGTCTCAGTCTTCAGAGGGTTTGTGAAGGCCACACACAATGCCAGCTTGTTCAACAGCACATCAGAATAACGCTTCAAGTCACAGGCATACAGAAAGTCACAGCGCTATTAGATTCCAGATTAGCGCTTTGACTGAAGAAGTGGCCCAGCTCAAAAAACCTCTCTCCCAACATCAGCTCTCCAAAGTGAACTGAAATCATCCAAAGAAAGAAACCCATTTTTCTTATTATAACAGACAAATATAAGATGTCAGCTGGTTGTTCACTGGAACAGCTGGCAATCTAAGTGATTTTTAATTTATGTGAATGTTTAATATGCCTGTCTGCTCCACTAGTAACATTCGCTACATGCTGGATGAAATGAAAAATATTGTGAAAAGCTCTGCTGTCTTCTGTGTCTGCTGTTGTAGCATATGGTGCTTTGTATAAGCTATAAGCAACACCAGCAACATTGAACCTTCACAAATGGCAATTCAATCTAAACCTTTTCTGTGTACCTTTCCTATTCAGTGCCTGTAATTTTTTCATCAAATTTCTGTTTGAGCTTTTGCACGGAGAGAGAACTCTTTTGGTTTTGCCAGTTTGTTTAAATGCACTTCATTTCAAAGTCTCTTCACATTAAATTTTACAAATATGTGCTCTTGTTTCATGAATAAGTGTGGACTTTTTTATTTTTTACCCGGAAAGAAGGGAAGTGAAATGTTACAACTCTCAATTCTCAAACTCTCAATTTAAACCATGGGTCTGTTATTTAAAGACGTGAGATAAAAAATCCTCTTGTGAAAGACGAAGAACTACACACAAAAGTCCACAATGATAACCCAAGAGGATTTTTATGATGATATTTGATTTGTTTACAAACCCACATTCTTTAAAACCCAATGTCTATATCTGCGACTGCTTCCATGTTTATAATCTATAACACTCAACAGAGAATGAACTGTACTTTTTAAATCACTGCATACAGTATAGTTCTGCTCAGAATATGTAACATGTTTATCATGTCAAAAATGAACAATCGGTATTGCATTTTTTTAAAAATAATTTATTACTGCCCTGAAGTTAATTTAAACTACAGTTCAAAAGTCGGCCGTCTGTAAGATTTTTACAAAGAAATTAAATCTTTTATACAGCAAAGATACATAAAATGTATCAAAAGTAACAGTAAATACATTACAAGACTATTTTCTTTTTCAAATAAAAGCTTTTCTTTTGAACTTAGTATTCATTAAAGAATCCTGAAAAAAAAAACATATTTATGTTTAAAACTGATGTTGCAATTGATAAATGTTTATTCAAATCAACATATTAGAATCAATTCTGAAGGATCATGTGACACTGAACACTGGAGTAATGATGCTGAAAATTCAACTTTGCATTACAGAATAAATAACATTTTAAAATAAATTCAAAATAGAAAACAGTTATTTTTAATTCTAATATTTTCTGCTTTTATCTAAATATTTGTTATATCAAAATACTTTCTACTTCCTCACTACAGCCAAAGTAGTATATATAATATTTGTTTGTCATTTTAGATATTAAGCTCTGGCAATCAAAACACCCTCATGTACTCAGTAGTTGCCTGATCACAAGCAGCTCTTTGCAGGGTAACAGTATATTTGGCTCCAACAGTGCTGAAGACTAAGTGGCTGATTACAGCAACAGCTTCAACAGCAGCGTCAGCACCTAAACGGCTATTTAAAGATGTGAGAGTGAATGCCATTGATTCCCTATAGTAAGGTGTGACTTCAACATACAAAGCTAAAAGAAACATTCGTTTTCAGTAGGGAGTGGTAGGACTGAGTAGTGTAGAGCAGAAAGAAACAACAATTTCTGAATTTATTTCCTCTAGAGATTCCCACAGTTTCACTGTCTGCCAGACAGTTTATCGCAGCTATGTATTCAATGTCAACATCAGCACTTTTGTTCCTATTTTAAGCTGCAGGAGACAAAGTAATCGATTCACGAATGCATTACTCAACGTTAAACATGCAAGCAATGCAAAAAGACAGGCAAGCAGCAGTGGATCGAAACAAAAGGTTTACAGGTTCAGCTGCCTAAATTCTGCTCTGTATTCTGTATTTTAAAACCATGGCTTTTGGGGAGATGTTTGCAGGTTGATTGAGCTGATCTGTGATTGGTTTATCTGTTTGTGTAGGAATACACTTATTAAAGTCGAAGCAGCTATGTTAAAAGGGGGTGGGCATCAAAAAGTCAGTCTGAAAAGTGTGAAACAGAAATTAATAATACAAATGACCATTGTTTTTGTAGTCTATAAATTATAATTATTATTAATATTATTATCATTAACAATATTTAAAGGAATAGCTCACCTAAAAATTGAAACTTGCTGAAGTTTTGTACTTATCTTCAGGCCATTCAAGATGTAGATGAGTTTGTTTCTTCATCAGAACAGATTTGGAGAAATTTACCAATACATCACTTGCTCACCAGTGGATCCTCTGCAGTGAATGGGTGCCGTCAGAATGAGTCCACACAGCTGATAAAAACAACACAATAATCTACATGTAATCCACACAACTCCAGTCCATCAATTAACATCTTGTGAAGTGAAAAGCTACATTTAAGGGGGAAAAAATCCATTAATGTGTTTTAAATTTAAAATATATCCAAAATATCAGTCCACAATCTATAATAATGCTTCCTCCAGTGAAAATGTCCGTCTCATGTTGTCCTCTCACATCTAAATCCATAGACATCTTTGCTTAGAAGTGTTTTTGCTTATAAACAGTGCTTGACCTGTGCATATTTCTCTCCTGATTCAGACAAGACAAACTTTTCACTGGAGGAAACACTATGGTTTATTGTTAGAAACGTCTTAATCCTGAACATGTATCTTAACATGCAGCTTTTTGCTTCACAAGGCGTTAATTGGTGGACTAGAGTCATGTGGATTATCAGACTCTCATTCTGACGGCACCCATTCACTACAGAGGATCCACTGGTGAGCAAGTGATGGAATGCTAAATTTATCCAAATTTATCCTTAGACCACCTGAGTGTGAATACATTTTCTCCATTTTACATTTTTGGGTGAACTGTTGCTTTAAAACACTTAACATGTCTCATGTTTTAAATATTACCATGTGGGGGCACTACCACACTTTGTGTATATATTTATTGTTTGGGTGTTGATTATGACGTAATAATAATTTTATCCTGTACTTTAACCATACAAACATCCCAATAAACAATGTGCACTTCTACAATATAAAGCTGGTCTTGATTTGTAAACACTGAAGTGTAATTTTTATTAGGCAGTCTGTTTTTATGAATGAAGATGTGGCAGGATTTCAAAATATTGCCCCCACTCATAACTACTAACATCTGCTCCCCTTGGATCTCAGATCTACTAGTGGACCGGCGAGTGTAGTTGCTTAGACAATACAGCTCCACAGAGGATGCCTACGCTGCTTCCTGTTCCATGATCCACATCAGATAAACACACATTGGGTTCTTTGTCTCTCCCAGCACCCCTTTATCAACCCCTCTCTATCTGCAAGGAGGGAGGGGGGAGGAAAACCAGTTGCTAGGCAGGCAGCATAACGGTTGCCTAGGGAACTGTAGCAGACGCAGCTGCGAGTGAATGGGGGAGAAAACGGAGGGGGAGGGAAAGGCAAGTTCAAGGCCAACACCCCCAGTCTGCATAGTGTCCGTCAGCACTGCACCAGATGAAGGGGGAGCACACAGGCTGGCGGCGGACGCCTAAAACTGACATGTCTCTTACCGTGACCCTCTTGATCTTAGCACTTCGCTATAGGATTCAATATTCTAGCATGGTTTAAGACAAGGCAAAAGGTCACATGTTATAAAAATTGTTGCAGCTGGCTTGAGATCATTTGTGACACTGGTAAAAATAATACATACGAGTATTGTATCAAAAGGTTCTTAAAGGAATAATTCAGCAAAAAAATGAAAATTTGCTGAAAATCTACTCACCCTCAAAACATCCAAGACGTAAACGACTTTTTTATTTATGTTTATTCATGTTCTTTCATGAGTTTGTTTCGTCTTTCAAGACATTTTTTAGCCTTAAACCATCACTTCTGGCAAAAATATGAGTTCATAATCTATCATAACACTTTCTCAAAACATACATAAAAATTTTAATAGTTTTGGACTGTTTTCGCTTGTAAACAATGCTTAATCTGTGCCTATTTACCTCCTGATTCAGATGAGATTACTTTTTTACCAATGGAGAAAGCAATATTATGTATAGAGGCCTCGTATTGTATACAGGAACAATGGTTTGAAGTAAAAAAAAAAAAAAAGGTTGACGGATTTGTTTCTTACAAACATGCTGCTTTTTACTTCACATGATGTTTATTGATGGACTGAAGTTGTGTGGATTACTTGTTTGGACTCTCATTCTGATGGCACCCATTTATTGGTATGCAAAGTGATGTAATGCTAAATTTCTCCAAACTTCTGAATGAAGAAACAACCTCATCTACATCTTGGATGGTCTGAGAGTGATTTCATTTCAGCAGATTTTCATTTTTGGGTGAACCATTCCTTTAGGGATCACTGAGGTTCACATACAAATTTGTAATGAAAATAATTGTATGACCTACTTTCATTTAAATTTAAATTTCATTTGAACAAACTTTCCCATGAAATGACCCGAGTCAAGTGCGTTTACAAAAGACATGTTTAAGGTGATTACTTAATCAGGTAAGGATTCAAACTGCAACCAGTTGGAATACCCTACAGTCGTTCTTGGAGAGATGACGTTACCAGTCTGTTTATGTATAATTAGCACCTTCTGCGAACTGTACTGTCATCCGCAACATTGTTCAGGTCAAGGAACAGGAAGAACCAACTGATCGTGTTGTGTAATAATGACTCGGAAAACAACAATTACATACAGACACGTACACCGAACCTGAAATGCTGCATTGAATATAAGAATAAAATGTTAAGAATGTTACTTGAACTTGTCTTCCTGTTCTGGAACTGTATCCTTGGCCTGTATCATGTTTTGAAAGAGGCAGGGTATGTACCAGACATTCATTCTTAAACAACAAGTTGTCCTGCCAGCAATGAATTGAATTTTTTAAGCAACTGAAAATCACTATGCAGAACTAAATAAAAGGCAGCAGGACTATATTAAAGTTTATTTTAGATTCATCACTTATATTTCAGTACACATAATTTAGTGTTATATTAAATGTCTAACTGCTACGGCCTTTAAATTTATTAAAATTTGCATATTGCAAAAAATAATACATATCACACTGCTATATTACACTAATAATATAATATAATATTATAATTACACTACTATAATACATATCCTCTAGATTAGAATTTTAATTTGCTAGTATTTTATTATTATTATTATTATTATTATTAATAATAAAACCATCAACCCTTTTTGAAAATGCAATCAACTTTTTATAAAAAAGCATAATTATTCTAACACACATATTAAAACGTTTAAGATTTAACAGTAGTTAAATACAATTTTTCTGATATAATTTTTAAAAGAAACTGGATGGTGAGGTAGATTGTAATCAACTGAGACTTTTCTTTGAGCCAAAGTGTCTTTTACGTAATTGTGAATATTTACGCAACAGTTTGGCAGTCTCGTAACCTCCTTCTTCCAGAGAAGCTGAAGTGTTGTGTACACAGAGGCGTGTTGGAGCAACCGCACACTGCGGTCGCCGTATATGTGATCGGTGTATAGGGTGAGTGTCGTTTTACGGTGTACGGGAGAGAAGAGCTCATTGACCACCTCCGTCCCCTTTTCATGCATTTCGGCAGGAGCGGAGGCTTGTGTATCGTCATGATGAACAAAAACGTGACTAGGCACCCAAAGCTCCGTGTTATGCAACCGCTGACCTACTAACACACATTCGAGGACGACGAGAGGAGAAAGTGTGTGTGTAGCTTACGTGTGTGTAATAGACGAAAACTGGAGCAAAGCCTCCGACATAACACAAGGACGAAGAGGGAGGGAGAGATAGACGGCGAATAGCAGCACATTCAGGGAGTCACATTAATCGACACAAAGCCGGTGAGTGGATCACGACCCACGCGGGACATTTTCAGCCCAGACTGAAGTTGTAAAAGGAAGAAAGACCAGAATCGGGACGAGAAACCGCAATATAGAGGCACAGAGGAGCGATTTATTGAAGAATAAAAGAGGATTCTTCCGTTTAACAAAAGGGATGTGCTATTTCACTTAGGTGAGTTCAACTGCAGTCGGTTTATCATATCATATTTCATAATACGTGCTGTATGTATTGTGTTTTACAGCGCTTGTAGCAGGCTAAGCAGTTGTAGGCTAGGCTCTTACCTTGCAACGTGGTCAGGGCATGTTATTGTTCACATGGAAACAGACTCAGTGTCGGCATGACACTCAACTGCTTCGCTGACTGACTAATAAATATTTGGTTTTCAACGATTTTTTTCCCCTTTGTTTATTTTTGCATACTGTAAACTGTAAGGTAGCGACAGATTATCTCGCATAGTGCTTTGCATCCATATTCACATTCAATGTCAAGGCGAGACGGCCGTGGCGTGGGGGAGGTGGGGATCATTACGAAATCCAAACGCACGAGCGGCTGTGGGGTCAGTTAATGTATGTGCTTTGCGGTGGCAGCATTCCCTTTGCATTCCAATAAGTAAGTTTTAAGTCAGCAATTCTACAAAGTATATGGTTTTAAAATAACGCATCCCGATAGGATAATGCGTTCCGAGGGCTTTTCGGGTTGCACGATGTTCAGTGGCGAACAGAGACAGAGCTTTCTTTAGATGCGCGTGCTGTTCAATAAACACGTCACCGCAGGTAATGAAATCCTTGTAATGCGAGTGCGTGTTTTGTATGTTATTGTGCGGTGTGAAACGACTTGAAAGTTTTGGTTAGAAAAGAGAGAGGCATGTTCAGTCACAAGCAAGACTATTGTGCAAATCCTTCAAATGTTTAATAATTTATCATAACTCATTGTGATGCAATACTCATTGCACACTTGGCTCGTAAAGACTAACCTACTCCCAAACTAAGTACACTTTGCCCTTTAACAATTCCACCACTCCCTGTTGAGCAATGCCAGGAATCTGAAAGTGTCTCACATTGCTCCCAAACTTATGGCAATACTAAGCATCAGTCTGAAAACAAATGACATTCGTGTAATTGATGAGTTAATTCCTCCACAACATAATCTAATCTAAAGAGCATCCTAGTCTTTGACATGTTGGTGTGAACTCAATCTTAATAGACAGCTATTGGGATTTCAGCATTAACCCCTGTAATTAAGAGTCTAGCCAACACACTATCTCTCAGTCCTACTGGCCTACTTGGCCTTTAGGTTGGAAGGAAGACTGAAGGCATAAAAGTTTTGCCTGCGTGTGACTGGGCGAACACATGCAGGCAGGCTTCCAGTTGTAAACACTAACTGTGTGTTTGACTGGACCTCAAGCTCTTTTTTCAGAATTTTTTTCCTAGAAACTTATTCTTGGAAGAGGAAATGTAAACAAGCTAAGGGAACCAATAACACAAATGTGCATGTGGTCAAAATATTTGTAGGATGGTTATGTCTTCCTCCTTATTTTTTGAAAATCATTACTATCCTGTCAGTAATCTATCATAAAATAAAGGTTTAAAGAGACCTTATTTATAGTAACTTAGCTCAGCATGTCCTAAAATGATCCTTGACTGTGATAACAATCTGGCATCGAGCCACAACCTGCAATCTGAACTGCGCAGTACCTCATGCTCTGATGAGGGATATTACAAAAGCTGGACCACATCGGACAATCCTTGTGTTGAAAGAGCAGAATCCCTAATTTTGAAACCTTCCTCCTTTTCTCATTGCGTTTCAGGAAAATGCTAGTGGATTTGATGCTTATCAGTGCATCACTGGAGTGATTCATAGCCCAGTTTAATCTAATGTTCTGATGCTGACGTATTCGTTCTTTTTTTTGTACCTCTGCAGTGCTGGTAAATTCCTGTCTCGTCCCCCAATTGGAATCTTTAACTCCTCCCTCACCCAAGCACACTATTTTTGGTAGGCACTATAATTCCTCCCCACTTGCTCAGATGCACTCTCTCACAGACACACCCGCGCACGCACACACCGTTGCCGCCCCACTGACCTATTTTACAGCACGTCGTTGGACTCCGTGTTTACGGAGCAGCCGGTTTCTAGGTCAGTGGGACACACACGCAACATCCACCGCCCTCCCCAGTGCTCTCATTTGCGTTCCTACGGAAAAATGGCCATGCATGGACAAAATAATCTGTGCTTCCATGTTTTCAGGATGCTCGGTCCCCACAGTGCTGTGAGCCTAACCACCATGGACAATGTTACACACAAATGTAGAAATACTACTAAAGTAATACTCACTTGTGTGGTTGAAGATAAGGGAAAATTAAACAAAACAGGTGTATGCATAGTAAGTTCTGTGTTTGCTTTGGAGAACAATGGGCTGTTTATGTTGTACATTTTTGTTCCTCTTCCTCTTTTTAGTGTTGAACTATGAGAATGCCTGGTGTTGAGGTTGTGTTTTAGCGATGGTGCAATAGCTGTGTGTGGTTATGTAACATGAATTCAGATTCTCACGATAAGTTGCAAGTGGACTAGCTATCAAATCAAGGACTAAGTCCAAATAATAAAACTAGCACAATAAGTCGTCATTTAAAAAGTTAGTTGTGTACATTATGTACTCATTTTTAGTAAACCAAAAGTTCTTAGTTACACTGTCGTTAAATGATGTTTGGATCACAAATAAATGATAAAAAGAGAATGAGGGTGTTCCGCACCTTTAGTTCTCTTCTGTGGTGCTTCCTGTGCCTGCAGTCCTAGCAGTCATTCAGGTGTCTCTGATTATGTGACAGTGCAGTATCTTACGCAATAAATGTCCTACTGCAGCACGGCGTGATCTCCTACTCGCTGTGCTACGCTACTCCACTGACCTACATTTCTCTAGAGCTCGTAGGAAAGAGGAGAAGCAGAACATTTCAGTTGCTGCCAAGATTGGAAATGGAACACTGGGATGTTTCCGAAATTAATAGAGAGAATACATTTTGCTATTGCATCTTTTGACATTCATCCATGGTATTTAACTATTTATCATTAAAGCTGCAACTTTTGAATGCAGATTTTCAGGGAAAGGTTAAGAAGTTAAATGCTTTGTCTAATTTAAGGGATCTGAAGTAACTTCTTAAACACGTACACAAACCCACAACAGTGTGAAAAAAAACACTTTGGAAATAACATACTATTCATAATAACTTTATCCTGCTCTGTTACTTCTTGTTACCTTTAACTCTATGACATTCATTCTTGTAGACATTTTCAGTAAACATCCTGTTTCATTGTCTTTACAGAGCTGTTCTTCAAAGACTGGGATAAAACGCTGAGCTGAGACGGATCTAATCCCAGCCTACACTGCCACCTCACCCATCAAGAACAAGGAGCTTTGCCAAGTCAACAAAGTAAACTGTCTAAATTAAGAAAGAACTGAAAGCAAGCAAAAAAAAAAAAAAAAAGAAGAAGAAGACAACGACTATCCCTGCTAAACTAAACTTGAAACACACCTATCCAATGACGGTTGTTTTTGTTGCCTTTCATCTTTTTCTTATCTTTTTGACCAGTATGTACACTTGAAAGGTTTGAAGACTGGTAAGAGTAGGAGGAAAAAGGCATCAATCAGAAATACGAGCGGTTCCTCTTTGGAGGAAAAAACAGAACCTTGTACATCGTTGTACATACTGACAGTTACGTGTGTTTTTGAAGGGTTAATCAGAAATAAATACTTTTCAGAATTAAAACATTAATTTTCAATGTCAACTGAGTGCCAGTTCTACAAACTGGCCTCAACTGGACCACAATGGAAAGCCTAAATCTTCCAACCCAAGACAACAGTTCCAGTTTGGAAACGTTAGAAACATTCTCAACCTACAGTGAGAGTTTACCATCACCCCAAATCACCAGCCCTCCTCGTCAAGGACGACTAGTAAAACCAAAACCCAATATGACCTGTCGACGAAAGCGGGAGTTCATCTCAGATGAAAAGAAAGATGAATCCTACTGGGAAAAACGTCGCAAGAATAACGAGGCTGCCAAAAGGTCAAGGGAGAAGCGCAGACTCAATGATATGGTGTTGGAGAACAGAGTAATGGCACTAAATGAGGAGAATGTGCGGCTGAAGACAGAACTCCTGCAATTGAAACTAAGATTTGGACTCATAAGCTCTGCCTCTTACATGGAGAAGACCCAGCAGATCAGCAATGGTTCCAAGGCAGCGATTAATGGAGCTAATGGTAACGGAGCAACTTCCGGAAATCCATATTACTCAAGCAGTGGATACTCCAGTGCTTCTCAAGTCATGATGAACTCTGATTCAGAGGCTGAACAGCCAACCAGGAATGAACGCCACACAATTTTACCCAACTACTCCCCACGTGGATCACTGTCTGACATGTCTGATGGATCTTCACGGGACAGTCCTGAACCTATAAACTTTGACGTCAAACACGAGAGCTCTGGAATGGACATTAACAGGCTTGAGGCAAGTGTTCTTAATGCCATGTTCAATGGCCATCAAAGTTTTGGACGACTGGAGAATCACCAAGCACAAGAAATGGAACAGCAAGAAGGTGTCAACAACCCAGCCCCCGCATCTGCCACACCCCAAAGAAGTGTCATCCTCTTTCGTTCCGGAAGCAGCTCGTACCCTGTTGATAGCCAAAGGGTTGAGGACATGGAGCAGCAGGTTGCATCCCAAACACAACAGAATGGGCAAATCACTCATTTTACTCAAACAGGGTGCAATCTGCCAATAAGACCGGATGGTTTAGAGACTCTTTCAGAGGTTGCACAGCAGCTTTCCAGGAGGTCTTTGGATTCCCCAAACTATGAATTCACTAACGGCAAGGCAGATGCTAGGGAGAGCATGCGGTTTGTCATACAGCAACAAGACCTGAGTGTTCAAGGACAATGCAAAAGTCAGGTTCAAGAGGGCACTCCAAATTCTTTTGCCCCAGATTTGCTCAATGAGGCTGGAAAAGCCCACATATACCAGCGTTCCAATCCCTACCTCGGCACTCTGAACGAGGAGCCACCAGTGCTAACGTATGAAGGTTGCCCAAAAGCAGATGGCTTCTACCAAGAGCACTCCTCGTCAGGCAAGGACACCTCCTCTAGCGACGGAGACCCACGCAGCTCAGATAAGGAAGCCTCCACTGACGATGAATCTCCCTCATCCTCTTCCTCTGATATTGGTGGATATCACACCAACCAGCAGTCAGCACCCTCACCACCCATGGTCGCCAGTGATGCTTACCAGTATGGAGACAACCAAGGTGAAATGAAAGGCACTGCTCTGCCACACAAGCTAAGGCTCAAGTATAGAGCACTATCTAATGGTGGGTCCCAAGACGTCCTGGCTACACCAGCTGCTGCGTCACCTGATTCCACTCTGCCTCAGCACCCGTACCTGGCGCTAGCACAGGTTAACCAGCAGCAAGGCAGCAGCTCTGGAAGCAAGGAAGGGGAGAGTGAGACAACAGATGAACTTTGCACACAACAGTCTCCTTCCAGACAGAACGAAGAGGAATGGAAGGAAAGCGGGAAGAGGAGCATAGGAGGACGAGGTAGCAGAAACAAGAAACGTGATTGAAACTGGTACATCACATCCTTTAATAGAGTTAAGACAGGACATGATAAATGTCAACTTTACCATCCTATAGAAAGAAAAATTTAAATGGTACCAATTAATTGCATGAAAGTCTATTGCTTATACGTAACAACAACAAGAAAGTAACTCATTGTGTTCTGGGTCTGTTTTCTTATCAAAAGCGATTCTGTGACCTTTTAATGCAGCTCTGTTCTTTAACCCACTTTCATAAGCACTGTAACTCGAAGTTACGAAGAGGAAACTGAGCTCCTTCAAATGATCTTTTTCCTCTTTCAAAACAAAACTCTGTATAAAAACCTTTGAATATTTACATATCTCTACCATGTTTCCTAGCTAAATTGATGGGTAGTCGCTGAACCCAAGTAGTTTTCACCACAAGTTCATGGAGTTAAAGGCACAAGTCCTTTTCTCCCTATTGATTTCAGGAGGAAAAACCTTAACAGATTTATGCCAGTCTCTCTCCTCTGCCTTTGGACTTAAGCATTATTGAAGCACTTGGATTATTATAATACTGTGACATGACTAAACATATCATATTTCAATATATTTTATGAAAAAAATGACATGTCAATCTTTAAGAGTAGAAAAGTGGGAGAAATACTACGAACACTGTCTACTTATTACTGTTTGAATTCCTGTATAGTCCTTTCCTATTGTTTATATCTGATGCTTCCATTATATTTTTTAAATCACTGTATTTATGTCCCAGTTTCACACCATTTGAGAGAATGTTCTCTTCATAGTGTTTTGGTCATTCATAGGTCAAGGTTAACCAGTGAAAAACCACCTTTCGTACATCACATTACTATATTGCATCACTGTAAAGGAGCTTGATGGATCGACCCTCTCCCAAGGTCACTGTGATCAATCCTTTTTCGAAAAAGTACCTGACATTTAGCCAAACTAGAGTAAAAGCCCTTTCAGAAACATCAAGGCCGGTCTCTTCTGAGGCTGAATTAATATGCGGACTGTATAAAGTGTAAGATATATCATTACCATCTCAAGATGGTCGTGTACTCTGTGGTCAGGTTTCAGAGACGCCTCACATGCTACCTCATGAGAAGAAACGGTTGAGGTTACGCAGAACTGAAAGAGTTTCTCCTTTGGTGCGTGTAGCCCATTGCATCATCATACCCATTAACTGTTGTGTATAAAAGTTAACACACAGTAAAATGCTGCAGCACACAACTAAGTGTTTCCTAGACACAAATTCAGTTCCATTAGTTGTCTTTGTAGAATATACCACAGCTGAAAGCTGCTTCTGCACTGAATTTTTTTCATCAGATTTTATACAATCTGTGTTTATTGTTCCCAAACAGGTGCCTGGCACTGGCCATTATGTAAAAAGTGTACAGACAAATTCTCTCTTTTGAGTATTTTAAGTTTGTATCAAGTTTATTTTGGCATTCTATAATAATAATTATTATTATTGTATTTTATTTTATATTCCAATGCTATTATTCTTTTTGGGTTGAGATTTATTGTGTCTGTTCACCTCAGTGTGACAGTATGTATGTATTTTCATGTCTTGTTCGTCTATTTCACCTCTGTACCCTGGTGTATTGTGCGGTATTTGCTGAAGTTTTAAGAAAAAAAAAAAAAAAAAAGATGTTTGTCAAAAGAGGTGGGCGTACCTGTCAAGGTGCTCAGAATGACACTAAAGGACTGGAAAGAAAAATAAAAAACGCTGTATGTTGAATTTAAGTTGCCTAATGTTGTTTATACCGCTATTCTCCCTCACAAGCCTTAATGCCTCATTATAAAGTGTTACCATAAACAATACCAGCCTGCACTTGCTCAAGATTCAAAACCAGACCAACGGAAAAGCAAACAGACTTTATGGTTCCAGCTTCTGACTTTTCCTCTCCCCTCCTGCACCATAAACTAATTGAAACGAGAGCTCTGCAAATGCATAGGGACACTTTGTACTCCTGCAGGGCGCAAGAGTCATCCAATATGATGTAACACTGACCTAGTAACAGCACTTGTGTTACAGCTCAAAGACAGACACACACACATATTCATTGGTCGTGAAAATATACTGAAAGTACATGCACTAATTCAAAGAACCAGAGAAGAAAACAAGTTATGTAACTGTTCTGATATCAGCTGACATTATAAAAAGAATCGCTTGAAGTGCAGGTCATAATCCAAACTTTTCAACCCCCTGTTCCCAAGAAATCATGTTGACTTCCACACTAATTCTTTCCTGACATACTCATTTTCAACCGTTAATGATTACCTGTCATTTATTTATTAATTTATTGCTCCTGGTAGACTGCCAGTTTGTTATATCACTTACCCTGTCCAGCATTAAGTGATATGCATGGCACTTACACAACCTGCTGTACAACCTTCATCTGAAAGTACTACCTGTTCTACAATAATTCAACTACAACTGAACAGCCTTATTTCAAAACAGACACCATCTGTTATGACTACATACTTTAAAAGGTGACTAATTTTTTATGTGTGTGTGTGTGTGTGTGTTGTTGATGACATCACATGCCGCACTAGTGGTTGCTAAGGTAGCGAGAGCCGACCCAAGAACAAAAGCAAGGTGACTTTTAGCAAGAGCTGCAGTGCTTTGTTCTCTTCGCTGGTCTTTTTTCATTCTTTTTCCCTCTTTCCCCCTTTCTTTTTTTTATTTGTTTGGAGTATGCGGAACCTTACGAAAGCAGGTCAGTGGAAAAGTAGGTCAGTGTGAAGGGGAGGAGAGGGATAAAAAAGGGGAATTTAGAGAGAGTGAGGGTTGGAGAAGAGAGAGGGTGGAGGTGCAGCTATGTCATCCAGCCTAAAGAGAGCTTAAAGAGGAGTAAGCAGAAAGCTGCATTGTGATCTCATTAATAACTGAACACTACACGCATCTGAGAACCTGAACACCATTCAATTCAATACTGAACAAAAAAAACACACATTTGATGTGCTGCTGCTGTGTAGCTGAGAAACGTCAAAGTATTTAATGGTTTGCAGCAGTGCTTGACTTCTAGTCCTTTAATGATTCATACACCTTATCTAAGGGAAACAAGGACTATTTGCATATAAAACAATACATGATGCAAATAATATAGAAAGAAAACAAGAAGAAATGATCATTAATGTTCAATTGCTCAGCACATTTCGTACACGAGTGCTTTGCACATTGGGGTCCAATTGCTTTGCTTTGCTACTAATCATATAATAACGCAACTTAAGTAACAGGATTCATTTAAAAAACTCAGATGGGCTTAGTATTTGGTTTAGGCACACAAACGCCACAGGTTTGTGCAAAACCTGACGATCCATGTCCTACCATGACATTCTCAGAGAGTTTAGCATGGTAATATACATGCCAATGTCATATATGTTTGGTCTTGGCAGAATAGATCTGCTTCTGCAGAGCAAGTACCAATACTTGCTACTGCCAATACATCCATGACATGCTGCTGTGAGCATGCAAGAAATACTGCTGCTGCACGTATAACATATATGAGACAACCCCATATAAAACATACATGAAATCACCCCATAGTTGGTCTATACAGGTGGAGCTGGGGATGGTGGAGGATTTCTGAAGGGCGCTGCAACTGCTACAGCAAGCACTAGCCAAGTTTTTGAATGTTTGAGCAGCAAGCTCATTGGCTGCTGATACAAAAAAATCAGCTGCGCCATGTGAATAATGATGTCATTATGTCAGATTGAGTTAGACCCATCAACCTGCGCCATCTAGAATTTCATGACAGAACTTTGTATTTATCTGAGAATGTTTCAAAGAACATCTTGTGATTCAAAGACAGCAAGAAAATCTGACCTTTTGTACAAAGGTTCACATTTTTGACCTTGAAATAATGCAGTTTATATTTCTTATTCATTTTATGGGTAACTCTTCTGTTTACTAAAACATTCAGATTAGATTTTGAATCCCAGATTTTCAAAGTGCACTCAGACTTTTGGAGGCCACTACATATAAACAAAAGAGCAGAGGCAGGACAACTAGGAAACCTATAACAGAAAAGGCAAGCAGAGAAAGGAAGGGGGAAAAGTTAAAAGAGGAGAGGAAGAACAAGGAGGAAAAGAGGCCAGAGAGAGGAATGGAGTGGGAAGAGGAGATGTTTTGTCACTGAACATCTGCAGGAGCGCTGGGATTCCAGAGCACAACATAAATCTGGTTACGTAACTGAGCTGCCTAAGATGTAGGTCAAAAACAGAGAGCGCAAACAAGAGAAGAAGTGTCTGAGCGTGTTATGTGGAACAGTCATTATAATGTAATGATGTGCGTGCGTATAAGCAGGTTTATATCACATATGACGCCATCACAGGATGTGTACTAATAAGGGTATGTGTGTGTGTCTAATAAGTATTGGTAAGAGTTTAAAAGAGGCAGTGTGATTCACACTACCCACACCTATGAACCTCTCAATTTTGTTCTCTCTTATTCGCCCTCGGGTCATTCAACATTCTCTCACTGCCTTTATGCTTGATATTTCCTTTCTTTTTTTAGTAGTGCTGGGACAATTTAGTAAGTATTTAATAAATAATTACTGACACTGTGTACTATTTACACTATTTTTTACCATTCTTTCATCATTTCTTTTTAAATAAAACAAAATAAAATCAATTGTTTGTATATTATATATAAAGAAATATTTGCTTTGAGATTTGCTAATGATTGACTGATTGGCTTAAATAAATTAATACTTTATTAATACCTTTATAAAAGCACATAAAATTAATGAAAGTGACAGTAAAGATTTAAAGAATATACATAAGAAATATTTCTTGAGCACCAAATCAGCATATTAGAATGATTTCTGAAGAAAACCATGTGACACTTAAGACTGGAGTATTGGCTGCTGAAAATTCAGCTTTGCCAACAATAAATTCCATTTAAATATATATATATATATATATATATATATATATATATATATATATATATATATATATATATATATATATATTAAAACAGTAAACAGTTATTTTTCTGTTTTACTTTGTTTTTGATCAAATAGATGAAGCCATACTGTCAAAAACAGAAATATGATTGACCTCAAACTTTTGAATGGTAGTGCATATTTAATAGTGTTATGAATTTTTTATATATATATATATATATATATATATATATATATATATATATATATATATATATATATATATATATATATATATATACATAGTTTTCTTGTGTTTGCATTAACTTTAAACTTTTATAAGCGTTAAATGACATTAAAACTTAAATTAACAATTTAATATTCAATATACAGTGTCAACCAATGATAAATATAGTTGATGATAAATATGGTACCAAGATATTGTATCCCAGATGTTGCTATTTGATTGTTAGTGCATTATGGGTTGTTTGAAGTTGTTGGTTAATAATATATAGCCTACAGTTCCCACCTTATTTGTCAAAGAGGAAGTAAGCGGTTTTCTGTGAATTTGCAAGACTTCCGATTTATTAGCCTCTGTAGGGAAATAACGAGAACAATAACAAAGTGCAGTAAACTGTAAAACTGTTTATAATTAAGACAATGCATTAAAATATGGTAAGAAACACCAATTTGCAATATCAAGCAGCAAAAAAATAGCTGGAAGTGGATGACAGCGGAAGCCAGACACATTAAACTGTATGAGGTTTATTTATTAAAAAAAAAAAAAAAAAAAAAAAATTAACCAACAACCTATAAACAACTCAGAATGCATTAACAATCACATAGCAACATGACACCAGTATCTTGACAGTGGCTTATAACCACCACACAATTTCCTCAGAAATTGTAAAAATCTAGTTCCTCTTTCTCTTTGTCTGTTCACTTTGGTTGTGGCACTCTTGACTCTTTCTATATCAACCCTCCTCCTCTGCTGCACCTGTGGCACAATCACCAATTACACATTTCTGTTATTATCCTCTCTTTTGTAATCAGTTCCTTTAATCAAACCCAAATCTTCCCAAACAAAGAATGAAATTATATTGACGGATGCCCTATATCCTCCTGACTCCCAGCTATGGAGTTTTGTCCTCTGTAGAGGACATTATATTTTAGTAAGTTTCTCTGAAACCTCACATCTGGATGTCCTGTAAAGAGCACATTCAGGCATTTTCAGAGATAGCAAATATTTAGTTGAGAATCATCTTTATACAAAGTTTGGCATTAGAAAAAAAAACTGATTGGTGATCATAAAAAAAAAAAAAAAAACTATTTTATGTCTATTCATGTCAATCCAACAGGACTTTTTAAACTTCCTCACCAATGGATCCTCTGCAGTGAATGGGTGCCGTCAGAATGAGAGTATTAAAATATCTGATAAAACATAATAATCCAAGTAATCCACTATGGCCAAAATTCCATAAACCAAAATAATAATGCTTTTTCCGCAGAGAAAGTTTTTTAGTTCACATCAAAAACAACATATTTGTTTAGAAACGTTTTGGGAACTGAACATGACAGATGAATGACAACTAAAAATGTTTATCAGGGCCTAATATCCAGCATGAGATTTATAGTTCAATTTAATTAATATTTATTTGTATATCATTTTTCACAATAAGTATCATTTTAAAGCAGCTTTACAGAAAGTGCACATTTCTACATTACAATCAAAATGTTGCTTTGTTTAACCTTGCCTTAATGAAATTAAGTGTAAAAGGCAAACGCACACCTAACCTTGACAAACTGACCCATTTGAGCTTAATACATAATCAGCACCAATAAAAGCTCCAACCTCAATAGCAGCTCTTTATTATGGCATGCACACCACCATCAGATCATCCCATTATCTAAGCAAGGCCAAGATTATAACACCCTTAAAAGAAAGGATAAAAGAATGTCTCAGTCCTGAAATAATGAAAGGAAAGAGGCTGGAATTGCAAACAAAGTGCGTGATTGAGGTTACAAAAAGTCAAAGAAAGTGGGGCAGAAGTGTAAGTGAGGACTAGATTTCAGCTCATCCATTAAATGAAGGATGAATTAGGCCACTAGAGCAATGAGTCAGCCCAGAGTTATGCAATGTGAGCGCGCTCAGGGTATTGCCACACTCTGTGCGTAAGAGGGAAAGAGCAGGTATGGAGAAAGAGAGACAGAGAGAGAGGTTGTTTTGCATGCACGGATCTGCGTATGTGAGAACATGACTGACATATGTTCTGGGGAAACTGTGCATGGATGGAACAGCTGCCTTCAGTGTGAGGCTGAGGACCATAAGGTTTGTAGGCAGATTGTGTTACTTTGCATATCATTGTTTAAATGTGAAAGGCAGCAAAATATGTTCCAACTGCTCTAATGAAAGCACTTCATTAAAAAGGCATTATTCTACAATCATAAATCAATGCTTCCAGAATGTGTGAAGCATTGTGCACAGTTTCTGCATCAATATTTCACTTACAAGGACACTTCATATTAATAGAGCAGCACTTGAGCTCAATGAAGTCCAGACCACTATCCTCTTGACTTATCGCTCTGTGATCGCAGTTATTCCATGGAATTAAATATGAAACCACTTCCTTACAGACGGACAATAATTATTCACATACAACTCGTTCTAAGAAGAGTTCCAAAATGCTAAATGAATATTTCATTTAATTGTTTGTGTCCTGTTTTTATATTTACATTACCCTTGTTGTCATCAAACCGTTAAGGTTATTTAAAAATAGTAATAATTTAATAATACTGTTTAATGTAATCTTTAGCGAATCTTAAAATGAATATCATTTTTTTCTGTTATAATGTTGCAATGCCTATAAAACAGTTTATTTTAGTTTATTAAATATAAATATTATACATTTTAAACATAACTAGAGGGTCTATAACTGGAACTAGGGGGTCTCTGGCCCCTCTAGCCCCCCATAATTCAAACACCGATTTTTTATCTCTCTGTGGTCACTTTAACCCTTGGAACTAGACAGCATTAGTCACATACAGTACTAGAAGTTCAGTAGTGCCACAAGCACATTAACCTGATTATCCATTAAGCATCCGTCTCCTCCTTTTGTCCAGTTAACCTGCAGCCGACAACCTGTCAGATCCCCTCGTATAGCCCAGCACAACACTAGTCCCTTATACAGCTCAGGCTTGACCTACATACTTGCAGACATGCACATGCTAACTGAAAAATGCTCTAATCTTCAAGACATGTAAGCTTCTTTAGAGCAGAAGTTGTGATATAGTACACTTTCAGCCATAACTGGATTAATGAGGAAGTAAGAAATTTAACGTATTCTCAACATAAATGGGATGAAAACAAAAATCTGAGAAAACGTGAGATGAGAACTATATGCCTGAAGCTAAATGTGTCCAAATGAGCTGCTGACATGAAACTGACATGAAGTTTTTATGACCTAAAATTAATTGAAAGCTGTGATGCAAAATGTATCTGCACCACATTATAACCAGAAATCTGGCAGGTTTAAGATGTTTTATCACTATTTGCCAGTGTTGGATATTTGATTGTGCATGCTCATTTCCTCTAATTTAAAATGTTAGATGACCTCTGCCATCATCCGGTGCTTGCTTAAATGTAAAATTATTATAAATAAAAATAAATAAATAAAATAATTGTGACTTTATATTTTACAATTATGACTTTTGTGCTCAGACCTGGAGTAAGAATCATGAAAAAAATGTCAGAATTGTAAGATATAAACTCAAAACTGCAAAAAATTAAGTTAACATATTTTCATAAATTTGTCAACTACCCAAATATTAGGCTACTCAGGAAACAGGGGACGTTCTCAGAACTTGTTTATGTTCTAGCAAGGTTCTCTCAAAGTTATGAACAAATGTTCTTTCACTGACATTAATCTGTGTTTGTTGGTTAATAATAATGTTCTCAAAACGTTAGCACAGAAATTGAATTTTATACATCATCCATGCAACATTTTTGTCGATAGTTTGTCTAATACTTTTTAAAAGCAACTATTTGTTTCAGATTGTTCAGAGAACATTTAAAAGTAACGTTGTCATAATGTTTACAAATGGATAAAATTTAATGTTTGCATAAATGGACATTTCCAACATATGACTAAATTGGAATGTTGGTAAATTTACTGCCAGTTAAATGGTCTATATTTTTGTAAACCATCTCTCAGAGACCATCTTGCTCTATATTATACTATCCACACTTGGACCAGGCCAAATAAGGCATTTCTTTAAGGGTGACTCAGGGAATCATGATAATGGGTAACAGAGTTTCATATCTATAGCCAAATAAACCCACTAAATACACCCCAGGACCCCCAGGACCTGAAGTGGACAGCATCTGTTGGGAGGATGTTCTCTGAATCACAGGAACAACAAAAGAAGTCTGTTTACAACAGCTCTCTTTCACCCAAGCCCACATCTTCTTTTCATCCTCTCCAGCGCTTCCTGCCCACAGCCCATACTGTCCTGATCTTTTCGCTCTAATCCAAACACCTGGGAGGTGCGAACATGTGACTGAGGGCTCACATGAGGCCAGACGCTCTGCGTGAAGAAGAGACTGTAAAACCAAAGGTAACAGAAGTCAACACACAATTACATGCTCACTTAGACCAACGAGGCTCTTAAACAGGCTGGAACTGTAAACTAACCGCAAGTGCTTTCCAACATTGCGGTGTTTATTTTATACTGACATCATCATGTATGACAAAACAGCATATGAGCAAAATTAAAATATGAGTCAAACTGACTCATAATACAAACCATGCAACTTTCATAAAAGTTTAGAATCTCATGCACCTCCCTTTGCACTTTGCAAGATGTCTTTATCTTCCATTTGCAATTCGTTTCAAACGCCTTCTGGTGCTGAATTAAAATAGAACAGTACTAAGAAGTATATAAGCAGTGTGCTTCCAATTAGTTGCTGTATCATGTCCAGGCGAGACTCTGGAGAGATGGGATCATTTAAGGAGGTTAATCAACAGCATCAGGACATTGGCAGTGATAAAACATGTTTCTTGTTTCTGTTCGGGTTACTGGGTCAAGCAGGGAGGGAGAGACGGGGAGAAAAATCACGTGAAGAAGCAACGCCTGTAGAGGAGAGATCATGTGCTGGAGATGGATATGGTTGGATTTCTTAAACACAAAAAACCCACATGTGAAAATTGTATTTTGATTCAACTGTTCCAGCTTAATGGATCCCATTCAACTAACGAATTAATATGTATCTTTGCATTTGGATTGGTTAACTCGTGTGTGTAAAAAAATAAAAATAATAATAATAATAATAATAATAATAATAATATATATACACACACACACACACACACACAAACAAAACAAGCTGGCTGTCATTTAGCCTGTCATGAACCCTGAAAACAAATACTTAACTAAAAATATTTCAAAGAGAAAAACCAAAGAAATATATATAAACCTAAAAGGAAGAAAAAGATGCAGATAAACTAGTAAACAACCTTGGTTGCTGGATGACTAATGGGTTAGTTGACCACTGAGACTCAGTCCAGTTATGTTTATAAATATGAAATCATCCATCTGAATGAGATTTGATAGCTACTACAGCTAAAGCTAATGACTTCATAAGACTTGGAACATAGTGAACAATTCGAGATGATTTCATGATTTCTGAACTTTTACTGTCTTTGGTCACCATCGCTTTCTTTGTATGAAAAAGAGCAGCATGAAAATCTTGCTTAATATCTCTTTTTTGTGTTCCATGAACCAATTCTGCTTTTTTATATAATAAATTCTAAAAAAAATAATTAAGAGCTATACAACTAAGTTTGGATCCTGCTGTTTCACTTGTGCTCCATGGAAAATATGTCATATTTTGATGACTAATTAAAAAAAAAAAAAAAATTATATATATATATATATATATATATATATATATATATATATATATATATATATATATATATATATATATATATATTTAAGACTGATCAAAATTTTCCATCTGACATTGCCTATGTATATGTCTCATGGAAAATGGAATCTTGTTTTCTCATTTTAAGTGTCATTTAACAGAGCTACGTTTTTTTTAAATAATTTTTTTAGTTGTTTTAGGAAGTAGTCATGAGGTAACACATTTAAAATGAACGCTAGACAGATGATGCCAGAAAATATGGAATAAATTAGTGTAACGTTACTACATTTACGCACGAAACTCTGCTACCCTCTACTGGATAACAGGTAGACTGTTTGCAATGAGACTGCATACACATATAGAAATGAAATCCCTCAGCATAAATCGTAGTAAGGTTATGAAAAACAACTGTAATCACAAACAGTTAGAGCTGGTCCATTCTGAGCTACGCTACCAACAGATAACGTAGCACCTTAAAACACAGTCTGTGTAACTTAACTATTGCTAGACAAGAAAGTACTGAATGACGCCCAAATATTAGCCACTAGAGTGTCGTTTAGTTTTAAATAAGTTATTAGTACAACCAGGAGAAGTAACTGAACCCACCTGAGCAAGCCGAAAACTCCGACCAATCCAGTCAAAGCACAATAAACGGGCGCGTGCGCCATCTGGCGGTAAGCGGTAGAATATGAATGACCATGTTGGCCAAGCTTGTCATCATACCAGGGTTTTGTTTGTTTGACCTAACTTTATTGTTCATTTATCCCACATTTTATCGTACATTCCGATGAAAAATAACAAATACGTTTAAAAAAAAATACTTTAAAAAAGAAAAAGAAAAGCTGAGGTGGCTTTGAGGTGGTTTTTCTCCTGCTCTAAATACTGTTTACAGACAAAAAAGCCACATAAGGGCCTTCTAAAATACAGCAGATCTGACCCCATCAGCTCCTTTTTTTTCAAAGGCTGCTCTGGTGCTACTTTGCTTATGTGTTGATTAAATTCAGCATCAGAATAGCCCTATACTTTGCCACTGTGATGACGTTTTATATATATATATATATATATATATATATATATATATATATATATATATATATATATATATATATATATATATATATATATATATATACATACATATATATATATATATATATATATATATATATATATATATATATATATATATATATATATATATATATATATTTCCATTCATAATGTCAAGCTTCTTTATTTAGAGTTTCATATTTAAGTATTATAAAGATAGCATTAGATACATTTGAAGACCTTATTTCTATTTGAAATTATATTTAAAAAAATAAAAATAAATAATAATATAAAAGATAGCTAATAGAACTTCTGAAATGTAGTTTTAACTTGTATAATCCCAATGACCATAAATATAAACCACAACAGAAACATATTTTAAGCAATCAAAAAGTGATTTATTATTTTAAATCAAAGAATGCAAAATAGACAACTCTAAGTGCCAAATTAACTTTTTAATGACACAAAGACAGACACACATTTCAGTGAGGAATTGTGGCTTTCTGTGCAAGCAGTAAAAGTGTGCCTTTAATGCTGACACAGGCCCCTTCCATTTGGCAAAAAACACTTACTGTAGCTTCCAAGACACACTACACCTGCACCATTATTTATCAGCAAAACGTTTCATGGACCAAGCACTTACATTTCACATACTTCAGCAGCTAACTTACTTTAACTTTCACAAAACACATACACAGTCGGTGAGATTCATCTATTGCACCCAGTGCTCAGTTCTCTGAATTGCATTTGCTCAGAAATTCACAAGATATCCAATATGGATGAGTTACTTTATTTGACACTACTAGAAAAACAACGGAACATATTCAACTTGAGAAAAAAAAAAGTGTTAAAGAACTGCAAGCATCCTTCATTAGGAAAAAGGCACAAATGCCAAAAGTCTTTTTCAAAAGTTTTAGAGGAGAAACAGCTTTGAGATTATTGCACATAAATGCAGCTAAAAAAGAAAGAGCTGAAAGGAACAACACAAAAAGACAAAAAACAAAACGAGATTAATGTGCACATATATAAGTTAAATTAAATACTCTAAAACTGAAATGCATCAAAATATTAAATATTGCAATTAAAATAATGTGAACTTTTTGAAAATTATATTAAAACTAAATAAAATATATTATATCAAAATTATTATGTCACTTAGAAAACAACATAAATATACATTTCTATTCACTTTTTACCTATCGCTGAATATTAGCTACATAAAAGCTTGTATTTGTAGGTCACATTTAAAACAAATGTGTTCATCCAAATACAAACAAATGTACAAACAACTCAGGTATCACGTGTGTGACCCCTCCTTTCAAAGCAAAACCTCTGAATAAACCGGCAGTAGATGTGGCCATTTATTGCAACTTCCCTAGGTCCTTATTTCAGACCCTCTGAGTCATTCTTTCTCCAGTTTTAACTGGTTTTAAATCAGAACTGTTGTTTTGGCAGCTGTAGAAAGCTACGGTTTCCATGTTATTAGTCAATGACACATTACTGGGTGAGATGATGTCAGAGATTGTGACTCCAGTGTGTTTCATAGCTCAATGATGCATCCATCAGTCTGTTTTTAAATTTATCAGAGCTTCGACATCCAGTAGTCACCAGCTTATCACAGTTGTCCATGTGGTTATATAGTCTTTGTTGACTTTTAAAACAAGTTTTTCCGTATTATGTGGTCATCACGGTGCTGTTACTTGCGGGACCTCAAAACTGCTCCAGGACTCCAGGATGATCCAGGAGCTCTGCAGAGATTTTTGTAACGCTGGCGAAGCACAAAGTCAAAGTTGGCAGTGGTGCACATGGCATAGAACACGTTGGCTTTGTCTGGGATCAGCAACTCTGATATAAAAAATGACAGTGACACAGTGCTAAATACATTACTGTAGTTTTAAAAAAGCATATGCGATACATAAGTCAAAAACTTAGACACACTGAACTTATGTACCTCATGATCATAAAAACCTTGTGCTTACACCTAAACACCTAAAATTAGTGTTATTATCATTAAATAAATAAATAAATAAATAAAATTTTTTTTTGGTATTTTAAATAAAGCTAAATTAAAATATAATGTTAATATATATATATATATATATATATATATATATAATTATATATATATATATATATATATATATATATATATATATATATATATATATATATAAAACTAAAAAAAAAAAACTAAGTAAAATAAAGTGAAGTTGAAGTATTAAAATGACTAAAACTTATATATTTATATATATAAAAATATAAAAAAAATAAAAAATACAAAAAAAAAAAAAAAAAAAAAAAAATATAATTAAAAATAAAAAAATACTGTAACAGTATATAAATAAAAAAAAAAAATAACACTTGAAATTAATTTGTGTTTTGGAGTTTTTTACGGTCATACACAGAATCCAGAAGCTCACCTTTGTCATTAGAAACCAGTTGTGTGAGACTAAAATCCTGGCAGTTCATCTCTTCCAAGTTGTGTTTCTCCAGAGCTCTCTGAATCACCTGAGCTGTCTTGTCCTGACTGGTTATCTAAAAATAAAGAGATGATAAAGTTTCAAGACTTTAAATTTGCTGGAGTTGACAGCTGAGTAGAAAGCCACAGACTCATTGCCACTAGAAAGATGTAAAATGAAAAAATAAAAGATGAAGCATGAACACCAAATATTAAAACCGACTTACCAAAATACTTTTATAAACATTTCCGTTGTTGCCAAATTCCACACTGACTCTGACGATACAAGAATCGGCGACCTGCTTGTTGTACATGGGATGTTTGAGAGAAGGAGAGGATGATGAAGATGATGGAGATGATGCTGATGAAGTTGGCGAGGGGCTGTCAGGGTTCAGGGCAGACAGATCCGCCTGTAGGCATCTTCGAAAAGAGCTGGGCGGAGTCGGAGAAGAGGAGGTGGGTGTGTCTACTGAGGTGTCCTGACAGGATACAGATGGTGACTGTGAATGAAGAAATGGAGAAAGACTATTTACCTCAACAAACCTAATTATCTGTAAGAAGTCTGTTAAGAGCATAGCACAGGTTTTTAAGTGGCAACTGACCATATGAAGTGTATCAGATAGCTTAATCTTTCCTAAGTATATTTATTATGAGAGTTCAGCAACTCAGACTGCAAGCGATAAATACTTTGGTAAATGATGTGTGGAAAGTAAAACATCACAGACTGGCGGTATTGTTATCTAATACACTGTGTTCTGAAGCTCTGTGTTGATAGTGCAAACATGAACTACTTTGTGACTGCAAGGTTGAGGTGAAACAAACAAGTCACAAACAACTGAACTGTTTTTACTTACCTAAAGGCCTCGGTATGAACAAACAGTCAATATAGGTTTTGAGACAATATTAGACCTGTCAGATTTAGGCCTACTGATTTAGTACAAATAATTCCAAATAAATAAATGCAATATAAAGTAACATTTAATTAAAGCTCCTGCCCTGCATGCACTGAAAGACACTGAAAACACAGCAAGACGTCATGCAACAGCTAAAGACATCCGTCTGACGCATGTGTACATCAGTGTTATTTTAGTATTATTTATATACTAATAAAGTATTTATTAATCATTTTTAATTAACTTTAATTTTTATATTGTTTATATTTTTAGTTTGAGTTTTTCAGTATTTTAGTTTTAGGACTTAAAAGTACTTTTTAATGCTTTGATACAAAAACATGAACAAATGAAGTTTGTGGAGTTCTTCATCAAAAAAAAAAAAAAAAAAAAAAAAAAAAAAACATTACAAAAAAAAATTGTTGCTTTAATTTCAATTACCAAAAAACTATTTTTAAAATGCTGAATCTGAGAACGAAGTCTGTATACATCTACATCAGACATATTGACAAAATCAAATGGATTGCAGACTGGACTTTGGAAACCGGATTTTCAACAATATGGAAATAAAACCATAAATATACTGAATTTTTGGTAATTTTTTGCTTTATATAATGTTATGTCTAAATATAATGTTGTAGCATATAATATTTATATGAAGTAGTAAATAACAAAAAAGTCTGCAGCTCCGGTCTGCAGTTTTGTTACCTGTACTTTGAATCTAAGGGGTGAGAGGTTGGGGATGCTGAGATCTTCCATATCTGAACCACTGGAGCCAGAGGATGATACACTGATCTGATCAGCAAAAGTCTTCTTTGAGAAGTTCTCACTGCCAGACAGCAATCTGCAGTGAGCAGAAGAGAAACATATGTCACAGAAGAACAAGTTAGCAAAATGTCTTTTACTTTTAGAATAGTCTGGGACCACAAATTGAGATGAAACCGCATCTCAAAAAAACACTCACGAGGTCAGTTTCTTGGTGATGAGCCGGTGGCTCCAGGTGTTGGGAGAGCTGGGACAGGGGTCAACTGGTGGCTCCAGTTCTCTTGACAACTCATAGCTAATGAGAAAGAAAGACTGACAGTTGTTATCTAAATATCTGAGATGCTGATCTTCTGAATTACCCAAAGTACCACTGCCATGAATTCATCTAATTTCGTCATTTCTTTTCATCTCAACCAACATTGTTAGCAGGAAATTGATAAAACTGAATATAATCATCAAAATGTGCAAGAAGTGCCTCACCTCTTCTGATCAGAAAGAGGTATGCTGCTGTTGATCCAGGAAATGATGCGAGGATGTGACTGGAGATTGTACTGAGCACATGACGCTTGCATCTGCCTGATCTGAGACAGAATCTCAAACTCCTGAACACAGAAAGTAATGGAGAAACAAGTCAGCACTCTTGACACACTAGCATTTGGTCTAAAACCTAGTGAGCTTCTTTTCATTGAAACAATATGAAGGCTACAGTGATTGTACTTACCTTTCTGCGTTTCTCAAAGTTGATCAGACCCCCCTGTGAGCAGAAAAAAGAGAGTTTATCATTTAAACAAAGAAACGTCAGTGTGGGAACTGAAAAAAAAACTGCTATGTATACGACTTGAATTAAGGTCAGAAAAAAATCCTAACCTCTACATTATCACTTAGCGCTGTGTCCAACATAGTGAGAACGGTCAGATAAGTGCCCAGGTACGGCACCTCACCACTGGAGGGGGTCTGTCAGAAAGACAAACTTGTCAGGCAAAAAAACAGTAACAGTTTGGGGTCGGTTGAGATTTTTGAATGTTTTCGTCTCATATGCTCACCAAGGCTGCATTTACATGCTAAAAGAAATACAGTAAAATCAGTAATATTGAGAGATATTATTACAATTTAAAATAACCGTTCTCTACTTTATTATATTTTTAAATGTAATTTGTTCATGTGATGGCAAAGCTGAATTTTCAGCATCCGTTACTCAAGTCTTCCAAAAATATATGCCAATGCGGTGCTCAAGAAACATTTCTTATTATGAATCTTGTTTCTTATTATTGTCAGTATTTGTGGAAATGTGAGTTTTTTCATGATTTTTTTGATACATTGAAAAGAACAGCATTATTTTGAAATAGAATAATTTAAAAGTTTTTATTATCACTTTTGCTCAATATAATGCACCCTTGCTGAATAAAAGTATTCATTTCTTTCAAAAAATTTTAATGAGTTTTGAACAGAAATATATTTCAACAAAAACAAAATCCACACACATACTTCAATTAAAAGCTTCCTCTTTTAAGCAAACACATCTTTTCCAAAAAAGCTAAAAGTGTCTCAGTTAGAGGAACATTCTGTTGATGCATCTTTATTGGTGATACAAGCAACTCCGTCATACTGTGTCATCTAGCATTATGGTAATACCCTTTTGGGTCTTTTAATAAATGAGTTGTCAGATTCAGATTTAGATAGATTTTCATATGGAAAATGAAATTACTTGAGTCAAACTAGACCAGCAAGCAAATGAGCCAGTGCAAGATGCATACTTCCCAAAAAGGGCAGTTATTTCCCAGAAACAACAGCTTAATAATAATGTTAGAAGCAACTTATGACAACAGCCTTAAATAAGACAAATGTACTACTTTTAGCAGGGCCACAATTATGAAAAATACTAGTGAATCTTACCATGTGCTTAGATGCAGGACTGAGTCTGGGAGACTTTGAAGCGGTGTGAGTGTCTGCATCAGCTGCCTGGTTGCCTTCCTAAATGCAAACAGAGAAACTGATTTAGATAAACATATGATTGAATACAGAGTATTAGAAACAACTGGCCTAGAGAAACATTTACATAAATCCCTTTAGAAAACATTCAAAATCAATCTCCCACACCCAAAGTAATGCCACAATTCAAGACAAGTACAATTACTTAACAGAACATGATACAGATTGAGGTCAAAGAGGAGTGGGAGAGACTATTATGAGCCAGCATAGATAAAAACAATGAATGTTTTGTTGTAATACACTTGATACTAAACACTGCAGAACATTACGGGATGTTGTGCCTACATAATGGTTTCCTTGCCAACAAGATGATTCATAACCTCAGCCCTACTGATTTACTCTTTGTATGTGAGCTAAAGTGAAATAGGGTGTAGAAAATATTGAGTGTTGCCTGGTAGCGTCTTTAAAGATAGTAAAAAGGACATAAAAGCAGCCATGGGATGAGATGATGTCATGATCTTATCAGTGATTCAACTCTGCTTTCAGCTCTTACACATAATGTTAAATCATTAGAGGCATCTGTTTGCACATTGCAGACCAAAGTGTTAGATATTGATGGAATTTTTTAAAGAAAAAATTCTTTTATTAAGCAAGGAGGTCTTAAATTGATCGAAAGTGATAGTAAAGACATTTATAATGTTATAAAGTTGCATTGTTTCTATTTCAGATAAATGCTTTTCTTTTGAACTTTCTATTAATCAAAGTAACATGAAAAAATTATCATTGCATTATAACATTTACTAAATTACATTTTGAAATATATTCAAATCAACAACATTTTAAATTGTAATAATATTTCATAATCATACTGTATTTTTGTTTACATAAGTGCAGCCTTAGTGAGCATGAGAGACTTCTATCAAAAACATTAAAATAACTTATTGACCCCAAACTTGAATAAAAGTGTACATGTAAAATTTTAGATTAGAATAGACAACAGGTTTAAAACATGCAGGCAAATCTGTGAAACATACTTCGACAAGGATCTCTCGATTGACCAGCACACAGTTCTCATCAGGAAATGTGTCACACAGGAGATTGAAGGCAGCCATACTTTCCCTGAAATTACATATGTTATCCATTTAAATTTTAATATCATGTGTTGTGCAAAATTGCCAATGAACAGGTTTAGCAACTATTCATGTCAGGATCAGAAAACACTACCTGCTGATTGCTGCCCAGGTTTTCTTTAGGCGGTAAACAGCATTAGACTGAAGAGCAGATAAGATGGCTCTCAGAGAGGAGAAGTTTTTCAACTGACGGCACTCCTGTAATCCAAATAATAATAATAATAATAAAAAAAAAAAACATAATGCCTTGGGCTTAAGAAGAGGAAAGAAATATTAACTTCACAAATTCACACTGGATCAAATATGTAACAACACAAAGTGATAAGGATCTCTTTAAACATCTGTGCCATTAAAACTGATAAAGTAGTTAGACATAAACTTATTTTAATTATCTTAATTTGCTCAGAATCAAATTTGCATTCACATACTTGCCTATAGTATGTTTCGGGCCTTATACACACCTGAGCGACAGAGATCCACTTCTCAATAATCTTTGCCCTGTGTGTAGGGCCGCTACGAGTGCAGGACGGGGAACCGGGAGGGGATGTGGAAGGAGAGCACAGCAGAGAGCTGATAACACAGTTAGTGACGGTATTAAACTGGGCAATGGTGGCACGAACCGTGGGCGCAAGATTCCGATTCTCTTTCTTGTCCCTTTGAGACCAAATGCAGCCAAGGCAGTGAAATGGAACCACTTTGACAAAGAGTTCCTGAGAAAGAAATGGAAGCTGATAAATATAAGTAGGCCATAAATAAAAACCAGCTTCAGTATGTTAATCTTGACACCTACAGCATCTAATAGTGTGAGCTGCTCAGCAATGTCTCGTGCAGGGAAGCCCAGTACATCCCTCATCTCTTTTATGTCCTGTCTGTCCATGGTGTCCTCAGTTGTCTGATTCTCTACAGCAGCTGTGCTGGCTTCTGCTGATGTACCTGTGTGTTTGTCTGTTATTTAGCGTTGTTTTTTATTTTTTTATTTTTTTTTTGGTGCGTGTGCATAAAAACTAAATTAACCATATTTCAAGACTTGCCTTCAGTCTGAAATTTTCTGAGAAGAGCATCGGCTTGATGAACAAGACGTCTGAAACAAAGGCGATGACGCAGATGAACACAGAGCAGCCGAAGAGCCTGGTGATCTGGAGAGTCCCGAAGGTCCTCTTGATACTCGTCTAACCACAGACGGATCAGACAGGGCAGAGAACTGCACACACACACACACATATGCATTGTTTGGGACTAATTAATGAAGCTCTTGGAATTAGAATGAATAATCAAGATGAATAACCAGTTTCACTTTACTATTAATAGATGATGATTGCACTAGACAACCAGTTTCAATTTAAAGTTTATTATAAAACAATATTTGACCACAGAATATCACAATTGACCAATCAGAATCACATATTCCAGGACATTCCTAGATGTGTTAATTCAACTCACCTTCTTAAACAGACACTGTTGTCCAGATTGGTGACCATGTCCTCTCTACATAGACAAATACATAAGTTTAAATTGAATATTCAAAACATTCCTTAAACCATTCAAAAGAAGTTTAAGGATTATGAACATTGTAACAGTTTCTGACACAAATGTGTAACAAGTGATCTTTCGAGGCCTATTACCTTTATTTATGCTTAAACAAAACACAAAGGACTCTCACGGTTCAACAAAAGCTCCTCTGATGTGAGACAAGTCAAGTGAAACCTGTTCTACAATGTAAGGTGTTCTCATCCATTCCACTGCATCACTGATTTACATAATGTGATAATGGACTGTCAAAACCATAGGAAAAAAAGATGTCTCCTGGAAATACTCTACCTCATACTGAATTTAGAAACTTGGGCTTCCCCCCTCATTTGATTATTCACAATCATTGAGCCTCATAGAATGTATGTAGTGTAAATTCCCTCATATTTAAATACATGTGGGATAGCTGTGAAATCAATGACTTTATGAAGGTACCTCCAAAGGAAACAGGTCTGCAATGCACATAACATCATGTCTAATGTGCTAAGAGATTCAGAATTTATCATTTTTATTCCTTCCACCAACGGATAAGGCACATGTTTGTGGTATAATCACCAGATGAAGGTATGATGGAATGGTATGGAAACATTATATTCAGAGGTACCTTGGTGCCATCCTTCCTCTGTTCAAGTTTTGGAAACAGCCCATATCAGTTATAACTGTCACTGATGCACAATAAATACATGACTAGATACAGTTATTATATGTGACCCTGAAACCAGTCATAAGAGTCAATTGAATCGAAATTGAGATTTATACGTCATCTGAAAGCTGAATAACTTTCCATTGATGTATGGATTGTTAGGATAGGACAATATTTGGCCGAGATATAACTATTTGAAAATCTGGAATCTGAGGGTGCAAAAAATCCAAATACTGAGAAAATTGCCTTTAAAATTATCCAAATTAAGTTCTTAGCAATGCATATTACTAAACATAAATTGAGTCTTAATGTATTTACAGTAGGAAATTTACAAAATATCTTCATGGAACATGATCTTTACTTAATATCCTAATGATTTTTGGCATAAAAGAAAAATCTATAATTTTGACCCATACAATTTATTTTTGGCTATTGCTACAAATATACCACAGCGCCTTAATACTGGTTTTATGGTCCAGGGTCACATATAAAACATTTTGGTTCATTCCTTACAATTGTAATTGTATTTTTGTACTTTTTGGTTCTTTTTGGAGCATGACTGTTCATTTTTACTGTATGAAAAACAGAGGCTTAAACATTCTGTCAGAATATATATGTATGCTCACCAAGGCTGCATTTATTTGATCAAACATACAGTAAAAATTGTCACAATGTAAAATATTATTACAACTTAGAACATATTTTAAAATGTAATTTATTCCTGTGAAACAAAGCTGAATTTTCAGCATCCTTACACCAGTCTTTATTGTAACATGATCCTTCAGAAATCCTTCTAACATGCTGATTTGGTGCTTAATATTTTTGTGGAAACCATGATAAAAAATTTTCAGGATTCCCTGATGAGAACATTCTGATAGGACATGCAGAATAACAGCATTTATTAGCTAGAGATCCTTTGTAACATTATAAATGTCTTTACTAACACTTTTGATAATTTTTATGCATCCTTGTTGAATACAAGTATTAGTTTACTTAAAAACTTTACTAAACCTAACAATGTCCCTATAACCCTCTGAGGCAGCAATTAAATTAACACTAACTGAGCATTTGTGCTAACCTTTGAAAAAGGAGTTCTATGAGAGCATTTGTGCAGGTAAAGGCTCTGTAGGTGGAGAGAAAGATTTGCATGTAGTCTGGGTCAGGGCACTCCGGGTTCACCAATTCTGTGACAAGACGCTCCAGAGTGGCTGCTTTAAGCCTGCGGACCTTCAGTGTGCGATACTGCATGAAGCCGAAGGCAGATGAGTTCTCAGCGGCATCAGGTGTGGGCTGGATGGGTTCTCGGTGAAGAGTGACCCCATAAATGGCACCGTCTTCCACCTCCTCTCCCCACTCCTGCACTGGGTCCTATACATCATCAGGCAACACATGTTGAATTTGCAGCCGACAAATGGAAAAATATGCACATATTGAACCTACTGTAAAACTTGATATGATGCCTATTGCAGCACTATTAAACAAACACAGTGCCATCAAAATTCTATTTTGCAGTGCTGATTTTACCACAGCAGTTCATGAGATTTTAGAAAAACATAAATTGGGGAACGGCAGTGGACTTGCAGTGGATTTGGCTTCTGCAGTGAGCTCCACTGAAATATAGGTCTTCAACTTCCAAAACACACACACACACACACACACAAAAACAATACCTGCAAGGCACTGACTGACCTAACATTTCACTTGTCCAGGAAGAAATATACAAAACAGGAGTTCTTTGCAAAATACAGGCAAATTGTTATCCAAATTATAAGTCAGGAGGAGTGAATAATTTTATCTCCATTGGCTTAAGAAGACAATACATTGTACATTACATTTACGTTCTTAGCAGATGTTTTTCAACAAAATCATGTACAATACAGAGTTCAAATCATGTTATAAGCAAATAAACCAAACATTTTTACAGTACTAAAAATAATAACACTGCTGTTTAATGATGCCCACACAAGAAGACCTTTCATTTTCATTTTTAGGAAAGAAGAGAAATCATTTAAGCTCTTTCATGGTGGAAAACCATAACTAGCTGACACCAAAAATACTCATTACTTTCTTTACAAAAATCCTCTTTGGTGGTAAAATGAAGCTATGGTTATTTGCATAGCAAATATCATACCCACAATGAATAACAGCTGTGGGCGAATAAAAAAAAAAACCCTGATGATTTTAAACAAAGACAGACTGTGTAACACACTGGAGTAAATTAAGTCCAGTGTCTTCTCTACCAGGGAAAACACAGTTGTTGTTGTTGAACTGGTTGTTGACTAATTCAGATGTGACCAATATTAGATGAGCTCATAACAACTGGCTTGAGGGCATGTTAGCATAATAGTGTCATCTATTACTGATTCTTGAACACGGGATGTCCTAGAATGTTTTAAAACAAAGTTTACTTGATTGTTTTTAAATAAAAAAAGATAAATAGTTATAAAATCACCTATCCTCATAACATAACTTAATACTTAAAAAAATAAAGTAAACAAATACTTTATTATTTTGTATTGTGTATTATTTTTAAAAAAATAATACACAACCATTCAGAAGCTTGAGGTCAGTTTTTTTTCAAATAAATTAATACTTTTATTCACCAAGGATGCATTACATTGATCAAAGGGTGACATTTATAATGTTACAAAATTTTTGTTTCTAATAAATGCTGTTCTTTTGAACTTTCTGTTTATCAAAGAACCATGAAAAAAAAATTCAGCAAAAATATTAGGCTGTGGCTATTAACAGTAAGTGAAAATAACATTTTTTTAGTGATAGTCGCTATTTACACTAAGTGCAAATAGCATTAGATGCTGTTTACACTAAGTGAAAATAAAAATTTAGCGATGGATGCTATTTACACTAAATGAAAATAGCATTTTTTTTTCCATAGATGTTATTTACACTAAGTGCAAATAGCAGCATTTTTTAGTGATATGCTTTTTACACTAAGCACAAATAGCTATAGATTCTATTTACGCTATGTCAAAATAGCAGGATTTTCTGCTATTTATACTACTTATTGCAAATAGTGGCAACTATCTGCACCTCAGTATTGTAAAGCAGTATGCAATAACTTATTGAGTGTAAATTTAAATTTTAATTCAAATTATTATATAGATGCCACCTTATTGGGACAATAAAGCCCTCCCTACACCTACCCTAACCCTACCCGATACTTTATTTTCAACTTTTTGATTATTTCCTTCATTTTCATTGAAAATAAATGCTTTTCTTATATGATTTGAAATTTGAAAAGGGAGAAAAAGTTCAACCAAAAGGCAGATTTGACCAAAATGAACCCGGGTTGATCGCGTCAAAATGAGTATGATCCACTTTTTACCATCTGCACCACTGAAGCAGTTTTTTGTAATTTTGACTAGCAGAATCCCACGTTGATGGGCGGAGCTACTGTCAACAAGACGGGCTATTTGCACTTAGTGTAAATAGACACTGCGAATATTAAAGGTGCTGTATGTAGGATTGACACCAAGTGGTTGAACTAGGTATTGCAGTCCAAATTCAAAATATTGTAGAGGGTTTTTTTCACCCGGCTCCTCCTCCCCAGTCTTGACACACACGCAGGTTGCCAGATTGATGACACCAACAGGAACAAGCGCAGTTGACAATTAATTAAATGAAATACGCTGTGTTTTCCGCCATCTGGCAACCCGGGGTGCCGAAATACAATTGGGTAAACTGGCAGTGGTCAGGTTTCACAAACGGCCAGGAACGCACATTTTCAAAGGAGAATAACTGACTGTAGCATTGTTTTTCAGATAAATACGTATGCTAACTTGGCATGTTTCTTAAATATCTGCAAACATATTATGGTATTTTTATGCTTTAGTAGAGTCAAAAACTTACATACAGCACCTTTAAAAAGCACTATTTCAGGATCGATAATAGGAATAAATTTACTATTTAAAATATACAGTATTAGAATAGAGAGCAGTTGTTATAAACTGTAATAATATTTAACAACATTGCGGTTGTACTGTATTCAAAAAACATCTGTACAAAAAACATCTTTAAGCATAACAAAAACTTACTGACTCCTAACTTTTAAATACTCTTGTATATTAACTCATATTAACTAAGAAAAATAATTTTGTATTATTAAAGAAACACTTCTAATATAAATAAATATAAATATGCCCTGTATGTCAACCCCAACACTTTTTTAAATTAAGATAATTTAGATAATTTCCCTTATTTTAAGTGGGACCTATTACTATAGCAACACCAGAAAATATGCTGCTGTATTACACGTGTAAAATATGTAAGCTGTCAAGTCTATCACTGCTGTGCTCTGTTTTGTTCTAAACCTCAAGAATCACTGCACTGTTCCAAAAGCTCAATAAACATCACAGAATATAAGCTACATAATATGCAAACCACACATTTAGAAAGGGTTGCGCTTCCAAGTAGACCAAGGGCAGTCTATTCCTCTAACAATTCAATTGCTGTGAAAATCATAAGTGCATTCTTCCTAGAAACTCCAGTGAAGCAAAACAGAGAGCGTTCCAAGCCAAAGCTGTGCCATGGAACAAAACACAGGGAATGATGGGGGAAGGGGAAGCTGAAACTATCACAGGTCAGCTGTGAAACAGGACACTAAATATATTCAATCTCCAGGTGGGTCTGAGAACAAACACAAAATCGGTTCTATTGTGAGACTCCCGAGGGAAAACTGAAGCGCACCGCACCCTAGCCTGAGCACGCATTACATACAACACAAACGCGTTCCTAAAGCCACTGTCACGTCGAATTGTAAAAACATTGAGGTTCTGTGACAGTACTGAGATGTCCGGAAAAGAAAGAACAGGATATACTGCATTTTCTCTGGGATTAAAGTGAAGAGAAACACTAACGCGCCGCGCGACACAATGTACAACAACAAATCGCGTTTCCAGACCTGATGATACAAAGTTACTTTTCTCAAGTCATTCTAATTTCTAAACTAGTATTAAACAGAATTAATGTCCTTGATGAAAATAGCCCTAATCAAGTAAGCGACTTACCATTGTGAACTCCCATTTTGCCATGTTTTCAGCTCTTTATTTCTTCAGCCGTATGATCAAGCAAGCCTTTCGACTTTCCATTAGCGCAGCAAACAAACAAAAAAAAAAAAAAAGAACGTAACTTTTTTTCTTAGTCAGCTAGTGTCAAACTTGACTGTCATGTCTAGAGAGCTGGTGGAAATGGATAGCTTTGCGAAGTGAAGTTTAGTTAGTTCCAGTGAAGATAAACTCAACTTACTGTACGTTTCATACAGTACTACCATTATTGTCATCAAATATATTATGCTTTAAAGGAAAATGAAATCCGTGACCGAAGAAAATGATTATATTTACGGTTATGTCTGTGTTTTAGCTGTCTATACAGCACAGCGCACCTGTCAAGCGCTTTAAACTGCAGAGGGTTGGACAAGTACGTCTAGTATGACGTACGGGGCGCGCTTATGAATATTAATTACGTTGCGTGGAACGCCTCTGGTAGTTTACCAAGCAATTTCTCGTTGCTAAATTAATATTCATGACCTAAGCCTTAGGTGTAGTAGGATTCATAATGTCAAGTGTGGAAGTATGGAAATCCACATTACTTCATTTTAAATTGAAAATTAAGATTATGATTTAAATATTTTATTTTACCATGTAATTCTGAGATTTCTTGGTATGAGAATTTGAGCAAAATACAAGATAGAGACTCGGGGGAATTAAACTAGATGTATACAAATTAAGCAGCATCTAATTTATAAACAACTAATTAAACCATACAATGCATGGGTGTCAAACTCAATTCCTGGAGGGCCGCAGTCCTGCAGAGTTTAGTTCCAACCCTGCTCCAACACACATACCATGTAGTTTTCAAATAAACCTAAATGATTAGATTAGCTGGATCAGATGTGTTTAATTAGGGTTATATCTAAACTGTGCAGGGCTGTGGCCCTCCAGGAACTGAGTTTGACACCCTTGATTTACAGTTTTTACCCCAGAGAGCTCTCAGAGACACTGCTACATAACAATAGGTGACACACACTACTGAACTCTTATTGAGAGACCACAACCATCATGATAAAAGTATTTATGTATATCCACTAACAGTACCACTCATTACTAAGGCAGAGGTCACATGCTAATGTGTGTGCATTCACACACTTCAACAAACATCACTTATACTTCATTTTAAATTTAAAAAATAAATTCAATTACTTCATTACACCATCAAATTCACTGATGCAACAAACTCCACATATAAAATATAAAACACACATTATATTTATATATGAAAAAAAACACAAACTAATAATAAAAAAAAAAAAAACAAAGAACATTTTTGGGTCAGTAAGATTTTAATGAATGATTAATGTTTTTCAAGACATTTATTTGATCAAAATACAGTAACACAGTAATATTGTGAAATATTATTACAATTTAAAATAACTTTTCTATGTGAATATATTTCAAATGTAACTTATTCCTATGATGCAGAATTGAATTTTCAGCTTCATTACTCCAGGCTCCAGTGTCACATGATCCGTCAGAGATAATTCTTATATTCCAATTTGCTTAAAAAAAAAAAAAAAAAAAAACATTTCTTACTATCATCAATGTTAAAAACAGTTGTGCTGCATACTATTTTTGTGGAAACCGTGATACATTTTATCAAGATTATCAAAATAGGAATCTTTTGTAACATTATAAATGTTTTCACTGTAACTTTTGATCAATTTATTGTGTTCTTGTTTAATAATGGTATTAATTTCTTAAAAAGTAAATAAATAAAAAAGTTTGAATGGTAGTGAAAATTGGATGCATGAATTACCTCTTCAATATTTTTCATATATATTACAATTAATAAGATTAATAATAAGATACATCAGAGGTTTAGAAGGGATAGATATACTCTTTGAGATTTACAGTTGTTGTGTCTAAGATCAATTCTAGCCAGCTCTGAATCTTTATAATTTATACAGCTTATTTGTAAGCTGCTTTGCATTAAATAGCATACTAAATGAATAAATGCAATTGTAATTGTCAACAGATCTTCATCAGCACTGACCTCACTGCGTTCCTCAAGGTCCAGCAGATTGAAGCTCCTGAGCCAAACGCCGGGCTCCTCGTCCATCTGCACATCTACATGATGCCCAGTCTGGCACAGCAGTTGCCTCATTCATCCAAGTCGTGCACGCAGACCCTTCCCTCCACCAGACACCACCAGAGAGGACCTCATCCTCCACCCGAATCACACACCAACTTCCTCCAAGAGCAGCAGATACTTGTCAGGCATGTTATTCTGCTTCTACAATCATTCAATATCAGAAGTGTGTAGCTTCTACTTTGATTAGCAAATAACTAATAACTAACTACATAATTAGTTAACTATAAATAAATCAATGAAAACACACATATATACAAGCATATTTCATAATCATTTTATGTTGTAACATTGTTTGAATTTTTTCACATTTTAAAAGTTTTGTTGTTTTTTTGAAATTCCTCTTAATTCAGTGTAATACATCTAGGAAGTTTACTTTCTAGGAGAGACTGTACTCCACTAAAAGGTTTTAGTTTTTAAAAAAAAAAAAAGTTGATTTTTTTTCTATTATACAGCTTCAACTTGCATTTAGCAGTATTATTTAGTATCACTGAGATATTATTATAGATTTTATTAATATTTTGATGTTTTATGTTTTGCTTTAATTTGTATACTTTCTATTTTTGTATATATCTAAGGTTTTTTAATCATTTTAAGTCTTTTTTGTTTAGTTCCCTTTCAAGCATTCACTCTACATTGCGAAGGATTCACAGTGGGAGCTCCTCTCCTTCTCCAAAAATTCTGAAACCTTATAAGATATCGCCAATACAATAAACTGGCCAATTGTCGCTAATTATGCAAATCACTTGCAAATACTGACAAGCCTGTGGGCAGTATATAATTCAGTGAAAGCAACAGTTGCCTCTTAATCTTCTCCTTCACGCTTTCATTTTTGTAGATGCACCAGAAGATATGACAGCTTCTTCACTGCATCTGATGACTACCTTTTTCCAAATTTGTGCTGGCCCCATCGACTCTCCAGACCTGCACGAGCACTGCATCACCTGGGCCTTCGCTCTGGGTGCTGAGCATATTATAACATAGATATTCCCTCCAGTTCAGAGACAGACTTCTCTGTTTCAACGGGTGGTTCCATCACTAACACTGCCTCAAAATGCCCCAGCTTCACAGCTTGCTTGCGCTAGAGCAAGTCCCTCTGAGTGAGCTGAAGAGCGGGTTTTATAGCCGCTGTTTTGTGGTGCCTAAGAGAGATGGGGGACTCCGTCCAATTCTAAACCTGAGACCCATCAACAGAGCACTTCACAAGCATGCATTCAGAATGACGACTCTGAAGCAGATCCTTGCACAAATCCGTCCCGGGGACTGGTTTGCATCCATAGATCTGAAAGATGCATACTTTCATATTTACATTTACATTTAATCATTTAGCAGACGCTTTTATCCAAAGCGACTTAAAAATGATAGCACCATGCCAAAGACGCTTTCTGAGGTTTGCTTTCGAGGGCACGGCATATAAGTACTCAGTGCTCCCATTCGGGCTGATCAGTTTTCATCAGTTTCCCACCTGGGTCTTCTGCACATGTTGCTGCTACAGTTGTGGCTGAAACTCGAGTTCTGTGGAGAGCGTGGACCACGGGTCGTATGCACATTGTGGTCACACACAGCTGTGTCTGCGCTCTGCGACCGTGGCGCGACCCATAAATGTTTTAACTGAGATTTTTACCTCAAACTGTTGCAATCTGTCAGTCACGAGCCACAGGGTTTAATTTAGTTTTGTTTGTGTATGTTTTATGACTCTCTACGCCATGATTCCCATCCACTTACATTATATGACTGACAGACTGCAACGGTTTGAGTTAAAAATCTCCGTTTGTGTTCTACAAAGTCACCTACATCTTGGATGCCCTGGGGGTAAGCACATAAACATCAAATTTTCGTTTTTTTGGTGAACTATCGCTTTAACTCCAGTGAAACACAGGATGAGCAACTCACTGCAGATGATGCTTCTTATCCAGTCTGTTTGTGGTGGATCAGCTCCTAATGTTTGTACTCTGCTAAAACCAGGAGAGGAGATGCCATGATCTTCCAGAAAGATCCCTCATGATCTGATGCAGAAAACTGAACACTTTCTGATGTCTTCAGCAGAAGTGACTGTGAACACAGGAGGTCATCTAAACTGTAGTAACCCTGCGCTTCTTATCCATCCATCTCTTTATGCTGACTAGCATGCACAAACTCACACAATAATCTGATAGTTACACAAACCAATGGGCTGTCAGTTCAGTTTATTCCACCCAGTGCACACAATCTCTTCTTTTGTCGTACATGTTAATTATCAGTAAAAGTACAGTTCAGTGTTCATGTGTGTTCGTCTGTAGGAACTGTGAAGTACTGCACAACGTGAAGCATATAAAATGTTAAATAAATTAGATACTAAAAACACAGAGAAGTAAAAGATGGGTGATTACTCCAAAGGGCACTACGGACCTAATATCACAACACAAAATTTGGGTGTTTATATTAAAACATAAAGATTTTCTAACTGTTCTGAACGACACCTAATAATAAATCACATAACAGCTTTCAATTTCAAACACGTGCAGATCACACCGTTGTAAACAAAGAAACAGGCCTCCTTTTTCAGACTTACAGGCCATACCGCGTCCTCCATGTTACTTATTTTCAAAGCGCTCTTCTCTTCCTGTAAAAGCTCACTGCTGTTTTTAAATTTGACTTGACGCACATGAGGAGTAAAGTCGTGCGGTTGTGTGCGTACGTGGACGTGGTTGCCAGACTGCAAGATGATATAAAAAAGCAGAAATGATGTCATAGCTGCTCATTAAGTGTATGATTCAGACTATTACAAAACAATGTATTCATATACTGAATCACAACAATGGTAATGGCTCTGAGGTAATTTAACAGTAAAAATTTAAAGCTAAAAAAACAAGGTACTTGTCATGCTAAGTCAGTTTTATGTTACATCATGTATTTCACAACAATTCCTTTAATGCTTTTTTAAGTTCTAGGCCACAAAAGTATCCCATATTTGTGGAATGTGGCATTTACCAAAAAGGTTTGTTTAAATAAATGGCACAAAGACACAGGTGTATTATAAAAACTCATGAATATATGACAATTATAAATGACTACATTACACTAACTAGCCTGTGATTCCTCTGCAACTTTTCATATTTAAATTATGTAACCCTACTGATTTACTTATTTAATTATGGAAGAGAGAACAGAAAACTAACTGACTTAAAGACAAATCAGAAATAAAGTTTCCTCAAGTTTTCTTTTTTACAATTGTTAATGAAGATTAATTAATGCTGGTAATTACAGTAGCCAGAGATAGAGACACAATGGGGATGATAAAACCATGGCATGCACAGAAAGGAACTGTAGATTATAACTTTATTATCTCTAAGTGCATGTTTCAGTGCAAATGGCAGTGAGGCCTTATGAAACACACACACCCTCTCAAACCCTGGCGCACTGCTCAGCCGTGTACGCTATTATCTGCTTCAGTGCCTTCAGAGTCTTATATAATAAGGTCAGGAAGGGTAAATGATATAGGCAGCGAACGTGTACAAGGAAACGTCATTATGCAGAATATGCTACAAGAATATTTATGATAAGAATCTCATGTAAAGTAGGTCTGTGATTGTGTGTTGTTATGAAACAATTTGGATTTTGGTCTTAAAAGGAGGAAAATGTTATGTGGAAATGTTAAGTGCAACCCTGGTGCTACAGAGTTCATTGTGACCCCGTATCCTTGCTCTAGCAGGCCTGTTTCTGCATTGACTCGTCTGACTGGATCTCCGTTTTGCATCACCAACAAAGGATGAATCCTCTGGATATTTTGTTATGAAAACACACACAATATTTGAGCATAAAGAGTAAGAACAATGCTTTAGGATTGATGTCAAATCGTTGATAAAATCTAGGTATTCTCTGAATTCAGTGAACTCAAGTTCTTAATTTTCCTGCTGGTTTTGATTTTGAAAAATTGTACCATTTTAACTTTACACTATACACTAAAAAATTGTGGTGGGTATGGTTTATAAAAAGTTTTTAAAAGAAGTCTCACAAAGGCTGCATTCATTAATTTATGAATACATTAAAAACAGTTATATTGTGAAATATTACAGTTTATTCTATTTGAATATATCCTGAATATCTGCTGAATATCCAGCAGCCATTACTCCATTCTTCAGTGCCACATGATCCTTCAGAAATCATTCTAATATACTGATTTGCTGCTCAAGAAACATTTCTTATTATTTATCAATGTTGAAAGCATTTGTACTTCTTAATATTTTTGTGGACACCATGATACATTTTCCCCCAAGATTCTTTAATGAATAAAAAGTTCAAAAGCACAGCAAATATTTGAATCATTTGTAACAATATAAATGTCACTGACAGTGTACATGTATGCAGTAAATCAGCAGAGGGATCCACAGGACATTTTTCAAATTCTGTGGCGAGGTGGAATCTCTGTCTTATCTTCACACAGGTGTCACATGTGTCGTGAGAACTGAGATCTTCAACAGGTGTCACGTTAGAGTCATGTGAGTAATAATGCGCACAAACAACTTCAGCAGCTAATACATTTATCAAAATCAAACTACATCAGCTCAGTAATTCATTTATTTTCTTATTTCTTATTACAGCTGATCATGTTTTAAACTCTGAGATGTTTATTAACTCTCCTGTGACTGGATCAGATCAGAGTTGGCCTTTCCTCTTTTTGATGCGAGTCTTCCTTCTGGTGTTTGCGTCAATGATTGACTGCGACTGGTGCTTCAGTGCGACACGGTTGGTGACATCACCGTCATCAACACCGCTGTCCTCCTCATCTGTTGACAGAAAAGACATGCAGGTATGTAAGATGTGTGTCACCTTACTTTGCTAAATCAGTTCTGTTATTGTTTCTTGTACATGTGAATCAACAGCGTTCTTAGTAAACACACACAATCACACATGAAGGTGATCTGACTCCTAACATCTTAAATCCACCAACGCTCTGTAGACCAGAAGGGTGAGCTTTTAAGTGCAACACAGTGTTCAGACAGAAGAAAATACTAGATCAAGAGAGCACAAGAGAACATCTTGATACGAGGAGCAAAAAACACATGGGCATGCCTGGTCAAGGGCTTTCCAGGTTCACGTAGCAGTGATCACTGGTGCAAATAAGAGTGTCTAAGATAAAGAAATAGAATTCAAAAAAGCTTAAAACACAACCAGTATGTTAAGTTTGTAGATGTTTGTAATCTTTGTATCCATGTTGGTTTAATATGGTTTTGAAAATTTACAATCTTCAAAGAAAAGTTGGAATGTACAGTATGTGGCTTGTCATGTGGTATAATCAAGTAAAAAATATTCCTTACACTTTGAGTACGTGACCTTAAATATTTTCAAAAGTACAAAATATAGGATAAAAATATTTTTACATAAATCATTAAAGGGGCAGTTCACCCAAAAATGAAAATTCTGTCATTAATTACTCACCCTCATGTCGTTCCAAACCTGTAAGACCTTCTTTCATCTTCGGAACACAAATTGAGATATTTTTTAATGAAATCCGAGAGCTTTCTGACCCTGCATAGACAGCAACGCAACTACCATGTTCAAGGGCCAGAAAGGTAGTCAGGACATCATTAAAATAGTCCATGAGACATCAGTGGTTCAACCTTAATTTTATTAAGCTACCAGAATACTTTTTGTGTGCAAAAATAACCACTTATTAATCAGTCTCTGCTGCAGTTCAAGAGAATACCATGGCGCATGCGTGTGCATTCCTCAGCTTGTAAACAAGGTGTGGTGCATGCATGTTCTATGTCAGGACGCCAGCTCCTGCGTCAGCAGCACCATGCGCATACACCGTGGAACTCTCGTGAATGTCACATGGACTATTTTAACGATGTCCTTACTACCTTTCTGGCCCTTGAACGTGGTAGTTGCATAGCTGTCTATACAGGATCAGAAAGCTCTCAGATCTCTTCAAAAACATCTTCATCTGTGTTCCGAAGATGAAAGAAGGTCATACGGGTTTGGAAAGACATGAAGGTGAGGAATTAATGACAGAATTTTGGGTGAACTTTCCCTTTAAATATTGATACTGTTTTCTTTCCTTTAAATTTTTTATTTTTTTTGAACAGTATAATATCAAGAAATCACTCTGACATTTGTGGCTTCATCCCCCCAAAATATCAAGATTTAAATTCAGAAATATGAGATATGTACTGAAGTCCATTCCATATGCTTTAGTAAATCCTAATATAAACATAAAATGTCAAAATTATGAGTTAAAAAGTCATAATTATGATGAAAAGGTCAAAATTATGAAATAAAAATCATAACTATGACAAAAAGTTAAGATTATAAGATAAAAAGTAGATATGTCATAAAAGTCAACATCTCATTTTCATCTAATACTTTTACATTTTAATCTCATATTTTTGTCATTTTATCTTTTATTAGCATTTCATAATTTTGACTTTTTATGTCATATTTATGACTTTTTATTTCATTATGATTTACCAAAGCATTTTTTCTTATGGCAGAAATGGAATGCCATGGAAATATGGAGTAGTATCTCACCATCAGAAAAGTCCTGTTTCTGGGCCTCAGGCAGCTGAATGCGAATGTTGCTCTGGGGTAGTTTCCCTGCTATTCTGGCATGGAACTGCAGGGGGGCATAAAAAACAACAGTAAAATCTCAGTAAAGGTTATTTTACAGCTAAAAAAAAATCAAATATGACACATATTGCTACAGTAAACAAAAGAGTTAGAGTAACATAATAATATGTTTCACCAATGACACATCTTCAACAAACCAAAATATAATTATATATAATCAGTGTCCCTTACCTCTTCTTCCTCCAACTCCTTCATGATGGTTGCCAGATCTTTGCCCTGTAGCTCCTCCTTTAGCAGCATCAGTTTCTGCTCAACCTCAGACATCAGCTGCAGCTTGTGTTCTTCTGAGTCTGAAGGCAGCCGTGGTGCTGGATCCTTCATCTGCCAAAACCAACGGAAAATACTTAATACTAAGGTACATACATTTCATGAATACATCACTTAAAGGTAATTTTTTTTGCTTAATATACTACTGTTGAAAAGGTAGGGGGCATGATTTTAGAATGATCATGTGAAGACTTAAGTAATGTAAACTGAAGTAATAAAAAATAAAAAAACAGTTATTTTAAATTATACAAATATATCATAATATTATTGATTTTACTGTGTGCAGCCTTCATGAGCATAAGAGATTTTCAATAATATTTAAAAAAATCTTACCGACCCCAAACTTTTGAATGGTAGTATACATATATACATACTATAACTTTCAGAACTCCTGTACCAGAATGAAAATACATTCACTAAACTGCAACTGTATGCAGTTTTAATACTCATTTTACATGCAAATAGGTTAGTCAATCATAACAGAGTCTTTATATGTACTTTGGCTAACATCCTGTTTACTTTTAAGGGTCAAAGGGAGGGTGGATAAGGTCAACTAAATTACAAACAAATTAAACTATTATTGGTGCATGAAACTTTGACTAACATTATAAATGGACCTCAGGGAAGAAAATCAAGTTTTAAAAAAAGTTATGACCCCTTTAAAATCTAGGAAGCGATATAAAAATCCAAAATTCTTCTATTGCTATTATTAAACAGGTGACAAAAAAGCATGTTTTGTGGAGCATGTTTGACAGAATTCATTAGTACCAGTGGTATGTGCTGTAGTTTGTCATGAAGCTGCTGCACTCCTGCTTTGACAGTGTTTAGTGCTTGTGTGAGTCTGTCCAGGCCATCTTTAGCTGCATCACAATGCTGCTGCTCCTGCTGCAGGTCATCCTCACATTCCTGCAGCATCTGTCGGACGCTGAAGAATCAAAAAGGGAATTAGAGAACTAACCGATGACAATAAAGTTATGTTACCATGTCATGCCATCGAGAACGTCTAATGGCTTAGAGCATTCAGTCACAATAATAGCATATCAAGTGATATTGCAGAATTTATCCAGCATACAATGTCAGCTCTCACCTTGAGAATTCAGTTTCTCGTGAGTATTTTACATCCTGAAACTGAGTCTGTGATGTATTCCTCTCTTCCTTCAGTTCAAGCAGCATTGTCTCATTTTCTGCCTTCATCTTCTCCAAATGTTCCTGTGTTTCTCCCTGAGAGATAAACCTGTCCACTATTTCCTGTTATAAGAGATATCATGAATAAACATTGCTCAACACAAGAACTTTTTACCTGAACATAAAGAAGTAATCTATATACATTTAAAAAAATTTAAGGTGCTAAATAAAAATGAGTACTCTTTATGGGTTTAACCTTGTAAAGCCTGTCATATGAAATAATAGTCAGAAAATTCATTTTTTAAAAATAGAAAATTATTGAAGCTTTCGACAAAATATTAAATAAATAAAAAAAGTTTGTTGATGTGTTTTTGTTGAGTATCATATTTGATACATCAGGTTTTTACGGCTCATATAGTATGATATAGTGAGAATATGGAGGTCAAACACCTCAATTTTATTTGGAGGCCCAAACTGAGCAAAAATATGAAATTTGGTGCATTCCTGATATTTATATGGCCAAAAAATAAGAAGAAATTCTAACAGCTTGTAATGTAAACCCATGAGATCTTTATAACAGTATAACAGCCTACTTATATAAAATGATATAAATATTATCTGTCACTATTTCTCCTAATAACATGTCTTAGTAAGAAGCATTTTAAATGCTTAGTTTGATGATCAAAGCTCTTTAGTTTCAGAACATAATGCAATGCAATACAATAATGATTGAGAGATAAACACATGTTCCTCAAAAGCCTGATGGGTCATATTTGAATCTCACATTTTAAATCATTCACATTTTCTGAAAAAAAAAAAATAATAAATGTGCTGTATGGAAGTACACTTAAGTAGCTTCAGTCTGGTAAGTGTTCATCTTAAAATATTAAAGGTGCTGTATGTAGGTTTTTGACTCTGCTAAAGCATAAAAATACCATAATATGTTTGCAGATATTTAAGAAACATCCTAAGTTAACATACTTGTTTATTTGAAAAACAATGCTACAGTCCGTTATTCTCCTTTAAAAATGTGCATCAGGGCCGGAATGTCGATCTCTGTTTTGGTTTGTTAAACCTGCCCACTGCCAGTTTACCCAATTGTATTTTGGCACCCCGGGTTGTCAGTTGGCGGAAAACACAGCATATCTAATTTCATTTATCGTCAAGTGCGCTCGTTCCTGTTGGTGTCTTCAATCTGGCAACCTGCATGTGTCAAATCTGAGGAGGAGGGGCCGGGTGAAAAAAACCCTCTCCAGTATTTTGAATTTGGACTGCAATACCTAGTTCAACCACTCGGTGTCAATCCTACATACAGCACCTTTAATATCAATATAAAAAAGTGTAGATCATGTTGATCATTTCGAGGCCTAAGAAATTAGTATATTAGGCTTCATCGGGTTAATAATACTGTCTTTCCTCACCTGTGAGTCTGTGACTCCAGTGGCCTCTTTGGCGTGCTGGAAAGCTTCCTCAAAAGTAGAAATAGATTCTTCTTCTTCTTCTACTGTGGTGGGACTTCGTGGGGCCTCACTGCTCAGCTCATCAGGGTTCATGGACACCCACTGGGGCTGGATGTGACAGATGGAAGGGGAAAGGAGGGAAAAAGGTTGGATAAACTTGACAAAAACTATAAGAGACTTAGTTTTGGCCAAAAAGAGAAGGCTGAAATAAATGTTGAAAAAAATTATAAACGTCTAATTAATTTACGTTTAAAAACAGACTATTTTAACTAATATTTGTGTGTTGTGAGCAGCATGCTAACACCAAGCTCTGTTTAAATCAGTTGCAAGTCCAGTCTCCTGTCCACTTGACTTGATAAGTTCTATGAGTATGATAGATATTTTTAAGCTTGTTAGAGTACTGCATTGTTGGCTGTACTCTAGTTGCTACAGATGTTATTGCAGCAGATGATGCTCACTCTTCTCTTCATCCTCTCTGCCTGAGCCATCCTCTCTTCCGCCTGCTTCTTGTAACGGAAGAGGATTTTTTCTCTTTCTCTGCGCTCTCTGAACACCTGCTCCTCCTGAAGCTGCAGCTCAGTCTGAAACACACAAACACACACACATTACTATCAGAAGTATTTGGATGACCTTTACCTTGGCATGCTTACACATATGCTTGCTTTATTATCTCATCACATTTTTCAATTATTCATTAAATGCTTTGTCTTTACCTTGGCTGCATCCTTGAAGAGGAGAACATTGTCGTTCATGACCTGTAGGTCTTTGAGTACTTGTGTCTGCCAATATACGTCTGTCTCCATCCTGTCCAGCTGTGGTTGAAATGTAAGACTCTCTTCCTGAAGCCACACAACAGAGGATAATTAGACATGTCCATTTATCATAATATATACACTACCTTCCAAGGTTTGGGATTGGTAAGATTTTTAATTATTTCTGAAAGTCTCTTATGCTTACCAAGGGTGCATTTATTTGATCAAGGATACAGTAAAAACAGTAAGTGATATTGTAACATAATTTAAATAACTGCATAAATGCTTTCTTTTCTCTCATTATCTATATGAGGTATCGTGCTCTGTGGGTTTATTGAGCTGTGTCTATAGATGAATCCAGCTGTGTTACTGCTCTGATACCTGTAGGTGCTCCTTCAGCTTGCGGTATCCTCGTGTTATGTGGACTGCTTCATGGTATTTCAGCTGTGATTTCTCCAAACTGTTTTCCAGAATGCGCAGTTTCTATACAACAAGCACACAATAATAATATCCTGGACAAATATTTTTAACATTTACCAACGATCATCAAAATAACCAGAAGAAAAAAAAGACAATTTCTACCTTTTCCTCCTCTCCTTTCTGGGTGTCAGGCAGAGGGCTACTGTTCTGTGGCTTCAGTACCAGGAACTTCAAGTCCTCTAAATGCTGCATCTGTGTCTGAGTGGTGTGTTTCATAGCATTCTGCTTCTTCATTTTATCACACACCTGCTTCTTTAGCACCGTCTGAGCTGCCTGCACAACAAAGATTTCTGTCCATAAGTGAGGAGAGTCTAATACAACTTTCTGAACCACAAATTATATGTATACAGTGGGTATAGAAAAGAATCACCCCCTTTAAAATAATCACATTTTGTTGCTTTGGATGTTTTTTATTTTTATTTTTTTATTAAAATAAATAATAAAAGAGAAATTAATATACTGCCCAAAATGTATTTATATATATATATATATACAGTATATATATATATATATATATATATATATATATATATATATACACACACACACACACACACACACACACACACATATATACATATATAGTATATATATATATATATATATATATATATATATATATATATATATATATATATATGAGACGACTTCTTCGCTAGAGAAAGCAATGTTATAGATGGAGTACTCTTATTTTAGCTGGAAGCAACAGTTTGAAGTTAAAAATGTCTTGATTGATTTGTTTATTACCGACACTCAGTGTTTTACTAGATTACTCATGGATCATTGTGATGTTATTATGAGCTGTTTGGACTTTCTTACGGCACCCATTCACTGCAAAGGATCCACTGGTGAGCAAGTGATGTAATGCTAAATTTATAAATTTCAAATGTGTTCCGATGAAGAAATTATCCTCATCTTGGATGGCCGGAGCGTGAGTACTTTTTCAGCAATTTTTCATTTTTGGGTGAACTATTCCTTTAAGGAAAAATCATTTAACCTCACCTTCACAGACATGTTCCTGAAGGATTCTTTCTCCATCCCATGGCCTTGAATAACATCCTTGATAACTTGTGCATCTCCCTGGACACCGTGACCAATATTTGAATGAATACATATGTCCAACTTATACTTTAAATGATGGTTTAATTTTAATATGACTTATGTGTGTTTTCTGACCTCAGGCTGTTTCTTGTGCAGGTTTGCGTTCTCAAGTCTCAGCTGCAGGATAGTTTCTAAGTTCTTGGCAGACTGAGAGTTTTCAATATGCGCTATCGAATAGTCTCCATCTAGTGGACAGTGGAAACAACAACAACAACAACAACAACCATTTATCGAGCAAAATGTGAACTTGGTAATACAATATTAAGTTTCTGTAAAGAATTTTATTGAGCCCTTTGATTCATTTAAAATTAATGCAAAGGTATTAAACCGTTGCAAAACCACTTTGGTACGTTACTCAATAACTCCAAGTTGACTGCTGACATCCTCGAGAATAAATAATTAATGAAGAAAATAATAATAAAACAATGGAAGTACTTATTACTCAACGACTTCCGCAATATTACTGAATATATAATCACGTTTTAAGTGAACTGCTTCAGCTTGAACAGTGAAATCCGTAATAAAAACTTACTCAGAAGATGAATTTTTCTTTGGAGTTCCGAAATTTCATCATGGGTAGGGGGCTCGATGTCCTCTGAGACAGATGTGCCGGGCATTATGAACATTTATTATTTTGGCGTTTATAGTTGGCTTTCTTTCTCCACTGTTACCGCCTTGCCCACAAGAGCCTCGTTTGTTTTCAGCTGGTTGCCTAGTAACTGAACTGGCTGGCTCATTAATATTAAATAAGTTACGTACTTTAACGCCCGGTAAAACAAACGACATTACGTTCACGCCCTAATTAATATTTATTAGTTTTTCCTTTTTTCACACAGAAGTATTTACACTCCGCAACAAACAATACAACAAGTTGTAACACAAAAATGGCTGCGTCAAATGGACGCATTAAAAACATTGTAAAATTGTTATATCAAAACGAGTGGCTTTCATTATAAATGGTTATGAATATTGTGATGAAATATCACAATTTCAAACGCAAACACTGCCATCACGAGAATAATGCAATTAAAATAATTCAGTAACATATTAGACATTCAAAGGAAAAGATACTAGGACAGCTGTGTCTAGTCTAATAAAGCATAATATATACAAATACAAAACCATGTAATTAGCAAAAACAAAAGTAACAAATATGTAACACTTTTGGTTGTAATGACTGGTATTACTCACTGGGGCCTGAGCTATAAAATCGGTGCAAGTATGGCAGGTCTCTCTATTTTTTTGTCCCTACACTTTGTTTTTCTATCAATCTTTTTTTCTTTCTTTAGTCCACTGTTTTCACTCCCTCATTGGACTTCTTGAGGATGGACAGCAGACTCTCAGGCATGAAGTATGGTCTGTCCGCTGTGCCATCATTGCGTTCCAGATCCTCCACTGTTGGAATAATTTGGGTTGAGAGAAAAATAAAAACAGCATAATCTTAATAGGAAACATATAAATGCCAACAATTGAAGCAGAGCCTTGAAAGCAAAAAAGGCTTGAGATCTCAACAAAGAGAGAGTTCGATTTATTAAAGCACTGGGGAATCACATTACCAACATGCAAAGATTGAGAAAAGTGAAGCACAGAGGTAGAAAAAGAGGCAACAGAGTGGCAAACAGCGACAAATATCAGGCATTGAAAAGGTATATCTGTCGATATAATAACCAGTCACAGCAGACCAGAGTATAAGGGTGTTATTTTTTTTCTTTGATTGTTTTGTTTTTAAGTTGACTTGCTTTCGATGCCATTTTTTTATTTTTGTTTTTAGTTAATCTGCACCATAAAATTATCACATTAGGCATAAAATGAACACAATTTTCAAATACATTTGCACAAATTCTTACAAAATGACATTGTTTGGTCTTGGCTGGTATCACTGTAAACAGATGTGTTTTTTGTTGTTGCTGTAAACTTAGCGATACTGCAAAATCTTTTTGCATTCTTCAGTATGATTAAGACATTGATAAGTAACAATAATTAGGCACAAGTCAAGCACCTACATTACACTTTGATATGTCCTTACATTAAAACGTTCTACGTAAAACACAAACACAGTCACATTCTACAAGTGCTATGTAGGCATATCTAATGGGGTTTAGGTCCATGTAACCAAGTGTCAATGCTCATACTTTGAGAACAAGCCTGTTTCTGTCCTATTTTGTGTCATGCCATCCATTACAACCAGTGATTATTTATTAAGAGACAGTTCTCAAAATTGATCAATTGAGTAAACATTATGACTCGAATGAAGGTGGTTCTTTCCAGTGTATACAAATGGCTTATCAAAGCCACAAAAGTGCACCATTTCCCAAATCAGTAGGCTTCTCTGAAACGTTTCACGAATCCACCTTCAATGAGCATCCTTGTCTAGCTACTCCTGAGGGGTGAGCAGGGTCTCGCTCTCTTGAGGTCCGTTTTCTTGAGGCTTTGGTTCCTCTGGTTCCTGTTCTTGTTGGTTCTCGGCCTGTGGTGGTTCTGCTTGAGGTTGGGCCACCTGCTCCTCCTTGTCCTCAGCGTCCACCTCTTGGGGTCCGTTTTGTTTTGGGGTCACTTGTGGCGGTTCAGACTCTTGCGTTGTAACCTGCTCTTCGGGTTTCTCCTCGTCGGCTGCGGGTGCCTCTGGAGGTTGTGTTTCTTGGGGCGGCTCTTCAATGTGTGTTTCCTGGTTTAATGGCGTCTCTTCTCCTTGTTCCTGCTTTAGAATGCCCTGCTCTTTAAGCTGCACCTCTCCATTCTCCTGCAGCGGGACTTCTTCCTCAGCTTGCACCTGTATGACAGGTACCTCGGCGCAGTCCGTCTCCTCTGCGTTTTTTTCGATTGACAAAATCTGGTGCAGCTCGGGGGACATGAAAAACGGTTTGTCAGAAGAGCCGTCATTCCTCTCCAGATCTTCACCTAGTTTGTGTTTGCGTGTGACGGTTATTTTGAAATGTTAGTTTTTTGAGAGAGAACGTAGCAGAAAGGAGCACAAGGACATGATTGAAGAGAGAAAGAGAGAGAGAGAAAGACAGGAAATGGTTAGGCATGAAGCAAGCCAAAAGCCCTTGTAAGCATCTGTGATATGCAGATATGTCAACAGTGGGTCCCACTAGTAAAAATCACAGTCATTTTCTCCATACAGAAATATACCTTAAAGTCAAACCATGAGCTCTGAGGAAGCAATGATATGTCCTTCTGTAGAAGCCATAAATGTGACTTCAAAAATGTGTTTAATAGCTAATTGAGAATTACATAATCTATGATCCTGAAAATAGCTCCACCAATCAGAGAAGTCCCTGTTACCATGGAAACGGGAATGAGCAGTGATTGCCCACTCCTATAAAGCATCGTGGAAGACAAAATCCGTTCTCACTACTCTCTCAAAAAACTGATGTGTGTTATATATGGCTATATCATGGTATGGTATGGTATATACTGTATTTGAATATGGTCTGGTATATAACATACATGGTATTTTATATGTGTAGATAATTTCATATTATACTGTTCTGAATCAGTTGCATCTTTGGCAAAGCTTCATGGGATGAATAGTTCAAATTGAAAAAAGCACAAGACTTCATGTTTTTGATTGGAATTAAAGTTTGTAATATTGCAATGTGTCTCAGAGCTGGCTGGTTTGGTTCAAGGTTTGGAACTCTTTATAGATTTTTTTTTAAATTATTATAGAGAAAATGAAGGGGAAATCCAGTTGGTGGTCACTGATGCTCTCTATTGCATTACAGAAAAGAACAACATTTAAAGGAAAGGAAAGAGGGCGGTTTGAGTGCTGCAAATGTGCTTAGCTGTTGAAGTTGAGTGGTAAAAGTTGAACATCTGTGAAACTTATTCCTCAACACCCAATAAAATCTAACACAACAGCTGCTATTACCCGAATCCTTGTTTTGTTACACAGCCAACAAATTAACAACTTGTTAAGATTTGTTCATAACATATTTTCTCTTGAAATAAATAAAGCTGCTTCACACTTACAGAAACAGAGGAAGAGTGTGTCCACACACATAGCGTATACGCTAAAAAAGCCATGAGCAATCAGATAAGCACCAAACACCACAGTCTGTAAATGAAGAGATATGTAATTATTACAATCTGCAGATGGAAAATCTGGTTTTGCTAAATTGATAAAAGTCAAGATCACTCACCAATATAGGCACCCAGTAATAATTAAGGGTTGGAGTAGCATCCTCCACTATTTTAATCTTGCCCGTGAAAAAGAAGAAAGAGCATATTCCTGGAAAGAGGAAGAAGAAATAGTTAGTGCATGCTGTTTTACATTAGTATACTGGAATGAGAAGTCAGTTCCACTCAAATAACCTCTGGATCCACTTGACATCTGATTGAACAAATCACTCACCCACGATTCCAACGATGAGGAGTTTGCCCAAAAATAAGAGGAAGTCTGTCACTTTGTCAAGAACCGCCACACTAGAAGACAAGTTAAGTAAAAACATTTCAATTTGGATGGTTTATTTTATTTATTAACACTGAATAGAAGATTAAGATTAAGTTTAACACTCACCGAACAATGTTCCTCATCAGGAGGAAGAATGCATCCTTGGCAGACGTACAGAAATTTTTACCATATATTGCCACCTGAAAAGAGAATATGCCTCGATAAGTTTCAGCAATTATGTTTTGTAGTACTACAACACTAAACATGCACTAATGATGATGCTCCCTAGCCAGCAACAATCCACAAAAGGTCAAAACATTATTAAGAGGGAAATGAGAATGTACCATAATATAGGCATTTCTGTTCAGAAACTTGATGAATTTCTCCAGACACCAGAAGCAGCACTTCAGGCAGCTGAGCAGGAATTTTGCACATTTATTCTGGGCACCTGGAGGAAGTGAATCAAGATGCAAATGCATATAATAGACAGAATGCAATGGATGAAGTATTCCATTATTATTTCATTATTCATTTCTGGTTGTCAGTCAGCATGTATTATTTGCCAAAAGTGGAACAGAATCAAGTTCAGAAGACATTTTAAAATAATGAAAAGAAACGGGGTGCTTTCGATATTTTCTACAATTCTGTGATTCTCTTTGTGTCTGATAGACTTTATAGCATTTAAAAAATTATTTACTGAAACAATTAAAACGGTGTCATGTCCAAACCTGTATGACTGACTTTTGTCAAGTGAAACACAAAATTTAATTTTCTAAGTTGCACTTTTCTGAACAAAACACCATAAATTGACTAGTGGCTTGGCAAGTACCAAGAAGAAAAAAACTGATGCCCAACCTCATTAGCTCTTGCTTTTTCATAACCAATCAGCATTGTTTTATTGCTGTTTTATCAATCATACGGGTTGTGATCAACATCAAGGTAAGAAAGATGTGTGAATGTATATGAAATATTGGACTATTTCTTGAAATAAGTCCAATGTTTAAAAGTTAAAAGTGAAGGGGTCTTAATATTTTCTGAAGAAGAAAATGAAGTACACTGAAGTAGTGAGACCTTTCAGCTTCTGATCCAGATACTCCAATAGGACCCTGATGATCTGAACGATGGCAAGAATGAGGGAACCAAATGCCAGAGAGCCAGTGTGATACCTGAAAAATAAGTGAGAAATATAGAGCACACCAAAATGTAAAGTTTTACGAGAAGGATTTTTGCAAAATGTGCTAAACACAGGCAAGTATTTCTCTAGTCACACACCTAAGGGCCCTTCCTAAAGAGTTGAAGACAGGGAAAGCTGGGATGTCCTCAGGCTTTTTGAATGCCCAATAGTAGGAGGCAAAGGCCCCTGCCAGTGTGACCTGGCCCAATGCGGTCACAAAGTTGGCACACCAGAAGAAGAGGAATACGTTATAGAACTGGAACAGAATCAGGTACTTGTGGTATAATGTCTCTCCTCCATAGAACGCAAACAGACACTCAGCATCAGGACATTCAGCTGTGATATTTGAGCTGTTGAAAGTCTGTGGAGAGAATCAAATCAGTGCAACTTTATGCAATGTATGTATTTTATCAAGCAAAATATGCTATAACAAATAAGACACACACTACTGTTCAACATGATGCAAAAAAACTGCCAATAAATAGCCAACATGACGTTTATATAGAGACATAGCAAAATTAGCATAATGAGCCACTAACCTCAGGCTCGCAGGTGTCTCTGGAATACATGCATTCAGTTGTGTTGAAAACCTTGTATACTGGATCACTGGAAGTGGACAAAAACCTAATCGATAGTTAAGGATATCATGTTTGTGTGAAACCTAAATCAACATTCCTAACTAAAGTGTTTAGGGTAATGAAACCGCAAAATACCAACAGTGAACAGTTTTTATGTGACTGCATTATTTTTTTTAGGATACACAGCGGTGATGGCCCAGTATGCGATGACTAATGACAGTAGGGCAAACGTCAGCAGTGGGTAGAACAGTGATGACATCACATGACCGATGGCCCTGAAAAATAGATGAGGTTATTAGGGCTTCCTGTCTAACACTACCAGTTAACCTAATTATTATTTCATGACTTTAAGATACAGTTAATCCATCACACTGAGAAAAACACTGCTGTTTAACTGCTAATGCTATTAGAGTACCCAAAGAAAGCAGTAATATGGAATATGAGACCAAACAACGCCAGCAACGCGTCTAAAAATACTGATTGCTCTACAGTAAGAAGGTCGACTGACTTGCTGGCCTCTTTGATGAGAGCAATAGCAATGAGGAGCCTCTTCCTGAGGAAGATGAGGAGAAGGATGATGACCACTTCCACAATACACAGGATAATCACTGTGTGGTGACAAAGGAGGACAGGACAGAGTAGAATGTAATGAAAATTAAAAGTGACAAAGAATGCAGGTCCATATTAGCGTTCATTTAACTGCACAAATTGATCCCTACTTGAAGAAAGATTTAATGTTACTTATTTTTATTTATTTCTTTTATATTTATGTATACCTACATTACCTTTTTTTTTTAAATAATTAATCTTTTATTTTAGAGAGGATGCATAAAATTACTCAAAAGTGAAAAATAATTATTTTTAAAGGATCATGTGACACTGAAGACTGGAGTAATGTAAAATAAAAAATGTATATACATATTAAAATAGAAAATAATTATTTTAAATTATAATAATATTGTAATAATATTTAAGAATATTTAAATGTTTACTGTATTTCTGATAAAATACATACAGCAAAAACATTCAAATATCGTAATATTTTCAAACTTAATGGGAGTGCATTTATTTTTGTACTGCACATAACTGACATAATTGATATAAAAACTCACTGAAGGCAAGCCAGGTTTGCCGTATCTGTAAGTACACAGAGAAGTCAGTCTGCAGTCCCAGATCCTTGATAGTGACATCAGACCCGGCCTGTCCTTTCAGACTGGCGTACTGCATGTAACAATGGAAAATACCTGAAGAGAAGCAGGAGAGGGGATAAACATGAAGGAAATATTTACAAATACTATTTAAGATGACACTATTTTGTGTAATACAGTAAAATATAACATTACTACAATACAGAATTGCAAATCAAATGAAAATCATCAATGATGAGTCTTAATATCACAATATGCTTTATTTTTTAAACATATTTTCTCTTTTAGGGTATTACTATAAATTTGTTAAGGTTAAACAGCACAGTAGACAGAGTTTGGTAACTAGGATAAACTAGGATATACGGGAATGTTATTTGAGAGCTGTAGGCAAGACAAGAACACTTACCGTATCCAATAACAATGACGACCATGATGATCATAACCCAGACCATGACTCCAGCCAGACAACGCAAGAGGAGAATAAAGATCAGACTGACCAGCATGGCGATCACCAAGCCACTGAAAAAGACCACACAGAGATTTGACAAATGCTAATTCATCTAGTAAGCACTAGAACACACTAAATCTGACTGCCATAACCAAACACTGCGTGGAGGGGGAATAAAATGAAGCTAGAATTTCACACGCTTACAGGAGTATCCAGTGCCAGGACTGAGTATAGTCCTCAAAGATCCTCATGGCTACCGCCCGGGCCTCGACTACAACATTGGATTTCCTGCAAAAATTCCAAATATCTATTAATTACAATCAATGTGATTATATATTTCAATATGATTCACATTATATTTTATATAACATTAACTAACACAATAATATTATATTCAGTGTTATTATATTACATTATATAATATTATTATAATATCGTCACTTGAAATGAAATGCATTAAAAAATTAATTAATTTCAGCCAGTTGCCAAATGAAGCTAGTTTAAAATTAATAGAAATTAAGTTAAAGTATACAAAAATAAAACAATAAAACTAAAATGACTATAACCAAAATTAAAATGAAAACCAAAAATAAAAACTAATTCAAAATATTAAATAGTTTTAGTTTTGGGACCAATTCTCACTATAAACTAACTATGACTTCTGATTTGCTGCTTATTAATAGATAGTAAGGTAGTTGTTATGTTAAGGTATGAGGTAGGATTTAGGGATGTAGAATATGTTCATGCAGAATAAGGCGTTAATATGTGCTTTATGAGTACTAATAAACAGCCAATATGCTAGTAATATGCATGATAATAAGCAACTAGTTCATAGTGAGAATTGGTCCTTAAACTAAAGTGTTACCGGTATCTCAACTATACTAAAATAACACTGATTACATTAAATATAATCACAAACACAAACAGATACTATTTAACAAATAATATTACTAACTTTGAGGCTTCAAGGAAGTCTGTTGCATTTATATTTTTTTCTGCATAATCATCTCTGAACGTCGTTTTGTTGCCAACCACAACAACACCACCTTTCAAGGTCTCTAGAGCGGGCAAGCATCTCCGAGTGACTGAAACACAGGGGGAAGTTCATCATTTTAATGTAACAGAACTTCAGTTGTAATTTACGTGATATAACAAACATGTTTTGAAAGATGTAAAGGCTTACAGTTCTTGCTAGGTGTGAGTATTGAAGGGCACAAGCCATCCTTCAGGATTTCAGGAGCTCTCTAGAAAAAAAAGAAGGGCATCTTTCTGTGAAGCAATTTAGGATTAAGCGTGTTGCTCAAGGATCTTGAAATCCATGTATTACTAAAACTAGGGAGGGGCAGTATGACCAAAATGTAATCTTTTGTAATGCTTTTTCTCATGTTATCTTAATTCTTACCAGGAATTCAAGGTAAAAAGGTTTTCTTTCCTGTCCAGAACTCACCTTGGTCATGTCTACTCCCTCCTTGCAGAATTGCTTGTAGTATTCCCTGTCATCTTCCTTTAGTAACGCTTTCACTAAAGTCATGAATTTATTGGGACATCTCTCCACACAGATCTGTCAAATGAACATAAAAACAAAAGTGCTATGCATGCTGTATTGCCAGTGTGTGCGTGACAAGCACTTTAGATACATATGGTACTGCAAAAAAGAGGTTAACAGAAACTGTGCCAAACCTGAGTGGTGGGACACTGAAACTCCAGCAGGACCAGAGGACTGGCACACTTCAAGATGTTGAAGTAGAACAGCAGGGGCTTCTTCCTGATTATTCAGACAGATTAAGCCAAGAAAGATACGTCTGAGTAAGAACCTATTTCACAATTTAACCACAGTACTCCATTTAAAATCTATTGTGACGGCAAAGTGAAACACGTCTCGGTGAGCTTTCAAAGAAACAGATTTACTCACTCAAGTGGGGAGCCGACCTGTCCACAAAACTGACCCTTACTGTCTGTGGGGTAAATCACTTTCCGAGGGTCACCTTGAGACCATGCTATAGCAAAAGAAACAACACTGTCAGTATGGAAAGACAACAACTTGTCTTTGGAAACGGACACGGTTTAATACTTTCTGGGCACTGGGCATAGAAATGTGAAAATGAATAGGCTGAAACTTACCCAGAATCCCAACTGCAAAGTAGCCCAGCAAGGCCAAGATGAACAGGATACAACAGAGAATGTCTGTGCAGCCCCTGTTCACCAAGAAATGCACACACATTCAGTGCCATGACAAGTTTATGAGATTACATAAATGTTAAAATGTTTCAAAGAATCAATGCCACTAGATGTGTCTCAGACAGGATTAATATCGCTAGCCAAAAATAAAACCATAAAAAAAAAAATTATTACCTGAAAAAAAATTACATCATGTCTTGAAATAAAATTAACATTAACTGAAATAAAATATACAAAAAGATTTATTTCTCATTTTTATTTAAAGTACTAAAATAACTGAAATAAAGTAAAATAAATAATCTAAAACTTATAAATAAAAACCATTAAATACTTTATAAACATAAAAAAACTATAATAGTATAATAAATAACACTGATTGTCTCAGATACATATGTAAAAATGTAATACATATGTTATTACATTTGTCTGATAAAGGTTGTCTCACCTGTTATAAATCGGGCCTTTAAATGTTGGGTCAAATTTTCTTGGCTCACCTGTGAAGACATTAAAATTGTGCATTTATTTATGTCATTTGTGGGCATCTCCAAAAAAAAAATAAAAAATTTAATAACTTGATATGGGTAATTTGAGATCATTGTAACAGTATATAATGCATCAAACTATAATTATTTTAGCTGTAAATTCTGTAAAAAAAACAAAAAAAAAAAACAAAGGTACTTTATCTTTGATTGTTTTATGTTAGTGTTTGATGGACAGAAACAATTTTTTTAAAGAACAGAAAAATACAAAATACCATTAGATTTTGCAAAAACAACAACAACAACAACAAAAAACTATAAATTCAGACTGAAGTCCCTTTTCATGTTGCTGGGGCTTTACGTAGTATAGTCAAGCCAACTCACCTTTACTTATTTAGTGCTTTATTTAGAATACAGATTGTTCTGTAGCTTCACATTAATAAACAGAAAATATCAGAAATATCCAGTTTCGTGACTTGATTGGAACTCGTCCTGCTCTGTATTCCGCATTACAACATGCTTCAGCACTATCACATGTAGTGACATTGTAAAGCAGTCCTGCCAACAGATAATAGAACAAATATACACCCCCCGGCCACTTTATTAGGTACACCTCTTCAATTGCTTGGTAGCACAAATTGCTAATCAGCCAATTACATGGCAGCAACTCAATGCATTTAGGCATCTAAATGTGGTGAAGACGACTTGCTCAAACCGAGCATCATAATGGGGAAGAAAAGGGGATTTTAGTGACTTTGAATGTGGAATGGCTGGTCTGAGTATTTCAAAAACTGCTGATCTACTGGGATTTTCACGCACAACCATCTCTAGGGTTTACAGAGAATGGTCCGAAAAAGATAAAATATCCAGTGAGCGGCAGTTTTGTGGACGAAAATGCCTTGTTGATGTCAGAGGTCAGAGGAGAATGGGCAGACTGGTTAGAGATGATAGAAAGGCAACAGTAACTCAAATAACCACTCGTTACAACCAAGGTATGCAGAATACCATCTCTGAATGCACAACACATCGAACGCTGAAGAAGATGGGCTACAGCAGCAGAAGACCACACCGGGTGCCTCTCCTGTCAGCTAAGATCAGGAAACGGAGGCTACAAATCTCACAGGCTCACCAAAATTGGACAATAGAAGATTAAAAAAACGTTGCCTGGTTGATTTCTGCTGCGACATTCAGATGGTAGATTCAGAATTTGGCGTAAAGAACATGAAAGCATGGATCCATCCTGCCTTTTCTCAACGGTTCAGGCTGCTGGTGGTGGTGTAATGGTGTGGGGGATATTTTCTTGGCACACTTTGGGCCCCTTAGTACTAATTGAGCATTGTTTAAACGCCACAGCCTACCTGAGTATTGTTGCTGACCATGTCCATCCCTTTATAACTACAGTGTACCTATCTTCTGATGGATACTTCCTGCAGGAAACTGCACCATGTCACAAAGCTCAAATCATCTCAGACTGGTTTCTTGAACATGACAATGAGTTCACTTTACTCAAATGGCCTCCACAGTCCAATGCTTAATTTGTAAATTGCGAGGTCCCGGAACAAAGCGGGGTAACGGATCCGGCATGTGATTAGAGGAGGTAAAGGTAATGCAGCATTCGTGCAATCACATTAGTGGACCAGTTTAAGTGATAAGCATGCATCAGTTGCTTTTATTAGGGTTCGTACGGTCATAAAAAAACCTGGGAAAGCCATGGAATTTTAAAACAGAAAAATTTCATTTCACAAATCTTTGTATAATAGAGTTATATTTAATCAGGTCTTGAATTTCAGTAGGGGATTGTGTGTTGCCTATATCACACAGGAGCGCCTGCAGGATTTCTTCAGAGGGTACAAGTTTTTTTTTTTTTCTCGCTTCTGAGGACCAAATGATCAGTGAGAGCAGAATGAATGCCACACGTTTAAAAACTCAACAACATGGGAAAATACATATATCAAGTGCATGCTCACAGAGAAAAACAACAGAGAACAAAACAGTGTTGGCCTAGCCCGGTCCTTGTCTGACAGTTTATCAGAATTACCGGCCCGAGTCCGACCTGAGCCCGTCCCCCCCCCCCCCCCCCCAAAACAGCTGTTTCAGATATTAAAATGGTTCAGTTTTGTATGTAATGGAAAATTGATTATAATTATTATTATTATTTTGAAAATGACCAAGCATCCAGCGGTAGACGGTGAGATGATCATAGCCTAAATGTTTGATCATTTTTAGCCTTCTCAAATCATTACGACTTAAAATAAAATCTATAGATATAAAACAGTTCAATATCACAATGCTAGTTTAAACATTTAACCTAGATAAATGTGCGCTGTTAGGTGCATATCCAAACATTTGGAAATGGAGGCGCCAGCACATTCACTTGCATTTTTTTCTAACAATAGAAACCACTTAAAATACGCAGTCATTTTTGCTCATAAAGGTAAGAGTACTACATCATCATTTCGGAACTTTAAAAGGTCTACTTTTATGTGTACACTTACAATATCAACAAAACGTGCTTTTATAAAATAAAGAAAACAAACAGATGCACTTTCTGCCATCACGTCTTGAGAAGGAGCGCTTTACAAAAATGAATCAAAACTCAGTGAATATATGCCTCACTGACATGACAAATACATCTATAGAAAGCTTTAAATTACTACTTTAAAATGAAATTACACATTCATGGTAATTACTTTTGCTGGGGCTTTGTGGCAAGCTTTAGCCGACTGCATGCATTTGAACATGGATCTCTTATAGCTGCGCTTTATTTTTTAGCTCCCGCTTTAAGGCACTTGCTGCTGCTGAACACTAAACACCATCGAGCCAGTCTTGACAGTCGCTGTAGCACGAAGTCCGGCCCTGCGTAAATAATAAGCCGGAGCCCGTCGGGTCCAGGCTGAAATGCGTGAATATTCACAATTGAAAAAATAAGAAAAGAAGAGAAAAGAAAAGAAAAGACAAGAAAAGAAAAGAAAAGAAAAGAAAAGAAAAGAAAAGAAAAATGGCCACTTATTGATGACACATCTTAATTTTCTTAAAGTTAGCTCTCCATCAGTGGTGTCCGAGCGGGCAAAAGTTAGGGATGTTAGGGAACTTTCCTGACAATCGACGCTTGTTAGCGAATCATTAACAGTTAACCAACAAAATTAGAAGGTTAAGTTAGATTTAAATAATAAATAAATAATTTAAAATTGCATGCTCGTATAAAGCCACATCGTGAGTGTCATATTGAGATTTCTTTTTTTTTCTGTAGTTTGTTGAGCTTAAACAAACAACCAACAGACAAACACAAAATGACGTCAAAATGGCCCTCCTGGTAGGTATCCTTGTAAACAGTCGGTTTTGTCTAAAGTGAATGTATACAGTTGAGAAAGAAAACCCATGTGTATCAGTATTGGATCTATGCATCTGGTCTTGTGACAGCAGCCTAACGGGCCGTTCGCATGTTACGTCTTTTGCATGCTTAAGTTTGTTATTTCAAATGTAGATGTGCGGCAAGCGCGCTCATAATAGAAGATTTTTTTATGAAATATATCACATGCACGCTTTCACTGGCGTGTGACGAGGGGGATCCGCCAAAATGAGGTACCGGATCTGGATCTGGCTTGTTCCGGCACAAATTAAGCCCTGCCACAGTCACCAGCCCTGCGTCTCAATGTTCATACTATCCATTCTACATAGTATTGGAGATTAGAATAAGTGTGTCCCAAAACACAGTATGTTGAAAAGAGTATGCCAAAAGTTCCCAGATGGTCTACTATTTCAGGTCGATTTATGAAGTGTGGATCAATGCATTCTAATGGCTAAAACTGCCCACAATCCATTGCGCTTAGGCGAATGTTTCGGTCCAGAACTACAAACACGAATAAAACTCGTTAGAAAAACTACAACTGTGGCAGATGCACACGATCGACGATTAGGTAGAGAGGTTTACAAAAAGGGGTTTGAGTAACTAATAATCAACATTTATAAACATATATAAACATCAATTTGGTCGTTAACATTTAAATGCATCATTATGCAAAAAATATGAGAAAAGTTCTCCGCATGAAAGACCCGTGATCAATGAGCTACTTATTTTTTCTCCAGTACGGTAGGAAGTTAAATTAAATGAAATGTGGAGGATGTTAACTGTGACAAGATGATTGACAGGCCAGTTTACAGTGAAAGGGTGTGTGTAATTATGACGCAATTGTGTGACGTGATAGTTTGTCCCAAAGCTTGATTACTCTTCTACTACACACTCAAAAGTGTGTACTTTTTCTTCACCAAAAGAGTACATACTTTTAGGGTGTAGTATAAGTAGGCACATTGAGATGCAGGGTAGATCTCAATCCAATAGAGCAGCTTTGGGATGTGGTGGAACAGGAGATTTGCTTCATGGATGTGCAGCTGACAAATCTGCAGCAACTGCGTGATGCTATCATGTCAATATGGACCAAAATCGCTGAGAAATGTTTCCAACACCTTGTTGAATCTATGCCACGAAGAATTAAGGCAGTTCTGAAAACAAAAGGGGGTCCAACCCGGTACTAGCAAGGTGTACCTAATAAAGTGGCAAGTGAGTGTATCTACCACTGTATAAACGGCATAGCAATTTCTACTGACACATTTCTACCATCCTACCACCCAGTCAAAGTAGTGGGTTTTATAGGGCATGACTCAAGTGAAACGCTATGTAGATACAGCTAGTTCTGCTTAGTTGGTTTCTAAATTAGATTGGGTAAAAGGGCATTTTGCAACCTTGAAACTGGTGTGTTTCAAAGTTTTAACATGTCACATTAGACGAGATGAGTGTTAGCTAGGAAGCTGAATAATCAGGCATATTTAGATGATGCTGTGGTGTATTTGTCTAACGGGGTAACTGAATATTTGGAATGTGTTTGTGATGTCTTCAGTCATGTGTGCAATGCCTCACTCGGCCAAGTGTGAATTTGGCAAAGCGGCAGTGTTTATTTAGAGAAGCAGGTTAGGCTGAGGAAGTGCATCCTGTAGTGGCTGAAGTAAATGTTAAGACATTCTTGTATTCAAGGACCTTTACTGAAGCATGCTCCTCCAGACAATTCAATTTATTTATTTATATTTTTCCTTTTGTTGAATTGCTTTAAGGAATTTACTTTTTGATTATACATGGTCCAGAACAGTATCTGAACACTTTTGGATACTTAAAAATGTATTAATGTTACAGTAATGATCAGACATCAAACCAAAGAGGAAAACAAATAATAGTGCAAAAGTAATGCTTGTGATTTTCAAATGATTCTAGAACAATATTTTTCTAACAATACATCCATTGTTCCAATATTTTAAACCCAACAAATATAATTTTGTAAAATGTTTTGCTTGCAAGGTGTTTTGTTGTTCATATTTCTCTACCATAATGTTCATACATTAAGATTTGAAAGAAGTCTCTTATGGTAATCAAGGCTGCATTTATTTTGATCATAATTACAGTCATATTTTGAAATGTTATTATAATTTAATGTTTTCTATATTAGTATATTTTACAATGTATACTTATTTATTTATTTTATCATTTACAATTTATTCCTGTGATGTAAAGCTGAATTTACAGCATCATTACTCCAGTCTTACACTGTATATATTTTTGTTAGTGCTTTCTGTTATTGGCCCTTTGGCTGAGATACATTTTTGTTGCCGTTTGTTGCCGTCCCCTTGAGATTTCACTACATTGCACTAGTAACCAATGCATAATAAAGATGCAGTGTGTGTGTGTGTGTGTGCTATTGACAGTTTATTTTATTGAGGTGGCATCCATTTAGAGCAATCATCAGCGAACCAGACGCTCTTAGCCATCCACAAACAACTCCCTAATGCTTCAGTCACACTGTCCAGCATCTCCCAGTGATGCTCTTCACATCATGATAACCTGTCACATACTGCTTAATAACCTAAATAAATCACTAGTAGTAATATAGATTAATTCCTACAAAAAAAATCAGTCTCTACAACACTACTGACATCATATGTTCACACCAGGAAAGTAAGCATATTAAGCTCAATGCTCTGAAAATGCCTTATGGATGAAAAAATTTAAATACCAAACCTTGTTTTCCATAATGTGATCCCCTTCCCATTACACCGTCTTTTCAGTATTTTTAATCTTAATGTTATTGCCAGACAGTCTGTACACCACTTCCGACCTCTTGAAACAGGAAACTAGTCATACTTTGCACCCTCAGAAATGAATCTTGACTGTTTTTCTCAGAGAATGCACTTCCTTTACCCTAGACGTGTAACATATTTACATATCATACTATGGTGAGAGAACTTTTTATCTATCTTTTGGTGTTCTAAAATGGAAATCTTATTAAACCCAAAATGTACTGAAGATATTAAACCAATATCCAATGGATTTTGAATAAAATGTGGTCTCATTCATTGACAACCATATAAACATCTATCTAGTCATTTTGCTGACAATTCTGAAGTTTCCGTCCAATAAACGTTGTTTTCACCGAGTAAAATACAAAGAATATGCATCAAATGATTATTTATATACATAAAAATACATGACTGCAACAGCAAGAGAAAGCAATGTAGATGTTGTGGGAAAAACTAATAAAACTTAAAGCAATGGTTCCCTCCTTCGCCATGTCTTAAGCTTATGGCCCACCCAAGTCGGAAACTCGAGTATGATGGTGCCTTCGCATATTTTCGAAAATTTCCAATTTCCCACTTCTGAAGCTGTAATTACAAGTTTGTGTACTTTGTTGTCAAAAAAAAAAAACAAGAGTCATGGAGGATGGCTCATTCATGACCGTTTATTGCGAAAATCTTTCTAAAGTCAAAATGTATAGGAAATATTTAGTCAATATCCAACAGATTTTTAATCAAATGTAGCATCCCATTCAATGGTAACCATATAGAGCGTTTGCATACGTCACGGTTTGGACAGCTACCAGGATGTGTGGCCATATTGGAGATACCTGGATGTAAACAACAGCATGGATTGCACGGCTAATGTACTACTCAAGACGTTGTACTACCAATTTTTTATGTGTAAACCACGGAAAAAAATGTGTGGAAGCTGCTAAATCATATAGAGAAGGACTTATTAAACAGGAAAGGTTGCGATATTTTGACAAACTAAAGATAATAGGTGGTAAAGATTTGTACGAGCTGACGACCCAACAATTCTTCCTTCCATTTCTTATCCTGACATAGTGAACTATTTAGTTTTTTTGCCAAGCCCATACACAAGCTCCGTTCGGTTCAGTGGCATTGTTTACGTTCAGTGCCACCAATATGGCTGACTTCCAGATAGATGACGTGTTGTGAAAACACCCTGTAAACATCTAGATATTCAGCTTGCTGACAATGCTGAAATATTAGTCAAATATACTATTTTCGCAGTGTACAATACATACAATTTGCAAAAATGTTTTATTTATATACGTAAATATACATATACATATACATATGATATACTGTAATATACATATATTGTAACAGCAAGAGAAAGCAATGTAGATGTTGTGGGAAAAACAAATAAACCTACCAGTACTACAGCTATGCTTCTTTCCTCCATCAAGTTTAACGTATATGACCCTCCCAACTTAGAAACTTGCGTATCAAAATTATCTTCAAGTTTCCCAGTTGTAAATATGACTTTAGAAGCCGGTTATGTCCAATTTCCGTTATATTTACAATAATTCTGATAGCATGTAAAGGCAGCATAATTCATAAATATTAAAACATTTTAAAAAAATGATTAAAAATACATGCTGAGTGACTGATACAAACTTTGTCATGAAACACACTTGTTGGTTCACATTGACTTCACAGTTTAACAGTTAACTTATTTTCAAGATCTGAGGTCAGTGTTGCCAGGCCCACAGTTTTCCCACGAAATTCGGCTACTTTAACACTGTTGCCGCAGGTTGTTTTTCTTGTCCGCGGGTTGAAGCAACCGCAATAACGTGATATTTATCATAGATATGTATAGGTAGATTCCCCATTCGGCTGCGCCAAACACGTAGCCGCGACCCCCATCTGTAACGGTCAAGTGGACGTCATTCACCATAATAATCAATGAATATTCGAAGATGCCAGAATCCTGCACAGCCGATGGTTGTAAAACCGCCAGGATTTAAACAGGATAACTTTCACAGGTGAGAATGTGTTGGTTTGTGTTTTTAAATGTATTAACTCAATATTACAAGTTTTGAAACATTGGTAACTTATGTTACTGTTATGGTGAATGATGTCAAGTTGACCCTTTGAATATGGCGGACGGCTTACGTATAGCAGCCCATAGTAACAGTCACTAATGAGGCATCTATGTATACATATCTATGATATTTATCCCTTGGAATGCAAATTTTCCAGGAGGAACCCCACCAAAAACGTATATTTTATCCACTGAAACGTGATTCCCCCTCCGAAACACAATTGGGCAGATTGACATTTTAAGCACCAAAAAGAGAGAGCTATTTTCATAAAGCCAATCTGTAGAGCACAGCTGTTGTTTATGTGCAAAGGCATGTTTGTGTGTTATCAGTTTGCTCTGTCTCTTCTACAGACCGTGCATTATTTACAAGCTTGATCTGATCAGACATATGGGCTAGTTTTGAGGAGCAACTGGGCAGATTATTTTGTAAAAACCTGGCAACCCTGTCTGAGGTAAACGATCCATTGTCACCTTCAGCATGGCTACAAAGGTCACACAAATGACATTCAAACGAACTCTGATTAACATGGAAAAGATACTTTATCACATTTCGTGGCATCATGTCTGATAAGCACACGGTGTGAATATGAATGCTTTTCCTTCAATTCATTCAAACTGAAATAAGTTCTATAAATCAAGGTTATTTCTGGGCAATTTTGACACATGTAGAGGATTTATGGTGACACTAATGGTCAATTTTTTTATTTCAATGATGTGTAGACGATTGTTTTTTACACAATATCTTCAGTACTAGTAAATCCAGATTACCAAGTGGATGATCAATACAGAAACACCAGAAGTCAGGTCACATGATGTTACTTCCAACAAGTAAACTCTTCCATGCACGTTAGATCAGCAACAGCTGCGCTGTTAAATGCATCGCTCAACAGCATCAGGGTATCTGGGGGATTTACAAGTGATCAGATTGACATTTTAAGCACCAAAAAGAGAGAGCTATTTTCATAAAGCCAATCTGTAGAGCACAGCTGTTGTTTATGTGCAAAGGCATGTTTGTGTGTTATCAGTTTGCTCTGTCTCTTCTACAGACCGTGCATTATTTACAAGCTTGATCTGATCAGACATATGGTCAGAAGGCAACCTACAGCTTGATTCCAATCACACACTTTGGCCCCTGTTTCAAACTGACCTTTTCCACCCGCAAAGTCACGTGATCTCCAGACACAATAAGGGGCACGGATATTTGAGATGCCTTTGTAGTTATAAGGGCATTGCAATGTTGTGAGATTGCTAGGCAACTGGAGAGAAGTGTATCATTGTCATTCACGAACAATCCTTATAAAAGTTAAAGTCCCTACATAGACATCATGAGGAGGCACTTCCCATAATCTTAGTCAGAGATTTACTATAATGATCTCTGGTGTCCATGTGGTTAAGAGATTGTAATGCAATATATACTTCACTCTTGACCAGACTCCTAGAAATCACGTTACAACGTGTTCTCCAAAGCAGAATTTCAAAAAAACTTTAAGTAAAGTTCAGGAATGAGACTAGGGTTCTAGAAATCATCAGGAACACAAAAATAGGCTTTAGGAAGTCTTAATATTCAGCTTAGTCATGCTGTTTTGCTTCATAAGGCTTTTATTTATTTATTTATTTTTACATTTTGAGTGACATATTTAAATGTGGATCTTTAAGATGATGAAGCAGTCAAGGACTATTAATTTCCTTAACCCTTTTCTCAAGCAATAATTTGACTGTTTAGAAGCAGATTGAAATGAACCACTGAACCTTTTATTAAGCTTCATTTTCTGACCCAATATAATCAAATCTGAACCTTCAGTGTCATTAAGCAAGAATCATCTTGGGTTGAAAATCACATTGAAGCTAAAAAATGATCTCAGCAATTTTACACATTATATTGACTGGTGGAAATAACCAATTATTTCAGAAGTCAGAATGAAAAATAGGACATAAATGTGTTCTTTTACTCTCTATAAGCCATTATTCTTCCCAGTGCAAGTTCTGACATAAAGAACTGAGGTACTCATGAGAAAAGTGGTTTCGAGTCTAGACTTGGTCATGATTCTCCTTCTCTTCCCTTGATTTTCTGTCTCTCTACACTGTCTATCAGTAATATTGTGGTAAGTCTTAAAATGTTACATAAACTACAATAACTAGAATATTTTAGTGGAAATTTAGATTTACACTAAGTAAAGGCAAGTAAGGGAATTCACTTTATTTTTGCCTAAATGTGGTAGGGATATTATGTATATATATATATATATATATATATATATATATATATATATATATATATATATATATATATATATTTTTTTTTTTTTTTTTTTTTTAAATAAATTAAACTCTAACTGAAATTGAAAAAAATTAAAACTATTTTAAAAATGATTATAAATGACAAAAATTACAAAAAACTATATATTTGTATGTATATATATATATATATATATATATATATATATATATATATATATATATATATATATATATATATATAAACTAATAGATATTACAAAAACACACAACTCACAACTGTCATTAAAACTAGGCCTAATATAAAAATATAAAATATAAAAATAAAATACTAATTCAAAATATTAATAAAATCTCAATGATACTAAAATAAACCTAAAATGTGGTTGGGCTCTTACTTTTTTTTTTGTTTTAATAGCAAATGCTACCTAGTTTAGTTTTAGAAACCACATTGCTGTTACAATGGTAATGGTAAACCATTCGGGGTTTTACATGTGGTTACTATGGTCGTACTACAAATACCAGAGTATTCAAGCAAGATCATGTAAAATTACTATTTGTTTTAAAGCAGTGTTTGCCTTTTCTGAATAACTTAAGCAAGTATTGCATTTAGAGAACACACTCCTTTTTTATAAACCTTGTCATATTTTATTATTATTATTTTAGAGTGGCCCAAGCCACTAAAAATGACCCTAGAGACATTTAAACACATTTCAGATTTACTGTTACACAAACATTAATAGGCACAATTTATGAAAACGATTTATTATAATGCGTGTGTAATAGTAGGCAATGCGAGTTGCAGTTCTAGTCACATTTACTTATTAGGTCGCATAAAACAACCATAATCGCGGTAATTATTGACCTGAGATTAATGTGTTTGAGCCCACGCCTATTGTTTTCTTGATTGCACCCGTCTACTGTGTCTTCTCTCACACACTGGTCTAATGCAGTGTTTCAATGCATTCACGTATGTTTTATGTTTAGCACCAGTGTGCAAGTCTGCATTACTGTTATTCTTCATCGAAATGCATAAGACCCACGCCCCATGCATTAGTCATTGTTTCCATCACAGGACCATCTCCACTTTCATAAGGAGGAACCCTTAAAAAATGAAAATGTATTACCATATTTGGACTCTGGATTTTTCTCCTCCGGCTCCATTTGCATATAAAGGATGCGCACTTGTGGCAGTCACTTAAATCTCGAGAGAACAGTATTGCCGTTGCCTAACCTTGCGAGGAATTGGCCATCAGTAATGATCCGCAGCTCTACAGTGGGACTGTATGGCAGACAGCAGCGCGTTCAACAACACACGCATAACGATGCGTCTCGCTTTTCTGAGGAGAGAGTGCGAGAGCTGAATTGACCAATGAGAGGACAGGAAAAAATGACAGACAGTCGTCTCAGCCAATGAAACATAAACGCTCCTTCGCTGAAATCAAGGAATCAGTTTTAGTTATTCTAGTTGTACATTTAGAAAAACAACAAATAATTGATATAATACTCATTCGCCCCACCACTGACAACTTTTTCTTTTTTTTTAAAGATTAACTATCTCTGAATAAAGATCTATTAAATTCTCAGTTTCTGTATGATAATGGTAAATTGTGTTAGAATGCAATTTTTTTTTTCTAACAAAGAATTTTGACGTGAGAAAAACTGCAAATTTAACGCAGTTTGGCGGAATATCAGGACGGTTCCTAGAAATACTAATTAAATGAACGTTTTAACTATGCTTACCAAATCTGATACTCAATGATTGATTGTCATGAATAATGTAATAAACAGAATCATGTTTCACACCAGATGACAAAGTTGTGCAAATTCTTGGTACCATCTCCTTTGTTACAAGGCCCCTGCCAGACTCTTTACAACCGTTTTAATGTCAAATCTAATAGCTACAGAAATGTAATCTAAAACAACAACAATAACAAACAAAAAACCCCCCGGATATTTCTAAGTTATAATTCTAAGAGTGTTTTAAAATGTGGCTAAAATAAATAAATAAATAAATGAATGAATAAATAAATAAATAAATAAATAAATAAATAAATAAATAATGCAACATTTTATAAGGCCCAACAACTCTGAAAAAATATGTCGCCTCCAGTTGGGTATAAAAGAACAATATTTTGTATTAACAGTATTTTTTTTTTTTTTTTTTTTTTTTTTTTTTTTTTACAATGACACTGCACTTTAATATAATTAAATATATTGTATGTGCTGATTAATAGAAACATAAACAATAAAAATACCCATTTTCAGAATTTAGACAATGTAATTTCAAGCTGAACACACATCGTCACACACAGATAAAGTATCTCTATCTTCATTTTAGTTACAAAGACATATGTCGTTCTGTTTCATTCTGTGAAATAAATTGAAACCCACTGGATGTTCGCCATGGGTAGCCATGTAAATATGGTCAAACTGCAGTAACTCCTTAAGTATTTTTGCATCAGTCTCATATGAGTTCTGTTTTTGTAATATACAGGTCCTTCTCAAAAAATTAGCATATTGTGAAAAAGTTCATTATTTTCCATAATGTAATGATAAAAATTAAACTTTCATATATTTTAGATTCATTGCACACCAACTGAAATATTTCAGGTCTTTTATTGTTTTAATACTGATGATTTTGGCATACAGCTCATGAAAACCCAAAATTCCTATCTCAAAAAATTAGCATATCATGAAAAGGTTCTCTAAACGAGCTATTAACCTAATCATCTGAATCAACTAATTAACTCTAAACACCTGCAAAAGATTCCTGAGGCTTTTAAAAACTCCCAGCCTGGTTCATTACTCAAAATCGCAATCATGGGTAAGACTGCCGACCTGACTGCTGTCCAGAAGGCCATCATTGACACCCTCAAGCGAGAGGGTAAGACACAGAAAGAAATTTCTGAACGAATAGGCTGTTCCCAGAGTGCTGTATCAAGGCACCTCAGTGGGAAGTCTGTGGGAAGGAAAAAGTGTGGCAAAAAATGCTGCACAACGAGAAGAGGTGACCAGACCCTGAGGAAGATTGTGGAGAAGGACCGATTCCAGACCTTGGGGGACCTGCGGAAGCAGTGGACTGAGTCTGGAGTAGAAACATCCAGAGCCACCGTGCACAGGCGTGTGCTTTTGAACCAGAAACAGCGGCAGAAGCGCCTGACCTGGGCTACAGAGAAGCAGCACTGGACTGTTGCTCAGTGGTCCAAAGTACTTTTTTTCGGATGAAAGCAAATTTTGCATGTCATTCGGAAATCAAGGTGCCAGAGTCTGGAGGAAGACTGGGGAGAAGGAAATGCCAAAATGCCTGAAGTCCAGTGTCAAGTACCCACAGTCAGTGATGGTCTGGGGTGCCATGTCAGCTGCTGGTGTTGGTCCACTGTGTTTTATCAAGGGCAGGGTCAATGCAGCTAGCTATCAGGAGATTTTGGAGCACTTCATGCTTCCATCTGCTGAAAAGCTTTATGGAGATGAAGATTTCGTTTTTCAGCACGACCTGGCACCTGCTCACAGTGCCAAAACCACTGGTAAATGGTTTACTGACCATGGTATTACTGTGCTCAATTGGCCTGCCAACTCTCCTGACCTGAACCCCCATAGAGAATCTGTGGGATATCGTGAAGAGAAAGTTGAGAGACGCAAGACCCAACACTCTGGATGAGCTTAAGGCCGCTATCGAAGCATCCTGGGCCTCCATAACACCTCAGCAGTGCCACAGGCAGATTGCCTCCATGCCACGCCGCATTGAAGCAGTCATTTCTGCAAAAGGATTCCCGACCAAGTATTGAGTGCATAACTGAACATAATTATTTGAAGGTTGACTTTTGTTGTATTAAAAACACTTTTTTTTTATTGGTCAGATGAAATATGCTAATTTTTTGAGATAGGAATTTTGGGTTTTCATGAGCTGTATGCCATAATCATCAGTATTAAAACAATAAAAGACCTGAAATATTTCAGTTGGTGTGCAATAAATCTAAAATATATGAAAGTTTAATTTTTATCATTACAATATGGAAAATAATGAACTTTTTCACAATATGCTAATTTTATTAGAAGGACCTGTATATAGGCATCTGTAATTATGCACGTGCACGACATAGAATTATTCATATCAGAAATATTACCGAGGGCACCATAGACTGTAGGAGGGCACTGACCCAGCAGTCACTGTGTGATCTTGTAACAGAGCAAATCGCTTTAAAAAGTCCTCTCCTCGCAATCATCCAATCCGAGAGCACGGTGCTGGAGAACGCCTTCGACAGGCCACAGGATTTCAGACGTTGGCATCAGCCATTTTGAATGTGGCATAATCAATCAAGCCCACTTTATATCTTACATTTGCAAATTTCAAAATTCGATATTTGCCATATTTAGTTAACATAATAAGTGAAGTATATAATTATGTAGTATGAAATAATTATTGACGTTTTATAAATATATATGATTTTTTTTTAAAAACATATTTATTGTGGGGCAAACAGTCAAAGGCATACCTCACAAAAGATGGCGGGTCCGTTCTTCCAATTTGTGCTTGTGACACGTTCAACTCCACTCTGAATATAAATAATGTTACAGAAGACGGGGAAATCACCTCATCGAAGACGTTGAAGGTATTATATTTTGTTTATTCAATAGAAAAAAAATCTTTCTAATATACAGTTACTACACTTACAGTAACAACTTACGCTATGAATGGAATTATAACAGATAAAAGTTGCAATCGTTATTATGAAGTAATAACAAGATTATGACATATCTCAAAACAGAAGCTAAAAAAAACATGCATTGTGTAGCTTACAAAACGTCAAAAAGTGAATGGAAAGTACAACAGGAATTAATGCAGGAAATATTAAAAGTCACTGTGAAATAAACTTACTGTGTAAACACTGTTATAATGTTGCTGTAACACTATTAGTAAGGCATATTGTTGGATTTTTTTCAGGTTTGAATACAGCATGGCATTGAGAACAGCTTTATCGCGTCTGCTGGTGAACTCACAGAGATGTTCTCTGATCTCTGTGTCAAGGGCCCAGGGCACTTCGGCCCCAGCAGCATACGGTTGGAGCAACGATTTACTATAACATCACCATAACTCTGAATGATCATATCAGTTGTAGAGAAACAGGAAACTTTTTATGACACATTGTTTCACTTTTCAAACTAATAACCAGTGGCGTTGTTTGGTTATGGTAATGTGTAAATGCACTGCATGACCATCAGTATAAAAAAAACAAAAAACTAATAAAATAAAATTTATATATATATATATATATATATATATATATATATATATATATATATATATATATATATATATATATATATATATATATATATGGTCATATAATTAGAATATCATCAAAAAGTTGATTTATTTCACTAATTCCATTCAAAAAGTGAAACTTGTATATTATATTCATTCATTACACACAGACTGATATATTTCAAATGTTTATTTATTTTAATTTTGATGATTATAACTGACAAATAAGGAAAAATCCCAAATTCAGTATCTTAGAAAATTAGAATATTGTGAAAAGGTTCAATATTGAAGACACCTGGTGCCACACTCTAATCAGCGAATTAACTGAAAACACCTGCTAAGGCCTTCAAATGGTCTCTCAGTCTAGTTCTGTAGGCTACACAATCATGGGGAAGACTGCTGACTTGACAGTTATCCAAAAGATGACCACTGACACCTTGCACAATGAGGGCAAGACACACAAGGTCATTGCAAAAGAGGCTGGCTGTTCACAGAGCTCTGTGTCCAAGCACATTAATAGAGAGGCGAAGGGAAGGAAAAGATGTGATAGAAAAAAGTGTACAAGTGATAGGGATAACCGCACCCTGGAGAGGATTGTGAAACAAAACCCATTCAGAAATGTGGAGGAGATTCACAAAGAGTGGATTGCAGCTGGAGTCAGTGCTTCAAGAACCACTACGCACAGACGTATGCAAGACATGGGTCTCAGCTCTCGCATTCCTTGTGTCAAGCCACTCTTGAACAACAGACAGCGACAGAACCAAATCAAAACTAAAAGGACTGGACTGCTGCTGAGTGGTCCAAAGTTATGTTCTCTGATGAAAGTAAATTTTGCATTTCCTTTGGATATCAGGGTCCCAGAGTCTGGAGGAATAGAGGAGAGGCACACAATCCACGTTGCTTGAGGTCCAGTGTAAAGTTTCCACAGTCAGTGATGGTTTGGGGTGACATGTCATCTGCTGGTGTTGGTCCACTGTGTTTTCTGAGGTCCAAGGTCAACGCAGGAAGTTTTAGAGCACTTCATGCTTCCTGCTGCTGACCAACTTTATGGAGATGCAGATTTCATTTTCCAACAGGACGTGGCACCTGCACACAGTGGCAAATCTTTCAGTTCCTGGTTTAAGGACCATGGTATCCCTGTTCTTAATTGGTCAGCAAACTCGCCTGACCATAACCCCATAGAAAATCTATGGGGTATTGTGAAGAGGAAGATGCGATATGCCAGACCAAAGAATACAGAAGAGCTGAAGGCCGCTATCAGAGCAACCTGGGCTCTCATAACACCTGAGCAGTGCCACAGACTGATCGACTCCATGCCACGTCGCATTGCTGCAGTAATTCAGGCAAAAGGAGCCCCAACTAAGCATTGAGTGCTGTACATGCTCATACTTTTCATGTTCATACTTTTCAGTTGGCCAAGATTTCTAAAAAATAATTTCTTTGTATTGGTCTTAAGTAATATTCTCATTTTCTGAGATACTGAATTTGGGATTTTCCTTAGTTGTCAGTTATAATCATCAAAATAGAAAGAAATAAACATTTGAAATAAATAAACAAGTTTCAAATTAATAAATAAAAAATAAAATAAACAAACTTTGATTATAATCAAAGAAATAAAACAACCACCAGAATATATCCCAATTATATAACAAGAGAATGTATATATATATATATATATATATAAACTTATTTTACATTGCTTAGGCTTACACACTAAAATTTGATCAAATGACATCAAGTGGCAACTGATTGATTGTGCTAATGTACTAATAACCAAATCTCAAATTTTCTCTCTTCTTTTTTTTCTTTCTGAAACAGAGGAGCAAGTGAAAAAAACAGCAAAAACACGTAAATATATTTGTGTAATATTTTCAGATGGTAATGTTTGAATTTGATTTCATGTACTGTATTTGAGCTGAAACCATTTGGATTTCTAGCTAAGGTGCAGTTTAACTGGTGTGATGCGCTGGATCTGGAAGGACAGCTCACAGAGGAGGAAATCATGATCAGAGACAGTTTCTGCACATACTGCCAAGAGAAGCTCATGCCCCGCATCCTCATGGCCAACAGGAATGAACGTAAGTGGAACACCTAGTACTAACAACTAATGTATTAGAACTAGGGCTGACAATGATTCAAATATTTAATAGTGATTAATTGCATGATTGTCATGAGTTAACTCGTGATTAATCGCAACTTAATAACACATATTTTAACACACAGTACACATTTTATACAGGTTTTTACATTTTTAAGAAATTGAGTCAAAAGTCAGAAGTATCAATTATTAAATTAATTTAAACAGTTATTAAGAATTAATTATTATATTAATTAAATAACATATAACTTTATTTAACTGGCTCAATTGTTTAGATTTTTATAATGCATTATCTTCTTATTGACCAACCAGTTCACATTTACAACTGTGTGTCTGCTGCATAAAAACATGGGTGGATGTTCACAAAAACAGCAGACGGGCTTATTGAAAATGCTAATTCATTCTCTGCCAGCAGAACGGCAGAAATATAGCGGTTTCTCCGACTGTAAACAAAGCAGCAGCTGACTTTGAAACATGCAGCGCTCATATTTATTCAGTGAATTTATCACCTTTTGAAGTTTAATTGTCACATTAAGCCATATCGCAATTATTTTCTTTTCCTCCCCAAATTTAAGACCTCTTGAAATCATGATTAAGACTTTCTTATACCATTTAAGACTTTTTATGGCCTTAAATATGATAGAACTAAATTTAAGACCTCTTAAAACTTTTTAAGGACACGCAGAAACCCTGAAACAGAAAATGAGTGCTGCATTAAAGGGTTACTCCATCCCAAAATGAAAATTTTGTCATTAATCACTTTACCCCATCTTGTTCCAAACCTGTAAAAGCTTCGTTCGTCTTCAGAACACAATTTAAGATATTTTGGATGAAAACCAGGAGGCTTAGACTGTCCCATAGACTGCCAAGTAAGTAACAGTGTCAAGGTCCAGGAAAGTATGAAAAGCATCATCAGAATAGTCCATCTGCCGTCAGTGATTCAACCATAACATTATGAAGCAACGAAAATACTTTTTGTACACAAAGAAAACAAAAATAATGACTTTATTAAACAATTCCTCTCCTCTGTGTCTCTCCAAATTAGCGTAGTGCCATTTTGGCAATTCTGAGCAGTACGCAGATGTTGTACGCTCTTCCATGTCAGCCACGCCACAAGGATACGTTTTTTTACGTGTATTTACGCTTTGGTTTGAAAGCAAACAGCGCATCGGAGCCTTCACACAGAAGAGCGTACGCCACCTGCGTACTGCTCAGAATTGTCAAAATGGTGCTACGCTAGTATCCCTTTAATTGTACGTTAATAAATTAGTGCCGTTAAAATGAATTTGCGTTGATGCATAATTAACACATTCATTTTGACAGCCCTAATTAGAACAGGTGTTGGCAACCTTCATGCATGAATAAATGGATAGTTCACCCAAAAATGAAAACTGAGTAAATGTCAACATTTACTCACCCTCCACTTGTTCTAAACCTCTATGAGTTTTTTTTTTTTTCTGTTGATCACAAAAGAAGATGTTTTGAAGAATATTGGTGACCAAACAGTTGACGGTAGTCATTGACTTCCATAGTATTTTTTAAATGATAACAGAAGTTTAATTTTTGGGTGAACTGTCCCTTTAATTCTCACAACAGATTTATTGTATTTTATTTATTTTATTGGAATAAAATTCTAAATGCCTAAAAGGTTGATGGCTCCTGTAGTCTAATGTGTAAATTTAAATCTGTGGCTCTGAATTTTCAGATTTCCATCGGGAGATTTTAAACGAAATGGGAGAGCTTGGTGTCCTCGGGCCTACGATTCAAGGTAAAATCAGACTTGATCATGTCTGTCAGTGACACGGTACAAGAATCATCCTCATGAAAGTGGAAAGAAATTCAAACCATTTAACATCATATCTCATGTGTACAGCTTCCAGGTGACTGATTCTGTTGTCCATGACTCTGAATGTATAAGGTACATTGTCTGATGTTTTTGGATCCTTTGTGTTGGGATATGGCTGTGCGGGCACTAGTTACGTGGCATACGGTCTGATCGCCAGGGAGGTGGAGAGAGTGGACAGTGGCTACCGTTCAGTTATGAGTGTCCAGTCCTCACTGGTCATGCACCCTATCAACGCATATGGAACAGAAGCACAGAAGCAGAAATACCTGCCTAAACTGGGTTAGTCATCTGCCTGAAGTGCATGTCATTGCATTAAACTGCTGTAAAAATATTTACATATCTCAAAGTCCCCATGGAAAATCATTCATTTTAAAACATTTTTCATTCTTCCCAGCTCGTGGAGAGATTCTGGGCTGTTTTGGACTTACAGAACCAAACCATGGGAGTGATCCTGGTGGCATGGAGACCAAAGCCAAATACAACCCCTCCAGCAGGACATACACCATCAGTGGGGCAAAAACATGGTTAGTGACCCTGAATAGTTTGCATAGTTTGGTTTCATGAAGAGTCTGGCCTTGGACATCTCAATAGTTTTCATATGTAATGTAGAAAATAGTCTTTTCATTAAAAAGAGCTTTTCCACATAAAATAAGTCACACACATATATATATACATACATACATATATTAATTTATACAAATATATATATTCATTTGTGTAATCGAGTCAGCTAAGTGCTATTTTAGTATCATTAATATACTTTATAGTTTTTATGAATATGTCAAAATAGATTTATTTTATATTTTTCATCTGCATTTTAATTTTTCTGCTTAAAGTTTTAGTAATTTTGTCATAAAAATGTCTATATAGTTTTTAGAAATTTTTATGTCAGTTTTAGTTTTTATTGTTTTAGTACTTTAAGCTCAATATTAGTTCAAAAACATGTTTAAAGTTAGTACTATTGGCAGCTAGCTAAAGTAAAATATGTTTTTTTTAAAAACATTATTTTATTTCAAGTAAAAAAAATATTTAAGTGGTCTTAGATGTAGTTTTAGTTAATAATAATAGCCCTGCTCACACCAATACAAAATATAGTATTCTGTTCAGTGTGCTCATATGCAAAAAGCAGTATTCACATGCAAAATGTACAAAAAAGAAACATTTGTGAGGGGGATGGTTTAATTTACTTAAATACAACAATCATTTTGTAAGCTTGATTGATAGAGTCATCAGCACTCTGAAGTTGCACAGCACGGTATCATTTTATGTGAAGGTCAGTTCATCGGAACGTTTCTTATGTAAGAGATTTAATCTGAGAGCTGTGTACCTATGCCCATATTTAGAATTTGTAACTTCACCCTCTCTGGGGTGTTTGTGCCTTGCTGGTTTAGGAGGACACTGAAATCTGCTGACCATCTGTTTACTTAAGTATACAATGTGAATCTGGCTTGACGTCAGAGATTTTTCTGTCTGAGCGGATATTAAATTTACAGTTACATTTAATCACTTAGCAGATACTTTTATCCAAAGCCACAGTAGTACTGCAGTGTGCACAAAAAAATTAAAATTAAGCTGAAACATTAATAAAAACTACACTGAAAAAAGGGAAACGACTGTGTAATTCATTTAAAGTGTATTTTTATATTGATCTAAACATTGTTCAGTTTGTCTATAATCAAATAACACTCTCCATAGAAAAAAATGTAAATGCATTTTGTTTAAACAGTATTTTCACTGATTCCAGAAATTTACTGACTTCAGAAATGATTGTGGATTTTATTGTTTGTATGCATGTATTTATTCAGGACATAACAGTCATCACAATAAACATCAATGTGTTTTAAAGTTATTTTTAGTCATTTTTAAGTAAACCACATTAAACATTGACTAACAAAATATTTGTAGTTTATCTTTTGTGAAAATTCTACTTTCATATTATATCTTTTGTTTATGGTGAAATTTTATTGTAACTAACAAAAAAGGATCATATCATCCTACATTAAGTAACATTTTGACTCATGACTAAGGAAAATATTAACTAAGATGTTTATATTAAATATATATATATATATATATATATATATATATATATATTATTTTGTTTGAATGTTTTTGTCTATATGAAAAGAAATATATTTGATTAATATTAAATCAGTGTTTGACCAAACCAGAAACTTAAATGAGAAAAACAAATCCATTTTGGCCTTAACAAATAAGAGTATTTTTTTAAACTTGGTCCAAAGTATCATTATTTTGGCACGAACTAAACTAAATTGAAAGAACAAATAAGAATTTAATTCTCAGCTATAATAACCCTGCATTGCACACACAAATCGTGAACACACAGCTCAGATGAGTGATAATAAGCACTTCACACAAACACTTTTTTATCTGTGAGCAGGATCACCAACTCCCCATACGCTGATATCTGTGTGGTGTGGGCCAAGTGTGAGGATGGCAGGGTGAGAGGGTTTGTCCTGGAGAGAGGAATGGAGGGCCTGAGCACCCCTAAGATAGAGGGCAAGTTCTCCCTCAGGGCCTCAGCCACCGGGATGATCCTAATGGACGAGGTTGAAGTGCCAGAGGAAAACCTGCTGCCCCATGTGTCTGGCCTTGCTGTGAGGTTTTTTTTTTGTCACTATCATTAATGGTGTGCACTAAGGCACGCATCACTTAGTACTCATTAGATCACACTTGTAAACTACTGCCTCAAACTCATACCAACCCAGATAACTGATAGAATCACTGAAATTACACTGAAAGTGGAATTATAGTAACATGGCCACTGAGGTCATTCTTCACTCTTTAGACATTTGATCTTACGTGTTGATTTTTGTAGGGTCCCTTTGGCTGCCTGAACAATGCCCGTTACGGCATTGCGTGGGGCGCTCTGGGTGCTGCAGAATTTTGTTTCCATGCTGCCCGCCAGTACACCCTGGACAGGTCATCAGTTTAACATGTAACATGCATGTATTAGTACTAGTTGTTCTTATTTGTGTGTAAGTGTATATTTTAGGGATTTTTAAGTAGTTACCATTTGATTACCTTTTTTTTTTGTTTTTAATATGAATAGTCCTGAAGTGTGACAAATTAATAAAAAATATTCTATGTATGCATAATAATTAATGCATGTCATCTAGGGCTAAGCAATGCAACTAAACATTTGTATTTCAATATTTTTCCAAGTTTTGATGATATTCAATACAGTGTATCACTGATATACTATTATAAATTTATTCAAGTTTAAAAAAAAATACTGTTTTCATTTTAATTTTAGTTTAAAGTTTTACTAATTTTGTTGTGTTTTTGTAATTTTTCTAAATATGTCTAGATAGTTTTCCTTCATTTTTATTTCAGTTTTAGTTATTTTTTGATACATCATCAAGATAAACTAAATGAAAATGAGAAATGATAGAAAATGTTTTAGTAATAATAATAATAAAATAGTAAGTTAATTTTTTTTGTTTTATTTTATTTCAAGTGACACAAATTGTTTGTTTGTTTGTTTTGTTTTTTTGCCCCCCCATGAAAAATACTTCATTTGAATTTAACACATTTATTATAAAGTACATACAAATTGTGTGCCTTGTGTACATACAAACTAAGTGCTTTTTAGTAAATTAACACAAAAGTCACATTTAAAAATCAAAATAAAATATGAAATGTTAAAAAAATGAAAATCATACAATTGTCATTACAGTACTGAGTAATATTAATTAACTACTTACGATAGGGTTAGGTTTTGGTTTAGGGTTAGTTGCTTGTAATAATGCATATTTTACTGTTATTACTAAGTGCATGCAACATGTGACTGTTACCTTTCATTTTACTTTTAATTTCACCTACATATATGTAAATGATTTTACAATATAGAATCCAGTTCGGAGTCCCTCTGGCCAGAAACCAGCTGATACAGAAGAAGATGGCAGACATGCTGACAGAGATTACAATCGGCCTGCAGTCCTGTTTACAGCTGGGCAGACTCATCGACCAAAAGAAGTGAGTCATTAACAGAGAGCTTACATCACCTGTACTCATGTTTTCTCAGTCTTGTGTTTATGCAAAACATTTGAAGGAGTTTAGAGCTCACAGAAATGGTATTATTACAATCCGGTGCCCTAAACACCCACAAGCCTTGTCAGATTAATCCCAGCTGTCTCGTAGCCAAAGAATCCTGCAGTTCATTGAGTTTTCTAACACATTTCTCTGAAAGACACACACCAGAGATGATCTCCATGCTGAAACGGAACTCATGTGGAAAAGCCCTGGACATCGCCAGGCAGGCCAGAGACATGCTGGGAGGAAACGGCATAGCAGACGAATACCACATCATACGCCATGTCATGAACCTAGAGGCCGTCAACACATATGAAGGTACAAGAGGGTGGAAGAAATGTTTGATTTAACATGAAACATATACATTTGGCCAGCAGAGGTCAGTATGGGCATTATATGCAGTGCACTAAGGCAGTGATAATAATTCTTGTTTAAACACTGATGTAAAGACTTTCAGTTTAATCTGAACCATACAAAAAGCTTCTAAGAATGTTCTTCCGTTTCACAGGCACTCATGACATCCATGCTTTGATCTTGGGCAGAGCCATCACTGGACTCCAGTCTTTTACTGTTGGAAAATAAACCCATATTTCTCTCTGAACATGGGTATGATGGATCTCTTTCTGCAGTAAGGGAAATTCTAGCTCAACATCCATATATAAGTGCCTCTGTGTGCTCTCAAATCTTCCATTTAGTAATGGGTCCAAACTCACTAAAATCTGCATTTACAAATCCTTAACGGATCTTCTTTCTGGGGTACTGGATTGACATGCATTAATTTGTTAAGTTACAAAAGACAGTTGCATTATAAAATTGTTAATGGTCTTAAAGTATTGGATCCAGATTATTCATTGTACAGTGATCATGACAACTAATGATGAAAGATCTTTCATAGCAGTTTCAAAATACTGTCGAAAACAGGGTTTTTTTTGTCAAAGAAGCCAGACATCCTGCTTGCACTTTAGACAGATCCTCTGGTCATTATCAGTGACTTGTACATTTTGTTGTATTTATTGAAATAAGGAAATAAGTTGAATATCACTATCTTGTGATTCTGTGCATTCATTCTGAATAAAATCTAATTTTTGTTTTTGAGTGTTTTGTATGCATCTGTGGGTATGTATGTACTTTATGTTACTTAACTGTTAAACATTAGTAGTTTTTTATAATGATATGCATTTTAATAATAGGTTGGGAAACACTGTTCTACAGTCTTAAAAACTAATCATTCTACATCGGGCTATATACAGTATTTACCAGATCATTAGAAAAAAGAAAAGAAAAGTATATCTACTACTCAGACTCGCTGCCTAAAAATCTACATTTACTCAAAAACACTTCTTTTATATAACTAATAATTCTACATTACCCTATGTTGTGTTTAACAGGGTTATTATAGTTAAATAAAACTAAAACAAACCATAAGAAAAGTTTTCTCTTGAAATATTTTTTTTCTGAAACTTATTTCAGCTAGTTGCCAAATAATATTTCCCTTCTTATTCAGTTTAAGTTGTACTTAAATTTACTAAAAAAAAAAAAAAAAAAATACATAGACATACAAAATAAAGCTAATAAAAATGACAAAACAACAAAATTACTCATTCAAAATAAAAACTGAAAATATAAAAATAAAAACTAATTCAAAAATTTTAATTAAAAAGCTATAATAGTAGGGGTGATTTCAGGTTAACTGGGACACATTTTGCCATTTGCCTAATTAACCCGAATTAACCCTGTCTCAGTGATACAAAAATAACACTTTACCATATTTAATATATATATATATATATATATATATATATATATATATATATATATATATATATATCAGAATATTAAAGAAGTAAAAATGAGTTGATAGTCAGAAACCTATTAGAATGGTTCTATTCCTCAGTGTCACATTGTATCTACTGGATCTGTGTGTCATCCCTAGAGCAGGGCGGCTCACGATTTCTGGTTGACCTCGAATGATCCGTGCGCGCGCCTTGATGAGATTGAGGCGATGACGCGTCAAATCCACCAATAGTGTCGCTGTCCGAGAAAAGATGGTGTGAGATGTTCAAACCTCATCTCTTACATCACACCATCACACTCACTCCATCTGCCCATCTAAACAGAAAATGCTTAGGGAAAAATAGCTGGTTTTAAAATCGCGTCTCTTTGAATGAGTTAACTGCTTTGATTTACTGAATTAAGCTTTTGAAGCACAAACCAATTTTTTTTTTTTGTTTTTTTTCTTTCAAATGACATTATGAGCCGACTCTACTCGCCGACTCGACAGATAGTCGCAGGTTACTTGAGATAAACTACCTGGAGGACAAGCAAGACACCTTTGGAAAGTGGACTCGAGGGCCTTCGTGGTTTTGTAAAAGTACAAGAATGAACCCCGTGAATATGAACAGTTTGAACGTATCCATCTCTGGAAACCAGCACGCGAATCAGTTCGCCGTCTATGAGTCTCCGCTGTACAAGGACTACAGACCTCCAGCCAGAGATCTGATCCAGCTCCCCAGAGCCCTGCTCTACCTGATGATGGCCGCGGTGGTGGTGGTCGCTGTCGCTTATGCCATTGTGGGACATTTAATTAAAGACCTCGCGCATGACATCTTGGGTAAATATACTGAAAGTTGCACTGAGTAGCATGCAGTTAAATGTAGTCGAAACGAACAGGTTTTGCTGGTCAAATATTGTGTTGTTTCCAGATGGTGATAGTCAGTGTTGGGGAGTAACTAGTTACATGCAACGAAGCTATGTGATTTAATTACAAAATAAATGTAACTGTAAAATGTGACAGTTACAGAGAAACTGAGAAAAAAAAGTGTAATTAAATTACAGTTACTTATGGAGATGTTAATGATTACAAAGGGGATTACATTTAAATATTTTCACACCCACACGCACACATGCACACTTACAGATTTAATTGATTTCTTTCCCAAATTGCATTGACTGCTTTAAAATATGAGACACCAATGTTTCAGGAGTTTAGGACACAGAATATAGGACACGTGCTTATTTGGTTTGGTTTATGTATTATGCCTTATTTTTTAAGATTAACTTTGTTAGATGTCATAGCTGTGCAAAGATTTGATTTCAAAAACAGCATCATAGCTATTAAACTATATCTTGTTATGATTTTAATAAAGTAATTGAAATAGTTACACTACTTATTACATTTGAAATACAGGGTAACTTGTAATCTGTAACCTTTTACATTTCCAAAGTAACCTTCCCAACACTTGTGATATTATACAATATGTTTCAAAATTGTATTTTGACCAATAAAATGTTCAGTGAGTGAAGTTCTGAGAAAAAGATCTGCATCATTTGTTTGCACATACCATTTGATTTTATAGTGTAACGCAATGAATGACATTTAGTCAGTTTAAATGTGGCTTTTGAGGAGTGTATTTTTACATGTGCTATTTCAGGATTTAGCCTAGACCTGCTCATCCCCTTCTTATCCAATAAGCATATGCCAAAAAAAGGATTATTTTATAAGACATTAGCAATCTAGCACTTTTGCAAACCTGTTTCATATGTAATTTCCTACTCTTATTTGAGCACATCATCTAAAAATCAGAAATCATGAGAGAAACTGAAACATCTACTTCAGATAAGTGTGAAATAACATAGATTTAATCATACGGGGGAAAAAAGTATATTATATAGCAAATGACGCTTATTTTAGGACCATGAAAATCTTTGCATTGTGATGCTAAGTACATGATAATTAGGCACATTTCCTTCTTTAAAATATTTTTAAGCTTATTTAAATTAAAATCGTATCTTTTCCACTGTGATTCAGAAAATACTGTATTACTGTATTAATGATTATGACACTGAGATTAATAAAACAACAACAACAACTAAATCTGGACACTTTACAGTAATGACAATTTGAGGAAAATATGTTTGATTGTTATGAAAATATCACTGAAAAAACATAATGGCATTATAATTCATTCTGTTAAAAGTTTTCTTTCACACTAAATTCACACTGATATAAGTGATGTCATCCTTATATTTTTTGTGTATGTTTAGACTGGGCTTTGGGTCCAGATGAGGAGATCTTAAAGGTCAACAGTGAGGCGGGTGATGATGGTTCCACGCACATGCCACCAGGCCTCACACACTCCCACCCCAACGCCTTTCATGTTTGGGATCAGGACGACGTGGTCATCCCCCTCTCTCCAGTGGACAGCCCTCAAACCAGCCCCCTTTTGGCTACCATCCCTTTTATCCCTCACTTCTTCCCCTCTCCTGCTTCTCACAGTGTGCTGAATAGCCCCGCACTGCCTCAAATACACCCAGAGGATAACAAGAGCCCCACAAAGACACCACAAGATGCCTATGTCTTCCCTTCACCCAAAATGAAAGGACATAGTTCCGCTTTCTCACACATGTCATTTCATGAGAGAAGAGATGGGACTGATAAAGTTTGAACCACCGAACAATGGCTCACACTAGATTGTAGTCCATGAATTCTTAAAGGAATAGTTCACCATAAAAAGAAAATTTGCTGAATATTTACTCACTCTCAGGACATCCAAGATGTCAATAAGTTTGTTTCTTCATCAGAACAGTTTTGGAGAAATTATATCACTTGCTCACCAGTGGATCCTCTGCAGTGAATGGGTGCCGTCAGACTGAGAGTCCAAACAGCTGATAAAAACATCACAAAAATCTACACCTTATGAAGTGAAAAATGGCATGTTTGCAATAAGCAAATCCATTATTAAGATGCTTTTAATAATGAATTCGTAAATTTTCTTTAATAATTAACTTTCTCTTGTGAAAATGTTGTCTTGTCTGAATCAGGAGTGAAATATCCACAAATCAAGTACTGTTTACAAGCGAAAACATTAAAAACTACAAAACAGTTCTAAACAAATATGTTGGTGGATTTTAATGTGAGAGGACAAGAGGATGGACTTTTTCCACTGTTTATTTTATTATGGACATAATCATGGACTTTTTTTTGGCCAAAAGTGACAATTAAAAGTTAACATTCCTTGATGGATTTGTTTCTTACAAACACAAAGTTTACACTTCCCAATACGTTAATTGTTTGACTAAAATCTTGTTGATTTCTTGTGGATTATTTTTATCAGCTGTTTGCACTCTCATTCTGACGGCACCCATTCACTGCAGAGGATCCTCTGGTGAGCAAGTGATGTAATGCTAAATTTATACAAATCTTTTCAGATGAGGAAACAAACTCATCCTCATCTTGGATAGCTTGAGGGTGAGGACATTTTTATTTTTGGGTGAACTATTTTTTTAAGTTTAAATCCCTCCCTTTAAATAGATGAAATTAACTAAGAAACTTTTGGCTTCTTTGATCAATGCCCAATGCCGGTGTTGTCTGTATTTACCACAGTACCCTAAACTTTTCTATTTGACTGCAAAAGCTGGGCCTCAACCTGTGGAGCATATGAGGATGAGTGGCCTGTCCTCAAAATAAGTGCTGTTGACCCTAAATGACCTCAGTAAGCAGAGAGCAATGTCAGTCCAAGCCGCATTACTTGGGCGTGTTGCAAAGTGAGAGACTGCACAATCACGTCTGTAGGATTGTGCCAATTCAGGAGCAGCCTTCCTCCTGAAGCCAAAATAAATCCTCAGAACAGATTTAGTTCAACGCAGGATAACCAGCATATATATATATATATATATGTTTTTTCTTTTTCTGTCTTTGCCGTTTATGGTGTTGCACAGAATTAGTACTGAACCTATGGCTACTTTTGTAAGGAAAGTTAAACTGGATTGGATTTAGAATCCAAAGTGTTATTGTCAAGGTTTATTAACTAGTGGCTCTATTCAAAACAAACAAAAAAAAAAAGTTCTCCAATGTATTTATTGTATGTGTGTTCTGGCTCCAGAATTAACACTTGCAAACACCAAATTAAGTAAAAATGGTTTAGATATTTTAATATATTAATATTTTAAAAATATCTTTAATAAAATGAAACATATGGCTTCATGGTCAGTAAAATGTGTTATATATTTGATTAATTTCAGTCTTAAAAATAAAGGTTCTTTATTGGCGAACATCCATGGAAACTTTTCAATGCACAAAAGGTTATTTAGAGTGGAAAACAGGTTATTTAGATTATTAAAATGTTCTTCACATAAAAGGAAAAAAATGATTCTTTTAAGAACTGCAAAATGTACATTTTGGACCCTGGGTGTGTGTGTTTTTTACACACTGTTTTGCTTCTGTTTCAGTTGTGTTTAAGGGTTGCTGAATGTGATGTTAAGTATTGCACCATTACAGGATCAGCTTAACTGACTAGCTGGTTAAGAGCAAGAATTAAAGTGTTTAGTAAGGATGTTATCAGATTAGACTCCTCTTTTTGCCCTGTGAGTTAAACCTGAGAGAAAACCAGTGACAGATATGGCAAACATATCCACTCATGTTTTATATATATATACTGTTGGATTTTTTTTTTTAAATGTTGTCTATGATATGGATATGGTTTCCTCTTGAAGTATTAAAGTTATTTTATACATAGTCATGTACTTTTTCTGTATAAACACGCTGTCCTTGTTAATCTGTGGACTTAAATGACATCTGAATGCTGGTGAGCTAATTAGGTCACCTGTTTAGATAACATGCGCTAACTGTTACTATTACCCAAACCACATTTATGAAACTTACAATGATACACTTTTGTAAGGGTATAAAGAAATATAATGGTCTGGGCACTGTAAAAAGGACAATTAAACCTATTAGATACCGGTAGTAGTTCACGTTTAAATGCCACAGGCAAGAAATCACGCTGCAGGTGGGTAGAGAAGGCTTAGCATTACACTAATACCAGAGATCCACATAAAACTGCAAACTGACCTGCTCGTCCTCAACAGTTCAAATCTAGAAGATAGTAATGGCAGTTTAGTACAATGAAGAACAAAAACCTATAAAGAATTTTGAAGAACTGCAAATTAGACCAATGTAAGCATAATAGAATTCACATGGAAAGATCTGACATAGTTTGGAAAGAAATATAGTTTCACAAAATAATGTAAGAATGTTGTCTTCTTTTTTTTGCCTGGACTGTAGGAGTGAAAACATACCTTAAACATATGAAAACTGGGTCTTCCTCTCATGCCTTTTGCTTTACAGTGATAAAAGTAACTTGCACACTGTAAGGAACATTGCGGATTTGCTAACTGTTAAATCAGGGTTTAGCGAATAATTTAGATTAGACCAGATTGAATTGAGGACAGAGACACAGCATGTGCAGAAAGGATTAGGGCTTGCATCCTGACTGCCAATGATATTATGTGATGGCTGGGATTCGTCAGATTAAATCATGAAGCACCTTTACCTGGAAAATATATACATATATTTCAACATCTGTTAGAGCTGAATTGTAGTTTGAGAAGATATGGATTTCAAACAGCCATAAACAAATCAACATCTATATAAATGATAAGTTGTATATATGTGTGTGTGTGTGTGTGTGTGTGTGTGTGTGTGTGTGTGTGTGTGTGTGTGTGTGTGTGTGTGTGTGTGAAAAACAGCACTGTTTATTGAATAAAAACAAACTTACTGTATAGCGAAAAAAAAAAAAATTAGCCTGGCTCAAAGGTGGAAGTTTAACATTACATTTAATAAAGGAAGAAGGATTTGTCGCAGACTAACATTAATGTGGTCAACATCTGTCCAGCTCTGATTTGTTCAGGCTCATGCTGCAGGAACATTAGATCAACAATGGTTTTGGATCCATTTCAAATACAGATTTAAATCAGTTAGGGCTGGCAGTTGACCAACTTTGTGGGAGAAATGGGATCAGGTTGTGGCAAGCTATTTGTGCATTAAAGAGTCTATACTCCATAAATTGCCCCATTATAGGCCACTGCATTTTAGTTGCCCAATGTTAAAATCACTTGTTTCAAGCAACTTAAAACTGTCTCACAAATAACTTCTGAAACTGTAATATCAGAATGCATCAACTAATTAAGAGGCACTATGGACGAGAAAAATGCATAGTTTAACAAATATAGAAAACCCTTATGATGGCCACAAGGGACGAAGAGATTAAAACCAAATTAGTGTTGACAGGTAGTGCTATAGCAGTCAACAGTGACAACACAATTAGAAAAAGTTCAATTGCAAACTACAAAGAAGCACACTCAATGGACCACAAGAGTACTTTAAAGGAGTTATTTAATAATCACTTTAAAACACTTACAGGTTCTCAGGACAAACAAAACATTTATTGGTTAAACCATTTAAAAGTCTAATCTATAAATACTTAAGCATTCAAAGAGTGCATTTTTTAATATTGAGCACATCTAATTAATAGCATAATGCTAAAAGAGTAAAACTGGATAAGAACTTCAAACATAGTTGTCCACTCCGGAAAGATTGTCACGCTTTTTAAGAACAGCCCTGTAGAGAGAGGTTCCTCTAGCCTGGATAAAAGTAACAGTCATCTCTCTCTTGTTAACCTCCACATGGGCAAAGCCACCCAGGGTGCCAGCATCACCATTGAAGAACTTGAGGTAACCTCGAGGAACCTGGTTTCGGTGCCGCACATCAGGATCCATAAAGTTACCAGCTCCACTAACCACATAACCAATACCAGACTCCTTGATGTACTATAAAATGGAAAAGAGGAAGTCACATACAAAGTTGACCCAAACTGAACCTTATGAAAAGGCTTTATGACCTACTTGTAGATTGTGATCATGGCCACACAGGTAAGCAGTAGCCTTATACTTCTTAAGCAGTGGTCTCAAGTTCTTCAGCAGACAGTCGGTTGGCCCATGCTCTGATATGGACCATACCGGATAATGGCCAGCCACCAGGAGATAATCAGCCTTAGACTTTGCCAAACGTTCCTGAAGCCACAGCAGCTGTCTGTTGGCCTGAACGCTACTTCGGGGACCTCGGGGCTGCTGGTCAAGGAAGTCATCAGAGTTTCCACACAGCAACACAGTGTCCAGCATGATGATGGTCAGTGTGCTGTCTGTTCGAGGAATGCGGAAGTTCATCTCATAATAGTAGTAGGGGAAGTGCCTTGAAGATGGAAGAAATTAAAAATGGCATATTTGGAATAGAATAGGGCATCTGCAAAAGTCTACACACCGGGCACAGCTGCACGGACAATAGAATTAAGTTGCAAACCAGCTTAAGAGCCAGGAAACCAAACTCAATTAGACATGGAGGCCTAGACACATTGGCTCACGTACCATCTCTTTGACTTCTGGCTGTACTCAATTTGAGCAAGGACGTTTCCTGCATGGTCGTGATTGCCAGCAATGACATACCACGCAATATAAAAACAATCATCACCACATACTTCAACAAACGTGACCTACAAAGAGAATTAAAGTACCATGGCCTACATTAGGTGGAAGACTAGACTAGGAGTGTCTAAACCTGTTCCTGGAGATCCACTGTCCTGCAGAATTTAGCGCCAACCATAAACACACCTGAACCAAAATAATCAAAGTCTTCAGACTCACTAGATATTTCCAGGCAAGCATGTCGGAGCTGGTTGAAGCCAAATTCTGCAGGATACTGGCCCTCCAGGAGCAAGACTAAATATCCCTATATTAGACAAGACAGCGTAAACTCTTTGACACCAATTTGCACTTTTTACAACTAGAAATGGTCATACCAATACTCAACCACTTTTGTTGAGTTGGCATTTGACATTTCAGCAGTAGACCTAGTTTATCATAGGATTCAGGCTCTCATTAACAAAAGATGCATAAAAAAATCCTGCATTTACAAATCTCAAGGGATCTAAACACTAGAAACCAAACCTGGAATCTGGGGTCATTGACGTCACTGACGCCCTTATAGTAGAAGTTGTCACCAAGTGCTAAAATGAAGTCTGCGCCCATCTGAGAAGCAGTTTTGGCCATCATGCGTGCAGTGGCCTTCTCTATAGGGGTAATATAAGGAGGATATGGCAGACCACCCCAGTCCCCCAAAACCAGGAACCTGATAGATGACTTGTTACCTGATGAAGGCAATAAAAGAGCAAAGAAACACTCAAGATATTACAGATAATTAATACAGAGGTTTAGAGCACAACTGACAAGTTCTTAAGCATTTAACATAAATCAATGCCAACTCACTTCCTTTAGCTTCCAGGTCAATGAATGAGGAGTGGTAGCAGAGGACCCCAGGTAGAGCAGTTAAAAACACCAGCATTAGTGGTGACGCCATCTGTACAAAAAGACAGAAACAACATTGTGTAAAAAGTTAACCACCCATTTCTCACAAAAGCATAAAACCTGAAACAACACTGACTGAAAACTGAGACAACACTAAGAACTGAAACTACACTGAAGTGTCAAATTCAAGTAATCTCATGATACTGAAAGCACATAAACCAGCAGCTTTTGCTCTTTGAGGAACCTCTCTCTACACCTCATACCCATCTACAGCATTGGCTCGATAATTTTTTCATTCTGATCACCAATAAGCCATGCCTTGATTTCAGTTAAAACTGTTTTCTTTTACCCCGTTAACCATCTTAACCAATGGGATGGTAGAAACACTGCAGCTGAATTCTGAATAGTACACTAGCATACCACTCTTACTATTTCTGTCATATCTGTAGTGTGCTAGTATGCTATTTTGCATGCATACACATACATATACAATTTCCCAGTGATAGTGATAGTTTTAAAGTGTCATAACGATGGCATAGTTCAGTTGAAAAAGGGAACCGTATCATAAAAATCCAGATTAAACTGTAACTGAGAAACAGATAACAAAGTTGTGATTATTAAACAGACATTATGATTATCTACAGCAGATAAAAAGACTCACAATGAATAAGTGGCTTAGTCCTTGAAGTATCCTTGTGTGTTATCCCTTCACTGAATGCTCTGTTTCCTATCATCCACTATATATTAGGTCTCATATAGGGATGGGTGTGTGCATGTGACCAAAGCATGCAGGCTAAGCATGTTCCTACTGACTCAATGACCACAGATGCATGTGACCAAATGCATTTGTTTCAAACACACCTAGTAAGACTAACGTTCCACCTTTTTACTTCTCTTCTGTCTCAGTACAGAATTTTCTAAAATTGTCATTTTATGCCATAGCATTTATAACTGTTTTTTTTTATTAATTACTGGAATGAGAGAATTGGTTGATAAGAAAGCGATCTAATCAACCAAAAGCAAAAAGCAATTTTGTGCATTAATGAAATGAAATTCTGACAGCTTATAATGTAAATCCATGAGAGTATAACAGACTACTTACACAAAATGTAATAATGTCAGTTGTCAATCTGTATCTCCCAATAATGTCTTTGTGAAATTATATTTAAACACTTAGTTTTATGCTCTGTAGTTTTATTTTAGTGAAAAATGTAATGCAGTACAATACAATGACAGAGAGATGCACAAATAAATGTTTCTCAAAAGCCAATGATAAATATTTTAATATATATATCATATATCTCATCTTTTTCGCCTGCACTTAACCAACTAATACTAGTACTTACCTTTTCTTTTCCATCACATTCATACACAAAAAAAAAAAAAAAAAAAAAAAAAAAAACTAACCCTGGCTACATGTTCTGTACTAGACTAACTGAGACTTGTCATAGCACTTTTATACCGTTATTGTTCTCTTGTTGATCTGATTGTTTCTACTGTTCTCATTTGTAAGTCGCTTTGGATGAAAGCGTCTGCTAAATGATTAAATGTAAATGTAAATGTAAAATGTAAAATGGTGTATGGAACTATGAGCTTGTTTCACAGTTTCTGTTAAATAAAGCAACAAGAAAGCAATTAAAAATAGAAAAAAATTGTTTATTCCTGCACAGGTCAAAGATATGACATATAACATCCACCCCAGAGAAACAAAACCTTTTGCACTGGCCTATTTAACAGCAAAAAGCTACATTCTATGTATAAGACGATACCAAGATTAAACCGAATAACGCAAATCAAACCTCTTAAAAATACAAACAAGAAACAGCTGAAATGGTTTCAATGAAGTAAACATCAAAGTCTGCGTTCAATGTCCACATTCAGTACAAAAAACAAAAACGGAAACCTGCTAAAAACTTTGAAGCTAAACAAGAGGATGTACATAAATATACCTTTTGGGGAAAGAAAAGAATTATGTGACAATTTCCATTTGAGTCACACCAACCATTTAGGCACAGACAGAAAACAACTTCCATCCTGATGTAGTATTTCCTGAAACTAGTGGTGAATCAAAACCATGCTAATTCTGTTACTGAGGTGCAGTTCCAATGGCAAAATTAACACAAAACAGTATAAAAATCTCAAAAGGTTTAGAGCGAATGTTTCAATTCATGAGACAGGACACTGTTGGCTATAGAATTATAGAAATGACTTCGCAATTGTTTGAATGAGCATCCGTACATTACTGAGCAGGGAGACCAAACGTGTTATGTTTATCTGTATGTGTAGTCTGTGCTATTGGCTCCACTGCTGTAGCCGCCCAGGTTGGGGTAGGCGCTCTGGGTGAAGCTATAGCTCTGATTTGTTGTTCCAGGGGGTCCGAATGTTGCTGTACCAGGTGGTCCATTGTATGCTATTAAGAAAAAAGAAAAAGATAGTTTCAGATAGTTGTGGGTTAAACGCATATGATTACACAGCATGTAAGCATTCAAACTCACCTGCATAATTGTAATCAGGTGGACCCCCCATACCCATGCCAGGCCCTTGATATCCGTAGCCGTAATCTGGTCCAACAAGAGGAGCTTGCTGATTTGTTGTTTTGCTCTGGATTTGATTTTGAGTCTGATTCTGGCCCTGATTGAGGGGTTTTTTGAACTGTGAATAGGATTGGGTGTATTGATTATAATAGCCAGTCACTGGTGGTGGTACAGCTTGGTATGTGGACGCGCTGATGGTGGAGGTTGCAGACTGGTCCTCCTGGGGATTCACAGGTGTGCTGGAGTTGGTAACAGACTGGGCTGGGGTCAATCCAGCAGTAGTGGTTGAGCCTGGAGAGACAAATTGATAGAAAATAAAAGTTAAGACGACATCCACATTAGAGGCATAGGTAACATGCATTTGTAATCTACATTTACCTATGCAAATAAGCTCCAGTGGAGTTACTTACATACATACAGGTTCAAAAGTCTATGATTTGTAAGATTTTATTTTTTTTAAAAGTCTCTTATGCTCACCAAGGATGCATTTATTTAATTAAATACAGTAAAACAATATTATAAAATCTTAGAATTGAAAAACTTTTCCATGGAAATATTTTATATATATATATCTGTTCACCTCCAGAAATATATATATATATACACACACGTTAAAAAAAATTCCTGACAAAGCTGACTTGACTTTGCCTAAAAAAAATTATTTTTTAATTTATTATAAAATAATAAATATAGTATTTAAAATAAGTATTAAACATTAGTATCCAAAACAATATTTTTGCCCAGTACTAATGAGCACTGTGTATGATGTAGCATTTTTTTCTTCTTCCTCAGCATTAATGGTGATAATCTAACCATGGAAATCAAAACAGTGATGCTAAATGAGCTAAACTGTCAAACAAGATGAGGTTAATGCCTTTCATGCTGTTAGTGTACCTGCAAACTTTCCAGTGTTGAATCCTCTTCCTCTACCTCTGCCTCTTCCTCTACCTCGATTGCCTGCATTGTAAGGCACTCCAGCCATACCATAGCCCTAAAGAAATAAAAACTTTTTATACCAAAGGACAAAACGATATTAAACTTTAGACCAAAGAACAAAACAAAAAATTAGGAAAGAAAGAGGCCAAGAGAAGATGTTGCCTTTACCATAGGAGGGAATTTCTTTTTCTTGAGTGGGTCTGCAGGAGAACCTTCTGGAAAAAGCTGTTCTAATGCTGCAAGTGCTGCGTTGGCTTTGGCTAATTTCTTATTTGATCCAGAGCCCTGGAATTTCTGTCCATCAACTTCCACCTGAAAGAGGCCAAAAAATAAATAAAATAAAAAACATGCACATGAGATATAATCAGAACTATAACCTATTCTATTGGAAGTGAGACAGCAGGAAAACAGTAGATTTAAACAGCAGAACTGTCCTCATGCTTACTAAAGGAGGTCACCATTAGACACAGAAAAAAACAGTTGCTGAATTGTGGATGACGCAGGTTGCATTTCTATGACTCACAGGAATATAAAGATAGACAGAATATTGGTGTTTAAGCCACAGGACACTTTTTTCCAAAAGTGAATGCAAACACAAATGGATAATATTTTAATGATTTTTTTTATTTATTGAAGTGACAGCATATTAGCAAAATTATAGCATGCCACATAACCTATAACTTCATATGGTGAATAAAAATGGGAAGCAGGGCTAACATTACAGTCCCTCTACAGTAATTCACATACAGAGCTGTCGGGACCGTAGATTGCCAGGAAATTTCAGGCTTTTAATATTTGTCCTTATATATTTACGTCAAATTTCAGGCTATTATGATGGCAGATATGCTACTTACGTGCTCAGACGACATATTCAGGATATACACCTTGTAGGACTTTTTGCTTACTATCAGTGACATTGTTATAGCTAGTCAGATTGGTGCAAGCATAGTTAAACCTCAAACAATCATATTCACCAGACCTTTACTCCGCACAAATGCTTAGTTTTATGTTTGAACCACAGATATCAAAAGCGAGCCAATAATTTCATAGTGTACCTCTAATAACACAGTATATTGAAAAAAGACGCATGAAACATGGATAATATTTAAACAATTTATTCATAAAACCATTATTTACTGTTGAGTTGCTCATGTTGACTTTGACCAGGTTCCTAGAGAAAAGAAAGAAGGTCCGTTTTAATAACGGATAACTATTCATTTATGACGAGTGAATACTGCTGATCTACTGTTGATGAATTACTGCTAATATTTGCTTTGATGATAGTTGCTTTGCAGTGTTATTATTTCTTTAGAAAATAATTGAGAGTGTACATATGTTGATTGCTTTATTCTATGCGATTTTGGGTTACACCTGGGACTTCACATTTTTGGGACTCCTGTAGCCTCTATTGACTCTTACAGCGCATATAAACAGACAAAAAATAAAAAAATAATTTAACAAATTCAGTATTTTGATCTTACAATAATTGGCAGATTAATCTAAAATGTTCCCTTGTTTTCAGTCTTCAGTGTCACATAATCCTTCAGAAATTATTCTAAAATGCTGATTTGCTACTTAAGAAATGTTGAAAGCATTTTTGCTGCTTAATATTTTTGTGAAAACTGTGAAACATTTCTGTTTGCCTCGGTCACTATGCAGTGTACCATTGCTTCCTCACTAAGTACCAACCTATGTGTCTTCATAAAACATCAGAAAACTAAAAATGAAATGTTCAAAGCAGAAATTGAAAAATTTCATGATCTATTTGCTGTCACTCATGCCCATGCTACAGTACAATTCAGAACAGTGTTAAAGAACTCCAGCTGAGGGTGATATTGGCAGCACTGTGACGGGGAACATTTGCATGAATTTTCTTAGTGACTTTTAAAGTACAAGGACACTAGCTCTAGTCAAAATAATAAACTAGCTTTAGTCAACATGTCTAACCTCGATGGTGAAGGTCTTGTCATTGAAGCGTCCCTTGACAGAGGTCAGTTCATATTTCAGACTTCTCCGCTTCTCGTTGAGCTCCATGACGGGATTCTTGCCATGTTTGGTGAGGATGGGGCCACCCTGCAAGACGAAGTGGAACCAATCAAGCCAAAACTATTTCCTACAGTCTACAAAGGCATCAAACCCCAAAGCTATTCAAGGAGGCTCAATCTTTGGATGCTAACCTCAGTGCCGTCCTCAGACCCTGTAGGAGTGGTTTCATCTGACCCGGTGACCACAGGCGCAGCAACAGACTGGCTCTTAATTTCATCAGCAGGCTTGGCCTCTGACGGCAAGGGCACACCTAATTCTTGCAGAACCTGTGTGTTGTGGACATGGCATAGACAACTGAAATTCACACAATGTTTATTTCACACTTATTAAAGACCACAACCCTGGAAAATGTTATCTGTGTAACAGCTACATGTGGCATCTAGAACAAAGTTTCTTTCAAACTTGTGACTTTCAGCAGACTCACTTTCTGGGCAACATGAAGTTTGGCGCTGCGTTTGGAGGGGCCTGTAGCCTCATAAGTTACTCCATCCACCTCTACAGCCATTGTGAACTGAGGTTCATGTTCAGGCCCAGTCTGTGATGCCAATTTGTAGAGGGTTCCAGGTCGCAACTGGTTCAGCTTCATCAGAGCATTTGCTGGTTCATGCCTTTCTGCCGGGAGAACACACAGGTGTTACGGAAAAAAAACATGGCTGACTTTATATACAATAAGTATTTAAAAAAAAAAAAGGTATACTGTATTTTTCTACAATGCATTAAATTGGGGATACACAATATTAGCGGAATGTTATCTGATTTGAAAGCAGCGGCAGCCTCCCCGAGGTCCTAGTGCCCATCCGGTAAGGCCTTTTATTTATTTAGGGGACGCTGTAGGCTTAAGCCCCATTCACACCAAGAACGATAACTATAAATAACAATATTAGCGTCCACACCAGTGAACGATATCGTCTGTTTATTCTAAGAGCAAACTCGTCTGCCGCTTTAAATTCTCCAGCTCATTACAGCAGGATGGATTCTGATTGGCTGTCAATTTTTTATTGTTTATCAGCTGGAAAAAATAGTTCTGAAAGTGATTCCAACGATATCGTTTCTCTGTGCCTTTATCATCATAGCTGTGGTGTGGACTCTGCTATTCTTTAATATTGAGAATGATTTTTAGAACTACATCCTTATCGTTATCTTTATAGTTATCGTCCTTGGTGTTTATTTGTAATAAAACGAAAAGTAAAATATATAAATAACATTAAAATGTTAAGGATGCAACTGCATTGGTCTGATTTTATTATAGTAATTTTCAAAGCATTCATTTACTCTCATTACAAGTTTTTGCACAAAACTAACTAACTAACTAACATTAAAATAATTTGTTTGTAATCTCTGCACAGGAGAGAGTTACTGTTGATTCCAAACAAAAGGAAATACATCCAATATCATTCATCCCTACATTTTATTAAATATATAAAATTAGTGCAGGGTAACAGAAGTGGATGATGGGATAGAGACTGAAATTGAGATGTATACCTTTTCTTGGAAACTTTGGCCTCATTTCAAGATCCCCAGCATCATAGACTTCCCTTGGCCTCTTTACTGGGATATCAGTCACTGCAATTTAATTAAATGAAAGGAAGAGATGTGGCATTATAATAGGTCAACAGACACGGAAAACAGGTTTTTCTTTGCTCTTATGAAATAAAACCAAACATAATACATCGCAAACATATTAGGATTCAAAAAGCAAAGGTCTCTCTCCAGTCTAACCAAAAAATAACACACACACAAAAAAGCATCATTCACTAATTAACATTTTACATTCAATGCATTCAACCCAATGTGAAGTACACCAGTAGTTTTTATACAGGTTATGCAATCCTAATAGGTGTCATTTTCATACAAATGTTTAAAGATACAAAAGCTAGCATAGCCTATTTAATTGTAACTGTAATAACTGTTGAACATTACAAAAAGTCACATTGGTACCTCTGTTTTGTTCGCTGAGCAATCTAGCAGCTTTGGAATTGAGGCGGTCCATTCCAAGAACTTTGTAAAGTTGCCCAAAAGCTGACAGTCTTAAGGCAAACTAGAGGTGAGAGGAAAGCATCAAATTAAATGTTAAAGAACTAAATGGGGTTTCACCAAAGTTTGGAAACTTTGTAAATGTATCAGCTATAATAACCATCTGGCCTTAGTCATTTACTCTCATGTTGCAGTATTTTTTTTACCTATCATCAAAAAAAGAGATTTTATAGTTTCATCGCAGTGTTTACAGAGCTTTGGTTGAGGAACAGAAAGAAAAAGAAAGCACTGTACAATGATTACCAAGTCCTGATATCTCATTTTTGTTCTGCATTTTTGTTCTGCATATTTGAGCGCTGCATCATAGGTGAATATTTTCAGTGAATAAAATAATTTATTTACATTTAACTTTTTCTGTCACTTTTTTATTGATTTGAAATACATGGTCACAATGAAGTTATTTTACAGAAAACAGCTGTATTAATTTTCATTGTGCTCCACAATAAAAAGCACCACCATATGGGTTTAGAAAGACATTGTGCCAAGTAAATAATAACCATTTTCATTTGTATAGTTTCTAGACCATTACACTGTAAAGAAGTCAAACTATAGTGTTGGACTGCAAGTAACCTGTGCACTCTGAGTAATGTCTTCTCTCTGTTGCAGTGTAAGATGGGCACCAGCATCAGTGCTGTCTCGCTCACAGGGATCAGAAATGCCTGGACCACCTGTAGAGAAGAGCCATGCACAGTAGATGACTCAAAACACCAAAAGTCACTCAGAAACAGAGACAATGCTTTGTTTCAGTCTTTACCCTCCATTAGTATCCCTGATGCAAGACACTCCAGAACTCTCCGGAATGCCTCTCCAGGTCCCAGCAGCCTCTCGCTGGTTGAAATGGCCTTCTGACAGAGCAGCTCAAGAATCTGCCGAAAAACATAGGATTAAAGGGACAGACTCAAAAAAGTGACCTTAAAGTGACTTACCCCCATGTGGTTCCAAACCCGTAAAAGCTTTGTTTGTCTTCGGAACACAATTTAAGATATTCTGAATGAAAACTGGGAGGCTTGTGACTGTCCCATAGACTGCCAAGTAAGTTACAGTGTCAAGGTCCAGAAAAGTATGAAAGACATCATCCGAATAGTCCATCTGCCATCAGTGGTTCAACCGTGACATTATGAAGCAACGAGAATACATTTTGTATGCGAATAAAACAAAAATAACGACTTTATTCAACAATTCCTTTGTCAACAGTCTCCTCTGTGTCTCTCCATATCACCGTATGCTGTTTGCGCTGGATTTACATGTATTTAGCTTTGATTTGAAAGAAAACAGCGCATCCTTGTGGCACGGCTGATACAGAATAGCATACAGTGATATGGAGAGACACAGACTGTTGACAAAGGAATTGTTGAATGAAGTCACTATTTTTGTTTTCTTTGCCTACAAAAAGTGTTCTCGTCGCTTCATAACGTTACGGTTGAATCACTGATGGCAGATGGACTATTCTGACGATGTCTTTCATGCCTTGACAGTGTTACTTACTTGGCAGTCTATGGGACAGTCACAGGCCTCCCGGTTTTCATCCAAAATATCTTAAATTATGTTCCGAAGACAAACAAAGCTTTTACGGGTTTGGAACGACATGGGGGTAAGTGATTAATGACAAAATTTTCATTTTGGGGTGGAGTATCCCTTTAATGTTAATAAATGTCTAATTGTAAAGATATACTGCTTTGTTGTTTTTGAGGTGACTCACCCATCCTTTGAGCGGGGCCCACGTTGAAACACGGTTACACAAGTCACGCAAGATCCGAATCACGATGACACATGACTCAAGCTCGGACACTTTAGCCTGTTAACCCAACAAATAGCAAACCTGTCAACACATTATCATGCATCTTCAAAGAACTTTTAGATGCTTTTTAGAGGACGTTTTGTATGAAGCAGATCAATCTGGCCAAATTATAGTTTCTGACCAATAACGAACAAATTGCAACCTGGGGAAGATACATGTGACATTTAAACGGAAACAGGTTATGCGCAATTCAGTTTAAAGCATTTTCTGACGTTTCAAAATTCAAGCAGGCTTAAAAAGCAGTTTTCAGAGAAGCTTAATGTGCAAATATGTATTTTCCCCAGGTCAAAGGTCAGACTAAGTTACAAGTCGACTTTTAGACAAATAAAGACGGGATGCAAACCTGGAACCACTTGGCCTGGCGGAGAGACGCCAGAGAAGTCAGACATTTCTGCCTGTCCAGAGCGTCCTGCGGAGAGCTTTCCGCACACGGTTCTAGTGACGAATGGAGTAAGAAGACAAGGTACAATTTGACCAAGGGGGGTTCTGTCATCTGGCCAGGGGGTAGACGCAGTTTTCCCATGCCCACAGGCAAGAGGAAGAGGGGGAACTGTTTGGAAAGTCATCTAACACAAAGCATAGTATGCAACCCTGTCTGTCTGAACAGCGATTAATCTCCTTTAAAAACACTCTACTTCTACAGACATTTCACCCTCCTCTTCTGTAGGTCAACTGCGTCCCCCCTTCCGAGACAGAGAGTTTCCAGTTGGTCAAAAGTCCAGCGCCCCTAAAGTTGACAAACTAGAAGGCTTGGTTGAGAAAGTCAATTTGCACCCACAGGCAACAAAACAATACCTTAATTTAAATGAACTCAGATGTAAACAGGGTAAATACTGCAGCAAAATACAAACTGAATCTGTTCTAGACGAAAGCACACAAATGCATGTTACATAAAATAAAACTAAATGCAATTATCTTAACCATTACAAAAAAATATACTCTTACCACTGTAACAAAAATAAGAATAACAATTACATCTTAAAATATGAGCTTGTTGATTCCATTTTTGCTGCAATGCAAACCCTTCGTACAGCTTTAGAGGTGACGTTCGGATATGTCAATGTTCAACAGTAAAATGTTGAACAATAGCGAAGACAATACTTCTAACATTTAAAAGGCTGAAAGCACACAGTATTTGGCTCAGAAGGAACCACCACACATTTGATGCAGCAGGAGGACTGTACTGCAGGACTTTTATTTTCATTCCTCCGATGTACTGAAGGTCTTTTAGGTCCGTAAAAGAAAATGAGTGAGATCATACCTCCAGATGCCTCTTTTTCAACCTGCTCCCTGACCACAGGTGAGGTCAGATGGATACTCAGTTTCAGAATTGACTCCTTTGGGCTAGTAACAATAATAGCAGCATCTTGGATCGATGGAGTGACGACGTATTTCTCCTCAGTAACATCCTTTCATTGAGGAAAGTGAGAGGAGAAACTGCATGTCAGTTTAATTTTTCATAAATACTATATTGAAAACAGCTGTGCTGCATAATATTTTTGTGGAAACTTTGTTGATGAAAAAGTTCACAAAAGCAAATATTTGAAATTTAAATTTTGTAATATTATAAATGTCTTCCTGTCACTTGATCAATTTCATGCATCCTTACTAAAAAGGATTAATTAAAACTTTTGAACATTAGTGTCAATTTTATAATGCTTTCAAATACCAATAAACCATAGTGTTCTCATCTCTCTTGAACATTAAAACACATTCTGCATAAAGATGGCAGAGCTTTTTGCATTTGAATACATTATGCTCATGTTTCATGAATGAAGAAGCACAATAGATGACAAAAGCAAGTATTCAAATTTTCTATAATAATAAAAAAGGGTGAGAAAAACCTTTATGAATTCTGAGAGTTTTCCCGAGATCAGCCTGAGCAGAGAACTGGTAGGCATATCCCTGCAGAGCAGCACCAACTCTAACTCCAAGTCATCTTTCAGCAGGAGTCCTTTAGCAACCAGGCCCACTCTCAAAACACCACGCAGTTTACTTTGAGGAGAACCACTGCGAGGAAAACAGCACAGACTCATGAGGCTATACTTCCACCAGAACTGTAACGTAAATTAGCCTGCAATTGCTTAAAAGCAGTGATGGCCGCTTTTGAAACACTGCTTCATGAATCAACTTTTCGAAACAGTGGTTCGGAGTGCATATCAAAAGGCCAAAGTCACATGATTTCAGTAAACGAGGCTTAGGGGGGCGATCTCTGTGAACCCCTGCATCAGTGTCTATGGTTATACATGGTATTATCAATTATTAATGAGACGTGTGTAATTAAAAGGATGAGTAGTAGTTAATAGTCTCTTGCGTGTTTTGACAAGCTCTCCATAAAACAAACAAAACAAGCCCTTGCAAATTAATAATAATTATTTTAAAGATGCATAGGTATATTATACAGACATATTATTCATTTTTTAATGGTATTTTATTACTTTGACTGCATTTAATATATTATACTTTCAAGAAAACGTTTTCATTGGGTTTATAAAAGGTGTTTTTAGCATGTTTTGGTCTAAGTTTTTGTTGCATTTACACCGTTTTGACCAGCAGGCGTCACCAGCTTGTGGTGTTTCCAATGAATCACTTTGCGAAGCAACTGGTTCACTTTATTTGAAGCTTCAAAATGGTTTGTGTCTCTCATCACTACTAAAAAGTAAAATGAAGTGCACCGACATGCTCAGTTTTAAAAACTCTTAATAAATTAGGGCAGGTGATTTCCATAACCAACAACCATACCTTCCAGCATCAGCGGCACTGCTCTCTTTTTCATTTAACCAATTAGAGACCGACTTCAGGGCACACTCCACATTAGACACCATGCACTGCACTGCATCCAGCTGCTTTGCTGATGGGTACACAGTTGTGTGCTTGGCCTTCACATAGCGATCCTCATTCACAAACGTTCGCTGAGGAGGTGGCCCCATTGGTGGCCTAGTTGGTGGCCTCATTGGTGGAAGCTGTTGAGAAACGGAAGAGTTGAACTGATGACACTTGATTCAAAACGATGCCTTTGCACTTCCTCTGTTCTTATTTTATCTGTGTTCTTATTACAGTCTTCTGTAATTTTAAGCAAAGAACTAGAGGAAGAACAATAATGAATTTGCACTGTAAAAGTAATATACATCCATGTAACATACTTCTGGGTGCAGATTCTCCTCCTCCCATTTCCTGTACTCAACAATATATTGGTTGTACTGCCTGAGGTCTTCTTCATAACACAAGCAGTCATACCAATAACGCAACTCTTCATACCTGCAACGAGAATATAGTGTTATTGCATCTTTATATGCCACAGATGCCCAAACAAGTGCCGACAGGCCAAAGTTGGCCAGTGATGACTTTTGATTTGACCAGCCATGCCATGTTACAAAAAAAGGGGGGCATTGAATCGTGTGTTCATTTTTCACTTTCCACAACATTAACTTTTTGTCTTTGCTCCTCAATCAAGATTTCTGATTTTCCACATCACATTTGTGAATGCTGGACAAAACACTGAAAAGTCTGTATAATAGAAGCTGCACAAAAAGAATTTTCTAGCAGATTTTTAAAGAAAATTTAAAAAATTATCCTCATTTACAATAAGAATTCATTTATATAAATATAAAAATCACAATTATTAATTTCCTTCGCACTTACAGGTTTTCTCCAAGGCAATGGAAGATTTTTTAGAGCATTCCCAACATGACACTTTTGAAGTATGATGAACTGTAAAAACAGACTGTGTTTACCGGTCGTAGTCCTGCGGGTGGAGGCGGTAACCCTCCTGCATGAGATTATCCCAGTACAGCAGCTCCTCGTAGGCCTGGTGCTCGTCCCAGGCAGGTGGTGGTCGAGGTGGAAGAGGTCCTTCCCTCCGCCTCGGAAAATTCCCCAATTGAGCCATTTCCTTCAAGCAATCACCTGCACACAAGTCGCACGACGCTCACAGTAAATAAGCGCTTCTAACGGACGCCCATGAAAACACGCAGAAGTTTAAATCATCACCGAGTTGAGAAGCCAGTCAATTAATATAAATGGTTCCTTGCGGACTGTTTGTTAAAACTGAAACTCCATAAAACTGCAAATAACAATAATGAAACACGTGTTCATAACAAAAACAAACAAAAACATCTATCGCGTCTCTACAAAACATCATGTATCAGTGAAGCACGCTAACACGCGCACTTCGTTTGAAACAACGAATGACGCAAAACGACGATTCATATTTACCTGCACAGCTTGCTAGTATTACCAAAACTTGTAGACGTCTTTAAGATCACGTAGATTTTAATATCGCGTGTCCTTGTATTTCTCTGCAACGTTAAACAGATTTGTTGTACTCACCATTCACTCCGTTTGCTCAGTGGAAGCGTAGAAAGCTCCACTTCCGGGCCACGCGCTGACCCCGCAGCGCATGCGCACTAAAATTTCGCCGCGCCTAGCGGAGGCATGTGGAACTCCATTAACGCCACATTTGTGAACAGAAAGTAAAATACTTTATACACTCTGCAGGTATAATTCATAGATCATTCCTATTATGCAGTGCATTTTCATCTTTGTTTGTTTGCGGTAGGTTGTCACATCACTATTCAAATTCGTCAATAACAATTAGCCTTCTGTACAGTAATTTGTTGTTATATACCCTTTTCCAGCTGTTTTGAAATGTTTCGTGTCTAACAACTGTATACATTTTTCTGAAAAGCCTGTATTAAACTATTTAATGACATCTTACTCCGTATATTACAACGTTGACTCGATCTTGAATAACTAATTAATTAAAATGAATACATAATCAGTGATCATTAACAGTCCTGGTGGTTATTATTATTATTCTAGCTTTTCCGATTTTCTGTTTGTTAAATTATTTCTTTGAAGTTTGAGCATGGTTTAGTGACATTCATGCATCAAATTAGTTATGAAATAAATAAATAAAAATATAAAACTGATTTCATAGGTAATTCAGATATAATACATTTGGTTTTATTATAATGGTTTTCAATGTAAAAATAACAACATTAAAAGCCTCCAGAAAATTGGAGGGATAACACAAGAAATAAATTATATAATATTATGAACATAATTATTTACATAAACATAAGGGAAAACTGTCTTCCCCGTCTGCAGGGGAAAATAATGTTCACCACATAAAATTACGAGTTCACCTCATAGTTAATATATTGTTGATGATCATGCTATACAAAAGTTTTGAGGTGAACAAGTATTTTCAGTAAAACAAACATTCAAATATTGTGTGTGCCTCTTGTCACTGTCATGTCGGTTTTCATGCCCAGGGCTCTCATCATGGGGAACAACTGGGGACATAAAACATTGTCCCAGACCTAAAGATACAAACAACAGTGGCTGAGAATTAATGCTTCAATTACTAACTCTAATGTATTTTCTGTATTGAAGGCCCAAGACAGCAAATAATTGCTGTTCTCTGTTACACTGGCATGAATGTTTCCAGCCAAATTCTTCTTATTAGTGCTTCACAGGGAGGAAAAGGAATGTTCATCTCATGCTTTATTCATCTTTGTGCAAATTTGCTTAAATAAATACATTCTTAACATAGAGAGTGCAGCACATGTTGTATTAAAGGGGTCCAGTGAGATCCTCTATGGCCTCCTGTTTTTATTTACGTACACTTAGACTCTACTGACATGAGTCTTCTCAGAGCTGGGAAAGGAATGGATCTCCCAGCAGCGAAAAGTGCTTTTCTTAAAGTCTCTTTGCCGTTTAGTGATGAGGTAAATCTTTTGGAGGACAGAACGACGAAGAAGAATGTAGACCCATGGGTCCAGTATCTGGTTCCAGGACGCTATCCGCACCCCCATTATCATTAGGGTCTTATAGGTGGCGATGTCATCTCCAATAGAGCCCTCATACGACTGTTTCACTGTAATTAGGCCAACAATCTAGAGTTAAGAGACAAAGACAAAACACCATAAGGATTATGATTATGACAAAATTTCCAGATCCAAGAAATGCATAATCCAGTCTATTAAAATATTAGGTGCTTTCCAGTTCATGTACTTATAGTATTCTATCCCATTTTGTTATAAATTGTGTGTCAAGAAAAAAAGAGATTTAAATATCTTGAGTTTGATATCTTGAGTAATATGCTTAATTTAAAATAATAATAATAGTAATATTTAGATACAGAAGGCCATTTCTGCATCAAAGAAAAAAATGAAAAGTTATTTTAAAATAAGAAATAAAGAAATCAAGTTATAGTGTGAAATATAAAGCTGCAGTTTTTTACTCTGTGGCATCAATGGCCTTCTATTCATTTGCTCAAACTTATCTTTATAGGACACTAAGCCAACAGTGATATATGGAGTACCGCATTATTATCCACAGATTCAAAACTTACTCAGAAGTGATTAAGTTGTTGGAAATGCATAAAAATAGGTCACAGTAATGATTACTCTGTGGCTATTTGAGATACTTTCTGTGGTTTAAGCACATTTTGGATGACAGAAACAGCGCTTTTGTTGCCAAAGTCTTGTCACATTTTTTCAAGAATATCAATGAATGTAAAGACTGTCAATATAAAGATGCAAAAAATCAGAGCAAAAATGTGGGTAATTAATCTGTACATTAACCAAACTTGTCTACTACATATCTGCTTAAGGTATATAGTCTTTACTTACACATATTTATTAGTTTATTTTATTATTTGTATGCATTTTCCATGTGTAAGCCCTATTTAAATGATTTAATTTTATCTATGATGTATGTTTTCATGCTTGGTTTTACTGATTTTAACTTCAGTGTGTTATTTTAGTAATTTTTCTTTCTTTTTTTCCCTCAAAACAGATGTCATGTCTGTACTGGTTTTAATCTTATACCAGCATTTTCATGACCGGGCCCCACTAACCCACAGGCTTGCAGCTGAATTATTGCAACTGCTCATACTCACCAGAAGAGGACTCCAGCAGATACAAGATGTGACCATTATGCCCACAAGTTGCACCACCATCTCAATATCATGGGATCTAGCTGATCGACGGTTACAGGGTTTCTTTCGTATCCTCGCTAACACCAGCGTCAGTCCACTTATGGTGTTACACACCAAAGCAACAGCAAGGGATGTCAACCCCAGTCCTGAGAACAACATAACAAAAGCTACATCTGCCTTCTCTGTGTCCTCCAGCACTTTAATGAAACACCAGGTTCCAGGATACTGGTAGGTATATGAACCCAGCTGAAAGCAGGGCAGAAGTGCAACACAAAGAGCTGCTAACCAGATAACAGAAAGAGAGACCTTAGTCCTTGTGATCGTGACCAGCGAAGCATGGAGCAGTGGCTTTGTCACCCCTAAACACCTCTCAGCTGCCATGGCACAACCAAGAAAGAGCGGACATAGTCCGAAAAACACCATACTGCCTCCTAGAAACTGACATAATGGGTCCGCCCGGTCGTATTCTTCAGAGGGTACACCTCCAGAAAGATACAGCCTCATGACTATTGAGCCAGGTATTACATGTCCCACAAAGTCTGTGGCCACCAGAGAGCTGGCAAACAGGAGAAATGCTTTGGATCGTCGACGTAGTCGGGCATATGCGTTTGCCAGAATGAATAAAGCCACAATGTTAAACAGGATTCCCAGGGTCATTGAGAACATCGCAGCTATGGGGCCGCTCAGGATCGGTCTCTCTGACGTGACATTCTCAGCATCGGCAAGTGATGGAGACGTCGGCCGTGCTTCCCACTGACTGTCATTGGAAAATGGGCTGAGTGGCGCAGTGCCTGATGAATTGCAGTGATGCATGGCTAACTCAGAGGAGTGTTTAGCTGTAGGGCTCCCATCTTCATGTAGATCTGCTGAGGGTGGAAAAATATATCTTAAAACAGATCGTTTGAAAAACCCCAAGAAGTTAAAATGAGTGTAGTGTTAACTTTAGGGCCATCTACTGGATATGCTGATATGCTAACTCACTTTTGGCCAATATATGCATTTTAAATGTACAGTCTTTCTCTTTGTAGACAACAGTGAGAATTACTCCCAGATAAACATTTCACACTCTTTATTAGTGTGATTGTCACATCACGTAGCATGTTTAATGTAGTGAGTGCCGTCTAGTAAATAATCTTTGGAATACACACTGTAATTTGCATTTTTGCTCCTATTTTTTGTAAAATGTTTGTCAGGACAATTAATATGTCAAGAAATAGATTAAAAAGTACTTTCAGTAAATGTAGTAGGTCAACTAGGTACTTTATACATACAGATTATCCACATACAATGAACAGCATACAGTACTATAATGTGGCAAAAGTAAAAAAAAAAAGTTTGTAATTTTTTTTTTTTTTTTTACAGAAGAAGACTAAATGTAACAGTAAGAACCTGTTAATAGGCAGAAGTTTCTACATAACATATGTGTTACTTGCCATCTCTTTGTAATTGTGAAATCTACCAGCAATTTCTGAGTGAAAATTGTTTCTACTCTATTTTTTTTTTTTTTTTTTTTGGCAGTGTTTGCTGATTGTCATGCATCTTTTCTATACCACATGTATTATTATGGTAGTTTTCCATAAGGCAAAAACACAATTTTAAAGTAAAAAGCAGATTTTAATGGTTTAAGTAGATATATTAACAACCCACCCTAACTTCCTGTATAAAGAGGAAATGTGTCATGATCACAAGCAATTTCATGTAGTCTTTAAAACATAAAAACATTTGCAACTCTTTTAGATTTTTTCTAAGAATCATATATGATATCTATATATATGTTTACCATAACGTTCATATTGTCATCTAAAATATATGTAAGAAATTAAAATAAAATAGGGAAGATCTATTCAGGGCCACACCAAAAAAACAGGCAAGTTCTGACAGAGGCTCCTGGCAGCCTCAAATCCTTTAAAAACATTCCTCAAGGTTACTTTGCCTGCGTTTGACCTCTCAGTCAGCATCTCCCCTGAAGAATGCTACAGTGAGTCATTTAATAATGAGCCATATTTAATTGGTTGCATGGATGCATTAAAAAGCACTGATCAAGAAAAGATATGCTATAAATAAGTTACATGTTACAACAAATTTCCTCTGGATTCCTCTGACACAGCATCTAAATACAACTCTACTCAGTGAAGACCAATGCAACTGCTTACCGTCACGAGCGAATATCCATTGGGATTAAAACATCATGTCAGAGACCAAGATTGCCCGCGTGCTTAAAAAGTTTTGTTTGTTTGTTTGTTCTATTTTGTAAACAAAAGAAAATAAATAATTTTATAGGCTATAGTTCTACAAGAGTAAATGCTCGTTTTAATAATAAAAAAAAATAGTCAAAAATAAAATTATAACAAAGATGTTATATGGGTGAATGTAGAAGAAAACGGGTGCATCGTCATATCCATATATTCCATAAGAACGCCTGGTCATCTTTAATAAAAGAAAAAGGTAATGCAGGTTCAGCTAGGTTAAAAACATAGTTCCACATAAGAGTATAATATGTCGTTTTAAATGACGAAATGCAGATTAATACAGTCGTAGTTTGACGGCGGTACATTCCACCGGCGGACGCGCGCGCTCAGAGCAAGCGTTCCAGTACAGTGTGTTTCTGACGAAACATGCGGGTGACTAAATAACCCCTCCCTGAAGAAGCTCACTGCTCTGAGGTGAGTCTGAATCACTCTGACCACCGGCCTGAAAGCTGCATTTCTGATATAAAAAATTGTGCTATTATTTAAAGCCTTTAAAAAAGTTACTTTAGGTCAATGATTCAGTTATTCATGCATTAAATAATAATTCAGTAATTCTTATTAATAATGATAAAGACAGATAGCTACCTGATTCAGCATTAAACCAGATTTTTGTAGATTGAAGACAGGTGTCTGTGTTTGCTTAATTTTTCCAACCTGGCAAACTAGAGTGGCTCCACACTTGTGGTTTGGATTCAGACTTGGAGCAATATTTTTAAATGGTGCTGTTAAGGCAGGCAAGAGAAAACGTGATGTTGAAAAGATCATGGGTGTTTAAAGCAATGATTTCTTCTCAAAGGCTGAACAGCTTATGTATTTAATGATTGAATTTAAATATGCATTGAATCACTTTAATATATATAGCAGCAATATGGTTTCATTAAATCTAAACTTTTAATGACATGCACAAGAGTTGTAAACTGAAGTAAGGGAAAAGCTGGTTGTCACACTGACTATTTCTTAATAAATACAAGGTTTTGAAATTATGTACTTCCGCTTTCAACACTTAGTTTAACAAGATAGTTCAGTTTTTGTTTCATTACAATATATTTGTTGTGCATTCTGTCCTCTAAACTAAAATTCCAGCATTATTCTCTTTATCGCTATAGTTGTTGTGTAAACAAGTGACCATTTAAACCACATTACATTTAGACAAGATATGGACTGGTCAGTTGAACAATGTTCCAAACAAGGATATTTTTCATAAATACCAGGTTGGGGCATGTTGTCACACGTGTTTTAAAGGGGTCATATGATGCAATTTCAATTTTTCCTTTCTCTTTGGAGTGGTTCAAGCTCTTGGTGCATAAAGAAGATCTGTAAAGTCGCAAAGACTAAAGTCTCAAATCTAAAGAGATATTCTTTATAAGAGTTAAGACTTGTCCACGCCCTCCTAAAACACCTCGTTTAAACACGCCCCCACATGTCTATGTCAATGTGTGGGAAGATTTGCATAACACCGCCCAAATGTTCACGTAAAGAGATAAGACATAACTTTTATTCTCACTGTAGTACTGTAGTTGCTGCCTCCGCCATGTTGTTGAGACGCTGTGTGTTTCACTGTGAAAGCGAAACTACTTTGTTTGGCCTTCCAAAAGAGGACAATATCCGCTTCGTCATGCCTAGAGCTGATCCATGCTGGTTGCTGAGGAAATACATCAACCTCGAAGAACGAAACCCAACACACGCTCCCACAGAGGCCCAACCGGAGTCTAGCCCGAGGTCGTCACATGTGATTGCCGCTCCTTCGTCGAATCCGCAGTCCGTTACTCACTCAAGCCCTCTGTGTGTTTCGTTGTGAAAGCAAAACTACTTTGTTTGGTCTTCCAAAAGAGAACACAACTAGAAATCATTGGTTAAGTTGTATTTACAACAGTGTTCCAGAACAATTCAACCCAAATATTCAGATGTGTGCAGCACATTTTAAGGAGGACTGTTTCCTGAACCTGAAGAGAAGCCTACAAAGCATCTGTGCTCAAAGGCTGTTTCTATAAAGTGGTGCAGTTACAACTTTGCAAGGACAGTCTAGTGCTTCTGACTCACAGCCTGTAAGTACGTTTTTTATATTTAAAGAAAATTCCACACATAATAATAGAATAGCTCTTTTTTTTTTAGTATCTCCTACCACAAAAAAAGAAAACATTTTTATATGTTTACCCGGCGCGATACGCAACACGTAAAAAGACAATATTGTCATGCCCCTGGACTCATTGTGTTGTGTTGTTTTCCCTCCCCAGGTGTGCCATGTTCCCTTTAATTAATCATTCCACTCACCTGTGTTTCCCCAATTATCTTGTGTATAAAGCTCCTAATCTGTTCAGTCTTTATTTGTCAGGTCAACTTGTTTGCTACGTGTGCTCCTTTCTCGCGCTTTTGCTCTTGTTCCTCCTGCAGCGAAGTGTGACAAATATAAGTCATTATAATCAGTAATTATGTCCCCACTGAATGCAACAAATGCCTTGTTTGTAATGGGTTTTTATTGGTTTTGTCTCACCGTGCCGGGACACACAGCATCACAGTAAGTGGCATAACATTTCCGTCACACGCTTGAGGTATTTGGCCAATCACAACACACTGGATAGCTGGCCAATCAGCATACTCCTTGCTTTTCAGACCGATGAGCTTTGTAAAAATCAATGCGTTTCAGAAAGTCGGGGCATAGAGGAGCAACAATAATGTAAATAATGTGGAAAATAATGTTTTTGAACCTTAAACCACATAAACCCATTTCATTACACCAAATACACAAAATAATGTTCTTTTTAGCAACTTCATATGACCCCTTTGAATTGAAAATGTTCAATTATTGTTTTGTGTTGTATAATCATTGTATTGTTAAAATTTAGCTAAAAAGCCTATAAAATGTGGTTTAATGGAAGGTTCTGTTGTGATAACTAGCCCCATATGGTAATGGAGCACAAAAATGTGGCAGTCAAAAAAGGTCAGTGTCTGTTCCATGACCTGTATCTTTTTTTTTTTCAGGAGAAACAAAAAAATTCACTTTCAAAATAACTGGAAAATCACATGAGTGTGACAAGTAGCCCTAATCTCCTCCGAATTCCACTGAATATGGAAATTTGTGAAACCTCTATAGTGTATAAATGCAACTGAAAGTGTATAATGAAGTGATTTGGGTGGTAACATCTGCCCCAGATAAGAAAAAAAACATGAAGAATTTAAATGAAAATGGCAGTTTCAAATAAAATAGTTTTGAATCTTCTCTAATTGTGAATTTTGTTGGCAAAATTTTAGGACACTGGATAGCAAAAAATATTTATGACAAAGATGTGATCGTGCTTGGAACTGATTGATGTCAAAACAGAGTGTCACATATCAGCCACATCAATGAGCTCAAGTTGGAGAAGTTTTGACCCACCCAGGTTTCACCCTTTCATTATGTCATCAGACAGGGGTTTTGCTTTTGAGAAGCTCATTATTAGACTATTGACACTGGAACATTAACATGGACAGATGAAGTATCATTTTTTTCTTCTTTGTCATTTCAAAGATGTGGTGTTCAGAAATGTCCACCAGAAGTCGGGTGCTTGACTAAAGCAGGGATTTTCCATTTAGAGCACCATTCTCCCATTCACTTAATAATCTTGTGAATGTAGCCATTTGGATTCTGTTTGATTTTAGTCTCCAAGAATAAGTCTAACAGCGACCAATTTATTTATTTTGAAAAACCACAGGCTGCTTCCACTCTTCCCATGTCCAACTGTGAAAAACTTAACCTACAAATTGAGGGTAGAATATGGTGTGAAAAGGTCACCAGTCAATCAAAGACTACAAGACACAAATGCATTACTGTTAGAAATCAAGGATGTGCTTAAAGATGTGTTTTAGAAGTGCTAAGTGTTTGCCATTGTGCAAGTTTCAAAAACAAATTCATTTTATTTTTTAATTGGAATTTATTTTTTCAGTTTCAAAGGATAGTTGGAATCAGGGTTATTTTAGTATCATTAATAAACTATTATATATAGTTTTATTATTATTTTTGAATTTGTTTTTTATTTTATATTTTGTTTTCTTTTTAATTTCAGTAATTTTGTTGCATTTTTGCAATTATTATTATTCTTTTTGTTAAATGTCTATTGTCACACTTTTGTGTTGATAAAAAAACCCCCACAAAAATGATGGCATTCTTTAATAAATCCACAGACGGTAAATCCATACAGAAAGCAGACTTGCAACATGTAACATCGTCAAGACCAGACATCACTGAACAGAAAAGAGCAACTTAACTACACAAGCAGACTAGACTAATTAATGACACACACCTGAACAGAATGACACAATTAACTCAAAGAAGGCAAAAGTGCAAAAGGAAAACAAAGTCCAAACTGAAAGATACTGTGACATCTATATAATTTTCATTCATTTTTATTTCTGTATTTTAGTACATAAATATATGGTACTTTGGTAAATAGCTGAAATATATATATACACAGGTCCTTCTCAAAAAATTAGCATATTGTGAAAAAGTTCATTATTTTCCATAATGTAATGATAAAAATTAAATTTTCATATATTTTAGATTCATTGCACACCAACTGAAATATTTCCGGTCATGCCAAAAATGTATGCCAAAAATGATTTTGGCATACAGCTCATGAAAACCCAAAATTCCTATCTCAAAAAATTAGCATATTTCATCCGACCAATAAAAAAGTGTTTTTAATACAAAAAAAGTCAACCTTCAAATAATTATGTTCAGTTATGCACTCAATACTTGGTCGGGAATCCTTTTGAAGAAATGACTGCTTCAATGCGGCGTGGCATGGAGGCAATCAGCCTGTGGCACTGCTGAGGTGTTATGGAGGCCCAGGATGCTTCAATAGGCAGCCTTAAGCTCATCCAGAGTGTTGGGTCTTGCGTCTCTCAACTTTCAATTCACAATATCCCACAGATTCTCTATAGGGTTCAGGTCAGGAGAGTTGGCAGGCCAATTGAGCACAGTAATACCATGGTCAGTAATACCATTTACCAGTGGTTTTGGCACTGTGAGCAGGTGCCAGGTCGTGCTGAAAAAAAAACGAAATCTTCATCTCCATAAAGCTTTTCAGCAGATGGAAGCATGAAGTGCTCCAAAATCTCCTGATAGCTAGCTGCATTGACCCTGCTCTTGATAAAACACAGTGGACCAACACCAGCAGCTGACATGGCACCCCAGACCATCACTGACTGTGGGTACTTGACACTGGACTTCAGGCATTTTGGCATTTCCTTCTCCCCAGTCTTCCTCCAGACTCTGGCACCTTGATTTCCGAATGACATGCAAAATTTGCTTTCATCCGAAAAAAGTACTTTGGACCACTGAGCAACAGTCCAGTGCAGCTTCTCTGTAGCCCAGGTCAGGCGCTTCTGCCGCTGTTTCTGGTTCAAAAGCACACGCCTGTGCACGGTGGCTCTGGATGTTTCTACTCCAGACTCAGTCCACTGCTTCCGCAGGTCCCCCAAGGTCTGGAATCGGTCCTTCTCCACAATCTTCCTCAGGGTCCGGTCACCTCTTCTCGTTGTGCAGCGTTTTTTGGTCACACTTTTTCCTTCCCACAGACTTCCCACTGAGGTGCCTTGATACAGCACTCTGGGAACAGCCTATTCGTTCAGAAATGTCTTTCTGTGTCTTACCCTCTCGCTTGAGGGTGTCAATGATGGCCTTCTGGACAGCAGTCAGGTCGGCAGTCTTACCCATGATTGCGGTTTTGAGTAATGAACCAGGCTGGGAGTTTTTAAAAGCCTCAGGAATCCTTTGCAGGTGTTTAGAGTTAATTAGTTGATTCAGATGATTAGGTTAATAGCTCGTTTAGAGAACCTTTTCATGATATGCTAATTTTTTGAGATAGGAATTTTGGGTTTTCATGAGCTGTATGCCAAAATCATCAGTATTAAAACAATAAAAGACCTGAAATATTTCTGTTGGTGTGCAATGAATCTAAAATATATGAAAGTTTAATTTTTATCATTACATTATGGAAAATAATGGACTTTTTGACAATATGCTAATTTTTTGAGAAGGACCTGTATATATATATATATATATATATATATATATATATATATATATATATATATATATATATGTATGTATATATATATATATATAATATATATATATATATATATATATATATATATATATATAGATATATATATGTATGTATATATATATATATGTATGTATGTATATATATATATATATATTTACATGTATTTTATTTCAGTTAAAGTTTGCTTTATTTCACGTTACAATTGTTTTAGTTTTATTTTAGTTTTAGTTACCTATAATAACACTGCTTGGAATACAGATGTCCAGCACCATTGAAACTTGAAAAATAAATAAATAAATAAATAAATAAATAAATAAATAAAATTAAAGGAATATTACAAAATAAAATTCCGTCATTATTTGACTTCCTTTATTTTATTTTATTTTATTTTTTTGTAACACAAATGGAAATATACAGTTTTATACAATGTCTAAGCTGCTCTTTTCCATACAATTAAAGTAAATGTCCACAAAAGTTTCATTTTTGGGTGAACTAGTCTTTTATTATATTATATTATTTATTATATTATTATTTAATGTTTTAATTCTACTAGTGTTGTGTTAATAGTGTTGAACATGTTTTATCCAAGGCATAAAATTTTTATTGTTTTTAGCACAGTCAGCTTGCTGAGAATGAATAACCTTTAAGAAAGTTTGACTCTAATAAACTTCGACTGTGGAATGAGGGTGTAGGCCAAATGGTAAGATAATTTCTTAATAATAAATAAACATGATAAAACTGCAACCTGAAATGAAAATATTTAGCAAGACTTGACCGAGTGCAGATTTGGTTCAGATCTCCAGAGCACTCAAAGGGCACAAGTCAGAAAAAGACAGTGGCTCATAATTTTCCAAAGAGGTGGAACATTATTCGCTACTTGCCAGACATTACAAATCAGCCCAGATGCATATTTTTTCCCTCTGGCACAAGAAATAAAAACAGGTATTTATGTTGGCATGCACATGGACTGATGCTGATCCAGAAGTGGATCTCTGTGGATTGGAATGTGGATTCTGTTATTCTTTAACCCTTCTCAAGCAGCATGCATTTAGGCTTTATGTAGTCTGCATTGTAGTAGGCTCATTTTGTTTTGCTACATTCTGCTTTTGGGTTTTTGCTGATTGGTCATTTGTTTGCTCTAGATTGAGGAATTTTGGACAGGATCCCATTGGAGCTGAAACAAGTTACAAGGAATGAGCTGTGGGTAAAAGTACTGCAGTCAGGTTTGAAGTTATAAGTCTGTTTTTGTTCCTTCATTTCAATAAAGTGCTCAAGCGTCTCAGTAATATAATTGTGGAAAGGGCAGAGTCTTCCACTGATTTGTAACTGTGACATTCACAGTAAGGAAAACAACTAAAGCTATTTCCTTAACCAATTAGCAAAGCGTTTACATATGAGGGCAAATTGTAAGTGTCTTCTCTGAGGCAGATGTGGAAGAAACCAAGGTGCCAGATGGATTCTTGGAAACTTGCAGTCATTTTAAGATTGACAGATCCAGCTGCTCAATCATGACACATGTAGATGCATGAATTAGTAATGCCCTAGAAACACTGAAAAACAAAAATAATACATAATTCCTCTAAATATCTGAATTACTAGAAATAAATATGCGTTTCTGTCAAGTTAATCCTTAAAACGTTACAAAACTAAAGCCGGAATCACATAAAATAACTATCAGTTTTGTGTAAATGGGTCAGGAGGTTTGCTAGAAATAATTCCTGCTGTTAAACTTTATCTTCTGTATGGCCACAGGCTGAATCTTTGGTTTGAAAGCGAGAGACATGCAAAACCCACCATTTGTTCTGCAGCCCAAAATTCCACCCAGCCATGACTATTTCACAAATCAAATGTGGCTCACCACATTCACATAAAAATGTCAAGGCTTTGAAAACGCGTTCCCATTGACTACAACAAGGCTGATCTTGGTCACTTGAATTCAACAGGGTCACTGCTAAAATCCACAGGACCTGGGACCTAGTGGGCCCTGGATAATGTTTTAGTCCATAATCCATAATAACGCTTCCTTCGTTGATAAAGTCCATCTCCCGTTGTCCTCTCATATCAAAATCCATGGACATATTTGTTTAGAACTGTCTTTGCTTGTAAATAGTGCTTTGATTTGTGCATATTTCTCTCCTGATTACAATTTTTTCACCGGGGAACACAGTAGTATGGATAGAGGACTATTATTTCAGCTGGAAGCAATGATTTGAAGTTAAAATAGTCTTGATGGAGATGTGTGGATTACTTGTGGATTATTGTGATGTTTTTATCAGATGTGTGGACTCTCATTCTGACGGCACCCATTCACTAGAAAGGATTAATTGGTGAGCAAGTGATGTAATGCTTAATTTCTCTAAATCTGTTTCAATGAAGAAACAAACTCATCTACATCTTGGATAGCCTGGAGGTGAGTATATCTTCAACAAATTATATTATTATAATTTTTTTTTTTTTTTTTTGGTGAACTATTCTTTTAAATATATGATGTTAAAACTAACGTGGACACAGATAACATTCTTACAAGTGATTCTAGAATGTGTAGAGGTGAAATCTCTTTCACTTTAAATGTATTTTTATCAAGATTGAAACAAGATTATTGCTTTGATGGTGGTCTTAGTAGTTGCCGTGAATATATTTTGTATGATATGTAGACATGTTAAGAACAGTTATGTGTCATTTTAGGTCTTATTAAGGTCTAAAAAGGTCGCCTTATGTTTTCATTAAAGACAAAATATGTAGAATTTTTTTCACTTAACTGGAAGCCACTAGAAAAACATCATGTTCAGAGCAGCTGTTGTATTTAGCATTCATCTGAACATCGGGCTCTGCAAATGATTTTCATACATTATTCAGAATAAAAGAAACAGCATTAGAATTCATTATTACATTCTGGTCTGCATGGTTCTCTCTGGATCTCATGTATTCATCAGCCTCAAGGCTCTGAGGGGGTCAATAGGACAAAGACCTGCGTATGAAGGTCTTGCTTACAGCCACATGAGACAACTGAAGGCTTATCTTATTAATGGCAAATCAATTGAAATCCAATTATGCTTTCAGCATTCTCTTAACCCTTTGCTTTCAAAATACACATCAGTTAAAGGAATAGTTGATTTAGAATAGAAGATTTACTCACCCTCAGGCCATCCGAAATTAGTTTGTTCCTTCATCAGAACAGTTTTGGAGAAATTTATCATTACATCACTTGCTCACCAATGGATCCTCTGCAGTGAATGGGTACCGTCAGAATAAGAGTCCAAACAGCTGATAAAGGCATCACGATAATCCCCACGACTCCAGTCCATCATTGTGATGAGTGGGGTGGGGCCGACTCCTACGGCTCTCAGTCCTGCCCCACTCGTCACAATCATAATATCTTCTTACGCAAAAAGCTGCATGTTCATAAGAAACAAATCCATCTTTAAGATGTCTTTAACTTCAAATAATTGTTTCTGGCTAAAATACAAGTCCATAATATTACTTTCTCTTCCACAAGACATTCTTGGGTGAGCTATTCCTTTAACAGTGAGCAAAACAGTGCAAGGCAGACTTTAAAGCTCAAACAGCAGACATGCATCTCCTAGTAATTCAAGTTTTAAGCTATGCAGAAAAAGCTTTTTTTTTTTTTTTTCTAAGACACAAGTTTTGCTGTGCCCACCTGTTCGGTTTTAATGATTTAGTATTTGCTCCATTGCCAAATGGTACATAAGTTTTGGACACATATCAATTAATGGACTTTTCTCACAATATATTCTGTTACTTCAGCTGATTTAATGCTGTTGTCTCTGAATGGCTTAGTTTGCGATACCGAAGCTTGCTATTTCTCCCTTCATGTTGGCATCTTTTTATCTGCCTGTGAATTCTTCAAAATGGCTCTTAGAAGAAATCTATTTGCTTAAGAAATTGAACAGGATTATGGAAAACCTGCTTTACTTTACTGCTTTATAACGGAATCACATTTTCTAAATGATTAAATAAATGTTGAAATAGTGATTAATTGTAGTGATAAAATGCTAGCTGAGCAACAATAGAATGTTTCTACAGTATGTGATAAATAACTTGCAATATCAACTAAGTCCATTACACACTGGCAATAACAGCTCTTGGTCTATAGGTTTTGCTGTAATTTGTAAGACTGTCATGGGCTGAAAATTGAACATATGGTTGGTGGGTGGTGAGAGGACCATGATTACATTGGGAACGATGTGTAAGAAGATTCATCTGGGGTACATCCATACAGTCAGCATGAATCAGAAAAATTACCCCTATATACATGTCTCCAGTTAGATTACAGAATGAACATGATAAAGGTATAAACACACATAGACTCAAGTGACCACCACAGAAAAAATAAATAAAATAAATAAAAAACATTAAGAAGCATCATACTAAAGTCAACCACCTTGCAAGAATTCTTAGCCACAAAACTATCTTGACCAAACATGGTCAAACACGTGACGTTTGATTTTAGAGAGTTAATCAAAGCCACTGCATATGTATTGAAGGCATACAGATAATGACTTATAATCTCTGCTTTTAAAGTTAAATAATCTCAGACTATTTGCATTTGTACAGGCGTGTGTGTGGACAAAATATATGAAATCTGATACTAAATAAACTTCTTATGAACAGTCTTAGGCTTTACTGGTTTACATCATCTGAGAAAGAGTTGTGTGATATTGCTTTAAATCAACAGTTCAATAAACAAGAAGTTAATATTGTATAATTTAAATTTTAGGCACAATGCTGGCAGTTATTTTGTCTGTTTTGCTCTATCAGCTAAATTATTTCCTGCATGTTGTTGCAGTGCACTCTCATGGGCAATTTGTGACTATTTAATGTTTTGGCTAATTGGTGGCTAATTTGTATGAATTTGCTTGAACTGATTTGTACATTTTCATACAATTTGCTTATGCCCCCTGACTGTTAGTTTTAAGGGTGGATCTTCATGCTTACCTTTTTTTTTCTTCTAAAAACTTTCTGTACAAATCACATTGTAAGAATTCATACAAAATCGCAACTCTTGTAAATAGTTATGCTGTCTCATTAGATTGGGTTAGGAGTGAACACATCAGTGTTTTGAACGTTTTAGTTGAATGAATTCTTCAGTGATGAATTCCAAACAGCGTTTTTGTGCTGTTGAAGTGCACTTCCAAACAAAAGTGAACAACTGAATCCCTTCACAAAAGATACTCTCACAAGTCTGTCAGAGAAGAGTACATGCCATGGTCACTTCAAGGAAGTAATTTTATTGTTTATGGTCATGTGACCTAGGGTGACGAGTACTTGTGATTAATTTTAAAGCTAGATGGTGGGAGAGTTCGAGTTGACTTATAAACATAATAGTTCAAGTTGTTTGCTTTTTTCCTAATATATACAGTCAGTAAGACTGTACAGACTGATACAGTAAACTGCAGAAACGGTAACTGAAACATCCCTACTATTAATGCAAAGACTAACAGTCTGTTTGAAACACAGAAAAGCAGAGAGATACAGTGCAAAGACCCAGTGCTGTTGGACTGTCATATCAGCACACTTGGAACGCTTCAAAATTAAATCTTAAATCTTGATAAAAAACAAAAATAAACAACAACGTACTTATTAGTATAATGTATTATTGTTCCATAAAATATTCCCCTTTCCCTTTGAAGTATAAGGAAATGAGCCTTTAAGTATGAAATTTAGTAGCCTATATTTTCTTAAGCAGCATGTTTTTAAATGTAAGCTTATACATACATCATTAGGTGCAATAAAATATTCACTTCAGATGCTTTTCCTGTGAATGGAGGCTTGTGCTTTGAAATACCACAAACACAAAACAAATGTTGTGTTGGGATGGGTGAGACCTTTCCAGCTGTCTTTAACATCTTCCCTGCATGAGAGCAGAAAACATCTGGAAGGTTATGAAGTGTGTGAAAGGGAAGTGACCAGTGATCATTACTTGGAAAGACCTTTTTGGAGTTTTAGCCCCCTGTGGTATTACATAATAATATAAATAAATGAAACTTTATTTGTTCTGCCCCCTCTCTATAGCAGGGGTTTTCAGTGGGGCCCATGGTCTGTGGTGGTATATTAGGGGGTCAGCCAATTTTTATTTGATCTAAAACTAATATTAACTGTAAAATAGTCCCTCTCATATTTACTTAAAAAACTTATGAAGAAATACACATTTTAGAAGATTTCCTGTTTGTATTATGTTTCTTTGTTCTTCCACAGCTGTTGTGGCTAGTATATCAAATCCAGACTGTGAATAAACTGATTTTAGTAATTTGGCAAATCTACTCCTGGAATAGGCATTACAGGATCTCTATTGTTAACATTTAATATTGTCAGCTTTCAGGATATGGATATTTTGTATTTCATTAGTCATGATGAACTTTAGATACAAATGAAAAGTCTGAGTGCATATAATCCATTCTCAAAAACACTGCTTTAAGGAGGAATTTTGAGGATACTTGTTCCTCTATTTCTTAAAAAAATAAAATAAACAAAGTTGTGGTGAGTCAGTGGTAATATGTAACTCAAAATACAGGTAAAACACCTGTGAAAATTCCTTCAGGCTGTATTTTTACAGACTTTTCTTAGAGTGTAATTTCATGGATTTTAGTTATTTTAGGGTTAATTTATAATTTTCAGCCATGTTGGCAAGTTTTAAAATGGGATGTATTTATATGTTAACATTTTGTCTTCCTGTATCTCAAACAGCTCCAGCAATGCCTCGGTCATGGGTTCAATTCCCAGGAGAAACAAAAATTATTACCTTAATTAATATCAAGAATTGTACCTTGAATGTAAATCGCTTTGGATAAAAGCATCTGCCAAATGCATAAATGTAACATTTATGGATTGATCCCATTCAATTTCAGTTTCATTGTAATCCAGACGACTGCTCTTTTTAAACAAGAGGGATGAGTGTAAAATAATTTTTTGGTAATCAAATTTATGCCACCACTGCTGTCAAATGAGCTTAACTTGTACTGAATCTTGCATAGACCTTAAATGATTCTCTCCCAATGTTTTTAATGTCCTTGTGAGCTGCATTTATTTGGTGAAGCTTCTGTGTTTTCCTGCTAAGGCAATAAAAAGCCTCTTCGCTGACTCTTTAACTTTAACTTTAAATCCTTATTTTAATTAGGATTACGATTACAGGCTGTTTTTCTTCCTGCTTGACCTGGATGAATTCCTGCATTAATCTTCTTTACCAAAAGCAGAGTCCACATTGACATGGATTACATATCCATAAAGGCAGCTGCCGCTTAATTCCTCTACATTTCATTCTGCCAAGTTTAACACTTGGTTTTCCTTTGAACTGCATTCCCAACAGTCTGGATCTGAAAATGACAAGAAGATTCAATCCAGAAGATTGAAATATTTAGTGTGAACTGCTCACAAACCTTTGCTTTCTGACTAAAGAATCAATGTAAAATGAAAGTTTAATATATTGAGCATCCCATACAACACCTTGGCTACTATTCTCATTGGGATTAATATCTGTAAATGCAAAAGATATTTTTAGTCTTTTGATAAGATGCTAGAAATACTCCCTCATACAACAGGGTCCAAAAGTCTGAGACCATATTGAAAATCTGTAATTCAAAATCCATTTTAAACCTGTATATGAATGTTTCAGGATAATAGATATAAAAGAAAGAATGGTTTTGACACAAATGATATGAAATTGGTAAAAAAAAAAAAGAAAATACATAACATTGTTCATGAACTCAAAAGGTCAAATTTGTGGATCATATCATTTCTGTGTCACTAACATCACCAAATCAAACCACACAAATATTGATTGTTTTTAGACAATTTCTCAATAACTCCCCTCCATCATCCATTGGTCAGACAAAGTGATGACCCCGCCCACAACCACACCATTGGCCAAGCCAGTTTTGCTGTGTTTTCTGGTTGGGATGCAGAATTCAAGGAAATGTATAACAGAAATAAGAGTAGGCCTACTAGTCAATTATTGATAACTGAGTAAACATACATATTTAATAAACAAAAACACAAAAGTTTGAGCATTTGTAGAGTTTTGTGAATAACTAGTGGCTAGACCTGTGGCACAGACTCTGAATTGGGATAAGTGGAATATTTTAACATAAAAAATACACATTCAACTTTAAGAATCAAGATTAAGATTCAAATAAACACGTGTCATTAAAAGTCTTACACTGTTTTGCATCTGGAAAAGGTTGTGACCATGTTGTGAACAAAACACTATTAGTTCATGTCTCTGGCACACACAATGTATTTCTCAACGGATTTAATCTTTCCGGAGGCTCTGTGCTCTTTGAAGACTCCTGAGAAATGAAAAGCATGTTCACAGCTATTCATCACAAGTGTGATTACATCGTACATCTCCAATGTGGGATGCTGAATAAAAGTGAGATGATGAGAGATTGTCTCATAACTCAACTGAATTCAAGATTGTGAGTTCTTCATAGAACAAGCACACACCGGCATTCCGGGCTGGGTTTGCAGTTACGATCAGTCTATGCTCCTTGAATAAAACACAAAGGTCTTTTTTCTCCTCTTAGATTGAGGTCTATTGGAATTACAATAAACGCCCCCCCCCCCCAAAAAAAAGAGATCGATGATTAATGGAGGACTGTTGCAGTAGCAGTTACCTGGCCTTAGAAAGGTTATATTTTCATGTTTTTAAGCTTTAGAGGCACAACTTATTTAGATATGATATGAACCATCATCTAACACAACTAATTTGGTATGAAATTGTTTTAAATTGTCTGGTTATTTTTTAATGCATTCAATGCATTTTTAATTTTATGAATTTCTCATTTTATGTATTATTTAATTTTATAAATGTATTTATAAAATGTTTATTTAATTTTGATGTTTATGGCTAGACAATAGTAAATAGACCTAATTTAATATTTTGTTAGACCTTCTAATGATGACAATTAACATTTTCTGGCAGTTAAACACCCCATTTCACTGACCATTGGTTTAAATGAATTTAAAGACATTTCAGAGGTGTTATGTATCCATTCTAGTGGAATATGCAGAAAAGAGAAGTCAGACAGTGTGAGAATCAGTCAGTGAATGGGAAAGAAAGAAAGAAAAAATTGGAGAAAAAGAGAAGGTTAGGCAACGTTTGAGAAACCTCCAGAGAAAAGCCTCCAGACCCTCGTCTCTTGTTATTGTCTTTCAACGGTGTCTAGAGGTTCATTATTCAGAACAACATGAACACTCATAGATTACAGTTGTTCATCACAACTTTCTTTTCAGAAAGTACACTTTGTTATAGATTTTTTTTTTCTAAATTATGATTTTGTACCTAGAATATAGCTTTTAAAGAAAAGCTATTTGATGTTTTGTTAATTGCTTGTAAATAAACTCAAAAGACCAACCAAGATGCACCTGCTAGTTACAAATATCTAAATTGTTCCCTTTCAAATGCACTTATCTTTCTCAGAATTCCTTTAGATGTAAGTGCAAGGGAGTGTAAATATAGAAAAAAATTTATCACAACCATTGAATGAGTTAAAGAGAACTAGCTGTTTGTCATTGACCATACACTGCTGTGAATGCCAAAGATTTAACTTCCTCTTGTGAATGAGTTTTGAAGTATTTTAAAGTAGTATAATAATTATTTATATTAAGTGACTTTAACCACTTAGTAACATTTAAATTAATCATTAGGTACAATATGCTTATTGTGTGCATACATGTTTTTACATTGTATTTATATTTTAAAATACCTACATGTAATTACAGTTGTAATTAATTTGTAGTTAGATCTATAATTAAGCTGTTGATCCTACCTCTACACCTTAATGCAGCTTTTCACTTCACAAGACATCAACTGATGGACTGGACTCATGTGGATTACTTGTGTATTATTGTAATGTTTTTAACAGCTGTTTGGACTCTCATTCTGACGGCACCCATTCACTGCAGAGGATCCATTGTGCAAGTGATCTAATGCTAAATTTCTCAAAATCTGTTCTGATGAAGAAATAAACTTATCTACATGGCATGAAACTGGGCAAATGTTTATTTTTGGGTGAACTATTCCTTTAATTTAAGTAAAATCAAAGTTTCAAAGTTCAAATCTACAGCAATGAGTTCATCTGTTTCTGATCATCTTAAACATATCCATGAAGAAAACTGAGCTGCAAAAAAATTATAACAAATAAAAAAATCTAACTTTTACCATTGTGATACACATTTTTTCTGGACTGTAGTCTCTCTTTCGCTCTTCGTGAAGTGTTGAGACCCTCTGCCTGGATTTGTCATTGAATCAGTCTGCTTTAAAAATAGCCCATCTGTAAGTCAATGCGGTGGCTGGACCGTCAGAGAGGCCAAACATCAAACAAGGAATCATCTGGAAATGTATTCAGACAGTGTACTCGCTGTCCAGGACATTATTATTATTATTCAGCCTCATATTGTTACGTGTGCTCACATGAATTATGTGCTGAGAACATTCAAACATGTGACAGAATCTTTTGAAACGAGTGTTTCGTCTTTTCAGACAACTCTAATCATCTTCTGTAAAAAATGTGGTGGTAGAACATGCCTCAGGACGGATTCAAAACATCTTTTTAAAGATATTTTTCTGATTTATTTTTCCACACATCATTTTTCTATATAAAAACTATAGTTTACCATAGACCATAAAATTGCTTTTGTCAAAGTTTCTAAACAAAATACTTGACAATAGGCTGAGTTCTGTCAAACAGGTCAGCAGGTTCAATCAAAAACAAGTTTAATGTAATAATAAAATATTTACAGTGTTTCTTCTTATTAAAAACATTGCACATCTAAGGTTATTAAACAAATTGGTTTGAAATTATGTGCACTTACTGGTAAAACTATACTCACTTGGAATGTTTTATTTCACACACTAATGTTTACGTCTTTGGCTTTTGTTTAGTTATAATTGTCTCTTGCGTCAATATTTAGCTAATCTGAATGTTCTGGCTCCTCATAGTTCTCTTGAGGTTTTGCAAATTCTGTTCTTCCTCATTTCAGGGTCAGGATTAAGGGGACTTGTCTGAATAAATTGATTACTTTTAGTAAATCACGTGTCACACTGAATAAACATTGTAGTTTATGCGTCATTGTGTATTCATCAGTCCCCCACTTCCGATGGACATACTGAGGAACGACTAAAAAACTGCAGACTGTGAACTTTTGTTATATATGTGTGATATTTATATATATATATATATATATATATATATATATATATATATATATATATATATATATATAACACCTGATATATATATATATATATATATATATATATGTGTGTGTGTGTGTGTGTGTGTGTGTGTGCTACATATGTAACAGCCTTTAACTCAATGTGTAAATCTATTTCTTTTTACCCTGATAAAGAGGATTGCATTTGTATTCATTTTGTGCAGTTGACATGTACCTTATATAAGAATAATTTTAAATAAATTGAATTTTTTACCATAGTGTCTTCAGACAGAAGATGGCATGTCCAGTATGTTCTTCAAAAGGCTTTTCATTTGATAAATAATTAAATAAATAATAGTAATTAAAAAAAGGAAGTTGAAAGTCAGCTAGTCACTTTAGTGTAAATAAGGATTCAGCTGAGAGTTTCACTACGGCCCCTTCATTAACACTGTTATATAACTGGCTTCCTCCTCTATTCACCTTTCCTTCCGCTCATCCTGTCATCTCATGGATGTTTTTATAGAATGTCCTCTTGCATCTAATGTCTTTTTGTCTGTCACCCATTAATCATTTTTGTACTTTGACTGACTGTATATTGACAAGGGATAAAAATGAACTAGAATCTGGAGCTGAACTGCATCTGGAAGTCTCTGCCTCTGATTCTATATAATATATCTGATTTCACATTGTGAATTTTTACAAATTAATTCAATGTAGACATTGTTAATGTGTAAAGAAATTGACCAAATATTGCCCCTTAAGGAAATATAATTAATCAAATAATGTAAATTTGCAAATGTGCAGTAAAGAACCCTTAGAACTGTATCTAAATCAATCTGATTAATTAGAGAAAAGAAAAATGAACATGCTCACATGACAGCTGAAAATATCCTTGAGAAACAATATCTTCAGTTACATGATAAGAGAGAACAACTGAATATGTCCATAATATTAACAACCTGTCAGTGATGAACACAAGATACACGATTCTTCCACATGATCTACAAGATAATAAAATAAATGAGTGATTTTAAGCAGAGCTATGCCATTCATTAAGAAGTTCAAACATCCTTTCGTATGAGATCATCTTAGCTTTAACAGTGTCTGTCCAGACAGATCCAGCCGTGTCATACGAGAGTTCACTCCAAAAGCAGAATCACTGTGTCATCAGCAGAGGAAACCTAAGATGCAGAGAGCACCAGCAAAAAACTGTTTGTTCCCAATAGCAGGACAAGCATATTTTGTCTTTTGAAGATACATCATCAGATACCTGGTTTCATAAAATGAACTGTCCGTGAAGCTGAAATCCAGCAGTAAATCCAGAAAATAATGCTAAGAATTCTCTTACTGATGTAAATTTTTTCACTGTGGGTTTGTACTGACTGCCAAAGCAGATGTAAGTTATCATATAGTTTATTTATTACAACAAAAAGCTGAATAAAATACTGAACCATTATTCTTCAAGGAACATCCATTAAATAAGGTTTTAAAGGATAAATAGTGTGAATTATTCTTAATTTGACACTGTTTTTGTTGAACATCGTGAGGCAGCTGAAGATGGAATACAAAACCATGAGTTCATCTGCACTGAGAAACAGCTCCACTGAGAGCTCTGATTGCAAAGCCACAAGTTGTGTGAGAAACTGCTCTCAGTTGCCAAAGCTTAAAGTTTATAAATCATTTATCAAGGATTACAGGCCTCGCTTAACTTGGGAAGAAGGCTTGGATTCTTTACTGTAACTCAGTTTTGTCATCTCACAGTTTTGACCAGACTCCCTTTTCCCAGGCCTCATGGACTTTTTTTTTTAAGTGTCTAGCTTAGCCAGTCTGTTGTACTTTGCAAATGCTGATAAAATAAATGTCTTTGACTATAAAATAAACAGAAGATTCCAAATGTCGTATTTTAAGTCTGTGAACATTTCATTCAAATGGCAGACTTTGTCTCAAGACCTAACATAACTTAAAGGGATAGTTAACCCAAAAATGAAAATTCTGTCATCATTTACACATTTTCAAGTTGTTTCAAACCTGTAAGAATTTCTGTCTTCTGTTGAACACACAAAAAAAGACATTTTGAAGAATGTGGGTAACCAAACAGCTGCTGGTCCCCATTGACTTCTACAGGTGCTGGTCATATAATTAGAATATCATCAAAAAGTTGATTTATTTCATTAATTCCATTCAAAAAGTGAAACTTGTATATTCATTCATTACACACAGACTGATATATTTCAAATGTTTATTTCTTTTAATTTTGATGATTATAACTGACACCTAAGGAAAATCGCAAATTCAGTATCTCAGAAAATTACTTAAGACCAATACAAAGAAAGGATTTTTAGAAATCTTGGCCAACTAAAAAGTATAAAAATGAAAAGTATCAGCATGTACAGCACTCAATACTTAGTTGGGGCTCCTTTTGTCTGAATTACTGCAGCAATGCGACGTGGCATGGAGTCGATCAGTCTGTGGCACTGCTCAGGTGTTATGAGAGCCCAGGTTGCTCTGATAGCGGCCTTCAGCACTTCTGCATTCTTGGGTCTGGCATATTGCATCTTCCTCTTCCCAATACCCCATAGATTTTCTATGGGGTTAAGGTCAGGCGAGTTTGCTGGCCAATTAAGAACAAGGATACCATGGTCCTTACTGGTAGCTTTTGCACTGTGTGCAGGTGCCAAGCCTGTTGGAAAATGAAATCTGCATCTCCATAAAGTTGGTCAGCAGCAGGAAGCATGAAGTGCTCTAAAACTTCCTGGTATACGGCTGTGTTGACCTTGGACCTCAGAAAAACACAGTGGACCAACACCAGCAGATGACATGGCACCGCAAAACCATCACTGACTGTGGAAACTTTACACTGGACCTCAAGAAATGTATATTGTGTGCCTCTCCTCTCTTCCTCCAGACTCTGGGACCCTGATATCCAAAGGAAATGCAAAATTTACTTTCATCAGAGCACATAACTTTTGACTACTCAGCAGCAGTCCAGTACTTTTTGAAGCAAGACGCTTCTGACGCTGTCTGTTGTTCAAGAGTGGCTTGACACAAGGAATGCAACAGCTGAAACCCATGTTTTGCATACGTCTGTGCGTAGTGGTTCTTGAAGCACTGACTCCAGCTGCAATCCACTCTTTGTGAATCTCCCCCACATTTCTGAATGGGTTTTGTTTCACAACCCTCTCCAGGGTGCGGTTATCCCTATCGCTTGTACACTTTTTTCTATCACATCTTTTCCTTCCCTTCGCCTCTCTATTAATGTGCTTGGACACAGAGCTCTGTGAACAGCCAGCCTCTTTTGCAATGACCTTTTGTGTCTTGCCTCCCTCCTTGCCTCCCTCCTTGTGCAAGGTGTCAATGGTCATCTTTTGGACAACTGTCAATTCAGCAGTCTTCCCCATGATTGCGTAGCCTACAGAACTAGACTGAGAGACCATTTAAAGGCTTTGCAGGTGTTTTGAGGTAATTAACTGGTTAGAGTGTGGCACCAGGTGTCTTCAATATTGAACCCTTTTCACAATATTCTAATTTTCTGAGATACTGAATTTGGGATTTTCCTTAGTTGTCAGTTATAATCATCAAAATTAAAAGAAAATAAACATTTGAAATATATCAGTCTGTGTGTAATGAATAAATATAATATACAAGTTTCACTTTTTGAATGGAATTAGTGAAATAAATCAACTTTTTGATGATATTCTAATTATATGACCAGCACCTGTATAGTATGAAAAGAAAAAAAAAGTAAGTAGAAAAGTGGAAGTCAACAGGGACCAGAAACTGTTTGGTTACCCACATATTTCAAGGTATCATAGAGGTTTCATTTCAAGGAATTTCACAGAGGTTTTGAAAAACTTGAACAACTTGAATAAATGATTCACATTTTTAGGTGAACTATCTTCATGACCTACAGTCCATTTTGATCTCTTTACATGAGGAGCTCTTGCAGAAAAACACTGCTTTGTTGCACTGGTAAGAAAGCACCTTGATCATTCTGATACAATTGTGCTGGATAATTTTAAGATTTCTTTTAATCATTTCATTTGAAGAGGTTACCGCTGAACTTTCCAGAAATCATATTTTCCCACTTCAGGTCCGAAGTATCATTAAAAGTGATGTCATAAAATATGACTGCATCTAATGGGAGGGAACAGAAAGTGCAGTCACATGGACAAAAATCACAGACTATATATAGAGTGAAAGTATGATATTTTATACAAAATTGTGGTAAATGGTCTACAATAGTTATGAATGTAAAATGCCTAAACAGTGTTTTATTTTAACATTGCATAAAAATACTACATTATAGCTTAAAGGGTTAGTTCACCCAAAAATGAAGGCTGCGTTTTACTCACCCCCGAGGCATCCTAGGTGTATATGACTTTCTTCTTTCAGACGAATCCATAATAATCACTTGAATCTAGCTTGTGCCAACAGTTATACACAGAAGCAGTTCCGGGAGCATGACGTATGGAGTCAGTTGCGCATGCACCGGTGAGTCTCGTGAAAACTGTTTCTTTACACGTCTCCTCTCGGCTTATATCGAAAACCTCCGACAGTCTTTGTTTTGTACTTCTAATCAGTGACTGTTTTGTTTTGTTTTGATTTCTCTGCTGCGTTTCCGTGTGCGTCAATTTTGAGCGGTGCATGCACAAAGCTGACCTCATAAGTAATTCCCCTGGAACTGCTTCCGTTTACAACAGTGAGTGCAAGCTAGAGATTATTACCTTTTGAATATGGATATTTTTCTTACAAAAGCGCTACGATTTGATATAGGAGGCCTTTGTTCACCCCCCAGAGCTGTATGAGACACTTTTTTTTTTTTTGATGGGCACTTTTTATTTAACATCTTTTGGACTGAAGCAATGCAACAACCACTGACTGCAATGATAGAGCTTGAAAGATCAAAGACAATTTTTAATATAAGCCAAATGGATTCATCTGAAAGAAGAAAGTAAGATACACCTATGCCTCGGGGGTGAGCAGGGACGTGCACAGACATTTTGAGGGGCAGGGGCTCAAGTGCAAAAATAGGGCACTTCTCATATTTATTTTAATTTTGTTCTAATCAAAACGTTAAATATATTAGGGGTGTGCAATATTGCCAAAAAATATACCTCAATATTTTCTGGGATTTTATCAATAATTAGATTATATTTTGCTCAATGCATTATGCTGATATCTTATGGACTACCATGGACAGCTGACTTCTAAAGTTTTTGATATTCTTCATATTCACAGCATTGATAGAAAGTAATCTTTTCCAATAAGTTTAAATTGATTTTTACATTTTTATTGGCATTTTTTACATTTCTAAAGCCATTTCTAAAGTGTGCACCATCTTTTCAGTCAAATTCTTAAATTGAATTAGTCAGTTAGAATAATAATGCAGAGAAAAACACAGAAGTTGGGGCATTTACAGTAGATGCATTTACACTGATTAATGCAGGACATGAATGCATTTAACCAGCAGTTACAAATGCATTAATACTTAAAAAAAATGTTTTGATATTTTAAACATAAAACTTTGAATACTCATATTTGAAATGGTTTATTTTTATTTTTTTTAAATGAAAATATACTTTAAAAGTGAAATTAAAACTGTCAGTAGGTGGCAGCAATTAACTGTTAATAAATGAGTCCTTGCGATTGAACCAAATCATTTAAACAACTGATTCATTCAGGAACGAAACACTGTCATGTTGCTCAGAGATGCAAATCGGGATTATATTTGTTGGCAAAATAGAGCAAAAACAGTCAATATTGTGTCTAAAATGTAAGTATCTTAATAATAAATTCTTGTTTATTGAACTGCTTTATAAAATCAATAGCACATTTGTAACCATGCTGCTTTTTAGAAAAAAACGTCTGTCTACGCGTTATACTGATAAACTATATGCGCATATATACACACACTTCTGGCCCAATATCTTGAATTTTGTGATTATTCTAAATGCATTTTAATAAACTGAATCATGCAGTAAAAGAATGTGCACTGGTCTAACCTACTAGACTTCCTATTGCCTAACTTACATCATAACTCTTATGGGCCATGGATGTTAGCGAGACAAATTAACTATAATTGCCTTCGATATTTGTCTTTTGGATCATTAGCTGTAAATTCGAGGCACAGTTACCTTAGTCTTTTGTTCATCATCACTCACCTCCACACCAAGACAAACACAACTGGAAAGGGAGGGAGGGGTTTACTTTTGTGGCTCTTTGCTCTGTGATGTGCTTTTGCCAATCAATGTGTGCTACACTGCTGTGCTGCAGAGGGAGAGGGAGGGAGAAAGGCATCGGAACATTTCCTAACTCGACCTGATATTTTAGATTTTTTTTTTATTAGTTTGACAGTGAAAGCTGTGCGCAAACAGAAACACACACACACAAGCACATATATACATATATTCATTTATTAAAAAAAAAAAAAAAATCACTCCCCAGAAAAAGGACACTTTCTCTCGAGGAAGAAAAAGGGCAGGTGCTCAGCCTAATTTTCATTTCTGGGTGAACTAACCCTTTAAGTATTTTGCATTACACACTAAGCAAAGTCTGTCTAATATAACTGTATCCTGTTAACATATCATATTAGTAGTGAGTCATGATGAGATTATACAGCACAAAATAGCAGTTTGTATAAATCAGCCAGACTCTCTCTAAACAGAAAGCACATAATAATTCAGTCCTAACAGAACAGTCTGTTTCACAAGTGCTCATTTTCACCATTCACGTTTGCTCTCTGAAAGGACCCTTTATTCATGTAAGAGCATCATAAAGGTGTCGGCCCATAAAAGTCCTCTCAGCACAGCGGGCTTACACAGACTCCTCATTGCAGGAAGCAGACCATACTCTTGAAACAGGAGGGCTTCATTTACACAGGATTATAACATTAGCAGACCTTAAGAGTGAAAAACAGCCATGAAGAAGCGGAAAGGGAGAGCAGCTCTGGGAATAGCACTGTCTTATGTCTCTGAAACAGGAGATACAAGTCATATGCTGAATTGATCGTGCTTAGGATCCAACTGTATTTTTAGGATGAAAATGTACTGCATAGTAGCCTATAAATGACCAGCAAAGCAGTAAAAAGATTCAAAGTCTTTATTAATTGGTTATCAAATGCAGGTATAAAAAGTTGTCTCAATACTGCATTTAATTAAATGATTTTGCAAGGACTACAGCTTGTCAATGACAGTTTGATTCAACTGAATTTGAATTGAAACCTTGCAAAGCCTGAGACCAAGAAAAAAGAACCTCACATATCACATGAGCAATAATGTATATGGAACTCTATATGATTTCTATATACATTCTGGAAAGTATTTATTAATATCTGTTGTTGGAATATAAAACAGCCTTTACTCCAATCAGACACTGGCACAGTGTTTTACAAAGACAAATACACAAGTACATGTAATAGAATCAGTGTTGAAAATATAGGGAAAAAAGCTCCTCAAAAACATGTTAGTAAAAACAAGACATATTAAAGTTTCATTTAATGCTGGGATCACTTGAGAAGGCCTGCAGATAAGTAATGCTGGTTACTGCTTAAAACTGGAAAAATCCTGAAAATACACAGAAATTAAAATCTGTAGAAATCCCTTTTATTGGATTTTTTTGGCATTGAAAAATCAGCTCATTCACTGATATGAGAAGCACTGTTTTTAAAATTTGAAGTAGTATATTAAAAAGTAAGAACAATAACTTCATTTCAATGACCAAATGCTGGTCTACACAATTTTGTTCATAAAACAATAAAACCTTATTTAAAACTAAACACTTTAAGTACTATTTCAAACTTTAAGTACAATATAAAACAACAGCTTTTAAATCTTGTGAATCAAGAAAACTGGTAAAATGTGGCAACACATTATAAACAGTGAAATACAATAAAGTACATTCAAATCCACTGGACAACACTTGACAGGTAAGAAATGCTGTGGTCAATAAAGCTAAACATGTTATTATAAAAGTCAGTGAAGTGCAATTGCATAATTTTGAAAAGAAAGACCACAGCAGAAAGAGCATCTAGACAGCCTGAGGGCCAATAAGCAGCGGCGCTTCGCTGCGACTGAGAGGAGGCTGAGGTGATGAGCTCGAGGCTGAATCTTTCTTCAGCTTGAGGATGTGCTGCTGTAGGTGCATGACCCAATCCTCCTGTATGGAGAGCGGCCCTCTGAAAATCTCCTCACAAAACCTATCAAATCATGCACAGATGATTGATCACTCATTATGACACTACTGGGTGTCAGGAACGCGAAGAGAGAGAACTCAAACGCAGAGGATTCGTGCAACAGTTTATTGGGTACAACAAAAAATACCAAAGTAATCCAACGTGTGAATGTCACACACACACAAACTGAAGCCTGGTGTAACAACTCCAGAGCCGTCCGTACAGACACCTGCGGACACAGGCTGTGGAGACCACCTCTGGTGCAATGCCCAACGGACGTGGAAAGCGAGACAGAGGATCTCGGGCACACGGCCAACGAAAGACTCCTCGTCTAGACGTCCTGAGCACAAACAGCGGTAAAGGTGAGGAAACAGACACACAGCACAATGACAACGCGAAATCTACTGACAACAAGGGACAGACACAGCAGAGAATAAAAGGGAGAATGGGAACTAGCAACAGGTGAGGACAATCAGCTCGTGATCTGCACACACCAGCGCTGAATTATCAGCGCTGATTGCCCAGGTCACGAGCTGCAGAAAATGACAGGACACAGACAACAGGGAAGCCGATGAAGCACCCTGAACCGTGACAGTACCCCTCCCCCCCCAGGGACGCCTCCTGGCGTCCCCGGAGGACTCACCATGACGCCGATGGAATTGGTCAATGAGAGCGCGATCCAGAATGTCACGAGCCGGAACCCAGCATCTCTCCTCCGGACCATAGCCCTCCCAGTCTACCAGGTATTGATAACCTCTACCCCTCCGTCTCACATCAAGGAGCCGCCGTACCGTATAAGCCGGAGACCCCTCAATGAGTGTAGGAGGCGGAGGGACAGAGGTCTGGGGCTGAAGGGGGGAGCGAATGACGGGCTTTATCTTAGAGACATGAAACACCGGTGGATATTCTTAAACTGGGGGGTTAAATTGAGTCGAACTGAGCACCGGACTGAGCACCTTAGAGATGGAAAACGGTACAATAAATTTGGGTCCCAGTTTACGTGAGGGGAGTTTGAGAGGAATGTCTTTGGAAGACAACCAGACCTTCTGACCGCACACGCGTAAAGTGGGGGCTCAGCACGGTGACAATCCGCCGACACCTTGTTCCTGTCACCAGTCCGAGTGAGGGCTTCTCTGGCGATCCTCCACGTACGGAGGCATCTCTGAATAAACGAGTGCGCGGATGGAACAACGGCGTCGGATTCTTGGGAGGGGAATAAGGGTGGCTGGTAGCCTAAACAGCACTGGAAGGGAGACAAACCCGTAGACGAGACCAGGAGGGAGTTATGTGCATACTCAACCATAGTTAATCTGGAACTCCAAGATGACGGTTTCTGCGGACGCCACACAACGCAAGACTCTCTCCAGATCCTGGTTAGCACGCTCAGCCTGACCATTTGTCTGTGGGTGATACCCGGAGGAAAGACTCGCAGTCGCCCCCAGCTGTCGACAGAACTCTGCCGAAAACTTTGACACAAATTGGGGACCCCTGTCAGAGACCACGTTCTCCGGGAGGCCATGAATACGGAAAACGTGATCCAGGACGATAGTCGCCGTCTCCCTCGCTGAGGGCAATTTGGGGAGGGGAATAAAATGTGCGGCCTTCGAGAACCTGTCCACCACAGTAAGGACTACCGTGTTTGCCGCTAGACGGAGGTAGGCCTGTGACGAAGTCCATAGCTATGTGTGACCAGGGTCTCGAAGGGACAGGCAGCGGCTGGAGTAACCCTGCTGGGGGTCGATTGGAGCCCTTACCCGTAGCACAAACAGGACATGCCGACACGAACTGACGAGCGTCCCGCGCCATGGAAGGCCACCAGAAGCGCTGCTTGATTAAACTACAGGTACGAGTTGCTCCTGGGTGGCAAGCTAGCATGGACGAGTGACCCCACTGAAGGACGCTAGTTCGGACCGATTCTGGCACAAACAACAGGCTCTCAGGACACCCCGCGGGAACCGTGACGTTGCGCAGAGCCGAGCGGACTCTGGACTCCACCCCCCAGGTGACCATCGCTACCACCCGATCGGGAGGCAGAATGGTCACCGGGGAGGATGGCTCTAGGTTCAGCCTCAAAGATCCGCGAAAGTGCGTCAGGCTTACCATTCTTGGATCCCGGACGGTAAGAGATGTTAAAATTGAACCGACCGAAGAACAGTGCCCAGCGAGCCTGTCGGGAATTAAGTCGTTTAGCGGTGCGGATGTATTCTAAGTTCTTATGATCGGTCCAAACTATAAAAGGGACCTCCGCGCCCTCTAACCAGTGGCGCCACTCCTCCAGTGCCAACTTAACAGCCAGTAACTCCCTATTCCCGATGTCGTAATTCCGTTCCGAGGGGGTTAAACGATGAGAAAAAAAATGCGCAGGGATGTACTCTGTCATCCGAAGGTGACCTCTGAGACAAAATCGCCCCCGCTCCTACCTCTGATGCATCCACCTCCACAACGAACTGACGAGACGGATCGGGAGTAGCAAGAATGGGAGCCGAAACAAAGCGACTCTTTAAATTTAAAAATGCAGCCTGAGCCTGCGGCGACCAACAGAAACGTCTTAGAGTGGAGGTGAGATCCGTCAGAGGAAGGGCGACCTGGCTGAAATTCCGAATGAACCGCCTGTAAAAATTGGCAAACCCCAGAAATCGCTGGACCGCTCTACGACTATCTGGGGTAGGCCAATCAGCAACTGCTTTTACCTTGGCGGGATCCATTCGGATTCCTTCGGGTGAAAGAATAAATCCCAGGAACGGAACCGACCGGTGCGTGAAACTCGCACTTCTCCACCTTGGCAAATAAACGATTCTCAAGCAGCCGCTGGAGCACTCGCCTGACGTGTTGGACATTCAAGCCCCGATAATCTATACAGGGACGGAGTGATCCATCTTTCTTCCCCACGAAGAAGAACCCCGCCCCAGCCGGAGAGGAAGAGGGCCGAATGATGCCAGCTACCTGAGAATCATTGATGTACTTCTCCATGGCCTCCCTCTCAGGCCCGGAAAGAGAGTACAGGCGCCCCCTAGGTGGAGAAGTGCCAGGCAACAGATCTATCGCACAGTCGTACGGGCGGTGTGTGGAGGAAGGGATGAAGCTCGGGACTTACTGAAAACCGCTCTCAAGTCATGGTAAGCCTCCGGTACATTCGCCAGGCTCACCGGCTCCTCCTGTAACACAGAACAAGACATAACAGGAGAAAATGCAGGACCCAAACATTGAGATAAACAAAAAGGGCTCCATGCCAGAACAGAATTAAGAGTCCAGTCAATGTGTGGGTTATGTTTGACCAACCATGTGTGTCCTAATACTAATGGAGTGGAGGGAGAATGAATGAGGAGAAAACGAATCTCCTCAGCATGATTACCCGAGAGGGTGAGAGTAATAAACCTGGTGGAGTGTGTAATTCTAGTGAGATGGGTGCCGCACAGAGTCCTGGCTGAAATGGGCTCGGCCAGTGGAACTGATGGAACACCTAATCGGGCAGCCAGCTCCTTGTCCATAAAATCACCCTCTGCTCCAGAATCAATTAAAGCTGACACCTGATAAATAGTTTTATTAAATTGTAATGAAGCCTGGAGGACGGAACGACCACCAGAGGGCAGCAATGTATTAGTGACGCTCACCGTACGCCCCTCCTTGGCCGAAAAAAAAACGCCGCCCCTTCACTGGACACGAGACCGCCACATGCCCCGCCCCCCCACAGTAGAGACACAGACTGTGAGTGAGGCGATGGCGCCTCTCGGTGATCGTCAGCCGGGCTCTCTCCCGATCTGCATGGGCTCCTCCTCAGGCATGACGAGACGCTGAGAAGTTGCGTCACCCGCCGCTCCAGCGACCAGGTCGGAGAAAAGCTCGTGAGAGACCACGCCCCTCCGATGGCGGGACCGGAGAGCTATCCGGTTGTCAACGCGGATGGCGAGGTCGACTAAACCGTCGAGGCTGGGAGGCAGTTCGAGAGAATATATCTCGTCCTTGATGTAGTCTGCCAACCCGTGAAGAAAGTGATCCCACTGCGCTTTAGCATTCCATCCGCATGACGCGGCGAGAGTGCGGAACTCTATGGAGTAGTAATCCGACACCGACCGACCTCCCTGTTTGCAGCAAAGATAACGCCCGCGCCGCCTCCGTCCCAAGCGCGGAGCGATCGAACACCTTGCGGAGCTCCTCCGAAAACTCCTTAAACGAGCTGCAACACTGATGATCATTGTCCCACATGGCCGTACCCCATTCCCCATTCTCTCGCTTGTCCGACTAAAAGCGTGATGATGAATGCCACTTTAGCTCGCTCCGTGGGAAAACAAGAGGGCTGGAGTGAAAAAGTCAGCGAACATTGTGACAGACAGAATGAACGGCATGAGTTGGGCTCACCGGAGTATGGGAGCAGGTGGATTTAAGACGAGGCTCCACATGACGGGAAGCAACACTCTCTGGTTCGGACGGAGGTTGTACAACAGGAGTCACGGGAGGAATAATCAGAAGCAGATCAAGCCGTTCTGTGAGCTGGGTCAGTTGCAGTGACAGCTCCGAAAAAGCGTGACGAGAAGCGGTGATTTCCTCCTGCTGTCTACCCAGCAGCGTGCCCTGCTGCCTGAGGATTCGGAGAACATCGATCTCCTCTGCTGAGTCCATAATGGTCAGTAGATTCTGTCAGGAACGCGAAGAGAGAGAACTCAAACGCAGAGGATTCGTGCAACAGTTTATTGGGTACAACAAAAAATACCAAAGTAATCCAACGTGTGAATGTCACACACACACAAACTGAAGCCTGGTGTAACAACTCCAGAGCCGTCTGTACAGACACCTGCGGACACAGGCTGTGGAGACCACCTCTGGTGCAATGCCCAACGGGACGTGGAAAGCGAGACAGAGGATCTCGGGCACACGGCCAACGAAAGACTCCTCGTCTAGACGTCCTGAGCACAACAGCGGTAAAGGTGAGGAAACAGACACACAGCACAATGACAACGCGAAATCTACTGACAACAAGGGACAGACACAGCAGAGAATAAAAGGGAGAATGGGAACTAGCAACAGGTGAGGACAATCAGCTCGTGATCTGCACACACCAGCGCTGAATTATCAGCGCTGATTGCCCAGGTCACGAGCTGCAGCAAATGACAGGACACAGACAACAGGGAAGCCGATGAAGCACCCTGAACCGTGACACTGGGGGGACAATGCAGGACGGATTCAAAATCCTTTTTATGCCATGAGCACATGCACTACTGTAGACTTTATAAAAAGATACAGATTTGTAAAATGAAAAAATTATTTTGTTTAAAGATCTTTTTTTGTTGTTTTTCATTTAGTACTGCCCTTCAGAAGCAAAAAAATGTACTCGATACATGTTTCCTACAAGACAAAATCTCTGTACTCAAAAAAAAAGTTTGTACTAGTTGTGTAAGAGTCCCTCAATTGTCCTCTGTGTAAAAAGATGGATCTCAAAATCATACCATCACTGTTGAAAAGTGTTCAAATATGCAGAAGATGCTGGAAAAGCTAAGAATGTGCAGGATCTGAAGGATGTTTTTTGAAGGAAAGTGGGCAGCTAAACTGCTCTGGCAAAGGGACTTGAAAAAAAAAAACCTTCCAGGTTGACACATTATTAAGAATTAAATTATGTAAACTTTGAACATGTTTATTATACTTTTAATAAACTCAGCTATTTTGTCTTAAGGCATATATGTAAACATCTGTTAAAAATGGCATATTCAGAGCAGTACTAAATAATATCAGGTAATTTAATTAATCCTTCTTATTTTGTTAAAAATCACAAAAGAAGGTATTTTGAAGAATGTTGGTGACCAAACAGTTGACAGTAGCCTTGGACTTCTATAGTATGGAAAAAAATAAATACTTTGAAAATCAATGGCTAGTGTCAACAGTTTGGTTACAAACAGCTTTTTTTATCATCAACAAAAGAAAAATAATAATAACAGTACAGGTGTAGGACAAGTGAATATGTAACTGAGTAAATATCCCTTTGAGCTCAAAATATACTTGGGTTATTTTTTACTGGTATGTGCACGGTCAAACATAAATCCTTTTCAAATTATACTTCATTTGATAGTTTGCATGAACATAGGCAGTCAACATGTGCACTAGAAAGATTCATCTTTGTCCAGCATCTGTGCTTTTTGCGAGATAAAAATGTCTGAACTCTTTAAACTAGTTATTAATTATGTGCGTACTGTTAGGGACTGTATGCATCCTCTGGCATACGCATAAAAAACAAAGTATACTTTGGGCTTTAATATCTAAATGTTTGCAAACCCCTGACATACAAAATCCTAAGGTGTAGACAGCAAAGTGGAACTGGATCAGGACCTGATTGAGGCTGCTTCTCTGTGAGCACAATTTTCAGACAGCAAAACCACTAATTATAGGTTTGAACTCACCTGCACTTAAGGGAGTACATTTTTCCTACTAGCTTTACTAGGCTGGTCTCTGTCAGTCTAGGCACCAAGGATGGAATGTTTCCAGCCCGGGAAGGCTTTGAAGGTCCTGTTTCCCCAGATACACTCTCAGAGTGAGAGAAATGCTTTGGAGGACGCCGTTCACAGCCTAAAACAAGGACAGTGATTCTTACTATGCATATTAATGTTCTTTATTGGTTAAAAAAAATTCAGTTAATACAAATGTGAAGCCTTTGTTCAAACAAGAAATACATATATGGCCCTTACCTCGAGGTGAACGAACGTTCAGTTCACTGTGGGCTGTGGGGATCTGGATCAGGCTGTTTGAGGACAGTTCATCTGATAAAGGCCATTTCTTATGTGATGAGGAGGAGTGGCTCATGCCTGCTTTGCCCTCTCTAGTTGCTTTGGAAAACTGGGATACCTGCAGCCGAGCTACAGAGTCTCGAGCAGCTGATGAAACTTTGTGAGAACCAAGACGGACAGACTCAGAGTCTGAGGACGTGTATGGAGTGGAGGTTCTTCTAGAGGCCTACAGCAGAGGGAGACAAAGACACATTTTGTTGATATCAATGGTACAAGAAGCTGCTGACAACTTTGTTTATACAAATGTTAAGAAGGAACACAAATACTGCAAAAGAAAAATTAATCAGTATTGATCAGTATTTTTCAGTAAAAAATACACATTTATGTTGTTATACTGTGTATTGTGTAATTTTTTAGCCTATTCCCCATATCCTACACACTTTTGTGACTGCATTTTGTTGATAAATATGAATACGTATGCTTACTGATGAACCACTGCAGCATGAAAACTTGATCTTTTTTCATTTGAAAGTGAAAGTTTATGCAAGTAACAAACTTTTGTTTGAAAATATTTGTTTTGATATTTTGTTAAAAATAAATATGTAGGTTTCATACAACATGTTCAAATAAAATTCTCTATGAAAAAGCAACTTTTTTGGTGTGGTTTATGTGCAGCTGAAAATTTCAAAGAATTTCTCAGTTTTAGTAATAACATGGTAATACCATTCAAAACATTGACATTTTTCATTTTTCACTCATTGATGAGAAGCTGCTGATCAGATACAATATGGTTTTAGTTGAAAAATATTAAGTTGTGACTGTTATATAAAAACATTTTTTTCAGGTCCAAACGAACCTGGAATGAAAAAACAGCATACAGATTTTGAATGCATTATGAGGGTCAAAGTTTACATTTATTAAAAAATAAAATGACCTAAGATATTCAAATTTGATTATATATCTTTGGTAATATAGCTTACCCCTTTTTCATGTTTTAAGTGTAAATCTAACAAACTTTAGTGAGGTTTATGCTTATAACGTTTATTATATATATATATAAAAAAAATCTTATAATGTTTCATCTGGACTCACCTTCTTAACAAGAGGCAAATGTCCCCTCATGTAGCTTTTATGGAGCTCTGCTACCTTCCACGGCTCACTCTTCATCCAGGCCGCCAGGGTCTCAATAGGAGAGCCGATGACCTTCCAATCCACTCCCTGCTGCCTCAGGTGGGCTCTCGCGTGGCTGGCCAGTGCCTTTCGATTCTCAAAATCAAAGCCGCAGAGTTCACAGGTGGCATCGCAGCCTCAGCAGAAAGAGCAGAGAGTGAAGAACACAAGACATGAAAGCAGACACTGCACCAACTTTCAGAATAATGTCTGGATGGACTCAGCTTTGGTCAGTTTGCCCTTTGTGACTTAATTTGACTATATGTAAAATTAAATGCAAATGTACTTATAATGATAACTGAGAGATGTACATATAAACCATCCACAAAAGCCTGATGTACCAAATTTTTATACTCACATTTTAACCTTGATACTCACATTTTTTTTCTGAAAGGTATATTATTGATAATCATGTGAAACCTAAGTAGCTTCAGAGCAGTAAGTGTTTATCTTGAAATATTACAAATGGTTATTTTTAGATTTCCTTTATAAAAACCATTAAAGATTTCACAAGGTGGACATCTTTAGAATTATAGTAAAAGGCTTTTTACTTGATAAAAAAGTAAAAACTATTAATCAGATGACAAGCATTTTCAGCAAAGTTTTGATCATGTTGATAATTCAGAGGGCTTAAAAAATATGATCACTGGTGAAGATCAAGTTTTTGTACATTTTTGGGAGGTTACAAATCGTGCATGTACCTGTAGTCATGCTGTCTGAGGCGGGCTTCTCTTTTTCCCCAGGTGACAGAGATAATGTCTGAGGTGAGGATGCTGTTTTTTTCCACTGCACTGCCGCCCCTGGTGAAGGTTCTGATTTGATTTGGGATGCCCGTTCAGTGCCCTCCCTCCTCATGAGCTCATACAGCGCCTCTATGGGTGGGACTTTCAGGGACCACCGTACTCCCAGCTGTCGTAAGTGACCACGTGCGTGACAGGACAGGGCTTTACGAGTATCAAACATCTCACCGCAGTAATCGCAGCATACGAACGGTTTGGGCTCCTGCTTCTCGGGCTTAGGGGCTGTGGAAAGCAAACAGAAATCATCATAAACTGAAGTGATTCACAATAAAACACTTGCTGTTGATAGTTACAGTTTCTGCAGGTTTTATGAAGGTAGGTTTTAGACTTTTTAAAGACAATACCGCTTTCTTGCACCAAGTACAATTATGTACTTATCGTTGTTTTTCAAACTTTAATTTTGTTAATTCATACCTTTTATTCAATCATAAATGAATAGCACACCTAAGGCTGAAAAAGGTACAGAAAGTTGAAATATACTCCACATATTAACTGGTGTCTGCTGAATTAACTGCAAGAATTTGTGCAGAAAAAAAAGAAAAAGAAAAACAGAAGTAACACTAATTTTTTCGCACCGATCACAGGCGATCTAATGGTGTTGGATTCAGATAGAGGTGATAAAGGGCTGGTGGGAGTGCTTTGTGGCTTAGGAGACTCTATGATAGAGATATCAACCTCCACAGGCTCGTCCTTTGGTTTTGGGATCACAGTCCTGGAACCTTTTTTGGCCTTTGGAACTTTGTGAGGAACAGTAGGAGGAGAGGAAGGCTGGGTGATGGGTTTAGGGGATGAGAGGAGAGGGGGTGCAGAAGGGGATACAGGTGTGCTCATCGAGGGTGGACACAGGGGACTGAGAGATCCCACAGAACTACCACGCTGGGCCATGACCTCACGCAGAGTAGCAATGGGAGACCCGTGGACGGACCACTCGGGGATGCCCAGCTGACGCAGGTGATAGCAGGCATGACTGGCCAGGCTCTGACTCTTCTTAAACTTAAAAAGACAGAACTCACAGTTGACATCTTTAGATGACTCACCTTTGTTATAAAAAAAGAAAAAAGTATGTCAGGGGAACACTTTTTTGTACCTGATGGTATATTTGATAGTTAAAGACTGACCAAAGACAGTTGGTTATTTGATGTAAAATCATGCCTTGATGCCCACTGTGAAGAAGCTTAAGGTTAACTGTATATTGGATGTATATTAGACACATTACTGTTCAATACGGGTTGGTAAGATTTTTCTCTTTTAAAACAACTTTTAGAACCAAGTTCCCACACTTTTTTTTGACTAATGACTTTCCTGATTTTCTTCACTGGAAAGACTTTTTAAGATTTAAGACCGCATTCAAAAAGAGACATTTCTATAGAAAAACATAATATTTAAGAAAAATATTAATATTTAACATAGATAAAGAAATTTCAACTACTTCAAATTTTATTCATTTTATGAGCTTTCATACTTTTAAAATGCCCTGATTTCCTTGTTTTCCATAACTGTGTTTTCCTATAAATTATCATACTGTAAACCCCTAGCATTCAAACATTCTTCAAAACTAAAATGAAACGAATAAAGTCAATAATTACAATTTTCACCTCCAGAGGGTGATTTAAATTCAGCTTTTTTACCAAGGGGCAAGCTCGCTGAAACATCTAGAGAAATCTTCTGCTTCTTCACTGAGGGAGCTGATTTCAATTCAGTTTTCTTGCTGAAAGGCAATTCCTCTGAAACATCTGTAGAAATCTTCAGCTTTTTGTTTGGGGGAGACGATATCAATTCTGAGGGAGATGATTTCAATTCTATTTGGCCGCTGAGTGACATGTTCCCTGAAACATCAAGTGAAATCTTGTGCTTTTCGGCTGAAGGAGGGGATTTAAACTCCACTTTGTCGCTGAGGGGCAAGTTTCTTGCAAAGTCATGAGAAATAATCTTCTTTTTGATAGAGGGAGGTGTTAAAGGAATGGATGTCAGCCCATTAAACGACAGAGGAGCAAGAGGGGGATTTTTGCTGATGGCTGACAAGGTGGAAGGAGTGGAGGAGGGGGATGTGTATTCCTCAAAACCCGACCCTTCCTGCTGCCCAGCACTGGCCTTTTCCTTGAACTCTTCACTCTGAATAAATGTATGAAGCATGTCTATGGGAGCAACTTTAGAGTCCAAATTCACACCAAACTGCCGCAGGTGGGCCCGTGCGTGGCTGGAGAGACCTTTACGGGTCTCGTACCATGCTCCACATAATTCACATACATGAACGTCATCCCTCACTGTAGAATTCATCATAGTTTCTGGTGAAAAAGCACAAAACACATTTAAAAATTAACTGCAATGTTACAAGCAAGAACTGCTTCATCATTTTAACTAGCTTGCTTTATAGAGTGGTAAAAATTTGCTGGCCCAAGTTTTTTTTTTGTTTTTGATGATTGTATCCTTCTTCCAAGGCACATACCAAAACATTTTTAATACAGTTACCTAAACTGAGTGGGGCATCTGTTTCCTGAGGGGCCCAGAGGGGCTTAGCTGAGGCCAGTGAGAGGGAGGTAGACGGACTAACATCACTGAGCCTGAATTCCACATCCTTATGAAGAGACAGGGCTGAAGATGGAGTGGACACTATAGTCTTCTTTGAAGATGCTTTACGAGGCTTCCCTACAGCGAAAGGTAAAGAAGAGCGACCAGATGCTGCTGATCCCTTTACAGCAATGGGGGAAGATGAGGAAAGGGCATATTTTTTCTTTACAAGGTTGGATATTTGAATCTTCAGTTTGGGCCCAGAATCCTTTTTTTTGAGCTTGGGGGACTTTGTTTTGTATTTTTTAACAGGGCTGACCTGTTTTTCGAGTTTGGGTACAGTTCCACCTCTTTCTTTCATTAGCTGGTACAGGAGGTCTATAGGAGCTCCACTACTGTCAGACACAGCCACTCCCAGCTGCCTGAGATGATACCGGGCGTGACTGGAGAGACCTCGCCTGGATTCAAAACTGCTCCCACAAAACTCACAACTATGGTTGCCTACTGTAAAAAAAAAAATGATGTTATGATGCCTGTTTTTCCTAAACAGAATGCATTGGTTCATGGTTTTAGAATAACATGAGGTTAAATACAGACAGCATTTTATTTTTGGGTGAAAACTATTTTTAAACTAAACTCAATCTGTTTCCAACTGAGGCTGGAATACTCGACTTTTCAAAATTTCAAACAGATTTTAAAACACTAGGCATCACACACTTGCCGACTTTGCAAAATAAATTGGTCTCATGCGATAAATGACTGACGATCACACACTACAGATACTTTCAGGTCGTTCCGAACACAACAAACTCACACAGAAACACAGATGCATGGTGAACGAGAACAATATGTGGTCTAAAATCACTCCAAACATCAAACATGCTTGATATCCTGCAGCTGTATGGAATCACAGTCTGAAGGTTAAAACAAAGTCTGTAATCACTATGTGATTTTCTGCTAAATCGGTCAGTACTGCCCAGTATCTGCAGACTGGCTGTCTTTCTAAAACGAGGCAAAAGCCGAGTAGTGTATTCTAGCCTTTAAGCACAGTTTATCAACTAAAGTCTCACAGTCAGAGTCATCCAAGTCTTTATCCAAGCCTGCCTCCAGACACTCTTTAGAAACGGTGGCAGTGTTTGTCTTCTTTTCTGGGTCTGGTGCTGTCTTCTCCATGGCTGGAATCTCCTCCTGACACTTAGACAAACAATGATAAGTTTAGACTAGTTTCTTCTAAAAACCCAACTTACCTAAAAAACCTAAAAAAAAAACCTAAAAAAAAAAAAAAAAAAAAAAAAAAAAAACTAACACAAAGACATAATTTTCACATACAGATTAAATATTCTAAATTTAGAGATGTCTGAAAAATGTAAGTCACTTATTTACGTTAACAACTGTTACCAAAATACAATTGTAACTACAAATATTACTACATTTAATAGTATTACATACAGTAAGTAACATTTATTAGGAAATATGTATTACCCGTTACTGTAAGAAAAAATACAAAATAAATCAAAATATAAAAAAGACTCCAAATGCTTCTTACACTGCTTGAAAGAAAACATGCATTCACCTTTATTATTTTATTATGATGATGATGATGATTTTAAAGTAGCGGTTTATGTTTGTTTGTTTTTTATCAGGAAGTATGGCGATTGTTTTTGAAAAGGTAATGTTTACATCTTACTGTAACACTGACAAGCCATTCACGTTTACTTCTCTCTTTAAACATTTCTCACTTTATTAAAATACCTGACTGAATTCAGGCATAATCATTTATTTTAACGTGTATCACTACTGGGCACCTTAATGCTGTGCGGTGATGATGAACCAAAAACAAACTTCTCATCTCGGATCATTTCGTGCATTAACACAATGCACATGCAGCTAGCTAATTATTTATCACCCAGTGCAAGTCGATTTCAGAGGTTTGCTCAGCGTGCAAAAGGCACTGAACAGCTGACCTGTTCGGCTACACGTAGCTAACCAGTTTAAAACAAAATGCTGAAGCACATAATGCTCAAAATTACCTTTAAGTGGTGAGGCTTCTATTACAGGAGGGGAAGGCAGGCACTTTAATCAAAACAGCACAGTCGAGCTGCCATAACCAGGCAAAATCAATCGATAGCTAATTTAGAAAACACCACAACTAGATTGTGCGGCTTTGCATAGTATCTTCATTTAACTGGATTTTTAAATTGGAGATTCATTTAACATTCTTATGTTAAAGGCACAATATGTAAGATTTTTTTTTTTTTTTTTATTAAAATATCAAAAAACCGCTAGAACAGTGTTATATATTTTGCTGACTTGTGTACTTACATTATCCCAAATGTTTTAAAGAATGTTTAAATCCAGAGAAATTAGCAATTTTATCTAGTGATTGTGTCGCCTGCCAATGACATCATAACCCCTTGATTTCCGGTTTTGTTTTGTAGAAAACATATGGAAACACCAAAGATGCTTTAATATGTTGTGCGTTTTTATAGACCGGTGACGACCGCACAGAGTAGCATTATAACAGAACTTCCAAACGTATCTAGTATGATAAAACAGCGCTGCTTTTTTTCCATATACACAAGACTGGAAGGAGCGGAAGCGGTCGACTGTGGCATAATATAAGCTCCGCTGCTTTCGAGCTGTGTGTCGCGCTTGTTCAACGGCCTCGTTTCGCTTCGATGGCTTTCAGCCTCACCCTGCTTCATTCTACTACGTGAATAAATCATTAGCTCATCCATGAACATGATTTCTGCTCGAGTCCCGTTGGAGTGCATCGGATATGGGGTTGAAGACGACAACTCCCATGATTCCACACTCAGTCACGGCGTTATCAAACTATGCCACCAGGTCTTTGTTTAGTTTGAATTCGAGCCCTCTAACGGTGAAAAATTACATACTGTGCCTTTAAATTTGAAGATTAAATGTCACAAAGAGAGAGAGAGAGAAAAAAAAAACGTGTCTATGAAGGTACAGGTAAGCTGAAAAATTACATACTGTGCCTTTAAATTTGAAGATTTAATGTCACAAAGAGAGAGAGAGAGAGAGAAAAAGTGTCTATGAAGGTACAGGTAAGCTGCAGGTGAGCCTCTCCAAAGTAAACCTACCATGGTAAACATTTAGTATATTACAGATTTTCTTGTATTTTAGGTTCTTGTTGAAACACTTTTTGCATATCCAGTGCTTTGCTGCTGCAATTATGTACATTAATGTCTTTACCTGTTGTAAATAATTATTTGTAATGATTTTTTTTAATTGGTATGACCAACATTATAATATAAATGTTATATAGGCTACAAAGGTTTTTGAAAATGAGGAAAAAAAGTAAACTGGATAAATTTCAATGTGATTTATATCACAGAATAGTAAAAATAACCGTTTTTCTAAAAAGGTGTTTAATGCTGCTTTTGCCAAAATTAGGTTGTCTGTTTTCTAGTTTACACTGTTTGTGTATGACTTTGTAGCAGCATGTTGCCAGTATCTGGACTGGTTTGTCACTTCAGTGTTCCCAGTAATTCAGCATCATGCTTGCAGTTGTAGCACAGTTGAATGAGTGTAACTGTGGTGCTTTGCTCTGATAATCATTAAGATACACACCAGTTCAAAATTATGTATCATGTATAAGATGTCATGTTATACTACCACCCTAAAATGTAGCTAACTGTGATTTATGAGTTAATAATTCGTGATATTTGTAAAAATACTCTTTATCCTGAAAAATATATTTGAAACGTTTTTGAAAACAATGATTTTATACACTCACGTATATTAATTAGTAAAAAATAGGTTAGTGATAGTTACACCACATTACATTTTTAGAGTCATCAAAATTATTTTTGTTTAAAATGGTATAAAAGTTCACAAACTTACCGTACAAAACCAACAACATGAATACAAAGACTACATTGTAAAGGACTATATGCATGCACATCAAAATACATTTGTCCTCCTTATTTATCTTTGACACACATTTGTCATTAACTCTGTGCAGTAACTACTTAATTTTAGGTTATCCAGTGAGTTTGCCTAATTGCAGTTACATTTACAACAATTACAGTTAAAAGAACAACAGCGATGAATCAGCTTGGTTTATTTAATGCACATTTTATTTGTGAAAGTCTACAAAACGGTGAGAAAAAAGTCTTATGCAGATCCATACAGGTTTAATTGGTTATTATTTTTGTTACTACAGTTTATTATTGCAGTGATAATGGAATTGGTTTAATTGTGACAGGTAGATAGCTATGTAAGCGTTGTAAGTGTTCCCAATGAATAAAAGAAATCTGACAAAAGCTAATAGCAATGCAAAATGGCAACACACCACACCAGTTTACTTCCTGTCTTGCATCAGGTATTGATGTAAGTATTTTTTATGCCATCGGCATTAACTGCATAGAATTGGTGCACATCTTTCAATAACCCAGCAAACTGCTCCTCCTGTTATCAGACACAAATGCAAGTGTTAGCTTAGCCATATTGTATGCACAAGCCTGCATTAATGATAATGCATTTATAAAAGTAGAACAGAGGAGAAAACCATGTAACTCACCAAAACATTCATCCGTTCTACTGCAGCCACAGCAACATTCAGCTTTCTTTCGTCTTCCTCTCTCTCTTCTTCTATCACACCCAGTCTGCACAAACAAGTAGGAGAAATGATCCCAGAAGTCCTCTGAGTATTTACAAATGAAAACATTTGACTTCTTTTAAGCCAAAATTACCTGAAAGTTGCACTTGCCAGCTGTTCCTCCCGGGTGGCTAACAGATTGCGAAGTTCCTGAACCTCTGCCTGTAGCTGTGTATTCTGATCTTGGGTCAGGACTATGAAGTCTTCTAACCGCTTGGCCATCTCCAGCTCGCGCTCGGTCACCTGCTCCACACCTAAACGCAGCTCAGCCAACTCTTGCGCATGCTATGAGACACCAAAACTTGGTCAACATACTGTGGCATTTTATTACACCATTTCCATCATTTATTACACAAGTTATTTCTGACAAAACATAGAAGAAGTGGTAAAATGGTTTTACTTAGACAGTATGGTGACACACATTTTTCATGAGACTGCTATTAAAAATTCATACTATTGTGCTTCATTATACACTTGATGGTCCTGAAACCAGACGCTTTTAGAGTATGCAGAATAGACCCACCCTGTCTAATATGCTTGTCTCCTCTATCGCTTGCCCTATTTTTTGATAGGGCTCGTTGCTGTTGTTTTGTTTGATCCAGAGTACTTTTGCTGCTGGGGCTTTGGATTTTATGGCCTACACACAAACAGAAAACACACATCAAAGGAAATATGTGTTTGAAAGCCCATCATTGGCATTGTCTTACTCACATTGCTAGGTGATGAAATTTCCAAACAGGGATCTTGATCTTGATTATCATCCTGGCACTGTGTGGGTAGCTCTTCTTTGCTTGTCTGCCTTTTTATTGGTTGCCGCTGATGCCGTGATGGTCTGTTGGGGACACTAAACGCCCGCTGCACCTGCTTCCGCTGACGTTCTTTTCCTTGGTTGGAATTTGAGTCCATGGGGAGCTGCTGCATGGAGTTTTGTAATGGACTGTACTTGGGGAGATCCTTTGGAAGTAAATATGTAGGTTTTGGTTTTCCATGAATGCTGTTTCAGCAAGAATGGAGACACAGGTGAGAGGTGTGTTAATACTTTGAACAAACATTGATTTTAAAGCTTGATACAGCTTCTCTTGGATCCCCCTTGGAGAGTTTTATTTATATTGCAATATAACCTTACCTGCTAACTGGGATCCGTTGCGCTTCCTGGCCAAGGAACTCTGTGATCTGGTTCAGGATTAAAGGCAAGGGATGTAGGTTGTCTATTCGGTCCTACAAAAAAGATGTAATTTCGCCCATGAGCACATCATAGTCTTCTGATCAAAAATGACAGCAGAGGACTTGCATAGATGATCCTTGATGTTTTATGTTACCTGTTTCATTACAGAAATAATATCGACCAGGAGATTGTGTAGGACTGCTAGACGAAGGGGCAGGTCTACATAGCCATCAAATCGAGCCATGGCAATTTCACTGTCTGGATCAGCTACTTTCTGTAAGAATCCTCGCATTGGCTCCCAGTGTTGTTCTAGAAACTCATTCATGAAAAACATGTACTCTTCTTTTTCGCCAAACCTGGTGGATATTGAGATAATATGGTTGTTGCCAATCAGTTTATAATTCCATTTGGATATATAATTAATATTAAAAAAAACATTTTGTAGATTTGATGTAAGTTAACTAGAAGATGAATCAGTAATCAGAAAATAAAGGACTAAAATTCAACAGTGAATCTGGCTTTACAGACGGGACTTACAGGGTGGAGTTTGCAAGGTTTTGAATGACCTTGGCTGTAAGAGTAAGGGTTCGAAGGGTGTTTGGCTCTGGGTAGGCTTGGGTAAGGCCGAACAGTGATGGACTGAGGATTGCTGGGCATAAAAATCGAAGAAACAGGGACGCTGATATGAGACGGTGTCCGATGTCTGTTTGACCTCTGTCCTCACAATCTGATAGCCAGCGGGAAAAAATCTCATTCAGCTCCGCAGGGAATGAGCTGTTCATAGAAGGGAAAGAATTGATCATTTAAAAATAATTTTCCAATGGAAAACTAATGACACCCATTAGGAGTTAAGTGGACATAGTATATCTAGTTACTATTATGGATAGTGTATTACAACAATTCAGTCAACTTCAATATGTTTTCTACAGAAAATACTTTGTACTTGAGCTTTGTTTTCAAATATGCTTTTTGGGAGCATGTTCATTTAGGTTAACTTACTCATGCATGTCAGTTATTCTCTTTACAACATCTGCACATGTCTCCTTTAGATGTCTCTGGTTGATTGGTAGATCAGAGGCAGAGCATTTCTGTGGGTCTACCTCACAGCTCTCTCCTCCACTATACAGTCTGGCTATGAAGTCACCTGTGGTAAAGAGGGTTAAACAGGAGGTTAGAGGTAAATAAGATGATGCATCATTTTTATAACAAGGGTTGCAGTAGAATAGTCCTTACCAAGTGTGTCAATTAGATACTTCTGGCCCACCAATTTCATATATTCATCAATAGCCTTTGTGGCCAGTGTATTCTCTCTGAAAATCAAAGCCTCATTTTCTCCCAAGCGCTGAACTTCTGCACTACCGAGATCAGTCAAGAACTCCTGCACATTCAAAAACCATTCAGAAATCCAAAGAGCTTATGTCTTTTCCTAAATTTACTGCTGTTGCCACTTACCTTAGCTTTCCCAATGCTCTGGAGCACATGGACAAGTGCTCCTGCAAGTTCTTCTTTCTCCCGTACATTGAGAAGGGGTTCCAGGCTGCTGCACATGTCCACATAATTCACTGTGATATACTCTGCAAATTCCTTGTACCGCTCAATAGGCAGAATTTTCAGGATCTTGAATTTGGACTTGACTCGAATTGAAGCTTGCTGTCCAATTTGGTCCTTTATTATACTTGTTCCTGGGGGCTTGTAGGGAACGATGGGATACCACTTCTCCTGATAGGCCCGTCCTTTTATTTCTGCCAGATTGAGAGCCACACTTCCTAAAGGATTCAAGATAGAGTCATCCTTGGAATGCCGCTTCTTTTTAGGGTCTTCGTCTTTAAAGAGGTGCAGGGTGATCTGGTTGACAGGGGGCAAGTTGTCAAGTTCAAAAAATTCACCCCAGAATAGCTGGCAACCTCCTGAAGAACCACCACCATGGCCTGTGCCAGCTGCTCCAGATCCTCCGTCAGCTGCTTGGCTGGAGCGTTGGACGGACTTCCCCACGGCCCGGTTACTGGTACGAGCAAACAACGTACCATCAATGTGAACCTCACAATAATATCGCTTCTTTGGGGGAAGGTCTTTTGCTTCATTAACCCAAAGGCTCAGTGAGTACTCAGTACGCTCACAGTTATCCTGAAGGTAGACAGTATAATTCATTATCATTATTTGTAACAAGTGCAAAATTAATTACATATATTGAGTACCTTTCAGTACCTTATTTGGATGAGCAGCACGACGCAAGTCTTCAATCCAGCGGTCTCTTTCTGCAGCTGAACTGCACCCAAAGCAGTGGTTATTCTCTGAGTTGATGACTTTTATGAGTTACACAATGAAATGCCCGGAAAAGAAGTAATTGGTTTGGATTATGGTTTGACGTAAAGATCGCAAAATTGAAACATAGTTTGTACTTTAATATGCAACAGCAGTGTTTACCTGAAAACAGTACTTCTCCCCTAGAATCGAGCTGTGAACTGGCCTGATGACGGTAGTCTGGTCTTCACTAAGATCCAGGCTTTTTGCAGCACTGACTGGAATGGATAAAGATTCTTTGGAACCATACTTGATAGAAAGTGTGAAAGACTGGTAAACGGCATATCATATAAAACCATCAGATGATATGTTTGTTCCAGTTGACATTAATCGGTACTACAGAGTCAGACCAGTCCTGTTCTAAATTATAAAATTGATCCTCCACCTTCCAGCAACACTTAGTCCTGCAGTATTGAGCTGTGTGTTGCTTTTCCTTTTATCATCACCTTGTAAGCGGCGCTTGATTAAATTCTAGCATGAGAATGAGAGAAAAGGATTGTCATGGGAAAATACATATATGTATGCATGCATTTTGTTCAGCAGCAGTTTCAGATTGTACAGATTTCTTAGAAATATTAATTTATACTAACTCTGACGCCACCATCATGCCCTTTTATTTTGGTACCACTCTGGGGGACCACAGGATCTGGGTTTAGCTCTAAAGAGAGAAAGAGAACACTTTCTATATTAGATGATCACTTTGATGCCAAAGTATTCCTCTTTTGTCTGTAGTGAGCACTGAAGGTGGCCTGTCCTTTTTCTTTTGAAAATGTTCCATAATGCATTTATTGATCATTTAAACTTATATGCATGTATGTCTTCCTGTTTATTTTTTTCTGGTGGGATAAAATACTGCAGAAAGACACATAATCTCAATGCAATCGCAGATTCTGAAACCATGGCAGGAAGCATAGTCATTTCCTTCCTTCTATGTACATCAGATCAATAATTACCAGTTTAACAGAAAATGTAACTATGTTAATGCAGTTGATTTCTGTTTATACAGAACAGAACCGGAATCTAGGGGCTTATTTAAATTTTTTTATGTTAAAAGTTAGCTTTTACTTGTTCATCCGTGTGCCTTTATGAAAGCTGGAGACCAGACAAGCAGTATTATGGAAAGGATGTGGTCCCAGTTTTTGGACTTACCTGATTATATTGGTCAGACTTAAGGGTGCTTAAATAAATCAGCAGCAGCTGTAAAAATGAGTCATATTTGTTTGGCAGCCTATTGATGTTTTGTGTCTGACAATGTCTGACACTTTGCACTTTGTCATGAATTTTCAAAGCACATGAAGTAGGCTAACTAACTTGCAAAAAATGAAAAAGTGCAAAAGTGCAACCTGAAAAATGACAACACATTAAATTATTTCAGCAACTACTGGAAATAAAAATAAGGGTAGCATTTATTGAAAGTCTGCCAAGGCCAGTGGTGATGCATGACCTGGTATTAAAAGCTCAAAACATTTTTTTTTTTAAAGTATGGCTTGATTGAACTCCTTTCAACACACTTTCAATAAATTGGGGAAAGTAGAAGGATGCCTTCAATAACCATGTCCATTAAGGTATAGTCAACAGCCTTCTTTTTAGGAGTTTTTACGTTGTATGACGTCTCTGAAGCCATGAAATACAAGACATACAAAACTTGACTTACGTTTCTCTATGTTCCATCACAATGTACATACTTTCAAACTTAAGAAGGTAGATGTCTTAGATCTTCTAAATGACCAAATCAGAATGCCATTAGATATTTATAGAAGCACAGAAATCGGTTAGTAATTTAACCTACAAATACGCAACAATAAACTACATTGTATTTGAAAGCACTACTCATAATATATCTTTGTGCTTTGCTAAACAACTGAATTAACTGAAAATTAAGATATAAACTCAGTTAACTGGATTCTGCCGTGTCCTTAGATTTGTTTTAAGGCTGATTAAATTTCACATGCAAACTCTCCAGCAAAATGACTGGATTGAATCATTTAAGAAGGCAAAGTTAAAATCATTTTGCTTACCTAGTGCCCCTCCACATACAATCCAACGCCTGAAACCCATGCTTTGGAGTAGCTTAGTTTTTTTTCTTTTCAGAACATTAGACTCATAAATGCCCTTTTATGTTTTTTATTTTAAATTTTTAATATACAGGTCCTGCATGCTTATTTTGAGTGAACTAGACAGCACACCCCTTCAGTCTCAGTCGTCCTCTGGTATGGAACACCCAGATGTTACGATGATATCTTCAGACACTCAAAGGAAGCAATTTTACAAGCACACGCACACATAACCACGCCAGCTATTTCCTCTGTGAATAAGTTATCTAGCTTCACTTTAGTTATTATCAGGCAGGTCGCTGGCTAGATAGAGACAGATAATCTCTCTCATCTCTTGAAGTCATCTCCAGCTTTTAAACTGGACAAAGCGAGCTTTAGGCCGTCATTTCATTCAAGTGTACTGCACCCCCCCCCCCCCCCCCCAAAATGATCTTCACAATATAATGCACACATTTGTTCTTATGAGGCTAGTTAGTTAAAAATAAAAGAGGATCAGAAAGTTCTGAGCAAAGCTCTAATATTGTTTTTTTGCAGATGGCACTTGGGTAGATATGTTGTATAATGCAAATGACATTTAGACATTTTCAAGTTTGGCTTCAGTGTAAAACCAAACTCTGTGATACTGACCTGTATGACTTCCACTGATGTTCTGGAGGCTCAGGCTGAAAAGACAACTGCTGGCCCGGTTCTGTACCCTCATCAAAGGCTGAAATAAATTCAAAAGATAATGATATAATGGCAGCATGATTTAACCTAAAATCAGATAGCATTTCCAAACAAACTGGACTGATGCTTCAAAGTCAATTTAAGGGCATACATCCAATACCTTAATCTGCTAAGTATAATGTCTCATCTGTTGGCATTGTTGAATGTGTGTGTTGTTCATTACCTCCTCCTCACGTGGGATAAAGATCTGTCCATCTTGAAGAAAGCAGTTGCTAATGTCCCAAACGGGAACGTCTTGTGGAGGGGCCCAGGAGAGGCGAACATGCTCTTGGACCACATTCTCAGGATCGCACTTGTCTTTGTCTTCTCATAAAATGTAAAAGAGTTAACATGCAATGTTTTAATTTAAAAAGCCTATAAGCTGCAAAGACAAAACATACAATATGCTACAAGGAATTTGAACTCCAATTTCAATATCATAAGGGCTTAATTAGTTAAAGTAATGATAGCAGTCCTATCAGTCCTATCAATATCCAATTACATGTTCAGGTCATTTAGGTACAAAAGAAAAAAAAACTTTCTGTAGATTCTATACTTAGTTTTTTTGTTCCATGTCTGACATCCTGTTGTTGTGCCCTCGTTCTGTAGCGCCATTTAGTGGCATCTGCATGTACAATCTTTTCTATGTTAGAAAGTAAGTCTATGCTATCCAACAGAAGAGGTCTTTCTAAGGACCAGTAAATCTTGAACTTTATTCAAGCTTATGTTTTGTAAAATATTTTACATTAAATATAAAGCTCTTACCATGATCTGCAATGGCAGTACTGTGTAGACGTTGTCTCTTGAACTTCTGTGAGACCGTTTGGAGGTACTTCCTAATTTTACCCTTCTGCGTTGTGTCCTGGACAGTGGACCCAGATACCTGTGTGCTGGAGGACCCAGATGCAGAAGAGGAGGACAGGACCGAAGATAGGAGGGACCCTGGTGGCTCTGAAAGAGCTCTGCGGAAAGGGTTTTTCCTTGATGTTGCCGGCTTGTCCGGTTTGGATGGGCTTTCACTCCCTCGAGTTGCAGTCGAGTACTTTTCCCCCGTGTCTTCACTCAGAGCTTTGCGCCAACTCTGCATTTTATTCCATTTGTTTGAAGCCCCTTTCTCTAACCTCTCAATAGTCCCCTGTGTCACCGTCTCATTCTTGGCCCCTGTGAGCCACTTGTACGTGTTGAGTAGCTTGCCATCCTCTGGTTGTCGTGGGTCTTGATCAACTGGACTGTTCTGGTTAGGAGACAGTTCCATATCTTCCTCAGTCTGTGATGCTGATTGCTCAGCACTTGGATCTTTGTTTGTACCCATTTGATTCCTTCTCCCTAACCCAAATTTCTGGGTGTTGGATGCTTTTTTTTTATAGAATGCCAAATCTGTATTTTCTTGTAGTATCTCAAAGAGTATGCTTTCCTCACCACTTACCAGTTCTAGAGGTCTTTAAACGTCTTGTATCTTCAAATTTGAGTGCTTTGAAACTCATCATCATCCGCTCACTTCACCCATTGGCTTGTTTGAAATGATGCAACCTTTGTGGTCCTCAGCTCTTGTAGGTATGAGGCTTTTCTTTTCCGGTGCGTACTTGTCGTCCAGTATTCAGGAAGCCAGTCAGATTGTGGGTGGGGAAGTCAGGTTAGACTTACAGGTTGAAGGAAGACTGAGAGATGAGGATATATCCCAGACTGACCCAACTAGTTCAAAATTACAGTGCTATGTTCTTTTCTATGTTCTTTTTATTTATGAAACATCTAGAGAGCATAATCTTTAATTTGATCATGTTTTGTTCTTATTTATATACATTCTATTTGAGTTTGAACTGAATTGGTGTGGTAGTGACTGGTAAAATACTTATGAATATCGTAGCATAACATGATCAAGATTCAATTTTGTTAATTAAATATGAACAGAGTTGACAGTTTAACCAAAATACCTGCTTGTTTTGTTCAGTGACGGTTACATTAACTGTCACAACAGCAGCACTTCCTGTCTCACTCTGGAGCCTGCTATGAAAACCACTTCCTGTTGTGGTAAAGACTAAAGTAATCTTGTCAACCTTTCCTTCAGTTCTAACAGTCACATATAAAATTCAACATGTAAGTATACAAATCACCTTGTTTATTTTCGCATGTGTAATTCTCACTTACATATAGTACAGTAACATTTCAATGCTTCATACAGACTCCCAACCAATGTACAAACTAATGCTTATGTTCTGTTTTATGCTATTAATCTTACATTTAAGTGACAACCTTTTAACTTTTAAATTATATTTAAAATTAAGTGTATTTTTCATACTTATTAGTGGGTTTCATCGTTGTGGTCGTTAAAGCTGTCTTGCACTGTCATGTCAGTGTCAGCAGATGTCCTCATTGTTACTGAAAAGGATCCGTATCCTGTGAATAACATGGTACAGACATAGATTGATGAGTCAGTTAGGATGACAAGTATTTCCAGCATTAAACTTATACATTTCTAAGTATAACATCCTACGTACTTTGTAGTGTTCCCAGGTTGTTATCTCAGAATACAGTGAATCCCCTGGACAGTTCGTGGTTGCTACTACTTGTCTGTGTCCCAGAATGGTAAAATTGTTCTGCAGAAATCCGTTGCTCACTCCACATTTGACCAGATGATGGTGCAGTAGCTCCATGTCATATTGGGAGGGTAAATGAGCAGTGTAGTTACCAATGAAAGCAACACCATACCCAACAGTATTACGTCCTTTAGTATGAGCCCCTACTGACATCCAGCCTCGACCTTCGTAGATGTAGCCATCAGATCCAACAACAAAGCTTGGAGAGACAGCTAGATACACATACTCTAATACTTACAAATGATTCTGACTGTGATCTTTTGCATGCATTCTACTCAAAATAAAAAATAAAAACAAATTTAATTAGGGACAAATATGGTTGTAAATGCTCTGATCAGTTTGTACAAAAACCACAAAGTAGGTTAATTCCACTAAGCATTTGACATTTTATGCATGTAAACATTATAACTGTTCTAAAACCAGCTGTGGGTTTCTAAGGCAGCATCCTAACTAACATGTAACCTCATAAGGAACTCATAAGGAATAACAACTTTATTCAACAACTTTTTTTTTTTCGTGCCAGTCTTCAGACTACTATGACGCATGCGTGTGCATTCCTCTGCTTGTAAACAAGGTGCAGCGCATGCTGGATCTACGTCTGAATGCCGGCGCCTGCATAAGCAGCACCACACGCATGCGTTGTGGTACTCTTGTGAACACGCATCGAAGACTAACCCGGAAGAGAAGAAATTGTTGAATAAATTCTTGTTTTCTTGTTTCTTTTGTTTGTTCTTTGCACAAAAAGTATTCTCAATGTCCTATCTACCTTTCTGGTCCTTGAACATTTCAATTACATTGCTGTCTATTCAGGGTCAGAAAGCTCTTGGATTTCATCAAAAATATCTTACTTTGTGTTCTGAAGATGAACAAAGGTTTTTCAGGTTTGGAACATTATATAGTACACACAAATAATGGATTAAATAATCAATTTTTAATTTAGCTAAGCTATTTCCAGTATTGAATGAAATATAGGATTACCTCGTCTGCCATTTCAGGTTTATGTTTCCACTGAGAGTAAGCAAAGTTGCATCCGAGTATGCAAACTTCCCTATTATATAGGCTAAAAATAGTATGTTAAAGAATAGAATGTCTGAATTCACAGTTTTCATAAAACGGATGAAGTACACATCCAGTTGAAATTTTACTATCCCATGAGGCCATCGGAGAGGATTTGCAAATGGCACTGAAGCAACACAACTGATGTATATATGCATATATATTTATGTATGTGTGTTGTTTTTCTTAATGTACGTTGTTGAGCTCAACAAGTAAAATTCCAAACAACTAGGATGTTATGGCAATCAATCAATAAATTAATAAATATGCTGGTAGACAAATGACGAATGTAGTATATCAAGATTACATTCATACTACACACATTAATAAATCATACTTTTTTTAACTGGAAAAAAAGTTGTTTGAACTGAAATGTGTTTTGGCAGTGTGTGTACACAACCACCTTATAACGATAAAAATCCACAAAGTGTTTTGTTTTTAAATCTACTAAAATCTTTATCCCTTTCTCAAATCGAGCTGATCTCAGATGCCTGTCTGTGTGACATTACAAAAACAGCCCCCTCTTATGATAGTTCGATTGACAGTAGGGTTTCAGCACAGACTGGACTGGCATTTTACTTTAGACCTGCCCTGAGTGAGTTGTCATCAGTCCATTGTTTCACCAGATGTAGACAAGAATGACTCCTAAGCGATTGAGGTGTATAAAGTTTTTTAATGAATCTTTGCAAATCGCCTTTCCTAATAATAAACAGTCCCTCAGTGAGCAGCTCGGAAGAGAGGGGCGGGGTCAGCAGAGCTCATTAACATTTAAAGGAAAATGCTACAAAACGCTTGCTCTTAAAAGAGCTGTTTTTGACAGGGTAAAAAGGTGTTTTTTACACTACCTTTGAGATATTTTAACCAAACTATGTTACAGACTTTACATTAAGACCCTAAAGAATCATATCAGCTTGTGAAAAATGGGCATGACCCCTTTAATGGCAAATTCTGTAGCGTATTGTGGACACAAACTCTGTAGTTGCCAAACAGTTGCTGTACAGTAGTTGCCAAAAGTCAGGAGTCTGCAGATTTTGAGAAGTCAGGAATTGACATGTTTCAAAGACAACTGCATAGCATATGATGAGCACAGCACAGATTTTTAGCTTCAGACCATGATTCCATCCAGTCGGAGGATACCAAAAATATATGATATTCTTAGCTGATCATATTTTAAGCATGTTTCTGCTTGAGTTTGTTCTTTTCAGAATGACCTGAAAGTCTGGTAGTTTGTGATTCTTAGTCTTTTATACATCCTAGTTTTACTCTCTAACCCCTTAGAGTGTCAGCGAGTATTTGATGCCTGTTGTTTTTAAAATTTGTTTGCATTTTAGCGTAGTATATTCCAGCCTTTAGCAAAAATAAGATAATTTCACTTAAACTAAGCATTCACATGACATAGAAAATACATTAAAAATACAAATTATTGCTTTATTTCAACAGAAATCTTAATTTTAAGTACATATAAATACACTTAATGTGACATCAAATGTATTAAATGGAAATCTTTATAAAAAATTAAATAGAACATTTATAACTTACGTACCTGAGCTCTGAATGACTACGCATATCCCAGACATGGTAATAATCCACAATGCAGCTGGTGTCATTATCAGTACTAAATGCTACTACACGGTACATGCTTGATATGAATGCAGGGTAAGAGTGCTGAAACAATGAATGCGGGACAGACATTTAGTGTTAGTCAGGTGGTGTATTCCACCATGAAAAACATGGTTTCATGCTGTGTCAGAGGGATTGCATGTATGAGGGTGTGTGAGTGTGTATGTTTGTACTCTGATGTGAGTAAAGGTCTTGTTTGTTGTATAAGGAGAAGTACCAGCTAGGTTACTGGAAATAAACAACAAAGGTCATAGCTAGATATAGTGTTATACAATGTAATGACAAAAAAGTTAGTTATTGAACACATGCATTCAGTTACCTGAAGAATGACTACAACTGTCTGTTTAGTAACAGCCTGTGGAGAAACTAATTTTCAGTGGATGTGTTGATTTCCAAGAACAGCTACAAAATTCTTCCCTCTTGTGGCCAAGAGTAGCAAAATTGTTGATTTTAAAGCAAATTTTTAGATGAAAAGGCTAACGCTCCTTTGGAAAACTAGCTTCTACTCACTGAACACTGTGCAGTATATACCTTATATTGCATAGTAAGTGAAACAAAAGCTTCCAACGGTAGTACTGTATGTTTCACGCACACAGCAAATGTGAATACTGTACTATTTTCTGCAGAAATAGTTGGTGTAGTATGTTAGAATGCTAGCATAAGTTTTCTAACAATAATATACTACTTGGATCCTTTTTTAGGTTTTGCTAATAATACCATTGTTTTGAGAAACACCTTTACTGTTTTTAGCATGCTATTTGGCGTGCAAGTAATGACTTTATTTTTGTTTCAAATAAATAAAAACAAATCATTTGAACATGTTTTAGTAAGTTTTAATTTAAGGGGTTCTTAAGGATTTTTGTGTGCTTTGAGGTTAAATATCTCACCAAACAAATTATTTTGATTTGCATTTTAGCATGTAAAAACGATTTCAAGACACAACATTTTTTTTCCCCAGACTTTATTTCTTGTGCATGTGGTTTCACAAATGAATAGATAAAGTGAATAAATCCAAAGGCATTTCATTCCCAACATACTGTAAATTGTGAAAATAAAGTGAAATAAATGGAAAAATAAAATTATGTATATATATATTTATATAATTTCAAAGTTCTTTTACAGGCATTATCTGTCAATAGACATCTATTTGACAGGTTTGATTTTAATTGTTTTCAGTGTGTCTTTAAAATAGTGAAATATTTGTAGGAGAATAAAATTCCACAATATTTCTCTGTTAAAAGGTTTTGTTTTATATAATACTTTAGGAAACATTCAGAAGGAATGTAAAACACTTTAGAAAGTTACAGAGTTTTCTAAGGTACCTGACTGTATAAAAAGGAAGTAATGTTTTGCAAGTTTTATAATTATGTTTCTGGCATGGCACACACCTTCAGTGATAGTTTAAATTTAGGATGCTTTCTTGAGGCTGCAGTCTACTACATCTCAACCACATTTACTTGGTGTATCTAATGTAATGAAGATGAACTTGACACCATGACACACTAGTTATTGTTGTTGCAAAAAAGAAAAAAAATCTGTCAAAGTGTCCTCCAGAATTGCTCCACAAATTTTATCAGAAAGTATCCAAGCTGTATGTAATGCAGGAATATATACCAAATAAATGACAAAGTGCAGTATATTCAGGGACAGTTATGCAGTACAAAACAGTGAACAGCCATTTACCCACAGTTAAACACAGATGGTTATTTACCCAAGACCTGAGTGAGGGAAAATACTAGGTCTTAAGACCACCAGGTTTCATTCAAATGTTTAAGAATAATTAAAGAACCTGAAAAAGGAATAGCAGGTCTCATGATGCTTTACTGGAATATGAGCAGATCTGCAGCCACAAAAGAAAAATTGAGGGTTGTGGTAAATGAAATAACAATAATAATAATAATAAACTATAAAATCATGACTGGCCAAACAGCAGTGCTTTGTTGCAGTCAAACAAAACATAATTATGATCTAAATAATGACCATTGTAAAAGAAAATTGTAGTTCTTTGATAAGAAGGTCTTTAAGACAGTATGGTGAGAGGCATCTATTCGCTAGATTTGGTTCCATTGTAGTCGCCCTGCATGTCCACATCATCCTCTGCAGCGTCTGAGCTGTCAATCATTCCCCGTCTGCCACCACCTGTGCGCCTCGGTGTACTGCTGAAGGATGATGGTTCATTGCCTCGCCTGAAATGATAAAACAAATCTAAGCATAAAATCACATAGACTTTCACTGCAGGTTGCTTGGTACCTGGTACATTTGTGTTAGCCCTTAAATAGCATCTTAATTTTCTGAACCATTTTAAACTAAGGAAACCTTCCATAATCTCAAACTGTTTGCAAAACCTACAAGGAGTCAGTGTTAGTGAAGTAAATAAATAAATAAATAAAAACAGCAATTGTATGGAACACGTTTCCCAACACGCTCAATTTGGCAGTCTTGCAGTTTTAAAAAGAATTGTTTTATATATTTGAATCTTCCTCCTGGCCTCCTCGCTCAGCTGGGTCACAAACCAGAGATCTTTTTACTGTGAGATGTCAATGTAGGGCTGCACAGTTTGGATAAATAATAAAAATGCAAAATGTTAAGCTAAAAATTTTGAAAAAAATGTGATTGTAAAAAAATTCCAGGTTCTTGTTTGTAGGGCTGCACAATTTGGCCAACATTTTGTGATTATCTATATGAAAAAAAAAAATATTAAATTAAATGCAATAAAACTAAATAAAATATTTGTTTTATTTTTGTAATATTTCACTGTAATAAAAAAGAGTATTTAAGAAAAACATAATAATAATTATTACTTTATTTTACATTACAACTAGAAAATTCCAATACTAATATTTAAGAAATTAGAAAAATAATTTCTTTTTCTTTTCTTTTTTTTCAAATGTTAAATCATCAAATTTTTATTTTAATTAAAAAACTGCAGGGAACCCTTAAAGATATTTTTTTGTTGCACTTCTCATTATAAGTAAACTATGGGAAGATGGTGCATGTTGCATTCCTAAATGCACACTAATTTTAATATTTGGTAAACAACAACATCCAGAATGTATCCTGTATCCAGAATTTCTCACTATTTCTCACTTTCTCACTATTTGGCCGAAGACCCAAGTTTGAGAAACATTGTATTATTAAGAGTATACTATACCAAATAATAGCGATATAAAAGTGATAAATATAAAATATGTGATAAAACTAGTCATATAACTGTCTGCTTTTGTTTCATTGATAAATGGTGTGGAGTCCTTGCTGTACAAATGTGCACCTGAAATACACAGATTTAAATCACACCAGCATCCTAATAAGTACAGAATGTCACCAGAATACAGCCACAAGCATCCTTTAAAGTAGAAAGTGATATTAGACATTAGATTTGTAATTTTTTGAGGTTAAAGGCGGCGTTAAAACCTCATTTGTAAACCTTCAAACAGGCTAAATGAGGTTGGTTCAGATAACAGAACCATGCTTTGAGAGGGAAGAGGGAAATATGGTCAAATATATGCTAGTCTGATCAATATTAAAACAAAGACTAATCGTGCAAGAATGAGATCCCCATCAAGCATATTAAATTAGGATTTAGTGGAGCAATCATTAATGATGAATGCATTGATAAACACTTAATAGCTAATATATAGAGTATGTCTAAAATGGATAGTTATGGTCATGGATGCTGATTGGTCAGTACAATACAATACAATACAATACACCTTTATTGTCAGCCATGGTTGAAATTTGTCTTTGACCACACCAGCAAAAACCAAACACACTTACAAACACAACTGCAACATCTTGCCTAGTACGACTGATAACTAATTCCTTGGTTTTCTATTATTACACCAGCCCAGGAGTTCCTCAACATATTTCATATATTCAACCGACTCATTTATATCACCTTTTTTGAGAAAAGTCCTACCAAAGCCGTGTCATCTGCATACTTAAAAAGTTTCAAATTAGAATGGTTAATCATAAAATCATTAATATACAGTGAAAATAACACAGGTGATATGACACTTCCTTGAGGGGCCCCCATATTAACAGTGCATACATCTGACAGCTGACCATTATACTGTACCCTCTGAGTACGGGACAACAAAAGGTCCTTAATCCACAAAACCAGGTACCCGTTGACACCAATGGATATTAACCGTTCTAACAAGATATCAGTCCTCATTGTGTTAAATATGCATTTGAATTTAGTAAATGATCGGTTACAAAATTCATCATAGTTAACACAGCATCATCAGTGCCCCTATTTAGTCTATATGCAAACTGCAGAGGATCAATACTTAAACCAACAGATGACATTAGATATTTAACAAGAATCCTTTCCATAGTTTTACATAACACAGATGTTAAGGCTATAGGGCGAAGATCTTTCACAGTATAAACTAAAGGCCCTTTAGGTACTGGAATTATCATACTTTCTTTCCATAAGGGAGGTACAATTCCAGCTTGCAACAAAGCCTGGAATAGCCTTGTCAAAACACATTTCAACTGGTGACAACAGCTCTTTAACACTTTACCACTAATACCATCAGGTCCCCTAGCTTTACCAGGCTTTATCTTAGAAATGGAAGCAACCACACCCAACTCCGTCAAATTAATAGGGGCACAATATGGGATGGTCTGACAAATACTATTGCAGTTAAGACTGCTAGCCTCAGTATTGAATCTGTTAAAAAAGTTATTAATATCATTGATAGGCACAGTAATTGGTGGATCACTATGCCTTTTAACATTCCTACCCATCATAATATTCAGACCATCCCACGCTTGCCGAACATTGCCTGTAATAAAATTTCCCTCAATCTTATTCCTATAATGTAATTTAGCTTCCCTCAATTTACCCCTTACAACTCTTTTACACTCTCTAAAAGTAATATAATCACCACTACAAAAAGCTCTGTTTTTATCATTCAGACACCTTTTCAAATCTTTAGAAACCCATGTCTTATTATTAGGGAAAATTCTGATAGTTTTTTTAGTTTCCAATTACATTTTTCTCACAAAACTGTATATAAGCTGAGACTGTTTCTGTTATTTCATTCATATCGTTTCCAGTATCAAAAAACAAGTCCCAAACCATATCATCAAAACAGTTTTGGAGCTGCTCAACAGAATTATTCGTCCATACCTGAATGTCCTTAGTGACCACTGCTTGCTGCTTAAGTTTGCTTCTATATTTCGGCAGCAGATGTATGACATTATGGTCAGATTGACCCAAAGGCGGCCGGATTGTACATTTGTAACATATTGTAGACACTGTATATTCTGTACTTACTGCTTATTGCACTTCTGGTTAGATGCTAACTGCATTTCGTTGCCTTGTACCTTACATGTGCAATGACAATAAAGTTGAATCTAATCTAATCATCTAATCTAATTATAGCTCTCTGCTAATCTTTCAGCAGCTATTTCCGTATTCGGACCAGGAACATAAGTCAGAATAATAGTTATTTGGCCGAATTCTCTCTGCAAATAAAAGAGTCTAAAAGACACAGTTAAAATGTCATAGTCCGGGGTACAAATCTTCTCCCTGATGCAAAAGTCCTTTGCCCATTTATTGTCAACAAAAATGCATAAACCACCAACCAGGTTTGTTTCCCCGCTGTTTCACACCTCTTCTAGATCCTCTTTTCTTAGACTTACTCTTAACTGATCCATGGGAACGAGGATCTCGTCTTATATCACAGATAGCCTCTCGAAGTTGTTTATCCTTAACAGTGCTGCGATACACCATGGACATCAGATCCTCCATCGTGTAAATAAGCCTCTTGCTTCCTGTCTGCTGCATACAGTTTATCAGGCCGACTGCCAGCCACAAAACCAATGCTAGTTTAAGAATCTCCATTTCAAACGATCAGTAAACACTAATGATTTCAAGTTTTACACCGAGCGGCAACCTCCCGCTCTCTCTCGTGTGGCCAACAAGGAAGTGATTAAAACTGCAGTTCATCTACTGGGAGAGTAGCAGGTGACGCGCTAACAAAATGGCGAGGGCCACTCTGCACACTTTGAGCTTCAAAAACGCTCTTCAGGAGTCTATGGGTGACGTCACGGACACTACGTCCATGTTTTTATACAGTCTATGGATTCCAACCCAGGACAAACTCTTAAAACTTTAAAAATAAAAATGAACAAATAAACAAACAATATAAACGAATGCTGGTGCGGTACAGGGACAGCAGCAGAGCCCGCCCCCACTTCCTGAGTGGTAATAAAGTGTTCCTGTCATGCTAAAAAATTTAATTAAGCTATATAAATTGAGCGGTTTATTCCAAGTCTTCTGAAGAAACACTGAACTGATTTCATTTCATTCACATATGTTTTCTTGATGAGTAAGAACCAGTGAGGTTTGTTGTTGCTCTTCAAGCAATTTCGGTTGAGCTTCAGTGGAGGGACAGAAATCTCTTGAGTTGTTTTTTTTTTTTCATTTGTGTTTTAAAGATGAACAAAACTAAAATGAGTAAATGATGACAATTTTTTATAAAATAAGCGTACCTTATGTGCACACTCTGCAAAACCTAAGTCTGTGTAAACAACCATATTTCTCTCTCGCAGGCAAAAAATATATGTGATGAGTGAAAGGAAAGATTTGTGAGGAGTACATCTTCTGTGTCAACTTTTGAGCACAGAGGTACCTGCATAGTCACTGTGGGTTCAGGATTGCCTCTGCAACAGAGATAGACAATCTTCAGTTTGCAGTTCATAAAGGGAAGGTATCTGGGATGGGCTAACAAGTGCTGAGAATTTGCTCAAAGCTCCAAAGCTTAACAAAGTAGTTATTTTCCAAAGATTTCAGGATTTCTGGGGTGCTGAACCAGGTCTCGGGAGCGTTATGCTTACCTGAGTTTGCTCTTGAGGGAAGAGACCTCACGACTCATGGCATCATTGGTCTCTGTGGCCTCGTCCAGCTCTCTCTGAAGCTTCCTGCGGGCCGCAGTGATTCGCTGGGACTCCTCCTCACTCTCTTCCAACTGCCTCTTCAGCTGTTTGACACGCGTATTTGCCTTATCCGCCTGTGAAAGAGAAACACTGCTCAGGCCAAGTGCAAACTACATTCTAGTATAGCCAGTTACATGATCCCTTTTCTTTCTGAATTTAGGTATGATCCCTAAACTTTGTATGAAAAATATAGAAAAAAAGAGAAGAGAGAGTATAGCTGCTTTATGGCTAACCTGGTCTTTATATTGTTCTGCTTGTTTTCGTTCATCTTCCACTTGGATCATTAACTCCTTTAGTTTCTTATCCTTCTGGCGAACCGTCTTTGCCGTGTTCTGCTTTTCTCTGCATTAGAAAGAAACATCAGTTACAACCAAACTCCACCAAACAAGATGAAATGATATCATCATGTCTTCTGTGACATAAAATCATGTGCTTAAAAAAGCTTTGATTATTCAGTTAACTGTCATGAGATCAAATTTTGGGGTCAGTAATATATGTATATATATATTTTTAATAAATTTCTTATGCTCACCAAAGCTGCATTTATCATTGTACTCATGTAAAAATAAATGATTCAATATTATCTGGAAAACATTTACATTGTAAAAAGAAAAATCTTATTTAAAAAAAAAAAAATATATATATATATATATATACCTAGTATCACAACACAAGAGAGACATTTGAAACTAAATCTGTATAGCACTTTTTAAAATTATTATTATTATTATTTTTCCACAGAAGCTTTAAAGAAAATAATTTCACAACCATCGAGCAAGCTAAGAACAAACACATGTACAAACTATGTATGAATGAGGGAGAGATGAATACATATTTTTATCTCGCAAAAACTTATTTGGGGTAATATTTCTTTCAAAATATGATTTGTGACATCTTTTTAATTTCTGTTATCTTTTTGTGGTCCCTTTGCTATAATAAAAGACTTGCCTGCTCTCCTGATCAAGTTGTTCTTCTAATTGTGCCACTTTGGCCTCAAGAGCAGTGATGGAGGACTTAAATTTGGATTTGACTTGGTTCTCCATCTCCTGGAGTTTAGCTTTCAGCTCTTTATTCTGCCTCTCCATCAACTGTCTGGCGCTCTCGTTCTTTTGGGACGTGGTGCGTTCGGCCTGGAGCTCGTTGGTAAGTTGGTCAACCTGAAGGATGAAGAAAACTTTTGAGGAAATGACATGGTTGTCATACAAATTACAAGGTTCTGTCTCTGTGATGGCATTTCCATTGATGAGTGTTTTTATGGCTACAAACGCTGCACCTTAATTTAATATGAGATTTATATGTTTTAAATCAAATTCTTTTATAATTTTCTTGATATTTGCCACGGATGGTCATGGCTCCATATAAAATATGTACCTGCTGGGCACTCTTCCTCAGCTTGTCATTAAGCATCTCCATATTGCCCTGCTCCTCCTCCAGCTCTTCCTCCAGCTGTTGGATCTTTGCTTCTAGCCGTCTCTTCTCGTCAGCCAGTGCAGATCTTTGAGGTTCAGTCAAACCACATATTAGCTTATAGCACATTTTTGCTGTAATGTTTCGGTACACAAGCTGTGCTGGTATGTCTTAAAGTGAGATATTTTACATAATTGAAATCTAGAACTACACTCCCATACAAACAGTCACACTAAAGTATGTCTACCATTAATTGTAACAGTGAACCACATGTTCCAACGGAAGTCAATCTATCAGAGGATTATAATGAATTCCACAGGATTCAAATATTTCTGTGATATTTTATTTGTCATACTCACTTTCCAGATGCATGGCTAGCCAGCTCATCAGCCAATTCATCTCTCTCAGCTTCAGCTTGCTTTTTAGCCCTCTCAATTGCAGCCAAATCCTACATTTAAAGAAATTTAATTTCTTTACTAATAAAGGTGAGACAATCATGCAAATCAATTGCTGCAATCAATCTTTTTTGTCAACTGAACCCCTGAACCTAAATTCCTTAAGATTTAAGAATTAAGATAACTTAAGAGTTTAAGCAATGCAAGCATTCCAATAAATATAATATATTTCAAAAATAGCATTAACAATATCTATATCAATTTATTTTTCAAAATACATTTTAAAATATAATCCTGTATTTGTATTTCTATCAATATCAAACCCCTACAGTTCCATCATGAACCCATAGGGGTTCTGTGAGCCCTAATTAAGCCAATTCATATAAACCAGAATTTTTTGAATGAACAGCCCCATACACACCTCTTTTCGGAAAATTGCCTCGGTATGTTATTCATAGTAGCCTCACCTCATGCAGCTGTAGAAGTTCAGCCTCCAGAGTCTTGGCCTTCCTCTCATTCTCCTTGGCACTGGATAAAACTTCCTCCCTGGCAGCTTGAGCATCATCAAGCTCTCTTTGGAAGTCTTTCATTTGAGCCTAAGTTATAAAAACACACAATTACTAAAAAGTATTATATTTATAATTAGAGTTCAGTGAATTCATCCCGTCATAAAATGTTGTTTTCACCTGGAGCTTACGGAGCTGCTTGTTCGCCTCCTCGCGTCCCTTGTTAGATGTCTCAATCTGGCCCTCAAGGTCCTTTATGTCTCCCTCCAGTTTCTTCTTGGAGGCAGCTATTAGAGTCCTTTGCTTACGCTCATCTTCAAGTTCAGTTTCCAGCTCACGCACCTGTTGGTTCAAATGTTTATCGTAACCCATATATACACATGGCTGTTGATGTCTAAGTTTTAGTGAAGAAGCAATACTGTACCTGCTTCACCAACTGCCTCTTCTTCTCTTCCCCTTGCTCATCTCTGCCCTGGAGATCTCGCTCAAACTGGGCCTTCAGAGCCTGCATGTTCACTTCCAGACGCAGTTTGGCATCCTCTGCAGCCTGTAATTCATCCTCCAGCTCTTCCAGTTGAGTCTTCATCTCTTCTACCTGAGCCTCCAAGCCACGTTTGGACTTCTCAAGCTCATGCACCTAAAATTAGAAAGTTAATTTGATTGAAATTTCTCTGACTTTAATGATCTAATGGAAGGTTTGTTTATGATTGATATTTTTTTGTGTGGCTTACTCTACACTATTTGAACTTACGCTCTTGCCCACATCATCTTTGGAGCTGACCAGGTCCTCCATTTCAGCACGAAGGGCTTTATTGGCTCTTTCGAGCTCCTCACGAGCTTCTTGAGCTTCTTCAAGAGCTCTAGCTAAAGACAGAGCCTTTGTCTCCTTCTCTCTGGCCTCGGCCTCTGCACGATCTCGCTCATCTGCATACTTATTAGAGATGCTCTTCTCTTCAGCAAGCATCTGAAAGGAAATGGCAGAAGTGAAGATACACCCACATCCAAAACTCACTGATTCAGCAGACATAGTGTGTAATATTTTGAGAAATAATCAGAAACCTGATCGAACTTCTTCTGTTTCTTCTCAAGGTTGGACACCAGCTGTCGCTGGTTGTCCAAATCCATGAGTGTATCCTCAAGCTCCTGTTGCAGTCTGTTCTTGGTCTTCTCAAGCTTGTCATAGGCTGCTGCCTTCTCCTCAAACTGAGTATTGGCTGCCTCCAGGTCTCTCTGCAGCCGCTTCTTACCTTCCTCTAAAAGTTCTACGTTACCCGACACCTCTTCCAGCTTCTTCTTGTAGTCCGAGAGCTGTGGACACAAGGGATATTCACGATGTAAATATTAAGGTTTTAATGTTGCAAGACCACAGATTTTTCATCTTACTGTTAACCTTACCTGAAGGTTCAGTGTCGAAACATGTCTCTCCACATTCCTCTTTGCTTCCGATTCCTCCTCAAGCTGCTCCTGAAGGGCATTACGGTCATCCTCCATTTGACGTAGTTTGGTGGAGAACTGGAGCTTTTGTCTCGTCTCTTCAGCCAGCAACTCCTAAAAATGTCAAAATGCAAGTCAGCCAACAACTCAAATCTTGTTAATGTTGCTAAATTATGCTTTAATTTATAGCCTCAAAACAGAAGAACACTACATAACATTGCACAAACCTGTGTATCTTGGACTTGAGAAGTTAAGCTTGCCACATCCTTGCTAAGTTTTATGTTCTTCCCCTCTGCTTCATTAAGAAGGTTGGTAACGCTCTCTAGTTCCACCTGCCAGGGCAAGAACCACATGTTAAATACACTGTTTCCTCCAAGATGTTTGATGTAACAAACATGTTGTAGGTTCTCCCAACAGTGCCATAATTATATCTAATAATAGGTCCTCCTCCATCACTCACAGTGATTTTAGAGACCCGATCCCCCAGCTCAGCTTTCTGCCTCTCGCTGTCATTGAAACGAGACTGCAGGTCAGCAAGCTGTCCTTCCACCTTCTTCCTCTTGTGTTCCACATCCTGTTTGCTCTGAGTAAGAGAACGGATCTCCACGTGGAGCTCTGATGTTTCCTTCTCCAGAGCTTGCTTGGCTTTCTCCAGGTTTGACTTCACCTAAGAAGCATTTCATATATATTTTACATTAGCACTCAGAGTTCTTCAGAAAGTTAAACATATGAACAGAAATAACGTTGATACTGGATATAGTTGCCTACCCTCTTGGACTGCTCCAGCTGCTCTGTAAGCTCCTCCAAAGCTTGGGTATGTTTCTGTCTCATCTCCTGCACCTGAGCCTCGTGGACATGGCTCTCCTCCTCCATGGCTCTCTTCAAAAGAGTGACCTCCTGTTCACGTTTAGCCCTAAAAAATATGAATCCTGACGATCAGGTCAATGGTGTCTACTAGTAAACCCTCTCTCAAAGTGTACTATATTGAATCAGTACAATGCATTTCAGAATAAAATGTAGATCTTTGTATCTACACACACCTAAGCTCCTGCTGAGTAGCTGTGGTGTCCAATGTGTCCTCCAGCTCTGATTTGAGAGCTTCGAGCTCTTCTCCCAAGTCTCTCTTGGTTTTTTCAGCCTTATTCCTGGCAGCCCGCTCTGATTCTACGTCCTCCTGAAGATCTGAGATGTGTCCCTCCAGTTCTCTGATCTTCTTCAGTGCATTGTTTTTCTGAGCTGTCTCATCTTCCAATCTGAAACAGGAATGCAGAGAGATAACAAAGGTTACTGTAGGTTTCTGTGTGAATTATGACATGAAAGTATCTACAATTTAGCTTCTTTTCTAAAATATGTCAAAAATCATGCATTTTACATTTTAAATTAAAGATCTGTATACCGTGCCAGCGCAGCCTGAAGTTCCTCCTCTTTTTTAGCAAGCTGGGCTTTCAGATCAGCAATCTGAGCTTGGAGGTCAGCAATCTGCTCCTGAAAGTCATTTGATTCACCTTCCAACTTTCTCTTGGCTTTTTCCAGCTCCTGTCGAGTCTTTTCCTCTTTTTTCAAGCGCACTACAGATTATAAAAAAAAAAAATGATAATCTATGACTGAATTAACTGAATTTCCAGACAAACATTATCATCATGTATCAAAAGTAAACAATGGACAAACCCTCCAGTTCTGAGATCATTGACTCATGCTTATTCTTCAGCTTTGTCAGGTTTTTGGATTTTTCTTCTTCTTCAGCTAGGTTTGAGCTATAATCTGCTATCCTTTCTTCTAGAAGCTTCCTCTCCTGCAAATATAGCACTTCAAATTGAACTCTCTGATTGTCACCAAAATATGTCATCTTAAAAAAAAAAAGTTGAAATGAAACCTTCTGTAATTTGTTGTTTTGGTCGTCCATCACCAGGATATCATCCTCTAACTTCTTGATCTTGGCTTCACAGGTAACCTTCTCCAGTTGCAACTTCTGACGAGCATCCTCTTCCTCCTCGAGGTGTTCCTCGAGATCCTGAGAACATTCATTTAGAGACAAGATAGTGTCATGGACTTAATATCATAATTTAAATATATCTAAGGACTGAATTTGAACAAGTGTTTGTTGCCTGTGAATGAAAATCATTAAATGAAAACATACTTTGATCTGATCATGCATTTTCTTCTTTTCCATTTGTAGGGCTGCACCACGATCTTCCTCCTCCTCCAACCTGGCCTCCATCTCATGCAAGATCTCTTCAAGTTCTTGTTTCTTGGCAGCTAACCGTACTCTCATTTCCTCTGCCTCAGCGTAGAGCTCTGTCTCAGCCTGCAACTTCTCCTGGAGCTGGTTCCTTTCATCCATAAGCTACAAATGGAAGGATTATATTACTTATAATCAGTATTTGTCCTCCTTGCTATTGAATGCAGGAAGACAAAGTCAGGATTTTGTTATACCTGTGTGTGTTTCACTGAAATGTCTTTTAGCTCTATCTCAAATTTTTGTGCAGATTCTTTAGCCCTATGGAGCTCCTCCTCCTTCAGACTCATCTCCTCTTCTTGGCGTGTCACCTGGAGGAGAGGCTTCACCTGTGGGCATCGATGGAACATGTTTAGATGAATACTAACAGAAACCCTTAACGTATTCATATTTTTGCACCATGCTCAACCAGTAACAGAAACTATAAAACTTTGTTTATAGTCACATCATTCAATAGAAATTTAGAAAATAAGAAATGTTTCACCTTGGTGAAGAGTCTCCACCACTGCCAGTTCCTGAGTTTCAGATAAGCAGCACAGTTCCTCTGGATCACCTTCATAGCTGTTAGCTGTTGCTGCCTCTTAGCAAAAGCCCTGCACATAGTTTTAATTAAGAATAACTCAAATTGCATATTACTATTTTGAAACATACTGAATTTATAAACTCTACCCACTTTCTAGCTAGGAATCCCCTGGCCTGTGCCTGGAAGGCAATGATTATGACTGTGATCTTAAGGTCACGCTCCTCTTCAAGCTGGGCCAGGACTCCTGTGCGGAAGAAGATTTTGCTCTGACCAATACGGTACAGGTTTGGGTCCAAGTCCAGGTGTCTGATCTACAGAGAGGGTTATGTATGAGAAAGAAGCATGTACAATATCAGTTTCAATTAGCTTCGATTATATATGTACCAGTCAGTGTCTCTAATTGTATGAAGAAATTATAGATGAAAGCATGGTTCAGCATTTTTTTTTTAAATCAACCATGGATGCCACAATTAGATACAAGTTAGCAGAGTAGCAAAGTAATGAAATAACTAGATGATGAGATTATTGTTGAGACTATATAAAAATGTGACTTGCAAGTGTAAGTTTTTAGATGTTTTGCAGGCATCTTGGCTTTGTTGTTTCTAGCAATAGTCTGATTTTGGTATCTGGAACTTTCTGACTCAAGAAATTCTTTTTGAAAATAAAGACTTTCAATGACATGCTATTTAACAAGATTTAATTGGATAACATCTTACCATCAGACAGCAGGCCTGCTTGCCATCCATGAAGCCCTTTGGAATAGCATTTGGTGCCAAGATCTCATATCTGTATGTCAAGGTAAAACGAAGAGAATTGCATTACAACTGTAAACCTGTACCATGTATATTTGGCACAACATATGTAATCACACTTGTATTGAACTGCAAACTGGAGTTCTGGCAAGATTCTGAAATTCTGAAGAACTTTTGATACTGTTTTTACACTTGACATGCAGTTAGACAAAGCCAATAAGACAGTTAGTCTCAATAAATGAATAGCTCAAACTGAAATAATAAAGCTACCCACCGCTGTCTGAACTCTTGGAAGACAATTCTGTTGGGAAATCCTTGGCGGCAGATACGAATACCCTCCAGCACACCATTACATCTCAACTGTTCGAGCACCAGGTGGGCATCCAGCTTTCCTGCCTGAAGGGGAAAAAAGTACCTTCAACATGCATATAGAACGATACAAAACTTGTCTGAAAATAAACCCTATGCCCAACCAACAGCAATGGTACCACCGATTTTAACATGGAATGCAGCAGTGACATACCCGTTTCTCATGGTTAGGGATAATGCAACGGACAAAGTTTGGCTGCGTGTTGTGCAGTGTGGTCATTAGTTTGGCCAAAGACTCTTTGTAAAGCTGGCCCACAGTACGGAACATGCCCTTCTTGGTCTTAGAGGCACCAGGTGCAAAGCTGTCTGACATCTTGGCAATGGTTTCCAATCCAACCACACGGTCAACTGAGAAACAAAAAAACTATAGATGTCAGCCATTATTCTTATCTAAATTACAATTTGTGATACTGTGCTTTGATTAACCAAAACAAAAAAAGGTGGGAACATGTAAATCATGTTTCTTTTTGTGACACCAATTATGAACATTTATCAGTGGTCTCAACTGACTGGTTTGCAACAATTTTGATCTGTATATGTAGTTTTCAGATAGTGTTTGAGAAATGAGATGCATGTATAGTTGATACTAACCATCCTTCCACAGATCTTGGACAAATGGATTGGAGGAATTATTGAGCAGTGCTGTAACATTGTCATTTAAAGGGTCCATGTTCTTGGTCAGCCATGCTGTGGCATTGTAGTCCACCTAATTGAGAAAGGGTAGGTTTGGCTCATGATATTCAATACAGAGCAAAAATTTAAACTAAGAATGAACTGTGCACATATGCATTTTTTTAAGCACAATTCCCTACAGTATCTTGCAGGCCAGTTCTGAGTTCTAAATATGCTCCAGAGTCTGTATTCCTTGGGTTATTATTGTCTGGATCACGATATTCTTCACATGTAAATGAATAAATCAATCTTTCCTTCAAGTCAGAACTCACCCGTCCAGCATAGTGAAGCACAGAGAATTCTGTCTTGTCCTTCAGTTGCTTTGGTTTAGCAAACTTAGTATGATTAACATGAGTGTTGCAAAGTTTCTCCACGAAGGAGACATCTGTTGCCTTTGGAAACCAACACTCTTCATCCAACAGAGCCAGAATGCCTGGAGGATTGTTCTGTGGAGGAGTTTCAGTAAAGTGAGTGACATTACATTCTGTAACAATAAGACATCATTACTTCAACGAAAGACTACCATCAAAAGTGTGTGTTACAGCAATTACGATAAATTTACTGATTCAAAAGACATTGATCACCTTACAGCTTTCTGCTGGAAGAAGTCTGATTAGTTCGAAACTTCAAAGAACAAGAATCATTATGTTCCTGCAAATCTACACACACTCAAACTTACCGGCCTTTCAATAAGCTCAATGCAAGGTTGCAAATCCAGCCCGAAGTCGATGAAGTTCCATTCGATGCCTTCACGCTGGTACTCCTCCTGCTCCAGGATGAACATGGTGTGGTTGAACAGCTGCTGAAGCTTCTCGTTGGTGTAGTTGATGCAGAGCTGCTCAAAAGAATTGTCCTGAAATAGAAAAACAGTAAATACCATTAGCCTTAATACTTACGTTTTTTTTTTTTTTAACTAAATTTATTTTCTTTCAGTTTTTCCAAACCTCAAAGATCTCAAAGCCAGCAATGTCCAAGATCCCCAGGAATGAGGCACCCTGACGTTTCGTCTTGTCCAGTGCCTTATTAACTCTTAGAAGGATCCAACGGAACAAACGTTCATACATGGCTTTAGCTAAAGCTTCAATGGCAAAATCAGCCTGTAGGGGGAAAAGTATCTTATTGGTAATACTGTACGTATTTCCATAATGACAATCATGCAGAGGTTTTCCAGTTTTATCACAGATCTGAGTGACATTACACACGTTCCACATATTTACACTTGCAGCACAACTATACACTCTCTTCACCTGTTCTTTGGTTTGGGCCTTTTGCACAACCTCACGACCCACTTTAATTCTTGGCGTCAGAATGGCTCTTGTGAAGTCTGTCACATTAATGCTTTGGAGATGGCAAACTTTCTGAGCAGCTGAGAATGAGACATATTTCAGCTGTCATTTCAGTCTGTATTGGTTTATATTAGCCTGAGAAGTCTTTTCACTTGGTAGTAAGTTTCTGACCTGTATTGTCTGGCATGGTAGCCTGTTCCTGGTTCCTCTCTTTCTTGAACTCAATGTTACCCAACTGAAGCACAGTTGAGACAACTTTGAGGACATCTGAAAAAAAAAAGAAAAAAAAAAACAATTTCTCAGGATTAATTATCTTACTAAAGAACTCAAAACTCTTAATGAGTAGAAAATGTCTCTAGTTGTAAGGACACCATATCTATATTTCATTGCATTTAATACCCGTTCTTTCTTCAACAGTGAAGCCCATGATATCCATGGCCTCCATGGTTTCTTCATACATTTCATCATCTTGGTTGCCTGGAATCTGGACGTGGCCAGCCGAAAGGAAACGGTAGTTGTTGAAGTTTTCAAGCAAAAGCTCCTCTGCCAATAGAGAATAAAAATCACATGACATTTCCCAACAGCAGTGCCATTTATGCAAGAACATCACTGCGTTTATAAATTTCTCATTAGGTAAATATCCAATAAAAATGGTCACCATAATCGAATATGTTTTCACATACTGAGTGTCTCCACCTACCGCGTAATTTGTCGTTTGCTCCAGCTACCATGTAGTAGAAGATGTGGAAAGCTCTTTCAGTTTTTGCTTGTCGGATACAACGAGATTTCTCCAACAGATCTGAAGTGGTTGGACATTAAGGTGAAACTCTGCATAGGTAAAATGCTTAAACTGATTATCTAATTGTTTATAAATTCGAGATGTGAGATTGCGCTGCATCTTTATATGGCTTATGTTAAGTCTTCAAGGATACAGGTCTCAATGTTGGCTCCAACTATGAAACCTGTCACATCAAAGTTTATGCGGATGAATTTGCCCTGTGAAGAAATGATTTTGAAACCATGAATTAGTTACAGTCTTGATGTTTCTTGTAACATCTGCTATCATACAGCATTTGCAAACTTACGAATCGGGAAGAGTTGTCATTCTTGATGGTCTTGGCATTACCAAAGGCCTCTAGAATTGGATTGGCCTGCAGTAGTTGCTTTTCCAGCTCACCCTACAGTACCAAGGTTATAGAGTAATGTGAATCATTCTATAGAAAACAAGTCAAGGAGGAAAAAGGAGAATGGGACATGCCAGAAAATTGGAATAAAAAAGGCCCTCTTTTAGAGTGTACAATGCAACTTTATAAATGTTTGGCAGGACAAAATTGCGAAGTTTAATCAATGTAAAACAAATAGTTTCTTGATGTGAGTTTCAAAAGCCTGAAGCAATACTTAAGATGCAAGTATCTTAAACTGTGCACAAAAAATTAGGTCATGTCCATTTAGATGGGTATAATCCCCCTCAGATCAAAAGAGTGCTGTTCTGTCTGCTGCCAGATCTCAAGCAATGAGAAGCCCTGCCAAGCATGTCCACCTTATACAAGGATATCAAGAGGAGTGGTTGAGGTCATAATAAGCGTGTGCACAGAGGACATATTAATGGAGATAATGAAATGGATCTCAATTACAGATCTTAAAGCGTTCACTTAACAAGATAAAAGTTACTCAGTGGGATGAAACACAGAGTCATTAGAGAGCATAATGTTGCCTTTTGCATCACAAAGCCTCTGGTTTCATGTGACCACATAATTAGATTATCATTTTTAGACTTAAACGAGGCAGAAAAACGTTTCAATGGTAACACAAACTCTCAATTACTTTCTTACTGAGCATCAAAGAAAGAAAATATCTAGAAAAAGAAGATATCTACCAGAGATAGCTTGCTGCTGAGAAGCAAAGAAGATCGCTGATAGCTTCAGACACTGACAAAGAAAAATAAAGTAAACTAGAAAAAAAGGAGAAGAAGCGACATTTAGAATGATGGAGACAGAGAGACTGTTGAGAGAGAGATTGTTGGGAAGAAAGAGGACAGAGTTGGTAGACTGTAAGACTGTATCAACATCCATAAAGCACTTGGCTGAACTCAACAGTTTTTCTCAGTGTTCTCAGGGCAAAGCATATCAGCTTACAGATGACAGCTTCACTGACCTATGAAACTGCACTCAGAGTATGTGAGCGGAGTGGAGTCGAAGACGAATGGGGAGCGGAGATGTCTTACTTTGGTAAGTCACAACTGTCACAACTTGTAAACATCAGTGTTTTCTCTTGCGCTCCACAGCAAATACAAGAAGTTAATTACCCGTAGTGATTAAAGTGATTGTGACATGTGGCCAAGTATGGCAACCCATACTCGGAATAAGAGCTCTGCATTTATCTCATCCTAAGTGCACACAAACAGCACACACACACCTGGGGCAGTGGGCAGCCATGTGCTGCCGCACCGGGGGAGCAGGTTGGGGTTTGGTGCCTTGCTCAAGGGTCTCACCTCAGTCATGGTATTGAAGGTGGAGAGAGCGCTGTACATTCACTCCCCCCACCTACAATCCCTGCCAGTACCGAGATTCAAGCTCGCAACCTTTGGGTTACGAGTCTGACTCGGACTTGTAACCCAAAGGTTGCTGGTTCGAGTCTCAAGTCCAGCAGGGATTGTCGGTGGGGGAGTGAATAACCAGCGCTCTCTTCCACCCTCAATACCACGACTGAGGTGAGACCCTTGAGCAAGGCTCCAAACCCCAACCTGCTCCCCCGGTGCGGCAGCACATGGCTGCCCACTGGGTGTGTGTTCACGGTGTGTGTGTGTGTTCATAACTGTGTGTGTACACTTGGATGGCACAAATTGTAAAATGCAAACTTTTGAAACACAGGCGCGTTGTGTTTCTTTACAAAGTGAATCTACAACTACTGACCTGGCATGCATAGTACAGCGTTTATAGTCATTTTCCCTGATCTGCGTGAACATTTTGTGTACAGACGACAGTGAAACAAACTAAATTTTCAAAAATTCAAAGGAAAAACTTATCCGTTTTTAGTGCATTATTGTTGTGTAAACGTGCCTTAAGTGTTCTTTCAGATCCGTAGTCTATTCAAACTTTTGAACACTCATATAATCATGCTAATGGATCATTGTTTTAACAACATTCATGAAGTTATAAAACATAATGAGAGAATACAGTAAGAAAAATAATTGGGCGCAAACACCAGTCAGTGGAGGACGAATGACGAGAGGGAAATTAAAAACCCAGTGGAGTTTGGCTGAAAATAATTGATGATTCACTCCACTCACATACTCTGATGTTCTCTCTCACTCGCATACAATTAACCTTAAGTTTAACTGAAAGAAGAAAAAACTAATAATTTCGACCTTGAACTTTTAAGAGCAATAATTAATACATTATTCTTATATGATAAAAAAAAATGATGAAGTGTTTAGTAAATTTCAAAGTAGTGCATTCAAGTGTAACGAAACTACTTTGGGAACCAAGAACATAACTATTATGGGCATCCCTTTTAAGCTCATATGCATGGCAGTTCTGCATAAAAATGTCATTAAAACAGCTATAATGTGTGCATATTTTTTGGTTTTCTTGTATATCTCATGTGTCGTACCGTGTAAGTACACATTAACACAGATCTACACTGAGATGGTGTTTATTCCTAATGCACACACATATGAGCTTGACAGATGATGCACATTAACCTGTGGTAGATTAATAGGTGATCAAGGAAAAACGAGAAAAGATATGAGATCATCAATTCAAAAGGCTATACGTTGGCATGCACACACACTGTGCTCACACAGACCGTTTCAATGCCAGGCATCCGCTCTGGCAAAGAAAATGTTAACCACATCTCAGATGGGGGAATGGCACACACGTGATCTAACGGCATAATCTTGATTTTGTTATTTGTATCTAATCATTTTTTTTTTAAAACATCATGCGAACACTGGGGCTCTTTGGCACATTATTTGTCTACAATCTACAGGTGTTTTGTTTAGACGGCCCCTCCATGTAAGACTTGTCTAATGTCACTCTCAGTGAGAAACTCAAGCATGCAGACTCTCAAACCCACACAAGAAGGAGTTTTGTACAATCCTTTTTACTCACATAGGCAAACTGTTGTCCTGTATGTTGCTATTTGAGGAAATTCATTAAGGACATTGTCATTACATAAATGTAAACTAAGAACATTCTGTTGCATTCACTGGTTTTCCTTTAGCATATGTAGAATTCTTGATTTCCTTGAGATACAAATGGCTCAGCAGCATATAATCTATAATATAATATAATAAAGCATATAATATAATATTTTGGTATCAGGCAAAATCAACTGGGATATGATATCAAACATAAAATACTGAAAGGAGTATTCTTATCTGTTCACAGTTTGACCTTTGCACATCATTACTTTAGCAATTATGAAAGGATTCGGAATGTCAGACCCTGATTTAAAGGAATGGGGTCAAAGCAAGGGCAAAAGCTGATGACTGAACCCATAAGTATCGGCTTGAGAAGAAAACAGAGGTTATCAAACAGAGAAAGATTTTTTTTTTTCACTGTTTGTACTTACAGCACTTGTGTCTTTCTTGCCTTTGTGGGACGAGGCCACTACAGCCAAATACTGGATGACTTTCTTGGTGTTTTCTGTCTTCCCAGCACCTGATTCACCACTAGGAAGAAAACAACAGTGAATGATAAAACTGGGTTTAATTTTTTTTCAGTAATACCAATGATGGAAATACCAGTGTCTGCAAGGCATCAAAAGAAGAGTATTACGGTTTTAAGTGATTCTAGGTTTTGGTTTTGGTTTTGTTTGAATGAAATGGCACATTGATCAGTGCATGTGTCATAAAAATCAGTACATGTCTTGACACTTGACACTAACTGACACTATATTTGCTGTGTAAAGAAGGTCATGTATTTTTAAGCTCGTCCACTTTATTTATGACCATCAGCAGGGGAAAAGTAATGGCTGTCGATACAAAACACATGAACAGATATACCAAGAAAATTATAAATCAATGGATTTGGATATTACATTGGATGTCCTAAAATCTTGCAGAAGATTTTTTTCAGGAGAAACTTAGTTTGAAATAACTATAATGACTGACATTTGCACTATGTCAAGTTTTAAAATGTTTTTGAAAGAAGTCACTTAGGCTTACTAAGGCTGCATTAAAACATACAGTAAAACAGTAATATTGTGAAATATTACTAAAATGTAAATAACTTTTGTCTGTTTTTTGAAATGTAATTTATTCCTGTGATGCAAAGCTGAATTTTGAGTCTTCAGTGTCACATGATCCTTCAGAAAAATGATTTTGTAAAAAATTGTAAGTCTATGCTGTCAGTTTTGATCTATTTAATGCATCCTTGCTGAATAAAAGTAAATTTTATTAATTAATTAATTAATTAATTTTTTTTTTTTTTTTTTTGATTATCATCTACAGTTTACTACAGGCCCTGCAGGAGCAGGATGCCCTCAGATCAGTTCACTCAACACAACACATATAAAGCCATTTTATGAGGCACTTTATACTGCATTGCTTGTAGGTCTACAGTTTTTGACCATTTATGACACAGTATAGTAAAATTCATCATGATTATGATTGCTGTTGCCAAGTGGTGATTAAAGTATGGGACTATTCCTATATACCACATTAAATAAGAGGTATGGGAAAACGTGTGGGTTTTTCAAAGAGGCTTCAGATCAGTGGTTTTTAACAATCCATGTGTTTTTAACAGTCCATTTTTTAATAATACTCTTTGGGTGGTCATTCCCAATCTCCCAAAATCTCTTTGAGACAGCTTCAAAAAAACAAACGTCTACATGAGAGAGTTGGGCCATGTGAAAACATCCTGATGTCATTGGGGAATTCTGTGCCCTAGCAACAGTTGCCCTAGAGCAGTGTAAATGGCTTGAATTTCCTATTCCACACTCAGAGGAAGTCTGCAGACAGTATCTATGGGTGCCTCCCACACTGACACATCAAATCAACACCGTTTTATTTTAACATCCTTATATTTCACAGCTGTTTGATTATCGCACAGACATAAAACAATGATATCACCTGTGAACATCAACATATGTCTTTAGCAACAGCTATTTTTGCATGTTTTTTTTTTTTTTTTCAGGACAGGCCATGTTTTGTAGTGGGGCCTGAACAGATGCAATCCACATCCCCAGTAATGACTCAAAAACAAACATAAATGAAGCCAACATGCTTGATCTGGATTTAGAATCAGGACAGGGGGCACACTTCCTGTGAGTAAGCTGATTCTGAGGAGACATGACCCTTGGGGTTCATCTGCTTTGTTCCCACTGCTGAGGACTTTTTGAAACTATTAGTTTTAAATTGTCTACTACTCATGATTTGGTTGCTGTCATCTTTTTAACTGTTAAATATTTTATTAGAAGTGGCTTGAAGTGTTTATCATTAGTCTGAATTTGTCAAAACTTCACTTTTTTCAGGAATGTAAACAGTAAACTGACATGGATGACATGCCATTAACCGCTGTCAGATAACACTGAATAACATCATTTGGCTTCATCTGTCTTCTACAATGTGATTACTATATGTAAAAAATAAAATGAAGGAAAAAGAACATTTAGAACATTACAAGACACTGATGTTACACAATTTTTGATTCTCAATGCGCTTTGAAACAGGGATGCCAGGTCTTCTCTTTATATCTATCTCTATTTGTACTGCCGTTTTTAGCTATTTAAGATATTTCCTTTGTAATTATGACAAAGCTGGTTGTTTTAAAACTTTTTTTGTTAACAGACACCGGAAGTATTGATATATTTAACTACTCATGATTCATTTCGTGATTCCAGAAATTTCAAGAACTAGATGTTCTTCAAATAGAACAAATGTGGCTTGATGATTGTATTTTTAAAATTTTTATATATATATTTTTTTTTATTTATTTTACAAATTTAAACACTTTTAAGTCATCCTGTAGCCTACTGTGAGTCCTTGTTGAGAAGAAGTGCTTTAAAGGGGTCATAAGATGCTTTTTTAAAGATCATTATTTTGTGTATTTGGCGTAACAGAATATGTTGACATGCTTTAATGTTCAAAAAACACATTATTTTTCAAATACTGTACAATATTGTAGGTCCTCTATGCCCCGCCTCTCTCAAACACGTCGTCTTCTACAAAGTACATCCTTCCGACAAGCGCAGTCTGCTCTGATTGGCCAACTGACCCAAAGCATTGAGATTGGCCAAACACCACAAGCACTCGTTGGAAATGTAACCCCCTTTCCATAATCCCGAGCTTCATCTTTCAAAATAAATTTTAAGACTTATGTAAAGTTAATAATGTACTTAGATTTACCATCAGTTCAAGCCCGAAAGGGGAACAGAGTCGTGTGACAGACACAGTGATGAAGCTCGTATGTGTTTGCAGCACACAAGCCACGGACGGTTAAGACAGCTGACTCCACTGTAATCTGAACCTGTCTCTCTCTCTCTCTCTCTCTCTCTCTCTCTCTCTCTCTCTCTCTCTCTCTCTCTCTCTCACACACACACAACACGCAAAACTCCGCATTTGAATAGTCAATAGCAAATACTTAAACTAAAACAAAACATACTTACAGTATCTGATTCAGAAGCACCAGACTGTCGTAGCAAAGTCAGAATTACCTCCTCGCCTAGGTTCACGAGACAGTCGTCCATAAAATGCGTTGCTGTTCTGTTGTAAATAATCTTAAAGATTCCTAAATGCATCTACTTTCGGAAGGCCAAATAAAGTGCTTTTGCCTAGAAACACACAGCATCTCCCTGACATGACTGCATCAAAACTAACTGCGGTTACTGAAACCACGCCTTCTTTCTTTGCGTGAACATTTGGGCGGCATTACGCAAATATTTCCACATACTGACGTAGACATGTGGGGTGTGTTTGAATGAGCCATTTTATGTGGGTGTGGCAGAGTCTTAACTTTGATAAAGAATATCTCTTTGGATTTGAGACTTTAGTCTTTGCAACTTTACAGATCTTCTTCATGCACCAAGAGCTTGTAACACTCCAAAGAGAAAGGAAAAATTGTAATCGCATCATATGACCCCTTTAATAATAATAATAATAATAAGTTTCATTTATTAGCCTTTCCATAGGTCAAAGATATCAAGGACATAGCTTAAGGGATACTAGCCAGGTTAAAAGCAGTTATTTCATTGATGCAAAAAACAATGAAAAGAACTCACGTGCAAAGAATAGACTGGTCCTCTCGATCTGTAGAAAGAAATGACAGACATTACAGGAGCCCAAGGAAACTGTCAAGCTGGTGCTCATGGAAACGGCAAGACAGTATACCATTGTAATTTTTTAACATCATGAAATACATAAAGGCTGCTTTTAAGCCTGGGGTGGGGTGGGGGGGAGTTCTTGACAGAAAATAAACTGGTCAATGATCAAATACCATTGTTATTACAGCATCCAATAATGCACATAATCTAATAACCTTTAATTTGCAGTGCAACAATTTGATTTCCTGAAAAAGAAACTGACTCCACTCTTCTCTTGGGAGATGCAACACAATTCTTACTGAGTTCAGCAATGGGACAATCACTGATTCATCCTGCTAAAATTAGAAAACCTTCTCAGATGATCTTGGTTCCATGTAAGGTTTTTAATATCAACCATACGCCAATGATTGTCCAGAAGGCGGCATCAAAATAAAAAACCATATATTAGTGGATATGTATTAAATAAGTATTTGATCAAGTCAAACAAAATATGTTCCTTTCCGAACAATTCCAAGCCAATGAATTTTCATTTTAAATTCAAACAGCGCTTGGTTCTTATCCAGGATCCTGGAGGCTGGGCGAACGCCCAACCAGCTAATCAGCTGAATGTGAGCTCGCCTGTTCTGCTCAAGTACTATAGAATGTCTTCTGTTGTAAACACAATGAATGACTACTGCTCATTTTGGATATGACTTAAGCTGGGCAGGTTTCCACATACAACATGAAGTCTGTTCCCTTGTTTCTTCCTAATTAAGGCACAAATCGAGGCATTCGGGACGCAGAATACCAAATCTAAACACACCGATGGGGAAACTGTGCCTCAGCCAGACTGTTTGATAAAAAGCAAGATGCGCAGGTATTGTTTTATATTGTTTTATAATCAGTCATCATATAGCAGGAAATGAGTCTCTCTGTGAACAGAACATGTCACTGTGCAGTAATCTGCATTAATTTTTACAAGGTCTAAGCATGATTGTTCGGCCCCTGTTTAATATTAAGAGAAGTGAACTGAGCAGAATTACTCTTGAGGAACAGCGTGACAACGCATCTTCCTACTTCTGCTTTATGAAAGCAATTCTTTGCATGTTTCACATAAGCTAACAGATTTTGAGATATTCCAATGCAAACTTTGCAGAAAGGTTTTGTTCAGCTTAAGCACTAATCTTTTCTTCATCTGACTCCAGTTCATTAACATGAGCTGATGTATCTACAAGTTCATTAGCAACACAACAGCTTCAATGAGGTGTAAAATATCTTGCGATTTTTCTTCTTTTCATTTAGCACCTAATTTCACTCTATAATACAGCTTCAATCCTCTGTGGGTAACAGCAGCTGTTTAAATTGTTTGAAAATTTAAAAGTGTTTGAAATGGCATTAGATGTGTGACCTGCTGCTGACACGTGTGTATGTGCCCCTCACACCACTGACTGACCTGCTAATACACACACTTCATTTCACCAAAACAAAGTCCATTTAAAGAGCTCACTAGTATATGGAGATTCTATACTGTTCTGTTGCCAATTAGTGAAATAAAAATGTCTTCTTTTGGAACAAGTTGAGTTTGAAATTTCAAAGACAATGGCTATTGTGAAATCCAAACATTCAGATATTGTAAGCAACGTGTCAACGTGCAGCAGGCCAGGCCTCACCTTGCATCATGTTCCTGTAGGCGTTGTCCGTGATGGAGTAGATATGCGGAGGAACCTCGTGGCGCTTTTTGCCTTTGTACATTTCAATGATCTTCTCAGAGTAGATTGGCAGCATTTTATAAGGGTTCACCACGACGCAAAACAGCCCAGAGTATGTCTGAAGAAAGATAACATCTCGGTTTTCCACTGTATATGTACTGTTATGAATCCATCAATTAAAGAACAACAAGGAGACATAGCAGCCCAGTAATGAGACGTACAATGTCGTAAAATATAAACTGAAGGAAGTTTGGCTTGAGTCTGTATATTTTAACTCATAATATTTGAAAGCTTAGGTGATGCATATTCCATATGGAAGACTCCTGTTCCCAAGTTATCCTTAGAGCAAAACTTTTTTTAACTTATGTTTTGTTACCAAAGTGCAAACATAGTTTGGTGGCCTGTGGATGTTACAGTATATTACCCCTCACTCTTGGCAAATGTATAGTTCCTGTTTCTTAAGCTTTAGTACTCGCAAATCATTGTCATTTAAGCTAAATGGCTGTCAATGTATTATTTTAATTTTTTTCTTTTTGCATTGGTTCAGCCACAACAGAGTTATTTATAAATGTTATACATTTGCTGATAATAATATGTTATGCACTGTGTTATGTAATGTCAGCAGGGGGTCAATGACAAATATGAGCATCCAAGATAAAAAAAGATCAAGTTAAAAATGTACTCTTTCTATTTATGTAGATAAATAAAACCTTTATTATTATTGTTATACAAATATCAAATTATTACTTATTAAATATCACACCACAATTTTTTTTTTTATATATATTTTATTATTAATAACAAAACTGCTTCTACTTGTATTTTTTTTTTTTTAAATAAGGGTTTATTTACAAGTATTTCATCCTTTCAATCAGTCTTTTATAATATCTGGACAGATATCACCTTTTAAAATTTAAAACATGCTTATCATAGAAAAGATGTATTCAAATCACTTTGCGTTTTAAAGCATTTTGGAAGAAATCAACAGTTTCTGACCAAAAATGTGTTGTATGTCATTGACCCTAATTAAGCTGTATAAAGTGCATACTTATTTTTATTGATTAAGCATTATTTTATGTAAAATATAATTTAAACACACTATGGCATACTTACATAGATGAGTCCGGAGAAGTATCTTTCCCTCAGGTTGTGGAGAACAGACGCTTCATTCAGGCAGGTCAGTTCTGCCATATCCTCCACCTTGCTGAACTTGGGTGGGTTCATCTTCTGGATGTCATCCTTGTTGACCGTGATTTTCTTTCCATTGTCCATCAGCTCCACCAGTACCTCATCGCCACGTTCCTCTTTGATGCTGGCTGACTCAAAACCATGTTTCTCAGAAGGGACCCATACTAGCTTTTTGGCTGACCAATCTGCCTGGGTGACAGGGCTGTTAATGAAGTCTCTGTCCGTGAAAAGGAATTTCTCGTCCTCACTCAGGGTCTTTTTCGTCATCTTGGTGCTGGGTTACGACAACTACAAATTTAAGAGAAAAACAGATTTTTAAACAATGTTTTTTGTAAATAAAATTCTCTGAACTGCATGTCTTTTCAGCAATACTAATAATCATTTCAAAACATTATTGGCCACAATATTGGATCTTTGCAATGGACTTTAATTAAATACAAGTTGCTAAAGGTGAAAAACTATTCGTGGCAGAGCTTTAACACCACATACACAGAGGTCTACCCAAACAATTAGAAAAGGACAATTTTTTCCACAAATATTTGGTATTTGATCATTTTTTTTATTTTACTTTTTTACATTTTTGATGGTCAAATTGTTGCCCCCAACATTTGATACTTGACAAAAGGTTTTCCATTTTCCATTTTTAGTGGACTAAATGTACTCATCAATGTCAAAATGATTGAGATGGCCAATCAAATCAAAGAAGGTGAGGCTTTACCATTCACAGAGACTGGTCGTGAATTTCACCACAGCACTTTGCTAAAAGAGTGCAAGGTAAGATGTAATTAACTAAATTAAAAACTTTCCATGAAACATTCTGATAGGCAAAACATATATAATCATGTGATAATCTCCACAGCAAATGCTGTTTTTCTTGTTTCTTTTGTAGCTCAGCTGTGGTCCCGTGCTACAATGACCATATAAGGCTGCCTTCGGAGTCAGTGGACGCTCTGTCGACCTAAACAGCAGAAGCAAATGAACTCCCAAACAAAGCCCTAATAGGGAATAGTATGTCTCCAGCCAGACTCGCAGTTTACTCCAAAATGATAACATTAGGCAGGGACAGTCAGAGACTGGAGGGGTCTGATTTTCCTGCCACTTTCCCCCACCCTCCTCTTCCTCTGGTGGGATGATATAGGGAAGTTTACACAAGTATTTTCAAGTACAGTAGAGCAGGTGCAGCTTCGTGCAGCCACAGAGTTTAAAAGCAATTTGGGGAAACAATTCCAAATCTAAGCATTATATATGTGACCCTGGACCACAAAACCAGTCTTAAGTCGCTGGGGTATATTTTTAGCAATAGCCAAAAAAACATTGTATGGGTCAAAATTATCATAAAATTATAAAATTATATATATATATATATATATATATATATATATATATATATATATATATATATATATATATATATATATATATATATATATATATATATATATATATATATTATTTATTTATTTATTTTTTTTGTCAAAAATCATAAGGGTATTAAGTAAAGATCATGTTCCATGAAGATATTTTGTAAATTTCCTACCGTAAATTTATCAAAACCTAATTTTTGATTAGTAATATGAATTGCTAAGGACTTCATTTGGACAACTTTATAGGCGATTTTCTCAGTATTTAGATTTTTTTTTTTGTACCCTCAGATTCCAGATTTTCAAATAGTTGTATCTCGGCCAAATATCGTCCAATCCTAACAAACCATACATTGGAGGAAATCTTATTTATTCAGCTTTTATTATTCAGATGTATAAATCTAACCCTTATAATCTGACCCTTATGACTGGTTTTGTGGTGCAGGGTCACATATATGAACCAATTTCCTCTGACATTTATAACTATCCATTGTTTGTACATAGTATGATTTAACGGCTCAACGGAAAAAAAAATTCCAACCTACTTACTTACTTAACATAAGTTAATCATAAAAAAAAATTATAAACTGGAAAATCATATTTTTAAATTATAAAATTGTATCAAGCAGGCAGGACAGGCTGTTTACTAGCAATTTACCTGTTTTACCTTAAGCAGAAATTTGCATAATATCTAATACCATGGCGAATGACTGAAACGTCTTGTTGTCTGCCTTAATATTTCATTTTTTGTGTTTCTTCAGAGTCTGTGTTGTAGAAAGAAGACTAGATGAATTTAACATGCTGACAAATTCTGACATTATAAAATATTGAGCGTTTCTTAAACGTGAATCTGTAAATGCTCATTTTTCAACCAAGGTTAGGAATCTGCATTCTTTTGTCCAAATGACGACAAAATCATGCTAAAATCGCCAATTGAAAACATGATGGAAGGAAAATGGTAATTTAAATGCCCTATAATCGTTTGGAGGCGAGACAAACAAACAACGTTTTTCTATGATAAGCTGATTTAATTAAATAAGGGAATTTCCTGTGTCCTGTACATAGATTCGCAGCACTTTCTTTCGGAAGTTCTTTCATTTCAGCACTTAAAATCATTGAGATTTTACCCAAGGTTTTTATGGCTCGACAGTTTTACTCTAAACACATACTGTCCAAAATCCAACCTAAATAAGTCGGGCCTATGTTTTTTTAACATGGCAGATGTAAAAGGTAGCACGAATGAGCCTTGGCCTGTGTTCAAGTGGGCCTGAAGCCCAGAAGATCATGTGACCATGTTTTGTGCAGATGGATTTTTGTGACCCCTGGTCCTGTGAAAGGTTTTCTCCTCTCTCTACTCCTCCTCCTCCTCCTTTTCTTATTCCAGCCATATAGTTTTCATTTTCTCATAAGCAGCTGTGCCATTTCAGTTTCTTCTGTTAACAATTTTATTGAGATGGACGTTCATACAAGGTCAACAGCTCAAGCTTTAAAGCTGTTGCTATAGCAGTATATACTGAATATAATGCTTCATAGATCAGTCACAATAAGCTTTATTTAGTCATTAATGACCATAAAGACATTCTTTCATCAAAACAAGCTGAATCTGTGATAAGAGTGGTTTAAACTGTTAGACATTAGTCCAGCTACCAATTATAAGAAATAAACAACAGTTCCAGCAGGAGTCTGTCAGGTGATGCAGAATTGTGTTAAATCATTAGAGGAACAATCGGGTAAGCAGCCTAAAGATTTACCACAAATGTGTTAAAGTCAAAAACACAGCTAAACTAATTCACTACTGAAGAGCTTGCTAGGTCTACTAATCTTACCAATAAAACTGTTAAACGTCCTTAATCTGTCAGAAATTTCTCCAAAGTATTAAAATTGTTTAGATTCACACAGCTACACATAAATGTACACATAAATGACTTGCATGCAGTTCTAAACCCAATTTGTTTTTTGTGGAACACCAAGATCTAGTACTGTAAGATTAGGAAAATGAGTTGTATCGGCCACTGTGATAGTATTTTTAAGGTGCATTTTGCATTCTTTTTAAATCTCGGCAGCTAAGTTGCTTTAATTTGACTAAAAAAGTTTTCAGATTATCCTCAAAAAAATTCCAAAAGAAAAATAAGCCAAAAAGGTTTGGAAAGACAAGGGGTTGAGTCTGCAGAATGCGTCTTATGGATGGTTATGCGACTGAACAATTAATTAATGGATAAATGATGATATACTAAGTACTGAATTCAATGACTTCTCCCCCTGCATTTTACTTCAAGAATTTTTTATTTTTTTTTTGTCTAGACTTTCTTGCACTATTGTCTATGCTTAGCTGTCTATGCATGTAATCACTACAATAGGAAACGAGAGGACAGTCAGTTGACACTGTCTGCTTTTCACCACAATGTTTAGCAGAAAGATGCTTTTGACGACCATATTTGGAGAACAGGAAACGCTTTGGTTTGTCAGCCTCACAGCTTTTCTCATTCTACACTTTACTCAACCATTTCCTATGACAGACTCTGCTGAAGTCAAACTTTTGCATGAAAGGTTGGATAGAACAGCATGCTTTCCATCTTAACAGCTCGTGAGACACTTTATGATGATGTTTTGACTAGAAGGTTAGAGATATGTGATTTGTTGAAAGCTTTTGCTCTGTGCACCAAAGTACAAAGATAATTTAATTCTGTTAATTAAATAAAAAATAATTTTCTCATCATTTTCTCACCCTCATGCTGTTTCAAACCAGTTCTTTCTCCAGTGGAGCACAGAATATGTTAGGCGGAATGACAGTCACCATTCACTTTTACTGTATGGAAAGCAGATGCAATGAAAGCGAATGGTGACTTAGATTGTAAGCTACTAACGTCCTGACATTCGTGTCCTTTTATGTTTCACGTAAGAAATAGGAACATCTGGAATAACATGAGGGTAAGTAGGCTAAATGTTTACAGAATTACAATTTGGGGAAAATATCACTTTAATGGCAACATAAAATAGCCTAACTTAATGAACAGCTGTCAAACTCTTTCAAAGCAATTGAACGTTGACAGCTTCAGGTTTCAATATTCAGTAAAAGATAAGTTTTTCTCACACAGCTCTTTTGCACACATAACACTGTATAATCAACTTACTGGCATACACTCACAATTATTTACATATCTGAGCCTCCGTGAGTCACGCATGCAAAACTAACACTTTTATTACAAAAAAATAAAATAAAAAATAAATATATGGATGCATACTCACAAGGCTGATGAAAAATTGCCCCGATTTGGAAAGTTAGGGTTTGGAGAGTCCTGTGACAGTGAGGTACTCCAAAGACGAACAGTCCAAATTAGATAGAAAGGCATGAGAACATCATTTAAACTGTGATGCGGATCAGTAGGCGGGGCCGAACAGTCGAACTGCGATGTGATTGGTTAGCGATTGGTCTACAGTCTCCTCGCGAGCATCCTTTAAAATGTGAAACACTTAAATGTTGCAAGAATACCACCACTACAGCAAGTGCTGCGTTATCAGAAGTCGGTAATGATAAAAGTGGAAAATGAAAGTGAACAGGAATTCATTACTGCACAGTTCATCTCAAATTTCATAATCCTTAGTTTTTTTTTTCTTTTCTGTTTTCTTCACACACTGAGTGTCATATTTTATCTCTACAAGCATGCTCTTCACTGATACTGTTGTCTATTTGTTAAAATAATCATAATAATAATATTACATACAAAGTTGTTTGTTGTTCTGGAAATGACACCATAACTGAGGAAACTGATTTATCATGATTGAAATCATATTTACCCATACAGTATTTTAAAATGATTTATGATAATTACACATATTATACATTATCATAGTTTTAAAATGCAGTCATTCATATTTTTATTGAAGGATTTTCTAGTAGCAAAACACAAGCATTTGTCGCTGAATCCGGAATATGGAAAAATGTCAGCTTTAAAGGGATGGTTCACTTAGAAATTTCAATTCTGTCATTATTTTTGCATGCCCATGTTATTCCAAAACTTATTTCTTGTGTGAAACCCAGAAGGAGACATTTTGCAGTATGTTCACACTTCTCTCTTCCATACAGTGAAAGTGAATGGGGACCTGGAATATCAAGGAATATACAAGGAATCCTTAATATACAGAATAGAGGAAAGAAACAGAAAGAGCCCAAGTAAGAAAGGCAACATGCTACATCTGGACGAGGCGAATCCCCTGAGATCATGTTTAGGACCCTTATCATTATGCACATCACAATTACGCACATCACATTCCATCCCCTCAATTCCCACAGCAGGCTCCTGCTATCTAATGGAACTTCCTATATAAGGACAACCTCCTATTGCATCCAGTAAATCGAGTCTGTGATGTTTCCAGGGAACAGGACCAAGGCTGGTATGCTCTGAGGCCTTTGCTGCAGTCCAAAAGAGAGATGGGGGAGAAAACAAAGCCTGCAGGGAAAGAAGCGCCTCTGTCACTGGTCAGCATCAAGCTCTCCTGGATCTGTGAAGGGAATGAAGGGAGATAGAAAGAGTGTCTTGTAGACAGATGGAGGATGGGGGTGTATAGTCAGAGTGAAACTGAGAGGTTGTGAGAGAGAGGCAGAGATGCACGACCCTACTAGGTCTCTGTTGTGCCATATAAGGACACTGGGGTCTGCCTGGAATCTCGGCTGTATTCTGTTTAGAAGGGAACGCAGAAAGACTTGGACTGAGTGACTAAATATGGTACAACAGCAGTGTCATTGTTAAGACAAATAGGTGTCCATTGGGATATCTTTTGACTGTTTACTCACCAACAATAAACGTCAGAGTTGCTGCAGACACTCGTTCCGGCAAAGACTAACACCAATTAAGGAATGTGAGGTATTGCACCTGCCCATGATGTGCAGTGCTGTAAAAATAGGAACATAAATGTTTGTTTAATAGATTGCTGCTTTGTACTATAGAGAATAATGCAGTTCGTATAGTCAGAGACGCTAATACTGAACATAGTACATAGGCTATATCAAATATCTTGTTTGAACCGGTGATCCTAACAAAAACAGATGATGTTATATATGTTATATTACACAAAAAACTGTAAAAATGTTACAGTAAAAACCTGTTAATTGGTAACTATAAAGTACTGTACCTTATTCACTGTAAAAAAAATTGTTCAAAGATGTAAATAAAGATCGTTGAAGTACAATTTTACAATAAAATAATATTTCAGTCTTTCTACTTTAAAATTTCTTTGTAATAATTTGTGATTTTTACTAGCAATTTCTGAGTGAGAACTGTTTCAAAGAAAATCAGGACATGTTATTAACAGTGTCCGTTGTGAACTTTTCATTTTATTAAAATAAAAATTATTTCATCATTTAACCTTAATGGTAATTTCTTTGACAACCAAAGTAGATATTTTGAGATATGACCAGGCTGCTTTTTTCCATACAGTGAAAGTGATTATGACAAAGTTGTACCATAAAAAACAGTCTTTGTGACTCATGCACTATATTCCAGTCGTTCTAAAGATATTCTGAAAATCTCAGTCAAAAATTTCAGATACGTGCATATTCAACTTTGGTTGTTATGAGACATCCAAGAAATAATGATTGGCATCAGTGACGTTAAACCTGTCTTGAATGTGCCATATTTGAATATTTTTGAATTTAAAGGAGATTTGAAAACTATGGCAAAGGGAAGATTATCAATGAAAAATAACAATGCTCACAAAGATATTGTATGTCTTGAAACACAATGCACAAGTCTTAAGGACTTCTTGTAAGGTGTTATTTATTTATTTTTAATCCGGAATCCATTGGCTTTTATTGTATGGAAAAGTGTAGCAAGAATATTTTTTCCAAAAACTCCCCTTCAAAAAGTGAGTAAATGATGACAGAATGTTTATTTTTGGGTGAGCTGTTATTATTATTATTATTATTTTCAATAAGTGAAAAACTATAAAATGTTGGAAAGAAATTATAATACTCAGATTTGGACCTGAGTTTGGCTTCAAAGCCTACTGAATTCCAACTATGTCTAACTACTTAGTTGTACCCTTAGTAGAAGTACACTATCTCAGGAATTAGTCCTGACAGGAGAGGAGGGAACGGGAAATATGTTCTAGATTAAAGCTGAGTGAAGCACAGGCTGGGTAGATAGTTTTCCTAAGACTCATCCAAAAACTCATTTGGAGTGAAGCCATTCAGAGTAACTGGAGTATTAAGATTAGCCTACATTAGTAAGAGAATTTCAACACTTTACAAGACAAAATCTTACTACAAGGTGCATACAGTGTGGTACCTCTTACAGTGTCACAAGCACAGTGGCTTTGCTTAATCAGGGACATGCAAAAACAGGAAATTACATGCACAGTGAATTAAAAATTACAAAAGAAGAACAAAATGTCTCTTATCTGTAATTTATTTTTTATTTACATGCATATTCAGTTCTCATAAAAATTCTGAGTACATACATACAGGTGCATCTCAATAAATTAGAATGTTGTGGAAAATGTCATTTATTTCAGTTATTCAACTCATATTGTGAAACTTGTGTATTAAATTCAATGCACACAGACTGAAGTAGTTTAAGTCTTTGGTTCTTTTAACTGTGATGATTTTGGCTCACATTTAACAAAAACCCACCAATCTCAACAAATTAGAATATGGTGACATGCCAATCAGCTAATCAACTCAAAACACCTGCAAAGGTTTCCTGAGCCTTCAAAATGGTCTCTCAGTTTGGTTCACTAGGCTACACAATCATGGGGAAGACTGCTGATCTGACAGTTGTCCAGAAGACAATCATTGACACCCTTCACAAGGAGGGTAAGCCACAAACATTCATTGCCAAAGAAGCTGGCTGTTCACAGAGTGCTGTATCCAAGCATCCAAGCAGTGGAAGGAAAAAGTGTGGAAAAAAAGATGCACAATCAACCGAGAGAACCGCAGCCTTATGAGGATTGTCAAGCAAAATCGATCCAAGAATTTGAGTGAACTTCACAAGGAATGGACTGAGGCTGGGGTCAAGGCATCAAGAGCCACCACACACAAACATGTCAAGGAATTTGGCTACAGTTGTCGTATTCCTCTTTTTAAGCCACTCCTGAGGCGTCTTACCTGGGCTAAGGAGAAGAAGAACTGGGCTGTTGCCCAGTGGTCCAAAGTCATCTTTTCAGATGAGAGCAAGTTTTGTATTTCATTTGGAAACCAAGGTTCTAGAGTCTGGAGAAAGGGTGGAGAAGCTCATAGCCCAAGTTTCTTGAAGTCCAGTGTTAAGTTTCCACAGTCTGTGATGATTTGGGGTGCAGTGTCATCTGCTGGTGTTGGTCCATTGTGTTTTTTGAAAACCAAAGACACTGCACCCGTTTACCAAGAAATTTTGGAGCACTTCATGCTTCCTTCTGCTGACCAGCTTTTTGAAGATGCTGATTTCATTTTCCAGCAGGATTTGGCCCCTGCCCAAACTGCCAAAAGCACCAAAAGTTGGTTAAATGACCATGGTGTTGGTGTGCTTGACTGGCCAGCAAACTCACCAGACCTGAACCCCATAAATGAACATCTTATGAAGTATTCTAATTTGTTGAGATAATGAATTGGTGTTTTTTTTTTTTTGTTAAATGTGAGCCAAAATCATCACAATTAAAAGAACCAAAGACTTCAACTACTTCAGTCTGTGTGCATTGAATTTATTTAATACACAAGTTTCACAATTTGAGTTAAATTACTGAAATAAATTAACTTTTCCACAACATTCTAATTTATTGAGATGCACCTGTATGTATGTACTCAGAATTTTTATGAGAACTGAATATGCATGTAGATAAATTATAAATAAGAGACATTTTGTTCTTCTTTTGTAATGTTTAATTCACTGTGCATGTAATTTCCTGTTTTTGCATGTCCACGATTAAGCAAAGCCACTGTGCTTGTGACACTGTAAGAGGTACTGTATGCACCTTGTAGTAAGATTTTGTCTGTATGTACACATTATTTTATAGGGTCATATGTGTTTGGATATATTTGTCCTCATTGGAACGCAGTTCCAACTTAGCAGCAGGAGAGCAAGCAAATATTTGTCTATTCATGTGTATTCAAATTGTTTCACATGATCTGTCTGTTGATGATAACCTTTTACTGAAAGAAAATGTATGACAATATTCTGGGAAAACTTCAACATCTGCCTTTCAACAAACTGCTTTATTACCCTTGATCTGTGTTCATATTCAGCGCGAAATGCTAAACATATCAGTTGAAGTATTCAGTGAGTATGAAGTGACTTTCCTTTTAAGGAAAATTGGGAAATTTGAAGAACTTGGCAATGGATGATGTTTACAGTGTTTGTGAGCTTTGCTGCTTTAAGGTGAAAGAAAACCAAACATGTAACAACACAACTGAGATTCTCAATGAGAAGTACTTGGAAACTAAAGCAAGAATAATTAAAACATGTTTTCTGTATAAAGCTAGCCAACAATCCAGGCTTGTTTTTGTAGTTTTTGCCTTATAAGATAAACAATCAAAGCACTTATCTTAAGAGTAGCGTAACATTATCAATTCAGATAGCAGAAATTACCGTAATTTGCATACTTTATCATTGTTGACATAAATTAAAAATAAATCGTTGCACAAAAAAATAAGGCTGCTGCTATTTTACGGCAAATCTAAATTTAATATTGCACATAAATTTTAAAAGAAGAGGATTCAAACATATCAAATTAAAAAATCAGGTAACTGGATGTCAAGACTATTTAAATTTATTATATGAGGACTATGACTATATATTGTAATATACTGTATTGTTTGCACAGCTTAGAAGAACAATCACAATGGTTTTATTCATAAAACTATTACTAGGAGTACAAAAAGCAACATCAAAAAAATATAAAAGAAAATACATTCAATTTCTATCACTAGAGTAAGCTGGACAGAATATTTTGGGCTCTTTATGGATAATTGTTTTAATTGTGATCATATGACTTCCTCTTGAGATCGCTGCAGAGCTGGAAAAACAACAGAAACAGCCAATGGGATGCAAGTTTTCAGACTTATGAAACTAAAAATTGCATTTGTTAATCTTTACATTAAATATGTAAATGCAAAGTCAAACCCAAGCCCTCTCTTTACCTCAGTGTTATGACTCTGCATTACGATGGCCGTGTGGTTCTTGTGAAGACACTGTTGCTGAGCCCCTTAGGAAGAGTTTTCCTTTGTGCTCTCCCTTACTGCTAAGGAAATGATGGAGCAATCCATACAACAATGGCCTAAAAAACACCAAGACAGAGCTATAAAAAAAAAGCATAAAAGAATGGTTCACCCAAAAATAAAAATTCAGTTTTTAGAGCTTGAAAGAACCTGGTCACCATTCACTTTCACTGCATGGAAAAGAGCAGCTTGCACATTCTTCCGAAATACCTCTTTTTATGTTCCACAGAAGAAAAAAGGTCAAAGGCCGAGTAAATGATGACAGGATTTTTGGTGGAACTATCCCTTTAAGTTTAGATAAAGTGGTAAAAGCGATTATTCAAGTAAAAAAACAACAGAGATTGCTCTGATCAAGCAGCTTTATAGTTATGCTTGGATCAAGAAACTCATTCATGCAGTAGTTACATCTAGACTCGACTACTGGAGTAGTGTTTTGGCTGACTTACCAAAGAGCTCAATCCAACATTTACAATGAGTTACGAATGCAGCAGCAAGAGTGCTTCCTCGTACTAGACTGAAGAATCACATTCAGCACTTAAATCACTTCACTGCCTATACTTGTGTCTCACTAAATGGATTTAAGAGCCTCCTAGTACATTTTTAAAAGTCTTTGTGGTATTGCATCAGCATTCCTTGCTGGTTGTAGTTAAAACAAGGCTGAAAGCATATAATAGTTCATATATTTGATATAGTATATTTGGTTAAGTGTTAGTTAAGTGTTAACAGGCACCAAACTCCCTCACAGTAGTGACCCTGGGCTATCTTCATCGTTGTGCCTTGCACATACAGTAACTACAAGTTCAAGTTCTCATGTGCTCAATAAATAAAAAGTTGTACTTATTTGTCACAAATCATACTTACACTGCTTTGGCACTTGAATCTTCTGCGACGTTGAGCTCACTGGCCACGAACTCCCGATCTAGGGGAACTTCAGGCTGACCTGATTCTGAGATGCATTGTTTTAAATTATTTAACGTTCAAAAGTTTTTTTTTTTTATAATATATTTCAGTTGTTAGGTGTAATAGAGCACCTGCGGTCAGCACCGATGCAGTGTATCGATACTTGTTGAACTCCAGGTATTCTCGGATCAGTTCATTGATCAGCAGGTTCTCGTGGCTCAGCGGCGGGCGCGGCGCGCTCTCATCGTCCAGCGCGCTGAACACCTCCGCCCGGATCCTCGCCTTCAGCTGCCCGAGGACCCCACGGGCCTCCAGCGTCTCTCTCAAAGCTACAGATCGTTCATTTGAAAGCCAGAGAGCGAAAGTGAGTTGGGCTAAGCTGCACAAACATAGAATACACAACTGTGGAGAGACTTGGTGGTTAGGTTTAAACATCTAACATCATTAATAACAAACCCGACGGCTGTAGATTTGTTATAAAACAAACACGCAAAATAATCATAACCTTGGCCCAACGACATGATGCAATTTTGTCAGTTTATGAGAATTAGCTCACCGCTTTTCAACTCTGTGATGGTTGCCATTGAAACAGTTCTGCACTTTTAGACGCTTCCGCTAGAGGTCAGCGTGGCTCTTACTACGTTTGTACTAAAGCTTAGCCGTTCCACTCTAGTACGGGACCAAATAGCAAGTGCACATTTATTTATTTTTGTATAATCATTATCATCATCATCAATGTAATTAAGTAAATAATTAATAAATGATGGATCTCCATATTCTTAAAACCAAACAATATTATTCAATTAAAAAAAAAAAAAACTTTAATAATCTCTATTTACACACTTATTACACAGAAAACTTAAACAAACAAACAAATAAATATTAAATACACTTAATAGACATTTTTTTAAACATATTGTGGAAGTAATTTAAAGTGTTTTAGGGCATTCCTTTAAAGATTAAACTAAAATAATAATAATAAATCTTCTTGTTTTTCATTAGAGAAATTAAATTCAAACAGTAATAGTTTTGATTAAAAAAAAAAAAACTTGTATTAAACTTCTTCAAATAGTAACAGGCATTATAACTGTTAAACACAAATCCAAGCAGCATACATAAAGATATAAAATGAAATAAATAAATAAATATACAAATGATTAAAATTGATAAAATTACAAATGATGAATATTAAATAAACTTCATATATATTTAATCAATAAATATTGTGCAAGTAATTCAGAGAGTTTTAGGGCTGTTTTCAGCTGTTTTAAATGTTATTTATTTTCTAAAATTAAATTAAACAATTTATTATTTTTTTCTCAGTAACAGTGAAAAAAAAAAAAAAAAAAAAAAAAAAAAAAAAAAAAAAAAATCTGTGACGGATCATGCGACGTCATGCGGAAGTGAAGATCGAGTGGAAAATTTTCCGCTCGCGAAGTTCTTTGCTCGCTTTTGTCCCGGAAGAACAAGATTTCTCGTCGTGTCAGTTGTCGTCACCCATCGTGCCTAAGCAACTTCTGTCTCTATCAGGCTGGAAAATGGCTGGAACAGCTTTAAAAAGACTCATGGCTGAATACAAACGTAAGTCAAGTCTTTGATTACACTTAATGCCGTGCAATGCTGGCGCTTGTGAACGGTGCATTTTACACTATTTTGGTAGCAACAGTTTGGCAGCTGTAGATACTTCCAGAACTTCAGCAACATATACTGACAGTGTGAATTATTAAAACGATTTCAGTCAGTAAATTAACAGAAGTGTCACCAAACACACTGAAACTGTCTAGTGTCGCCACTGCAGGAAAGTGTGTGATGCTTGTCTTTTCTTATATAACGTTACATTTCCTGTTGAACATAATTATATGGATACAGTTTGCTCAACGTATTTCTTTCTTTCCAGAACTAACCCTCAACCCTCCAGAGGGGATTGTGGCAGGTAAGAAGTAGGCCAGTCACTGAACTGCTCCATTCAATCTTAATAATAATTTTACTTCAAACATGTATTGATTTATCTGTATAAGAAAATAATTAATTAATTAATGAGACTTATTTAATCACCTACAGGGCCTGTAAACGAAGAGAATTTCTTTGAATGGGAGGCTCTGATTATGTAAGTATTACCCATAGACTGTAAAAAAGACTTTTAGTGAGCGTTTTTTCTCTCTCTCTCTTTTGATCGATTCCTCCAGGTAAAAAAAGAAAAAAGAAAGCGTAATTGTGATTTTTCATTTCACAGATTAATTTTTTTATCTTGCAAAAAGTCTGAAATCTGAGTGTATATCTCACGACTCTGAGTTTATAGCTTTCCTTTTATTTATTTATTTATTTTTTTACTTTTTTCCCCTCAGAATTCTGAGTTTGCTTTGCACAATTCTTACAAATGTCACAATATTGTCTGCAAAGTCTCAAAACCTATTATATTATGCTATGCCATACATATTCTAGGCTCAGAATCCAATAGAACACCTTTTTTATATTAAAAAGGGAACATATTTCTTCCAGGGATGTTTTTGCTGTCACTTTTTTTGCAGCTTTCTTTTCTTTTTATTCGTTCACAGCGTGCACAGCTGTTCGTTCACTAGCATTTCATCGGTGAAGGGACATTAAGTAAAGATAACTGATTTTAGATAAGACCAAACCATTTGTCCTCCGGTAATGCAAACTGGTGGTTTGATCAGTGGTTTAAGTTTTTAAGTGAAACTAAGAGCCAATCAAAATAAGGAACAGTGTCCCTAGCAGCTCCCTGACAGCTGTTCCACAGATACGGAAGTGTGTTCATTTGTGCGCTTCTCATCACGATTTACCAATCAATATCTGCCCATAGAAACAGTATTTGATAGACAGCTGGATATGGTTAATAAACAGAAAGAGATTTGCATGTGAGATGAGCCTTTGAGAACGATTCCATGAAGTTCTGCCACCGCTGTCAGTGCCGGATGAACTTCTGTGATTTAATAATTAAGATGTACAGGAGTTTTATTTTTTTATGCTGAAGGCTGCAAATCCTATTTGAGTTATTCTCATTTAGACTGAAGTTTGTGTATAATCCAGGTATATACTTTGAGCAGAAGTTATTTACATGTCTGAGAAACTTCCTGTGCAACTCCCACGTAGGTTCATCTAATTCCGGATGCTAAAGATTTTGTTTTCTTATTGTAGGGGACCAGAGGACACATGTTTTGAGGGCGGTGTGTTCCCTGCCATCCTCAGTTTCCCTTCAGACTACCCCCTCAGCCCTCCCAAGATGAAGTTCACCTGTGACATGTTTCATCCGAACAGTGAGTGCTACAAACATTCAGCATTCACACAGTGTGTGTGAGGTTACACATGACTGCTATGATGCACTCTAATTCATTTAAATTTTAACCAATTTTAATGTCAAGTTTCTTGATGCGGTTATTTATTACAAAATATTCACATTTAGATTAGAAATTATTTTATTATTTTATAAGTTGTTTGTATAGTAATTGGATAATATAGAATGTTCATAATTCAGTGTTTTCATCAGCCTTGATTTCCGCTTGTTACTTGCATTGAAAAGACACAATATTTTCACAATTAATTCTAATAATTTTAAACCCTGCCAGTTATTATATATAAATCAAATAATGCAACAGCGAAAAAGAAATGACAGCATTTTTGGGTGCACATTAAACAGTGAAACTCAAGTCTACTTATAGTTTTTCACCAAAATAAATGCTTGAAATTTTACATTACAAAATGCTTATTGAGCAACAAATGAGAATATTAGAATGATTTCTGAAGGATCATGTGACACTGAAGACTGGAGTAATGATGTGGATAATTCAGCTTTGCCCTCACAGGAATACATTACATATACATATATTGGTGAGCATAATAATAAAATGTTAAATTATCATTGGTAGTGTACAAGAGTACAATGAAACATCTGGCATGTAATATATTGTATAAACCTTTATGTGCATTTATTGGATATTTAACAATCACTCTGCAGATGAAACTATCCACTTTATTAGGGTTGCACAATTAATCCAAATTAAATCGCAAAGGCAATAAATCGCGATTAGGCAGAAGCTGCGATTGTCATGCGTATCTTTCAGTGAAGCACGTTTCTGTGATCAGCAGTAAATCTCCATCCAAAGACCAGAGGTCGCTATCGTGCTGAAAATCCAAATATGCCCCGAAGAAGAGTTCCAGGAAATGCCTATAGCTGCAGCTGAATAAACAGAAGATTTAACTGCTTTCATTGATTCAACGTGACTAATAAACACACGACTACGGCAATATACGGTTTATTTATTTTCATCATAATAAATTACATCTATAATGAAATGCTAATCGACATAGCCTTTATCACTGCTTAGAATACAATGAAATATTGTGTGCCTTAATTATTCCGCTTAAGAAGCCACATCATCACACAGAAGGATTTATTTTAAACACTCGACTGACGTTATGAAGTGAATTTGGAGTTAAAACATGTTATTAAATGCGGTATTTTCACGTGCTCTCAGATGGAGCAGCATTTACTACACACAGCTGTCATAATCGAGAACGATTTAATTGATTTCATAATTCTACAATTCAATCGTCTGCGATTATGAACGCGATTTTGCATAGCTTGTCAGAGAACTATGGCTCTGCGTAGTGAATGCTGCTCCACCTGAAAGCAGGTGATGGAGATTTACTGTTAATCACAGAACCAGCTTTACTGACTAAATTATAGGGTGTTCCTGTGGCTCAGTGGTAGAGTATTGCTTTTGCAGCGTAGAAGGTCATGGGTTCAATTCCCAGAGAACACACATACTGGTAAAAAAAAAAAAAAATGTATAGCCTGAATGCACTGTAAGTCGCTTTGGATAAAAGCGTCTGCTAAATGCATAAATGTTAAAATGCATAAAATGTTAAATGTGCATGACAATCGCAATGAATCGTGTGCGATTAATCGTGCAGCCCTACACTTTATGATTTGCAGTGTTAGGGGAGCCTCCAGGAGCAGGAACACTTTTCTAATGCATTTATAGTCTTTAGACATAGAGGAGCTTAGACTAAGAATTGGAGTCCTAAAGTGTCTTTATGATCTGCTGGTGGATGTGTGGACACGGTGTTCAGGGAAGTGGGCCTAGATAAAGGTCTTCCTGCAGGTCACAGATAGCAGCAGAGCAGCCTACAGTCCTCTGATGGTGCCGGGGCTCTGGAGGCGGTTATCAGAGCTGGACGGCTCAGATTCTGATCACTGTCCTCAGTTGTGGAGATAACATCAGCCGTGCTGTTGTTGGGTGGGTGATATCGTGCGGGGGTGGATAAATTCAGCCCTGATCCAGGGTTAATAAACTTGTGTCCTATACACTCACTCTTCCAAAGGATGACTTGATTGCTTTGTGTGTCTTTAGAAGGGAAACCAATCACGGGTCAGTGCTCATGGAACACTTTAATTGATTTGACAGATTAATCAGTATGTTCTTTTGATCCTTTAAGGATCCTAACATCTGTCAGTCAACTGTTTTTAATCCAGTTTTGGCCTTTTTTAGCTAATTGGGAGAATAGTTCATTCTGTGGGATGAAATGCAGTGAACTGAACCACCCAGTTCGTTTCTGACCTCGACATAATAGAGATGCATACAAAAATGCATATATAATCAAATCGAAAGTTTATTCAAATGTATTCAGTCAACTGGCAATTAAATTAGACAGTAAAAATGTCTAGAGGATAAATTAAAAAGGGAACAGAAATGAACATAACTATTGCAGAACTTTATAAATAGCGTTTATGGTGTGTTTTCTGCAGTTTACCCAGACGGCCGTGTGTGTATCTCAATCCTGCACGCTCCTGGTGACGACCCCATGGGCTATGAGAGCAGTGCTGAGAGGTGGAGCCCCGTGCAGAGCGTGGAGAAGATCCTGCTGTCTGTGGTCAGCATGCTCGCCGGTCAGTCACCATTCACTCCTTCATCACTGAACTGTCCCAAAACTGTGCTGTCTTGATCCTGTTGACTAAAAGTGGCTCCTGGAATCGAAAAGCATCAACATTATATTGAAAAAATTGAATTTTTTTTTTTTGTTTGTTTAATAATAATTTTCTCTCTGGAATGAGGAAAATGCAGTTATAGTCTATTTAGTTTTTCAAAGTTTGGGGTCAGTAAGATTTTAATTATAAAATATATTTGAAACATTTTTAAAGAAATTAAAGGGTCATATCATGCAAAAAGTTAAAAAGCTGTTTGTGCATACAGGAGATCCATAAAGTTGCAAAGATTAAAGTCTCAAACCCGAAGAGATATTCTTTAGAAAAGTGAACGCAGTGGTTAAGTTGTGTTTGCAACACTGTTCCAGAACAGTTCAACCCAAAAATTCAGATGTGTGCAGCGCATTTTATCGGAGGAGAGTTTCCTGAACCTGTTAAGGGGCCTAGCATTTCCGTCACATGCTTGAGGTATTCAGCCAATCACAACGCAATCTGGCTAATCAGAGCATACCGTGCTTTTCAGAACAATGAGCTTTGTAAAAATCGACGCGTTTCAGAAAGGCGGGGCAAAGAGGAGCAAATTTTTAGAGAAGAGAGGAGAAAAAATTTACTTTTATTTTATAAATTGCAGTTTATCCTACTTTTCTAGTGTCTGTTTTCTTTTCTTTTTTGTGCAGTAAGGCACAAACTGACAAAATATATATTGTACTAGTGTGGTAGTAAATCCTAGATTTGGAATGTTAATGCCTTGTATAATTTACATCCTGTGCATGCTTCTTTTTAAATAATTGTAAATATCATCTCCAACAGAGCCCAATGATGAGAGTGGAGCAAACGTGGACGCGTCAAAGATGTGGCGTGAGGACAGAGAGCAGTTCAACCGACTAGCTAAGCAGATCGTGCGCAGATCTCTGGACCTCTGACTCTCCTGTGTACAGACACATTCTCACACTCCAGGAGAGTGAGGATTGACGTTTACAAGGGTTCAAAACTCCCGACGGAAGAGAAGAGTGTCTGTGCTGAGTGTTGTAGTGTACTATCCCCCCCTACCTCCACCAGTATGAGCACTTTATTCCCATCCAGGCTTTCATACTCTTCCCAGTCCTCCCCTCTCCTGTGATTGGGTGGATGCGTTGGACAAATGGGTTTTTAAGAAAAGGGCAAAACATTATACATTCACCGGATAGTGTTCTAAAAGAGAGCCAAGCATCAGTCATTGAAGAAGTACACGAAACAGTTATTCACAGCGTTTTGAGCTGCCGGTTTTTGTCATGCCTGTTACCTGTCCATAGATCCATGAGTTAAGCAAGGGAATGCAGCTTTGGTTTGCTGACAGTATGCTGATGCATGCTTTAATGCCTCATTCTAAAAAAAAAATCGTGAGGCAGTGACTGAGACTATCACATCCACTTTACTTTTTTATGAACAAATTATATTAATGCTCTTTTAGGAATAAGAAAAAAAGATCTTGTCTATGGATGCAAATTCAATAAATGTTCTAATTTAAAAAAAAAAAAAATAACATTTGATTACATGTAATATGAAAATGTTTTGAAATTTGGTAATGCACAGAGAGGTCACTGGTTTTCTTCAATTTCACTTTTTGCTTTTATGGAGGTTTTTAGATTCAGTAGTAACAAGCTGGAATTGTCCAGCCTTGGCAGAAAGTTTGTTTTACACCACCATTACTTTAATTAAAGAATCTTTAAATTCTGTATTTGATATTTTGCCTTTCATCTGTTCTTAAGGATTGTTAAGCCAATAAAATCAATAAATGTTTGTGATTTATGAACCCCTTCTGTTATTTTTATATTAATGCATACAAATCCATAATTGCTTCCAGTACACTTCTGATGCTGCTCCAGCGCAGATGGGGGAAAAAATTCTGCACATAAGGCAAATGTGTCAAATATGTGGGGAAAAATTGCAGTGTTGATTCATTCATACAATATATGAATGAATCAAATTAGGGAAATTACTTATTTAATCAATTCATTTCAGTTTAGTTTGCTTTGACATAAAAATAAAACTCATTTGACTTGCCATATAGAACTTTTTTCTTTCTTTTTTCTTTAAATACACTTCTGTTCAATGCAGCTAGCTATCAGGAGATTTTGGAGCACTTCATGCTTCCATCTGCTGAAAAGCTTTATGGAGATGAAGATTTTGTTTTTCAGCACGACCTGGCACCTGCTCACAGTGCCAAAACCCACTGGTAAATGGTTTACTGACCATGGTATTACTGTGCTCAAAATTGGCCTGCCAACTCTCCTGACCTGAACCCATAGCACCTGAATCTGTGGTGATATTGTGGAGGTTTACTGAAGTTGAGCTCAGGCCACGCAAGAACCCAACAGAGAATCTGGATTGTGAAGAGAAAGTTGAGAGACGAAGCATCCTGGGAGCTCCATAACACCTCAGCCTCCATGCCACAGGCTGATTGCCTCCATGCCACGCCGCATTGAAGCAGTCATTCTGCAAAAGGATTCCCGACCAAGTATGAGTGCATAACTGAACATAATTATTTGAAGGTTGACTTTTTTTGTATTAAAAACACTTTTCTTTTATTGGTCGGATGAAATATGCTAATTTTTTGAGATAGGAATTTTGGGTTTTCATGAGCTGTATGCCAAAATCATCAGTATTAAAACAATAAAAGACCTGAAATATTTCAGTTGGTGTGCAATGAATCTAAAATATATGAAAGTTTAATTTTTATCATTACATTATGGAAAATAATGAACTTTTTCACAATATGCTAATTTTTTGAGAAGGACCTGTATATGTATATTTTTTTTGGGGGGGGGGGGGTGATAATTTTGTTATTAAAAATGTAATGAGAAAAAAATTTACATTTAAAAATGTTTTTGTTAAAATATTGTTGAATATTAAATATTGGGGAAAACAATTTGGCCATCAGTGTATCTTTCAAAATGTCTTGTCAATTTATTGTCAAATATCAGATATTGGGGGTGACAATCTGGCCTTCAAAAATGTTAAATGATCTTTTAAAACTTTGTGAAATGTTGTCAAATATCAATTTGGTGGTGACAATTTGGCCATCGAAAATATGAAAAATTAAAGATGTAACTTTTAAGTTTGTCAAATATTGTGAAATATCAAAATTTGGTCATATCTTCATAACTTCCAAAATAGAGTAATCAAAACTATGAATTAACACAAGTTGAAGTATGAGAACACATGTAATAAAACACCATTTTATGATAAAGGGCTGTCTTGGAAGTCTGATATGGACTTTCCTCTAATGGGATCAAAATTTCATTAGCCTATCTGCAATAAAAATGAAGGTTAGGAAGGAAGGATTGTGTCAGGAGTTCATGAACTGGTTGCAGAGTGCTTTAATATCCACTACATTACAAGTGAACTGTTTGTCAAAGGCCGTTATGCTGCTCACAAAGGAATTTCAATTGCTGTGTTTCTCCCTTTTTAACATCCCTAATGTTCCTTCTTTTCTGCCAGCTTTGATGTGAAAAAGACTTTAAGGGACGAAGGTGAAGTGGGGTCATGTGAGCTGCATGCTGGTCTTAAGCCTCCGATGTTGTTGAGATTAGCACACAAACTATTAGCAAACCTGCTATTGTAGTGAGTGATCATGTATGTTCTGTTTTGAGTGGTCTGTTGCACTTTGTTAAAGATTGCTAAGGCAAGCATCACTATTTCTCATATTTACAGGTAAGGTATCTAAACTGTACTATAGTAGAACTGTAAGACTATTAGCATTTAATGCACAACTTAGCCTATTTGTAGGGTGTAATGTATGTGTTGAAGAACCCTTGCTGTAATACCTGCCTCACTAATTAATCAAACCCACATAATTTAGCAATTAGTGGGTTGTGCATCCCAAAATGTACCAGAAGAAGGAAAGACCGAAATTAACTGCTGGGAAAACTAGGCTGGGATGTAAATAACTTTAATAGAAAATAATTTTAAAAAACATGAAAGCCCACTTCTAAACCCCCTAAACCAACTGTAATGGGGCTTAAGTGAATTGTATGGAAAGATAATATGAATTAACACCAATTTGCCAAAACGTAAAATTGCTTCCAGGAGCCATAATAGTCCGTTGGATGAAACATGAAAATCCCACAGACTTAAATGGAGGGATTTAAGCCATATATTATCTACAGACCAGAATATCATGTTGGGGTGGGCTCTTTTAACTTAGACTAAAAGGTGATCACCTAGCAACCTTCCAGAACACCCTAGCAACGGCAGAGAAATGCCCTATAATTCAGTCATAACACCTTAGCAACTACATAGCAATGGCCGCTAGCAGCAAGTTATGCATGCAGTAAGTTTTGCAAAGGTCAAAAAAAAAAAAAAAAAAAAAACACATTACAAAGTGAGACTGAGAACCAGATCAGGACACAGACACAGATTCCACCCAGAGGCAGAAAATAAAACAGAGAGAGAGAGAGAGAGAAAGAGAGGGAGGAGGGTTATTAAGCAATGAAATACTGAGATTAGGACGCAGGAAATCTCTCTCTCTCTCTCTCTCTCTCTCTCTCTGTCTGTCTGCCTTTCTCTCAGCCTCTGTACCTCCTTCTGAGCCCCTCCTCTCGTGTTGACATGGTTTCATTTGAATGTCTCTCTAAATACACCGATTTTGCCCCTTGAGCTCTCAGTTGTAGTTGTGATCTGTTAGCATGCTCAGTTGACCCTGCAGCTGACAGGTGAATTAGCTGCTGCGTTCTGGATGTCTCTGCGCACATGAACAAAAGGGAAGAAGAGGGGAAAAGCACAGACTTGTGGATGTTCAGGACTTTGATTACAGCTTTCTGAGTATTTTGTATTTAACTGCTTGTTAATGATTAGCACTTAAGTGGATAAGGGAGAACTTTCCTGAGAAGCCGTACAGAAGAACATGAATTTTGATTTAGTTTGTATTGTGTGTTTAGATATCACCCAGTGCAAACATTTGTGAATTTAAAAAAAAAAAAACTTTAAGTAGCTAATGGCTCATTTGTGTTAAACTTATTCTTTTATTAAAATTAAAAAATGAGGGACAGACTCTATTCTGGACAATTCAAGGAACAAAGAATACAGGACATAAAGGCATCTTGACCAGCAGACAAATTTCTGAATTGTATGTTTTGGGCTTTTTTTTTTTTTGTGGCCAATCAAAAGTTTGTAAGGACATTTTTAAAGACAAATCAACATCTAATGGAAGGACAGCATAACTTAGTGCCATCCTTATCCACCCTACTTGCACTGCAGTTGTTTCTGCTTCTTCTGCCACTAACAGAAAGTGTGACCGTAGTGCCATGGAAACCCTGTACAGGTGAGATACCGCACATAACCCTAATTATTTGCTCTCATAAACAGTTTTTTTAATGCAATAGCTGAATAATACTGATTTGCCTTCTCTGTGTTGTATGACAACAAACTGTTAATCTTTAAATCACTGAGTCCTGGTACAACAATCTGTTTATCTCTCTATCAGTAGACATAAGAAAACGTGACTTCCTCCGTAATAAAATTCGATCAAGTCCAGACTGTAAAGATCTTGAATGAAACTGTAAATCCTCAACCTGAGTGTGGATATTGTATGTATAGAAAAGTTGTTCTTCAAATAAGGACAACTAATTTCCCCCATTTCATTCACAATTGTAGGGAAAATTATTATGAAAATTGTATTTTAAATATTTTTAAATTCTAAAGGTTTTGGGGCGAAAACTACTAGATTACAGCAAGAATTTTATTTATCCTAATCACACCCAAATAGATGATATTTTTACACTTTTCACATAATTAATAAATTACTGGTCAATTGGAAATGACGTGAAAAGAAAAACTTTTTTGTTTTCACACACATTTTGTGTTTTATATTTCTCTTTGGGAATTTATTTCATTGACATGGTAGTGTCCTTGGTAGCCACTTTATAAAACTTTATTAGGGACAACTGTTTGTTATGGTGGAAATGACATTGCAGGACAGTCACAATATTGGTAAAAATTTACATTTAATTTTCACACAATAAAATCTGATTCGTTATTATCACACATTCTAATTAAAAACATGGTAGGCATGCATCACACGCACCACCAAAATGTCACTTAAAGGGATAGTTCACCCAAAAATAAAAGTTCTGTCATCATTTACTCACCCTCAAGTTTTTTCCCAAACCTTTATGACTTTCTTTCTTTTGCTGAACATAGAAGATATCTTGAAAAATGTTGGTAATCAAACAATTGCTGGTCCCCACCAACTTCCAAAGTATGGAAAAGTCAACAGAGAACAGAAACTGTTGAGTTACCAACATTCTTCAAAATATCTTTTGTTTTTGGAACAACCTGAGGGTAAGTAAATGATGACAGAAATTCATTTTTGGGTGAACTATCCCTTTAATACAAGAAATGAATGCTTACTAATTTATTAAATCTGTGCCACACAAATGCTTTCACTATGAATGATGGGCAGCTACACAAGACTGGTGGTGTATCCACATTGTCATGCTGATTCACGGCTTGGTCTCTAAAATGGAAAAATGAAAACTCTTCCCAAACCCGGCAAAATCCCTGGGGCTTAAATTCTCCCATTTTCATACCACAAAGGCAATTACATTAGATACCAATGCAAAAGAAATGAGAAAATGAAAAATGCCAATATGAAAAAGAGTTTACCAGAAGACTACCAAAGTAAATTCCTTAAGTGGTATTTTAAAATACTGCTTTTGTATGTCAAGAGCAAACCAACTAAATGGCCGGGCAATGAGCTCAGCAGAAGGACTGTTATTACAATAGAAGCTGTAAATACCACAATAATGTGGATGAACCAAAGAATGCTGAGAATGTTTAGGGAACTGCAGTCCTGTCACCGAAAATCTATAGATGACGTCTCTTTGTTATCAGTGTGTGTGTGTTTTCTCATCTGAAGCATCTACACATTTATCTGTAGTTTGGAAATTAAGAAAGAAAGTAAAAAAATATCCAAGAGTATCAGTTGAAACTTATGCTCTCGTTACTTATGTCACTTTACATATTTAAGATTAAAACAATGTCTATTTTTGAGGAAAACAATGGTCTTATGAAGTCTTTAGACTAATAAATGCTAATAAAAACATTACACGTTTTTAAACCGTGTCATTGTATATACTGTATGAATGAAAGTAAATCAAAGTTTAGGCCAGGTTTTTGTAAAGTCTGTGAACCTGGGAGAGCTGATAAATATTGTCTCCCCCTCTTTCCTCTGTATATTTTGCATGGAAGGCAATTTGCATACTTTGGGAGATAAACTATATCAAGAGCTATTCCCATCTGCAGATGCAAAAATATATTGGCCACCAAAAGTATTCAGATTCCTAAGCCACATGAATGGATTTATATAGCCTTCAAGTAGCTTAAACAGCAATGCCAAGGTCATGGGTTTGAGAGAGAGGGCAATGTTAAATGAAATGTAAATCACTTTGAATAAAAGTGCCTACCAAATGCATAAAAGTAAATAGCATTAAATAACAATGTATAAAATCAGATGCTATTTGATGGCACAAGCACACTTTTCAAGCATGCCATTTATCAAAAGGATATTTGTTTTCAGGTTTTAAATGATGCAACTATGCTCAAAATGAACATAAAAAATAATTTTGGACACTTACTGGTTATCAAACTTAATTGAATCAAGGTAGTCTGTAATACCTGGAGAAATCCATCCATTAGCATTCCCATTTTTGATGGAAGTAATTCAGTTGGAGCAGACAAACTCGGAAGTATGCAAACTTCTTGCTTCCATCTTCGCTAATGGCCACTCAGTTCTAGGCACAGAAGTTTTTGAGTCAATCACCTGCATAATAAAAGTCATAATTACCACCACAGGACAAAATTATGTCTTGACAATGCTGATTGGCTGATGGTATCAAAAAAACACACACAGTCCAAAACCTTTGACTAACAAGTATGCTGAGCTGGTTTTAAGAGCACAATAAAAAAGTAAATAACTGGAACATGTGCTAATCAGTTAAACATTGTTTCTGGCATGGGGTCCTCAATTTTCTCCTCTCCCTCTTCAGATCTCCATCCAATGGACCTGTTGTCTCGAATCCTGCCCCGTAACGGAGAGGCTCTGGCTGGGGTCCGTATGGTGCAGGAGGGAGGTGCTCGCGGGGTCCAGTTCTTCAGTCCTGCGCAAGCACTCACCTTTCCATCATCTCAACTCTTCATTAACTGCCCTCTCTTCCCTGCAGAATTCTCAATAGTGGCCACTGTGAAAGTGCCTGAAACCAGAATGAAGGTATGCTTATAATGACAGACATTTAAAAGACATGTAATGCACAGCTCCGCAAAGGGTCGAATGCTTATTTCCAGGTCAACTTTATTATAGAAAGTCTCAAAAATTTTACATTTCCTATTTGAGAATAGATATTTTACTCCAGACACAAACAGGGTTGCTTTCAGGTTTATTATATTCATGTGATAATTTCACTAGAACTCGAATTTTTTAATTATTTTGAGATAAGGCATACAATGTAAATAATAATAATAATAATAATAATAATAATAATCATATAATAATAATAATAATAATATATATATATATATATATATATATATATATATATATATATATATATATATATATATATATATATATATAAAATTCAATATTTTTTTCTAATTTTATAGTACTTTTATAGTATTTTATAATACTTGACAAAATATATGTTAACTGAAAATAATTAATTTTATTTTATTTCAACAACGTTTCTCATTTTTATTTACATTAACTTGTACTAAAATAACTAAATCTAAAATAACTAAAATTGAAATATATCTCAGTGATAATAAAATAGCTCGGAATGTGTTAAATTGGAAGAAAAACTTGTCTATAACATGTGTGAACATATTACACATAAATGTAGGCTACTGTAAAACTGCTGGAAATATATTTTCTTGCCACTTGACAGATATTTTGGTAAAAGAAGGTTGAAACTAGATATATTCTACATTTCTAAAATATATTTAATTGAGCTTCACTGTTTACAACATAGAGTTAGCACATACTGAGTTCAGAGAGAGAGGAAGGATAGTTAGGTTTACGTTGTCTTACATTTGATTGTTCGGTTCCCATTGACTTACACTGTGTGGAATATAAAAATATGGATAATTTGAAGACTTTTTTGAAAAAAAAAAAAAAAAAATCTACTCAAATTGTTTTTTTTTTTTTAATATATGCTAACAAAATGTTGTATATTTTTTAGAATATATCTAGTTTCAAGCTTCATTTACCAAAATATCTTTCAAGTGGCAAGAAAATACATTACAGTAGCCTACATTTATGTAGTTTTATTTAATATTTCTTCAAATTTGACATATTCTGTGTTATTTTAGTATCAAGATACTATATTTCTATTTTAGTTCTTTTAGTTTAAGTTAAGTACAACAAGTTAAAGTAAATAAAATAAGAAATGTTGTTGAAATAAAATATGAAATATATATTTTTTTCAGTTAACATTTATTTAAAGTATGGAAATGTTTATATATATATATATATATATAAACACACACAATTTTTATTTATTTATTTTTCTGTATGCCGTATCTTAAAAGATTAGGGAAAATTAGAGTCCTAGTGAAATTATCACATGAATACAGTACACCAGAATTTGAGAACTTGAGTTCAGCTTGAGTTGTAAAAATGTAAAATTTTTGAGACTTTCTATAATAATTAAGTTGACCTGGACACAAGCATCTGACCCTTTGCAGAGCTGTGCATCAGATGCCCCATGTACTTGCTGTCTTTCAGAGAAATGAGTACTTGTTCACTGTGGTGAAGGAGGATGCCAATCAACTCCTGCTTGGCCTGCATTTCTCTAAAGAGAAAGTCCATCTCATCTATCAGGGCTCAGTGGGGAGAGAACGTCTCAGCTTTAAAAGAATCCGCCTGGCGGACAACCACTGGCACAGCATGGTGTTAGCCGTCAGCGGTCACCATGCCACCTTCACCCTGGACTGTGGTGTTCCTCTGGAACTGTGAGTTACAATTTCTTGGCCAAAAGTGCACATACTCTTGCAATGAATTCTTGAGCAATTAACTACAAATTAAATGCAAATTTCATTTTATTACATGTTTTAAGAACAGTGAACCACAACATCTGTTATTTCTAGGGGCAGGATCTTACGAAACCACAAAAATTGAATAGATTCTGAAACGAAATATGTTGCAGTTTAAAGTTTAGTTCTGTGAGTAATGTACTTCCCTGATGGGTTTCAGGGTCCATAAACAGCCTTTTCCCTCTGATCTCAGCACCGATGGTTCCAGGTTCCACATTGGAAGTCGAAGGAAGTGGAAAGGCCTGTTCTCTGTAAAATTTGTATTCTGATATTGCTAATTATTTTGCTTTATTTAAAATATATTAACATACACGCAAACATACCTGTTGGTAAGATGATGATCTGTCTTCTTTCTTAAGGGTTTACTGCGCCAGCTTGTCCTTTTGCCCGGATCAGATGCGACGCCACGTGTTTGTCCCTCTTCCAATCCATCACTGGTTGAGCTTTCTGTCCCTACAATCCTGTCAAACTTGCCAGTGAAATCCCAGATGAATGACGTCTTGCTCCCTCCATATGGTAAAACTAAAAGATTTTAATTCAAATTATGTTAAGGTTAAATATAAAAATCCTAAAATAACAACAAAAACAATAAAAATAAAATAAATATATTTAACTAAAATATCAAATAAATACATACATGAAATAGAATTAATTAAATTAAATAGAAATTTAATTATTTTATAAATATTAACAAATATGATTATAAAGTTTGCGATAATTGAATAGCGTCTTAATTTTGGTCTGTTTGTCACACAAAGTCATTATTAAATATTATGATATAAAATTATATTATTTATATTATATTACAAAAAAATGTGTTCTATATATACATATATGATTAAGGCCATAATAAAAATGAAAACAGAAAATAAGTTGGTTAAACATATCAATATTGCCAATCCTAACATTGAGTTACAATGAACCATTACAAAAATTATAATTTTTTTTATCATGACTGGAGCCATGGACAACATTTTGAAGAAAAGAACAGATCTGTGTTGTGAAAGATCACACCATTGACACATCACCCGTGGTCGGATTGAGTTATGGTCCCAAACTAAACATCTGACACTTATTTCGCTCTAAAAAGGAAAACAGAGTTTCTGCAGCTTGCAGTGAGAGCTGTCAGTGATTGAGTGGGTGTGGGTTTATGCTGGCACACATCTCTGGCATGACAAACAATGCAGTGTTTATATCCTTTGTACTGACAATTTAAATTAGCTAATGGCAACTTTGATCTAGACTGCATACCTTGGTTAATACTTTAACACCCTCACAGCCTGAGCTCGTTAGACATATTGTTTCGTCTGTGATGAAACGCTGAAACACTTGTTTCATATCCATATTCTTTTGATGAGGTAGATCCATTACAATAGTTATCCAATTATATAAAAAATACATATTTTTTTTACTAATCCATTAATCACAGATTTCATAAAATACAATATCATTTAATGCAATTCAAAAAGAAATATTACTTTAATGTATGCATATTTGATCAGGGTTTGCATTCTCACTTCAATGTTCAGAGACGGAGGTCCATGTGACTCTGGGGTCTAAACCAGCATGCACTGTGGCAGAACTGGGACAACTCTGGTTTGACACTCTTAAAAGAGGCCTTTTCCTTTGTGATGGTGCATACTGGCACTCTATGTTGCAAGGTAGGAAACTAAAGATCATTTTGTTTAAAAAATTTTTTATTATTAATATCTTAGGTTTTAAACAAAATGTTTAATTTTAACTTTTATGATTATGACCTGTCAAGACAAATTAAATTTCTTGATATAGCGCTTTTCACAAAACACATCGTTTCAAAGCAGCTTTAGAGAAAATAATTTTGTTAATGTTTGTATTCACATTCACGTTTAGCAGATTAGAGCTGGGCATAATATAGTATACTGTATATTTTGTGACAACAAAGAAAAAAGCAGTTGAGATAAGTTCTATAATATTTCATGGGTATAGCTAGATATACAGTACTTATATATATATGTACGAACATACAAACACACACAGACACACATATATGTATATTATGTATATGTACTTATGCTATATAGTATATTTGGCTTTATGTGAGTTTACTGTATGTATGTGAATAAAGTTGGATATTTAGATTTCTTTATACATACTGTATCAATGCACAGAGCTCTATGATAGAGTTTCTGTGACAGTCTAAACAATCACACAACCGAGAGTCTGCCATTTTAATATAGAAAAAAACATGTTACATTAACCTTTAACATGCAATATTCATATAAATCTCATATCTTATAATTATTCACAACGATACGCATATTGGATCATTTCCTTGATCAAAAAGTACTGTGTCAATGGAGATGATATCAGAGGGTAACACCATGGTATTTTATGATTACCATGAAAAATCCTGGTAATGCCCTTTTGACACCTTTTTGTTTGAATCATGCCATTTGTTTGAATGTTATTCAATCTACAGAGAAAGACAGACTAGACTATGTAGACGATTACCAGGACCTCTACACCACCTCAGAGACTCTGGACATTGAGCTTTTCCAGATCCCCTCTGTTGGGCTGTTTGCTGCTATGGCTCATCGGGCTAACAAGCCGGGCTCTGCCATCTACCGCTGGAACCAGGGCCACTTCCAGCTCTACCAGAACATCAGCACCTTTAAAGCCCAGGCATGGAAGCAATTTACTATAGGGAGGAAGGTGAGAAAAGACAATAATGTTGTCAAAGTCTAAAACTTTTAAGTGGTGCAGCTGTCAAGTAAAAATTTTCCAAACACCATGAATATTGACTTTACACATATTAATCATTATAAGTTAACCGGATAAAAAAATAAATAAATTAAAAAAAAAAAAACCCGGCTTGTTAGCATTTTAATTTTTTCTCTATTACAATATCCAGACAGTTATATCACCTAGACATTTTTGTTTAAAAATTAATTTTAATGAAATTGAAACCGTAAAAGGTGTGTTTATTGCTTAAAGTTTTACCATTTTTAAGTTTTAATTATAATTGTCTTAAAAAAGAACAAAACTTGATAGAACAGAAAAAAATGACAAAATAATCTACAAAATATAATAATTCAGAAAAATAATAGTTCAGAATATATATATATATATATATATATATAATATATAGATATATATATATATAATATATATATTTTAAATATCATGATTAATTTTAAATAAGAATTTGAAAGTATAACATGTTTATTGAAGTCACAGTCTTAAAAAAAGGGTCACATCAGTGACATTGAAACTATGCTAAAGATAGAGGACTTGAATTTGCTGTTAAACAGGCAAGGGTTTGCACAACGCAGCTGTAGAGAGCAATGATTGGCATTTCATTAGGAAATAATTACTGGCAGAAAAAAGCCTGAGGTGAAATGTTAAGGGAGACTTACAGACAGGAATGAGGTAAGGAGCAGGTAAGAACCGCGACTGGATTTAGAGATACACGTGGTTCAGTACCATGAGTGTGATCTGCATGTTTTCCACTCAATCATGCACAAAGCCACAGAGAACAGATGTTACACTGCACTGCGGGAGACAGGTGTGTTTTGATGCGGTGTTTCTTACGCTCAGTACAAACGTATGCAATAACTTTAAATCACTAGTGTAGTCAATCACAGAAATTAATTTCAAGTCTAATGCTTTCCCTTCTCTGAATGAATAATTTTTACACATCTGTCTGTCTGCAGTGGAATGGTTTAGTCTTAATTATATCACACAGATCTTGAATTATAAAGAATAGGAAGCAATAAAAGTTCTTTGTTGAAACCTGCAGCCCTTTACGACTATTATCATCATCATTAAATCACGGAGTTTGTATTTATATCAGTTAAAGCATCACTAAACTCTTCGCCTGAGTGAAATTATGACTCATACTAGCCAGTATATCTACCACCTGATCTTGACACTGTTCTAAATTTAGCGAGCTGTTTTCATGATAGCCAAATGACGGGCTGACTGATAAGTGTAACTCTAGCTCTGTTTGTCTGTATCAGGCTCATTTATCACTGTGTGTGTTGTATGTGTGCCAGATGCTCTTGGCGGTGTCGAACTCTGTGGGCCCAGTGGACGGAGAGCGAGAGCTGTCTGTGATCTATCGGTGGAGTAATAAGAGGCTAAAGTTTGTGCGCTATCAGACCCTGGAGACACACAGCGCTCGTGACTGGGAGTCCTTTCATATTAATAATGAAGCTTTTTTAGCTGTGGCTAATCACAGAACAGGTTGGTCCAACAATGGTGTTCTGGGGCTGAACCAAGCGATTCCTCAATGCCTGGCTAGGCTTATACATAACTGTCCTAGAATACTGTTAAATGGTTCTCAGTTCACCCACTCCATAAATGCTGACCAATAAATCTAAATTCATACTCAGCATCATGTCTTTCCGAGCCCATATTACTTTCTTTGATCTATGCATCACAAAATATTTGACATTTGAAGATACGTTTGCCATACAATGAAAGAATATTGTATGGAAGCCTGTTCTGTCAAAGAATAAAAAATAAAATAAATTTTATCTCACAATTCTGAATTTATATTTATCTATACTCTATATGCTTAGCATAAAAGACTTATTTCAAGTACATGAAAAAAATAACTTAGTTTGGTAGTGTATGGACTGATAAATTTGGAGCCTATGATGGAGTTTAGTAGATTTTTATCAGAATTTCTTTGTATAACTGCTCTTAAATTAGGTGCCAGTAGTTACATTTATTATGATTTTATAACCCTTTCATTATGTTCCTGTCATCTCTTTTAGAGAATGGCAATCACAACATTGACAGCGTTGTTTATAAGTGGAACCCAGGCACCAAGACGTTTGAGGTGAACCAAACCATCTCGACATCAGGAGCATATGACTGGGAGTTTTTCACCATAGGGCCCTACCACTTCCTAGCAGTGGCCAACGCATTTGATGGCAACTCCACCCAAACAGATTCATCAGTCTACATCTGGCTTGGTGGAGCCTTTCAGCTATTTCAGACTATAAGGGTGAGTTTAGAAAGTGATGGACGGATCATTCTGAAACTTGATGATCATATTCATTATGAATGGAAACACTGGTGTAAATGGGGTACATTTCTATACTCAGTAATTGCAGGTAAATAAAGTGGAAAATCATAACAAATGAAAAACGATGAATGATGGACTCATTTAGGTGTTTACCAGTTGCAGCATGTTATTTTAAATTTACCTGACATCTGTTCTCACAGAATCAGCTTCGGGGCATCTGCAGTATTGCTGGGGTTGTTTAAGTATAGCTTTAACCACTATAAAAGACCCTGAACCGCTACTGAAGAGATTTATTGCTTGAAATCCTGTTGTCACAAACATTTCATTCATAACTACAAATGATTTTTACTATTTTAGTGATTTAACACATCATACAGTTATACTTAAAGGAAAGATAAGATAAAGTCTATGTCTATTTAAGTGTATTGGGCTTGGGAAGATGATTTCTGATAAATATCATTTAAAGGAACAGTTCTTTCTTCCATTAAACCCAGGAAAGCTTAGAAACTTGTTGTTCATGAATCTGAGGGATTTATTTACTTATTTATTTTTTAAAATACAACTCAAGTGGACGGTGACACTCCAAAATAAATATTTCAAGCTTTAAAAAGAATAAAAGTAGTCTAAACAATTTGATGTTTGAATTGATAATATAAGTCATCATCCATTTTCTTTGTATGGAAAATAGCAGCGAGAAAAATAATTTTTTTTGGTTTCACAGAGAAGATAAAATTAGGGTGATAATGGCAGAATTTCTTTGGAATATTTATTTCATATAAAAAATTATTAAAATTAGCAATCAGAAGTCCGATGAAAAAATTAATGGCTGCTTTCATTCAAGCCTATAAAAATGTCAAACATTTTCAATCATTGTTGAATTTTCTCTAAATCACTGATCCAAAGTCAACAGACTTAACAAGGCAGAACTATCGCTTGTGATGTTGTCAGATGTTTCAGATGGGAATTTCCCCATGTGCAGATGTGTTTTACAGGAGAAAAAAGAACAAGAAGAGTTTTTTTCTTAGTATCAATCGTTTAGATGATGTTACACTATAATTAAAATCTTGGGATCTTACCATCTAACAAAATCAATGTCATATATGACAGTGATGTGATATGGATCTCATGAAGTTTTGGATGCAGTCACTGTCACTTCAGCAAGACTGTTTCCTATAAATGTGTCAGACACTACAACTTTCTTAACCTAGTATAGAAATACTCCTGAGGTTGAACTTCTAATTATCAGAAATGGTGTAAGCAGCCTTTTGCCTCGAAAAAGGCAATGATAAAAGCCATGGCAGCATGAGTGTTTTGGAAAACTTATCAATTTTTCTTTCTCAACATATATTTGTTCATTTCTCTAGACATTCGGGGCTACAGACTGGGAGATGTTTCAGATTGAAAACAGAGTCTTCCTAGCTGTTGCCAATGGACACATGCTGTGTGAGAGAGGACCAAGCCTCTATACCATCAACTCAACTATATATGAACTTGATGTGACAACCAAGATGTTCCTCAAATTCCAAGACATTGTAACATACAGGTAAGGCCAGAACTATAAACGTTTTTTGGGGGTTGAATCAATAATTATCCACATTTTTTTTTTTTTTTTTTACTTGATTTCCTCATGTATGGCAGCGCGGTGGACTGGGAATTCTTTTCTGTTGGAGATGAACACTTCTTAGTCGTAGCCAACTCTTACGATGGATCATCTTACTCATTGAACAGTGTTATATACAGGTAATGATTGAAAGCTCAAACATTATGCACAGATCATAACTCACAACTTCATTTAAATGTACATGTGCACTGTGGGTGGTTAGTGAAAAATACAGGCATTTGTGTTGATACCACATGTAAAGGCTGGAATACACTCCACAACTTCTAAAATCTAATTTTCTGTGAAAATCTCTTAACTGCACAAAATTGGCAGACAGGCTATGAATTCTGGAACTAGAGTAATCTCTTCCTGATTGTAAATCGTGGAAAAAAAACTGGGCAAAAACCATATAGTGTACTGTATATTTCAGACTTAATTTTATAAGCAGAGCTGGGAAGATATTACTTTTTTTCTATCCCATCCTTCCTTCTACACTTTAATGTAAGAGATAAGAAACCTGTAAAAATCATGGTATCACTAAAAAATCAGATTTTCTGATATACAACAACTTAAGAATTATCTGTAAATCGTGTTCAGTAGTTATATTCTCAAATATTATCAGGATAATATGGAAACCCATTTTACCTTGGATTAAAAAAAATGGAAAAGGTAATTGTGACTTTTTTTTCTCAAAATTATATCTTACATTTGAGTTACAAGAATTACAAGATATGCAAACAGAATTCTGACTGACTTTTTTGCAATTCTGAGTTTACATTTCACAGTTGTTTTTATTATTATTATTATTATTATTTGTGTTTCCATCACAGTATAAATAACAATACCGTTGTTATGTATATAAAAAAAAATCAATTATCTCACATTTTTCTTACAACTGGGAGTTTATATCTCACAATTCTGACTTTTTTCTCATAATTTGGAAGTGGAAAAAAAGTCCAAAAAGAAATATAATCGGAATCACAAGAAAATAAAAATAAAAAATCAGAATTATGAATTATTAAAAAGTGACTTTTTTTTTATTCTGAGGAAGAAATGGGCTTCCATATAGGATAAGATTACAGTATATCAGTGCTATAAACTATAACGTATATTGCAGCAAATGAAGCTCGATTTCTTCTTCAGTTTTATTGTTTTTGTCCTTGATAGATGGCAGGGATATGAGGGATTTGTTCCTGTCCATCGGTTGCCTACTATTGGATGCAGTGACTGGGAGTTCTTTACCTCAGCAGAGGGTTCATACCTGATGTACTCCAGTGCCAAAGCACCTCTCTCCAAAGTCTTCAAGCTGAGGATCCAATGAGGGCACAAAATAAGTTTTTGCTTATTTTTGCCACAGAAGTTGACAGAACTGAATCGTTCTCTTCCACTCTTGACTTCTGCCTTGATTAACACTTTGATGAGAAACTCTTTAATGTCAGAGAAGTCAATCAAGCTGAAAGGGGTGGAATATGGAGTTTGATTCTTCCTGTAAACTACCTCATCTGCATAAAAAGAACCGTCAAGATGCAAGAGAGACTTTCAGTGGCAACTCTCTCAAATGTGTACACAAATCAGTTCAGTTTAAAACTGTTTAAATTACATTGTGGTTGAGCAAAGACTATTCTGTTTCAAGAAGTCAACATCTGTGCACACTGGACATTCTGGGAATACAGAAAGTGAAATGAGGGCACAGAACATTTAGGCTCTGTGTAACTTTTAATAACTTTTATTTACACCATACACTTTCCATAAATAGGGCACACTCATTTGTGGAAAGTGTCATACAATGTTTAATAAAATACTATATCAATAATGTGAAATAATGTAATAATATTATTTATATGTAAAATATTTCCATTTTATACCTCTTGTTCTTTGCACTACAATAAAATCTTACTTAGCTAAAGCTGTTTTATCAATGTTCATGTTTCAGTTTCAAATATTAACATGTACATATATTAATATTATTTTGTATATAGTCCGTTTGTGTATAACAGATTTATTATATAAATATGTAGCTACATAACCCATCAAGCCAAGGAACAGCCATATGATCGGAAATATGTAGTTCTTCTTAGCTAAATAATATTACTTGCGCGAAGGAGGGCCGTTATCATGGAGAACTACAAGTACCACAATGCATAGCGGCACTACGTGTCATCAAACAAACATGGCTGCGTCCTAAAAACATTAATGGTTTTCTACTCGGATTTCACATTTTCCCTTATTACTACTAACAAACTGGGCGATTCGACTGAAAAAGCCGAGTTTAAAAAGACTACTGAATACGATAGCTGTCTGATAACACGAAAGAAATACAGTGGCTGTCAAAGAAAATAAATAATTGTTCTTTTAAATCTCAGTGGTGAAATATGGAAGCAGTGCAGTCACCTCTCAGATTTCCACTTTGCGCTTTAGAGACTGAGATTTACTCGCGACACCTGTGATTCATCCAGAGGAACGTCACGCGATAAGTGTAGTTCTTTTGGTTTATAAAGGCGATGTTTAGACCTGTTAAGTCATCGTATTCCAGGGTAAGCCCATTGATTGTTAATCGGGAGCTAGGGAAGACAAAGATGAGATAGCAAGAGGTGAAACGCTTTCGTTTCACAGTAAACGAAACTCGGTTCACTGAAGAACGGGGAGGTTTACCAAGACTAAGCTTTACAAGGCAGCAGCGGTCATGTTTGGAGATCTGTTTGAGGAGGACGGGGATGGCTTTTCCTCCTCTACATCTGGCACAGGTGTGAAGGGGAGAGAGTGTGAGCCTCCTCCACCCAGAGGGAAAATCAGATTCTGCGGGATCAAGAATCAGGGTGGCACCTGTTACCTCAACTCCCTGATCCAGACTCTACTCTTCACCCCAGAGTTTAGGGGTAAGATGGGCCGAAAAATATTTCATCACTATTTAAAGAAGTAGTTTGTCAAAAATTTACATGCTGTCATCGTTATTTTCTTAACGTTACTTCTGAAGAGTTTTCTGTCCTTTCTAATCCATGTAATTAGTCATGAGCGCTTTCGAAACTCTGCTTGATGAAGCTTCGAACTTTTATGAATCTTTTGCTTCGAATCAATTCGAAGCTACGCAAGTCAAATGACTTCATCACGCCGAAATTTGTTTGTTTGGGCTTTATTCTCGTTGCATTTACACACTTCGACCAGTGGGTGTGTGAATCATTTTCGAAGCAACTGGTTCAACTGCAGTTGGTTCATAATGTGAGTTAATGAGGACTGCTGGTTCTATCAAGCTCCAAAACGCCAAAATAAAGTCTGAATTTCTAGGGTTCGTCGCGAATCTAGCGACTCAATGAGTGAATTCATTGAATCAGTTGATCCAGAGAATCGGCTTCGAGTTCAAATCACTGTTAACTCTTACGATTTCTACTGAATAACGATTTTGGCTCGTTTGTCCAACGTAAATGTTGATAAATTCATAATTCAAAAGACTTGAATATAGCGCAAGCCACTTTTTATTATTATTATTATTATTATTATTTTATAATTACTTTTCTGTAAGTTTGAAGCTTGACAGCCCAATTCCTGATTCACTTTATGTGGATGGAGTGACCAAGATATACACTTAAAAAACATCAGGTTTTTGCATTCTGTGTAAAAACAAATCCATACAGTGTTGGGACAACATTTTCGTTTTGGGGTGACTTTATTTTTTATGGCATAAAATCATCTCTTGCAGAGGAGCTGTTCTGTCTTGGACCGGATGAATTAGGCTGTCTGGCTGACAAGGACAAACCAGAGGCAAAGGTGTGTAAGAGAGAGATGAACAGATGGATCTATAAGTGTTTCAGAGGACCAGATGAATAGATGTTTCCTGTTCTGTGTGATCTCAGGTCCGTGTGATTCCTCTGGAGCTTCAGAGACTGTTTTCTCATCTGCTGCTGGTGGATGAACAAACAGCCTCCACGAAGGATCTGACAGACAGTTTTGGCTGGACAAACAATGAGGTACAAAGTCTTTGTAATCTTTACTTACTGTCCATTTAGCAGGTATGTTTCATCTAACAGTGATTGTTTGCAAAGACAGTCCCTTTGTAATCTGGGGTTAAATGGTTCCCCAGGGTCGCATGGGTCACTTCTATGATGTATTAAAATCAGGAACCGTTCATTTTGCCACTACACCTTTAAGAAATTCTGTAAATATTTTATGTGAAATACGAATGAGATTTACTCTGGTTTGAGGAGTCAGAATGTGTATTTGTAGACCAAACATGGCTTGAAAAACAAACAGTTTCCACATAAAGAGTCTGTATAAAGTTAAACTGAAATGATCAAGCAGCTTGTTAAAATCTTTCATCGTATGTTTTGATTTTGTCTTTAGGAAATGGGTCAGCAGGATGTGCAGGAGCTGAACCGGATCTTGTTTAGTGCTCTGGAGAGCTCATTAGTAGGTACAACGGGCAGCAGTCTGATACACCGGCTGTACCATGGGATGCTTGTCAACCAGATCACCTGCAAAGAATGCGGCAATATTAGTGAGAGACAGGTCAGAAAGGAGAATGTGCCCTTTTGTGTTTCTGTACTTATTTTTGCTTCCAGCACTCCAATTTGTGACAACTTTAAATATTACCAGCACAATATAACAGTGCATATTTATTATTTATGATACACCACGTGAAAGAAATGAATAATTTTATTTAGCAAGGACACACTCATTTGACCAAAAGTCACAGTAAAGACATTTATGATGTTACAATTGATTTAAATTTGAAATAAATGCTGTTCTTTAGAACTTTCTGTTTACCAGCAAATCTTGAAAACAACTGTTTTCAACACTGAAATGTTTCTTAAACACCGTATCAGCATATTAGAATGATTTCTGAATAGGGATATTCATTTTAACCGGTTAACTGTTAACCGACTGTTAAGAATTTTGACCGATTAATACAATCAGTTAAACTGTTTAAAAAAAAATAATTTATTTGTTTACAGTAATTTATCAAAATATTTAAAAAGACTTGCTGCATGGTTAAAGTATGCTCTGCATATAAAAAATTGTTTTTTAGTGAAAAAAAAAAAGTTGCTTATAATAAGTTGCATTTTATTATTTCATTCAGAAATAGGCCTAATGCCCACGCAAAATGTTTACAAACATTATAATAAACTGTAAACATAGCTAGGCTATTTAATGCCGCATTCCAGGCAACCTGTGTTTTTCCAACTTTCTACCTTTGAAAGTGCACTGGAACGACAGTCAAACCCGTGACTTCCCACCCGTAAACTCGTACTAGATCGATGTACTCCCAGTTCCGAGCTCTGACGTCACATAGCCCGCGAAACATCAATGGGAGCCCCTACGGATAAAATTGCCTATGGATGCGGTGTTTATGCAAGTGGTACACAGTGAGAAATAGATTTTAGGACAATATAACGTTGCAATAAAGTTAATAATCTAGCTACAATTCCTTGCACTCAGGCAGTTTGGCGTGACTTGCCTGGAACGCTACAAAGTCGTGAGTCGTGGTTTGAAGTCGTGACTTATGGGCTCAAAAACTTTCCTGGAACGCAGCATAAGTTCCCCTCATTCCACAACAAATCCTTTCAATTAACAGTGTTAAGAAAAGAACAAGAATTAAAAATAGGTCTTAAATTATAGCAACCTATAAACGACAAGCCAAAACAAATTAATTTAGTCTAAAACGAAACTGAAACCAACGTTGGGTCTCTCATTCGACACAAAATCAAATGTTTCCATAGTTGCGATGTGTTTGAATGCCAAATTATTATTTATTAAGTACTTCACTCGCGTTCCAGTATCCACGTAAAACAATAATGTTTTGCATAGCATCAAGGCAGTAAGGTGATAACACTTAACGGCACAGATTTTACTACATATTTAAACTGAGCAGTGTGTTTTTTCCCATATGTTTGACTGACTGTATTTCATTATGATAATGAACAGGCTGCATTGTCAAGGTAGCCAAGCTGAACTGTGTGTGCGCATGCGGCGCAAGCACAATCACTTGAATTTTTTCCTTCTAACAGTAGAAGCAACTACTCCTTTTAGTCAAAGATAATCAGAATTGTAAACGGTTTGCCTTTATTTGTGTACATTCACAAAAAAAAAAAATCTTTGTGCGTAAAATAAGCCTAAAGAAAAATAGGATGCCGCTTTCTGCTGTCTGGTTTCCTTTCATGCAGCACAAAAATGAACTGAAACTGTGTTTTTTGTTCATTTTCTTAATTTATTATTTAAGTACGCACACACACACACACACAAACACATTATGTATATATATATGTGTGTGTGTGTGTGTGTGTGTATGTATGTATGTATGTATGTATATAGCCTAGCTTTATTATGTTTTTCTCCGCTCACAGAAGGGCTGCAGGTGCGTGATGTGATATGATGACCATGTGAATCCTGATGTTCTGTTCTTTGCTGCTTTTTTGCACATTTAAAATTAATCCCCGGGAAACAAATGTTAGTATTTTTAACGAGTCACAGACACTTATCCTTTCTAATTTAATTCAATTCTAATTTAAAATAATCTTGTCGGTTAACGGTCAATAATCGGTTAACGAGTGCTGGTTGTCGGTTAGGAAAAATAACTGAAATGAACATCCCTATTTCTGAAGGATCATATGACACTGTGAAATATTATTATAATAACATTTTTTATTTTTTTTATTTTATCAGTTTCATCATTATTACTGTTTTGTTTTTAAAATAAATGCCATGATGAGCTTAAAAGACTGTTACCAGCCCAAAACCTTTCAACAGTTGTGTGTGTCTATTTACTGTATGCATCTCACTATCTTTCTGTTCTCTCAGGAGGACTTTCTGGATTTGACCGTGTCCGTGCGTGGTGTAAGTGGTCTAGAGGAGGCCCTGTGGAACATGTTTGTGGAGGAGGAGATGTTTGAGGGTAATAATCTGTACCGCTGCAGCAGATGTGAGCAGCTGGTTAGGGCCGCTAAGGTCAGTCACTTCTCAGAACTCAAACTCTTTTTATCTGAGTTAATACTGTTCGTTTGTCCTTCAAGGCCATATACCATGGAGAATTTTTACAAAATCTCCAGTTAGTTATTTATTTGAAGTTATTTATTTTTTTTACAGTAAAAACAATAATGTTGTGAATTATTGTTACAATAAAAAAAAAAGAGTTTTCTGTTTTAATCATTATTTCAGTCTTCATTGTCTCATGATTTGGCGCTCAAGAAACATTTCTTATTACAGTTGGGCTTATTATTTTTGTGAAAACCATGTTGTATTTTTTTCAGGATTCTAGATATAGTTATAGGTCAAGGAAATTGATTGCTCATGTTACATGATCCCTATAAACATGTGACTGGCACTAAGCTGTTATTCTAGATACTAATTCAGTTGAGTCGACTGTAGTGGGCTATAAACCTGCATAATTTTGTCTTTTGTTGCAGTCTGCTAAACTGAGAAAACTTCCACCATTCCTGACCATTTCTTTGTTGAGGTTCAACTTTGACTTTGCCAAGTGTGAGCGCTACAAAGAGACCGGGAGCTACGTTTTTCCTCTCACATTTGATCTCAAACCATTTTGTGAGCAGGTACCGGAGCCCAATCACACGCAAATACATTTTCCAAACTCTCCAGCCAAGTAAGATAAATCTGTGTCATTTGTGAAGATTCTACACTGAACAGAGTATGATATCTGGTCATGTTTTGTAGAATGCACTGCAGTATCAGAGTTACCATCCTGTTAGCAGCTGTTGAGAACCTTTTGATTGTTATCCCAGATTCATTTTAATCGCTGGTAAACTAGAAGCACAGGTCTAGATGGAGAGCTAAAATGACCACAGCAATTCAGAGGACTAACAAGTGCTGTGCTTCTGACAGAACAATTGGCCGGACTCAGAGTACTCGTACGAGCTCTTCTCCGTCATCATACATAAAGGAGGTTGTTATGGAGGTCATTATCATGTCTACATCAAAGACATCGATCAAATCGGCCACTGGGAGGCACCGGTTAGTCTTTTGGTTTTTATTGCTGTCTACTGTATGTATGGTTCGATGATAAGTAATTACTATTTGTCATTTTTATTTTTTTTATTTATTTTCTTTCTTAGGAGGAAGAGGTAAAAGTGAAGCTAAAAACCCAGAAACGAGAGGACAAAGTCGGAGAAAGAAAGAAAGAGAATGAAAATTCTGTTGACGCAGAGGATCCTCTCTCTGTACTTACTGGCATTCTGGCTCAGGTATGCCATTACACCATTAAACTCTACAGTTATGCAAGACTGTAAGTAGATGTTTGAGAAATTATTAGCACTTTTTGATTTGTGGCAGTTATTTAGTGTCTAGAGCTAAATTATTTACTTCACAGCTCAGTAAAGAGAAATGATAGACGAATTCGATGTTTTGAGATTCAGGACAACTGTAATCAATATTTCTTAAATTTTGTGGCCATAAAATTTCACACGCTGATTTTCCCTTGTTTTTTTGTCAGGAGGAGTCAAAATGTGTGCTTGTAGACCAGCTGGGCCAAAAGCTAATGAATAAAACCGGCACGCCGTGGAGCAAAAAATATAAAAAACAGTATGGCACCATCAGCAAGGTGGGGGTTCTGAAGTTGTTTATTATTCTTCACACTATAGTGACACAGATACAGTAATACACTAATGTTCAAAAGTTAAAACTTTATTCAGCATGAATGCATTAAATTGATCAAAAGTAATGGTAATATTTATTTCAAACAAATGTTCTTTTGACTATTCATCAAGTCCACGAAAAAATAATTTATAATATTTCACAATATTACTGTCTTTACTGTATTTTTGATCAAATAAATGCAGCCTTTGTTAACATAAGAGACTTCTTTAAAAAAGGTAATTTTTGAACAGTGTTATATGTTTCCCACTGTGACTTATTAGAATATTAAAATTAATAGAATACATATTCAATTTAGCATAGAGGCCAGTAATATTAGCAGTGCTGCAATATATAATTTTACTTTTATAGTTCAAATGCTAGAATAGTGTAACTACAGGAAAGTGTTGTATGACCATTTTGTCATCCTTCAGTTTCTTCAGAACCACCCTGAAGTGTTCATGCTGGTCTCCAATGGAACCCGTGTAGCTCTGAAAGCTGCTGTTCCTGCAACAACAGACCCTAGTCCAACAGAACCAGTCAGTTCAGCTTCAGCCAATAACAGCACAGAAAACACAGAGCCAGAAACAGCAGGAGACACTGAAGCCACTGACGGATGCCATTGGTTTGACCTGAATGACTCTACTGTGACGGCCGTTACGGTGAAGGACATAGAGAAGCAGTTTCAGGGAAAAGAGAGTGCCTACATGCTCTTTTACAGGAAGACAGCTATGAAAAGACCTCCAGAGGGTATGCTGTGTGTATGCTGGACCCTGTGCACATTAACTCTATGTCACTCCTGTCGATGGCCTTTTTTTTGTTTTAACCACACATGAAACAAAAGCCAATTTGACTTGCACTTAGTGCTTGGCAAGTGTTCATTTAGGCCCCTATGTGTGCATATGCGATGCAAATGAATTTTTTCATTCATAAATATTGCAATATGATTAAACAAAAGACTATTTTTGTGTATCTTTTAAACAGCCATAGGAAACCCTGCTTACAGAGTGCCTCCTCACCTAGTGGAGATGGTACAAGAGGAGAATGCAAGACTTCAACAGAGAAGGTATCTCCATGTACACTCATAAATGCTCACACCATCAGCATTGGGTATTTTATGCAATTTTAAAGTCATCTGTCTCTTGTAGAGCTGAGTTTGATGCCAGCAGCAACAGCATTGAAGTGCGGCTACATTTGGCTCCTCATTACCACTGGCAAAACGGAGCCCTGCATGCCTTATCTCCAAACGAAGATTCCATCATCACTGTCACATTTGACCGCAGAAGGACTGTGGGAGACCTGCGATTGGCCATCTACCAGGTGACAACACTGCAATTTTTCAGTAACAGTACGACTGGATGTAGATGAATGTCCCATTAAATTAGATCTGACAGAATATGTTGAGTTTTCTCTGACCTTTGACCTTGGTTTCATAGATGCAAGATCTTTGGGAAGGAGACATGGCATTGACATTGGCTAAGAATGTGCCAGCTGGGTTACATTTGTATGATACACTGACAGGTGAACACATGTCATTTATACTTTTGCACTTTTTGTAAAGCCCTCTCATTCACTCTTGACTCAAATGTTTGGGGTCAGTAGGATTTTTTTTATTGTTATTATTTTAAAGAAATTAATACATTTATTCAGCAGGGATACATTAAATTGATCAAAAGAGACAGTATCATATATAATATATGTATCATATCATCTACTTCAAATAAATGCTGTTCTTTTGAACTTTCTATTCAACAGAAAGTCCAGAAAAAACTATTTTATAATAACATGAAAGCAGCAAATCATCAAATTAGAATGATTTCTGAAGGATCATGTGACACTGAAGACCGGAGTAATGGCTTTGCAATTACAGGAATAAATTATGTTTTAAAATATATTCATATAGAAAGCACTTATTTTAAACATTTCATAAATGTTTTTACTGTGTTTTAGATTAAAATGCCTTGGTGAACATAAGAAAAAATAAAAAAAACATTATAAAATCTTACCAACGCCAAACGTTTCAGCAGTAGTGTGCATGATTAGTGATTCTGGGTGATTATTTACAGTATGTCTCTTGTGTTGTTTCAGATGACCAGATATCCCTGTATAGTGCAGGTGTGTCTAATGGCTCTGATCTCTTTGTGTGGAATGGAAGAGAGGTGGGCACCTACATCATCAGTGGTCATATGGATTTATTATGAAATAAATATGCCCTTTTTCTTCCAAAGTATTGTGTGAACCTGTGAACCTTTCTCAGAACTGGTCCATGTTTCCACTGACTTGAGAGTTGGATACTAATGTAACTGACTATAATTTGCCCAGAAACAAACATGGTGCCACCTGATCACTGTTTATAAATCTTACTCCTAGTTTTGAGAACATACAAAGTCATCTTATTGAGCACCTTTTTGAAGAGCATAACGGTCCGTAGAGTCAATTTTTTGACCTAGAACTGCCATTTCTTCTATGTAAACTCATGTAATGAGCCAGATCAGGCACCGCCTTTGACATTGGTACCTTGTTGGTGGAAAAGAGATGTATGTGGATTGCAATTTAAAACTGTTAGAGCCAAATAAATGTTTTCCTTTTTCTCTCTTTTTCTTTTAGGTCAGTGGTGTGGCGGTGAAAACTGGCATTGAATGGGAGCCTGTTTTGCTGACTGTGTTGCGTCCCTCTGCAGAGGAGATGGGATGTGGGGATGGCTCAGGGGTTGGAGATGCTGATGGATCCGGTCTGGTGCGTTCTATGAAGGGCTTTGCTGGTGGGGCCACTCTGGGTACAGTGCTTGAGGCTCTAGGGCCCCAAGAGGCCTTTTTGTGCCAGGAGCAGAGCCGTCCAGGGGCCAGTGGGGGCGGGGCCAGTGGTTGGAGGGTTTTCCCACCTCTGGACATGCAGAGAACACTGAGAGAGTTGTCTCTGAAGGACGGGGACGCTCTGCTGCTGCTGCAGCCAGAGGAGCTAGACAGCAGGTAAATGATGCAATTTCACAACTCTCGATACCATTTTTAACACCGCAAAAGTTTATATTAAACACTCTTTTTAAGTATTTAAGCTAAAGGGTTAGTTCACCCAAAAATGAAAGAAAATGTATTTGAAAATGAATGATGAACAAATTTTTTCAGTTAAATAAACATTTCTTTAAAAAAGTCAAGTGAACAGTCAGTAATAAAATAACAAGCAAAGAAATATAAAAAGCTATTCAGACATTTTCCTAATGATTGTTGCTTCTTTATTATTATTAATGACATTTATACAGCTTATAAATGTTTAAAAATTGCTTAACTTGTCTTATGTAATTACATTAATCAAAGTTATGACAATGTTTGTCTTGATATTGTAATGAGACATTAATGGAATAATGTGATGCTTTTAAAAGTAACATTTCACAACACTGACACAACAGTAAAATATATAGTGATATAATAGGGACCATGATTTTTCCACAGTATCTTTAGCCTCAGCGGTGATATAGTTACCGTGACAACGCCCTCAGACTGCCGCTGGCTGCAGGTGGAGTTTTGCCCACAGAGTGGAATGGAGGAGGAAGAAAAGGAGGAGCAGAGGAAGAAAAGGAGTAAAGTCTCAGCTTCAGGGAACATGGTAAGACTGAAAACATGCATGTACACACACACAGACACACACTGTGTTATTTTGGTATCATTTATGTACTATTATAATATTTAATAATGTTTTGAAATAGGTTAATTTTAATAATTAGTTTTAATTTGTTTTTATCTTTTTTTATATTTATATTTAGCCTTAATTTATTTTTAATTTGGTTTTAGTCTTTTTTTTATATATAATATTAGTGTTTAAAAGTATTTTATTTCATGTCTAATTTTAAGTTTATTGATATAGTCAGAAAGTATGCCACGCCCACTACTGGTGGACTATTTTTATTCATTCCTATGAGGATAATGAGGAAAAATATCCAATAAATGTGTCTATTTTTGTAACCTTAAATCATAAATTTGTTGTGTAGTTTTTTTTTTTTTTTTGTCAGTTCAAACAATGCCAAAATCTAAATATTTATTACCGGCAAACAATGTCAAGATGAAATGCAAGTAACGTCAGAAAGAATTGAAGATACAACTGTGGAACCTCACAACTGAAGAGAGTCCCACACCGGGCGAGAAGCGCAGCGACGTACCACGTCTTTAGAATTCAAACAAATTGTTTTCGATAAGTGTACGCACACCGGCGGCGCCGCTGTCCTCACCACAGAGTGGTACTTTTGAAAATTGTCTGGAATATCATTCCATGGTTTCAGTTAATAAAAATAATTTGTAATACTTTGTTTTAGTTGACAATAATACTGTTGTACACAGCAAATCAGGACACCTGTACAACAATCTGAACTGTCTGTCTCTTGCAGCTACTGGCGGAGGTGAAGGAAAAAGCTCTTGAGGAACTTCACCCACAGGATGAGCTCAGTGGTAATAACACTATATAATAATACCTAGTCATAATAATAATACCAAATAATGCTAAATAACAAGGAAAATGCTTAATAATACTTCTTATAGCCTTTACTTATTGATACGTCATTCTGTTTGTTTTACTCTATTTCAGCACTGCCCGGAAAAAAAAAATTACTGTGTGTGTGTCAGGGAAGAGCTTTTGTCTGCCTTTGTGTTCATATCAGTGTCTTTTTTTATTTTGTGTTTAGATGCTGAATGTTGTCTGAGGCAAATGGATCGAACTGGAAAACTTTTACCTCCAGGTACCTTCTCAAAACAGTCACCAGCATCACTGCTAATGTGATCCCTCTAAAGGGTTACATGCTAAACGGGTTTCTGTGTGTTCTAGTGCATGAGCATTTGAGTGTTCGGGATGCAGGGATCAGGTTAATGACTTCCCTCTGCCTCTGTCCTGGACCAGTGCCAACAGCAACACAGGTGCGTTCATACAATTTGGGCATGTGTGAATGTAATGCAGAATGCACATCGCATTTTTTCATCTAATTTCACTTCTTTAATGAGAAAATATCTTTTCTCCATGCAGTTGTTCTTGTACTTCAGTGTTGGTCTAGCGCCCTCAGTTGTTCAGGAGCTGGAGATTATTGTAGAGGAGTCTCTAACTGTCAAAGAGGTGAACTCTCTGGATTTTTTTTTTTTAATTTTAACTGTGTTCTGAAAAAATGCTGGTGTTTAAAAATGACGGTTCTTGTTATTGCAGTGCCTAAGGGAAATGTTGCAGATGGCGAAACTTGAAGGTAAAATCATTCAAATGCTTGTTATTTAATGGCACATTTAACTTGTCTGGTTTTCTCCGACTAAAGCGCATGTTTTTATATCTAGGTGCGTCATGGCACTTAAGGAGAGTGGACTGGTGTGAGGAGATTGGAGAGCCACTTACGGATGAGGTAGGAATAATACTAATCCACTAATCTCTTTCTCAGTCTGCAGTGACTTCAAATATTTGACTCCTGTTTACTCTTGTTTCCCAGAATGCATCTCTGAAAGAGGCAAAGGTCATTCATGGGGACACACTGGTACTGGTGGAGGGGCGACTGCCTCCAAAGGTGCTTTTTCAGTTTGGAATGATTTAAGATAAAAAGGAAGTAAAACTTTACAAACAGCTTTCTTTCATCTTATCTCAATTGCAGGGTTACCTCAAGCTGTCTGTGAAGATGTGCATAGATGTGATTGACAGCTCCAGCGTTCCAGAGCTGAACCACACAGCAGAGTGTCAGAGCATTGAGGGGCTCACCACAGGTTCGACTTCTAGCTAATTTTCTAGAAACCAAGTGAGATTCATGTTGTTTCTGTCAGATCGCGGCTGCTTGTGGAATATCTCTGGTTGGTGCTTGTTTATGTGTGTGTGTCTGTGTTTCAGAGGGGTCTGGATCAGAGATGAGATTCATTGGTCATGTGGAGATATCAGAGGAGGCTTCACTTGATGATCTCAAGACTCAGGTTGGCATCAGTTCTCACAGCATTAATGATGGAAACTGATCATGATAACTTAAAGGTGAATTGTGTAATTTTACTAGCAGCACCACACAGAATTGTAGAAATGTTTCCCCACATAATCCTAACAGCCTTTCACAGTATTACCATTTTTTTTAAATGTATTTGTGCTCAAACAAATGACATTGGTGAGCATGAGAGACTTCTTTCAAAAACATACACACACACACAAATAAAAGCAAACTTCTGAACAGTAGTATATACTTTTGGCTACAGTTTAACAGTGCAAGTAGTATGCAGCACTGCTGTATCAGATCAGTATAACTGCTGCAAATCCCACAATCCCTTGAGAAAAGCCATACTTGTGTTCTGATAGATGATGACTCTACCAGCACTTCAGGATGTGTGTGTGCCCAGTTCTGCGTTCCTGCGTGTATGGCTGCTAGAGGGCAAGAAACTTGCCAGGATACTCCGAGGAAACCAGCAGACACTCAGGTTGACAGCTTTGGATTGTCCTTCTTATTTGTGTGAGGTGTCTCTTACCTCTTGTGCACTGAATGGTGCTGTAATGGAAACACTGAACTGGAAAAAGCATGTGAAACTTTTCATTCTATATAGGCTTTATGTCCTTCTTCTCCTGTAGGAAGCTGAAGCTGGGGAACGGGGCGGAAGTGTGTGTTGAGAGGCTGATGAAAGAGGAGGACCTGGGGTGAGATTTCCTGACAGCAATTCAGATAATGAGGCAATTAATCAAAACCTTGGAAGAAAGAAAGTGTTTTACAGTTTGAAAAACACTGATCATTCTTTTCTCTTTATCTGTACAGGCTGAAGGATTTATTGCTGAGGGTTCAGATGGGGGTGCCAGGAGAGAAGGCGTATTATCCTTCTGAGGAGTTTTTGTGGGACGCAGGGCGGGACAGCACCTCCAGGGGCCTGTACGCTGCTCTGGCCTCCCAGTACGGTCTCACTCCTGACAGCCTGCTCTTGGCTAAACACCTTCCTGACAAACACACATGGATGCCCATTTCCAACTGGGTGAGAAGAGAGAGAGAAAAGGGGAATACAGTATATTTTTAGGCAAGAGTTGAGTACACTTGAATACTCACTTCTTAATAATCCCAGACTCAACAGGTCTCAAAAAAGAAGAAGAGGAAAGCTGAGAGTCTCCAGGCAGCTCCCTTCTACCTGAAAGATGGAGATATTATAGGTGTCAAGGTAACTTTTATCAAAAAAATCTATGAAACTATGCCTAAAATCCACGTCCGACATTGCTTAGTCAAATAGATAATCCCTCCCCAAATGTATGTACCCTTTATAGTTGAGTTATTTTAAGTTACTAACAAAATAATTACTTTAAAGCTATTTAGCAGTGCAATATCTTGAGTTGTATTCAAACTCGCAATGCTTGTGTGTGTTTTAACCGCTAAGCTCCATCTCTACGCCAAACATCAGCAAATATCTTTTTAAACAGAAATTTACACTTAACATAACATATATCAGAATGAGATTTATTCACAAACACAAGGAATTTGTTGTTTTTTAGGCGCTCTTGGTACAATCATATATACATGTATGACATAGATAAAAATAATGTTTTTTATTATATATTATAGTCACAATTACATATGCACACTGTAGTGACAAAAATGACTGCTAATTACTTTTTTTTTTATTATGGAAACTTTTGGGAGGGTTTTCAGCAAGGCCTCACTCTGTCACTTTTTTGTTTTGTTTGTATTTGCATGAAACCTGCTAATAGACAATAATAAAGATTTCAATACTCTGGAAGATGAGATTGGTCAGCAGAGGCTCACAATGGAGGAAGCGAATCACAACACAAGGTGCATCTTCTCTTTGGCTTTTATTGTCGCTCTCCAAGGATACAAGATATAGGTTTGTCAGCCTTTGCTTATTTCATTTGATTTAAATATGTACTGTAATAATAAAATTGCTATAACGTTTGGTCTTTGTGGTCAGTAATAAATATCTATTTTTACTTAATGTATTTATTCAGCTAGGACGCATTAAATTTATTTTGTAAAGAAAGGCATTTATAATGTAACACCGATATTTCAAATAATGCTGTTCATCAGCTTTTTGAACTGCCTGAAAAAAATGTATCAAGCTTTTAACAAAAGGTAGCAAAACTGTTTACAACATTGATAAAAGTAGATATTGAATAAATACATACATGCACATATTAGAATGGTTTATGAAGGATAGTGTGACACTGAGGACTAAGTAATTGCTGCTGAAAATTCAGCTTTCCCTTCACAGGAATAATATATATTAAAATAGAAAGAATGATAATATTTCATAATATTACTATGTATTTTTTTACACACTATGTATGCATTGTTGATCAAATAAATGCAGCCTTGGTGAGCATAAGATATTTCTTACAAAACATTAAATGGTCTTACCAACCCCCAATTTTATTTTTTTGATTTATTTTTTTTATGTTGTCCACTAGGGTGTGTCCTGCCACTGGAGAATGTTCACAAGACATTGGGTCCAAGAAGTCGGGCCCAACTAAAAACCGGAAACCAGAGGTGGCCTTATCGATCAATGTGGGAGTGTTCAGGTAACCCACCCTGTGAACACTCATCTCAGAGATTCTCAGAGCTGCCTGTTGGTCTCCACAACCTTCACTAAGGCCACTAAGGTGCCATGGCAGAGTCTGCCCCACTGAGTCACAGCAAAGAAACTGAAAACACTGTGAAAGTGCGGACCAGGAAACCCACCCTGTGAAAAATAAGATTCTTTGGATGCTGATCCAAAACTTAATTTTATGTGGAAATATCATCTTTAATCACTGAGAGTTCTTGAAGCTTGAACACTTTCTTTACCCCCTTATATGCAATTCATTACTGGAGCAAATAATTGTACCCAACAAGACAAAGAGATGAGTTTCAGCCTATGTCAGTGGGTTTCCCTGCCTCACTTCTGAGAGTGTGCTTTTTTTTCCCCACAAGGAGAGGTTTGATGGTAATGGTATGAAATGTCAAAACTGTTGTTTGTTTTTCAACAAAATCATCACAATACTGTATGGACGATATTTTACTCAGATATCCTTAATTTTATGCAGCTTTTTATCATTTATAATGCTTTAATTCACTAAAAAAATAAAATTCTGTGATTATAAACTCATATGATCCCAGACTGTAATTTAGACTGCTATTCAAGTTTTCCAATTCAATTCAAGTTTATTTGTATAGCGCTTTTTACGATACAAATCATTGCAAAGCAACTTTACAGAAAATTAAGTTTCTACAATATTTAGTAGTAGCTTATCAGTGGTGACTGTCAGTTTATGTGTATATGGCAGAAATGTTCAGAAAAATCAATAAAAGACGTAAACAAACAGACGATTAACACTATTAACAGCAATTATGCAATCAAACTTAGAGCAAAATGTGGTAGTTCTGGAATAGGAATATCTATTCCTTGTTGTCCAGTACAAAAGTCATTATTACTTGTCATTAACTTTCTGCCGCCTTTACAACCAAAGTTAATTGATTTCTCAGAACATGGTGGTTGATTCAGTGAATCTCTTGATGGTGGTGATCATGTCATATATAATCTGTTTCAGTATCTGTTCCATTTGAGGTTGAAAAATTTATGTTTTAGTCTTTAAACCTGTCTGACCAAGCACCTCTGCCTCCTTTCCCTCGCCCACTGCAGGAAATCAGCTGTGTATGCTGAAATAGTTCAAAGAGAGAGAAAGAAATGCCAAAAAACCTTTAGCCCTTTACAGCCTTTTAAAAGAGAAAATTAAAAGGCTATAATACTGCATATTTTTGTAACCATAATTGCACAAACAGCAAAAAGAAAATACTCTCCTGAATCAGAGACATGGGAATCAGGGATGGATATCCATATTTGCTTTCTTGCTGTTTTTATTCTCTGTTAAGGAGAAAATAGAGACACTGATTTGAACTGACATGGTTCAGAGCACAAAAAAGTAACCATTTCGTGTATGAATTGCATGATTAGTAAAATATTGTTTGACTTGTTTCTATTAAATAAGTGATCTTCAGTACTACTGTATTTATAAAAGGACAACATGTACAACGAGCATTGTTGGGTATATAACTGCCAAATTAGGTACATCAATGATTTTTTTTTTTTTTTTAAATTGTCAGTTGTTTATTTTGCATTCATTGTTTCTTTTCATTAAACAAGTATACATATCATCTATAGAATGTCTTTAGTCTTGTGGCTTTGTTTACTGATTAGCAGATGCAGTGACTAATGCATGACACTGTTCAACAACTGGAAGCAATTAAAAAAAAAAGGTAAATTTTTTTTAACCAATATTCATGTAACGTATCTCTATTATTATCTTCTTTTATTATTATTATTATTTTACATTTGAAAAAAAAGGTAATTTTATGAAATTCAAAATATCTGAATGATCACATCATGGCGTCATAATTGCGCTTGTCTGCTCGATGCCACTGAAACATTGTATCTGAACTGCAAAAGGAGTAAAGTATAATACAATTTAAGACAAAATAGTTCAAAATGCAAACAAGGCATCGTTCATGATAAAGAGGATACTTTACTTTATTGTTCAAAGGAATTCAGTGGCCTACTTCATCAATGATCTTCCCCTAGACTTGGCTGCATTTCTCAAAAGCATAAGCTTATCGTAGAGACCAATGGTGGCAACGATTCTACGATTAAGTCTTACGATACTTTTGGAAAAAGTAGCCCTGAACGAGATTCTGCATCAGACCTCCTGCTGTAAATGTGTGCAGAGACTTTTTCTTTGTCACCGATGCTATTCATTTAGATACGGATGGGTTCTGAATGTGACTAAAATAATGCTTGGACTCACCTGCCCATAACACACAAAGGTTTGGACTATAGGGGTCTCAAGTCTTAAGCATTCACCAAATAATTGACGACTTTTTCTCTTTTTTTTTTTTTTTTTTTTTTTTTTTTTTTTTTTTTTTTTTTTGCAGCTCACTAATCTTATACAGGTGTGGCAGAAGGTTAATTTTGTCATGCCTGAGTATCTTTTGTGCAAATACTTGACATAACTAAGACATGAATCTTTGTCATATTGTCTGCAGGCTCAGCTGAGAATGAAGGAGTCAGTCTGGCAACTAAAGGAAGCAGAGAATGTCAGATTCAGTTTGCTTTGGGTTGTTCACATTGTCATATAAATGTATAAGAGATCTGTGTGAGGGGGAGAAAATCAGAACTGAGCCACATTCAGCAGAGATGTGAATTTAGACATAGACATGAACAGACAGAAAGGTAGAAATATGAATATGTTGACTAATAGATATTATTACTAAATATGTTCACATAACCAATGCATCGTTACACGGAGATAGATTAATAGGTTTATATATATATATATATATATATATACATTCCATTATATATATATATATATATATATATATATATATATATATATAAACCTGCCATTTTATTCTTATAAGAAAAAAGCTAAGAATATTTTGTATTCCCAAAAATAGTTGTCGAGAATGTTCTTTTTTCCCCCTGATTGTTTTTAAAACAAACGTAAGAAGAATTCAAATTCTTGAAAATAATGTTTTTAAAAATCATTTAAAATAACTTTTTAAAGTTATGTTAACTTCTAACTTGTCTCATACCTACAAAGATAAGATGATTTATGAATTATCTGGGAAATTTCAAAATAGGCTAATTGTTAGAATTAAGCATTACAACATAAGAATAGCTACATATAATGCATATTACTGCCACTAGGCATGTGCATGTGAATTCTCTGAAGTAACACAACTGACTGATTATGGAAACAATGATCAGTCATGATTATGAGTGACATGACCTTCTGCTCAATTAGAAATTCAGTAGCAACTCTACAAAACCATCAAATAAGACCTTGATTTTAATTTTAGCATTCAGCATATCAGATTGGCCATGCATGTTTTTACTCAGCACACACACATCACATACACAGAACATACAGACACAGGACTTCACTCTAGAGTGAGTAGGAGAAAGACATAGCACAAATGAATGCAACTTCTTGAGACAGGATCTTTGTAAATAACTTAAAATACTAATTGTTTTAAAACAGCAGCACAATAAGGTGTAGTATTTTTACTGTTTATCAGCAAGTCTTTGGCAAGAATCTCCAATCAGAAAAAAAAACAAAACAAAGGCTGTAATTTTCTTCCTAAGAACAATACATTTTTGAAAAATTTATTTTTTTAAGATTTCCATGGAAAGTGAACCACCCACTGGCAGTGATTTAGAGGAAAAACATCTGAAGAATGTACAGTGGAGAGAAACTGTAAAACTGAAATACAAGTAAACAGTTCTGCCAATGTTGGCATATTAAACACTCTTTTACAGTCTATACATGCTAAAAATAACAAGAGGGCCACTGCTTGCTTTCATTTTGAAAAATATTAATGAGCTCTTTTCATATTCCCTGGAACTGATTAACTGATTATGTAAAGTTTTTTTCAAGGTCTATTACCTTCAAGCACTTAGGGTATGGTGGCAGACCTTATGTGTCATAATGTTTCATTGTACATATATTTATTTGCCAGTCATGTACAGCAAGCAAAGGCTTATATGTTCTTATAAGTTGAGAAATTTGGCACACTGATTGAGGACAGTCCCTACATTAACCATAGCAAATTTGGAGTTTCTAACTCAAACTCTCTAGCGCCACCACTTGTCCAAAATGTAAAAAAAATGTTATGCTAATAAATTTTAAACTGTAAACCACAAAAGTAAAATTATTTTTTTTCCTCTGATTCCTTGGCTCATGCAGAGTCGAACGGACACCAAAATTCAAAAATCATAAGGTTTAGTTTTTTTGCTATTTTTAATTTTTCGTAAAACCTACTTTTTCAAACTCGTCCTAGGCCGTTGAACCGATTGTCATGAAATTTGAACCACATCATCTTCAGACCATGCTGTCAAAAAGTTATGGAATTCAAGTTGATTAGTCAAACCATTCTGGAATAGCCCGCGAACAAATTCTATGAAAAACATGCACAAATGGATATGAGGCTATATCTCCTCAATGGTTTGGCGTATTGAGACCAAACTTGGTGTGTGTTGTAACAAGCATGACCTGAGGCTACCTGTAGTGTTTCAGCGCTGTGCCCCCTAGTGGTCAAGAGATATGAAAAAATGCATATTTTTGCTCATAACTTCTGAATGGTTTAGCCACATATCACAAAACTGGTCTCTTCTGATTTGGTGCATCATGTCAAATTGAATGATGTCCAGTTTTCCCATGTCAGCCATTTTGGGCGTCGGACATTTGGAATTATGTTCTAAAATGCTGTATTTTATGAATGCATTAGCGTATCGTTACAAAACAAATTACAAATTATTTGGCTCCATAACCTCATGGTACTCAAAAAGTTTGGGGTACTCAAAACTTACTTAATTTAGAAAAATGCTAATAACGTTTGCTTACGTTAACCAATTGTAATGAAACTGATGTCCTTGGATCATACCGAGAACACCGATACCAATTTTGCCAATATTGGCTGTACGTCATGTCCACCATTTTGATTCATGTTGAAAACCTACTTTTTTGAACTCCTCCTAGGTCGTTGGTCCAATTTTTACCAAATTTGGCTCGGATCATCTTCCGAACAAGCTGGCAAAAAGTTATGGATTTCGTGTTGATACACGAAATGGTTTTCATTTAGCGCATGAACGAATTTGCTGGAAAGATGCCAAACTGCATCTGAGGGCTGTATCTCTGCAAAGGTTTGACATATTTACACCAATCTTTGTATGTGCCATTGTCACCTCACACTGACCACGGCACATCAATTTGGTAACAGCGCCACCTATTGGCCAAGAGTAATAAAACATTCATTAAGCTTTAATTATGAAATTTTCAAAAATGCTAATAACTTTTGATTGCATTAGCCTATTGTAATGAAACTGGTCTCAAAATATTCCTTGGGTCGTGCTGATAACATACCAATTTTTGCTTAATTGCAATTTTTGCTTAAGACAAGAGAATAAAGAGAATAAAATAGAAAATAATTGTTTGTGTCTAAAAATAGATAAATAGTAAGTCACTTACTGTAAGTGACAGCTTGTTAAAATGATTATTGCACTGATATGAGGTAGACTTCTGGCTCTCAGTAAAACTATTATATAGTATTACAAGTATTACACAGTGCACTGAAGGAATGGATATAAAAACATTGCACTAAAAGTGAAGATATTGCACTGAAATATAATGCTACACTGTACTGAGGGAATAAGATATAGAAAAATGTTACAAAAAATAGAGATTGCACAGAGATAGGATACACATGATATATTGCACTGAGTAAGATGGGAGTGGGGGTCAGGAGCAAATGGAGTAACAGTTAACTGGATCAAATAATTTCCTACCAAAGCAAGGCTTTGTATTGTGTGAAATGGCACTGGTTGCACATTTGTGGAAAGATTGTGTCGATCAGGAGTATGGAGAGCAGGTATTGAAATTAGAAAGATTGTGGTTTGGACAAAAAACATCTGCAAATTAAATAAAAATATATAGTATGTCAGGTAAAATTGTGGGATCAAGCAAAATTCAATATATAAATTCTATGTTATGGCAGTTTACATGAAAGTGCTTATAAGAGACATAACTCACCCCCTTATTTATGAACTATTACCATCTGCTTGGAGTTACAGGATACAAAAAAATAAAAAATAAAAATTAAATCAATATATCCCTTCTGAATAGGGAATGGAGTAATGTGGGCGAAGTACTATGTATTGGTTGTAACATTGTCCTTTTGTGGATGTTATGGAAGTATGCACTGTTATTATTGTATGGACAGTGAGACCAAAGGTCTTCAGCTAAGGCTGGGAAGTAAAGTTTAAATAAACTTAACTAGATGTATGTTCTTGTGTTTTGACATGCTCTTACTAGAAAAAAAAAAAAAAAGTATTCATTGGAAACCGGTTTGTCTTTCTTATGAATACATTCTTTAGATTTCACAGTCTACAAAAGAGAATGCACAAATTTCCACTTCCTCATTTCTCTCCATATAAATACAAGAGCAACCCTCAGTTTGTCACCAAAACATCAGAGCAGAAGACTTTTTTGACTGTATCCGTTGTGTGCAATCTGTCTGAAGCATGTGTAAAGTTGACCGAGATGTTCTTCTGGAGGCGCTCTCTGTTCTCACAGGAATTACTCTGAAGCCTTACACTGGATCAAAGGAATCACAGAGTCCTGAACTCGATATATACACTCTTATCACTGCTGTCCTATTAGGTCAAGATAGATCATTAAATGCTGGGGATGAATTACTGAGTGCTTTTCAGCACATGAGTTTACGCAAAGAGATGTTTGTGAACATGGATGAATTATTCGAGCCACGCTTTGATTGTGATTTCAGAAATTTACGTGACAAGTCAGAATGCAAGCGGGGTGGTGAAAAATACAAACGCCCACGTGGATACTACCGTTTTGCTCTTAAAGTCCTGAACAAGTACCCTGATGGAAACGCCTGGCTGGGTACGGATGGATGGAGGAGTCGCTCAGTGGCTGGCGAGTGGCCTGTCTCCTATCATGGAACCAGTGTTGAGGGTGCTACAGGTATCGTGAAATCTCATTTCAAAGCAGGTCCTAGACAACAGTATGGGAGAGGAATCTATTCAACATATGACATCGATCAGGCTTCTGGCTACAGCAAGGAATTTACATCCAAAAAGAACGGCAAAAGATTCAGAGTCATAATGCAGAACAGGATCAATCCAGTGATGAGGAAAGTGTGTGCCAGAAAGGACTACTGGCTGATTGAGGTTCCTGAGGGCACCTCTGCTGCTAAAGAGAAGGAGATCGTGGAGAAGTCCATTCGTCCTTATGGGATTCTGATAAAGAGGGTGTGAGAGAAGAATTCTATCATCAAGAAGACTATCATGCTTGTTAATTTTCTGGTCATTCTGAACTTTCATAAATAGTGAGATTATGGGAATTGATATTGATTAAATTTATTGTCATTAATTAAAATACAGATTCTGCCTTTAATAATGATATAAAAATAATAAAGGTATATACAATTAATGAATTTAAACCATTCTTATGTAGAAAAATATTTGGCATATGAGGGGTGCTATATTTGAACGGTTTTCACTGTATACTTTCTGCCTAAAATAATTAACTACTGTATTATTACTATTATAAATATTAAAGTTGATTGAAAAAATGGAAATCTGTCCTGTATTTGAAACAGAATAAAAGCAAAGAGGCTACCTGGTTGACATTTAATGTTACGCAAATGTCTAACTCATTAAAGCATTGACAAGGTGACAGTTATAATCCAGACTGGTTTTCCAAAAAACTTTTGAGCCATGTTTTTTTTGTTGTTGTTCAAAAATCACACCCATTGAGCACACCCACCTGAAGCATGGAAGAGCGAGAGAGAGAGAGAGAGAGAGAGAGAGAGAGAGAGATGTAGTGTCTAATTTCCCTTATCAGAAAACCATGGTTACATGTGTATCCTGAGAGTTTCCCTTTAAATGGTAATCAAACTGTGTCCTCTTGTGGACACTATGGGAAATGAAGGAAGCATGTACAGTGAAGATAAAAATTAGAGAACAATCTAAAAATACTTGATTTTTTTCAGAAATATTGTTAATCTTCATCACTCAAAATTTGAAGGAATATTAACTGTGGGTATAGTATAGCACTGTTATACTAAAATGTTTGACAAAATAACCAAGGCATTTAAACAAAAACCTTTATTTCGTGGAAAACAGTGAGAAGACTTCAGCACATCTGCAGCCAAAGGGCATCACTAGTTTCTCACTGTGTTTGTGTGATCTTGGTCCACTCTTCTTCCAGTCTCTTCCATAGTTCAGTGTCTGTAGTGGGTTTCTTAGCCATAACTTTGTTGCCAAGGACTTTAAAGAGATTTTCGGTTGGGTTTAGATCAGGACTCTGGGTCAGCCATTTCATTATTTCAATGTTCTTGGACTCAAAGAACTGCTTTACTCATTTTGCAATGTGATGGGGGCATTGTCTTGCATGAAAAATGCAGGCTGATCAGGAGATGCTTGCATGGAAGGTACCACATTTTATTGAAGGACGGTCTAATAAATATTTGCATTCACCCACCATGTAGCTGTATACATCCCCCAAATCATGACACTTCCTCCTCCACCATTTACTGACTTCTTAATGCACTTGTGGTTCAGTTTTTCCACAGTTTGATGCTGAATATAATGAAACACATCAGACCCAAATAAAAGAAACTTGCTCTCATCACTAAAGTGAACTTTGGACCAGTTCTCCTCTCTCCACACAACATGCTCCTCCTCCTTTCTGTGGATGAGAGGCTTGGTCACTGCAGAGTGTGCTTTTTAGTACCACTTCTCTTAAAGGAGACATATTATGCCCTTTTTTACAATATGTAATATAAGTCTCTGGTGTCCCCAGAATGTGTCTGTGAAGTTTCAGCTCAAAATACCCCACAGATTATTTATTATATCATTTAAAAAATGCCTATTCAGAATGGAAGCAGAAACAAGCTATTAGAGCATGTCTCTTTAAATGCAAATGAGCTGCTGCTCCCCGCCCCTTCTCCAGAATAGAGCTGCCATTACAGCTCATATCTGCTATAAAACATATGTTTTGGTTCTGATTATCATGTTTATCATGCTGAAATCATGCATTTAAAATCATATTAGTTCTGAGTGCACACATCCGAAGCACACGGACAGAAAGCAGCTGTCACAGCACTAAACTAAATTTATTCACACACGTTTACGTTAAAAACACATGAGTTACAAAAACAATCGGTTATGTCTGTGAAGGTAAACAGCTGGGAAAGAAATTGTACGTTTATATTAGATCTGTATGGCAGCAGCAATATTCAGTAAATAAATCCTCTGCTCTGTTATCTCATCTGAAGCTGGGACTCTAAATAGTGTTCTGTGCTCGTCTGTGCAGCCAAAGGCAGAACAGTAATCATGTTTTGCTCAAACTTTCGCCATGGCATTAGAACTGGTACACCATTTTCAATTGTGAAATCAAAATGACAGCACCATGGGTGGAAACAGATTAAGGGGTGGTAATATTATAATGAGAACCCTTTTGCCACGTCACTAGGGGAGTAAAATCAGACGCACTCATTTTTTCAGATGCTTGCAGAAAAAGGCTTACCAAAACAAAGTTACTAGGTTTTATCTTTTTCACGTTTCTTTGGTTGGTAGATGCAACGGGGACCTAATTATAGCATTTAAAACCTGGAAAAGTCATATTTTCATGATATGTCACCTTTAAACAAGCTAAGACAGATTCTTACTGTGTTCATCACTGAACTGGCAAGCATTTTCAGCTGTAGTGTTGAACTGTTTCCTTGTTGAGAGTCACCGCATTATCCTGTCTTCTCTTGAATTTGTCTTACGTGGACAACCAGCCTTTTGAATTAGTTTAATTTTAAAGCTGCAATGTTCACGAAATTACAAATTTGGAACAACAAACTTCTTGTGCAAAGGCTGAAAGGGTCATCCCTTTGGTCTTCATCAAACCTGCTGTCGCAGGGTTTCAGTCAACTTAGAGCGGCCTGCCATCTTGCATTGTCAATAAAAATTATCTCAGTGGAATGCTGCCAGTTAAATAGGGTTTGCTATAAAATTAAGGACATTAGTGCCAGGTGCCAGATTAACACCAATAGCTTGGAGTTATCTGTAGTGTTATCTAATTTTGATATTTTTCAAATATCTTAAGTTTTTTATATACTGTACTTCAGAATACAATTAATTTAAGAAATATGCTTAAAAAACTGCCCTTCTACTCCTGTTAGGATAACTAAATAGGACTAAGCAGTGACCTTGAAATTTAAGAAATTGTAGGTTGTTAATTTTGATCTCTACTGTAGCATGTAGTAATTAGCCCGAGTTCAGGAGCCCCACGGCACCTGTGGCTAAGATTCAGCACCCGCAAAATAACATTCTCCAATATTTTTTAACAATAGCAAATCTATTTTTGTAACGCAACAGATCATTCTTTTAATATGCTTGTGTATGTTTAGTTTCCACATTCTTATTTTTACAAATGCAATTGCAAAAAGCAAGTTGTTTTTATTCCATATTTCTTGAGAGTGAAGATGAATTGTTGTAGTATGTATAAGAGAAGATTGTTGTTTTCAGATAACCTCAACTAAATGCAAAAGTTAATAATAAGCTAGTTTCAGTGATTTTTATGACTAGAATGTTTTGCAATCATATTTATATGCATCAGTATGTCTGAGATTATCTGCAATAGATCTCACCTGTATTTAGCATTGTCCACTTGTGAACGGATAGACGAAAACGCATCTTTATACCAGATGTAAACAGAGAGGGGCCCCACACAATTGTGTGGTTTGTGATGAGGGTGTTGAACATACAATATGCAAATAAAATAAAATGCAAACACAAATGCGCAATTTGCAGTTGCGTTTGGATTATGTCTGAATGTACTGTATGTTTCAACAAATTGAAAACGCACAAATTTATTTTGAAAATTGTCTGGAATATCATTCCATGGTTTCAATTAATAAAATAATTTTTAATTCTTTATTTTAGTTGACAATAATACTGTGTTATACACAGCAAATCAGGACACCTGTACAACAATCTGAACTGTCTGTCTCTTGCAGCTACTTGCGGAGGTAAAGGAAAAAGCTCGAGGAACTTCACCTACAGGATGAGCTCAGTGGTAATAACACTATATAATAATAATACCTAGTCATACCAAATAATGCTCAATAACAAGGAAAATGCTTAATACTTCTTATAGCCTTTTCTTATGGATACATCATTCTGTTTAAACTTCTTAAGTCTTCTGTTTATGTTTTACTCTATTTCTGTAATAAGGAGTCAGAGGCATTCGGATCCATGTGCAGAACTTTATTCCAAGAATGGTCAGACAGGCAGAAATCAGGAATGTGCGTCAGGTATATTAGGGGCAACCAGAATCGAAAACAGAACCAAGCATAGATCGGGGCAGGCAGCAGAGAATCAGAGTCGAAATACACAATCCAAGATCAGACACGGGAAAAACAAACACAAGGGAAACCGCTCGGAAATGCTAGACAGGCAAAACAAGACTTGGCAGTGAGTTAGAGTGACTGTGCTGCTTTTATGTGTGTGTAAATGAGGTGCAGGTGTGGCAAGGAAATTGTGATGCAGTGACTCATGGGGAATGTAGTTCGGGTGTGGTGCAACAGTATGAGAGGTGCTAGTGTCCAAGTGAAATCTGGTGGTTGATGGGTGGAATGGTCCTGAGTGGAGTGCCCTCTACTGAAGTTCATGGGCACTCCAACTGATGATCGTGACAATTTCAGCACTGCCTGAAAAAAAAAAGCTTTTCAGTTTCTTGATATTTGAAAATTGGGGAGCAGAAATTACTGTGTGTGTGTGTCAGGGAAGAGCTTTTTTCTCCCTTTGTGTACATATCAGTGTCTTTTTTTATTCTGTGTTTAGATGCTGAATGTTGTCTGAGGCAAATGGATCAAACTGGAAAACTTTTACCTCCAGGTACCTTCTCAAAACAGTCACCAGCATCACTGCTAATGTGATCCCTCTAAAGGGTTCCATGCTAAATGGGTTTCTGTGTGTTCTAGTGCATGAGAATTTGAGTGTTCGGGATGCAGGGATCAGGTTAATGACTTCCCTCTACCTCTGTCCCAGACCAGTGCCAACAGCAACACAGGTGCGTTAATACAATTTGGGCATGTGTGAATGTAATGCAGAATGCACATCGCATTTCTTCATTTAATTTCACTTCTGTAATGAGAAAATATATTTTCTCCATGTACTTCAGTGTTGGTCTAGTGCCCTCAGTTGTTCAGGAGCTGGAGATTATTGTAGAGGAGTCTCTAACTGTCAAAGAGGTGAACTCTCTGGATTTTATTTGAAATTTTAGCTGTGTTCTGAAAAAATGCTGGTGTTTAAAAATGCCGGTTCTTGTTATTGCAGTGCCTTAGGGAAATGTTGCAGATGGCGAAACTTGAAGGTAAAATCATTCAAATGCTTGTTATTTAATGGCACATTTAACTTTTTTTTAACTGAAGCACATGTTTTTATATCTAGGTGCGTCATGGCACTTAAGGAGAGTGGACTGGTGTGAGGAGATCGGAGAGCCACTTACGGATGAGGTAGGAATAATACTAACCCAGTAATCTCTTTCTCAATCTGCAGTGACTTCAAATATTTGACTCCTGTTTACTCTTGTTTCCCAGAATGCATCTCTGAAAGAGGCAAAGGTCATTCATGGGGACACACTGGTACTGGTGGAGGTGGCGACTGCCTCCAAAGGTGCTTTTTCAGTTTGGAATGATAAAATAAAGATAAGATAAAATAAAGATAAGATAAAAAGGAAGTAAAACTTTACAAACAGCTTTCTTTCATCTTATCTCAATTGCAGGGTTACCTCAAGCTGTCTGTGAAGATGTGCATAGATGTGATTGACAGCTCCAGCGTTCCAGAGCTGGACCACACAGCAGAGTGTCAGAGCACTGAGGGGCTCACCACAGGTTCGACTTCTAGCTAATTTTCTAGAAACCAAGTGAGATTCATGTTGTTTCTGTCAGATCGCGGCTGCTTGTGGAATATCTCTGGTTGGTGCTTGTTTATGTGTGTGTGTCTGTGTTTCAGAGGGGTCTGGATCAGAGATGAGATTCATTGGTCATGTGGAGATATCAGAGGAGGCTTCACTTGATGATCTCAAGACTCAGGTTGGCATCAGTTCTCACAGCATTAATGATGGAAACTGATCATGATAACTTAAAGGTGAAGTGTGTAATTTTACTAGCAGCACCACACAGAATTGTAGAAATGTTTCACCACATAATCCTAACAGCCTTTCCAAACTGAATATATACAAAATATGTCACAAGACCTGATTTTGTGTAATAGTGCAGTTTTAATCATCAGCACTGAAGACTGGAGTAATGATGCTGAAAATTCCGCTTCGCATCACAGGAAAGAATTGTAAACAGTTAATTGTAATAATATTCACAGTATTACCATTTTTTTTTTTTTTTTTTTTTTTTTTTTGCTCAAACAAATGACATTGGTGAGCATGAAAGACTTCTTTCAAAAACACAAACACACACACACTCACACACTCAAATAAAAGCAAACTTCTGAACAGTAGTATATACTTTTGACTACAGTTTAACAGTGCAAGTAATATGCAGCACTGCTGTATCAGATCAGTATAACTGCTGCAAATCCCACAATCCCTTGAGAAAAGCCATACTTGTGTTCTGATAGATGATGACTCTACCAGCACTTCAGGATGTGTGTGTGCCCAGTTCTGCGTTCCTGCGTGTATGGCTGCTAGAGTGCAAGAAACTTGCCAGGATACTCCGAGGAAACCAGCAGACACTCAGGTTGACAGCTTTGGATTGTCCTTCTTATTTGTGTGAGGTGTCTCTTACCTCTTGTCCCCTGAATGGTGCTGTAATGGAAACACTGAACTGGAAAAGCATGTGAAACTTTTCATTGTATATAGGCTTTATGTCCTTCTTCTCCTGTAGGAAGCTGAAGCTGGGGAACAGGGCGGAAGTGTGTGTTGAGAGGCTGATGAAAGAGGAGGACCTGGGGTGAGATTTCCTGAAAGCAATTCAGATAATGAGGCAATTAATCAAAACCATGGAAGAAAAAGTGTTTTACAGTTTGAAAAACACTGATCATTCTTTTCTCTTTATCTGTACAGACTGAAGGATTTATTGCTGAGGGTTCAGATGGGGGTGCCAGGAGAGAAGGCATATTATCCTTCTGAGGAGTTTTTGTGGGACGCAAGGCGGGACAGCACCTCCAGGGGCCTGTACGCTGCTCTGGCCTCCCAGTACGGTCTCACTCCTGACAGCCTGCTCTTGGCTAAACACCTTCCTGACAAACACACCTGGATGCCCATTTCCAACTGGGTGAGAAGAGAGAGGAAAGGGGAATACAGTATATTTTTAGGCAAGAGTTGAGTACACTTGAATACTCACTTCTTAATAATCCCAGACTCAACAGGTCTCAAAAAAGAAGAAGAAGAGGAAAGCTGAGAGTCTCCAGGCAGCTCCCTTCTACCTGAAAGATGGAGATATTATAGGTGTCAAGGTAACTTTTATCAAAAAAATCTATGAAACTATGCCTAAAATCCACATCCGCCATTGCTTAGTCAAATAGATAATCCCTCCCCAAATGTATTTACCCTTTTTAGTTGAGTTATTTTAAGTTACTAACAAAATAATTACTTTAAAGCTATTTAGCAGTGCAATATCTTGAGTTGTATTCAAACTCACATTGCTTGTGTGTGTTTTAACCGCTAAGCTCCATCTCTACGGCAAACATCAGCAAATATCTTTTTAAACAGAAATTTACACTTAACATAACATATATCAGAATCAGAATGAGATTTATTCACAAACACAAGGAATTTGTTGTTTTTTAGGCACTCTTGGTATAATCATATATACATGTATGACATGGATAAAAAATAATGTTTTTTATTATATTATTAAAAATGACTGCTAATGACTTTTTTTTTTATTATGGAAACTTTTGGGAGGGTTTTCAGCAAGGCCTCACTCTGTCACTTTTTTGTTTTGTTTGTATTTGCATGAAGAACCTGCTAATAGACAATAATAAAGATTTCAATACTCTGGAAGATGAGATTGGTCAGCAGAGACTCACAATGGAGGAAGCGAATCACAACACAAGGTGCATCTTCTCTTTGGCTTTTATTGTCGCTCTCCAAGGTTACAAGATATAGGTTTGTCAGCCTTTGCTGATTTCATTTGATTTAAATATGTACTGTAATAATAAAATTGCTATAACGTTTGGTCTTTGTGGTCAGTAATAAATATCTATTTTTACTTAATGTATTTATTCAGCTAGGATGCATTAAATTTATTTGTAAAGAAAGGCATTTACAATGTTACACCGATATTTCAAATAATGCTGTTCATCAACTTTTTGAACTGCCTGAAAAAAATATCAAGCTTTTAACAAAAGGTAGCAAAACTGTTTACAACATTGATAAAAGTAGATATTGAATAATACATACATGCACATATTAGAATGGTTTATGAAGGATAGTGTGACACTGAGGACTAAGTAATTGCTGCTGAAAATTCAGCTTTCCCTTCACAGGAATAATATATATTAAAATAGAAAGAATGGTAATATTTCATAATATTACTATGTATTTTTTTACACACTATGTATGCATTGTTGATCAAATAAATGCAGCCTTGGTGAGCATAAGATATTTCTTACAAAACATTAAACGGTCTTACCAACCCCTAATTTTTTATATATATTTTTTTTTTAAATTATGTTGTCCACTAGGGTGTGTTCTGCCACTGGAGAATGTTCACAAGACACTGGGTCCAAGAAGTCGGGCCCAACTAAAAACCGGAAACCAGAGGTGGCCTTATCGATCAATGTGGGAGTGTTCAGGTAACCCACCCTGTGAACATTCATCTCAGAGATTCTCAGAGCTGCCTGTTGGTCTTCACAACCTTCACTAAGGCCACTAAGGTGCCATGGCAGAGTCTGCCCCACTGAGTCACAGCAAGGAAGCCAAACTGAAGACACTGTGAAAGTGCGGACCAGGAAACCCACCCTGTGAAAAATAAGATTCTTTGGATGCTAATCCAAAACTTAATTTTATGTGGAAATATCATCTTTAATCACTGAGAGTTCTTGAAGCTTGAACACTTTCTTTACCCCTTATATGCAATTCATTACTGGAGCAAATAATTGTACCCAACAAGACAAAGAGATGAGTTTCAGCCTATGTCAGTGGGTTTCCCTGCCTCACTTCTGAGAGTGTGCTTTTTTTTTTCCCACAAGGAGAGGTTTGATGGTAATGGTATTAAATGTTAAAACTGTTGTTTGTTTTTCAACAAAATCATCACAATACTGTATGGATGATATTTTACTCAGATATCCTTAATTTTATGCAGCTTTTTATCATTTATAATGCTTTAATTCACTAAAAAATTAAATTCTGTGATTATAAACTCATATGATCCCAGACTGTAATTTAGGCTGCTATTCAGTCATAATATTCCTCGTTGTCCAGTACAAAAGTCATTATTACTTGTCATTAACTTTCTGCTTCCTTTACAACCAAAGTTAATTGATTTCTCAGAACATGGTGGTTGATTCAGTGAGTCTTGAATCTCTTGATGGTGGTGATCATGTCATATATAATCTGTTTCAGTATCTGTTCCATCTGAGGTAGAAAAATTTATGTTTTAGTCTTTAAACCTGTCTGACCAAGCACCTCTGCCTCCTTTCCCTCGCCCACTGCAGGAAATCAGCTGTGTATGCTGAAATAGTTCAAAGAGAGAGAATGAAATTCTGTTCTAGAACCAAAAAAGCTTTAGCCTTTTACAGCCTTTTAAAAGAGAAAATTAAAAGGCTATAATACTGCATATTTTTGTAACCATAATTGAAAGAAAATAATCTCCTGAATCAGAGACATGGGAATCAGGGATGGATATCCATATTTGCTTTTTTGCTGTTTTTATTGTCTGTTAAGGAGAAAATAGAGACACGGATTTGAACTGACATGGTTCTGAGCACAAAATAGTATTATAAGAAACCATTTCATTTATGAATTGCATGATTAGTAAAATATTGTTTGACTTGTTTCTATTAAATAAGTGATCTTCAGTAGTATTTTTTGTATCTATAAAAGGACAACATGTGCAACGAGCATTGTTGGGTATATAACTGACAAATTAGGTACATCAATGATTTTTTTATTATTTTTTTATCAGTTTATTTTGCATTCATTGTTTCTTTTCATTAAACAAGTATACAGATCATTTATAAAATGTCTTTAGTCTTGTGGCTTTGTTTACTGATTAGCAGATGCAGTGACTAATGCATGACACTGTTCAACAACAACAAAAAAAAAGGTAAACCTTTTTTTTTTTAACCAATATTCATGTAACGTACAAACCCGATTCCGAAAAAATTGGGACACTGTACAAATTGTGAATAAAAACAGAATCCAATGATGTGGAAGAATCAAATTTCAATATTTTATTCAGAATACAACATAGATGACATATCAAATGTTTAAACTGAGAAAATTTATCATTTCATGTATTAAGTAGATTTTAAATTTCATGGCATCAACACTAGGTATTTGAGGAGGAGGGATCTGTGAGCCACCATCTCCGCCTCCGATTGGGCCAAAATGAGCCAGCCGTCGAGGTAATTCAGTATGCAAATTCCCATCTGTCTCAGAGGGGAGAGAGCTGCATCTATGCACTTCGTAAAAGGGCGGGGTGCCAGGAACAGCCCGAACGGAAGGACCGTGTATTGATATGCCACTCCCTCGAAGACAAATCTCAAGAAGCGCCTGTGATGGGGGGCTATCTGGATGTGAATGTTAGCATCTTTCAAATCCAGGGTAAAGAACCAGTCCCCTGGGCGTATTTGCATGAGGATCTGCTTCAAAGTGATCATTCTGAATGAGCAGGATCAGGCTGACTTCTGAGGCGCCAGGTCCAGCACTATCTTGGGCCAGGGTCCCTGCCGCTTCGGAAGGGGGTAGCGCTTAGCAGAGTGCGAATGCGTAGTTTTAACGGGCTGCTGAGTCAGTGCCGGCTTGGGGTGACTCGAGGCAGATGAAGATGAGCACTTGGACAAAAAGGTTGCATAGCCTGGGACGACTTTTGTGCATTGGTGAAGCACTCCGTGAACCCATCCACAGCAGGATGTTGAGGAAGATGGTTTTATCCGCGTCCTTGATCTCCGGCAGATTCAGCCAGAGGTGGCGTTCCAACACCACCAAGCTGGCCATTGAACGTCCAATAGCCTGGGCGGTGGTCTTAGTAGCACGCAGTGCCAGGTCCGTAGCGCTGCGCAGCTCCTTAAATGTGGCCTGGTCGTGCCCCACTTTATCCATGGTGCAGAGGAGCTTGGCCTGGAACACTTGAAGCACAGCCATAGAGTGCAGTGCCGAAGCAGCCTGGCCAGCTGAGGCGTATGCTCGTCCCGTGAGAGCCAAAATCGTCCAGCATGGCTTGGACGGGTGGGCCGCCTTGGACTTCCATCCAATGGTGGCAGGTGGGCACAGGTGTGGTGCCACAGCTTCATCCACTGGAGGGATTTTTTCGTAGCCCTTTTGCCTTGCGCCGTCGACCGCAGTGAGGGCATGAGAGGCAGATGTTCTGAGGCAGGCAGAGTAAGGGGCACGCCATGACTTGGTGAGTTCCTCGTGGACCACAGAGAAGAAGGGTGCAGCCTTCTGGGGAGGAGCCTGGCGGCGTCCCAGCAGGAACCACTTATCTAGGCGGCTGCATGAGGGCTCCTCAGGCGCAGACCACTCCAGCCCGAGTTCCTCGATGGCCTTGGATAGGACACGGATTAGCTCGGTGTCCACTGAAGTCCTAGCTTAGACCGGCTCGGTAGACAGCAAGGGGGCAGGGTCCTGAGTGGAGCCCATCCAATCCTCGGCGTCTGAGGCTGCTATCGACATGCTGTCGTCTAGCTGCTCCTCTTCGGACCCACCGAATGAGACCAGGTCGTTTGTGTCGGACAGGTGAAAACTCTCTCTGAGGAGAGACCAATGCACATGACTTGAGCCGACGTGAGATCGATCTCCTCCGAGCGCTAGGATCCTCTGCCCCACTGTTTCTTCCTCACAGGCTTCAGCGTGGGACTTCCTCAGGCATCGCCCGCACTCAGCCATGGCGTGACATTTGCAACAATGCCGCAAAATTTGCTCTTAGAAATTAGCTCTTTTAGAAGCCTCAGCAGAAGCAGGTGGAAGCGCCGGGGTGCGATCGACACTGCACACAGATTACGAGCGTTGTGCTGACCAGGTGCTGTCAAGCGGCACTGGAGCAGAGCTGCTGGGGAGCGACGAACTGATACGGCTGCCGGAAGAGTTATGACAATCAGGGGCTGCTTGGGGGCGGTGAGCTGAGGCGAAGGGCTGCTTGGGAGCGTCGAGCTGCTTGAGAGCAGAGAGCAGGGAGAAGCGAGCTGGTCAGCGGTGATCTCGGCTGCTCGATCGGCTTCAGGTCTCAGATCCAGCAAAGAGATATCAGTCGTTGCTGAAGGAGAATGAATCAGTTTGCCTGGGTGAGACGGCCACTTATATAGCCCGATGCCCCGCACCTTTTGGCTCGGGCAGGCTTGCTTACAATAGGCTCATTGGTTTATTTCTATCAAACTCCATGAACCAATGGTCATGCAGTTTCACTGCGTGATTGAAAAAGGCGTGTGGTTATAATGCAAGATTTTAATGTTTCAATGTACACATGTATGTCACTTACAAGAAGCAAAGGATTACACAGATCAGCCACAACATTAAAATCAACTATGTAACATCATGTAGGTCCCTCTTGTGCTGCCAAAACAGCTCTGATGTGTTGAGGCATGGACTCCACATGTCCTCTGAACATGTCCTGTGGTATCTGGCACCAATACATTAGCAGCAGGAACACAGAAGGTGTTTGTTCTGACACCTGTCTATCATGGCCAGCATTGTGTTTTTCAGGAATTTGGGCTACAATAGCTCAGCTCTGTGATTGGAGCAGATGGTCTAGCCTTTGCTTCCCAAATCCACTCATATTTCAGAGATGCTCTGACCCAGTCATCTTAACTACTTGGCTCTTGTCAAGTTTATCTTTCAGTTAATCTTTTTGTTTATCCATTTTCCTGCTTCCAACAACTGCAATTCAACCCCTTGACAGGTGCTATTGTAATTATATAATCAATGGCACTCACTTCACTTGTCAATGGCACTCACCCCATTTCCATTTCATTCCATGGTCTGCAGAACCGAAAGCACAAATATCCACTTCCTCTTTTCGGTTCATATAAATAGAAGAGCAACCCCTAGTTTTTCACTAAAACGACAAGGAGAAAATAGTTCTTTTAATTTACTCCATTGTGTGCAACTTGCCCTAACCATGTCTATAATGGACAGAGATCTTGTTCTGGAGGCGCTCTCTACTCTCACAGGAAAAACTTTGAAGCCTCTCACTGGATTAAAGGGATCACTGAATTCTGATCTTGAACTCGATATATACAATTTTATCACAGCTGCCGTATTAAGCCAAAACATCTTGAGATTACTAGGTGTGAGAGATGATGTACTAAGCACTCTCAAGCACACAAGTTTCCGGAAAGAGATGTTTGTGAACATCGATGAATTCTTCGAGCCAAGCTTTGATTGTGATTTCAGAAATTTAAGTGACAAGTCAATATGCATGCGGGGTAATGAGCAATACAAACGCCCATGTGGATGGTACCGTTTTGCTCTTAAAGTCCTGGACAAGTACCCTGATGGAAACACCTGGCTGGGTACGGATGGATGGAGGAGTCACTCAGTGACTGGCGAGTGGCCTGTCTCCTATCATGGAACCAGCATTCAGGGTGCTACAGGTGTCGTCAAATCTCATTACAAAGCAGGTCCTAGACAACAGTATGGGAGAGGAATCTATTCAACATATGACACTGATCAGGCTTTTAGCTACAGCAAGGAATTTACATCCAAAAAGAACGGGAAGAGATACAGAGTCATAATGCAGAACAGGATCAATCCAGTGATGAGGAAACTGTGCGCCAGAAAGAACTACTGGCTGATTGAGATTCCTGACGGCACCTCTGCTGCTAAAGAGAAGGAGATCGTGGAGAAGTCCATTCGTCCTTATGGGATTCTGATAAAGGAGGTGTGAGAGGAGAATTCTATTTTCAAGAAGACTATCATCCTTGTTAATTATCTGGTCATTCTGAACTTAAGTGCTGAATGTGATTATGGGGATAATGATTATTATTGCTGTTAAATTCTACTGTTATTACTGTTTCATAACCTTTTCTTGTGGTGTTTAATGTTGTCTTGATTAAATGTAATGTCATTAATCAAAATATAGATATAGCCTTCAATAAAGACAGAAAATAATCAATAATCAGAATGAATCAATTTCAATCATTGCTACACAGACACAAATATCTGGCTTATGAGTAGTGTGATACTATATATTTTCATTGACTTTTGTCAGCCAAAAATAAATCATGCATGTATTCATGCCACAATAAATATTTAAGTTAATAAAAAAAAAAAAAAAAAAAAAAAAAAAAAACAGAAAATCTCTTCTGTATTCATAACAGAAACAAAGAGGGTAGCTGGTGATATACACAAATGTCTAACTAATTCAGGCCTTGTCAAGGTGACATTTATAATCTGGAAATTTCTCTTTTTCTATTTTTCAAAACTCTTCACATAGTGAGCACAACAGTCTATTTTCACTAAACTGGGGATTATAAAAAACTTTCATTTATTTAGCTTTTTCTTTACAGTTCCATGTCATTTACATTTACAGTTAAATAAGGTGGAACATTATAAGCACCGACTGGATAAGTGATGTCTGTAAAAACACAGATATGGGTGTGTGCACTGCCTTTATGCTTTGCTTTCACATGTAATTTACCTATAAAAATCTATCTAAAAATATTGATCATCTGTCTGATACAGTACAGTACAAGTCAGTGGTGGTGGGGAATGTGCACCAGCGATTTCAGTTAAATGTTTCGTAGATAAGAAACTACTGAGTAACAAGTTGAACAAACTGGGTTTCCTATAAAACCATCTGACTGAAACAACATTTTCAAAAGCACACTGCACAGTTCTTTTGTTCGGTGGAAGTATGCTCTCTAATGCTGTCCTGTCTTGAACTTTCATTTATTTCGCTTTTTTTTTCCATCACCATTTATAAATACATTTCCATGTCATTTACATTTACACTTATATAAGATGGGAACTTATAAGCACCAGATAAGTGATGTCTGTAAAAAAAAAAAAAAAATAAAAAAACAGAGGTGGGTGTGAGTGCTGCCTTTACACTTTCCAATTGGTCAAGGGGAGGATCGTAACAGACTAATGGTTGTTAGTATATGAATGTGCAACAGCAGAAAAAAAAAATGATCTCCAGTCCCAGAATGGCTACAATAACCCAAACAACCACGATAAATTGCAGCAAAAGATAACTTTTTATTTACATAATTCAACAAAAGATAAAAATGAAAGGGTATCAGCTTAAGAAGGGAGCAAGGCCAAAATAAGAACATAAAGCTAACTCTTCCATAACCAACTAACTATGCTACAAAGAAAGAAAAATACAGCAGACTAAGCTAACATGCAGGAGAAAAGAGGTAATGCAAAACAAAAAGGCACCCACCTTCCTACTAACCCAAACAAAGAAAATAAAATACTTGAAAAAATAAAGGTAAATCAATATTTATTTTAGACAACTCTGGTAAACTTCTAATTGACGTCTCTCTTTGAAGTCTCAATCATAGATGTAATCAATGAGACAAAGGACAGAAGCTCAACTTCAGTAGTCTCAACACAAAAGAGGTAAAGATACACCAAATCACCAAACTCAAGGCTTCACAACAACAGCAGGTCTGGAGATGAAGGGGAGACCTCAGCCGTTGCACCCCATCAAGCCTCCACCAACAACTGCTCTGTGGAAAGCTGTAGTTTAAATGCTCCCTCTTCTCTCCCATCATCCAATCACAGCAGAGCTCTAATCAATTACAGCTGTAGACCTGTGGTTATTAGCATAACAGTTAGTTTCTTCAGAGACATCCTCACCATATTAAGAATACACAATCACAAAAAAACAGAACACATTCACAAATCAACAAAATAAAATTATCATACCTGTATTTGAGTCCTTAAGTCGGTTACATTCACACACAGTTCGGTTATTTATGGGTGTGACAACCGCATTCTGTAACTGAACTCACAATGTTACATTTTCAGGACCGCATTCTTGGAACACACACGCTGTGTGAACGGAACAGGACTGGATAACTAGTTGTCTGTCATGTCATACAGTGCAAGAGGGAGCCGCTCTGCCGCACAAACGCATGTCTACCGTGTGTTACGTGTTTTTATGTGTGTTTTACTTGAAAGTTATAGTTTTAGTGAGTATTAGATTAGCAAATTTTTATTTATTAAGTTAGTGCTTCTCAAACCAGTCCTGGGGATCCCCAACCACTGCAATCACTTTTGTATGTCTCCCTCATAGTGGCACACCCAGTGCAAGTCTTGCAGACTGTATATTAATGAGCTTATGTGTTTAATCAGGTGTTAAATGAGGGAGACACAAAATATGCAGTGGTTGGACAGGTTTGAGAAGCACCGGCTTAAATAACAGTGTTATTATTCTCTTTTTATAAACTAATTGATAAAACAGTCATATTAAACAGTATGAATCAGAATATAAATTTTTTTTTGTAGTTTTACTTGTAGTCTGTGTAAGTGTATGTTACGAATTTGAGGAAACCGGGATATTTTATTACTAAAAGATACTGTAAATGCAAACTGAAAGCAAAGAGGATCACCAATAACCCCAATGCTGCGGCGAAAAATAGTGGAGTAATATCAGAAAGGAGTTTCTCAGATAAATATTGCAAAGAGTTTGAAGTTATCATCATCTACAGTGCATAATATCATCCAAAGATTCAGAGAATCTGGAACAATCTCTGTGCGTAAGGGTCAAGGCCGGAAAACCATACTGGATGCTCATGATCTTCGGGCCCTTAGACGGCACTGCATCACATACAGGAATGCTACTGTAATGGAAATCACAACATGGGCTCAGGAATACTTCCAGAAAACATTGTCGGTAAACACAATCCACCATGCCATTCGCCGTTGCCGGCTAAAACTCTATAGGTCAAAAAAGAAGCCATATCTAAACATGATCCAGAAGCGCAGGCGTTTTCTCTGTGCCAAGGCTCATTTAAAATGGACTGTGGCAAAGTGGAAAATTGTTCTATGGTCAGACGAATCAAAATTTGAAGTTCTTTTTGGAAAACTAGGACGCCATGTCATCCGGACTAAAGAGGACAAGGACAACCCAAGTTGTTATCAGCGCTCAGTTCAGAAGCTGCATCTCTGATGGTATGGGGTTGCATGAGTGCATGTGGCATGGGCAGCTTACACATCTGGAAAGGCACCATCAATGCTGAAAGGTATATCCAAGTTCTAAAACAACATATGCTCCCATCCAGACGCTGTCTCTTTCAGGGAAGGCCTTGCATTTTCCAACATGACAATGCCAGACCACATACTGCACCAATTACAACATCATGGCTGCGTAGAAGAAGGATCCGGGTACTGAAATGACCAGCCTGCAGTCCAGATCTTTCACCCATAGAAAACATTTGGTGCATCATAAAGAGGAAGATGTGACAAAGAACACCTGAAACAGTTGAGCAACTAGATGCCTGTATTAGACAAGAATGGGACAACATTCCTATTCCTAAACTTGAGCAACTTGTCTCCTCAGTCCCCAGACGTTTGCAGACTGTTATAAAAAGAAGAGGGGATGCCACACAGTGGTAAACATGGCCTTGAGAACTTTTTTGAGATGTGTTGATGCCATGAAATTTAAAATCAACTTATTTTTCCCTTAAAATGATACACTTTCTCAGTTTAAACATTTGATATGTCATCTATGTTGTATTCTGAATAAAATATTTGAAATTTGAAACTTCCACATCATTGCATTCTGTTTTTATTCACAATTTGTACAGTGTCCCAACTTTTTTGGAATCGGGTTTGTAAATGACCCACAGTTTAGCCCGCATAGACTGTGATTGTGCTCACTGTGTGAAGAGTTTTGAAAAAGTGAACTAAGTGTTGCGAAATTGGTTCCAAGCTATTATTTTTTTAAAAAGTCTGAAGTGAAACAAGAAGAATGTTGTTTATTGCAGACAATGAACTATACAGAGGAATGATGTACTATGAAATTGAAGAAAAGAAAAAAAGTCCACTACCTTGAAGTTTCACTTCAAGTTTCCACATCATTGTGAACAAGCAGAAAGACTTTTGACTTTTTCCAGTTTTTTAGGCAAATCAGCATAATGTCTACAGTGGACAGAGAAGTTATTCTGGAGGTGCTGTCTGCTCTCCTTGAAACAACTGTGAAGCCTTACAATGGATTAAAAAAAAAGAGTAATCCTGATGAGCTCAGTATATTTTTAATTTGCTGCCAGTAGCCTTTAGCAAACATGTTGCAGATCTATCAACAAATATACATTCAGGCCAAGATATAGGGGGAGGATTTATATCAAATGAATGTAAGGAAATGTTTGTGAATGTGGTTGAACTCTTGCACCCACACTTTGATAAGGATTTTAAAAACATAAAAGACAACTTCATCTGCATGGGGGGTGGTGAGAAATACAACACCCATGTGGTTGGTTCCATATTGCTCTTAATGACCTGTACAAGTACCCTGATGCAAACGTTTTTTTCTCAGCCATATATGACATAGATTATGTATCCTCAATGGTAAAAATGGTTATGATATAAAATCAATATACTGAAATAATAAAAGATGAAAATAGCTATTTATGATTATTTTGTATCAGAACAAGAAAAAAAAACATTTCCATACAGTCAACATATGAAAAAGTCTGTCTGATTACTGCAGTCTGTTTCATATGTCATTTTTCAAGTTATTATGTAAGAGTTTAGTTTTCTTGATTAAATGTAATATCTAGACAGTCTGTAACACCCTCCAGGGAAATTCTAAATGTAGTTAACTTACTTATTATAACTCATTTTTAATGACTGCTGTGTAAACACAAAAGTGTAAAAACTTTTTAATTTGCTTCATTGTGTATAATTGGAACTTGTTTTTTGTATCCTTTTGAACATTGTCTAAAATGAAATATGTTTCCTACATTTTAACAAGATTTTTAAAACTGAAAACTGTGTTATCTCACAGAATGAGACTTTTTATTCAGGCAGTGTTAAGAGATTACTCTTAGTGCTTATCTCAGTCACTGCTGTTATTCAGTTTCTTATGAATCTGTCATATATAGATTAATTGAAAGGTACACAAGTAAACAGGTAGACAGATAAACCCAGTGCTAGTTAGAGAAACAGACTAGAAATTAGAAAGAACAGGTCTAGCTGTGTCTGAAATTTTATATTTAAAAAATTCATTAACATGTGACAAAATATTTTAACACTATTGTCACACAACTAAAAAATGTAGCTAGCCCCGAAAATTGTTTTTAGTGTACACAATTACTCTGCTTTAAAAAAATAAAAATAAAAAAATAATATATATATATATATATATATATATATATATATATATATATATATATATATATATATATATATATATATATATATATATATATATATACATACATACATTAGAAACCATCTATAAAAAAATAAAATAAATATTAATACAAAATAAAAGGATCTGTTCTGTCAAAGAGTATTTTAATAAGTGGATTTTACTTGTACTGTGTGCAGGAAGTAACACATCATCCCTGAGGTTTCAGAAACCATGTCATTTTAAAACCAACACACAATTTCTGAAAATATGTAGACAATTTGGCTGGAATGGAAATATCTGTACTTTCATTTACCATCATGTAATGTGTTTAAATATGTTTCAGTATAAATCATGTTGAACCTTGCCAGGTTGAAAAATCATACATCCCCCTCTGTTTAGAGTATATTGCATCTCTTTTCTGAAGAATTTAACATGTGACTGCAGGCTACTGTATAAAACTGAATTTTAAACATGTTTTTTAATCCATTTGATATGATCATAAGATCTCTGTTTGCTATGGCAAAAAACAAAACAAAAAAAACAACAACTCTAAACACTCATTTTATAACATTTTTGATAGGTTAAATAACACATCATACTTGTGGAGAAATGCCATTTTATCATTATGCCATGAAGGTAATTGGCTATACTGAGCAAAAGGAGCTATGATTGTGTAAAACCATGTAACACTTTCATTACCTTGTTCTAGAACAAAAATTCACTGAATGGAAAATGCTGATGAACATGCTATTACGAACATGGAAGTACAACAAACTCTCAAACCCCAATCCATCTATTTTTTTTTTTTTTTTTTTTTTTTAAAGAAGTTGTTGGTGGTTGCTTTATTTATAACATCCATCTTTTAATCATACAATATAGGCTAATATTATAATATTCAGCAGAGGACTACAGCTAAATAGTACTGGGTTTATTCAAAATGTGAAATTAAAACTATATTGTGTTAAATATTCCAGACATCTGATTTATTTCAAAAGTAACCACTCCCTGGTTGACACAAGGGAGTCCATTTATAGCTGACCAAGAGCTTTTAAAATTTCCAAATAATTTTGAACAAGCAGATTTTCCAGTTTGTAGGGGGAAATCAGCACCATGTATACTTAATATACTTAATAATATACATAATTTTCTGTCAGTTGCTTTGTGCAAATATTTAAAGGCCTATCAACTGCTACATTTTCAAATCAAGCGAAAGTGGCAAGTTTCATCTCAGGTGTAGCCTACGTCAGGAGATGTTTGTGGGCATGGATGAATTCTTCAACCCACGCTTTGATTTTGATTTCACAAACACAGGAGACAGCTCCAATTGCATGCACCGGAGTGAGCCATTCAAACGGCCATGTGGATGGTATCGTTTTGCTCTCAAAATAACGTTACAAATTCCAGGCTGGAGACCCAGTGAGTGAATGTTTAAAAAAACATTGTAGGAACTAGATGTAGTTTAAAATATAAATAAACTAGTGAGCTGGAGTGTGATTTATTGATGGAACAGGAAGGAATACTAAAATGAGAGAGAGAGAGAGAGAGAGAGAGAGAGAGAGAGAGAGAGAGAGACAGAAACAACAACAACAAAAAATCACCAATAATAAATTGGCTTCTAAATCCTCTTAAATAGATGCACCTTTCTTAAATATTTCATTAATGCTTTATATACTTTATAACTTTCCAATCTATTATTCAGCAGTTTTTTTAAGTGTAATATTTCCTGTACTCATTTCTTTTAACTCTTCCACCAGAATTATCCTTTCATTTTGATAAGCAGTTCCATATATTAATACATGCTCTACAGTTTCTGCTAATCCACATAGACTCCAATTCCCAGACTTGGGTTGGTTTATTCTAGGGAATAATTAAGAGCTGTATGACCAAGACGAAGTCTGTTAATAATTGAGTCTTCTCTTCTTCTGCCACAACTTCCTCTTTCACCACCAATTTTATTTTTTGAATCTGATAAAGATGTCTTCCTCTTTCCTCCTCATTCCATTGTACTTGCCAGTTGCCTTTTACAGCTGTTCTAAATTATAGCCTTGACTTCTTCTTTACAAAGTGGAATATTAAGTTCTATAGAAGATAATTTTAGCGCCTCCTTTGCTAAATGACCCACTTACTAATTTTTACTGTGACAAAATGGAGACGTTATTGGACTCGCAGCACCAGTGTGAGGAGAAGTGGTCATGATATAAACTAAATAATATGAGTTAATCTAACCTGATATTTTACATTCGTCAAAACAAATGTCTTAGTTGAGCTCTTAATGAAAAATATTTATATTTTTCAATGTTTTGAACTAAAAAATTACTTGAAAAATAAAACAAATAATGGTAAATTAAATTGAAAGACAAATTATTAATTGGATGAAGTACTGCTTGAAAAACTTTTTTCAGTATTGTATAGCTTTTACTTGTAGTCTGTTTATGTATGTTACAAATTTGAGGAAACTGGGATATTTTATTACTAAAAGATACTGTTAATGCAAACTGAAAGAAAAAGTAAGTTAATATATGTCACAACACCTGGGTGTGGTGCACACTGGTTTTACTGATAATCCACAACAGCTGTGATCTCTTGACAAGCTGAGCACCTGATTTCTGTGAAGGAGATGACATATGCACATCCTGCATTCTCTGAAGTCACAGCTAAATTGTAATTTGAATGGTAAAAGACTATAAAATGAGCATAAAAAGACTAATTGGTTAACAGTATATTATACAATGAAAAACTAATATAGCCTATCTATTTGGATGCTTAATGTACTTTTTAAAAAAGGAGGCAATTCTATTCCTAATAAGAACATTTATTATTGTCAGCCATTTTAAACATTGTAAATACACAGTTTAAACATTAACACTGCACCGTGCTTACATCCATCTAAATAAAAAACTTCAATAATTAAATTAAAATATATTGTACCTTTACCATTTGAATAAAACTGTACTATAATTAAATGTGACAAAAAAATATTGTACTGTATTCCTGTGGCTCAGTGGTAGAGCATTGCATTAGCAGCGCAAAAGGTTGTGGGTTTGATTCCCAGAGAACACATGTTAGGTAAAAAAAATTATAAAAGTAAAGAAATGTTGCTTTTGGTAAATGTACTTAACATTTAAGTACAGTTCAGTTTTTATTTAACTATTAAGTACAATACATTTCCATTCAATGTTTAAGTACAGTTTTTTAACATTTAAGTTCAGTACAGTTTTTAAAATTTAAGTAAAAAAGTAGGCTACTTGATAAAAAAAAGTAACAGTCTGTATGTAGCTGCAAGTAACAATAATTTATTCAGTGATTCCTCTGCGTACCACTAGAGAGAGCTCGCGTACCATTGGGAACCACTGGTTTAGAAAATAGGAAAATACTTCCTTTAACTTATTTTGAGAAAATTTTATGAATCGGGCCCCAGATAACCCAAAGTTAACAAACATCCCGTTGATACCCATTAGTCAGTTTGTCTCTCCTGTGTTTGAAGAAAACTGTAACCAGGTATGAAGAGGATGACTACTATATTTGTTAATAAACTGCACCAAAAACACTTGCAAACCCACGCAATGAACATATTATTTGAGCCAAATGCAAAATACTGGCAGTGATTTCCTCTTGCATTGTCCCTCTTGCATTATCAGCACATATTTTTCCTGTTTAGCACTGTAAAGCTGCTTTAACACAATCTGTGTTGTATAACAAGCTATATAGGTGACTTGTCATGATTTACAGGAAACAGTATACAGTTCTATCAGTGCTTGATATGAGAATATGAAACTCTCCACACCCTCTTTTGCAGTGTTTTTATTTTATATAGAAATACCACATTTTTAATGGCATTCTAAACCATCCCAAAAATGTTATCACTGTTTTTTTTTTTAACTGAAATTATTTTTTAACCCTTCACACTTGTGTACTCCTATTTGCTTTTATTTTTAAACATCTAAATGAGCTTATTCCTTATTCTCTGGAACTCGATGTGGACTAGATAATTTATTTCTGTTTTTGTTGTTACACTAAGGGTGTGGTTGAAGAGCATGATTTTAATGTTTCAGTGTACACATATGTACACATTATGTCACTTACAAGAAGCAAAGGATTACACTGGTCAGCCACAACATTAAAACCACCTACCTAATATCATGTAGGTCCCTCTCATGCTGCCAAAACAGCTCTGATGTGTTGAGGCATGGACTCCACATGTCCTCTTGGTATCTGGCACCAAGACATTAGCAGCAGGAACACAGGAAGCTGTTTGTTCTGACACCTGTCTATCATGGCCAGCATTGTGTTCTTCGGGAATTTGGGCTACAATAGCGCAGCTCTGTGATTGGAGCAGATGGTCTAGCCTGTGCTCTGACCCAGTCATCTTTCCATAACTACTCAGCCCTTGTCAAGTCATTCTTTTCATTAATCTTTTTGCTTATCCATTTTCCTGCTTCCAACAACTGAAATTCAAGAACTGACTGTTCACTTGCTGCCTAATACAGGTGCTTCTCAATAAATTAGAATGTTGTGGAAAAGGTCATTTATTTATTCAACTCAAACTGTGAAACTCATGTATTAAATAAATTCAATGCACACAGACTGAAGTAGTTTAATTCTTTGGTTCTTTTAATTGTGATGATTTTGGCTCACATTTAACAAAAACCCTCAACAAATTAGAATATGGTGACATGCCAATCAGCTAATCAACTCAAAACACCTGCAAAGATTTCCTGAGCCTTCAGAATGGTCTCTCAGTTTGGTTCACTAGACTACACAATCATGGGGAAGACTGCTGATCTGACAGTTGTCCAGAAGACAATCACTGATACCCTTCACAAGGAGGGTAAGCCACAAACATTCATTGCCAAAGAAGCTGGCTGTTCACAGAGTGCTTTATCCAAGCATGTTAACAGAAAGTTGAGTGGAAGGAAAAAGTGTGGAATTCAGGTCTGCAGCCTTATGAGGATTGTCAAGCAAAATCGATTCAAGAATTTGAGTGAACTTCACAAGGAATGCACTGAGGCTGGGGTCAAGGCATCAAGAGACACCACACACAGACGTGTCAAGGAATTTGGCTGCAGTTGTTGTATTCCTCTTGTTAAGCCACTCCTGAGGCGTCTTACCTGGGCTAAGGAGAAAAAGAACTGGACTGTTGCCCAGTGGTCCAAAGTCTTCTTTTCAGATGAGAGCAAGTTTTGTATTTCATTTGGAAACCAAGGTCCTAGAGCAGGGTTCCTCAAATCTTGCCCTGGAGGGCCAAAGCGCTGCAGAGTTTAGCTCCAACCCTGGAGCTCACCTACCTCTCCAAACTCACCTACCTCTGATTTTCTTATGATCCTGAAGACACTGATTAGCATGCTCAAGTGTGTTTGATTAGGGTCAGAGCTAAACTCTGCAGGAAAGTGGATCTGGTGGGCCAGATTTGAGGATCCCTGTCCTAGAGTCTGGAGGAAGGGTGGAGAAGCTCATAGCCCAAGTTGATTTAAGTCCAGTGTTAAGTTTCCACAGTCTGTGATGATTTGGGGTGCAATGTCATCTGCTGGTGTTGGCCCATTGTGTTTTTTGTAAACCAAAGTCACTGCACCCATTTACCAAGAAATTTTGGAGCACTTCATGCTTCTTACTGCTGACCAGCTTTTTGAAGATGCTGATTTCATTTTCCAGCAGGATTTGGCACCTGCCCACACTGCCAAAAGCACCAAAAGTTGGTTAAATGACCATGGTGTTGGTGTGCTTGACTGGCCAGCAAACTCACCAGACCTGAACCCCATAGAGAATTTATGGGGTATTGTCAAGAGGAAAATGAGAAACAAGAGACCAAAAAATGCAGATGAGCTGAAGGCCACTGTCAAAGAAACCTGGGCTTCCATACCACCTCAGCAGTGCCACAAACTGATCACCTCCATGCCAAGACGAACTGAGGCAGTAATTAAAGCAAAAGGAGCCCCTACCAAGTATTGAGTACATGTACAGTAAATGAACATACTTTCCAGAAGGCCAACAATTCACTAAAAATGTTTTTTTTTTTTGGTCTTATGAAGTATTCTAATTTGCTGAGATAGTGAATTGGTGGGTTTTTGTTAAATGTGAGACAAAATCATCACAATTAAAAGAACCAAAGACTTCAGTCTGTGTGCATTGAATTTATTTAATACACAAGTTTCACAAGTTGCGTTGAACCGCTGAAATAAATGAACTTTTCCATAACATTCTAATTTATTGAGAAGCACCTGTATATCCCACCCCTTAACAGGTGCCATTGTAATTATATAATCAATGGCACTCACTTCACTTGTCACTTGTTTTAATAAACCAGCAGAGCCGAGAGAGCGAGAAGGTATGGTCAGAGTAACCAGATCAGAGATGTAATTTGGGGACAACTCATGAACTGCTTTATAGGTCAGAATAATTTAAAATCAATACTTGACTGAACTTGGAGTGTCATCTGCGTAACAATGATAGCCCAGACCATAATTCTGGATAATCTGGCCAAGAGAAATTGAAATTGATGTTAGCCAATGTGTTTTGTAAAGAGTTTACACTAGCATAGTTGAGAGTTTTTTTGAGAGTTATAACATAAAGGCTGGGTTTGGACAAATAACATCTGCAAATAAAGTAAAACTAAATAGGATTGAGGACAGCAGGTAAAATTGTGGGCTCCAAGTTACACTCAACAGATCAATTATATGATATCACCGATTACATAAAAGCATTTGTTAGAAGTTGAGACATAATTAACCCCCTTATTTATGACTTTGAAAGTACCATCTGGTCAACATTACAGGATACCAAAAGCAATCAAATCAATATATATAAACAAGCATTTGTACCTTATGCTATAGGCCTTCTGAATCAAGGGTAGGGATGGGAGTGATGAGGGCTAGTATGTATTGGTTTGAACCAAGCGGCAACCTACTGCTGTCTCTCGTGAGGGCAACAAGGAAGTGAATAAAACTGCAATTCATAGACTCCCCATGTTAAAATTGCCAACTTTACAGCAGAAAAAAACATGTTTACAGCCTGGTTCAGAAAATGAGTTTGGTCTATATAGCTAATTTTGCCCTTCATGACAACTCTGAGGGGGGTGAATTGTTTTTTATAACTCATCCGTTTAAATTATATTAAGCCTTAAAGTTCTGCATAATTAAGGGCGTGGCCACTTGAGTGACAGGTGGATTGCCACTGCTGACACTGCCGTAGAGCTAGGTGGGCATGGTTTCAGCAACCAACTCTCGCCTCTTGCCCATTTTCGATTATCCTGGAGAGTCGCGCGGTGACGCGCTGCCAGGATGGCGACGGCCCGCTCTGCATACTTTGAGCTTCAAAAACGCTCTTCAGGAGTCTACGGGTGACGTCACGGACACTACGTCCATGTTTTTATACAGTCTATGGTTTGAACATTGTCCTTTTGTGTATGATGTGGAAGTACTGTTATTATTTTATGTACAGTAAGACGACTAATTTTCAGCAAAGGTTGGGTTATAAAGTTTAATTACATTAACTAAACTAAATCTATATTCTTGCACCCTGACGTGTTCTTTAGAAATAAGAATCCATTGGAAACTTGATTGTCATTTTTTTTTGCATAAATTCATTGCATTCCATGCACAAATATCTACTTCCTCTTTTTGATCCATACAAATAGAAGAGCAACCCTCAGTTTGTCACCAAAACGATGAGCAGAAAACAGTTCTTTAGATTTACTCTGTTGTGTGCAACTTGCCTGAACCGTGTCTACAACACATGTCTACAAACTGAGGGTTGCTCTTTTACTCACTAATACATCCGTGGTTGAACAGTTGATTATGAACTCAAACTCCTCTACCTGTCAATTAGATCCTATTCCAACATACATACTCAAAAACTTCCTGCCTTCTCTCATTATATCTATCACCCACATGATAAATTGTTCTCTATTGACTGGTTATGTACCGCCGGAACTGAAAATAGCTAGGATCACCCCCGTACTTAAAAGACCTGGCCTTGACAACAAAGTTTTAAATAACTTCAGACCAATTTCTAATCTTAGTTTTTTATCTAAAATCCTAGAAAAGCTGGTTGCTAAACAATTACAGACTCACTTAGACAAAAAAAATCTATATTATCCATTTCAGTCCTGATTTCGCCCTCTCCATAGTACAGAAACTGCCCTTTTAAGAGTAGTGAATGACCTCCTCCTCGCCTCTGATTCAGATGCCCTTAGCCTTCTGGTTCTATTAGACCTGAGTGCAGCTTTTGATACAGTTTGCCATTCTATACTGTTATCTTGTTTGTCAGAGATCGGCATTACTGACACTGTCTTACAGTGGCTAGGTTTGTATCTCTCAGATAGGCAGCAGTTTATTAGCAATGATAAATCCAAATCTCATTCAGTCATTTTTTCTCGAGGAGTGGCTCAAGGTTCGGTCCTTGGTCCACTCCTATTCTTAATTTATATGCTTCCTCTGGGTCAGATCATTGGGCACCGTGGTCTAAATTTCCACAGTTATGCCGATGATACACAAATATATTTTACCGTATAGCCCAATTCTGTTTTTCCCCCATCTTCATTACACCTTGGCTACATGATCTCAAAGTATGGATGGTCCAAAACTTCTTAAAGTTAAATACTGATAAAACTGAATCTTTGTTAGTTGGCCCTAAATCCCTAGTCTCCTCCTAATCTGATATAGTTATAGTCCATCCCTCTCCCACTATACACAATCTTGGTATAATGTTTGATTCTAGTCTACATTTTGAATCCCATATCAATCAGCTTGTGAAATCCTGTTTATTTCACCTTCATAATATTGTCCGTCTACGACCTTATTTAAATATCAAAGATGCTGAAACTGTTGTCCATGTGTTTATTATGTCATGGTTGGATTATTGTAACTCCGTGTTTTATGGCCTGCCCAACAAAGTCCTGAATCGCTTGCAGCTAATCCAAAATTCAGCTGCTCATGTTCTAACATTTACCAAAAAATCAGCCCACATTACTCCAGTTTTACAGCAATTACATTTGCTTCCTGTCACACACCATATTCAGTTTAAGATTCTTGTTTTAGTTTTCAAGGCCGTCATGAATTAGCACCTTCAGAATAAATTCTCCCCCATGTCCCTGCCCGTACTTTGAGATCTAGTTCTGAAAATTTGCTTGCAGTACCCAAATTCCGGCTGACTAGTGTGGGTGGTAGGGCTTTCTGCGTTTCTGCTGCCAAGTTCTGGAATGAACTACCGCAAGGACTCTGTGTTATTTCCTCACTCCAGACCTTTAAAACTGCTCTCTTATTTACACTTATTTACAATATGTTTTCTTATTTGATTGCTTGCCCTAAATGTTCTGCTTTGTTTGTTTTGTAACTCAACTGTATAGTACATATTATGACATCTCTGTCTGCTGCTTGGTTGTTCATGTTGTATACTATCTGTGTACACTTGTATTATTCTGTTTTCTTGTTTCTATTTACCTTATGTAAAGTGTCCTTGGGTATTTGAAAGGTGCTATGTAAATAAAACATTATTATTATTATTATTATTACAATGGAAAGAGATCATGTTCTGGAGGGGCTCTCTACTCTCACAAGAACAACTTTGAAGCCTCTCACTGGATTAAAGGGATCACTGAATTCTGAAGTCGAACTCTGAACTTGAACTCGATATATACAATTTTATCACAGCTGCAATATTAGGCCAAGACATCTTGAGATTACTAGGTGCGAGAGGTGATGTACTAAACACTCTTGAGCAAATGAGTTTACGCAATGAGATGTTTGTGAACATGGATGAATTCTTCGAACCATGCTTTGATTGTGATTTCACACATTTATGGCTTTTAGTCTGTGTATGTGTATGTTCCGAATTTGAGGAAACTGGGATATTTTATTACTAAAAGATACTGTTAATGCAAACTGAATGCAAAAGTAAGTTAATGTATGTCACAACACCTGGGTGTGGTGCACACTGGTTTTACTGATAATCCACAATAGTTGTGATCTCTTGACAAGCTGAGCACCTGATTTCTGTGAAGGAGTTGACATATAGGCACTTCCTGCATTCTCTGAAGTCACAGCTAAATTGTAATTTGAATGGTAAAAGACTATAAAAATGAGCGTAAAAAGACTATAAAAACCTGTTCATTGGTTAACAGTATGTTACTATATACAATGAAAAACTAATATATCTATTGGGATGCTTAATGTACTTTTACAGTATAATAATGTTAATTGTATAGATTTGGAAGTAAAAAGAAAGTCATCTGATAATTTACAATGAAAAAATATACATTGACATTCCCAGAATTCCATGTGTGATACTTCACATTTTTTCTAAGTTAGCAGTTATGTATATTAGCACTTATGTTCTTTAATTTGTGTATATTACATTATATGAGTGTTGTGTGTTACTTTGATGGTGTTTTGTATTTGTGTGTATGACACTGCGCACCTTCTGTACAGTATTAGTATTTATTTCAGATTTTAGTAAAGCTACTTGTGATGAACTTTGATTCTTCATGTGTCTTTACTGTAGTCTTAACTGTAGAAATATACACTGCAAAAAACCTTTTGATTTTACTAAATATTTTTTAAAGCAAATGTATTTTGTGCCAAAGCAATAATAAATGATCCACAGTTTAGCCCACATAGACTGCGGTTGTGCTCACTGTGTGATTGAGGAATAAAGTGTTGAGGGACTTGGTACAAGCAATTAAAAAAAAAAAAACTGTAAAGTGAAGCAAAAGAATGTTGTTTATTGCAGACAATTGAACTTTGCAGAGAATGATGTACTGCAAAATTGAAAGCAAAAAAAAAAAGACCACTCCCTGTTTGTCACAACGGAGATCATATTTATAGCAGAGCAAGTTTCTAAGTTTCATTTCAAGTTTCCACATCATTGTAAACAAGCAGAAAGACTTTTGACTTCTAGTTTGTTGAGGCAAATCGGCGTAATGTCTACAGTGGACAGAGAAATTGTTTTGGAGGCGCTGTCTGCCCTCCTCCAAACTACTGTGAAGCCATACAATGAATTAAATGGAAAGCTGGAGCCTACTGAGCTCAATATACTTAATTTTCTGCAAGCAGCCTTTGGCAAACTTTTTGCAGATCTATCTTATTCACTTTCGCAGCCAGCGGCAGAGGCAAGTTTCATCTCAGATGTACGTCAGGAGATGTTTGTGGACATGGATGAATTCTTCAACCCACGCTTTGATTTTGACTTCACAAACACAAGTGACAACTCCATCTGCATGCGGGGTGGTGAGAAATACAAACGCCCATGTGGATGGTACCGTGTTGCTCTTAATGTCCTGAACAAGTACCCTGATGGAAACGCCTGGCTGGGTCCGGATGGATGGAGGAGTCACTCAGTGACTGGCGAGTGGCCTGTCTCCTATCATGGAACCAGTGTTGAGGGTGCTACAGGTGTCGTCAAATCTCATTACAAAGCAGGTCCTAGACAACTGTACGGGAGAGGAATCTATTCAACATATGACATCGATCAGGCTTCTGGCTACAGCAAGGAATTTACATCCAAAAAGAATGGCAAAAGATACAGAGTCCTGATGCAGAACAGGATCAATCCAGTGATGAGGAAAGTGTGTGCCAGAAAGGACTACTGGCTGATTGAGATTCCTGACGGCACCTCTGCTGCTAAAGAGAAGGAGATCGTGGAGAAGTCCATTCGTCCTTATGGGATTCTGATAAAGGAGGTGTGAGAGAAGAATCAGAACCAGCTGACTGCCTCCACGTTAATGTTACTCGGATCGTCATGATGATAATTATTATTGTTGATTTCTATTGAAGACATATGGTGAAAAGAATTGACTTGTTTTTGATTTATTGTGCTTTTTCTCAGCCATAAATGAAATAGATTATGTATCCCCAATGGTAAAAACGGTTATGATATAAAATCATATCTCATTTTTCAAGTTATAATGTAAGAGTTTAGTTTTCTTGATTAAATGTAATATCTAGACGGTATGTAACACCCTCCAGGAAAATTCTAAATGTAGTTGATAACTCGTTTTTAATAACTGCTGTGTAACCTCAAAAGTGTAAAAACGTTTAATTTGCTTCATTGTGTATAATTGGAACTTGATTTTTGTGTCCTTTTGAACTTGTCTAAAATGAAACATGTTTCCTATATTTTAACAAAAGTTTTAAAAATAAAAGTGTTTTCTCACAGAATGAGACTTTATTCAGGCAGTGCTAAGAGATTGCTCTTAGTGCTTATCTCAGTCACTGCTGTTATTCTGTTTCTTATGAATCTGTCATATATAGATTAATTGAAAGGTACACAAGTAAACAGGTAGACAGATAAACCCAGTGCCAGATAGAGAAACAGACCAGAAAGTAGAAAGAACAGTTCTTGGGTTTATAGCTGTGTCTGAAATTTTAAACGGATCCTATTATGCTTTTTCAACTTTAGTTTGTCTGTAATGTTGCTGTTTGAGCACAAAAAAGATCTGCAAAGTTACAAAGCTCAAAGTCCACTTCAAAAGGAGATATATTATATAACAGAAATCACTTTTCAAAAACTACAATGAATGACTCGTTGGGACTACAACGCATATTTTCCGGGATTTGTGATATATATAAAAAATAATGCTTTTTAAAAGATCATGATTAATCTGTTAATTTTCTATGGAAATATTATGTGATATAGAGGATAAGGGTTGGTAGCCTGTGCTCATTAATTTTAATATATGGCATTTAAAGTAGTTTTAAACGTTGCCCTAACAATATCTAAATGACTGTTTGATATACAACATTGTCCAGGTGGCATACTAACACTTGCAGATGTGCCCAAGACACAGGATGTATAAAGTTTTATTTATTTTTCTTCTTCTTGAGGTCTACTTAGAAAATGTGCACCAAAAACTCTCACAGATACAACTGAAGGAGTGGATCGCAGATCTACAATGGACTTCATAATAATTTAATTATAACATTTCTTGAATAATTATTCATCAAAGTTACATTTGTGCATGTTAGAGAATAAGTTGAATATGGCTTTTGTGTGCCTTTTTACTCTCTAAGAAGCTGCTCTCATTGTGTGTGTGACCATGCCGATAAGGTTTAAGTAAGATAAGTGTTTCTCTGTGTATGTGTGTTAGTATCTGTCTGTACAGGGAGAAGCTCAGACAGTCCCAGGACCAATGTCCAGCGTATCAGATATACGTCTATCAGAGAGATGTATTGCATCTGACCTCTGATCAGAAGTGCTTTAAGCTTGCGTCCATATGTTGAAATTATCTAAGTTTATCAAGGTTTTAGAAACAATCAGAATTTTGATGACTTATGCATTGACACAATTAGCAGTCTCTGTCGGGGTATAATTTTTGCTGTTTTTGAATTGTAAAGCAAAGCGGCATACGAACTCCATCGCAAGTGTTGAAGCTGACTTCTGCTGATGAAACTGCAAACTATGTTCTTCAGTAAATTTTCTTTAATTTATCACATCTCTGACTTCTGGTCTTTGTTCATCATTCCTGGTCCTTGGATTTTAACTGTAAATTCCCCTACACAATGAACATACACCGTTTGAACAAATGCTAAATATCTGTAGTAATTTACAGGAAACAGATCTGAAGAATGTAGAATGAAACACTAAAAGTGAAGTATACAGTTGTTATTGTGCATGTTCAGAATATTAAACAAGTCTTCAATCTTTTTTTTCTTAGTCATTTTTAAAAGATATTTCTTATTTTTAATACATTAGAAAACATCTATAAAAAATAAATAAATAAACAAATAAAATACAGGATAAAAGGATCTGTTCTGTCAAAGATTATTTTAATAGGTGGATTCTACTCGTGCTGTGTGCAGGAAGTAGCACATCCTCCCTGAGGTTTCATAAGCAGTGTTATTTGTAAAACCAACACACATTCTAAAAAATATGTAGATAATTTGGCTGGAATGGAAATATCTGTACTTTCATTTACCATCACGTAATGTGTTTAAATCTGCATCATTGTAAATCATGTTGAACCTTGCCCACGTTGAGAAATCATCTCTTTTCTGAAGAATTTAACATGTGACTGCAGGTTACTGTATAATACTTTGAATATTAAACTGAATATTAAACATGTTTTTAAATCTATTTTATATGATCACAAAATCTCTGTTTGCTGAGGCAAAAAAAGGCTCTAAAAACTCATTTTATAGGCTAACATTTTTGATAGATTAAACAAGACATTATACTTGTGAGAAATGCCATTTTATTGTCTTGTCATGAAGGATATTGGTTATACAGAGCAAAAGGGGCTATGCTTTTGTAAAACCATGTAACACTTTCATTACCTTGTTCTAGAACAAACATTCACTGAATGGAAAATGCTGATGAACATGCTATTGTCTGGAAGTACACCACACTCTCAAACCCCAAACCATCTATTTTAATTTTTATTTTTTTAAAGAAGTTGTTGGTTTTATGCTTTAACATCCACATTTTAATCATACAATATAGGCTAATATTATAATAATCAGCAAAGGACTACAGCTAAACAGCGCTGGGTTAATTCAAAAAGTGAAACTAAAAGTAGTTATTGTGTTAAATATTCCAGACATCTGATTTATTTCAAAAGTAACCACTCCCTGTTTGTCATAAGGGAGTCCATTGATAGCGGATGAAGAGCATTTCAAATTTCCAAATCAGTTTGAACAAGCAGATAGACTTTGTTTTTTTCCAGTTTGTAGGGGCAAATCAGCACAATGTATACTTAATATACTTTACAGGCAAATATTTAAAGGCTTATCAACTGTTACAGTACATTTTCAAATCAAGTGAAAGTGGCAAGTTTAATCTGGGCAGGGATGAATTCTTCGACCCACGCTTTGATTTTGATTTCACAATCACAGAGATAGCTCCAATTGTATTTGGCATAATGAGCCATTCAAACGGCCATGTGGATGGTAGCCTATGGTTTTTCTCTTAAGTAACTTTACGTTACTAATCTATATATGTTACTTATACATTACTAATAAGCTACTTGAGGCTTCTGGAGTCATTTTTGTGAATAAATTTTACTTTTGCATCTGAAAAGTGACGTAACGAGAGGGAAACCAATGGATTGCAATGACAGTTCAGACGCTGAGGACATTATAAATGTTTATTCATACTCGTATAACGTACCACAGCCATACAATTATGAGCCTGCTATGTGGCCAAGAGAGCAGGGACAGCCCAGGATTATTTTAATAATTAAAGTTTATCCGTGCCATTGATCCTTGTGACCACAAACTCAACAACGAATAACTTTACTAAGAGGTATTTGTGCCCTGGACAAGTATCCTGATGGAAATGCCAACGTCCTGATGGAAGACGTTTATTAGTGAGTAATACATTTAAAAATAGTATCCAGATTGATACTCAGCTCTAAGGAATTAATTACTGGAAGGCATTATAGCCTGCACAATGTAATGCTACTGTAGCTGGCATAAGCACTTGCAACGACGTAATCAGTATTTTTATTATTATTATTATTATTATTATTTAACAGAGAAAAATTAACATCATTTATAAATATAACAATAATAAACACGTTAGGACCTTAAATAAAAAATGTGGAACCTGCAGCTTCACATTATTACCACTAGAGGTCTCTCACCTCAGTTTGGTTCTGAAAAATCTGAGGAATAGACAGCAGATCACTGCCAAGATCGTATGAAAATTCTACTAGCACTGAAAAATCATTGTGTGGCACATTATCGATATTGAAAGTCCTTAGTGCCACATTCTATTGTAATATTTGAGACTGTATAAACAAACTGGAAAAACTGAGGATAACCATGTGATTTCATAGACTTCAATGAAAGCACAAATATAACAAGCATGACATAACGATTTAAACTGACTTTATTTATACACATATTCTGCAAAATGTCCTCTCATCAATCCAGAAAAAAAGTTTATCTAATTTACAATTCAAATAACCCTTAACCCATCAATCAACCAATAAACAGAAGATAGTTAAAAAAAAATAAACACAGAATAATAAATACAAAGCAGCATTGTCCCTGATACTGAAATATAATTGTCATGTTCTCATCTCTTCAGGGCTCGGCGAGGATCCCGTCCTTTGGATATGGTGATAGTGGGTTTTGATCCGTGCCCTCCACCTGGAACTGGAGAAGCACTGCCGCTGTTCCAATGCCTGCGGTTCAAATGATGCCCACCTGAACCAAAGGAGATCTCTCGGGGGTCAGGACAAGGGGAAAACACAGCAGAGCCGATTGCTGTGAGAGGTACAGGGGATGGTCCATATTACAGCTTATTCTGACCAAGAACCATCCATTAAGACAATCTGATGCCAAATTTACACTATAAAGGTGGCAGAGAAGCACTTCTGAAGTGGCATTTAGGTGTTTACACACTGTTTAATGCTGCTTAGAGGTGTAATAAACAAATTTACACAACAATTACAACTGTATACTATATATATATATAGTTATGATATATATAAACTATATATGCACTCTATTCTAATTCTATTCTTAAAAAAACTTGTCCCTTTTAGACTTGCACTCTATTTATTTGCTGCTTGTTTTCTTAAAAAAAAAAAAAAAAAAACTAACACTAGCTTTCTAATTTTTTCTGTCTTCTTTTTATTTATTATACTATTAACAAAATCGAAAAAAGGCCTGCAACACTAGCCTGCTCTATTCTATCTGTTTTCTTTTTATTTATTATTGATTTTTAAAAACCCTTGCTATGTTTACTGCGGTCAGCTAACTGAGACTTGTTATAGCACTTGTATATCATTGCTCTTTTGTTGATTTTGATTGCTTCTATTGCCCTCATTTGTAAGTCGCTTTGGATAAAAGCGTCTGCTAAATTAATAAATGTAAATGTAATTTAATGTAAATGTAAATGTATACTTTGATACTACAGTAGAAGCTGAAGTGGGTCACAGCTGGCATTACTAAGTATGGCTTTTATGCAGCACTGAGCCTTTACACTAAATCTTGAGCAGGCACAGAGAAGCCATTTCTGAAACTTCTGCTGTAATGACAAAGCTGCTCATTTTGAAACTTTTTTTTTTATTTACAGAAACTATAATAATACATTATTATATTACAAATTCAATAACACAGTTCTTATGGGATTTGCTTTTCATTAACATTGAACTATTGAAGCATTTTCTATGGCTTTTCTTCATTTTATTTTTATTTTAATTATTATTATTTTAATTTACTAAGGATGAACAATTTCTACATACACTTATTTTAGAACCCAGATTCTTAAATAAAAATGACGGTTTTAGAGTAACAGATTAAAATAAGAAATATCATCTTACATCTTGATTCCTAGCTCTTTAGCTTATCTTAAACCTTGTTTTGTCTTATTTTATATTATTTTTAAATCATCTTGTGCCCCCGTTGAAAATATGCTGAGGTCCCCTGGCTGAGAACCACTGGATTACTGGGACAGCAACAGAAAAGTTAAATTAAACATGATCATTTGCAACAAATATTCCTTTTGTCAAACAATCTCTCAAACTTGTAAAGGTTCAACCTGTAGATCCAGCAGGAGGCCCAGGATTCATACTAGTGCTGCCATGAGCTTCTGTTTTTATCTGTTAAGAGATAAAATAGACACTCATTCACATGTGCACTGAAATTTGGCACCTCTGAGAAAATCATACAGAACCTTCGATAGATGCAAAAAAATGATTTATTGTCTCCAGTTTGTATCAGGCTGCCCACTTCGTCCCACACTGATATGGTAATATGTCAGGTCCTGTCAGCTCCTTTACATGAACGCCCTTCGTGTCCATCCTTTGTCTTAGATACTCGACCTGACACATTTTGTTAAACAAGCACATCGATGGACCATAATTGAAATGTACAGTAGGTGAGTTGTTTCGGGGAATTAGTTATCGATTCCTATTAATCAGTTCTTTCAGTTAGTTTCAAAGAACCGGTTCATTAAAAAAAAAAAAAAAAAAAAAAAAAAAAAATTGGATGTAAGTTAAGTCAGACCGCTGGAAACAAAGCGTTTAGATTAAACTTAGCCGGCCTATTAAAAGTAATTAACACATGAAACCATCTCATAACCGGCATATTAAAACTAATTTACATATAAAAACATAGCGATATAACAGCAAGTATTGAACGAAATAAAGTGAGCCATTTCGGATGCTGACTCGTGAACCGCACGAGTCGATTCAGTTCGATTCGCGAACGATTTGTTTATAATGGGACGGGTTTGTGAACCAGTTCAACCGATTCACAGAAAAGATCAAACTCATAAGAATGCTTTGTTGACGGATTCTCTATGAAAACTAATACTTTCTCCACTTTTTCTCTTTAAATACAAGGTTTGTATGATATTGTCCTAAGAATACTCGAACAGACTGGCGTTTTTAAAAATGAGGATATGAAGCAATCGTGTAGGCCTCGTTTGGTTGTAAAAAAAAAACGCAAGTTTGACATAACGTTACCAGTTTCCAGGACGATGATAACCAAGTTATTGTTTTCAATCCAGGTTTAAATCCGTTCAAATTTGCTCAAACTCAAGCTAACAGCTAACGTTACCTCAGATGGGGTTAGCTAACAGATTTTGCCAGGCCTCTAATACGTCGATTCGTTTTTGCTGAATATCGCACGCGAACCCACTTAATTGAAACAAAAACTCACCCATATTAACATTAAACTGAGAAAGAAGTGAAAACCAAACATGTTTCTACAGCCGAGTATGTGCATTTTCTTGTAAGAATGAAAGTGAATAAACATATTCACACAGTTTGTTCGACCGTTTGGTGTGCTTTAAATTGTTTAATAAATTAATAATCATAGTTTTGAAAAGAAAAAACATCGTCACGAACAGGATTCGAACCTGTGCGGGGAAACCCCATTGGATTTCGAGTCCAACGCCTTAACCTCTCGGCCACCGTGACTGTGTTTTATATATGTATTAAAACAGCTACATCTACTGATCGGTTTATGAAAGTGTGATTTTTTTTTTTTTTTATCGCGCAAACAAAGGTTTTCTGTATTTATTTATTTTTTTTCTTTTTACGGTGGATGAATTAAATAAAATATAGAAAGTGTAAAAAGTTAAACTGTTTTAGAGGTAAAACTCCTATTAGAATGCACCTCGACATCAATTCAAATAAACAGAGAACAAAATAAATTATTTGGAAAACATACATCACTTTATTCGATAGAATATCCAAACATATTCTGAAAGATGGTCTAGTTAGAAAGTTTAGCCTCATATTAGCATTTACATCGCTTGTTTTTTCAGTTTTATTTTCTGTTTTACTTGATTCGATAACGTTAGATGGCGCTAGTGCATAGGAATTTGTCATAGAGGGTGTGCGTTTGATTTAACCACTTATCACGTTGAAACATGGTGCAAGAGATTACACAAGCCTGACCTTGACATAAAAAATAGATAATATGAATGTTCTGAAACAGATATCCTAAATGGACAGACGAGGAATTTATAAATCAACCATTTATTATGTAAATGCGGTTGAGAAGCATTTGGCATTACTGGCCACTTAATAAGGCTTGTCATGTTCATATTAGACGTTTATATATTAATGTAATTACAACTGGCAGGGCATGTTATTTAAAAAAAAAAAAATCAAAGCATCTTCTGTAAGTTAGAATCTATTTTTGTAAGGACTTTGAAAAGCATACTAAATATTCAAAGGAACAAGACAGATGCAAAAAGACATGTTTGAAATCTTTATTTATTTGCATAATAATAATAATTTGAACAGAGCGTGCTTCAATAACATCTTGGTAAACAGGTGTCACAGAAACGTTAGGTCTTCTATAACTGAGCCTTTTCTTTGGCATGAATCATAATGTTTTTAAAACTTGATAACCAAGACAACATATAGCTCTCTTTTATTATGAAGTCATCGACACAATTAACATCTTCAGGGATATGCAAATACAGATTAGGGATTACAAGCATCAGCAAAAAAATTCTGAAGTTTGTTATATTTTTAAAGACTCCAAAGAAGTAAAACCTCGTCCCTTTCACATCTGAAAGAGACATCCACACAAAGCAAAGACAAAGACACACTGTTTTTGTTCAGCACTGGAATAGAGAAATTAAAAATATGCTCTAATTACTTGTGTTGTGCAGAAAGCAAAAAATTTATTTTGACTTGTTACTATGTTTTATATTATAATATGGACCAAACTTTTAGGAAGAAATACTCTCATTGCTAAAATTTTTGTCAGTGCTGTCCCAGTGCCTGTTTCTCAGCCAGCATCATGCCAACGGGAGCTTGAGAAATCATCTCTCAAAAGAGCCATACTGTATATCAAAAGCAGGAATGCTTTCTGACTAGGGCTAGAGATATATGTGAAGCTCAGGAAAGACCAGGATCCACCATCTAAGCTGCATTTGAGATTCAAAGCAAATGTGTGTTAGTATGGTGTGTGCTCAGGACAAAAAAAAAAAAAAGTTTATATAAATGTTAATTAGTCACTCAAAAGCAAATTTCTAAAATTCAGAATTTATATTTTTTAGTTTAGTTTTTAGGACAGTATGCTTCCCACATAGCTTTCTCACATCTTTCGGTCTCTGTATTTATGAGTTCACAGTTTACATAGTGTTACTTGATTAAAACCCAAATGTGAAATTGAATACATTTCTGATCAACACAGACATACAGTAGTACATGGAAGTATATATGTGCTGTTTAATCTCAAAATCAAAACCGAATTGGACCAAGATTAGAAATAATCTAGGTTGCATGAAATCAATATCACTTTCAGGTGTGCACAGGCTGTTCCAGAAGAAATGAATTGGATGAAAACCATGGGATAGATGGAGTGCACTTGGCATCCGTTGACTCCTTTGGCTGTAAGCAATTTTTTTTCCTTTGCCAACCTTCTCAGCTGACAGGTAAGCACCACCAGAGAAAGACAGAGTGTGCAGTAATACCAGCTGGAGTAGGTTTCTCACCAGCGGAGGGTTTGTAACAGACAGTTGGATTAGATGAACTGATAAGACTGCTTTCACATTCATTTCTGCTAAAAGACTTGGGACTGACAACAGCGATATGGGATTTTAAAGCAAATGTCATATATGTCATGTATTTTGCCCAGGGGCGGACTTACCCATTAGGCAAAGGTAGGCGACTGCCTTGGGCCCCCAAAAGCCAAGGGCCCCCTAATGCTTTTCATATAGGAGATGCGCATTAAGCGCGGACACGCGAACGGTTGCTGTTTACGGTGTTTATGCACGACAATCGTCTGCGCGTCCGAGTTGAACGTGCTTCTTGTGTATCCAGCTTGTAGCAAAATAAAATTGTATGCATCTAAAGCTGACTGCCGCACGAGCGCGAGGTCCCTCTTTCCCAGCGCGCGCACACTTCTCTCTCTGCGTTCAGCGCGCGGCTGAAAGGGGCTGCGCTTTCAGTTAAAACACTGATATGTTGCTTCTCTAATTTTACATATAAGTATAGCTGAAATCACAGCACAGCTATTGTCTTCAAGCTATTCTGTAGCCTATTTGATTTTTATCAGACGACGGCACGATTATATATTTTTGTGCAGATTAACTTCTCGGAAGGGAGAGCTGGTTAGTCTTAATGGGTCGCGTTTCAGTCACTATTTCATATTCATCCCGTTGTCTGACAACAAACAGTCAAATGTATCAATGAAAACAGTTTTGAGAATTTAGCTGCATCAAAATACAGTATGTGGCACAGAGAGGCAAACAAATGTAATAATAAATAATAAATGTACATTTTGAATGTTCAGAAGTGACTTGCCTTTCATGCGAAAATGCAAACAGGTTTGTGTAAAGTGCTCAGTGCAAAGAAAGAGGAAGTAATAGGAAGCTAGTATTTCTGTTTTTTTGTTTTTCATGTGTCTAATAGAAATGAACAAGTTCTTTTGAAAAACATCTATGACCTATGAAACATGTTTACTCTTCATGCTCTGTTAACTGGTTTCACTAATAATAAACATTTATTGCATAAATTAATTTTTGCATTACAAAAATGCCTTAAAAGAAAGTGTTACAGGTGTGCATATTGACACAGAACAATGAGTTTTAAGATATGTCAGAGCAAGATATTTTCAGTTGAGACAGCTCAAACATGCATTTAATTCTGGGACTAACTTAAGCCTTGTGAAACCATGGGGAAAATATTCATTTAAGGGTACATTTAGAACAGATAAAAATGTGCAATTAAGTTGCGATTATTCACAAGTTAACTCATGACAATCATGCCATTAATTGTGATTATATATTTTAATTGATTGACAGCCCTAAGTTAAAATGACTAAAATAAAATGTAGGCTTACGCTGGTAACTCACATTTTCATTTTACCTGATAAAGTACCATTTATGAGCTGAGCTGTTTTGTTTAGAGCTGTTACCGGGGAAACCACTATATTTCTGACTCCAAAAGCACCTCCTACTGGCAGAGAATGAATGTGCATTTTCAATAATCCAGTCTGCAGTCTTTGTTCAGACCAATGCGAATATTCACTCACATAAATCTGTTTTAAATAATATAATAATTTATATACTTCTGACTCATCCCAGAAATATAAAGTTTCAGTTGTGAGGTTTATCATTTTATAATTTATTTGTGTTTTATGTTAAAACTAAAAAAAAAAAACGGTAAAATCAATTTCTATTTCGTGGTCTACAACATGAAATAAATAAAAGTATCTGCTAAATGAATAAATGTAAATTAAAGAATCCCATTAGAACATGTACATAAAAAATGTAGAAACATTGGACACAACAATCTGGCACCATTGTGCAGCAGCAAGCATCACAACAAAAAAGGACCTCGAGGGTTGATCTAGGTAAATGTGTGCAAATGTATAGGGCCCCATTCCTATATTTGCCTGGGGCCCCCAATTCACTAAATCCGCCCCTGATTTTGCCTTTGAATAGACTGTATTGTAAGTCTGTATTCAGTGCGGACAGGGCAGACATCTGGGTTCATGGCAGGGATGGCTGGCACTGATAAGGGAGAGAGTGTTTTTTTTTTTTTCAGCTTAGGAGGATGTCCTGGGGCTGGAATGGAGGGTCAGGACATTAGGATGCTTGGCCTACAGCAAAACCCTCCGCTTGGCCTGCAGCTGCAGCTTCTGCTAGAGGGCTGTCTTCACTCTGCACTCTTTCTTTTTCCATTTCCTCCTCTCCTTCCTCTTCATCCTCTCCCTGTAAAGCATTGTGGGACATCTCTATCTGGGAGGCGTCCTGGGGCAGGGTCGCAGAAAGAGCATACTCCTCGCTTACTTCTGTGATCGACAGCTCAACCTCGGCTGTGCCATTCAGGATATTGGGCACCTCCTTTTTCTCCATTGCTTCCACTGCTGCCTTTACTTCCTCCTGTGCTGGTGCAAGTTGGGAGTGGACCTCTTTGAAAGACAGGTCTTCAGTTGGGCTCTCAATCGGGGCCAGTTCGATGGAGGCAATGGTGCTCTCGGATTGAGCTGAGGCCTCAGCCTCTGGTTCAGTATCCCCACTGCGGTTCTTCTTGATGTTGAAGGTGAGAGGAGAGACCTTGAAAGAGGAGCTCTTGGCACTAGGGTTCTTCTGGTGGTTCGGTGTCAGACTCTTCTTGATTTTCTCACGGTTCTCTGGGGACACAATCTTGGTGCTGATCTTGTTCATCTTCTTCTCGATATTCTGCCTGGAGAAAGCTTTCTTCAGGCTGTCCACTTTCTTCAGACTTGAGCGCTTGATCTTCTCAGCTCGAGATTTTTCAACTCTGGTTTCACTCTCAAGGTCCAAAGCGGCCAAAATTTCATCATCGCCCTCTTCTGGTCCCTGCTCCTCATCCGAGGAGAGGGCGATGGTCTGAAGGCCCTCTTCTTGAGAACGGTTGGCATCAATGTTCGGGGTCTCCTCCTCCACTTCAGGTAATGCTGCAGGTTCCTTCACAAAGACACTTGAAGGGATTTCATTTTCCTCCTGCACAACAAAAAATGGAAAAGATCTAATAAATTATTCAGGTCACATACAGCATTATTTTCACACCACATACGATTGCCCTTAATACAAAAATACTGCCAAAATTGGTGCTCATAATTTTTAGATTTTAGAATCTTTGTTATTGTATAGGCAGTGGTTTCCCAGTTACTAATACCATAGAATAATCCAAGTCAGTGCTGAAATTGCTTCCTCTACAAGATTAGTAATTTTTATTTTTTTTTGAGTAGACAACTGGAGTGTAAGAATGTTGATGATACATAGAGCAGTCGTGTGTGTGGGAGATATCTCTAATCGTTTCTACATAACATCATACTCTATTAATGCCTTTTAGAAGGTCTTAAGATAATCAAAATGCCTTTTAGAAAAGGGTAAAGGCTTTATGGTGAGGTCCATAGCTTAAGAGATAATCAAATGAATCTAATGAAATACTTAAAATGAACATGAAAAAAAGAGAAGCCACTGTCTCTGGTACTCTGTAAAGTTTCTTGGCAGGATCAAAGCAACAGAAAGAGAGAAAAAACTTCTTAAAATGTACAACAGGACACCTTCAGCTAATGGTTTGCCTGACTTTGCAGGGGCCATTATGAAGGGGTTTAAACTAATTAAGTACTTGTTGCACTTAGAAGTACAGTGAGCTGTCAAAGAGCTGTCAACCTTCTTGACCACACAATGAGGTTTTATTATAGTTTCAAGAATTTGTCTTTTAAAAGAATATACAGTGTCATAAACATCATCAAGGTCATTATGCTCAGCTTGTAATATGAAGCACTATATGCAGTGAAGTTGAGTAGTGGATGCATGCTTTTTAAAATGACACAAGGGGACAAGAACATCTGTTGTGAAAAACATTGTGTACCGACCCACTTTTCCTTTATGGAGAGACTTATAAAGGCTGAAGAATAATGAGACGATAGGAAGGAAGGCCAGGCATGACCCTACACAACTCATATCAGAGTTTCCACTGAGTTTTGGAAGACAGCCAGGACAGAAAGAAAGGGAGAGCAGGGCAATTGGAAAAAGAGAGAAAGCAGGGAAGTCTGGTGTAGGGCTTTGAAATGGAGTAGGATGAGGTTCAGGAATCATTTGGGTGGAGTGCAGCAATAGGGACACCTGGACAGAAGCCCTGTTTGCCCCCCACCCATCAGAAAGTTCCATGGCATGTCAGAAATGCGCAGGAGCGCCTGAGAGACTCTCTCTTAGCGATAAGAGTCTAAATTCTAATACAAATGAAGTCATGTCACGTAGGAAACCTCCCAGTTAATCACTTTAACTATGCTGTTTTCAAACAGTCTGAAATGTAAGCACACAAAACGTATATGAATGCAAATACCCCCTTATTTGGGTATATATGTTCTCTTAGGGCTAAATTATGAAGAAAACATCAAACTTTTGGTGTGTATTGACGTCTTTCTGAGGTTGAAACAAGATACCTTCTGATGTTCACTCATGTTTATTTTGTGCTATAACTAGTAAAGAGGAATAGATAATTGGTTCACACACTGCTTGAACTGAGGCGCTACAGCGATCTGTCACAAACATAACAGAGACACAAAACTCTATTTATTGGTTGAATTTCTTAAAAAAAAAGTCAACATTTTAAAGCGGAGACTTTGTTTCATACTAAAAGCAACCTGCTCTGTCTTGTCTGTTGGTGTGTTGTCAGTGTCCTCTTTGCTCCATGATGTATTTTTCACTGTGTGCGAACATGATGTGTGGCGTGAGAGTGCCATGGCTTGTCGGATGTAGCAACAGTAACTAAGGGAGGTGGGACTTTGCGAAGGGTCAATAGCTCCATCAGGTTCTATTTTATTTTTTTTATCAGCTGCCAAAGCACGCACACCGAATTGAGATATAATAAGCAGTGAAGGAAACATCTAAGCTGCCTTCGAAAAGCAAACAGATGAAGGTACCTTAGTAGAATGTTAAGCAAACATTGAATTTGAACATGCCTTGATACTTCCTATCTTGGTATAATGTCTGCAAAGGGCCTTAATGCTTACATCTTCTCTTCTAACATGATAGAAAGATTGTGTTCCCCTGTTTATGTTACAACTGCCTGTTGTAACTCTGGCCTCTGAAGCTCTCTGTGTGTGAGGGAATGCAGGTTTGGCCTGTCAAAGTGGAGGAATAGGTTTAACCTAACAGAAGAGAACTAACAAAAAGGATACATTATGACTGACGGTAATCCCTGTGGATATATGCAACGTGCTAAACCAGGGCTGAAATACCGCTTTTGGGATATAACAGATCTGTCCACCCACGAAAGAGCTTTACTTTGGACGGCAAATATAGATCAAAGGTATTGGTATGATTTTGCTGGCACAGTTTAAGAATGAATCTGGCCAACTCCCTGCAAGCTTTAACATAGAATTTCCATGCTCCATCAGTCTCTGAGTTACCAGCTAGTAAACTTTGATACTTGGACTTATAAACAAAGCTTGTAACATAACATTGTTCGTAATTGTATATTTGCATTTAAGGATCATGAAAGCAAAGTGTTGTATGTATGTTTGTATGGTTTCCTTCCAGCTGCTTTGGTAAAGTAGAGTATTAGTCACTTTTTGTTGTGATGGGATTGTTAGAGGGTTTTTTTTTTTTTTTTTTTTTTTTTTTTTTTGGCAAGGTGCAGTTTTTCATGAACCTCCTGAGAATGTGTTTAATATTAAACATCAAGAAATAGTTGTAGAGATGCCAAAAACATTTTGGGATTCACAAGGCAAATTCCACTTAAAGCATTTAAAGGGGAACTTCTGGAGAAAAAATAAAATAAAATAAAAAAATCAGCTTTAAAAAAGAAAAGAATAGATATACAAAGTGTTTTATAACAGTGATATTGTCTGTGATATTTGACACAGAAAATTTGATTATGATTTAGACAATAATGAATGTTACAGATTATGAATTGTTATGTTATTTGTTTATAGCACCAAGTTAAAATTGTAACCTAGCAAGAACAAATAAACAAAATTTGTCCTCATTCAGGGTCATATTTAGAAATATTAGTTTTAGTAGTAAACCTATTACAAAATTACCAGGTCACATTTCACCACAAATAAAAAATGACTGTTTTAGAATTATTAAAATTGTTGCACTGTGACAGCATCTTCCTGTAAAGATTATAAAAGTAGAATCATTCTTTTCAATTTAAATTTACATATATTAAAGGCAATACATATTTATTATGTAACATATAATAAATAATTTATACAAAATATATTTTTTTCCCTTGATTAATAATACAATAAATAAAATACAATAAGGACAATGAATGAAATAATGAAATTGCTTTGCATTAAAGTAATGATATTTATTCATGTATTTATTTGGCAAAGCTTTAGATTAAACTTTAGGTTTTATGTCACAATTTACTCAACTCAGAGGAGTCAGTGCTGTGTCGGGAGTTGTTGTGTTGTTTGGATGCCTCTGATGCCTCTGTTGCTTTGTTTACATTTGTTTGTGTTTACATGTTTTCAAGTACTGTCCTCAAGACTGTATAGTTGGCAATCTGTAGCTCAAATTGCTATTTTGAAAAGGTAGAGGGAAAAGGTGCTAAGCAACTGGACTAGCCTGCGTGGTAAGAAGAGTGTCTATCAACAGTCATTAAACCACTTTTTAGTTATACCTCACAAATCCCCAGCATGTAGGAAAGTCTCTAAGAATGAGAGTGGAGTGTTGACATTTTGATACGTGTCTGACAGCAGCTTGCGTAATTGTACTGATTAAAGTGAACAGTTTCTCTTGACTTAACCTAGTTAAGCAGTTTCAGGCTTGTCCCCGGAACCCGCGTATCTTAAATTACTTAATATGAACAGCTTATGCTGATGGCAAAATCATACACCCCTCAAATTATAAAATACAATAGGTCAGCTACAAACAGGTTAAAGAATTTCTCCTTAAGGCCTCCAGAGACACAAGTTCCTGTCATTTTCTCAGTGGGGAACCAAACAGTTCATTCCATGCATTCTGTCTTTTAGGTACGAGATTTGGAAATGACTTGTAAATGACTTTAACCTCTACATCTACATTGTTTTCATATTCTAGTTGTGTTTGAATTTTTGGACTTTCTTAAATTATGTTTTTGTCACTAAAGATCATGATTACCTCACGTTGAGCAGCCTGTCAAATGATACTCTAGGCTTGATTCATTTGCATACTTAACCGGTCCCTCTTGCCTCAGGCATTGTAGGCACTCATGATAGCAGAGTTGATAGATCAGCTACAAACTGAGGGGCAGCCATGGCCTAATGGTTAGAGAATAGGACTTGTAACCAGAAGGTTGCAGGTTTGAGTCTTGGAGCTGGCAGGAGTTGTGAATGAACAGTGCTCTCTTCCACCCTCAATACCCCTGGCTGAAGTGCCCTTGAGCAAGGCACTGAACCCCCAGTTGTTCCCTGAGCACTGGATATAGCTGCCCACTGCTCCGGGGGTGTGTGCACTTGGATGGGTTAAATGCAGAGCACCAATTCTGAGTATGGGTTACCATACTTGGCAAATGCCACAACTTTTTTTTTTCATTTATGTTTTCTCATATATGCACGAAAATATAAGGCGTAAATACAGTTTCTGTTACGGTTCATGGTTATTATAGGAGAGTCCATTTTTAGAGAGAATGTTTTAATAAACAGCGTGAGTTTGAGTCTTTGTGCAGGAAAAAAAGACTGGGTTTTATTTGATGTTTATTTGACCAGATGTGGTCCTAGACACATAAATGCCTGCATTACTTTATGCCCGCTGTTACTCAAAATTAGTCTTAAAATCGTTCCAGACAACAAAAAGGCACAAAAGAATATCATGGGCTTTTTTCAATATAATTATGTTTAATTTTTAATGGTACTTTTATGCTTGAAGCTTGAGAAGTCCGTTCTCCATTATATATATATATATATATATATATACCAACATGGTTTGGTCAGTAATTCCTGTAGATCCATTTGTATATTACATATCTCATTTATTATATTGATGTGTCCAAATGTTTGACATTTGGCTAGTGTATGTCCACAGATATACACACACAAGCTCAGGCACCTCGCTGTACCATGATCTCTCCTCTTTTTGCTGTCAGTTATAGCATTATCAGAGACGCTATCCAGTTGTTTTCTTAAAACTCACTTCATGTTCTAAACACACTTGACATATGCGTCACCTTGAGGGCTACTTATGAAGTATTGGGGGTAAATACATTATTAGCTCAGGGGTGCATGGTGTGTGGAGAGTAGAGGGAGAGTTGTAAGTGGCTGTATTTGAAAGTGGGGGGTTATTTTTAAGCTCATGCTATGTTTTTAACTTTAGTGATGCAGTAGGACCTCTAGCCCCTTTAATTCCCTGAAAAATTTTAATGCTTACATTTCCCTTCCTTCTGGCCATTATCTGACAGGAAGCAGCTGTTTAACCTAATACACTCACCCATGTTCTCTGCTTTTGCGTCACATGTGAAATGCATGTACATTCTCTGTCTCTATCAAAAATAAACAGGGATCTTTGCAACACACTGAAAGAGAGAAAAGAGAGTAATGTTTGTTTAGAGTGTTGGTAATAACTAACTAAGGAGTAAAATAGCTACTAACTTTTTATTTATTTTGTAGCATGATGGTAATTCAGCTGTTTCTGTAATCAGGGGCGGATTTAGTGAATTGGGGGCCCCAGGCAAATATAGGAATGGGGCCCTATACATTTGCACACATTTACCTAGATCAACCCTCGAGGTCCTTTTTTGTTGTGATGCTTGCTGCTGCACAATGGTGCCAGATTGTTGTGTCCAATGTTTCTACATTTTTTATGTACATGTTCTAATGGGATTCTTTAATTTACATTTATTCATTTAGCAGATACTTTTATTATTTCATGTTGTAGACCACGAAATAGAAATTGATTTACCGTTTTTTTTTTTTTTAGTTTTAACATAAAACAAAATAAATTATAAAATGATAAACCTCACAACTGAAACTTTATATTTCTGGGATGAGTCAGAAGTATAAATTATTATATTATTTAAAACAGATTTATGTGAGTGAATATTCGCATTGGTCTGAACAAAGACTGCAGACTGGATTATTGAAAATGCACATTCATTCTCTGCCAGTAGGAGGTGCTTTTGGAGTCAGAAATATAGTGGTTTCCCCGGGGTAACAGCTCTAAACAAAACAGCTCAGCTCATAAATGGTACTTTATCAGGTAAAATGAAAATGTGAGTTACCAGCGTAAGCCTACATTTTATTTTAGTCATTTTAACTTAGGGCTGTCAATCAATTAAAATATATAATCACAATTAATGGCATGATTGTCATGAGTTAACTTGTGAATAATCACAACTTAATTGCACATTTTTATCTGTTCTAAATGTACCTTAAATGAATATTTTCCCCATGGTTTCACAAGGCTTAAGCTAGTCCCAGACTAAAATGCATGTTTGAGCTGTCTCAACTGAAAATATCTTGCTCTGACATATCTTAAAACTCATTGTTCTGTGTCAATATGCACACCTGTAACACTTTCTTTTAAGGCATTTTTGTAATGCAAAAAATTAATTTATGCAATAAATGTTTATTATTAGTGAAACCAGTTAACAGAGCATGAAGAGTAGACATGTTTCATAGGTCACAGATGTTTTTCAAAGAACTTGTTCATTTCTATTAGACACATGAAAAACAAAAAACAGAAATACTAGCTTCCTATTACTTCTCTTTCTTTGCACTGAGCACTTTACACAAACCTGTTTGCATTTTCGCATGACAGGGCAGCTCACTTCTGAACATTCAAAATGTACATTTATTATTTATTATTACATTTGTTTGCCTCTCTGTGCCACATACTGTATTTTGATGCAGATAAATTCTCAAAACTGTTTTCATTGATACATTTGACTGTTTGTTGTCAGACAACGGGATGAATATGAAATAGTGACTGAAACGCGACCCATTAAGACTAACCAGCTCTCCCTTCCGAGAAGTTAATCTGCAAAAAAAATATATAATCGTGCCGTCGTCTGATAAAAAATCAAATAGGCTACAGAATAGCTTGAAGACAATAGCTGTGTGCTGTGATTTCAGCTATACTTATATGTAAAATTAGAGAAGCAACATATCAGTGTTTTAACTGAAAGCGCAGCCCCTTTCAGCCGCGCGCTGAACGCAGAGAGAGAAGTGTGCGCGCGCTGGGAAAGAGGGACCTCGCGCTCGTGCGGCAGTCAGCTTTAGATGCATACAATTTTATTTTGCTACAAGCTGGATACACAAGAAGCACCTTCAACTCGGACGCGCAGACGATTGTCGTGCATAAACACCGTAAACAGCAACCGTTCGCGTGTCCGCGCTTAATGCGCATCTCCTATATGAAAAGCATTAGGGGGCCCTTGGCTTTTGGGGGCCCAAGGCAGTCGCCTACCTTTGCCTAATGGGTAAGTCCGCCCCTGTCTGTAATAGTGTTCTATTGCAACCCAACAAGATGAGGCAATAATCTAACACACTTAACTAGAATGCCACTTTCTCTCTTTCAGATACCACTGGTAAATCATTTTAGCTAGTTAGCTCATTGGACGCTTAATTTCAAATAAAGGAGTAGATCACCCAAAAATTACAATTTAGAATTTGAAATTTGAATTGATTCACCCAAAAATCTTAAAATGTACTCATGCTCAGCCCATTAAGATGTGGATGAGTTTGATTTTTCATCAGAACAGATTTGGAGAAATTTAATATTGCATCACTTGCTCACCAAAGGATCTTCTGCAGTGAATGGGTGTCGTCAGAATGAGAATCCAAACAGATGATAAAAACATGACAATAATCCACAAGTAATCCACACCCCTCCAGTTCATCAGCATCTTATGATGTGGAAGCAGGTTTATGCGAAACAAACTTTTTGAGAAACAAGTCCAACATTAAGATGTTTTAAATTTCCAACAGTTGCATCTGGCTTAATACTTTATATATAGTATTGCTTTCTTTAGTGAAAAAAGTAATCTAATCTGAATAAGGAGAGAAATATGCACAGATTGAGCACCGTTTATAAGCATGAACAGTCATTTTTTTATGCAAGAGGACAACAGAGGATGGACAATTCACTTGATGTTAATTGATGGATGGCAGACATGTAGATTACATGTGGATTATTGTGATGTTTTTATCAGCTGTTTGAACTCTCTTTCTGACGGCACCCATTCACTGTAGAGGATCCATTGGTGAACGAGTACAATTTAAGCAAATTTTCAGTTTTGGGAAAACTTTTACTTAAATGGTCAAAAAATGTTTAAGGAAATAATAAAGTTGTTTTCCTATATCTTGGTCTAATTTAATAATTATATATATTTAAAATATGTTCACTATTATATATACTATACTATTATATATTATACATTATGAGTAATTCGTACTTGTAAGCTGTAGCTTAATAGGTTCAACATTGTTTGTGTGTGCAAGAAATGTACTGTTATATGGGTGTGTATGTGTCATCGTGTGTAAGATGTGAGGCGGAACAAAATAGTTGGAGCAGGATGGGGTGGAAGAGCTGAGTTGAAGAAACCTTCTCTAAAAAAATCAGCAGTGGAAAAACCTCACACAACAATAACCACGTTTACATGCAGAATTGGCAGTGATTGAAGTAAGGAATTACATGGATTAAGATGTTTACATGACATAAGCAAATCTCTTCAAACATGCTACTTGCCATTATCGCAATTATTCACTGAGAAATGTTCTTTTGTCAGAGTTCGAGAAATGCGATTCATTCATATGCCTGTATAGTGCGATTTAAAACTACCTTAACATTTTACTGCAATTATGGCTATTCTGATTCTGTCATGAGCTTCAACTTAATCCCAGAACTTCCTCAAACACATTATATTATAAAATAACTGATGTCACATCACTGAATATATGGTAGTTTTAGCTCCAAATTATATACTTAACATCTTTAAAAATTAAATGTACATGCACATTCTATTACAGGGCTCTCTAGAACACATGATTCTGATTGTTCAGTCTCAGCATTTTGCAATCAGTTTTTTTCCCTCACACAATGTAATAATTTCAGTATATCTTGTCCATTAGTAATATTTCCCCCCAAAGTAGTCTCTGTAATAAGTGGAATAATGTGCAGTCAGTGAGTCATTATTGCAGAATAAACTTTAACAGGGTAATCAGGACCCTGATGTGAATCAGAGGTCTTATATCAGCCTAAATGGGTTTATTTATTACTTAACCTTTATTCTGAAAGAAGAGGTTGATGAAAGTGTGAAAGGGCATGGTTTTGTTGAAGTTTCCTTTGTAGTTGATGTGTAGTCTGTTTCTGGGCTGGTTTGTCCCAGCATGTATGTCCCTGTGAGTTCCAATGGCATTATGAGTGTGTATAGTTTTCCCTCTGTGCTGGCATTGCTCCCTGTCACAGGACACACACAATAACAGCTTTTGTCTCTTCAGTGTGTGTGTGTGTGTGTATTTAGATAGGACCAAAGATCCAGAGTTCTTTCAGCTTTTGTAACGCTAGTGCAAAAGGATGTCTGTTTTTTGTAGATCATTACAGCATATGTCCAGCTCAGGAAGGCCCAGCTAGTGTTAACTTACAATTCTGTCAGACACTGAGAATATCAGTTGCCTTCATCTGCTTCAATAATTTAGTATTTATCATATAGCGCTACCACAAGTGTGCTTTTGTGTTTGTTTGTTTTTTCTTTCATTAGTTTCTTAGTGTATACATTTTCTGTATGCTTGTGCTCAATTTTGATTTGATTGTCAAATATGAATTTAAATGATTTGTTTGCATTTCATTTGATTTCATTCTGGCTGTTAAAAAAAAGGAGGTGAGCACCTGCAGGCAGTATATTGAACAGCTGTCAGGATAACTATAAACATGCTGCGTGTTTAAATGTACAGAGTAAACGCTACAGTGACAAGTGTTTTATAATTTAATATGTCTGTTCATTCTTTTGACAGAAGTAAGACTTATTGCGTAGGAGGGCTGGCTAAAAAATATAGATTTTTTTCTTTTAATCATGAATATAGTAAATTTCACAAACAAACTACTTTTATGAGCCTTTTTAGTGCATCAGAAGCACAGTATATTTGATGAGTATAGCTTGATTCCTAAAACAAATGATTCTTATGAGCACCTAGTAGTTGTCACCAGTCTCATGCATATGAACATGTCGAATTCCTCTCATATAACACATTTCACATGCTTATCCAGTATTTAACCCTGTCCAGTGGAATGGTGCAGGTCGGACCCTAAGGCCACCTACCCGCTAGAGGTGTAAATATCTGCATGTACAATTTTTTTTTTTTTTTTTTGTTATTTCGTCACAATGAAGTTTGATTCTTTTTAGTTCAACAATATATTTTACACCTCTGATGTTTATGTTTTCTCATACATGGACACGTAAGCTCAACAAATACACTATTCACAGTTCTATTCAGATGAAATTTGATTTATACTCTTTTCAGTAACAGTTGTTGGTGACAGCAACATTCACACATTACATATTTAGAAAAATTGTGTTTCTTTTTTTAATGCACTAACCTTTGATGATTTGTTTCTCAGGAATGAAGTGTTAATATCATCTTGTTGTTTCCTCACAACAACAACAAAAATTATTACAGCTTATACACTTATGTTAATACTGTGGTGTTTTTTCAGCGTAATTTGCTATTTTTTATTTTATTTTGTGAAATTATCTTTTTTTATTATCAGTTTTATTTAAGGTTTCCATGTGTATTTAATTTGTGTTTGTTATAGTGAATTAGTAGCTCCAAAAAACAGTTCCAGATCTTTGTGTAATTTTCACATACACACACATTTATTTTTTATTTTTTTATTTTTTTAGAATATCACTGAGCAACAGCTATGTTACAAATCTTCAGTGAACTGAAGCCCTTTTCTCATCTTTGAACATTTTCATCTTAACACCAGTGCACCAGTGGGAACTCTAACAGTAATCTGAGTTTGGAGAGAGATCATGCCTTTTTGATGGACAATGGAAAACAAACACTCTTGTCTTCTCTGCCTACAGGCTTTTTTGCACTCACACTTTTTCTCCCCCTTTCCCCCTCTCTCCCTCTCTGTCTGGAGAGGCACAGATAGCCTTATTAGGTGATAGCAAATGGCTAGTTGTAAAAATATTCCATCTTGTGCTTTCCTACTCTAGATTTGGCTTTCAGCATGAAAAAAAAAATTGGAGCATTATTCACTAATGTAATGAAAACTTGGAGATGTTGTGGAGCTATAACACAATTCATATGTGAAGTTTTGAGAAACACAGGGACAATTAGTTAAATATGTTCACTGAACGTTGCATCATGCAAAATAATTGCAAATGGAATGATGTTTGGCTAAATCCAGGAAGTCTCCTTATAAGCTAACAAACTTTGCAAGCTCCCTCTTCATTTTCTCTTTTATAGCTGTGGTGACCAGTGTCTTGATTCATGTTTCACGGAGTTCTAATTGATTTTGGTTACTGGCCTATTTATATCATTTTGAAAGTGGGAGAGACTCACTCCACCTCTGGAATGTGAGCGTTTGAGCCAGAGTTTCTGCTTATGCAAGAACAGCATTCTCTCTCCCGCCTGTGAGTCCGCCTAAGGGGGGAGCCAAGCACCCCTAATAAATAAATGAATGATAAAAATGAAAAACACAGGCAGGCAGGGTGTGGTGAACACCTGAATATACATATAGAGATCAGGAAATAAAACTGAAAATGTTAAAAGACAAATAGACTATTTGTTGACTTACAAAACCACAAAGACTTAACCCGAAAGTTTTTGTTTGGCTTGTTTAGTAGTGGACAATTGTATATAAATGTGAAACACTTAGCACTAGTGACTTGAAAAAGTGTTTTGGTTCCCCCGCAGAAGTTGTGTTTGTTTAAGAATGAGGATAGTTGCAGTACTGGTCAGATCCTATCATTCCTTTGAAACAAACCCAGGCAACCCCATGGGAGAGTGAAAGGGGGGGCTTTAATGAAGGAACATTAAAGTAAATAAGACAAGGATTGTTCAAGAATGTTTGTGTGGGTCTGTCAGGCATGTCTGGTGGAAATGTTAAATCTTTGGGAACATTTTGCCCCTGTGTCCGCCACAGTCCCACCCGTCCTAAATAAGATGCAGGACAGATCAGGAGACCACAAGAACCCCATGGCTGGATTAACACATATTCCCTTAGACGCTGACCAGACATGCCTGGACTGCTTTGCAAATGTTTAGAAAATGAACAGCAAACCAAATCCCCTTCTGCAAGTAATGAGCCTGAAATAATTTGGACAAAGAGGGAAATCTCAACTTTCCCTCCAAATAAACAAAGTAGGTGCCATAGCAACACACACACAACATTTTTGGCCAGCTTTTACAAACAGCACTCTGTCTATGAATGCAACTGTAGAAACTACAGGATGTTTTCACACTAGTTCATCGAAGGAAATTTACCTCCCCATCTTAGTTTAAACACTCTCTTCACACAGAGATGGAAAGTTGAGTTTCTAAAAATGTGTTCCTCTAGGCCCTCTCTCATTCTCTACATCATGTACTTCTGCAGTAACCACACAGCTGGGAAGAGAGAGGGGGAAATGGAAGGCCTCTCTCAGCGCTCTCTGACTTTGGAATCACTGAGTCATTTGGTTGATTGTAGGTCTTGCAGTAAACAGCAGCTAGCCGGTGTAGCATAGCACATTTCAGCACGGGTCTTCTGACAACAGGATACACATTATGCTGCACTGTAGCTGATCTCTGGACACACCTTCTATTCAAGGCTATTGTGCTTTAAATAATAGCTCTTGGCTAAGCTTCAAAACAAGCATCCCCTATTGAGTCTCTCTCGAGCTCTCTAGCTCTCTCTTAGTTTGGAATCCTGCTTATTTTCTTTCTGAAATATTGGGATATCTAAAATTCTAGCTGGGTATTTGAGAGGTTAATACTTTGAGTTACGTAGAAAATTTACAAGGAGTTCTGCTTTCAGGTGCTCAAACATCCACAAATAAAGCTATGGATATGACCAGGTTTGACATCCCAGAAACACTCGACAGTTTGGTTAGTCTGTCTGAGCTTTTGACCCCAAAGCATAAGCCATTAGAGACAGAGATAAGAGGCGACCACCTAGTTCTTGCTTCCATTCCATCACACCTCACAATGACCTTAAGCGACATCACACCCTCTCAAGCATTGGTTTCATCTTTGCACTCTGAACTATGACCCTTCTCCCCTGCTTCAGAAATGGACCCACCCTGAGGGAGGCATGTGATCTGTTCTTCAACTATGAGGTAATTTAGTCAAATGACATTTAGATTAATGAGACTCAGCTAATATCCCTAATTGTTATGAGAGTTGGAGACGGTTGAACTTGGTTCAGTGCACTCCGACATGCAGCAATGATCACCCACACAATGCAATCATTTAGTGTCCTCACCTGAGCACATCAAACACCCCACCACCAACTGCTCCCCTTTAAACACACTGTATATTTACCTGGAAGATGAGGACTTTGAAGTTGTTTCTCTTGATCAGCTGAGCATGATTAGCCTCCAATTTCTTCACCTGGAAGGCCTGCTTATCCATCTTGTCCTTGACCTCTTTCATGTGGACACTGACCTTGCGACTCTTCTCCAGGAGTTTGCTGACCATGTTGGAGGTGGAAGTGTGACTTTTGGAGAGCTTGGTCATATCATTTTGGATGCCTGTCACCGCACCCTCTATCTCGACCTGTCTCATCTCCATCTTATGCTGGTTCTCTTGCACCGTGTCCAGCATGTTCACCAGCTTATCTAGAAGTGTCAAGACAGTGATGGCATTCACTTGACCTGTTGGTGAAGCTCCATCTCTGGTTAGAGTGCCTGTAGTTCCCCCAGCCAGAGGCCCAGGGCTGCTAGGTTCTCCACTAGATGCGTGAGTTGCGACGGTGCCCAGCTGTGAGAGGCTATGTGTGGGTGAAGACTGAGTGGGGCTGGGGCTTGGCACCACCAGCTCTTGGTTCTCATGTGAGCTTACCATGCTGCTCCTCTCTGCTTGCACTGCATCTTCTCCCATCCTGAAGCTGCTTTGGTTTTGACTGATAACTTTATTTAGGAAAATGGTCTCGTTCTTTACCTTTCTTCACCTTTAAGTGAGCTGGTCCGGCTGTACCGAGTTCCCCTCCTAGTTGGTTTTAGTGCCACCACGTTCTTTCAGCTTTGATTCTTGTTTACAGGCTTGGGAATAACTTTTCAACTTCCAGGTTCAACGTTCCCACCCCTTTTTGAAGATAGCCACACTCACTCTTTCCTCTCTCTCTCTCTGTCTCTCCCTCCCTCTCTGGTGCGATTGGAAGAGCCGTGTAGAGGCTTCCCCACAGCTTAAAAAGCCTGTCCACACCCTATGGAGGTGGAGCTTGGTTTCCATGGCAGTTAGCCTGGCCCATTGGTGAGGGAGTTATGTGTTTGCATGTGTCAAGTGTGAGTATGTGGGTGTGTACGGTGGAACATGAGCAACTCTCTTCACATGTAGAACCTCCCCCTAACTCTCTCTGGCTCTCTAGGTTTTGTTCTGTTTATATTGAAGAGAGCAATAGAATATTAAGAGTCATGCTTAAGCTCCTCTGTGAATAAAGAGAGAGAGTGGGAAAGAGATACAGAAAGGAAGATAAAACAACGGTGTGTGTTTTCCCTTTAAATAAAGATTTATAAACAACACTTTAGAGGAGTTTTCTGCGTGGGTAGATGTGCACCAGAATTTGTGTATATGTTTGCCTGTATTTATTTTCTAAGAGTCTTTTTTTACAGTTGTAGCCATTCTACGTTTATTCTGGAAAAAATGTCACACAAACAGTTCTCAGGCCATGTGAGTGGAGTAATTTTTTCTGCCTTCCACTGTAGCAGGAGCATGGCGAAAACTTAGCAGCAGAGCTGGAAAACTTCGCATTTACATTTCACTATGCATGGAAATATAGTGGACAATAAAATCACTGCTAGCATGATATTAATTATTAAATCTTAAAGAATTGTCTGAAATCTTCTTGTCATTTTCGGGTGTTTGCCTCTTCAACACGCAAACACAGAATGTCTTAATTGCTCCCATTTCCTTCTTTCTGCATTGTTATACGTGCATCCATGATGTCATTTCCCCTTCTTTTTCCTTTGCAGGGTAATGGCTGTGGAAACACAGACTTCAAAGAGTAAAAAAACCACCAATCAACCACCTACCACCACTACTCATTCATAGTTCATAGTTCATATTGTGTTCATACAGTTGACAGGCATGTGTGTGCTTGTATAGCGCTAGGCTCACCCAGTAGTAAACAACATGGTGATTTAAAACCTTTCCTTAGTTAGCAAATATTAGTTTAACATGCATTTGAATGACAGAGGAATTAAGAGACAGGATGAGAGAAAGGGCGAGAGATGTAATTCTGCCTGCTAGTATTACATTAAAAGGGTGGGGATTCCTGCCTTATCAATTTTTTCTCCATTGTTCTCATTCCAGGGAACTCGCATCTTGATCTCTTGTTTACCATGGGAAACGTCTCAAAACACTTGAAGGCAAATGGCTCAGGTTGCATGTGTTTTAGAAACGACTTGTCGCCCCCTGGAGAAAACACTATGCAATTACAACATTAGAGCACAAGTGCAGCACAAACAAGACCAGATTGTCTGGAATACCACAGATGCTTCCTTGGAAACTCTTACATTGAAGTGACACAAGTTCAGTAAATATGAACTCCCCTTTTACTCATGGGAGTCAAAGAGTATTTATGTGTTTTTGAAGCATTTAGGGAGATACTGTGATACTCATCCCAAAATGAAATGCCAAATTGTGATTTAATTTAATAATGTGCCATTGTGCAAAAACTGGGAGCTGAGGAAGTAAACAACATAAAGTTACCCAACTTATATGTGAAGAGAGACTATCACCAGTTGAAGTCAATAGTGTTTTTAACACTGATCTATATATATGACTGGATCACTCATTGCATTTTAAACTGTGAAGCCACCAGAAGTGGGGCATTTTACTATGTATGTTCTCAGGTGAGCAAAAAAACTACTCTTAACTTGCATACACACACACCCAAAAAAAAAACAATACAGTGCCATACATACACATATGCAACTACGGTGAACTGGCATACACACACATTGAGACAGCCAACACTACAGTGTTTTCTTTACATTCCTTCAAGTGGTGGACCACAACAGTAAGACAATTACCACCACACCACATAGGTAAAATGAAAAATTGAACATTACAAACAAACCACAAATGCAAACAAGGCCCAGTGCTTAGAATCAACCATTTAATTATGATCAAGAAACACTGGCAGCACAACCAAAACTAACATAAACAGAGGTGTAAGTGGAAAGAATAGCAGATATTCTTATATATTAAATACAGGCAATTGGTTGATAAAACATTGATCAAAATTAAGATACAATTTATACAAAACGAAAATCTTTTAAAAAGAGACTACAAAACAAAACTTAATGAAGTTGTCAAAATGTTTTACCCATGTCTCCAGACATATTGCGCATCTCATGATGTATCATATCTTTCTCATGCTGCATGCTCACTTTCATAATCGACATTGATTAAATTAAAAAACATAATGATGTCACATATTTTCCAACCCAGCCCTTAGCCCTGTTGCAACCGTCGTTGTTTAGGTACCTTAAACACGCACGTATACCTTTAGTGGTAGTATACCTTTAGTTAAGTTATACTTAGACTTTGATTCACCATCTTATCAGTTTTTCTTCATGGACTCTCTTTCAACTGAAGAGCTTCCTAGAGTTGTTGTATTGTAAGTTGTAAATTTTGTGCGATGTTTCTCAGCCCACACTAAAACATGATTCATATTCATTTGAATAGGATGAAGATCTGCTGTGATTAAAAGGTTAAAAGGTACTTTGCATGTCCATTATGCCTTTATGTTTTATTCTGTGTGACTGTTTACTTGTTGCCCTGGTCTCTTAAAAGCCATGGCTGCTTTCCACAGGTGCCAATATATGTTTCTGCCAGTGTTTTCCGCCAATGACACAAAATCCCAATTGTGTGTGTGTGTGTTTATTTCATTTATTTATTTATTATTGGTTAAAGTTAACCGAGAATATCTTGTATTTTTCCATGGGGTGCTCAGGGATCTATACCTGTGCTGCTTTAAACAGGTCATCAGGGAAGAAACATACTTTTTGCTGTATTTACAACATGCACTGTACCAGAACAATAAATTTGAATGTGAATGAATAAAAATGTCAAAAAAATCCTGAGTGGTACGGTAAAAAAAATCAACTGGATTAATATGGGAATCATATACTAGTGTCCCAAAATTATACCTACAGCACAAATCTCATTATTGAATATTTTGTTATAAATAAGTTTGCTAACAGCCATCTAAACCAAACTATGGATACATATTGAGTTTGTAACAGAAGTTGTATTGTTGTACAGTATTTGTTCAAATTGTAGATTGTTTATAGTTTACCGGAAATAGTTTGTGTCAATAATGACAAGGTGTCAATATTAAAAAATTCCAGTATTATATTTTATATCTCTCCCTTTTTAGAACACTGATGAACACTCAATTGATGCAAAAGTGCCCCTTCAAACCTTTTGACTCGATTATTTTATTATTCATTTTATCTCTCACTTTTGATCAAGCCCTGTGTCTAAAGTTAATCTTTGCATTATAGATCTATCATAAAATGACTTTGTTCTGTTTGCCTTGGATATATTGATTATTAATAACTTTCTATACTTCCTATTTTTTTTTTTTTTTTCTCTCTTTCTGACCTCGAGCCCTATGATCCCGCCATTACAGTTTTTTTTTTCTTTTAGACCAAACCCACCCCTCTCCTCAACTTATATTTACCCTAGAAGCAGACCTCCCTGCTGTCTGTGTCTGTGGAGCGTCTGCTGTACTTGTTATTAAGATTCCCTGCTGACAGCCAAACTCTGGAAAACATATGAGAGGAAGGGATCCTAGTGAACCTGGCAATGCCATGAGGGAGGAATTTTAAGAATCTGTTCTTTAAACAAGTCATGGAAGTAATTGATTACCTTACAACCTCGAAATCGCAACAAACACACATCATTCCCCAGCCACAAACAGCCCTGGTGTAGATTATTCATAACTATGAGAGAAAAGCGCCTGTAGTAGCTAGGCTTATTTATAAGTCTTCACACTCCTTCACAGATACAAATTTTCTCACTACATGAGGCTCGTGGCAGTAAGTCTTTTGTGTTTTGATGAGAAGAGCCTGAAAAAGTATTTTACTAAAGCCACACTTAAAATGGTCTGAATTACATAGCATTAAATGATAAAATGTAAACTGATGATATTCTTAGCATTAAACGACTTTAACATTAAACTGATTGGTTCATATTGCATACGCATCCAATGAGATTGCTGGTTTACATTTAAATGGCTGGTTACCATTCGCTTGAGCATTGCAGTACACTTTCAGAGCTCCTGTGAAACCCTCCACCTTCCCCAGCTCCACCTGTATAGATCTGCAATGGGTTATTTTATATGCTATTTGTGCAGCAGCAGTATGTCTTAAATACTCACAGCACTATATTGGCATATGTACCACCATTAGCAAGTTCCTGTACTTGCTTGCAGCAGCATTAGCAGCAATAATCTACAAATACAGCAATAACCAACAGCAGCAGAAATTCTGCAGCAGCAGCAGCGTAGCAGATCTATTCCGCCAAGCCCAAATACATTCACATTGACATATCCATTGCCATGTAAAATCTCAGAGAGTTGTTATGATGGAAATATCTGTATTAAAATATACTAAAGATCTAAAATGACAAGTCAGAATTGTGGCACAATGTCTTTGGTTCTTTTACCAAAGCGAAATGCTAAGTTGAATTAGTCTTTACCCACAAATATAATCAATATGACCAAAATAATCATTAACAAAATTAACTATTCATGCCAGTGTCACATTTATACATCATCAAGTAATGAAGGATTGGAGTCTGGAGGATGTTGGATGGAATGGGACTCTCTGTTCATGTATTAATGTGTTCAAAAAGCAGTGGAACTAAACAAATGTGTTTTGTGTGAATGTTCCCAGTTTGTATATATCGCTGTGAGATTCGGCCCATTGATTTACTGTTATTGACAGCTGTTGGTGATTAGAAAAATCTGGTCATAACTAGGGCTATTGAAACTATTTTACGATGTTAGAGGGATATCATCTGTGTATGGCAACATAATTATTAGCAAAAAGCAGTCATGGTCAAAGGGCAGTTGTGGCCTAATGCTTACAGAATTGGACTTGTAACCCAAAGGTCACAGGTTTGAGTCTTGGTACCAGGAGGGTGAGTAAATGTACTCTTCCACCCTCAAAACTATGACTGAATTATTGAGGAAGGCACCGAACACCCAACTGCTCCACGGGCGTGCAGCAAAAATGGCTGCCCACTGCTCTGTGTGTGTATGTTCACTACTCACTGCTGAGTGTGCCCTTGGATTGGCAAAAATGCAGAGCACAGATTCTGAGTATGGGACTTGCTGTGATTTTCATAAAACCGATGCTGGTGCATTAACATGAAAAAATCATTTAAAGGAGTAGCCTGTCACTTAAGAGTCAATAAATGCAAAAATGACATGTGCATTCAAATATTGTGCACAAATATTAAAATTATAATAAAAATATTATTTTGTGCTGACGGTGTATTCTTTATGTAGAATATTTATTATTGTAGAATGTATTCTTTATGTGCTGATGGTGTACTGTTTATAGACATTTTAGTAGTGCATAGGCTATTTCTAGTTATTAATACCTTAAGCGTCAGAGGAACAAGTGCGCAGATGTTTTTAGAATTCGTACGAACTTAACTTCACACTGTGGAAATTCAAACGGAAGACAGAAGACAACGAGCGCAGCACTGAAAGGGGTGTGAGCTACATAAGGTCTACACAGCATTTTGACATCTCTACAGCAATTCACAGAAACAATATTTCAAATACTTCTTAATAATTAAATAGTACTAACAAACATTTGCTATGGCAAAATGTGTTTATTTTACCATTCACACCAATTAACATGCATTTGAAGTCTTCTTTTGATTTAAGTTCTCTTTATATCTGTTTTTGAGTTTTGTAACAATAGTGAACTGTCATTTTAAGTGACACAATGAAGAGGAAATGACATCATTTGGATTATCAGATGCCTTTACAATTTTTTTTTTTTAAATGAGCTCTCACATAAAACAGACATAAAAAAAAACCATCTCTCTTGTTTTTCTCCTGATATTTCTAGAGAAGTCTCACTGAAGACTTTGAATGCTAATGACAAAGCTATAACCGCAGCCATTTTGGTGAAATTTTCCCACCCCTTTACATCCTTCCATCCATTTGAAACACTCTCTTGATTCAGCAGTGCCATCGTGTGGCCATCGATCATAATTAGAATCATAACATATTCTCTTTCATGCATCATTTGTAGTTTTATACATCTAAGCTTGCTCACACACACACATGCACGCCATTTGTGTCTCCCATGTACTGTTGGCTCTGGCTCCACGAGTTACCTCAGGTCACGCACACTACTTGTTGGCGGTGATTGTATTTGACAGCTCAGAGGCGTAGGAGAGAGCTGGACAGAGGTTGTGACAGCCTCTCTGCTGTCGGATCTTGTGGCAGCATTGATTGCTGGGTAATGGGTGCGGCTCACAGCCATCGACCGGCTGCTGGGCTTCATCCACCTACAACTCCCTTTGGTCCGAAGGAGACAGACAGACAGACTTTCCTTTCCTGCTCATGTCAGATTGGTCTAAGAGAAACAAGGGGGCGAGATAGGATGTATTTCAGTCCTAAAGCTAAAATCAACAAAGTGTTGGATACTTCTAAATCTGTGAGAGTATTGATATTTTTGAAAGTGACAAGACCTTCGAACTTGGAAGGTTAAGGAGATTTGCAGGAAGGAATGGTGTAGGAAAGTTAAGGACATTTTTTGGAAAACAAATTTGCTGAAGAGATTATAAGAGCTTGTTATTTAGTAGTATTTAGTAATTCTGAGCAACACAGAATCGGCAGTAATCATTTATTATAATAAATGGCCAAGATTTTATATTCTATATCCATTTGTCAGGATACAAATAGAAGACTAAAATCTGAAATCAATACTATTTATCCATCATTCTAAAGTCAATTTAGCAATAATGCATAATGTACTATGTACAGAATCAAAATGGATATTAATTTTGAGATTTACTAAATATTAAATTATTATTGTATTAAAACTCTACTTTAAGTGACCTTAAGATGATGGCAAATGTAATCTAAACATACAAAAATCGCAAATGAGCACACATAATTAAATATTTAATATCAGTTGATAACCAATGTGGTAACAATATATTGTGCATACATACAATCCCAATTAAGGAAATTCATTTTGGTAATACTTTACAATTTTAACATTAGTTAATGTATTACCTAATATGAGCTAATAATGAGCAATGTATTTTTGCAGCATGAATTAATCTTTGTTAATGATAGTTAATAAAGATGCATTAATATTTATATAGATAAAACTTTTGATTTTATAAGTGTATTAGAAAACTGAGTAATAATAAATGCTGTATAATTATAGCTCATTGTTAGTTAATGTTAAGTAATGAAACCTTGTTGTAAATTGTGGAAGTCAAAGTCATACACAAGGATTCATCAAATCACATGATATAAATTATTTATTTACATTACAGCAAATAAAAACAAAGAAAAACATCACAAGTATGTTAACCTATTGGAAATATATAATACATAACCAAAGAGAGCCCCAGAGAGCTCATTTCTTCGATGGTGTCATAGACAACAAATACAAGGCAACATGTGGCACACCTCTCCAGTCATCATCCATCCATCCATCCATCCATCCTTCCTTCCTTCCTTCCTTCCACGAGCGCTTCTCTTTCCAGATTGTTGCAACCCCAGGGAAGGGCTGTTTTTGGCTGTACACTCTGACGCTTTGACAAAGCTGACTGCCTGCTCTCTTTCCCACTGAGTCTGACTCAAGCCTGCAGACCAGGTGGAAAAACCACTGCAGGTCTGTCCCGTGAGGCTGTCTCCTGTTTGCATCCTCGGGGAATCAAGGGATGATAAGGTTTGCACACTGCCAGGAGTCCCGTCTCAGTTCTTACACACACCCAGCAACACCTGTCAGGAGTGGGGTATGTTCCCACAATTTCCCGGGGCCTTTTCTCTGCTGTCTTTAGCACATGTCACTCTATGTTTAAGGGTTCGTCAGATGAGTCTGGTGGAGGCCCGCAGGGTGTTTTCGGAGTTGAAGTGTGGAACGTTTTGTTTCTGCCGTGCTATCCGATTCCCACGTGGACACTTCTGGAAACACACAAAAAAGAGGAAGTTTATGTTCCTCATTCTTCAATTTACTAGGGCTTCAAGATTAATTAAAATAAATCCGAAATCACAATATGGCTTAGTTTGATTATCAAATTGCAAATGCTGTGTTTTAAATATATGTGCTGAATGTTTCAGTGTGAAGTGTCTTTTTTATATGATCCAATGTTTTCAGTCTCAGAGCAGCTCAGTATGCAGTAAATGCTGCTCAAAATGATCAAAATGATCAAGGAGATGCTTAAAGGTTTAAAACATAGTATCATTAATTGTTATAAACATGATACATAACAGATAAACATAACAGATAAGTCTGCAATAGTAATACTTATTTTATTTCTGTTTAGTAATAATTTATTATTATTATTATTATCACTGTCAAAAGACGAGGGGCTTTAAGGTGTAAAATGTAAACTGATGAATATTTTATGTAAAATAAACATAATACCAGCACCATCATCGTCATAATAATAATAATAATAATAATAATAATAATAGCAACAACAATATATTATTATTAACAAACAAGTACAGCAAACCAGGAGCTTTTATTAAAAAAAAAAAACTGGAAAAAACAAAAACAAAAAAAGAATTAGATTTTAGACTAAGGCTGTCAATTAAAAAAGCATGCAATCATATTAAATCACAAATAACTATATTTATCAATATTACCTGAAAAATCACCTAAAATGATAAAGATTCTGACAAGAATTATATTGACTTTAGAAATCAATGACAATGAAGAAGACGGCACTGATTCCAGACCAGACCAAAGTTTTTCCTGTTTTCATTAGATCCTTCCTCTTGCTTACAAACATCAAGTTTTACACAGTGAAGACAACCTTTAACTTTAACTTTAATTGGCTTTACAGGTTGAGGAAACCAATCACTTACCAAGTTTTAAAGCATTATTTTCACAGAACTTAAGGAGTCAATATATGTGTTTTTTCTTTTCTCCATATCATTAAAAAGCCTGCCAGTGACCTACATCCTACAAAGTAATCCATTTTGCAATTGCATTTTGTTCATCTGTCTGAGGTAGACTTTCACACAGGACTGTTATTATTATATTATTGATCTATGTTCCTTATTACAGAATTTACATAGGGGTCAGTGGGCATGATTAAATGTGTTGAATTTTTAACAGGTTGTTTTTTTTATATAATTAATTTTACTATATTAATATGTTAAACTGACAGTTCTAATCATAATATATAAAATGCACAGAAAGGGGGGGGGGGGCGAATGGAGATCAGATAGCGACAGACAGGCACTTGCTGTGGTTTAAATTGTCTCATTAACAGCTTCTCTCTCTTCCCTAGTAGCTCAGCAGGGGAAACCTTTCACCACAGGGAATCTTTATTATATTTTCCTCGTTGGTTTATTAAATGTCATGTTTTGCATAGGGCAGAGTGTGCCCCTGGCTCTTAAATCGGCTCGGAGGCAGCAGGGTACGCGGGGGACACTGATTCCTGACCAGATCAAAGCCGTTCCTGTTTTAATTAGTTCCATCCTCTCGCATGCAAACATCACGTTTTACACAATGAAGAGAACCTTTAACTCACTGCCTGAACAGGTTGAGGAAAGTAATCACCTACCAAGTCTTAAAGCATTAGATTCACAGCCTCAAATGAACTTTTTGCCACACCAGCCAATGGTGGGTGAATTAAGAAAATTAATAGCAAGAATAGCAGCGTGTTTTTGAGAAATTCCTAAGTAAAGACGCGCTTATTTTTTTAAAACTGCAGCATATTTGAACCATAATTATCCTGACTTTGTGCCATGTACAACATTAAAACTGAGATTCTCTCATGATCAGTGATACTGTATATAACACATTTATGGGAGAATTCTTCCTCAAACTCAAGAAACGGTTGTGCTTCTTAATATTTTTGTGGAAACTGGATTCATTGATAAATAGAAAGTTCAAAAGAACATTATTTATTTGAAATAGATTTTTTTGTAACATTATAAAGGCCTTTTTACACCAAGCACAATAAAGATAACAATTTTAGCTTCCACACCAACTGAGGAGTGTTCTGTCATTATAAGTTATTATAAGTGCGCTGCAGTTCTGTCGTCTGATGCTTTAAATCCTCAAGCTCTTTAAAAACAGGCGGATTCTAATTGGATGTTTTTATCAATCATCAGCTGAAAAAAAAAAAAAAATTATAAAAATTCCAGCAATGTTATGTCATTATCATTACAGCTGTTTTAAATCACACAGGCTACAATCCTTTAAATGGTAGGGTATACCATTTTATCTGAAAAAAAAATGTACCCATCAAGAATTACTATTCTTATTTTAACGAATTACTCTTCAAATATTTTTTTTTTTCCCCAAAGATGGTTTCTGTAATTTGTACATAGGGATGTAACGATTAACTGCGAGCTGGTTGAAAATCCGTTTAAATATGTGACGACTCAAATCGGTTGAGGTGATAAACAAATCGTGATTCAATTGGGGTAGTTTATATGAATGTATGTCTGAGGGGAACTTACTGTCTTTAGAAAAGTTTAGATGATATTTTTTCTTTTCATCTTGCCTCTGTATAATACATATTAAAGTTCATAAGTGCAGCGCTACTTTGTTTACAGCGGAAACCAAGGATACGCTTTAAGCACCACCTGCTGGCGGAGAGTGAATCTGCATCTCGATCAGCTCGTCTGCTGTTTCTGTTTCATGCAGATATTTTTATTATGTATTGTTTTATAAAACTGAAGTCAAACCATTCTGTTTTTTTCAAAAAACTAAAAAATACAAACAAACTAAGATTTATTAAAAAAAACTGCTCATGTTGCATGTACAGTATGCAGCATCTTTGTTTGGATCATAATAAAAATGCAGTGTTTGCCTCTAATTTTAAATGGAAAGAGCACAAACAAAGCCTTATTTTGTTTATATGAACAGATTTATTTTTTTGTGTTACTTATTTATTTGATTTGGGGCTTGTTTTAAAATTTTAATTTAGTTTTGTTATTTACATTTACATTATATTTAAATTTTGTCATTTAGCAGATGCTTTTATCCAAAGTGACTTACAAATGAGGACAATAGAAGAAATCAAAACCAGCAAAACAGCAATAATATGCAAGTGCTATATTAGTATATTATTATAGTGTTATATTTCAGTTTCACAAAGAAATGTGCAGCATTTTGTCCAAGCAATAATAAAAGGACACATTTAATTCATAATTTGTCTTAAATCTCATTTTGTAAAAAAAAATTGTGAATCGAACCGTGAGTTGAGTGAATCGTTACATCCCTACTGATGTATGTTCAAGTGTTGTTGTTTTTTCTAGTAAGTTGCTAGCTATTAACAATTAGTTAATTGATGCTATAAAATAGTGTGTGGTTTGATGATTGCAAGCATGTGATTGGATGTGCGGGAGTTTGGGCGGGACCTTGATACCATGGATCCACCTTACAATCACTGCTCCTCAGACTCTAGCTCCAAATCACAGCGGATAATTCTGGGGCTTCAGTTTTCTACAGCTGAAAGAAACAGACACATGGTGTCCAGGGTTTTTTTTTATTTTATTTTTTTTACAGTCTATAGTTGCACCATATGATTTGGCAGACCAGATTATGCCACTTTTGGTTTTGTTTCATTCCTTTAGTGAGGGTTTGTTCTGCATTGATATCAGGACAGTTGTATCACCCTCTCATTTTTGATGCCCATTTAGCCCACGTGTACACCCTCTGAAACTATAATGGCAAAAGTTATCCCAGAAAAAGCTAGAAATCCCCGCGAAACACTTTCGCTGCATTGTTGTGTCTGTTTGACAAACCTTTCACTGTCTTTAATCAATAAACCCTCTCCTTTAGAATCCTGCAGGGCTACTTTTGGAGAGTTATATTAAATAGATTGTAGTCGAAGCCCATTTGTGCTGATTATATAAAAGTGAGGTGGCAATTTCCCCCTTGGGAGGAAACACTGAGGGCAACAGAAGCATTATGACAACATGGTCCATTCCACAGCCCCGTGCATTCCAGGAAGCCTCGTTATGTGACAAAGCAACAATCAAAACAACCATAATACATTAGAGGCCTCAAAATGCCTGCTTTCAGGTGGAGCACTACAAAGGCACGGCAGAGGAAAAATGGAAGATTCGTACTGTGCATTGTACACTTTTAAAAGGTCATAGTGTCTGAATGATCGCTCATGAGAGAGTGCCTGATGTTCCTTCCTCATGCTTTGTATTTTCACTCTCTGAACCATTACTTTTGCTACCTCCCTGTAGTTTTTACACTCTGCATGCAATGCACATCAGAGAATCATTACAATCACCTAATCACTACACCAACTCTGCGCCCCTTGCAGGAGTGTGTTTGATTAAACGTGCTTCAGTCTGAGCATCTTTGATTAGCTAGACAGAAACACAGAGAGTGAAAGACATCGACAGACAGAGAAGAGAGAGAGAGTGCGAGACAGTGAAAGACAGGACTTGAGAAAATTAAAGGGGGAGAACACAAGCGGAGACTGATAAGAGAAAGACGTTCCTAAGTCATTGCTGCAGTTAGAAAGTGTGTTGCTATAGAAACTGGTTATGTGCTGTAAGGTGAAGGAGGGCACTGCGGTGAACACTATGCACTTCTGAAACACCTTTCACTTCATGACTGTGAATGTGCATGTCAAGTTTCATCATTTGATCGTTATTCGCAATTGTTGATTAGTTCTCTGGATATTGCAATCAGAGTTATCCCGATTTCAGAAACTACATTTATAAACTTGTGTGTCTGCAACTGCATGCCATAGTATTTATTTACGTAGGCTTCACAACTAGATCAACCTGAGAAGTGTTAATAAATTAATGTGCTGTTTTATGCATCAGACAATCAAGGAAATCACACTGTCCTTCGCAGCAGCAGGAAAAACAAAACTGTTGAATTTTGAATAAATTATACAGAAGATCTGTGCAATGCGACAACACTAGAACACTCCCCATCCCATTTTAATTAACAAAGCTGTGACTGTAGCCTTACATTGTGTTTTTTTTTTTTCTTTCTTTTTTTTCTGTATAAATGCAGTTCATACAGAATATACAATGGCCCCAATGTTTTTCAATGCTCACATAAAATGTTTGTAAAAAAAGTGCTGAAGTGTCCAAAAACTTTCTGGGGTCACTGTATTATATATTGTAAATATATATAGTTTATATAGTTTGACCAGAATCATTGCAATATGAACATTCAAAAGAATGGTGTTTTTATTGTTTTTGAGAGAAGTGTCTTATGCCCACCACATAATATATTTTAAAATGTAATTTATTCCTGTGATGACAAAGCTGAATTTGCAGCATCATTAAACTAACCTAAATAAAATAACATAATATCCAGGCAACATACAATGACAGGGTAACACTTTCTTTTAAGAACCAATTCTCATTATTAACTAATTGCTTATTAGCATGCATATTGGCTGTTTATTAGTACTTATAAAGCACATATTAATGTCTTATTCTACATTGCCATATTTTAGATCCCTTAATCCTACCCCATACCTAAACTTAACAACTACTTTACTAACTATTAATAAACAGCAAATTAGGAGTTTATTGAGGGAAAACTCTTAATTAATTGTGAACATGTGTTCTCTATTCTAAAAGGTTACCAATGACAGATTATGCTATTCATCTAAAAAAAAAAAAAAAAAAAAAAAAAAAGAAACCAGAAGTCCATTACTTGTAAAATAATTTTCAACAAAGAATGCAATTTTTATAAGAGAACACAGATATACACTGTACATTAAGAATAAATTAAGTACTAAAATTGTTGAAAAGATAATGGATTTATAAATGATGAAATACAAATGATTAAATACAGTATGTAATTACTTTAAAAATAAGTATCATTATATAGAGGCCATAAATTAGTTTTATTTTTCTGTTTTGCTTCTACAAAAAAAAAAAAAAAAAATCAACTTGTTTTATGGGAATCGCAAAGGCAAGACAGAAAAATAATAATGTGTGGCATTTTGGGGCTTCCATATGTGCAGGTTCTTGTGAACTTGAAATCTCTGTGCTGTTTGTGGATTAATACTAAACATTTTACAGCTTCAGTTTCATACTGAAAAAAAAAAAAATGTACGCACATGTGGATAGACACCAGTCGAAACACTGTCTATTTATTTATCTCTGATATTCCTGCCTTATGCCCCAACTATTGGATTGTGGACATTGATCAACCTAAGAAGTGCATGGCTGTGCACTTGTGAAGTTAGAGAAAGCTAGAAATCTGAGTGATTTGTATTTTTAAGCTCACCGTGTGATGCAAACCACTAAGAGGCAGATAATGGCCACTTGCAGAACTCCAATGATGGATGCGATCAGAATGTAACTCTTTTCCGAACCAGGTACCACATACATCACATTATAGTCCTTCCTGTCACACTGCGGCCCAATGAAGCCTGAATGACAACTGAAAAACACACACATGGATAAGATCAAACAATGTTAGAGTTTAAAGCAAAGAAAAGATGGGCATACCATAATCGATAACTAAGGGCAGGGAAAGAGTGTGTGCATAATAAAATGGCAGTAGGGTGTTGATGCCACTGTTTGTGGATAATTACTAGTCATTTAGTGTTTATAGGTACAAAAAAGCAATGGAAGTGTGTTTGTGTGTGTGTGTGTGTGGGAGTGAGTGTGCAGCGGGGAGCTGGTGCACACTGGGAAAACACAGTCTTGTTTAATTAGAGCCTCGACCTCTCAGAGGAGGTGGTTAAAGGGACACCTGCCAGCCACCACACACACACACACACACACACACACACACACACACAGCTGGTAGGAATGAGTCATCTTTCAGGGGGAGGCACACACACAATTTCTCTTCTCTTTTTCTCTTTCCTTCACACTTTTTCTTGCACATCTTTCATCATTTCTCATCTTCTCTCATTTCTCGTTCTCTCCCCTGCTTTTGTCTTCTCGCTGCTTCTCCAAAATCAATCTCACACTGTCCTTTAAGGAGTCTGTGGCGCGTGGGTGAGGGAGAAGGAAGAGTTTGATAAGTTGTCTGTGTCGTGTGGTGCGGTTACCTGCAGGTGGGGGGTGAGAGGTTGCTAGGATACTCGCACTCTCCATGGACACAGTAGTTCTTGTAACGCTCTGGACACGGGATGTAAAGACCCCATGGTACCTCGCTCACCTGGTCTCTCTCCTCTAAACACACCACGAACAAGAAAGAGAGACTGTAATTTAGCAATCAGGTTTATGTTGTCAGGTTAGTTCTTGTGAAGGGCCGGTTTGCGATGAAATCATGAAAGTGGCATAAAATAGTTAAAATCGTGTTATAACATAAAACATGCCTTAGAAATAAACATTCCTGGTGTGCATCATGAGAAAAAACAAGGGCACTGACATATTTTAAGATCAATCAGTACAAGTTTCTTTCAGTTGAAACAGCTCATATTTAGTCTGGGATTAGGCTTAAGCCTTGTCTATGAAACCGGGGGTATATGTGTATGCGAATGAAATTTGAGAGCTGTGGGGAAAAGAAAACCATTTCAGCAAACAATTTGGTCTTCAATTTCTGTCTGTCCTCACAGACCATTCTAAAATTATATGGACTTTGCACAATAAAGGTAGGTAAATTAATTTTTCGATGAACTAGCCCTTTAAAAGACTCTTTAGGACATCGTTTCATCTCTAAACGGTGACGAGAATGTAAGTGTGTGTATGTGTGTGTGTAAGAGCACATTTGAAGGGTATCCATGTAAGTCAATGGAGGGATGAATGCTACAGCAGTGACACCACACCCTCCTCTGTTTACTCAATTAATCACAATCTTTCTTTCTTTCTTTTCTTATCTCTCTCTCTCTCTCACTCTCAAACTCTCTCCTGACACTGTCTGTGAAGCAGGTCACAGCACTCAGTCAAACTGTCACACACACTGGGAGGTATCAGGGTACGGTGGCCAGTTGAGAACACATAAAGCAGGCTAGTTCTCCAGAGACTCACTGGTTTCAGTATGCTCCTTCACACCGCTCTGTTTATCACACGAAAGGAGCGACACTTTGTTCTTAGAGCTGTTAACATTTATGTTGGCTGCCGTTTCATTTAATGAAATTAACACTTTTAGTGAATTTGAAATCAGAAGTACTTGAAAATGCAGCCTGACTCTCATTTACTAATAAATTAAGGAAATGATTTCTTTAAGAAAACTTTAATGGCAAATTTATTTATAAATGAAATCCCAAAGAGACTTTTAACAAAAAGTAAAGTATTTCTGCAATCTAATTATATTGGAATTTAATTAAAACGTTCAATATCTGCAGTACTGCTGCAGCTAAAATGTTATTTTGCTTTCTTTCCTTAAATGGGAAACTTAATGTATTTAAATTTTTAATGTGTTTTAAAAAGAAACAAACAACACACTGACATACACTACTGTTCAAAAGTTTGGGGTCTGTAAGATTTTTATTTTAATATTCATGAAAGAAGTATTATGCTTATCAAGGCTGCATTTACTTGGTCAAAAATACAGTAAAAAGTAATATTATGAAATATTATTGCAATTTAAAATAACTGTTTTCTATTTTAATATACAATAAAATGCAATTTATTCCTGTGATGCAAAGCTGAATTTCCACAGTGTCACATGATCCTTCAGAAATCATTTTAATGTGCTGATTTGCTGCTCAAGAAACATTTCTTATTATCAATGTTGAAAATAGCCATGCTGCTTAATATTTTTGGAAACTGTGATTAATTTGTTTCAGGATTCTTTGATAAATAGAAAGTTCAAAAGAACAGTGATTATTTGATATATATTATTGTTTACAATGTAACTTTACTGTAACTTTTTTATAATTTTAATGTGTCCTTTCTGAATAAATGTATCAAATTCTTAACCTTAAACATTTGAATGGTAATGTCTCAATCTTTTTTATTTTTATACATCAAATGCTCAGTGGCAACACAGCTCTTTTAGATTGAGCTAAAAATGCATCAAAAAGTGCTGTATGGGGTTGGATGGATGTTGGCAAAAACACTGGATACAGAAATTATGATTATTAACTTTTAATTTATGACAATGACTGGGCTGGGTCAAACTGTCAAAAAATACAGATAATATATTTGTAATTTACTAATCTACTGACATTAATGTTACACTGTTCACTTGGCTACAGTATATATTTATACGTAATCAAAACCATCAGCAGAACATGGTAAGATTTTGTTCATATTGTGTATGTGTGAGACAGAGTTGGTGAGTGAGGGTAAAATTTCCTCATAACCTCAGATCGTGAACAGAATGACTGTGATTAGACTGTCAGGCTGGAGCAGAGGTGAAAACATCTGTGTTTAATAGATTGAGAATTGAGACTGACCCTTACAATGTCCGAGGTATTTGACCTCGATCCTCTCCTGCTTCTGACATGACACCTCTTTTACCTGGCAGGGGTTGTCATAGGAACGGCCGTCTGATGCACAGACTGGATTAAAACTGATGTGGGAGCAATCAATGTTGCACACACACCTGCAGGGAGAGAGAGAGAGAGAGCAGAGTAAACTTGGAGATTCATGCCTGGGTTTACTCATTTAAATTCATTATACTCCAACCCAAAATGAAAATTTTGTTATTATTCACTTACCCCCATACCGTTCCAAACCCGTAAAGGCTTCGTTCGTCTTCGGAACACAATTTAAGATATTTTGGATGAAAACAGGGAGGCTTGAGACTGTCCCATAGACTGCCAAGTAAATAACAGTGTCAAGGTCCAGGAAAGTATGAAAAGCATCGTCAGAATAGTCAATCTGTCATCAGTGATTCAACTGTAACGTAATGAAGCGACAAGAATACTGTTTGTACATGAAGAAAACAAAAATAACTTTATTCAACAATTCCTTTCCTCTGTCTCTCCAAATCAGCGTAGCGCCATTTTTTCAATTCTGAGCAGTATGCAGGTGGCGTACGCTCTTCTGTGTCAGCCACGCCACAAGGATACATTTTTTTTATGTGTATTTGCGCTTTGGTTTGAAAGCAAACTGCACATCGGCGCAATGCGGCTGACACAGAAGAGCGTAAGCCATCTGCGTACTGCTCAGAATTGAAAACATGGTGCACAGTCTCAAGCCTCCCGGTTTTCGTCCAAAATATCTTAAATTGTGTTCCGAAGATGAACGAAGCTTTTACGGGTTTGGAATGACATGGGGGTAAGTGATTAATGACAAAAGTTTCATTTTGGGATGGAGTAACCCTTTAAAAAAGGTTGAGATAAATAAATTCTCTATATAAGAGTGTTTAAATGTGTTTAAATGTGACTGTGTATGATTTTAATGACGGATGTAAAGTAATTAAAGTCAGTAGCCAAAAAAAAATAAGTAAATATCAGCATTTTCAAGTTGTAATTTTGTCAAATTATGCAAACCGTATAAAACATTTATGTGTATATATGATACATCAAATTGGCAAGACAAAGGAGATGATCATTATGTCCCATGGTGGAAATTCCATTTGTTCATGAGAGATATGTGATGCATGTACAGTATATCCACTGTTGGACATTTAATGAAATAGTTTAATTTCCAAAAGTCCTCAGTGCCCGAAGTGCCCAGCATTGGAAAAATGCCAATAAATAATTATATACAATAAGAAGAAAAAGCCATTTAAACAAACAAATCACAGCAAATGAAATGCCAACTATTAAAGGAACTAACAAACATATTTAATTTCAATAATAATAATTGGTTTCTGAAATTTTCGAAGAAAGATAAATACTGTTTGATTAATGTTGGACTTCCAACTTATAAGAAATATGTTGCTTTGGAGACATATCCGACTATAAAGAGAGTGGGTTTCTGTAGCTCCTGCACCCTACTGATGATTTGAACATCTATTTGCCAAATAAAATGACACATTCAGCTCCAGCAGCAGGAGGTTTAATACAATAAGAACAGTGTGATTCTCCTACACATGAACTACTGAAAAAAAAACAACAAAAAAAAAAAAACTTTGAGACATTTAAAAATATATTTTGCCATTGTTTTGGCTATTTAGGCAGTCGTGCATGTATTTTTCCTGTTTAGCCATGCAACAAATTGTTCTTTTGTGTCAGATATTTTTTAATGAATCATCTAAACCAGTCCACAAAACAGGTCAGATGATGTGTTCACGACTCGTTATTAACTGAGAAACCATGAGTGGGCTGATAGTAAGAACATTTGGAGTGAATCAAGGATTTAAATGATGAACGTAATTGAATTCAATAGCTGAACATCAAATAAACATGCACGTGGGGGGGTGGGGGGGTGGGGGGGGTTGCTCAAGCCCTTGCCCTTTTTTTCAAAATTAACCAACAATAACCTTAGTGTGATCAATAAAACAAAATACGGTAACACTTTAGTATAGGGACCGATTCTATTAACTAGTTGCTTATTAGCGTGTATATTACTAGCATATTGGCTGTTTAATAGTACTTATAAATTCTTTTTTTTTTCTTTTTCAAGGTTATCATGGCTGGGAAAGCTTTATTGAATTGTTTTAGAGCATGTAACCTACGCCACATCACATGCCAGAGACCATGTGATGACAAAGAGAACCAATGAATCGATTCAAATAAATCAATTTTGTAGAAATGAATCAGAATGTCCATTACTATTCCTATAAGATGTTCCTATAAGAGTACAGATAAGCACTGATGAATAGATGCACACAGACTCTTCATTCTTTCAAATGTTATTTCACCAACCATATCTTTCAGTTTACTTTGCATTGCGCATGCAGTTTATCTGTCCATTTATTTAAGTAAATGCACAGTTGTGCCAGACACACCATTACTGGAGACTGGGAGAATAAGCATTGTCTCTCCCTCTCTTGTACATGCAGTCTGAGATATTTATCTATCTATGTGGTGTCTCAGATTATATATATATATATATATATATATATATATATATATATATATATATATATATATATATATACCTTTTTTTTTTTTTAAAGCAAAAATGAGTTTGCCAGTTTGTATGCCTCTATGCATCTTTATGGATAAGTTTGCAGTCAATAAGTCTCCACTAGTCGAAATGTTACTATTTAGCATTTTTGTCATTTAACCCTTTGTTGCATGGTGACCACTGTGGATGTGTAAATCTCTCAAAATTAATAATTTTGAATTATTAATTCCATATAACTAGATGTGGAGTCATTATGTTTTTTTGTTTTAAAGTAAAAAATGTAATAAAAAAAAAGATATTATTAATATAAATTAAATATTAATATTAAGATGTTAACATAAAAAAAAATATGAAAATAGTTGTTGTGAATTAAAATAAAGCTGAAATAAGCTAAATATTGTTAAAAATTAGAAATGTTTCCTTGGTAACAAAATAAAATAAAATACAATTACGCAATATTTACAAAAGGACTAAAACTTGAACTAAAATTTAAATTACAATAACTAACTAACCAACTAAATAAATAAAATGAAAAAAAAAAAAAATTATGTCAGTTATGTTATGTCATTTTTATGTGTCATAGTTATGTTAAAGACTGTGTATTAGTCAACTCATGCGTCGTGCACTTGATCTCCCATTAGCAAGTGTGACATTATGAAAATGTTTTAATAGATAATAATAAAATTTAAATAGGTAATAAAAACACTATATATATTTCTTTGGAAACATAAAAAAAAAAAAAAAAAAAAAACTTTATTTTTCTTTTCTTTGAATCCCAGATGTGGTTTCAGGATTTTGTAACCCACTATTTGAACTCATTACATTGAATAACAAAAATCTTCATACATAGTCATACATATCGCTAGTTCATAAGATGAAAGTGTAGTCTGGCACTGAAAAGTGTCTAATATGGTAATTAGCATACAGGCACACTTACAAATTCTAAAAGAGAGAAAGATAGAACACTCTTAGACCAGATGTATTTGCTACATCTCCTCTGTCTAATATATTTACTGGTGAGCACTTCATCTCTGAGTCTGGTATATATATAAAAAACCCCCTCTAAAATATCTAATAACCCCACAAATGCCCCCCAGAGGATAACAGACCAGACCTGGCAGTGTTTGGCAAGACATACACGAGTCAAAGCAATATGAACCATGCCTGACTCTACTTATCCACACTTATGTTCTCACACATTCATCTGACAACAAAACACGCACATGCAGGCATGCACACAATATGTGATTGTTTCAGCATGAAAACAGCAGATTCACTGCATTTTCACTGAGCTGAAGTAAATGTGATTAGAGGGTATGAATTGATTACTGTTAGCTTAAGCTGGATTTCTACGCTATAGGACCGACCGCATTAGTGCTCACAGATGTAGCTGCTAATTGGTTATCAGACACAGCACACACATACAAATAGATTCCAAGGGGAAGAAAGGTAACGAAAGAGAGAGAGAAAGAGAATGATGGAGAGAGAGGAGTCCTATAACGTCTGGAATTACAACTCTCCAAATCAATCTAGCACACTCAGTGTGCTCTGTGACTGATGGAAACGATATTTTCTCATTTTTCATAGCTTTCCAAAAATATAATTGATGAAAGCAACTTAGAAAGGATCAGTAGGGATTTCATGACTCTCAAATATATACTTAATCTTGTGGAATTGGAGCAGTTATATTGGGCTTAAATATTCCCTGCATATTAAACCACAAAACCTACAGGGAATGTCACACACAGACATCTTCAAACAGGCCATATTCTACACATTTGTTGCTGTTTCTTCCCTTAAGTCTGCTTATATTTTTGGATCAAAACAAAACAATCTTTTCTCTCTGACCCCTATTAAAAAGCCCTATTTTTATTTATTTATTTATTTTGTTAAATTAAAATTTCCTTTTGAATTTATTTACTTATTCAATGTATTTTCTGTATGTATGTTTACACTACCGTTCAAAAGTTCAGTGTTGGTAAGATTTTGTGATGCTTTCTTACGATCACTAAGGCTGCATTTATTTGATAAAAAATACAGTAAAAAACAGGAATATGTGAATAACTATTATAATTTAATAGTTATAATAATTATAACTGTTTTCTATTTAAATATATTAAAAACGTAGAATTTATTCCTTTGATGACAGAGCTGAATTTTAAGCAGCCATTACATTGTGATCTATCAGAAATCATTCTAATATGCTAATGTGGTGCTAAATAAACATTTCATATTATTATCAATGTTGTAAACAGCTGTGCTGCTTAATATTTCTGTGGAAACCATGATATATTTCTTTCAGAATTCTTTGATGAAAAGAACAGCATGTATTATATAATATATATATATATATATATATATATATATATATATATATATATATATATATATATATATATATATATACATACAATAATGTAAAAGTATTCACTGTCACTTTAGATCAATTCAATGCTTCCTTGCTGAATAAAAAAAAAAAAAAAATCTTAAAAAAAAAAAAAAAAAACACACAGCAAACTTTGAAATGGTACTATATATTGTTGTTCTTATATTTTTTAGTGTCTTGTGTGTTAAAGTGCCCTAAGAAATGAATTTAAGGCAGGGCTTTTTAAGTGAACTCCAAAAAACGATTAAAAATTGTGCACATGAAGAAGCATGCACATTCTCTACACACTGTGTACCTGAAACAGAAGAAGTAGAACACATCTTTCAGAGTAATCAGCAGAATGAGACTGCAGAAGAATAACCCTTTGATTTCACAGTGAAAAACAGAGCGCTGTTCTGACATGTAATTGGCAGGTGTGGCACAGATCATTTTGTAGTGCTGCTAAATGACAATACCCTTGGTCTGTGACGATAAAGGGGAGTCAAAATTATAAACATTATTTTTAACATTTTATTTTTTTACTTAATGGTTTTGTAGCTCCTGGCACTTTCCATCACATTTCTAAACCATCAGAGGCACAAATCCCATGCTATTAGATATGTTAAATTCTAGAAATTATTATCTAACATAAAAATGACCTAGAATGAAAAGTAATGTCATAATTTCAACATATGATGAATTTGCCCACATTTTGTGTGCAATGCTGTTAGAATTGACAGCAATGACCATGCACATTTCTTTATCTTAAGGGGAATGTCAGTAAACTTATCAGTAAACCATATATTATCTATTTAATTTTAATATTTTGTTGTTGCAAATCAGTAGACATTTTCTAAAATTCTGTGGCAGGTTTGCTAAAATTAAAAACTTCTTATAAAATGATTAGATAATAGCTTAAACAGTAGTTAGTTTGACCCAATTAGGTTGACGATCAGCTTTTGCTTATAAGGTTAAAGGAGTAGCTCACCCAAAATTTTTAATTACCTGAAAAATGTATCATCTTCAGGCCATCCAAGATGTAGATGACTTTGTTTCTTCATCAGTACAAATTTGCAGAAATTTAGCATTACATCACTTGCTCACCAATGGATTCTTTGCAGTGAAAGGGTGCCGTCAGAATGAGAGTTCAAACAACTGATTAAAAAAGCTGCGTGTTCGTAATAAACACATTCATCATCAAGATGTATTTAGCTTCAAACAGTTGCTTAAGTTCTCTAACCATTATAACTCCAGTAAAAGTCATCTTGTCCGAATCAAGAGAGAAATATGCACAGATCAAGCACTCTTTACAAGCAAAAACAGTTCAAAACAGTTCTAAACAAATATGCTGGTGGATTTTGATGTGAGAGGACAACAGAGGATGGACTTTATCACTGGAGGAAGCATTATTATGGATTATGAGCTGTTTTTTTGGCAGAAGCAATGGCTTAAAGTTAAAACACCTTAATCGTGGATTTATTTCTTTCAAATATGCAGCTTTTCACTTCACAAGAGGTTAATTGATGGACTGGATTATTGTAATGTTTTCATCAGCTGTTTGGACTCTCTTTCTGACGGCACCCATTCACTGCAGACAGGGGCGTCGGACTGGGGGTAAAACCAGTACTGATTACCAGGGCCCCAAAAGGAAGAGAGTGCCCTTGAAAAGTCTGAAATATATTTAATTTTACATGGATATTTTCATAGGGGCCCATCAGGACTGCCTATGCATAAGGCCCGGGATCTTGTGCAATGCCCCTGACTGCAGATGAACAAGTGATATAATACTGAATTTCTCCAAATCTGTTCCTATGAAGAAACAAACTCATCTGCATCTCAGATGACCTGATCCTGAGTAAATTTTAATTTTTTTGGTGAACTATTCCTTTAAGCACCTCCTTTCACTGATCATTTGTTGGAAAACAAACAAACAAAAATATGTATTTATTAAGAATTTCTGGGCCTATTTTGACTTGTATTTGTGGAAAGTGCCCCCACACCCACTTTTAACTGACCACATGAACTTTAACGTAGATACACTCACACACATTAACCGCTGAGTTGCCTCATTTCCCTCTTTTCATCTCTGTCTCTTTCTGACATTTTCTCCCACATTCGTTCCCGTCCCCTTTCACATCTCTATCTCTCTCCATCCCTCGGTCTCCCTCTGATCTGTCTGGTTAGTGTATTACCGTGAGGGATATTTGAATGGTAATTGCTCTCCCATGGTCCTGAGGTTTTAATCTGTCTGCTAGGGAAGAGGAACTCTATTAATTGAAGATGGAATTGCAGCAGAGAGCTGCGCTCTTTTGCCCCTCCATCTCTTGGGTTGCCTGTCCGCTGTCCTGAAAGCTGGGCCTTGTACTAGGAAATAATCCATAATCCTTCCATACTGACAGAGAACTGACCCTCACAGTCCAGTGACAATACAATTAACATTTACAATCTGCTCAGAATGCCACAGAATGCCACGGCGCAACATGTTAGTCAATGGGTTAATGAAATTACAAGGCTTAAAGGGGAAATGATGGCAAAAAACAAAGCTTGTCCATGTGCCCACATAGCAAACGGACTTGGCCCAAATGTGGCCTCAAGCTGGCACTGCTAGCCTGCTGTCGGCAATGGCATGTACCCTTTCAGCCAGAGCTGGGCCATGTGTGGCAATGATGGCACAGTGTGGATCACAGCAAACAATATGAGGGCCGATTGTGTGGAGTGTGGCCCAGATCAGGCTATGATCTGGCAACATATAATGTGACCCATGATAAACAAGATAAATACAATATTGCATGATAATGGTTAAATGATCACATAAATGTTTAATGAAGTGTAGTATTGTTTAAATATAGTCTTTGAAATGGCAAGTCAAAACAGAATGAAACATCATTTAAAAATTAAGCAAATCCATAAATCAGTCAACTGCATTAAACTGCACTTAATTATGATTTTATTACATTTTATATTATTATTCTTGATGCAAATAATCTTAGAATCCTTACATGGAAAGAGAGTGAGAGACAGAGAGAGAGTTCATTTAACCATTATCATGTAATATTTATTTGGTTTACCATGGGGCACATCATTTTTATTAATATGATGTCATGCACAAGCATTAAATAAAATGATCATAAAAGTATTTTCTTTTTATTTAAATCCTCTGTATCCATGTGATGCTTGGTGTGAGGAACAGATCCAAATTCAAACATCCGCAATATGTATCTCCTTCCTCTGTAGCGATAGTATCAATTTAAAAATTTGCCGTTAAGAAGTTTTACAACAAATTTTATGGCAGCGATATCAAACGCTCATTGGCTCTCGCCAGTTTCGTTATAGATTGCGACATGCCGTGTTTCCAGTGATGCATGTTTTGAATGAAAAACGTGCGCCTTGACGGAGTGGATCGGGATATTATTTTCAGCGTTTAACAACTTAAATTATGCCCTTCTCCTCGCACTACTATTATATTCAGCCAGAGAGGATTGCAACTGCAACACATCGTCATTTGGACTACCGTGGTACTGTTCTTTGACACATCTGCGATAAATTCTTATGATTAAGTTACATGTGTCTATCTGTTACGTTTCTCTTACGCTTCTGTTACGTTAAGAGAAACGTAACAGATAGACACATGTAACTTAATCATAAGAATTTATCGCAGATGTGTCAAAGAGCAGTACCACGGTAGTCCAAATGACGATGTGTTGCATAATATTTCATATTATTGCATTGTGTATTACTATAATGGCGATTATAGTAATACACAATGCAATAATATGAAATATTAAGATTCTGTATTGGGTCTGGGCTATATAAGGCTCAGATGTGGCTGAGATTTGGGGATTCTGGTTTACTTAAGGCTGAGAATTGGAACCAATAATAAAACCTGTTTTGGCCCAGTTCAGGGACAGCTAAGGGTGATTAATTGGCTGAGATTTGGGCCGGTTATAGCCCATGTGTGGCCCTTGTCTTTAATTCAGTTCTGGGCCACTTCAGGGCCGTCATTCTTTGCGGCACTTGGGCCGAGGGAAAAGTGATTGTGTGGCCCGGATCTGGGCCAGAAAACATTTGCTATGTGGGTGGGACAAATGGGTCAGAACACTGACCTGGAATCAGCTTTTGCAATTTTTGCAATAGATCTGAACAGATGAGAGGTTGGCAAAGTCAATATTACATTAAAATGGACTTTTGTAAATTAGGTTCCTGTTTTGCTGACATCACAAAATTAAATGTCTTAATTAGTATTTTTGTCCCAATTTCAGATATCAAAACATTCTCATAACAGGATCAGTTTGCTTGTCTTGAATTAAGTTTATTTCATTTACCCTACTGGTAAATTGTTTTCTTGCTTTAATCGTAAGCCTCACTAAAGATAAGGGACAGATATCACAAGAGAGATTGCAAAGCTAAAAGGGAAGCATGAGAAAGACAGTCGAATAGAGATTATTTACTGCAGCGCATGGCGTGCAGCACGCACCCTCGGCTTTGCACTGCAATGTATCACAGTGAAATGCCGTAGACTTCAGTGCCAAAAAGATCAGAAACTCACAAGAAGCAGGCCTGCAGAAGACTCTGCATCTGATACATACCATTAGACACACCCCTGCATTCCTCAAGACCTCTGGCTCTCTGAAAAACAGAACGTCAGGACCCTGAAAAGCTGTCGCACATGTCTGTGACTCACCACACATCCTCAGAATCCTCGTCGCACTCGGCCCCAAACTGACAAATGTCGCATGTTGATGTCTCCTTCTGACTGATCTCGGCTGAACCCTCATTAACTGGAAAGAGAGAGAGAGGGCAAATTAGATGAGAGATCTTGAGAGGGACTTGAAAGGGTCATATTATGAGGAATCAATTTTTCCTGTATCTTTTCAGATAAAAGAGTTCAGGGTTCTTTTATGAAATATTGAAATAAAACTGGTGTTATTTGAGTTACATTAGTACTTAGTTACAGAGGAGACAAAAGTGCAAGTAAAGAACATGTTTGAGGTAAAATATGAGTAAGTAATTGCACATGCAATTTGGTAAAATTATGCAAAAAGTTAAAAAAATATTATGTGATTATTTAGGATACATAAAATGCTAGCTGTAAAATTAGCCTAGGTAACACAAACAAATAGGCCATTTTATTCTTAAATGAATTACATTTATTATTACATTTACTTTCCATTACAGAATGTGATACATGCACATAAAAAAATCCTGTTATATTTACTGTAAAAAATAGCATAGCAGAGTTATAACTATACGTTTCATCAAGATATAATGATATAATATTAATATACCAGTCCACTTGAACTACCAGAGTCTGCTTTGTACCTTAAAATATACTGATAACCACTATAATGCATGTGGTAAAACAGAAAACCATTATGAATATGAGTGCATCATTAGTGACCTATCCATAAAAACAGCCAATATTTTTATATATAGATAGTGTCAAAATACAAATCATGACACTAAAATACATTAACTAAATACCATAAAATGCAACACGAAACATCATAGTGTACATTTCTTAAAACAAAATAAGCTAAACTATTTAAATAAAATAAAATCATATGTGATGTGCCACGGAGGGACTTTTGGGAATGTTCTTTGAACATATATTTCACAGTAAATCATAGTTTTTACTTCCAAAACCAATACCCTTTTTTGACATTATTTTATAGTAAAGTTACATATAATGACATTTACAGTTTCACCAGATATGGTAAGATATCTTACAGTTAAAAAATGAACATGTTTAGTGATATGTGTAGGAAATGACATTGTAGTGGAAAAGACAAAGTTCTTGTAGTGCTTGTATTGTATACTTGTGTTTTAAGAGAGATTATTTAAAAAAATCAACATGACCAAGTTTCCATTAAGAAACACCCACATACTGTTCCACGGAAAAAGTCCAGCCATAATGCTTTTATAATTTCAAGAAAGTGTATGTAATCCTCTAGGAAGTGAATATTTGAATGTACAGTAAATGGGCTCTAGATGACCATATATCAGGGGTCCCATACCAACATTGGCAGGCATTACCAGCATGTCCCCACCAATAATTAAAAATGGCAAAACTACCACCCCCTAAATGAAATTATTGCACTGTTCTGCTGCACTCCATTGTGCATCACTCTTGTTGCTAGGATGACAAAAAGTTTTAAATGATACATTTTCAACCTGGTCTGCCTCAGTGGTCTAACAGTGCTCGTCAATGTCCAAATAATCCAGATCAATTCAGCCAATCAAATCAAAGAACAGGGTTTACTGTTCCCAGAAGCAAATTTCATTTAATATTAGTCAACTGTTTTATGATAGAAATGTTAAATGACCAACAGCTATATCCAGTGATGCATACTTCAGGTCTTCACAGTGCATCCGAGACCCGTCGACCCGGGACCCGACCCGGGACCCGTACGGGTTAGGGTCTACGTATATTTTAAATGACCAGCCGGGTCCGGGTCGGGTCTGAATCTATTACTTCGGGTCCCGGGTCTGTTTAACATTGTGTGTAATACCCGTGCGATCGGAGTCATCGGACTCGGAGAACACCCGGCCGTGATCAGACACTGCTTGTGTTTTTTGTAACTTGCAACTTGTAAAATTAGGAAAAGAAAAGCGTGAAAAAAAGACGATCTCTCTGTCTCTCTCTGCCGTTAGAAACAGAGCGCGCAGACTCAGAGTTAATGCAAGTGCACGCACGGTAATAATGCTTGCAGACTTGAAACATTCATATTTAATATATTTCAAATCAGCAACAAAATCTGAGGTGAACTGTCACATGAACGTTTAAGCATATTTTAGGTTGATCCAGCTAGCACGCATGTGCAGTCTCAAGCGCGTGTCATGTTTCTATGGCAACCAGTGAGGGACACCGCCAAACCGCGCTTTACATTTTCTCCCATTTTTATAATAATATAAATGAACCGTTTAATCTTAAAGTTTTAGTGTTCAGATTCAGACTCGACGCAGAGCAGAGAGCACAGAGATGATAGCAAACAAATAACGTCAGCGGCCATGGCACTGAACGAGCAGTCGTTATTATAGTTAAAAATAGTTGAAGTTATTATGCGAGTTTGCGTGTCAGAATGTACATGTGTACAGTTGCATTTGTCATCCGTCACCGTGACATCAAGTGGACTTTTGAAGCTGAAATAATGAGTGGATTAAGCTTGGACTTGGAATAACGAGAGGAATAACATGGATAACTTTCTTGTCGGAGGATTGTAATGCATCACAGGCAGTCAGGTACAAGGAAGAGAGACTACGGCTCCTTAAATTAGGTAAGACAAAAAGTTGTATTTTTTCGCAATAGGTTTATTGACTTGTAATAGCAATTTAAGGTGGAATATGTGACAATCGGGTCCAGTCAGGTCTGTGTCTTCCCGGCGGGTTCGGGTCCAGCTTTCAAATAATAGACGGGTCCGGGTAGACATTTCTCGGATCTACACGGGTCAGGGTCCAGCTTTTGAAATAATAGACGGGTCCGGGTCGGTTCGGTGTAGTACATTACGGGTCTCTTTCGGGTTCGGGCATGAATTTTTGGACCCGTGAAGACCTCTAATGCATACACGCCCCCCCCCCCCCCCCCCCCCCCCCCACCCCCCCCCCCCCCCCCCCCCCCCCCCCCACATATGGACATTTTGGCTGCAGGTAAATTATATTTTTGAATAATTATATGTATATATATACAGTGACAACAGGGTCTTATTAGCACGGTTGTTAACCAGAAAAATTACAAATGTTAACCAAAAGGTTGCCGACCCCTGCCATACATATAGATGATAGTAACAGCTATAAAGTATGGTTAAATAATTAGTTCATTATTGCTGGGGACCAGCCCACTGGTTGCAGTATCAGCCAAGCTGCCCCTCTAAAAAATAAAAATGTAACCATAAAAGTGATGCGTTATTGATGACAAACAACCAGAGGCTTATGAAGACACCTCACCTTAGTGGTTTATGCTTTAAAAGGAACAGTGTTTGGTGTTTATTTGAAATGTAATCTAAGCTTGAATAGTGCCTCTGACTAAAACGCTTTAATTAGGACAGTGCTAATTGCTAATTTGCAGTGCTTGAGCCTCTATTGGCAGTAAATGAAAAGCTCTAAGTAAACATAGCATGTGAGTGTTTCTGAAGGCTAAATATGGGTCAAGCAGCAGCTTTTTGTCTGGAAAAATAGCAAGTTTGAGTGGGTGTAAAGGAACAGCCTGATTTTCTACACATTATGGAGTATAAAGTGTCAGCTGTCAAGGATAGTGTGTAGTGTTGCTAATTAAAGCTAGACAAAGCATTTAAGCTAAAATTGAGATATTAGCTATGGGCTAAGATGAGTTTTGTGAAGAATCACCTCCTTCTTGTCGCTTAAAATCAAATGCAGAATGTTAGTTCATACTGCATGATGAATCTGACAGTTTGAACTACAGCCACACATGGATTCCTGTGATTGTCAAATCACGGCGGATCTGACTAGATAAACTAAGATTTCTGATAATGAGAAGAACGTTCTATAAGACGTATATCCAAATATATGTCTTCTGCACAAGCAGCATTTCTGCTGCCATTATAGCCGGACCCTCTTTTCCTAGTTTACAGACATGATTTAAATATGCAAAATCAAATGACGGGACATTAACCGTTTCCATCCAAATCAAACCAGACAGCTCTGAATATAATTCCTAATTCCAAAGTCCTTTTAATTCACTTGATAATCAAAAACTAGGCATTACCATATATCCATTCCATAAATTACCCTATTTTTGGGATAGTCCACCCTAAAATTTTACATTTTGCAATCATTTACATCCTATATGACAAAAAGAAGAATTTTTTATTTTTTATTTTTTCACACAATGGAAAGAATTTACATTTTTGGGACAGCTATCCCTTTAAAACCGTTTTATTGAATTTCCAGCAAAAACAATTAAATTCTGATACTAAAAAACTTCCCTATGAAAAACTATGTTAAAACAGTAGTATTTTAGAATTCACAGCATTCATTAAATAGTAGATGAGAAGTACTTGGATGACATACTACTTCCAGTAAGATTCTGAATTGAACATCTGATGAACACTTTACTATCCCCTGAGGCCATGGGAGAGGGTTTGTGAATTGCAAAGAAGCAACACAGCTGATGCCATAGGTCACATGACAGTGACAACATTGCTGATGTAGTGCATCCATGTTTCATTCATAATCCAGACCTTCAAACTGTACTTTCTGAACAGGCATGAAGTTCTTATTTATTATATGTGATTTGTGAAACAGATTATGATACAAGATTTTGTTCATATTGGACACATAAGATCTCATGTTCAACCATACTTTTTCTCTCAGGTTAACAAAAGTTTGATTTAGAATCTGTATTTTTAAGAAGCCCTGCTTGTATCTAAATTTCTCATTTTTTCTTTAGGAGTCAGTTGTCAAAGAATGGAATTAGGTGTGTTTTCATCATTGCGTTTACGTGTGTGTGTGTGTGTGTGTGTGTTGGAAGACTCTTGCGTATTATCTCTGCTCAGTTATATGAGGCGCTCAGTTATGTGAGAGTGAAGAGGAAGTGTTGTTTCCACGTCAATAGAACATATCTGATTCTGAGTGTGTGTGTGTGTATGTGTGTAATTTAGAATGTATGAGCCAGAGCTCATCAATGATTTACACTAAGACGTTAAAACATGTTTGATCTTCCTGGAGGAGGGGCAACATTTCCTCAAGCTGAACTCTTCTCTTGAGCCACACCGATCTGTCTCTAAGTGGCCGCACCCCCTCCATCCTTCTCTCTTCCTGCCCTTTTATTTTCTATTTCCCTCCCTCCCTCACTCCAGCTCCCTGTGTCTCGTCTCTCCCACAGTGGCTACATTTGTTCACATGTTCTGCACTATCCATCTCCTGTGTCATCCCTGTTTGATGGCTTTCAGATGTTGCTTTCATTTGTATATCCTCTCTTATTTAATTTCTTTTCTTCTCATCCTCAATTTCCTGTTCCCATTCTTCTGTTGTTCCATTTTTTCCAGTCCCTCGTCTTATGTTTATCACCTCCTGATCAGTCAGTGGAATGGGCATGATGGCTAGCCGTTCAACAATAATTGAATAAATAAGAGTGGTAAACTATTTTTAACTATACACCGTTCTTTTGAAATTTCTATTCACCTAATACTAAAAATGTATCACAGTTTGTTCAAAAATCTAAAGCAGCACAACTGTTTTCAACACTGATCAGAACAAGAAATGTTTCTTGAGGACTAAATCAGCATATTAAAACTTTCTGAAAAATCATGTGACACTGAAGACTGGAGTAATGATGCTGAGAATTCTGTTAAATATTTTATTTCACAGTATTATTGTTTATTTTTGTTCATATAAATGCAGCTTTTAATACTTTTGATACTTCTTTTAATGTAATTCTTTTTAGTGTAATTGTAGGCAATGAATTATGAGACACAAAATCACAGAGAGAGTTTTAGCATTCTAGAAGCATGCTGTATTTCAGAGTAAAGGCCCTTTCACATGACTCACATCAGCTTTGCCCAATGAAATGAACTCTAGGAGCTATTACCTTCAGCGGCACACTGCGTGCCAGTCAATGCATCACTCAAAGTACAAACAATTTAAAACTTGACCCTGTTTGCCGTGACCTTTTAAAGCACAGCCAGTGATTACTGGAAAATTCACGTCATGAATGCATTAAGTTTGTGATGTTTGTACATGCTTCAGCATCTCTAATGATTAGGGCTGGGAGTCGATTCCAAAAAGAATCGATTCCTCGATTCTGGGGCGTTGGGAATCGAGAGTCGATTCCAAAGGTTGGAATCGATTCCATCAAGGGGAGTCGACTCCTCATTCAGAGTCTTTTTCAGTTCAACAAAGCTTATCAATGGGAGTCTCTCAAACGGAAGGCTACATCCGACAAAAGCTGCACACATTTAAATTCACGAAAAAAGAAAAGAAAAAACAAAACAGAAAGAAAACGAGTCGGTACTGATCAATTGAATTTTAGGATGTAGGCTAGCCTTCCGTTTCAGAAGCACAATTCACCAAAGCCATAATTACAACAGTTGTGAGATAAAAGATTATTATATATATATATATATATATATATATAAAACGATTCAGAGGTTATTTTACGGTAGAACTGGCTTGTCCACAATTTTGAGCGGTTCATGACAGAATAGATCATGACGTCAATGAGGGTCTTGATCTTATTACCATCTAAAATACTATTTTTAAAAACATTTCTATCAGCCAATGATAATTATAAAAGAACACGTCACGAGCATAGATCAGTGGCCGAGAGCGCGCATCTGATTGAAAACTGAAAAAACAGAAAAATCAGAAAAAAAAAAACTGGTTATTTAGTTTAAGTGTACAGTTTGTTAATATTGTGCAAAGTATACAAAGTAAACTTCTTCATTCAGCTCAACTGTGCACATTTCTTTTAGACACTTCATGTCTCATTTAATATATGCGATAAACGCATGTCCCTGCTGAGCTGGGCTATGACTAATTTCACGAGCAAAGCTGAAAAAACAAAACTTTTCATATCATCATTTTTTTTTTACAATTTTTTTAGCTTCATATTATATGAAGGATACATTATACGACCTATCCTGCAGTCATCATGATGTGATTTGGCGGTTCATCTTAATCCAAAAAAAAAAAAAAAAAAAAAAAGAATTGAAAAGAATCGAAAACAACAGTGAGGAATCGATTCTTGGAATCGATTCCAGGACCAGGAATTGGAATCGGAATCGATTCCAAAAATTGTGAAATCGAACAGCCCTACTAATGATGCCTTTTAGAGTTTTAAAAGCAATGAGATATTTTTAAAAACTGTAAAACTTCGAGGAGATTTTGAATTCCTCCTAATTTCATTTAATTCAGTTATATTTACCTTAACATTTCCAACAAAAACAACCCAGTTCTTAAATTCATGTACATTTAAATTAATCTGAATCCATTTTTGACAAGTGTTTTTTTTTTTCTTTATGCAGTGTATTAAATCAATTGCCATGCCCCTTTCATATTCTAAGCTTAAGCTTAAATACATGTTTTCGCTGTTTACTGTGTGCGCACTCCTCCTTTCTTGGTACATGCAAGTAGCAACCTCATAGAATTGGCCTTTCGTGACTCTATCTGCAATGCTTTTCATGTGGTGGTCAAAAGGGCACATGATGCTTGCACTAAAGCCTTGATGTGAGTAATATGAAAGGCTGATATATGAAATGGAAAACCTGCATACTATTTTCTGAATACTGCACAGTAAGCCTATTACAAAACAAGTGGTAACTGAAGCAGTTGCCAGTATTTTTTTTTTTTTTTTAAGTACTAGACCACTAGGTGTTCCATTCCAAACATAGTCTCTCCCTCTCCATTCCTTGTTTCACATTCATTTGATCGGCTGAACTTTTCTAATATTTCAGAGTAGATATATCATCCCTCCCTTCAGAGCATCCCTCCCTCTATCTTTCTTCTGTTTCTCTCTCCTGATCTTTCCATCACCCCATCCAGAATCTCTTTTTAATTAGCCATGCTCTAGAGTGAAATTCTTCATCCTGCATTCACTTCATAAGTACTACTGGCATATTCACATCTATCAGGAGAGGCAGACAGAAGCTGCTGTCATCCGAACTCAGTATGAGCATTTGTGTGTGTGTTTGTGTGTGTGTGTGTGTGGATGTGAACAGACAAAGCGAGATATGAGATCATTATTGTAATGCTCTGTATTAATTAGAGATAAGTTGCAAATACTCACCATCATCCCCTGATCCAGAGCCAGCATCTACAAAGCAGAAAAACAGATGGTCAGGAACACAAGCATCAAACGGATTTCATTGTATTTTTGAACCAATTCTAAATGCAACTTACAAACAAAAAGACAATATATCTGATAATTAGGTTGCACGCTCATAGATACAAAAGGTGTTTGTCTGCAACACTGTGGCAAAATCGTCTATCAACACATAAAACCAATCTGGCCACCTGAGTCGCTGCTTCTGCAGATCATTTGCATTAAATTTAAAATTTTGTGATCATCTACCCAGCCTGAACAAGAACTGAGAACTAGTGGGTGAAAGAACTATAAGAACTATAGAGTGAAATGTATACATTAGAGTGGAAAGGGAGGGTGGAATGGAAAAGGAGCTTGGCTGTCACCTCATTTCCAATTTTTAACACTTATAAATCGGCCCTCCGGCTGCATCTGTACCTCTCAAAATATAAATAATGGAGTTATTGTGGTTTCACTTGAGGTGAAAACAAAAAGTAGCCCCGAATAACCCCACTTTCTCTCTCTCAAGTTCAAGGGCACAGCTGCTATGACTAGACTGTACTGTGCTCTCTCGCTCTCAGTCTTTCTTGCCATCCACCCCTGGGCTCGAATGCAGCTTTGGGAAAATCTGACATTCATCAATTTGTTATGATGGAGAGGAGCAGCTTATAGCTCTGTGCCCTCCCATCAATCACCCCACCAATTATTCCCCGCCCAGAACAAATATAAATCTTCGTTTGAGATGGCCACAGGACGGCGAGGCCTTAATGTGTTATTCCTTTCATTCCGAACTGTGCCTCTCCTGCTCCTCCGCAAAAGTACTTTTCTTAATAGGTATTTTTGTCTTGTTTTTCAGTAAAAATATCTCAACCTCTCTAAGTAAGGGGTAATGTACAGCCAGCTCGTCACTATTGCAAAATAATACATTTTAGCTTAATAATTGATGTTATTCTATTAATAAAATGTAATCTATGGAGATTGCAATAAAATTAATAATATAAACACAATTTTTAAAAGGTGGGCACCATTTAATTTAATTAATCTTTTTAGGCAAGTACCAAATATGTGTGTCATGTAATTAAATATTTTAATATGACAGAATCTGAAAGTTCACCCAAAAATGAAAATTCTGTCATTCCAAACCCGTAAGACCTTCATTCATCTTCGGAACACAAATTAAGATATTTTTAAAGAAATCGGGGAGCTTTCTGACCCTGCATAGACAGCAATGCAACTGAAACGTTTTATGGCCGAGAAAGGTAGAAAGGACATCATTAAAATAGTCTAATGTGACATCAGTGGTTCAACAGTAATGTTAAGAAGATGCGAAAATACTATTCGTGGACAAATAAAACAAAAATACAGATATTATTAAGCAATTTTTTTTCTCTTCCGGGTGGGTGTTTTCCACCATTCATGAGAGTACCATGATGCATGCATGTGCATTTGCCTGAATTTGTAATAATTTAAATAAAAAATAGCAATATTTTTGTAAAATCATTTTTATTTATGGGTGGCAGAGGGGTGGTTTGCCCAGGGCACCATACAAGAGAGAACCACCACTGGTCAATAATATTATGTGGACACACATATACACACACACACACACACACACACACACACACACACACACACACACACACACACACACATATACACTTACTGGCCACTTTATCAAACTCAATGCATTTAGGCATGTAGACATGGCCAAGAAAGTCTGCTGAAGTTCAAACTGAGCATCAGAAAGGGAAGAAAGGGAATTTTTGTGACTTTGAATGTGGTATGGTTGTTGGTGTCAGACATACTTGCTGATGTCCTGGGATTTTCATGCACAACCATCACCAGGGTTTACAGAGAAAGGTCCAAAAAGAGAAAATATCCAGTGAGCAGCAGTTTTATAGGCACAAATGCCTTGTTGATGCAAGTGTTCAGAGGAGATTGGTCAGACTGGTTCGAGCTAATAGAAAGGCAACAGTAACTCCGAGGTATGCAGAAGAGCATCTCTGAACACACAACCCATCAAACTTTGAAGCAGATGGGCAACAGAAGGAGAAGACCATACCGGGTGCCACTCTTTTCCACTACGAACAGGAAGATGAGGCTTTTTTTTTTTTTTTTTGCTTTCAATTAATGCAAATCTCTGACTTACTATCTACAAGAATAAATGATGTATGGTGTACGTGAGTCAATCAAGCATGTTCAACAGCATTTTTGTATTGAAACTGTTACCAGCATGCTTTGCATGGAACTTTATGAGAACAGTAAAAAATTATAAATAATGTGTTTTTCAGAAGGATGAGAAAACAGATTGACATTAGTGTTTAATATCCAATTTTGTTGGGATTTAGAATGATTACAGTTAGACTGGGTAACTATTTGTGGTGCAGAGTGCAGTTAAGGAAAAAAAAAACTAACAATTTGTTAGCTAGCTAGCACAATGTTGTAATTCAGTAATGTGATGCAACACATAAGAACCTGAACAAATGAATCCTGTCAGGGAAGCATATAAAATCACTTTGAGACTACTTTGACTAATTGTGTCACTTCATTGCATGATGTCAAAGTAACATGGACAAATTATGTTTGTGTAACATAGATGATTCATGAGGAACCGTACACATGATTAAATCATGTAAATTCGTTTCAAAAACAAGATAAAATAAAAGAACAGATTAAGCAAATTATATTTTGCAGTGTCCCCTTCCTCAACCTTTCAGTTTCTCACTTTCACTTGTTCTCTTTCCCAAACTTCTTTGTCCCCTGCTGGGTCACAGGTAACACAAATAGTCTGAGCTATGCAGATGAGACTGAGGTTGTTCATATTCATGAGGCTGTGGTTTTAATGAGGGACTCAATTACAGGTTCACATTACTCTGAACCTGTGACATTTCGGCTGTCTGAAATAGGAAGAAAGAGAGAGGCAGGGGCTGTATGTATTCGGCATCTCATTTCTTCATTTTCAATCTCCAGATCATTCCTTGTTCCCTTTGCTGATCAGACCAATCCCTGATGCAGTCATGATCTTCCATAATTAGCCTAATTATTTGTCTGGGTCTGTCCTTCTGGTATTATATCAGACTATCTCTCTCTCTCTCTCTCTCTCTACCCATTGCTCTCTCAAACAGCTCTGTGGGGAGCGTCTAGATGTTCTGATGGATTTTCCAAATGTCTTTTCCGATTTCATCTTCCTCCAGTACACACACACACACAGAGGGGCTGATTTATAACTACATCCTCATCTTTCTCTTCTTTACAAGCAATGGGTGATCAATTTGAGAACAGTGTGACCTGTGTTTATTCTGTCTCCAAACACACACTCAGATTCGTGCATCCCCATATAGCACACACAATGATTTGTGGTTTGTGAGGAAATGTAGCCCTTCTCTGCATCACACACAGACACACACAGATGGCTGTTCTTCTACCATGGTAGGGACTCCACATTTCACAATACACTTTTCTTTTTCTTTTTGCTAGATATGTTTGTAAAACTATTATCTAATATAAAATCTACCTAGCCTTAAAAGTAGTTTGTTTTAAACACATCTAATGTCCCCCATTACTACATTTTAAAATGGGAATTATGGCCTGTTTGAAATCTACTAATCTTCAGTTCATTGAAGAAAACAGACATTTTTAACTGAAGCATTTAAATGTGTCTCACATTTTGCATTATTTTTCTCCATTATAAAACCTTTAATGTTCTTTAAAATTGCGAGACACAAAGCAATAACATTATTTGAACTCTACAGCATAGCAGGAAAGTAAATTATCTTATTTTATATTCTCATTTTTTACACACGTTTGTAGTGTTGACTGATTTAACCCTATTACCCAAGGTATTGCAAGAAAACAATTATCAGACAAATGTTTTTCTACAATTCAATTTAGGGACTCTAGTGAAAAAATAGTATACTTCAGTACAATTTATTCATATGTACTTTAGAATAACTAAATATATTTGCTGCACACTATGGTATACTTAAAGTCTGCTAAATTGGAACAACTAATTTTATATTAAATACATTTTAGTTGTGCAAAAGCAGTGCTGGAGTTCAACTAATGTTGTATTAAATATACTTGTTTGTGCTTAAGTGGAACTATTTCAATTATACTTAAGTACACTTTAAATATCCACTCTTTTATTTAATTTTTGAAATGCAGAATTCATTCAGCATGGAATCTGAGGGTGCAAATAAATAAATAAATAAATAAATAAACAATTATATTGAGAAAATCGCCTTTAAAGCTTTCCAAATGAAGTCCTTAGCAATGCATATTACTAATCAAAATTAAGTTTATATATGTTCACGGTAGGAATACAAAATATCTTTATGGAAGATGATGAAATTACTGAAAAGGTAAAGTTTATAACTATACAAAGTACTGCATCATTATGAATTATGATTATAATAATTTGAACTCAAAGCATTTCTATAATATTTTTATACTCAGCAAGTAGAACTCAAATACAATATATTGTATTGTACATTTAATCATAACAGGTCAACAGAGGATTCAACTAAAATAAATAACTGAAGTATTACTTCAATATTTAACTAACTAAATAGTTTTATTTGTAAATCCCCCATTGTTACATTTGTGCTGCAGGCAAAAGTTGTGTTTGGAAACTCTGCCCTTACAGCACCTGTGAGCAGAAACATACTGGATGTTTCAATTCATACCTCACATTTTATTTGGTTTACCCAAAAAGAAAGTCTCATCTTAAAAAAAAGAAAAAAGAAAAAAAAAATTACACAGCATCATCTTAAAATAATTTAATCATTCTCAGATTTGAAATACATGGTGAGACTTGTATCTTTAGCTGCAGTGAGTTTCTAGACTCTAAAGGTTTCTTCTGAAAAATGTGCCAAATCTGCAACACAGATTCCCAATAGTGTGCACTCTACGATGTTTAGCAAAAGTGCAGCAAAAACGATTGTTGGTGAATTTCAGAGCTCATGAATGTATAAGGTGAGGAGAGACTGACTTATCAAGCCCCCTTCACTGAACATACTGTAGCCTATATTTAGGCCGATGTTAAAATCACATTATTAAAATACTTAAGACACTTTTAAGGGGTGAAGGAACAAACAATTATCAATACACAGAATGTGATATTGTCTCTTGTGCCATAGTCTTAGGTGAGAAATCATACAGCGGCCTTGTTTACTTGTGATATTAAATGATATGACAACATACAATACAAACAATGCCAACAGACCTACATTATATGACCTTCATACAGCTACAGGATCATAAGATGTGTTGATTCATTCATCCCTTATCAACACTAGTTTTTAGGCTGAGTGAGCATGGACATGCCATTGGGGTTATGAAGTAGTATCCTCTTTCAAAGGTTCCATCCAGTTAGTTTATATGAGTATGTATGTGTGAAAATAATTTTTAACAACTTTCAAACATGTTGTAAAGGAATTAAGAACCTAGCCAGTATACTTTCTTAAAGATGAATATATATATTTCATTCTTCACCAAATGCATTTGTAAAAAGTATAATATTTTACAAATGAATTTGTAGTGCACTAACTTTGTGCTTGATGAAAGCATGAAATAACTACATTTAGAATGTATTTTCAGTTAGTATAGACGTCAATCTATTTTTAGTATACTTATCATGGATTAATTTATTTTATATACAATTAAGTATATTTATTTTTAACTGGGGGAAATATACACTAGAATGTTCAAAGGTTTGGGGTTGGTCAGATTTTAAAAAAAATAACAATTATAATTTAAATGAGTCTCATGCTCACCAAAGCTGATTTTTTTAGAAGCCATTATTCTAGTCTTCAGAAATCATTCTAATATACTGATTTGGAGCATAAGAAACATTATCAGTGTTGAAAACAGTTGTGCTGCTTAATATTTTTGTGAATTTTTTTCTGAATTTTTTGATGAATATGAAGGTTTAAAGGACGATGTTTATTTGTTTTTTTTAAACATTATAATGGTCTTTTATGATACTTTAGATCAATTTAACGCATTCTTGCTGAATAAAAGTAATAATTCCTTTTAAAAATCATACTGACCTCAAATCAAAAATTTATCTGATATGATGCTTATCTTTGTGAACACACACACACACACACACACACACACACATCAAGGTAATTTATATTTGTATTCAAAAATAATTCTATACCTACACCTGAATGTATGCCTTAAAATGAATATTTAGATATTAATTATTATATATTTATGATAAAAGTATGCTAATCTAGAGACAGAGGACAAAAAGAGGACATAGAATCTGGACCAAAATACTTTTTGTGTGTGTGTGTGTGTCTGTGTGTGTGTGTGTGTGTGTGTGTGTGTGTGTGTGTGTGTGTGTGTGTGTGTGTGTGTGTGTGTGTGTGTGTGTGAGTGGAAGAGAGAGTGTGTGTGTGTCCTCACAGGAAGTCACCTTTAATGAGTAGAAGTGTGTCATTGTGCATGTGTGTGTGAGAAAAACAGAAAGAGGTGGAACAAAGTCATTTTTTCATTATAGCAGTACACAAGCCCGATCACGATTCCCCTGAGCTTTACTCAATAGTCTTCCTTCTCTATGCCTCAGGTAATTGATCAGTTAATGAAGAAAAGGCGAAAGAAAGAGACTGAAATGAGAGAGAAAAACAATGGATGAAGGAAGGAAAACAAACAAGAATCGTTTCTGGTATTAAATGTTATTTAAAGATTCAATTTCAGTGAACATGAGTATCAGTATCTTGACCGTGACTGCTGTCAGCGATGTGTTCTGTTTCTCTTTCTCTCTAATATTGTACCAGCAGGTGAGACAGGCTGGAATTGGCTTCCATCACAAATATCACACTGTCAGAACGTCAAACAAGCCTGCATCTAAACTGTCTCCGTGAGAAAAACAATCTATAACCTGCAAAAATGTCTTTGCAAAAATAAAACATTTTTGCAATCTACATTTCATGTTTTTCAGTAATAAATTGAGCTTTTGTTTAAATTCTTTTAAGACCTGTTTCACACCGCATGCATTGTAACTGTAACAGCATGCGTTTGTTGAGCTTTCACAATCTGTTTCTGCTGTATATAACAGAAATCTTATTTTCAGAAGTGATCTCAACTATGTCACAATATTTGATCTGATTTAACAAAATGCCACAATCAAATCCCAGAAATTTTAAAATGAACTCAAACATTTGTCATAATGTCTTTGAAGACCAATTTATCTAAACATTTCACATTCATTTTATAACTCTATACACATTAATAAGGTGTACTACATTAACTCTGTACTGTACATTAAAAATTTATCATGTACAATATAAGAATTTTTGCACAAATGTCTGAGACAAAGTTGTTTAGCTGTAATTGAGAACTCTGTGACATAGCAATCTTTGAACACTGTTTCTCTTCATTATTTTTAAAGATTATTATATATCCCAGTTTTAGAAGTGCCATTATCACCATTAACATTCAGAACCAACCAACTGTTTCATTCTGTATTTCACCCGACACCAGATGCATTCGTCACTCTCAGAGTCATTAGGTGTTAGTGAATGATCGTTACTTTAGCTCATAATCACTGTTATTTCCTCCACGGTGTGGCCACAAGTCAGCACATTTAGACATTCACTATGGAATGTTGCACCTCTGAGCCAGGGTTGCCAGGTTTTCACAAGAAAACCCAGCCAATCGCTACTCAAAACTAACCCAATCGTGTTTCAAGGGGGTCCACTATTAAAAATCGCATTCCGGGGAGTAAAATACACCGACTAATGTTTTGCTGTTCAGTGAAACTATCTTTAAAACAAGATCAATTTATTTGAAAAGCAGCACTACCATAAACATGTTAACATGTTATCTAAAATTAAGGATGTTTAAATATTGTAGATATCTATACTGGAATACAAGACAAACTTTTGTGTTCTGGTTTGTGCAGTATTGGCCCAGTTTTAAGCAGAGATTTGAGATCAATATGAACATGATATTAGATTGATAAATTCTGCTAAAGTATTTTTCATTGTTAATTCATGATAATCAATGATGCATGCATAAACAAACAGAACATTATTGTATAGTGTTAATGATTTCAATGATTTCAGTACAACAGACGCTGTGGAGATATCCAGCGGCACACACACACACACACACACACACACACACACTGGAAGGACAGTCACCTCTACGACACAGGGACGTACCGACAGGACAGGCACCCTCTGACACCAGCAGCACTTCTGTCTGCAATTTACAGGCTTCTTTGCGAAGGAGACAGTGATTCTCATAGCTCTCGCCATTAGATCCGCACACTGGAGCATAGTCACTGCTGCACTGTAAAGAGAGAAAGAGGCACAGGTGTCACAGATGCATGTTTCTGTAGTAAATTTTTAATGGTCGGCTCAGATGAGGACAAACTTTAATTACATCTGCATTCTGAAACACAAGACACCTATCTGAGAGTACCTGCGTGCAGGTAGTGAAGAGTGAAAGATTGGCTGCTATTACACTCTACTACTACACACACACACACACACACACACACAGAAGACCACTGGTGTCATTATGGCCAGCTGTGGTGTGGTGTCTGGAGGAAGCAGGTCACCCAGAGGCAAGAACACAGAAGGTGAACCAGTTTCACTCATATATCAACCCCACAGAAGGTTATTTAAATCAGCCATTAAACAAGAGGTCATCCATCTATGTGAATACACACACAGCAAACACACTGTAAAATCAGTGGAAACACACATGCACACTAAACACAGAACTGCTGACTAACAGCCTGAGGGTAAAAGAGAGCAAAAGTGAGAAGGACAAAACAGAGACACAGGAGGGAGGGTGACTCTTTGATAGTTTGAAATCTCTAGTGTGATTTATAAATCACAGGCAACCAGCTATAAATATCAGAGAAGGTGATTTAATGTATCAGAACACAGTGAATCTGTCTGAAATGTCAACTGAAATGTACTTTGCAATGATGCAGGGTGGACTTTGAAATGTTGAGGCAATGGAAATCTTATCTTTGTTAGTTCATGAATGGAAATTCACGGTCAATTTCATGTTTAATGCATGGTTTTTCTGATGTAGTAAACTTGCTCTGTAGCTCACCTGCTACAACACTGCATTTGAGATACGAAGTGCTTGGTACGAGTCCTGTTAAACACGAGTACCGATAAAAGAGCTCAAGGACTTGTAGAAGCAAACTAAAATGGCATGGTTGCTTCAGCAAATGTGTTTTTATCTCACATTTGCTTTTGTTAACACTATCGGTTGGGTTTACAATAAGTGGTTCATTTTTTCACTTTTAGTGGCACTCACTGCATAATTCACTGTAAGAAATATTTCTGTCGTGAAATATGCAAGTAGCAAATGTAATATCATTTGCAGAACAGGAACATTTTTCCAGTGAGCCTGAGGTGACAAAGTCCCATTAAGCTTTGCATTTAAATTTTTGTTGGTATTGTTTCAAAAATAATACAGCAACTACTGTACTATAATACAGTAATATATATATATATATAATTTACAGCTACTAACTTCTGCTTAATGATGTAGTAAACTTGATGTAGTACTTATGTCCATAGTACTGCCTTATCTGTATATTTATTGTACATTTGTAACATATTGTAGACACTGTATATCCTGTACTTACTGCTTATTGCACTTCTGGTTAGATGCTAACTGCATTTCGTTGCCTTGTACCTTACATGTAAAATGACAATAAAGTTGAATCTAATCTAATCTTAACTATTACTATTAATATTCAGTTTCATTAAGGAACTTCATTCTTGAAGTCATATCCTTAGTACAGCTCACTCAAAGATCATTTCATATTATTTTAAGTTCACTGTCATTCCAAAATTACCAAAAGTGGTGATGTCACAATGGGTAAATCTATTTGCAAATCTAGTAAAATCATGCCAGTTTGTGTTTGAGGGTGTGTTTGGCCTCTGACTTTTGGACCCCCAAAATATACATTTTATTGTAATTTATGAAACTGCTTGAAATATTGGTGTTGGAATTACATGATTTGCAATGCTTTTTTTTTTTTCAAAAAGAGAGAGTGAAAGTGAGAGCTCCAGCATGTGATGAGCAATTGACAGAATGGAGAAATGAATGAAACACTGAGTAGAAAGCTGCAGAGAATTGAAAGTCTGAAATTAGAAAATGGATACTATAGCCAGTGAAGGATGAATAGGGAGGAAGGAAAGATGATATAACGGCTGTTTCCTCATACATCTTCAACCACCAGCCGCTTTTTGACGAGGATATTAAAACATGTCATTAAGAGAAATTCTTTCTTCCTGTTCTTCCATTTACTGTAACTGCTCTCATCTATCTCTCATATCGTTTTTCCTGCTCTGTAGAACTGCATCCCTCACTGTGTCCTCATACAACCAGGCATCTTTTACCAGCCAGTCTCATTGTTAGGTGTATCATTTACTGCACAAGCAGATTCAGACCCAAAACTACAGTAATTACTACAGGAGCATTTAATAATGTAGTGTCTTAAATGCTTTAAAAATGAAAGGGGCTTCATCTCATTAGAATTTTTTTTTTTTTTTTTTTTTTATCAAATTAGATCCAACTTATTAGTTTCAGAGCCAAAACAGCTTGACATTATGTAACACTTAAAAACAAAAGACTCAAGAATAATACATTACAAATGCGACTGGATGAGCAACATTAAACAGATGATACTGTATGTTCACATTTGCATACCTACACATTAATTCTACACTAATGTGCCAGGCTATATGGTGCATTCAAGCGATGTTTGAAATATCATATTTATGAGATAAATGACACCACAATGTCATAATTCTGCGTGGGAAAGCCATCATTTTCTTTTTGTGAGAAAAAATGTGTTGCAAAAAAAAAGGATGAAATCATTTTTTCTTTCATTTACAATAAAACTCTAAGCTCCTTGTACAAAATAAAATAGTATTGTACAATTATGATGAAATAACAATAATAATTATGAATACATAACAATTTAATTTACAGCATGAACTAAATAAAAAGCATAAAGCAAAAACACACCTGATGTCATTTTGCGCTAGAGTTTAAAAAAACTTTCAAATATTTCCACTAATTTTAACTAATTTTTTCCCAGTTAATTTAAATTATATTAAACTAACTTAATCAAGTTGAATCTCATATAATTAAACAGAAGCTTGTGGAATAAATTTGATGAGTTAAAGTAATAGAATAAAAAAAAAACATATGCTGGCATGACAACAGTGTACAAGTTTGGAGTGACATAAGGGTTAATAAATAATTACAGTATTGGATTTTTTTGGTGAAGAATTCCTTTAAAGAAAGCTGAATTTGTTGGATATTTTGTCCCAAAAAAAAAAAGGGTCTAAACATAATTGACATACAGGACGGACACTCATCTGTTTCATCGTTGGGCATTTGTTGGGAACTCAGAACATTAATTAAAGTGCAATTTCTTTGATTACCTAAAGGGGTCACTGTATCCACTACATAAAAGAGCACAAAACATGTCCTGTACCATTAAAATGATACTGTATGAAAACCGATTCTGATACACTGTAAGTCTCATTAAATGTCCACATGCCTCCAGAGAAACTGCTGCATACACACACACACACCTGCCAAATCATACACAATAACTACCTATATACTGAGATGTGTTGAAAAAAGAATTATAAGAGAATGCTTGAATTAATCAGAGCTCTTAGACACAGCAAAAAAGGAGTAATGGAAAAGGAGAGAAAGTGAGAGGGGAAGGAAAAGGGGCTGGGCAGAAGTCGGTTAGCATGGTGCTGTATGTGTGTGTGTGTGTGTGTGTGTGTGTGTGTGTGTGTATGTGTGCGTACGTGTGTGTGTAGGTTATGTTACTGTGTTAGTGGCTCCTAATGGAAGCTATCGCTAGAATTATTGAGCTAAAGCACTCAGTCCTTCATATCGCTTCATTAGGACACTGCCAAGGTGATGGCCTCCGTCTGTTGTGTTGTGTTGTGTGTGTGTGTGTGTGTGTGTGTGTGTGTGTGTGTGTGTGTGTGTGTGAATGTACATCTTAAGTGCAGAGAGAGGCGAGGGGAAGAAAATGTCAAACACAAAAATTCCCACTTTCCCAGCCATTCATGTGTGAAAATGTGTGTTTGTGTTGTTTGTACTGTGGCTGCCAGGCCTTAAGTGACCATATACAAGCAGGAGATAGAAGGGTCAGTGTGTCTGAGCTTCACTGATGCTCACACTTCTACACACACACACACACACACACACACACACACACACACACACACACACACACACACACACATTCAATAAATACTCCTTTTCTTTCTCCGATCTAAAAACATTTCTTTGTTAATAATTTGTCTTTAGTAAAATGCTCATTTAATACATTCTTTATAATTTTATGACCATTTTCCTCATTCCCTTTAAATTATTTATACATATACTTAAATATGTATATGCTATTTTACTGTATATTATTATTTTCTTATTTTATTTGATGCTTTCCAATTGACATTTTATTTCCACTTTTTAAATGTGGCCCGTCACATGCTTATTCATGTGTTCATCTAATCCTAATATCTGGTCCTGGAGAGATGCTTTTCCTGTAGAATTTAGTAGTGATCATGCTCCAACATACCTGGCTTTTAAAGTGAACCCAAAGACTTTGATTATTTATATTTATAACTCTGCAGGAAAAGCAGCTTTGCAGGACCAGGAATTATGAACCATGAACCATATACATATACACACACACACACACACACACACACACACACACACACACACACACACACACACACACACACACACACACATGTATATATATATTCTTCAACAACAATGCATTCAACAGGAAATTGGACGTCATTCAATGTTCTGTTGAACCAGTAAATTTCTATTCTCGCCATTACTGATTTGAGCTTTGTGCATGAATTCAACTCTTGTACTGGTTCCTGTCTCAGATCCATTATTGTATGACAGTTACATGCACAGATGTGTAATTTAAAAAGTGTCAGTGTATGTTTTTCAGTGGGTTTCATTTCTAAATTGGAACATGACAGACTCAAAGCCATGCCACACCAGATATTATATAGTGCTTTGACACTTGTACATAGCCATTTGATCACACATTGCAAGACAGATGGCTAGAGTGCAAAGGATAAATTAAAGTGAGAAAAAGCACTTTGCTTGACATTTATGCAAACACACTTAAAAACAAATCAAAAAATACATATCGAGCAAGGATACATTGATCAAATGTGACATTAAAGACATATAAAATGTAACAAAAAAGACATTTATAATGCTACAGAAGCATTCTGTTTAAAATAAATTCAGTTCTTTTGACCTTTCTATTATGTTTTCCACACAATTTAAGCAGTACACTAATTTCAACATGCATAGTAATAATAATAAGAAATGTTTCTTAAGTACCAAATCAGCATATTAGAATGATTCTGAAGGGTCATGTGACACTGAAGACTGTAGTAAAGATGCTGAAAATTTAGTTTTGTATCACAGGAATATATTAAAATATTAAAATATATTCAAAAAGAAAACATTTGTTTTAAATTGAAAATATATATTACAATTTTACTATATTTTTGATCAAATAAATGCAACCTTGGTGAACACAACAGACTTCTTTCAAAAGACCCCAAACTTATGATAGGTACTGTATTATATAAGCAAATTGTTCACACAAGATGTGTAATTGCTTTTTTTGTCTGTGATTGATTATTAAAGGCTGGTCTGTATCTACATGTGTCAGATACATTTTTAAACATCTCACACCATGAGTGTTCTATTCATAAGGTGCCATGTCAATTTAAAAACAGTTTAATATTTTATTTCAAACACTCCACTCCAAACCCATACTAGTTGAATGTGCAAGTGATTTTTATACCTGCCTCAGTCAGGTCACTTGAACAAACAGATTGCAATACCATTTGGTGTTGCTAGCGGTCCAGAAAGAGACTGACCGCCTTCCATTTTGGTCCTTCGCTCTCTCTCTCTCTCTCCGAGTATAAGAGTTGGATCAATAGCATCTCTGTAAGTGAACTTGTGCGAATCGCATCCATTCATCTCTCTCTTACACACTTTTCTGTTTGGGAGTCTGGAGGCAGGGCAGGACAGGGCGTCCAACCGCAGGATTAGGGCATCCCCACACACGCCTGGGTACCGTCTCTTGCGGCGCATGATACTTAACCGATAACCCTCCCCACCACAGCTAGAGGCACTCACATGGCCCCAGACTAGCGTTAGTGCCGCTCAATTTTATTAAGGGCAGAAATGAAAGCAGCGTGACCCTTCTTAAGTGCACAAGGCATCTTTGTGCGGAGCGAGGCTGGGCGATCGAGCAGATGCATCAAAGGAAATCCCCCCCCGCATGCTGCGCGAGCAGACAGATAATGCTATTTACCTGAGTGATGCAGCTTGGCCTGCAACAAGACACAGATGCACGATGTCTGAGTGAAGCACAGCACTCTGACTGAGCGAGAGAATGTGTGTGTGTTTTCTGTGAGAAGGGATGTGGAGGTGTTTTTTAATTTGTGACAGTTTGTTTACTCTGCGTGTGGTAATGCCTTTAACAAGGTCACATATTCAACATGTGGTGCTAATGAATGAGGAGCACTGATTCCTACCTTAAAATCACAGATGCATGTCACTGTGTCCCCGATTCGCAGACACTCGCCGTCAAACTTGCATGTGTTTGTGTCGCACAGAAAAAGATCAGTGTCCTGCTCTTCAAACCCTGTGATGAAATAAACACAAATATAGGTTATAGATTTCAAAAAGATATTATACAAAACATGCTACATACTAAAGGTATTTTTTTTTTTTTAATATTGAAATAATGATGAAAATAAAAGTAATAACGGTTAGACATTTAGAATGTCATAAAGATTTCTATTTCAAATAAATGGTCTTCTTTTGAATTTTCTTCCTTTCCCTAAGTGCACTAGCGGTCAGATAAAGCACTGTAGTATATTAAATCCGAATAAACACATCATTGGTGTGAAACAACCTCACAGAATAACTTCCTTGGGACAGAAGGACTTTTGGTTCCAAGCTGGATAGAGGATATTCAAGCTAAAGCATATCATGACTGCAGTTGCAAACAACAGATACTCTGTTATAAAAGCTGCTTTGATAAAATAGAGCATGTCCCTGGTTTGAGGTCATAACAGCCCTGTGTATGAAGCTTACAGACCTCTGTATAGAATGTGGGCAGGATGTCTCTTAATGGACTGAGTTGTTCTGTCAACATAAATGGAGAGTTGTTCATGCAGACATACAGTTAATAACAGATAACCTGTTTACAATATCGTTGAATCGTCGTCCAAGTCAAATCTGTCACTACTATAAACAAAAGTAAGACCTAGACAGATATACCATTAGCATGATCAGAAAAAAGACAGGTTCCAAAATCCTTAAATGTGTGACACGTTACACAAATACACCTCCATATCTGTCTATCACATACAATGCCTTGAGCCAAAATTGAACTCAAAGGCTTCTCTCTGTAAACACAAAGACGAACAGGATGATCCAGGATGAATATTTCATAAGCTTCACCATCTGAAAGTCAAAGAACAGGATGAGCCGAGCATTCACGACACACTGTATAACATTATAACATGGAACCACACTGACCCTTGTGAAAAAAAAGAGCACTTAAGTGTATTGATTGTATATTTGAAATCCTTAAACTTCATTATTTTTAAACGTATATTTCAGGTAATATAATTTATATGAATTAAAAGGTTACATTAGTATGCTCTCAAGGAATACATTTTCATTACATTTTTACCAACTTAAAGGGATAGTCCACCCCAAAATAAAAATTTTGTCATTAATTACTTACCCCCATGTCGTTCCAAACCCGTAAAAGCTTCGGAACACAATTTAAGATATTTTGGATGAAAACCGGGAGGCCTGTGACTATCCCATACACTGCCAAGTAAGTTACACTGTCAAGGTCCAGAACTGTATATCTCCATATCACCGTATGCTGCGTATGCTCTTCTTTATCAGCCGCGCCACTAGGATGCGCTGTTTCTACGTGTATTTAGCTTTGATTTGAAAGAAAACAGCGCATCCTTGTGGAGATTTCTTTCATACTTTTCTGGACCTTGACAGTGCAACTTACTTGGCAGTCTATGTAACAGTCACAAGCCTCCCGGTTTGCATCCAAAATATCTTAAATTGTGTTCCGAAGATGAACTAAGCTTTTACGGGTTTGGAACAACATGGAGGTAAGTGATTAAAGGGTTAGTTCACCCAAAAATGAACATTTTGTCATTAATCACTTACCCCCATGTCGTTCCAAACCCGTAAAAGCTTAGTTCATCTTCGGAACACAATTTAAGATATTTTGGATGAAAACCTGGAGGCTTGACACTGTCCCATAGACTGCCAAGTAAATAACAGTGTCAAGGTCCATAAAAGGTATGAAAGTCGTCGTCAGAATACTCCATCTACCATTAGGTGTGCAATCTTGGTGTTATATGAAGCGATGGGAACACTTTTTGTAAGCGAAGAAAACACTTTATTCAATAATTCCTTTGTCAGCGGTCTCCTCTGTGTCACTCCATATCACCGTGCTGCGTATGCTCTTCTGTGTCATCCACGCCACAATGATGCGCTGTTTCTACGTGTATTTAGCTTTGATTTGAAAAAAAAAAGCGCATCCTTGTGGCGCGGATTACACAGAAGAGCATACACAGCATACAGTGATATGGAGAGACACTGAGGAGACCGTTGACAAAGGAATTATTGAATAAAGTCGTTATTTTAGTTTTCTTCGCTTACAAAAAGTGTTCCTGTCGCTTCATATAATACCAAGATTGCACGTCTGATGGCAGATGGAGTATTCTGACGACGACTTTCATACCTTTTTTTGGACCTTGACACTGTTATTTACTTGGCAGTCTATGGGACAGTCTCGAGCTTCCAGGTTTTCATCCAAAATATCTTAAATTGTGTTCCAAAGAAGAACAGAGCTTTTACGGGTTTGGAACGACATGGAAGTAAGTGATTAATGACAAAATGTTCATTTTTGGGTGAACTAACCCTTTAATGACAAAATTTTCATTTTGAGGTTCAGTATCCCTTTAAAGCATATTTTAAATAAGACTGACATAAAAAAAGATTGTCATAAAATAAAATAACAAATTTACATTAACACTTTGCATATTCTAGTTTATGCTACACTGTCGGATGAAAATATTAAAAAATTGTGCATTCAACAGTATAGTTTACTGTAAATACAGTATATTCTATGGTTGCATGATTTGGGGGGAAATTATTATTATTACTAAATCAAAATATTGAGTATTTAAGAAAAATAATTAAATAATTTTATTTTACCTCTGTGAAATACCAATATTCATATTTATATTCTTAATTTCATCATTTTCAAATGTTAAACTTATATTTCGACAGAAACCCACACGGGGCCCTTAAAGCTTCTCTGAATTTACATACTTTTACTTGATCACTACTAAAGTGGATTGAAAAAGCACTCAAAAGTTGAAACTTTTGCACATAGGATACATTTCAACACTATTTAATTAGCCCTTAAATACAATAAAGTTGCAATACATATTGACACACTGACACAAGGAAGTCCACAACAAATGCAGCCTTGGTGAACATAAGAGACTTTTTTCTTTGAACTTTTGATATTGTATAAATAAAGTATGACTCTGTAAATATATAATTTTCATATTTTTAGCTTGTTTTGATCCTTCTAACATTGTGTGATTTGCATAACATGTAGCAAGTCCTAATACACAAAATAAGTTTTAAATTCTTTGTATATTTTAAGTTTTTCTCATTACTGAATACTTCTGAAGAAAAAATCATGCTGTGCTCAAAACTTTCCAAAAACCTGTAAATAACTATAAGTATGTTTGTCTGGCTGGTTTTGCAGAATTATTGGAAAGATTTTGAGATCTTGAAAAGCTTTGTAAAAAAAAAAATGCTGATACAGATAAATATATGATACTCATGAAGACAAACTGACCTGTGTTCAAATTAATGAGAAGAGAAAAAAGAGAAAATAAGATACAGAAGAGAGAGAGAGAGCGCAGAGCACAGATGGGCGGTATGATTTCTCTCGCTGAGATGAGACATGCATAAAATTTAAATATTGCCAGATCCGTTGTGTCTGGCTGTGCAGCTCATCATCCTCAGCGATGGTGCAGACTACTTATCCGAGACAAACGAGTGGGTATGTGTGCGTGTGTCTGTGTGTTAGAGAGAGGGAGAGATGAGGAGGGAGGTGGCACAGAGTGATGCAGCAGTGCTGAAACAAGACAAGCAGCCAAAGTCTCGGGATAAGTAAGTCTGTGAGGAATGATAATGAACTAGAGACAAGCAGGCTGAGTGGAAGAGGAAGACTACACACACACACACACACACACACACACACACACACACACCATATGACACTGCAAACACAATAAAGAATTTTAGAGTGAAACTCCAGCGCTGGGGTCACTTCCATTTCCAATCATCTCATTCAGTGGGTTCAGTGCTTCACAGGAAAAATCAGCTCACAGATTTTGTGCTTTCAGCTCAATCAATTTACTATAGAGAAATGTACTGAAAACATAATATTTCATGATTCTGGTTCCCAAACAAATTTTGAGATATGTGTGTCTACAGTAATATACCCATGCTCACATTTAAATACATTTTATATTATTCATATTTTACAAGCTTTTCCTTTAAAATGTAATAATTTGAATAATCAGTCAGATGAACACACAGTGTCACAGTATTTGTTGCTGTCGTTTTAAGCATAGCATGATTTTCTCCTCAGCAGATTTCGGTAAATATGAGCAAAGCTTAAAACATACAAAATATCTGAAACTTAGTTGTTTTGTGTATTACATTTTGCAAATCACACAGTATTAGCAGGATCAGAACAAGCTAACTTGATAGTATTTAAAAGACCTCCTTTTATTAATGTTTTTGTCAGGATCCTGCCCTGACAGTCTTGTCTGTCCTGTCTTTGTTTAATGTGTCTCTGTTTATATTGTGCCTGAGCACATGGTTGTGTCTTTGTTTATGTTGGCCGTGTGCTCCTCTTGTCCTGCCTCCTCGTTTTCAATCACCACGCCCCCTTGTTTAGTCCTTGTCTTTCCAATTAGGTTCACCTGATCCTTGTGTGCTCTGCTCCCTTTATATTGGGCTCATTTCCTTCTGGTCTTCATTTTGTGTGTGCCTTGTATACAGTCTCTTGCTTGCATATTTAGTCTCGTTAAAACGCTTTCGTCAGAATATTGCATCTTGTGTAGTTCACTCTTGTTGTTCTAGTTTTTGTTTGTTCCCGTCTATAGTCTAGTTCCAGTCTTTGTGGTTTAGTTTTTATTTTAGTTCTTGAACCTTTTGGGTTTTTTTCTCCCCTTTTGATTTCTTTCTAGTTTTCAGCAAGGTTGCTGTCTTGCCTTTTATTTGTTTTTGTTTATAGTTCTAGTTATTTATTCCTACCTTTTCCCCAATCGTTATCCTTTTGTTTTCATTTAGTTCCATTTTTTTTCCAGTATTTTGTTACTTTTGTTTTTCCTTTGTGGTTTTTCTTTTCTCCCTAGGCATTGGTTTGCAAGTTTACTTTTGATCTGTCTCTCCTGTTGTACTGTCTTTGTATGTCAGTTGTGTTGGTTCCTGCCCTGTTTCCTGAGTCCTCCCTGGTCGCTGGTTCTTCTGACCTGACAGACATTTTGGTGCTTCAAGAGTTCCCATCAACATGGTCAAGCCTGTGGTTCCTTGAGTTGCTACCAGGTCTCCTTTGCCACAAAGTCTGGAGCTGCCTCCTTCCGACCAGCCTGTTCTCCTGTCGTGTGGACTGTCTTCCTGCCTCATCTGTTTGTGTTCTCTCTCTCTTGTTAATAAACTGTTCTCCCTGTTAATTCTGCAGTTGGGTCCTCCCTTGCCAAACCCTGATAGTTTTATAATGACGTATTATATATATATATATATATATATATATATATACAGTGTGTGTATATATATATGGCTTTTGCCCACTGTCGTCTAGACCAGCACGCACCACCCCATCTGCCCTCTGGCTGTCCGATGAACTCCGTGAACATCGCTCTAAACTCAGGGTTGCAGAGAGGAAATGGCATAAATCAAGAAACTCTACCGACCTCAGTGTGTATCAGTCTCTCCTCTCGTCCTTCTCTGCAAACGTCTTCACTGCTAAAACCTCATATTACCATGACAAAATTAACAACTGTTGTGATGCTCAGACACTCTTCAAAACCTTCTCTTCTCTTCTTAATCTGCCTCCACCTCCTCCTCCATCGACTCTTACAGCTGATGACTTTGCAGTTTTCTTCACAAATAAGACAAGAACCATCAGTGACCAATTCTCCACACCGCAGACTGAGGATAAATAACTTCACAACGACTAATGCTCACTCTTTCTCCTCCTTCTCTCCGCTCTCAGAGACAGACGTTTCCAAACTTATCCTGTCCAGTCATCCTACTACTTGCCCACTTGATCTGATCCCCACTCACCTCCTTCAAGCGATTTCTTCTTCAGTCATACCTTCACTTACTCACATTATCAACTCCTCTCTTCACTCTGGAACATTTCCCTCAGCATTTAAGCAGGCTCGGGTAAGCCCACTGCTGAAGAAACCATCTCTAAATCCAGCACTTCCAGAAAACTACAGACCGGTATCCCTTCTTCCATTCATTGCAAAGACACTTGAACGAGCTGTGTTCAGCCAGCTCTCTATGTTTCTTGTACAGAACAACCTTCTGGACAGCAACCAATCTGGCTTCAAAAGCAGCCACTCAGTTGAGACTGCCCTGCTCTCGGTTACTGAAGCCCTGTGACTGGCAAGAGCAGCTTCAAAATCCTCAGTACTCATTTTGCTGGACCTGTCTGCTGCTTTTTGACACCGTTAATCACCAGATTCTCCTGTCCACCCTCAGAAAGATGGGCATCTCTGGAACCGCACTCCAGTGGCTTAACTCCTACCTTTCTGATAGATCCTTCATGGTGTCTTGGAGGGGTGAAGTTTCTAAGTCACAACAACTTGCTACTGGGGTTCCTCAAGGCTCAGCACTTGGACCGCTTCTCTTCTCCATCTACATGACGTCATTAGGATCTGTCATTAAGAAGCATGGCTTTTCCTATCACTGCTACGCTGATGACACTCAACTCTACTTCTCATTCCAACCAGATGACCCGACGGTAGTTGCTCACATTTCAGCCTGTCTGAGTGACATTTCTAGCTGGATGAATGACCATCACCTTCAGCTCAACCTTACTAAGACTGAACTGCTGGTGGTTCCAGCTAACCCATCGTTTCATCACAACTTCTCTATACAGCTGGGTTCGTCAACCATAACTCCATCCAGGACAGCCAGAAACCTAGGAGTTGTGATGGATCATCAGTTAAGCTTCACAGACAATATTGCTACAACAACCCGGTCCTGCAGATTTGCCTTATACAACATAAGGAAGATTAGACCCTTCCTGTCAGAGCAAGCCACCCAACTTCTTGTCCAAGCTCTTGTTCTCTCCAGACTGGACTATTGTAATGCTCTCCTGGCGGGCCTTCCTGCATGTACTATCAAGCCTCTACAACTGATCCAGAATGCAGCAGTGAGGGTTGTCTTCAATGAGCCAAAAACAGCTCATGTTACTCCTCTCCTCAGGTTACACTGGCTACCAGTAGCCGCTCGCATCAAATTCAAGGTACTGATGCTTGCCTACAAAACGACCACTGGCAGGGCGCCAACTTACCTAAACTCACTAGTTCAATCTTATGCACCCTCCAGGTTCAAAATCACTCTCACTGACTTTTTCCTGGACTGTTCCCAGCTGGTGGAATGACCTCCCGATCTCAATTCGAACAGCTGAGTCTTTACTCATTTTCAAAAAAACATCTAAAGACTCATCTTTTTCGCCTGCACTTAACCAACTAATACTAGTACTTACCTTTTCTTTTTTCTTGTCTATCATATTCAAAAAAAAAAAAAAAAAACCTGGCTACGTGTCCTGTACTAGACTAACTGAGACTTGTCATAGCACTTGTATACCATTGTTGTTCTCTCGTTGATGTGATTGTTTCTACTGTTCTCATTTGTAAGTCGCTTTGGATAAAAGCGTCTGCTAAATGATTAAATGTAAATGTAAATATGGCTAATTAAATTGTGTTACATGATACAATGATTAGTCACATATCTGCTGATAAAAGCCTTCATGAAGAGTATTTACAAACATAACACAGCACTGAAATTAAAAAGAAATTAAAAAAAGAAATAAGCTTTAGACGTCAATATACTGTTTGTAGGTCAATGTTCGCAAGCAGAAGAACATCTTTGTCCATTAGAGTATGTTGCATCTCTTATTTCGAATCGAATATGACTGAAAGTAATGGCTTGCGGTTCAGCCAGTGAGTCAGATGTTAATTTGGCAACCACTCTGACTATTTCAGTGTGTAAGTGAGACCTTTCAGAGTTTGTGTGTGACTCATTTGTGACTCATTTTGATTGGCTCATTAAAAAGACCTAACTTTCATTGGCGAAACAGGCTACAATGTAGCCTGGCTGTCTTTTTGTCTAATTCAGTCTGCAAGACCACAACTAAAATGTTTTATTTTGCCGTGATGCTACAGTTCAACGGTTCAACACAACTAGCAACTTTATGCAAAGTGTTTTTTCTTAGCTTAGCTCCTTTTTCTTTTAAGAAGCAATTAGTTTTGGTAGCTTAGCAAGCAACTTCGTTTGGTTAAGTTGGCGAACACTTAACATCACACAGTATAGTGATGACAACAGACCTGAAAGTACACCAAAGATGACATCAGAGATATCTGAACATTTGCTGACAAACAACACATCACAAGAAATCTGTGCTTGCATGTGTTGTGTTAATGAACTTGGGGCAAAGTTTCTTTGAACTAAAGCATCTGCTAAATGAATAAATGAATATGCAAATGGATGAGTATCGTTAACCCGCAGGGTGCAAAGCTACTGAGCATCTGCAGTAGTATTACCTAAAGCTCATACTAATGTGAGTTACTGCTACCAGCCCACTGTTGTATGAACACAGACATTATATTACGCTGTGTAATGTGCAATATTTGATAGATGTGGGGTAAAGAAAACATTAAAGTGATTTATTTTCTACATAGAAAATAAAAGTGAAATCCAACACATCTTTTATTTTATAACTTCAGGCAGATATTTGAACTGTTAACTTCTGGGTAGCTATGAAAACAGAATAACTTATATCTTTTTAAAAATGTTTTTATTATTTCTCAAATTTGCATGCTAATCAAGGATTGGTGTCATTAATAATTCTGTCTGCCCAATGAATCAAGTCCCAAAGGACCTCAAAGCAATTTCATTGGCTGAAATAATTTTTATTGGTAACTCTATTCAGTCCCTGATTAGAAATCCAACAAAAATGCTTTAGGGCATTGTCTGAACTATTTTATTATAATCATTCATGTGTTTCAAATTATGTTACATATAATATAACTGAAGCTAAATTTTATCAAATTAAGCATTTCTCAGTCCCTGTGTTTTCTCATTTAGCTTCTGTTTTGCAAGCTAACTGTTTAGTGTACTTAGAGCACTACTAGACCATTAGCCTGCTAGCTTAGCCTATACAATCAATAATATGTTTTATATGCATTATACACTTTTGTTTGATCAGACATTATAAATGGCTACCCCCTGAGGTCCTAAGCAGACTCAATTCAACAGACGGACTAATTGTTCATGACACTGGTGGTGTCTCGTAAAAGCAGAGATGTACAAAACTACTGTACATATTTTCAAAATAATTTAGCTGAGATCACATTTAATGTTTGAACTATGTTTAACAACAATTGTGCAAAATACAATGCAATGGCCTAATGTAGCAGTGCTATAACAGGGATGAACTTAAAGTTGGCAAGAAATGGAAATTCAAACTGTATATTTTCTAGATGCATCCTAATGATCATATTTTCAAACAGTACCATGCATAGCCTCCTTTTTGTGTGTGTGTAAATATTGACTTCATAATTTTTGATTAAAAAGTCATACTTTTATCATCTCCAAACATTTTGTCTGTGCACTGCACCCCTTTTCTTACAATCTACTGCAAGCTCAGATTCAGATCTGGTCTCATCCAAATAAACAACCAATGGATAGAACCAAGTCCCATCTCACACTTTTTAGTATTTTTTGATCATTTTCACATTGGATGAATATGCGAATTAGTCCCTCCACTTAACTCATCTTTTACACAGTTAAAGGGATAGTTCACCCAAAAATGAAAATTGTGTCATTATTTACTACAAACCCATATGTTTTCTTCTGTTGAACACAAAAGAAGATATTCTGAAGGATGTCGGTAACCAAACAGTTGCTGGTAGCCATTGACTTCCATAATATAGCAATTCAATGGCTATGGTATTTATTTACATACTATAAGTTTAAGGATACCAGCAACTGTTTGGTTACCAATATTCTTCAAAATTTCTTCTTTTGCATTGAGCAGAAGAAACAGACTTGTATAGGTTATACAGGGACATCTACAAGACAATATTTCAGAACATCGTAACGCATTTTATGTATCACTCACAACATCTGACACATAATTGATATCATTAGCCTTTGGCTTAACTACACTATCAGACAGCTAAAAATGTGTTGCTAATGTTAGACAAACCATGTTCTCGTTTTGGTGAATCCACAGGCTTTCATGTGAGCCAATACCCGATGACCATCAAAGAACAATGGCCACAGATTGGTACAAATTGTAACTGTAGTAAGCAGATTTTCCCATACAGTAACATTTCAACTTTTCAGAAGTGATTTTTGAGCTGTGGCTTTAGTCACTGATGGTTGTTGATGCTAGCCATGTTGGTAACAAATGAATGTAAGTGAGCACTACCCTGTCTCTTGTAACAGATGGTCCAGTAAGAATAGCCCGGCCATTAGTGTAGTATTTATACACTCATCATTAATCTACCATTGAGCTCTTTGGCTTTCATTTTCCAAAATAGACAAGCAAGAACCCATGTTAACTGAAGGACGCAGCTCTGTCTGTGACTTTTTTAGAGGTACCCCTGGAATACTGTGTTTGTGTGCACAAGGTTAATAAGAATTGAACTTCGCACCTTCTGGCACACCTGTGGAGGATCGACCCAAAGCCCCCTGGGAGTCCAGCTCCGTTTCACCACCATATGGCTGCATGTGACAGCTGCCCATAAGTACCGATCGAATGAACAGTGTTTCCTGTCTGTCCCATCTAGCCAGACAAATCACATTCGCTCAAGATTTTATCTGGAGAATCACGTCGCAGAGAGCATGCGCTAACAAAAATATACACATTAATATCTGAAACGTTTCAAGGGCATAACTTCTTTCCCATAATGCAGAAAATTCTTTTACAAGTGTTAATTTTACAAATGAAGAAGCCCACATGAATTCCACACATTCCAAAGCAAAGCAACCTTTTTACTACATTGAAAATGGAGGGAAAACTTTGCCTGAGAGGTTGACCTTAAGGACGTGATGAGTTTTTCAACTGGAAGGTATTTCCTCTTTTATTCATCTGGTTTCACTCACTTCTGCTTTAGAAAACCTCTGTTTTTATTATGAAACCAATCTTGTCCAAATCCAAACCTGACCTACTTGATATTATCAGTCCCACTTTGAATTTGTGACTACAGAATGCCGCAGAAAGCTCTGCAAAACTGGCATGTCCTACAGATCCCTAGCTTTGCAAATGTGTTTAGTATGTATTTTGCTCATTTTACCATGCTAACAGTTACCAATAAGAGCTTAGTACTATCAGATTTTACAATGTAATAACCATTCCAAAGTATTTAATTCCAAATCAGTGCAGAACTCTGCAGATTTTGGGCCTGCATGTCAGTATGTGTATTTTTATGTTGATTAAAATAATAACTTTAGTCAGACCAAGGGAATAATTCATATTTTTAACATGTAATATTGATTTAGTAAGCATTGTGTTATATACAGTACTTAAACATTATACTTTCAATGTAACCTCACAAAGTCTAACTGATTTTCACAACTATCTGCATACTGAGACATGAATGCAATAAACCTTAAAATAAATCTTTCTTTTAACACAAAATCTGCTCAAGGTTTATTTATTTACTTTCAAACTGTTTTGTTGGTACTGTACTTTATGCCAAACAGCCTTTTTACTATGCAAAGTGTGAGCCATTGAGAATAACACTATACAAGGCAAGTGATTTGACAGTTTACTACATTTTAAAGCTATGCCATGCATCAAATCTCATCAAGATGCATTCTCAAGCTTTTACACCCAAATCACAAAAATTCTCTTAGTGAAGCTATGAATCTTACCTTCTGAAGATCCGGCCTATGTTTGTGAATGGGTGTGCATATTCATTTTGAATTGAGATTAATGTATGCTTTATATACACCACAATAACAAACACTAGATTGTTTCAGCTCTGTATAAAATTTACTATTATTTTCTTCAACCAAATTTATGTTTTATTCTAATGATGTACATTAAGTTAGTTTAAAGGATTAATTCACCACCGATAAGATGGGATTTAGTAAAACTTCAACACCTATAATGTTCTGGGACCGGTCCGACTGTTTGTGGGTGGGAATAAAAAAAATGCGAAACTATGATATGTAGTTTTAACAAAAGCTCTGGAGCTCTCAATAGTCTGATGGATAATGCTTTTTGCATTTTAACTATAGCTGACAAATGAACTAGACAATCTGGGTGTAGGTAACATGGAGACATTGTAACAATACAGAGCTGGTTGAAAAATGTCTAAACTTGTCCTTGCGAAAGACTGGCCGAGCTTTGAAATGCACCAATGCATCTGGCTAACGGTGTTTGTTCAATGCTTGTTGTGCACAGGGATCATTGTTCAAACACTGAATTCAATGTTTGTTTCTGTGCAGCTGGCCACTCCAGTCCCATCCATATTTGCGGGCTGTGTTCTAAATCTTTTGCAATCCTAAAATATACCGCAGAATTGCCTACTGTTTGGTGCAAATGTGTCAAAAAAATTTGTAATTATTTGAAGAACATAAAATTTTGGCTTTGGGCTCAAATAGATTCAGGTCAAAAGGAGAGTCATCAAGCAAACAGATGCAATAAATATGAAAGCTTTGGTAGATTTTTGTCATCAAAACGACTACTTTTACAGAAGATTGCTCATGGTTAATATCAAAATTTAGCTTTTTTGATTTTGATTAGTAAACCAGAAAAGAGTGCAGAATCTTAAATATTTCTTATTCATTTTGCATCATAACGAGACCAAAACCATTGTTTCTTTACATGTTAAGATTTCAATTCCCTGGTAATGTCTAGGTTTCTATGTTTGCATGTTGTTGAGGTGTGTGAGCATGTGACCGCTGCCTGCTTTCAATGTTTAGGAATTGTAGAACAGAGGAAATAACAATGCTCTGAATGAAAAACAGAAACATCTGCCATCATGCATATTTAAACATGGTGCTCTTCCTAACCACTCAGCTTTATGAGTGTGCACTCTGTGGGGACGTCTCCGATTACTGTCCTTTATTTCTCCTGCTCACCTCCAGGTACACAACTCACACTCGACCATTCAATACCAACTGGCTCTTTCTCCCTGAACGAGCCAAGCTGCATTATTATTTTATCACAAACACTCTTGTGTTAGCCATTCAATTAGCCCGGCAACATCTTCCTGGTGGCATACATTAGTCATGCCTCCTCTGAGCCAACTAATGATGGCAGAACCGAGATAAATAGAAGAGAGAACTCGCTTCCTCCTCATTTTTCTTGACTGAGTAGTGGCATCCTTCCTGTGCTCTACAGGATTAAATCTCAATAATGGCATTAAACATGGGATAAAACAGAGAGAGACGAATGGAAACCCCAAGAAATCCAAAATAGGGCACCACAACTTCCTCATTAGCCCAGGAGCTCAGACAAGCTCTCCCAGAAGACCTTCCCCTCTCATAGTCTTTCTATTTCTCCGTCTCTCTCTGTCTGTCTCTCTCTCTCTCTCTCTCTCTCTCTCTCTCTCTCTCACACACACACACACACACACACACACACACACACATACTCAACAATCAAAATAGGCTCTAGCGTACAAAGTGTCTAAGGAATGAGAAATAAAGCGCTGAGGTGCAGGATTAGACTCCCATGCACTGAAGTTATACAAAATCATATTTTTCAGTATTTTAGTGTTGTTTTCCAGTAAACATCTTCAAAGCAAAATACATTTACATCAGAAAAAAAAAAATAATTGAAAAAAACTCATGAAAAACCTCGCAATTTTTTCTTATTTTACATAAGTATAGGCTTTTTACTAAAAGACAAGAAAAAATGTGGTTTAAGAGAAAGAATTAACAGTGCACCACCGTGCAAGCTTTTCACACGTTCAAACAATCACTTTATTCGCTCATTGAGGATTGCAATAGTTCACCAGTGGTGTGACCAGTCTAAACTATTCTGCATGACTGTGTAAGTCTGCCAAGGAGAAAAGAAGCTTACAACAAAAAGATCTGTAGTGTAATAGACTCTGATAGATCTGTATTGGAATATAGTCAAGCCAGCCATCTGGCACCTTGTCTGTCTGACAGCATATTTTATCAAGCTCTGCTTTCAACACGTGTGACAGCACTGTGGTGGGGTTACATGATGGGAAGGAATCGATATGACGGAGCCCAGCCTGATACACACAGAATGAGAGTGAGGGAGAGAAGAACATGTCAACAGCAAATTTGCAGGTCTGCTGTACTCTAATTCCTTTTCTTTAATTATATTTCTTACTGACACATCTAGATAGAGAGTACACTGTTTTACAAGGAGATCAAGCACCAGATCATCTCAAATAGGCCACTGTAGGTTTGTGCAACAGATAGATTTCTTGTAGACTGTTGCCCCCCTACAGCTATTTAAAGAGAAACATAATTGCACAGCGAGGCCCTTTGTTCCCAAAGTATCTCTGACAAGCACTCCCTTTCAATACCACATTTACTTCACTGATATAAAGTAAAGCAGCACCAGATGTACTTGTTTGGGGCCAGATGATTGCCCACACAGATTTCACATGCACAGATGCCTACAGGTAAAACCTAGGGGTTAGAAATCTTTGCAAATAATTAATACAAAACATCTATGTGTACTGAAAGTCTAGTACCTATAAGCATGACCAATCCAGGCAAAAAAAAAAAATTAAATTTAAAAAAAATAAAATAAAAAAAAAATATTGTGCAGCAAGGGCAGCACCCTTTGTGCCTTACAGTTTCTACTTTTAAAGAATTCATACTGGCAGTATTAATATGCACTCTAAAGTTAAACTATTAATGCAGTGTGTGCCATTTAAGGGTTAAAAAAGGTACAAAGATGTACATTCCATGTTACATTCTAGAGCTGAAACAACTAATCGATTTAATCGATTAAAATCGATTATTAAAATAGTTGTCAACTAATTTAGTAATCGATTCGTTGCTAAATAATTTTTATTTGCCGTAAGCGGCTCATTTCGTGCATATTTTAAATCTGCGGTGACCAAAGTGTGGCAGTAATGAGCCACCGGAGGTTTTACTCAGCCAGTACAGCAGGAGAAGTAGCGAATAGCCAATAGCTGGCCTCGTTTTATGTCACGTGTTCTTCCCGCACAGCGTCTCTCTGCAGCATTCAGCGTGATGAGTGAGGCAGGCGGCAGTGGAGTAAGCTCGAGAAAGAAAAAGAAAAAAAGCGGCTGATAAAACTAATCGGACGAAGTCAACCAAAGTGTGGGAGCAAAAAGAGAGCAAGCCTAAGAGTTAAGCCCTGAACATTTGGACATGTTGACCTTTTTGCACTGCAATGCAAAGTTTTTCCTCAAATAATGAGTGAATAGTGTTCTGCCTCATTTCCCACAGGTAGTCGAATTCCTGTCAGTTCAGGCATAAGCTGTTTTGTTAACATTTTATCGCTTTATTACATTTTTGAATTTTGCACTGTTATAAGGACCACTACATATTTAAATCCGATGAAAATCACAGTGTGCAAAGACTTTTATTTGTGCAGATTCTGCAGTACAATGTTGTTTGCAAATGTTTAGTCGTAAAAGCTGATAACATTGCTTTTTAAAAATTAACATTTAAAGCTTTGACGTTTACCAGTTCATAATTCAGTCTTGCAGCCTAATTATGACTGACTGAGAGAGGTTAATGTTTAAATGTATTTGAAATGCACTTTTTTCTAAGCATTCACTGCTCTTTTTCACACAGCTGGTTTTTTGTGTGTGTCCAATTTTTTTCTGGACAACCTTCTGATGGATTTTACTTTAAATTTTACTTTAAAATGTGAGTTCCATTCAGGTTTCATGCCATTGGCACTTCATTGGAAGGATTGTTTACAATTTCACTGCATAAGCTATAAAGCTGTTTCCCAGGTATAAGCTGTGTGTTTACAGGAAAAAAATAATAAAATGCAATTTACTGCAATTTTATTCTGTTTTATTCTTATTCTTCGTGATATGTTCTGAAAGATTCCTTAATAAGCTTTGTTCGGGATGTTAAACTACTTTAGGAGCCCTAAGGACTGCCATGGTAAAAACATTATTTGAAACCTACTTGTGAAATTTGCTAGAGTATGTATGGGTCAGTGTTTTGATTGCAGAAGAGTTCGACAAAGTATAACTAACACATAATAAAACACAACTCCAGGTATGTTTTTGATGAGGATATGACAATGCAAAATGGTTAAAATCTCTAAAAAGTCTATGTTGAATGATAAAGACCCTTTGTTAATAATTTACATGGGGAAAAAAATGGGCAAAACTAAAATATAAGTACATAAACCGATTCATCGATTAATCGTAAAAATAATCGACCGATTAATCGATTATCAAAATAATCGTTAGTTGCAGCCCTATTACATTCCTAAAGATTTTTTTTTCTTGACAGAGTACACATCAGTACAAGTTTTCTGCCTGTCAGATGTGCTATCTTGTAAATTTAAAAATTTAAAATTTTACGAGATTATACAGAAACCCTCTATGTAGGATATAGCCTGCTATGTTGCAGTTCAGTGATAGCCTACTACTGATGAATCGTCAGTAGATCACTTAGATTCATATGATAGATTCAAGATCACTTGCGCTTCAGTGAGTAAGTGAAATGTCGATTCAGTACCTGCGCTGAAGGATTCGGCGAGTTCACTCAAGCTGAGCGAAATTGTTTCTCCGAGTCTTTTTGAGCGATTCATTGAAAGAGTCATTTGTTCGTGAATCGGACTACACTGGAGGCGTTGTTTGTTTATGTGTGAAGCTGGTGAGGACAACATGACAGAAAGACGCGTTTTAACCATACACTCTCAGAAATAAAGGTACAAAAGTTGTCACTGGGGCTGTACCTTTTCAAAAGGTACATATTTGTAACTGAAGGGTCCATTTTGGTACCTTAAAGGTAGGCTACATATTACTTAAAGTGTACATATTATAACCCAATAGGTACAAAAGGTACAGCCCCAGTGACAGCTTTTATACCTTTATTTCTGAGCGTATAGGCTATTTTTTAGTAGAACTGTGGTTATACAAATGGTAATCAAAACGGCAAAAAAAAAAAAAAAAAAAAAAACCCTATGCTTACTACACTTTTGCTACCATAAAAACATGGTTAATTTTCGTAAGGGATGACTTATCTTGTTCAAGACACAAACCATGTTGCTCTAAATGGACTGATCGTGTAATACATGTGCATTAAGTTACTCGATTAAAACAGACAAACTTGCTAGAATACTAAGACGCGCAAAGGTGCACGGGCGTTGGAGGAGCGTGTTCAGGTCTCTTACCGGAGCAGTTCCACCCGGTGGGTGTTTGACAGTCGCTCAGCGATGATGGGAACGCGCAAAGTTGTTTCACTGGTAATATACAAAAAAAGCAATAGATTGTAATTAAAACTACATGTGTCCGATTCTCCTGCCGCGGTCTGCGTGTCTGTCGCAGCGCAGCGCAAAGAGCCATCTCAGTTCACCGGGAATGACACGGGGACATGAACCGGGGGATCCGATCCCACGACGAGCGCAGGCGACACCGATCTCAGCCGCGGAGCAGTGATACACATCTTCCGGGCAATGCTGCGATGATCCCCATGTATGTATGTGCTCTGATACCGGTGCGGTTGGACTGTCTTGACAAGTGGAAGTGTCCGGTTGCAGTGATGAAACTCAAAGCTGAGATGAAAAGATATAAACATCCAAGCATGGACATTAAAAAGCTGTCCGGATCCACTAGTTGATCATGTTGATCTATCCTTTCTGAGGGGAAAACAGCCTGAAGCGCCGGCTTTAGTATCTCGCTCTTTCTTCCTTTATGAGGTCTGTCTGAGAGTGTCTTGTTCGGCTGGTGTCTGGCACTGACTGTGAGGATGAGGATGATGATGATGAAGGTGAGAGGTTGGCGCACGCTTCGGCGGCGCGGATTGGCTATAGACGGTGTAGCGGGTACCGAGCCGTGAAATACAGCATCACAAGCGAGAGTGCAAGTGAGACTTCGTTACCTCGGGCGGTAAAGGGCCTACAAAAGATGTTTACTTATTCAAGTCATTAGCTTTGACCAAAGAAAATACAGTTCAACTTGACTCGAGAACAATTTTTTCTGTTGACTTTTATTTGACTTAATATACTAACTTATTTATCCAGACGTTTCGTTACTTTTGCGCCTGAACAACATGCCCAATTCGCGAACGAATGTTTTGAATGAATCATTTGAGTCGATTCTTTTCTATTTACCTGTGACACGGGTCTGCAAAGCGGTCTGAACAATTAGTTTTGTGAATCGTGAATCTGAATCAAATCACAAGAGAAGCACTCCGGAACACGTAATGGGATGAAGAGACTGCTCATGTAAGCTTTAATCTGTGTGTGCGTGTGTGTGTGTGTGTGTGTGTGTGTGTGTGTGTGTGTGTGTGTGTGATTCATTTTTAGTATAAATTATGTTAAGTTTTTGCCTTTATCATTTTGAATGTTTTTTATTTGTTCATGTGACGAAAATCTACCACCTTTACTGCAGAACTGTTCATAAATGTGATATTTAGCTCGTTCAATCCAATAAAAATGAATGCTTTGTTTAATAAGAATCTTGTCTGCAAAACTTGTTTAACCTGTATGAAACACTCAGTAAATTTCTGTTGTCCGGGGTATAAAAACACCATGTAATTAAAAATTTAAGTACAAAGATAATATAAAATATAAACACATTTTAAACCATGTCATAATAAGACAATATTTGTGTGTGCTTGCCCAAATAAATACAGTATTTGGAGATGCTAGAGTGTTCTGGGTGCTAGCCGGGGCATTGCTATGATGTTGCTAAGGTGTTCTCAGAGGTTCTGAACCAATTGCAGTTTCTTGTGTGTTTTGTCTAGGTGTTTTAAGAAAAGTTTTCTGTTAATCCCTACTATTTCAGGTGCATATTTGCAGCATAATTGTTTTTGTTTGCTTTAATATTTGTTTTGTTGTGCATCAGAGGCCACCATACAACATTCACTCACATATACAGCACCAACTCTTGATGAAGCCAGAGCCTGTTCCAGGTCTCTGAGGGAATGATGCATAGGTACTATTCCTCTCCCACGCCTGTGTGTACTGTCAAACATCTAAATTAATTGTCACGCATGAGCTTGTGCGCTTCTCTGTTTCATTTCACGAGCGTGTGCTGAGTGAATCAGCATGTCATTCATAATTATCTGCCCATAAGCTTGAGAACAGAATAAGCAAAGCACACACTGTTCACAACTCTCCTCTCCTGTCACACCCAGTTGGTGTCCCTTCTCAGGATAAGGACGCAGGACTCTGTCAAACCTTCAAAGTCAATTAAATTCAGTACCCATCGAATCACTTCAGCGCTGTTCAGATTTTGCATTATTTTTTTTTGTTTAGATTTTTCTGCAGTTTTGTTTTAAATAACTCTGTTGACATAGACTACTACTCTTACTTTCAGACTAGTGCTGGGCTATATACCGGTTCAAAATGTAAAACGGTTTGAATTACATACACGGTATGATTTTATTTATTTTTTTAAATGGCATACAACATATAAGTATTTTCTTTTTTATCTTGCCTATGTATAATATACATTATTTTTGCATTTCCATAAGCCCACATTTATCTTTACCTTTACCTTTATATATATATATATATATATATATATATATATATATATATATATATATATATATATATATATATTCACATATGGTTGTATAATCACAAACCATGGGCACATTTCCCAAAAGTATTGTGAACTTAAGCTGATCATAGAGACCACTGCTACTCCAAACTGCAAAAAAAGATATTTTGTTAGGTAACTTTTGTAGCATTGGATAAAATATAAATTAATAGGCTTTATTCAAGAAAAAAATATTATTCAGTATGACTGACACAGCATGATTACAGAGATCAGATTACTGCTGCACTTTTATGTTCTTTTTGACTTTTTCCTAATTATTTTAAAAGCAGACAATGGCCGGATTTAATCCTTCATTAGCATTAAGCCTCAGACTTATCCTTTTCATCATTCCCTGTCTCTTTTGCCTTTGTAGACGTTTCGACAAGCTCGCAGCTCGGACCGGGTCAACGGCACGTCCTGTTAAAGCACTCAGTGTACCCTGTTCTCCATCCAGCTGTGCTGTAATGCACTTCTGAGCTGGTGGGATCGGACCGAAGCTCTGCTCAATAGCAGCAGGATTTGGGGGATTGTACAAGGATCTCGGCAAGGAGTGAAATCCGTGGTTCTTTGAGACAGCTCAGAGGTGAAGACAAAGAACTGGAGAGTGTTTGAGCTAATGGTGTGTGTCAGTGTTTGCGCAGAAAGGGGAATGTAAGCATGCAGACTTGTGTATGATTGGATGCCTGTTGTGAGCGAGAAGGTGTTTTTCTTTTGTTGTGTAACCCGCAGTGTCAACTCACATGTTAGTTACTGTCTAAGACTGCCAGCCGCCTATTTCAAGACTGTTTCAGCACAACAATTCCCACACAATTCAATTAACGGACTGAAAATAGGGCTCCCAAGACTGTCTTTGTTACAGCACTAATATGACTGTCAATGGTAGAATGTAGTCTGTTAAAAGATTCTCCTCCACTAATTCTCCAAGAAGGCCGTATTCTAATTGTGGCTAAAGAGGCCTTTGTCTTACACTTTCTTTTTGCATACAGAGCTCCAGTGTCGTTATCTCACCCGGTATGCACTCCTATTGTGCTCTTCAGATGAGCTCCTTTAATTGAGCTTTCCTCTAGATCTGTTTAATTTAACTGGAAAGATATTTTCTTTCATTAATGGAATGAGTTTGGTAGGTTGAACTTGACCTTTGAAGTACGTATTTAGAGCCATGTGGTTAATTGAAAACTTTTGTAAAGCTGCTATCAAAGTAATGGCAACACGTGCATAAAGAAAATGGCTTTCTGGGAAGCACGCTCGTATTCGGTACTGAACAGAAAGATTAGTGTTATCTGGTGAATATAAATGAAATATTTACAGGGTCACTTCTGTTATGCAGTACATTTTGAATGAATATGCTTGGCTGCATTTACATTCGCACGCTGATTGGGATTGACTGCATTTACTAACTGTACTGTACATGTCCACTGGCGCAGAAGGAGAGGTGGGAGGGACGAAAACTTTATGCAAATCAGAGGCAGCTATTGGGGTCCTTGTACTTTTTGATAGTTTGTTTTTCAATTTGAAATGAAATAAGCAGAAAAGAGAAAATGGTCACCTTTATTAATTTTATCATCTGTTGAAAAAAAAATATATATATATATACACACACATAATTTAGATTATAGTTCCTTGACTATGGCTGGATTAACAAATTTCATCTTAATACACACTTGTATTAAGATGACAATATACTGTACATACTGGGCATTTAGAATTAAAGTTTCTCATACAGTACACTACTGTTTAAAAGTTTGGGGTCAGTAAGATTTTTTTTTTTATTTGAAAAAATGTTATGCTTTTATTAAGCTATGGCACATTAAATTCATTTAAAAAAATGACATTTAACACTTTAACATTGTTGAAATTTTTTTTCAAATTAATGCTGTAATTTTGTATCAAAGTATCATGGTATCCACAAAAATATTAAGCCACACAACTGTTTTCAACATTGATAACAAGAAACTTGACCAACACCAATTTAGCAAATTAAAATCATTTCTGAAGGATCATGTGACACTGAAGACTGAAAAGATGAAAATTCAACTTTGCATCACAGGAATAAATTACATTTTAAAATATAATACATAATTGTTTAAAAGTTTTTACATTTTTTAAAAGTTATATTTTAAAATGTAATTTTGTTTAATTGTGTTTTTTTATCAAATAAATGAGATAATCAAGAAAACCATCCACTTAAACCAAATAATTGAAATTTCTTAATAATAATTACCTTTGTTCATTACTGTGATTAAAGAAAATTAAATTAAAGAAATAAGTCATATGAATACCATATTTAAAAGTGTGAGTTTAAAGTTTTAACTAATATAATGGGCACATGAAAATGTACTACATGACCCTACAAGTATAAAACATCATTTGACATATTCATTACATTACATTACTTCTAAAAGAAAACAATTTAAAAATATCATAAATCACAGCCAGTTTTCCAGAGACAGTTGAATATGTTGAATGCACCCTTGCGCTAAAGATTCGGAATGCACTTCACCCTTCTGATAGTGTTTTAGATTGTATTGCAGTTGTACAGACAGGCCATGCACCTCCAAACCACAAGAGTGCATCTGTGGTTTGTCCCAGCTCTGCCTGCATTCAGGGCAGCAATAAAAGACAAACCGATCCGATGACTCCCTCAAGGTATACCTAACCTGATTCTGCGTGTCTGTGTTCTCATCTGTCAACTTGACCCTACTGTGACTATTGAGTTTTATATTGCTCTTGTATGACTATAAATCTTGACCTCATCATGCTTGTAGACCTCAGGGTTTGTCTTTATCTGTCTATCCCCCATCCTTTCTCTCTTCGGGACAAAATATGAATGATTAAAACAAGGAATGGATCCAGGCAAAGGCAAATCGGACATCAGAGTGTGTCTTCAACATATTCACCTCCTAACCGGCACGTACAGAATGGATGCTTCACAAGGACAACCGGATTAGAAGGTAGTTCAATTCTAAAATCACATCAAATGTATTTAACAGGTTGTACTTTATTTACTGTAAGCTACTGCAACATATGTCACAACACCTTTGCATGCAACCAATTTAACCCTGTAAATTCTGACATATGAAATAATAACCAGTTTATTGAACTTTTAGATAAAAATATATTTGATACATCAGGCTTTTATGCCCCATATGATATAGGAGAATATGGAGCTCATAGTCAAGGACATTAAACTTTTATGCAGTTGTTGATATTCATTTGGCCAAAAATATAAAGTTCTGCTAGCTTGTAATGTGAATCCTTCAGATCTTTATAAAAGTACAGCAAAATAATTACATAAAATGCATATCAGTATCGTTGTCCCTCTACTGTATATCTCCTAAAAATATATATCAGTGCCACTCTAGATCTCCTAATAATATGTAGTAAGATGATATTTACATGTTTTGATTTATGATCAAAGCTCTGGTATTTTTACTGGGGGCAAAACATATCATGCAATCCTAGACAATGATAAGGAAGATTTTGAAGGCTATAGTAGATTTCAAGGGTACTTGTCAAAGCTGAATGCAAAGCCAGGTCTCTGATGTTCCGGAATAAAACCAGGTCAGGCATAAAATGGAGATACAATAAAATAATAATAAAAAAAAAACTTACAATGGAAGGTAAAAGAATAGGCTACGCATTTATGCTGAGATCATGACTGCTGCTGATTTTGCCCATGAATAAAACAAAGAAAAATACAACAGAAGTGCAGAGGGAGGGGAAAGAGCATAAAGCAATATTGAAGTGTTCAAAGATAGCTCAGCTTGATACACATCTGAATAAATCAATTCCATTAGAAAAAGCAGATTAGAGCATGCAGGACGCAGACCCAGAGAAAATAATATTACTGTCATTCATAGACAAAAGGGTTTTTTTTTTTTTTTTTGGGAACTCATAAATGAGAGGCTCATCTGTCTGAGTAACAGAAAGTGTGTGAGGGAAGAGGAGGAGAGAGACAGATTTGTCACTTAGTTTTGTATTAATGTCTCGAATCAGGGAGTAATGTCATGGTTTATCTTCTATTATGGATGAAAAACATTTTTCATTGCGGTTCATAAAATATCGCGTATATTTATTGAGTGGCTGGAAGAGAGTGAGATAAAATAATACATTATAATATCCGTCACTGCAGTATGAGATGTACAAAGTCAGAAGTTAGTCTAGAAGTTGGAGTCTTGGTTATTTGATTTTAAGTGGCTTTTCACTGTTAGATCTTTGTGCATGCTGGGTCTGTACAAAGACTTTCCTTTAGAAATATCAGGATGGAGTAAATTGGAGTATGTTTGTGTTTTTATTCAAAGAATATTCATGAGTCTCTTTGCAAAAATGGAAAAAAAGAGAAAGAAAAAACCCCATTTGGATTAAGAACTAACAAAGACACATAAGCCCTCCACTGAGAGTTGCATTGAATACTAATACCTAATATTAAGAATAACGTAATAACTAATATTTAGCAGTGATGGTGAGAGAAGGATTAGAATTGTTATACAGGGAGCAAAGCAACAACAAAATGCAAAGAAAACTGGATTTTATATGTGATCCTGGACCACAAAACCAGTCTTAAGTCGCTGTATACAGTAGTTTTAGCAATATTCAAAAAAATATTGTATGGGTCAAAATGATTTTTTTTATGCCAAAAATCATTAGGAAAAGATCATGTTCCATTAAGATATTTTGTAAATTTCCTACCGTAAATATATCAAAACTTAAGTTTTGATTAGTAATATGCATTGTTAAGAATTCATTTGGACAACTTTAAAGGGGATTTTCTCAGTATTGTGATTTTTTTTGTTTTTGCACCCTCAGATTCCAGATTTTCAAATAGTTGTGTCTCGGCCAAATATTGTCCGATCCTAATAAACCATACATCAATGGAAAGCTTATTTATTCAGCTTTCAGATGATGTATAAATCTCAGTTTCGAAAAATTTACACTTATGACTGGTTTTGTGGTCCATGGTCACAAAGAGATTTCCTACATATTATATTATTATAAATATTATTTCTATATTTTTAATATAATATTTGTAAATCATTTATATAATCAGTATAATTACGTTTGATCGATATTTATACTTACTCTGCACATTTTACATGTGCAGTTAGATATTTTTTTAGATCCAGAATCAAAACGTTCTTATTTACACATGTAAGAGGTTCAAACTTTGCAAAGCCTTCCTAAAAATTCAAGCTTTATAAACGCATAGCTAGAGTTTATGTCATGCATGAGTGACTGAAAAATAAAGTTTTTGATTGTTCTTCACATTACATTATTCTAAACATGCCGCCAGTTTTTCAAAACACCTTTTATTGAAAGATATTGCATTGCCGATGACTCAGGTAAGTACATTTATTTTTAACCTTACAGTGTGCTTTTAATAAATGTCAAACCAGCATTTGCTATTAAGACACCAAGTGTATCATTATTTGAGTGTTGCTAATAAAATCAGTACACACCCTCGTACATGTAGATTCTGTTGTAACACAACAATTAGTAATAGTACTTTTAAACTGTAGAATTAAGCAATTAAGCAAGCAAAAGCAATTAGCAAGATGACACAGACTGTTGCAATCGTTGAGATTGCATTATTTTAATTTCTTCAGACTCCGGATCAGATTGGGGCTCAAACATATATGGCTCTATCACAGCACTGGTGATCTAGTGTATCAAAACACTTAACATGCTGTGAAGGAGGGCATGGATACTGTGCAGTGAAGTTAGCCAATCACAACAGTGGGCATTTACTTTAGTTTCTGCAAGAGGTAATGCTACTGTCACGTCTATATTTTTATTTTTTTATTTATTTATTTTACAAATGTTAGACCTTTCTAGACTAACCTTGAGAAACATAATAGAAAATAGAAAACTCTGAAACAGCATTTAATGACCACTTTAACATGCAACAAGTAATATTTTAGATATGTTGCAGTCTGCAACTGTAAAAATTTAGATGAAACATGCTCATCAGAGCTTTTAATTCTATATTATTAATTTATCTATATATTATCTATATATTTAATTAAATTGGGTATTAGGAACAGCACACTGTGAGTCTTGAATGCCATGAGTAACATCAGTAAACCAGTAATTCCCTTGTGTCAATGCTAACATACAGCTGCTATTGTATGTATTTTGAAAAACAATAACAGGGAAACACCTTTTTCTTTGTCCTTTGTTTTTTGGTGCTGCAGACAGTGAAACTGTAATTACCCTAAAAAGGGTAAAGGGAAGTCGAGGAACCCAAACCACCTTACTCTTTGTTGCCATGGCTTACAGATGGTTGATTTATTATTTATTTTCTAGCCTTTTACTTTCTGATGGTTTTGACATTTCTCTGTGCCTCCTGAGAAGAGTGCCTGATCATTTAAAATAAATTGCCTCTCTTGAGGAACTAAGCCTGATATTTTCAAAGCAAGCAATGCTATTATGTTTATGGGTGTTTTTTGTGATTAGTGTTTTTACTTATTTTTTTATTATTTATATTTTGGATTTTTTGCCTTTAATTTGCAGGAAATTATAAACCAACAAAAAACTATAAAGTGAGGGAAACAGGCCAGATTCAAATGTCCACCATGAACACAACTCACAACTACAAATCATGCCACAGTTCCAACTCCTTATGTGCATTTTTGTGTAAATGTTGTCATAACTAAGGGACATCTGCTTTTCAAATATAGGAACTCACTCTGATTATGTAATAAATGAGCGTTTATCAGTCTCTGCAAGCCTAGGAGATCTGTAGAACACAAGCATTTATGTTATAGTTCAAGAATAGTTCACCCAAATATGAAAATTTGCTAAAAGTTTACTCATCCTCAGGCCATCCTGCATATAGATGTGTTTGTTTCTCCATCAGAACAGTTTTGAAAATTTTAGCATTACGTCACTTGCTCACCAACAGATCCTCTGCAGTGAATGGGTGCCGTCAGAATGAGAGTCCAAACAGCTGATAAAAACATTGCAATAATCCACAAGCAGTCCACACGCCTCCAGTCCAACTATGTCATGTGAAGTGAAAAGCTGCATTTTTGTAAGAAACAAATCCATCATCAAGATATTTTTAACATCAAACCTTTGCTTCTGACTAAAATACAAGTTCTCTATCCATTACTGTATAGTTCTTTCTCCTGTGAAAAAGTTGCATTGTCTGAATCAAGAAAGAAATATTCACAGATAAATCACCATTTACAAGCGAAAACCCTTAAATTGGTGGATTTTAATGTAAGGGGACAGCAGGGGATAGACTTTGACTGGAGGATGGACTGGTATTTTGGCCAGAAGCAATGGTTTAAAGTTAAAACACCTTAATGATGGATTTGTTCCATATGAACACACAGCTTTTAACTTCATGTGACATTAATTGATGGACTGGAGTCATGTAGATTACTTGTGAATTATTGTGATGTTTTTATCAGCTGTTTGGACTGTAATTCTGACGGCACCCATTCACTGAAGAGGATCCATTAGTGAACAAGTGATATGCTAAATTCCTCTAAATCTGTTCCAATGAAGAGACAAACTTGTCTACATCTTGGATGGTCTGAGTACATTTTTGAAAAATGTACGCCAATTTTGAGATTTTAAGAACCATCCAAAAACATATGTAATAAGATATTATTGAGGGAGAAAACAGCTGGGGCTAATAGGGTCACGCTAAACAGCCAAACTTGATAACTCTGGGCATCTATGGTTTGGCAGAAAATTATGGCTGCTCTGAAAACTGTATTTTGGTAGTCAGTGACAGAGTAAAGGCTATTCTCTATTGTCTTTGACTTGAAAGCATCAGTCCAGTGACTTCGTTTTGCACTGGTGTAGATGGATCTGTTCATTTTCAAGTGTGCATGTGAGCATGTGTATCTTCTGTTCCCTTTCTGAAGGATCTGAATTGTATTAAGTCAAACTGCTATTTCTGTGCCCACAAACATAGTCATTGTGATAGATGTGACCAATCATGTGATCTGCTCCAAGGAAGAGGTGTCTGATGGGAGTTTTCTCAGGGCTATGGAGTAACCTATTTGTTCCAGCCCATAAGATCACTGGGGGTCTTGTTCACTTTGAGAAAGTGCTTATAAAGATCCACTTTGTTTCTTCTGGGTTTGCTGATCTCTATTCTTGGATCTTTGGCAGGGTTGGGAGGAAGCTGTTGCATTTGATGTGCAGTAAATCTCACATCTCCCAAATTGTGATATTTCAAGCAAGGCCTCGGTTTGAAGACGAGAGGACGGATAAACAAAAGCATTAAATGTCTGCTTGCTGAGAACCTCATCAAGGCTTCCTATTCCATTTGTCACATCTGCTTTGTTTTCTGAAGGGGAGTCTAAATAAATCTTTCTCAGACTTTTCTGTCCAGCTGTTTCATATTTGTTTGATGTAGATGTCACCCTTTTATAAAGAGAAAATACATTTAACAGCTCAATAATGCTGAAAGAAAAAAAAACTTCCCAGAAGTCCCTGTGTGACCTATCACATATGTTAATGTTTTATTTAAATAGTATTGTTTCTTATTATTTTTGCTATTAATAATGTACATTAGGGTGTTTGGTTACATTTTATATTACAGTAAATTAAATATGTAATTAACATTACACCACTCAATGAAATCTGCGTTTGCAAGTTGCCATCATGTAATACCTGAAACATTGTCAATGTATATTTTACTGTGAATTTCTGGCAAACACACACAAAATAATAATAAAAATAAAAATAAAAATAAATAAATAAATAAATTACACCATGAATTTAACAGAATATTTTTACATCATCTTAATGCATACAAGTGTTCTTTGTTACGGGGGATTTACACGACACCATTTTCAACTGAAAATTGAGAACTTTTAGTGTATTTTGGTCGGTTTTAAAAACCTTTGAAAACACTTTTCGAAAAGTTTTTTAAAACAATACCACTATTGTCTCTAAATGTAAAAAAGGGAAAAAGAAAAAATGCATGTTCCATGTTCAGTCTATAGGAATGCATACAGGTGCATCTCAATAAATTAGAATGTCATGGAAAAGTTCATTTATTTCAATAATTCAACTCAAATTGTGAAAGTCGTGTATTAAATAAATTCAATGCACACAGACTGAAGTAGTTTAAATCAATTCACTAAAAATGTTTTTTTTTTTTTTTTATTGTTCTTATGAAGTATTCTAATTTGTTGAGATTGTTGAATTGGTGTTTTTTTGTTAAATGTAAGCCAAAATCATCACAATTAAAAGAACCAAAGACTTAAACTACTTCAGTCGGTGCGCATTGAATTTATTTAAAACACAAGTTTCACAATTTGAGTTGAATTACTGAAATAAATGAACTTTTCCACAACATTCTAATTTATTGTGATGCACCTGTATGTGCACAGGCACGTTGCACTTCTTTGAAAAGTGACATTGCCAACTACTGGCCTACCATGAGTAATACAGGGTTTTAGTCGTTTTTTTCAGATCCGTGCATGTGAATGGGGATTGTTTTGACAATTGTTGTTGTCTGGTCACAAAATTTTTCAATAAAGAAAAAAAATAAAACATGGTACTGTACTTTGTCATCACACTCTGGTCAGTCTGCACAGCACCTCTTCAAGCCGAACACACCTTTTGCCCTTGTTTTCTATTGGTTTCATACTTGCTGAAAGTAAAGACTGAAAATAAGTTTGACCAGTAGCATTCAAGCACTGATGTTTACATAACACAAGCAAACCTCTTCACTCCCATTTACATGCAATTTTCATTATTCTGATTAATCGCTAAGAAGTGTGGTTATTTTTACCATCATTATTCGCATACTCCACAGCAAAAATAATGAACTCATGCATTAGGCGTGTTATTGGCCACTGTCACTTACATCAAATGAAAAACATGACTACAGACGTATTGGAAGGTTATTCGGCACCATGATGAACAGAACATCCCAACGTCGCAATCTCACAAAGTTCTATTATAATCAGTGAATCTATTATACATCGTGTCTACACTTTGTTTGTTATAATGAGAGGATTTGCAAGCTTTCAAAACTCACTTTCATAACTCTGCACTGAACAAAACTCCACTGTTTGAGTGGTGAGGGGAAGCTTGAACTTAAATGCCTCTGATTGGCCATTGAGTTCAAGAAATCAACCGATATCTATGTGATTGGCTACATTACTCAATACTGCAACATGTTGTAAATAGAAACCTTGGAAGCTCTCCTAATTGCAAACACAAACATGCATCTGTTTCGCCAATATCCTACTTATCAGCTTCTACTAAAGGTACTCTTGCTTTTGTTTGAGGGTGCTTAGCACCTCTAGTCCCCAGTCAGTCAGAATAGTTCTAACTGTTTGTGTGCTCTCTCACACTTGCAAAACACTTTAGATCAGGAGATGCTTCCTGTGAGCTTCTTATGAGGGTGAGCAAATTATTCCAGTTTTCATTTCGTAGCCTTTTGACATGCAATGTATCTCATCAATGTCAGTTTCAAAAGAATAAACCAATTAGAAACAGTCTCTCATAGTGAGAGTGCGAATGGCCTTCTAGAGTCTTTCTGCAAATTGTTTTTAGTTGGTTAATTTTATCCTAACTTTAGAATAAATTTACATTTGAACTGATCAATAAATCATGGTTTCTGCATGACAAAACAGGTTTGGTAAACAAATACACATATATATATATAATACACAGTTGTTAAATAAGACCCATTGTCACATAAATTTTTCACTACAGCCCGTCAGACACTTTAGTCGGGGATTAACAGGCCCTGTTCAAGGAAACTCTATTACTGTGACTTAATTGACTTCATAATTGCATTAGCTTGCTTCACTTACCAGCTGAGCTCACAGGACGAGTTTTAAAAATGAACAGCTTAGGCATTATAGTGACAAAATGGCCAAGTGCATTAAATGGATACTATCTAGTTTGAACTTGCTAGGATAACCTTATTGGAAACCTAAATTTCCACTATTATGTTTGTTCTAATATGCTATAGTCACTAAGTCATTAGCCAATTAAGACATTATTGGTCTGCTAAACAATTTTCTTTTTTTAATTGGGCTTGCGAAAGATATAGTACAGGTGTGTTCCCCAAGTGTCCCATGCTCACAAAGGCTGCATTTATTTGACCAAAATACAGTAAAAATAGTAATACTGTTAAATATTTTTACAAACAAAAAAATTCATAAAACATAATAAAATTCATACACGCTAAACAAACCTGAATATTAATAATAACAACCTAATTCTTCAGTGTCACATGATCCTTCAGAAATCATTCTAATATTCTGATTCAATGCTCAAGAAACATTTCTTATTATAATAAATGTTGAAAACAGTTGTGTTGCTTAATATTGTGCAAACTGTGATATATATATATATATTTTTTTTTTCACACAGGATTCTATGATGCACAGAAAGTTCAAAAGAATAGCATTTATTTGAAACTGTTTTGGGGTGAGGTGTCCAAAGGGACAAATGGGACAACTTTTATCCATTTTTACATACAAAGAATAAGGCAATGTAGTTTTTATTTAGTGTCAAAGGTGAACCTGAGTTCAAATCACGATCAAACGTTTTTTTTAGACTAGCATCTTTTTTTTTTCTTACCTATAAAAAAACGTACAACCCTTATTTTCAAAGATACAAATAATTATTTTAAGATGTTTCATTTAAATTCCACATTGCTCAAATTAAGCACATGTCCACTAGTTTGAATGGGCATGATGTTTTTGCCTGCAACCTTATTTTGTTACACACACTTTCAGAGACAGCAACATTTCCGTTAGCTCTGAATCAGAAATTCCAATTTGATGATATTGAGCTCAGAGCTGAGATCACCATTAGGGCTACAATCCATTGACGAGTTCCCTGAAAGTGATGCTTGGCGATTGGCGAATTAGACGGCTCCTGTCTTTTGTTGTCGACACTAATGGAACGATAGGACTGGCTGATGATTGTCAGGGTGATATCGGGAGCTCAATAATACATCTTTATTTAGACCCACGCACAAGCAAGCAGGATAAGGGGCTTGAGTGAAGAGAAGTGCATTAGCAGGCATTAGCGAGCATGCTAATCATCACTCAAGGGAGGAAAGAGGAGGCCAGGAGAGAATAAAAAGGACTGAAGCAATGTAATCACTCCACTCTCAAACATGAGAGAGCACATTTACTCTAAACACAGGGATACAGATTATCAGATTCGAGTGTTTATGGATTTTACATACAATCGATATCAAATTCAAAAGAGCCCCATGCTTTCTCATCCTAATCATTTTTTTATTTTATTTTTTTACCAAATCATTATGCAAAGTATGATTTCTTCCACAAATATTTGTGACAGTCCAATAGCTATTTTGTGTAATTGAATGTACAGCAGTGTCCATTTCAGTGCCAACCAAAGGAGCTTTACACTTATACATCCAGGTGAAAATGATGTCCACTCAATCCACAATCATAGTCTCTAACCATTAAAGCTTCCTGATGTGTCCCTAACAACAGCAAATGATCATCTGTCTGTCAGCCATTGTGCTAAAACAAGGGCTTTAATCTGCTCCCTTAAAATGTTACATTTGTGAACAGCTTTTTGTACTTTTTCAGCATGCAGTAACAGTAAATGATGCAACATGCACTGAAAATTAATGGTATAGAAACAATTTTCACTCTGAAATTGCTAGTTAATTTCATTAACAATTACAAAGAAATGACGAGTAACATTGAATTTTACATGCAAAGTAATCTTTGTTTTATTTGCAACTTCAGTTTTATTTTAAACTGGGGTTGCAAGCCATTCAAAATTAAAATCAGGAAATTCAGTTCCTGAATTTTAATTGATTTAGAATTGAGGTAGCAAACAGGATGCAGAATTACAAATCTGAATATCAATGTCAAAGCAAACCTTGACTGTTAAAAAGTCCTTAAAGTTTGAAGATAGACCAGATTTGAATCAAATCTGAGAAAAAAAGAGATTCTAAAATATATATCTTGGTGCTGCTCAATCTTACCGCTGCATCCTACATTATTGATCATTATATTCTTATTGCTCAGCTCATGAATTATGTGGGTATGTCAGGAACTGTTTTAACTTGGTTTAGTTTTATATATCAACTCTTTTCTCCCTGTATACTGTATGTTTCCTCTGGGCTCTATTTTCAGAAAATATAGGGTTTCTTCTTACGGTTTTATCATTTTACTTTTATGCTCTTTTGCTTCTTTCAGTTGATGTTGTAAAGCACTTTGGTCAGCTGGTGCTGTTTTTATATACAGGATGAATTAGTCAAAGGAAGTTTATAACAATTGCATCCCTTGCCAGAATATTTATTTATTTCTTGTGGATGATGAGAGGTCTGATTGAAAAATAGAAATTAAATTCAAAATGGAAGAGAATGTTTGGAGTTTTTTTGTGCAGTTTTTCTGTTTCTTCAAATAAAAACACTTAAAGTGATCCAACACTGACTGTTCTACCTGTTGGTCTTTACATGGATGCAGCCTACATTATGATGTGTAGTCCCATTTATTTAGTGCACTGGTAATCCAGATCTGGAAAGGTGTGTATCTAGATTATGGTGTTCCAATCCGATGTAACTGGTCCTGGATCACAAAACATGGGATTTCCAAAGCTGGATCATTGTGATCCAGATTAAACTTTTTAAACTTGATGTAAACAAGCCCTTTGCAAAGATATATTGAAATCTTTAGTTTTTCTTTTATAGTGGCAAGTGGAATTGGATGATTTAAGATTGATTCAAATGTATATGAATTTTTCTGTCACCACAAGGTGATAAATTTGCACCCAGCTAGATTTTTTTTGGACTAAAGAAAACAAGCCAGATCAGAGCTCAAGGGCAATAAATAGTTCAGAAATTTAAAGGCACTTTTGATGAGGGCAAACACCTGTGTTTGTCAGCAGCCCAGATGTAAGTGAGGTGTAATCAGATTGAGTCAGTGTCTTATTAAAACACAGCATAGCTTTGTGCTCTAACAGGTCTGAATCACTCTAATGGTAATTAATCTTCCAGGTGTTCTTAACACATGTACATTCTCTCACTAGACACACACTTTGAGGATTTAAAGGACAATCTGCCAAGCACTTTTTCTTTAAACACAGACTATATGTATATTTCATGTGTTGCATTTTTATTCATGAACCATTGAAATGTCTAGCCTTTAATCAGACTTTTGATTCCTATTATTTAATGGATGAATAGAAAGTTGAAAAGAAAGCTGTTTGTGAAATCATTTGTAACATTATAAATGCACATACTGCCACTTTTGTTTAAACTGTCCTCGATGAATAAACAAATTAATTTCTTAAAATTTCTTGAATGCTAGTTTATTTTTAGAGTAAATGTGCCCATTTCTAATCTTTATTTAGACTCCTCATTTTAAAAAGTGTCACCATAATTTGCTTATATATATATATATATATATTATATATATATATATATATATATATATATATATATATATATATAAATGGTCTTCACATGCATGATCATTCACAAGCTGCATGTGCAATAAAAAGTTGCTTCATCACTGACAAATGATAGAAGACATTTGCAGGTTTTGTTTCCTACAATGGACTATAGAAAAATATCCACCTCATTTCGTGCTGTTTTTGTTTTATTCTGTATCCCATTACTATTTCATTGTGCAAAACCACCACAAACAATGCTGTTCGAATGAATCAAGCTGGGTCGTGAATAATTCAGATCTTTCCGCAAAACCGTTGGACCGATTAGATCAATGGCGATTGATCTGGCATCGCTTGTTCTGATGCCAAACAGATGATAGAAACCACATTATTTTCTGAAATATTATCATTATATTATAAAAAAATCATGATTCCTGAAATATTATAAGGGAAATGATTCTCAGGTTGGTATACCGTAATCTCTATTGTCAGACCAGGATTTATCAGTAATATTTTACTTGAGCACAGCGGTATTTCGTTGGTGCTTATGCCCAGTAAAAAGGGTCTTGCAATGCTCCTGTCATCTCTTTTTATCCAAATGTGAAATGTGTTCCACTCTATATTGTTTTGGGAAGTGATATGGTAGTAAATGCTGATACTATATGTAAGGTTCAAGGCCTAAATTGCAATTCAAGAGAATTGAGTTATACATGATTCATATATAATCAATTAAAAATTAATTCAAGTTTAGTTTGTAGTTATAAAACCTTAAAGAGAATTAACATTTTCGAGCCATGGGTTCTCTGGAATTTCCCTTGTGGTTTCGCAGTTTGTAAATGGTCCTGCTAGGCTCCCAGACAAATGTGATGAACAGGTTTTTTTAGCAATACATTCCAATATAAATAAGTAAATAAATTTCCATAGTTTTTTTCCATTTTCCTTTTTTTTCTAATTAGCCAGTAAATTTTCCAGTAATATCACAGTGATGATATTGGCAGATTTCATAACTGTGCAGATAGAGATCAGCAGAGGCTGTACATACTGTAGGTAATTTCCTGTAAAAACCTCTCTTTCTTCCTCTTTCCTCTTCTCTCACTGTCTGTCAGCAATGTGCCAGATATCGTTCAAAGCCAAAAGTCTGTTTTCTGTATAATCAATACAACTCTCGGATTCATCACGCATTTGGATGCTGTTGTTTACTATTTAAACTGAATCTGGACCAAAATCAAACCAATTTGCTTTTGTTTTGTCATTTCCATTGGACAGTCTAACAATGTTCACTGCAAGCCACATTACAGCTGAATAGAATAATTTACATGCTGTATTTTGAGATAATGGATGAATGGATTTTTACTATTACATCGCTTTTTTGCCAATGGATCCTCTGCAGTGAATGGGTGCCGTCAGAATGAGAGTCCAAACGGCTGATAAAAATAATTATCCACAACCAGTCCACATGACCCCAGTTAATCAATTAACGTCTTGTGAAGTGAAAAACTGTTTGTAAGAAACAAATCCATTATTAAGGCATTTTAACATTAAACAGTTGCCTCAGTTGTCCTCTCACAATAATTGTTTTGGACTGTTTTGCTCTGTAAATGGTGCTTGATCTGTGCATATTTCTCTTCTGATTCATTCAGGATGACCTTTTCACTGGAGAAATCAATATTAAGGCTAAATGACTGGAAGCAACAATTTGAAGTTAAAAGCGTCTTGATGAATTTCTTTGTTACAAACAAACAGCCTTTTGCTTTACAAGACGTTAATTGATGGATTGGAGTTGTGTGGATTACTTGTGGATTATTGTGATGATTTATCAACTTTTTGGACTTTCATTCTGACGGCACCCATTCACTGCTGATTATCCACTAGTAAGCAAGTGATGTAATATTAAATTTCTCCAAATCAGTTCTGATGAAGAAACAAACTCATCCACATCTTGGATAGCCTCTAGGTGAGTAAACCTTTCAGCACATTTTCAGTAACATTGTTAGTTAGATCTCTAAGATCTCAGTTGGCATGCCCCATGATCCATCTCAACTAGACATTAGTCTGTTACTAACACAGATGTGTAGTAAGAAGGATACAATGTGATCTACTGGAGTCAATCATTTCAGAGTAAACAGAATCAATTCAAATGTAACAATTTTTTTATTAGTCAGGTAAACATGTAGTATGCCAATTAAATGGGATATCAATCAATTCAATACAAGACATCACATTCTCAAAAATAATCTAAGAGGAAAAGATGCATACCTGACCTCAGAAAGATACATAGTATGAAGTGTATGGACACTACAGTGGAACACTTACTAAGAACTTAGACCAAGACAAACATCCTCCAAATGGAGACAGGTTGGAATTAACTAATTGAATTTGCATCAGTCAAGGCCTAGATGTGGGGAGTTTACACCTTTTGGGGACAGATGGTAATTTGCATGAAAGACACAGGGAAGGGACACACTCTGTACAATAAGCAAAATACTTCTCTTATAGTTTACTTCTTGTAAGTTTGAGACCATTGTACCAATCGCAAGATACAAGAGACATTTCAAATAATACCAAACATGACTGTGGATATCACGTGGATTCATTTAGAACTTTATATTATGCTATTGACCAATTCTGAGTGAGTTGAGTGAAGGAAAGGAAGTGGGGGAAAAGGAACAAATGTGAAGGAAGAATAGGTGAGAAAGATGCTTCTCTCTGTATGTTAATACAATGTGTTTGTATTGTCCATATACCAGGAGATCAAAGTGACTGAGGTTCTTCCAGCCTTACACTATTCCTTTAAGAACTGTTTACTGATAGGTTCTTTAGGGAACACAAAATGACTCATTGTGAAAACCCCCTTTGGAACCTTAAATTTTAAAAGTGAAAGATCATTTACAACACAACTGCTTTCTTTGAATACTGTATGGCTCTATCAGGGAGTCCAGATAAAGTGAGAGAGAACCTTCTTTTTATGTCGTTTTCAGCCTTGTGGCTAAGATCAAGCATAGAATCTGTTCTCTTTATGACCAACTCTCAGCTGTGAATTACAGATGAAGCAAACAGCCCCTGGTTGCCAGATTATAAAACAGCACTTCAAAAACCAGCCCGATCTCACGGCAATTCATACATATTTTACAAGGAGGCTAATTCGTAGGAAATTGTATGATCAACTTCATACAAATTCATATGATTTATGCTAAATCATACGTATTTTACGAGTTGCACAATTCGTATGAATTTGTACGAATAACCTACACCTAACCCCACCCTAAACCTACCCGTCAATGGGGTCTAGCCAAATCGTACGAAATCGTACGAGTGAGGTCGTACAAATTCGTACGAATTAGCCACCTCATAAAATACGTACGAATTGGTCGTGAGATAGCGTTGTCAAAAACTGATGCCTGAACATATGTACAGCCATCTTCCCGTGAGGCCATTTGACAGGTATTGTGAGTTTTCTTGCTTTCCATTAAGAGCACCTCAAAACACTTGTGTTACATCTGGAGGATAAGGAAGCACTCAGATGGAACACAAGAGTACTCTTCATCCTCTGTAGGAAGAAAAGGGATGAAAGGAAACAAAACCAATAGGGAGTTGGTGTATAAAAGATCTGTGGTGAGCATTAGGCATGTCACAGCCAGAGATAGCAGGGCATTAAGCAGATCTGTTACTGGCTGAATAAATGTGCAGTGGAAAACGTGATGATGTCATGAGCTTCAGTGCGTTACATAACTAAACTATGCCATCAGAGGGCAGAGATGATTGAGAGATGAATGAGGAATTGGAGATGTAATTAACCCCAAATTCTCAGCCTCAATGCTATTTGAGAACATTATTAAAGAGCGTTCAAATTACAGGTGGGCTAAAAGGGACTGAGACCCTCTAGTTGCAGCTATATGTAGCTCTCTAGCTATCTGTGAAATCTTAATAATGACTACAATTCAAATAATAGCCTCAGTTAAAATAGCTACTGACAGCATTAACCACAGTGCTAAATTTAGTCAGCAGTGTTACCATTAAATATTTTATATTATCATTAAGAAAACTGCAGTCTAATTAGACAGCTTTCTAAACATGTATGTTTGTTGCAGATTTTTATTAAAAGTAAAATAAAGAAATATTTTCAGCCTAATGGGATTGATTTCCTCTCAAGTAAACCAAATGCCCAACACAGGCTGCTGACTGACGCGTAATGAGATTGAATTGAAGGTTATATTAATAAACATCAATCATTACTAGCGAACTGTTCCCACTAAAAAAATATGATGAGCTATGTTGATAATATAACACTAGACAATACACGGTACCAGGCAAAACTTGAGTGCAGCTAGTATATATTATACTTTTATTATAAGAATGAATTTCCACTGTGGTGTTATTGTACACTACATACAGTAATTGTGTTTTGTACAGACTGGGAGGGGGAACTAGTAATTTAGCACCAGTTCAGTAGCCACAAGCTGTTTAGGAACAGATTAACTGTACTGTAGTATGAGAGTAGCAGTAGATAAACATCAGATTTCAGATAAGAAAATATTACTGTGAATAAACTTTTTTGTTTGTTTGTTTGTTTTGCTTCTAAATCCTACTATCATCCAAACACTAGCCCCTTTCGAAGCATTATATAATTCAAGAACCGTTATGAGACTAAAAATATTCAGGAGAATGTTCGATTTTTTTTTCTTTTCAGTGTGTGTGTGTGTGTGTGTGTGTGTGTGTGTGTGTGTGTGTGTGTGTGTGTGTGAAATGTGGTAAAGAAGAGATTAGCAAGAACTACATATGTACATTTTCAGAAAAAAAAATAAAATAATAATAATAAAAAAATGTGTTTGCCCGTACAAAACTTTCTAAATGATTCTATGGTGCTATGGATGGTTGCATCTGAATGAAAACTACAGTATGTGAAGTGTTCTGAGCAAATTGCTGTGTTGTTGCTATGGGTTACAGTATTACCAAATTAATACTCCAGATTTAATACACTTTTAAGAACAATGGTTCTATTGTTTCTCCGGCTTGTAACAATAGACCTTATGCATCAGAGAAAAAAGTGTGCAGCCATTTTTTTTGTTTTTGCTGTAGCTCTATAGCATCGCTGTTTGAGAGCAATTAGCTGGTTTTAATGAAAGTTATCATGTGCGCTTTAATGATCTAAGCGGATGTCATAACAAATGTCAGTAGGCTGAGAAGATTTTAAATGGAGCGGTTCATTCCTAAATTCGTACTACCTTACCTTCACACTATGGAAATACAAATAGAAGACAAAAGATATGGGTAAAACTGATGAATTGATCCCAAGCCAACTCTCCTAATGAATTCCCACGTTGTCAGATTAAATGTGCAGACACAGCAGAGTATACAGTGATCACCATAACACACCGGAACAAGAGCAAAGGCACAGAATCAATGCCAAGACAAATGCTGAGCAATATAGAACCTCCCGGGACTTGATGTGCATACAGTAAACGATCTCCGAATGACTACACAGTACCAACCATACTAAACAACTTAGCATATTTTGAACTCAAGTTAGAAGAAATGACATTTTCTATGGGAGGTTGAGAAAGACCTGGACTTGGTTACACCTGCAGCTAATGTCAACCTTTAAATCATTTAAAATTTCTGCCCCTAAAATAGAGTGCAGATATTTAAAAAGAACTAATCACAGTGCTCAAATTATGCCACAGAATCTGTTGTTCAGATTGCTTTCTAATATCTGGAGCCAGTGGCTCAGTGCCCCACTTTATAAAGCAAATAAACTTTGATTTGTACAACTTCAGAATAATTTGTGTAAAAAGAAGGATGGGGATAATTTAATACCTTTTCAAATTACTAAACTTTCCTGAGTGTGCTGACACAGTGTGTTCTGAGAAAGAGAGAGAAAAAAAAACCTTGCAAGCAAGATGTTGTAGTCATACACTGTGAAAAAATATTCTGTAATTTACAGATGCATTAAAAACCTAATCAAATTAATAATAAAAAAATTAAAAAATTTAAAAAAAAAACTGTGTTTGCAAAAGAAGAGTACCACAGGAGTTATATCTGTGGTTGTACACTGTTCAATGTTTACACTGGCAAATTAGCAGTGAAACTGGCACTATATCTTGATTCTGGCTCAATTCCTCAAGAAACACAAATGGGATTCTTGCCTGGCAACTCAAGCACAGCAAGAAGAAGAAGAAGAAGAAGAAAAAAAAAGGCTCTCCTGGCCCTCTCTTCAGTTCATAACTAACTAGCATTCTAACTTCTGCTATCTCTGCTCAACTTACTCAGTTTTCAAACTGACCTTCAATGACCCACACTAGTGATTCTTAGAGATAGTATGCAATAAAAGTGCAAAAGCATGGTATGCTGTACATTTTAGAATCATATTATGACACCAAGGAACTGTAATTCATACTGAGGGATTTGTCACCTCGTCTTCATCTGTAAGACATTTAACACTTTGGGATTTCGGTTGTTATTAATGTCAGACTGTAAAACAGTCAAGACTGTAAAAATGAACACACACTACAAGAGGAAGAGCCACACACTGTAGGTGTGACTTTTGGTTTAGTATGAGAGGAATCTTTTAGGATTCACATAATTTGTCAAATCATGGCCAAAACTGTTCAGAGTGCAACTATAGATTTACATAATCATGCATTATAAAAATATTAATATAATAGCTTTAATTTCTTTATAAACCTAAAGTCATGAAATGGAAATTAACCTATTTTCTATTAGTTTTTTTATTAGCTGCATCTTATTGATCATATCATATTGATCATCTATGCATGTTTTCCCCCATGCCTATTGGTTCCCAAATCACACTTGCAATGCAAATGACAATGTAAACATATTTTCACCTGTTACATCAAATATTAGTGGTTCACCCATCAGGTATCTGCCCATGTGCAGGATTCTGATCATAGTTATCACATGTTTGAGGTACAGTAGGTTCTTATGCAGAGCCAACTGAAAAAAGACACCCCTTTCAGAATCTCTTAAAAGCATTATACATCATTTTTTTATTTGTCTACTATGGTCAGAGTAATACTTTTTCTAAGTATTCAGACTTCACTCTCAGATATTTTTCCTCCACCATAATTATTTCCTATTCTCTCATCACCGTGTACAACTTGACACTTACATTACAGCAAACAAAAACCTCTATTTCATTACCTTGTTATACATTAACAGAATGGGTAAACTGTTAATGTTAACATTATAGTATAGTGAATTTAGTTCTTTGTTTTCAAAGTTATATGCACAATTAGTTGTTCACATTCACATATGCTTAAAGACAAAGAACATGACACAAAGAGCGAAAGAGACAGAATAGTCATGTTTTGTATTGGTTCATAAAATGAGGGAATAATGTCTTCATTTATCTTCTGTTTGGGCTGTAAATAACATCATTAATCATTTTTGTTAGATTTCATAAAATAGATATTTATTGATTGGTACAAAGGCAATGAAATAAAATATTATCAGTGATGGCAATATGAAGTTATTCATGTCTAAAGGTCGGGAGTCTGAAATATTTGATTTGGAAGGGTTTTCTCAGTTGGTTTTGTGATGAACATCCCTCCTGGCAAAATCAAATGATGAATGATTTACTGCAGGAGCACAAGCATGCACATGCACATGCACATGCACACATGATCGAATACAAACAGTTCAAGTACACATACAGAATGCACTTGTTCAGAAAATCCTTCCTTGTCTTTTTTATCACGTATATGTATAAGTTGAACACTGGTTGTATCTCATTTTGTTTTGTGATAAACCGCAGCTTGAACATTCTGCTAAATATCTTCTTTCATGTTTCACGTTTGGAATAAGAGTGAGTAAATGATGACAGAAATGTTATTTTCACTATGCCATATTTTGACTCAGAACCTCAGCATGTTTAGAATGTTCTGGGTAAATTATGCTGTTGTATTTTCCAGCTTTCCATCTGCAAGAACAAGTCCTGTTTGCGATCTCATACTTTACTCTGAAAGCATTCAGATATTTCTCTGCTTTCCTTTGCACTCTCCTTTAGATTGTTTGTATTTGGCCTGATTGTGAAGGACACTGTGTGGCTACGGTTTCTGAGCGATGGTGGATGTTATATCATGCAATTGAACTGCAGGGCAGAATTTTCTGATGGATTTTCAGGGTAGTTCATAATTCTATCATTTTCAAATGTGGCTTCTGTCACATCCCCAAGATTAGCTAGAGAGAAAAATTTTCAAGCTCTTGACCATTTAACTGAATCAAAAATGTTATTACACACTAAGCGCCCACGTTTAGAACACGATCAAAGAAATCTTTAACTGTCACTTCACCACATAAAATAAAAGATGAATGGCTGTTCAAGGGAATAAATTAATAAATCATAAAAAAATATACTGAAAGACATGATGAAACATATGTGCAACACTTCATGTTCTTGCCTACCTATATTTGTTTGGTTTTGTTCTCATCTTTCCGGATTTCTTTAGCATTTTTATTTAATTTGGCGCATTTTCCATGAAAAAAGATGATGCCTACTGACACAAATCCTTTCATGAATGTTTTCATTGTTTTTCCTCTGTTTTTGTCTTTGTTTCCTGTAGCTTTCAGCCATTAACTTTCAAACATAGTTTTTGTTGTTGTTTTTGTTTTTCAGACAAATAGATTTTTTGATGTTTTTTTTTTAAGGTCAGGGCTACATTAAAATAACTTGTGTTTTCATACACACCCATAAGAAAGAAAAGAGAATGACAATAAGGAATGAATGCATTAGCATTAGTGGTATGTTGGTGTAATTAAATGTTTGTGTGGTAATTCATGATTAATGTGTTCCAGTCGCATACTATCAGTACTCCTAACCTCATTCAACCATACCAGCGTAAGACCATGCAAGTCCTGCAAGTTGTGAGATGGGCCTCTTTGGATCATATTTGTTGGTCCAGCATGTTCCATAGATACTCAATCAGATTGAAATCTGGGGAATTTGGAGGCCAAGGCAACACCTTGAACTCTTTGTCTTGTTCCTCAAACCATTCCTGAACAATTTTTGCAGTGTGGCAGTGTGCATTATCCTGTTGAAAGAGGCCACTGCTATGAAAGGGAACATGCGGTCTGTAATAATCTTCAGGTAGGTCAAAGTAACATCCACATGAATGCAAGACCCAAGGTTTTCTAGCAGAACATTGGCTAGAGCAAAAAGATCAAACTACGATGCACTGTGTGTTTTGACACCTTTCTATCACTAGCATTAAGTTCTTCAGCAATTTGAGCTACAGTACCTCTTCTGTGAGATCGGAGTAGATGTAGGCTAGCCAATTGTCTAGCCATCACTGTATCGCCCTTGTCAGAATTACTCTGATCTTTTTGCTCATCCATGTTCCTCCTTCCAACACACGAAATTCAATAACTGACTGTTCACTTGATGCGTAATATATGCAGCTCAGGAGTCTGTTCACTACTCAACTTGGCTCTCTACAGCAATACTTGTATGTTGATTAAGATGAAAGGTTTCAAAGTAATTGCCCGATTTTTTAATTTTATTTGATTTATTTATTTATTTTCAGTTGTTATTAGCTGTTTCCTTTCATCCTGCTACAGAAGAATTTACTTCTCCCACTATATGTGTGTGAGAGTGTTTGACTCGATGTGTGTTTAATTACTGCGAAAGCTGCATTGCTTTGGAAAACTGCACTGACAACATGTTACCTCAGCAATATTTAGTATTCTCAAACACACAGATTCAATCCAACACACACACCCTCACCCCTCACCTCCATCAGCCTATAATTTGACAGATAAATGGCCTCTGAAACACAGTCTGACAGCTTGTTGAGGGAATAAACTGTGAAAGAAATTGTTATTGGGGTACTTTTGATCCACTTCCACTTTATGCTCCATTAACATGCTGAGCAAGTTGAATTCTTTTTATTCACATCTACATTAACTTCTAAATGGTGTTTGAGCAGGTCCAGGTGCTGATATCTGATTTCTCCCGGGGGGAAGCTATAATCAGGACATAGACGATTGCTAATTTCTGATGGTGTGATTGTATCTCTTTGTTCTCCTCTTTTAGTGGTCATTATCTTTCTCAGAAGACTCTACTTGCAGTACTTCTCATCAGCATGTGTGTGTGTGTGTGTGTGTGTGTGTGTGTGAGAGTGTGTGTGTGTGTGTGTGTGTGTGTGTGTGTGTGTGTGTGTGTGTGTGTGTGTGTGTGTGTGTGTGTGTGTGTGTGTGTGTGTGTGTGTGTGTGTGTGTGTGTGTGTGTGTGTGTGTTTTGTAGTGATTAAGAGGGACTCAGGATATCACAAACCCAATCAGGACCCATCTGGCTTAAAGGCCACTGTGCACTTGAGAAGTAAAGTATTAAGCTGAGTGTTCTTTTCCTGCAAGCTCAAGTGAAGGAAGGCTGTGAAAAAGCACAGCAGGTGCAAGAAGGATATGTGAAGTTCTGGCAAATTTACTCATCAGTTTTTTTCTCTTTCTCAGCCACTTAGCTTGTAGGTGGCACTTTTCACAAGAGGGATATACTTACAAAAAAAAAAGACTCTGTTTAAGCCTCCCTCTCTCCCCTTAAAATAGTGATTCTAGCCTATCCAACATCAAGAGGTCATCAAACTCAACCTTTCAACCATGTTACCCTATTTAATTTTATAACATGATCCATCAGGAATCATTCTAATATGCTGATTTGGTGTAAGATTTCTTCTTCTTATAAGAGTTGAAATCTGTTGTACTGGCTAATATTTTTATGGAAACCATTATGCTTTTTGTCAGGATTCTTTAATGAATATAAAGTTCAAAAGAACAGCATTTATTTAAAATAGAAAACATTTGAAACATAAAATGTATACACTTTTATAGGTTTATCGATAATAACAAATTAACATTAATTTAGGTATTAGGAATTTAAGTAAAATTGATTTATTGCATAAAAATGTTTATTGATAGAAAATAAAAAAAAATTGCACACATTTTCAAACTATTACCATGAAAATGTTTTGTGCCCTCATAGAAAGTCTAAAGCATTATGTGTCACAACTTACATACAAAATATATATTTTTTAATACGTACATTTTTAATACATAATTTTTTAATGCATTAATGATTGTTTCACATAATATTTTGACTGCTGCAAACTTCATAAAGGAACAGTTCTGAGACGAAGGCCCTGTTTACGTTTGGTATTAAAAAGATGAATAATAATAATGATAAAAAAATTGATATGGAGAGCACCAGCTTTCATTTCTGTTCTGAGAGCCGAAAAACTACGCTGAACACTGTGGTTTTCCACTTGTGATCAGATCAAGAAAAATGCATCTTAATACCAGGTGTAAACAGGGCCAAAATGATTTAATAGATTCATAATGTCCTTTTAAGGGTTCGGTAGGTACAATACATTTAATGGAAGGATATGACATCTATTTGGGACTCAAAAACAGCCAATCACTGAAATGGGGATTTTAATTTATGTTAATTACTGTATGCCATCTGTGCTTGTGATTTCTAAGCACCAATTGACCCGTAAGTGGCTGTAAAAGAGCCCTATGTGATACACATGTGTACCTGACACCATGAAGGACTCAATCACTCCGTCTGAGCTTGAAGGAAACAGGAAGCCTAAACAAAGGTTAACCAATGCCTAATGAATGTGACACTACTTTGTACAATATTAAGTGATTAGAGGATCTATTCATTATGCTTCTACATAAAAAGCGAGAGCATGGCACACAGACCTTGAACATTATTTCCAAATTACTAATTCATCTAGTATTATAATTAAAACAAGGACAGTGATGCCATTTCATTTACATATTAACAAGGGCACAGCTGTCCCTCATTCTTTTTCTGGCATATGATCCAACTTTGATAAATATATTAGATTAAGTATGGGGGAAAACTTATTTACTATTTCATAACGAGATATGCATGCAGTTCTGTGTTTGCAGTTATCATGCATTTTGATGCATTGTGAGGATTATAGAATGTGTGTTTTTTTCAAGTGAGATAAATGCATTGTTGTATAAATCTACCGGTCTCTGGTGTTTTATGTATGTTTTACTAAGTGTCATCCAAACAAATTGCAGAATCCAACACTTTTTTTTTTCTTTTCTAAAAAAAGAACTGAATGTAGAGAATAAACATATAAACTTCAAAAAAAACTGATTAATAACCATTCATTTTATGAACTGATTAACATATGTAACAATTCTCAATGTCTCACAGGTTTAACTGGTTCACTGGTCGATGAGAACAGTTGTATTTTGCATTTTGCATTGTATACTCTGCCATTTATTGCAATGCAAATAAAGGTCAACATCCAGGTACTGCAGTGATCAGCCCATGAAAATAGGTAAATATGTTCTTTGAGAAGACATATACTGTGGTGGTGCTTAGTGACCTTAGCTTACACACACATACATAGACTGACAGAGAAAATATAAGAGAAATCAAAAAGAATAAAAAGAATCAAAGTGTGAACTAGATAGACTAGAGCCATAGGTCAGTCTATTTGCTATAATTGCAGATAAATTAAATGTTCCATAAAATCACTCTGATATTGGCCTCCAGCAGTATTTATGTGATTACTGTATAGAGAAGAGATGAGAGCTGTATTGAAGGAACAGTCTCACAGTCTAGACGGTTTGAATAGAGTCTGCAGTGTTGCTGTCCTCGCCTTACACTGTGTCCTAACCAGGTGTGATAAGATTCCAGCAACAAGCAATTTGTCTGTCCAAACCTAAGGTGGTATTGCTGCACGACATGACACAATCACAGCCAGTCAGAACATATTTAATGGTTAAAAGTATAGTTCAAAGAAAAGTGAAAAATTCTGTCATCATTTGCTCACTTTCATGTTGTTCCATCATTTGTTGAACACCAAAAGAGGTGTTAGACAGAATGTTAAAGCAGCCCTTTTCCATTCAATGACAGTGTCGCCAAGGCTTCTCAAATACTGTACCTTAAAAGTAGCATAAAAGTAGTTGGTACTGCTTGTACTCTATATTGTAAGATTTCTGAAACTATTCAATAGTCTAGTCTGAGGAATAGACCAATATTTAAGCTGCTATTTCCTGAAAAAATTCCCCTCTAGATTTTTTTTGTAGCATCAAATAAATGAATTGTTGAATTATGAGATGAATTGCATCAATTAAAATCATATAATATATTTTTGATTATTATGAATTATGTAGTTTAGCCATAAGCAACAGTTTGAATTTAAAATTGTCTAAATGATGGACTTAATGATGGCAACATACAGCTTTTAGGTTCACAAAACTTTAATTGATGGACTGGGGTCATGTGGATTGCTTGTGGAATATTGTCATGTGTTTATCAGCTGTTTAGAATATTCTGATGGCACCCATTCACGGCATTGGTGAGCAAGAGCTACATTTCTCTTAATCTGTTCTGATGAAGAAGCAACTCATCTACATCTTTGATGGCCTGAGGGTGAGTAAATTTTTAGCAAATTTTTAATTTTTAGGTCAACTATTCCTTTAACAGTAGTAATTTCTCCACATGTCTCTCTCTCTGCCTCTCTCTACTCTTTCTTTGTGTGTGTATTGTATACACACACAACTCATTGTGTTAGAAAATCATGCACCATTTATTAACTCCATTTCCTTAGTCTAAGTTTAGCTGCAATTGTCTTTGACGCAAGCAAAAAAAACACTGACAAATCATTACGATGCAGACATGAAAAGCCCACAGGCATGAAGAGTCCTAGGGAACTGTTTGTGTTTCATTATATGTACATGAATCCAGTAGATTGCTTTCATTTTCTTTCTTGTATCTCTACATTCTGTTTTTTCATTGCAGAGGTGGTTGGATTAAATTTGGGTGTGAATTCTCTCAGGTTTTGAACAACTAAAACTTTCTAGTTGGGCCCTTTACATGTTGAGAGACTTCACAATATTTCAAAATAAGCACTTTGTTGCTTTCATGTCAGGAAGGCTTGTGGCAGATTTATTCATGCCCATTAATGGTTGCTGTTAAATTGCATTGTTGTCAGAGCCTCCAGACTAAGCAGAGCTTTTTGTTGAAGTCAGCCTCACCAACCCAGCCTCTAACTAACCCACAGAAACCGCAGACTTGACTTATATAATGAGCTAAAACTTTATAAGCAAGCATGTGTTTCAATGCCTATGATGGGTATGATTTTAAGGCATTAACCGAAGGCCTTTGTATGACAGTTTTCCTTTTGAATTGGAAGAAAAGGGTTCATGTAGGGTGCTCATACTGATCAGAGTCACTTTGTTTGTGGTCTTAAATCACACTATTTAAGAAAAACCATGGTGATTTCAATTAGTCTTCAGGCATGAAGATTTTTTGAAAGTTTGGATACACACTGATACTTTTTTGCAATTTATAGGTTATTAGGTCCTGGTGTTTAGATGAGGAGCAGCAAACAATTAAAAAAGAAAGCATTTTTGTTCCTTCCACACAGAGGAAAAGGCATTTGAATTCCAAGAGAAATCATCTGTATCACCTATTTCCAAACATGAAGACGGGAATGAAGTCAGCATGATACTTTTGTCTTGTTGATGTTCAAAGACACTGCTAATTCTGCAGCATGTTTATAGGCCCCTCAGCTCTTTTCTGTACACTGTTTTGTCATTGGTTCTTATGAACCCTTTGTCATCTGCTAACCTGATGATACGTTCTGAACTTTAGTTTTTTAGACTAAATAGGCTTTCTAAGAATACAGTCCATTTACAGTTTTTTAGTAGAGTATTTTTTAAGTATTAGAGGCACAAATTCCTTTTCTTTTTTTTCTCTTTTTTTAACTTTTTGTTGTGAGAAGTTCATAGTTCAGTCATGAAATTCTGAGTTCTTTCAGTGCTGTTACAGTAGACTTCCTACTTCCCAATCCATGTAACCATTTATTTCCTTCCCTAGATGGCGATCATCCTGCAGCAGAATTATAAGATCTCTTGCTACCCTCCTCCTACCCGACTCCACCTGTAGAGATCTGCTACATGTCTTCTCTAATTTTACTTGCAGTAGCATGTTTCCTTATTGTGTGTTATTTTTAAAATATTCAGTTTACTGAAGCTAGTTCTAATTATAGGCAGTATATGCATGACTGAGGCCACATGTGCAACTCTGTTAACTGCAAACCTCTTGATCATTCATATTGGCTTATATTGTAATTTTATATACAATTTATTTTTAATTTCATTTTTTTATGTTTATTTAATGTTTATTGTTTAGAAAATGACAAAATCAAATTCATTTAAATTTCATATAATTAGAAAATAAAACAGTTCATATTATACTTAGTTTAAACTCCTGAGGTTCAATCAGCATTTTCAAAATTTTTAAGCACTTCTTTTAATTGACCAGTTGCTGAAAAAAGAGTTTATTGTACCCCTATTTTGTACCATATTCATAGAAAGTGCTAATAAAATTGCATCATAAAGCATGACACATCATCTGCTGTAATCAATGGTGTTGCTTTCCTAAGGTTTATCACTGAGCACAGATCTACCCTGTGACAGAGAAGATATTTCTCTGTATCTGTGTTTAGGGCAGAGACTGCTGGGAGTTTGAGCCCGGTGAAATCTCCTGCTTTACGGTCTGTACATTGCCATACTTTAAAGCTGTCCTGAAGGCTCCATTCTGATCTCATTCCTTCCCTGTTTTATGTCTTCCTCATCATTTTTTCTATGGCTGACTACAGCTCCCATGGGCTGCCTGGAGTCACTGTCATACACATCCACCTGTGTTGCTTAGACAATTTTAATGAACAGATGTTTCATATTGTTATGTTTTTCTTAAGCTAAAAGATTCACGCTGTTTACTGGGATTATTGTCCTTTGGTATGTGATCGTCATATTTATCTTTAAGTGGAATGTAAATGTCTAATCACAGAAATCATTTCAAAAGCGGCTTCTTTCAGCACCATGGACAGTGACAAATTTGAAAAGCTGCATGTTTGTAAGAAACATATCCAGAGGGTTATTATGAATTAAGGATTATGGTCTTAATGATGGATTTATTTATTTCAAACATGCAGCTTTCCACTTCACAAGATGGAGTGGTGTGGATTACTTGTGGATTATTGTGATGCTTTTATCAGCTATTTGGACTCTCATTCTGACGGCACCCATTCACTGCAGAGGATCCACTGGTAAGTAAGTGATGTAATGGTAAATTTCTTTAAATCTGTTCTGATCAAGAACAAACTCATCTACCTCTTGGATGGCCAGAGGGTGGGTAAAATCTCAGCAAGTTTTCAAGTATTCCTTTTATGGTTGTTTTATTACAAATAAAAATAATAATAAAAAAAATTATGGTTTCAGTTTTAATAGTAGTTTTATTTAATGATAAGCACTCCAGATTTTAGCTCCAATCCTAATGAAACATACTTGAACCTGCTCTGAACCATTAGGAATACTTGAGTGAAGACTGTCAATGAGTGAACACTCAGCAATTTTGGACAGTATAGGCATGAATACATAATGTTCTCTCACATGCTCTGTTGAGTTCAGTACTGCGGCAAGATCTCAATGACAGACATGAGCAGAGTGAAAATACCCATCCCTTCTTTCCACAGTGACACCTTTCAATTTTTTGCACAGGAAAATGTCCTAGCATCATGCTGGCACTTACAGTACATCATTACCATAGCAGAGGATGTAGATAAACCAGATATTGACTACACTGACAGATTACATTTCATCACTAGCAAAATGACAGTGCAAACAGTCAGTTTTAAAGATATGAAAACCAAAAACCATTTGAAATTCGACAACAAATCACACTTGTGTGCAGTGTGAACATTATAAATCTTATAATATTTTTCCTGGTCAAAAGTAACTCATCAGCACTGAACAAAATTTAAATCTGCAGGCATATTAATGCACTGAAATCTTCATAGAGTCTCTAATGATAATGATCAAGGGTTCTCTTCCCATCTCTCTCTCCCTCCTGTTTCTTTTCATGGATAAACTTGGTGTTAATTGCCAGTTATAACCGTATCTTTCCTCTTCCTATCCCTGTTCAGTGAGAGATTTGATTAAATAATTAAAAAGTTTTTCAGAAGCTGTTATTATCCTTGCCTTTTCACCCATGTCTGTTGGCATAATGAAAGGAAAAAGATGCAAGAGAAGAGGTTTCAGAAGAAAGCTTGATTTCAGCGTAAATCATCTTTTTGGATCAAAGTTCAGTGCAGCTTAAGTCATTAACAGAGTTTTGATGAGAAACAGCACGCTTGTGTTTGGATGTGTTTTTAAACACTAAAGCCTTGAAGTGGGGAAATAGTGTCTGGCAAGACAGAAGAAGTTTAAAGTGAGGGCTGGTTTAAGATTTCAAGAGCTCAGAAGTCATTTTCTTTCACGTCACCCAGAATGATAATGACAACCAATGAACCTGTCAAACTTTTGAAAGTTCTGCTTATAAAGATGTCACATTTGCAGAAAATGAGAGAACTTCCAAAGAAAAGCGAGATTTAAATGAATGTTGGGAGGGATAAGCAAAAAATAAAATAAATAAATATTTATTTACACAAGTACTCAACATTGATAACCCCTTTTCAAATATAACGGAGTGCTATTGAAAGCTTTAGAGGGTTTCATGAAGTCGCATCAAAACTGTGAAAACACCCCCCAAAATCTTGTTTTTTCATCATTTAAGTTCTATCGTCTAAAAATCCATCTTCTTTTCTCCCTTCACGTTTGAAGAAAGAGTATCTCTGAATGTAGTGAGTTTTGCAGAAGGGCAGCAGAGGGCAGATAGAAGAGACAAAGCATGAAAGCAGTCAAAGCATGCATGTCAATACACACCCTCTGTGTATTACCATAAAATTGTACTTAACCAAATAATAAGCATTTCACAAGCAACTTCTCTCCACTACTGACTCATGAGCTTCAGGCAGTTTGAATTTACTGCCCTTCACTGATTTAGTTTTCCAGAAAATAAACAAAGGAATAGTTTTTAGACTTCTGTTTTAACTTCCTGGCCTCCTATCTCTGTTTATCTTTGCACAAAACTCAAAAAGAGCCATCAGATATTATTTTTAATTTTTGCCTGAGGTGGGTAGCAATGTATTTTTTTTTTCCTAACCTAGTTTATTAAGATTACTGCTCTAATATATCACTGCAACACTGCTGATACAATAGAATTGAAGAAAATGTACCAAACATGTTTAAATGTAAAAACCGACTTCAAATTTTTTAACAGGAACAAAAAGTTTTTGACAAAAGTCTCTTATGCTTATCAGTGCTGCATTTATTTGATCACACATACAGTAAAACAGTAATATTGTGGAATTTTATTACAGCTGTTTTCTATTATAATATAACCAATAGAAATAATTTATGCATGTTATATAATATTATTCATTTTTATAATTTGATAAAAAATAATATATTAATTTACATTAAATAAAATTATATTAATAAAAATATAATTTATTCCTGTAATGGCAAAGCTGAATTTTCAACAGCCATTACTCCAGTATTTAGTGTCACATGATCCTTCATATACTCTAATATGCTGAATTGGTGCTCAAGAAATATGGCTTATTATTATCAAAGCTGAAAACAGATTAATAATTTAGTGTTTTTTTTTTCAGAATTCATTGATGAATAAAAATGGAAAAGAACAATATTTATTTGAAATAGAATTAAATGCCTTTGCTATCACTTTTAATTTTCAATTTAATACATCCTTGCTGAATTAAAGTATTAATTTCTTTCAAATGTGGGGTCACAACGGAACTTGCTAATAAACAGCCTATCGCAGTGTTTTCAGTCAAATTTAAACAGTATATTAATTGTCACAAAAAAGTAAATTAATATAATCAATGTGCAACATTAAAAACACGTGACTTATAGAAATTAGAACATTTGGATGGAATTCTTGTTCTTTTTTTAGTGAGCTCATCACAGTGCATCATGAGTTGATGAGAGGATACATGCAATAATTATGTAGGCAACTCACTAGGTTTGAGAGCAGGTCCCTTGTGTGCTTACAAATGCATATTAAGAGATCTAATTTCTAAATGACCTTAAGAGCTGCAAAGATTGTGTCCAGTCTCAAAGGAGAGGTAAGGTCAAAGGCCAGTGAAAGAGCGAAAAGAGAGCTTTTCAATCCTTATAGGATTCTCCCACACTCCTGTGGAAATACTCAAATACACAACCAGCATTAAAAGCAGATTATTGATATGCATGACCTTTTAGGTCTTGAATACATTAACACATCCATGTGTCATTATCTGAAAAGCGAAGTGGGAGAAGCTGAAGAATGTTCCATGCTACATTCTGTCCTCTCATCTCAGAAAAAAACAAGATGTTTCACCCCCTCAATCTGCTGCAAAAAGCTGCATGTGTTTATGTGTGTGCGCACCTATAAAAGAAGAAAAGAAAAAAGATATGAGAGGACTTGTCTCATTGCACTGTTTAAATGCCATTTTACTGCAAGGTAAAAAGGAGAATGAAACTGAGAAAAGTTATCTGAAAGAAAGATTTGTTTTTATCTGTGATAAATCATGCTGTCGCTTTGAGGCGATTCACCGTTAAATGACAGGTCTTTCAGCTTCTGTAGCTCTGTACAGCTGTTAATAGCGAATCTTCATAGCGGCATGGAGACAAAAATTCACAGCCTTTCCACAATGATAAAACAGTCATAACATGCTGAAGAAAACCGACGCACCTGGTTGAGCTTTGAAAAATAACTAGTGAGAATCTTGTCACATCACAAACTTTTGAAAATATAGATTAATTACAAAGCCAGAAAATGCTGTGAAGAGTAGAGAGAGAGGGAGAGTTTGGAAAGACAGATGCACGGATACTTTTTCTGTCTCCATCTGTGTTAGAATCAAATCAGTAAATTATCTTTCTACTTTCGCTGTAGGAAGTGGGGCGGTAATATTCAAGTTTTTATTTTTTTATTTATTTTTTTATCTTTTATCAAACTTTCTTTTTTTTCCCCATCTGATCTGTCTCTTATATTCAGACTCTAACACTTGCACCAGAGAGATGAATATGAGATACAGGAGTCTTCTGTTGAGCATGTGTGCTGAGGATAAAAGAATCTCATCTCATATAAGAGTTTAGAATTACTTTAACAGAAAGTTCTTCAAAGCTTTCCTCTGAAAATAAAATTTGCACAGAAAACTACTGTAAGTAGGGAAATTTAGAAAATCTGCTAGTCTTAACAATTAGTTAATTAATAGTTGGGTTAAGAACTAATTTAACTGAAGTGTCCACAATAAAGAAAGAAAAAATTCTTAAACATATATTTGGGGGGGGGGGGGGGGGCTTTTATGCTATATTTTTTTTTTGCCTTTTATGCTATTTTCAAGAATAATTTAATGATCCTAAACATGTTGTGTAACCATCAAGTAAAAAGTAATATTTATATATATTTTAAATGTAACACTAATGAGCGGATGGTATTCAACCATCTGTTTCACATCCTGCACTCAGAGACAAGAACTTAAAAAAAAGATAAGGACTTTTGTTTTACAACATCCTCCAACATAACTCCCCACTCGGGCGCCGCGATGTCGACGACATCTCAGCCCTAGTGACATTTATTACACCTTCGAGATGGTCCAGCGATACTCTCGTGAGCCTCAAAGGAAAGACAAACACCCGCCTTTTTACTCACAGCACGACAACATCCCAGACACACACACACACACACGAGCATTTCTGGCTCACACATGAACATTTTTGATAAAACTACCTCTAAATGTATTAAATGTATCTCTTTATGTGCTTAGATGTCTTCACGTGATATAGTGGAATAGATATAATGTTTACTGTGTGTTTAATCAAACTTTATATGCCTGTAGTTAGAAACAACTCTGTATCTCTGTATCCCTGACTCGCAAAGTTATAGTTTATGGTGTCTGTATGATCGTAGAAAACCGACTGTGACGAATATCAACGGCAAATTACAAAAAGATGCATTGTTTCAGAAGTACAATCTTTCTGAGGAAAAATGTGTAATTTTGTAATCGCCATAAATTAGACCAGTGGGCGGAAATCAACAGACAAAGAAGTTTTTTCCCGCCTCAGTTTCTCACACCTCATTGGTTCATAAGGTGACATAGGTGTAAACAAACTTTTCCATAAAAACAAAGGAAAACCCTTGCTCGTGGCATTCCGCCAGAGAAAGAGGGGGGTTCCCAGCCTCGCGATCGGACTTCTCAATAAGTCTCTCCATTTGTTCTTCTTTACTTTTTCGTTTTATCTTAGTTTTTCTTTATTGTCTTCTGATATTTGACTTCGTTCAATTGTCCTCACGAGCCAAACGAACTTAAGTCTAATCACCTTTTGGCAAAGTTTACATTCGCGTTAACCATCGAACTCACGCATCATCAACTCCGGAACGGACAACGCAGAAGCTACAACAACGGACAATTTGAGCTCAGCTACACACAAGAGCCAGATCAAAGCAAGTACTTTCTTATATCGCAACTTAAAAATTGCTGTTTAAGGTTGTCTAGGCTATTCCACTCAATGACTTGGAGTCTCTCACAAAGTTAACTGTTTGAAAATTGTCACTCTGAGATCTGCCTTCCCTCATCCTCCCTCCCTCTTTCTCTCTCTCTCTTTCTCTCTCTCTCTCTTTCTCTTTCTCTCCCTCTCTATCTCATTACTATTTTCGTTTGATTATCTTGTTTAAATTGTATTGTGTTGTTTTGCTATATACTCATATTTACTCTGTGTGAATTGTAGTTATGTACTCTTTAGTCCGCTTTTATTAAATACCATAATTTGCTTGAATTGAACCGTTTTATTGCTCATCAAGATCGAAGTCCCTGAATTGTGTGATCTAAGCTACAAGCTTTGTTTTCTAGGAATTACTATTCAGTAATCTAAATACTACAGACACAGAAAATATTGTTCTTCCTGATCAGAAGATTAATATTTCTTGGAGTTTGTAAGAAGGGTATTTTTATTGATATTTGATAAGGGAGTCTAGCATCCAGTTCGCGGGACGAACAGATTGTCTAGATAACTTACATTAATTCTAGTAAAGATTACCTTTAAATGATTAAATATTCCCTCTTTGGGTAATTTAATATTTGTAAGCAATAAGCACATCATATTCATAGACTCATGAATATTCACTTCATTTTTCAATTCAATTCAATTCAAGTTTATTTGTATAGCGCTTTTTACGATACAAATCATTACAAAGCAACTTTACAGAAAATTAAGTTTCTACAATATTTAGTAGTAGCTTATCAGTGGTGACTGTCAGTTCATGTGCATATAGCAGAAATGTTCAGAAAAATCAATAAAAAGACGTAAACAAACAGACGATTAACACTATTAACAGCAATTATGCAATCAAACTTATAGCAAAATGTGGTAGTTCTGTATGTTGTCTCTGGGTTAGCATCATCTGAGGTCCTCTGAGGGGCTGGCATCATCTCTTCTCAGGTGTTCTGGATCCAGACTGGAGCTTGTGTAAATCCTAGTTACCACGGGATGTAAATCCCGTGGCAAAGCAGAGAAACAAATAGAGACATAATTAGCGTAGCTGCTGTTCCAGCCAAGTAAAATTAATTTGTTTAACCCAAGCTAAAGAATAATAATGCACATTTGATCAGATATAACTGCAGTCCAAAATTATGAGATGCATTATTTGAATGCTTGGCCAAAGAGGTGTGTTTTTAATCTAGATTTAAACAGAGAGAGTGTGTCTGAACCCCGAACATTATCAGGAAGGCTATTCCAGAGTTTGGGAGCCAAATGCGAAAAAGCTCTACCTCCTTTAGTGGACTTTGCTATCCTAGGTACTATCAAAAGTCCAGCGTTTTGTGACCTTAGGGAGCGTGATGGGTTGTAGCGTGGTAGAAGACTAGTTAGGTACGCAGGAGCTAAGCCATTAAGGGCCTTATAAGTAAGTAATAATATTTTTGTAACTGATACGGAACTTAATAGGTAGCCAGTGCAGAGACTGTACTATTGGGGTAATATGATCATATTTTCTTGACCTGGTAAGGACTCTAGCCGCTGCATTTTGGACTACCTGTAGCTTGTTTATTGAGGATGCAGGACAACCACCTAGCAGTGCATTACAATAGTCCAGTCTAGAGGTCATGAATGCATGAACTAGCTTTTCTGCATCAGGAACAGGTAACATGTTTCGTAGCTTGGCAATGTTTCTAAGATGGAAGAATGCTGTTTTTTGTAACATGGGAAATATGATTTTCAAAAGACAAGTTACTGTCTAATATAACACCCAGATTTTTTACAGTAGAGGAAGTAACAGTACATCCGTCTAGTTGCAAATTGTAATCTACGAGATTCTGTGTAATGTTTTCTGGTCCAATAAGTAATATCTCTGTCTTATCTGAATTTAATAGGAGAAAATTATTGGTCATCCAATCTTTTACATTTTTAACACACTATGTTAGCTTAGATAATTTAGAAGTTTTACCTGGTCTTGTTGAGATATATAGTTGAGTATCATCAGCATAACAGTGGAAACTAATCCCGTATTTTCTAATGATATTACCAAGGGGCAACATGTATATTGAAAATAGCAGAGGACCTAGGACAGATCCTTGTGGCACTCCATATTTTACTGGTGATAAATGAGATGACTCCCCCATTTAGATAAACAAAGTGGTAGCGATCGGACAGGTAGGATCTAAACCATCTTAAAGCCTGCCCTTGGATACCTGTATAGTTTTGTAATCTATCTATGAGTATATCGTGATCTATGGTGTCAAACGCAGCACTAAGATCAAGTAAAACTAGCAATGAGATGCAGCCTTGGTCTGATGCAAGAAGCAAGTCATTTGTAATTTTTAACAAGTGCAGTTACTGTGCTATGATGGGGCCTGAAACCCGACTGAAATTCTTCATAGAGATCATTTTTTTTTGCAGGTAGGAGCACAATTGAGCAGACACAACTTTTTCTAAAATTTTAGAACATAAATGGAAGATTTGAAATGGGTCTGTAATTTGCCAGTTCACTAGGATCTAGTTGTGGTTTCTTAATAAGGGGCTTAATAACCGCCAGCTTGAATGGTTTTGGGACGTGACCTAAAGATAACGAAGAGTTAATAATATTGAGAAGCGGTTTTTCTGCTACAGGTAGCAACTCTTTCAGTAATTTAGTGGGTACAGGATCTAATAAACATGTTGTTGGTTTAGATGCAGTGATAAGTTTAATTAGCTCTTCCTGTCCTATAGTTGTAAAGCACTGCAGTTTATATTTGGGTGCGATAGACAAACCTAAAATATTAGACGCTGTAGAATCTACATTTGTTATTGTATTTCTGATGTTATCTATTTTATCAGTGAAGAAATTCATAAAGTCATTACTATTTAACTGTGAGGGAATATTTAGATCGGGTGGCGTCTGGTTATTTGTTAATCTAGCCACTGTGCTAAATAAAAACCTTGGATTGTTTTGGTTGTGTTTCTATGAGTTTGTGGATATGCTCGGCCCTGGCAGTTTTTAGAGCCTGTCTATAGCTGGACATACTGTTTTTCCACGCAATTCTAAAAACTTCCAAGTTAGTTTTTCTCCATTTGCGCTCAAGACTATGAGTTTCTTTCTTGAGAGCGTGGGTATTACTGTTGTACCATGGCACAGTAAGTTTTTCTCTAACCTTTTTCAATTTGATGGGGGGCAACAGCTTCTAATGTATTAGAGAAGATAGTGCCCATATTGCCAGTCATTTTGTCTAGTTCATGTGTATTTATGGGTACACAGAGCAGTTAAGATAAATCAGGCAGGTTATTTGCGAATCTGTCTTTGGTGGCTGGAACAATAGTTCTGCCCGGACGATAACGCGAAGCTATATAGTTATTATTATTAATACGCAGAATGCACGATACAAGGAAATGGTCAGTAACATCATCACTTTGAGGTACGATATCTATGTCAGTAAGATCGATTCCATGCGATATAATTAAGTCTAACGTATGATTAAAAACGATGAGTGGGCCCTGTGACATTTTGCTTTACTCCAAAACAGTTTAATAAGTTAGTAAACGCAAGTCCTAATGCATCATTTGTATTATCAATATCAATGTTAAAATCTCCGAAAATTAGCGCTTTATCAGCGGTAACCAACAGGTCTGAGAGGAAATCTCCAAATTCTTTTAGGAATTCTGTATATGGCCCTGGTGGTCTATACACAGTAGCCAGAGAAAGAGATACGATAGATTTCTTTTGCATATCTGACAGTGTAACATTAAGCATAAGTATTTCAAATGATTTAAACCTGTATCCTGTTTTCTGGGTAACACTAAGAATATCACTATATATTGTTGCAACACCTCCCCCACGACCAGTCTGACGGGGCTCATGTTTATAACAGTAGTTTGGTGGAGTAGACTCATTTAGACCAATATAATCATTTGGTTTTAGCCAGGTTTCAGTCAAGCAGAGTACATCAAAACTATTATCTGTGATCATTTCATTTACAATAACTGCTTTGGGTGTGAGTGATCTAATGTTTATGAGCCCAAACTTTAAAAATTGTTTTTTTTTCATTTATTTTACGTTTTTTCTGGTTTAATCACAATAAGATTTTTTCTAGATCCTACATTAAATTTATATTTTGACCTCACTATTCGGGGAACAGACACAGTCTTAATAGATTGGACAGCGTAAGTACTTCTATTTAAGTGGGTAGAACAAAAGCCATCATAGCAGTTATTTGAGAATTGGCTTACTAGTCAAATGGAGCGTAGAGTCCTGGAGATGTTGTCCGACAGCAGTCCTGCTCCGACTCTGCTGGGGTGCAGGCCATCAGCGCGAAAAAAAGCCTAGGTCGCCCCCAGAAAAGATTCCAATTATTAACAAAGAGCAGTTTCTGTTCTTTACACCATGACAATAACCATTCATTTAAAGCAAAAAGTCTACTGAACCTTTCGTGTCCTCGTCGATACGTGGGCAGTGGTCCTGACACGATGATCATCGCCGCGGGCGTCGTGCTGCGAACCGTCTCGATCAGGCTCCTGAAGTCCCTCTTCAGCGTCTCCGTCTGCCGCTGCGTGGTGTCGTTAACCCCGGCGTGAAGCACGACCGCTCTGGGGCTCTCGTCGGCCTTCAGGATCGAGGGTATCTGCGCAGAAACATCGAGAACACAAGCACCAGGGAGACAGTGAGTGTGCACTTTACCTTCGGCTAACGTAGCACGGACGTGTCGGACGATGGAGTCTCCGACGATCACAGCGTCGCGTTCCGTCTCGCGGAGGGGAGAGAAGCGGTTCCGTGTGGAGATCTCGAAGACCGGAGGGGGAGAAGTCATCGCCCGGGGCCTGGCTTGCGTCCTCCGCTGCGGATGCACCCAGGGTCCGTGGTGTCCCGGCGCCGGCGTGAAGGACATCTGGGCAGATCGCGTCCTGGGTGCACCGGGCCTGTGCAGAGAAACACACGGGGTGGAGGTGGTGGGACTGTTAGCAGCGCGCTGTATACTTACCCTGGACTTGTGAGCGTCAGCCCGGGAGGTTTCCAGCGCGGCTCTCCGCTCTCTCAGCTGGGACTGCCTCTGCTCCAGGACCCGAATCTGCTTCTCCACGGCCTCCAGCTCGAGCTGCACCGAATGCATCTTGAACGTGTCGTCACCTGCACTCAAAGGTAGACAAACATCCGCCATTAAAGCAAGTAACAGTGAGTAAAGCAATTGTAATGTGTGTGAATAGAGTATTAGCGATGTACGCGGGTTTAGCGACAACCACGCTGGTGATGCTAATGGGCTATAAGCTACTAGCGGACTCGGGAAATCAAAATAAAACTAGTGATAACAAGGCGCTCTGATTGTTTTTGTTGTACAATACGATAGCATACGCACAGTTCCACTGAATGCTAAATGTGTTTTAACAATGTTGTTGAACCGAATGTACAACTGTTAAAGGAAACTGTTAAAATAACCACAGCATTAACAACAACCTTGAAATAAGAGCACAAGGTTTATCTGATAATCAGATGCATGAAAGTAGAATTTGTTGCTATAGCAAACAGACATCGGGCGTGTTTTCTTTCAGAATCATCATTCGCTGATAGTGAGGAAAAGTTAAATAGGCTGCTATAGCATTTTATTTTATGAAAAGGAGATAAAGAAGTTTTCGCAATGAAAGAGAAGTGATCTTAGACGTGCCAGGCTGTATCTGCAGCTAAGCTGAATAAAAAGCAGAATGAACTGATGAAATGTTAAGAAAAAAACACAATAAATAAATAAAATTTATGCATGATGCAGTGCAAATTGACATATCATTTATTGCAGTACTGAAACTATAAAGGATATTTTCTGCTTTATTCTGTGCAGAAAATTGAAATAATTGTTTGTAGTATATCAAACAATGACAATGAAAAAATGATAGATTACAAATGATTGATTATTGTCCAGCAGTGTATTTGATTTCTTCTGAAATGATGGCTACACCCCTGGTGTGATAAAATGTTAGCTTATGCATAATACTTTTAAAGCTCTTTTTTAAAATCTTGGCTTACATAAATTTTTACATATGCCATGTCATGCCATAGCATCATTAAACTAGCACAGTGGTTCCCAATCCTGGTCCTGGAGAACCCCCAACACTGCACATTTTAGATGTCTCCCTATTCAAACACACCTGATTCAACTCATTAGTGAAGACTCCAAGACTTCAAATGTGTGTGTCAGATAAGAGAGACACCAAAAACGTGCAGTGTTGGGGGTTCTCCAGGACCAGGTTTGGGAACCACTGAACTAGCATCTAACAACAAAAGTGTTTTTTTTTTTCTCTCTAACCTATGGATCTCTAACCATAAAGGCTGCTGTGTAATTTTCCCCCGACTAAGCATTTAAAGAATTTAGGGCAAGCATTTAAATAATCCTGTGAATGCACTTAAATAATGCAGAACCAAATGGTTATAATCTAATCGAATTTAATTGTGAATCTAATCGAATTGAATCATTCTAAATTTGCAAAAATCGAATCGAAAACCTATATGAATCGTGAATCGATTCACAGCCCTAGTTCCAACCCTAGTTAAACTACTACCTTCATCTATCTTTGGCATTCAAACAACTGTAAACAACTTGCTCAGCAAGATTCTCATTAAATTGATGCTCTGCTATGACAGTTGATGAGCTGAAAGGAAAAATTGATCACACAAGAGGGCATTAATGCACTGCCACTTGAGGCATTGCTGACAACTGAATGTTAGTATGACTGTTGACTTGTGTAAAGTTTACACAATTGAATTGCTAATTGAATTTCCTCATTATTATTTTATTTATTTATTTATTTTTTTGCCATATACTGTAAATATTTTCTTTGTATAATATATATATATATATATATATATATATATATATATATATATAATATATATATATATATTTAAATAATACACAGGGAAAAAAATGGTGTAAGATTTACTTTAATTTCAGAAATTGCTAGTATTTTGAAGTAGAAATACTGAAATGGCATTTTCTTTGGCAAATCTTTGTTTCATACTCAACTTTGAAAAATCATTTTTACAGTGTGTAGATGTATATAGCTTCAACATAGTAAGCAGTATTTTGTTTTAGTTCTTTTTGCCTTTTGTTTTGCCAAGACTAATTCTACTAACTAAATGTCGCATGGAACATACAGTATGTCAAAATGGAAATGTGTCTGTCAATATATGCTAAATCTCCTTTACTTACGGCACTCCTCCATATAAAGACTCCTAACTATCCTTTATTTTACTCTTATCTTTCTGTTGGACAGAATTGCTTCTCAATAGGGTGTGAAACCCTCTCTGCCTCTTTCCTTACCACTATTAGTTCTAATTAGCACAGAGTTGCCGCCATTATGTCCAGACTGAGTCTCAGAATGGCTGTGTATTCTTTATTTAGGCTATTAAAACTCCCAACACCTCATCTCTCAAACCCACAGAGCCAACTTTACTCTTTAAGGACAAGAGGAGAGGAGGAGAATGAAGAGGGTAAGAACAAAAGATGAAGAGAAAAAAAGGATGAAGTGAGTATTCATGAAGTTATTAGTGGGTCATTCCTGTTATTTTGTACCTTTTGAACTCTCTAACTTTGAAATAAATGAATATGCTTGCATTATAATTTAATGATTTCGATTAAGTGTTTTTATAAAATGGTTTACCAGACTTAAGACATATGCCTGGTCGAGTTCATGCACTTTGACTTTATTAATTAGCACTCAATTATTTTCACAATGGGGAGATAATTAAGAGCTGAAGTCAGCAGTTTCTCAGATAGGGATTGAGAGTAAGCTTACATGAGGCTTTCAGATTTATAAAAAAATAAATATTAAAATTAACTTCACCTTTTAAAATGTAGAAGACAAACCAGTTTTGTAATCTGAAATTTTTTAGAGTGAGATAAACCAACTAATACCATAAAATATAGCTAAATACTGCTGGTACTGATGTTGTGTGCTCTTGTTTCCCTCACAGCACGTCATTAAGGAACTAGCTTTTGTTAAAGTAACGGAAAAGTAGTACAGGGTAATGGTTCACACAAAACGTGCATTTCCATCCCCCCCCCACACACACATTCCTGTGCCTACGTCTCACATTTTTTCAAAGCAAAAACACATTCTGTGTGAATGTCCCTAACAATTAAAAAAATATATATTCCCAAACAAGTTTTGTTATAAAGGTTTAAATTGAAAATGAAGAAATGAATTTTCAATACATTTTTAAAAATAAAAGTTTTTCTTGTTGGTGAAGTATAGTATTGCATAGTAAAATTATTTAAAATTAATAATAAATTCATTTTAAGCTAATCCTTTGTTAACTTAATTTTGATATTGAGATATCAAAATTTGATAGTTTAATAGTTAAGTTTAATATATTAAGACATCTATAGGAACAACATTGCTGTTACAAAGCATTAAAAATTTTACATGGCAATTTGAATTTGAACTTGAAGGGGGAGAAAGGATGGAAATAAACAAAGGACAGACTAGAAGAAATGTAGGCTGCAAATCAGGCCACTTCCTCTGCAACATCCTACCCTTCCTCTCTCTCTTTCTGGACTGGGAGAGAAGATCAAAGCACTGAGTGCTTCAAGACAGAAATGTCTAAAATGAGCCAAGAAGCTCTGATGTGTGTGTGTGTGTGTGTGTGTGTGTGTGTGTGTGTGTGTGTGTGTGTGTGTGTGTGTGTGTGTGTGTGTGTGTGTGTGTGTGTGTGTGTGTGTGTGTGTGCGTGTGTGCGTGCTTACCGGTTTGGGTGGTTTATGAGGACACAAATTTGTATAATGACATGGGTATGACATAGTTATTACAATGTGAAGGTGGTTTGTGAGGACACTGTGTTCCTGTAATTCAAAAGGCTTAAAAAACATACTAAATGACATACAAATTTTTTTGAAAATCTAAAAATGTATTGATTGTTCGGGGTAGGTTAAGGTGTAGGGTTGGTGTTGGCCGATAGAAAATACAGTTAGTACAGTATAAAAACCATTACGCCTATGGAGAGTCCCCGTAAAGACACATCACATTTTGTCAATTTGCTGCTGTTTCTGTTCATGTGGTGTTGTGTTTGGTAGCTCCGCCCACCATAAAGTCTCACTGGTCCATAAGAAAGTTCTGCATAACTGCATAAATTGTTGCCAGTTATATTCACTTTCACGGTGTTGATAGAAAACCTGTCACTGGAAACTTGCTGCATTTTTTTTTTTTTTCACTTTTTTTGTTTCACTTACTGTACCTTGTTGAAAAGCATTATGGGATTGCCTTTCCTGTGAAAGATGTGATGCTGCTTTAGAATTTAGCCAAAAGTAGAAAACACCATGATTATGACTACCTTTAGTGTCTGGAATGTGTTTATGATGCCATCAAATGCTGTACTGTATATGCAGGCAGCTCACCAGAGAGTGTGTGTGCTATGATATTGACAGGTTTGTTGACACATTTAGATTCATTTCGGGTTCATTTTAGGCTTTGGCCCTTACTAATGTGCTTACTTCTCTCATATGACTCTTCTCTTCCCTGTGCCTGCGTGTGTCTCTCTCTCTCTTATTCCCCTCTTTCTGAAGAAAATTTGATTTGTTTGAAGCCGCCTGACAGAGTTCATATGACTCGTACCTCACGCAGCAGGACTGTGAGAGCAACCACAGTCTGGTTTGTCAAAAACAGATCTGCTGTTCTCTCTCATCTCATCTCATCTCAGCTCTGATGAGACACCATGTGGCTGATATGAGTCCCATCAACAGCCTGTGTGTGATCCTTATCAAGAAGTTGATTGATCAAAATGAATCAAGGAATAAAACTGGCTGAGAACTACCAGCGGCACTTTTCTGACGTGATCCTATTAAGGATGATATTACAAAGTTATGCAGCGCTTCTGAAAAGATTTTGAGCTGTCCAAACACATCATAACAGTTTCAAGTCTAAAGATGCCTTTGTAATAGTGGACTTTATACATTTCTTCATATGTTTAATTTATTTAATAAACACCATTTAATTACTGTAAAAAATAAGATATAAAATACATTTTGTCATAGGCAGTGTTGCTACTGTAAACTAAAACTATTAAAAATATTTTGAATTGAAATAAAGCTCAAATAAATTAAAATAGTAATATTATATGAAAAACATTCATTCATCCTTTCATAGATTCCCCAAAAGTGTAAACGAAATTATTCTGTGGCACTTTTTAAAATATTTTTGTGTTATTTTGTTTGGTGGCTTGTGGTGCAGAAACATTTTATTCTTCATTAATTCAAAGTTTTCCCCTACTCCTTCCAATGTCTCATCTACTTCAAGAGAAGCATCAGAGCATGATTGTTAGTGGGCTATTACACTATATTCATTTCATAATAATAATCCTGACAGCTGGAAATACACTGAAGTGATTCTTAATGGTCCTCCAGGTTTTTAGCTCCATTCAAGATTCAAGATTTTTATTTGTCATATACATGGTTATATGGAGAGCATATGACCAGCAGTGAAATGTAAGTCAAGTCCGCTCCATGGACAGTGCAATTATTAAAGAATACAAACACAAGAAAATTATATATATAAATATGGTATGAAAAAGTCAAATAAAAAAGGTAAATAAATAAAAATAAAATTATAGAAAATTCTGTGTGCTAGTGACAATGTCAGTATGTTAAGTGTCTTACTGATAATTAAGTGAAGTCATGTAGAAGTTAAGTGACTGAGTTTGAGTTTAGGAGCTTGATGGCCAGGGGGAAGAAGTTCCTCCTAAGTCTCTCAGTTTTTGCCATCAGGCTACAGAAGTGCTTGCCAGATGGCAGTAAAATGAAAAGACATTTACCAGGGTGGTTAGGATCCTTAATGATTTTAACAGCTCTGCTCTTGCAGCATTTGAGGTAGTTGTGCTGTAGCGAGGGGAGAGCAGACCCTGAGATGCGCTCAGCTAAGCACACAACTCTCTGCAGGGCTTTGCTGTCCTGACTGGAGCTGTTCCCATACCACACTGAGATTCACTGAGTCAATACACTTTCTATGGCCCCTGAATAGAAAGTTTTCAGGATTGCTGGTGAAACCCTGAATTTCCTCAGGGATCATAAGAGGAGTATAGGGCCGCTGCTGTCTCTTCCTGAAGTCCACAATCAGCTCTTTAGTTTTACTCACATTCATAGAGAGACATTTGTCCTGGCACCATGATGTGAGTTTCTCTACCTCATCCAAGTATGCGGCTTCATTACTGTTGTGAATGAGGCCCAGAACCACAGTATCATCAGTAAATTTGATTATAGATGTGGAGCTGTGGGAAGACACACAGTCATGTGTGTAGAGAGAGTAGAGCAGGGGACTCAGGACACAGCCCTGTGGGGCTTCTACATTCAGGGTGATGGAGTTGGAGGTGAACTGGCCTACTTTCACCATTTGAGGTCTACCAGTGAGGAAATCAAGAATCCAGTTGCAGAGTGAAGAATTCAGGCCGAGGTCTGTGAGTTTGGAAGCTAGCTTGATGGGGACTATAGTATTGAAAGCTGAGCTATAGTCGATGAATAGCAGCCTTACATAGTTCCCATTCCTTCTGTCAATGTGCTTTAGGGAAGAGTGCAGGACATGAGAGATTGCATCTTCAATAGATCTGTTGGGGTGATAGACAAACTGAAGAGGGTCCAAAGTATCAAATGTCGTTTTTTATTAGTTGCTCAAAGACCTTCATGAATGTTGACATGAGGGCAACTGGACGATAGTCATTCAGGCAAGAGGGTTTATTGTTCTTAGGCACAGGGATGATGACAGATTTTTTAAAGGAGGTGGGAACCACCGAGGTAGCAAGGGACTCATTAAAAATAGATGTAAACAAACCAGCGATCAGCACAGGACCTCAGAATCCCATCAGGACCTGCTGCTTTCCTGATTTTCACTCGCTTTAGAGCCATGGGAAAACTCATGTTCCCCAACAGAAGAAATGTAACAACGATTTCTACATTAACATATGTGTATATATATAAAATATGCTCATAAATTTACCCCTTGAAGGACAATGCAAAATGTTAATAATTTTCACAAAATAAGAGGGATCATGGAAAATTTCATGTTATTTTTTATTTAGTACTGTCTTGAATCAACTATTTCACATGACGGATGTTTATGTACTCTACAAGACAAAATAATAACTGAATTAATAAAAATGACCCCGTTCAAAAGTTTACATACCCTTGAATATTAATACTGTGTGTCATATCCTGGATGATCCACGACTGTTTTTATGTTTTGTGTTAGTTGTTCATGAGTCCCTTGTTGGTCCTGAACAGTTAAACTGCCTGTTGTTCTTCAGAAAAATCCTCCAGCTCCTGCACTTTCTAGCATCTTCTGCATATTTGACCACTTTCCAGCAGGGACTGTATGGTTTTGAGATCCATCTTTTCACTTTGAGGACAACTGAAGAGCTCTTACAAAAGGTGAAAACATTTACTGATGCTCAAGAAGGCAACACTATGCATTTAGAGCAAGGGGGTGTAAACTTTTTGAACATAATGATCAGGGTAAATTGTCATTATTTTGTCTTCTGGGAAACATGTATGTATATGTATTTATGTAGCTTCTGAAGTGCAGTACTAAATGAAAAAAAAATTATATATGATCTTTAGTCAAAATAAGAAAAAAATACACATCATAATCATCCTGTTCAAAAGTATTAAATAAAAATAACATGGAATTTATATAATAAGAAGAGAATATGAGGCATTAATTAGCACTATTTGGACAGTAATTGTTTTACATGGGGACGTGAAGTTAGAATGTGTAGATGCTAGAATCTGGCTCAAAAAGCACAAAGACGAGCACAAATTCCATACATTTTTGTTTCTGTTTGTGATGGTTGCAAAATAGGCTCATTGGAAAAAAATGTGCCTTCATTTTTGCAAAACTCCAAAAACACAATCATGTATACAATTCACTGCATTTTTTTTACCTAGTAGTAGTAGCATTTCTTACATTAGTACCAATAAAGCACCATTCACAAAAATAATAATTACATGGGAGATTGTAGATGAATAAAACCTTACAGTTCCTTTCACAGTACTATGTTATGACCTCAAAATACTTTTACCAGTTCATGATTTGAAAACTAATACATTTTCATGTTTGCATCACATAACCGCCTTCATATGGCTTTTCTGAAGTAGTAAAGTTGCTCTATAGCTCACCCGGTAAAGCTTTAAACAATACAGAGCATCTGTGAAACACAAATCATCATAAAAGAGCTCTAAGATTTGTAGAAGCAAGACAAATGGCATGGTTGCTTCAGAAAAAAACTAAACAAAAAAAGTATATTTTCTCACCTTTTCTTTTGTTATCAATTCTTTAAAATAAGGTTTAGTGTAGGTGGTATGTTATTTTCAAATCGGATAACACATTATACTTTTATCACCACTCACCAGACATTTCATTACCAAACTGCTGCAATACATACAATATCCAACATAAGAAAACTTATTTACAGGACATTTTACTCTGAAAGTGTTACAAAATCTGCAAGAAGCAACACAGTATCATTTTGCAGAAATGTCACCACATAGTGATAACCACAGCAACATTGTGCTGTATTTTACAGCTCTTACCAAAGTTATTTAACCCTTTGACATGTCACAGTTATACTTTCATACTGTAAAAAATTAAGGAGCATTGTGTAAGAGAAACAGGTAAATTAATTATGATATATATATAGGGATTTTTGGACAGAATCACTGTTTTACGGCCGATCAACTGAATCAGCCAGCGATTAATTGAACGGTCGTAACTATCAGTTCTGTAACTGATATTAATATCAAAAGACATGCACTCACACATTCACACTAGTTGCAGAAAGAGAAAAAGTAAGGAAAGAATGAGGTTATGAGAATGAAAATATGAAATCCCCAGTTTATAGAAATATATGCAATTCCTAACGGTGCACATCCCTAATGGTGTTTTGACCAATTAGACATTGGCTTGTTTGTATGTGTATATTTCTTCTCCCAATACATAAATGAACATGTTGAACATCTTGTTAGTCACATGAACTGCAGAGTTTATTGCGCTTGACATGAGGCCAGTGAACATTGTGGAAGGTTTTAAAGAACTGATGCGCACACTTGAGCCAGGATACAACGTTCCCAAAAGTTAGATGGTTATGCATGTGGTGGATGTGAAATCCAGGTCCATTCGGACAGAGGTTTCCAGGTTAATAAAGCATTGCGAAGCAGTCAGATGGGAGCTTAAAGACCTTCTCCTGGAGAACAGTATTTATATTAAGGCTGCTGTTCTTGACCCACATTTCAAGAACTTTTCTTTTTTCACTGATGAGCAAAGGAATGAGGCATATACATTGGTGGAAAATCTGGTTAAGAGTCTAGCTGCCAGGCCTGTTCAGGACGTAAGTGAGGACCCTGACTTGGTGGAGGAGTGTGACCCTGCGGGCCCTTCAAAACAAAAAGAGAGGGACCAACTGTTGTCGATGCTGCTGTCCAGTGATGAAGAGCAGCAGCAACCAGAGGACATTGAGATGAGGGCTTATTTAAAGGACACCACAAAAAGCAATATAGGGCCACTGGAATGGTGGCAAAAGAACAAAGAGAGATACCCAAAGCTGTCCAGAGCCACAAAAAGGATCCACAGCATCCCATCTACCTCCACACCAGGCTGGATTTATCATCAGTAAAACCAGGAGCACATTTCTGCCGGCCAAAGTTAACAAGTTGGTTTTCCTAGCACACAATTTGAAAAGACTCAAATGGACACAGGCAGAGTGAAAGACTGCATTTTTTTTCTCAATCAGGTAGGGTACAAGTGATTTCAAAACATTTTAGCCAGTTCTAATTTGATCTTTTGGATGCTGAGAACATGTTTAGTTAAAAAGACTGCCACTCCAGTTTATAACAAGTTGACAATTCTGGCTATACTTTCATTATTTTAATAATTTCTATATTTTTATTTTATTTACTGAACACTCAGGGTTATCTAATGTAACAATTTGTGGCTTGTGTTTTGAATACATGTTCTCCTGCACTTTAGGCAGTTTGCACACATTTGTTCTGCACCTTGTGACTTAATTCTAACGTTTTCCATTTTTTATTTTTATTTAATAGAAAGGTATATTCTGTGCTAATTTAATTCTGTAAATTAATTTTTGATTGTTTCTTGGTGCATTGATGTGGCACTGCACAGGCAATTTAGCAGATTTAATTTGATTTGAAATCCTTTAATTCTGTCCTGTGGCCTTTCTGCAATTATATCTGTTATTTTTTAGGTTTATTGATCCAAAATGTTTTTTTTATACATTTTCTTAGATATCATTGTGTGATCTATTGTATATCATGGCTTTAAAATGTTATGAGGAGTCATTTTATGAATGTTTATACACATTGCCTTTCATTTAAACTTAAAAAAAGATAAAAAGGCATTGTCAATTTTGTCTATCACTTGAAAGGCACACACACATGATTTGTCTGTCAGTCGATTATAGGCAAGACTTGACAATTCTGATTCGACTATGTAAATCCTTAGTCCGGGACACACACACACACACACACACACACACACACACACACACACACACACACACACACACACACACACACTACTGTATATACTTCTTTTCCTGTGAGAGAAATAATCTTATTTAAATTTGTTTTTGTTGTTGTTTTTGACATGTGAAATGAGCAGCCGCATTTTTGCAGCTCTCGGTGTGGGTTTGCTGTCGGGTCAGGTATTATTTTTGAACTGCATCATCCTTCAAAAACAGACTCTTTGCAAAACCTGCAAACATTCCAGAAACCCAATGATCTAGAACAAGCAGTTTTTTTGTTTTTGTTTTGTTTTGTTTTTTGTCTGCAATTTTTGTTTTTTGACAGGTAAGAAGTCTTATCAGTTACATGATTTCATTCAACAAAAAGTATATTGCCAGTTTGATTCCTGAAAATCTACACATACACACACACACACACACAGGTACAGAGAAGTGTGTACAGACGGAGTATTGACAGGTACTAAGTACACACACTTATAAAAGGTGCCCATGTTCACTCCGCCATTGATTTCTAAATGACACTTAAGACAATTTTCTGGATGTACTGTATTCATATACTCCATTCTCTGTCTTTCTTTCTTTCTTTCTTTCTTTCTTTCTTTCTTTCTTTCTTTCTTTCACTACTTCGCTTTCTCACTCTCTCTCCATCTGAGCTGTATTTCACAGTAATTTACAGGGGTTTATTGCTTTTTTGCTAAGCTCTTGGTGAGAGATGAGAATGAGAGCAGAATCTGAGCTCTCAAATGCACCATTATAGAGAATATGACTGCTGGAGATGAGGCAGGTTTATGCCACAATCAGCAAAGTCCTGAGATAGACACAGTTAACAAGCTCATTTACATGACCTGATACGGCCATTACCAGGGCCTGAACCGGTATCAGGGGCCAGTTATATTTATATAGAATATTTTCTGATAATTGCAACTCTAAAATATGAAAATTCAGCATCAGAAAAGTCATATTAAATGTAGTCTCTTCCCTGTGTTAGCATCATCTAGTTCCCCGCCAACTCAAGCTAGTTATTTAATTCAGATCTGCTGGTTCTACTTTTACCTTGGAAGATCTTTAAGATGACCTTCACAGTAGTGAAAAGTTTTTATTTTTTAATTTTTTTTAGATATGAAACATGGTATTTAAGAATGATGTTTTAGAGTAAGAAAGATAATCTTTAATGTGAGTTTATTGAAAAGAAAAGAAAATAAGTACAAAACCATGACTTTTAACCTGCAAAGATGTGGAGCAATGTGCTTTTTACGGTGACTTTGGGTGCTCTTTCATTGTATAATTGGAAATTAACAGTTATTATTTATTTCTAAGTTCTCAGGGAAGACTGGCAGGAAAATAATTTAATGTTTAATAGGGAATTTAAAAAATGGAAAACTTTATGCATTTTGGCCATTCATTGGGGGCCTGAAAATGCAAACATTTGAAAACTTTATGCATTTTGGCCATTCATTTGGGGCCTGAAAATGCAAACATTTGAAAATGGGTTTCAAAATGCACGTTTTTGAAAATGATACTATTATTGTCTTCGTGTCTTCAGTCCATAGTCTATAGGTACGTGCGTGTAGTGTTTCTTTAAAAAGTGACTACTGGCCAGGCATGCATAATACAGTGTTTTTAGTCACTTTCGCGGATCCCTGTGAAATGTCACCATCTATACACTAAACTTTTCAAAAATGCAAAGGAAAGTTTGTAGTATATCATGTAAACATGCCCTAATTGGGAATCTAAAGTGAGTGTGAAGCACAGAAAGGAATACACCACAGTCATAGTCCTTGTATTTATTTATATGTATATATGTGTGTGTGTGTGTGTGTGTGTGTGTGTGTGTGTGTGTGTGTGTGTGTCTGCCCATTTGTTAACTCACAACTAACAGGATGGACGGTATGTGCCCGGAACTTAAACTAGGTTTATGCAAGGAAGTAAAGAATGAACACGTCTTACACACACACAGCGTCAAGCCCCAGGGAGCTGCAGGGTGGGCAGAATAACTGTTCTTCATTTACCTGCTGATGGCTTTTCAATGGCTCAGCAGGGTCTAAGACTCCCAAATCAACCAGACATGACACATGCAGCAGCAGCAAAAAAAAAAAAAAAAAAAAAAAAGACAAAAGACAGAGAGAAACCACTTTTATAATCTTAAAATGTTAACCATGTCATAATGCCCTTGTGAAAAAGAAATACACTTTAGAATACCTTTAACAAGCATAATGTAATATACTTAAATATATATATATATATATATATATATCCTTCACTGTAAACTGAATGTAATATGTTTCATGTACTGACATGTTAATTGCGATAAAATTAATTATAATTAATTATAAATTCAATTTTGATGAAATTTAGAGTGCTTTTTGGCCTACATAAGATTGTTACATTTAGATCTAACATCCTGCTTTTAGATCTAATTGCATAATTGCTATGTTATCCCTGAAATATAGGGACCTACTGTCTCAAAATCTAATTTTAATTAAAAGTAGATATTTGCAGAAATACTGTACCAGCATCAGATTCTCTAAGAAGCACGTATAAGGTCCATAACTTTATAGCTTGTAAAAGTTAGACTGTAAAACTGTTAAACTTCAAAATGTTTCCTCATATTTTAAAATGTAGTAAATTAGCAAATATGCAATTACAACAATTTAAAATATTTCAAACATTCACAATAAAAAAACTCATTGGAAAACTTTGACATTATTTACATAGATTTTGTGTGCTGTGTATTGGTGTGATCCATCTAATCAGATTTTAAAGCCAAAATTATTTGTTTTCTAAAATAGTTTAGCCAAATAGTAGATAAAATCTCTCAGTAGGTAGGGTATATATATGTTCAGACTTTTCTGCATAAGATCAGTTTCCCAATTGTCATCTTATTTTAAGATTAGTCTTGGGTTTATTGGATGAAACGTAAAGTGTTTTTTTAATAACTTCTCTCATGTGAAAATTCCTTAAATCTCCAGTGGTCTTTTTAGTAACGATAATACCACCGACGGTGCATTTCACTAGCAGATGACATTTCAGTCTCCATGAGCTTTGACGATAATTAACTTCTTGCAGAGGTTGCAAATGACTTTTGTTAGCAGTCTGAACTACATGAATTTTAGTGCTAAAAATGTTATTGCGAAGAGCTTCTCACTATCTTGTGCGTCATCAGCCAGGGTGTGTTATTGTCTTCTTGAACAGCACAGAGGAGGAAGTATTCTGATGAGTTTGAGGGTTTGTGGCAATAGACAGGCCCTGATTTTATCTGATTGTTTTATGAAAGCAGCTACTCTCACTGAATGTTCTGGTTTGTTGAATTTCCTGTCAGGGCCATCATCTCTGACTCAATTACGGTGATGTTATTTTCATACACACAGACAGTGCTGAAAGCACACTATGCTTCGGAAATTAAATCGCATGCAAACACCTGGTGCCTACATTGGGCCCTCACATTGGGTGTTGAAAGCATCAAGAGCTGCACGTCGATACATGCTCACAATCAGAGGCTGTGCACTAATTACAGATGTAAGAAGAGCTCTGTGTATGTTTGAAATCAAAACAATGCTAAGTGACATTTCATTGGTCTGCTGGTAACCTAATAGTCTCACTTTGACAGACTTTTGACTATCAGCGTAAATTCAGTTGCAGACTGGAATTTATGTTGGCCCAGAACTGCCCACTTAGAGTGGTACTGTCTGACTGGCATGCAAAGTGATCAAGCACATGCAGTTTGTTTTTTTATGTGCATTTGGTTGTGGTAATTCAATAATATGAGGTATTTCTGAAACAGAATACTGAACAAGAAAAAAAAATGTTGGCCGGAGCCTTTATCCAGATATGAAAAGCCATGCCCCGCAGGTTGTTTGATGTTTAAATGTTAAATGTTTGTGATGGTAGGACAACAGGGGTAGCGTCAAATCTTGTTTATGAGCTTGTCTTTCACACACTATTTTAAGAAAATATTCAGCAGTGGTGGTGACTGATAAATTTGCCTATGGTTTGTCTTTAAGCATATTAAAAACACCAGATAGATGTGTAAACAATGTTAAAATCTTGATTTCCACTATAGGGCACCTTTAAGAAAGCCATGGGTGGAGCTCGGACCCGAGGACCAATTATGTTAACATAACTAAAACTAACTCATTTTAATGCTAAAAACAAACAAACAAAAAAAAATAATAATAACAGGGATCCTTTGATAATGGGGGCCTTTGAGGCAAAAAGGTTGAGAACGACTGCTGTAGATGGAGCAAAACAGAATGGAACAAAATGCAGAAGTTTTGAGACATTTTTATCATGACTATTTTTAACATGACAGAGCTATTATGTTGGATCTTGCAATATTGAGAAAACTCTTGCCAGTGACATCTGCGGAGACTAATACCTTAGAGGACTGTATGACAGATTGGCATTTTAGCAGAGTGTGTGTTTTATTATTAGGTCATTTTCAGTGCATTTGGGGTCAGTAAGAATTTTTTTTTTTTTTTTAAAGAAATTAATACCTTTTATTCAGCCAGGACACATTAAACTGATTAACACATTAAAGTGACAGAGATGACTTTTACATTGTAACAAAAATCACTTCAAATAATTGTTCTTTTCTGAAGAGATTAGTAAATTACAGGACTGATATGACAGATTGGCTGAGGGGGGTTTTACGCGACACCATTGTCAACTAAAAATGGAAAACATTTGAAAATTGTATTAGATAAAATGGTGATGTACATGTTCATGTGTCTCTTTACAAAGTTACAATGTCAAATACCAGTCTGGCCTGCATACTACAGCATTTTGAGTTGTTTTTGTGGATCTGTGTGAACGGGAATCGTTTTGACAATGTTATTGTCGTTTCCGGTTTTATATTGCTGTTGTGTAAACATACTGTACATAGTTTAGTAGAGTATGCATTTGTCATTAGGTAATTTTCAATGTGCATTTTTGAGTATAAAGTATGCTTGTTTGCATATGTGTTGTCATTATTATGTGTTTTATGTTAACCTTTAATTGCTTGTGTGTGCAAGTTTCTGAGTGTGCATGCACATGTGCTGAAGTCTGGTATACGTGTCAGTCTGCCTTCTGCACAGAACCCTCACGGCCGTGTTCTTTGATGCCAGAGTGCTTCTCTTTGAAAATCTCTCTCTCCACCTTTCTTCTTCATTAAGACCGTGTTCAGGAGCTAGAGTAATAGGAGTGTGGAGAGCGACATGTTCTCAGCAGGAGAGCGGGGGAATCGGAGCCCCATTAGTGTGCAGGTAGGCAGCCTCTGTCAGTGCTAATTTCAGCACATGTCTTTCCTGTGACTTGTCATGGTTCTAAAATAATCTGCCTTTGAAAGTGCGCCGGGGTGAAGAGAAGCCAGAAAGGCAAAATCACACCTCACTTCGTTGCTCTAAATCTCCATCACATCTGATAGAATATGATAACTCATAGAGGTGGACAGAAGATAGCAGAAGAACCAGGTTTCACTCTGAGTCTCCCGCTGTGCTATTGAAAACTGCTCAGTCTTTATGAATTTAAATAAATCCTAATGCTTTTCTTCTTAAAACAAGCAATGGGCTTTTTCCCTACCCGCTGCTTTTGACTGAGCATGTTCTTGTATTGCAATCAGTAAATCTACATTGGCTCCAGAATAATTAGTTACACAGCATGTTCAGCTCAGGTGATTGGCTTGAAAACCTCCATGCTCAGAACAGAATGCCATGAGCAATGATGGCAGTGAGCAGGTTGCATAATTGGCAGTAACAAGGATGAGTACTTGCCAAGTAACTGCCATCGAGATGAATGGAGATGCTAACGGATCACTTTTCCCAAGTACTATAGACCTCTTTGGTGCCATCACCATTACATTGTACCAAATATCCCCAGAGTATACTAAACAAAGTATACAATAATTGAAACAAGCAGCAATCCTGTACAGTAGCTCAAACATTAGAGCATGATGCTATTGGGTTTAATTCCCAGCAAATGCATGAAGTGATTAGTATACTTTGGATAAAAGCATCTGGCAAATGCATAAATGCAAATGAGTTTGGATACTGATGTACATTCAGGTGATTTTGGTAGGAAAAAAATAGACGTTTATCATTTCCTGACATAAAGGAAGCTTTTTCAGTTCTAATGCATCATAATGAACTCCCACATTAGGTGTGTAATTGATGTTTTATCTTTGTATATTAGCATTCTTATGCTGCCACAGTGAATGATGGAGATATTTGGTCACGCAAGTCTGTATCCATGTAAAGCAGCTAAGTGTAGTATAGTATAGTATAGTATAGTATATATTATATATATATATTATATATATATATATATATATATATATATATATATATATATATATATATATATATTTAAATAAAAGGTTTGCTTGCAGAGGCTTTTTAATGACTTTTCAAAGTATTTTTAGAGGCGGCAAATACAGTCCAACAATTGGTTTTGATGAAAGATTTAATTTTTTATATACTTTAAAACTTAACACTTTTATTTAGCAAGGACAAACTAAATTAATCTAAAGAGACAGTAAAGACTTTTACATTGTTTCAAATATATATATATATATATATATATATATATAGCATATATATATATATATTTCAAATAAGTGCTGTTCTTTTGAAAATATTAAACTGTTTAATATTAAGCAAACTGTTTTGAGCATTGATAAAAAAAATTTATAAAATTAATGTTTCGTGTGCATCAAAATCAGGAATCAATTACTTTTTAAAATTTAACAATTATTTATAAAGTTATTTTAATTTGTAATAATATTTTACAATATTACTATTTTTACTGTATTTCTGATCAAATAAACGCAGCTTTCAGTTAGAAAAAAAGAGACTTCTTTAAAAAGAAATTAATTACTAAACAATAACAGTAAAAAATGTCATCATATATTTAATTTATGAATATTTATAAAATATACTGACACACTTCCTAAAGTGTATCTTTAAAAACACATCATCATTGTGAACAACCAGTCAGTAACCAGTAACCAGTAACCTGAAAAAGAATCATTCCATCAACAAACAATCACGATTATTCAAATATGACTTAAAAGCAGCATTAGAACCAAACACACCCTGGACAAACACACAATCGCATGACTTAAATGTAATGTTTTGGAGCACTTTAATAAGCATTAGCAACCAAACCACACCCTGGACAAAACACACACACAATTCGAATGCATGCCCTTACATTAACGCCGGTTGTTCATTGGGGGCACGATGACCATAGTCTGGTGCATTGATATGAGTTATTGTAAGTACCTGTTAGCTCAAATGAGTGAAGTACTTGCAACTTAATCACAATTGTTTTACAATCTGAGTTTTTTAAAGACAGCTTTTACGAGTTTTTTTAAAACCCCTATATACACATAAAATACTCTCTCTGGACACCTGCAGACAGGCTGGTGTAAATATAATGCCTCTATATGCAGGTAATCGAGCCCCCGCCGCTCGTGATTCACTGAGGCCGCAGGGGTCTCTCACAGACGCCAGACTGTTTAAAGAAGTTCCGGCCTCCCAGGATCCTCTGCTGTGACTGATGCGGATTAAAGTGAGTACTGCTATAAACACATGCATTCTGGTAGAGGAAAGTTAAATTCTGGTCAATCTTTCTTTGAAGCTGCTGTGTATTAATTTTTGAATGTTACAATATTTTCCCTCTCCAAATTTAATGTAAGAGACAACTTTTAGAAAGCCATTTGCAGGTTGATTTCACCAAAAAATACAAACACTTGGATGCAACAGGTCATCTTTTCATGCTAAAGAAAACAGATATAAGTTTAAGTCAATTTTCAACAGTTTTCAGTCAATACAAAACACAGGATCAGCCATATTGAAATATGCACTTCTAATGCGATGTATTTATTACAATTATTATAATGTAGTCTTTTTTTTATAACATGCTGATAAAATTCTCAGTAACACTTTACAACAAGGTCCCATTAGTTAACGTTAGTTACTACATTAACAAACATTAACTAACAACGATCAATACATTTGTTATAGCATTTATTCATCTTTGTTAACATTAATAAAAATAATTGTTCATTGCTGGTTCATATTCCATCAACCATGCCGAAAATGGTGAGTTTTGCATTCCCTAATAAATTTGATGGATCTGGGGACCAATGTAGAGGCTTTGTTCGCCAAGTGAAAATTTACTTTGATAACCAGGAAGACAAGTTTGAGTCTGATGACAAGAAGTGTGCTTTCATGATGTCTTTGTTATCTGGCAAGGTGATCGACTGGGCTGCGGCCGTTTGGGAAACAGATATGCGATTTAGAAGATCTTTTGATAATTTCATTCAACAACTGCAAGAAGTGTACCCAGATTCTTCAAATGACACAAGGTAACCGTACAGCCGCTGAATACGCCATCATGTTTAGAATCCTCGCTGCTCAGAGTGGATGGAATGATGTTTCCCTACAAGCTGTATTTCAAAGGAGCCTCAACATTGATCTACAGGTAGAGTTGATTTGTAAAGGGGAGAATTTATCATTTTTTTGACTTTGTAACTCTCACTATCAAGATTGATAATCTGATGAGACAAGCCCAGAGACAAAAGAACATGAGAGAAATACAACATATTTCACCAAGTATCACTCAACCCATAACAACATCAACTGCCAAGCCATGTGATGAACCGATGCACTTGGGTTTTTCCAGACTTTCTGAGGAAGAAAGAATGAGGCGACGTCAACTACGATTATGTTTTTACTGCGGTGAAACAGGCCATCGCAGTCAGAGATGCCCACACAAGGCCCAAACAACCACGCTGGTAAATATTGAACACTTTTCTTTGCTGAGTAACCAATCTTTTAAACTTCCTATTAAACTAAAAGCTGAAGATATTTCCATTCCATTAACAGCGATGATCGATTTGGGAGCTGCACTGAACTTTATTCATAAAGATCTCATCAAAAAAATACAATATCCCTATCCAACCATGCAATCCACCCATCAAGATCAAAGCTGTCAACGATACCTCAATTGGAAATGGAATATGTCATCAGACCAAGCCAGTAACCATCCAAGTTGGTTTATTTCACCAAGAATTAATCTCCCTGTATGTCATTGACTCCCCCAAACATGAAGTGATCCTTGGATTCCCATGGCTATCCGTTCATGACCCCGTCATTTCCTGGCATCAGGGTAAGTTGATTAAGTGGTCCACTTTCTGTGAGAGTCATTGCTTTTCCCTAGTCCCCCAGCCATGTTACACTACCATCATAGAAAGCCCCGTGATTAACAAGGCAGTTAACATTCCCACCTTTTATGATGATCTGGCAGAAGTCTTTAGTAAAACCAAGGCTACGCAATTACCACCTCACCCTCCTTGGGAATGCACAATTGACCTACTCCCCAATGCAATATGCCTCCAAAGAGTAGGATTTACCCTCTGTCCAGGAATGAAACCCAAGCCATGGAGGAATATATTGAAGAGGCCTTAAGCTCAGGATTCATCCGGCCCTCCATGTCTCCAGCTGTAGCAGGGTTTTTCTTCGTTGAAAAGAAAGATGGAGGATTAAGGCCTTGTATTGATTATCGAGGACTCAATAACGTCTGTAAAGTTCTGATACCCTCTACCACTGGTTCCTTCGGCCCTAGAACAGCTCCGTGAGGCTACAATTTACACCAAACTCGATCTACAGAGTGCTTATAACCTGATCAGAATCAACAAGGGGAAGTGGAAAACTGCCTTTCTCACCACTAGGGGGCACTATGATTATCAGGTTATGCTGTATGGGCTTGCCAACGCTCCAGCTGTCTTTCAGTCTTTCATAATTGAGATTTTCTGAGACCTTCTGAATCAGTACGTAATAGCCTACATTGACAATATCTTGATCTACTCAAATTCTGAAGATGAACATATCACTCATGTCAGGACCGTTCTCACTTGACTACTAGAAAACCAACTGTACGTCAATGCAGAAAAATGTGAGTTTCATGTCAGACAGACTTCATTCCTGGGTTACCATATCAGTCATCAAGGAGTAAAAATGGATGAATCCAAGGTCAAGGCAGTCACAGAATGGCCACAGCCATCCATGATAAAGGAGCTTCAAAGGTTTCTGGGGTTTGCTAATTTTTACAGATGTTTTATCAGGAATTACAGTATGTTTGCTTCTCCTCTGACATCTCTCTTGAAAGGAAAGCCTTCGAAACTGAAGTCGAGTAAGGAGGCCAACCAAGCATACAATACCTTGAAGGTCAGGTTTACCACAGCCCCATCCTGACCCCGATCATCCATTTGTGGTGGAGGTGGATGATTCAGACTGCGGAATCGGGGTCGTGCTCTCCCAACGCCATGGCCAACCTGGTAAACTGTATCCCTGTGCCTTCTTCTCAAGAAAGTTAACTGCTGCGGAAAGAAACTTTGATGTTGGGAAAAAAGAACTTTTGTCCATGAAAGCAGCCATTGAGCAATGTAGACACTTGCTAGAGGGGGCAGTCCATCCTTTTCAGGTAATCACCGACCACAAAAATCTTGATTATATTAAAGGTGCTAAACGACTCAACCCACGCCAAGCTCACTGGTCCCTTTTCTTCACCCGATTCCAGTTTACGGTGACATATCGCCCTGGCAGTAAGAATAGTAAGGCAGATGCTCTCTCCAGGCAGTATGATCTTCCCCTAGAAAACCTTATACCAGAATGCATACTCCCCTCATCTGTTGTCATCGCCCCTATCACCAGGGACATAATGGAGGAAATACAATGGGAACAACTCCAAGAACCAGCACCTGTCAACTGGCCACCAAATATACAATACAGTATGTTTCACAAAATCTATGACACAGAGTAATGCAATGGGTCCACACTTCTGTTAGCTCTGGCCATCCTGGAATATCCCGCACATTTCGCTTACTACAAAATTCATTCTGGTGGTCCTCAGTGCTGAAGGATGTCACTACCTATGTCAAAGCTTGTCAAGTCTGTGCCCAATCTAAGACCCCAAGGAGTTACCTTCAGGGATCCTCCAACCACTGCCCATCCCATAACGTCCCTGGTCTCTCTGTTGACTTCGTCACCGACCTGCCTTTGTCCAACAGCTTCACTGCTGTTCTAGTCATCATATATTGTTTCTCGAAATCCTGTTGTTTGATCCCCTTAAAAGGACTCCCCACAACCATGGAAACTGCACAGGCACGGTTTCATCATGTCTTTCGAATTTATGGTATACCAGATGATATCGTCAGTGACAGAGGAACCCAGTTTACATCCCAAGTTTGGAAAACTTTCTGCAAGCATCTTGACATCAATGTCAACTTCATCCTGACATCAATGTCAGGATACCACCCCCAAGCAAATGGACAGGTCGAACGATTAAACCAAGAGCTAGGCAGATATCTTCGATCATATTGCAGCTGAGAACAGCATCGATGTTCTGAATTCCTTCCATGGGCTGAATACGCACAAAATTCATTGACTCACTCATCCACAGGTCTGACTCCCTTCCAGTGCGACCTTGGTTATCAACCCCCTTTGATCCTGTGGTCTGGCAAACCCTCATCGGTCCCTGCTGTGGACGATTGGATTCGGCGTAGTGAAGGGTGTGGGACAGTGCACACATACGTCTTCAGCGAGCTGTGAGAGTGCAGGAACTCCAGGCCAACAAGTGACATCGTCCACACCCTCCCTACCAACCAGGACAGCGGGTCTGGCTCTCAAGAGTCTGTGTGTTTGCTCTTTGCGAAGTATTGTCAGTTTACCTGCCTTACCAAGCGTTTTCCACTTTTATTCTGCCTGTCTGTTATGTGTATGATTCTGCCTGAGTTCTCGTTTACGATTGTTGGATTACCCCATTGGATTGATAGCCTGATTTGGACTGATGATTGTGTTAGGACCTTTTGCCTGCCTACTCGTCTCTGCCTTGTGGATTCCCCTTGTGTATGTTGAAAGATTGGACTGTTATCACGGTACTGACTCTCTGCCTGGTTTAACGATTCTGTCTTTGATATCTTTTCCTAATAAACTTCTGCAAATGGATTCTAATGCCGCCTCAGCCTCGATGTTACAGGATGTTAAATTTAACAGACTAAGATTATAAATGTTTTAGTTCACTGAATTCATATTCATTTATGTAGTTTTAATTAGAGAAATTGTTCATAGTACAGTTATATGCAAATAAGCACCTTTACAATAAGAATTTTTGCAACCACCTTGTTTATAAAATAAGGCATTTGTAATCCCAAAACCGAGGTACCGAACCATGAATTTTGTGTAGCCTTGCTTCTCTAGTTTACACTGTGTCTCAGTTCCATTTGGTGCTGGTTATTATATTATATATGACAGCACAGAAATCATATTATTTCACCTTTAAATCATAATCATATTAAATCAGATCACCATGATCTGAATTTAGATCATGACCATAAAATCTGAAGCAAAAGCTTCAAGCTAAAGCTCTTCAATGACAATATTCACATCTGTTTCCTTTCTACAGTATTAATTATATATACTTTACTATTTCACAACCAGAGCTGAGCAGAAGTGCATTTTCACAAAAGCATTGTTAGTTAAGCCATCATTACCAACATAGTTCAATGATTCAGTGTTTCCCGAAACCACAGTTCAAAGAAACATTCGCAAACAGCATTGCAAACGAGGTTGGAACTTAGCTCACAACATGTGGTTAGAAGTGTCTTGTTAGTATGACATGTGGACTCATGCACTTGGGATCAATGAGCAAGCTAACATACAGTACATTTTACTATGGTAATTAATCAGCAAATTATGTTGTTGTATGGGGTGGAGAACTGGGGAGTGTTTCCCAAAAGCAACTACGGTCGTATGTTCCGCTGTTACCAATAGAGTTCAATGGAACTAACGATCATAGTTTGCTAACGATGCTTTTGGGAAATGCACCCCTGGTTGTTTTTCTATAAAGGTTGGTCAGATATGTGTGTGTGTGTGTGTGTGTGTGTGTGTGTGTGTGTGTGTGTGTGTGTGTGTGTGTGTGTGTGTGTGTGTGTGTGTGTGTGTGTGTGTGTGTGTGTGTGTGTGTGTGTGTATTTTGCCCATTTAAAAGGATGTGAAGAATAAGATTAGATCCAGTCCATTACAGAACTTTGGAAAGCCGTATAAGCATGTGCAAGTGCCTCATAACACTGAGAGAGTCAATTAACAGCGTGACCAAACATAGTCACATTCTATAAGCAGAAAATCTTGAACTCTCCACAACCTCAGCTATTAAAGTTTAACACAGACACTGATCTAATTTAAAGGCCAAGCGCATCAAATAGCAGTTCAGAACCGTTAAAATGATGGAGATTTGTTGTAAGTATGGGCATGGTGAGGATTATGGGAGATAAGACTTAAATTAGTGTATAATCCAGAGAGAATGCAGTCTTGAAGCACTCAGTCACATCGCAATGTAATGAAACGCTCAGCTCATTGTGGGATGGTTGTGGCACTCTGCCATCCTGGCACCGCGGCTCAGATGTTATTCAGAATAGTGAAGCGGCCCCTCTCCGGCAGTTGTGTTTCATGTGACCTGATTATGGCTGTAACAATTTCACAGCACCAGCGTCCTTAATTGCAGTTCTGGTGATTCTAAAAATTCTTTCACACAGCTGCACAGAAATAGCCTTGTTAATACTGCCATCATAAAACCAGATTAATTAGTCAGACTAGAATCTGTACAAGGAGCGGCACATGCAGCTAGTTGTAATTTCTTCATTATACTCAGTCGGTTGATGTATAAATATGAAAATTTAATGAAATGAAATGAAAATAAGTGAAAAATAATTCTTATATTCTGACGGTGCTCAAGTAACTTTTCTTATTATTATCAATGTTGAAAACAGTTGTGCTGCTTAATATTTTTGTGGAAACTGATAAATTTTTTCAATTTTTCGGGATGAATTGAAGGTTCAAAAGCATTTATTTGAAACAGAAAACTTTTGTAACATTATAAATGTATTTACTATTACTTCTGATCAATTTAATGTCCTTGTTGAATAAAAGTATACATTTCTTTTAAGTTTAAGCTAGTTACGTTTTAATATATTTCTACTGCAATATAAATTTCAACATTTAATATTGGCATATTGCTGGACCTATGGAGTTCATATTATTATTAATATTTTCATTTTTGATTCTAAGTTCATTTTTTCTGTACTTTTTATACAGGAAACAGTTTTAGTTGTGTGATGCAAGCACTTGATGCCCACTGTAAAACCTGTTGAGCACCACTGGTTTATTCTTGCTTTTCCTGTTGATTGAATAATATTACAAGTGTTGTAAGCTTTTTTTTAAAATGTTGCTACTACCTGACAAATATCCCTGAAATAAGTGTGCTGAGAGATCACACCTGTCTCTGGGACACCTCTGTAAACAGCAAGAAAAGTGTCATGGGTTCAGTGAAACTCTCTCTGCCTGTCAGTCACTGTGTGGATGTTTGGGTCTGCTGACATCAGTTTGCCTGACATGTCTTTGAAGGGTGGGCTTTTATCAGGAAGAGAACATTTAACATTTTTTTTTTAGGTTTAATTTGTATTTATGGTCTGATTCTGACATTTTTGTCTTAACCCATAGTCTTTTGAGTTCCATGGTAGAAATAAAGTTATACATGCTTGAAACAATAGGAGGTATGGTAAATAATGCAGAATTTTTTGGAGGGGGAGAACTATTCCTTTAACAACCCAAATTCATGATGTTCACGCATGTGCACACACACACACACACACACACACACACACACACACACACACAAACTGTATCTATTCATCGTTCTATCATACACACACATGCACTCACACACACACACACACGCACACACACACACACACACACACACACACACACACACACACACACACACACACACACACACACACACACACACACTGGTAAAACCCTATTAACAATCCGGACACACCAACGCATCAATGCGACAGGATTAGGATGCAGAGGCTGACTCAGGAAGTCATGATGGGAATGCAGAGACAATAACCATCATGATGAGAATACAGAGGACACTGAGCACCTCTCTAGTACAGAACTGTGCCTCCTCTCCAGCAGCTCCCCAAAGGACACGAGATACAAGAATTCTGGAAATATCTGAACTGATAAGAATATCATTGCCATATAGCTGAGATTTCTTATAAAGAGACAGTGATGCAAACTAAATTTTTACTTTTTCTGAAAATAGCAAAAAATCGAATCGTGAGTCTGATAGCACAGAAAAGAAATTTCACATTTATCTTCAACAAATTGCATGATTTGAGATAACATTCATATAGCACAAATGGTGGAGGAAGTGTTATGATCTTAAGTGTAATACTTAAGGCTTTGTTTAAATTAATAAATAAGTATAAGCTGTAGTAATGGTGATGCTTGCCTTACAAAACTGTTCAGAGTGAGAAGGGGAGTGTAATTTTCAAAGATCACATAAGCATTAAATATGCATTTATATTTTTGTATTTATATAATTGATATAGTATTAAATCTATTACATAAATACACATTTATTTTTTTTTAATTCAGAATTTTTTTAAAATACCTTTTAAAAAATGAATGTAAAACTCTATAGAATTCTTCTGAAGAAAAAAAAAATCTTGAGTTATATCAACAGTAATATTAAGAAATGTTTCTTGAACACCTAATCAGCATATTAGAATGATTTCTGAAGGATCATGTGACACTGAAGACTGGAGTAATGTTTTTTGTATTGCTTCACATTTTTCATATAAAAGTGGAAGCTCATCTGATGGGATAAGAACAGAACATACCATAAGAATTGTCATGAACATTCCACTCTTATTGGTCACATCATTCTTCTTTCAGTTGAGAGGGTGGTCCTGTTCATTTCCTCTCAGCGGCTGCTGCTCTGCACCACTGCACCCTCCTTACATTATCTCTCTTTTCATGATCATCTGTGAGGCCAAGCATCCGCCAGTGAATTCCAAAAGTATTTGTTTATCGGCCAGGTCCCTCCTTTGAGAGTTTAGGCAAAATATTTTTTATCCTCACATGTTTCTTATGGCGGCAACTCAAGGGAAATATCTTCTAGACACGTTGCATCCAAGAATACTGGATATACATATACCTTTGAGTAGTAAAAGATTTATGAGGATGGGATGACACATCTTAAAGACAGTGTTGCAACTGGCACTGTACAGTCTCTCTCAGAGTCTTTCTCTCTTTGTGTGTGCACTGGGCAGATCGATCAATCGTTCGTTCATTCATTCATTCAGGATTCTGGCAGTTTTATGGTTTATCATGTTTTTTGGTTTGTTTTGTTTTGTTTTTCTGACTATAGGCATTTATATAAATTACAATGCATGGAACAGTTGCAGAACCACTGTATTTAAATCACTATCCAAACAAAGATGCCACATGTAGCATGACCAGTTTCACAATTTAAAGCAAAAACAGAATGGTCTGACCTTATCTTTGTGAAATTATGCTAAATAAAACATCTGCATGAAACAAAAACAGCAGATAGGCTAAATGAAAATGCAAATTCACTCTCTGACAGCAGGTGGCAAACCGTTTCCTAGGTTACCGCTGTAAACAAAGCGGTGGGGTGCTTAAAAACATTAATATACTTATATTACTTTAATATGAATTATACGAAGATAAGATGAAAAGAAAATAAATAAATGTTGTTTCGTTTTGCTCAAATAGCGTCAATTTTTCAGGCCAGACCAACCACTGCACATGCGCAGTCCTAAGTGCACACAAAGAGTATAGAAGCCACATCTCAGAAATCTGACTGTTACTATAGCAACTGGGACTTCTAACGGAAGCTGCAGTGACACAACAACATTACCAATTAGTGATTGGCTCTTTTACTTAGAAGGCGGGGCTTCCTTCAATAGAGCGGCCATAATAAGCGTTGCATTTTTCCCCATTCAAAACTATATGAATGACACGTCTTGGGTCTTTGATAATCCTCACTATTCTTTTATCAATATTCTTTAGTTTTTATCTTGCCATTATTCTGGCATTACATAGCTGAGACAGAACTGGAAGCAGCTAGCTTAACGCTAATCAGATCACATAAATCAATGGAAAAATGTATAGAAATGATGATTCTGTCTAAAAAATATTAAGTAAACATCAATATATCAATATTTGCACTGTAAGCCCTAATGGACGCTAAGCAATGTCAACACAAATAAACGGCAGCAGATGCGACTGAATAAAAGGCTAGAATCACCTTTGCTGAGGACCATGTTGTGTGGAGAGAGGAGAACTGGTCCAAAGTTCACTTTAGTGATGAGAGCAAGTTTAATTTATTTGGGTCGGATGGGAAATATTTTGTTTGCCATCAAACTGGGTAAAGACTGAAGCCAGAGTGAGTAAAGTCAGTGAGAGGTGGATGGGGGATGTTTTCTGCAGAACCTCCTTCAGCAACATATGGTTCCCTGCAAGCATCTCCCAATCAGCCATAAATTTTTTATGTAAGACAATGCCCCCATCACACTGCAGAACAGATAAAGCAGTTCCTTGAAGCTAAGAACACTAAAATAATGAAATGGTCGGCCCAGAGTCCGGATTTAAACCCAACTGAAAATCTCTGGAAAATCCTTGGCGACAAAGTTATGACTAGGAAACCCACTACAGTCACTGAACTATGGAAGAGACTGGAAGAAGAGATGACCAAGATCACACCAGCGTGTGTGTCCTGTGGCCGCAGATGTGCTGAAGTCATTCAAAGCAGGGGCCTCTACAATTCCTACTCATTTCTGACAGCTGAAACCCTCCAAAATTTTAGTTGTAATCATCTTTTGTGCTACAGTGGTTACTGTTTTCTAATTTTTGGCAAATATGTTAGTAGAACAGTGGTATACCCACAGCTAATATTCTTTCAAAAATTTGCGTGATGAAGATTAACAATATTTCAGGAAAAAAAATCAAGTATTTATAGATTGTTCTCTAATTTTGATCTCCAGTGTGTATTACAAATTATGTTAACTATTTTTTATTCAATTACCTAACTCTCTTGACATGCCACCTACGCATTTTTTAATTTAAGCCTCACATTAGATAGCAAAATCATTATTCAGAAAATTAAAACGTGTTCATCACAGAAGTGTTTTCAAGACATTGTCTGTGTGCATTTCTTAATAATAGATTAATAGATTTAGACAAAAAAATTTAACATCATGTTAATGACCCTAGATTTTTGTTCCTTTTAATGCTATAACCCTAAGTGAGATTGTGTCAGATAGTGTAATCTTTGTTTGATTTATAATAATTAAATAATCTTATAGATACATCTAAAAAAATATTGCTCCCTTAAACCTATTTCATGTGTAATCTATACTTTAATTTATGAAAAGTAGTTTGAGAAGTATATCATTAGAATACTGATGCATTGCACAGGTAATGTTTTTTTTTATTATTATTTTTTTTTTTTTTCATGCAAAGTCTGTTTTAAAATCCCACAGCTGTGATCAGAGAAAATGCTTGTCAGAATGATGCTGGACTCGTATGTGTCAATGTCTCTTGCATTATTGTTAATGGCAATGACTGACTCAATATCCTGAGTTTTAGATTCAGAAGTGTAACAGAAAGAAAATGGAACTGCACACTGTAACATCTATGATGAGGCATCATTCATTTTTAATATATTTCAGCTTTTGAAATAATCTCTGTGGCCCTAACAATATGATGTCTTTTTGCTTTTTGTTTTGTTTGACTTGAAAAAATATCAGTCCCCCTCAGTAGAAATCGCAGTCCGGAGGCACCTTGATCCGGCCAAAAGGGCACTTTAGCGTAGGCGATTAAAGGGGCAGGGGCTTTTTTACAAGTCGTTTTTAGGAAGGGTGATCCTTTTTCCAACTCAGTGATTCGGTTGTTGTTGTTGTTGTTGTTGTTTTGTTTTGTTTTTCCTTTTTTCTGACATGTTGGTGTTATATCTTTCACTTGGATGTTACAAGTTGCAGTAAATACAGCTGGATAAAGCAAAAACTCTATCTTCATTTCAGGCTGCACAGCAACAAAATGTGATTATTTTAAAGGGGGTGATTCTTTTCTATACCCACAGGGTATTATTGTGATTAGGCTAATAAAGTTTATGGGGAAACTGTAAGCTTATTTCACATTTTATGCTGATTGTACTGCATTTGTATTTGTGCTAAATCGATAAGTAAATACTTGGGTCGATGGATTTTGAAATGCATTCAGAACATGTGGCAATATAGCCATAAATGCTGGAATGGCGTTAAGAAGAAAATAAATAAATAAGAGCATGTTGCCATCCAGACTATAGACTATAGATTTAGTATAAGTCTCAATGGACAGCATTTGTGTTATGCTGATTCCCTAAAATAAAAAAAAATAAAAATAGTAGTAATAATAATAATAATAAGCTTCTTAAGTTTATTAATAAGCTTCACATTTAAATATCTCCCTTTCACTTCCATTGTAGGTGCCTGTAACCTTGATTATTTTGAAGTGTGGCAAGTCAATAATACAGTATAAAAATTGTAATAATATTTGTGAGTTTAACTTGTATTAAACCAAGAAAAAAACTACAAATAAACTACAATAAACTATCCCAGTCCTGTCCGGATCAGTATATGAAAAATCACAGACGTCCTTTTAATAGCTGTTACTCAAACAGTGTTTGAAAAATGAATCCTATTCAAAATAGGGCTAATGAAGCCATTTAAATTCTCCAGAAATCTGTGGAGCTTTCTGCTGAATTCTGCAGACTTAAAGCTTATTGGATTCTCATTTGTTCTAACAACTTTCTGGAGAATAGAAGTGTCAAGTATAATCTATGCCTTTGAGCTGTCATAAGCTAACAATGTTTGAGGATTGAAGATAATACCAACACTCTATCCAAACAATTTCCCATATAAAACTGACCTGTTGAGTGACTCAATCACTCACAGAGCTGTGTGATGGAGGAACGTGGGAATGTGCTGATCACAGGGGTCAAAGGTCAAATAAAAAGAAAGATTGTGATTCCTATACCATCTTTCTCCACCCCCTCACTTTTTCCCTACAGAAGGAGTCAAACATGCAACATGAACTATTGTACTGAGAAAGGACCTAAAATCAAGCAAAGCTCCTCCACTGCTGACCTTCCAGCCAGTACAGCAAAAAACTGAACACAACTGGAACAAAATGAAGCGACCATAAAGTTTACCCTTACAAAAAGAATGGAGACCTTTAATTTGACCTCTGAAGCGGTTCGTTTTGGAGAACAGCAGACAAACCCATTAGCTTTAGATAGTAAAGCCAGCCACAAGTTGAAAGTGCACAATGATTACAGTGGATGTTTTCAGCTTCAAGTTTATATAACCAGAGGGTGTCGTGTTTCTTAAAAACTCACATAGGTGTAATACTGAACCCACACACAAACATCACACTCAATTTCAGATGTTGAGATCACTCTAAAACCACCTCTAATGGAATTTATGAGCATGTTGGCAAAAGTGAAGCAATATGCTGATTTGCTGGATTAAACAAAGCTTCCCATAATGCCTTAATCTGTCTTGAAATTTAATAATGTCAACACTGCACTGTGAATTTGCTCGTGATTACAAGCTGCTGGTGGTGCAATTTGAATTTCTATCGAGTGCATCCTCCTTTCACAGCCATTTGCATTTTGATTTCCATGCCAACAGATCAGCTCTCCTGATGAAAGCAAAATAATTCGCCTGGATCCAAAAACAGAGACAGAGGGAGAGTCAGGAGAGTCTATTAAGAGGAGCTGGAATGAGATGGACTTTGACTTTCTTGCATTGTAATGTTCCCTTGAGTCCTGTAACACAATATGTCTAATGCAGTTGTTGACAAATAGTGAGAAATGATTGTAGAAGAGTGTCATTTTAATATGGCTGCAAAAGCACATGTCTGATTCGGTTTTAGCACAGTAAACTAAGATGGACTGCAATATCATTACTCATTTTATTCACCTGATGCTTTGATTCACAATAACATACACTAAACCTATTGGCTATGTTCACACTGTGCATAAATCAAATTTATTTTTAAAATACAATCTTTAGAATTGTCATCACAGGACATTTAAGACTTTATTAGTTTATGAGAGATGTTTCATAGAATAATTGAAAGTCGCTGTCGGTGTGGAAAGAGAGGATGAAAAACTGAAAATTTTTCCTCTGCTTACATCTATTGTGAAGACTTGGATTAAGGAGTGTATTCTGACACAGACAATAAAATTTCACATTTTGTGTTAATTTGCAAATGTGTCACATCTTGATTCAGCAAAACTACCTGAAATCTGATCAAACAAACAGCCCCCACCACCCCCCCAAAAAAACAATCAGATTTTAATCGTATATCAAACCACACATGGATTTTTGGATTGGCAACCATCAGATTTCAGAATCAGGTCTTTTTTTGTTTGTTTGTATGCTGTTCAGACTACAAAATACTAAATGGATGTGAGTCCAGTACATCTAAAAAAAATATTTTTAGCGCATAGAGCTCCCCAATACTTGTTGGACGCACAACCTTCCTTCTGCAGACCATTCCCAGAGCCACGCCCTGATCCATCCACTGAGTGCCTGCCTTGGCTTCACTGGACTCAGTAGACGTCAATCATCGAGCCCGACAACTCCTCAGCATCTGAGGCCACTAATGACATACTGTCATCCAGGGGATCATCCTTGCTTCCACCGAACGAGACCAAGTCACTCACAGAAGCAGAGGGACACTGGTCAGGGTGGGAAAAGAGGATGGGAGAAGTCTCTCTGTGGGGAGAGAGCAAGGTACCCGGGGTCTGAGCCGGCATGAGCTCGCTCATATCTGAGCACTGAGGTCCTCTGCCCCGCTGTTTTTTCCTCACAGATTCCTGGGGCTGAAGGTGGCTTGCGAAAGCGGTGAATCAGCTGAGCAGAGAGGTCTCAATCCACCTAGCTGTGGCCTAATGGTTTGAGAATTGGACTTGTAACCAGAAGGTTGCAGGTTCGAGTCTCGGGGCTGGCAGGAGTTGTAGGTGGGAGGGAGTGAATGAACAGCGCTCTCTTCCACCCTCGATACCCAAGTGCGCTTGAGCAAGGCACTGAACCCCCAGTTGATCCCCGGGCACTGGATACAGCTGCCCACTGCTCCGGGTGTGTGTTCATGGTGTGTTCACTTCTCACTGCTGTGTGTGTGCACTTGGATGGGTTAAATGCAGAGCACCAATTCTGAGTATGGGTTACCATACTTGGCAAATGTCACGACTTTCACTGCGAGGCTTGTCAACAGCAAAGGCTTCGAGTCTTGTAAAACGAAGTCCTTGGTCTGGCAGACTTCGTGGTCATAGGCTTGTGCAGCTCCGCTGACTCGCCATTGGGTCGTTTTCATTTTCACTGCACGAACCAATGGCCATGCAGTTATACTGCGTTATTAAAAAAGACTTCAGTATCAGAGAGAAAAGGACGTTTTCCCAAAGTGTCTAATGACGCAGTACGAGTATAGTACAGAAAGGAAACCCACTGACTTAAATTGTATGGACAAAAAAAAAAAAAAAAAACGTACACTTTTCAAAGTAAAGTCATACAGGTTTGGTACAATGCAAGGATGAGTAAATAATGAAAGAGTTTTCATTTTTGGGTAAACTTTTCCTTTAAGTTGCTGGATGCATTTTTGAGTGATCACCCAAAAATGACCGCATGAATCTTTGTAAAGCTAAAATTTAAAGTTTTTAGTTGTTTTCTTCTGTACAAAATACAAATGGAAAAAGAATAGTAAAGACTTTGGCAACTTTAGGTACCCACAGACAATGGGTCAAGTGTCTTTCAAGGGCACAGTGGTGTTGTGATGGTTCAGGGATCAGCCCTTCTGGGGTTTGAAAATACACCTTTTCTGTTGCCAGCCCAGATCATTGAACACTAGACTACACCACCCAAAGTTGCTCATTACAGGTTCAGGTTAGCCTTCTGAAAGTGTCAGATCCTTTTTCAAAGTTATGCTGTATTAAAAAAAAAAATCCTATTTTAACAGCAGGAAAATTCAGTTTATTCATATGCAGATCATTCCAAAACTAAAACATTTACAATACAATAGTTGATGATTATTCACTTACTTCTCTGGAACTTTTTACAGGACATGTGTCAACAGTTAAAAAATAATGGCCATCTTGCTTTTGGCCATCAAAGTCTTGAAGTTCCTCTGCATTTCACAAAAACTTTGCAAACTCATACCAAAAGAAACCACAATGTGTGAAAGAACACAAGTGACAGAACAGTGGAAATGCTGATGCCTTTCGCCTCATGGACCCATGTTGAACCCCAAACAGAAGACGGGTCTGCAAATCGCAAGTCATTATGACAGATGCTCAAGCCCCTGGCTTGCAGAAAGCTTGCTCCTCCTACTTTGAAGTCATGGTGCTTTTGATCTTCTGGTTTTCTGACTACAGAGGAAGAGGAGGGTTGAAAAAGTGAAGTCTCATTGTGGTTTTCACACCTGTGTCAACAGCTTTGAGTAAGTGTGTGTGGGTTAGTATATGTACGGTACATGGTATGACAAAAATCATGATTTTTGTTACTCTTTTAAACCCCTCTGCTGTGATATTTTTCACCTGCTGTCAGCATGACGGTGAATTGAGGCCATGTGGTCTTTTCCGGAGCAACCCACCCAGTGCACGTTCAGGCCTGTGTCAGTATTGGTAAAGGGCCTGTTTACCTGCTGGTTTGGTACTGTAATAAGGAATATGCCTTTCCCCATGTGCAAGACTGGTTTGTGTTCTGGGCCAGTGGGGTCAGTGCCCTGAGGACACAAAGTGACAAGGGCCTCAACAGCCTAAGGCTACTTGACCCTGGACTGCCAAAAGAAACTGAATACCAGGGCTCTCTACACTTACAGTGCAAGCTGACAACTATTTACCCAGGCCAATATAGCCACATGCAACATGAACTGATCACTAGGGTTAATAAATGCATGCTGACTATTAGGGCCCCCAGATACTGCTTTTAGTGTATTGAACTCTTGTAAAATATCATATAAAAATGTAATTCTTCACATTTAGCCAAATCACTCGTACAGCAAAAAAAAAAAAAAAAAAAAAAAAAAAAAAAAAAAAAACATATTTTGTAAAATTTATGGCTCTGGCTTCTGGTCTCATCTGCATCCAGCTATTTATTGCTGTACAAAACAGCTCATTTTGCTGCTTGATATTGAAAAATTGTGTGTCTTATATGCATTATCTTAATTATGAACACAGGTTTTTTTACAGTTTCCTACACATTGATATTATTCTCGTTATTTCCCTTTAGTGGCTAATGAACCAGAAGTCTCGCCCATAGGCTTACTTCCACGTTGAAGAATAAGGTGTATAGATGTCTAAATATATTAACATAAATATTTTTGATAAGTTTACTTACTGTATGTTTACTAATATATTTCTTGACCAAGTTTTCAGTGTAAAAATATTCATATTGTACAGCATATTTAAAAAATGAATAAATAAATAACATTTTGCATGCACCCAAAATGTAGTTTAAGACTGGAAAAGTATTAAGTCACCCCTTTAAGTAAATTTTGGATAACACTTTAGATTAGAGAACACTATTCACTATTAACTAGTTGCTTATTAGAATGCATATTACTGTCACATTGGCTGTTTATTAGTACTTATAAAGCACATATTAATACCTTAATCTGCATGACTATATTTTAGATCCCTTCATCTTACCCCATACCTAAATATAACTACTACAAACAAATATCTTACTTAGTATAAATAAGCAGCAATTTAGGAGTTTATTAAGGGAAGACTCTTATTTAATAGTAAATATGTGTTCCCTAATGTAAAGTGTTACCAAATTTTGTAACATATTTTATTTTAAATCTAAAATTATTGTTTTGTTTAACTGTGCTGACAACAATATATTTAGCTTATATTCTAAATATAAATCATTGCGAAGCTGCATAACAATCAATATAATGAAATTTACTCCATCCCACATGTGCACTTTTTGGGAAATAATCTATACTCTTCAAAGACCTCCTGGCCAGCATAATGACATTTTGGTTCTCTGACATGGGCATATTGCATTATCGCAATTAAGCCATCCCCTGATTACTTGAAGTAAAGCTGAGGAAATATTCCAGATTCCATTCTTTATCTCTTCAGTTTACCCCTGACTTTTGCAGATCATTAGCAAACAGATTTTTTTTTTTATCCTCACTGTCAAGGCAGGGCTACTCCTAAGTGGCCCAAGCTTGACATTGTCACATGTCTTGAGCTTTATTGTTTCTGTCTGATAAAGCAGACCAGCCTTAACAGTGTTAGCTCAGACATTGTCAGTCTGAGTTTCAACCTCGCTCGCTCTCGCTGAGGCAGGACTGCCACAGAAACTGCCATATGGTTGCCTAAGCAACAGCTTCAAATGAGATTCTATTATTAATGACTTGAGAAGAAATTCTCTCACACTATTTACACTCAACCCCAGCCCCTACGATCAAAATGTCACCCAGGATTTTTCTCTAGTCAAAACCCCATGGATTTCTGAGTCAATACAGGAAATCAAAAGTGAGACACATTCTGTAGTTATAGATTGTTTATGTAGGATTGCTATTTCTTTGACTGTTATAAGCAGCCAGTCACTTAAGGTTTGTCAGTAAAATGGTCACTGTTGTGATTGACTAATGCAATTGTATTGGAATTGGAAAATGTATCAACACCCAAACTATGCATGCACGTAAGTGTTTTAAAAATATTATCCATATAAAACTGTCATTTACAGACAAAGCAACCCAATATAGTTGGCAGCTTCAGCATTCAACAAAAGTTTCTTTATGAACTGTGTCTAATATGTAAAATAATCCGCAATTAAATGCTCCAAACAAACATTTAATCTCCTGACACAATTCGGGATGCCACTACAAATAACCAATCTGCTTTTTCCTGTAGCTGTGGTCCTTCTGAAGGCTGTACAGAGAGAAACATGCTGTTCAAACTAGCCACATTGAAGCGTACATTACTTTAATCTTCCATTTTTCCTGTTGTCAGCAGTAGATCAAGCACTGTTGGATTTCATCACAAATTAAACAGGCATCCGCATACTACATCAAGTAAAGAGAGCATCTGAGATTATAGTGGTTTGTATTTGCTTCTGACGCAACACTTGCATTCCGTGTAGACAGGTGTCAGCTGACTGAATGCCAGTGGACGGGGCGTATTGTGAGATGATGTAAAATGATTCGTCAGTGTCTTTTGATGTTGATTGTTTTAGAGCCAGTCATATGCAAATGTATTTGCCAATGTGACCTCACAAATCCCACAATATCAAAACAAGCCATATTTGGAGCTCGTTTATATATATATATATATATATATATATATATATATATATATATATATATATATATATATATAAAATGCTCTTTTTGTACTGAGGATGTTTTAAGCTATAAAACTTGCAGGATGTATCAATGGTTCAAAAACCTCATGTATGTCAAAGGATCGAGGAAAATATGATCATGATATCTCATGTCATGAGAAGCCTGCATCATCCAGAATGCATAGCAAAGAGCTCAGTGAAAAAGAGTTGAGATAAATATTGATTATACTTATATTTCATTCAATACTGAGAACTTTCAGCATAATTTAAAAATGACTGGGTTTCAACATGGAAAATATTTGATATTACACCAGCCAACAAATAGGGGTCTTCTCTAGCAAAACATTCAGTAATTTTAAGAAAAATAGTTCATGGCCTATCGTGTGATGTATGCAGGATGGGAAGGTCACATGTGATGTAGGCAGCTATAACCACTCCATTGTTTCCAAGAGGAACGTGCAAAAATTACACATCAAGCACCCTTCACACTGTAAAACAATCCAAAACAACTGAGATGGAAGAGAAGAAGAGAAGAAGACCTTACCTATTTGAAACCAAGTACACAGACAAAGAATGTAGACAGACAGAGGAGGCTGCCATGGCCTCACAAGAAGGATACACATGAACAGACCATTTCTAACAATAAACTGACACAAATACTAATTGTGTAATACAATACATGCATTACAGAAGTGAACCAAGCCGAGCATTTGTATTTAAAAAGTATTTATTTATTTATTTATTTATTTATTTAGTTATTTGTTTATATTTATATTTATTTATTTATTTGTTTATTTATTTATTGAAATTGACTGATCATTTGCTAGAGAAGACCCTTATTTGTCAGTTGGGGTTGTGTGGATTACTTTTAAGCTACCTAAATATGCATTTTGGGCCGTCTAAAAGGTCTACATTGAGCCTCGTTCAATTGCATTAGATGGAGAAAAATACTTTTGTGGATTTAAGGCATGACGTAAGGAATACTGCTTTTTATTATTCACAAATTATGAATCACTGTCTGAACATGGGTAAGATTTTGGTATGGAGATAAAGGTTTTATTCATGATTTTATGATTTTATTATAAATGTAGTGCGCACTTCTAATAAACAGAATGTTGTTGTCTGTTGGGGTGGATGCTAGAATAGTTATTGTTATAGTTATCTTTGAAGTTATCATTCTTGGTGCGAACGGGCCTTTAGTGTGTCAACCCTAACTTAGCTCCTTACATTTTTTTAAATACCCACCATCTATCCTCATGTGCTTTTCTCTTTTTTTCTTTCACCTTCATTTTCCACACTCTCTCCAACATCTGAGCCCCTGCTCGGCTGTAATGGAACATTTACCCTAAAAGCTTGTCTGAAACGGTCATATCTCCTCTGTGTGTCTATCATCCTGTGGCTGCTTAAACTCCAGCACCCCCTCTTTCTCCCCCTCTTATCTCTATGAACTGTAATAAGGGTGCTGTTCTGTGTGAGTGAACATTTCATCTCCAAGAAAATCAGTCTCTGAATAAGCAGGACATTTCTTGGCTGTTCCCAGCAGGTGAGCTCTGTGGCGACAGGTGAAATTCAACATGCGGAGATACTCACGAATCTGATGATGAAACACACTCATGCATATCCTAGCATGCTGGCTGTGGGCCCAGAGTGCTCCTGTTTGCCATGAAAAGGCATGTTGCAGTCTGCTATGTGTGAAGAAAAGCATATTTTAAGCATATTTTGAATTGAATATACAATCTTAAAGATTCAAACTGCAGGACGACACTGATACTGATGCTGGTGGCATAGCAAATAGGGTATCTGTTCTTCAACCACACTCCCTCTAGGTTTGAGATTGAGAACATCTAGTTTGACCCACAGCAGTTATCCCAAAAATAACTCCAAGGGTGTTGGAGATTGTATGACCCCTAGTTTTGAAAATTCTGTTCTTCTCTGTGTTTAATTCTGGGTATGAATATACAGCAGGAATTTTAAAGCGTGTATAAAAAACTTCTGATTCTTGAGAAGTGGGACAAAACAGGGTGCAAAATTGAACAAATAAAACCTTGTAAACAGACAAATGAAACTACATTTATGTATCTTATATGTACTACGCTACTGAGCTATGCTTTGATTCAACCTCCCAACTTTTCTCTTTTTTATCAAAATGTGCTTTTTTACCTTGGACTGTGTAATATAATTTTGCTTTATCTTTAACAGCAATCAAGATGTTTTTAACATTTCAAAACACATTCTCATTGCTAGCAGACAGATTACAATTAACTTAGGTTCCATTAGCATCTAGCATCAACAGAAAAAAAATGGCTACTACATGAACTCTATTCGTTTTGTGAAAGAAATTTGTCAACACCATCAGATGTCACCACCATGAGATTTTGTGTTCCAATGATATATCAAAAGACTTAAATGTGACTCTTGAATAAAAGCTTCATAAACAATAACATACTCACTGTTTGTTGTGTTTGTTTTATTTCAGTAATTGATTGATTCAATATATTTGATGGTTAAAATTACTACAAATTCTGGTTTTCGTCACCACCGTCAGATGTGTCAACTCCAATAGTGTCAGTTGAATATTTTGATAATATTTCATTTTGATATTTTATATTTATTTGTTGAATTGTTGGTCAGATGCAGAAGTTGTTTTTTACCATCTAAATATATTTCCTCAATATGCGCTACATACACAATAAATATCAAACTCATATTTGAAATATATCTTAGCCAGAATTTTTTATTTGTTTGTTTATATGGGTCCATCATAAAGTCCCTACCATAATTTATGGCGCACTAGGAGCATGTTTGAATTATTCAACATGTCTTAATGTAGATGTGCTCTTCAATTCTGAACACTGGCACAGAGCTGCGAAACCATGGGGAGTGTGTACGTAAAGAAAAACTGTCTAGACCTGTTTTGTCTGCATGCTTGTTTGTTTAGATTTTATTTTGCTCTTGTTTTCCTTTCTCTCACACAAACTGCAGCTGTTTTGCATGTAGATCCCATTAGACTCATCGCACCTGTGCTTTAGGGCTTCAGATGGACACCCACTCAAGCACGTCTCATGAAAATTTCATATGCAACAAGAACAAGGAGCGATGGCGGGAAACGAGATGGAAAGAGGGAGGGAAAGAGACTGTTCGACGAAACCGGTTACCATGGTGAGACTGTCAATGTCGATATCCAACTTGTCATCTTTTAGACCCTAATTGGGTACCCCAAGTGTTTTTCTCTTTATCTTTCTAGCCAAACCCCCTCTTCCTTCCACCCACTTATTTGTGTGGATAACATGCAAAAGTTTTTGCGAAGAATGACTCAACCTCAATGGTTGTTGAATCACCAGAGTTTTTCCCTCGAAATGAAGTCACCACACACTAACATTTCTTTCTCACATTCAGGCGCTGTCACCAAATCAACAAATCATTTCTAACAAGGAGTCTTTTCCTTGGCCAAGAAAACTACCTCCTTTAAATCTCAAGTGACTTCAAAAGCAGTTAAATGGTAAAGGATGGAGAACACGCTGCCCAAAGATGGCATCTCTGTCTTTATAATGAGATTTTCAGCTGATGCCAATCTGCAGACAGACTGTCTGTGAAAGTTTAGGGGAAAGAGGCAGACGTTTGGGTGACAATGGCACCAACTCTAGTGCCCCAATACACCAAAGCAATCTCAGGCCTAATCCACGGCAGATAATTGGAATGAGACGCAATGATTAAGAAGGTTTCTGTCTGTCACTCTTCCTTTTATTGTGCCTCTCCCTCTATCAATATCTTTCCTTTTTTCTTGTATTCTCTCCAAATAGTCACCTCACACTTCAATTTGGTTTTAATTCAGGGAGTCACAATCTTACTACACCTCAATTTTTTCAGTTGGGGCAAATTATTTTTATATATGCTACCATTCAAATGTTTGGGGTCAGTTTATTCTTTTGCATTAAAATTAAAATGCATTAAATTGCAGCATTAAAATGGTCGAACACTGTTAGTTAAGACAGAATTTATCAAATAATACTAAAAAAAATATATATATATTTTTTGAGCAGCAAATCAGCATATTACAATGATTATGAAGGATCATGTGACACTGAAGACTGGAGTAATGATGCTGAAAGTTCAGTTTTACCATCACACAAATAAATAGGAGACTCTGGAAGCCTGTTTCCATCACTGAATTGCAATAATTAAATCTAATTGTGAATTTTTCTCACTATATATATATATATATATATATATATATATATATATATATATATATATATATATATATATATATATATATATATATATATATATATATATAATTCTGACTTTTTCACAATTCAGACTTGCGAGATAATAATAATATAAATAGTATAGAAAAAAAGTGAGAATTGCCAAATAAATTCTAACTTTCTTTCTTGCAGTTCCGAGTTTAAATCTCACAATCTGAGTTTATATTGTGCAGTTATGACTTTTACTTACAGAATTGTGAGATAAAAAAAAAAAATCACAGTTACCTTTTTTAAAAGTTTTTTATACTGTGGCATAAACAAGCATCCAAAGAAAACATTTATTTTAAAATGTAATAATATTTTATGATTTGTACTATATATTTGTTTAAATACAATCAGACTCTGTGACCATAAGAGACTTTTAAATGGTATGTATAAATGATAATATAATATTCATCAACTATATTACATTTTATTTTTAATTTCCTTTTTAAGGGCTTTTATTATGAAAATGGCAGAATATTTGGTTATTTTTAATGTAAAATAAAGCTTATGCATCCTTTCTATTATTAATAAACAAAGCTCGTCGATGGTAGAAATGCTGCTCCAAATGTGCCCTCTCCACTGCTTTCACAGTGTTATGCAGTGCATGGCAATTATCTGTATTTTAATTATTTATTGATTTTTTTCTGTAGGTACTTTTCAGTAAGAAGATTGCATTAATATTCCCTTTTTTGAGGATCAATCCAGAAATATTTCAGAAATCATCATGATGCATTGGTGAATCAATTTTTCCCTACCCCTACAACCCAGCCTCTGCTCTGGCTAGATGACATCATCATCCACCATCCCACCACACATCCAGACAGCCCACCAGTCTTCACATGGGAACATCTGTCCTATCATCTCTGCGTTTATTAACTCTGACAATATGTCATATTTGGCGGCCACCTATAGCTCAGCCCAATGTGTGGACACACAGAGCTGCGGCACACATGAATAATATGGGCCATCATTCTTCAGTTTCCATCTGTTCGACACACTCACTGTCTCTATAACATCCCCGCGTTCTCATCTCATACAGATTTTCTCCCAACTCTGATTTATGCTCTTTTTCAAATTAGCTCAACTTCGCTCAGCAGTGTTGGTACATATTATAAAATATAATGTCCCTGTCCTAAAAGCCATCAGGCACTGGGGTGGAGAGAGACGAGAAGGAAAATATGAGACATCTACAAAACAGTCCCTGACAAAACAACAGCCGAGGAGCCAGATGTCATAGCGTTAGACGCTGAGTTCATACTGAGTTCATACTAATTAAACCCTAGGCGAGAACAGAGAGAGTGAGTTTAAAGGGAAAGAGCTAATTTGGAATGGGAAGTAAAGACTTGAAGGGAAGGGTGGAGAGAGCTAAGTTATAAGAAATTAAGTTTGATATGAGAAGAGAAAGGAAAAGCTGAGGAGGAGGGGAAAAGAAGGACGAATAGAACTGAAAAATTAATCATATAAAAAATCATTTGTTTTCTTTTATCACATATTTTAAATAATTTTGCTACTTGGTTTTGAGCAGACATTGCTATGTTTGTTGTATATTAAATAAATAAGTAAATAAAGAAATATTTCAAGCGTTTTTTGTTGTTGTTGTTGTTGTTTGTTTTGTTTTTCTAATAAAAATTTAAACATTTTCCAAGTACATGGGTTTGTTCTCAATCCACACACTACCAGTCAAAATACTGGAATAATTAAGATTAATTTGTAAAGATGCCATAGAATGCAAAAATCACTTTTATAAGGTGTTTGAACACAGTTGTGTGGTCGCAGTGTGTGAAAACAACCAGTCTTTAATGGTAAAAATCCACCCACTCATTGTTTTATAATCCAAATAAATCATAAACAGTCTCTCCACACTAGCAGTTCCAGATCTCTCACTACTATGATGTTATAGTCGGGGAAACTCCTGTCCATTTGTGACGCTCTCTGCCCTATTAGCATCTACACAGCCCTGAGTGAAAAGCAGCAGTCCACTGTTTTCTTGCTTTATCTGCTGGAGGTACAATGTCAGTGCCAAAGAGCCATTAAAAGTGTTGTGTGTTGGAATGCACCAACGAACATAGGAGTTTCCATAGACCGCTGAGGACACGATGGTTAAATTTCATTTTCGAAGGAAATGTCCCGGAAAAAAAAATCAGAAAAGTCCTATACATTTGTGTTATCATTTTATGCTGTACTGCCTCACAAATGAGGGTCAATTCAGCCCTGGAGTTGTGCAAAGATTGCTTCTGAAAGAGGGATCGATACCAACGCTTCATGCACAAATGTCCAGACTACAGACAATGTAAGCATCACGCGTCATATTTTGTTTTCCAAAAGAGCTTCTTGGCTCTCTGTAAGGCTAATATTTTTAAAGCTACCATTGCCTCTGCTTGTTTTCACTAATGCTGCCTTCACGTGCTACCAGAATGATCGTAAATTGGAATGTTGTAGATAAAAATTGCATTTGTAAGTGATGTGAGGTCAGTAACATGGTCAGCACCAGTTAAACTGTAACAACGGTGGTATGCCCGCGAGCATGAGCTCTTTAAGCTCCGCACTCTTCTGAAAAGGGAGGCGGGAGCACCAGCTCATTTTCATTTAAAAGGGACAAACACAAAAAACAGCGCGTTTTGGCTCATACCCTAAAAGTGGCAATTTCAACAAGCTTTAAAAATGATCTGCAGAGTATTTTAAGATAAAACTTCACATACACACACTGGGGAGGTCAGAGTAAAATTTTAAGTATTGTATCAATGCACTCTATGGCACCTTTAATGTTTTTGGTCTTTTATGCTCCTCAAAACTATTTATTTGATGAAAAATACAGTAAAAACAGTAATACCGTGAAATGTTTTGTTACAATTTAAAATATCTGTTTATTATTTTAATATATTTTAAAATGTATTTTATTCCTATGCAAAGCTAAATATTCAGCATCATTATTTCAGTCTCACATGATCCTTAAAAAGTCATTCTAATATGCTGATTTGGTGATCAATACACATAACTTATTATTATCAATGTTAAAAAAGTTTTTTGTTGCTTGATATTTTTCTTTATACACTACCATTCATAAGTTTGGGTTAAGTAAGATTTAAAAAAAAAAAAAAAAAAGTAATACTTTTATTCAGCAAAGACATATTGAATTGTTCAAAAGTGACATTCATAATGTCATAATGTTACAAAAATTTCTATTTTAAATACTTGCTGTTCTTTCGAAATAAAAAAGTTTCAGTTTCCACAAAAATATTAAGCCGCAAAAACTGTTTTCAACATTGATAATAATAAGAACCATTATTAATAATTAAACATCAATAACAACTGATAATAACTGAGCACCAATATTAGAATGACTTCTAAGGATTATGTGACACTGACACTGGAGTAATGATGCTGAAAAATCAGCTTTCATCACAGGAATAAATTAGATTTTAAAATATATTCAAACAAAAAAATTTTTTAATTATAACAATATTTCAATATTTACACAAACAAAAACAAATATTTACTGTATTTTTGATCAAATAAATGCAGCCTTGAGTGAGATTTGGTGAGATTTCTTTCAAAAGCATTAAATAAAATCATAATTAGTGTAACTTTCTATCATGTTCATCTTTTGTAAGCTGTTCTCTTTAACTAACAAAAGAGGAATATCGAGTGTATGTAGGGTGCTGATGTGCAACCAATAATCACCATTGATTTTTACAGCCAGCCATATGTCTACCTAATAAATGATTTATAATGTGATTTTTACTGCATCCTTCTAACCAACAATCTTTGTTTCTCTCACACATACACACACAGCACACCTCTTTAATGGGGTATTGACTGGACGTGAATTTCAGGACACGCTTGGGAACAAAGTAATGCTCAGTTATTACAGCCAACCCAAAGCCTGCCACTGTATTCATGTTATGATCAATATCACATTAATCGCTTTTCTCACCACTCAAAATCCATGACGCCTTTAGAGGATGGCACCGGTGTGCGCTCCGAGGGGTGCGGGGCAACAGAGCACTTAACCCTGCATCTGCAACAAGGTTTCATCACTCAAAACACAGTAGATTCTACAGTCACCATCTGGCAGTCCCACCTGATCTGCATCAACTTCTTCAAAACAAGCAGCCAGGCAAGAAGGCGGCCTTGGTTTGTCCAACCACTAAGGATTGATTGCTCCAAAATTTTCATGAATAATTTATTTGAATTCCCAGTTGACTATTTATGGAAAAACCTTGACTCAATGATAAGATATACGATATGGGACCGTGCGAAGATAAAGAGTGTTGGGTTTCGTGGCTGACTCCTGACTGAACAATAGTGCAGATCGGGGGGGAAAGTGTCCTGAGCGCACCCTCATTTATCTGTCATTCCTGTCACCTTGATATTTTGTGCATTTCGTGAGTTGTACCCTTACATTTCAAATCGATGCAGCTGTTCCCATTTCAAGCTAACTGTTATGGTGAGCAGATGTTTCTGTAGGAGCCTTATGTATGACTGATTGAAGATTACCCAAAAATAAAAATCATTTATTCACCCTAAAGTTTTTCCAAACCTGTATGAGTTTCTTTCTTCTGTTGAGCACAAAAAGAATGAACGTTGGTAACCAAACAATTGATGGTAGCCATTGACTTCCATGGTATTTTTTCCAATGGAGACCATCAACTGTTACCAGCATTCTTCAGATTATCTTCTTTTGTGTTCAACAGAAGAAATGTAAACAGTTTCAATATAATATAATATAATATAATATATATATATATATATATATATATATATATATATATATATATAAAATGAAATGTAGTTATTTTTATTGTAAAGCACTTTGGATCAACTATGGTTGTGTTAAACTGGTGCTCTATAAATAAAATTTGCCTTGCCTTGCCTATATATGTATTAGTCTATTAGTCTTAATATATATATTTGATATATATAGTTGATCCAAAGTGCTTTACAATAAAAATAACTACATTTTAAAAGAGAAAAGGGAAAAGAAAGAAAAAAAGACAACTGAAAATAAAACAAGTATAACTATTCAAAGTACATACACAGTCTTTAAGAAATAAGTCTTTAAGATAGATTTAAATACATCCAATGATGGAGAAGCTCTGATGTTCAAAGGTAGACTGTTCCACAGCTTTGGGGCAACTGTTGAGAAAGCTCGATCTCCTTTTGTTTTACAACGTGAACGGGGGACAGATAAAAGTAACTAATCACTAGTAATGACCTAGAGGCTGTATATGGCCTAATGAGATCACAAATATAATCCGGGGCAGAATTATGCAATGCCTTGTATGCAAAAAGAAGGATCTTAAAGCTGACTCTAAGATTTATAGGGAGCCAGTGCAATGAGGCAAGGACAGGGGAGATATGATCCCTTTCCTTAGTTCCTGTTAAGAATCTGGCTGCTGCATTTTGAACCATCTTTAACCAAGAAATCTTAGATTGAGGTAGACCAATGTACAGTAAATTACAGTAATTCAATCAAGAAGAAATTGCATGAATAACAATTTAAAGGTTTTTACTAGAAAGAAAGTGTCTCACCTTAGCCATTGATCTGAGATAAAAAAAAAAAAATAATAATAATAATTAAAAAAAAAATCATCCTACTTACACCTGCATTTACATGCTTGTCAAATTGGAGAAGAGGATCAAAATGGACTCCAAGATTTTTTGCATAATTGTTGTTAGTAGCAGCAGGGCCCAGTAGAAGCACTTCGGTTTCATTTTCTTTCAATTGCAGAGTTTTTTGTTATCCAGGTCTTGACTTCATTAAGGCATAAGAAAAGATGATCCAATAAAAATTAATTTCCTGGTTTGATTGGAAGATAAAGTTGGAGGTCATCAGCGTAACAATGATAATTAATGTTATGTTTCTAGAGTATTGAGCCCAAGGGGAGCATGGAAAGGGAAGACAAAAGGCCCTGAACCCCAGTCAAGTCGTTTCAGAAGAATATTGTTGTCGACAGTATCAAATGCGGCACTTAAATCTAAAAGTATCAGGATAGCAGATGACCCAGAATCAATGGACAGCAGAATGTAATTTGTAACCTTCAGCAATGCCGACTCAGTGCTATGCAGTGCTCTAAATCCAGATTGAAATGGGTCTAAAATATTAAAAGTATCCAGGTATGAAGTAAACTGTGAGATTGCAACTTTTTCCAAAACCTTTGAAATGAATGAGAGTTTAGAGATAGGGTGATAACTGTTATGTGGAATGGGGTCAAGATGAGGGCCTTTCAATAGGGCTGTACAATAGCATGTTTAAAACTTTCCGGAAATACCCCACTTATTAAAGAGCTGTTTATAATAGCTAAGAGGGTTGGGCTGATTGTGTCTAAAACGTCTCTAAACAGACCACCAGGCAAAACATCCTATTGACAAAATGTGAATTTTATCATAGAAAATTTTTCACGTAATTGAGATGAAGACATTAGCTGGAAGTTTGTAAAGGTACTGGATGAATGAACCAGATGAGAGTGATCTATGTCAAAAGGAGAGAGGTGTGATCTAATATCTTGTATTATCTGAACAAAAATTTCAGAAAACTGTGTACACGTCTCAATATTGACATCAAGAACTGATTAAACAATAGGATTAAGAACAGAATTTATGGTTTTGAAGAGAATTTTAGGCCTATTGGCATTTTTTGCGATCAAGTTTGAGAAATATTTGGATTTTACCTCACTAATGGAATTTTGATAAGCAGCTAAGCAGTTTTTCAAAATTTGGTAGGAGACCTGGAGCCCATCATTTTTCCACCTGCACTCAGCCATCCTGCATTCTTGTCTGATAGTGCGAGCAGATGCATTTAACCAGGGTTGAGGACAAGAACTGACCTTGCACTTTTTTACGCCTAAGTGGAGCAACTGTATTCAAACCAGTACAACAGGCAGAGTTTAAAATTTCAACCAGTTGTTCAGCATCCATACAAGATGACAAAGGGGCGTTAGAATTTGAAAAAAAAACTTGGAATAAGGCTCACAAAATTTAAGAGCAGTATTAGCATGAAAGGCACGAGAGTAATGTACAGGCAGAGAAAGGATGGGCTGATCATATGAAATGACAGGTTCAAACACCACAGGGTAATGATCAGAAATGCCAGCATCAAATATTTCACAGATATGTACAGGGAAACCACGAGTCAAAACAAGATCCAATGTACGGCCTCCGTTATGTGTAGGACTGGAAACAGACTGTACAAATAAGTGCATAAGTCTCAAAGTTTTTAACCATAGGTTTATACAGACAGCAAACATTAATGTTGAAGTCCCCTTATACCAACAACCTGTCACAATGAGACACTTGATTAGACAGAAATTCAGAAAGCTCATGAATAAATGTCGTACTGACTTTAGGAGGTCTATACACCAGCACACAAAGTAGAGGGCCATTTAGATCAATTTTTAGGAGTTATGCCTCAAAACTAAAAGAGGCATCAACAGGCAGAAGTCTACATTTGAATGAGTTTCTAAAAACACCACGTCAACTTTGTCTAGGAGTGCTATAGAATAAACAGTCAGGAGGGATAGCTCCCCAAGAGACGACGTCACCATTCTTTAACCATGTTTTAGTCACAAATAAAAAAATCCAAGGCATGAGTAGTAAAAAAATCATTTAAAATAAAATTTTATTTGATGGTGACCTAGCATTCACTAGAGCCATTTTTATTGGAGGATGAGTTATTGTTGAGGATGTGGTAATGCCTGATAGAGCACCTGAGGTATAGTACATCCAACAGTTGAATTTTACAGTTTTTCTATACTGTTTGCAACGGGAAACCCGATGTATATAACGAGGCCGGCGAGCATTTCCAAGCACAACACAGTGACTGTAGAAACCGATGGGCAGTTTTGACCGGATTTTAGTTTAGATGATGCAAGTCCAGTATAGAATCCCGGAACATCGCGCAAAATATAGTAAAAGCAGATAAAAACCCCACGACGAACATCAGAAGGAGAAACATCCTACAGCCACATATACTCAGACAGATTAAAAAAAAAAAACATTTTAGCCAGCACACTGAACAACTAAGCCACTTCACAGCACAAGTCTATAGAAAGGCAGCCCTTTCTAAGACCACCTCAGCCAAAACTAGCATATGACTGACAACCGACACTCCGAAAGAAAGTGTTTACTTACTCACAGAAGACGGAAGAACAGCCCGTTGCGTGGCGGCAAAAGCTCGCATTTGGCAGGTAGGCCTAATACAACTTGACTGAAGGGATTATCCAGGTCTTTTTTTAAATCGTCGCATTTGAACAAAATAAAACCAAAACCAAATGAGCCAAAATAAAACTCTAAAAAAAAAACTCCAGAGATCAAAGACCAGAACTCAAAACATGTACCGGAGAACAGCGGCAATCAAACACGCCAACCCTCAACCAGATGTTTGTATAGGCTATACATACTGTATATATATATATACACACACACTCACAGGCCACTTTATTAGGTACACCTTGCTAGTATCGGGTTGGACCCCCTTTTGCCTTCAGAACTGCCTTAATTCTTTGTGGCATAGATTCAACAAGGTGTTGGAAACATTCCTCAGAGATTTTGGTCCATATTGACATGATAGCATCACAGTTGCTTCAGATTTGTCGGCTGCACATCCATGATGCGAATCTCCTGTTCCACCACATCCCAAAGCTGCTCTATTGGATTGAGATCTGGTGACTGTGGAGGCCATTTGAGTAAAGTCAACTCATTGTCATGTTCACGAAACCAGGCCGAGATGATTTGAGCTTTGTGACATGGTGCATTATCCTGCTGGAAGTAGCCATCAGAAGATAGGTACACTGTAGTCATAAAGGGATGGACATGGTCAGCAACAATACTCAGGTAGGCTGTGGCATTTAAACAATGCTCAATTAGTACTAAGGGGCCCAAAGTGTGCCAAGAAAATATCCCCCACACCATTACACCACCACCAGCCTGAACCGTTGAGAAAAGGCAGGATGGATCCATGCTTTCATGTTCTTTAGCCCAAATTCTGACACTAGCATCTGAATGTCGCAGCAGAAATTGAGAAATTGAGGCACCCGGTGTGGTCTTCTGCTGCTGTAGGCCATCTGCTTCAGGGTTCGACTTGTTGTGCATTCAGAGATGGTATTCTGCATACCTTGGTTGTAACGAGTGGTTATTTGAGTTACTGTTGCCTTTCTATCATCTCTAACCAGTCTGCCCATTCTCCTCTGACCTCTGACATCATCAAGGCATTTTCATCCACACAACTGCCACTCACTGGATATTTTCTCTTTTTCAGACCATTCTCTGTAAACCCTAGAGTTGGTTGTGCGTGAAAATCCCAGTAGATCAGCAGTTTTTGAAATACTCAGACCAACCATTCCACATTCAAAGTCACTTAAATCCCCTTTCTTCCCCATTCTGATACTCGGTTTGAACTTCAGCAAGTCGTCTTCACCATATCTAGATTCCTAAATGCATTGAGTTGCTGCCATGTGATTGGCTAATTAGCAATTTGTGTTACCAAGCAATGGAACAGGTCTACCTAATAAAGTGGCCAGTGAGTGTGTGTATATATGATTTAACCTTGTTACTTTCAAAATGTCTCCTGGTTGAAGGTCAATGCAAAGTGGTCATTAATAGCCTTATAGGAAATGTCATTGTACCACATCAAATTATTGACCATCATTTTTGTACTTTGTGGGGGAAATAACTGTGATTTTTAAAACAAAGTTTTAAAGACAGGAAATACACAGTGCAACACATTTGATACAGAAATTAGGCATAAACAACCCCTTTTTTTCTGAGAAATGCAGAATTTTTTGAAAGAAACTAAAATTGTAAAAATTGTAAAAGCATGGTAATTAGCAAATTTTAAGGAAGAATATTTTTTTTTCCCTAAATTCTATATAACAATAATTGGTAGTGATTGGGATAATGCACGGCTGATATTATTATAAAAAATGAACAATTACTAAATTACTAAATTTTACCAAGAGGCAACCTCCCGCTCTCTCTCCTGAAGCCAACAAGGAAGTGTCTAAAACTGTAATTCATCGACTGGCCGCTAGAGGCTCCCATGTTAAAATGCCCAACTACAGCAGAAAAAAAAACATGTTTACAGCCTGGTTAAAAAAATTATTTTGGTCTATATAGATAATTTTGCCCTTCATGACATGCGGCCAAGATGGCGACGGCCCGCTCTTCCCACTTTGTGCTTCAAAAACGCTCTTCAGGAATCTACGTGTGATGTCACAGACACTACATCCATGTTTTTATACAGTCTATGGATTTTACCTATTAATTATATCAGCAGGAAATCCTGTGGATACAAATGGCATACTTTCCTGACAATGAGCATTTAGAATTCATATACACTGTTAATTATAGGGGTCTCAAAGGTGCCTCAACATTTCATTCTGATTAAGCAAAAGGAACACAGGTGTCACGCTCTTGTGATGGGAGGTGCACAAAGACAAAGGTAATCCAAATAACATCTAATAGTAATCCAAGATGATGAATATTCATACAAAACACAAGATAACACAAGCAGCATACACAACTAATAACCGGCAGCTAACTGAACTGAAAGTGGAACTTAAGTAGGGTGAAATAACAAGGGACAGACAGGTGAGGATAACTAATAAAACACAGGTGAACTGAATGAACTAATCAAAGGATGACAGAAACTAAATGAAAACACAAAAGAAGGCCATGACTGTGACAGTACTCACCCCTCCCGCCAGGCACGATTTTGTGCTGTAACAACAACAACAAAGGAGGGACGGAGGGGGCTAAAGAGGAGGACAAAGGAGTGGAGTAGGGATGGTAACAGGGGATGGCGAAGGGCAGGCAGGAAGGCAGACAAGTGGATGACCAAGGTGGCGAAGACGGAGGAAGGAACAACGGTGGATCAAATGGAGGGAGGAGCCAGGATAGAGACAGGTGGAGCCAGGGTGGATCAGACAGAGGGAGGAACCTAATGATGATAGGAGGTGGTGGGAAAGGGAGGCTTGGTGGGAGTTCATGACAGGTAACAGGTTCTGGGATGGTGTGTGCTGCCCACACACACCAAATGGCAACACCCATGACAGGGAGAGTCAGGGACAGGGCAGCCTTCTGCATGGTCAAGACAGGACAGACAGATAATTCAGGGCAGACAGACAGTTCCAGGCAGACAAACAGTTCAAAACAGACCTCCATGGTCATTTCAGGATAGATTGACAGTTCATTTACGGCCCCCCTGGCTGTAACAGGACAGACAGATAATTCAGGTACAACCTCCATAGTCATGAAGGGACAGATGGACAGTTTATTAATTAGTTCATGTTCAGTTCAGTTGTTCATGTTCAGTTCATGGCCATAACAGGAGGGGGAGAGATTTCAGACAATGATGGAAGACTGGGTAGTTAAAATTCTATTAAATCCCGTACTGGTAGTACATTGGGCGGGGCACGCCGCTTAACTCCTTGTTTGGTTAAAACACGCCGCTTAACTCCTTGTTTGGTTAAAACACGCCGCTTAACTCCTTGTTTGGCTGGTTATTCTGTCATGCTCTTGTGAAGGGAGTCGCACGAAGACAAAGGTAATCCAAATAACATTTAATAGTAATCCAAGATGATGAAGATTCATACAAAACACAGGGTAACACAAGCAGCATACACAACTAAAAACCGACAGCTAACTGAACTAAAAGGGGAACTTGGTAATATAACAAGGGACAGACAGGTGAGGATGATAATTAATAAAACACAGGTGAACTGAATTAACTAATCAAAGGACAACAGAAACTAAATGAAAACACAAAAGAAGTCCATCACTGTGACAACAGGAAACTATAACAAGGAAAAAAGGAAAAGTAGGAAAATAAATATAGGAAAATAAACATCCCTTATGCAAAGGAAGTATATATCCTAATATATAAATGATCAGTATATTAAATGAAATAATGTTATGTTATTAAATATACAGAATAATACAGGTGCATCTCAATAAATTAGAATTCCGTGGAAAAGTTCACAACTCAAATTTTGAAACTTGTGTATTAAATAAATCCAATTCACACAGACTGAAGTAGTTTAAGTCTTTGGTTCTTTTAATTGTGTTGATTTTGGCTCACATTTAACAAAAACCCACCAAATCACTATTTCAACAAATTAGAATACTCCATAAGACCAATAAAAAAAAATAATTAGTGAATTATTGGCCTTTTGGAAAGTATGTTCATTTACTGTACATGTACTCAATACTTGGTAGGGGCTCCTTTTGCTTTAATTACTGCCTCAATTCGGTGTGGCATGGAGGTGATCAGTTTGTGGCACTGCTGAGGTGGTATGGAAGCCCAAGTTTCTTTGACAGTGGCCTTCAGTTCATCTGCATTTTTTGGTCTCTTGTTTCTCATTTTCCTCTTGACAATACCCCATAGATTCTCTATGGGGTTCAGGTCTGGTGAGTTTGCTGGCCAGTCAAGCACACCAACACCATGGTCATTTAACTTTTGGTGCTTTTGGCAGTGTGGGCAGGTGTCAAATCCTGCTGGAAAATGAAATCAGCATCTTCAAAAAGATGGTCAGCAGAAGGAAGCATGAAATGCTCCAAAATTCCTTGGTAAACAGGTGCAGTGACTTTGGTTTTCAAAAAACACAATGGACCAACAACAGCAGATGACATTGCACCCCAAATCAACACAGACTGTGGAAAAATAACACTGGACTTCAAGAAACTTGGGCTATGAGCTTCTCCACCCTTTCTCCAGACTCTAGAACCTTGGTTTCCAAATGAAATGCAAAACTTGCTCTCATCTGAAAAGAGGACTTTGGACCACTGGGCAACAGTCCAGTTCTTCTTCAGAGGTAAGACGCCTCTGACGTTGTCTGTGGTTCAGGAGTGGCTTCACAAGAGGAATACGACAACTGTAGCCAAATTCCTTGACACGTCTGTGTGTTGTGGCTCTTTATGCCTTGACCTCAGCCTCAGTCCCTTCCTTATGAAGTTCACTCAAATTCTTGAATCGATTTTGCTTGACAATCCTCATAAGGCTGCAGACCTGAATTCCACACTTTTTCCTTCCACTCAACTCTCTGTTAACATGCTTGGATACAGCACTCTGTGAAGAGCCAGCTTCTTTGGCAATGAATGTTTGTGGCTTACCCTCCTTGTGAAGGGTGTCAATGATTGTCTTCTGGACAACTGTCAGATCAGCAGTCTTCCCCATGATTGTGTAGCCTAGTGAACCAAACTGAGAGACCATTTTGAAGGCTCAGGAAACCTTTGCAGGTGTTTTGAGTTGATTAGCTGATTGGCATGTCACCATATTCTAATTTGTTGAGATTTTTGAGTTGAATTACTGAAATAAATGAACTTTTCCACGACATTCTAATTTATTGAGATGCAACTGTATATTGTGTAAATATATAACAATATATTGAAAAATATATAAGAAATTGGTGCTTTAATATATTGTAAAATATGTGACAATATATTTACTTATATACTTTATAGAGGTTCCAGGTCACTTTATTCATCCTCTTGTGTTCTCTTAGGAGACTGAAAACAATGGCAGTGCAGAACTGGACATTTCACCAGCTAAACTGAAAACCTGCACACTTAATTATTAATATTGACCAAAATTCCTCCATTTCAGGCCCAAGAAGACAGGAAAAAAATAGTTAATTTAATAAGGCTAATTATTTTAAAAAAAAAAAATAGACAAATTTGTAATAATTATATAAAATTGGAAATTGACCACACCACCCCCCCTGATTTTTTTTTTTTTTTTACAATTCGACCACTGATTGTAGGCTTGCCATAATGACTTGTGGGTAAGGCAAGAATGCAGTTTTGAACACTATTTTTTTTTATTATTTTTTTTTTATGTACTGGTTCAATAACTAATTTCTAACGAAAAAAGAAATAATCTGTATTTCAATCATAATTAGATTGTTTAACCTGTTTTTATGATAATAGGTTTTGTAGAATTCATAATGATAATCTTTGCATGCTTGGAATGCTTTAATTGGAATTTCCCACTTAGAAACTTGTAGAAAAATAAATATTTCAACACTAGTGAGGGAAAAAATATATATATATATATATAATTTTCATGAACAGTTAAACAACCTTGCACATGGGGACATGATTCCATTAAAATTCTCTGCAGGAGAAATAATGGACGTGTCTCTTTTCTGCTCTGCTGGTTAAAAACGGAAATTCAAACAGTCTGCTGTCATTGAAGATAACACACCTTTTTTTATGGATTTGTACGGTTTTATCTAACCTTCTTTCCTCTTCTTTTTCCATTTAGCAATTGAATTTCTCAGAGTTAAACATGTTAAACAATATTTTGTTAAATGTGCTTTATAGCTGAAACATTGGCTGGTTTAGGCCTGTCATGGATAAATAATGATGACAATAAAACCACCAGTAGGTGGCAGCAGTAGGTGTTTTGATAAATGACTTACTGGATCATTCAAATCAAACGATTCATTCAAAACGGCTGATTCAATTGGCTCCTGGGCTGGATAGTATGCACATTGGGATGCAGGGAAAGTGTCCATCTGAATGGGCCGTTGAATCTGGCTCACTTGATTCTGAAAAACTGATTCATTCAAGGAACTAAACACTGTGTTACTACTGTTGTATAAAATTAATAGCACATTTGTGCTCGCGCAGAAAAGTACATTGCTTGTGCAATGAATATTCAAACATATAAACTCATACATGGGTATTTTTCCTTTAATTTACTCTTACATTGGGTATTTTCCTTTAATTGCTTGAATTATAAGGTTATTTTACCTGCATTCTAATAGGCTTCACCGTGTGGTGAATGCTTTTGGACTCTCAAGACGTGTTTTTGTTTGGTTTTTGCAAGATCGATGACTCGATAATGTCAGCTCTACTATCATCTCTCAGTCCCTCACAGTCACACATACAGCACAATAATATTATGTCAAGGTAATGTTTTTAAATTCTAATGAAGGAAAAAAATCATACCTTTTCTGTTGTCTTCATTTTAAAGAAATTCAAAAGTTGTGCTTGAACCATCAACTTATTACAGAACCGAGTTCTGATTGGCCAGTCACCATCAGCTTATTGTACTGATAAGTTAATCAGCGTTCTAATCTAATGCACTGTTGCATTGTAATGCACACACATAGGCTACAGACAGTAGGTCGCACATTTCACACAGATCGCACACACACAGAATCATTCACTAATAGGGGCTTTAATAACCTCAACCTCTACCGTCTCCTGACTAAATAAACCTTTGTTCATGACCACTCCTCAAGCCCCAGTTGGCCTGCTTTGGACCAAGGTATTTGGCAGGCCAAAAATCCCTAGCTGGCCCCATTGATGCCTGGTTTGAGGCCTGATCAAGCCCTGGAAGTGACAGTGGATATGAAACTGGCCCTGGAACACACTAACACGGTTGCTTTCGGCCTGACAGTGGAAACGCAGCTAATGAAGTTATCACTTGATAATACTGTGGTACTCTAATATATGCTCTCTATTATATACTTCCTAGAATGCCATTGTCTATCCTATCATGTCTAAAAATCCATGGTTATACCATGATACACTTTGGCACTTTTTGTCTAATAGTTTCACTAAAGTATGTTGAATCACAGTAGTTTGCTGTGTCTACCACAACATAGCAATCAAAATCAACGTGCAAGATTTGAACAAGATTTGGTCTATTTGTGTTATTTGCATAATCTACATAATTCATTTAGTGAATCTTGTGCTACATCAACACTTGCAAATAAATAATCCTATCTGCAGATGCAATTCATTCTTACTCTACTTTTCCTTAAACAAGTTTATGAAAGATGCCAAAAACTAATATAAATCAGCACAAAAGATGAAATAGCAATTACCCAAAAGCATCTAATCCTAAAGGTAGCTTGTTACAATCAAAGCCCCATTAACGCTGATTATCCAGCACATTAATGCAAACAGCATCTCTCTACGAAAGCAATAACCTCTGCTGAAAAGCACATTCACAAACACACAAACAGTCCTGGAATATCTATAATACCACATTTAGTGAAGTTTAAACAAATATTAGTGCGCAAACCAAACATAACTATGGCATAAATATTATTTGCACTGCAAATCACTAAGATAGGTCATTAGTAATAATTACTGGTCTTAACCATGAGTAAAAACAAGGCAAAAGGCAAAAAAAAAAATCTCTCTCCATCTTTATCCTTTCCTCTCTTATATTATCCAGACGATAACTACAGTATCATTGGGGGAAGATGTGATCTGATTTTTATGTGTGCAAGTCAGTGAGTGAGGGAGAAAGCAAGTCGTTTTTGGGGAACAGACCTCCCTCTCGAAGATCAAAGCATGTTCAGAGATGGGTAGGAGGCAGTGCACCTCTGGTTATGACCTATCAAAGTGATTTCTACTCATGGCTAAGTGCTGTTCAGTTCTCATTTAAAGTGGATGAACTCAGAGCCACTATAATAACACTAAAGTGATGAACTTCACAATAATTCTTAATCATCTGTGAATGCTCTGATTTAGTGTGGGGAAAGTTGGGTTTTTTGTTTTTGTTTTTGTATTTGTTTGTTTTTTGTTTTGTTTTTTGCAAACTACAAGATTTAGGCCAAGCAGTTAAAGTTTGCCTGGTTAGCAGTTTGCCTAAATATCTACCTGTCTGCCTGTCTAGTTACCTTTCTGTAAGCTATTTGCCAGTATAACAGAAAAAAAGTACTAGATTATTCATTTTCTTTAATGTACTAGCATATTTCCTTTATGTACTAGCATACAGTATAATTCATTTTCATTCTAGCAGAAATCTCTTCCATTTCTAATCTTGATCAGCTGTAAAGATTAATGCTTGTGATTGATGATAAGAATCACCTCTTGCATTCAGGCAGCTTTGGGAATCCTGACCATGAGATAACACCCTTAATGAAAAACATCTCCAAAGAAACAGCTGTTATCTACCTTGTCAAATGCTTTGTCTTGATCAACACTTGGATCTGAATGACATTTATCTTTTGCTCCTGTCTTGTACACAGCATAGTGTTTGTGTATATTTCATGCACATTAATTTGAATCTCCCGTTAAGGCATTTCTACAGACTTTGGCAGTCTGTGCACAGGTAATGATACGTCGCCAATTCATCAAAAATGTACTAGCAGACTGAGCCTTTTTATTTGGGGAAAAGCATTAAAAGTAGTGTTAAAACAGCACATTGAGAGAGTGAGAAAAGAGCAATAAAGATCGAGGGACAAAGAAAGAGAAAGGATGAGTATGCATGTAAATAAGAAAATGAGCTTTGAGAGTCTCAAGCCTTCACACATTATTATTGTGGGCGGAGCAGGGGGTGTGGCTTGGTGATGGATAGCAAAGGAGAAAAGAGCAGTCTGAATGCAAAAAAGTAGCAAGCAGCAAAGGCCAGGATTTGTTAACTCTACAATGGAGCTAAAAAATTATTTTGTGAGGTAGAATGCAAGAGCTCACAAAGCTAGGCAATCTTATGTTAATCCTGTTTGGCGGCAATCACTCTCGGTGATAGGGGTGGAAAGCCTGTTACGTTAGACCTACGTTTCCAGTAAAAAAAAAAAAAAAAACATTCAGCTGTGGTTGTCCATGAAGTAGTAAAGTAACTCATAAATTAAGTAAATTAAAGCTGTTTTCTATTAAAAAAAATATTTTTCTCATGTGGCAGTTTTGCATTTATTAAAGATATTCAAGCTGTTTTCATCTTACAAGTGACAACTGTTAAAGAATCAAGTTGGGGGACAACAGAGATAACAGTAAGACCTTAGGATTTTTGCTCATATATTCAGATGAGACTGATCTTAAACCTGTGAAATTCAAATGTAAAAAAATTTGACATGTCATTATAAGTAAATAAATAGATAATTTGGACAATGTTAAGTTTATAACATCAGACTGTCTAACATGGACACATGATAATACAAATGGGGGGGGGGCTAGGGGAAAACTGAATAATGTTTTCACACTAATGACACTTTCCAATTTTCAAACACTAAACCCAGATTATGATGCACAAGTTTATTGCAGACTTACTACAACATCAGAATTGAACATTTAGTTCACAGTCCTCATAGTTGAGGTTGTACACAGTTGCTGTTTATGGACTATGGATTAAATATATGTAAATATCTGTGAATGTCAGATATGGCAATGTCTGTGCTGACTACAGATCAGTAGTCTATAAATTATTCCTAAAACTTGGTACAGATCAAAACCAATGATTGACGTTTTTTTCTTGATCTCACTTCTTGCTTTTGAATTTTCTTCCATTGCTTTGCCCTGCTGATGGTCATAAATATAGTGGCTGTGATGAAAAAGACACGTGACTGAAACAAATGAATATAGATTACACAAGCCATTTCATATGATGAGACCAAATTATTGATACTCGAAGATGATTCCCAGAGAACAAACTGATCTTTTGGTATTCAGATTAAACCAGCCCTCTGAATCTAAACCAGGCTTCTGGCACTGAGAGATTAAACCTGCATTTTGACATTCAAATATTTCACCAGTTATTTATGTACCGACTGATTAAAGAAGCCCTCTGGTCCTTTAGATACTAAACACATTTTTGTGATGAAATCTTTCTAAAAAAAAGTCAGGAATACAGACTGAAAGACTGAAATAGGTTTTCAGTGTGTTCTGTTCTACTGAGTCATACCGCTGCTTTTACAATTAGTCTAGAAGTAATATTAATAGAAAGTTATTTTTGATAATGCACACTATAATATATGTTTCTTTTAATAGAGTGCAACTTTTTTCTCTTTGAATACATTTTAAAATGTATTTTTTTTATTCCTGTCATGCAAAGCTGAATTTTCCACAGTCATTACTCCAGTCTTCATTGTCACATGATCCTTCAGAAATCATTCTAATATGCTGATTTGCGCAATAAATATTTCTTATTATTATCAGTGTTAAAAACAGTTATGGTGCTTAAAGGAATAGTTTACTCAAAAGTACAACATATCGGAAAAAATGTACATTACATCACATTTTACTAGGGCCATTACTCTTCACGCTTTACATGTTACCCTTGGGAGATATCATCAGGAAACACGGTGTTAGCTTTCACTGTTATGCCGATGATACTCAGCTCTATATTTCTTCGTGTCCCGGCGAAACATACCAATTTAAAAAAACTAACGGAATGCATAGTCAATATAAAAAAAAATTCTGAAAAAACAGAGGTGTTAATTATAGGACCTAAAAACTCTGCATGTAATAACCTAGAACGCTTTCTAAGACTTGATGGCTGCTCTGTCAATTCTTCGTCATCAGTTAGGAACCTAGGTGTGCTATTTGATAGCAATCTTTCCTTAGAAAGTCACGTTTCTAGCATTTGTAAAACTGCATTTTTCCATCTCAAAAATATATCTAAATTACGGCCTATGCTCTCAATGTCAAATGCAGAAATGTTAATCCATGAGTTTATGACCTCAAGGTTAGATTATTGTAATGCTTTATTGGGTGGTTATTCTGCGCATTACAAACTCCAGCTGGTCCAAAATGCAGCAGCTAGAATTTTTATTACTTATAAAGCCCTGAATGGTTTAGCACCTCAGTATTTGAACAAGCTCTTGTTACATTATAGTCCTCCACGTCTGCTGCGTTCTCAAAACTCTGGCAATTTGATAATACCTAGAATATCAAAATCAACTGCAGGCAGCAGATCCTTTTCCTATTTAGCGCCAAACCCTGGAATAACCTACCTAACATTGTTCGGGAGGCAGACACACTCTTGCAGTTTAAATCTAGATTAAAGACCTATCTCTTTAACCTGGTTTACACATAACACACTAATACCCTTCTAATATCCAAATCCGTTAAAGAATTTTTAGGCTGCATTAATTAGGTAAACCGGAACCAGGAACACTTCCTATAACACCCGATGTACTTGCTACATCGTTAGAAGAATGGCATCTACGCTAATATTAATCTGTTTCTCTCTTATTCCGAGGTCACCGTAGCCACCAGATCCAGTCTGTATCCAGATCAGAGGGTCACTGCAGTCACCCGGATCCAGTATGTATCCAGCCCAGATGGTGGATCAGCATCTAGAAAGGACCTCTACAGCCCTGAAAGACAGCGGAGACCAGGACAACTAGATGAGCCCCAGATCCCCTATAAAGACTTTGTCTCAGACGACCACCGGGACAAGACCATAGGAAACAGATGATTCTTCTGCACAATCTGACTTTGCTGCAGCCTGGAATTGAACTCCTGGTTTCATCTGGCCAGAGGAGAACTGGCCCCCCGACTGAGCCTGGTTTCTCCCAAGGTTTTTTTCTCCATTTAGTCACCGATGGAGTTTTGGTTCCTTGCCGCTGTCGCCTATGGCTTGCTTAGTTGGGGACACTTTATTTACAGTGATATCATTGACTTGATTGCAAATGATTGCACAGATACTATTTAAACTGAACTGAGCTGAATGATTACATCACTGAATTCAATGATGAACTGCTTTAACTGTCATTTTGCATTATTGACCCACTGTTTTCCTAATTAATGTTGTTCAGTTGCTTTGACACAATCTGTTTTGTATAAAGCGCTATATAAATAAAGGTGATGATAAAGATTTTCACCAATGGATGCAGTGAATGGGTGCCATCAAAGTGAGAGTTCAAACATTTGATAAAAAAAAATCACAAAAATCCACAACACTCCAGTCCATCATTTAAGTTAAAACAACAGAATGTGTTAAAAAAAAAAAAGGTTAGTCACCCAAACTTTTGAATGGCAGTGTATATGTACGTTTAAAATAGCATGTTTCTTAAAGACTCACTTCCCAACAGCAGTGATACATAGTATAAATCAAAGTAAACATTAAATTTCATTGAAAACTAATCTCTGTTTTCTTTTGATACACTGTCTCCTTACCAGTCTGATCCATAGATGAACCCAAGGCTGCTTTAAACCATGTCAAATAGACCATGAGTTCTGTTAATGGAGTGTAATGTCACTGCTCCATGCCATAGTGGATATTATTAAGAAAATATTGACATACCAGCCACATATCCCTGTCACATATCTTGGCTATGGATGGATATTTTCCTGAAAGGTCCTCTCAGCTTGCCTGAGCATGAATATAATGCATGTCTAAGTGGAAGATGTGATGGATTTTCAGAAACATGGCTGTTTTAAAACCCACAATGCTGATCGTTGGTGATCAGTTGATTGGTAATGACACAGTGCTGTCGTAACAACACCATCAGTCTGTATTCCTCCCTCTCCCTGATGGAAATTCCTCAGAATGGCCTAAAGCTCTTTACTGGCCTGAAGCAAATTGACTGGGGTATTTATTACTCCGGTGATAACATTTGTTTCCTCTGACATCTGGGTCATTACATTATGACCCTGATGTGTTTTGCAATGTCATTAAGGGCGGATTAATGCCAACCATCAGAGCGGTTATATCACACTTTAATCTGAGAAGGAAACCAGAATGATGAAGCCTACTCAGGAAAATTTAATCATTATCCATTCTCTATTGCTCAGGATAATGATCATAACACTTTAGTTTTGCTTTTTGTTTTTTTCTAGAAATACATAAGCTAATTATGACAGTGGAGAGCAGTTTATCTCAAGCTGAACAGCTGCACTCTCGGACTTGCCTTTCCTTTCTGGAAGAAGGCGATCTGTGTATACACAAGAGAATGTGCCTCGGGTTTGAGCATCTTAATTGTAATGACCTTAAACGCAATGTAATATTATTCTACCTTTCTTTTTAGTGCTTGTTATTTACTGTGTACAATAAATATACTCAGAAATGCCTATGTCTTAATGAGTGGAAGTCATCCATTTCGCTAAGACCTCAAACTAAACATACCTCAATTCCAGACGAAGGACAAAGTGATTATGAATGCTCCATTAAGACGTGTCACTGGTTTTCTCCGCAGAATAGACGGAGTAATTATGAACGGAATTAAGATGCAAACGATGAATTATAGGAGTGAAGCCACAATTAATTCAAGTTACAATGATAGCTTTTTTTTTAAGAAGCTAAGGTTAACAGGAAGTTCTGACATGAAAACACTTTTTTTGTAAGTCCATAAAGTAATGATTTGTAAAACCAAATTATTAAAAAGGAGGTTGATTTCAACTGAGTAATTTTGTCATTACATTTGTGACATACATCTATTGTATATAATTGACTAATAAAGTGTGTCACAGTTGACGTACGTCTCATATGTATCCTAAACGAAAACATGAGGTAGCCAACTGTTGCTATAGTTACCTCTTCAGGTGAACACAGCATTTGTAAGCATTTAGCACTCTCATTTTCTTTTATTTATTATTTTTTCCTGTGTGTGTGTGTCTGTTACAGACACTTGATTTTACAACATTGTTGAAACATATCTAAAATGAATACATGGAACAGTTTACCCAAAAATAAAATTTTGAGGAAAATTTACTCACCCTTAGGCCCTCCTTGATGTAGATGAGTTTGTTTTTTCATCTGAACAAATTTGGAAAAATTATATATAAAACATTATATGACTTGCACACCAATGGATCCTCTACAGTGAATGGGTGCCGTCAGAATGAGAATGAGTCCAAACAGCTGATAAACTTATTGGCCAAAAATTATGTCCAAACCTGAATTACTTTTTTTCCTTCTTCTGTGGAACACAAAGGAAGATATTTTAAACAATGTTTCAACTGTTTTAATCTTTTTGAAGTCAATGGCATCCAAAAAAACATGAAAAAATATCTTATGTAAGTGATACGGGTGTGTAGAAATGATAACAGAATTTTCATTTTTGGTTGAACTATCTTTTAATTTTGATTTAAATTCTAGGGTCAGACACCTCAAAACCTTCTCACAATTCACAACCTGAAGTTACTGTAGCTAGTTGTTAAACAGTGAAGCAGCTCAGTCAAAGCTGTTTGTGCTAGTCAGACATTATTAAGTTTTCTTTAGAAGTAAAGCTTAGCTGCGGTCAGTGAACAGGAGGCAGTGATCGCAGTGAAGAGTCTGTGAAGGCGGTGTGGTGTTCTGGGGCAGCAGCTGACACAGATGCTTATTTCATGCTCTGAAGGCTGTGCCTTCTTCTATTAAATGATTGGTCATTAATGTAGGTTGAAAGATTTGTTAAGCTGCTTTGATCCCAGTGAGAATGGGACCAAAATATGGAGCCAGGTGCAAACAGTGCAAGGTTCTTAACTGCGATTTTTAGTATTTATGTTTTATTGTTTAAAGTATTTAAATTTGTTTTGTATTTAAAGTTTCTAATGTTAACTAGATGTGCCAATATTCTGTAATACAATTAATTACAGAACATGTACGGTATGGATACCGTGGGAACTTTAAATTACTGTGAATAATTCAAGATACCTTACTACGAATTGTATAGATTTTTATCATGGTTGAGAAGCATGGCTGAAGAAGTGAAGAAGACTGATTGAAAGAAAATGTCAATTCACTCTTTGACAGCACTGTAAAATTTTGTTGTAAAAGTTGTAAAACAAATATTATTGGAGTATATGTTTTACAAGAAAATACTATTTCAGTCTATTTCAAAATTTCACGTTTAATGTAATGTGTTATGCCATTTCTTTGTAACTGTTTGTAAATTTTACTAGCAATTTCTGAGTGAAAACTATTTCAAAGTAAATTCTGCACCAGTTTTGTAGGTGGCACTTATAGAAAGGCAGAAATAATGTGGTTACCCTGTTACCCCATAAACAAAACAACTGCACAACTTTGGAAGTCAAATGGGATTTACATGTTTTCAAACAGCCATTCAGATTTTTGTATTTGCCAACACCAAATACTTAAATACTTAAAGGCATCATATTTATTTTCAAAAAAATTTTGAATGTCCATGTTCACACTTTTTTTACATTTTAATCTGGACTAAAACATGCAAGATAAAATATCAGATTTTTTTTTTTTATTATTCTTTATTTTAATTTTTTATAGTTATGTTGTTATAGCTGTTTTAAACATTTAAATGCAGATAAAACAACACATAAGGTGTATAAATTGTTCTTTGTTATATGAAAAGGTTATTAAACTTAATATTAACAGCACGACACTTACTGTAAATTTCTGTACCTTAATACAACACCAGCAGTTATCGTGATATGAAAATGTGATACTGTCACATCTAATGTTAACATATAAAAAATTTTCCTAATTTAGGCAAATATGAATATGTTGCTTGTTGTAGATTTTGAAAAAACATTAAAGATTACATATGAATTATTTCAATGTCAAAAGCAAAAAGCTTCAAAATGCCAAATGCAGAAAGCTTCAAAATAACTAATAATTTAAAATTCAAAATGAGTGAAAGCAAATACAAGGCAAGATTACTTTTCAGTGCAGCAACACTAGATTCTTACAGTTGAAGCTAAAACTTAAAAAAAAAAAAAAAGAAAAAAAAAGATTAACTGAGAGTCCCATTTCAATGGCTATACATTTGTTTCTCTACATTAGTGAAAGTGCAATTATGAACATGCTCAGACAATAAAAATTCTTCTTATTTCGACTGTGACTCTGCTCACTTTTGACTTTTTACTAACAGCATTTTCTTCTGGCTTCGGAGCTGGCCACTCAGTTGGAGTGTATCAGCAATTATGGATTATACCATTAAAGAAAGTCTCTTTAAAGCATCCCAGAAGGGAATGCAGTTTAGTGTGCAGGGCTCATCAAGGCCCTCACTGATGGCTCTTTCTCTCTCCTTGATGTCCACTTTCAGCTCGGATCATTTATAAACAAAATGGAGCCTGCCAAATGCAGAAAGCTTCAAAATGGCTGTCCCTCCGCCTGATTGAGATTAATGCTCCCACCCCGGCACAGATTAGAGGAGTGAAGTAACCGTGTCTGATTTCAGCTCAAACAGGGATTTATGATAGAAAAACACGGAGATGGGGTTACGCTTTTCATTGATCCGGCCCTGGCTCGGCTGTGCTATAGTGAGTCTGGGAGATGACCTGCTGCTACTATTGATAGCTGATAAATCATATCTGTCAGAGCCGCATGACTGACAACCAATGGTTTAGCTTAACAGTCAGATCTTACAGGGTTTAAATAGCACTTTTTATGACCCTTGGTGTGGTGGTTTGCTTAAAAAAAATTTTAAGCACAAATCACATTTTTATTTATTTTTTCAGTGAGAATATATCGATGTTATAAAAAATATTAAGATTAACCTAGTAAGTAGTAGTAGCTTTAAACACACTTTTAATCAATTTTCTTTACACATAATGCCGTTTTCACCCTATTCTTTAAAAAATCTGACCCTGGACCACAAAACCAGTCTTAAGTCACTGGGGTATATTTTTAGCAATAGCCATAAAAACATTGTATGTGTCAAAATTATCGATTTTTCTTTTATGCCAAAAATCATTAGGATATTAATTAAATATCATGTTCCATGAAGATATTTTGTAAATTTCCTAGAGTAAATATATCAAAACGTAATTTTTGATTACTACTATGCATTGCTAAGAATTTATTTGGACAAATTTAAAGGCGATTTTCTCAGTATTTAGATTTTTTTTTTTGCACCCTCAGGTTCCAGATTTTTAAATAGCTGTATCTCGGCCAAATATTGTCCGATCCTAATAAACCATGCATCAATGGAAAGCTTATTTATTCTTATTTACTATTACGAAAAATTTACACTTAAGACTGGTTTTGTGGTCCAGGGTCACAAATATTGTTACAAATTTTTCAATTTTCAAACAAATAGTGCTGACTGCAGTAGTCAAATTCAATTATTCAATCCTGTTACTCAAGTTATTATATGAAAAATGATCAAACTAATTCTTTTAATTTATTAGAAATAATCTAAATTACAAACCATAATTTCTCTCAAACCTCAAGTCATGTAAAAATAAAAATGTTCATATAATATTTAATTTCCTGATGCTGATGGTCACGCACCACCTTTCATTGATCATTTGTAACAAAAATGAGTTTTAGAGTATATACTGCATTTACCCTATTCATGAAAAGTGCCATATCACATTTAAGAGTACTTAATGGGTGTTTTATGATGTATAAATGCTTCTTTAGATAAAGACATACTGACATATAATGGTATTTATGAGAATATATGCTTAATAAATATTAATGTTATCCTGCATGTCCTAGCAGCGTTCACAAACTGCTCAGGGAAGAGGCCCTAGTCTGATCACATGCTTCCTGTCTCCTCGATGAAGAACGAGCACCTCTGATGCATAACATTATCTGCTGCATTTTACATAGTAATCTTGCAGTTACCTGCTGTTCCTGCCCTACTTTTTCAAACATAAATCATACTGAAAAATGGAGCAGAGGTTTGGGTGATTACAATATTAAAATGTACAGGTATAAAAATCTTGTTTTATTTAATTCAGTCTAATAATAGCCCAAATGACCATTTTGAAGAAATAGTTTTTCAAAAATTTACTGAAGATTTACTTACCCTCAGGTGATCCAAGATGTAGATGAGTTTGTTTCTTCATTAATCAGATTTGGAGAAATGTAGCATTACAACACTTGCTCACTAATGGATCCTTTGCAGTGAATGGGTGCCGTCAGAATGAGAGTCCAAACAGCTGATCAAAACATTCCGGACAACTCCAGTCCATCAATTAAGTGACAAGCTGCATCAATAAGGATTTTTAACTTCAAAACCATTGCTCCTGGTGAAAATATCAATCCATAATAACATTTCCGGTAACACTTTCTATGAAGCCTGTATTTGTAATACATTATAAGAGTATTCTTAAGGCATTATATTATAACCGATTTAATGCAATATAATATTTATTCATTTGTGGTTATAGCTTTTAAGAGTATGATGATTTATAATACACAATGAACACAATGCATCCACTTAACTTACAATGGATAATATTTCCCATAGTTATAATGTATTATAAGTCTCATATCTCGCCATTGTTAACTTGTTTCTTTACTTAAAGCAGACAAAGACTACTTATACATAATAACAACGACAACAATTATCATAAATATAAAAATAATATTCTTTCTTAAACAGCCATAAGATCAGATATCTGATCAGATGAGTGTGTAATGTGGCACATTTGATTTGAACTATAATTATTGTAAAATCCATAAGATAGTAAGATACAGTACTGATCTTAAATAAATTTAGTCAAGATATGAGACTTATATCTTAATTATAAATTAAGTGGATTTAACATGGTGTTTATTGCATGTTTTAAATAATCATACTCATAAAAGCTATAACCACAAATAAGTAAGTTTTATTATGTATTATAATTGTTCTTATGATTATTTATGAGATGAAACAGCTTATTATAAGTTGTTTTTATAATGCATTATGCATTCATTATAATGCATTAAGAACACCCTTATAATGTGTTATAAATATGGGCTTCATACAAAGTGTTACCACATTTCGTTCAGTGAAAACCATTATCCTCTCTCACATTCAGACAAGATTACTTTTTTAATGGAGAAAGCAATATTATGAATAGATATTATGAATATTTTAGGCGGAAGCAACGGTTTGAAATTAAAAACATCTTAATGTTGGATTTGTTTATTACAAACACTCAGCTTTTCACTTCGAAGACTTGGAATTTACTAGAAAAGTCATGTCAGTTATTTGTGGATTATTGTGATGTTTATTTATTTATTTTCAGCTGTTTGGACTCGTTCTGATGGCACCCATTCTTTGCAGAGGATCCACTGGTGAGCTGGTGATGAATGGAGAAACAAACTTATCTACATCATAGAATACTGGAAAGTAAATTTTCATTTTTGGGTGAACTATTGCTTTAAACCAGCAAAGATTTACCTGCTTGCTAGTGTGAACTTGAGGGTAACAGACTTAATGCATCCACTAAAAACATCCATTCGACAACAGTTGGTTACAAGTAATTGCAAAGAAAAAAAGCCACAAAGTAATAAGATCTTTTGTTTATAAATGCTACTTAGTTTTATTTTATTTTTATTTTTATTTTTGTCTAGTGCAATTAAATTAAGTGTAAAGGGAGGCTTAAGTGTCTAAATATTTTCAGTCCACTGTGTACATCAATTAGGTTGTAAATGCACTAATGACTTCCCTAACTTCCTCAACTCTCTATCAACACCTTTAAATCCATTGACTGCTTTCAACAGCATCACCAAAAACTGAGTTACTGCTGTCTGTGTTATAGCCTTAGTTGTTTAAAATGCCATAATCATTGCCCATGTTTTTTATGGATGGTGCCAAAATGTGTTGTGAAATTGGCAGTAAAATTAACAGGCTGTTAGATGTTCACATAGAACAATTATATGCTTTGTGCGTAGGCAGGCATAAAGCACAGATATCACTACAACAAAAAATAAAAAGCTTTTTACTGGGTTTCACAGGCTTTCTGCATTTGGGGTTTTCACACTGCATTGATCACCAAATGTTCAGTTTCTTTTACCAGCTTCTTTCTTAGATTCTTTCTCTCCATTTTAGTTCTATTGTGCTTCAGAGCTGCTCAGAGCAGCATGGCATGCAACGGTATTCTGTTTAAGAAGTATCTGCCAGGGACTGGCTCATTTCTCTGAGCACTTAAACGTGCTCATTCTTATTTCAGAGAACTGCTACATTATTGGATGAACCGACGGGAAAAAGAGGCTTTTACTGGCTGACCTGTTCTCATCTTTTCTATAGAAAAGGAGAAAGAGAAGCCTGTATGTGAATGTGTGTGGCAGAGATAGAGAGGAGAAAGAATAGGCAAGCTGAAGCGAGCATAGCAAATAGCTTTCCTGTTGTATACTAGCCTATGGGGAGAGAAGGACACAACATGTTGAACCACACACACACACACACACACCCACACACCCACACACACACATAAACTATGTTATATCACCTGACAGCTGTACCATTTCTAACTTTGCATAGCTTTACACACACACACACACACACACACAGACAGCATTAGGGTTTATAGGAGTCCCTTATCCGAATATGAGATTTTGTGGCTCAGACTAATGCTGCTCACACAGACAGTGATTTTATGGCAGGAGGTCACTAGGCTGCCCTATACTGTTTGCTATATATAGTCAGTTGGTTGAATGTTACTGTCCAACTGGCTGCTGAAAGCTGTTGAAAAACTGATAGGAAACTGTGTGCATTGCCAGTAAAAATAAATGGTAACACTTTACAATAAACTTCCTTAGTTAACTTCAGTTACATTAGTTAACATGAACTAACAATGAAAATTTATTTTAAAGCATTAATTAATCAAATTAATGTAAATTTCAACAAGTACTAATACATTCTTTTAATCAAAACATTTATCTGTTAATGTTATTTAATGAACCTGAGCTAACATGAAATAACAATGAACAGGTGTATTTTTATTAACCAACATGAACAAATATTCATAAATACTGTAACAAATGTATTGCTCCTAGATAATTAACGCATTAAATGCCTTCTATTTAGGGAAAAAAAATGATTTACTTTCTGCTAAACATTAACCTTTTCAGAGGAAAATGTATAGAAATGTATAGAAATTGTTCATTTATGTGTCTTAAAGAGATTTAAGTACAAGATATTGCAAGCAAAAAAAAAATCTCTATGTAGCAACAAATCAACGAGAAGTTATGAATTTTTAATGAGTTACTGATTTCCGCTGACATGATTCATTGTGGACATGCAAGATATTTTTGTTTGTCAATAGATGCACAGGCATTTTGTTCCAAACCTGTATGAGTTTTTGTTCAGTGGAACACAACAGAAGTTATTATGAAAAATGTAGGCCACAACATAGTGTTGGCCCAGATCCGGCCCACATCTGGCCCGTGTGGAAATAGGCGTGGGCCAGATATAGGCCGGATCTGGGCCAAAATTATGTTGCTGTCTGGGAATGAAAGTCACTGGGGCCCAGTATTCAATCAATACTGGACCCCACTTACAATCATTTGTGTGGTTTAAAAAAATAATAATATTTTGTGTTCTACAGAAGACAAATTATGAGCAAATTATATAATAATTTAAATGTTGGGGTAAACTATCCCTTAAATAATACCACTAAAATAAAAATGTGTGTGTGTGTGCGTGTGTGTGTGTGTGCGTATATATATATATATATATATATATATATATATATATATATATATATATATATATATAACAGTTGGTAAATTATAATTGAAAAATAATTTAAACTGAATGCTCAGGTAACCAAAATACAGTATTTAGATGTCTGATCAGGTACAAATCGATCAGCTGGTTATTTTTATGGATGCAATAATATTTTATAGATGTTTTTTTTTTTTTAAGAAATTCAAATAATAATCATATTAACTGAATCTCTTATCCATGCTGAGGCCTAAAATTAATTCATTAGAAAATTGTAGATCATTGCAAAAAATTCAGAATCTTTAGTGAGGAATCCAGGTGGTCCTAAAACGGACACCTGAGGCATGCCGCAGCCAGACTCAGCAGACCAGAAAAGATAAGGAATTTTGTGGGGTTGTACATTCACACTCACCGATCAGCAGAACAGATAGTGTTCCAAAGCATGCCGCAGGGTCCTATTAACTATGAAAGCGGCCAGGCAAGCGTGCAAGCATTTATGACCTCTGTGAAAAGAACAGAGGGAATATTGTTCCTGTTATTCTCAGTTCATCATTTTACTTTTTGTGTGAAGGTCAGTTACAAAAAGAGGTCAATGTAAGAGGTGGGAAGGGAGGAAAGGAGAATAATTCATACTCTCATAAAAGGGTCAGTGCAAAAGACCATTGAGTCAGTCTCTATGGTTCTCTCTCATTTTTTCCCTCACTTTCTCTCTCAAAGCTTAAAAGGGATCTACAGCTAGCTGGATGCCTTTAGTCAAAGACGCCCATACACTCTTAAGAAATAAAAGCTTCTTGTTTTATTCCTTATAGTATTAAACAAATGCTTCTTGTTCAAATTTTCTTATGAAGAACCATTTTTCACTGTAGGGCATCTAGTTGTCAGCGGAGGAAGTAAAGGATTTACTAGTTCACTCAAAAACTGCAATTTATTTACTCACAAATCCAAACTGCAATGTGACTGTGATGTTAAAGGGCAAGAGATTAGAAAAAAAAAAAATAAGTTATGTATCTAAGAGCCCGCTTCTCATAAAATGCTACAATAGTATAATTAACTAATTTAAATGTTGCTTTTTGTGAAGAAAGATGCATTTCAGGTCCAGTTTGTGTAATGTGACAATGGAAGCTAATGTGACAATGCCAACCAGCTAAACTGAGCCTTCGTTCAGTGGCTGGTTGCATAAACTGCTTAGACTAGTCTTAAAAGTTACTTATTTATTTATCTTCAAGAATAGTTATAACTTTATTAAGTTTTTGGAGTCATGTTTTTCTTAAAAATAGTTTTAATTAAAAACACAAACTTTGCTCATTAAAAACAAAAAAAAAATCATATTAAAAATATTTTTTATAACATTAGTGTGCTGTCAAGCTTTTCTAACACTTAAAAAATTTACAAAAGCAAGCAAAATAAAAGGTGTAATGAAAATGCCATTAAACAGCTGTAAAACTCTTTTTCATTCCTTGTTTTTAAGAGAAAATAAAGTAAATACTATATTAAGTGCCTAACATTTTGTCTGTGGTTGTCCATCCTCAGAAGGACACAGCTGGACACACATACACACCAATATTCGCTTACACTCGACATGCTGATGGAAAGGCCTGGGGCTTTACTTCTGCAATATTGCCATATCTCCACACTGCCTTCTGTGTCTGCATCTGCTCACTTTGTCAGAGTCTATTATCATCCTCTATATTAAATTTCCAACTACTGACACAGCCAATCCTATGTGGTTTTGTCCCTCTGTATACAAAATTTTTATTTTTAATTTACTTAAACCTATGTCACCATGGACAAATATTCCCTGGAAAAAGTAGAAACATGTTACATGTTCTGTTATGGCCAATTAGATCATCATACTATCACTACAGCAGAATTCAAAAGCCGCGGATTTGGTTGATTTGTTGGTATGCGGTTTATGAACTCTGAGAGTTTAGTAATGCTTCCATGTTGCAAAACAAAAGCCTCCTGTGTATTAGTTCTCTCACCAGAGTTGTTAGTCATGGTCCACTACACTATAACATCATAAACACCCACAAAAATTAGATAAATTATGACACGCGTGCCATCTTCTATCAGAGGAGTAATTAGTGCTGTGGCCTGTTAATTAAGGCTCAGAGTTTCTTTCTAAATTACCTTAGCGTAAAAGAGTTTTGTTTGTAACACTGTAAAGATAATTAGTTTACACTTATTTTTATGGAAATCAGTTGCCTCCTTACATTGTTGGTGACTTAACTGATTACTGATGATGTTCTCATGACTCAATAAGACAGCTCATGAATATCAATGTCATAAAATAAAACGTGTCCTGGCCATTTTTCTCACCAGAAATCAAAATAAATAAGATATTATATTGATTTTGGGGGAAATGTTACTTGTTCTTGGCAGGTTTCTTGAGGGTCACCCGATAGCTCTACATAAAGGATTTGAGTAAAATAGACCATGCTCACATTTATATTCAAAATGTCTGAGACTAGGAATGTATTATATTATTATTTCCATAGACCATGTGTTCTTTCCTTCTTCAAAGAGGAATATTTTGAGATGCCTGATAAATAAACCTAGGGAAATATTTTTAGGGGAAAAAATATAATTTACAGAATAGTTTGTGAAGTACACATTATCTCCTACTTTCTGTATAATTTGTTTTCTACTGAATTTTTCGCATCTGAAGTTTTTGGAGGACCCTTCTCAAAGAAAATGGCCTTGTTGTAAAAGATTGTATACGCATGTGAGCTTGAGTTCGCTCCTGTCTGGAAAGGTATTTCAAACTCTAATGGTGGTAGATAATCAATATTTCTTTATTTACACACTGGGAAACTCGGATAATGGTATTAGGTCACATGTGTCTTTTTAAGCCTTAGAGACTCATTCATTACTAGGATAAATCTCAAGCAGCACAATAGACTGAGCAGGATGCAGGTGTCTCGTATGTGTTAAATGTCTATTTAACACTCCGGAGAGGAAAAGACAGAAAAGACAGAGGCTAAATTATGAAAGATGAATACATGACATTTTCTTGTTAGTAAATCAATGACCTCCTTATATTGAAGGAAGTCTCTGTTAGAATGAAACACCACAATACATAAAATAACCCAAGCCATCGTTGCTAATAATTTTGACACATAAACTATCCACAGTTGGTCCTCCATGCTATTAAAAAGCGGACAAATATTCCAGAATGTTAATCATATCAAATGACAAATGTTTTTATATTTAAATATTTATTATAAACTTGTTGCAAGTTAATTGACCTCAAAGGCTATTGTTTATTAGACTACTGAACAATAATCACATTAAACTGTAATTATAAGTGAGAAAATCACACAGCCATTAGCATGAATGGTTATTCATATACTGAAGTGCTCAACCAAATAGGTCTCAAAACAATTGCCTTGATGATCGCATTTGTTGCCACATTTTAAGGTCATGCTGGACAATTAAATGGATATATCACCCAAAAATACATAATTCCAAATTCATAACCCCTTTTTTTATTGAACACAAAAGGAGATGTTAAGAAGGATATTCATGCCATTTAGCATTATTGATCATATTAATATTAGTCATATTAATGTAAGCCACATTTGAAGAACATGCTAAGTAGTGGCCTAGTGGTTAGAGAGTTTGACTCCTAACCCTAAGGTTGTGGGTTTGAGTCTCGGGCCGGCAATGCCACGACTGAGGTGCCCTTGAGCAAGGCACTGAACCGCCAACTGCTCCATGGGCATAAATGGCTGCCCACTGCTCCAGATGTGTGTTCACTGCTGGGTGTGTGCACTTTGGACGGGTTTAATGCAGAACACGAATTCTGAGTATGGGTCACCATGCTTGGCTGTATGTGACTTCACTTTTCACTTTTTAAAATGTAGTGTTCCATGAAAAAAAAAAAAATCATACAGGTTTGGAATGACATGAAAGTGTTATTTTATGATAGTCTCACCTTTCTGTGGATTCTTTCCAGGATTAATTTTTTCCAGACTTCCCCAAAATCAGTGGGCTTTTCTTCCAGCGGATGTGTTTTCAAGGACATCCATTTGTGGAGACCAATGATTGACATTTTCTTTGTTCAGAATTGGAAAGAGGTCAAACAAAACTAACTAACTGAAAAGGTAACAGAATTCATAAAAAAAGTTCACTTCTGTTTGAATAATCACTTCAAATTCATTAATTCAGTGCGAAGATAACATATGACATGTTCTTTCATAATATTAATTATAGATAAAAATCCATCCCCAGATAAAATATCTTCATGCAGAGATGCGTTCTCGCCACTTCAACTAAACAGCGTTTGATTAAGACTATGCATTTTAGAAAATAACTATACAGTATAATACCAATAATGTATTGAATCTTTTCTTGAGTGTAAGAATGAGCTCTGTTTTTCAGAGCTGAGAATATCCTCCAGATCCAGGATAAATAAGGTACATTGTTGTAATTAAAAAGCCTCCGAAAGGAGATCTGGTGAGATTTACATTTCAAAGCTTCTCTGTCTCCGCTGTATATCCTCTTGGAATGGAAAACAGGGATGTAATTTGGTTAGAACACCCGTCTGAAAATGATTTGGGTGATTAAGTGACTTGAAATTTTGAATATCAAATGAGAAACCTGTGAATTAACCATTAGAAAGAGATGATTTGCAAGACGAGGGAAGACGAGGTTTGATAGTGAGAAATGGATGAGGCGGCGGATGAGGCATAGATCTTCAAAAGGCTTGGGAATAGTCAATCACCAACAATTTATTTCTATTTGTCGATGAATTAATAAAGGCTGAAATGGTAAAGCTTTATAACATCATCTCTTCCTTCCAACCAGTGTGATCTGGAGAGCTCAGACATCCAATATTTGGCCAAAGTATATTCAGTTTGGGGCCTTTCAGCAAGATCATGTCTTGCCAGTGTGTGGAGCACAATAATATGAGCTTCGATAAAGCAAATCAAATTTTGATTCTGTTTATATGTCCTCAGACAGTGTGCCAAACCTTTTTGGTGAACTCAGAGAATTGTATGAAGGTATCACCCACAGCTTTTCCATTTTCAAATAAAAATAAGCTCACTACATCTGACAGGTTACATGTTTTTATCCACTTCTATCCACTTTTATCCATGTTTTTATTCCACTCCACTTTTATTTGTGGGGTGTCTCAAACAAGTATCTATAATGAGTCTGATCGCATTGCAGAATCCTAATTACCACCTAAATGAGTGGTTTTCAACAGGGGGTCATGTAAAAATAAATAAACAAACTAACTAAATAAATAAATGTTTTAAACAAAATTAAGTTAACTTCAACAACTTGAAATCACAAGCTGTGAAAAGTTCAACAACATATAATTATTTGTACCGAGTTTAATTAAAATGTACAATCATATACTTGTGTTGATTACATCAACAATTATTATTCTAGTGCCCCTGCAATTTAATAAATCAATGTAAATACACTACACTCTAAAAAAAATTAATTGGTGCAGCAAAAAAAAAAAAAAAATTCATTAGAAGTTGTCATAACTCAAAAAGTCTGGTGCAAACTTTTTTTTTCTTTTTTTTTTGAGAACAAGAAAATGCAAAAGTTTGCAACTTCTAATGAAATTATGTTCAACCAACAAATTACACTGAATTAGAGGAATAAAACAGTATTAAACATTAACAGGTCTTTCTGTAAAAAAAAAAAAAAAAAAAAAAATATATCTATTTTCAACATTTACTCTCTTTTTATGCAAAGCACCCTGGGAACTAGAAATCCACTGCCAAATTTTAAGATAATTCCATTAAGCTACTACAACTTATTTTTTTTTTTTTTTTAATAATCAATTATCACAATAATAATTTGAGTTTAAATTACACGAAATAATAAAATATTGTAATTATCATCATGTCAAAATAACTTGTCAAAATAATGTCTGTAACATTTAACTAAAGTTTACTTAATAAAGTCGAATTTTTATTTGAAGTATTCAAATGGTGGTAATAGGTCTCCTTGAATTTCTTTTTAGAGTGTATAAAATGGTACTATATGCATGTTAAGTTAGGCAGGTGTACGTTACAATTAAATGATCCCTAATCTAATCTTTTAAAGTCAGTAGAAATGTACTCTTTATTGTGTCAAAAGTATTGCACTACATTTGCATAAACTGACTATAGATATCCAAATATGATATATGATTTCCATATGTATCAAAACGCATATGAAAATCACTTTATACAAACTAGACAAAAGTCCCAGGCTGGCTTTCAATCTCAGTCCATCCCTGTGTGTGTGTGTGTGTGTGTGTGTGTGTGTGTGTGTGTGTGTGTGTGTGTGTGTGTGTGTGTGTGTGTGTGTGTGTGTGTGTGTGTGTGTGTGTGTTTTCACATAAGCCCATGCACTGCACCATCGCACACGTCCATAACACAGACACCTGAGCCTTATGACTCTCTGAGTAATGACTCTGCAGGGAGATCTTTCCCAAGACTCCACCCCTCATTTCCAGTCCAGGTGGTCTGATGCCAAACTGCGTTGCTTCTCCAAACTCAGATAACTGACGGGCCTTTTTCCCTCTAATCTGATTTCTATTGAGTGAGTGCGGCCAGCAAGTGCTACTAAAGCCTCTCTATGGTGTGTTATAAATTTTACCACTGACCCCTTAAAAGCCAACAGCCCCCACCCACCCACCCTGACAGACCGTATAAACACACAGGCTCCCCTCTTGCCCCTTGCTCGTATGCTGCTGCCCCTCCACCGCCCTGCAGCCTAATGGGGGAGATAGTGTTACGAATGGAGAGGGAAGTGCCCCTATCATGATGTCAGACTTCCTAACGGCTGCTTAAGTGCTGCTTAAAAATGACCCCAGCACTCTCTGAATCTGAGCGCATTGTATCAAGGACTAATGATTACACGCGCGATAAGATGCGGCTTAATGAGGAAGCATTTTACGGCGGAAATGACTTAAATCTTCTTCTCTGGCTGTAGGCTGATTTGGTATTAAATGAAAGCAGTCCGGGCAAATGTCTGATGCATGCTGGGAAATGGATATTATTTGTTGCAAATCACCTTTTGCATCGTTTACACTCTTGTAGTATGTAATTTATCTATGCTGCACAGGAAGAGGTGAAAATCATCTGTTTGCAGATGCCTCTTGGTTTGATATGTTTTTATACACTACTCCACAAAAGTTTGGGGTAATGGCTACTGAAAACACAGGAAAAACATTTTTAAATATATCAAAACACAAAATTGTTATAGAATTTTAAAAAAGTACAGTTTTTACTGTACTTTTAATCAAATAAATGCAGTTTTGGTGAACATAAGAGACTTCTCTTGGGGCAGTCGTGGCCTAATGGATAGAGAGTTGGACTTGTAACCCAGGGGTCACGGGTTCGAGTCTCAAATCTGGCAGGGATTGTGGGCTGCCCACTGCTCTGGGTGTGTGTGCACTTGGATGGGTTAAGTGCAGAGCACAAATTCCAAGTATAGGTCACTTCACTTTTACTTCTTTCAAAAACATTTAAAGGGGGCATGACACACACAGTTTCATCCAATCTCATGTTAATATTGAGTACATATAGAGTATTACTGCATCCTTCATAGCTTCAAAAAGTATTTAGTTTTATCATATTTATAAAAGATAGATACAGCTTTACGATTCTATTCGGAAAAAGCCAAGCTCCTGAAGGAGTGCCATGGGCGGAGCTAAACTGTGACGAGCACTTGACAGCCGAATGCCAACAAAACAGCATTTGATGCCGTTTCACTTACCGTCTGCAGTTCTGAATCATGACCGGGATCTTTTATAGCTTGGACTGCTCCATCTTTCAGTATCAAACGATGTGCAAATCCAGCGTGGAACTGGGACTTGTTTATAAAACCTTTGTCTACAAGCACACTTGTGAAACTGCCCCGGAAAAACAAACTGTATACACTGTTTACATAATGCTTGGTTCTTTGGGAAACTGAACAAAGTTATTTTTCCCTTACAACCAAAAACACACTTCTTTGGAGACATTCTTCCCGAGCAAGTCCCGTGCAGCGCTGTAGCCGGATGAAGCTCGTTGATGGGCGCGATCTCGCTCACGCTCTGGTCGATGCGTGCGCGGGCGCATTTTTCCGGGAGAAATGCCCATATAAGGAGTTACACCCTCGTCTACATCATGAAGAGCCACGATCGAAAAAAACTATCCGAAACTTGTACGAACCCGGAAGTAAGATTTTTGGTACAGAAATACTCTGTCATACATCCAAATTGTTTTTTGAAACTCTTTAACAGTGTAAACAACTCATGCATGAAACATTGTATCCGCCCCCTTTAAAAAAATCTTACCAATCCCAAACTTTTGAACAGTAGATGTACCTTTTTTTTTTTCTAAACACTTTTTAGGGCTACTGTATATTTGAGTTTAATATATTTAACAATGTGCAGGAGTGAGAGTGTTTCTTTTCTGGAGAAATCATGGTCTCGAATCAGGACTGTCAGGTAAAAATTCAGGCTCAATACTAGCTAAACTCGTTACACCACAATAATGTTGAATTTTTTTTATTTATTTTTTTAAGTTGCATTCCTTGTTTTCCTACTTTAAAATAAAATTAAAAAAAACTTAATGTTCAGTTTTTGGCTTATATGGCTCATACAGGACCATTTTTACAGTCCTTTTTAGGATTTAAGGGTTTACAGCAAAGTGATAAAATTGTAAAAATAGATATAAGTTGTTTTTTTACTCTAAAATCTTGTTAACACTTATTGTCTTCTGGTTATATTGAAATATTGAAATCAGGGAGTTACTGAAACAGTGAGTATTTACAACATTTATATTTCCATTGTAAGCACCTCACTGTAACCCAGATTTTTGCTTTTAAAAAAGAGTGAGTAAATTAGTAAAAAATGATAACTGGCAGTCAATTTTTAACTGGAAGGTAATCAACATTATGCCACAAATGCTGTCAATTGAGCTGTACTATACTGAACTTGGAGTTTTTTATTTCAGATTTGTCCCTTAGACATTGAAGGAAATTCTTTGTACTTTAGAGGGAGATTGGGGTTATTTTTAAAGAAAGAACCACTCCAACAAAAGAAAGGCCCATGTCAGTTGACATTTGAAAAAAAGGCACTTTTGCACAAGCTTTAAGTCTCTCTCTCTTTCTGGCTGTAAGTGTGTGAGTGACAATGGCTGCTGTGTGGGCACTGATGGATGGTCTGGTTTTTCCTCTTCATCAGCCTGATCAGAAAGATGGCAGCCACCTCAGAAGCCCCGGAGCTGCCGCGCTCTCTAAATCACTGGCCACAGAGGTGAAGTAACATCTACTGCACCAGTACTGGAGCAAGTCACAGGCCTGGCAGCCTCCCTATGCACTCGACTCACACTGTAAACACTGCTCAGGTGCACTGATGATTGTTTCACCTTCTCAAGGTTATATCAATACTGGAAAGATTGCTTGCAAAGATGTTTATACAATTCAATTCAATTCAAGGTGAATTACAAAAAAGTCAGTTGAAATATAATTTTAGCCAAGTTTAGCCAAAACAGTCTCTTGCACCAAGGCTGCATTTATTTGACTAAACATACTGTAAAAACAGTCTTTAGTGTCACATGATCCTTCAGAAGTCATCCTAATATGCTGATTTGCTCAAGAAACATTTCTCAGTATTATCAATGTTGAAAACATTTGTGCTTTTTTTTTTCTTTTTTCTTTTTGTGGAAACGATGCTACTTTTTCAGGACTATTTGATGAATATAAAATTCAAAAGCTGCATTTATTAGAATTTATTAGAAATGTAGTTATTTTGTTATTATTTTATTAATTAATTTATTTTAGCATTTGATCATTTTATGCATCCTTGCTTTAAAACACTGGGTGGAGGGGGGGGGGTTTTACTGACCCCAAACTCTTGAAGAGTAATACACACTTTCTAAAGTCAATTTATTAGTTGCTGATATTATTCTTCTGAATAAACATATTTATGTAGGTGCAACTTTGGATGTTCTGCATTGTTAACATAAATAATGACATAAGCTCTGTAAGGCTACATAAACTGTCTTACTCTAGCTAGAGTGAAAAATAAATGCATTTTCCTCACAAGACCCAGTCCTCTGCCTCCTCTTCTTTTGTTGTGTCTTCTTCCATTATCACTACTTTTGTAAGGTAGCGAATTGTAAAGAATGACTCACAGAGTTTCTCACACATAATTATATCCTAGAAATAACAAGTCTAACTAAATTAAGTACAAAAAAAGAAATATTCATTGACGAAATTATACATAATATAAATTAGACTTATATGTATCATTGGTGATAAAACGTTTTATTCTTCAGCTAATTGTTTTGTGCTTTTTGATAAAAAGAGGACTCCAGTCTTCTCATCTGATTGACACTTACAAGGTAAGCCCCCAACCCCACAAGACAAGAGTATAATAGCAGGACTGCGTTTATAATATTAACAATGGTGCGATTTTAAGATGCTCAACAGCAGCATGTTATCTCCCGGCCTCCACAAAAAGTCCTAATGATTACAGCCTGCTGTATTCTAGCTGAATGAGGCTGCATTTCAAAGAGATCCAGACAATACAAAGACAAGAAGACAACAGCTAAGCCCAGACTGATTCCTAATGTTATGTGCGTGTCAGCCTTCATTTTAGACGACAACACAGTTGCGCTATTCTTCTGTCCGCTCCTGGATGAAGCGACACAACAGGTGTCCATATCAGGTGCGCTGCAGCTGTGCATAGATGCGGCGCGTGGCACAGCAGCGACACCACGCGGTTATCCATTATTCATTGTGCGTCAAATAGTTAATGGAGAACACGTTGTTCTCCCTGGGGGCTCGTGGGACTTTGATCACTTTCTAATCACTAACTGACATTTAAATCGAGTACTCTAGAAACGCCTTATCCTTGTTAACCTGAAACGACTTTAACCAGCGCTGAAAAGTAACATATACCACGTGACTGAGCAGTTTACGACGTGCTTCAGCAGCAAAATGTATAATGACGTGCAAATAAATAACTACACATATAGTCACTTAATTGAAAATACAACATTTAAAAAGGAAAATTAACAGTATCGTGCTTGAACAATTAGAAACAGCATCGAGGTCCCTTTAACGTTTTATAGTATTATTGTTGTACCACTGCCAAAACACTAGTGGGCGCCAAACACAGTCGCTGGTCTCTGATCAACAGCATCATAGAGTCAGAAGAAGATTATAGCCAAGCAAGCCGGGAAATTACAGGCCAATTGCACTAACTTCACATATTTGTAAATTAATGGAGCGCATGATAAATGAAAGACTTATGTATTTTTTGGAGAGTAAAGATATAATAGCTAGTTGTCAAAGTGGATTTAGAAAAGGAAGAAATACAATTGATTCGGTAATAAATTTGGAAGATGAGATAAGAAAAGCTCAAGTAAACAAGGAGACAGTGGGAACAGTGTTTTTTGATGTGGAGAAGGCGTATGACATGATGTGGAGGGAGGGACTTTTAATTAAATTGCATTTAATGGGAGTTGGAGGAAAAATGTTCAATTGGATCATGGATTTTTTAAATGGAAGGGTTATTCAGGTAAAGATAGGTCAAGAATTATCAAATCAATATAATGTAGAAAATGGGACACCACAAGGGAGTGTAATTAGTCCAATTTTATTTTCCATCATGATTAATGATATATATTCAGAGCTTCCATTAGATATGGGGAGATCCCTATTTGCAGATGATGGAGCTATATGGAAGAGAGGAAGAAATGGTGAATTTATTAAAAGGAAATTACAAAACGGAATTAATCAAGTGGAACAGTGGGGGACAAAATGGGGGTTTAAGTTCTCAGTAGAAAAAACAAAGGTAATGCTTTTTACAAATAAAAAGAAGGATAAGGAATGCAAGGTGGAAATGTATGGAACCAATTTAGAGAAAGTAGAGTGTTTTAGATTCCTGGGAGTATATTTTGATACAAAACTAACGTGGAGGGAACATATAAAGTATACAGTGTGTAAATGTAAAAAAAGTGCTTAATGTAATGAGGTGTCTTGCAGGATTGGATTGGGGAGCAAGTTTTTCAGCTCTGAAATATATTTATATTGCACTAATAAGGGTCTAAATTAGATTATGGTTGTATTGTGTATGGGTCAGCAGCAAAAATCTGTATTAACTGAATTGGATGTTGTGCAGACACAAGCTTTAAGAATATGTTTAGGGGCAATCAGAACTTCCCCAGTGTGTTCACTTCAGGTTGAAGCAGGTGAAATGCCTCTATGGCTACGAAGGAAACATTCTGGTAGCCAACTATTGGATTCATTTAAGAGGGCATGGGGGACAATCATCCAACAAAAAAGGTACTACAGAATTGTTGGGAGAAGGAGAGGAGGAGGAAAAAGGAAAGTTTTGGTTGGACAGGAGATGTAATAGCAAAAAGAAATGGGTGTATATGAAAAAGAATTTGCTAGTACTGTGGGTGTGGACTAACAAGCCAATCTGGACAATGGAAAATACAAAAGGTGGACATAGAGCTGCTAATAATAAAAGGATGCAGTAGGAGTACAGATATAGTTAGTGAATATTATAGATATATGGACAATATGTACAAAGATAGTATTCAGATTTTTACAGATGGATCAAAGGATTTACAATCAGAGACAACAGGATCTGCTGTATATATTCCTAGTCATAATGTGGGAATAAACAAAAGAACATCTGACAGCTTAAGTGTGTATACAGTCGAGTTGTATGCAATATTACTAGCATTAGAATGGACTGAACAATCCGGATGGGACAACATTGTAATATGTAGTGATTCTGTTTCTGCTGCCTCATGAGTATAAAGTCTGGTGTGACTAGGAACCATCAGGAATTACTTTATGAGATTTTATTTACAAACTCAAGAATAAGTAGGCATGGGAAAAACATTACATATTTATGGGTACCAGCTCATGTGGGAATACAGGGAAATGAGAGAGAAGACAGACTGGCAAAAGAAGCAACAAAAACGAGGAAATATTGATGTCAAAATTAAATGATCAAAAACAGAAGGGAAGAGTTTAGTGTGGAAAAAGATAATGGAAAAATGGCAGCAGCAGTGGGATAATGAAATCAAAGGGAGACATCTGTACATGATACAAAATAGGATAGGTATGGAAAGTAAGAAAGGGGGAATAGGAAGGAACAAGTCATAATAAACAGACTGAGGATTGGACATTGCAAGTTAAACAAAACTCTTCATATTATAGGAAAACACCCCAACAGGATTATGTGATGAATGTCAGGAGGAGGAAACAGTTAATCACATCTTTATATCATGTAAGAAATATATTCTAGAAAGGCTAGAGTTCAAGAATCAGCTACGGGAAATAGGTATATTAGAATATAATGTTAAAAATATAGTAACATATGGAAATAATGACCAAGGACGGAGATATTTGTTTAATTTTCTAAGGAGAACTGGACTGGAAAGAAGAGTTTAAATAAAATAAAAAAAATAAAAAATAAAAATTGAGTAAGCTTGAGTGAGACAACAGATGGCAGTAATGCAACACTATAAGTCAGCTGGGGTCCTTGTAGCAAAAGAAAAACAATAAGAAAAAAATTATAGGAAGAAATGGGCGAGGATGAATGAATTAACAGCACAATAAAAATTATAAATCATAATGCAGAGCTAATTGGGACAATTGTCATAAACCTAGACACTTCCCATCGTTTCATCAGGAGAGGGGGACATGGCGTTTGTCACAGCGAACTGGAACCCTCTGGGCGAGTCTTTCTACAGGTGAATAACAGAACAGCTTGATCATTCTGTTAATAAATGTGCAGAATATTAGAGTATGAAATCATCAGCCTGCACATACGCACTCGTTTATGTACAGAGAAAGTGTAGCTATTAAACTGGATGTTTGTTTTGAGTAGTCGCTGGTGTCATGTGACAGCTGTCATGAGGAGCAGTGAGTCAGTTCACTGTTAACTGTTTCTCTCCCTTATAGACGTAATTGTAAGTCTGACTGAATTAACTATGGTATACTAGAAAAGTTCATAATACTGTAGGCTAAATCTATTAGTAAAATATTATTTCTTACAACTAGTTATTAAATGTGTTTATGCTAAAGTTCTTCTCAGATGTCTTAGTTTGCTTTATGTAAACTATAATCACTTAAAAAGACATCAATACAAGAAAATGAAGGCAACCAACTGCAGAAAAAATATGCTTCTAGCTTCATTTGTGCAAATTATTTGCAAACATTTATAATAAATATATTAAAAAATATTTTCAGTTATAGGTTTGATTTAAATGTTTTTGTTATGTAGCCTATACATAAGTATGAATTTGCAGTGTCATAACAGTTTCATTTTTTTTTCAGCATTTTGATAAAAAAAAAAAAAAAACTTGTCTTTCCCTAAACATGTATGAACCACAGCTCAAACGTGTTTTATGAAAGATCTTGCATAAATATTTGTTTATATATTAGCTTATTTACTTACTGATTTATTGCACAATTTTTGTGAACATAACAGTTTGAAAAAAAAAGTTAAGCTCTTTGTATATCATTTTTTGGGGCGGCAATTTGTACAGTAATACAATACATTTATTTTGCTGCTCCACTTTTTAAATGTTTTTGTCATGTTATGTCAGCTAATTTTAAAAAGCAAGAATGTTGCCACATTGCCATTCCCTAAACATATCCTTAAAACACTAAGATGTCCATTTTAAAGTACATTTAGACTTAAAACTGTGACATGTAAGATCTGAGAAACTCACTAAAAACGAATGTCCTCTATAGAGTACAAAACAGAATTGCTGGGTCCGGTAAGGAAAGCATAGGTTACGTCTATCTAGGGTATTAAGGTATTAACCTGGCTTTTATATTAGCTGTACGGCAGAACAGTCATGCCAGGAATTATTATGCTTGTACCAACTTTCTAATCCCCGTTCTTTGTTCCTGAAACAGAAAGATTGAATTGTATGAGATGGGCTGGAATCTGAAAGATGGTCTGAGAGACTGTCTGGTTGCTGCAGCTCCATATGGGGGTCCCATCGGTGAGTTTTCTTTCATAATTTTGTTGCATAAGATTGTGTCTCAGTACAGTTTTGTGGAGTTCAAAGACGATGATACTTCTTTCTCTATCAGCTCTCCTGAAGGCACATAACCGACGCTCTCCCAGTGCCAGACCTCAGTTAGAGATCTTCTCTTCTTCAGGACTGCCTCTGGCCAGCTTTCCGGTAAGAACACACAGCTGCCCGATTAGTCAAAATAAATATGAAATTGCGATTAGGCTTAGTCTGATTATCAAATCATAAAGGCCATTTAATTGAATGAATATGCGTGGCACTTTGTTTTTATATATTAGTTGCTCGTGATCCGGCGGCATTTGCGGTGTCTTAGAGTAGCTTGGTTTGCAGTAAATGCTTCTCCACATTAACTCATCTATGCATCTGTTGTATAGAGTTTGGGTTGCTTATAACATGCATTTGGAAATGCAAACTGCACCAACGATCCTCCCATACTTGTACTGAGAATCGCTTATGAACAGAAGAGATGCTCCTTAAGCTTCATTCGTTTTTTTTTTTGTTTGTTTGTTTGTTTGTTTGTTGTTGTTTTTGTCAAAATAAAAGTTAGATGATTTTACAGAAAAAAAAGAAAAATATTAAGACAAACATACACTTTTATTGTGAAATAAAATTATTTTACAATTTTTCTGTTTTATTTTCCAGTGAAGTTACAATATAAATATTTCTTATTTTGTTTTTATTTAGCAGTTTTAATATTTAAATTTTAATAAATAGTTATAATTATTGTTATGATCTTTTTTTGTTGTTGTATTGATATATAAATAAACATGCACATTTTGGCAAAACAAAACAATTTATTATTATTTTTTTAATTTTTTTTATAACATCATAAATTGTCATTTTGAAAGTGAAAAAAGGGAAAGTGACATGACATACAGCCAAGTATGGTGACCCATACTCAGAATTCGTGCTCTGCATTTAACCCATCCAAAGTGCACACATACAGCAGAGAACACACACACACCATGAACACACACCCGGAGCAGTGGGCAGCCATTTATGCTGCCGCGCCCGGGGAGCAGTTGGGCGTTCGGTGCCTTGCTCAAGAGCACCTCAGTCGTGGTATTGAAGGTGGAGAGAGCGCTGTACATTCACTCCCCCCACCTACAATTCCTGCCGGCCCGAGACTCGAACTCACAACCTTTGGATTACAAGTCCGACTCTCTAACCATTAGGCCACGACTATAAGAAAATTAGATTTTGTCTCAAAATCATGCAGCTCTAGAATTGACTATTAGTTATTAAATAATGCTGTTCTTTTGGAATACTTTTGTGAACAAAAGTGCTGTATAGTGACCTCTCTCTTTGTCTGCTTCAGTGGAAGAGTGGAATGGTGAAGCAGCTGGGTTGGACGGTGTCTGATGACCTGCTGTGTGTTCAGGAGGATGGCACTGTGCTTGTCTACGATCTCTTGGGTGGCTTCAAGAGACACTTCAGCATGGGCAATGTGAGAATGCACATGGTTTTAAAGGATTCATATGACGTTGCTAAAAAGAACATTATTTTGTGTATTTGGTGTAATGAAATGTGTTTATGCGGTTTAAGGTTTAAAAAAAAAATATTTTCCACATACTGTACATTATTGTTTCTCCTCTATGCCCCACCTTTCTGAAATGTGTCGATATTTACAAAGCTCATCGTTCTGAATAGTGAGTTGTACGTTGATTGGCCAGCTATCCAGTGCATTGTGATTGGCTGAATGCCTCAAGCTTTGACGGAAATGTTATGCCCCTTACCATACTGTGATGCCGTCTCCTGACGCGACGAGACAAAACCAATAAAACCCATTACAAACGAGGCATTTGTTGCATCGGTTGGGGACATAATTACTGATTATAATAACTTATACTGTGTTTGCATATCGTGCCGCATAAACATAAAACCATGTCTGTATTTATGATCAGAGAAACGACAAACAACAAGCTCTACTCTGCACTGCTTAAAACTTGCGTTTGAATCGTCAGTGGCAAATCTTTAAATATGAAAACGTACTTACAGGCTGTGAGTCAGAAGCTCCAGAATGTCCTTGCAAAGTTGCAATTGCCCCACTTTTTAGAAACAACTCTCTCGTGTTCAGGAACCAGTCCTCCGTAAAATGCGCTACAAACATCTGAATATTTGGGTTGAACTGTTCTGGAACAGTGTTGTAAATCCAACTTAACCACTGATTTCTAGTTGTGTCCTCTTTTGGAAGGCCAAAAAGAAAGAAGTTTAGCTTCCACAACGAAACACAGCATCTCCACGACATGGCGGCAGCAGCAACAATACTACAGCGAGAATAAAAGTTACGCCTTTTTTCTTTGCGTGAACATTTGGGCGGCGTTATGCAAATCTTTCCACATCATGACGTAGACATGTGGGGACGTGTTTAAATGAAGCGTTTTAGCAGGGCATGGATGGGTCTTAACTTTTATAAAGAATATCTTTTTGGGTTGAGACTTTAGTCTTTGCAACTTTAGGGATCTTATCTATGCACGAATAGCTTTTAACAATTCAAAGAGAAAGGAAAACTTGAAATTGCATCATATGACCCCTTTAAAAGGATGCATATGTGATTCTATAGCCTACTTTCAAAGCATTGCTTCTTGATTTGTAGCTAAAACATAGCATTGATTCTTGCACAGGAAGTTTCTCAAAGTCAGGTGCTGGAGACCAAGATTTTCCATTCGCCGTATGGGACAGGTGTTGCCATATTGACAGGTGCCTTGCGATTCACTTTGGCCACAAACATTGATGACATAAAATTGAGGCGGTTACCTGAGGTTCCAGGTAAAATATTAATTCTTTGTGGTGTTATAAGAATACATAATTCCACAGTATTCTGAAAGATAAACTGTAAGTGAGATGCATTTATTTTAAGTTTGATGTTTCAGGTCTACAGGGGGCGCCCTCGTGCTGGGCAGTCCTGACTCAGGATAGGCAAAGTAAAGTGCTGGTGGCCAGTGGACCTCATCTGTTCATCTTAGACAATACAGCTTGCACACCTGTGGTAAAGACCACTCACAAAGACTCAAACTGCACAGATATTCAGATATTTTCAGTGTTTTATTACCTCATAAAGGTTACCAGTCTTTTTGCCCCAAATCCAAATAATGTGTATTTCGAAACTCATGATGATGACACAAATGTACCAGACCTAGGAATCAAACAGTGTATAAACAGCCAATGTGGATAAGAAAGCACCTGCTAAATAATGATTGTGTGTGTGTGTGTGTGTGTGTGTGTGTGTGTGTGTGTGTGTGTGTTTGTGTGTGTGTATCAGACTCCCCCAGGTCTCTCTCCACAAGCGTCCAGTATAGTTCACATGTGTGTCTCATTCAGTTATAAGTATCTGGCGCTCCTCACTGACTCTGGCCATGTGTGGATGGGCACGTCAAACCTAAAGGTAAGTAAAAACCAGCAATATCACTTTATTGCTGGTTTTATCATTTTATTAACCTGTTTATTCTGATTACAATTGTAGAAACTTGCTGCAAGTGGTCTAAGCGTTTGTTTTTCCATCAGTTCATTATTCTCTCCACTTTAATTAATTAGTTAACTGGTTCATTAATTGCTCTGTCTTAAGCCTTAATTACAGCTTTAATACTTTTGCACAACAAAAGCAGGATCAGGTGTTTTCTTGTGCAGGAGAAACTCAGTGAGGTTGACACCAAAATCAAAGGTTCCCCGAAACAGATGGCCTGGTATGACACCATTTTACAGTTTGCATGATTTATGTATATTTGGTGTATGCTGTATTTTCTCTGACATTTAAGTTTGAGGACAGGTTTGTATTATAATTTTTTTCCTGCAGGTGTCGCAGGCCCAAGAGTCAGCAGCCATCGGCTGTGGTAATGTGGGATGGGCTGCTCCTAGTGGTGGGAGAGTGTAAAGAAACAATTCAGTACCATCTGGAGGATGACTCAATTCTGGTGCCAGAACTGGACGGGGTCCGGATCATCAGTGGAACACACCACGAGCTGCTGCAAGAGGTCCCAGGTTAGATTATGTATATTAAGAAAATTCTACACAGGTCTTTAGTGTTACTTTTGATTGAATGCATCCTTGCTGAATAAAATGATTAATTTTGGTCAAGAGCAAAAAGCAAATCTCACTGATCCCGAACATTTGAATGGTAATGTATATAGAATGCTACCAGGTTGTACATCCCTCAAGCCCAAAAGTGATTTGATTTTCCCGTGATGCTCTGCAGGTGCATGCGAGGAGATCTTTAAAATTGCCTCCATGGCTCCTGGAGCACTACTGCTAGAGGCACATAAAGAATATGAGGTAAGACACATTTACTGCGTCGGATACAAATTATTAAAACTTGACATGTATTAAAACTTGAAATGTAATATATAAAAATGACCAGAGATCTACAATTACAGCTATTGTTGAAAATTGCATACTTTACTGTATGTTTGAATGTATGCAAATACTGAATGAGGTTCTTTCTTCTGTTGAACACAAAAGAAGATATTTTGAAGAATGTGGGATACCAAACAGTTGCCAGTAGCCAAATAGAAAACAATTCAACCCGTTGCCAGTAGCCATTGACTTCCATAGTATTTTTTTCAAATTTTCAGGTGAACTATCCCCTTAAGTGCTAATTACGACAGGTTTATGATGTCTAATTGCTTTTGTGTGTGAAAATATTTGCAGAAAGAGAGTCAGAAGGCAGATGAGTATCTGAGAGAGATTAAAGAGCAGAGTCTGCTGAGCGAGGCTGTGAGGCAGTGTGTGGAGGCCGCCGGACATGAACATGAACCTGAGACACAGAAAACACTCTTGAGGGTGAGCCACACTGGCTGAATGTTGCAGTAAGAGAGACATTTCATTTACAGAAGGAATGAAAATAAACATGGGTTTATACAGTATATTCTTTCTCTCTCAATTGTTGTCTCTGCAGGCGGCCTCATTTGGGAAGTGCTTTTTGAGTAATTTTCCTCCAGAGCAGTTTGTCAGCATGTGTAAAGACCTGCGGGTGTTGAATGCAGTCCGAGATTATACCGTCGGCATTCCACTTTCCCACACTCAGTTTAAACAGATGACCTTACAGGTGCTCATCGACAGGTGCGACCATAAGAGGGTATAATTTTGTGCACAACATTTTCTCTATATGCATTGCAGAAAATTGTTTTTTGATCACTTCCTTTGAAATGGTTAAAGTTTTGAACTGAATGTGACAAAGCAGATTGTTCAGCTCAATCTATGGCACTCTCTCTGTTTCAGACTGGTGTATCGTAAACTCTATCTGCTGGCTATTGAGGTTTGCCGCTATTTAAAGACTCCAGAATATCAGGGAGTAAGCAGAGTACTCAAACACTGGGCCTGCTATAAGGTGTGTGTGTATGTGTGTGTTCCTATTTAACCATATTTTGGGGACAAATTTGTACCCAAAAGTAAGCAAAACCTGACAAAATCACCGAAAGCTTTCTGTGAGGGTTAGGGTTGGATTTAGGTTAAAAAGTGTATAACTATCTGTATATAAAAACAATAGAAGTCTATGTAATGTGCCCATTTAGATATCTAAGTAAACAAGTGTGTGTGTGTGTGTGTGTGTGTGTGTGTGTGTGTGTGTGTGTGTGTGTGTGTGTGTTTGCTTATTTACTACACTAGTAAGGTTAAAATGCCTAAAAATATGAATGTTGTAAAACTTTTTAAAATCCAGTTGTGATGTTTACATTTATGAAAAAATATATTTATATTCCAATATTTTGTATTGTTTTTACAACTTTTATTCAACAAAATTGCATTAAATTTATCAAAATTGAAAGTAATGACTTTTACATTTTCAAAAGATTTCTATTTTGAATTAATATTGTTCTTTTGAACATTCTATTTAAAATTCCACTTTGCCATGGCAGAAATAAATTAAATTTTAAACCATAGTCAAATAGAAAACTATTTTTAAATTTTTTATAATATTTCACTAGATTACTGTTTTTACTAAATTTTTAATCAAATAAATCCCGCCTTGGTAAGCTCCTTTCAAGAACATCAAAAAATCTTACCGACCCCAAAGTTTTGAACTTTTGACTTTTATAGTACTTTTATGTTTTTGTGTCCCTGTTTATTTTAAAAGTTGAATTTTTCCATTCATTATTAGATTTATAAAACCACAGACATCAAGGGTTTACTGATGTTGTTTACAGAATCAGAGCACATTGGCAATGCAAATGTGTTTCATTACATTTGCTAAACCTTGTGAAGATGTATGATGTTTCATTCAGTCTGAGAGGTTCAGAGTGAAATGCCCATCAGTGAACCCCAATAAAATATTTTCCTTTGTGCGTGCTTTTGTAGGTCCAGCAGAAGGAAGAATCAGATGAAGTCATAGCAAAAGCTGTGAGTGTGAAGCTTGCGGATGCTGCTGGAATCTCCTATTCTGAAATCGCCACTAAAGCATATGAGAGTGGACGCACAGAGCTCGCCATTAAGGTACACGCGCACACAGGCTATGCTCTTATAAAATCTAGGGGCCGCTGATATTATGGGTTGTCAGTCAGTTTGTGTTGGTCTCTCTTTCAGTTGTTGGAGTTTGAGCCTCGCTCTGGTGAGCAGGTCCCACTGCTGTTAAAAATGAAGAAAAGCCCTCTGGCTTTAAGTAAAGCCATTGAGAGTGGAGACACGGACCTCGGTACACATACATTCACATACAGTTTTCAAAACCTCGTTGAAAACATGTTGAAAACAGCTGTGCTGCATAAAATTTTTATGGAAATCATGATACTTTTTTTTTTTAATAAAAAACAGAAATTTCATCTAATGCTAAAGTGAGCAAACACTCACCTAACCCAGCCAAACACTTATGTACTTCATCCTTACATTTAATCAAAATGCCAAAAGCATTAGGAGCACACACCCTGTTACAGATATAACTTTTAATAGTATCCCGAATCACTGGAGATGGTTTACATGCATGCCTTCTTGTATGCTAGTGTACACAGTGGTCATGTACCTGAAGAATGAGCTGAACAGAGGAGACTTCTTCATGATGTTGAGGAACCAACCTGTGGCTCTGAGCCTCTACAAACAGGTAGAGGCTACACACCTGCTTCCCGAAAACACACACAACCTGCTGCTGCAGACCTGAGAACCACAGGCATTATTTATGATGTGACAAATGGCCACAATGAAATCTCATTGGTCCAAACCCTTCTGCTCATTCCTGTAAATCAAATCTGTTCTGACTGTCTTTGATTTTGTTGCTCTATTTACAGAAAAATTACTGCTGCCTAGTTAGGACAGTTGTTCACCAAAGCAATTCACGTCAGCTCTATAGCCTCAGTGTTGTTATCATTAACTACAGTAAAACTAAATGTACTGAAAGTCCTTTTTTTATAATTAAAATAAAGCTGAAATAAAATAAAATATAAATGTAATAACTTTAAATGAAAATTAGAAATGCAGCCTTGGAAACTTATTGAAATAAATATGTTTAAATTGAAATTCTAAAACGTACTAAAACTAAAAATTTTATTAAAAAAAATAAATTAGAGCTAAATATAAATATTTTTACACATAACAAATCTACTAAAACTTAAACTAAAATAAAAAATTAAAACTAACAATAAAAGCTAATAGCACTTTTTTTCACTGTTCACATTGACTTTATTTTGTGTGTGTGTGTGTGTGTGTGTGTAGTTCTGTAAGCATCAGGAGCAAGAAACACTAAAAGATCTTTTCAATCAAGATGATGATCATGAAGAACTTGGCAATTTCTATGTAAAGGCCAGCTATAAAGAACAGGTTTGTGTTTACAGTTCTTTCTTCCTCATTTTTCTTCCCGCTGACAGAAGTGCTATAAAGGTTCAACAAATTATGGTGGCTCCATTTCCACCAATGGCTTAGGTTTTAAGGCATGACTTCTTTGCCTTCCACCTTAATTTCTTAATACTCTTCTGTTATATTTAGTAACATGATTTTGCTAGTTGCTTTGGTAAGAAAAATAAATGTAAAGTGCATGTGTGTGTAATTACAGAGACTGGAAGCTCGGATTGCTCATTTACAAAGTGCTGTGGATGAGTACTACAAAGCCAAGAATGAATTTTCCGCCAAGGTGAAGACCTCAGACTCTTCTGTTACAGCCTGGTTCAGAGTTCACTGCCTGTGTAGCCAGAGCATTATTACATCTGTGAATTATCTAAAGGAATTTGTTTTTTCTCCTCTCAGACAACAGAAGATGAAATGCGTCTGCTGCGGTTTCAGAGGAAGCTAGAGGAAGAGAAGGATGAGCAGCTCGTGGGATTCTCTCTTCAAGACACTATGACCACGCTGCTGTCTGTGGGACTGCACAAACACGCCGAACAACTTTACAAAGACTTCAGAATGCCCGACAAGAGGTGTGCCTTCTATTTATATCTTTACCCACATGATTTATAGTTTCTCTTTCTGTTGCACTGTCTTTATTTGGTTTTAATGAAAGAATATACCTTGAGCTACATTTAATTCATGTCCCACTGGCAGTGTCAAGAATCACAAGAACATTCTCTGAGCTTCAGTGGTGACTATGAGTGTGGCAAATTGCTTTATCCTGCTGAAAGAGGCCACTGCCATCAAGGAACACCATTGCCTTGAAGGGTTATATGTGGTCTGCAACAATCTTTAAGTACATATCCAAGTAATGTCCACATGAATGCAGGACTCAAGGCAGAACACTGGCCAGAGTATAATAGGGCCTGCCTTCTTCCTATAGTACATCCAGCTGCCATCTCTTCCCCAGGTAAAAGACACTTGTGCACGGGGCCATCCACCTGATCTTAAAGAAAATGTGATTCATCAGATCAGGCAAACTTCTTGCATTGCTCCATGGTCCAGTTCTGACGTTCACATGCCCAATGTAGCTGCAGATTACAGGGGGATAAAAATGACTTTAGAATGATGGCAGCATCAATATATTAATTCTTCCTGAGTTAGAGGCACTAAAACTTTGGAAAAATTATATTTATGGCACTCAGACAGGTATGTTCTACGCAATTATTTTGACAGGGAAACAAGATACATTATTTTAGTTTCAACGTCAGACCTTCCTCTTTAAAAAAAAAAAAAAGAATCAGGTGAATGCAAAGTGACTCCATTTGGTTTTTGACCACTGAAAATGTGTACAATTCAACAACTTACTCCTGGAGCCGTGTTGAGATTCCAGTTTTGCTGGAATGGAACCGTATAGAGCCTTAAAAATGAAAAATGTGGATACCAAAAGGAAAGTTTGTTAACACCCAAAATCTAAAACGTATAATGCAACAAAGATTGCTAAAGTTAACAGATTTTACTAATAGACATTTAATGTGAAATTTAATATATTGGCTTTCATCGCTTTACATATGAACATACTTTCTTCAGAAAAAATATTAGCAAAATCAAAAATTGGGGAAGTTTCTGAAATTTGGTTGCTTTGACACTGAATGACCCAGTCAGTGGTTTTAGTGTAGTGGCTGATATGTGTACAGTATAGGGCATGTTTTTAAATAAAGAATAATATAATGTGAATGGTAGCCCCCCAGGACCCTGCCGAGTATATAAGCGGTATAGAAAATGAATGGATGGATAATGTCATGAGTGAAGGTGTTTCTCATTATCAGGTTCTGGTGGCTGAAGTTGAAGGCTCTGGCAGAGAAGGAGGACTGGGAAGAGCTGGAGAAATTTTCCAAAAGCAAAAAGTCTCCTATTGGATATCTGGTAACTGATGATCTGAATTATTGTGAATTATTCTTAGAATTATAGTTGCAAATAATTTATAATCGTCTTTCTCTGATTACAGCCATTTGTTGAGGTGTGCATTAAACACCATAACAAATGTGAAGCCAGGAAATATGTGGCAAAAGTCTCACCGGAGCAGAAGGTCAAAGCTCACCTTGCAGTGGGGTAAGAGCTTGTTCCAAAAAAGTACACGTGACACTAAAGACTGCAGTAACGGCTGCTGAAAATTCAGCTTTGCCATCACAGGAATAAACTGCATTTTAAACACAGCCTCGGAGAGCTTAAGAGACTTTTTCTTTCTGACCCCAAATTTTTGAACAGAAGTAAACATTACTATTCATGATTAAGACAAAGAACCACAATAAATATTATTGTCTCTCACGCAGGGATGTGGAAGGTGCCGCAGAGGCTGCTATCGAGAGGCGTAATGAATCAGAGATCAGTACTGTTCTGTCACGCTGTTCAGCCACCACTGATCATCTTCTGGTGGAACGCCTCAATCGTGCTAAAGCCACTGTTCCCAAAAAGTGAGCCTATACATTTCTGCCCCGCTTTGTTCAAATGCATTTGCTGCCCAACAATGAAACCTCTGTGTGCCAATTCTCCTGCACAAAGCAGCTCGCAGCAGAAATTGCTTTCGGCTGTGTAAGTTTATCCTGATGTAATGGAACATTTTCATGAAAATTCTGCACAGTGATGGAAAATTATTGGGTGGAGAAAAAGGCGGACAGCAAGAAAATGGCATGTCAGCTTATGTTTTTCCTGTCTGTCAGATAGCTAGAAGCGGTTCCCATCTTGCACTTCACTGTAAACCATAAAAACCCTAATTACCTATAATTGCATTAGGAACCATTGTGTGTTTGTTGTAGAATCATACTGTCTTTAATCATCTGCCTTTATGAAAAAAAAGGAAAAAAAAAAACATTTGTTATTTTAATTAAACCATGATCGGATACCAAAACGTGTTGAATGCGATTTGTGCACATACATCACACTATTGGTTTTTTGTCTGTGATGTTTCTACCTCAATCACGCTTTTCTCTCATGACTGAGTATTGATTGGGTGGGGGTCAAACTCCTCTCTCCTGCACTTTTGTCCAAATGTTTGGGTGTATTTATACGTGTGACCGCAGAGGGAGCTCTATCACATTTACAGACGGAACTTTGCAGAGCAGGAGACTTTTGCAAGAACAGCGGTCAGAGAGGAAAAGAGGATATAAGTTAAAAAGGTACGACAACACAAAAGTCTTGGTTTGCAGGAAATATGATGTCCAACAAACGCTGTTTTCACAGCGCTGCATGACTTATATCACGTGATTTTGTAGTTCAGCCTTTCCAGAAGACTGAGCACAAAATGTGCAGTTTGTTTTGTTTGTGTAACTTTGTGTTGTCTAGAAAATTAAACGTTGTAACGGCGTCTGCCTTACAAATCAGTATAGAATCGATTTGTGCTAATGAATTTTCAGTGCATTTCTAATGACATCTGTGTCGTTTGTAGACACGAGCGTGATCCAAAACGACAAATTATGATTGTCATAGTTTCATTTAATTATTGTTTAATTTCATTTAATTATTCCGTCAGTAATTTTTTTTTTATTTATTTTCTTTTCTTTTTATTTAAATAGAAAAATATAGATTTTATATATAAATTATATATAAAAATTATATAAATTATATAAATTATATATCAAACCACCATTTAACAATATCTTCTCTTATGTGGAGAGTACCACAATGCCAACAAATGTAATTTTCTACCACAGAAAAAAAAAAAAAAGGTTTCTGATTACTGAATTTACAATGATGAATATATTATACTATAACGATTATAACAAGTATAATCAAGAGATTAATAATATATGCCTCATTTTCCAAATTCTTATTATAGTTTGAAAAACAAAATATTACATGTTCATATTGTAAAAGAAAATTGCACAACAATTTGTCATTTATAAATCTAGAAACCTCCTACTATGTCGTCAGTGAGATGATTACGGTTATATGATTATAAAATACAGCAACAATGTATTATAGAGTCACCTGTCACACACTCATTCATAGCTCATAAATGAATTTAAGTTTCTGTATTGGCGATCCATATTAAAGGTATATCTATAATATCCAATGATCACAATATAACGTTAAATAGTAATATTATGGAACTATCAGTCTCAGGGCAGCATGTTTGTCTCAACCAATGGCATGAGTTTAATGCAGGGCTAAATTATTGCTTGACCAATGGCAGACAACAGGCCAGTTGCATAAACACCACATTAAGACTGTGTCTTAAGAACTAGTTTGACTAACTAGCAGTTAACCAAATGGTTATCAGTCTGTCTTTTCAGATTCAAATTAGATCAATCCATGTTTTTTATGTAACTGACTGAAATTGCAGGGAAAAAAAAAGATTAGGTGTCTAACTTTTAAGACTAGTCTAATGCAACCGGCCACAGATCATGTTTGCAGTTTGTAAAGGTAAATGTTGTTTCAGGACATCATCCAGTTACATGAACTATACTTGTGTGTTTCAGGTCATGTCGTCCATAAAAGTGGAATGTGTTATCAAACAAAAGAACCAAATCGGTGAGAGTCCAGTTTGGGAGGAGAAGGACTCTTCTTTGTTGTATGTTGATATTATGGGTAAAAGGGTCAGCCGTTGGAACTCACTGACCAATAAAATAGACAGTATTGCCACAGGTAAGCATAACCTAAGTTCAGTGTGGGCTGCATTTTTAGCGACTTTCAAGGAAAATGCAACCAAATTAACAGTCAGCTGCCACAATAAAATCATGTAGTCAATGTTTTGAGCTTGCATTTTATTTAAAGGTGCATTAGACATTAATTCAAGTGAAAATAACATATATTATGATATCTATTAATTCAAATTTCTTACAGAAAAACTTGTAGGCTCTGTGGTACCACGTCAGGCAGGTGGTTACGTCATCGCAGAGGGAACTCGGTTTGCATTTGTTGACTGGGTAAAGCGTTCAGTTAAAACTGTTGCCCCTGTCGATGACAAGGAAAAACCAAACACCCGCTTCAATGATGGGAAAGTGGATCCGGCTGGCAGGTTTTTTGCAGGTACTGTATGAGAGAAATCACATTTTCATAAGCATATTTTCACTCTGCTAATGTAAAGTATAAGAAAATGTAAAACTTTTGAGTGTTATCTTGACAAGAGTTGTAATTCTGCATTCTGGTTTTATTCTTTTTTTTACATAATTTACAGAAGCTGATAATAAAATAGTTTGCCATTTGCACTTCTCCTTTATTTTGTGCAGGTACCATGGGTTTGGACATGAAGCCTGATGTGACGGATGGGGCGCTGTACAGCCTCCTTCCTGACCACTCTGTCGTCCAGCAGTTGGATAAAGTGCACCTTTCCAATGGCTTGGAATGGTCCCTTGATCACCGCATCTTCTACTACATCGACAGCCTGGCATTCATGGTGCAGGCCTTTGATTATGACATCCAGACTGGAGGGCTATGTGGGTTTGTTTTGCATTGGATGCGTGGTCTCCATGTAATAATTAGGTTTGTGTTTGGTTCTGTAAAACCTATGTATTTATTTATTTGTATTTAAGCTAACTGCAGAATGGTTTACAAGATGGAGAAAGATGAATGCATACCAGACGGTATGTGCATAGACACAGAGGGCAAACTGTGGGTCGCCTGCTTCGATGCAGGAAGAGTGCTGCGCATCGATCCACAAACAGGTGTGTGAGTTTATAAAACAGTAGCATAGATCAGACAAAGCAATTTCATACAAAAACTAATGGTGAAATGTGAAATTTGTTGTAATTTTCAAAACTCACCTTTGCAGTATGACAATATAAATAATGTTGATCAAAATATGAATGCCTCCTTAAGCAATGTTAACCTTGTTTTACTCATAAATTGACTCATAAATCACTATATTAAAAACCCATGGGAAATTCCAGAGGGAAATCAAAAAATCTCCACACTGTTGCGTCATAATTGGCCATCAAAGTCATGTTTATGAGAGAAACTTTGTATTTAAATGTTCATAAACAGAACGTTCATATATCTGTTTCCACACAAAAAGGAAGCTTGATAACTGTTTTACACTGAGAATAATAATAATAATTTCCACCAGATCAGCATATTAGAATGATTTCTGATGGATCACCTGACTCTGAAGACTTGAGTAATAATGCTGAAAATTCAGCTTTGCCACCGTAGCAATACATTACATTTTAAAATATACTAAAATAGAAAACAGTCATTTTAAATAGTAATAATATTTGACCTTTTTTTATCAAATAAATGAAGACAAGATTAAAAGAAGAACTTAAATTCATAAATTAAAAAACACTATGGAGGTCACATTTGTGTGTGTGTGTATATATATATATATATATATATATATATATATATATATATATATATATATATATATATATATATATATATATATATATATATATATGGTTTTAGGACTACAAACATCTCTATACTCACTACAGACTACTGTTACACTATCAAAAGCTGCCAAATGGCCAGTGGTCAAATGAATATCAATACAAAGTCTAAATGAAAAACCGATCATTTCAGTAGTTAATGAACTTCCCTTCTCAGGCACACGACTGCAGACAGTGAAACTTCCAGCTACGAAAACCACTTCATGCTGTTTTGGAGGGAAGGACTACAGTGATCTCTACGTCACCTCAGCGTGTATCGACCTGGATGCAGATGCACTGGCCAAGCAACCTGAAGCTGGCTGCACATTTAAGGTAGACATCTTGTTATTTCATATCTTGCTCATGGTAGCATGACATGACCTCTGACACATTATATGCTCTATTCTTACCTCAGGTGTCTGGTTTAGGAGTGAAGGGCATCCCACCATACTCATACACTGGATGAAAACCCAGGAAAGATTGATGATGTAAACGTCGTGACCATTTTGTAGTCACGATACAACAGTGTTCCAATCGTGCAATCAGTCATACATATAATATTAGATACTGAAATCTTACCTCATTTCAGATTACATCCTCATTTCAGGTGATTTCCAGAATATTAGACATTAGAAGCATTTTGTCTAGATGACTAAATGAAAGATGTAATTCTATGTGAAATAATTTTATGAATTTTAATCCTGTATACATTAACTACACAAAGTGTGACTGAAAATTATTTCAAATGTTACATTTTTGGAGATTTTTAGGCAATTATTTAATTTAGTAAATGTATATTAACCACAAATGTGATGTTTAGCTGTGCTGCTGAAGTGAGTCAGACAATAATGATTGTAAAAAATTATGTAATTATGTTTGTGAATAAAGATTTTTTTAATTCTCTTTCAATTCAAAATGGCACACCCTTCATAACCTATTTTACATCCATGATCCGTATTTCAGAGAAAAACTCTATTCAGTGGGAAAATGTAGGGCAGGACTTGATTTTACTGGGAACTGATTGGATCGTAAAAGTTAGGTCCGAAATGGTGGTTGGAAGGAAGAAGCTGAAAAGAAAGAGGGATTAGTGATGTCATTTGAAAGGTCATTTCAGACCATGCATTATGAGAGGTGAATAGGGTCGGATTCATGTTGACTTTAAGGATACTAAGTAAACCTACAGGTTGTGGTGCAAAGGTTGAAGTTTTGTTTGCTGTATTTTTGAATCTTTCAGCATGAGCAATTCTCACTTTTAAATGATTTCTGGAATTCTAGACTTTTTTTTTCAAGGGTTTAAATTATAATTAAAACAAGCTCCACCACAAAATAAATATAAATATAATAATATCGTTCCTTCACTCAAACAGTGACACAAACTGTACAACATAAGACAAGCAATAAAGAACAGATGCGAATAAAGACATTTCATATTTATTGATGATGTGCATTTCATTGCAGTTCATTGCATGTACCAAATAATAATAGAAATGACCATTGTGCTTTGGTGTAAATTCATAGATGGAGATATTTTGCATATTCACTTGCATTTCATCCCTCTGAACTAGTACAGTCTTGAATTTGTTTGCCAGTGCTCCAAAATGGCAACGTTTGCAAACAGTTTAAAATAACCTCTTGCCCAAGGAAGTGAATAAGCTGTGTTAGCGAAAACTACAAATTGTCATAGAACTGTTTTTTAAGGGTTGAACATTTTAGACTGAATAAAGAGATCACTTTTATTGGAGCAAGAAAGGATGCTTTTATAAAGAAATTCAATACAAAAATTTTGGGGAAAACTGAAACTCTTGAGTCTTATGTTCAGTAGTAATGCTATTACAATTACTGATTTTTATTTTAAAATAGCATTTATTGGCAAAGATGAATTTTCAGCTTCCATAAGTCCATTCTTCAGTATCACATGAACCTTCAGAAATCATTCTAATTCTGATTTGTTTCTTATTATTATCAGTGTTGAAAACAGTTGTGCTGCATGATGATATGTTTGTGCAAACACTTTTTTCAGGATTCTGATGAATAGCTTTTATTTGAATTTGTTGCAGTTTTTACAAATTAATGCATCCCTATTGAATAAATGAATTTATTTATTTCAACAAAAAAATACCTATCTAAACTTTACTGAGAATACAGAGTATTTACTGGAAAATTGCAATAGAGAGTCTGTGTTTTTATGTTGAGGTGAATTTATTGACCTCTCTCTTCTTAAGACGCAGAAAATATTCCCATACACAAGCCTTACAATCTAGAGGAACTGAAAGAAAACTCGTCAGGGACGCATTGAATATGGATGAGCGATTCATAATGACCCAACCAGAGGGCGTTGTCTAAACTATAAAAACAGTGCAATCAGAAAGCTGTGATTGTCAAACACAAGCAGGACACAAATATGTATGGTATGATGTGATAATACTTACCTACTGTAGACTGTCTGCTTAGATAGCTGTAAACCACAAAACATCTTTTTTTTTCTCCCTAGGCATTTGCAGCACTGAAGAATTGGACGAGAACAAGAAAATGGCTGAAACAGAGAGTCTAGCTGACTGGATGGCTAACCTTAAAGAGAATTTTACAAAAATTCCCTTGAGCCAACTTGCTATTCCAGGTAAGTAATGTGAATATTAACAACAGCTGTCAGACTATTATGTGAAAACTGTCAGATATTAATAACAGCTTCCTACTTTTTGCTAATATATTCATTAGCATTTAGACATATAAAGGGTTTCACATTGCATTCAATGTATACATATCAAAATCACACACTTTCCATCAAACTTACATTATATTAGCGTATGATCACATACAACAGACATGAAGTGAACATAGGATGCTATGTGACTTGTATAGAACCAAAAACTGACACAGAACGAACACTTGTTTTAGGGAGCCATGATGCTATGGCATACAGCTTAGATATGGACTCTTCAGTACTGGAACCTAAAAAAATAAAGGCCTTGGACAATATGTTCAGCACTTTCATAAGGCCTATTGTCAAAAAATGGGGTACTGCCCAGGTAAAGTACTAATTAAAATACAGTAATCTCACAGTAAATGCTGTGACTTTTTCATGATGTTCATGTTTTTCATATGATTGTCCAGGAAAAAAACATCTCTGAGCAACTTGATGCCGGTATTCGATACTTTGATCTGAGGGTTGCTGGAAAGCCTGAATCTAGTGATTTATTCTTCTATCATGGACTATACACAACAATGACTGTGAAGGTTGTTGCCCTGATTCATTTTCATGTTTTTCTTTTTACCTTGATTGCTTTCAACAGCTTAATGGAAAAACTCCAATGACAGCTAACCTTAATAAATTTGAATCACCACAGGAGGGAATGACAGAACTGGAGAAATGGTTAGGACGGCATACTAAGGAGGTTGTTATCCTTGCTTTCTCACATTTCAAAGAAATGTCAGCCGATCAACACACCGACCTGACCAACTTCCTCAAAGAGCACTTTAAAGCAAAACTCTGTCCAAAGCCTCAAGTGGTACATATCCTTAGCCATGTCCTCAAAGCCATATCATTCATCATTATTCATTCAGGGACCTCAGCATATGATACAAATACTTCCAACAATGGTTTAATAACCATTAAAATGTTTTTCTTGTCTTCTAATTTATGTGAACCCTCACTCAAGGACTGCTGGGAAAATGGCTACCAGGTCATCCTCTCTTATGACAACAGAAGTATCGATGATCCTGTTTTGTGGCCTGGAATCGAGTACTGGTGGGCTGATAAATCAGACCCCAAGGAGGTCATTTCATATCTGAACAACCAGAAACAAAAGGGAAGACCAGGTGAGCTAAGAGATGCCAATAGCTTAAAATGAGTGATTAATCACAATTAATCGCATCCAAAATAAAACTTTTTGTTTACATAATATATGCGTGTGTACTTCGTATATTTATTATGTATTTAGAAATACACACATGCATGTATATATTTAAGAAAAATATGATTTGTTTATATATAAAACATTTATATTTTTATATATAATATATTTACATTACATTTAGTCACTTAGAAGACGCTTTTATCCAAAGCGACTTACAAATGAGGACAATGGAAGCAATCAAAATAAACAAAACAGCAATGATACGCAAGTGCTATAACAAGTCTCAGTTAGCTTAACCCAGTACACGTAACAAGGTTTTTTTAATTATATAAGAAAACAGATAGAATAGAAAAAGAATAGAGCAAACTAGTGTTAGAGGCCTTTTTTTGCTTTTGTTAATTATATGATTTAAAAAAAACATATAGAATACAAAAAGATTAGATAAGCTAGTGTTTTGTTTTGTTTTTAAAGAAAAACAATCAGTTAGTAAATGAATAGAGTGCAAGTTTAAAAGGGGCACTATTTTTATTTTTTTGTAAGAAAAAATAAAGAGTGCTAGAGTTAGAGGGTCAAATAAAGATGGAAGAGATGTGTTTTTAGCTGATTCTTGAAGAACAACTCGGATTGATTGGGCAGGTCATTCCACCAGGAGAGAACATTTAATTTAAGAGTCTGTGAAAGTGATTTTGTGCCTCTTTGGGATGGCACAATAAAGTGACGTTCACTTGCAGAATGCAAGCTTCTGGAGGCACATAAGTCTGAAGTAATTAATTTAGGTAAAGGGGTGCAGAGCCAGCGGTTGTTTTGCAGGCAAATATTAATGCCTTGAATTTTATGCGAGCAGCTATTGGAAGCCAGTGCAAATTGATAAACAGATAATATAAATTATATATGAATATAAATACATATATAGACGTAAATATTTTCAAAATATATACATGTATGTTTGTGTATATTTATATATACATAATAAATATACACAGTACACACGCATATATTACAGGTCCTTCTCAAAAAATTAGCATATTGTGAAAAAGTTCATTATTTTCCATAATGTAATGATAAAAATTAAACTTTCATATATTTTAGATTCATTGCACACCAACTGAAATATTTCAGGTCTGTTATTGTTTAAATACTGATGATTTTGGCATACAGCTCATGAAAACCCAAAATTCCTATCTCAAAAAATTAGCATATCATGAAAAGGTTCTCTAAACGAGCTATTAACCTAATCATCTGAATCAACTAATTAACTCTAAACACCTGCAAAAGATTCCTGAGGCTTTTAAAAACTCCCAGCCTGGTTCATTACTCAAAACCGCAATCATGGGTAAGACTGCCGACCTGACTGCTGTCCAGAAGGCCATCATTGACACCCTCAAGCGAGAGGGTAAGACACAGAAAGAAATTTCTGAACGAATAGGCTGTTCCCAGAGTGCTGTATCGAGGCACCTCAGTGGGAAGTCTGTGGGAAGGAAAAAGTGTGGCAAAAAAACGCTGCACAACGAGAACAGGTGACCGGACCCTGAGGAAGATTGTGGAGAAGGACCGATTCCAGACCTTGGGGGACCTGCGGAAGCAGTGGACTGAGTCTGGAGTAGAAACACCCAGAGCCACCGTGCACAGGCGTGTGCTTTTGAACCAGAAACAGCGGCAGAAGCGCTGGGCTACAGAGAAGCAGCACTGGACTGTTGCTCAGTGGTCCAAAGTACTTTTTTCGGATGAAAGCAAATTTTGCATGTCATTCGGAAATCAAGGTGCCAGAGTCTGGAGGAAGACTGGGGAGAAGGAAATGCCAAAATGCCTGAAGTCCAGTGTCAAGTACCCACAGTCAGTGATGGTCTGGGGTGCCATGTCAGCTGCTGGTGTTGGTCCACTGTGTTTTATCAAGGGCAGGGTCAATGCAGCTAGCTATCAGGAGATTTTGGAGCACTTCATGCTTCCATCTGCTGAAAAGCTTTATGGAGATGAAGATTTCGTTTTTCAGCACGACCTGGCACCTGCTCACAGTGCCAAAACCACTGGTAAATGGTTTACTGACCATGGTATTACTGTGCTCAATTGGCCTGCCAACTCTCCTGACCTGAACCCCATAGAGAATCTGTGGGATATTGTGAAGAGAAAGTTGAGAGACGCAAGACCCAACACTCTGGATGAGCTTAAGGCCGCTATCGAAGCATCCTGGGCCTCCATAACACCTCAGCAGTGCCACAGGCTGATTGCCTCCATGCCACGCCGCATTGAAGCAGTCATTTCTGCAAAAGGATTCCCGACCAAGTATTGAGTGCATAACTGAACATAATTATTTGAAGGTTGACTTTTTTTGTATTAAAAACACTTTTCTTTTATTGGTCAGGAAATATGCTAATTTTTTGAGATAGGAATTTTGGGTTTTCATGAGCTGTATGCCAAAATCATCAGTATTAAAACAATAAAAGACCTGAAATATTTCAGTTGGTGTGCAATGAATCTAAAATATATGAAAGTTTAATTTTTATCATTACATTATGGAAAATAATGAACTTTTTCACAATATGCTAATTTTTTGAGAAGGACCTGTATATAAACAAAAACTTTTGTTTTGGATGCGATTAATCGTTTGACAGCACTACTTAAAATACCTTACATTTACTAAAAAGTCTGACTGGTTAAAACAAAATGCTCCAAGAAATAAAAGTGATATTCCTCGCTCACTGATGCTCTTAATGTGTCCATTTGGTCAATAGAAGGATTGTTTGTTGCTGGTCTCAACCTGACTTTTGATGGGAATGACATGCTGCTGTACCTCACAAAGTCTTTAAAGGAGAAGACCATGACGGCCTACCCTCGACTGCTTGACTGGGTGAAGGAGCAACATTCAGGCTCTGACAAAGAAAGTGTCAACATCATTGCTGGAGATTTTTTGGGAGTGAATAGCTTTGCTCAGGATATCATTCAGCTCAACAAAGCTGACAGTGGTCCGTGAGAGGGTCTTTTGAGTCGATATGGGATGTCCTTCAAACAGGATAAGAAGCTTTCAGAATATTTCTGTCATTTTGTTTTAATTTGTTTAATTAATGACAGTGGAACATAGTTTATAAGCGAATATATGGTTGGTTATATCAAAAACTCTTCTTGAGCATTTAACATATTAAACAAATAAACACATTAAAATTCATAAATAAATAAATGAAGATTCAAATGTGAGCCAGTGTTGTTTTGGGTCTCTTCAACAAAAAGGAAAAAAAAATAAAAAATCGCACTTTTAGACGGTCCCTAACATTGTTGTCATCCAGATTCGAGAAACATAAGTGTCATGAGATCATGAAAAATCTTCCAAACTCTTAACAAATTTGTATTTCACCACTATAATGCCGATGTTAAACACTAAATGCACTTCTGAACATTATTTAACAAGGTGTTTCTGTTTGGCATCGCATGACAAAGAAAAACGCGGAAACGATGTTTATTTTTGGTTTCAGTGCCCGATGTGCGGTAGATGATGTTGCTGCTGTGAGTAGTACGACTGTTTTAGATTAGCCTAATTGTTCACAATTTAAAAACGTAACAAATGGAGGATGCAGAAAGGTTATGCATCTCCAGCTGTTGTTCGGACTGGATGTCCGAGATGCCCTTTGCTTTTTGGGACACACCGCTGTGGAATCTCGCTATACCCGGTACGTCAACAGCGTCTGATTATTTCGATGTTTTAATCCTATTTTGCAATGAATTGATTACCCCTTTACTGCAACCATTTAACGATTTCGACATCCGGTTACTGTTTTTCAGGAAGTCATGACACCATGACTTACTGTTTAGATGAGCGGTCGTCAGTAGTCCAGTCTTCGCCGAGGGTGTTGCGAGTGTTGGACACTGTACTTCCCTGTATCGTTCGGCCCTGTATAATCAAATGGGCGACAACACAGGTATGACAGACGATCATGATGTGATATTGTGTTGTTCAAAAGTTGTATGAATTTTATTTCTTCAGTGGAACACAAAGGGTTGCATCAGTGACTAACAGACTCAATCACCTTCATTGCACTTTTATTGTAATTTTTTGTGCATTGACAGCAGTGAAAGGGTCAGTTCACCGAAAAATTACATTTCTGTCATCGTTTACTAACATTTTAGTTGTTCTAAACCTGTATGACTTTGTTCTGTTAAACACCAAAGAGTATATCTCAAGAATGTTGGTAACTAAACAGTTGATGTTAGCCATCAACGTTCATAATATGTACAAAAAAAAAAAATAATAATAATAATAATAATAATAATACTTTTGAAGTCAATGGCTACTGTCAATTGTTTGGTTACACACATTCTTCAAAATATAATCCATTGTGTTCAGCAGACGAAAGAAACTTATACAGGTTTGAAACATCTTGAGGGTGAGTAAACTATGACAGAATTTTCATTTTTGGGTGAACCAACCGTTGATTGGTGACTGAGTCAATCTGCCTCCTTTTGTGTTTCACAGAAGTCGTGCAGTGTGGGTAAATTATGACAAAAGGACGGGTGTTGACAATATACATCAATTTACATTATTTTATTTTGTTTCTTTTTAATCCAGGAAGATAGCATCTCTAACCAGCTGGATTTAGGCATTCGGTTTCTCGATTTAAGAATAGCTCATAAGATAAAAGACCCTGATAAAGTTTTCTACTTTGCACATGGGATCTACTCTCTTCTGACAGTGAAAGTACGCTTGATCATAATTTTAGAAAAATGTTAATTCCTCATTCCAAGTCGAGAATAACTTTGGCTTTGTTATTTTAAGGAAGCACTCACAGAAGTTGCTCACTGGTTAGATCAGCACACCAAGGAAGTGGTCATTATTGCTCTTTCTGCCTTTGATGGCATGAACCTGGATCAACACAAAGACCTCATTCAATTCCTCATATGCACATTTGATAATAAAATTTGTCCCAATCACGTAAGTAGTTTCATTTCAAGTAATTTTCTTTTAAATGCATCTAGGTCTGAAATTGCATACTGTCTAGGAGGTACAGTGTTTGGTTTGAAAATTATGTCATGACCGTTAAAAAAGTTTGTTCGATATAGTGTGAAATTGAATATGGGTCATATGAATGAAATTCAGTCATATTCGGATGCAGCATATGTGTCAGTAATCTCTCTATTATTTTTGTTATTTCAGATCATACCCTCGCTACGGCAGTGCTGGAAACACAATTATCAGGTTATTCTGTCATATGATGACTCGGCTGCTTCTGGATATGAGGAGCTCTGGCCACAGTGTGAATATTGGTGGGCGAACACATCAGATCCAAGCCATGTCATATCCTACCTGGAGGAGCGGAAAGCGGAAGGAAGACCAGGTCGGTAATAATTAGAAAACAAAGTTTGATGACAAACTTTGATGTTGGCTTGACAATGCCTTGTCTAAAAGTTTGAAACAACTTTGAAAAGCTTGAAAGTTGACGATTTTTCTCAGAGAAAACAAAATGTTACAAATATGTTTTAGCATCTTGCTAACATGATTTAGCATGTTTTAGTATATTCCAGGGGTGTCCAGACAAGGGTTATGCCAATAGACCAGGGGTTCTCAACTCTGGCCCTTGAGGTCTACTTTCCTGCAGAGTTTAGCTCTAACCCTAATCAAACACACCTGAACAAGCTCATCAAGGTCATCAGGATTACTAGAAAGTGACTGGCAGATGAGTTTGATCAAGGTTGGAGCTAAACTCTGCAGGAAAGTGGACCTCGAGGCCAGAGTTGTGAACTCCTGATTTAACAATTTGCTATCATGAATTAACTCATTACTAACATGTTTAGCATGTTTCTATCATGGTTTAACACGTTAGAATGTTTCTTGCATGATTTAGAAACATTAATTGCTAGCAACAAGCTGGCAATTTACCACATTGCTATCATGTTTCTATAATTTTTTTAACACATTTATAGCATGTTTCTAGCATGATTACCATATTGCATGCTTCATCATGTTTCTAGCATGATTGAACATGTTGCTAGTATGATTCAGATAATGGTCTTGTCTAATCTGGCATTTTTCATAGTTTTGATTATCCGTTTTTTGAAAATTGTAAATCTGATCAGTTAGAAAAGATATAGCATACCATGTCACAACAGTCTGAAGGTCTTGCCTGAGTTTGATGGTTGTAGCTTAAAATGAGTTAGATTTAGAAAATTTGTCTCAGATGATGAAAAAGAAGCCATTAGGAAAGAAAGGAAATATCTTTTAGGGAAACCAACCTTTTATTAATGATTCCCCCTGAACATGTTTTCAGGTCAGTTTTTTGCTGCTGGTCTGAACCTAACTGAGGATGCCAAGTATATTCTTTCTCATCCGTGCCAGTCATTACAAAGCATGACCTTGAGCTCCTATGGTCTGCTCCTGAACTGGGTCAAGCAGCAGTGCCCAGGCCCGGGTAAATCATGTCTTAACATCATCTGTACAGATTTTGTGGGGGCCTTCAGCAATGAATTCACCCAGCTGGTTATTGGACTCAATCAAACACTGTTAAAAGAGACTTGACCCATTAATCTAACATAAATGACTTTACATACAAATGTAGCATCTTTTTCACAGTTTATCTCGCACATTCTTGTTGTTTTTAGTGGAAGCCTTATTGTTTTTAATTTTAATTTTTCTATTCTTTTATGATGGTCCCTAAGCTGTGACTGGGGGAAAAAAATTATTGTGCAATGCTGCCATCTACAGGCAATCCATATTTAGGTTCTTGTTTGATACATGGCACAAAATAATATTACTTGTACTTTCATAGTTACATCAAACTTTTGAAATGTCATAAAGCTAAATTTCTTTCCTGATTTTGCTTCGATATTTGACAAAGGAAAGGACAGATTCATATAATCAAAGACTAAGTGGCTCAACATAGCATTACCTGTCCAATGAGTCACACTTAATATTAGTAACATCTAATGTCCTGTCATGACTTCATCTATTGTTGACACTCTGTATGGCTTTCAGTCTATGAAGGTTACATGTATCTGTGGGGTCTAATTTTAGACGCCCCATTGAACGCACTCTCTGAAGTCCTTAACATTTATAGTATCTACTTAAATGATAATCCAGTTTACTGATGCCTTTCACAATCAGTTTGTGTAGGTTGTATGAATAAACATGTTTTGAGTTTTACTTTTATGCCTGTTTTTTTTTTTCCTGACTTTTTAAAATCTGACAATAACCACCGAGAATTTCGGAAAGTCTTTAAGAAAGTCTCACTTAACTGAAGACAAAAAAAAGAAATATGTTTCTATGGCAACAATTTTTATACTAGAGTTACCAACTAGGATCTTGTTTTGCTGATTTTTTGTTCATGAATGCATTATATTGAAATGTGCACTACATGAAGTATCCCAAGTATTTAGAACATTCTGAACAGATCTGGAGCAGGATTCTTCCAGAGAGCTTTGAGAATCCCCTCCCTCCTCTTCCAAGTCCCCACCTCTCTCCTAAACAGATTATTGAGGAGTTAAAGGAGCTTGCATCGGTCCCTGTGTCGTCTCCAGAAGGCTTAGCGTTCCAGAGGAAACAGATGGGATAAGAAAACCAGGGGATCTAATTACTGAAGCTTAATCAGCAATCCAAGGCCCGTCCAGAACCCAGTCGCAAGCCTCAAGCCGCTACTCCTCACAGTTTCTCTTTCAGAGGTATTCGTCTGAGACTTGAGACAGCTACATCTGTTTAACATGGAGAACGAGGAAGATGAAGATGAAATCTTTACCACATTTCAGGGAGGATATGAAGGGCAGGAAGATGTGGAGGAGCAGGAGGAAGACGAGCAAGAGGAAGAGGATCCAGAGGCTGAGAGGAAGAGCAGTTGGGATGTCCCAATTCCAAGTCAATCACTGGCTAGTCGCAGAGCTTCACTTCCATGTCCGGTTAGTACCCAATATAAGTTTGTGTGTGTGTGTAGCTTGTACACATGTATTTAAACACTTTTTTTGGTATACAGTGTTTTAAACGAGAGCAGAAACACACCAGTCGTTATGGTGCCAAGCTCATGATTTCTCATCCAATGAGCAGTTGATTCAGTTAACACTTTTAAAATAGCATCTCAAAGCACACTTGCTTAATAGGGCATTTTCTAAAGCAATTTAATTATCTTGCCTCCTTAGTTCATTTTGCATTTTTATTTTTATGTACTGTTATTTTTATTTTTACTCTGTAGATTCTATTCTATATATATGTCTCATCCTTATGGAACAAAAAACATTTTTTGAAAAATGTTGGGAACAAAACATTGGTGCCCATTGGCTTAAATTTGAATGGGCATTTCTTCAAAATATAATCTTTTATTTTCTTTAATGTTTTATATTTTTAAATTTCAATTAAACTTTTTTTTTTACCAATGCTTTTATGCTGTTCATTTATAATGAAAAACTGTATGTGCCTCTTCCTTATTTTCTGCATGCATATTTTTCAGGCTCAGCTGAATGCGATGCATCTGAGCCGTCTGCATGCTGCGACCACAAGCCCTAGCCCGGCGTACCTGAGCCACTGGCTTCAGAGCGGTGAGGCGAGGCCGTGCTCTCGCTCCAGCCATGTTGCCAATAGTGAGGAGGGAACACACACCAAGAGCAGCTTGTGTGAAAGACACCCGCATGCCATCCAAACCATCCCTGAGGTGCTTGAGCCTCTGGAGAGAAAAGCTCGGTTTAGGAGCCACAATGTCATGTCTCTGGTTGGTGTGATATGATTTTGCTTTTTTTTTTTAATTGGTAAAAATGTGAATGATTAACGATAGGTTATGCAATCTCAAGAGCATTTAGATAAATATAAGATCATTTTATTGTTATGATACAATGCTTTGGCAAGGCTAGAGAAATCTGAGTCTATATCAGTGAAAGTACAAGATATGTTATATCCTGAAGCTAAAAACTAAATGAACAAAGCTAAAAACCAGCAGCAAATAACCTGTTGATAATCATAAAACTAATTTTCAACAGGTTTTTACCCAACCTTTTTTTTTTTTACTTTTGATCAAGTATGTTTGAATATTTTGTTTAGATCGGGGGTGTCCAAACTCGGTCCTGGGGCTCGTTCTTCATATGTTGCTAACTCAGTTAGCTTGATTGCCGCCAGCCAATCGCTGCATGGCTGATCGTAGTTTCGCGTATTGATAAATAACCCCTTTTAAACCAACCCATGAACACGCAATTATCTCAGATAACTCAATCCAGCCATACTAATCATCAACAGGTGCGTTCGAAGAACTGAATTAGCTAGATCCTGATTAGCGCGTTGATATCATCTTGGATGTGACATTTCATCTCGGATGTAATAAGCGACGTACGAAGAATGGGCCCCTGGAGTGCCAGTGTCCTGCAGAGTTTAGCTCCAACTTGCTTCAACACACCTGCCTGGAAGTTTCTAGTATGCCCTTGTAAGACCTTGATTAGCTGGTTCAGGTGTGTTTAATTAGGTTTGGAGTTATCACTGCAGGACACCGGCTCTCAAGAACCAAGTTTGGAGACCCCTGGTTTAGGTACTTAATATATTTGCAAAGCAATTATTCTTTAATTTAAAGGGATACGCCAGCCTAAAATGAAAATTTTGTCATTAATCACTTACCCCCATGTCGTTCCAAATCCTTAAAAGCTCTGTTCGTCTTCGGAACACAATTTAAGATATTTTGAATGAAAACCTGGAGGCTTGAGACTGTCCCATAGACTGCCAAGTAAATAACAGTGTCAAGGTCCATAAAAGGTATGAAAGTCTGCGTCAGAATAATCCATCTGCCATCAGACGTGCAATCTGGGTTACATGTATATGAAGTGACGGGAACACTTTTTGTAAGCGAAGTAAACAAAAATAATGACTTTATTCAATAATTCCTTTGTCATCGGTCTCCTGTCTCTCATTATCACCGAATGCTGTGTATGCTCTTCTGTGTGTTCCCCGCACCACGATGCACTGTTTCTACGTGTATTTAGCTTTGATTTGAAATAAAACAGCGCATCCTTGTGGCGCGGATGACACAGAAGAGCACACACAGGCCCAAAAAGCACACATTTCGCTTCATAAAACCCAAATTCAGATGGACTATTCAGAACGACTATCATTACGATGATTTTCATACCTTTTATGGACCTTGACACTGTTATTTACTTGGCAGTCTATGGGACAGTCTCAAACCTCCAGGTTTTCATCCAAAATATCTTAATTTGTGTTCCGAAGACGAACAGAACTTTTACAGGTTTGGAACGACATGGGGGTAAGTGATTAATAACAACATTTTCATTTTGGGGTGGAGTAACCCTTTAAGAAGAAATTCTTATACACATTCACATTCTATTGTATGGAAGTTTGTTTCCAAAATAAATTGCAACTTTTTATGTCACAATTCTGACTTTATATCTCACAAAAGTTCAGAATTCTGAGATATTGTCTCAGAATTGTACATTTTTCTCGCAATTCTAAGTTTACATCTTGCAATTAATTTTTTTTTTCTACCATGGAATAAAAACTTCATAAAAAGACTTGTTAAAAGTCAAGTTACTTTATTTCTCAGAATTGCACGTTTGTATCCAACAATTCTAAATGCAATTCTTAGTGTTTTTTGAATTGTGAGATTAAAAAGTTGAAATTCTTGCTTTTATTTTTTCCATTTTTTATTAAGTTATGTATTTGTCCCCACCCTAACTGAGTTGGTTGATATACTGTGGTGTTTGTTTTGTAGAGTGATGCGGACAGTTTGTGTCTGATCTGCCATGACAACCTACGCAAAGGAGGAGGAGTTATCAGAGAGCTTCACTGTTCCCACAGCTTCCACACTGAGGTAAAGGTTCAAACTAGTTGACAGGATATTATAAATTATCAAATTCAACTTCAGATATCAAATATATAAGTGGCCCAAAAAGACCATGTCAGACGATCTATTATCTATTCTGCATTTTTTTTTTTTTAGCTGCTGAGACTTTGTTTTCTCCTAAGATTTCTTCCTCACTCTCCATAACCATCTTAGGGAGTTTCATACTTGCCAATGTCCCCTGTGTTTTGTTCACTAGGGTATTGAGATACTGTCCTTTGTAAAGCTGGTTTAGAATGTGTTGTTGAACAGCTTAATGTAACTGAATATCATGCTCCTTCTGGTGTAGTGCATAGAGGAATGGCAATGGACTAAGCAGACCTGTCCCACGTGTCAAAAGCATGTTGCCATGCCAGAGCCCCTGTACTGGACATCAACCAGAGTAATAGTGCCCTGAGCTCTTCTAGCACCCATTCAAACTAGCTTGGACATCAGATGGGTAACCAAAACATCAGACACGATGGTGCATAACTAACAACGCAGCTATTTCCTACAAAAAAAAAAAAGGTGGTCATATGACTAATCACAAAGAGGAGATTTTGCTATTCAGGAGAAACAGATTGGTAGAGCATTTCTTTGTATATAGGCTAAATGACTTTAACATCACTAAATGTAAAATTGTTTTTTAAAATCATATTTACATATTAAGAAAATGTTATTTTCTAATGTGTATATCTTTTTCTGCAGAAATGTAAGCAAACTGAACAAGTTGTATGAAGTATGAATTTTAAAATGTACCTCACTATATTTGTAAGTAATTCAAAGTAGGCCTACTGGCAATGTTCTGTTTTCAAAACATGTAACTAATGTAATACTATCAACAAAAGTGCAGGCCTGTATTTACCAGGTGTGTACTTGAGTAAATGTGCTTCTTTACTATTCTTAAAGGGTTAGTTCACCCAAAAATTCACTCAGATTCCATCAAAAATATCTTAATTTGTGTTCTGAAGATGAACGAAGCTCTTATGGGGTTGAAATGACATGAGGGTGAGTAATTAATGACAATTTTCATTTTTGGGTGAACTAACCCTTTAAGTACTACTTGGGGAATTTGAACGTTATTTTAGTTCATACAGTATTTCACTGGTCATCCTGACAGAATTATGATGAATCTGACTGAAACAAGTCAAAATCACATTCCTGTGATGTTTACTAAACTTTTATTGAAAACAGCCAATAAAACCTGTTTTAATGTCGTCATCATATTTGTCCTGGAGTTCTTGACCCACAGCAGTAAGTTTTGTTTATGTTATATATATATATATATCATTGCACATCTGTGATGAGGTTTAAACAACTAACGTTAGCCTATAATGTGCAGTTATAGTGTTAAATTATAACCTAAGAGTCTCAGAGCCTTACATATAGCGTAACAGTGAGAAAATAGTTGTTAAGTTATCTTCCACAGTTACTTTAATGTTAAAATCTAGCTAAGCTTTCACTTGAGTATGTTTTGTTTAGATACTTAAAGTTTAAATGAGTAAAATACAGGCAATGCATCCATACTTTCACTTACTGTATAAATTCTTAATAATTTTTACGCCTCTCTAATCCCCTTTTCTACATGTATTGTCTACTTTATCCCATCGGTGTGAATGTAAAACATAATGCGAGCATATTAAAGATTAAACAATAAAAGCGAACAAACAGGCTCAATTTTGTCGATTCAGAACGTCGAGCGTGATGACGTCGCGTAATCGTTGCCGTGGCTACACGCGGAGTTGTCGTATGCACCTGTTACGCTTTCAAACAGGAAAGGGAACGAATCGATACGTATTTACTTAAACGAAGTAGCTTCGAGACAAATTTTTTTCGACTTGAGACTTCTTCTTTTTTTAAGCATCAACCTGAACCTTTATGGACAAATTAAAGAACGTTTTGAGTGGCCAAGATGGCAATGACGACCTCAACGTACTGCAGGTAGTTGCTTTTAACTGTCTACTACTGCATTACACTTGAGTTAGAACTCAGTTTTAATGCTTTGAAGTGTTATTGTGTTTACAGAGTGACGATGTCGTTTTGAATTCGAATCTAGTCTTTTGCGACTTGTTTTGTCGCGTGCATGTGCGTAGCCGACTGTCATTAGCAAAAGCTTAATATGAAATTTATTGAAATCACTGTTTTTGGTGAACATCCATGAATATACCGTCGCTGTTTTAGGCAGCGAATGAAGCATCAACACTGGGCTGGGGCACGCGCGTCAAGGGATTCGTCGCGTGTTTTGTGTCGGGCGTCTTGTGTTCAGTTTTGGTAAGACGAGTGCACGAATAGTTTTATATTGTTTTATTTTAATTTAACATACTATAGTCAAACGTCATATTTTTGTGATTCAGGGGACCTGCTTGCTTTGGCTTCCGAGAACTGGACTGACACTCTTTGCAGTCTTTTACAGTTTAGGTAATATTGCTTCTCTTTTAAGGTGAGTCATGCAGCTTTTAACTGTCCACCTTTGATTTCATCTCGCACAAGGTGTGTCACTGGCTACAATGTTTACAATGGTAGACCATGTTTGCATTGGCATGTGTGGGTCAGTGAAAATGTAGATGAAGTTCAAAAACACTTTTTTTTAAAAAACAAATGAACTGAATTTTGTCTTTAAAATGTCGATTGATATAAGTACAATAAAAAAACAATTATATAATTGTTTCACTCTGAAATTGCTAGTAAAATTCACAAATAATTACAAAGAAACTGCAAATAACACATTTAATTAAACATGAAATGAAATAGAACACTGAAATAGTAATCCTTGTTTCATTCAAAACTATAGAAAATAGAAAGTAATCAGATATTTTCATTATTGCATAAATATGAGTGATTGTAAAACCCTTAATTGTATTTTTATTATATATATATATATATATATATATATATATATATATATATATATATATATATATATATATATATATATATATATATATATATATTACAAAGATTTCTTGAGGTTATACCGTTTGATGTTTGACAACATAAACTAAACTTGCAATGCCGTAAAGTCGAAGTATCTCATATTTTTGTTTTATCTCTGAGAGACCAAAAAATGTTTTAATAGCAAAAAAACACACACACACACACACACACACACACACATTGATACTTCAGAATTGTATCTAATCTCATGAGAACTGAGTAAAAAAAAATGACAAGAAGAAATAATAATTAATGGTTATGCCAATTTTTTATCCTTTTCATGTAATTTGCCCCCAAATATATATGAAAATAAATTCCTTTAGAGATTTCAAACATGTTCACCAGAGATAATGTTTTCAACTCATTGTCTGCATGAATTGCAAATGTTAAAGCATTTGTGAATAAATTAATAGAAAAATGAAATGTCACAGACTGCCCCTTGTATACAGTGATGTGTAGCATTTGTGGGAATTTGTAAATCAATCCTGAGGTCTTTTGGGTGTGGGTTGCTTTCAGCACAATGTTCTTAATGGGCCCATTAAAGCAACTCAAGAGGATGTGTGACAAGACAAGAGCTCTGGCAACTGGCATTATGATTGTGAGAGCACACACATACACAGATATTATAGTCTGATGCACTATAGAGTGATTCAGTAGTTCATATAATTCACTAATTGGCCTTTTTCCTTTTTCTTTAAATGGAACATTTGTGTTTTTGAAGACATGCCTGGTGCTGACCTTTTGCGCTGCTTTTTGGGTAAGTGGGTTAATCTTAATAACCATGATGTCATGTCATAATGTATTATGTAACACAATGTTTAAACTTGCATGTTTATTATGATAATTGATTGTTTGCTTTCCTTAACTTTTAAATTTCTTTGTGTTTTTGTATTTAGTGGAAGATCAAAGGCCTTGCTCTGCTGTTCTGTATCCTCCAGTTTTTGGCTTTTACATGGTAAAATAACAGATATCCATACTTACTTTTCTTTTAAATTTGACTATATAAATGTTGTAATTGTATATGGAGTTAACTTTAAAAAAAACATGTAGACATAAACGTATATAAAAGAGTGAGTGAAAGTGAGAACACCGATGACATAAGGCAATAAAAAAACTTGAAACTTTGAACCATGCAGTGCTGTAAGTGATATGTTTTCTTTTTAATGGACTGGCACTATTACCAGATATCACTGTAGTAGGTGTCCTGAAATATCACACCTGTCTTTGTGATGGTCCTAGGCTTTGCAAACCTTTCAAAAGATTTTTCAGAAGTTATTTTGTGCTTTTGGTGGGACAACATATTTGAAGCAGGAAACTGAGAGTTGAAGCGGATCTTTAAATTTAAGCGCAAGAATGCTATTTTGCTACTATTGATTTTGACAATACTGAGATGATTACTTCTGCCCTCTTTCTCACTCCATCTCTGATTACAGTGGTCTCAGTGGGTGGAGTTTGGAAAGAGGGGACGTGTGTAATGTAGTCACTAAGTCTGGCAGAAGTTCCAAAACAGCTAATGTTTCCTAAAGCTTCTTGTAATCCATGTTAAACAAATCTAATGTGATATAATAAATCTGTTTAACAGAACTCCCGACCTTTACATTTCAGAACCAGAATATTAGTACAAATTTTACTTACTGATTTTTTTTCATGAACTTGTAGCTTCTTTTGGGATATTGACACAGTGTTTGTATAGTGTATCTTACAGGCACTCCTATCAAAAACGACTTTTAAGAAGCTATAAAAATAGTGCGATAGTGGCCCTACTATGTAGCCATAGTAAAGAAAGTAATGCATTTGTTTGCTGTTATTACATGTTAAATTGCTGTGACCTCTTCTTTATCGGCTATGTTTTGTGTGTGTTTGTGTGTGTGTGTGTGTTTTATTTATTAAATTACCCCTTTTTTTTTTTTTTTTTTTACATTTGGCTAAAAAATGTGGAAAACAGCTTACAAATCATGCTTAATTGTTTTTTGAAGATGTAAAAGTTTTCTGTGGTGATTAGGTTTATGAGTGAGTTATAGGAATAGGAGAAAATACAGTTTGTATAGTATAAAAGTAATTATGTCAATGAAGTCCCCATAAAATATGAAAACCCAACGTGTGTGTGTGTGTGTGTGTGTATGTTGTGTGTGTGTGTGTGTGTGTGTGTGTGTGTGTGTGTGTGTGAGAGAGAGAGAGAGAGAGAGAGAGAGAGAGAGAAATATAGCTTATAAATTTAACCCATGCCTCTGTTATATCCCATTTATTTCACAGGTATAGCTTGTCCTACATTCCTTTTGCAAGGTGAGTTTCTTTGTATTTTCAAAACCATAGATAAAAAAAAAAAAAACATCTCTGTTGACCCAAATCAACATTCATTTATGAGGAGTCAGATAAATTGGCTCAGAGATATAGTAACAGAAAAAAAATGTTGTGATTGCAAATGGCAAAGACTGTCTGCGGACCAAGTTTTATATATATATATATATATATATATATATATATATATATATATATATATATATATATATATATATATATATATAATGAATGTACTTTTTTTTTTTAAATGTACCTTTTTCCATTTTAAAATATCAGCTTTGCAATTTAACTGCCTATTGGTCTTTGTGTATGAAATTCACATAATTGCTTTATAGACTAAATTTGAAACTGTCATTCTGTCACAGCCAAAAAAGACACTTTTAATCATCTATTTTTTTGGCTTTGGCGTTTGTTTACCTTTAGCTATTTGTTTTTATGTAGGGATGCAATCATTAAGTTGTTCTCCGCGTGCTTGAAGTGAGATGCCTCTACATTTGGCCTTGGCTCTCTCTCTGTGGGCTGCTTTGGCTCCAGCTTCAGTGCTGCCTTCAATGCCACTCGTGTACTCACTCTGCAGCCTGGCACAGACACCTCACCACACTACAGGCTCCCCTTACTCTCCCCAACGGACGGACACTCTCCATGTGTGTGAACAAGCACACACAGACAAGTACTCTCTCTCTTACACAAACACACACCTGTGCTTTACGTTCAAGTAGAAAACAAGAATGAAACAAATACCCAAGTAACATCTTATTGGGCAAATGGTTGCATTTCGGTCTTGTAACTGTAGTGACAAGTTTCGTGCAGCAAGATGGGAGAGCTTATTTAACATTTAACTGTTGTGTAATTGCTTAATATTTTTAATTCCTACGTGCCTTCATCTCTGCCTCCATCCAAGGATTACTTGAGGACTAGATTGGGTAGAAAAGTAACCAGTGTTGCAATTTTTTAGTATTTAGATTTATTTATTTTTTTTGCATGAACAAGATAATGATTAAGGGCTTTCTAAATAATTGTTGCAATTATGTTTTAGTTCAGATGTTATCTATAATAGGTAAGTGAAAGGATGTCAGAAATGTCTTATTGCTATCTTATTAGATAAAATAAATATTAAACACTCATTAGGGTGCAAATGTATATCTTTAGGGTTCCTTTGTCAAACAACCCTATTTCTTTCTTTGAATTTAGGAGCAAAATGATGTGGCTTTTTCTGATGAATGTTTCATATGCCCGTCCTCATATTTTCAAATCATGTCTGGCGCATTTCCTTTTAACTGTATTGATTTCAAAAATGACAGTGGTAGTTTTTCTTTGTTACTGTATGTCAGCTGTATATTTACTGAAGAGATTCATTTTATTTATGTATAAAAATATTTTTCTGACTGAAAAAATGCATTCTAGAATTGTTTTATCATGACTGAAATGGAAATTTTCCCTATGTTGATGATTGTGTTGTTTCATGTTTGTCTCATTACATAGAATTGCATTATGTCTATCCACCTTTTTCTTCAACGCAGAAGTAAGCCTATGGGTGAGACTTCCGGTTCATTAGCCGCTATAGGTAAATAACGAGGAGAATAACAACGTGCAGTAAACGGTAAAACTGTTTGCACTACAAACCAGTGTGTTCAAAATTAAGATAATACATTAAAATAATATGATAAGACACACCAACTTTCAATATCAAGCAGCAAAACAAACTGTTTTGTTAAGCTAAAAAATAGCTGGACGGAGTGGACACAGATGAGACCGGAAGTCAGACCCATAGAATATACAAATGGACGCGCCCATTTTTACTACAATAAAAGGTGGATGAGAAAAAAATTATATTTGTGGTGTTTAAGAATTATTACTGCTACTGTATGGACATTTTAACAATCCTTGCTATTAAAAGTTAATCAGATTCATGTAGACCATGTGAATCAATTTCCCTTTTTTAATCCTAGATTTAATTACATTTTGTTGTCAGTGCATCCTATTACCTGAATGAGTATTTCTTTAATTGAAAGTAGGCTACTTACTGTCATTTAAGAAGCCCCATCCCACAATGCATCTGTGAGACTTTTATAAGTTGACTGATCTGCGTAAGTCATCTCTGCTAGTTAAAGGTCAGGGGGGGGTTGGTTTGCTGATGTTTGATATGCAGGAGGATTCTCCGCTAATGAGACTCTTTTTCTCGGATTTAAACTCTTTGAATCCTCTAATCTCCATGCGCGTGGCTCTGTTATTAGGGCGCCGGTCTCTGGATCGAGTTTCCGTTCATTCTCGCCCGCTGCAGAGAACATCCAGTATTTGATTTCTGCTCCACATGGCTTCCACAATACTAAAGCTCTTTGACAGTATGCTCTTATTTACGCCCTCACATATGAGTCCATCTTGTGAATCACAGTGAATGTTCTGATGTTTCATACCAGTCCGAATTCAGGAAGCAGAATGAGCTTTAAAGCACCATGTTTACAAATAACAGGTAGACTTCATCGTTCATTTAAAAGGAAATATGCTGATTTAGACTTGTAGTTACGATGTCCAAATATTTTAGTATAGTGTAGCTATATAGTATCCGGTCATGATTGGGGTACGTTTTGTACGTATGTGGAAGATAGACCGAATCTTCCCATTTTAATTAGCCTATATAAACTATTATGTGTCAGACAAATTTGAATAAGAAATGTCCAAAATTGAAATTTTAAAAACTAATGTCCTTGGATGCATTTGCGTTCATTTTTTAAAAACATTTGATACAATTTTTTTCATTGTGTTAGTTATGAATATATCACTAGCCTATTTCTTAAGGTTATTCCATTTGACCCAAGCAAAACGTGCCTTTTCATAAAAAGGTAAAAATAGCCTATGTGATAGATTATTTTTGAAAATCTAAATGACATACGTTTTATGGTTCTGCCCTCACATTATTAAAACAGTTCGTATTTATGAAATTTTTTAATAAAACTTTTTTTCTCCCGACAGTAAAAAAAAAACTTTCGAGAAAACTGAAACATGGTAATAAAGCGAAGTATTTTTAAAGGGAATTTTTAAATAACTATACATCACGTTATTGATATGTTTACAATGAAATAAAATACAAAACAAAACTTCATTTACGAGCTGTCCATGGTTCTGAAAAAAAAAAAGTTTTGTTTTATTGAGAATTCATTTATATAGTATGCATAAAACACATCCGGAGTGTGATTTATGAGTTGTTTTCCATCATGCTTTTCATTTCTTTACGTAAAAGAAGGTAGCGTTTGTTATAATAGGCTACCTTTTATTTTTCTCTCTGAAGTGTCATGCCTGTAAATTTCCTTTGAATTTTCTGCCCAGGTTTTTCCTGTTATTCAAACAGCAAAACATTTCCTTATCATAAATATGAAGATAGAAAATAAACTTGAGTGTAGTACATTAAATTTGGTTCTGAACTGAAAACAATGGGTTGTGAATGAACCACTTAATTGGAGAAACCCACGTGACTGCAGGTTTGTCCTCCGGTCATAAGAACAGGTGGTCGCAGAGAGAAGCTACAGATCCATCATTCACACTGAGTGTAGATGCTAAAGAGAGTCGGTTTTCTTTTATGATTTATTTCATGCCATCTAAAAGTTGTGTTAGACACAACGTTACGTCTAAATCTTCTCATAAATTCTAGTGAGCTAAAATTATACTCCAATTGTTTTCTTCTTGGCAAACGCGTGTGAGATTTGTTCGTCCCTCATGAAGGTGGAGGAAGAGCTGAGGAGCGGCGGCGCGGTGACCGGTACTCGGGACGGTAACGACTGCTGCATCACCAGACTGCTGAGCGTTGTGGAGAGCGAGTTACAGGCCGGTAGAGAGAAGGGAGACCCCACCGAGAAACAGCTCAAAGTCATCCTAGAAGATTCTGAACTCTGGAGGAAATTCAAAGAATTGACTAATGAGATGATTGTGACCAAGAACGGCAGGTGAGCCACCTTGAACCCGATGTCAAAGTTGTAAAAGTATTTGAATATAGCAGTGTTTTTTGTTAATATTAAATAATTAATTTGTTTTGCACAGAAGCTGTTAGAAAACAGGTTTGTGATGTTTACTCGAACTTGTTAACTTATTTTGCACAAATAACATTCATGTTCTTACATTCGAGCAAAAGTTCCTATTGTTTATACATTAAAGATCATATGGTTATAATTATTTAGTATTTCGTACGTGTCGTCAGAAAATTAGATCTTAAGCGTTTTTTAGTAATGAAATAAGTACGAAATTCGCGTCTTAAAGACTATTAATTTTAACTTTTTTATATATATATACCTGTACACAGGCTTACGTAAAATGGCCCCAAAAAATATTTTCATACTGAAGTCAAACAGATGTATGACGCATTATAATGTTTCCGCATTATTTAACAAATTATCAAATCAAGTGACATTTATTTTAAAAGAAGATAAAAAGCACTCTTCAAGCAAAACATTCCATAAAATATATTTATTAGGGTTTTAAGAAATAAAACAATATTTATACTGTTAAAAATGACAAAAAGTGTATGGACACTCGCTGGTTGTCTCTCTGCTGTGTAAACTCAAGCTTTCAAAAAAGTTAGTTCTGGGGGAAACATGTTTTTAGTAATTTGTATCTAATGCAATGACATTAAAGTATTTTTAAATGTTACTTGGGTATCCAAATACTTATAGGGGCCACTGTAAACATAAAATGTACTGTAATATTGTTTCTTGAGAGAACAGAAAATTGTAGTCAATGTGATGGTTTATATAAACTTTAAAAATCTTAATCTTTATGAAAATATTCATTTGTCAGTTGTAGTTTTGGTGTTACTTTAGAAAAAAAATAGAAGTGTTCACATTACATTCTGCATTAATAAAAGGAAACTATAAAAAATTATTAATTTGTCCCTGTGGTCCAGTTATCCATCAGCAGGTTTATTATTTTGTGCTGCTGGTATTGGCACATGGTGGTGTTTTTATGTTTTTTTTTTTTTTTTTTTTGGAACTGGCAGATTAGTTTAATTGAAAAGCCTTGTTGTGGTGTTATCGAGCTGAAGGGTGACTTGACCAACTCATTCAGTAGTTACAGGTCAGCTCTGCAGGTGGGTGTCCTTCCATTTGCAGCCCCTCTTAAACTTGTTCTCATCCATGAAAAATAATCATGGCAGAAAAAAAAAGATGAAAATGACTAGCGTCCAACCTCTCATGAAGTTTGTGCTTGTAACTGCTCATAGAGTTTTGGCAGCCAGTGTGAATCATTGTTGGGGATAACTTTTAATCATGTGTGTAAGTGTTTGTGATAGATTTGGGACAATTCTATTAAGATTATTGTCTTAAAGGGATAGTTCTCTTAAATTGACAATTCTGTCATCATTTACACCCCTCATGTTTTTCCAAATCTGTGTTGTTCTTCATGTGGAACACAAAGAAGATGTGCTTTGGACCATGTAATTAAAGTTAGTTGGGTCCAAAGCAACACTGGAAGCCTTTGACTTTAGATTATTAATATGTTGTTCACACCAAGAAAAGGGTGGTTCTTTTAAGAACTGTACACTGAACAGCTCAGAATGGTTCTTCTGTAGCATTGCTTTGAAATGAACCTACATTTTTGAGATCTTTTGTCCATGGATGTTGACGGTTCTTCATGGAACCATCAATGCCAATAAAGAACCTTTATTTTAAGAACATACAACTGGTTCAGAAACACTTTTCACTCAGAAATTCCTAGTAAATATCTCAAATAATTTCCAAGAACCTACCAGCAACATGTTGAATTAAACGTGAAATTTTTAGAAAGACTAAAAATATAAAGACTGAAAGAAAAAAGCAGAGAGACTGAAATAGTATTTTCTAATAAAACATACTTCAGTTATCTTTATTTTATTTATTGCTTTGAAAAATTATTTTTTAAGAGATCCAGTAAGCATTTTAAGTAGTCCTTCTGTCATGATTCCTACTTTGTAGAAGGATGTTTCCAGTTCTGAAGGTCAGCGTGACGGGTCTGGATCCCAATGCCATGTATTCGTTCCTCTTGGACTTCAGTCCTGCAGACGGGCACCGCTGGAAGTACGTGAACGGCGAGTGGGTCCCTGCGGGCAAACCTGAGCCTCACAGTCACAGCTGCGTCTACATCCACCCCGACTCGCCCAACTTCGGTGCCCACTGGATGAAGGCTCCGGTGTCCTTCAACAAAGTCAAACTGACCAACAAACTCAACGGAGGCGGCCAGGTGCTGAAATGCTGACACATACAAGATATACATAGCGAACTAAATATCCTTAAGGCTTAAATAAGTTCCCACTGCACTGTCTTTGGCTGATTTCTCATCTAATCATGTTGTTAAATTGTTCTGCGTAAAAAGTCTAAGAAAACAAAGACTCCCTGCAGATTTTGCACATGGAATGCTCGTGTTGTGCAGGTGTGTAATGCTGTAAGTGACCTGTTCCGTAAGTTGAGTAGCCTCTCAGGGCTCTTGTGTGTCCAAACAGGCTTCTGTAGCTTTTAGGAGTCTTGGCCTGCCTTTAATCACCCTATGCGCTGCCACGGGGAAATTTCAAGTGTGCATTTATACAATTAGTGCACTCCTCTGCTCCACTTCACCTATGGAGCCCCTTTGTTTAGCAGGTACTGCATGTAAACAGGAATAAACAGCTCTTAATTGCCACTTTTCTCATTTAATGCACTTCCTGCCGTTCAGACAGAGAGTGGTCTACTTCAGCTAGCCATCCTGGCTTTCAGCGGGGCCGCTGCGAGGTGCTCCAGCCCGCTCCATTCGAGTATGACTCCGCCACCAAATTATTATTGGTATTTACATGACCCCTCCCCTGCGCCCTCCCCGCCACCCTATCCTCTTCTCCTCTATTCCTGTCTGTTCCCTATTTACCGGGGTTTTTAAACGCAGAGCTGGCAGCAGAGAGGACGATGAGCGAGAACCAGCTCTAAATGAAATAATTGCTGTGGTTAGTTGTACATTATGGTAATTACCTCTGTTTTTTCTATGCAAAATTAATTTAGCCATCAGTCCTTAGATGTTCAAAAAGGCAACATATTAAAAAGGCAGCAGGGAGAGAAAAGCACACAAAGCCCTTTATGTCCTCTGTAGCCATGCAGATGAGTACCTGCCCCTCATCAGTCATTGTAATCCACCAATTAGAGTAAAAAATGCTGCTTTTCTCTCTCGTTCCATCCATCTCTTTCTCAGAATTCGGCTTGATAGATTTATTCATGCTTGACGTGGTCACTGCAGTCATCCGAAGAATTTTTTCACACAAAAAAACAGAGACAATGCAGTGTCTAAATGTAAAGACCTACCAATGTACAGTATAATGAAACTGTCCAAATTTTCAGCTGACGACTTGGAGTATGATTACACAGTTTTAATGTCATAAATAATTACATTTTGATACATAAAATACATTATTTCTCATCTGATTAGACATGTAGCTCTAACTAAGTTCAGCTACTGTCAGAACAATTAACACAACCACCAAAATAGTTTGTAATTTTGCCATACAGCACTACAAAATAGCCACCTCTTTATGTCAAGTAACTTTATACAAAGAAACTGACATTTAAAATCTATTGATATTTCATTAAATATAATTATATTGAGCTTAATATCTATAAAATTTAATTAGAATTAAATGGATTGAAATTCAAAGCATATTATATAACTGCTTTAAGTGGCTGTAATATATATAAGAAGTCTCTAAACCTCACCAAGGCTGAATTTATTTGATCAAAAATACAATAAATACAGTAAAAACATTGCAAAATATTATTACAGTTTAAAATAACTGTTTTCTATTTGAATATATTTTAAAATGTACTTTATTCCTGTGATGCATAAATGCCTTTACCTGTCTGAATATTTTTTTTATATATTTATATAATTAATGTAATGTTCTTGGATATATGGGTGATTCATACTGAAAAAAATAAATAAATATATTATTATAGCCATACAGCAGTTTTGCTTTGGATTTCAATCTGTTTTAATTCTTCATTACCTTCAAAACCTATTTACAATTCTGCATCCTCTTTGATACCTCATTCAATTTAAATTCAATTAAATAACTGAATGTATTGGTACAGTATGGACCCGCATTAGCTAAAAGTTGGTATGTACACTTGTAGAGAACTCTTCTTTTCTGTTTACCTGGTCTAGATCATGCTGAATTCTCTCCATAAGTACGAGCCTCAGATTCACATTGTTCGTGTAGGAGGCAGCCACAGGATGGTGACCAACATCTCTTTCACAGAAACTCAGTTCATCGCTGTAACGGCCTACCAGAATGAAGAGGTTAGAGCATCTTCACAAAGCATTTAGGGTAAACATACTTAAAGGCTTAGTTCACCCAGAAATTGAATTTCTGTAGCAATTTATTCACTCTCATGTCATTCCAAAAACTGGATTTCTTTCTTCCACAAATCTTGATGTTCATGCTGCTTGTTTCCATGCAATGACAGTGAATAATGACCACGGTGTCTTTTAAAATACAAGATAAAAAGAGGTCCATACAACTTCTGAAATCATGAAATCAGATGACAGAAATTTTTCAGGTGTCTTTTTCAGGTGAAAATGGCAATTGTATCTTTAAAAAGAACCATTTTTTTTTTTTTTTTTTTTTTGTGAATGCAAAGTATAATGCTTGCATGTACATTAATAGATGAAAATATTTCACCTCTGTTGAACGAGATATATTTTATGCTCACAATCCTCTTCTCTTACCTTCACAGATAACTGCACTGAAGATAAAACACAATCCATTTGCTAAAGCTTTCCTTGACGCAAAGGAAAGGTACAGTTAATTTCAATGACATTAAACACCAAACACTGTCAGTGTCAGAAGATAAGTTTCTCACCGATTTAACAATGCGTATTTCAACTCATAATAATATCATAACAGGCTTTAGCGCTAGTCAAGTTAATATTACTGTGCGAAATCAACAGTGATTAGCGACCAATTATTAAACATTTATGCTTTGAATCGAGTGAGTGTGTGAGTAAAGGAGCTTGTTTGAGAGGCAGTGTGAAGTGAGAGTGAGAGATTTTAAGCGGCTACAGTGAAGAATGTGTGAGATATTACACAACAATGTTGGTTGAATGAGCGTTGAATTATTGTACTCCAGTAAATGTAATCATAACTTCACTGGAGCAGAGGTACTGTACTCTGAAAAACTACTCAAGTGAGACTTTACTGTACAGTGTGAATTTGAACTATTAGAGAGTGAATCTCATGAACATGTGAACCCCAAGAATAGAAAACATGGAAAAGAAAGGAAGAAAAAATTATATTTTGCATAAAGAAAATATACACCTATATAATATGCATATATATTTAATACATATTTTAGGACCATTATCATATTTTGCATTGTTACATTATATTAATGACAACTGAAAAAGAAAAAGACTCGATTTATATTTAAATGATTAGAAATGAAAAGCAGTACAACAAATACTACTTTGAATGCAATATTATATATATATATATATATATATATATATATATATATATATATATATATATATATATATATATATATATATATATATAAAATTTTGCATTACACTAATGAGTTCATGATAAAAAAAATTTTTTTCCACCACAGTCTGTACACCAGTGAAATTTGAATTCTGAAATTTAAATCACAAAATTTATGTAATGACGAAAAATCAAAAGTGATATGTCAGGACATGACAAGACAAAAAATATATATATAAGAAAATATAAATATAAGAAAATATAAGGTTATGTAGAATATACCTGTGAAAGGACGTACATTCAATAAAAACCTAACAGGTGTCACATGATTCGCCTCGAAATATAAATAGTGAAAAAAAATCAAAAGTAGAACAGACTCACTAAAATGTAAATAATCTTTATATATGCTATACTTTTCACAATAATTTTTAATACTTTTATTGAGCAGACATGCATTAATTTGGTCAATAGTGACTGTAAAGATATTTATGATGTTACTCAAACTAGATGCTGTTCTTTTGAACTTTCTGTTCATCAAAGAATTGTGTGGAAAAAGTCACAGTTTTCACAATAATAATAATAAATGTTTCTTGAGCAGCAAATCAGCATATTAGAATGATTTCTGAAGGATCATGTGACACTGAAGAGTGGAGTAATGAAGCTGAAAATTCAACTTTTCATGACAGGAGTAAATGACATTTAAAATCTATAATAATAGAAAACGGTTCTTTTAAATTGCAATAATATTTCAAAATATTACTGCATTTTTATCAAATAAACTGGTGAGTATAAGAGACTTCTTTCAAAAACATTAAGAAAGTCTTAACAATCCCAACCTTGAACAATAGTGTATGTGATTATTATATGGATATTAACCATTATGATAGATGAGTTCTGGATTTGAGGTTTGTCTCATGCACAAAGCTTTTTCTCTTTATAGGAGCCATCCTAAGAATCATCTAGAACCTCCATCTGAAAACCAGCATGTGGGCATACCGCACTGTTAGTCATTTCTTTTCTTCTATTTACATAATATGTGTTTTGTCTGATTTACAGACATGTTTAAGAAATAAGTATTGCATTATGTTAACAGTGTTAGGTGAATCCTATTGGTGTCCATTTGTTGGTTGCAGGCGGATGGTTCATATCAAACCCAGACACTCTGTGTTCTGCTAGTGGTGGTAACTTTCCGTACCCAGGAGGTTTACCGCTTACTCCCCACCATGGGTACAAACACTACCCAAGCCTGCACGGGCCCCGAGCAGCCCCGTACCCATCCCCCTACCTGCCCCACCATCATCACCACCGTGGCCATAACTCAGGTGATCTGTGGAACACAAAAGGAGAAATGTTTAAAATGTCAAGTCATGAATTTCAGTATAATGAAAGTGAATGGGGATCTAAAGATCTAAACTGACAAAATGAGTTTGATGATGTCTTATATTTCCAAATTTCCTATTTATTTTATAAGTTTTTCTAGTTGTGCATTTTTTCTCACGTCACTTTTTCTGATTTTTTCTTGGTGTCTCTATCTGAGAATCTGAGTCCAGGTGCTGTGCAGATGTTCTCTGGTCACGAGGGCTGGACAGGTGTGTCTCCTCCTGGTCCTGCTGCGATGCTGTCTATGCAACCTGCTCCAAGCTCACCCGGAGCCAGCAGGTCAGAGAGAACAACGACTTGTACATTTAAGTCTTACAAAATATATCCAAAAAGGTGTTAATAAGTAAATAAGCTCATGTGATTTTCAGTCAGTATCCATGCCTGTGGACCGTGAGCAGCTGCACTGTATCTTCCAGTCCTCCAGGGGGCATTGTGAGCTCCACACATAGCCAGGAGGAACCCACAGATGGAGGGTCCACCTCAACATCACCCTGCTCTTTACTGCAGGGCCATGGACCAACCAGCTCTGAGGCTGGTGTAGATCAAGCCAGTCACAGTAGGGTAGGCAGGGTGAGCTGGTCTTCTGTCTCCACCCACTCATTTTGAGTGTTCTCATTTAATTCTAAAGAAGAGGTGTACATGATCTTTGAAGATAATGGATGTACAGCTGGTTCTGATGTGTCAATGGTCCTGTCCCCAATGATGCTGAGTTTATGCTTTAATGACATAAAGGCTCTGTTGGAATAAAAAAAAAAAAAAAACCTGTAGGAATTCTAAATACTGTCAGGAGTACCTCAAATAACCCCATCATAAGAATAAAGTTGATGTACTTGATTTCCTTTGAATAAACTGTATGATATTTGAGTCACCTACCAAATGTTCAAAGCTTTCTGCCAGACTGGAATTCTAAGGATCTTAAAAGAAAGACAAATGGCCTCTCTAAGAAACGAGGAAACATAGTCCAGAAGATCTCAAATCCGAACAGGACCATCTTTTATCTTTTATAATAGAAAAAGGGAAACTTTTTGTGCTTTCAGTGTGTTGTAAACTTTATATTATTTGTATGTTACAAGTCATTGCAATGTATCTGAGGACAGCTTTTTGTGAATGTTGTCGTAAAAGTCAGTGATCATCATGAGAACACAGAGGTCATGGGTTCAATTCCCAGAGAACACACACATTGATTTAAAAAAGGGATTTGCATTAAAACATCTGTCATATAACTGTAAATGTACATTACTGTTCAAAAGTTTGGGGTTTTTAGATTTTTAGTCTCTTATGTTATGCTCACCAAGACTGCATTTATTTGACCAAAAATATAGTATTAAAAAAAAAAAAACGGTTTAATTGTGAAATATTACTATTTAAAATAACTTATATTATACTGTAATATAATTTAAAATATAATTTATTCCCAATTATGGCAAAGCTGAATTTTCAGCAGCCATAATTTCAGTCTTCAGTGTCACAATCCTTCTGAAATAATTTGAATAAGCTGATTTGCTGTTCAAGAAACATTTCTTCTTATTTTCAGTGTTGAAAACAGTTTTGCATTTTTGTGGAAATGGTGATATATTTTTTTCAGGATGCTTTGATTAATAGAAAGTTCAAAAGAATGGCATTTAATTAAAATAAATACTTTTTAACATTATGAAAGTTGTTAGTCACATTTGTAAAGTATTAATTTTAATTTATTTAAAAAAATCTTACTGACCCTAAAGTTTTGAAGGGTTTTGTACATGTACTGTAACAGAAACTCGTTCCTTTATCTTATATTTATTTCTCTTCACAGTCCTTTTTTGTACATTTGTACAACAGTCTGGTCAAAAGTTCAAAGCGATTATCTGAACACAGAACATCTGACTGAAGTGAATCATAGAGGGAGCTTAATACAACTACAACTGTGGTAAAACTCAACAATTAGGCCCCAGCATAAATGGTTAGTTAATCAAATAAACCACTTTGGCTTGTGAAACAAGGCAGTGTTTTGGCAGGCACAGTGATTTCACTCTTACCTGGACTTTTTACCTCCACAATAGCAAACATTCATTCACAAGCTCTCTCTCACACACACATTCATCACATTCACACTTTCACAGGCAGAAGCACAAACACATTACAGTTGCATTCACACAACAACACACACAGCTCCGCTTCCTCCAAAAGCAGGCCTCATTTACCCGCAGTTTTAAAACGCTGCATAAAGAGAAGACAATTATTCCCGCATCATATTTTTCCGCTCTTGAAAATGTTATTTTAATTGTGCCGGTGGAGTGGACTGCTCTGTTGTTTTCACATGAGTGTAAAAAATAATGACGGCTGTCCAGTGAATGGGCCCTTGGCATGAGTTTAGGCCACTATGGGCATGCAGCAGACTCTCTCACACACACACCTAAACATACACAGTGTCTAAACAGCTTCAGAAACGACCAAGAAAATGTTCTGAATTTTATTTTCTTAATTCCCTGATCACTTATCTTTTCATTTTCCAATCCTTACTTTTTCATATTAGTCCTTATTTTAGGTCTGTGATGATAAACCGTATTTTAAGCCTTTAAAAATGTTGAAACCTAACTGCTATTGTACCCGCGATGTTTAATTTAATAAAACAAAAAACAATAAAAACATGTTCAAGACAGTGAATGTATTGTTGTAAACTTCTTTAAAGGGACAGTTCACCCAAACATGTACTTGTCCTTAAGATATTCTAAATTTTAAAGAAATGTCTCAGTGTTTTTTGTCCAATGGTGTACTTCAAAATATCTTCTTTTAGTATTCGAGAAAATAATGACAGAATTTTTGGGGGGTGAACTATCCCTTTATTAAGAAACATTTAAAGTATAAAACATTCTGGTAGAGAACATAAATGAATGTTTTAGTATTTATGTAGCTAAAGGACTCCAGCATCACTGTATTTGTTCTGTTATTTGTAATCATATAAATAATATTGGAAGCCCTAATGTGCCATAAAACCTGTTCAGATGTACTAGTCTGAGTTTCATCATCTGTTAGCTGCCACCTAGATACAGTGACTCAATGTCCATGTCATAGTCTTTCCTGGGAGGCTCCTCTGGGCTGGAGAACTCATTACCAAGCATTCTCCACCACAAGACACGCATGCTCTGCATCAAGGCATTATGGGATCGATGGGTGCATGTGGCCACAGGGCAGGAGCGGCTCAGGAACAGACTCACATCCTCCGCGCTGGCATCCTTCAGTGATGGTGCATCTAAAATGAACAAATAAATGAGTAGTTTTAGATTGGTGGTTCTCAGTGCACAACAATATTCAGATGCTCCTTAACACTTCCATTTGTTCATGATTTATTGGATAAATGTTTTTAAAAATATTTTTTACCCAGTAGTTTTTGGGTTTGGCATAACCACAAAGAGGTATGTTCATTTAAAGATGCCCTGTTGTTGAAAGGGTATCTGTAGGATTTTTAAAATCAAATGCAACACTTTTTAAGACCTGCACAAAATAAATTGTTGGGTAGGGAAATGACTATGGTAACATATTAAACTGTAAAATGACTGGCAAAAGCATAGAGGTTTTCACAAAAACAATTTTTTTATATAAAATTATAACTTTTTTAAGTTTTAAAACCATTTTTAAGAAAAAGGATGAATTAAATATATCAATTATCACATTATTTTGAACAATTATTATCAATCAATTATTCTATTATTTTAATAACATATAAATAGTGTCTTAATTGTTCAGATTTTTGTAATGCATTAGCATTAGCTTCTTTTTGATCCACCCGGTTCACATTTACAACTGCGTGTTTGCTCCATAAAACTATGGGTCGATTTTCTATGGAAGCCCGTTTTCCGGCACTGAATATAAAATGTGCCCGATCAGATCAGGCGCTGGTGGAGGAGACACTGGGCTCTCTGATGGAGCTCCACACTGCCCTCTGCTGGCGTTAAAGATGACTGCGCAACACAAAAAAAACGCCACCATTTAGAAAAGGCATATTTAAGTGAATAAGGCTTAACTGGTGTTTTAACTCCAAGACATTAAACACCAAGAGAACGCAACATCTTCAAGGTGACTCACGAGATGTAGAGAGATCCTGTACTGTCAGTCAGTCCTTTGGTTCCTTTTGATGGCGTGAGAATACTCCTTTGTGCTTCATGTTTTAAAAACCACAGAATCTAACATATAAGAACATAAATGATCAAGATTATCAGAGAATAACAACTGAATTAAAATGACAACGGGGCAAGATTTATGTTCATTCATTATTTTCAAATAGAGTCCATGTTTATTATAGTTTATTTAAACTGAAACCATAAAAATTGATGTTACTTGAAATTGAAGTAAGTCTTAACTGGAATAAAATATAAAATAAATGAATTCACATTTTATTTTAGCTAGTAGTCAAGATAACATTTCTCAAATTTGTTGCTTAAATTGATGTACCAAAATAACTACAACTGAAATAAAAAAAAAATAATAAAAAGTACAGAAATATTTTAAAATAATAATAATAAAATGACAAAAAAAAACCACACACACACACAAAAAAACTTACAAAACTTTTAAAAAAATTGTAATGAAAAACTAAAAATAAACACAGTATCTCAATGATACTAAAATAACACTGACAGAATCTGAACTTATTATTACACTCAGACACCTGTCCTTTAGTGTTAGTATCTGAGTGTTAGCCGTACACTCACAGCTCTCTGTAAAGTGACAGAAGCTCTGTGCCGTCTGAGAATGTATCTGTGCTGCTGGAAGATGTGTCCTCTCCACACTCTCTGAATCAGCATAGCTGCCTTGTTCTCCAGCTCCCCCAGGTATCTCTCCACCTGAGCTGAGAGAGGTGGACATTTGTAGCATTTAAAGACCTCATGAAATGGTTTAACAAGCTGTGTTCTTTCATATGTTGACATACTTGCTATTGAAACAGTAACCCTTACGAAAAAGAAGTTTATTCAAGTGTGCTATTAGTATACTCCTTTTAAACTAAAAATAGGAAAGTATGCTTTTAGTTTACTTTTTATGTACTTCTCAGAAATATACTTAAAATGATATTTAAGTATACTTGACTTTTACACTACATATCTTTAATAATGAATTAAAAACAAACAAATAAATAGTTAGATTGAATGTCTGGTTTTGTTTTGTTTTTGTTGGTTTTTTTGTTGGTTTTTTACCCAAAAACTTAAGGGTTCATGTGCAAATAGTGAGGTAATCTTACCGCTTTCCCCAGAGAAATATCAGTAAAATATGTTAATGAAATGAATAAATAAATCAATTAATGAAATAAAATAATGATGTTGTCTCATAATGGCCTAATAAAGAATAGAAACTAATATTGAATAGACACTAATAATGAATAGTCAAAAATAGACATTTAAACATATAAGACTGAATCTCTCTCTCTCTCTCACACACACACACACACACACACACACACACACACACACACACACAAACGTGACATTTGTGTTAAGCACATCTCCTTCTTTTAATATATATTGAAATATGTACAAAGTATTTTTATGTGACAGATATTTCTCTTTTAAGCATCCATTTTACAACATGAATTTATAACGTTTTAATATATTTTGGTCATTCAGAATTTAGCCTAGCAATATCGTGCAATGATTGTGCATAGTTAGGGCAGACCTGTTTTTACACAGACTATTTTTTTTTCCAGTTTACTCTTTGTGACTGAGAGATAAATGGGCATACCTCCTTCCTTTAATCTTTATTTTGAATATATATGTTTATTTTTTCTTTTGAACCATTTTGAAAAATGTCTAAAAAACAAACAAACAAAAAAAAGTCACACAGCAAAAAAGTTTTCCTCATTACGTTTTTGAACATATTTTTTGTTTTTGTTTCCACGTTTTGATTATTGTTAATTTTTGTAATTTTCAAAACAAATTATGCAAATATTGCCCTAAAACAATAATAAAAAAAGACTATATTTTGAAATTAGGTTTTAGTTAAAGGTATTTTAAAACTAAAATTGCATATAGCCTAACAAATATGGTATTTCAATCTGTAGTTTGGCCAGAATTATTTTTCTTATGGATTTAAAATGTGCATTATTCAAAGAAATCCATTTTACCATTGCACACGTCATAGACTTGTGTGACACTTCAGAACGTTGAGCGAGAGACAGATGCTCCAAACTCTCGGACTCTTTATTGTGCAGCTCCCAAAGTCCGACAGTGTTGTATTTCAAGCGCATAGTTGTGATCATGGGACAGAAGAGAAAAAGAAGTAGTTCTGAGAATGTGAATGATTACGATCTGATGTACGAACAAAGTGCACCCCCAATATCCAGCAGCACCAATGTGGCGGTTAACCATCTGCAGCCCGCTGATCCTGGCGAAGGAAACGAGAGGCAGGTGAGAAAGCGGAGGAAAATTAGCAGTTTTGCAGAGTCGCCCTCTCGCCTTTCCTCTGACCCGAGAGCCAGCTCAGGTCACAATGTTACATTTGAGGACCAGGGTACTGCGCCGGAATGGCAGAGAAGTACTGAAGGTAAATCTCACATGATGTGAATGTTTTTTGTACACCAAAGTCTGTCCATCATTTTCAGATACATATCTTTTAATTGAAGTTGATTCTTAAATGAATTAGGGGGAACGTTTCTGTCCCCTGGGACGATTTTAACATCAACATCTAACATTTTCACAACCAACACAAACAAAATCACTGAAGAAACGTTATGAACATGCAATTATTATTCAATTCTATTTGTTTAAAACAAGCTTTTGGTTGATGTGCTCTTTAGATCAGGGGTCTCTACAGCACAAGACCTCTCCTGTAGAGAACCATGGTCTTCAGGAACCTCGCACCCACGGCCCTGATGTCATCTCCACTGAAGATCAGCAGGTTCAACCTCCTCCAGCTCAAGACCTCAACTGTAAATTGATCCTTAAATACTTTGTTAAAAAAATGTTCATGTTCACGTTATTCATCAAGATCAATATTTTAGGATAAAATGTATATCTCAGGAGCTTTTTTTTTACAAAGTACAAATATTCTAAATAATAGACAAAAAGTCAAGTCAGTTACTATTTATGAATTAAAACTACAGGTTTAATCATTATGAGAACCAGAAAAATGTTGTTTGTAATGAAACTACAATTATTTATCTTTTTTATAGGTGACATTTTGAGCCGTTATGAAATCGGCAAAAAGCTTGGTGAGGGATCATACGGCGCCGTCTTCGAAGGGATTCGCTTGAAGGATGGCCTCAAGGTTTCTTTTTTTTATACTTACAATATTTAGTTAACAATTTTTTTTGTCTCACTGTATCCATTCTAAGTCCTCTTAATGTGTATTTTGTCCACTATTTAGGGTGCTTGGCATGTTCAAAATGTTAAAGATTAATGACTATGATCTCTGCATGTGTTAATTGTTACAATTTTTTCTTTTGTTGATCAGGTGGCACTGAAATTTGCCTTGAAGACGGATGCTATGGAATATATCAACATTGTAAGTAGGCCTCGTTTTCAGTGTTTTATCACTGTTTTCGATTTAGAATATATTAATTATAAATTTACAGACTACGAATGATTTTTCAAATTGTTCTAACAATCCTTAAAATGTTCTTTCTTCTAGCCTGGTCATCCTACGCCCCTTCCGTTAGAGGTTGCCCTAACGATGCTTGCTAACAAGGGCCCCAGCATTCCACAGATAGTTCAGCTGCTGGAGTGGCAGGACCAGCTCGGCTTCTACATTATGGTCTTGGAACGCCCCTCACCCTGCGAGGATCTGTTTGATTTCCTGGAGCACCACGGAGGCGTCCTCAGTGAGGACTTAGCGCGGCTTGTCATGTGGCAGGTAGTACAGGCTGCTCACACGTGCTGTCGCCGTGGAGTGCTCCACCGGGATATAAAACTGGAGAACCTGCTGATCAACAAGGACACCCTTGAAGTCAAACTTATTGACTTCGGGTGCGGGGACCTCCTAAAAACCTCTGCTTATGAGACATTTTGGGGTATGTATTATGTCTCAAACCTGTAGTTTGGAACTTAAATTCAAGTGACCAGATACACCATATTTGAATATGCATTGTTTCATATGCAACTTTTTGTAACTAGTCAAAAAAATCTCTCCTTCAGGCACAGAACTGTACTGCCCTCCTGAGTTTGAAAAGAGAGGCAAGTACCATGGGAAACCCGCAACTGTATGGTCTCTGGGAGTGCTCTTGTTTGAGTTGGTGTGCGGAGACCCTCCAGAGAGCAAAGACCTGGACATTATTGAGGCGGGCATCTGGTCTAAACCTGGCTTGTCAAAAGGTGAGTTGGCATTCACCATAGCAAAGAACAGATATTGTTATACTAAACCATTCAAAACAGAACGAAGAAACAAAATGGGAAGTCGCACACAATTTTATAAAAGATTGTGGATAATGTCCTTTCATCTTAGAATAGTCCAATTTCACAGTTTAGATGAGGATGATCAAAGACAACAGGTGTAGAATAATCTGCTAATAATCTGACTCTTTCCCTCTCTCCCATCTTTTTCCACAGATTGCTGCCATTTGATTCAATCCTGCCTGCAGCGGAAGCCAAACCACCGGCTTGGTTTGAGGAAAATGATTCTCCAAGACTGGTTTAAGGTACTATTTTCTAAAATGTCTAAATTTTTGTGCAGTTTTTATAGAGTATGTTGTATAACTGTGACAATGGAAAGAAGTCAAATCTCTTTTAAGTCTTAATGTATGTAGACAATAAACCTGATTTGTGTTGTTTTTTTGTGTTTCAGGTCACCAAATAAGACATGGCAAGGGGAGAATGTACAGTAAATAGTACAAATGAAATGTATATTTTATTAGCACTATTTACCACATCAGTTCAAGAAAGCCAAGTCATCAGTTCCTGCCATGGCCAGGTTCCTAAAACAGCCAGATCCAGTCCCATAGCTCTCCGTCTAGGCCATGCTGGTCCCAGCACTCCATTACTGTCAAACTGATTGACTTCAGGTACAGGGACCCTCTTAAAATACTGTCTATGAGACATTCTGGGGTTTGTTTTATTTTTAAACCTGTAGTTTGGGATTTAAATTCTAATGACCAGTTACACTATATCTTCATAATACATTCTTCTATATGCATTCTTCTTGTAACCAATCAAAAAAAATATGTTTTCTTCAGGCATACAACTGTATTGCCCTCATACTGTAAGTCCCAATTACCATTGGAAAACCTGCATTTTTGTGTGTGTTTCAGGTCAACAAATATGGTGAAGGGGAGAACGTAATTAGAGCAAATGAATGTAAATTTCATTTGCACTATCAACCACCATTCTTCCAGAGCTCTTCAGTCAGCTCAGCATCTTGCGGGCTGACATGAGTGGACTCTCCATCCCTTCATGCATTAGCATCTTGCGAGGCTGGCAAGCCTTGGTAGCATCTGGCACCTTGGCTTAAAGCAGTAGTATTTGCATATGGCAATATTACTTGTCTAGATGTTTAAATAATGTTTTAGAGGTTCCTGACATGATCCCAGACAGAACTGGTGCACCACTTCCAGAGCTTCTCAGTTACCTTAACATCTTGTATCTCTATCCCTCAATGCCTTAGCATCTTGCAAGGGCGGCAAGGTTCCTACCATGGTCAGCCAGAGGTTTATATCTCTGCCTTGCTATGCTTTACTCAGCCTAGAACTCACTGTTCTAGCCATCCCAGACCAGTCCTCTTGATTCCTGTAACGGCCGACCTGGAGGCACCTACAGTATGAACTCCCCTTCTCAGAGCTCCCTGTCAGTCATTCCAAGCTCCCTTTCAAAGCCGCTCCAGTCGCAAGGATTCTTAGCTGCTCCAGTGGTTCCTTCCATGATTCGAAGCAGATCACTTCATTTCTTGACTGCCCTAGAGTGCTCTTTAGGTGTGTAGGTTCATGTAATGGCCGTCCCAGAGGTTGCTGTAAAACATGTTCCTGCCACGTCTGAGCCGGAGCTGGTTCCCAAAGCCAGTGCTCACTAGCCAGTGCTCCATATCAATGCTATCCTCAACTGAAAACTCCCTGTCAAGGATGCCTGCCAACAGTTCCTGACAAAACCGTTCCTGTCACGCCAATCAAGCTCTCCATCTAGGCCATCCTGGTCCCAGCACTCCTTTTCCAAGTCATCCTAATCTTATATCTGTTTCTGTTAACAGAAAGTTAAATTACAAATAAACAAAATTTGCAAAAATAATTAGCTGACATAAAACAATCTCTTTTCTACCTTTTGTTCAATACCATGATGAGATTAGTCTTAACGCATTGAAGATCAAAGATAGTTTCTTAGCTAGTTTACAATTAAGCTTATCTAAGGCTTTCTTTCTATCCTAATTATTTATAAAAAGGAACAAACATTTTATCAAAAAAAAAACCTGGGTGACAGACTGTCTTCCCTGTTTCCAGAACATTACATCAGTGCTTTTGGTTAATAAACTCAAATAACATCTTTTCTTACTGTCTCTTGGCACCTAGCACCATGTGAGTTTCATTTACTGAATTTCCTAACATGGCCTTGGAGGACTTAATTATTATTTTTATAAGCATCTTAATAGATTTCTAGAAGTTCAGAAGTTCCCAGTAAATAAAGCAAGAAAAAAAAACAATGCTTGGATAACCTTATATATGATTTTTTATGTTTTTCTAATCTGCAATTTTGAACACTGCAAAAGGATGTAAATGCATTAAATGAAGGGTTTAATATCAGCTATGTGAATGTATAATGTTAGAATACAGGATAATCATGTTTTTGATTGTTTTCTTTGTATTTGTATAGGTAAAATAAACAATCTGTAAGATTGTGAATCCATTTTTAAGACTTCCAATAAAACTTACTTGACAATAAATAGGTTCTCGATAGATTGATGGATGGATAAACAAAACAAGCTAATGATTTCATATGGAACATTTCTGTTGATTCTGTATTATACAAGTAGGCAACCTTAGCTAGCTGCAATATAGTCTTAGGACCAAAGAAATACACTGAGAAATGTAATATTCTTTGATATTTCACATAATAATTTAATACAAAATTAAGACACATAAAAAAAACATCCACTTATTACATAAAATCAAATAAAAGCACAATACACTTAGCACACACTGAAATACTGAATCATTTCTTTAGATCAACTTTCAGAGTCTTCTGCAGACTTTCTATGCTGGCATCGAGTGCTGCAAGCCCTTCCCTGAAATTCTGCTCATCCTGTGTGTTAAATGTGGACCAGGAGTTTATGCTCCAATCAGAGGCTAAAGATTTAATATCACAAGAGGAAAAGGTGTTCTCCAACACTGAAGGGTGTCCGGTGTATGCTGACTGAACACCCATCCTTAGGCATCGACGGGCATGTTGGGATTGCACCAGCTGATTGTTTGGGCCCTTATTTTTCGAATTCAACTGTAAGGCCCTACCATGATGATCTACAATGTAATCTCGGCCGTCATTCTTCACATCCTGAATGTCTGAATCTGAGATGTCCAGCTTTTCAAAAGCACAGCCTATATATTTCAGGCTTACGTGAGCATCCACATCTTCCCTTTGATTCTTGGCTGTTATCAGCTCATTACACTGAGTGAGTGGATTACTATAAGCAACTTCTGAGGCAAGTTGCACCACTGGGGTCTCTCTTAAAGGGGCAAACGTTGTTCTTTTCTGCTCTTCTAACTGAGCCACATTCTCAGCTATGGTTTCCAGGGTTGGTTTGTACATATATGGAGAGCAGACTTTAGTATCTGATGGCATAAAGTTCTCTTTTCCACCATCAATCTGAACAGGGGAGGCTGGTTGTAATGTCTGGGGCCTACAGTCAATTCGGTGGGGAGGGGAGGCCTGTTCGATGGCCTCCAGGTTCTGAAGGTAGGTCTTTACAGAGTTTGAAAGTTTATCTGACACAGCGGTCTCCCTCTGTGCATTTTCATGCAATTCCAGAACACTCCTGGTAAGCTGAGAGTTTGGTTGACGTAAATCCAGCTGATTTGAATATTTGCTGGTGTCTTTTGTTTGACTTCTCTGCAGATTTCTGTGTGCATGAAAAAACAACATTTGACCTACATATTCTGCTACAAGCCAGATTGTCTCAATTACATTTGAAAGCGTAATCATATTATAGTTTAGATGAATGGTTTCACAAGCCAGAATTTAAATTGAACATCAAGTGGCAACAAAGTACGGTATCAAAATTGCTTATCCTACACACAAAAAAGAGAGCTTGTCACACAACCTGTCTGATAATTGTGCATAAATGTTTGACTGGATGCATACCAACCAACCAACCAACCAACCAACCAACCTTTATTTATACAGCCCTTTACAACACTCAAAGTGAACCAAAGTGCTTTCCAGGAAAAATAAAATAAAAAAATAAAAACAAAATATATAAAGACAACAATATAATGCAAAATATAATAAAATATATACAAAAATATAAAAACAAAAACAGCCTTTAATGTCAACAACAAAACAGAAGTGCTTTCTCCTCCCTTTTAAAAAGTTGATAATCTGAACTAAACAATGATTTGATTATTTGCATGTAAAATTGTTTTATCACTATTATCCATGACTCTATAAGAACATACCTAACCCATCAGTTTAGTCAGTTACCTGATGACTTCCTGCAGTCTGCCGATCTCTGCCTCCCTCTGCTGAAGGCTCAAAGTCAGTGTAGTCTTCTCAATCTCATACTTTCCAAGTTTACTCTGGCAATTCTGCATTTCAGCTAATGCTTCACTCACCTCTGCATGGGGTAACACACAATCACATGCAGAATGAAGAAAAAGTCTTAAAATATATGTAAATGTAACAGCAGTCATGTTTTTTTAAAATAAAATATTAGTGAAATAAAGGTAACTTGTTAGAATGCTCTTATACATGTTGATACAATGTCAATATAATGATTATAAAGTTAATTTGAATAATTTTTTTTTAGATAGGATAGGATAATATAAAAAAAATTGTAAAAGGATAGCATATTTACTATATTCTAAAAAATAATATAATAAAACCAAAATAACAAATTGAACATGATTTAAAGCTAAAAAAAAAAAAAAAGTCTAAAAGAATACTCCTACCCAGTCTTAGCCGGTTGTTCTCTAACTCATACAATTCCTTGTGATGCTTCAGGTCATTGTCTTTGTCCTCCATGGCTTTCCGTAGTCTCATGTTCCCCTGTTGCAGATCATCGAGCTCTCTACGGCTCTCATTTAACTGAGTTTGGAGAGTGAGGTTCAGAGACTGCAACGCAACCACTGTAACACAATCATGCCAACAAACACAAAGGTTCTTTTCATACATCCACATGGGTAGACACAGAATAAAAGGCTAAATTCTAAGAACATATTTGCATATTTGTACTTTTACTCTTACATTGATTTATTCCTTTCAAAAGTCAAGCCCTTTAGAGACAGCATGAAGCCGCTCACCCTCCATATCGCAGGTCTTCGGCCTGTTCTGTCGTTCTGCTCTCTCTTTCTCTAATAACTGCTGATTGAGTATTCGCAAACGCCTGGGAGACAAATTAATACAAATTAGGCTTGTCAATTTAAGTGTGATTTATAAAGATAAAAATAACGTGATGAAAATTGAACATAATTAATCTGCATAATCAAACTTATGTCTAGTGCCATGCAAATAAGGTCTAAGGTCGCTTATGTATGTTATTCATGCTTTTGTCTGCCACAATAAAGACTCTGAATTAACTCGAGTTCGAAGCTCTTCACAACACATATTGATAAATGTGATTAGATTAATTTCCTCATGTAATTCATTTAATTTGTTTTATATTTTATCATATTCCATTCTGAAGTCGTTGTTAAGATTTAGTATTCGATACACTCTGTCACTGACCTTCGCAGCTGTACATTCTCACTCCTGAGTGGCTGTAAGGCGAGCGCGATTTCAGCCTGGATGTTAGTGCTGCCCACCATGACAGGAAGCAGTGAGATCCTCTGCTCCACCTCAGAGAACAGCCGCACAACATCACTGTCTGCACAGAAGAGTGAACGATAATATAAAGTGAACCTAACACATGCACATTGCTTATCTGCTTAAGTTTCTAGAATCTGGAAAACCAGCAACTCAATCATTGGGGAATTTGATACTCTGGAGCTCCAATTTTTTATTATGTTACAGAAAGTGTCTCAAATTTGAAATGGGGTATCCGCTTTCATTAATCAGATCTAGAGATCAGGGCATAATGGAAGACTGGGAGACATCCCTGTAATAAGATCCTGACAACAACAAAATCCAGAGAACAAGAGAATTTTTAAAAGATAGGTCAGTAAATGTCTCATTGTTTTTGTCCATAAAATTAAAGTCCAATGTTGTTGTTCAATGAATGGACAAAAAGATATATTGTGTTCCAAAGAAGAAAAGAACATCATACAGATTTGGAACAACAAAAGTGTATGTACAGTAAATGACAGATTTTTTGCGTGAACTATCCCTTTAAGGGTTTTGAAATGTCCTCAATTTAAACATGATCAAAAGTATTAAAGATAAATGGAAAGTCATAGAATGGAAAAGAAAATACATTTCATCAAATATTCTCACCTTGATTAGCAACTAAAGTCTTCAGCTCTCCCAGCAGGTATTTAACAGTCATCACCTTCTGTGAGGTTTTCTCTGGACTGGTGGGTTTGGCTTTGTGACTCAGAATTGTTAATTTCTCATTGCTGGTCTCACAGCTAATGTCTCTGAAAGGTGTAATGTCCAACCCATCTTTTTGGTCTTTCTCTGCATTAGTACCACCCTCTTTTGAACTTTCTTCAGAACATAACTCCTGCTCCTGGTCATTGCAAACAAGCAGTACTGGTTGATTTGGGTTAGGTTGAGACTGGCTGACCTGGGACTGGTTGGGCACCTGTGTTGCCAGCACTGCAGATGAGGGACAGGTTGATGACCCAGTGGATGATGGCAAAGGGACAACTGGCCCTACAAATCCCACCTGATGATTAACACTGCAGATTGGGCCAGTGATTATAGGTACCCCATGCCCTACTGGAGTGCAGGATCGATTCTGGACAGGAGATACAGTAGCTGGAGACTGTTGTTGGACTGCAGGAGGCATGGAGAAAGCAGCAGCATATTGAGTTGGGATGCCAGACATTTCTACAGAGCCATGAGGGCAGGATGGGGTGGCAGATGACGCCCCAGATGAGCTACCACTGCTCAGCACACACTTTGAAGTACACTGGACGATAGAGAAAGACAAAAAAAAAAAAAAGGTGAGTTCGAGTCTCGGGCCGGCAGGAATTGTAGGTGGGGGGAGTGAATGTACAGCGCCCTCTCCACCCTCAATACCACGACTGAGGTGCCCTTGAGCAAGGCACCGAACCCCAAACTGCTCCCCAGGCGCCGCAGCATAAATGGCTGCCCACTGCTCCGGGTGTGTGTGTGTGTGTGTGCACTTTGGATGGGTTAAATCAGAGCACGAATTCCAAGTATGGTTCACCATACTTGGCTGTATGTCACGTCACTTTCATGTTCAGTTATAATAATAAAACAACAATATTGACTTCCACTTCATTTCTATCAAACGCTTTATTCACCTGCCACAATAATGTTGTTGAATTATCTTGATTTGGGTGATTTTATCATTAATACTAAAGATATATATATATATATATATGTGTATGTGTGTGTGTGTGTTTGTGGAATTTAAATGATTGATTCATTTTTAATGGATCAACAGCCCTCATTGTTTGCACGGTGGATTATAGTTCAGTAAACGTACAGGTTCATTGTGAACTGATCCAGGTCTCTGAGGGCTCAGTACAGGTGTGGATGTTGTCAGCCGACAGTTAAATACAGTGGATGTGTGAACCTGATCTGGAAACAGAGAGATAAAACAAATTAAATATTCAATAATATATTTACTACATGTTACAGTTGTTATACTGTGTGTTATTGAGCCCGTCTGGTTACCCAAAGGTGGAATATTACAGCTAGCAGCAGGCTGAGAGCAGGCCAGTGGAAGTGAGTTTTGCTGTTCGTGTTCTGCTTGCGTTACAGGGGTCAGTCCTGAAGGATGATCCTGTGACACTTGTGCCCGTCTGTTCCCAGAGTTCTGATCACAGTGCCCTGCTGAACTCAGGTGACAACTGGCAGATGCAAACGTCTTCTGCACTGGAGCTAGAGTAAGAGAAGAACAATATGTTGAGATCTTGAAGTAGCCGTGCATCTGAAGATGACTTCAGATAACTAAAAATAACCAGCTGGATCTACTGTGGCATTCACACAATTTCTAATAAGGATTTTACAACAAAGAATAGAAATAAGAAGACTTGCAGAACTTGTTTTGATAATATGAAAAAGGTACAACATATTTGAGGACATTACCTGGCCTTTTGTTTGCATGTATAGCTGTGTTTGTCTTCTTCCCATGCCTTTTCTTGTCAGTTTCAATTTTTCTTAATAAATTCTTGGGTTTGGATTTGAAGGTGCAGGTTTTTGTTACCTGTGGTTTGGGCTTTGATTCTGTTGTGTGGAGATTATGGATCTCATCACTACTCAATTGCTAAACATAGAAAATTTATGGATTTTGTAAATTCAATACCTGCTTGTTCAGCTTGAAGTATCCCACTGAGTAAAGCAGCACATCGGTCGAGTCCCTTGTGTATCGTCGTCACCTGGATGCAATTTGCAAAATGACACAAATCATTATACTGATTCTCAGTTCTGTTCAGTTTATGTATACACTGCTTCTTGTATGTGGCTTCTTTACCTGATCTTCAGAGTCTGTAGAATAAAGAGAATATGCAGGTTCAAGAGGAGGAACACAGCGCCCAGCAACCCTAAACCAGATGTTTCAAATATTTAAAGCCTTCCAAATCAATGCAATATATACAGGATTTCAGTTAGTTATCCAGTTTGTTACCTTTTCTTGTGTATCTGTCCACGTCCAGAGCCTGTCAGCCTGCCTGATGAAATCACCTGCAAAATATAATTCGCTTTAGTGATACTATTTAGTGATAACTTATATAATAACATATATAATAACTTACAACCACTAACTTACCTTTGGTTTTGATACCCCCTGTTTTGCCATCTTTGATTAAATCTGCTAAATTCACCAGGTTCACCTACCAAGTAACGTATTGCTTATTGTATTTATTACGTGAATTAACTTAAAAAAAAAAAAGGTTAAAGACCAACTGTCAAATCAAACCGCACTAATCTAAAAACTAAGGGATGAAAAGCAAAACAAACCTCTGCTGTTACAATCACCACCAAGTAGTTCAGTTTGGGTTCAAAACGGAAGCTGAGTGCCGTGGACCAATAGAAAAACAGTCAGCGCTAATCTGTGGATTTCATTGGTGGATTACGGTAAAATATTTTCAAACGTTTCATCGATTGGTGTCAGACTATGTCAATCATTCGAGCACTGGCCACTCAGACTCCTCAGGCTTGGCTAACGCCCATTTCGGCTTCAGACGCCATAAAAGTGTTTCTATGGTGATGGAATAATCAGTACTGATATTTCGCGGTTTTATTAAATGATATTCCCGCGTGTGAGTTCTAGAAGCGAATGAGGCTGCTTTTTTATTTTTAAAGTTCTGCTGCTTATACATTAGTAAAACCTTTCTTCATAATACACATTTGTTTTTGTTTCATAAACAGTATAACTATTTGAATAACAGACAGAGAGAGAGAGTGAGAGCGAGAAAGAGAGATGCATATATAAATGATTTTTTTAAATTTTCTTTCACTATCTTTGTAGTCATTATGTTAGCTCAGGTAGGCTCATGTAGTTTTCTTTTAATTCTAGTGAAATTAATATCGGTCAGCATAGGTGGTCCACCGTATTTGTTAATCAGACAACACTGAGCACATGTCAGAGCAGAGTATCAACACCCTGCATTATACCCAGTCTTGAGAGAGAACAAGAAAGATAAAAACCCTGAACGCTATTTTTGACTGGGCTGTTTATTGCCTCCTGTGTAATGGGTAGATGAGGTTTCAGTCGGTTCTCTTCCTCTCGTTATCCCATTAAATTCTCATCCAAAACACACTTTAACACTACTGATGAAATCAGACACCCTCACCATTCCACGTGCCTTCTTGTGATGAAAGAAATCATATAGGCTTTCAAGGGAAGGTGACTGAAAACTATTCATAAATCAGTTCAAGCAGACAAAAAATACATGATTCATCAGGTGAATTGTATGTATTTAGTTTGATTGATCTTTTATTTAGCTTTAAACTACATCTGTAAAATTCACTATGTGTGTGTGTGTGTGTGTGTGTGTGTGTGTGTGTGTGTGTGTGTGTGTGTGTGTGTGTGTGTGTGTGTGTGGCTTTTTTATAACTTATGTTTAGGCCTATATTATACGATGTATCCAGGTAAGAGAGTGCCATGTCATCCTGGGCTGGGCCGCATTAATGCACGGGCTTACCTGGGCTTAAGCCCAGGGCCCCGGGCTGGGGGAGGGCCCCGATGATGCCGGAAAATATTGTAATCGGATTTTATAATTCGTTGGCTGTCCCCTTTAAAATTACGCTTTATGGCTTTGCTTTGAATGCCCGTGCGGGCGTTGCAAGTCCTGCTCGAGAAGTGTCAGTCAAAACCCTCTCACTCAGTTAACCCTGCAATCATCAGTCACAGTGGGCATTGTTTAATTGTCTGAAATCCAATAAAATTCATCATTGTCTGAAAGCATTCAGTTATTGGCCTGTATCGAACTCACGTGACATACTTTCGTTGAATTCTTTATAAGATAATTGCCGCCTATTCTAATGATGACAATAACTAATCTAATGGCTAATCTAATGTGACAACAATGTCTCGTAAATATGACAGTGGTTCGCAAAAAAGAAAAACAGCACAAGATAAAGTAGAACGTCAGAACAGTTTGTTAAAAAAAAAATCCTTAACTAACATCATATTTTAACGCAGGCCCAGGGAAAGATGAAGATACAGATAATGGTGAAGGGAAAAGGGAATCACCGCCATTTACAGGTTGGTTGTGATATACTAGCAGGCTGGCAGCAGTAGCTAGATATGATAGTCTATCAAAATAATTAACTCTTTTTAAACTTAACAACTTAGTTGAGCTCCCAGTAGCCTAGTTAGTTAGCCACCTTACTAGAGCTGTGGATTATAATAATTTTTATGTATTGCAATGTTGATGCGAACGATTCTGCATACATGTAATTAAATAGGCCTTATCATAGTGGCATAACGATTTAAATAAAGCACTCTTGTTACTATTAAAGTTGCGTATGCCTTCAGAAGCAAACACTTAATTGCGCTTGATGTTCGTATCACTTCTTTAAAGCAAGATATTTGGGCACATTTCGTTTTTTACTAAAAGAAAATGCATGAATGAGAAAATCGTGTAGGACGTGCTTGATGTTAAAACTACTTTTTAATCTCAATAATAAGTCATAAAAAAGATCTCTGTAATCGTGTTGACTGACACACCCTAAGCGCGAGTACAAAAAACCCTCACAGTAGAGGTCTGCGCGGGACTGTTTTTTTAAGTCCCGCTCCCGCTGGGGGTTATATATCCGCATCCTCCGTTCCCCGATATATATAAACTCTTTGTTCACCCGCTGTCTGCTTAGAATAATTTTCTTCCCGACCCGACCATCCCGCTAAATTTTACTGCCAACACAGTAGGGGAAAAAATGTCGAAGAGAAAAAATAAATAAAAACGCAGACTCTGAGCCCTCCTTTTAATATTTCTTGATAGCTACTGTTGTTGGATGTGGAAGTATCTCACTGACATTAAACTTTCCGATTTTTGCTGCTGTGTCGACCAAATGTTGGGCCAGCTGATTAAAACCTTTTCCGGACACAGTATCATACAGTCGAATGTCTTGGCAAACAAATTCAACACATTTTTCCTGTTGTCTCTTTTTTAAACTGCTCTGGCACCGGCCTAGACTTTGTAAATGCCAGTTTAGTTTGACCCTTTGTGATGATGCATGAGTGCTGCCTTAACCCCGAGGTTCCAGTCTTGTGATTGCTGAACGGGAATACTTTTAGGCATTTATCACATTGCGCAAAGGGTATTTTTTTTTCATCTGCGTCTATGATACATGAAAAAGACTCCCCATACATCAGACTTGCCTGATGTGGTTTTTGTCTTAGCAGTAAACTGACCATTTTCCAGTCCAAGTTGAACGTCCCTTTAAGGACATCTCATCAACACTTTGCTCTGCCATACTTTTTGAGGGCCGTATATTTACAACCGTTACAGTCTGCCCTGAGGACCGTTATTCACATGCGTGCATAACGGTCATGAGTGCAGGGCAGGCTGTAGCCTATACCGGGTGGTCGATAAGATTAAGTAAAGCGAAGATATGCTGTTCTGAAAGGACGTCGGGAACGTGATATTTAATGACCGACCGCTCCCGTTCAAATTACACCGACCGCTACCGTTTTTTAGTTGGAAATTTAAACCCGCGGCGCAAAATATGTAAAAAAAATTGTTTTTTTTTTTTTTTTTTTATAAAGTGAGATGCATTCTCGATAATATCAGATCGTTAAATCAACAATTACGATATCATAGACTACATATAACGCACACCCTACAGCACTGGCCCGATCGGGCAAGTGACCGTTCCGTCTACTGTCCCGAGCGTCATTCACACTAGCCTCGGGCAATTGGGCAGTCCTTAATGTCGAGCCCTGGAAGGGCCCCTCAAGAGGTAAAGCCCAGGGGCCCCTTATAGTCTTAATGCGGCCCTGATCCTGGGTCTGTGAAATCTCTCTGTCCACCTCGGTCAGATAGATGTTACAGGTCACAGAACACCTCAAATGGCAAACATACATCAGAGTACACACAGGTGGGTCACTGTTCAGTATAAAGCCTGCATGAGCCATATGACATTTCTATATTTGTATTTAATTTGATGTAAACCATGAATTCTGCTGTTTGTGTTCTATATTCATCCCCTTTCAGATAGCTACAGTTCAAAATATGTCAAAAATATGATCACCTTTGCATGCACAGGCAAGCTGTTCTTTTCGTGTTTATTTATTTATTTGTATTTTTTTTTGTATCATTCCTTCTAAGAATCACTATGACACCACATTTCCTCACGAGGGCGGCATTTCACCATCCGCGAGCACATATTCTTCACATAGCCTCAATCTTTCTAAGAAAACCTTTCTCAGTCATTGAATTTAAGGTACATAGAAAGACTAATTAATCGTTTTTATATTGTCTTACAAATCAGCAAGTCATACTGCGGTGATACAATCATTCAGTTTGTCGGCATTTGTTTTCGCAGAAGGTGAAATCACCCTGTGCAAAATCTGAATCACAGGAAGACCAAATTTCCTGGTTAGAGTCGACAGGGCTGTTTTACTTCCAGAAACAACACAATTGTGCCCACGTGCAAGCATACTTTTCATTTCTAAATAAACACTCTCATTTGTAAGAGGGTGTGGTGATTGGCAGTAGTGCTACTGGCACATTCTCACCAAACAAAATAATATTGTTACAACTAGATTTAAAGTTTTTATAGACCATACTAAGAATTTGATAATAGGCCCTACAAGTTCTCAGACATAACGACACAATACAATAATATTATGTGTACATTACTATACATTAATAATTATTCAAATGTTTTTTATTACAGGCCTGCAGGTTCATTTGAGGAACGCTGACGTTTTAATGTCTGTATGTACGTTTGCAGCATTCTGATGGAGCAGGGAAGAGCTAAGAAGTTTTTTTATTGCGAATTTTAAGTAGAGTTGTGTGGTTTTGCCTCCTATTATTATTATGATTTAGAAATCTGCAGATAAGTTTTAAAGTGGGTTCCAATGATAAAAGCATCCTAACAGACCGCGATTCATTGATTCTAATTAGTAAGCATCTCTCTAACAGGACCGTATGGTGATGGTTGGGGTTCTCCGGCCTCTTGAAAATTACACACACCCCATTATCAGGAAGCGCTTGAGCGCATCAGGAGGACAGATTGGTCCAGTTCTCCAGGCTGCACCACAATAAAGAACCTCTTTCGCGCTACAGCGATTGTATATGCCTCTATAATAGTCAATGCATTAGCTGCATTGTTTCATCTGTAATAGTGGGAGGCAATTTGCGGTTCGCTCGGTCAGTGTAGGGGAGCGCTGCCATTAGATCCACTGGGTTGTGCGAGACATCGAACGGATGGAGGAATATACTACGGGTGGAGGAAGAACGGATGAATAAGGGATTTTATGAGACCTGCATTAACATTGCATTTGCGGTTTTTACGGCTCTCTCTATCGGGGTTCCCCAAGCAGTTGTCTTGCAGAGGCGGGTAGGCTTTAAACAATAGCGCCCGGAGGAGCGCTGGATACAGTATCGCTGAGCGCAGAACCTCGGGCATCATCATCATCACCATTCACTACTACGAGCGTTCACCAATGGAGACGGCCACGCGCTCTAGTGTTCCTCACACATAGATTACAAAGATCCGTAGGTGTAAAATCCGACCATCATCATAATCATCATCCCTGGAAACATATCCTGCAATGATGAATTCTGCCGAGGCGGCTGAGGAAGGACCGAACGATCCAGATACGGAGCCGTTTTTCAAAACAGGTAGTCTTATTATATGCTTTTGTTACATTGGATGTCAATGAGTTTATTTTACTCACTAGGTGTATCTATCCGCACATGCACTTAGAGGTTGCATTACTGAGTTAAACAGCATTAGAAGCTGTCAGATGTGCCCCATTATGTCCGAATGGCACAATTTAGCGGGCTGGATGTGCATTACACCCTTCACATAGGCTATTGCATACACTATGCGATGCATATGTGTGATAAAACTGCCATATTCCTCAAAAGCCTTTGTGTGATGTTCATATGTGCTTTAGCACGTTCAACGCCCTTATTGTATGTGTGGGTTATTGTGCACATGAGCAAAGAATCCCCCTGTAAATAGGATGCTACCTCACCTGTCACTTTTTCCTGAACACATTCTCTAATTACGTTACTATCACCTCTGGACGCGCCGGGGATCGCGCTGCGCGGCGCGGCGGGCGCGGGAGTGGCTCAGCCTTTTGTCGGTCGTGACATTGATTCATGTTTCTGAGCCTGAAGCCTGTTGATTCACACAAACAGCAGATAGCCCTAGTGCTGTACTTCTTTTACACGAGAAACAGAAAAGCTTTTTAATATGAGAATAGTCAAGCTCGGCTCATGTCCACCCTGACACCACCACCAGTGATTCAGTGAATTTATTCACTTTTATGTACTAGAGATTCACCAGTGCATTAGCTGTGATCCTTAAAACTGATCCACTTCTAGTTTGCCTGGTAACATAGCCAATAATGCACATCTACTTTATTTATATTCCCTGTGAAGCTCTGTGTGCTTCTGTGTTGGAATGTGAACATGCATCTGTGCATGTGTATGCAGGATACGGCATGCACTCACTGTGTTTTGTGAATAAATGTATGTTATGTGTCATTTGCATCTATCCAGGTAAAGTGCGGCTGGTGTTTGTTTACATGTGAACATCATACACTGTATTAGGCCTATACGTATCCGTTTCTGTACATCATGTTAGTACTTAACTTATTTTACAATTTATATGATTATTACATGAACAGAGATGGGTGAACATGGTCATTAAATGTATGCATGCCTTAAAGTCTTGCTTTTGAGCATTCCCATCATTGTTTCACAGGTAAAAAATATACAGTAAATTTAACCCATACTGATCCACATTTGTGACAACATGCCCAGTGGGTCAAATTATATGAGCAAAGTTGTCACACTGAGAATCTGCCTTTATAACATATTATAGGGGTTTTAAGCACATTTAAACATTAAAAAAAAGAAAAAAGTTCAAATTTAATGCAAAAACAAAAATGAAATATGTAACAACAAAAATATCCAAAATATGACACTGTAATAGATAAATTGTATACAATTAAAGCACTTGAAACACGACAACCTAAAATTTACTGAAAATAGCTTGGTTGTAAAAAGAACACATTGGATATACCTTCATATATTACCTGTACATATTCATGTGGGTGACTATTGCATTAATGTATTATATTGGAATTTTAGAACAGAATTTACAAAAAAATGTTCACTGCAAAAAAATGATATTACTATTTTTGTTTTGTCTTTTTTCCAGTAGAAAAATTCATTTTCTTGGGCAGAAAGTCTTATGATATTAAGTCTTTTTTTTTTACTATTAATTAAAAGGGAAAACTATTTTTTTTGTTTTGTTTTTTACACAATTGGCATTTTTTTATTTGCTTTATGAAGTCACTTAATTTTAACGAAAATATGTTTTAAAGAAAAATACTTTATCTCTTGTCATTTTGAATCTCAATAAAATGGATCTTGATTCAAGAATGCTTAGATATTTGTACTTGAAAATGAGAAAAAAATACAGAGTATGAAACCATTTTTTTTTTTTCAATATTTTATTTTAAGACAATTTTGAACTATATGTTTAAAAGCAACATACAAAACCACTGCTAGAATCAGGCATTGGTGTAATAGGACTTTTGACTCAAAACTCTATCATTTCAGTATTCATAGCCCAATGAGTGTCATTCCATCTTTCTGATTAGTCAGTTAGCAGGAGGTGCGTGCACAGGGCACATTCTGAGTGTCTGCGCCTTGCAACTCCTGTTATGGAGAATCTCTGGCATGTCCCTCCCACACCACCTGCGCTGTTATCCAACATATTCACAGTCTAATAGTGCCTGTATTTCTGCTCTCTTCATCGGATTACCATGATCACACTGGGTGGAATAATCATGTGCACAGGATTGGACGTCTGGGAATCAGGTTGTCCCTTGTCCGCAAGGATGTCCGAAACTGAGAGAGGGCGGCAGAGACAGTCACCGCTGTGCCAGTGTGGGAGATCACAATCCCTGTGTGGGGAAGAACTTCTCGTTCATGCACAGCATCCCTACAGACACTCAACTGGGGTCTTGTTTGAGGTGTAAGAGGGAGGCAGAATGTAACAGAACTTGAATGTTGGTTTATGAACAATAATCACCTCATTCAACTCTTACATGAGTCCACAGATAGATAGATAGATAGATAGATAGATAGATAGATAGATAGATAGATAGATAGATAGATAGATGGATAGATGATGGATAGATGGATAGATGATGGATAGTTAGAAAAAAAGATAGATAGATAGATAGATAGATAGATAGATAGATGATAGATAGATAGATAGATAGATAGATAGATAGATAGATAGATAGATAGATAGATAGATAGATAGATAGATAGATAGATAGATAGATAGATAGATAGATAGATAGATAGATAGATAGATATGATACCATTTGAACGTAATGCACAAAACATACAGCTATTTGGAATTATGTACATCGGCAAATAAGTTGAGTTATTTCAAAGTAATTGTATAAAGTAAATGCTCACAGTAACTGGGGTTGACAGAGAGCTGGCCTAAAAACCAAGAAGGGTCCCTTGTGTATCTGGAATGATTTTAAGCTGCTTAGCTTGTGGGTTTCTCTTGCTTAGGCTATGGCAAAAATGTTACGGTTGTCTGTAATGTGGTAATTTCACTGTCTCTCTTTTGATAATATTAACCAATGAAATCATAGTCAGAATTTTTCTAGAAAGTCTAATGTCATTTCATGTCATGTTTAAACATGTAAGTGTACACATGCATGTGTAGTGTGTGTGAGGAAGATTTTTTTTATTCTCAATGATTTCTAATCTTTTAAATGACTATTATGCTTCTGGTGGTTTATGCTTTGCAGAATTTAAAAAGTAACTAGTCCGTAGAGTTTCTCATTTAAGTATTTTGACATTTAAAGGTTGAGATTTGCCAGAGAACGGATATGCGTCGATTGTTGTGACATGATTTCTTAGCTCCAAAAAACAGTTTTTAAATAAAGATATCTCACACTGTAAAGTACACAGCTGGTAAATTTATGATTGCTTTTTTATTATGTTCAGTTCATACATTCCCACTTTCATTGATAATGGGTATTTGCTTTTCCTGTTGGACACCATTCAGTTTAAAATCTCTCTTTAAACTGTGAAAATGTGAAACTGAATAATATGTGCTGTAAAACTGTAAAAACCTGTTAATTGGTGAACTGCAAGTTACATTACCAAATACAAGAAAATAGTTTAACAAGGAATTATATCTAATTTTAATATAAAATACCATCAAATGTGTTTTTTGCAAGTAACATTATGAGAATATCCCCAGAAGTCTCTGACATCACATATGATTATATTTTATAATATATATGTATATTCAATGTATATTCTTCTCATTTCTGTTAGTTATGTATTAGTGGTGTAAAAGTACAATTATTAGTTTACACAAGGGGTTTTTGTGTTATATTCTTTTTTATGAACTCTGAATGGTGGTTATTAGTACATTTTCAGGTAAACGGCTGTTTTTGGTACATTAATTACATTGGTAAATTAATATGTATATATCACTTAATTAAATTAAGTGGTTTATTAAGTGACTTAGAAGTTGTAAAATATACAAGCATCAATATGACATTACAAAATGTGCAAAACATTGTCACCCTATTGTTTATGATGAATTTCTGGCAACTAAATATTCTGAATTTAATTTTTTTTTTAGCTGTAAATTTAACAAGGTATTTTTTAGAGTGTATATTTTTTCCAAAGAAAATATGAGTGGTGCTTGCCTGTGCAAAATGATCCCATGATGCTGAGGTGTTTGGGGCCATTGCAAGGTGGTGGCTAGGGCATTGCTAGGGCATTCTGGGTTGTTGCTAAAAGGGATGCTTACTGGGCTCAGTCAAAAGTGTCCATCCCCAATGCCTATTATATTTGGGTCTCTAGATATGGCTTAGGTTCCTCAGTCAGTTGAAGTCTTTGGGATTATTTTGGCTTATTTTGGCTTTTATTTTGTTGTCTGCTAAGTGAAAACTGTAAGTCTGTAATGACCACTAATAATAACATGCCTATATGTTGCTGAATAAGTGACCTTAGTAAGTGAGTAATTGGAAAAATGTTCAGAGTTCTGTCTTTTGGAGTGAAAATCCAGGATGTTTTGCTTGTAACTGTGTTCTATGGAGACAAATTGTCAAGGTTGTGGCCAGTCACCCAGAAAAAAACTTGTGAACTTGTTATGCAGCTTCCTTTGCATGTGTCATCACACATTGAACTAGTAAGTGTGTCTTCACTTCCAAGAGTGCAATAGTACACAAGTATGAAAATTAGTGGCGATAAGGTTTCATCCTCGGGAAATCTGTTGGAACTTGATAATGACATGACCTTAGGGGTCATATCACATTGTTTTGATTTGTGAAGTTCATCTTCCAAACATAAAAAGAAACTGAATAACTGGGCAGGAAAATGAACAGCATATGTTATTAGTTGCTAGAGTAATAAGATAGGAGGCACATAAGTAGCAAAATAACTTACTGCTTACTGAACATATTTTGCTAAGCACTGATATTGAAAAGTGTCATCTTCAGTAACTAGACCACGATGCAAAACCGCTATGTGTGTTATTATGATTTACTATAATCCCTGAACATATGGATTTTACAAGATGCAAAAGTTACTCTCTACACCCCGCTCCACACAGAAGTGCTTAAAATTTTAAACATGGTCTTCAGAGAGGCAAACCTAGCACCACAGTTCATCCTCAGCAGGCCATCTCTCCTGAATGAGGGTCAGAGGGGTTGCTGTAGCAACTGTTGCCAAGATTCCTGCTCAGGACTGGAGTTCTCTGAGCAGAATAGGTACATTCAGTGATTTTGTTGGCCAGGAGACAGTCAAATCAATTTCAGAAGTATTTTTGGATTATATCCATTAGGGGCAACTCAGTTGCCACTTTTTCATTACAATACTTTTACTTCCTATCATTCGTCAGCAATGCAATAATTTCTAGAAAATCTTTATGGGGCTTTACTGTGACTTGTTTCAATAAATGTAATATTAAAGGGATAGTTCACCCAAAAATTCAACTGCTGTCATCATTTACAGTAAGTTGTGTGTGCTTCACATGCTAAAACAAACCTCACTGGTTCTCATGCAACATGCACAAACATTTCAGCCTCCACGTACACCATTTGTGATGAGCTTTATGTATGTGTGTCAATCATTGTTTACATGTAAATAAAAGCCTAAATGAAATCTCTTCATATAAAGCAATCGTATCTGCTCACAAGACTTGGTTTAAACCACCTAATTCAATAAGATTTGGTTTATGAGGACTTTTTTCTAAGGTTCTATCTATATTTAAAGATTTTGGAGGTTAAAATTCAGAATTTTATATTGACTTGCTGCATTGAAAATGTTAAGTTCAGGTGGCTCAACTAAAGTGCCAAATGTTCAGTGTTGGGTAACTTTTCTAAAAAGGTAATTGATTACTAGCAACTGATTACATCTTCAACAGTGTAATTAGATTACCGTATTCCTTCTAAAAAGTATTTCATTATAATTATTACTAATTACATTTTGATGTTTAATTCACTACTGTTTTGTATAGAATTGTTCTATAGTCTATAATTACATCAGAAGTAACTGTAATTAGATTACAGAAAAATTAAGAGCAATCCCTTACTTTACGTTTTCAAGGAAAATTATTTATTTATTAGTAATGCATTACACTCAACACTGCCAATGTTAAACAACATTCAGTTCACATAATTTTAGTGAACCAACTGAACACTTTCAATGCAGCAAGTCAACATACAGTTCTGAGTTTTGACCTACAAAATCTGTTAGTTTGTTTTGGTTACCTGGTCCTTCAATGGAGGGACAGAAACCTTAGGTTTTATTCAAATATCTAAATTTGGTTTTAGAAAGATTAAGTTTTTAGATTAGAAACAACATGAGGGTGAATAAATATTGACAGAGAAAAAAAAATATAGAATTGGTTGATTGTTGATAATGTAAGGTAGATTGTGTTCCATAGCCTACTGACCCAAAAATTGTGTGAAAATGGAAAAATATGAAATATTGGGCTAAAAAAAGCCAAACCCATGGGACTTCATTTCAGATGTCCACCACATGCCATTGTTGTATATCTATGTAATATTTCAAAGCCATCTGCCTATTAGAAGATTTCATCAGACGTTAGCAGACTGTTTGATCATTACACATTTCTGCTTTGAATCACGTGCTTCAGCCAGAGTGTGATTTATACAAGTGTTGTAGAGATTATTTTTTACATTTGTCTGAATATGCAATTCATTTTAAAATATTAAAGATAATGTTTCATTTCTTTTAGGCTCTTCATTTCTTCTGCTCACCAAGGATTTTTTTTTTTTTTTTTTTTTTTTTGTAGTTGATTTTCATTTATTTGATATTTGATGAAATGTTACATGTAATCCCTTCCATTTTTAGTCTTGCAGTCCATTTGTGGTGGGTATTTCTAAGCACAAAGCAACCCTTCTGAAAATAGCCCCCATGCCCCATTCAAACCCAGATTCCCCTGAATAGCCGGGCACCTATAAAATTAAGTTATGTGAGATCACAGGCCAGTGTTTTTGGCCTGGGACCAGTTCTGATCTCACAGCTTAGACTTACACAATAGTTCATACTAACACTAAACCTCAGCCAGCCATTGTTTTCTGACTTCCCAGGACTGTAAGGGCCATAATCATAGCTTACTGGCCCTGTCAATGTTCTTGCTGTCCTTGGCAGGATTCGATCCTGTGGGGCCATTTGGCAACTTTTTGGCAGGATTGGTTTCATTTAGTAATTGCAGAGAGCAGACTGTTTCCTGGTACTTCTATGAGCTTTGTGTTACTGTTTATGTGGATACACCCTGATCCTGTAACATGGGAAGTTCAGGATGCTTCATATCCCAACTCTCTTGTCAGGTTGCATTATGGGTGACAGTGGGAGCTCACTGATTCTGATTAATTGTGTCTACCGGTATAGATACAGTACTTTGTATGCAGTTGATAATCTCATGACATCTCCGTGATGCCTGTGTCCTTTTATCTGACATCTTAGATGTTACAAATCTATCTGCAGTATTCACAAAGTTAGCAACGTTCCCTGCAGGTTCTGCTGGCTAAAGCCCAATCCAGCATTTTTTTTTAGAGTATTTATATGAACACTTTGTTTTTAGTTGTGTGGAAAATAATGATACTGTCTCAAATATTGTAGGAATACATACTGCATGTTTTGAATGTTTTTTGGTGCTTCCAAGTTTAATTTGGAAGCAACATGGTTGATCAGGTTCAGTAATAACCTGTGTCCCATTTTGCATTGTTACATTATGCACTACAAGTATTTTGCTGCTGATGGAAAAGAACTGTTGCATACTATTGCATGTGCATGCTAGCTTTAACATCTAGCTAAATTTGCTATAACATAACTTTTAGATTAATGCATTTTAAAACTGCTTTTTAAAAATGAACTGAAAAGTTGAAGGAAAGCAAGGAATTGCAATGCAGCAAATCTGAAAAATTTTAAAAATATATATATACTGAAAACCACTGATTACAGTTCAGTACTGATTATAGTTCAGTGTTGCTTATTAAACCCTAATGTTGTTAGCTTAGGAATATTGGAATCAATTGAGTAGAAACTACTTTCCTATTTGCGTAATGTATGGCATTGCTACCTATGCAGAGCATTAAAAATCAGTCACTCAAGCTCCATCTCAGCTTGGATGCCGCTGTAGAAAGCAGACTCACAGTAGGCAGTGAGGCAGATCAGTAGGTTTTTGGAATGGAGCCTCTTTTGTTGTGCAAGAGCTTGTGGGCAATACTAGGCCAAAAACATTCACATACAGTATGCACACTTTATATCCAATAAATATCCAAAAATATTACATAATCTGGGCACATTTGATGTTAATGTATGACAACTAAATTTGCTATATAGTAGTATGTGAATCAATTAGGGATGCAGCAATACACTTTTTTTTTAAATTACCAATTAAGTAGCAAGGTGTTACTCATGTGGGACTGCAAATGAATACTGTGATTTTTTGTCAAGACCTTGTGTACCTCTTTTCAGATACCTAAATAAGATAACAATCCATATTCTTGCATTAAAAATATAATTTATTTTACACTAGGAGTGAAAATATAAAAATGCAATTATTCCGTATTACATAAAAAAAAAATAAGGGTGAAAAAACATTCATAACATACCTGTATAAGAAACATGAAGTTTGCTGAAGTGTATTTGATCTGGACTGGATGATTCTGACATTCTATGTTAGTTGTATTAGTCCACCCAAAAATTAGAATTCTGTTAACGTTTTCTCAATTTCATGTTATTCCAAACCTGCATGACTTTCTTTCTTCTGTAAAAAAACAAATGTACTGATCTGTGAACTGGATCAATAAACTCATGAACTGTTCTTCATGTTCTTCATACAAAGCTATCGTATGGCTTTAGAAGACAGAATATAGAGCATCAGTTGCATGGACCACATTTTCTTTCTTTCACTAAGTTAAGGGGTCTAAATTTATTTATATGTATTTATACTGTCAGTGGAAGGCGTAGGACCATAAAATGTTTATCCAATATTTCCCTCGGTCTGAGGGCTATGATAGGCTGTCCTACATGCCTCTCAGCGTATTTATTTGCATACCTTTGTGCACTCTGTTCACGCATATATATATATATATATATATATATATATATATATATATATATATATATATATATATATATATATATATATATTTAAAAGAAAATAGTTATTTTAAATTGCCATTATATAATTTTTTTTAATAATATAATAGTAATAGTAATAGTTTTTACTGCATTTTTTATCAAATAAATTCATCCTGGGTGACCAAAAGAGACTTCTTTCAAAAACATTAAAAAAATGTTGCCAGCCCCTAACTGTCCCTTTGAACTGTTGTGTAAATACTTTTTTTTTTTTTTTGAGCAAGAGCTTTGGAGAACTTACTTAGACAACGCTTCACTGAGCCTGGGACAATGTTGTCACCACACAATAGGCCATATCAGAAAGTTGTAAATTGGAAATGACTGTGTTCAATAGTGTTGAAACTGCCCTGTCCTTATATATGTGAGTGAGAGAGAGAGAGTGTGAAATAGCATCTGCCCTCTAGCAGGGGCTGGGAAAAGGAAGTTCTCACAGTAAATTTAACATGCCATGTTCAGCTTCAAATTTTTCCACTCAGGTTTAATAGTTTATGTAGTCTGCAGACGAGAGCAAGCAAGAGAGATAAAATGCAGACATAAGCGGTGTAAAGGCCTTTTTAGACCTCATACAGACTGAACAGATGTACTGCACAGTTGTGTTTGTGTGTGTGTGTGTCTGTGTATGCAAGTGCATGTGGCGCATCTGTGAGCATGCAGCTTGTGTTTATATACTGTATGTGTTTCTGCTGTCTATGTGTTTTTAAGTGTGATTGAACTTTTCCCCACCGGCTGTCCCGGTGCCCAGCTGTCGGCTATGGGATTACAGAGCGGGCAGATTACACCACTAATGAATCTAAATAGAAGGAGATGTGCCAACAGCTGGGCCTCCCTGCCCCCTGCTCGACCTACTATGGTTTACTACTCTATTTTTCTCGAAGCCAGTATTACGCTTAATACTGTTGTCTGTCATTCAGTGTTTACAGAATGCATGTGTCCCCTGTGATCCTTATACAAAACATAGAAAGCAGCAATGCTGGTAGCATGCCCACACAACATCGTGTGTGTGTGTGTGTGTGTGTGTGTATATATATGTATATATATATATATATATATATATATATATATATATATATATATATTTTGTGGCGAGGTGAGGAACTACACGACAACCGATAGACAGAGAAAATCCCCGAAGGGTGGATTTATTCAAAACTTTGTGCTCTGAGTGAAAACGGTGCTCGCCGTCGTGCTCCAACTCCCTCGTGCTCTCTGTGCCTTGAGTGGTGGATCCCGTGCTTTGCTCTCCTGGTTGGGGCTGACGGTCACACGCTGCTCTCTATAACAGAGGAGGAAAGAGTTAGTGTCTGCGTCGGGGACATTGCTCTCCCCTCACTGCTTTCCTTCCCGGCTTAAGTAGACGCCGCTTAACGAGCTGCAGGTGCGGCCGCTCAGCCTGTGACGAGCTAGTGCCGGTGATTTCACTGTGTTGCCAGGGCGACGCTGACAAGCGCTCGGGACACCCGTCACACCCCCCCCCCCCAAGCGTCGACCTGCGTCTGCGGAACAATGGGGACATATGGGGAGGGTGGGGAGTGGAGCCTGACAGACCTGCGAAAGCTGCCCCTATCCTGGAGAGGCCGTCCGCGTTGGCGTTGGCTGTCCCCGCCCGGTGTTGTACGGTGAAGTGGAAGTCCTGGAGCACAAGGAACCACCGGGTCACCCTGGGATTGGTGTCCTTTGCGCGGGCCATCCACTGCAGTGGCGCATGATCGGTCAGCAGGGTGAACCGGCGGCCGAGGAGGTAATAGCGAAGCTCCAGGACTGCCCACTTGACGGCCAACGCTTCCTTCTCCACGGCGGCATACCGTTGTTCGGTCGGGGTCAGCTTCCGGCTAATATAGATCACCGGGTGCTCCTCGCCGTCCTGGACTTGGGAGAGAACAGCTCCCAACCCGGTGTCTGAGGCATCGGTCTGCACCAGGAAGGGGCAGTTGAAATCGGGGGCTCGCAGGACTGGCTCCGAGGTGAGGGCTGACTTCACCTGCTGGAATGCCTCTTCCGCTTCTGGACTCCAGGCTACCTTCTCGGGTTGCCCCTTCCTGGTCAGATCTGTCAGGGAAGAGGCTAAGGAGGAGAAGTTAGGGATAAAACAACGGTAGTATCCTGCCAACCCCAAAAAGGCTCGTACCTGGCTCTTGGTAGTGGGCCGCGGTGCCGAGAGGATAGCTGTCACCTTCTTTTCCTGGGGGCGGATGAGGCCGCGACCCACGCAGAAGCCCAGGTACTTGGCTTCGGAGAGAGCCAGGTGACATTTCCGGGGGTTGGCGGTGAGCCCCGCCCGGCGGAGTTCCGCAGCACCCTCCGGAGCCGCTCTAAATGCTCCCTCCAGGTCTCGGAATGGATGACCACGTCGTCGATGTAGGCCGCGGCGTAGGCCATATGGGGGCCTCAGCAGGACATCCATGAGCCTCTGGAAGGTGGCGGGGGCCCCGTGCAGGCCGAAGGGAAGGACCCGGTACTGCCAGTGGCCACTGGGGGTTGAGAAGGCTGTCTTGGGCTTGGCATCCTTCGACAGAGGGACTTGCCAATAACCTTTGGTGAGGTCGAGAGTCGATATGAACCGGGCCCTTCCCAGTCGATCCAGGAGCTCATCGACCCGGGGCATGGGGTAGCCATCGAATTCAGAGACCTCATTTAGGCGGCGGAAGTCGTTGCAGAACCGGAGGGTGCCGTCGGGCTTCGGGACCATTACGATGGGGCTGGACCAGGGACTCCGCGAGGGCTCAATTACCCCCAACTTTAACATCTCCTGTACCTCTGTCTCGATTGCGTGTCGCCGAGCCTCTGGGACACGATAGGGCCGCTTCCGGACGATAATTCCTGGTGGTGTTCAGACTTCGTGCTGGATGACGGTCGTCCGCCCTGGCAGGGGGGAGAACACATCCAAGAACTGACCGACCAGGTGCTGCAGTTCCGTCTTCTGGGCCGCGGAGAGATTGGGATCCATGTCTACAACCACGGGAGAGGTGGTGGCGAGGGCCGAGAGTTGGGGTCCGGTTCCCACCCAGCGCTTCAACAGATTTATATGATAGAGCTGCTCCTCCTTTCGGCGACCTGGTTGGCGCACTTTATAGGTGAAGGGTCCTACCCGTTCGGTGACCGTGTATGGGCCCTGCCAACGTGCCAGGAATTTACAGGCGGAGGTGGGGACCAGAACCATGACGTAGTCTCCCGGCTGGAACTCCCGTGGTTGGGCGGCCCGATTGAAGAGGCGCTGCTGGTCTTGCTGGGCCTTGGAAAGGTGCTCCCGGACCAACGGCATGACCCTGTCAATCCGCTCCCTCATGGCCTTGATGTGCTCGAGGGTGGTCCGACATACCGCAGGCTGTTGCTCCCAGGCTTCCCGGGCGACATCTAGAAGCCCTCGGGGTTGGCGGCCGAAGAGGAGTTCGAAGGGGCGTGAAGCCGGTGGAAGCCTGGGGCACCTCCCGGATCCCGAACAGCACATACGGGATCATTTGGTCCCAGTCGCATTGGTCCTCGGCCACGACTCATCGCAGCATCTGCTTAAGGATCTTGTTAAAACGTTCCACGAGCCCATCAGTTTGTGGATGATACACACTGGTCCGGATCTGCCGGACTTTGAGGAGCTTGCAGAGGTCAGCCATGATCCGGGACATGAAAGGGGTGCCCTGGTCGGTCAAGATCTCCGCTGGTAGGCCAACCCGACTACTCAGTAGGAAGAGCTCCTGTGCGATGTTCTTTGCGGTGGCCTTGCGGAGGGGAATGGCCTCTGGGTAGCGGGTGGCATAATCCACGATAACTAGGATGTGTTCATGCCCCCGGGCGGACTTCGGCAGCGGCCCCACCAGGTCCATCCCAATGCGCTCGAAGGGCACCTCTATGATAGGCAGCGGGATCAGCGGGCTGGGGGGAGGAGCGTTTGTGGCGATGTCCGTTGGCACGTCGGGCAAGCTTGGCAGTACCGCTTGACATCCGCCTCCAGTCCAGGCCAGTGGAAGCGATCCCGGATCCGTTGCGCGGTGTTTTGAGCGCCGAGGTGGCCAGCCATCGGGGTGGGCATGGGCGAGTTCCAACACCGTCTGGATTTTGCTTCGCGGTACCACCAGCAACGTCTTTTCCTCCCCCCTTCGCTGCGCGACACAGTAAAGCAGGCCGTTTTGGATGACGAAATGGGGGGTGGGGTGGGGAGCCGGTTGTAGATCCTCTCCTTCCGCCACCCGCACTTGAGACCAGCAATGCTTGAGGCGTTCGTCCCCACGCTGCTCTTTGGCGAGCGTTCCCCCTCCCGCTATCTGCTGGAAGACATCAAAGAACAGGTTAGAGTTTGGGGAGGGGGACTCACCTCCTCGAGGGCTGTCCGACGTCAGCAGCGCGGGGCGTCGTCGAGGGCGCCTTGCTGATCTCCGGCGTCGGCGGTTCCCGGCCAGGCTAGCAGGCTGTGTGCTGGAGGTGAGGAGCTGATCAAACCCCGGCCAATCCCGGGCCGAGGAGAACGGGTACCGGTAGGTCCTTTAAGATTCCCACTTCGACGGGCCAGGAACCAGGGGTCGCGGTGATGGTCACTCGCCGTGCCGGTACATGTCTGGTATCCCCGTGCACGCACGTTATCGCCAGCCGGGCTCTGGAACCTGTTCGGGGTGGAAGGACATCTGGTTGTATCAGGCTTACCCCGCTGCCCGAGTCGAGGAGGGCGATGAACGGCCGGCCATTGATGTGCACCTCGGCTTGCGGTGCCTCCGGCGGCAGATTGTGAACTGAACAGCCTGCTAGCCACGTCCGTCCTGGGGAGCGCGGCGGTTCGGTGGGCATCGGCTCATCCTGGGGGCCGGGAACCGCAGGCCTGCTCACGGGTCGCTGGGTGCCCTCCGGCGAGCGTCGCTCCTGGACCACCCTTCGGGGAAAAGGCGGCGCTCGCTCCCCTACCTCCCGGTGTTGGGCGGCCTCCGCCAGCTCAATGGCCTCCACGAGCTCGTCGAGATCGGTGGGATTCCTCATGCCAGCCGCCTGTCTCAACGCGCGGGGGAGGGCGCGGAGGAGTCGGTCGATCACCACACGCTCAGCTACCTTGTGTGCGGGGGGACCCCCTGTCAACAGCCAATGTTGGGCCAACCGGGTTAGTTCTGCCGCTTGGGCGCGAGCGGGCTGTCGAGCTCGATATTCCCAGTCATGGAACTGCTGCGCCGCACAGATTGGGGAGAGGCCTACTCGGCTCAGGATTTCCTTTTTCACCTCTCCATAGTCCCGGCTTCTCTCAGCCGTCATGGTGAAATACGCCCGCTGCGCTTCCCCGGTCAACAGCGGCGCGAGAAGTCTGGCCCACTCGTCCTCTGGCCACGCCTCCCGGATCGCGGTGGCCTCAAACATTTGAATATACATCTCCACATTGTCGTGCGCCGTCATTCGCGGCATCAGCTGTACGGCTTGGACACGGGGGTCAGGCAGCGGCGTGCGGTGGGCGGCGGTGCGGAGGGCGGCGAGCTCGCGTTCGGCGTCTCCTTGACGTGAGGCCATGTGCTCCATTATTTGCTGCTGACAGATGCTCACCTCGGTGAGGTGTTTAAGCAGCTCTTCCATGCCGGGGGAGGAGTGGCCGCCTGTGGAAACAGAGCAGAGGGAAAAGACCTCGGGGGTCGGTTGTCGGTGTCCACCTCACACTTTTGCCCGCATTCTCCACCAGTGTGGCGAGGGGAGGAACTACACGACAACCGATAGACAGAGAAAATCCCCGAAGGGTGGATTTATTGAAAACTTTGTGCTCTGAGTGAAAACGGTGCTCGCCGTCGTGCTCCAACTCCCTCGTGCTCTCTGTGCCTTGAGTGGTGGATCCCGTGCTTTGCTCTCCTGGTTGGGGCTGACGGTCACACGCTGCTCTCTATAACAGAGGAGGAAAGAGTTAGTGTCTGCGTCGGGGACATTGCTCTCTCGACACTGCTTTCCTTCCCGGCTTAAGTAGACGCCACTTAACGAGCTGCAGGTGCGGCCGCTCAGCCTGTGACGAGCTAGTGCCGGTGATTTCACTGTGTTGCCAGGGCGACGCTGACGAGCGCTCGGGACACACGTCACACTATATATATATATATATATATATATATATATATATATATTTATATATATATATATATATATATATATATTTACCAAGAACAGAACTGTTGTTTCAGTGTATTTATATTTGCACACATTTGAATTCAAAGATGCTGTAGTACATGCAATGTCTAAACCAAAATTTCATGTATTATATATTAAAGAACAGAGTGTCTATGCTAATTAGCCCATCTGCTAACAAGAACTGTGCTGTAGAGATTAAAGATTAGGATTTAGCTTTTCCGAATCTGCCTTTATCTAATCACATTCTTCACCTTTTTTCCATCACATATCATCTTGGGGAGACTTTTTCTTTGGGATTGCGAAAGTGAAGTAGTTAATAGATATTTATTAGGCCCATAATTAAAATGGGATGTGATGTCCTTGTGTAACCATGATGCTTGCAGCTCATATAATTACCATGCTCGAAACCATGCCTCCTTTCCTTACTTTTACTGCAGGTTTACATGAACACACTGGAGAGCTGATTTACAGTAGAAATTACAGTTGTAGTTCTAATTGCAAGCAACATGGACACTTTTTCATGTTTAATACTGTAAAGCTGCTTGCTCTAAAGCAATCTACAGTATGATATAAAGTGCTCTGAAATATGTGAGAGTGACTTGACTGGAGTGCCGAAATGCAGATCTCAGGCAAACATATCCACGTAACTATGATCAGATGCTTTCTTAACTGCTGTTTTCTCACTTTCATCATTTTTGCTATGTGTTTATTTTGTTAATGAGAGGAAAGTGTGCAGCATGTATGTTCATATAAATGCGCTTCTAGCAGTGTGTGTGGCATCAGGGTGCTTGCTAAAAGTATACCTCTTCTTTTACTTCTTTTTACTCCTAAAAACAAAACACAAAAGAACTTTGCCGTGAGTTTATTAGCCTTTATGAATAGGGACAGGTAAGGTCCCAATAATGCTTCATCCATTAAAGTTCCCCTATTATGGCATTTTTAGGGTTCCTAATATTGTTTTGGGAGTCTCCTACAATACATGCATGCAAGATCATAAAACACTTTTGTTTTCTCAAAAAATAATTCATGACTCATGTTCCAATGATTTGTTCGAAGCAGTTCTAAGATTTAGTCTCTCTAAACCCCTCCTTTCTGTGAGCCTACTCTGCTCTAATTGGTCTGATGGCCCAGTCTGTTGTTAATGGTCTACCGCGTACAGGGTGTGTCAGAAATGATATGCCTATTGCCATAGTTCCTTATTTTGAATGCTCAATAAAAATAATAAATATCTATTATTTATCATACTTACAGGTTGTGATTCAGTGGAGCTAGCTGGTCCCAATAAACTGGGTTCTGAGTCATCTTTCAACAGCAAGTATTTTGTGAATCCTGCATTGAACTCCCCAAGATTAGAGAAACAGTTGTCAGTAAAATGATGGGAAATCAAAAAAAGATTGGGATTGTACTGCTGTGAATTTTAACCACCAATTCTTTGCAGCCTCATCTTTCGAAAGTGAAAATAAAATTAATTTACTTTCACAGCATAGGACACAGCGTCTTCTCGACATAATGTTAACCACATGAATAAGCTAGAGTGTTTGAGAGCCGGGTCAAGTTGTTCACAGCCGGCCAATGTAGAACATATGGGCATTATGCAAATGTGTTACACAGTGATGTGTAGCCGTCACGGAAGTGGGATTCAAATTACTGATGACTCATTTAGGCAGTTCAGAGTCTATTCTTTCTTTTGGGAGTAATTTAATGTATTATTAGAAATGTCATAATTAAGGGCACCTTAATGAGTTTAATAAACATACTGTACACTGAATATCTTGTTATTATTGTATACTGTTTTAGAATGTGTTCACTTAGTGTAAATAGCATCAACTCTATTTGTACCTGCCCTAAAAGAAACCATGTCGTGTTGTGTTGTGTGTGTGTGTGTGTGTGTGTGTGTGTGTGTGTGTGTGTGTGTGTGTGTGTGTGTGTGTGTGTGTGTGTGTGTGTGTATTTGTGGAGACCTGATGTAATAACTTAAAGGGATAGTTCACCCAAAAATGAAAGTTCTGCGATCATTTACTTACCTTCATGTAATTTCAAAGCTGAATGTTTTCTTTTACAAAAAGAGAAATTTAGCAGAATGTCCATGCTGCTCTTTACCTTACAAAGTGAATGGTGACCAGGTGTCAAGCTAAAAAATAACTAAAAAAAAAACATACAAATGCTGTAGCATTAGTTGTAATCACACAATTTGAAGGCTTTGAATTTCTATAAAAGCTTATTGTGAGGAAAAAGTCAATGCTCACATTGGTATAACTTCAAATATGGTTGTTAACATTCAGAATGATGTCAAACTTTTTTGGTTCTTGTATCAGCTGTATCATGAATGCCACATTTGAATATGTTTGTATCAAAATTGCTGAAATGAAATATAAGAACTGTGATGGAGAAGAATATTTTCAATTAATGATCCTGTTTTTCACACAAAGTAAATATGTGGCTTCAAACTTTTTGGAATACAGTACAGAGTTGTATGGACCACCTTTATGGTACTTTAACTTTATGGTTGCTATTTTTACATTTTTAGAGCTTAACAGTCCTCTTCACTATTCACTTTTATTGTATTGAAAAGAGCAGCAAGAACATGATCTTTAGCATCTCTTTTTTGCAATAAACAGAAGAATTAAAATCATATGTGTTAAGTTGAAAGGACATAAGGTTGAGTAAATGATGAACGTTTCCTTTGAGAATCATTTGAAAAACACTTCTTAGTTCTCGATCACTCTTCTGAAAATTGGAGCAGGCATGTTTCCTTCTTTGTCTATGGTGGTTACAGCCCTGAGTCTGTATATAACTTAGATATCTCTTTCTTTTCCTCTTTCTCAGTTCCGTCTTTCTCATCAGGATCTCTTAGGAATGATGGAATCAACGCGGCTGATGTTCTAACAGTTTTAAGAGAGAAGGTTGCCTTTGTCTCAGGTGGGAAATGTATAATTGCATTGTAAACACACACACACATTCATTCACTGTGGAACAGCTTTATCTCAGCACCCTCTTAAGCATGTACCCACACAGCACATAGGCTCATGGGTATTACTGTAATTAGGGCCATTTAAGTGCGTAGTAAAATTAGTAATAAAACAGTCATTTTCTTTTCAGGAGGAAGAGACAAGAGAGGAGGACCTATCCTTACATTCCCTGCACGAAGTAATCATGACAGAATAAAGCAAGAAGACTTGAGGAAACTGGTGACCTACCTCTCTACTGTGCCCAGGTTATATATTGGCATTCTAACCTAGGCTCCCTTTTCAGAAGAGGGTGGAGCTTCAAGAGCTCATGCTCGACAAATTCAAGCGGTCGACTTCATATTGCTTTCATATGCAATTTTTAACGACCACATTCCTGTTTACAATCATTCTGGTAGCACGTGAAAGGTGCATCTGTGAAAACAGGTGGCTCAGTGGTAGAGCATTGCGTTAGCAGCGCAAGAGGTTGTGGCTTTGATTCCCAGGGAACATACATACTGGTAAAAAATAAAAATGTATAGCCTGAATGCACTGTAAGTCGCTTTGGATAAAAGCGTCTGCTAAATGCATAAATGTAAATGTAGAAACAATGGTAGCTTTAGCAACATGAGCCTTTCAGAAAGGCAATTTGAAAAACAAAATATGAAGTGTGATACTTACTTTGTCTGGAGCTGACGTTCACGCTCGAAGCCTTGGTATTGATTGGCCTTCTTTTAGAAGCAACCTTTGCACAACTCCAGTGCTGAACTGACCCTCATTTGTGAGGCAGTCCAGTGTAAAATGATTAGCACAAACATATAGGACTTTTCCGGGTTTTTTTACCCCGGTACATTTCCTTCGAAAATTAAATTTAACCACTGTGTCCTCAGCGGTCTATGGAGACTCCTATGTTCATTGGCACATCCTAACACATGACACTTTTAATGCCTCTATGGTGCTGACATTGTATCTACAGCAGCTACAGCAAGAAAACAGTAATGCGGACTGCTGCTTAGGGCAGAGAACTTCACAAATGGGTGGGACTTTTCCCTAAGATGACGTGTAGGGAGAAATCTGAAACTGCTTGTTTGGAGAGTCTGTTTATGATTTATTGCGATTACAAAAAAATTAGTGGGTGGATTTTTACCATTATAGGCTGGTTGTTTTCACACACTGCGGCCACACAGCTGTTTTCAAACACCTGTGTTCAAAGTGGTTTTTGCATAATAGGTCACCTCTACAATTGCTTACAGCTCCTCTACCCTTTATTATTAAATAACTGCTTAAATTTGAGACAAAAGGTAAGATATGGATACATTTAAACCATTTGATTAGAGCATCTATTTGATCTTTAGGGCATTCTGATGCAATGTGATGCAACTCTAAAAATATATAGCTTCACTGATGCATACTGTAACTATGCAAGCTTAAGCAATTGTTTAAGAGATACTGTATGCACAGTTTTTAATAATAGATTCTCAGATAACTTTCAGTTGTTGGTATTCTTCTAACTTTCTCAATCTCTTTATCCTGCGCAGTGAGGATGTAAGTAAACGAGGGTTTACAGTAATCGTAGACATGCGCGGCTCTAAGTGGGATCTAATCAAGCCGTTGCTGAAGACGCTACAGGAGTCATTTCCAGCTGAGATCTGCGTCGCTCTCATTATCAAACCAGACAACTTCTGGCAGAAGCAGAAGACCAATTTTGGCAGTGCCAAGTTCACATTTGAGGTATAAGAATGGATTTTTTTCTTATAAGAAAGCCATAGAATAGTCCATATTTAATTTATTTACTTTCATATTGATTTTATCAAAAAAGTTTAAGATCCAAAAACTGACAAAAATGAAATGATTTGCCAATACAATTCAGTGTGTCTGTTCTTGCCAAAATATTTTTTTTACATAACTGTTCAAAAGTTTTTATTTTTTACATAAGTCTTTTATGGTCACCAAGGCTGAATATCTAAATGCATTTAAAAAAAAAAAAAAAAAACTAAATATTGAGAAACATCATTACAGTTGAAAATATCTATTTTTTATTTCAATACATTTTCAAATGTAATTTATTCCTGTGACGTAAAGTTGAAGTTTCAGCATCCATTACAGTCTTCAGTGTCACACAATCCTTCAAAAATTATTCTAATATGCTGATTTGGTGCTCATTTCCTATTATTAGTAACATTTCCTATTATTATAAATGTTAAAAATGATTAATGTTTTTTTATGCTGTTTAATATTTATATATATTCAAAATTATTTCATGAATAGAAAGTTATTTGCTCGATCAATTTAATGTATCCTTGCTGAATAAAAGCTTTAATTCTTTAAAAAAATGTTACTGATGCCACTTTTTTGCAAAAGTGACCTATGGACTATTATTCCTTATGTATTATATACTATTTGGTACATGTTGTTGTTCTTTGCTTCTTTTAGACCAGTATGGTTTCAGTGGAAGGTCTGACTAAGTTGGTGGATCCGTCTCAGCTGACGGCAGATCTGGAAGGGACTCTGGAGTATAACCATGTGGAATGGACTGAGCTCCGGGTTTCCCTTGAGGAGTTCACTGGAGGTGCTCTGCACCTCCTTTCCCGGCTGGAGGAGCTGCAAGAGGTGCTTTCTCACCAGGAGCTGGCAACTAACGCAGAGGAAGCACGGAAACTCCTGGAGGAGCACGCTCGACTGAGGAAGACTATGACAAAGGCACCTGTGGATGAGTTAGACCATGAAGGACAGCGACTTCTTCAGAAGATCAGGGATGGGGGCGACGGAAGGCTGTCTGGTGGGGCTGACTTCCAGAGTTTGGTACCTAAGATTTCCGCCCTATTGGATAAACTTCAAGTTACACGGCAGCACCTGCTACAGGCCTGGCACAACCGCAAACAACAGCTAGACCAGTGTTTTCAGTTACGGCTGTACGAGCAGGATGCAGAAAAGGTTAGAGGACAAATTGAGAGTATTTATAATAATAATAATTATTATTATTATTTTATAATTATAATTATTTTTATTAATTTATTTATTTAAATAATGTTATTTTTATTAAATTATCAACTTATTTATAACTAATAAAAATATAATATAATAATATAATATATAATATAATAATATTCAACAATAATTTCATATTTCATATTTGTTATTTAATCGTATAATTCAAAATAATATTTTAATATTTTACTGTACTGTAAATAAAAATAGTTACAGTAGTATTTAATTACAATAATAATTAACTTTATAGCAAAATTAATCAAATGAGAATAGAAAAAATGATAGTAATTTTTTTATTCAATTATATTATTCAATATTCTTTTACTGTAGTAATAATACTATTGTACTATTAAATTTTTTAATAACAATATAATAACAATAAAACAACAACAAAAAATAACATTATAATAAAAGTATTTATTATTATGTTATTGTATATGTAATGAAATTTATTTAAAAAAATACATATATTTATTATGTTTGTAATAAATTTTAGTCTTAATCCCTATGCTTTTAGACCTTAAAGCTTTTAATTTTTTTTCAACAGTTTAATAAATATTGAACTTTGCACGTGACAGAAAATAAAAAATAAGATAAGGCCACAAATTAAGAATGAATTCTAATGGCTTTATAGCCATGTTTTATTAATGAATTCCATATTTTTAGTTAAATTGTGGCAGTAAATATGTTGTACCAATTTGTGTTTTTTATACTACTGTATATTGCACACGTAAACACCACTCACATTTTTAAAAAGCTAGTTCTAGCATGATTTGATAAAAAAAAATCATGTAATGGTAGTAGAGTGCTGTGGGTGGAGGTCATATGACTGTGTAAATAATGAATGATGGGAATGATAATAGTATGTTCTCTGTACTCCCTTCCGTGGCCTGATGTCTATGGGAGGCCGTGTGTTCCGTTTAAGCCCAAACAGAGAGGCACTCTCTCTCTCCCCGGTCCTGCTGACTGAGCCCATCTGTGCTCCACCAGAGCCAGAACACTAAGGGCTATTGCTTGTACATCAGCCAAAGAGAAAATCTGTGTATATTAAAGGTTCATGTGTAGATCACTAGAACACTAACAGGGAGTTAAATCACCCAAAGCCCTAGAATTACTGTTAAGCAAATTTGCCTGTGCCTGTGTAAATATTTATGTATAAATATGAATCTTGATTGGTCCAGTATGGTAATCTACAGCCTGTGTGTTTCTTTAAGTCTGGGTCTAAACACTTTGGAAGGGTTTTTTGAGACCAAACTGTCTGTGAATGCAGCATTTTTCTCTCCATTTCTCTCTCTGTAGATGTTTGAATGGATCGGACACAATAAAGAGCTGTTCCTGCAGACTCACACAGACATTGGCGTGAGCAACCAGCATGCAGCAGATCTTCAGACCCAGCATGACCACTTTGCTATGAACTCTATGGTACGACGAAGGAATGCTACAAAAAAACACCCTTGATACACTCTCCCTGGACAGAATTGCACAGCTTCTGTGCCTTCTTGTTACTAATTTAATGCTATCATCTTCTGGCATCTTGTTTCTCTCTTTTCAGAATGCATATGTCAATATCTCGCGTATCGTCTCGGTGGCGACGCGGCTCTGTGAGGCGGGTCATTACGCTGCTGCTCAGATACAGCAGATCTCTGGTCAGCTGGATCAGGACTGGAAGAGCTTTGCCTCGGCGCTGGAGGAGCGAAGTGCCATCCTGGCCATGTCCTCTGTGTTCCACCAGAAATCTGAACAGGTAATAACTGGGCTGTTTGGTTACTGTACACATTTATTAAAATCTGATTTTAGACTCATGAGTTGTTTTTTTTTATCAAATTATTTTGTGAAGCATACAGTATACAGCTTATCAAAATTTTTGCACATATGGATTCTTTTTCATTAAATGAAAAGATTTAAGTGCAATTTAAGTAAATAAGTTCAATTTCAATTTTCAAATTCAGTTTAATTATATTTAATAATATTATAGATGTGTAGTAGTGCAAAAACAAATTGCTCAAACAAGAATATGATTATGATTCTTTACTTAACAATGTGAAGACAAGTTTACAAAACAATTGTGAAATTTGAAGAAATTTGGTCTCAGTTTGATTTGATTCAGGTTGATTCAGTTATTTTGGTATCTTTCATAGTTGTATTGTGTTTTGGGTTATATTGTAATCAGTTTGTATGATTGTAATGAATGCATAAAATGTTCATTGTCAGATCGATGCATTGTGAAGCATCATTACAATTTTACACCCCCAATGTAATGATTTTACCCTGTGCATTTCTATGCTGTAAAACTGTTTTGGAAGGTAATCTAAAAATGTGCTTCATTTAGTTTTACTTTAGTCAAAAATATGATTTAATATAACTGATTCGAACTGTGATTGCATTAGGCAGGGACAAACAGCATCTCACATAATCCAACCACTATTTATTTACTGATCACTAATTTTGGGTCCTTGACTCATTTGATCCATTCTTTTTCAACAATTCTTGATTTCCTCTATTTGGCTCCCCTGTCAGCTTTAGTCTCTTTCTTCATTAATAACTCCTTTGTCTAGATGTGCACACATAGCTTCTTCATGCCTTTGATTTATGACCCTAATTTGTATGATCCTCAGCAGCTCTGTTAAATTATGTCTGAGCTTGTTTTTAATGAGTGTGTACAACCGTGCACCTCTGTCCTCTCTGGTTTTGTTACATGGCCCTTTTATGCTGTAAAGTTTAAGAGGGTGTTCTTTCTCTCAGTTTCTGTCCAGCATGGAGGGATGGGTGAAGTCATGCGGTGAGGGCGGCTTGCCGACAGCAGCGCAAGAGCTGGAGATAGCCATTCACAACCACCAGAATCTATACGAGCAGGTCACCACAGCTTATACAGAGGTGAGCATTTAAGCATTTTTAATATAAGATGTAGCCTACAAAGCTTTACATATTATGCTCATAATGTTTTAATCAGTACTCTAGAACACAGACACTTGAAGTAATAAGTGCAAAGTAAAAATACCACTGCCTATTGAATGTTCTATTTCTGATTGCAGGTCAGTCAGAAAGGAAAAACACTACTGGATGTGTTGCAGAGGCCTCAGCCCCTGCCTGACTCCGGGTCCCTGACGGCAGGGGCCGACTACAGTCAGGCGGTGAGGGGGGTTCTGGAGGTGGTCCATGAGGTAGTTCATCAGTATCGCAGACTGGAGGGTCTCTTGCAACACCGCAAGCTCCGGCTGCACCAGAGACTTCAGCTGTGTGTGTTTCAACAAGATGTGCAGCAGGTATATGGAATATGAAAATCATGTATAGAACCACTCAGATATGCATGCAATTCCCAAACATGCATTCCTGCATGCACTCACACACACTACACACACAGAATTCAACATCTGACGAATCGGACCCCAACCTCTCAACCTTTCAGCAGCTGTTTTTAGATCTTTGTGTGTAACAATGTTTCTCCTATGGCAGAACAAATATCAAGTGCAGAGAGCATTAGAGGAAGTGACAAGGAAGTGACACGGACTCTGGCTCATAGAGTTGCCTGAGATTGCCTCAGCGTCCTCGAGGGACGGCAGTATTGTGCTTGGCCTCTAGTCAATACCTCCAACAATACACTCTGCTTCCTGTGGCCATCGGCTTCAGGGGCTTTTTGTTGTACCTTCACCGGTTCTCTGTCAGGACTGTGTTGTTTCTTTGATGTGACTGGAATCTTTCCAGGGCCTCTTTAGACAGAAACGAGGTTTACTCGAGCATTGAGCTTGTGCAGTGAACTAAAAAACTTTGACTTCTAACTGTCAAAGTTTGCTGAACCTTCAAAAATCCCCCGAGCCTCTTTGGAACTTACTATTTAAGCTCTGACTTGCTGTTAGGATATGTAAAATGTTTCTATTGGAAAGAAACATCACAAATTAGATGACCCTTGTGAAAAAGAAACACACTTTAGCATATGGTTAAAAACAAAACTTATTATGTTAAGTAAACAGTACTTATAAATATCCTTAGGTGCAAATTGAATGTATTGTTTCTGGACACTTAATTGCATGTTATTTGAAAAAGAAATGAAATGAATGAAAATGTGTTATAGTTTAAATTTATATTAAATGCAATTAGTTGAACTTAAGAGTGTTTTTTAACATAAATTCGACATGAATAAGACTAGGTTGAAAATTGTCATAATTTACTTTCCCTCAAACTGTTCCAAACTTGTATGAGTTTCTTTCATCTGCTGAACACAAAAAAAAGATATTTTGAAGAATGTGGGTAACCAAACAGTTACTGGTCCCCACTGACTTCCATAGTTCCAATATTATTCAGAATAACTTATTTTATGTTCCATAGAAAAAAGAAACTCTTACAAGTTTGGAACAACTTGAGGGTGAGTAAATGATGACAGCATTTTCATTTCCCTTTCGAACATTCACTCTCGTTATGTATGGGAAAACTCTTTTTTTCCTTTCTGCTGAAGCCTGATTTGTTCACGTTTGTGTAGCTGCACAAACCAATGGCGCTTCAGCCTGCCAAAAGGGGCAGGGTCAACTGCTATATAAAGCTGCCTGTAGCGCCATTCATCAGATTATTCTCCTTCAGAGATGAGGATCATCTTTTCGCTGACTCTTCTGTGAGAAGAAGCCGTAGAAGAAGCTCCAGCTCTGTTCACCGCCGTGGAAGAAGCCGGAGCAGCGAACGTACGCATCACTGCAGGCATCCGGAGCAAATAGCAAATATCCAAGAGCAAATATCAGCGTGCGTTGCATCAAATGTCGCGCTGCGAGTGTGGTTCATGCAAGGGGCTTTTGCACAATGAAGACGGGCACAGCGAGTGCACCGCCTGCCTCGGCCGCGCCCACGCAGAGGCTGTGCTCGCTGATGGCTAGTGCTCTTTCTGCGAGAGCATGAGCCTTTCTCATCTACGCTCGCTGGTCGCCTTGTTCCATCAAGGTGATCCCCCCGGCAGGCCCTCCCATCTTTTTCCTTCCCTAAGATGAAAAAACAGCGGGGCAGCGGATCCTTTCCAGCGGGCCCGGGCAGTGTCATGTCGGCTCAGCGTCTGGGTGCTCTGGCCTTCCCGCGTCCTCTTACATCGGTTTGCTTTGCAAATGAGGACCAGCACCCCTCTTCAGCTGCGAGTGGACTAGTCTCATTCGGCGCGTCCGAAGAGGACATCATCATCGTTGACGTCACCGCCGACGACTCTGTGTCCTTGGTGGCGACAGAAACGGAGGAATGGGTTGATTCTGGCAAGGAGCCCGAAGCAGCCCCTCCCCCTCAGGTGCCGAGGCCAAAGTCGGACGCCGAGCTAATACGCGTCCGAACTAAGGCCGTGGAGGATCTGGGCCTCAAGTGGTCGGCTCCGGACGAGCCCGCCCATGGCTTACTGGATGAATGGTTTCTGCCAGAGACCCGCCAGCAATCCTCCTGCCAACACCCAGCCCCATTCTTGCCAGCCATCCACGACGAGCTCACCAAGACGTAGCGAGCCCCCTACTCGGTGACGCTGAGAAAATGGCCTTCCTCGACTCACCAGTCATGTCGAAAGGGCTATTCGGCTCCGCTGTACATGGGTTCACTGAACGGTTTTCGGAGGCTCAGAAGATGTCGCAGGAACAGGCACTTCCTCCCTAAATGCCCTGGCACCGCAGCTGTGAGCCGCCAGAAGAGCCCCGCTGCTCAGCCTGCAAAGCCAGTGCAGCATCAGCCTCAGCGGAAGATGGAGCCTGGGCTGAAACAAGGCTTTTTCAAGGCGAGCTCTTGTTTGAGAAAATAAAACCTCTCGCCTCCCATTATATGGCCTGGTCAGCCATTTCGGGAATCTCAAGATGGGTTTTGGAAACAATTCGACGAGGCTACTCGCTACAGTTTGCTTGCAGACCACCCTGCTTTGGAGGCCTTGTTCAAACTTCTGTCCCGGACAACGAAGCTATTGTTCTCAGGCAGGAGGTGCAAGCACTGCTTGCAAAAGGCGCTTTGGATATAGTGCCCCCTTTTTCAGCCGCTATTTCCTCGTCCCAAAGAGAAATGGCAGGCTCAGACCCATTCTAGATCTCAGACATCTGAACAGCTCGCTTATGCGCTGGTCGTTCAAGATGATGATGGTCAAGAAGATTCTCGCGCATATTTGCCCCAAGGATTGGTTTTTGACCATGGATTTGAAAGACGCTTACTTTCACATCCACATAGCCCCCGTCACAGACCGTTCTTGAGATTTGCGTTTGAGGGAGTGGCCTATCCAAATGCAGTCCTTCCGTTTGGACTGTCCCTGGCCCCACGCACTTTTACGAAGCGCATAGATGCAGCTCTGTCCCCTCTCAGGCAGATGGGAATCCGCGTATTGAACTACCTCGACGATTAGCTTGTTTTAGCCAGGTCAGAACGGGAACTGAACCCTCACAAAGTGCTGCTGAGTCACTTAGAGCACCTCGGGTTGGTCATCAATCCACGCAAGAGCCAGTTGTTGCCCAGACGAAGAACTGTCTTTCTGGGAACGGTTCTAGACTCCGCCCTAATGTGGGCTTGGATCTCGCCGGATTGACCCCTGACAATTCAGCGATTGATGGCTTCCCTCAAACCGGGGATGACACGCCCCCTGAGGGTTTTTCAGAGGCTGCTCGGCCTTATGGCCGCTGCCGCCTCTGTAACTACACTGGGCCTGCTCCAGATGTGGCCCCTCCTATTTTGGCTAAAAGCCCGAGTCCCGCCCCGCGCTTGGCGGTTGAAGAGATTTCCAGTCAGGGTGGACCACCGCTATATCGAAGCTGTGGCCCCCTAGAGGACTACTCACCTGTTTCAGGCAGGAGTGGGGATAGGCGTGGCCTCCAGAAGGAAATTGATCATGACAGATGCGTCCAACTCTGGGTGGGGCGCGCTATTGGAGGGCAATCCGGCATTCGGTTCCTGGACAGCTCAGCGGCGATGCCTACATATCAACTGCCTGGAAATGTTGGCAATCTCCTTAGCCCTGTATTCCTTCCTTCCAGGCATCAAAGGCCACCACATCCTTGTCTGTTCAGACAGCATGACAGTGGTGTCTTATATCAATCACCAAGGTGGTCTCGGGTCTCACGCCTTATACAGATTGGTTCGTCGCCTCCTTCTCTGGGCACAGAATGAACTCCTCTCGCTAAGGGCAGTTCATGTGCCGGGCAAGATGAACCTGGGAGCGGACATGCTGTCCAGAGGCAAGGTAGCCCCGGGCGATTGGGCGCTGCATGTTGGGACTTACCCATCGTCCTAGGGGCCCTAAAATGGCCACCATTTGAGCCTCTCAGTTCGGCTGACTTGCGGCCCTTATCGCTTAAAACGGCCCTTCTCCTTGCTTTGGCATCGGTTAAGCGTGTGGGTGACTTACAAGCGCTGTCGGTCAGCGCCTCATGTCTTGAGTTTGGGCTCAATGACTGCAAGGTCATTTTGAAACTGAGACACGGCTATGTTCCTAAAGTGCTCTCTACTCCCTTTAGAGCGCAAGGAATAACCCTATTGGCGCTCCATGCTGCAGACGGCGAGCAGGGACCGAATGTTCTCTGCCCTGTTAGGGCTCTGAGAGTCTATGTGGAATGTTCTAAACTGTTTAGGCAGTCTGAACAACTGTTTGTTTGCTTTGGAGGCTGCCAGAAGGGTCTACCGGTTACCAAGCAAAGACTGTCTCACTGGATTGTTGATGCAATAGCTCTGGGTTACGCATCAGAAGGACTGGAATGCCCTATTGGTGTTAGAGCCCACTCCACAAGGGGAATGGCCTCCTCATGGGCGTGGTCCAGCGGCATATCTATCAGTGGGATCTGTGCAGCCGCCAGCTGGTCATCGCCATCCACTTTTGCCAGATTCTATAACTTAGACATCCCCGCCCTGCAGGCACGGATTCTATCTGTTTAAACCTCCCATGTGGGCAGTGGTTTCTCATGCCCTCAGCTAAGCTTGGGGCGGGATAATGCCTAAGTCCATTAGGGCCCTTATAAGTGCTCAAACACTGGGCTCGCAGAGCAGCATGTAATTGTGTGATTGGATTCGTTCCCATGCATAACGAGAGTGAACGTTCATTTCAGTTACTTAACGTAACCTCGGTTCCCTGAGATAAGGGAACGAGCGTTATGTCACTTGCCGCACTACAAGCTGCATGAATCGATGATCGTCGCTTCAGTCGAATGATCTGATGAATGGCCCTACGGGCCGACTTCTATAGCAGTCGGCCCACCTCCTTTTGGCGGGCTGAAGCGCCATTGGTTTGTGCAGCTACACAAACGTGAACAAATCAGGCTTCAGCAGAAATGAAAAAAGGAGTTGTCCCATACATAACACTCATTCCCTTATCTCAGGGAACCGAGGTTACGTTAAGTAAACGAAGCATTTTGGGTGTTAACTTACCATTAAAATGCATCTTTATATATCATAATTACTTCTATTGTCTTTGAAATATGATTAAAGCATACTGCCAGATTTAATTTGAATTGAATCTTGCATTTAAATATATTTATAATTGTACATTTTTAATGATGAACATGCAGTTTTTGACATTTGAAAATGTATTAACTTTATATTAACTAAAACTTTTAATTTATTCCTTTATTGTTAAAGGCACCTTTTAAAATGTATGTGTGTGTGTGTGTGAAGAAACATAACCAAGAAAGTACACATAAGTGGCCTTTTATTGCATTAACATTATCTGCAATACACACATACACATTGTGCAATACACACGCACACACACACACATATATATATATATATATATATATATATATATATATATATATATATATATATATATATCCAGTGTTGATGTGTGTGTGTGCTCAGGTCGTGGACTGGATTGAAAACCATGGAGAGGCATTCCTCAGTAAACACACAGGAGTTGGGAAGTCTGTACACAGAGCACGAGCACTACAAAAACGGCATGATGACTTCCAGGAGGTAGCACAGGTAGGAATCAATTTATGTTGTGTTTGTGTATGTATTTTTTGCATGATGAGAGAGGAGCAAATGAGCAGTAGCAGTGATATCATTCATCTTGCTATTGAGTTTCCTGTTAATAATGTTTTTAATGTACTTCTCTCACTCACTCACTAACTCACTCACTCTCTCTCTTTCACTCCAGAACACTTACACTAATGCAGATAAGCTTTTGGAGGCTGCGGAGCAGCTGGCTCAGACGGGAGAGTGTGATCCAGAAGAGATTTACGCTGCCGCCCATCACCTGGAGGTCAGAGTTCAGGAGTTTGTGCGGAGGGTGGAGCAGAGGAAACTGCTGTTGGATATCTCAGTGTCTTTTCACACCCACACTAAAGAGGTAGTGCGCGCACACACACACACACGCACACACACACACACACACACACACACACACACAATAAACAGCTTCTAAAATAGTTTTAATAGTTTTGACTGATCCACTATTCATGTGTGAGAGATTTTGTTAGTAGCTCTCAACTTCACTTACTGACAGGCAGCACAAATTAAAAACTAAACTAAAACAAAAAAGACAAAATAATTATAAACAACTTAAAAAAATACTAATAATATTAACAATTAAAACAAAAAATAACTAAACAAACCCCTGCAGTGCTCTAGCAACTTTCCAAAAACCTAGAACACTTTAGCAACATCTTTGCAACCCCCTAAAAATGACCTAGCAACTCTGAAACCTACTCTAAAACATGCATCCATTATAGAACACTCACAGGACATGAAAAACAATCATAGCATATGAGAGAGATGATATTTCGAAGCCAAATACACACTGAATAAAATCTGGGCGTGAGATAACTATTCTCTCCGTGATCTCTGATGTAATCAATTTGTTTTGTTTTTTTGGCATTAGCTCAGTTTTTAACTGACTGCTTGAATGTATTCACTTACTGGATGCTTGGACTGAAATCTTTCAGTTTAAAATGATCTGACTGCAAACAGAGGAGCAGAAACATAACAACGTCTCTTGTCTAAAAATCTGCTTCTTTTCACTTTTATATAGTAGTATAATGTATACTATACCACTATAATGTATTGATTTAAATTATTAATCATTAATTAAATACATTTTTTACCACACTTTGAAAACCCTAGAAACTACTACCAGAACATCTTTGCAACAGCCATGTAGCAACACCCTAATAACCCCAAAAGTGGCCAAGAAACCACCTAGAAATGCCAATCAACTGCCTAGCAACACCCCAGCAACCACCTACAACAGCCTAGCAACAATCTAGCAACCACCTAACAGTGAACAAGCAACTACCTAGAACACCCTACAACTGCCTACCCAGCATCTGTCCAGGATTTGTCTTGTTGAGTCGCATCACGTAGGGCAAATGAACAGCTGATCAACAGCCTTGAAACAACATATCTGTCTGTCTGTCTGTCTGTCTGATGTGTCTGTCTGCCTGTCCTGTCTGTCTGTAGCTGTGGTCGTGGATGGAGGACTTGCAGAAGACTCTTGTGGAGCCGGTGGTGAACTCTGAGTCTGTGGATGCTGTTCAGGAGCTGATCAGACAGTTTCAGCAGCAGCAGAGCAGCACTCTGGATGCCACACTCAATGTCATCAAAGAAGGGGAGGAGCTTATTCAGCACCTGCGGTGAGGCTGACAGCACGCTCCTATTGTATAGTATTTCATCATAACCAGTGTTGGATGAAGTACACAAATCAAGTGCTTGAGTAAAAGTACAGTTACCCCAAGGCATGTCTTCAAGTCTTCAACATTGGTGGGGGGGACTATCATAAATCAGTTGTCAAATATTACATATTTCACTACTTCCATCTAAGGCAGGCCAGCCTAAATTAAAAATGTTTACACCTTTTTGTCATCCTATCAACAAGCAGAACATTGATTAATGGAGGGCAGTAGAGCAGTGCAAGAATTTCAAATATTGGAGGGGAGGGGGGCAACCCTCTATAAAATAACCTAATAAAATATTACTCCAGTAAAAGTATTAAGCACTCCTTTTCATTTTTACTTGAGTAATAAAAGTACAAAAGTATTTGATTTTAATGTACTTAAGTTTTAAAAGTAAAAAGTACTGATCCGTGTTTTGTTATTTTGTAATTTTAACTTATATACTTTTATATTTAACATTTTAATATTATATACTTTTTAAAATCTTACTGCTCAAAATACTTGGGGAGGGGGATTGAGGGGTGGTTGATGGGATTTAAATCATTATGAATTATTATGAATTGTTAGTTAGCTAGCAGTAGTCAATAAGGAAGGTTAGTGGATGCAGATACAAGCTATGTATTGATTTTCAAGTAAGAAAATGTTTTATTTTATTACCAAAACTTGTCATACACTGTCAAAACATTAAATATATTAAAATATCAATTTAAGTTACTTCATGTGTGCAAACAAGTAAAAAAAGAGGGGAAAAAGTGTGTTGACAAACAAATATTAAAACATCACAGGACAAACTGTATAGAATTTTAAGAAGAATGCTATGCTATCGTGTCTCGGAGCAGATGATGATTTCTTCAATTCAAAATAAAAAGGAACAACATGTTTTTAAGAAGTGCAGTGAAGAAAAAGTACATGTCGTGAAAAGTAAATGTAGTGCAGTAAAAGTTTCTCAAACTAAAAATACTCCAATAAAGTACAGATACATGAAAACTATATTTTCCATTCCATTATTTACCAATTTCTTTCCAACCTGACTTCTTGCAACAGCCTTGAAAGCATAACAGTCTAGTGAAGTCCAGGATTTAGATCTAAATCTGTTAACCACAAGGCCACAGCTCCAATAATTTTCAATAATTTTCTTTTTAGATTACTTCTAAACAAGTCCTTTCATGTTATGTCATGCTGATATACTGGTTCTGAATTAGCGTGCCCTCTATTGATTTGCTCTTGGATGTGTTGGCGTGGGTTTGTGTTCGTTCAAACAGGGACTCAGCGCTGGCCTGTAATAAGTTGCCTCATGCCAGCTCCGTGGCTCATATCGAGGGTGTTCTTCAGCAGTTGGATGAGGCTCAGGCTCATATGGAGGAGGTTTTCCATGAGCGCAGGATCAAACTGGACATCTTCCTGCAGCTCCGTATCTTTGAACAGTACGCCTTGGAGGTGTGTGTGTGTTTGTGTTTGATGGCCAGAACTCAAGTCATTATCAGCGCAACTTTATTTGAACAGAAGTTCTTTTTTGCTGTCTGCTGTCTGCGTTTGCATATCTGTTTGTAAATCAGTTTTGACGAGTGTTGTTTGTTTTACTTTATACACTTTATCTCATAGTTCATCCCTATATCTGTCATAATCTGAGTGGCTTACTTTCTTCTGTGGAACACCAAATGTGAATTTATGAAAATTATTCTATTTACTTTTTTCAGTATGGAAGTGAATTAAGACTAGGGCTGTCAAGCTTCAAGAAAGAAACAAATGCATCAGAAAAGTGTTCCATATAACTTGTGCATTGCAGTCTGTAGTGCAGTGTTATTTTAGTGTTATTTATGTATTATTTATTTATCAATATTAGCTCTTATGAATATTTTAAATTAGTTTTCATTTTAATTTTAGTTTTAGTAATTTTATTATGTGCTTTCGTAATTTTTATAAGTTTTTAATTTTTTTTATTATTTCCATTTAGCTTATATACTGTACACATTTTATTAATTTTAGTTTTAGTAATCTAAGTACTTTAACTTATTTTTATTTATTTTTTTCAGTTAGCATCTTCTTGTATTTTTTTTCATGGGTTTGAACTGAACTTTGTATAACATATCATTATTGAGTTTTAACAAAAAAATTATAAAGATATAAAATATAAAAAGATATAAAAAATAATTCAGAGTTTTCTTCCTTATTACAGTAAATAAGTAAGCTTTTCAAGAGCCAAACAAGATATTAAGGTTTTCAGCCATAGTACAAGGGCAGGGCAATTGATAATTTTCCAAGACAGTGCAAAAGAATGTCTTGCTTGTAATGGACCACCAGCTTTCTTTCTTTTGTAGACAAAGAGCAATTGTCTGTATAAATATTAAATACACACAATACAGGACATAGAGGAATTGGAGACAAAGTAAATTGAGAAACATATTGAGTCACCCCACCCCAAAACTTCTGCACCTCCTCACATTCCCACACACAATGGAAAAAATGTACCTTGAAGCTTATTGCATAGATCAGGGATATTAGGATTAATTTTTTTAACCTTACAGGGGTTATACTGTATAAGTTCTCATTGCCCACTTACATTTTGGTAGAGTCTCAACCGAGAGTTCATAGTTTGTGTTTGTGCATTTAAACAAATTGCATTCCAGTCATCTAATGAAATATCCATATTTACATCTTGTATCCATGCTTGTATTTTATTTTCAGAGCTCTCTTTATGATTTTCTCTTAATATGTTATATAACTGGGTAATCTGCCCTTTAATGTAGCAATCTTGCAATGTTTTCAATATTGACATTATGAATAATCATGAATAATTTTCATTTAAATTAATTTTGACTACCAAAAACTTTATAGAAAAAAATTGTAATAGTTTGTTTTATTTACTGATAACAGCATGTCTCCAGTAAGCTGAGCTGAACTGAATCAGTCTGATTTGTGAGTGAATCATTGAAAAGATCTGACTCAAAAGAATGATTTGTTCACAAATTGAGCATCACTACTCTCATGTATGTCAAGATTTTCTGTGATTGACTGCTTAAATTCTATTCACTATTTTTATTAATGTGAGTGTAAACTGGTAATATATGCGTTTGTTCCATAGGTGATGGGTGAGCTGGATGCATGGAAACAGGATCTGATGCGACAGGCGTCTGATTTCAACACAGAGGAACTCACGCTGGCTGAACAGAGATTACACAGGCACACTGAGCGCAAACTTGCCATGAACAACATGACCTATGAGGTCATACAGCAGGGACAGGATCTTCACCAGTACATCATGGAGGTCCAGGCTTCAGGTGAGGTGCTGGTCGGAAATGTTGAGATAGAGTGAAAGACACAGGAAAGGTGCAATAGAGAGTAATAGTTTCATACTATCACTATTGGCATTTGCTTTCACACATCTTTTTGCCGATGTTCATTTTGCATTTGTCAGGTTGCAGAATCTTTGGTCAGTTTGGTATCATTTCCTCCAACAAACCTTTCAAATAAGGTAGATCCACGGGATAATGCAGGCAAAACATTGTGGCTTGCACAAACAATATCAGACAAATGAAGAGTGTACAGGGGGGTACTTAAATACACAGTGGTGAAAAACTAATAACGAACAGCTGTGATGATTCAGTTAGTGTCCATGGAAAGAGAATAGTGGCGGGAAACTAAGACAAAGGAAAAAAGAAACTGACTGAACAAACAAGAGGTCCATGAAACTGAAACCAAAAGAGACTGAACTAAACATAACCGTGACAGAACTCCCCCTTCTGTGAAGGCACGCCCTCATGCTGTTATGACCGAGGTGGTTCAAGAGGCAGACGAGGGGCTGGTGAAGGGCAGGAAACTGGTAGGAAACTGGCAGAAGGGAGGAACCAGGGCAGAGCAGATGGTGGCAGAATCCAGGGAGGAGTAGACATAGTAAGGACCCAAGAAGGAGCAGACGGAGGTAGGACCCAGGGAGGAGCAGACGGAAACAGAACCCAGGAAGGAGCAGACAGAAGCAAGATCCAGGGGGAACTAGTGGTGGCAGGATCCAAGATAGTGTGTATAGGAGGAGTAGCCAACCAGGGATCCAGAGCCCAGCCAGAATAACAGCCCACGACAGTTGATGGAGGGAGGAGCCATGCTAAAGGCTTGGCAGAAGTGACCATGGCAATGAGAAGACAGAGATGGAGCCGTTGAAAGAGAACAACGAAGATGGTATAGGAGACCATGGTGAAGCAGCCTAGATGAGTGATAAAGGTGGAGCCAGGGAGCCTGAGGACTGCGGTGATGACATGGAGACTGACGACAGAGGTGGAACCTGAAAGAATGAGGAGCGCAGTGAAGCCATAGGGGTGGAGGGGTTAAAAGTCCATGGCTAAGATGGAGTGACGACTGTCCAGGTTGGAGCCAGTGAGACAAGGGAACCCGGAGTAGGCAAAAGGACGATGGTTTCGGGTGGAGCCGAGGGAGGGAGGAGCCAGGGCAGAGCTTGTGGGTCAACTGGCTGAAGTGAAGTGAACGGTCCAGAAGCTGAAGCCAGAGCTATGGGAACCTCTAGCCTAGATGAAGCTGGTGACCAAAGGACCAAAGGCAGATCCACACACTTGAGTGGGGTAACTGGAGATGTCGATGGACTAGAGGTAGTCAGCAAAGACAGGGCTGAAAAACTTGCTAGATTATGAAGAGAAGGCAGGAGAGTTAGGCTGAGTGGGTGTTCTGCAGACACGGGATACTCTGAACTGGGCAGGACCAGCGATGAAGGCAATTCTGAGTTAAGCATAATCAGCAAGGATGAAGACACAGGTAATTTTGAACTAGGCGAACTCAGTGATGATGAACAGGAATCTCAGTACTGGGCGGGATCATTGGTGGCAGGAGGAAAAAGGAGACTTCCTTCTCTAAACAAAATCTAAAACTCACCCTCAGCAGCGGGATAATAGGTGGGGTCCCTCTCCATACCCTCATACTCCAAGAGTCCCATGGCTATACAGTGAAGCTGGCTCACACACCTGGTCAGACTCCTTTTGGGACTCAAGCATTGGGGCTATGACTGGCTCTGTCCTCTCAGGCTCTAGCGCTCTCGTCACAGCAGGCGTGACCTCCCTGTCTGCGGTGAGCTCTGGCTGTATGTCTGTGTGTGGGGTTGATGGCTGGCTGGGCACTGGAATCTACGACGTGGCAATGGATGTTGGGTGGAGTTGGACAATTTTGCTTTTGTCCTCCTCTTCGATTTCTCCCACTTCAAAGAGGGACCCATCCACCCAGAGGGCAAAGTTGATATACTCAGCTAAACTGCAACAGAAATTCCCACTGGGCATCGGGAAGCGGATGTCATCATCCAGCCCACACCAAAAGCTGTCCATGAGGGTGACATGATCCCAAGCCGCTCGGTGGCTGATGGTGACAAACTCCTACATGTAGTCCTCCAAACATTGGCCACCTTGGAAGATAAAAATCACTCCTCCACTGAGTCCCAGCCAGCTTTGCGGTGCCACATTAATGGCAGCAATCTTCCCTCTTCTTCTCATCTTTGGGTCTGGTATTCTGTCACACTTCTGGTCAGAAGATGATGAAGATTCAAAATAACAGAAGTTTTTTATTAAATCAAACAAATACAGGTAGATGAAGAGTGCACAAGGAGGAACTTGAATACACAGTGATGGAAAAACTAACAGCAAACAGCTGTGATGACTGAGTTAGTGTTCATAGAGATTTGTGGTAGGACAAAGGAAAAAGGAAACTGGCTAAACTAACTAGAGGTCCATGAAAGTGATTGAACGAAACATAACATGGCAACAATGAGGTACATTTTTATTGAGTGTATTAAATGACTCAAATGATTGGGAATTAATCACATATATCAATATTTATGGATGTTCATAGATAATGTAAAGAGATTGCTGTGGCAGATTGTGGAAAATAATTGAATAGACATCACAAACAATGACTTAAGAAGTCAGTGTTTGTTTTATTTAATTGAACATAATACTATCACAAGCATACAGACCACAGCAATCCATTTCTGTCTCCGGCAAACAAAAGGCCCTTCACACAGAACATGTTCTTCTGTTCCTTTCACAACACCTGTGTTCTGTTTCATTTTGTGTTGTCTACTCTCTGTAAGTGTGGATTATTGAGGGGCATTGCCTGTGGACTCACAAAAACATGAAGTTGTTGAAACACGATAGTAGTAAAATCACTTATACTGATATCTGAGGGCAATGTTATTTTATACTTGATGGGGTAATGTGAACAGTCTACATCCAACATCTGACTTTACAGTGTTTGAAAGGTTGCTGTTTATTGGGTCAGTGTGAACCAGCCTTTACAGCAGCAACATGGCTTGCTAATGTCTGCTGTAGCAGCCGGTGAGAAATTAAAAGAACACTGGAGTGATGATGAGTTAGTGTTCAGTGGAAAGATAAAAGAGTGTGAATCAGTCATCGCTTCACTCCTCTGTGCTCTGTTGCATTTTATTGACAGTTACCATGGACACAACAGCAAAAACCTGCTACCCACATTATGGGCTGTCTTAGATATGTGTGATGAAAGATGAAGAGAGAGAAGCAGAGGATTGGGTGGTAAAGATAAGGATGGAAAATGTGTGCATGACAGCAAGTGAAGGTGAAATGGATTGGAAGGAGTGGAGGGAGAAGACGGAGCTCCATACAGCTCTGGGATCTCTCATACTATTAACTCTGTGTTCAGGGGTGAGGTTGCTATGGAAACCCCCCCTTTACATCCCCTATACCAAGGTTTCCATGGTGACGGGGCCTTCGCTCGTCACTTTGGGGTTGCCTCGGACACACTCCATCAATCACTGTTGGGTTGCCGCGAGGAGGCTCAGGATACTGCAGAGGCCATTCTGTCACTCACACATCACATTCCCATGGGAACCGACTCCTGTGGCCTACTGTGAGGTTGTCATGGAGACAGCCTATGGGCAGGTAGCTGAGGATAAGTGGGGTGATGTAAGGGAGGTTAAAATGCCCTGTGTTGTATCTGCAGAGAGTCTCTGTTTCTGGTGTGCTCCTTACCCAGACGTTGGTTGTCTGTCACGCGCTAATGCAGTTATAGACACGCAAATGCACATATGATGGATACTGCTCGGTTGGGCAGCTGGGACATTTCATCACACGCTCACCTGTCTAACACATTCCCCACTTACATGCCATCATAACTGCTCCCTGAGATCACAGCAGTGATTGAGACCTTCAGAGGAGGCCAGAGCAATAGTGGTTCACAGCACAGCGGCCCCTGCTGGACAAAGGAGAGAAAACTCACCTGAAAAAAATTCTTTCTAGTTCTTCAATGTAAAACGTGTAATTCTTTTGATGTTAAAATACTTCCTCATATCACATCTGGACATATGGAGTTATACACAACCAGTCAAAGAGTTTGGAATAATTAAGAAGTCTCTTATGCTTAACCAATGATCTGTCATGACATGTTTTGGGAGGGACCGTTTGAGTAACACATTGCCAGCGGAGAGAGTATTCAGGATACATGTTTGAAATCTATAAATGTTTTGCCATTTTATTTTCTAATGCTAGTTGCATAGACATTACATAATTCATATTTAAATAATTGCATGTCTAATTTTATGTTAGTTTATTTGTATTTTACAAACAGGGCTAAAAAATTAGGACATACCGCAGACTGGACTCATGTACCCAATACCAGTACTGCTAAAATTGCCTGGGACTTTTTTTTTTGTCAGCCTGTAAAAGAAAAATTGCACAAGTATAGCACTTTTAAAGCAAAAAACTTCATGAAAAGTTGAATGAAGTAGGCTGTGATGAAGATAAAATTATAATATACTTTAGACAAACAACATTTGGACTCTTTCAGGTTGTCAAAAATTTTAAAAAAACACCATCATTTGTTTATATATGCCACTTGGATTGATATTTTATTATCTATGCAGTGAAACCGATGTACTGGGCCCTGTGTATATGTGTATATGCTGATATTTTAAAATCTGTGTATGTTTTTCAGGTATGGAAATTACAGGAGAAAAAGACGTCGACTTGGCGGCAAAAGTTCAAGAACTGCTGGAGTTCTTGAATGAAAAACAGCATGAGCTGGAAGTAAGCGCAGAACACACACACAAACGTCTGGAGCAGTGCCTTCAGCTACGACACCTGCAGGCCGAGGTCAAACAGGTGTGTGTTTAAAATCAGTTGCTACATCTCAGCTCATGGTCACATTTAGTGACACTCATTTCGTTACACTCATCGAAATGTTGTGAGGAACGCCTGATATCTATATTTAGGAAAAAAGCCTGTGCTCTACTACCGTCCAAGATTCTGACTGATGCAATTAGCCTTGAGTACAAGTGCACGGCTAATTGCTTTTATCTTCGACACTTTGAGCTCACACACACACACACTGTCGCTCATATCCAGAGCAGTGCGTGGGTGCAGACTGCAGCCCCGCAATTCAGAAAAATGAATCACTCAATTCACTTGCATTATTTCATAACAGCTTTCTTATTGGCAGTGCTGTCACCTTGGGGCTTCTCAGTTTTATCTTTGTTCTTTAGTTATTTGTATTGTAACTTGTTTCTATATGTCTTTTCTTGTACATCAATTTGGTTAGAAAATGGATGTAAATGTAGGCAGGGTGTTACATAACGTGGGAGGGGGGAATCCCTTCAAATCAGCTTAAAGTTTCTGCACATTTCACAGATTCTTAAGATGTGGAACGAAACGTTGAACAGTTTTACCTGCCACTAGTTTTGAAAATGCCAACATTTCCACTTTGATATAAAGCAGAGATGATTACTAGAATTTAATTACTAGAAAATTACTAGATTACTAGAGAAACTGCATTATTTCATATTATTTAATGACCTCAGAACATGAATAAATATTTAATGTATATTAGTTTTAAAAAAGTTGTTAAAATATATGTTTATATATACAAACTACTGTTCAAAAGTTTGGGGTCAGAAAGATTTTTTTTATGTTTTGAGACAAGTCTCTTATGCTCATTAAGGATCCATAAATTTGATCAAAATACAGTAAAAACAGTAATATTGTGAACTTATTTAAGCTATTTAAATATATTTTAAAATGTAATTTATTTCTATGATGGCAAAGCTGAATTATCAGAAGCGATTCATAAATTATTCTAATATGCCGATTGGGTGCTCAAGAAATATTTCTTAATGTTACAGTATTACAGTATATATATATATACAGTATTGTTCTGAATATGATAACAGATTAATCCAAAGTAATTCACTGACTTTCATCTTTTCCTTTGTGTGCCTGTTTTATCACATGCCACTGTGTGTGTTTTTTTCACGTGTGATGGTCTGTGCAGGTGCTGGGTTGGATCCGTAATGGTGAATCCATGCTCACAGCGAACACAACGAATGCAGGTTCCCTATCTGAGGCGGAACAACTTCAGAGAGAGCATGAACAGTTTCAGCTTGCCATCGAGGTACACACACATTTTCTTTAATAGGTTCTGCAGGGGGCAGCTTCATGAAGCTGCAGTATGCTGTAATATGAAGATTAATATTAAATATTAAACCTTGTTTATGTCCATTATCTGCAATTAGGAAATAATTTTTTTGCTTATATCAAACAGATCATTTATTTAACCCTGTGTGTGGGGGGGGGTTAATAAACACATTTTGGAGAATGTTAAAAAAATATCATCCCTTTCGCTGTTATCCTTCATAAACAGACGGTAAATTGGTCTATAGGTTATAAAGCCCCCTTTATTATATTCATCAAAGAGATGGAATACAAAACAGCTGAGTTAAAAAAAAAATATATATTAAAATAACAATTACTCAGCAAATTTATGAGCAGTAAGAAGCACATAAGCCCGAAATGAGGACTGAGTTTTAATACAGCAAATTGCAGCTTATAATTCTTGACTAACGACAGCCTCTCTAAATCAAAGGAGGTGAATGCTGAGTATCAGCCAAAATCTCCCTTCTGCCAAATATATGTTTTAATCATCTGCAGCAGCGGTTCTCTAACTTTTCAGGCCAAGTACCATTTTTCATCAAATCTGACCATCCAAGTACTTTCTCATATTTGTGACGCCAAAACAAATGTGTGAATCAGGCCACTAGTTTTATTCATCCAGCGTATACTCTTGTTAAAGCATCAGGCTGTGCTTCACCGCTGATTGTTTTGGATTTGAACTGCAGGATGTCTAACTGATCATGTCTTAATTGCTCCTCTAAGGAGCCCCTCCATGACCTTACCCACCTCTCATGTCGTCCTTGTGTACTGACAGTTAACAAACTTAATTTAAGTGCACCTCAAGAATTAAAACGAGCCACTTCTCTCTGCTGCCCACAGTCTCTTCTCCACGCCGACTCCCTCCAGCGCACACATCAGAGTGCCCTACAGCTCCAGCAGAGGGCGGAGCTGATGTTGCAGGCGGGTCACTATGACCCTGACGCTGTCCGGGCCTGTGCCGAGACTGTGGCCCTGCACTGGCAGACCCTCATGCTGAAGATGGAGGACAGATTAAAGCTGGTTAATGCCTCTGTGGCCTTTTACAAGACATCTGAACAGGTGGGTTGTAAGAGAGTGTAAGGATCCACCCGCCAGCCCAAAAAGCGGAATCCAGCGGCCTGGTCGAAGGTTTAATGCATATTCGGTCTTTTATTTGTGCTTCTGAATTTATCAGGATTTAGTTTGAATTTTAGTCTAGCTCCATGTTTAATCTGACTCCAATTTCACGTGATCATTAAATTTAGGCAATATTTCTATCAAAGGCTGATCACAGATATCGATTGTTTATTAATTTAGATATTTGAGTATTCTGAAGATCCCATACTTTCAATTATTCGTTCACTGCAGACCCGATATCGCTTTAGAAGTAACATTTCGGCCGATTGAATGCTCTTCCCGGACACAAACTCGTCAGTCTGATCTTAAACATTGGATGCAGGGTAAATATCTACCTTTAAGTCGGTCGCGCCCTGCTTACTCGTACAAAAAGTATAGTTTTTATATATTTACGAAAACTGCAACTTATTTACGACAGTGATAGTCAGAAATCGAAATGGACTCAATTGATGTGCCCCATGCTCCATCTATTAAACCTTTCGTATGAACAATCCTGAACACAGATTTGAGGTAATACCTTTGCTTAAATCTACTAGTAATAATGAATTAAGAATAATGCAGAATAAATCAAATATAACAATTTATTATCAGTCAGGTAAAATTGTATCATGCCAATTACATAATGAAAATAATAGAAGCCAATTTAGAAAGGATAATGTAATTGTAAATCACATTGTAGTTGTGTTGCAACTTTGCTCCTGCACAAAGACACTGTAGCCATATTGGGAACGGCCAAGTGATCCATGCAGGAGGCACACAAATTTAACATAGTCACACATGTAACAGTTATCCTAATTTAAGACACATGGTCTAAAAATGCATAGCAAAGCACTCAGGTGTTTTAGAGAATAAACTTAACTAGCCAATGTGTACATGTAGTAGCACAAACAACTATACAGTGTGCTCTGTAGGCACAATGTGTTTTTAACACAATTGCATAATAGTATACCTGACTTCAGGAAGATACATAGTATGGAGCATATGAAATACACTCCACACTACGGGCTTTCTGGCAACAGAATCGCCCAGTAGTGTTTTGTCACTTCCCTTAAATACTCAGACCAGATAACAAATAATCTTCAAATCAGCTGTAAAAACATAAAATACCTTTTGGTTTTTTTAGGTTCCCGTGGTAGATAAACATTCTCAAAGACCCCTAAAGGGACACACAACCCCTTCACAGCAGAACACAATTCTACAGAAGTTTTCAATCTCTCTTAAAATATGAGTGACTACTGTGAAATTGAGACCATTTTACCAATCGCACAAAGACCTTTAAAATGATACCAAACATGAAAAGTTTACAAGCATGAATCCTGAAGATATAGTAAATGTTTTATATGAGCGTAACAACTTTTAGATGCCTGGACCATGTGCCCTGGGGGGAAGGAGGGGTGAAGGTACCAAAGAGCAAATGGTCTTTCTTCCAAATCTTCCTATCTGTTTGTTTGGTCCACGAGGAGATCAAAGCCCATTGTTTTGGTGCATTTGCATTGCGAGAGTTCCTGAAAGTCTGGCTTCACAAAGAATTCATTTCATAAGGAAATAATTTCACTCCTTACAAGAGTATGTGATGGTTACCGTCAATGCCCACAACTGCTAGTGATTGTGTTTGAGAATGTTATAGAACTAATCATAAAGCTATGAATCTGAATTAAAACAGTTGTTCTAAAGCTTTTTTGATCTTCAAAAATTACTTTTATTTCTACTTTAATCCCTGGTATATGTACATATGCATTTGAAGTTCATGTTTTTCAGTGCCTTACGTCATGAGCACTTCATTTTTTAGATTCTATTTTTAAATGTAATGTGTAATATTTTTGAGAATCAGAAATGCAATGTAACATACAAAACTATGTTTTCGGTGGTGTATAAATAAAATCCACAGTTATGTTTTAATTACCTTAGAATAAGCCATTTCTATCTACATACATCACGGGTCCCCCTCCATGGTTAAGTCACCATTTTGCGACCGCCATGTTTCTACATTAGCCCTAAACAGACAAACTACGTCACTGGTGTTCATCTTCGTTTCTTCCTCGTGTTCCTGGTGTTTTTAGATTTTCTTGTTTTGCATCGTCGCTTTGTTGAATACGTACGAAAAATAAGTAGTAGTAGTCGTCATGTGGTTTATTAGAAGCAGAAAAAAAGAAACATCACCCCTAGATGCCGCTTAAACCTACACACTGCCCCTTTAAGTAGTTTTTTAAAGGGGGGTTTCAAGACCTATCACACAGTGTACATAGAGTTCACCTTTGAGGCACATTGTATAACCATAACTTCAAGTAATATTTTAAGAGCAAGGGAAGCTGAATATTTTATACACTACCGTTAAAAAGTTTGTGGTCAGTAAGATTTTTTAAATGTTTTTGAAAGAAGTCTCTTATGCTCAAATAAGATGGCACTTATTTGATCAAAAATACAGTTATAACAGTAATATATTGTTACAAATTAATAAGAAAATTTGGTAGCATTTATTTTTATTATCAATGTTGAAATGGTTGTGTTGTTTAATATTTTTGTGGAAACTGTGATACATTTTTCCAGTATTCTGATTAATAGAGAGTTCAAAAGAACAGCACTCATTTGAAATATAATTTTTTGCAACAATCTGAAAATCTCTACTGTCAATTTTGATCAATTTAATGCATTCTTGTCCCTTAACACAGTGGTTCTCAATTCCAGTCCTTGCAGCCCACCACTCTGCACATTTTTTTATGCGTAACCGAGGGCTATTATGAAATGTTTAAGTTTATGACTATATCACTCCCACTACTGTATGAGTAGAAGAATAATAAATTTATCCCTGCACAGTAATTTAAATAAATAAAATTGAAGCCAGAGTACAAAGTTTACGAAATTTATTTTTATAACAAATGAAATATTAAAATACTAAAAACCACTGATATAATTATTTAAATTAGATTAAGGTCAGGACCAACCACTTCTTAAATACTTTTACAAATGATAAAAGACCACACAAATTAAACCCTTGTGACAAATACACTCACACTTCAAATGCAGCCATCACAGCAAACCCATAACACCATTACAGGAAAGGAAGGGGAACACTGGGAGGAGAATTATATAGATTCCTTGTGCTGTCCAACAAAAGAAAGGGACAGGTAGCTAGATGCCGCTGACAGAAACTGAACAAAATGGCAGCTGTAACCAACAATTTACCATTAGTTCTAAAAGACACCTGTATAATACCAGTTACAAAAATACTGGTCGGCAATACACACAGCCAATTACTCCTACCAAAAAGCATTAATTACCTGAGTCATGGTGATACGTAAGAATCACAGGTGATCTAAAATGCACATTTGAGAATGCAGGTAGTTCTTCCAACTTGTAAAACACTTGTCAGAGCAAAATGAAACGCCAGCTTAAATGTGATCACAACTGATTTGAAGAAGAAGCATTTGAGTGAAATGCATTTCAAAGAGTGGTATCAAATGCTAGCTTATACAGTATCATGAGAACTTGAAAATTCCCTTGCCCAGCCCTTAAAGGGACCACTACATCATTCTTGCAACATCCATCTGAACTTCAGAAGTCACCGTCCCAGTGCCATATGTACCCCCACCCCCTTTCTAAATGGAGTAAATAGTGAGTTTATTGTAACTTGACTACTGTGTTGTCTGCCCTTTGCGGTTCAAACTGGCCTTGGGATGTTAAATGGGTGGGAGTGTTGTCCAGCCCTTGTTCTACTTGAACGTCTTGGCATTCTCTCTTCTTGTTCAGAGTGGTTACTACAAGCAGTTCTCGCATGTTCAGTGCCTGAAGATTCAAGGGAGCAAATCACTTGTTCGTTTTTGCAAGTCACTGTATTTTCTTCATGAGACTGGTACATAACTTGCTCTGATGGATTTTCTATAAGTGGGGACTGATTAGTCACTGGTTCTCTTTGATTCTCTCTGCTCATGGATTGAAATGGCTCTGATTCTGCTGGTGACCTCAATATCTCGAACAAGTCTTTTTCCTTCTCTTGAACTACTCACAAAATGCCTACGTCCTCTTTAGACATTTCATACTCCTCAAACTGTTCTTGATGGTAATTCTTTGAGGGCTCTGTATTCAGTGGAAGACTGGTGACCTCAGCTGGTCCCCCAGATTTATACCCCTCAGGGAGCACTCGCAACTCTGAACGGTGTGCATACTTTTCAGCCCCAACAGAATTCTGTGGCCACTTGATCCAAACACCCAACTACTTGATATACCTTACAGTTCCAAGTATCTTGGATTTTATGCCGGCTTCTGCCCAGTGTTCCAGTGGGCAGAATGGGTGTTAATTCAGAATATTGACTTGCTCTTTGTCGTCAGCGAATGACGATGATGTTGGAGCTGTGTGTGGCTGCACAGTCATGTGTGTACAGTGAGTGCAGGAGTGGGCTGAGGAGGCAGCCTTGAGGAGCACCAATGTTGAGGGTCAGCAGGGACTAAGTATTGTTGCCCATTCTGACCACCTGACTTCTGCCTGTCAGGAAGTCCAGGATCCAGCTGCACAGAGATCTGTTTAGTCCTAGAGTCTGGAGCTTCGCAACAAGTGAGGCAGGCACTATGGTGTTAAATATTGGTGTTAAATACTATGGTGTTCTTATTTTCCAGGTGGGAGAGAGCAGTATGTAGGATGAAAGCAATAGCATCGTCTGTAGAACGGTTGCTATCAGGACCCGCCATCAGGACCTGCAGCCTTGTGGATTTTCACCCATCTGAAGGATCGGTTTACATCCGCGACTGAGACGGAGAGTGCACTCAACTCTTCAGTAACAGCTGCGGGAGCGCTCTCTGTGTTGGCGGTGTTGTGAGCCTCAAAACGAGCATAAAAGTTATTAAGCTCATCCTGTAGAGAGGCGGCAATGTTCACATTGCTTGTTTATTCCCTTTAAAGTCTGTTATGTTATTGATGCCCTGCCACATGCTTCTTGCATTGTTGTTGTTGAACTGTTCTTCAACTTTGTTTTTATATTTTCTTTTTGTGGCTTTGATGGATTTCCTGAGATCGTAACTGGCTTTTTTGCAATCATCAGCATTTCCGGATTTAAAAGCAGATGTCCACGCTGACAAGACTGCTTGAACATCGCTATTAATCCGCAGTTTTTGGTTGGGGTAGATGCGGATTGAGGTATCTTCTTCGCACTTCCTGATGAAACACGTTACAATATCTGAGGTCTTGGACTTTGCCAAAGACCTCAACATCTAGTTCCAGGTATCCATTATAGGGGATTTCCAAACCATTGGTAGCCTTTAGACACAAAGAAGAAGCAACAGAAAAGGACAGCAGTTTCTAAGTGTTTTGCTAGGAAACTTTTTTCCACTTACTGTGTTTTACCGTGGTAAATATGTGCTCAAGTCGTGTTTGTTCTCGCGTTTGCCTATTGCGGGACTCCCCAGTTTCAGTTTGCTAAATAGTAAGGCGTGGCCAAAGCCAGTGAAAGTACTTATTTACCTGTTTTGGAAGTCCTTGTTAGAAGAAGCAGTCGGGCAACAGAAAAGGACAGCAGTTTGTAAGTGTTTTGCCTCGGTTTTCTCATTAGATTTTAGCACGGTTGTCGTTGCTAGGAAACTTACTGTGTTTTACCGTGGTAAATATGTGCTCAAGTTGCATTTGTTCTCACGTTTGCCTATCACGGGACTTCCCAGTTTCGGTTTGCTAAATAGTAAAGCGTGGCCAGCTGACTTCAATAACAAGTACTCAGGCAAATATAAAATTGGTTAGTTTCACCGCGGTAGCAGTCGTGGCAGCCCTTGTTTGAAGCCTCCTCGTGTGAAGACCTACATGTGTAAAGACCATCGACTCTACCTGTGTGACTCCACCGAGCAAAGACACCGACACTTGGCACTTGAGTATTGATTTTCTCCCCTTTCTTTACTTTTTGTACAGCTTGTTCTTAAATACTTATTTAGGTCACTTGTACTCACTATGTGCTTTCAAATCTCTACCATTACTACTAACACTCAGAGAGCATGCACTGTACGTTGGAGGCAGGCCTATCCCAATAATCTACGGCCTGTCCCTCTGACCTCTACTATGTTACTCTTTATTCCAGTTGGTTAATTTAACTTTTTCCCACACCCCTCGCACGACTGGGAGTGGTGGAGGTACTGGTCTCCTTATCTCAAATGAATGGAAATTTGATCTTCAGCCATCTCTTATGGGTAACAGTTCATTTGAATCACATGCAATAACTATTACCCACCCTGTTAAAATCCACTTTGTAGTCATTTATCATCCCCCAGGTCAACTGGAAAACTTTTATGGAGGATTCTTGGATGTGTTACTATCAAACTTTTCCTGAGGATGGTACTCTTCTGGTACTGCTTGGTGACTTCAGCATCTACCTAGAAAAACCTCAGGCTGCTGACTTCAACACTCTGCTTGCCTCATTTGATCTCAAGCGAGCGTCTACTATAGCTACGCACAAATCAGGCAACCAGCAAGACCTCATCTACACATGCTATTGCTCCACAGACAACACTTTAGTTACTCCACTGCACACCTCAGACCACTTCCTCATCACTTCTAACCTCACACTTACTCCTGACATGGCACACACTCCTCCGCAGGTCACCTTTCGACGCAACCTACGGTCACTCTCTCCCTCTCGCCTATCCTCTATGGTTTCATCCTCACTTCCTTCACTCTCTCAGTTTACATCCCTGGACACAAACAGTGCTGCTGACACTCTCTACTCCACTCTAACATCTTGCTTGGACAAACTTTTGGCCCTTTCATCCAGACCAGCACGTGCCCTCTGGCTGTCCGAAGTTCTCTGTGAACATCGCTCTAAACTCAGGGCTGCAGAGAGGAAATGGCACAAATCAAGAAACTCTACCGATCCTCAGTGTGTATCAGTCACTCCTCTCTTCCTTCTCTGTAAATGTCTTCACTGCTAAAACAACATACTACAACAACAAAATTAACAACTGTTCTGACTCTCGCACACTTTTCAAAACTTTCCCTCCTCCTTCATCCACTCTTACAGCTGATGACTTTGCAGTTTTCTTAACAAATAACACAAGAACCATCAGTGACCAATTCTCCACACCGCAGGCTGATGATAACTTCATAACGACTATTACACACTCTCTCTCCTCCTTCTCTCCACTCTCAGAGACAGACGTTTCCAAACTTATCCCTTCCAATCATCCTACTACTTGTCTACTTGATCCTATCCCCACTCACCTCCTTCAGGCCATTTCTTCTTCAGCCATACCTTCACTTACTCACATCATCATCACCTCGCTTCACTCTGGTACATCTCCCACAGCGTTTAAGCAGGCTCTGGTAAGCCCACTGCTTAAAAAACCATCTCTAAATCCAGCACTTTTAGAAAACTACAGACCCCTTCTTCCATTCATTGCAAAGACACTTGAGCAAGTTGTGTTCAACCAACTCTCTATGTTTCTTGTACAGAACAACCTCTTGGACAGCAACCAATCTGGCTTCAAAAGCGGCCACTCAGCTGAGACTGCCCTGCTCTCGGTTACTGAAGCCTTGCAACTGGCGAGAGCAGCTTCCAAATCCTCAGTACTCATCTTGCTGGATCTGTCTGTTAACCACCAGATTCTCCTGTCCACCCTCAGAAAGATGGGCATCTCTGGAACCGCACTCCTGTTGTTTAAGTCCTACCTCTCAGGTAGGTCCTTCAGGGTGTCTTGGAGGGGTGAGGTTTCTAAGTCTCAACTTCTTGCTACTGCGGTTCCTCAAAGCTCAGTGTTTAGACCACTTCTCTTCTCCATCTATATGATGTCATTAGGATCTGTCATTCAGAAGCATGGCTTTTCTTATCACTGCTATGCTGATAACACTCAACTCTACTTCTCATTCCAACCAAATGATCCGACAGTAGCTGCTCGCATTTGCAGCCTGTCTGAGAGACATTTCTAGCTCAATGAAGGACCATCACCTTCAGCTCAACCTTACTAAGACAGAACTGCTTGTGGTTCCAGCTAAACCATCGTTTCATCACAACTACTCTATACAGCTGTGTTCATCAACCATAACTCCTTCCAGGACAGCCAGAAACCTAGGAGTTGTGATCGATCATCAGTTACGCTTCACAGATCATATTGCTACAACGACCCGGTCCTGCAGATTTGCCTTATACAACATTAGGAAGATCAGACCCTTCCTGTCAGAGCAAAACTTCTTGTCCAAGCTCTTGTTCTCTCCAGACTGGACTATTGTAATGCTCTCTTGGTGGGCCTTCCTGCATGTTTTATCAAGCCTCTGCAACTGATCCAGAATGCAGCAGCGAGAGTTGTCTTCAATGAGCCAAAAAAAGCTCACATTACTCCTCTCCTCCTCAGGTTACACCGGCTACCAGTAGCCCCTCGCATCAAATTCAAGGTACTGATGCTTTCCTCCACTGGCGCGGCACCAATATACCTAAACTCACTAGTTCAAACTTATGTGCCCTCCAGAAGCTTGCGTTCTGCAAGTGAACGGCACCTTGTGGCGCCATCCCAAAGAGGTTCAAAATCACTCTCACTGACCTTTTCCTGGACTGTGCCCAGCTGGTGGAATGACCTCCCGATATTAATTCTAACAGCCTTCAGTCTTTACTTATCTTTAAAAAACATCTAAAGACATCTTTTCACCAGCACTTGACCAACTAATACTAGCACTTACCTTTTCTTTTCTATTCTGTTCTGTTCTCGGGAAGAAAAAAAAAACATAGCTACGTGTTCTGTGCTAGACTAACTGAGACTTGTCATGGCACTTGTATACTGTTGTTGTTCTCTCGCTGATTGCTTCTTTTGTTCTCATTTGTAAGTCGCTTTGGATAAAAGCGTCTGCTAAATGATTAAATGTAAATGTAAATGTAAATGTAATAACCATCTACAAGGTTGCAGCTGTTCTTTAATGTGGGGTGGGAAACATAGCTCAAAAAAACTCTCAATGATCATTGACACCATAGATCTGGTGTCCAGCAAACAAGAAGTGGGGCAGGAAACATAGCTTAAAAAAACTCTCAGTTATCATTGTCACCATAGATCTGGTGTCCAGCAAGAAGTTAGAACACCTTCAAACATGGCTTGTACTACTGGCTGTTGTCCTATAAGTTGAGGTTGCGTTCCATCTGATAATGCACTTAAGCCTGAAGGACCCCCTCCTAGTGCCAGACTGCCAACACCGTCAGCACAATTGTCAGCATTGCATTAGCTGAACATCCGCAACACAAGAACGAACACGAGGCCGTGCACTAACTGTTTCCCCCACTTTGACCACTGAATAGCCTTGGTGCATGCATCAAGGAAAGACATATCAGCATTCAGTCGAACTTGTCATTTTAATTCCCTACGTAATGAACTATAATGCATGTGTTCAATACACAGATCATGCAAGGTCTGATCTGGATTACAAATACCCTGAAGGTTCTTAAGTGACATTACCTCCATTAAAGCCACCATACACATCAAGCAAAATAGAAAAAATCTTCTCAAATTCATCTCTGTTGCTAGAAGGGCAACATCAACATTAGGATTAACAGATGCAGGATTGCTAACATTAGCATTAACAGGTCTTCGGTTTAACTCCTCTCTAAGCTGTTGATCACAGGTGATTTAAAAGGCACATTTGAGAATGCAGGTAGTTCTTCCAAATCGTGAAACACTTGTCAGAGTGAAATCAAGCAGCAACTTATACATGATTGCAACCAATATGAAGAAGAAACATTTGAGGATGAAGGCAGTTCTTCCAACTCGTGAAACGCTTTTCAAAGAGTGAGATCAGATGTCAGCTTATACAATATCTTGAAAAATCCCAAGAACTTCCCAAGGGAAAAATCTCTTACCTTTAAAGGGATCACTACCTCATCTTGCCACATATGTGTCTCTTATCACTTCAGACGTTTGTTCTATTCAACCGTAAGTGCCCTGCGATTTGGACATCACAGGATATTCCGCCATGATTCCAGTTCGAAGGGAGCATATATGTTCCATTCAAGGGGCATTAAAGTATGCAAGATGTGTATTTAAATTGCATTTATGTACAGAGATATATTATGTCACACTTCACTCTGTAGTAAGTTTCATCTGTGTATGAAGTTGTTAAGGCAGTGGCATAGCGCAAAACCATGAATGAATGTTCCAAAATAAAGTAAACTTAAATGGATTTCACATGCTCAGGGAGTAGTGAACACTATAGGGAGCCTGTCAGTCAGAACACAGTTCATGCATGGAGCTCTATTCTAACAAGCTGGTTATCTGAATCAGGAGTGTTAAATATGAGAGACATGCAAAATGTGCAGAGCAGGGGGTTGCCACTGCCTTAACAGAAATGTTAGCTCCCTCTAGTGTCAGTTCCAGAATCTGTGTAACGTACTGTATGTCCGTCTCAGGTATGTAATGTATTGGAGAGTCTGGAACTGGAGTACAGGAGAGAGGAGGACTGGTGCGGAGGTCATGATAAATTGGGCTCAACAGCAGACACTGACCACGTCAGCCCTCTCATCAACAAACACCTGGAGCAGAAAGAAGCCTTTCTCAAGGTACACTTCTCTCTCACACACACATATACAAACACACATGCAGACTCAAACACCTGCAACAGAAGCTTTTTATATTTTTAAAAACTGCATCTGCAGCAAAACAAAAAAAATTGCCATATGTGACCTCATATGTGTCAGTTTAAATGGGTCATAGCATAGAAAAAAAAATTCCTTTTGAAATAAAGAAACCTTGAACAAAAATTATTAGTGTAATTAGCAATGTCAGTGTCCATCTTACACCACACTTCAGCTGCTATCAATATGGTCAATGATGATGTCACTGTACAGCTGTTTAGATGCACTGGTTCTACAAAATGTTTCATTTCTCTGGTTTTAGGCATGTACTTTAGCACGTCGTAACGCAGAGGTCTTTCTTAAGTACATCCATCGAAACAATGTGAGCATGCCTGGGGTCGCCACCCACAATCGAGCCACTGAGTCCCAAGTAAAAGGTCAGTTCAGCTCTACTTAAAGACCAGCAAAATATACAGTCTGTCTGTATGTGATTATGTCTGAATGTTTGTAATTATTTATCGATCTTGTCTTGTGTCGTCTTCTATTTAGCCATTCTGAGTGAGCTGCTACAGAGGGAAAACCGTGTCCTTCATTTCTGGACTATGAAAAAAAGACGTTTAGATCAATGCCAACAGTATGTTCTGTTTGAACGGCATGCTAAACAGGTGAGTGAGAGAGTTTTATCCAAGCACAGTTTTTGAAGGATTCAGTAATGATGGTGGATTTGGTTTTAGAATACATTAAAAAAGAGAATTTATCACAGAAATAAAATAACTAGTTAAGTGTGAACTGGATGCCATGTTTTCAGACACTTAATGGCATGTTAATTGCAATTAAATGAAAAATTATTATATGTTCATTATATGTTTTTGACCCACTTGAGTAGGACTAAATTACATCTTTATATGTAATTTCATAATGACTTGTATTGTCTTTGAAATATGGGTAAAAGTGTACTGCATTTACCGTAAACTAAAATATTATCATTTCTATTGAAACTTTTGTCATTTATTGAAATATAATTGTAATTACACATTTGTAATGATTAAAAAACACTTTTTTAAATTTTAAATTTTGTAAATTATAAATATGTGCATTAGTATGTTAGTCAACAAAACAAAATAAATGTACTTCTTTAAAGTACCTCATGAAAAATAATGATTTAAAATGTACTTTAATGTAAAACATTTAATTTGACTTTACAAAGTTAATTTTAAAAAAAAGGAAAAGAAATATGCTAAAAATATCCAATAAGAGGAGAGATTGTAAACACATGAAATGGTGTTTACCTTTTTAAAATTGTACTCTGTACGCAGGCAATAGACTGGTTACAGGAGACAGGAGAATATTTTCTATCCACACACACATCGCCTGGTGATACCAGCGAAAAAACTCAGGAACTACTAAAAGAGTATGACGATTTCCGTGTATCTGCAAAGGTAAAAACCTCCATCATTAAGGGCAGCTATTAAAAATTCTGTCATCATATACTCACTGTCATGTTGTTCCAGCCCTTCATGCTTTCGTGGAACACACAAGGAGAATTTTTATGAAAAATTTTCTGGCCATTCTTCCATATAATAAAACTTCAGGAAATATAAAAACACACTGTAAACACTGTGTTTCTCTAAACCTGTGTGTGTATATATATGTATATATATATTTATATATATATATATATATATATATATATATACATACATACATACATAAACATACATGCATACATTATGCTGGTTGTTCTCTTCCAGCAAACCCAGGAGAAGGTGAAGCTGTTGATCCAGCTGGCTGGTAGTCTGGTTGAGAAAGGGCATCTCCATGTGACCGAGCTCAGGAGGTGGGTGTCTACGGTTGACAGGCGGTATCGAGACTTCTCCATGCGGATGGGTCAGTACCGCTGCAGCTTGGACCGAGCTATAGGGGTGTGTTCTGAGGTAAGGGTTCAGGCAAAGCCAGTTTATATCTTTTTAGGATATATATCCTGCATTTATTCTTCATTTCATGCATTATTTTATATATTTATAAATCTTAATTTTCATCAATAGTTTTTAAAATCTTTTTCTACTATTTATACTGTTTTTAGAGGCTCGTATCACGAGGTATCAAAAGTTGACCATAAAAACACACTGTAATTTCCGGTATTTCCTCTGACCTCTCTACAGGACAATAAAGATCTGGAGCTGGATATAATACCAGCCAGCTTGACCCACACTGACCCAGAGGTCAACCTCAATGATCCTGACCATGAAGTTAATGAGGAGAAGAAGAAATCTGCCAGAAAAAAAGAGTGAGTGATGAAATTAACTTCATGACTAAGAGAGATTTTAAATATGACTCAGAATCCTTATGCTGTGTGCCAGCTTCCTGTGTGCAGGTTAAGCCGATAGTCCCAAACTAAATCACGGCATCAATAGCTTCATCTTCACACAAAAACCTTTTTAATCTTAATCATTTACTGAGGAATTGGCTTTGTGTTATGAAGTGCTATCTCAGGCGTTCTTTGAATTGTAATGTCTGTAATTTGCTGGGCTTTCAGTGGGGCATTTTGGTCTATGTGTAGGTATATTATGGCGGAGCTGCTCCAGACAGAAAGAGCTTATGTACGAGACCTACAGGAGTGTTTGGAGGTGAGAGTGTCTGCCAAAGAGAAGCTTCAGAGGTTTACTTACAGATTTCAGACAGTCATGGCTTTTGATTGCAAGAATCATCCAAGGTTGCTTAGTTACATACTGTACTTTGCCTGAAATGCTGTCTGAGTAAAATGAATTGTGAACTTAGGATGAACTAATTTCCCTTGTGCATTTATGCGCAGACTTTTCTCTGGGAAATGACAAGCGGTGCAGAGATCCCATCTGGAATTGCAAACAAAGAACATGTGATCTTTGGGAATATTCAGGAGATTTATGAATTCCACAACAAGTATGTTTCCAAACAGGCTTTATATCCAGGTTTCCATATGCATATAGCTTAGTGGTAAAGCTGTCAGTTTGATGGCTTATAAAGCTGTAATTTTGATGGTCTGTGTAAGTATGTGACTAATTATTGATGCTTGCCAAGGAGATCTATAATACCTGGAGAAACCTAACCGATAACAGTTGCTCCGCTGACGCATTTCTGTCATATTTGCATATAAGAAGTTTTTATCTCATTTATAAAAGTAAAACAATTGAAAATCATTTTTGTTTATTGAAACAAAGCTGAAATAAAATAAAATATAAATATTGAAGATATATTGAAAAATGTCAAACTTAAAAAACAAAAATTTGAAGTGTTACCTTGGCAACTAAAATAATTTGAAGTGCAAAAATTACTAAAACTTTGCTGAAAAACAATAAATGCTAAGTAGAAATATTAAAATGACATAACAACATTACTAAAACTTAACATTTAAATAAAACCTGAAAAATAAAATTAAAAGCTTACTCAAAACATCAATAAGTACTATAATAGTATATATGCTAAATAACACTGATCTCACACGATCAAGGCAGAATGATCATGCTGATATACTCAAAATGGCCAAGTGTCAGTCATTAGCAAAAGAAACAGCCTCATATTTTCTTCAGAAGATAAATCTAGTTATTTTTTCCATTATTTGTTTTTGCAGCGTTTTTCTGAAAGAGCTTGAAAACTATGAGCAGCTTCCAGAAGATGTGGGCCATTGTTTTGTCACATGGGTGAGACACAGATGAATCATTGTCTTTTTTCCTCAGTTTTTCTTTGTTTGGAGAACACATTGTGATTTCAGTATGGACTACTCATCATCACTTTAGTCTGCATGAATATTTAAAAACCAATGTATGCTGAGAGGCTGCAAAAGTTGGAAATTTGCCCACGCTGTAATTTAATCATTATTTAAAGCTGGAAAGGTCCAAAAAGTCAACTCAGCTGTGAAGTATTAATGTTTAAGCAGTAGCTTCTGGTACTTTGGTACTTTCAAACTTTAGTGAGGATGCTTGGAACATAAATAGTAAATGTGTTTATTTTTTCCATGTTCTGAAGCTGATAAATTCCATATGTATGTCACCTACTGCAAAAACAAACCTGACTCCAGTCAGCTCATCCAGGGCCAGGCCGGAAGGTTCTTTGATGTGAGTTGATTTTCTGTTTTCTCTCAGTTGATTTTGGAGGTTGTGGGGCTGAGATGATAGGAATGACTCAAAGAGCAGACAGGGGGCGCCAGAAATCTGCTCTCATCCACCCTTACTGCTCTGTTCCAAATTAATAAATTCTGTTTATATTATTTGTCAGAATTAATCTGTGAATGTTTCATGTTTTTAAAAGCTATGTGAATACAGTGATGAAAAAACTGCTTAAACAGGGTGGTTAGTTGGTTTTCTAGAAGAGTTAAATGTGTCTGTTCTGAGGGTTTTTAATGGATTTTGTGTACTTGTTTTGGGGGGCAAAACACTGGCCAACCAGCTAAACACCAATTTGGCCAGAATGGGAGATCAGTTAGATCAGCTAAATGCCATCTTAGGCCAATAAAATCTGGTTTAAACTGTTTTTTTTAAACTGATTATTTTATGCTGTTTCTCACAGGAGATACAACGGAGACATGGTCTGGCCAATTCAATCTCATCGTACCTGATCAAACCCGTTCAGAGAATCACCAAATACCAGCTCTTGCTGAAGGTGGAGATGAAGTGTTTTTGTTCAGACTTTACCTCTGATGTGAACCAGTTTGCAGCACTAAATGGTGTTGTTTGTGTGTTGGTGTAAATGTGAACAGGAGCTGCTGACGTGTTGTGAGGAAGGGAAAGGAGAAATAAAGGAGGGTTTGGAGGTTATGCTCAGTGTGCCTAAACGTGCTAATGACGCCATGCACGTCAGCATGCTGGAGGGTAAGCGATATTTACAGCAGCTGTACTGGGTGCAGAAGAGTTGCAAGTCCCAAATAGCATTTTCTTAAGACTGATGACTTGAAAAAAGATTATATTTATTTGTTCACAGATGTCTTATTTGTTATTGTTGTTGTTGTTGTTGTTGTTTTAAATGTTCAAATAATCCACAATTATTCAACATAAAATTACAGATTTTTAAAACTCATTGGAAGTTTAATGTTTTTAAGCCTACTGTATATACAAAGAGAATGCATTTTTTCCACCATAAGATTTTAAAATAAAATTTGAAAATGAAATACATTTTTGTTTGCTTTTATTTAGTTTTATTGTTAAATTAAATAATATTAACTGTATAATTATTATAAAAAATATTATGACATTTTATTTGTTATTAAATATTTATTTATTTTGCTTGATGAATCCAGAATCGGAATTTCAGCTCGATGATGCACTGTTGATATTTTTGTATTAATGCATTTGTTTATCTGTGTAATTGTGGTTGTGGTATCAGGTTTTGATGAGAACCTGGCCGTACAGGGGGAGCTGATCCTACAAGACACCTTCCAGGTGTGGGACCCCAAATCTCTGATCCGCAAGGGCCGGGACCGACATCTCTTCCTCTTTGAGATCTCCCTCGTTTTCAGTAAAGAGATGAAAGACTCGTCAGGACGCACCAAATATGTTTACAAGAACAAGCTGCTGGTAAGGAGCTCCAGGATGACACGTTGTCAAGAAGTGTAAACATCATCAGCAAAATGAGGTCTTTAGTGCCTTTTTCCCAATTTATTAGTAAGTCGTTCATGGTAGTGTGAATTCAAATGTGTTTTGACAGACATCAGATTTAGGAGTCACCGAACACATTGAAGGTGATCCGTGTAAGTTTGCTCTGTGGGGCGGCCGGACGCCTACATCTGACAACAAAACGGTGCTCAAGGTAAGATGTGTAGATGTGTATGTCTGTGTGTATCAGTGTCAGATAAACCTACAGATATGGCAGAGCAGAATCATAGTAGCTAGTGCTAGTAAGACATTCATATTTTTACCTTCATGAGGTATAACGGTACATTTTTTAACATACAGTAGGCTGTAACACGGTGTCCTAACCAAATATGACACCTAGAACACAATTGTATTATTATTTTATAGATTTTATCTAAAGGTTCAATATTTACTATTATTTCGTACGTCAGGGTTAAAACAATTATTTTTTTAAAACTGCTACCACATTTCATAAAAAAATAATATAAAAATAACTGATTTATTTTGTTCTTCGGGATTTACACAAAGGCCTATTATTTTGTTTTCAGTTCTGAAATAAAATTCTAATAGTTAAAATTAATGACAATTGCAGCCAATGTTCCCTCTAAGCTGCGCGCGCGCGCGGCCGCGCACTTCTTCCACCGCTGCCGCGCAGAAGAAACAATGTGCCGCGCACACGCATAAATGAGTTGGCAAAGCTATTTGCGAAAGCGAATGAATTGCAATGCTCGGGTAAACCGCTATAGAGTTGATATCACCATAGAGTTAGAACCGGTGAATGCGGTTTACAGTTTCCATAGAAAGGGAATGATGTGCGCCAAATGAGTCGCTGTTGAAACCGAATATTTTAATGGTTGCGTAGCCTACGAAATAGCTCAACTCGAGAGCCGACGCAAACGCAATGACATGTGAAATAAAACGTCATCATGTATTAAAGAAGAGTGGCTTGATTAAGTGCTGGAAACAGCGGATGATGGGCACAGAACGGTAACAAAACTCAGAGACATTTACAGTCACACAGGTGTAGTGTGCAAACTGTACATCATAGGGATGTTTAGATAGCTATAGAAGAACTGACGTTCACGTTTTTTTTTTTTTTTTTTAGATTTAACTTACAGATCTCAGTTTAAATGCTTCAGTTTCTATTCTATTCTATTCTCTTCTATTCTATCAGTTTAAATGCTTCAGTTTGTTTTGATATTATATTATGTTAGGCCTAAATTATTAACCTAATAAATAATTGACCTTGTTTTTTAATGGAGTCTCTGCTCATCAAGGATGTATTTATTTTATCGAAAATACAGAAGAAAAAAACAGTAATATTGTGAAACATTATTGCAATTTCTAATATTGGTTTCCTGTTTTAATATACTTTAAAATATAATTTATTCCCGTGGAGCAAAGCTGAATTTTCAGCATCATTACTCCAGCCTTCAGTGTTATATTATCCTTCAGAAATCATTCTAATATGCTGATTTATTATCAGTGATGAATCTGTTGTGCTGCTTAATATTTTTACTTTTTTTTTTTTTTTATTTTTTTTTTGAACGTTTTACTTTTTTCTTTTTGATTCTTAGATTAATAAAAAAGTTAAAAAGAACAGCATTTATTCAAAATAGAAATATTTTCTAAAAATATGTCTATATTATCACTTTTTATCCATTTAACACATTCTTGCTGAATAAACGTATTAATTTCTTTTAAAAAAGAAAAAAAATATTGACCACAAACATTTTAGTAGTGTATATTGTAACACAAAATTTCTATTTTGAATAAACACTGTCCTTTTTAACTTTTTATTTATCAAAGAATCCCGAAAAAAATATCACAAAGTACCAAAAAAAATATTATGCAGCACAACTGTTTCCAACATTGATTATAAGTCAGCATATTAGAATGATTAGTGAAGGATCATGTGACACCGAAGACTGGAGAAATGATGCTGAAAATTGCTTTGCTTCATAGGAATAAATTGTATTTTAAAGTATATTAAAATAGAAAACTTTTATTTTAAATTGCAATAATATTTCACAATATTATTTTGTGAAAAAATATTCAATATTTTTATCAAATAGATACAGCCTTGATGAGCATAAGAAACTTATTTAATAAACATTATTGATCCCAAACTTTTGAATGGCAGTGTATTATACTGTGTACATATATATATATATATATATAATATAAAGTTTTCTCAGGTAATCTAAAATGTACATCATTTAGTCACGGGTCAAATTAAATACAAATAGCACATTAAAGTTAAAAGTTACACACTTTTTTTTGTGCGCGCTGTACATGTCTGGTATAAAGAATGTTTTTGCACAGGTGGCCGAAATGTCCGCCCAATAGAGAAAAACTATTCCCATCAAAAAAAAAAACTAGAGGGAACACTAATTGCAGCCCTGTATAGAATATATAAAATTTTCTAGAAATTACATATTAAAACTACTGCTGTCAAACGATTAATCGCGATTAATCACATCCAAAATAAAAGTTTTTGTTTATATAATATATGTGTGCATACTGTGTGTATTTATTATGTATATATAAATACAAACACATTCATGTATATATTTAAGAAAAATATGTTATGTATATGTATTATCTTATATAAAATATAAGAATATAAATGTTTAAGCATATAAATATTTTCAAAATGTATACAGTATGTGTGTGTATTTATAAATACATAATAAATATACACAGTACACATACATAGATTTTGTAGACAAAAACTTGTATTTTGGATGCGATTAATCGCAATTAATCGTTTGACAGCACTAATTAAAACTTGAAAGATTCTTTACAAGGGAATTTTTTTTGCCCCCACATTCTAAATATTTGGGGCATGTTTCTCATATGTAGCGCTAATTTTGGCCTTGGTTAATTACTGACCCTGGTGCACATGCTTTGTGCCAGTGTACTCATTTGAGTGATGCAAGTTCAAATCTGTCTTGTGAAATCATGCTTTGTCATCTTTTTTCACTTATACACATCCTCTCATGCACCCAAAGGCCTCCAGTATAGAAGTGAAACAAGAGTGGATCCGGAACATCAGGGAAGTTATTCAAGAGAGAACAGTCCACCTAAAGGGGGCGCTAAAGGAGCCCATACACCCTCCCAAAACCCCAGCCAGACAGCGTAGCATAAGCAAAAGGTATTTCACCTCATCCACCTGCTGTCTTCATCCACCTAAAACATAGATTTTTCTTTTTATTTTCTCTGCTCAGTTTCTTTTCTAATCTGCATTGAGAGAATCAATACATCTGTACTCACAAAGTGCACAGCTCTTATCACAGCATTTGCTGCTAGGGTTTTATTATAGAGTGTGTACGTGTATTGCAGTGGAAATTATGTTTATAATATTTATTTAATGCTTATCTTTCAGGGAAACTACTGAGGACGCGGACAGTCAGGGTGATGCCAGCAGCCAGCCGGACACAATCTCCATCGCTTCCCGCACCTCCCAGAACACTGTAGACAGTGACAAGGTACAACTGCACTACAAAAATCATCCATTATGTAGACCCTGACACTGTATTGTCATTTGGCTTGGCCGGCACCGTGAGGTGACAGTTGTGACATCAGTGGACATGCAGGTTTGACTGTGAGGATTATTCAAAATTTTCCTCAAACATAAAGAAACCCCAGAAGCCTAAGGTTAAGTGCATTGGTATCAAAATTAAGTTCAAGAAGAGAGAGGTTTGTTTTGTGTTGGTTGATTGCTATTTTGTCTGTGTGTAAGCAGGTTTGACTGTGTGAGGATTTTTTTTTTATTTCTCCTCAAACATAGAGAAATATTTTGAAAGCATGTCACCATGTTTGTGTGAGGGTTGGGTTTAAAATGTGTGAGAGTGTGTTTTAAAAATAATTTCTGTCAAATGGGAGATACTCCCCCTATGGAAAATATGATTGTCTCACACACATACATCTGTTTAAACACCACCAGTTCTTCTGTGGTATGTGTGTGTGTGTGTGTGTGTGTGTGTGTGTGTGTGTGTGTGTGTGTGTGTGTGTGTGTGTGTTTGTGTGTGTGTGTGTGTGTGTGTGTGTGTGTGTGTGTGTGTGTGTGTGTTTGAATCTAGAGTTTGTACATGGGTATCATGGTATGTTTTTATATATTTTGGTGTTTTTAAAAGAAAACTTTTATGCTCACCAAGGCTACATTTATCAAAAATATCTCTATTTAAAAAAAAAAATTATAATATGCAATATATTCCTGTGATGACAAAGCTGAATATTTAGGATCATTACTCCAGTCTTCAGTGTCACATGATCCTTCAGAAATCATTCTAATATACTGATTTGGTGAAGAAACATTATCTATTATCAGCATTGATAACAGATGTGCTGTTTAATATTTTTTGGAAACCATGATAAATTTTTTCAGGATTATTTGTTGAATAGAAAATTCAAAAGTACTGCATTTTATATTTGAAATAGAAACAATATACATGTTTTTACTATGACTTTTGATTTATTTAATGCATCCTTGCTGAATCTAAAATAATTTATTTAAGATAAGATAAAGATATTCCCTCATTTGTTGTTTTGATGATGGTCTCCCTGAAGATCCTTTAATTTGTGTGTGTATAAGTTCATACCTGAGAATTAACAGTGTTGACCAAATTTTTTGTGTGTGTCCAGGATGAGTTAATTTGCTTTCTTTCTTTCACTAATTTTGTTGTTGCCCTGTTTTTGCTATATAACTGTCCCACTAACTGATTCACTTTTATTCCCATCCAGTATGTTAGTGCGGCACAAACTGTATCATTGCTCCTGATCTCTCCGTCTGTCATTTCTCTGTAATTTTATGATTAATTGTGCTTGCTCTTAACCTCAGGCCAGTCTCTTTGCTCTTTTTTCATTCAACCATCTAATTACAGACAAAAAAAAAAAAGCTTTCAAGAGTCAAGAGCAGCGCATGTTTCTTAAAAACACATTTTCTAACACACTCTCTTGCAGGATCAGTTGTTTTGCGGTGTTCATGTGGTTTAAGTCAGGACCGTCTCAGATGGCACACCCACTGACCTTTCACTGACTGTCTGACACTGAATGTTACACACAAGATGGCAAGTGTTGGTGGAAACTGCTAGCTCCAGTCTGACTGGCTACTTAGGGATGGGTTTATTTGCAATAGATTTATAGTAACATGAATGGCATCAACCTTTTAAAAGAAAATCAAAAGTTTGTATAAACATGACATTTTTGAGCAGTCCTGCATGTACGCCTTACTTAGACATCAGAAATTATAATAAGAAATGAGAAGTAAGTCTGACAGCTGTGATTGGCCACTTTATATATCAGTCCTCCTGTCTAAGTGAGCCATTTTTAGCCAGAATTAGCTTCATTGTGAACCAGACTTTATGCTAGTCAAAAGAATTTTACATTTACAGTTTATTAAGCCTAAATCACATAACAAAGCAACTAATGCAAATCAAGCCATTAGTCACATAATTACACGCATATAATATTCAAGTCTTTCTCTCTCTCTTTCTCTCTCTTTTCTGTTAGCGGTCTGTCTCTTTGGAGTTATTGTACTGCTTCTTATGTCAAAGTGGTTTGAGGTTTGTGAGTTTGTGTGTATGTATGGCTGTGTCAGTGGGCATTCAAATATAAAACTATATATAGGCTTCTCATATTCCCTATTTTTACAGACTAGACATTTCTTAACTTGTTTGTGTGTCTGGGTAGTGCGGTTTGCTCACTGCTGTCAGCATTTGTGCCAGAAGTTAGCTAAATTTGACAAAACCTCCATTTTCTCTGTCTGTCTGTTTAGATATATTCTGTTTGATTTAGAGTTGACAATTCAGTTATAGTGAGTAATGTTGCTTGTTTTCAAAAATATATGAAATCTATGACCCTTTGACTGTGTGTGTCTTCCATATGCTCTCTGTCTTTATCTTAGAAGCACATGTGCACGCACACACACACACACACACACACACACACACACACACACACACACACACACACACACACACACACACACACACACACACACACACACACACACACACACACACACACACACACACACATCTTTAACCTCACTCTTTCCTTGCCCAGTTTTGGGTGTTGCATTTGTTCATTTCATTTTCCCTCCTCTCTCACTTTTCTTAGTTCTTTGGGAGTCTGTGTTTGTTTCCTCCTCTTTCTCTCAGTCTTTCCCTCTCTCTCACATATGAGCAGAACCCTCTCAATACACCTCAGCTGTGAAGATCTATATAACAGCACAATAATTATTCTCCATACTCTGTAAAGAACATGATGAGCATGAGTTCAGTCACTAGCTCTGTGTGAGACTCTGGGAGTTAGACTGTTTTCTACCTGATTTTCGGCCAATCAGAAGGCGGATCTGGTTGACAGACTGACTTCTGGTTGGTTGGATTGGTGGTACAGATAGAATCATGCCCAGGTGGAGGAGTTTCAGACTGCCCAAGAGAACCAGACCTGTGAGTACAAATACTTCTGATGGAGTTTTGGATATGATTGGATTGGCTTGTACTTTTTTTGTAAATGAGTTATGTATTAGTGGTAGTTTTTAAGGGAGAGTGTGACTGTATTGTCTATTTCGATATTGTTTGGGATAAAGCATAATTGTATGGTTTATTTATGTTTAAGCAATGTGTTTGCCTCTCATATGTGTGTTACCAGTACAGAGTGTTAGTACAACACCTATTTGAATTACCTCTTTTGAAAATGTATATACAAATAGTTCATCAGTTACACTGCTATAATATTAAAAAAGTGTTTTAATAATGCTTTTTAGACAGTAGTGGCTATTTAATCAGCCCAACCAGTACCATCACCCTCTAATTTAACAAGTACTCTGTGATTTCCCCATAGTCATTCTCAAATTATTTCAAGTGTCTTTGCTGACATTTGCACTTTAAATGTAGAAGTGTACTTGTGTGTGTGTGTGTGTGTGTGTGTGTGTGTGTGTGTGTGTGTGTGTGTTTTCTGTCCCCATAAGCATGAGCTAACATTTGGACTGTGTTTTCGGGTTGCTCAGAAGGGAGTGGCTGTTCAAATTGTACTCCATGTGTTTGTTTGTTTGGTTGGTCAGATTTTTAAAGCTGAAACCTTAAATATTGTATATCTTCAATATATATATATGTTATATATATATATGTGTATATGTATGTGTGTGGGCATATGTGTGTGTGTGTGTGTGTGTGTGTGTGTGTGTGTGTGTGTGTGTGTGTGTGTGTGTGTGTGTGTGTGTGTGTGTGTGTGTGTGTGTCATTTTCAAAGCCAGACAATATTAGGAGGAAAATATTTTAATAATCTTTTTCAAATTATTTAAATGTATTAATCATTTTAAATATATTGAACGTATTTTTAAATATATTTAAATATATTATATAAAAATATAATAATAATATAAATAAATATATAAAAAAACATTTCTATATTCTATATTAACTACTGATTTACTAATGATATAATGTATTCGTGATTGTAAATAATTTTATGATAGCCAAAGATATTAAATTGTTACCTTATTAGTATTATTTTTATTATTAGGGACTGGTGCAAAAAACAGAATACATGTATGTCTTCTACTGTATGTTATTAATTTAACTTGAACTGCACATGTATATTTATAAGTTACCAGTACATCCTGACTCCAGTCTGCATGACGTCTGTTGTGAAGAAAGGAAAAGCGTCAGCTAAATGTTCTCATATGGCACATATGTAATCCTGTCTCATTCTCTGTTGGTGATTATGCTTTCCTCATGGCTGGGAGTTCTGTCAGTATGGAATAGTCTGTTCCATATAGCGGGAATTCCTGTCTAGCTGTAAAGAATCAGGGAGTGAAAACACCCCGCGTTCCCTCGAGGAGGGCGTATCACTTTCCTCCACCCAATCACACACTCCTCCTTCTCTGCCTCGCTCTCCAGGGACTCTAGAGTTGTAAACCTAGATTTATAGTCTTTTGTATTTCCATTATAGCTTTGAGAACAGAATTAATGGCACACATAATTACAAACACATACACAAATGCTGCAAAGACAATTAACACAGAAAAGTGAAATCTTCCAAGAAACATTTGCATACATACATAAACATAAACACATTTAGACAGTAGAGGAAGCACACAGACATTTGTTTTGTATCATGACTTTTAAATAGCTTTCATCTCTAGATGATTGTATAATTGTAATTTATTAATTATATTTTTTCTGGGGAGTAGACAATATAGTATTGTGGCAGGCTGCATTATTTGATGAAAAATGCAGGGGGGAAAAGTCATTTTGAAATATAACTACAGTTTACAATTTAATTAATATTTTCATATATTTTGGGGCTGATATTCCACATTACTGAATGATTACAGAACTCTAAGGATGTCTGGAGAGTACTGTGGTGGCACTACCACAGTAAATGTCCAAAAAGCCATTTGCCATGGTGTTGTCATGGCATTATCTCCAAGAATTGTTTTGGTGCTTTTTAAAAGTTGTACTGTGTTTATGAACACAGCTTCAGTGTTTAATACAGGAAGAAGGCAAGTTTTGTTTTATTTTCCAGCTGAATGTGTGTTTTGACCCTCAGAGCATGGGGAGTTCAGACATAACTACATTCAGGGAGCAGCGCTGTCTAGGGTGGATAGATAGAACTGGTGCAGACACTAAACATCAGAGTCTGAAGGTTTGATGTTTTCAGGAAGAAGGTCAGAGATGGAGAGACCTCAACAGGAGAACAGCTGCTCAGACCTGCCTTTTCCTCACTTACTCATCCTGTTTCTCAAAGTCTTTAGCTCAGTTTCTGTTTCAGTGGGTGTGTTTGATGAAGATTAGAACATGTTTGTGTCTTTAAATGTGTGTGTGAGGTGTTGAATTGATTTTCTGTCAGTGTAGGGTGAGTTTGTCTCTGGTGGTGATGTGTGTATTTGTTCAGTGAGCTGGTTTCTCTCTGCAGCCTGGCCATCCTTTATTTCTCTCAGCCTGCCCTGTTTTTCCTTTCATTTGGGACAGTTTTGTACAGTTCTAGAAAGTTTTCTGCATGAAATTGTTAGCACAAAGTGTTCTGATCTTCATCCAAATCATAAAACTTCAATTATGCATTCACATGCATTGTGAGGTATTCCTGGGTTGTACAGAATATTTTGTAGGAAATAATATAGTGTGGTACTTTATATCCAACAGGATTTGAATGTTCAAAATCCTGAAATCCTGAAAATCCTTTTTTGTAGAAATGTTTTTTTTTTTTATCTGTTCTGAAAAACACTATTTTTCTATACTTTCACAAAACTGTTCTTAACAGAGATATAAACACAAATCTAATGCATTCTTTCTTCCCAGATAACAGTAGAGGCTTCATTAGAAATCTTAAAATGAAATCTTAAACCAGTTTCTCTTTCTCTCTGTAGCTGTCTGGTGGCTGTGAGCAGACTGTGGTTCTGCAGGACTTTGTTGCGGGATCAGTGGGTGAGTTGAGCATTCAGTCGGGTCAGACGGTCGAGCTGTTGGAGAGGTCTGGAGAGCGGCCCGGCTGGTGTCTGGTGCGGACCACCGAACACTCGCCCCCTCAGGAGGGTCTGGTTCCCAGCAGTACCCTGTCTGTGTCTCACTCTCGCAGTAGTGTCGACATGGACTGCTTTTTCCCACCCGGGAAAGGTGAGTCACACCCACACAAATGTTCGCTGCCCACAAACACAGATCACGTTTAACTTTTATATTAATATTTTGATACATTCGTTGAGCAAGTCTTTGTCATTTGCATCAAGATATTTTTGATGTATTTGTGCTCATCTCTGTTTTGGCAGATGCATTTATCCAAAGCAACTTGTATTGCATTCAAGGCATACATTTCATCAATTCATGCATTCCCTGGGATTTGAATCCATGACTTTAGTGTTGTTAGCACCATGCTGTGCTGATTGAGCTAATACTTTTATCCTGAGAATTCAGTCAGTTGCAAAACAATTATCATAATATAATGAAATGTTTTCTACTGTATGTTTGTTGCTTGCAAAAATAATGATTTTGTCAGAAATAATAGGTCATCAAAAATAAAAATTATGTCATCTAAATTCTGATAATTGCTATTATTGATAATAAATAATTAGTCATTTATAACTGATAAAGAATTATTTAGTCAAAAAGATTGAGAACCACTGATCTGTAGTATTTTCGACAGCCCCAGTTACTCACTACGTATATTGCATGCTAAAGAGCATCTTTCACATTCTGTTCAATAAGCCATGCAGGTTTCAAATAAAGCATAATTAAGTATATAGAAGAAATAAGAAATTTTCTTTTGAATGATTTATACCTTTAAGCTGTTGTACTGTACACTTATTGATGGCTCTCTGAACAGCATGTGTTCTAGCTTCTTCCAGGGGAGCCAGTTCTGCTCTCGGTGGGTGAGGTACAAATAGGGTTTGATCATTAATTAGCAGGGTGCTAGTGATGCTACGAAAGGCTTGCGTCCTGCTTTGATCCAGCTCGGGGGATTGGTGTATGTGTTTGCTGGGGCTTCAATCCTGGGACTCTCACAGGCTCATTAGATATTTCACACAAAATATCCACACCTAATGCAATCTTTTATTGTGGTAGGAAATTTTAGAGGTCAAAGTGAGGACTATAAGGGTGTAGCTTTGGTTTTTGGGTCAGGGTGGTGTCAATGTGTGCACTGAAGGCCCCATACTGTCTAAAGCGGAACACTCTGCATTGTAGTCCCTTTACTTCCTGTTGTCTCCCTGCACTGCGCTTCCTGTATTTAGAAGAACACATTTCTAAGCATCCCTACCAGAACACCCCAACCACATGACTCCTCAGGCCTGGATCTAAGAATAGACAGAAAAAAGGGGGAGCTGGCCTACCTTTTCCAGGTAGGTTTCAAGAAAAATAAATAAATAGAAGATGACAGGTCAAGATGACTGCTGAACTATGACGAGCTGTACGGTCACATTCATAGAGCTTTATCCTGGAATATTTCTCCAGTGATCTGACTTAAAGAGTCTGCCATCTGTTCCCCCTCTTTTTTTATGCCTGTTCACACATTTGCCTTTATATTTTGAGTAGGTTATAATGGTGTGTGTATGTGTGTGTGCTGCTCTGTATCTGATGCAACAGAGTGATAATAAACAGAAAGTGGTGCATAGTGACATGGAAAATCTTTAGTCAGGAGTGATACTGTTCTCTGCATTATACGCTAAACCTCATTCTGTCAACTGGGCTTTTTTTCAGTACTGTTATTGGATCTTCCGTCCTCCTATTATTGGACAGTCATGTTGATGTTTTTGAATCTTTGATTTCAAAATGTTGCCCTGCTGGTTGTTACATAGTTAACCTGTACATTGTAGAAATAGAATTCCAAGTAGGGCCAGCCCAGAACCTGAAACAAAATGAGATTATATTATATCCAGATATTAAAATCTGTGCAATATGCAACACCTTTTCTCCTCACTTGAGCTGTAACTAAACATTAAAGCTGTGCCACAATTTCTCATTTTCCCACATAGGTGACCCTAGCAAACTTCAAAGCATTAAACAACTAAAAATCAAGATTTTTCTTATTTTAATCTAGGTCCCCATTGTCTTGGAAACCCTAAAATTAGGTAGTCTCATTTTTAAAAGTGTGATTTCTAGGCCCACACTTGATCCAATGTATCAAAATATTTTATCAGATATATTTTTAGAATGCGTGAGGAAAAAAATTCTTAATCTTTATTTGGTAAATCATGAATGAATGAAAAAAGTCATGTAAATTTGTTGGTTAAAGTGTGAGAGCTATGTTAAACATTCAGTTCATAAAACTTCTGGAATCCCTAAAATAGTATCGGAACAATGATAGGCCTTGGAGGCATAAAAAATTGAGAACCAGTATTCTAGAAACATTCATTATGCATATGAATATGGCATGTTGCAACACTGATCTACAACCATAAACAAATAAATAACAAGTTTTTCCAGGGACCTGTTCCGCCCTGTATTCTCAAATTACTTCAGGTGTCATTGTTTCTCTCACATGTGAAAAACCTAAAGCAGTCCTCCCTATTGAATAGAGCCAGAATATATCTATTAAAGTATAAACATTTAACATTACTGTAGGAAATGGCAGGTTGACCCTTGACCATAACCTCAGGTTCTTATCGTGACTGTCTTTACTCACAAGAATGAGCTTTTTAGTGACGTGTGCATATCTTAGATGTGTGTGTGTGTGTGTGTTCTTTAAACGTCTGAAGTGGAGATGAAGATCTTGTGATATAGACACACCCTCTAAAAATGGGCCACTGCAGCATGCAGACGTAGTTGATTTCAGGATTCACACACACACACACACACACACACACACACACACACATATACATGCACACCCACATGAAATACACTCACAATAGTACTTTGTCTTTCCCTGTAACAATTTCAAAGCAGGGACTCCTGTTTCTCCAGTCTTGTGTGAAGAGATATTTTTATTTTTGCATACTGGTTTAACAGATCTCAGTGTGAATCCAGTGGAAGCTTCCTGTATCCCTTTGAGTGTGTGTGTGTGTGTGTGTGTGTGTCTGTGGCCCCTCGCCCCTCCCCTTTATTGTGAGGAGTAGCGCTGAACTTCCAGCTGAGCTTCAGTATTGAAGCAGAGTCCTTCACTTCCCATTCCGTCCTTCTAAGTTTCTCCTCCTCTGTCTGTCACCTGACGCACATATGAGACAGTGAGCGAGCAGCATGCGGAGCGGGAGGTCGTGTTTCTCTTGTGGAGTTTGTCTCAGTTGGATTTTGGGAAAGATTCGCTGTTGTGATGGCGCAGGTGCGTAACTCAACACGCTGGAATGTATGCAGATGCATTCAGCTGAATTTTCTTTTCGCAGTGTGTGGAAGCATGTGGGTCTGTTCGTGTTGCCAACTCCGGCTGATGTGTGTCTGGGTTAATGATTATGATTGAGTTTTGGGTGGTGGTGGAATTTTATGTGCATCTTTTCATCTGAACTCTGGTATTTAACGTAACGGTTCACTGATAATAATCCTGGAGATCTCAAATGAGCTCAAGGGAGTTTTGTGTGACTCAGCTGATGGTTAATTACAGACAATAGGGTTTGGTGTTAAATGCAAGATCACTGATAGTTTAAGAAGTGTTGTCTCTTTAGTTGGAGGATGACAAGCATTTCAATTATAAAAAGTGTAAATGTGCAGTTACATACTTTCATCCAAAGGAAAAACAGTGAATGTAGAGGATATGTTTTATCAGTCCATGTGTTACCTAAGAATTAAACCCATGTCCTTGGTGTTGCTAGCGTCATGTTCCATGAGTCGCACTACAGAAACACCTCAAGGATCATTTTTTTTTTACCCATCTGACCCTTCAAAATGACTTTCTCTGGTTCAACCTCATGCGGTCAGGTTGCAGTTTTATTATTTAAAAAAATAGATATTTTTGACATGAATAAAACTATTAATTTAGCTGTTACCCTTTTTTACTATCTTCCATGTCTACTGTTTTTTTCTTTTGAAAGCATAATTAATGAAAAGTGTTAATGAAAAATATCAAATGTTGTGTCTGTGAGTATGTATTGTGTGTGTGTGTGTTTGTGTGTGTGTGTGTGCGTGTGTGTGTGTGTGTGTGTGTGTGTGTGTGTGTGTGTGTGTGTGTGTGTGTGTGTGTGTGAGCAATATACTGCCCCCTCAAGCTTCTCTGTTTTCCTGTAACCTAATTTCCCTATCAACAAACCAATGTGTCTGCTGTTCCCTCTGCTTTGAAGCTCAAATCAAGTTCCCTGCTCCGTTTGATCATTCCTTACCCTTTTTTTCTTGAAGAAAAGCATGCTTTTTAAAGATTTGGCACATTTTGGTGACTCAGTGTGTGAATTAGTATCAGGGGTCTTCAGTCTTTTTCAGGATAAGGACCTCTTGGTAGACAGATTGATGACTTTAGGGCCTTTCGCAACGTTTTAGTTCCAGAACTAAATGTACAGTACTAAAGTACTGGGATGATTTTGCGCAAACTGTTTCCCAGTACCATTTAAAGAGTTGCATTCGCACCGACAGTGTGTACTAGGAAGTGACGTAAGCCAGTCGACAGCGACGTCATTTGTGCGCGGCTTTAAACAACGAAAACAAAGAAGAACAACATTAACAACAGGAGGATGGATGACGCTGTGATCGGAGCTGTGTTTTTGTTGTGTCTTGCGGGTTTCACAATAATGGACATGGAATCGACGTTTACGTAAAGCGATAGAAAGAACTGAAAGGAGAACTAAGAATCTCCAACGACAGCTGGCAGTGCTACATATGCTACAAGTGCCTGCACTTCAGCATCCGTCCATCTATCACTGTTCATCATACTTGCAAAATAAGTTGACACAATGTTTACAGTATGTTATACGCCATTTTAAATCATGGCGGGTGAGGGCGTTTTCGTATGCGTTTGGCCAATCAATGTCTACTTACGTCACGGGTAGTACCAGTTGTGCTGGTTAGACCCTGCTACAGAGTAGGAGCTAATTTGGTTCTTGAAAAAGGCAGTCCGGTACTAAAATCGCACCCAGTTCCGGCAATGCGAAAACGCCAAAAAGTGGGTAGTTCCACAATTAGTTCTGGTCCTATAAAAAGGTTCTCACAGTTCAAAAAGCCCTATAGGGACCCCCTCTACAGTAAACTTATTGACTGAATTATAAAATGTTATTACTGGGTTATAATGTTAATAGTACCAGTAATTACATATATTGTATAGATATTAAGGTAACACTTTACAATAAGATTCTATTTGCTAAAATTAGTAAACATGAACTGACAATGAAAAACACTTTTAAAGCATTAATCATAGTTTTATTATTTTTTTAATTTTAACATTTACTAATACATTATAAAAAAAAAAAAATCATATTATTTAATAGACCTGAGCTAACATGAACTGGGAATTAGAAATGTCACCTTGGCAACTAGCTGAAATAAACTTAAGGTTTTTAATATTTTATATATGTGTGTGTGTGTGTGTGTGTGTGTGTGTGTGTGTGTGTGTGTGTGTGTGTATTTTAAAGGTTTATTTTATTTAAAGTATTTTTTAATGGTTTTAGTTTTATTTAACTGCAATAACTCTGCAATGGACAAACTGATTACAAAGTTAGCTAATGTATTTAATTGTAAAGTGTGACCGTTAACACTTTACAATAAGGTTCCATTAGTTAATGTTAGTGTATTAACTAATGTGAATGAACAATGAACAGTACATTTATTACAGTATTTATTAATCTTTGTTAATCTTAGTTAATGAAAATGCAGACGTTCATTGTTAGTTCATGTTTATTCACAGCTCATGAACTAATGTTAACAAGCTCAAATTAAGATTTTAATAATTCATTAGTAAATGTTGAAATCAGCATTAACTAAGATTAATAAATGCTGTAGAAGTATTGTTCATTCTTAGTTCATATGGTCAAAGTTAATATTTTAATATCTTAATGCTGTTAATTTAATGTATATTGTCATGCTTTTGACTGAAAAAATAGTTTGAGATCAATAGCAATTATTGACAGACCCCCTGTTGCTGCTGACCCTAAAGAGCATAAACACAATACATTTGTTCCTGCATTTTCTACAGGACTTCTAGTCCTGTCTTGTTTTTGTTCTGGATAGAATGTTACTTCAGTAAATTGTGTATATGAGAATGGCTGACTGTTTATTTCAGGTGGGTGTCTCCTCCGATATTGAGAGAGAAATGTAAATAAAGTAGCAGTATGAAGATGTCTGGAATGCTTGACAATGAGGCGCCTGTTTTAATGACAGCAGTGGAACTTGAGGAAATAAAGCATAACTCTAACAAAGGCGCTTTATCTCGGCACGTGGTCAGTGAGAATCCTCCCTGAGGCTGTCAGGACAAGCAGAGCGAGATCCAATTGGTGAATACCTGAGAGGGGGTGTCGGCAGGGCAGTTTCAGGGGTGCATGGGAGTAAATGGCTCTTTCAAGAAACGCATAACAAGGAAGTGACCTTTGTCCCATACTCACCCCATGGGAAGTTACTTACGCAATGTCTGCGGTAACTCAGTATTGCAGTGTCTGAACCAGCATTGAGTTAATGATCTGCACTGAAGCCGACAGCAGTGAGCATGATTACACTTCAGCGTGTTTATCTGGGCTCATCCTCTAAGGATTAACCATATTCTTGGTTATTTGTTACTTGCAGCAATGTCTATAGACAATGTTAATTAGTGCACATTTTGACTCATCCCTTTGCTCTTAACAAATATAAGACACAGTTACAGTGTACAGTAGCAGCTGTTGGTACTGGGGGGTTTAAAAGCAGAAACATAACGCTCATAATTTAGTAACTTTTTGGAACTTACACAATTTCCTTCCAGAGAATTTGTGTCCTGCTTTGTAAAGTTGTCTCAGTTGTCTGTTTGAGGAGGGAATAGATTTTTTTAAATGATTTTTAAAAGTCTCTTACACTTACCAAACCTGCATTTATTTGATTAAAATATGTTTTAAAATGTATTACTATGATGGCACAGCTGAATTTTCAGGCATTACTCTAGTCTTCAGTGTCCTTCAGAAATGTTTCCATTTTTTTTTTTTTTTTTAATGAATGAATTGATAAAAAAGATGGATAAAAGTTTTAAAAGAACAACATTTACTTGAAATAGAAATACTTTGTAACCTTTAGTATTAGAAATCTTTTCTGTCAATGTTTATCAATTTAATGCATCATTGCTGAATCAGAAGTATTCATTTCTAATATAATTTTTTTTTTACTGACACCAAAATTTAGTTTATTCCCTTTTTTACAGGCAACATATAGCCTATTCATTGGGTTTTTAAAATTTTAAGTTTGTCAAAATCACAGTTAAATATGCATGATTTTTGTTGTTTAATTACCATGATTACTCTAGAAAAGGGATACCATACTATTAATTTACACATTTGATATTTATATTTACAGATCGTTAAATGAGATCCACATTACAAAATGCAGAACTTTACGTGAACTAACTTTTTTTTTTTTTTTTATTCAAGAGCCATAGCTCACCTATAGTTTGTTATGTAACAGCCCTTCCACGTGCATTTGTGATATCTTGGATACCAGGTGAAAATATCTGAGTTTGCTTTTTTAGCTAGTCGTAAGTTGAAAGATTGGAGAAATCAGTACACAGACAAGTCTGATAAGCAACTCTATCACACCGGTCTCATGCTAACACACGTTATCTTGAAGTGTTATGTACTTCAGTATGATTACTTCAGTTAAATAGTTAAATAACTAGATATTTGATTTTACAATCTGAGGGACAATTAAAATGATTTTCTGTGGTAAATTCCACATGCTGTGAACTCCACAGTACCTTGTTTGTGTGCTTTCCCTTTGTTGTGATGTCCTGCTATGTGGAGTTTCAGAATGCCTTTATGTCGAGATCAGGTCAAGCTGGTTTTTTCACTCTACAATTGCGTATAACCTATAGTCCAGACAACTGCTTTTTCTTTCACCTCACCAGAGAGGTTGATTTCCAACATAGTGTGCTCGGGTTTCTTGGCTTTTTGCTGTTGGATTTGGTTCTGTGGGTTTTGGTGTTTCAGCTGGAGTGATTTTTTTCTTCAGTGGTCTGAGCTGGTAAAAGGACAATTTAAAGTTATATGGACATTTTCTGAGGTTATGTTATATTGTGTATTACATACCAGTTTCTAAATTCTATGTTATGTTGGAATTGAATTGTTTGCTTTAATTGGTTGTCTGTTTCTTCCAGTGTAGGATTTCTTTATAATGAATTATTTTTTTTATTTTTTTTTTCATATTACATTTTTCAAGGTTCTTTGCTTATTAGAAAGTTTAAAAGAACCTGAAATAGAATTAAAGAGAAAAATAATCATTTATAAAAATGTCATAAAATGAACTAAAAATACATTGTTACTTGAAAATAAAATATTATTGTATTTCAGCTAGTTCCCAACATTCCAATTTTTTTAGTTAATCTTAACTAAAATGAAAATAACAGACTAAATAAATACAAATGAATGGCTGTTACAACCATTGTAATTTCTAGTAATTTCAAGTAATTTCTCTGTCATTTTTGTTCAACAGAAAACTATCCTGTGGGAAGTTCAGAGGTCAAATCTGAGTCCGCTGCATCGCTGCAGCCGCAGACATCTGTGACTTCATTGCCAACCAGTTCTCCGGGACCTAAACGCTCTGGAACTACAGGAAACACATTAAAAAAATGGCTCACCAGCCCCGTACGACGTCTCAGCCATGGCAAGGGTGACAACACTAATGCCAAAAAACCCAACAACAAACAACGTAAACGAGACGGCCGGAAGAGTGTCGAATTGGGACCGCCGCACCAAGACAGCATCGACGAGGTACAACAATTAACCATTAAATACTTAGAAAACATGTTTGCATAAGTTGGCAACATTTCAACATTCCAGCATTGTGATAGTTCATACCAAACAACGTGTAGAAATGCACTCTCCTTTTAATCTGGGTTTTAATCTGGGACCACACCTAACATCACATATTTTAGTCTGCTCAAGCATTTGTATGTAAAAGAGCTTCCTGTACAGATGCATGTTTGATGAGAAGTGTGCTTACTGTTGGAGGTTATGAATGATAGATTCCTTCCGGCACTTCAGTGGTGGTTTTAATGAATCCATTGAAATGTGTGTGACGTTTTCTCTGTTTCTCCAAAGAGAGGAAGACGAGGAGTGAACAGCGGAGGAGAGGAGGAGGCTGAAGACGAACCCCACACACCCCTCCCTCCCCCCATGGAGATCATCAAGGACCCCTCCAATCAGGAGGAGAAGGTTAAACACAGATTTTCTTTCATTTTTATTGTTGTTTTGCCCTTTTCCTTTCCTTTTCCTTTTTTGACTCTGCATCCCTCATCCTGTTTGTTAAAGGGGTCATATGATGCTACATGCACTTTTACAAGTTGTTTGAACTGAAATGTGTTTTGGCAGTGTGTGTACACAACCACTCTATAATTATAAAAATCCACCCAGTTTTTTTTTTTTTTTTTAATCTACTATAATATTTACCCCTATCTCAAATTGCGATGATCTGAGATGCCTGTCTTTGTGATATCACACTGACAGGCCCCTCCCACGATAGTTTGATTGACAGTAGGGTTTCAGCACAGACTGGACTGGTGTCTTACCTTAGACCCGCCCTGAGTGACTGTCATCAGTCCGCCATTGTTTCACCGCCGGAGCAGATGTAGACAAGAATGACTCTTAAGCGATTGAGGTGTTCTGTTGTTGGATGTAATAATGAACATAGCAGTCATCATTTACTCCTGACATCTGAGCCACTGAAGACGCAGTGGATTACGTTTGTTTTTGAAGGGAATGCGCCCTCGATCAACCTAAATGCGTCTGTCTTCGTGCGAATCATTCGTGATCAAGCTTCACCCACAGAAGAAGTGAGTGTAAGGTTTTTTAATGAATCTTTGCAAATCGCCTTTCCTAATAATGTGCTACAGTCCCTCAGTGAGCAGCTTGGAAGAGAGGGGCGGGGTCAGCAGAGCTCATTAACATTTAAAGGAAAATGCTACAAAACGGCTTGCTCTGAAAAGAGCTGTTTTTGACAGGGTAAAAAAGGCATTTTTTACACTACCACTGAGAAATTTGAACCAAACCATATTACAGGCTTTTCATTAAGACCCTAAAGAATCATACCAAAATGCATCTGATGACCCCTTTAAAGGAACAGTTCACGAAAAAAAGATTTGTCATCATTTACTCACCTTCATATTGTTCTAAACCAAGCATTATCTGACAGTTGAACCTGTTTGAGCAAATTATTTAGTACCGCCTGAAATTTTACATTAATATTTCAATAATTCAAAAGTAAATTTGCATGTTCACAGTTCTCTGATATTTGTTACAGCCACATGAGATGAAGGTAAACAAATAAAATATGTCATCTTGTTAGTAAGCGTTTTATTTTGATTGTGTTTCATTTTAAAAAGTATTTACTTTAATGTTACACCTTTATTATTTTATTAATTATTAGCTTTTCATCAATTCACACTTCCTTCACTTTCTTTCTTCAGTCAACCAATGACTTTTTTTCAGATCTTTTAAATGAATCATTTGATTCAGTTCACCAAACCGGTTAGAACGTTTTGTTCAGTAAGTCGGCTTTGAAATGACATGAAGATGAGTAAATGATGACAACATTTTAAGCTATTGCTTAAACACCTTTTACCTATTATTTGTTTTCCCCTTCAGTTTTGAATCTTGCTTTCTTTTCACTTTCTCTTTCAGACTCCAGAGCCTGGCTCTTTCCCAGTGTTGGGTAGCGTCACGCCGACTGATCAGATGCCCAGAGACCCAGAAACAGAGCAGAAGAACAAGGCCATGAGAGGGCGAATGTAAGCACCCGTCTGAGTGTATGACGAGAAGAGGAACTGCTAAATGAATTCAACAAAAAATAAAGATTCAAATCTTAGTGTGCTAGTTGGAATATGTGGATGTTCTAGTGTATTCTGATATCTCTCGTATCTCCCCTGTCCACAGGTTTGTATTAAATGAAATGGTTCAGACAGAAAGGGACTATGTGAAGGATCTGGGTGTCATAGTGGAGGTATGTCATAGGTATATGTTTTCTGTAGCACATTACAGATTTATAAAAATTACTGGACAGAAATTAAACAGTGATCTAAAGAACATAGAGTATAATGTGATATCAAGAAACTTTTTTTCTAAACTCCAGAGAATCAAATACAGTGCAAAATGGTTAATGATAAGATTTTCCTGACCTCAAGTGCCACAAAGAACCATTAAGCAACGTTTATTATGAAGTAGAGTTTCCAAATGTCTCTTTTCCTCTTTTTTCTTAGGGCTTTATGAGAAGGATTGGGGAAAAAGGTGTTCCAGAGGAAATGACTGGGAAGGATAAGATCGTATTCGGGAACATTCATCAAATCTATGACTGGCATAAAGAGTAAACCACATTTCTTTTTCATGTTGTCAGAAAGAGCTGTTGGAATTTTAAATATTTTCTTGAAGTAGACCTAATGCTAGACTAGAAATTATTTTCACAGCTGGTCAAACACTAAGAACTTCATCAGTAAAGTTTTGTTGCTTAATTTATAGGAACTAACAGAAAAAAAATTAACATCCTCAAAAAAAGTCCAAAAGATCCTTTCCTTGTTGATTCCGTGTATACACACTCACACAAAAAAAAATATAGATTTACAACACCTAAAAAAATTTTAGGACAAAAAAAGATGAACGCTCTATAATTTTTTTTTTAGCATTAAACCAATATATTAGAATGATTTCTGTAGGATCATGTGACACTGAAGACTGGAGTAATGATGCTGAAAATTCAGCTTTGCCATCACCCAAAGAAATTACATTTTAAAATATATTAAAATAGAACACAGTTATTTGTATTAAATTGTTTTCACAATTATTTCACAATATTACTGTTTTTTCCTCATTAACATTAAAAAATCTTAGAGATGCCAGACTTTGGAATGGTTGTTAGTGTATATTGACTCCACATGCCATTGCAGTCTTTCACACACTTTTTCATGCAACAGTTTGTCATTTTTGATACCATCAAAATAATCAGCATGCAAAACATGTTCATAAAATTTCCTGGTTGACATAAGCAATAATACACTAAAGAAGGAAACAGACTGAATTTCAGATTGGAATCTTATTTGGTTTGAATGAGGGGAGTTTATACACTTGACTTTTCTGTTCTTATTTTTAAAGGTTCTTCCTCTGTGAAATAGAGAAATGTCTGCAGGACCAAGACAGACTGGCTGAGCTGTTTATCAAGCATGTGAGTTCAACAAAATGAACTCTGTGTGTGTGTGTGTGTGTGTGTGTGTGTGTGTGTGCGTGCGTGCGTGCGTGCATGCGTGCATGTGTGTGTGTGTGTGTTGTAGTAAACTTAATTCTGTTGTATTTCTCTGTTATCCAGGAGAGAAGGTTACACATGTATGTCATCTACTGTCAGAACAAGCCCCGCTCAGAGTTTGTTGTGGCTGAATATGATGCATTCTTCGAGGTGAGTGTTATTTGAGCAGCTCAGTTACATCTTCTCTGAATAAAGTGCACTGTCTGATGATGATGTTGTTGGTGTTTCTGTCAGGAGGTGCAGCAGGAGGTAAACTCCAGGCTGTCTATCAGTGATTACCTGATTAAACCCATCCAGAGGATCACCAAATACCAGCTCCTGCTCAAGGTATTAGCTACTGAATTACACAATGATTATACCCTTACAATCCTTAGCATGGTAAACATAGTTGTCACCAAAATATCATAGACTTGCATGGAAAATGAGCCAATGCAACACTGTTCAAAAGTTTGGGGTCAATGTGTTTTTTTTTTTTTTTTAAAGGAGTCTATTATGCTTGTCAAGGCTGCATTTATTTGATACAAATAAAATGAAACTCTAATATTGTGAAATATTAGAACAATTTAAACTAATTTCTATTTATATTATATATATTTTATATATTTAATATATTTTAAAATTGTAATTTATTCCTGTGATGGCAAAGCTGTATTTTTAGCATCATTACTCCAGTCTTCACTGTCAAAAGATCCTTAAGAAATCATTCTAGTATGCTGATTTGTTCAAGAAACATTTCTCATTATTATCAATGTCAAAAACAGTTGTGCCGCTTAATAGTTTTGTGGAGACTCTGATGCATTTTTTTTCTTTTGATGCATAGAAAGACAGTGTTTATTTTAAAAATACATTTTTGTAACAATATTAATGTCTTTACTCAGTCCTTGCTGAATAAAAGCATTAAAGGGATAGCTCAACCAAAAATGAAAATTATCCCATGATTTACTAGGTGTATATGACTTTCTTCTTTCAGATGACTCCTAGCTGAGTTATATTAAAAAGAAACATTTCCTGGCTCTTCCAAGCTTTACAATGGCAGCGAGTGTTTTATAATGGCAGCGAGACTTCTTTTGGACTATTGAGAAAAAAAAAAAAAAACACCCATTCACTGCCATTGTATAGCTTGGAAGAGCCAGGAAATTTTTTAATAACTGAAAGCCGAATCTTAACGTGAGAGAGAGAGAGAGAGAGAGAGAGAGAGAGAGAGAGAGAGAGAGAGAGAGAGAGAGAGAGAGAAATTTGGTTAACAATAACAATACTTTATGGTCAGATTATTATCCTATTTTAAGTTTCTTTGTTTTATTTGTTATTTGAGACTTTTTGAAGTACAGCACTAAAGCAGGTCTGGACTGTAAAGAGATAGAGGTAGGTCACTAAAGCAATTCTGTATTAATATATATAAATTCTATACGCCACATACACTTCTATATTTAGTGTACTGTCACATTTTGACATTGCTGGTCTTTAATTTCTGTCCTGCAGAAAGCAGTTGATCTGATGTCCCTGGTGCCCAAACAATGTAACGACATGATGAATCTTGGACGATTGCAGGGCTACGAGGTAAACTCACCTCTTTTGAGGTACATACATTAAATTGTTATTATATGTAACTGTAATATGTAACTATAACTATTACAATTACAAATGTAGTCACAAAAGTGAGTTACATTTGGTTGACTGCCAGACACAGTAAGTGCCAATGTAAGATTACACTATCAGATAATTTCTCAAAGCAACATGCAAACATCTATTAGTGTAATAATAGAGTTCTATCATTATGCTAACACATTAGGTTTATACTGAAAGTGTAGCGACAGCTTAAAATTGTCTTAACTCGAATGTTCTCAAACAACGGACCAATCATCTGTAAGTTTGACGTAATGGACTAACAAACGAATAAAGTTTCCAAATAGTTGACACAGAAAAATGCAGTTATTTTATGTGTCAAGAGGGAAAGTCCTGAAAAATACACACCTACACATACCATTCTACAACCAAATCTGCTTTCAAACATTCAGGCAGTTTGTCTGACGTGCAGTGCTGGAAAATCACATTTACAGAAGTACATAACCTTGACTTTCTTGAAATATCAGTTGATGAAAAGGTGCAGATATACTGTATGCATCAGTGCTTTGATGATTGCTTAGGATTGCTTATGTTTGTTTGCACAGGGGAAGTTGACAGCGCAGGGAAAGTTATTGCAGCAGGACACGTTCTTTGTGACAGAGCAGGACTCTGGCGTTCTGTCCCGCAGTAAAGAGCGCAGAGTGTTCCTCTTCGAACAGATCGTCATCTTCAGTGAGCTGCTTCGGAAGGGCTCGTCAACACCAGGGTACCAGTTTAAAAAGAGCATCAAGGTACATTCAGCACAAGCTGATTCAAGTTTGTTAAAAAACAAAACACCCAACTTGAAATAAAGTCTTATTTGTGTGTTGACCTGTGCAGGTGAGCTACCTGAGCATGGAGGAACATGTGGACAGCGACCCCTGTAAGTTTGTGCTGTCATGTCGTGGCTCATCTGAACGGCTGATGCTACAGGCCGCTAACATCGACATCAAGAAAGAGTGGGTTCAAAGCATCCGAGAACTGCTGGACATGCAAATCAACTTCCTCACGGGTGAGCGCATTATGAAAGGGTTGAGAAAGGTGGCAGATGGTATCTTCAGTTGCTGGTTCATTCATAACCTGCCCCTCATCTGTTTTTCATCAGCTCTCCAGAACCCTCAGGAGTACCAGAAAAAAGAGAGTGGAGGTACTTTGAGCAGGCAGCTGTCCAATAGCAGCCGTTCCTCATCCTCTCACCCCTCCACCCCCCTCAAACCCAACACCGCCCCCAATGGAAGCCCCACCCACAAGCCCAATAAGCATGTAGAGGAGGTGAGCATGATCCAAATGTTACATAAATGTCACAACAATTAATAACTATGACTGTCAATCAGTTCTAGAAGAAAAAAAAACTTCATATAGGCTATAATAATTAATGAATCAAATTGCTCACATGTCAATAATTGCTGAAGTAAAGGCTGCAAGTGAAGATAAGACATTGACAAAAACATTGAATAGACAGATGTGGCTTTAGATGTTATGATTTATGGTTGTTATGATTATGATTGTTTTATGTACATATCATAGAACTTAAAAAAGTACTTCTAGCTTGGATTGCTCTGATTGTAGCTAAATTCCATCATGATGGTAGGAATCAATGAAAAAAACGTATGCTCACTAGGACAACATTGATTTGATCAACAGTAAAAACAGTAATGTTGTGAAATGTTATTACAATTTAAAATAACTGTTTTGCATTTGAATACATTTTAAAATGTAATTTATTCCTGTGATGCAAAGCTAAATTTTCAGCAGCCCTTGCTCTAGTCTTCAGTGTCGAAAACAGTTGTGCTGCTTAATATTTTTGTGGAAAATATACTTATTTGATGAATAGAAAGTTCAAAAGAACAGCATTCTTTTAAAATATAAATTGTTTACTGTCACTTTTGATGAATTTAATGTGTCCTTGCTGAATAAAGGTATTAATATATGTTCTTTTTATTTATTTTTTTATGGATCTCAAACTTTTGAATGCTAGTGTAGCTGCCTTCATATATTTTAGGGGGGCTCATCATAGTTTGGCGTCTTTAGCATCAAAAAGTTCAAAAGCCCTGCACCATACCATCTTTCTCACCACTTTCACAACTACTGAATGATCCGAACTCTGACGACTAACTGATGTCCACAGCAAATGCTCTAGAGTGAAAGCCTGTGTGACAGGAGACCAATTACCTCAATAGCATTCTGTGCTTAAACAGCATTGTGTAATCTAACTAAATCAATTGGTTACCCAGACCATTTTAATTAGCGTCTCATCCAGGCCAGATAGATGTAATTAAACATAATTGGTTCACACTACACTAGTCGCTGCAGTCTGTGCATGCGTCTCCATGCTGAACTGGATGTGTCTGTGCTGCAGTGCTGTGAAGTTCCACTCTAATTGTCTTTGAGGGGAGGAGAGGTGCCTGCTAGTTATTCTTAGTGGGGGGAATGGCCTAGTTTTCCAGCTCTGCCCGTGTTCCGTACCTGTTTCTCCTCTCTTCAGGGTCTCTTTCTTCTGTTCTGGCTTTCAGTCTTTCTTGTTCTCTTTCTTCTCGGTGCAGTCTCTCTCTCTTGTATCTTAGCCTTGGCACACCCTGCTTTTTTCTGTGTCCCTAATCTCACTGTCACCAAATATCAGACTGAGGGAGCTGCTTGCTACTTTTTATTTTTAAATGTCTAAGCTTTTCACCCAGCTATTTATTTCTCATGCCAGGTCAAGGTTGACAGTGAGGAACAGCCTTTCGTCTGTGTTAAAAGCTTTGTCCTGATTTGTCAGAAGTGTTCGACTGTATGATTGAAGTCAATGTATTTAATTTTTTAATTTTTTTTAAATTTGATTTCAATTCACAAGCTTGCAATTCAATTCTACTCTGATCTTTGATTCATTTGGAGATAATTCTAGCCAAAAAAAAAATCAAACTGAATATAAGGCAACATTCTCAAGGGAAAAAATTATCTCTAAACTGTAATGCAGTAAGGTGGTAAATAACTGTAATCTGTAATAATAACAATTAAAATTAACAACTGATTTGAATACAACATTTAAATTGCAAATAAGGCATTTTTTATAACATCAATAAAAACGTTTTAATTAGATGTCTCTACTCCAATTCATTTTTTGTAATATAAACATTTAAGTTTTTTTTAAATATAAACAGGTTGGCTATCATAAAAACTTGTTTTTATTATGGAATTATTTAAACATACGTTAAATATTGAAGAACAGGTTAAGTAGAACTAAAATGAATATGTAATATGCATATTTAGCAAAATTCTCTTTCTAGAGCTAGATATGGACACTGGCATTTCTGAGGTAAATGTAAAGTACGTGACATTGTTTACAAACTGTTTAAATGACATCTATTTCAGTTAAAACTGATTAAGAGATTACATTTCTGTAAGTTGTACTGTATCTTTCATAATACCTTCTGGTGTTCATTCATGTTTATTTTGTGCTGCAGCTACTAGTAAAAAGGAAGAGATGATCAGTTCACGTGCATTTATGGACCACCGCCTGATTTGAGGGGATTGTTTGAATTTCATAATAAAATTTACAGAATTTCAAAGCTGAGACTTTGTTTCATATCAAAAGTAACAAAGTACAAAGCCTATTGTGAGTAACTGGATGGGAGGTGGGCTACAAATAATCTTTAGTTAAGTTTTATTCATGCATCAGCTGAAAACAGCATAGATAAAAGATTGATTTTGGAGATTTAAGAACCAGTATCGGTTCATCCAAAAGAAAATGGATTAAAAGGGATATTTTCAACCCATGTATATTCTTGATCAGAATGTTTAGTCTCATGTTTTGTGATCTTCAGATGTATCGTTTTTGTGTTTCCAGGAGTTGGATGAGGAGGAGTGTAATGGCCTGTCATTAGTGCTAGTGATGCAGGATTACAATGCTGTGAAGGAGGACGAGATCTGTGTGGTGGTTGGTGAGAAGGTACAGATCCTGGCGTCCAATCAGCAGAACATGTGCCTGGTTTACCGACCTGCAAACAGCCAATCACCTGCTGCAGAGGGCTGGGTACCGGGTCATGTGCTTTCTTCGACTCGGTAAAGCCACGCCCCCTCAACACCTCGGAAAAAAACACTACTCAGATTTACCAACCTACTCTGGGAAAGCATGCCAAGACATGCCACTTAACCTCCTGCTAAGCTACTGTTGGTCAGTCAGAACAGGAAGTAACACCCATTTCCCCTGCCACCATACAGTTGAGGTCTAAAGATGCACGCTGCAAAAAATGGTGCGATATCACCTCCCATAGTCAATATGGGCAAAAAATAAATGTAATAAAAGGAAGTTTAAGAAAATATATTATATTGCTAATAATGAAAAAAAAGATTGTGTTGTATAGAGAGGAAACTAAGGTGAATTAGTCAGTGAATTACGTGTGGATGTGTATGGATGTTAACGTCGTCCTTTCTCATCAACATGCTCCATTACGCGCAACAGACTGTTTTTAAATGGGGCTCTCCCTTTTTCCCTGTCTGTCTATGCCAATACATTTGCACACTGTGTATATTTTCTTTTACTGAGATTTTATTTTTGGAAAGTTTTTTTTTCCGTGTCTTATTTTTACAGCTATTAGGCGTGGCACATTTATTATTTTCTTTCAGTTCTGTCAACCAGTTCAGTGTTCTGTACAAAGTATTCTGCACTTTTCCAACAAATAGTTGTGCAATATCACAATCGTCACAATGCTCATAACTGTACTTGTAACTAAAGATTTAAATGTATTATTCTGTATCATTTTAAATATGTACATAATATTTTTGACATTGCCATAATAGATACACAGCAGAGGAAAATGTTCCCTCTATTCCTGTCAGGCTCAAGAAAAAAAAAAACTCAACTAAACCCTGGTAGTCCACACTGCCTCCAAAACCCAACCCTCTGTTTTTTTTTGCATTCGACATCAGATTTAGTATGTAATAAGTTATCATCTCAATCATATCAGAACAGATGTTTACTCAAATCAGTCGATTAAAAATGGATGTTGTTGATTTCTGAAGAGTAGTCTCTGCTGTCAGCGTTCAGATCTCAGATATACGTGTAAATAAGCGTACAAAAATAATAAAATAAAATAATTCTAGCAGGTATTTCACTTGTTAAACTCTGGAATGTTGTTCATAATAAAGCTGACAATTTTTCATCTTGGAAATTATGCGTTCTGTATCATTTGAACATCTGTGCATTTATCATTAACTACGACAGAGCTATTGTGCTTAAAATGTAAATATAAAATTTCAGTCTATATATTAATAAGAGTGCTTTAAATGCAGTCAACTTTAAGAATATACAAATTGTCTCAATATTACAGTAGTTACTGTATTTTCACTGTAACATGCCCATGCAATAAGTACTCCTAAAGAAACAAGAAATAAATTGTTAATGCAGTATATTTACATGCAATACGATTACACATGAAAAGCGCACAAACATTGCTGTCATCTACATCCTGCTCTATGTCCCAGTGATTACCATGGTAACAACCATGGTCAGGCAAAGGGTAGCACTTTCCCCTTATTAAAAAATTAAGGAGGAAAATGGATTAAAGTTTAGGATTTAGGATTCATGTATTTAGTTGTTTAAAATAATGTACTATAACATGATATGAAGATTGACAAGTTAACGCAATAAAAGCTATTTTTTTCATCATACTACTCTCATTATCTCACTAACCCTGCTGTTATTGGACACTTTCGCTGAGGTATAAAGTTACTGGGTAAGAACGAAGGAAGCATTGTCTGCTATGGTATTAGTAACTGAAAACCTTTGCTTTAGTGTAATGCTGCATCCAACAACTAGGTGTCAGTTTGAGTCCGAGATGACTTCTATGGGATTATTATCCTGCCATGATTCAAAACTGAAAATAAAGTTCTGAAAGGTTGAAACTAAGTGTTCGAAAATTAAAAATCTTACAAAAAAAAGTTTTGCAAGATCGAAAAATAAGATTTGCAAGCTTGCAAAATGTTAAAAAAATAAAAATATATCTCTGCAAACATTATGTTGTTTTTTGAGATTTGTTTCAAATTTGTCAGTGTATTATTTTTACGATGTTGCGCAAAGAATTTTTCAGAGTTTCAAATTTGTCAGTGTTCTCCCACTGTATTAGTTTGTTTTCCAGGTTTGAAACCTTGTAAATGGTGATCCGAAAACTGGTGTGCGAATGTGTGAAAAAAAGTTTTGAAACTCTGAAAACAGAGTTTTGCAGGCTTGCAAAGTGGTAAAAAAAAAAAAAATCTCTGCAAACATAATTTAGTTTTTGAGTTTTCCTTCTTCAGAAGTGCAACACTTTTTTACGGTGTTGTGCAATCATTTTTTCAGAGTTTCGAATTTGTCACTGTTCTCCCAGTGTACAGTTTGTTTTCCAGATTTGAAACCTTGTAAATAGTGATCTGAAACACTGGTGTGCGAACAGGTGAAAAAAAGTTTTTGAAACTCTGAAAACTGAGGTTCGAAAGGGCGAAACTTATTACATTACATTACATTTGCACTCCTATTGCAGACAATTTTTTCAGAGCCGAGTTTACAACACCCACTTTGCGGAGATACGCCCATACAGTTGCGAGCTTGCGACTCACGTGATTAGTGGCAGCGTTGTCACGCAGCTCTGTTCTGAAACTCTGAAACTCAGACTGAGCGAAAACGAAGCTTCGCAACCTCGCAACTAAAAAAAAGCCTGGTGGGAGGGCCTTCTGCTCTTGGCCAATGCTTTGCTGTCTGCTGACGTAAAAAGTCCAATCACAAGTCGTATTTACTGGAAAGGTGGGATTGACCGACTGCTCCGCCAATGACGAAAGCGCACAGGATGCGCAAACAGAGGATGCACGGATCTCTGGCCACAAGGCCCGTCTACAGCTGCAAGAACCGCGTCCATGGCTGGTATAGCATGCGGTCCGGTCCAAAAATACCAACTTGTCGCGGGAATTCACTATACAATTGCCAGTAGCCACTGAGTTTACCACTGATATGCCGGCGGTGCATCAATATACACACTCACCTCAGGCAGCGAACGACTCACTTTTCGCAGCCGGAGACTCACTTTCAGCTCACTTCTTCTGAAAATGCACATTTATTATTACATTTTTTTGCCTCTCTCTGCCCACATACTGTATTTGGATGCAGCTAAATTCTATAAAAAAATAAAAAAACTGTTTTCATTTATATATTTTACTGTTTCTGTTGTCAGACAACAGAATGAATATGAAATAGTGACCAGCTCTCCCTTCCAAAACATTAATCTGCACAAAAATCCAGATAATCGAGCCGTCGTCTGATGAAATCAAATACACATACAGTAAGATAAAAACAACAACTGTGCTGTGATTTCGGCTACACTTGCATGTAAAATTAGAGAAGCAACATCATATGCGTCTCTGTGCGTCTGAACACAGCAGACGCACAGAGAGAGAAAGCAAAGACTTCGCGCAGCAATAACGGCAAGTCTCAGATAGACCTAAGGTTTGGGCAAACCCCAAACACTAAATACTTGTCGCTAGGTGCTTTTTTGAAGAAGAAAAAACTTGCTAAAGGGGTCTGCAAAGGTGCTAAGTTGGCAACACTGTACATCTCCAGGCCATGGGTCAAACAGAAAGTGAGTCGTGAGGTGAGTGTGTATATTGATGCACCGCCGGCATATCAGTGGTAAACTCAGTGGCTACTGGCAATTGTATAGTGAATTCCCACGACAAGTTGGTATTTTTGGACCGGACCGCACGCTATACCAGCCATGGACGCGGTTCTTGCAGCTCTAGACGGGCCTTGTGGCCAGTGTTGCCAACTTCTTTCAATGGAAAGTAGCTAAACCCCGCCTGAAAAGTCGCTAAATGTCGCTAGATGACGTCATACGTTAATTAGCATATTCATGACGTAAGTGCGTCGTATTTTCTTGCCTCCCTGTGCTTACATACTGCATTTTAATGCAGCCAAATTCGCAATAAAACTGTTTTTATTATTATATTTTAATGTTTCTGTTTACAAACAACGGAATTAATATTATAATGACTGAAACGCGGTCCATTAAGTCTACATAACCAGCTCTCAAAGATATTAATCTGCACTAAAATCCTATTCACGTATTGTCTAATGAAATCAAATACTCATATGATTAAGACAATGGTTGTGCTGTGATTTCGGCTATACTCGCATGTAAAAGAGTTAGAAGCAACAGAATATATTTTTTTAACTGAAAGTGCTGCTCCTCTCTGCGCTCGCTGAACAGAGAAGATGCAGAGGGAGATGTGTGTGTACGCTGGAAAGAGAGACCTCGCGCTCGTGCGGCAGTACCAGACAGTCTCAGAGACTAAATAAGGTTTGTCCAAGAAAGTCGCTAGATTTGTCGCTAGTCGCTTTTTCCGAAAAATGTCGCTAAGGGGGTCTGAAAAGTCGCTAAATCTAGCGACAAAGTCGCTAAGTTGGCAACACTGCTTGTGGCCAGAGATCCGTGCATCCTCTGTTTGCGCATCCTGTGCGCTTTCGTCATTGGCGGAGCAGTCGGTCAATCCCACCTTTCCAGTAAATACGAGCTGTGATTGGACTTTACGTCAGCAGACAGCAAAGCATTGGCCAAGAGCAGAAGGCCCTCCCACCAGGCTTTTTTTTAGTTGCGAGTTTGCGTAGCTTCGTTTTCGCTCAGTCTGAGTTTCAGAGTTTCAGAGCGGAGCTGCGTGACAACTCTGCCACAAATCACGTGAGTCGCAAGCTCGCAACTGTGTGGGCGTATCTCCGCAAAGTGGGTGTTGTAAACTCGGCTCTGAAAAAATAGTCTGCAATAGGAGTGCAAATATAATGTAATGTAATAAGTTTCGCCCTTTCGAACCTCAGTTTTCAGAGTTTCAAAACTTTTTTCACCTATTCGAACACCAGTTTTCAGATCACTATTTACAAGGTTTCAAATCTGGAAAACAAACTGTACACTGGGAGAACAGTGACAAATTCGAAACTCTGAAAAAATGATTGCACAACACCGTAAAAAAGTGTTGCACTTCTGAAGAAGGAAAACTCAAAAACAAAATTATGTTTGCAGAGATTATTATTATTTTTTTTTACCACTTTGCAAGCCTGCAAAACTCTGTTTTCAGAGTTTCAAAACGTTTTTTCACACATTCGCACACCAGTTTTCAGATCACCATTTACAAGGTTTCAAACCTGGAAAACAAACTAATACAGTGGGAGAACACTGACAAATTTGAAACTCTGAAAAATTCTTTGCGCAACATCGTAAAAAAAAATGTTGCAGTTCTGAAGAAGGAAATCTCAAAAACAACATAATGTTTGCAGAGATATATATATATATATTTTTTACATTTTGCAAGCTTGCAAATCTTATTTTTCGATCTTGCAAAACTTTTTTTTGTAAGATTTTGAGTTTTCGAACACTTAGTTTCAACCTTTCAGAACTTTATTTTCAGTTTTGAATCATGGCAGGATAATAATCCCATAGACTTCCATATTGATTAATTCAACAACTGAAATGTGATGGTAGATCCAAACCAGATAAGATTGTTACCTACACGGCTTGAACCACAATAACAGCCTATAAATAAATTTATTTAACTCTCAAATGCATAACTAAAAAGATTTGGGATTACTATATTCCTTTGAAGTACAAATAAAAAGATTTCTTTTTGCTTTGTGAGTTAATATTTCATGCATTCGAGGGTTAAATACAAGACTAAAATTGACCGTTACCTCAATGGAACACAAAGAATTGCTATTTAGGTATTGTGGTTACTTTATTTTATTCTATATCCTTTGTAGAGGACGCCAGGGCTAAATTATATATATATATATATATATATATATAAAAGACATGAAAAGGCTTGTATAGGCAAAAACAATGATTTATTTTTTCCAATCAGTTTTTAGGTTTCAGACTTTTTTAACCAAACGTTGTAGAAAGATGATTCTCAACTGTTATGAAAGATAACAGAATGATTTGAAGGACATTTTACATGCATATTGCATTAACTAAAATAGTATATGAATTGGTATTCCCATTCTATACAATGTATCTATACAGCATTCTTGTACTTTTTTCAAAACAAGTCATTTTTAGCTGATGAATCTGTAAAAACAACACAAGTTTAAGACAAAAAAGATGACAAAAAAACCCTGAAAACTACATAATGTAAATAACCGCAGAGATGGTTTTATTATTGGATTTGATAACATTTAGAGAGACAGACATTTTTAACGGAAGCCATTTATTTCAGCTCAAAGCACCACACACAGCGAATGGAATGACAGAAAAAAGCTTTTTAAAAATTAGTAATTTAAAAATGCTGTCATTGTGCATCATTTGCAGTTATTTGCAGGAGTATACTGGATAAAACGTTATGCACAATAATAATAAACAGTGTATCCACGGCCCTTAAAAGTCTTCAATTTAGTTGTATCAAATTTAAGGCCACAAATAAAGTCTTAAATTGTACAAGAAAGTCATAAATATGATTTCAAGAGGTCTTAAATTTGGGGATGGAAAGACAAGAATCCTGATATGGCTTAGTGTGATGATTAAACACCATTAAATAAACATGAGAGCTGCTTTGTTCTGCTGTTACCAGAGAAACCGCTGTATTTCTTCTGTTCCAAAAGCACCTCCTGCTGCCAGAGAATGAATCAGCATTTTCAGTCAGCTATCTGCTGTTTTTGATTCAAGATTTAAGATTCAAGATTTTTATTCGTCACATACACAATTATATAGAGCATATATAACCAGCAGTGAAATGTGAGTCAGGTCCGCTCCATGGACAGTGCAATTATTAATGAATACAACACAGATGAAAATATACATAAATATAGCTATGAAAGAATGAGATTAAAGTAAACAATAAAAATAATAAAAATAAAATATAAAAAATATAAATATAAAATAAAAATAATTTAGAATTAAATATAGAATGGAAAATAATGTGCATGAAAGTACACGGTAGTCTTAAGATAACCAGGGATGTACAAGAGGCAATGTGCATATGTGCATTATACTGTAGTCTTAAATATTAAGATACACAGGAATGTACAAGAGGCAAATGTGCAAACAGGTTGACACTGTCAGTATGTCAATGTGAGGTAGAAAATGATGAATATCTTACTGATAAGTGAATATTAAGTGGAGACATGAAGATGTTAAGAGGCTGGTTTTGAGTTTAGGAGCCTGATGGCCTGGGGGAAGAAAGAAACTCCTCCTAAGTCTCTCAGTTTTTGCCATCAGGCTACGGAAGCGCTTACCAGATGGCAGCAAAGTGAAAAGATGGTTACTGGGGTGCATTGATCAGACCAATGCGAAAATCAAGCTGTATTTTTACACTGCAAACAGTTGTAAATGTGAACTGGTGGATCGACAAGAAAATAATTCATTATAAAAATCTAAACAATTAAGGCAGTAAAATGTTTCATCTTTGATTATTTAATGCTATGTAATTAGTATAATAGTTGCTTGTCAATAATTGTTTAAATTCATAATAATTGATACTTTTGACTCATCCGGTTTCTTTAAAATGGTTTAAAGTCTGAAATGTGAAGTTTATCATTTTATAAAACTTTTTGTTTTTGTGAACATTTGTATCTGACCTGTAAATCATGCTTTTTACAGTCATTTTACAGTTTAATATCTTACCATAGACATTTCCCTACTCCGCTCATATGGTATTCATTTTATTTCTCTAGGTCTTACAAAAGGTCTTAAAAAGTCTTAAATTTGAGCCTAAAAATTCTGCAGATACCAATAAAATATCAAGCTTTTTTAAAAAAAACAGCCTTATATAAACTAACTCTTTAATCCTTAACTGAGAAATGGTTTTCAAATTCAGCTTTTTTTATTTCCCTCTTGTTCATTTTATCACTGTGTAAATAATAAAGTTATATTCTAATTAACAAAGTACATTAACTTAAATAGTCAGAGCAAAACCTCACATACTTTAATAGAAATGTTTCCTTTAGCACTAGTTTACAGACATAAAATGGAAAGTACTACAAGTACTATGTGACAGGAATCCCATCTGATTCTGTTGCTGAAGAGTTTTGCCGCTCATACAAGTCGCTTCAGAAGCAACATGTCTGAGCAACAGAGAATCGCATGCACTTAACTATTATAGCTGTAGTCAATGTCCTTGTTGTAATATTATTGCACTGCAACTGAACCATTGAAATTGATCTTTATTGATAAGAACAACTACAGTGTTAATATATCTAGATACAATTACAGTTCTTATTTTAATTTAGTTTGAATTTTTATAAGTTCTGTTTTCATTTCAATTTTAGTTATTTCAGTACATCAAGGTAAACAAAAACAAAATGAAAAAAGCTGCCTCAGCAACAAGCTGAAATTTTACATAAACTACCATTTATAGTTCATTCTGATTCTATTTAAACTTTTTAGTTAAATAGTTGCTTTCAGCCTGGCTCAAAACAAATAGCAAGGAAAGTGCAGATTTCCAAAGGATGTCCTTTGATTAAAGGTTGAAGCTAATGCCATAACATCAATATAGTGTATAAAAAATTAAAAAAACACAGTCAGAAAACATTTTTAAAGAACATTCTTTCTGCTTGATCAGACACATGGCCATAGCAAATAGCAAGTTTTGTAAGCTGTCCGCATTATCTCTGCAGAGACACTGCCACCAGCACATGAACATAAGGTTTTCTTCTATCTCTCCCTGTCTGCTTTCCCTTCACACTGTTAAAGAGCAATAGTGATTTTGCAAGAGACTTTTTACTCACACTTTAGCTGTAAATCCTTCTAATAATATTTAAGATCAGTTGTGATTTATTTTAAAAGCTGGCCCACTTTTACCTTCGACCCTAAATTACCACATGCAGCATTTCACAGCAACAGGTAGGGGCCACTAGGACATCTAAGGCAATATGATTTGAGTTAATAATGCTGTTCGCTGGTATCAAGCCCGAGGGATAAACTGCAGGTCAATGGGTTTAGAGGGAATGAGCAGGGTTCTGGTTTTGGGCTGTATGGATGGGGCTCCTTCCTCCGTTCTGACTTCATAATGCTGCATCAGCTGTGGGGTAAAAGTGTGAAGGGTTACATGAACGAGAGCGAGAGAAATAACAATAGTGAGGTAACAAGTTTAAACATCAACTTCAAATGAGATATTAAGCGAGAAGTTTGGACACACGTTACTAAATGTATTTCTTTCATTAAATCATTAAAACTTTTTGATTTAAAGGTTTCTTTAAAGTTAAAGAAATCTGGTATTAGAGACAAATCCAAATTTTGCCAACATGAATTTCTTTATCAAATCTAAATTGCCATTTTTAAATATTAAATTTCATTAGTTTAAATGTATTCATCAATACATAACTCCCATACTTTCATTTTGTGATATTTCATATTTTTAATGACTTTTATTCTAAAATGTGTAAAATATTAATAATAAAGAATGAGTAGGAGTGTCCATACTTTTAACTGGTTAAATGCAGACTAGGAAAGAACAAAGAAAGCTAAATCAACAGGCCTGGGTAATTACACAGATCTTACAAATCGATTAGAATCCAATTTACAAGCTTCTAATTAGATTTTGATTCAGATTCTATATAGAATCATTTGTAATTTTATTTATTTTTTCTAAGATAAACAATCTCAACTAATGCTGTAAATTATACAAGGAACCCTGTAAGTTGGTACATTACTATAAAATTAACGGTTCAACAAATTAACAGAGTCCAAATTCAACTGCTGTTTATTTTTAGATATAATAATCAACACTCAAATAAACAGTCAACACTCAAAACCGAGTTGTAATCAAACATTTAAAGTGTACATAAGGAGTTTTTATATGAACCTTTTAGTTATGTGTTTCTACTAATCTTATCTTTTTAAACATTTAAATGGTGGCTGTTATAAAAACTAGTTTTGATGTCAAATGTTTTCAAATATACAATAAATAAGACCATTTTATTTTTTTTCATTGAATGGCTTTCCTGAGATAAATGTCATGTTACATGGCATTGTTTACACTGACGTCTTTCCGCTGTTGAAACACTGATTGAGCAATTATGTGAAACATGACCCAATTTAGTGCGTTGTACTGTATCTTTCAACATACTGTACCTTCTTGTTTTCATTCATGTTTATTTAATACTAAAACTAGTACTAAAGAGGAAGTACTAAACTGACTTTTCTTATATTTCTTATTGTGATTATTGGATAGCAGTTGAACTACAAATAGTTTAGTGAAGTACTGTTCACCCACAGACTGAAAGGTCGATTTTGGAATCTGGGGATCAAAATGACAATTGATTAAAAATGACTAATCAATATTGTCACCCAGGAAACTAATGTGAGATTGATTTTTTTTTTCTTTTGGTTTTGTTCTTGGTCTAAGAGAATATTTAGACTAACGGGTGTGAAACTGAACTTGCAGATAGTGTGGAAGCGTCATACTTACTCTACTTAGGGCAAAGTACATCTCCAGCTCTGCGACCCTCTTCCCCACACAGGCCCGAACACCAACCCCAAACGGGACAGAACTGTAGGGGTGATGCTGAGAGCGAGACGGGCTGTCTCTCAACCAGCGGTCTGGAACGAAACGCTCCGGTTCAGGGAAATTACGCTCATCGTGACTAACAGCATAATGACAGAGATGGAACTGTGTCTGTGAAGAGAGAGTGAAAACTGGAAGTTAGGCTAATAGATGTTTAATTACTTTATTAGATGTTTCAACAGAATATTTTGAGCTGTGTCTTTGTGGTTACCTTCTTAGGGAACCAATAATTATCCACAATTACTTCCGAATCCACAGACAGGCGTCCATTACCAGGAACAACAGGATACATCCTACCATTAAAAAGCAGCATATTGTGAGAAAATGTATTTTAATTTATCGTGAACTTTTAAAGTGCAGTCAAAGGTACCAAAGAAACAGATCTTGAAATATGTAACCGGAGTCTCTAAACACAGTGGATCACTTTTATGAATAATATTTTTAAATATGTGTTTCAAAATAATGATTAAGATGTTAACTGTCACAAATTGTACTGCTCACCAAGCAGAACCAGTTTTTAAATTTTGCTTTTGGGGCAAATGGGAAGACAAATATAACATTTGTTTATTCCATTCACCACATTGACTTCCACTTCTGAGAAAACCGCGGAAATGTGAAACGGGTCTATTATTGACGTTGGCTGTGACTGTCCCATAGACAGCCAAGTAATTAACAGTGTCAAGGTCCAGAAAAGGTATGAAAGTCGTCGTCTGAATACTCCATCTGCCATCAGACATGCAATCTGGGTTATATGAAGCAAAGGGAACACTTTTTGTAAGCGAAGAAAACAAAAATAACGACTTTATTCAACAATTCATTTGAAAGCAATCTCCTCTGTATCTCTCCACATCACTGTATGCTGTGTATGCTCTTCTGTATCATCCGCGCCACAAGGATGCACTGTTTTTACGTGTATTTAGCTTTGATTCGAAAGAAAACAGCGCATCCTTGTGGCGCGGATGACACAGAAGAGCATACACAGCATACTGTACAGTGATATGGAGAGACACAAAGGAGACCGTTGACAAAGGAATTGTTGAATTGAGTCATTATTTTAGTTTTTTTCGCTTACAAAAAGTGTTCCCGTCACTTCATATAACCCAGATTGCATGTCTGATGGCAGATGGAGTATTCTGACAATGACTTTTATACCTTTTATGGACCTTGACACTGTTATTTACTTGGGAGTCTATGGGACGGTCACAAGCTTCCCGGTTTTCATCCAAAATATCTTAAATTGTGTTCCAAAGACAAACAAAGCTTTTACAGGTTTGGAACGACATGGGGGTAAGTGAATAATGACAAAATTTTCATTTTGGGGTGGAGTATCCCTTTAAGACTGTTACAATACTTTATTTGCGATTTCAGGTACAAACCAAAACAGAACAGAATTTCACTTCAAGTTCATTGTTTCTCCAGAAGAAATCTGCAAGTTTAATCACTGTAGAGGATGTCATTGATGTGAGTTGGTGTGTTTAAATAAGCACTGTGCAAAGTTTATTGTGCACAGCCTAAAATGAGTGAGGTTTGGCCACTCCTGCACAATGTGGGAAACCCATTTCAAGATACAATAGCACTGTTTTCCCTTAAAAAAAAATGGTTGTTTGGGGGTTGGACTAGAGCAAAAGTGTTTGGGGGTTGGACTAGAATGGATTTCCCTCACCTGAGAGTTTCTTTGATGACAGCCTTCATGTAGGGCATCATTGCCAGGTGTTCTGTGGTCGGCAGCTCTTTACTGGGACACACAGATGTGATCTCAATATAGAGGCGGTTCTGGACTTCTGCATCTCGTGCAAGGTGGTACAGGGTCCACGATAATGTGTTGGACGTCTTTCAAGGACAAAGAAAATAGAAAGACTGTCAAATATCTTATCACAAAATGCATTTACAGATCTCAGCTGATGTCATCATACAGACACTTGAGTATGATGACATCAGTTAAGTTAACAGTTATGTGTTGCAGAAACAGGTTAAGACATTAGTAAAAAATGCTGTTATGCAGGTCATCGGCCCTGTGTGTTGCTAAATGCGGGACATGATTTTAGCCAAACGCTCTGGAGATCTGATAAACGGCGGCCTTGACAGACTTTTACACAGAGATTAGGAACATAGTACAGCATGTTAAAGGTTACTATAGTATCAGTTAGGGATGGATCAGCACGTTCTGTCTGTGAAACAATATCGGGACATGTTTAAAGTTAATGTGATGAATTACATCAGTGGTTATCCCGCTAGGACACCTGTGTAAATTCTCCTTGACCACAGCTGATTAAAAGTAACTACTAGGAAGGGTCAGAAAGTGAAGGTTGTGTTTGCGGATGCCACTTGTTGCAATAACATTTTCTAATACAATACGATCGCATTTTTAGTTATGACTACAGTTGCCAAAAGTGACCAAATACTTTTTGGGGTCACTGTATATATATGTAGTCTATTTATTAGTGAAATATCTGTTCACATCTGTACACAAGACAACATGCTTTTGGCCATTAAAATTTTAGCAAAGAGAAATTTTGGTCATGATCATTCCATTTTTATAAAGGTGTGTCAAATTAGAAACCGTTAAGTAAGGTTAGGGGTTTAACGGGTTCAATGGTTTCAAATTGTTTGAATGTGTAAACTGGCAATACAAAACAAATGCAAATGATAAACTTTCACTTTATGAGGTTTAAATTTTTCAATGAATCTACAAACCACATGCATTCCAAACCATGGGGCTTGGTCCATATGGATCACGGATCAACTACGATCTGCTGGTAACATTACTAAATAGTTTCAAAAAATAAAGAAATTTTCAAATTTGCGGTTGTGTGTTCCTTCCTTTCACAGGAACTCACAGGAATTTATGCAGGTACATTTAGAAAACACCCACTTGTCAAAACAACTGAACCAGTGGTGCAGGATATGCTTAATGGAACATGTTTAATTTCTTACTAACAGCAAATCATATTGCTTAACCTACTTCCTCTTCGACTGGTTCCAGATGAAAACAAACATGTTCTTACCGTATCCACACCTCCCAGCAGAAGTTCAGTCAGGCTGATGTACACCTCTCCTAAGCTGAGTTTATTGCTGGACAGCAGGTAGGTGAGATACATGCCCTCCACCTGCTCTCCACGCTCAGCCTGATCATGTATCTGCTTCACCTTCCTATCAATCAGATGACGGGCTGGACAATACAGACACAGACAGAAAGGACAATCAGTTATACTGATGATGTTTCACAACTAGATTTATAGCCAGCAACTCTATGACTATGTGTGCCGACATTGAAATTATATATAGACAGATAAATAAGATACTCAGTCAAAAGTTTGGAATAATCAGTATTTTTTTTTTTCTGAAGGAAGTTTCTTATGCTTACCAAGGCTTCATTTATTTGATAAAGAATACAATAAAATCATGAAAAAAAACAGTAATATTATGAATTAAAAAAAAAAAAATCTCTTTGAATATATTTTAAAATGTAATTTATTCCTGATGCAAAGCTGATTTTTCAGCATCATTACTCCAGACTTCAGTGTTACCTTCTCCTTCAGAAAACTTTCTAATATTCTGATTTGCTGCTTTTTTGCATTATTGACACACTGTTTTCCTAATTAATGTTGTTCAGTTGCTTTGACACAATCTGTTTTGTTTAAAGCGCTATATAAATAAAGGTGTCTCAAAAACATTTATTACTATTATCACAACAATAATAAAACTTAAAAATATATATTTTTTTTTAATTGTGGAAAACGTGATGCTCTACCATTTAAAAGTTTGGGATGTTTTATAGAAATGTATATTTTAATTCCACAAAGGATGCATTAAATTGATAAAAGGTGACAGTAAAAACATTTATAATATTTAAAAATATATTTCATATACATGTTGTTCTTTTGAACTTTCCATTCACCAAAGAAATTCTGAAAAAATGTATCATGGTTTCCACAAAAATATCAAGCAGAATTTTTTTCAAAATTTATAATAAGAACAGTTGAGCACCAAATCTGCAAATAAGAATGGTTTCTTATAGGATCATGAGACACTGATAATCAGCTTTGCATCACAAGAATAAATTGCATGTTAAAATATATTAATATAGAAAACAGTTTTTTAAATTGCAATAATATTGCAAAATTGTACTGTTTTACTGTATTTGTTTATCAAATAAATGATGCTTTAGTGAGCATAAGAATCTGTTTTAACAAACATTAAAAAATGTAATTATTCAAAATAAAATCCAATGATAAATAAATAAAAAAATCACTAATAACCAATATGGTAATGATATATTGTGTGTCCCTAATGCAGACACTGAACTTTATCATACCTACGTCATACAAGTCATCCCACGCCTGGACAAAGCGTTTCCAGAACGGGAAGATGTGACGCGTCCAGCGTGGGAAAAAAAGAACAGTCTCTGACAGCGCCAACATGTCATTAACGGCAGATATGAACCGCAGAGTGTCTGTTGGAATTTCCTCCTGTAAACACCCTAAACGTGTTTCGAACAGGATTGATGAGATTCCTGAACAGCGGGAAAGCAAAATCACTGTCAAAATAAATCTACTAGACTACAAAAGAGTATGTATATGTTCAAACATCACTGCAAATAGCTCCAGGATATTTTAACCATTCTGTATCCATACACACCCTCAAAGCCAAATTTGTAGAGCTCAGAGGTGAGGTCATTGACGGTGGCCTGGTCTTGACTGCGCAGACGCAGGAGTTCCACACGCTGTAGGAGATCAGACACAACCTCGTGAATGATGGGTGCATATGCTGCTGCTTCCTTTAGTTTAAGCATCTTAGGGTTCAGAGCACTGCGGATGCGATACCACTCAGGGCCTGTACTGCAAAAAGCAGAAAAAAAATAGACTAAATTGATTTTATCAAAAATTGGCATTAGCATCCAAATGTTTGGTGTCGGTACAATTTTTCAAAGTTTTTAAATGAAGTCTCTTACTCTCACCAAGGTTGTATTTATTTGTTTGGTGCGGAGGAAATTGTATTTTTATCCGAAATATTAATATTATTATTAGTATTTGTTTCACTGTACTAAAGAGTGTTCTTTAGATTGTCTCTAAGTGCTTCTTCAGTATGCTTGAGTTTTCAATGAGCTGAGAGATAACAGAAAATCTACTGGTGTGTGTGTGTGTGTGTGTGTGTGTGTGTGTGTGTGTGTGTGTGTGTGTGTGTGTGTGTGTGTGTGTGTGTGAGACAAGTGTGAGACGGAAATGTTATTTTAGTTTCTCAGACGTCCTTGCTACTTAGCAAATGATTTGCATTAAATTCTTAGAAACTCATCTGGAGGACATAGTTAGGCACCTTAAATGGACATACAGTATATGTTGAATATGCATTATGATTAGGTGAGATCAAGCATCCGCATTTGATGAAGGTATAACTGTTGAGTTGGGGTGTTTCCATTTCATTTCCACATTTCAGTTGTAAAAGTGCATCTAGCATCCGATGACCCCTTTTAATGTTACCATTTCATCATTTCATCAACAATACAATTAAATTGGTAATACTGTGAAATATTATTACAATTTAAAATAACTATTTTCTATTTTAATGTAATAAAAAATAAAAAATCACACCAAAAACACATGACACCTTTTCTTCCATCAAACAACAAAAAAGAACAACAACTTCCCAAAAAATACACCACTAACATATCAGTATGTACATTAAGGAAAGGACTGGGGCTGTCAAACTCCAAAATGACAATCAGTCAATCAAACCAAAATTCTGTTAACCTTGAGATCCACCATTAATAAAGATTATCAGGGGATATTTTCTTACGTTTTGTACTGTTTAGCACAAAGAGCTATTGTATTGCTTGGATAATGTGGTGTAAATAGTTATTAAGGCTGCTTTTATCATACTTGTTTTTTCGCATACTCTTGAAGATTAAAAGCTCTGGTTTCTTTTTGTGTTACATGGAAAAAATGAAGTCTAACAGGTTTGGCACGACAGACTATGTGAAGGAGGGAAGTGCTTACTCTACATGAAGTCCATATGCCTGTCCTCTCATGTCTCTGTATTCTTTCCAGTGAGGCAGATCAGTGCGTACCGGATACCGACCCTCCTGTCGCATCACCTGTGCAATCAGTTCAGCCGTCGCCACATTTACCACATCAAACGGCCCAAAGCGTGACCGCCAGATCGGACCATACAGGCGCTTATGCTCCACCTGCATAGATGTGAGGGGAAAAAAATCATTGTATGTGTACTGTCAATTATTTAGCTAATTTACAATTAAGAAAATAAAGGGACTCTCCTCCCTGGAGTAATCTACAGTTAAATATGAGTTGTGTCAATGTGTAAAATGTTTGAATGCCATCTCCCATTTTTAATTACATGACATTCAATGGAGGGACAGAAACCTCTCAGGTTTCATTAAATCAATCTCAATTTGTGTTTCAAAGATTACCTAAAGTCTTATGTTTGGAACGACATAAGGGTAAGCAAATGACAACAGAATTAAAATTACTGGGTGAACTATCCCTTTAAAGCTGATTTATACATCATTAGCAGCACCAAATGGAAATTGGTTTCACAAGCACTCCCCCATCATCTTCCACTGGGTGGACAAACTGCCCTAAATAACACCATTAGTTAAACCTGCCCTTACCAAAAAGTAGTATACTTCAAGATTATTTTATTAAGTATACTTAAGTAAAGTTGAAGTATATTTAGACTTTTTGTAAGTATAAGTCAAGTATACTTAAATGAGGAGTACATAAAGCCCATTTCTGAGAAGTACATAAAAAGTAAACTAAAAGCATACTTTCCTATTTTTAGTTTAAAAGAAGTATACTAATAGCACACTTGAATAAACTTCTTTTTCGTAAGGGTGAACTTGGCATGTCAAGTCCCTCAAGCAAACAAAAGTGCTATTATGACAGAAGAGCCTCCAAGTTTTCTGACTGGCCAAATTGTGTGGGCCGCATTCAAATTCTTTTGCTGTTTACAGGGTGTGACACAGAGATAAGTGTGATTTGTATCTGGCAGTAGGGTCATTTTATCATTGGTAGCATTCCATAAACAATATTTTACAGCAACTTTAAGTGCCCTGTTTTTTGACACAATGGTAATTCAGATTCTGTCATCCCAGTGCCTACAACCTTTAGAATACAGGCCACTTGACAAAACGTGGCCTATAAAAATACTAAATCTTTAGGACAGCTGTGGCCTAATGGTTAGAGAGTTGGACTTGTAACCTGAAGATCGCAGGTTCAAGTCTCTGTGCTGGCAGGAGTTGTAGGTGGGAGGGAGTGAAAATGCAGAGCACCAATTCCGAGTATGGGTTACCATACTTGGCAAATGTCATGGCTTTCACATGTGCTCAAATATCCGACCTACAAAATTCAATAAATATGGCAAGCCATTTTAACCTTTATTCCCAAAAACTAACTACCAATTTTATGTTACTACTACCTTTTTTCATTCCTACCAAGTAATGCCTTTATACCTGCCAGTAACTATAGTTTTTAATATATATCCCTGCTTTCCTAGAACTAAAGTAATAGACATTAGTATGAATTTATTAGACACTGGTTTGTATAAATTTTACTAACGCTTTATAAATTACTAGTAAGGTTTTTAGCAAAACTGTATAGAAGCCATAGAAATCTATTTTAATATATATATTAAAAACAATTGTAGATAGCAGAGAGACATGCTATAAGTAACAATTTGGATATATGCTAATGTCTCAAAATTAGGTAATTAATATTTAACATCTAATTTCTAGTATGGCATGAATAAATACTAGTAAGTATTGGAATAGTTACAATTAACTAAGAAATAAATACTAGTACCTAATAATTATTTATTAGTACAACTAGGAAAGTTTACAGAAACACCTGGAATGCACTTTCATCTAAATGAATGGGCCTAGCTGATATCCAAACCACAGAAGGCCATAAAATGATAAAGTACTAGGACTGTTGGAATAATTACTTGCATCTGACAGATAGTTACTAGAGAAACTGGAAAAGATACAATACAAGTCATATTTGGATTAGTATTTAGATATTAGTCAGATTTAAGGTATACATAATAAAAGGGCTTTTCATATTGCATTCACATTTCAGAGATATCAGATGCCAGCATCAGACAGGATTTCCTGAGTCTCTACATAGGCCTATATTATGCTTGTTGATTAGAAAAATCATAGCAGTGTTCCTTAAATCATTTGCTCTTGTGCGAGTAGTTTGCAAAGTCTCAGCGGTTCAATCTTCAACTGGCTGGCAGGAGCCGCCACTGACAGGTCATGTGACCTGCCAGTGGCTGGTGGCAGCAGCCAGTCTGATTCTGGCAGGTCGCGTGACCTGCCAGTGGCTGCCTGGCAGCTGGCAGTACACTATCGATAACCATATCAGGACTGAGCGGCCAGTGGAAGCGACAATCAGCTGCCAGTTGGGATCACGGCCATTTTGACACATTATTTGGGTTAAACATCCCTAAAATATTGATCATGTAAAAGAACAGACCCATAAGAATAAATTCATAATCATGAAATAATATATGTCCTTGAGAGTGGTAGAGAACGCATTAAACTCAGAGCGCTCTTGCGGCTGTCTGATTGAACAGCCAGTGGAAGTGACAATAATAGGGTGACCAAACGTGCCATTTTCCCAGGACACGTCCTGGCCAGGATTTCTATATTGCCTAAAACATCCACGTTTTGTCTTTGTTTGCGTTGTGCAGACGAATTGTTGTATGACAAAGTCCTGTGATACTTTGATGTCATACACCAATCGGTTTGCTCAGTGCTTCTTCAAGTCAAACACTAATATGTACACATATTTGCATCGCTTTGACCATTCTCTGTAGATCCCACCTTCTCACGCACCACGATTGGTCGATTACGTACAATATCTGCATGTTATTGGTCAAACGATCATTACCTTCATTAAGTATGAAAACAGGAAACCAAAGCCAAAACCTGGGTATTTTAGGCAATATAGAAATCCTGGCCAGGACGTATCCTGGGAAAATGGCACGTTTGGTCACCCTAGACAATAACCAACCAGTCACAGTCAGTCTAAAACTTCAATCGTGTTAAAATCCTCTAAAACATAAACCATGTGAAAGTAAAGAACTGTACAGGTTCACAATAAGAAATTAAGCACAAAACACAAAATCTGGCAAAAATTTATGGTTGCTAAAACTTGTTAAAGGGGTCCTATTATGCTCTTTTACAAGGTCTTGATTTTGTTTTGAGGGTGTACTACAGGCTCTCATACTAGGTTGTTCGAAAAACTGATTATTTTTCACATATTTTACATTATTACAACACCTCTCCCCCCAGTCTGGCATGAACGGCTGGAATAGTTCCTGTATCAAATGAAGGCCCGCCTTCTGAATGGCAAGCTGTGCCATTATGGGTTAGCTGGGCCAGTCTGTGTTGTGATTGGCAGCACTCAGCACCTGGTAAGGAAATGTCATGCCCCTTACCATAACCGCCTGCTGTGAGCTTCAGTGTAAATATTGCTAGCGTGTCTCCGACATAGTAATAACACTCATTGCCTTCTCTAGTGCAGCCCAACCAGGTCTCGTCCCATTCGTCAATCTTTGTGATATCACAAATCCCAGAAAATATGTGTTGTAGTCCAAACGAGTCGTACGTTGTAGTTTTTGAAAAGTGATTTCTGTTAAATAAAATATCTCCTTTTGAACTGGACTTTGAGCTTTGTAACTTTGCAGATCTTTTTTATGCTCAAACAGCAACATTACAGACTACCTAAAGTTGAAAAAGTGAAGCATAATAGCACCCCTTTAAGGCATACTGCCAGTATGCTTTAAGCCGTTCCATAGTTTAATGTGAAGTAGAGATAAATATTTAAGTCAAATAAAGTCTTCTCCCCGCTGCTGTCATCCTCCATTCAGCATTCAAACTGTATGTCGTGTTTGGTTACTACAGTCAAAACGATGAAACCCATTTCAAGAGTGCACAATAACTGAGGTTTAAAACTGTTAAAAAGGCTCAATATAATATTGCACAGATATAATACACAACGCATGATATCTCTTCACTTTTTTATGCAGAGCGCTGTGACTCTGTGTTGCTTCAAGTGCATCACTCTGCGCACAGGATGTGCATAAGCTCTTTGCGCCACTCTGTATTGGAGCCATACCCTTTTGTATTATACTTTCGCGCAATGAAGGATTGAGTCTTTTTTGTTCTGTTCATTACTGTGCTATGCATTTAAAAGAAATGTCTTTTAATTTTATAGTACAAACCCGATTCCAAAAAAGTTGGGACACTGTACAAATTGTGAATAAAAACAGAATGCAATGATGTGGAAGTTTCAAATTTCAATATTTTATTCAGAATACAACATAGATGACATTTCAAATGTTTAAACTGAGAAAATGCATCATTTTAAGGGAAAAATAAGTTGATTTTAAATTTCATGGCATCAACACATCTCAAAAAAAGTTGGGACAAGGCCATGTTTACCACTGTGTGGCATCCACTCTTCTTTTTATAAACAGTCTGCAAATGTCTGGGGACTGAGGAGACAAGTTGCTCAAGTTTAGGAATAGGAATGTTGTCCCATTCTTGTCTAATACAGGCATCTAGTTGCTCAACTGTCTCAGGTCTTCTTTGTCACATCTTCCTCTTTATGATGCACCAAATGTTTTCTATGGGTGAAAGATCTGGACTGCAGGCTGGTCATTTCAGTACTCGGATCCTTCTTCTACGCAGCCATGATGTTGTAATTGGTGCAGTATGTGGTCTGGCATTGTCATGTTGGAAAATGCAAGGTCTTCCCTGAAAGAGACGACATCTGGATGGGAGCATATGTTATTCTAGAACTTGGATACCTTTCAGCATTGATGGTGCCTTTCCAGATGTGTAAGCTGCCCATGCCACATGCACTCATGCAACCCCATACCATCAAAGATGCGGGCTTCTGAACTGAGCGCTGATAACAACTTGGGTTGTCCTTGTCCTGTTTAGTCCGGTTGGCATGGCGTCCCAGTTTTCCAAAAAGAACTTCAAATTTTGATTCGTCTGACCATAGAACAGTTTTCCACTTTGCCACAGTCCATTTTAAATGAGCCTTGGCCCAGAGAAAACGCCTGCGCTTCTGGATCATGTTTAGATATGGCTTCTTTTTTGACCTATAGAGTTTTAGCCGGCAATGGCAAATGGCACGGTGGACTGTGTTCACCAACAAGGTTTTCTGGAAGTATTCCTGAGCCCATGTTGTGATTTCCATTACAGCAGCATTCCTGTATGTGATGCAGTGCCGTCTAAGGGCCAGAAGATCACGGGCATCCAGTATGGTTTTCCGGCCTGCCCACAGAGATTGTTCCAGATTCTCTGAATCTTTGGATGATATTATGCACTGTAGATGATGATAACTTCAAACTCTATTAAATTTTTCTCTGAGAAACTCCTTTCTAATATTGCTCCACTATTTTTCGCGCAGCATTGGGGGAATTGGTGATCCTCTGCCCATCTTGACTTCTGAGAGACACTGCCACTCTGAGAGGCTCTTTTTATACCCAGTCATGTTGCCAATTGACCTAATAAGTTGCAAATTGGTCCTCCAACTTTTCTGGCCTCTTATTGCTACCTGTCCCAACATTTTTGGAATGTGTAGCTCTCATGAAATCCAAAATGAGCCAATATTTGGCATGACATTTAAAAATGTCTCACTTTCAACATTTGATATGTTATCTATATTCTATTATGAATAAAATATAAGTTTATGAGATTTGTAAATTATTCCATTCCTTTTTTATTCACAATTTGTACAGCGTCCCAACTTTTTTGGAATCAGGTTTGTATATATATATATACACAATATATATATATATATATATATATATATATATATACACAATATTTATTTTCAACGTTTTAAATTATTTCCTTCATTTTTATTGACGTCAAATGCCTTTCCGATACGATATGAGATTTGAAAAGGGAGAAAAAATATTTGGCAAAAGGCAGATGCGAACTCGGGTCAGTTGCGTCAAAAAGCACACGCTTAAACCGCAAATACACTGAAACTTGTGCTGACTTAACGTCATTTTTCAGTCTTGACTGTCCTAATCACATGTTGGTGGGCAGATAGCATAAAAAAGGCGGGCTATTTGCACTTAGTGTAAATAGACACTCCGATTCTTTTAAACATAATATCAAATGTTGCAACAGCTGACATGAGGCTTATACATGTGTTCATTTGTAAATAAAACCTAACAAAATTTAATCCACAGGACATACGTCTCAACATTACAATATAAAACAGGACAAAAATTTAAGTCCTCTCTGTATAGCCTACTACTGTTACACATGCTCCAGCTACATTCCTATTTTCATACTTTTGAATTACTTCTGTATAAAACAGTTTATAATCACCCAAAGACACAGTACCTTTATTATACAACTCTTAGACAAAATTGCTGATGACAACAGTTTCCAAGCTAGGATTGGTTAAATAAAATGTTGAAGGTGGGGCTCAACAAAAAGGTGTATTTGCATTCACATTGTAGATATCTATAAACGTATTTTGACTAGTCAATTTTTTAATTCCAGCAATTACTGGAATTGCAATTACATTGCAATTACGCCTAGTCACAAAGCTAAATGCAGATATCTCCAAATATAGTTCTTCCTAGTCAAAAATCTGATTGGGATATCCATAATTAAATTGCAGATATCTTTAAATGGGTTTTTGACTAGACATAATTCCAATTCAAGAAATCTTTAAATATGATTTGCCTAGACAAAATTCCAGTTCAAGATATCTACAACTGTAATTTGACTAGTCATAAATTAATTGCAGATATCTACAAATGTATTTTGGATATTTTAATTTTTTTTTAATTAAATTGTATTTTGAATAGTCAAATAAAATTTAAAGATATCTTGAATTGGGATTACGACTAGTCAAAACTAATTTGAAGATATCTCTAATTGAATTATCACTAGTTAAATTGTAATTTGAGATATCTCTAATTAGAATTTTGACTAGGCAAATCATATTTAAAGATATCTTGAATTGGAATTACGACTAGTCAAAACTAATTTGAAGATATCTGAAAATATTTGTCAATGGAAGTCAATAGAAGATTATGACTAGTCAAAATGACATTGTAGATATCTTCTAGGGGTGTAAATCGGATGGTTCATCACGATACGATACAATATCGATTCTCATACCCAGCGATACGATATTTGCGATACCTCAAAAAATTCTACGATACGATTACGATTCGATGCAGAAGTATATCGATCTATATATCGATATTTTGATATTATACATCTATTTTAAACAACCATCTACATTTTTATTAACTCACAAATGCAACCCAAATATATAACATGAACATTTATCTGAAATTTTCATATTGTGTACCTCAATTGGGACATTCACAACAAAAATAAATTGGCCTACACATTTTTTTATATATATAATACAGAAAATAAACAATTGGAAAAACAATTCTGGCTGCTACTTATGGGCTCAGTGCTAAAAATCTTTTCTACAGGTAACCAAATTATGAGCAATAGCAGAAAATAAATACATCAAAGACACTAGTTCAATAAACTTTAAAACAGTTAAATAAACTGCTTTTCAGGTTTTCAGCTCAGTCTAAAATAAATTTTAAGGTATGGTACAGTAATGTTGCAATCAATTCACTGTATAAATTAAATATAGATTAATCAATTTTGATTTTACAAAGGTTATTTAGTCAACAGCAGTGAGCACTTGTATTTTTCTTTGACAGCATTAGATTTATTATTAGTTTGCTTTCACTTTAAGAACCAAGCACGGATTTAATATAGCCTACACATGCCTTTTCTTTCTGAACTGTTTACGTTAAGACATATGACTAACCGACTGTGTTTACTAGGAAATTCACCAAAACGTGCATTTTGATGTAATTTTGTCTGTATTTATTCATCCATGCACAAAAAAAGTGGAAGAGTGATCAATTTAGTATTCGCACGGTGTGGCTGTCTGTGTGCGCGCGCTTCAGATGTGTGCGCTGAAAACTTCTCACACAGCGATCGACTGTTCCACAAAAAATCCAGAACATCTTGTGCCTTTGAGCAGTCCTTATACCGAGTCCTGATCCCTGAGTTTGAACGAGAATGCACCCCTTGGCGGTAATGCATAGACGGACATTATGTGAAAATGTGGAAAGTGACAAATAAGGTGCCTATTTATATTACAGATATCGATATATTACGTGTGGCATTGATGCATCGTATCGTCAGACATCGTATCGATGAATCAAGCCATATCGATGAATCATTACACCCCTAATATCTTCAATTCATATTATGACTGGTCATAATCACATTGTAGATATCTTAATTCCAATTACGACGAGTCATAATTGCAATAGATATCTGGAATTACAATTGTGACTATCCGAAATTATATTTATGGATAGTCAAATCCAAGTTTTAAATGGTAAAACGGCTTGCCATAGTGTTTGTGTGTGTGTTTCACTCACTTTCCTGATGAGCGTCACTGACGCGCTGCAAACAGAGAGCTGTATGTCTCATTTCTGTTTGCCTTCAGTGTCTTTTAGAGCATTTGCAGCACATTCGTAAGACAGACGTAAGTGCCCTTGGTCGCCGTGATTTTGCCAAGACATGTTCCTGGATCAACATCTTTTGATGATCTTGGATCAACATTATTGTCCAAAAATATAGACTAAACCCAATCTCTACCCCTAAACCTAACCCTACCCATAATTTATTCCTAAAATCAGTGTGAAATGATAGCTGATTAACAAGGTTGTATAGAAGCACCTAACCCTGATTGTAAGCCTAAAACAGATATTTCCTTAAAAGTTATATCAAAATTCTGATTGGCACCCTAAAACACTCCCAATGAAACATTTATTCATGTTACGCAGCAGTTTGAGCATATAGACTATTTGTAACAGCATTAAAAAAAATTATAATAATAAATAAAGTTTTACCTGCATTGCATGACTTTTATCCGCGTATCCTTTGACGAAGAGCCAGTACACAGTTGTGGTCAAACTGGGTCCCGGTAGATCAACTATGGTTTTGTATTTTCCCGTGATCGATGTAGCGCTGTGAAAATCTACATCGCCTGTTTGAGACTTAAGGGTTCGCGCTATGAATTCATAAAATGGTGCATATTTTTTACCCACATGAACTGCGAGGCGATCAGCTTTCACTAGAGCAGAAGACAGCATGATGCTTGGCGTCCGTCGCATGGAGTATCTGATTCTCTGGAGGATCGCATTCTAGATGATGTTTTGTGTCAAACTCTGGGCGGGATTCATCGTGTCTCAAAACCTAATGAGCTGCCTACATAGACACCATTGCAACCAATCACACACAATTCTGTTGAGCTTAGAAATGCAGTGGCCAATCAGAAGCGTTCAGATGAGTCATCGCTGAAACTCATCAGTTTTGTTGAGAGCGCGCGCGTTCGCTGACTGAATTCTGGACTCTTGAATTCTCTCATCATGAACAACAAAGCGCAGATGTATGTTACGGTGGCAAAGAAGTGCAAAACAGATTACAATTCTGCAAACAAAATAAATTACAAACGCAAATTCAAATCTAAAAAACAAAATAATTCAGAAAACACAACAACAACTCAGAAAACACATTCTTGCCTAAAAAGATGGGTTTATGATGTTTAATACATTTGGCATGCTTTTAGCCTTACCCTGGAGTTGGTTCACCCTCATATGTGAAGGCGTTATTGTTTAATCGACCGTATAAAGGTGTATAGGTTTTTTTATTTTATTTATTTTATTTTTTTTACGGCTAAATACACTATCATCAAAAGTTTGGGGTCAGAAATATTAATAATAATAATTATAATAATAATAATACTTTTATTCTGCAAAAATGCATTAAATTGATCAAAAGTGACAGTAAAGACATTTATAATGTTAAAAGATTCAAAATATCTACATTTCAAACAAATGCTATTCCTTCGAACTTTATTCATCAACGAATCCTGAATAACATGCATCACAGTTCCCACAAAAATATTAAGCAGCACTACTGTTTTCAACATTGATAACCATAAAAAAAAGTTTCTTAATCACTAAATCAGCATATTAGAATGATTTCTGAAAGATCATGTGACACTAAAGGCTGGAGTAATGATGGTTAAAACATTTTAGGAATAAATTACATTTTAAAATGCATTCAAATAAAAAGTTATTTTAAGTTGTAATAATATTTTAAAAATATTACTGTTTTTACTGTATTTTTAATCAAATAAATAAAAACTGGGTATCAGAGACTTCTTTCAAAAACCATTTAAAAAACCCTCACCAACCACAAACTTTTGCATGCTATGGCTACATTATATATAGAGTTATTTCTAACTGTAAAAATACTTAAACATGACACATGACTGTAAGATGTACTACATTTCCAAGACTTTTACTAGCCTTTTCCCTGATAATTTTAAGCTTTTCATGAGAATTAGCCATTGCTGATAAATGTACTGCAGCATAATCTTGAAATCAATCAATCAATCAACATATCATCATGAAATGTGAAATAAATATCTTTTATTATTTATTTTCATCATCATTAGTAACACTTTACAAAGTGCCAGCCGTCATGGACAATCTCATGATGTCATCCTGCAAATAGGCCGATCAGTACTGCCATCAGCGGACCACAGAGCCCCAGTGGGCCTTTATGATACCAATCATGCTTAGAATTTTGAGTAAAAAAAAAAAAAAAAAAGAGTGAAAAATAAAAATATATATATATTTAAAAAAAATATGCGTACCACTGATATACAGATTTGATATAAACAGGCTTATTGGTCACAAACCAAATTGAATTATAAACATGGCTTTTCTCATACAATAGACAAAGAGGACAAACAACAGATATAAGTTCTGTACCAGATACTGTCTAAAAAAACGTACATTTCATTTCAGAGTTCTAAACTTCTTTTGTTTTTGTCTTGTTTTTTACTTTTCTGTCATCAGTTGTACAGGACGCAAGGCATTAAGTGAGCTGGCAATAATCTCACTCAACCAGAAAACAGAAAAGAAGTCTCTTTGAAACAGACAAACACACTCAGACAACAACACACTCACACAAACAAATACAAAGTGCATTCACGACCCTGGAGTGGCAGCAAAGGCGATTCACTGAATCCAGCCTGTTTGAATTAAGAGAGATCTTCCTGTAATTACTTTCATAAATAAACAATGCATTCTGCAGCTATGGAAAAAAATGTATATACAGGCAAATAGTTGAATGATGCCACCTAATGGTAAAAACAAAAAAAAAAAAAAATTCTGACATTACATTCCAGTAGGAAGATTCTCAATTTGCTTTACAACAACCTCCGGCCAGGATACCAGTCATGTTGGTCCAAGTCAGTTTCTTTGGCACCAGTCAGCATTTAGACGTTCAGCTCCTTATTTTCTAACTCTGAACTTCAAAAACCAACCATAATTTGTCTGTGAATTTCGCAAGTGTGTTTGTTTGAGGAACGAGTTGCAGCATAACAGTGGCAATGTTTACCACAGACATAAGAAGACTTTACATCAGTGAGTGACCATGTGACCAACCTAACCAACAAAGCTGGTAACCAGGGAAACCATTTTATCTCATATCCACATGAACAGAAAACAAGCATTCACACGCCACTTACAAACACACACAAAATGACTGACGAACACTGGCAAAAGTATTAAAATCAGTGTAAAAATCATGGTCTCAAAATGTGCAAACATTTCAGCATCAAAAGAAAATTTTAACAGTACATACATTACAAACATACACTGCCTACTTTTTGTGTAGTATGTCTGTACACCATCTGAACAAATAATGCTTAAATGAAAATAAATGTGGCTTTAGTTCTACGAACTGGCACTTTAAACCTCTACAGACCAGAAAAGTTTGCTCGTTATACTGGGTGCTGAGAAATTTCTTCAAATACTGCCACAGAAACCCAGGTTTGGCAACGGCGGGCCAAGATCACATGGCATCATAAAAGACAGACATTAAAAATTTTCCAAAGAGCTCCAAATGCAGTCTCATTGCTAAAGATACCCATACTAACAACAAAAAGCTAGTTCTTCCATGTTAACACAATCTATCGGCCTGGGGTAGTTTACGCTGCTACAGTTACAGTGTTCACACAGGACGTGTTCTTACACTGAAAAGCTAGACAGATCACATTTGAAAAGAATGTTTATAGATGTGTTCATTGTTTTATAATTAACAATGAGAGGCAAGCACATGGGTCAATCATGGCAAATAATATCATTCATGATTCTTAAAAATGCACTTTTTGTATTCATGTTGGTTTCATGAGTTAAAGTTTAATTACTCTAAAAAATGATGTAACCAATAGCATTCCTTGAATACATGTGAGTGTACATTTTAATCATGGTTATATATGTATTAATTATATATATTATTTAATTGTAAAAAATTAAATACATTTTTCAAGTAAAAAAAGATTTTATTAAATTCATTATTTTTTAATTACATTTTTATTTATTCAACATCATGTTTTTTTGGGATACTAACACCACAAGCCACTTTACAACCTAAATTAATTAACCTGTCATAAAAATAGATATCGTCATAAATTTTCTAATATTTTAAGAGAGAGGATCTGAAGGGGCCCTGTATATAATATTTTTTTTTTAAAAATCATTTCCTGATTTAAGGTTTTTTTTCTTGTATCTTTCAGCATGGTTTTTTTTTTTTTAGCACAGCTTTGATTTAACAAACAACCGTGAAGAAGTTTTGTTTAAAAAAAAATGTATAAAATAATAAAAGAATAAACCTTTACTTAAGATATACACACACACACACATACGTGTGTGTGTGTGTGTGTATATATTATATACATATTAATGCAGCTTTTTTCCTCATTATATCAGGACAGTTGTATCACCTTAACATATTTTATTTTATGCTAAACAAATCTAAATTAATTTTAAATTCAGATATTAATACATTTATTTTAATTAAAAAAAAAGGATGTCATTAATGTCAATGTAATGTTATTGACCCACATGTGTAAAATAAACCAACAATTTAGATTGCGCAGACAAAACATAAGAACGTGTCCTGTGTGAACGGACCTTAAGTATGAAGCTTATTTTTATTCTCAGGTCACTACAAGTAAGCAATATGAAATCACTGCTTAAATTTTAATTGTGTTTCCATTCTATCATTATTAAATTAACATATGCGTATGCTAACTCACTAGTACTATACTCTGATATTTATGAGAAGGAAAAATAAATAGCTTTCTAATTAAGAATGGCAGATTGTAACACAAGGAATAAAGAAAAGAAACCTAATGGATTAAGGAAGGAGCAAGGGTAACCCCGAAAGGTACACAAGCACAACATCTGAAGGCAGGCACTGCAGCACAACGTGGAGGAAAGATCTCTGAATGAGTATTGAACAGCAACATGACCACTCACTAAATTACTCAGGAGTGTTCACTAGCAGGGAGTCTGTAACCAAGTGCTGACAGAGTGTGAACGGGTGAAACGTCCTGTCCCAAGGCATCGTGGGATAGCGAGGTTCAGTTATAGGCAAACCATTAAGTACTATCAAGTGCTAAGTATTGTTACGATTTGTGAAATTCTACATATTCTGAAACCTACGGATATACATTAGAGTGAGAACTTCTGAAGTGAACAACTGGAACATCAGACGTCTGGTATGGAAAATATCAGCAGAGAGGTTCCAGGTTGTGTAGTCTTCACTAGAAGTGCACTTACAGTGTCAACTTTCATACTGAGAGCAATCCATTCTATATTCAAAACGCTCTATGTTCTTGAGATTTATACTGGAATTAGAGCAATTCTTACTGTAAAATGTCCAGGCACTAAACCCTGGCTGTGGGGTCTGGGTTTTTTTTTTTCTCGGCTTTGGTGAGTGAGTGTGTATTCAACCTGCCTACCTGATCAGATTGAAGTGTACGGCACTGTGTTAAGAGAATGCACAGGTGAACCTGACCCAAGATCAGTTTGCCAGCAAAGGGACCAAAGGGGGAAAAGGCAGAGGCTGCTTATGCTGACCTAGAAACAGTATGAAGAGCCAAACTGTCCTAAATAATTCCAGTACAGACCAAAGTCAGAACAACTTGTGAGTAGCTGTGCATTAAACTTATAAAATTCTACAAAAATGAATGAACACACAATAAAAAAACAGAATAAAAAAAAAAAAAGGAAGAAGAAGAAGTAAAAAAAAAACAAAACAAAAAAAACAAAAATAAAGCAGAAACAGGTACAAGATCCTGACGAATTCTAGAGCTAGACAGAGCGAATACACTCCAGTGTGTGGTTGCCATCAGAATGTGAGAGAGAGTTCAGCAAACGTAAATGTTTGTACAGCATAGTGAGTAAATATTCTACAGTAAGATTTTTAATCAGAGTTCACATACGTGTGTGTGTGTGTGTGTGTGTATGTTCTAAGAGGACTGTGCAAGAAAATGAGAACTTTTAGAAGCCATGACAGCCTGGCTGGAGAGTCCCTTGCATCCTGTCATCTACTCTGTCTCGTTTCCTTTTTTCCTTTTACCCTTTAGCAGCGTATTGGTGTACCTGCCTTGCTCTGGGGTTGACATTCCAAGATCTTTCTGCATTAACCCAGTGCATCCAGAACCCAATCAGACTCCCCAGATCAAAGCATTAAAAATGAATAAAAGAAAGCCTTTAAAAGACAACATCCTCTAGTTTTTTGGGGGGTACCGATATCCGTTAGTCTTTAGGGGTACTTACCCGAGTGAAATTAAGGTGCAATGTTTTCATACAGAATCAAGCTGCTCCAAATCACCCTCTTGCCTCAGCAGAGGTGTGAGATTAGGCCAGCGCCCTCTTCCCTATACGCTCCAGTCCATAAGGGGCTCATAGGCCTGCTGGGAGGAGTCTCAAAAGGGAGTGGTCCTACAGACACTTATGGAAGTCTCTGAGTGGTCAGAGATGGAAGGGGGAGTGGCTAGTGGACAAAAGTGTGCCGTAATAGGTCCTCAGCAGCGGGACGCTGTTTTGTCTCCACAAAAATCCTTTTAAGGAAATCGCGGCAGTGGTCCGACACGTGAGGCGGCAGAGTGGGGTTGGTGGGCTGTGTGGCGATTTTAAAAATGGCTGCCATTGCTTCGTACTCCGCCCAGGGCGGCCGCTGAGTCAACATCTCCACAACAGTACAGCCTATGCTCCTGGAATCAGGGTGGTATTACCATCATTGTTAATGTGAGACATACAAAAACATATACATATCTTTGCTAATAGTGTTCTTTCAATGTGCTAGAAACAGGACAGAGTCTTTTATGCTGACCCTGGGCCATCAGATTAAGCTTATTTCAGCTTAAAAGGTTTAAATTCGAACTGAAATGGAAGTAGCATTTTTCTGCCATGTCGTGATGTACATTTAAATTAAACAAAGTATCAGAATAACAGAACTTGGTTTTACACATTGTTTATTGTTGACTGAATGGAGACAGATGTAAACATATACATGCAAAGAATTGTAAGAAAGGGATTGGTTTATCTATATTAAATGATTGGAGCAGTTCGGTATATGTCACCAGAGAGAAGTCATTTTGCCATCGAATTAAGACATTTCAATTAAAAATTAGGAGGTAAAAACTTATTTTTTAAAAATGAAACATGCATGGATGAGTAGTTCGCAATCAAATGCACTTACTAAAAAAATGTGGGTGAAATTTTATTTCATGCAGACTTTACAGGCTTACCAGATATCAGCTTTCCTGCCGTACCCCTCTCCGCTGATGACCTCTGGGCTCATCCAGTAAGGTGTACCTGTCACTGACTTGATGCCCGTTCCGGACAAGCAGATGGTCTGGAGCCGCCGACTCGCTCCAAAGTCACCCAGCTTCACATTACCTGCAGAGTCCCGAAGGATATTGGCACCTATATGGATGAAAGAACAGGACATGTACATGCAGAAGCATTCAAAGTTAGAGACATTTAAAGGACAGTTACAAAAGGAGTTTGAGTGCTACATGTATTGCATCTATATATCTATATATATATATATATATATATATATATATATATATATATATATATATATATATATATATATATATATATATATATATATTTATATATAAAAAATTATTCAGTTCATAATAACTGACAACATCACATGCAGTTGGTTCACCTTTGATATCTCTGTGGACGATCATGTTACTGTGAAGGTAGCACACGCCTTCTAGAATCTGCCGTGTATATTTACGTGTGACATTCTCCGTCAGAGCACCATAAGACTTCAGCTGGTCTTTAATGGAGCCCTATAGAACATAAAATGTACATTTCGAATGAAAGACAGTTTCTAGACAAGTCCTGACTGGAACTAGGTTCTCTCAAAAAAAAAACTAAAATATTTAAAGGGATAAATAAATAAGATATTTGTTGCACAATCCTTCAGTAAATGAACTCAGTGCATCCACTAGGGCAGTTTTTAAATTAATGTCTAATTAATGTTATGTTTATTTACTGTTTGTGAGATTAACATCAATGTACTTACCACAACAATGTACTTAAACATACACATTCAGATATTTGTGTAATATATTTTTAATTTTAAAAATACTATTGATTATTTTAGGACACAGGCTTTTTAGTGCTTCAACTAGGGCTGCTTGATTATAGCAAAAATCAGAAAAAATAATTTTGGTCAATATTGTAATCAAGATGATGAGTCGGCCACATGACCAAAACTATATATATATATATATATATATATATATATATATATATATATATATATATATATATATATATATATATATATATATTTAAAAAATAATAATAATAAAAGGCCTCAAAAATGATTGAAATTAAACTGTCACTAAAAACAAAAGCAAAGGACAAATACAATAGAAAAGAAAAGATAAAAATGAAACTAACAGTGTTTGTCTAAGTCTAACGCCTAAAGTCTTTTACAGCCTACTACAGAAATTGAATAATCTAATGTAAAATAAAACAACATAGTCTTCACTGTAAGAATCAAATTTCCTTTGTTTCTTATTAAATCTACAAAAGTCCTTCAGTCAAGAGCAGTGAGTGATTTTCTCTTTGTCTTTTGTTGTTTGATTTTAATTTTAAGCACAAAGTCAGCAGCAGGAAAATAGCCTGCTGTCACTTTAAGAGCTGCACGAATGCAATTTACTGTTACACACGTATTTTTATTCTCAACCGTTTACATTCGCTTATTACATAACCAATGAGGGTTTACAGAAATAATCACCAAGCGGCACAGACCTTAAGCTAAAAGTTGACTTTACATGTCCTTGTCTGTTCTGAGCACATGCACAGAAATCCTCCTGAGGAACAGTGCAAGTTCACTTTCGCGCTTTTAAAAACATTAATAAATCTAATCGACTTTAATAAATCAAGCGCGTCCCATTTTGCAAGTCACGTTACATTATTCTACAGATTTGCACGTGAAACCAGGCTTTTACTGAGGATGCAAGTGCACAACTGGAAAGGGAACGGAATGGGGTGCTATAATCATTTTCCGCCGATTATTATATTTATTATAACTGTTGGAGGCCGAAATCGAAATCAAAACTCTATTTCATTTAATTGCACAGCTCTCCAACACTGCAAAACCTTTAGAAAAAAAAATTAAGCATACAGGAACGTGTTCAAGTGAATTAACACATACTTACCCCAGGCATGTACTCCATAAAGATAGAAAGAGTTCTTTCATGCGTGTCCCGCAAGCAACCGTAGTACTGAACAATGCGCTCATGGAATAGATTTTTCAGCAGTTGAATCTCACATTCCAGAGCACTCACCTCCTGAACACACATACAAACCACAATAAGTGCAAAGGTTCACACAGACACCACATCAACCTTACAAAGTCTGAAAAACGCTGTTCACCTTGCTGGTTTCTGGGCTATCCGGATCAAACTGCACCTGTTTAACAGCCAGTTCTCTTCCAGTGTCTGCGTCGTAGCATAGAAACACTCGCCCGAACGCTCCTTGCCCCAAAAGCTTCCCTAGACGCCAGTTTGTAGGAGCCCGAGGAGCTATACGCAAGCGAAGAGAGGATTTCACAGAGAACAACAGCAGTTTCCCCTCTGCTTTTTGAGCAATTCATTTAAATACATTTTCTAGTCCATCATGTTTTGCTAGATTTATAATCTATTAAAGATTTCTATTTATAACATTTCTATTTTAATGGCTTTTAACAAAGCTGCAATTTTCAGTAGACTTCCAGTCTTCAATGTTACATGATTCTTCAGAAAACTGTCTCATATGCTGATTTGGTGCTCAATTAACATTTCTTATTATCCCAGTTAAAAAAAAAAAAAAAAAAAAAAACGGTATGCTGCTTCATTTTTGATTTGATTAGAAAGCTTAAAAGAACAACAGACTGGAACAACAGATGATATTCTCCTCTAAACCTAAATCCACTCACAGCGGCTTGGAGGGCTGGTGTCCATGACTGTGAGAGTGGGGTTAGAGCTGGGCTCTATGTCGCTGCCACGGCGTCTGCGCCCCGGTTCCTCTAGCTCAGGAGTGAAGATGCTGCTTCCACTGCTAGTGCTGGGGCTCTGCTGCTCAGTTGGACTGAAACTTACCGGAGAACGAAAACCATGAGCTTGTGTCCGCCGCGCCCTCGGAAAGGTCTTTCGCCCTGAGTGGAGAAAGATGATCCAATTTAGGAACAGCGTGATTTTGCTTTTTAGAAAAATTACCAAAGTTTCTGTTTATGGCCACGGTCCAGTATAACCTCACCATCGCTGTAGTCGTGGAGACCAAACGAGATGGGATATCGCCGAGGATATGTTCCTCCCTTCCCTGTTTTTTCAAACACTGGTATATCATACTCTGTGAAACATAGTAGAAACAATCAAGATAGACTTGCAAACTAATGTATTTATGTGACATCAAAGCAGAAAAATCAGCAACAGCTTACCAGGGAACTCTTGATGGTTATCAGGGTAGCTCAGGGCTCGAGGCATACGGGATTTGGGATAGGTATCACTGTAAGAGATCCATGAGAGAAAAAAAAAACACTCAGTATTAGAATTTAACTACAAGCATGAACTGTACATTACTGCTCAAAATTTTGGGGTCAGACAGATTTTAAAGAAGTCTCTCATGCTCACCAAGGCAGCATTCATTTGATCAAAAAAAAAAAAAAAAAAATATATTTTTTTTTTTAAGATTTACCATTTAATACTACTAATATAGTGAAATATTATTACAATTTCAAATAAAGCTTTTTCTATTTTAATACATTTTCAAAAGCAATTTATTCCTGTGATGCAAAGCTCAATTTTCAGCAGCCATTACTGCAGTCTTCACTATTACATGATCCCTAGAAATCATTCTAATATGCTGATTTGTTGCTCAAGAAACATTGTTGATTATTAACAGCTGTGCTGCGTAATACCTTTCCTGAAGTTCAGTCTATGGGAAAGGCACTGTCTTCTATAATAGTTTGATTGTGGCTGCATGTGTGTGTGGGGAAGTTGTTCACCTGTCAAGTGGACTGTCCAGTGAAGGACAGCTGCCCGATGCTGAATTCTCAGGACTGCTCATAGACAAAGGGTCCAGCATCTATAGAGAGAAAGACAGGAACAGATAAATGAGCCATCAGGACACAGGCTGATTATGCTACAGATTAGTACACCCACATCAGCTCAACCAGATATGTTAGACTGCGTACCTGGTCCATGCTCTCTGGTATGAACTCGCCCTCACTGTTGATGCTTGTGAAAGAGCCGTTTCTGGCCACCTGCTGCAGAGCATCAGGAATATAGCCTGGAGGAGGAGAGCTACGATCGGTTGACTGAGAACCTGCAGAAGCAGCAAGAGAGCAATAAACACCTTACGCACTTTTATAATTTGAATAGAATAGAGCCAGGTAGATCAAGATGTGGGATTGAAAAGTAAAATGATGTCACATCGACCCAAATGGAAAATCATTTCAGAAGTTACTATATTTTGCTAAAACACTATGAAGATATTTTTTTCTTTCAAAGAATGTGCATTAAGGAAGCAAATAGGGTTAATTTCGATTTAATTTTGACTTATGTCAAGGACGCAATTCAAAAACACTGAATGCAACCCACCTATGAGTGCCAGCATATTCTTTTTATCTGCAACACTAAAGTCTGTGTTGTCCAAGTTCTCATGAGCTGGCAGCAGGTCCTTACTGGAGACAGAGTTCTGAAAGCACAAGAACATTTGAAACATTTAGCTTTTAGATTAGGTCACTGGTTTCAGACTAGCACTTTTTCTCTGAACGTGGTTTATAATGCCCACTGACTTGAGTACAGGAGGGGAGCACCAGCAGGATTTTTAGGCTCTTCATATGCACCGAGCGATCCAGCAGCTCCACAGCTTTATCCAGATCGTCCTGAGTACTCAACGGAATCACAAGCTACAGGACAGAGAAAAAGAAAATAAGGAAAACAGGCATATATGAAAACATTCAAATAAATATATCATAAATATGAAAAAGCTGTAGCACCCTTTACCTCATTATTGGTGTAATGCAAGTCCATACTCTGCCCAAATGCTACTTTAGCTTTGGTGCTCAGATCTTCCAGACTGACAGGTCGAGGGAACTGCAGGATCTTAAGTAACGCATAATAAATCATAAACCACACCATCATCTGCTACTTTGACAGAATCAAGCAAATGGTTCTTCCAAATGCATTCGCTAATTAAAATAATTAAATAATTCGGTTTGTATTAAAGCTTTCTAAGCTATAGGAAACGCAAGTGTTGGGGAAAGCTACTTTTAAAAGTAATGCATTATGATATTGCACTACTCCATAAAAAAGTAACTAATTGCATTACTTAATTACTTTTTATGGAAAGTAATGCATTACATTACTTTTGTGTTACTTTTTGACACCTGGGGTAATAACAAAAAACCCCAAAGTTATATTTTTGGCAACTGTAAATGCATTTTTAAACCAGTAGTGAAATTAATAAGCTTCAGGCTGAAGTAAGTAGCTCTGCACCTCACTCCCAATTTCTCTTAACCTCTTGACAGGAGAGGTATCAGTGAATAAATGGGAAAATAAAGGAACTTGTATTACTTATTTGAAAAAGTAACTTTGATATTTAATTGTAAATTTAAAAGTAACGTGTCACTTTACTAGTTAATAATGAATAGATAAATAAAAATCATTCATTCATATTCCGACATGGAGTCTATTCTAGCAGTGGTTGGTTCTTAGTCTTTGCATACACACCCAGATGCACACAAATGACTACACCCCAACATCCATTACACAGCGTCTACAGGGCTCTGTCAGACAGGTTTAATTAAGAGAAACCTCTAGAGAGAAGTGCTAAAAATAGGAAGTGATGTGGAGCAGAAGCAGGAATTGTGGTCACTACCTCTTCTCTCCTCTGTACTCAAACTTCACCCTTACATCATTCTGTGGACAAGAAAGCACAGTTTTACCCATCTATCAATGCACGCCATTTCTAATTCACAACAGTATGAAACAGCACTGGGCAACACAGACAATATTCAATATAAATTTATATTCACAACAATATTTGTGTGCACTAGAAAATAAGCAACAATGTGAATATTGCAATGATTTTAGTACACTTTTTAATTTGCCTGTGACTGTGTTGATAGATTATTTTCATCCATCCTTGCCTCAAAGTTCTGTTAATACAGAGTGCCTCTTTTTGAAAATTCTATGGGGGGGGGGGGCATTAAAGGGGTAGTTCACCCAAAAAAAAAAAATATAACAGATATTCACTGTCATTATAAATCTGGGAAGAGCCAGGACATGTTTTAATAAAACTCCAATTGTATTCGTCATATACAATATATATACATATACACCAAGGATGGCTTGAGGGTGAGTAAATCAGGGGGTAATTTTCATTTTTGGGTGGACTACCCATTTAAAGCTGATAATTTCCAAAAATGAGTTTCTAACTTTCTATTTTAAGAAATTTATTCAATGAATGCAGCATCACTGGTGATCATTGAAGTAAAATATATTTAGATAAACTGCTTTTTATTACTATATAGGCTATATATTTATTAATAAGCATACATTTATAAATATATAATGATTAAAACAAAGAAAATGTAGGTTACTTTCACCAGATTGTTTCAGTATTTTACATCTTGCATTTCACATATTGCATCTACTTACGCTGTTCAACACAAGCTCTTTGGTTTAAATGAAAGGTTCCTCAGACTAAAGATTAGTACATAAATATTAAAAAAAAAAGTTGCATATTTTAAAAAAAGCTGAAAAATATCAAGACATTTTTAACTACATAAGCCTCTAGTATGAAGGCCTGTGTACAGCTAAATGATGTCATCCCCCTTATTTAACTGTGGTCACATTTACAGTGTTCACCTTAGTTTTCAACATGGAAGTAAGCCGTTTTCTGTGAATGTGAACTTATTCTACATTGAGATAACAGTTTTGTTCTTAAAAATTAATAGCTGGTGCTGATGTGAATAACAAAAGAGTTAAAGCAGACCTGGTTCTTGGGAGAGGAGGCCTTGGGTTTGCCCAGGTCAGACAGAACAGGTGGTCGACTGGAACGATGCAGCACCACCAGGTCTTGCATGATGGAATTCAGGGCCTCCTGCTCATCTACAAGGTATTTTTATTACAAATTCGCATTATAATTGTGGATTCTCAATAATAACAAAGAATGCATCCTTTGTGCTTCTAACAGATGAAAATTCTTTCAGTATTTTGACAATTTTTTAAAAAACTGAGCACTTACCCATTTCCACAGATCACCGGTTCACCCAGGAGTAAAGGAAAGAGGATTCTCCCATGAAATGGGATCCTTTCTCCTGCACAAGAAAACAATCTTTTATTACACAAATAATAGCATTATTTATTAATAAGATTAACATGAAATATTTGTGCTAAGAGACAATAAACCATTCAAAATCTATAAAGACTACAGTGAAATCAATGCCACTAAATAGTTCTCGGTTACCACAGGACAGCAAAAAGTTAGAAAAATTTCAGCAAATTTTCATTTTTGGGTGAACTGTTCCTTTAAAAGTCCCAACTACTGTACTTCAGCTGGCAAAATCTGTCAAAATCATGAGCTAGACACAGCAGCATCTAGTTTGACTGATAAACACACATAAGTATTTGATTTAAACATCAAAAGCACAAGTAAATGTCAAATTACAGATAAATAGCTTGCTTATCAGGTGTCCTAAGTTCCTTAGACAGTGTTCAACCACATTCATAACCATGTGTGACAGTTAGAGTAAAATATAGTAATAACTTACAAAATTAATCACATAATATGACAAACAGTAAAAGAATATTTCGGTTAATGTATAGATAAACTCTAACGGCAGGCAAAGCTAATAACCAAGCTACGTTAACTGGTTAGCTCGTGAGCACCTGTCAAAACTCTGGCAGGTCAAAGTAACCCAAATGTGATTACATACTAATATTTTACTAATTTCACAATGGCATTCAGTATTCGGTTCAGTCTCGTCTGCACCAAGACACAATGCTAAATATTACTACGGCCCAAAATCATATTTATAAACACACTGTTAGCCGCTTAGCTCTCTAGGCCAAAATTAGCATTGAGGCAAGATGCTAACGAGTTTTAACAGCTAACAGAGTGATTCTGATGGGCTTATGTAACTAAAATCTCTTTACTATGCAATCTCCTTATAAAACGGATAAAACAAAAAGCATTTGATCACCTGGGTGAGCTCGGTCCGTTCACTTCCTCATCCACAGATATGAGGCCTCGAGACGAATCTGACACTCTGACAGACTCAATTAAACGACATCAACTTTAGTCCAAGGCCTGACTACACGGCCAAATCATCTCCCGCTGACTCCAACGCACTTTACAAGTTCGTGAAAGCTGCTGCAGTGATTCCAGGCGAGTTTGTGGATGAAAACCCCTAATCATCAACAGCTAACCGGGGTTTGTTTACATTAGATTCAACGCGCTCGACCTGACGAATATCAACTGCTGTCAATTAAGACAGAGTAGAATATTAAGATTCACGATCTAAAACGATAGCTATGCGCAAGCGTGAGAAGGTCTGGTCAGAAAATGAATTCGAAAGAGCGTACGACAAATTTAGCAAAAGATGTTAGATATTAAGTACACTTAAAAACACACGCAGACACACACCACTTTAGAACAGCACCGCTGTGCTTTGACTCAAACAACTCACGTGACTCTACAGCGCCATCTGTCGACCGTCACCTAACGACTGCCGCGGACCATAGATGTGTATACGTAGATACCTCATTAGCGACTGTTTCTATGAGAAGGGTCTGTCTGCAGACTGCAAGACAGGGGCGTAACTTGAAGTGGGCGTAACTTGAGGTTGTCCAAATCACACAGAACCACGCGAGATGTCAAAACGAGATTTTGTCCGGCTGCGTTCGAAACCGCATACCCTTTAATTAGGCACTTAATTTCAATAAGAACTAATTTAAAGAGCGATAAAAGAGTACATACTCTACAGCCTGAATGCGTATTTGTGTATGAAGCATTAATGCGGATATCATCATCCGCTATGTTGATCATGTGACCTACAAAGTTAAAATGAGCGTAAAAACTTAAAAGATATGAGTGACAGGTTTAATAAATGTATTTGTATCTTGACAATGAAGATTGTAGCATAGCCAATACTGTTAATTTAAGTTTTTATATTTTTAAGAATATTTTTTCAATTATTTTATGTGAATTTTTTTCTTGTATACTATCTCATACTATGATGAACACGTTAAATTTTTATGTACTGTTTTATGCCGTTATGATTGTTATTGTTAGATACAACCCTCTTACCATGATCTTTTATGTAAAAAGTTTGGCAATAATAATAAAAAAGAGCGTCAGGTGCACTACCACCTCACAGCATCACTAACTCAACAGTCCAGTACAGTTTCTCTCAGCGACAATATCTGCACAAACGAAACGTCGAACAGCTGCTCGAAGATCTTGCCTTTGGAGAAGATTGTTGATTTTATATTCTAAAAATGTAAGTATTACTACTCAAAAATTAACATTACCCCATAATGAATTGCATCTTTTGCACACCCCAACACTTACATGCAATAATAATGATAAATGCCAACCAATAGTTATATACCTTTTTTTCCTTAAAATTACATTTTAGTAAAAGAAGCAAAATGTATTTTCTGTCGTGACATAGCTATACATGAATATACACTAATGCAGTTGATGTGAATACATCAGTTTTCAGTCAAGCAATTAATACATTAATAGATCAAATATTTATATTTTATTTACTGACAACAAGAAACATGTCTAAATGATTAAAATAATGTATAACTGTTGGCATCACAATAAATGCATACATGTACAAGTAAACAACACATGAAACAAAGCTTCATTCAAACTTACTGTTCTAACAATCATGTATTTACAGACAGTGAACCCAACATCTTACTATCATCTCAACACAGCTGAGACAGTTCTGCTGCTGCTGCGCTTCACAATCTCACTCTTCTCAACGGGGATGTCGTTGAGCAACAGGTAAGGAAGACCATGATGTCGGCTCTTACCACACAACCTTGAAGCGAGAGCAGAAGAACACATGCAGGACAATCTGACTGCTGCTGTGTCTGCTCCAAACAATCGTGTGCTGCTCTCCATGAGCACCACTACCTGTAAAACATTTACACAGAGTTTACAAGTACATACATTGATTTATTACTTTTGTAGTGTGCTAAACCACTGAACTGGTTCAAAAACTGTGCTTGAGCACGGCTCTTTTCTCCAGCTTGATCAGAGGATTGTAGGCCCCTGTAATAAGAGCACTGTCAATCACTTCAGATAAAAGCTCCATCACATTTTTTGATGATGCTTTTGAAAGTCAGCCTTCATCGTATTAACAGAAACCAGCAGAACAAACTTTACCAAAATCAAATCCTCAGTGTCTTTTGGTCTTTCTCTAGATGCTCTGGCTGCTGGGGTCACTGAGGATGAAGAGACCACAGCAGCATCTGGTCCTGATGAGACAGTAAGAGCTGGAGTGATGGAGCATCTCATCCGTGTCTCTGGACCATTTTCAGATGCTGCAGTGGACTTCTCCATCCTCAGTGCACACACCAGTCTGCAGAGATTTTCATAACCTACAGAAATCCACACACACAATACAAAAAGTCATTACTTTATTCCTTTTGTTTCAGGTTTTTCCTTTTTTTTTCCCCTTTCCTTGCAGGTCCTGCTCCACCACAAAAGATCTGCAGCAAATGCACAGAAATCAACAATAAGAAAAGTGCTGTAATAAATAACTGTTTGAAATTACACTAATTCAAATGTTTTATTTATTTTTGTAGTGTACTTTACACAAATCCTTTGATGGCAGCATTCCTTCTTCAGTCACTTCTACAGCAGACAAATATAATCTGTTCCTGTAACATCCAGACAAGAGTCAAGTAACCTCTGTGATTTATCTGTGATATACTGCATCTGCATGTTGAGTTAGTAACTGATGTAACTCGCTTTTTAATCCAACACAAATGTTCCTAAAATTATCAATATTGCAAATGGACAAATAAAATAGATAACTAGTGTTTAGTTACAGTATGTAGATTTGTTTGTTTACATGACTTACACTCATCTAAAGCAGTGTTGTGACAGTGAATTCTACATAATAGCACACACACATCACTCAGATGTCTGTTTTCATGTCTGTTAGATGTGCTTATCTGCAATACTTATCAAAGATTATGCTGTCAGATGACAAATAGACATTTAGTAATCGTCTTCAAGATGTATATATGGTTTATGTAAATCCACTTTAAAAGAAGTGTACTTAATGGAGCTCCCCTGTTAGTTATTCATTATAAAACGTGTTTTTACAGCACAATCACAAATATGCTATATTTATGTAATTAACAAACAGGGTTTAGATTAAGCCAGGATCAGGCCATAGCTCAATTAGTCTTGTCTGTGAAACCGGAGGATAGCGTCTTTACACCTTTTGCTTATATGTTGCTGACTTTACACCTTAGTTTTAATAGATTATTAACTCCAAAATCAATACCACTGTATGAAAATAACTTGTACTCTTAAATTTAAATAATTATTTAGTGAAAAAATATATTCTCACCATTGTAACTCATTGTAACTTCTTTTCCAGTTTAACGGCGGTTGGCATCCAGCTTATTGGTGCAATACCGCCCTCTTCTGTCCCGGAGTGTGGATCAGATAATAGGTTTTCCCCCTACTAAATGTACACATCACTCACATTCTCCCCTAACATTAATATCTACACACACCTTATGCATCAAATCCTGCCTAAAAACCTCTGCTTCCCTTAAAAAACGTAATCAACAACTTATCGTTTTGACATCTCGCGTGATTCTGTGAGATTTCGACAACTTCAAGTTTCGCCTCCTACTTCAAGTTACGCCTCTTTCAAGTTACGCCCCTGTCTTGCAGTCTGCAGACGTACACGCTTGCGCCGCTATACGTAAGCCGTCCGTTGGAAGGGTCAATTTGACGTCATTCGCCCGCGGTCAATCTTATGGTTCCGACCATCTCTCGTATTCTCGCCTGTGAAAGGTTATCTCGTTTCTTCGGGAATTTAAATCCCGGCGGTTTTACAACCATCGGCTGCCCGTACTCCTAGAATATTCAAATATTGTTATGGTGAATGACGTCAAGTTGGCCGTAGTAGATGTAGGAAACTTCTACGAGCTTGGAGCTGTCGAATGAGGGATCTGCTTCTACATTCTATGCCTCGGATGGCCAGAGAATTCTAGCCATTCAGAGAACGTGGTTCGTTTCCTCTCGACCAATCAGAACATGGGCTTCTTGCTAAATAAAGGAGTTCACGCCGTATCGGAATTCCCGTAATTACGAGATTCCAACTTGTAAAAAGCGTTCACGTCCTCGTAGAACTGGTAATTACAACTTGAGAACAGGGAGTTTTCTGAGAGCTACGACTTGTACTACGTGACCACCGTAGGTTCTGTTTAGGCGTTGATGGTGTTGCCATAGAAAAGCTCACGTCACGTGTTGTCATCTCGAAATTACATTAATAACGATATGGCGTGTGAATGCAGCATATTTGACATATTTCGTTTGGTCCAATAGGGTGACCAAACGTGCCATTTTCCCAGGACACGTCCTGGCCAGGATTTAGGATGCCTAAAATATCCAAGTATTGGCTTTGTTTGCGCTGCGCAAAGTACCGTGAGCGCTCTAGAGCAGGGGTTTTCAACCTGTGGGGCCATCAGTTAATTCAGAGACATTACCTCGAGGATTTATGAATTTGAGTTAGCAAATCTTTAGCCATACACTGGGGGCAATATGACTCCCACTGCTAGTCGACACAGTTAGAGCAGAGTTGGCTCGAGTATCAGTCACGCTACAGTGTAAGATGATTTACGGTTAGCCGTGTCGGCATGTTGTTATCTCAGAAACACGCTCAGCCATCGCACTGAATCAGGTAAACTGGTTATACATTTATGTTTCAGTATAATTACGCACGCTATACCAGGGGCGCTTCTAAATCCTTTTTAGGTGGGTTTCAGCCCCCCATCTGTCACTTTAGCCCCCCAAAACTATCTTAATAATCAGGCCAGTGCTGCTTCCTTAAGAAAGTTTTTCATTCTCATGTGTTTTAAGTCTTGTAAGTTTAAACACTAAAGTAATTTTAAGCTATTTAAGCCTAAGACATCTCAATGCGGTAACTTACTCACGCGCTGTGATAAAGCATTTCTATGCGCACACATGTGACGTGCACAAACAGATAGCCTTCTCAGACAGCATGTGAATACCAATGGTTGTCTTGACAAGTATCTTATAAGCACAGTCGGTTGTTTTAAGTGAACGTAAACAGTAAAGAAAATATCAAATTTACCTCTGTATAACGAATCCGTGCCTTTCTTGTGTAAATAATGTTAATCAAAAAGAGCAAAAGAAAAATTGTTCGCTGCTTTAATGGATGTTTTGCGTTTATGTTAATAAAGTGTGGGGGGGTCATGGTACTTTGATGTCATACACCGATAGGTATGCTCAGTGCTGCTTCAAGTCCAACACTAATACAGGTGCATCTCAATAAATTAGAATGTCGTGGAAAAGTTCATTTCAGTAATTCAACTCAAATTGTGAAACTCGTGTCTTAAATTCAGTGCACAGACTGAAGTAGTTTAAGTCTTTGGTTCTTTTAATTGTGATGATTTTGGCTCACATTTAACAAAAAAAAAAAACACCAATTCACTATCTCAACAAATGTATTTATTACATTTATTGAGATGCACCTGTATGAACACGTATTTGCATCGCTTTGACCATTCTCTGTAGATCCCACCTTCTCACGCACCACGATTGGTCGATTACGTACAATGTCTGCATGTTACTGGTCAAACAATCATTACCTTCATTAAGTATGAAAACAGGAAACCAAAGCCAAAACCTGGATATTTTAGGCAATATAGAAATCCTGGCCAGGATGTGTCCTGGGAAAATGGCACGTTTGGTCACCCTACTTTTGGTTATTTGCAGGGATGACACTGCGGGTGTGCTAAGGGGGCTAAAGCCCCGAATGTTTTCAGTAAAGCCCCGAATGTCTTTACATACTATGCCCTGTAACTTATGCATTATCACTGAGTCTTCATGTGCATTAAAATCATTTCTATTAGAACCGCAGATTTGCTCTCTGCACATCCAATAGAGCAGTGGTTTTCAAACCAGTCCTGCAAGCACCCCTAGCACCTCACATTTTGTATGTCTCCCTATATCTGACACACCCATTTCAGGTCTTGCAGTCTCTACTAATGAGCTGATGAGCTGAATCAGGTGTGATAGATGAGGGAGACACAGAAAATGTGCAGTGCAATAGAGTCTACTTCCGCTGTCATTCACTCCTGACAAGAACCGCCCACTGAGGCTCTACTTCTGACCTACATGTAATCTAGAACCCTGCATTAGGCCGATAAGGCCTATACTTGGTTTAAATAAATAAATAAAGCCACTTAGCCTATGCAAATTTTAAACTCGCACGCGCGCACACACACACACATACACACACACACACACACACACACACACACACACACACACACACACATATATATATATATATATATATAAAACCACCCTATTTGTAATTTAGATAATTCATCTAATGGCAAATGAGACATTTACGATTGAGTCTTTTAGAATATTTGGTAATTATTTGTCCTCCTCTCTCCCGTTCGTCAAACCATTCTGCCATCTGGTGGATAAAGATAGGGATTTCATAGAGATAATAAATGCATTTACTTTTAAAAAATATATAATTATTGTTATTTTTAATATAGTATTATTTTATTATTATTATTTTGCATTTACTTTTATTTTGTCTGAAGAGTCATGTCTCATCAGTCTATCAAAGTTTAATAAATAATTGCATTTTTAAATTACAGTTAGAAGGTCAGTCTTTATTGAGTTACATACAGCATTTTAGTGTGTAAAAGTTCTGAGAGGCAATTTTTTAATTCATTTTCATGTAGTTCAGGTAAGTGTGACAAAGACAATAATTATTTTTTCCTCTTAAATAGTGTTTAAACAGACAACATATTAATAACTCAGCAGGTCTTCAAAGTGTAATTTATTCATACAAAATTCTGTAACTTACACATTTCCACATATCCAACACTTCCAAATACAATACTGAGTAATTTCACAACTCTCAGAAACAACATTCATTTTTACCTAAAAAACAGTTCATTTTCACCATTTCCCATTAACCATCTGTTGCCTAAAAGGCTAGTGCACTAAAAAAAAAAAAGGAGGCACAGTTTTGCTTTTCACATTAAAATGTTTTCCACTAAAGAGTTTTAGTGGAATCACCACAAAATCATTGTTGAATAATTAATGAAATAAGATAATTATAGCCACACTGAAATCAAGATGGACAATGCTGTGTTGTTTTCTTTACACAATATTTATCTTAATATTAGTGTCCACAGGACAGGGTTTTAGCACAATCTTCTAAAGTAGCTTTGTAGTTGTAATAGGATTTTCTCACTCGTGTTTGTTTAAGGAATTTTCTGCTCGTAAGCTAGAAGTCTTTAAGCTTATATATAAGTGTACCATGTAAAATAAATAATGAGCTTAGCACTAAAGCTAATTTAATAGTAAAACATCTACATACAAGGTCTTCTTGACCATATTTCACACTCATTTTTAAGGCTGATGCGAGATAAAATTACACTGCTAGTATGATGTAAATGAATTCTGTAAATGAAAAATATAACACAATTTTTAAAACGCAATTCTCAAAGTAATTCGCGTTGATTCAACTATATAAAATAGTGCCTGTTCAAAATATGTGGTCTTCTGATTGGCTATAAACATTCACACAAGCAAACTATTAAAAAAATCTTAGAGGCACTTCACACATAAACAAAAGTAACATTCTTTGCTGGATAAAAGCTGGAAGAGGCACTATAATACACAACGATGCTAACAGTCTTTGGACTTCAAAAGCACAGTATGGATTATGGTTTAAATTCACACAGAGTATAATGGCAGATTACTTTCGGTCCACAAATTTAAGGTTGATGGGAGCCCCCGGACAGAGCAGGCCATGAGTCTTAGCACGCACATCAGCGGTCTGGGGAGACACCTCAATGTGGAACTTCTGCAGGAGCTGTGACCGAGACGAACATCAATACACCATTAGACAAGGGAATTAGAATCCACATACAAGTTATATGTCTTTATAATAGCTGCTTAATAATAGCACCACTATGGTTTAGATCTTTGCTTGATGCTGAGTTTTGAGACACATATCCAAACACGCACCTGTGTGAGAGCCAGATGCATCTCAAGCTCGGCTATTCTCCTCCCGATGCAGCTGCGGATGCCGTAGCCAAACGGGATGGAGCCGAAGTTATCGACACGGTCAGAGGCATCCTTGCGAATCCAGCGGTCTGGGCGGAACTCTCCGGGACGGGGGAAGTTCTCCTCATCCATAGAGGTGGAGTAATGACACAGAGCAAGTTGAGTCTGTGAACACAGGAAATTGTTTTCATGATATTGGGGGGATTTTTTTAACATAATTAATGCTGTGACAATACAAGTCAACTGTGTTTTTTTCTAGGGACAAAATATATACACTTATATCCAGGTCAAGGTAATTTATAAATCTATAACTGCAGGAAAGACAAGCATTAAACAATGCTTCTAATTAGCAGGGGCAGGTTTTGACATGTGTTTATGAGACAAGTATACCCCTTTAGGGATGAAGTAACCTCCGATGATCAGATCATCTTGTGTAACGCGTCCATTTCCAGGAAGAACAGGGAAAAGCCTATATGCATTACAGAGACAGAGGGATGTGTTATTGCAACAACACTAGGCATTGTGCGGATCTCAATTAATACTGTGCAATTTTAGAATTATCACTGTATTTCTGTGATAAGCTCAATAAATTTTGCAATAAATAATGGGAATTTTCTGAGTGGTGGGGCGGAGCTTACCTGAGTGTCTCTTTGACAAGCCCTCTAATAAGGGGCAAATGAGCAACATCCTCTCCGGTTGGGATACGTCCACCCAGCACTCGGTCTAATTCCTCAAAAATCTCCTGCTGTATTATAGGATGTCTTGCCAGAAGGTATGTGCTCCATGACAGTGTGAAAGAGGTCTGCAGAGAGAAGAAAATGTGAAGACTTATTAGAGATTAGTAACATCTACACCAATTCCTCTGCTTTGTGCAAAATCCAAGCAAAATTAATAAATATCCCCCCAGAATTCATGATATGGGGGAAATTTTACATGATATAGTCATTTCATATTTCTTTATTTTAACATTGTTTATTGCAGAGTAAATGCATTCATACCGCCTCTGAGCTGCATCTAGAGATGTATATACTGTACAATTAAAAGCAGCTTCAAATGCAGCTTCTGTGCCATTTTTGATAGTGCAAAGATGGAATTTTTTTAATACTGATTTCATCTGAGCAATCACAATAATAAGTCACAGTGTCAGTATGTCTAATGTATTGATTAAATGTAAAAAATCTTCATAAATGATGCTGTATACATTTAATGCAGTTACAAAAATTGCACTTATAAAGGTTTTGAAATTAAATATTGCCCCTTAATGGTAAAGATCACTTCTGTCCCTGCTCTACTATACTTTACAGCTATACATAAGAAGTTTCATTACATAACCACTGACTCACTCCCATGGACTGATTCTCCCAAACCTGTCCACCCCCAAATACTGCTTTTTCAGCCTCCTTTCAAAGATTGTCCAGTCAACATCATTCACTTTACCGCTTGTTAGGACCTCTCTCTACACTCCTTCATCCTGTAATGAAAGACCTGCCATGCTTCCCTCCATTCATCATTACTTTGATCTCAGATTAATCTAGGCCTAAAACTGCTGCTGTCATGTGCGTTCAGCTCCAGTGATCACAACGTTCACCTTTTTCTTTTTGGGTGACTAATTCCTTTTTGGAGCAAGAACCCAAAACAGGCCCCCTGCCTCATAGAGGTGAAGGGAAAGCAAGACAGAGAGACAGACAGGCGGAGAGAGAAAGATTACATGACAGGCTTTGGTTCACAATGGCGTGATCCTACGGCTGGAAGAAAAAGAGAGGGAAAGATCATAGAGAAAAGGATGCCAGCAGACACATCAGTGAAATGGAGGAGTCTTGGCAGGTCTTGTTTAATGTGGGTGAGACGTATGGAGAGAGGTCAGCGTTAGGTCAGGTAAACACAGAGGTCGCCATGGAGACCTCGGACACCCGTTACGATCTGACCATTTGAAAAGAGTTCACAGGAAGAGAAAGAGGCGCCTGAGATGCTGTCCCGATGAGAAGATTTGTTTATCATCACCATTAGACGCAACTATTTTTCCAGCTGTCTTAATACACAACGTGTTCTGGCTTCTTAAATCGCCACACATGCATTCACTGCTTGAAAATATATTGCAGCATAACTTCATTCATCCAGGCATGAGCAACCTTGTATCACTCGATTCATTTGGGTTACCGCTGAATTTGTGCCAAATTAGGAGTCATGAACAACAAGTTTAGAAGCAATATCTCCTTCCCAGCAGCCCTTGGACCAGTTCTTACCGTGTCAACCCCAGCCAGAAGCATTTCTGTCATGTTCGCATAGATCTCCTCCAGATTCATCTCTCTGGTGACCAGCATGTGAGTCAGCAACCCTCCTTTAATCTCTTCGCCTTTCTTCATCTTCTTTTTGATCTCTGAAAGCCTCTTGTCCACGTGGATCTGGCCTAAAACACACATTTATACAAACTTTTAACAAGAAACTGCAGTAGTTGTAAAAGACCAATTGTCTCATAGCGACACTGAACCCACACCATAGTTCCCTCTGCTCTTACTGAATTTGAAAAGGCCATCCCATGAGCTGCAGAATTCCTCCCAGGGTTTGGGAATGATGGGGCGCAGCCATTTGGGAATGGCCCCTGCGTACATGGTGGTCTTGAAAGAGCTGAACATGAGGTGCAGTGCAGCAATGTACTCCTGACTCATCTTGGGAATTTCATTTTCCAAGCAGCCCAGGCGGGTTTCATACAAAATGGTTGCAACACCTAGGAAAGAGTTCAACATTGTGTTTTTCATGTCATATTGCTTCACGTTTACCATATTGACTCACTGAACTGAACTGAGCTGATTGTTGACACTATTGTCTTCTATAGGCCTGCTTTATAGTTAAACTTGCAGTTGTTTCATCACTGGTGATCTTTGCAGCATTGACACTGTTATTGAATTCAACCAAATTAATATTGAACTGAATGAACTGAGCTGATTAATGACACTAAACTTAAGTTCTTTAATCACTGATGAACATCAGTCACTTTTATTTTCCTGTTTATTACTGTGAAGCAGCTTTAAAATTATCTGTTTTGTATAAAGTGCTATAGAAGTATGTAAAAAGGTGACAAAACAACACTATATTAAAAAACTCCAAAAACAAATCCACCCAAAAATGTCTGTGGAACATCTGATTCACACCCAGACTCAGACTCCCTAAATAGCTGGGTCAGATTTCATTTATACAAAGCCCTCATATTCCTTTCCAGAAAGACCACTATGCTACCTAATTCTTCTCTTTTAATAAAATAAATAAATAAATCCCCACAGCATTGGTGGAGGAAATTAAACCACTATGAAAGGAAAACTCTGAGTCACATTGGCTGACGGCCAAATCCTGTCCTGTGATCAAAGCATACAACTTAATATATCAGACCACTCCACCTTTAATACCCAACTACAATTAACCACAAAAATGCACACTGTGCCCTCAGGCTCACCTTCCATGGCATATTTGAAGAACAGGTCATTAATGTTAAGGACAGACTGTCTGTCGTCCTGCTGGCTACGCAGTGTCTTCACTCTCTCCACCAGGTCGGCCACCACAGCGTTGACTTCAGAGGAGAAAACAGTCACATCTCTGGGCCGCATAACCAGCTGGCGAAGAACACTGCGCATCTTCAGCCATTCATCACCCTCGCTGATCAAAAATACAGTAAAAACAGCAATTTAAAATAACAGTTTTCTATTTGAACATTTTAAAATATAATTTATTCCTGTGATGTAAATCTGTATTTTCAGAAGCAATTACTCCAGTCACTCCTTCAGAAATCATTCTAATCTGCTTAAGAAACATTGTCACTATTATAAGTGTTGAAAACAGTTGTGCTGCTTTCTATTTCTGTGTAAACTGTGATGTTATTTAGGACTCTTAGATGAAGGAACAGCATTTATTTGAACTGTAATCAATCGTTTATAACCACTTTTGATCAATAAAAGTATCAAAAAATTGTACTTACTCCAAACTATTTAACAACAGCATACCATTTTAATCTGAAGTGACAAACCTACAACAGTTACCTGCGCAGATTTTAACCACTAGACCACAGCACCCCTCAAGAAAGCACATCGGCATGTACTTACGCCGAGATGAGTCCAGTAGATCTTCCCCTCATATCTCTGTACTCCTTCCAGGACTCCATGTTGCCTCTCTGGGGAGTCACACCTTCAGACCTGAGAACATGTGCCACCATGTCTCTGTCAGCGATGGACACCACCAGCTGAGGTCCAAATCGAGATTTGAAGATCTTCCCATACTTCTGAGAATGCTCCAACTACAAAAAGATTTGTAAACCTGATCAGTGTGGATCTCAGAAAGGCACTTGAACCATTTGTTTTGTTCTTGTTTTTGCTAATCTACATTACAGCCATTTGATTAGATCAGCTTACTGATGTAGTGTATGTGCTGTAATGTTGGCTTTCCTTCAAACTGTAAGTGCTCTATTGAAATAAGAATGGAAACAACATATCAGTGATACAACAATCAAATATATGTGCCCATATCACACCACTCATTTCCTGACTGACGATATATATGTCTCCCCAAAGACCACATGACTGTTAGTCAACTGCTCAGTATGCATAGGAAGACATTTCCCAGCATAAATGGCCCATTTGCAAATACTGCCCTCGCTGTGATCTTGCCCAATTTCATCCCCCTTCTCAAGTCGTTTGTACCATTCATGCTATGACACCACAAAGGCACCTCTGCGTCTCCTCAGCCAAAAAAATCCTAGAAGACATTTTCATCTTTAACAGTCCTAAAACGACTTCTTTGCACAACATAACTGAAACCTAATTTACACATGTAATCCAATGCCAGCCATCACTGGCCATTTTAGATTAGTAATGGGCAGTTTTTGGCTCTGTTTCAATGCATTAATTAGAATTTCACTGGCCACCTTCAACAGGATGTTGAATTGGAATGACATGAAGAGGAACTTCAAGAGGAAGCGAAAATCAAGATACACATAATTTCATCTTTAATTACAACTGATTATACATATTTACTCCTTGGAAGAATTGATTAAATAATTGTCTATAGTATAAATGCAATTGTTATCTTAAAGATATATATTTCACCCGATTTAACCCATATAATATTTTGTTTTGATAAAAAAAAACAAATTATATTATTAAAAAAAAATATTTACTACAATAAAAAAACAAGTTGTTATAACTTATAGATGTTAACATTTGAGGTTACAATTTTTCAGTTTGTATTCGGTAGCCCTGTGTAGCCTATATACAATGTAAATCATTTCTGAGTGGCGCAAATCTCTGTCATTCTCGAGGTGTTTGGCAGAGACACTGTATTGCATGCTATATGTTTCGAGTTTGATACTTCATGCTGCGCCTGGGATAAAATAAGTTTTGCGACTGTCCCTCGCGATGGGGTGGAGACTGTACCTTCCGGTTTATGCAACTCCAAAAGTAATTCAACACCTCACGTGTCCGCACTGCACATTACTTAGCCAAATCTTGATTGATCTTTTTTGAAGTTTATTTATCGTTTGTGCAACAGCAATTGCTGACACTGGTAATTTCTGGCACTTTTTTCTGCCAGATCGTAACATAAAAAGTTACAGAGATAAAGTTACTGTGAACTGGTTACAGGGCACATATAAAACTTAAATATGTGACTTTTGTATTCAATGAAACCATATGATTGAGTACCGTCTTTTCCATTGAACGTGTGCGCTTGAAGAAACATTGAAATGCAAACACAAAAGTTAACGCTTAACGGTGGTACCGTTTGTCCGCTGTCAACTCACCTGGATCTCGTGGATGCGGCTGAATCCATCCCGGTAGAAGAATTCAGTGAGGTTCGCGATAGTGCTGGGTCCGGGCATCTCATGGAGAGTCTTCACTCTCGCCACCTTCTGCTCCTCAGCGGCGGGGCGCACCATGTTCTCCTCCTTCAGATCCTCCTGACTGTGCGCCGCGATCTCCAGAGAGCTGCTCGCCTCGGATTTGTGCAGCCCGAGGGTTTGGAAGAAAAACGGCTTGCATGACTCCTGGAGTAGACTCTTGCGGGCCAAGTGCAGAATGCTGCTTTGAAGAGCCATTTCAAAGACTGTATAACTTGCTGCCAAGTTAAAGTCAGGAGTGTGTTGTAGATGTGAAGGTGCTCGCCGACTGGAGCGAATGCGCACTGATGAGTGGTGCGCAGCGGCTTTTTAAAGGTCCACGGGAGAGGTTAGGAATCAGCGAAGGGGATTGGACACTAGAATTTGGCCCTGGCATGAGCAGAGGTCCTCACGCATCCCCCACGAGGCAGTAGACGTGTGAGATGAAAAGCTGAAGTGAAGGATTTTCTTTGGTTGCAAAATAAAGTGGCGATTACATAAATCCATTGTTGCTTGCAGCTCTTGAGTTGACCCGAATTAGCCGCAAGACACTTTAGTCTAGTTGTCAGCAACTGGAAAAAATAAAGTACCGACGGTGTGCCTAATTTCGACCCCCTGCCAAATTATTACCCCCCTCGTTTAAGTCGCTACCTGATTGCCTAATCATAACTCCTCCCTAGATCTACTCCTACCAGTACCAACCGGTCCAGTACTCCCCCTAGGCTTGGGGGAGAGTGTACAAATATTGAATAGTTCTGGGTTGAGTTTCCCAAAAGCTTCGTAAGCCTAAGAAGTTCGTAAAAACGATCGTACGACTGATCTTAATATTACGGTCTGTTTCCTAAAAAGCATCGTAATTTAAGTAGCACTTGAAAATCATCGTTGATGTACGAGTGCTCTGGAGTAATCGTAAAGCCCTAAGTGCATCGTAAGAAGACAGATTTATGCGGTCACCTGCAGGACAATCGGCCGATTACAACTTAACTTTATTCAAGGGCAATATGATTATAATATAAGGATTTGATTGTACTTTATTGTACATTTTATTACTCGTTTTTTTTGTTTGTTGTTGTTTTAAATGAATTTATAAATGAAAAATAATTAAAAAGGGCAGAAAAAATAGAAAAATATAGTTCAAAGACTGGTGGGGGGGGGACCCAGAAATAACAAATAAATAATAAAATAAACATCAAAAACATTATTATTATTATTTGGGGCATAATCTGTCAATGACTTGCACGAAAACCAGCAACTTATTGGACCCAAAAATAACGTCTATATATACAAAGGATAGATTTCTGGAATTTTTTTTAAATAAAAGATCAAAAGGATTAACAATGCAGATGAATTTTCACAGCCTTCTTTGATCATATTTACCAAGGGTGCCAATATTTTTGGCAAAAATATTGGCACCCTTGGTAAATATGATCAAAGAAGGCTGAAATCTATCCTTTCATTGGATAATAAGAATTTAAAATATGGGGAAATATCATTATGAAATAAATGGTTTTGTCAAATACATGTTGGACACAATTATTGGCACCCCTAGAAATTCTTATGAGTAAAATATCTTTGAAGTATATATTCCCATTCATATTGACAATTTTGAGCACTCCAGCATGATTATGAACATGAAATTATACATCCATGGCTTCCTGTTTCACAAAAATATAAAGACGAGGGATAACAAAGCCCAAATGCCCTTAATCATCCATCACAATGAGAAAAACCAAAGAATATATTTCTGATGTGCAGCTAAAGAATATTGAGCATCACAAATTAGTGAACTGGCTTTAAGAAAAGAGCTAGAGCAGTGAAAATTCCCATTTCCACCATCTATGCAATAATTAAGAATTTCCAATCAACAGAAAATGTTATGAAACTGCCTGGAAGAGGACGTGTGTCTATATCGTCCTAATTCACAGTGAGAAGAAAAGTTTGAGTGGCTTAAGACTCTACAAGGACCACAGCTGGAGAATTGCAGAAAATAGTTGAGTCTCGGGGTCAGAAAACCTTAAAAAAAATTGTCAAACAGTCTACATCACCACATGTTGTTTGGGAGGGTTCTCCTAGCTCATCCAAAAACAAACTCCAGCATATTCAGTTATCAGACACAACTGGAACTTTAAATGGGACTGGCTTCTATGGTCAGATGAAACTAAAAAATGAGCTTTTTAGCAGCAAACACTCAAGATGGGTTTGGTGAAAACAGGGATAAAAAAAGTACCCCATGTGTACAATGAAATATACTGCTGTATTTTTGATGTTGTGGGCCTATATTTCTGCTGGAGGTCCTGGACATCTTGTTTAGATACATGTCATCATCGATTCTATCAAATACCAACAGATAAAAAAAATCAATAAGTGACAGACTCTGTTAGAAATCTTATAATGGGCCATGTTTGGATCTTCCAACCCTACAATAACCCAAACACAAACCTCAAAAACAACACAAAAATGGGTCACTGAGCACAAAACAAAGCTTCTGCTATGGCCATCCCAGTCCTCTGACCTGAACCCTATAGAAAATGAGTGTGGTGAACTGAAGAGAAGAAGCACCGACATGGAGCTGGGAATCTAAAGGGTCTGAAGTGATTCTGGATGCAGGAATGGTCTCTGATCACTTGACAGGTGTTCTCTAACCTCACCAGGCATTATAGGAGAACATTTATAGCTGTTAAACTGGCAAATGGAGGTTTCAAAAGTATTGAATAAAAGGGTGCAGTTAATTGTGGCCAATGTGTATTAGAGAAAAACATTTATTTCATAATGATATTTCCCCTAATTTTAAATTCTTATTATCCAATTAAAAGGTTAGATTTTCGTTGTTTTTTAAAATAAAAGATCAAAAGAATTAACAACGCAGATTAATTTTCACAGCGGCCTTTGATCATATATACCAAGGGTGCCGATATTTTTGGCCATGACTGTATATTAAAGTATATTATATATTATTATGTAAAGTATAATATTATACGTATAATAAAATATAATATATTATATTATATTATATTATATTATATTATATTATATTATAGTTATTATATCCGAGTTGTCTGGAACAGAGCATTAGGCTAACATTTTAATAACCGAGCGTGTACTACAATTACGAAGTTACGAACCATTCTAAGGTGACATTTCAGCACTTGACAAACGGATAGCGACTCATAAGAAGGACTGAAAGCACGGCTACGTAAGATTTTGTTAAGTGCATTTTTGGGAAACGCACGTGAAACAATATCGAACGATCGCAAAATGACTCGAAAACGCTCTTAAGCTCTAAGATCAATCGTAATCGGGAAACCCGGCCCAGTTCAGTTTAGTTCATTTAATTTATTTAATTTTGTTTGCAGGGTAGGCAGAAGCAATACATAGCCTACAATAGGTTCAAACAAGTCAGTCTGAGTCCTTACTGATTTAATTTCAAATCATTTTAACTAACCAGATAATATTCATTAGCCTAATATTAATTTTGAGTATAGACAAACCACTGTCATTTTCTAGATTGCCATTTGTTTAGGCCTAATCCGCCGTATATTAAACCATTTCCTTTTTGTTTTCGATCTAAAAACATTTCTTTTAACATTTATATCAAGAAACAGTTGTCAAATATTAGGCTAAATGTTTATCCTACATTTTATCACGTGTACTCTTTCGCAAGTAAAACTTAAGCGATTGAATTCACGCCCGGTTTCGGTGAACAAAGCCCGCTTTCTTTGATTTGACTGGCCATCTCAATAATTTGACTTTGACGAGTGCTGTTAAAATGCAACTTTTATTTTTTTATTTATTTTTTGTCATCCTATAAACAAAGTGGTGCGTAATGCACTGCAGCAGATATTACAAGATTAATACAACATATTGGCCTAAGATATAAAGATATCAGAAAATAATAGTGGGGGGTCAATTTGGCTATGTTTCTTAATATTGAGGGGACTTGTCCCCCTCTGGTGGTTGGCCCTTTAAAAATAAGATTTGGATTTCGTATCCCTGCCTGTGTTTGTTATTTGGACATTGTAGAATGGTAATCTCTTGGCCAAATGTCATGTCGCTGCATTAGTGCAAATGTGTTTTTTTGAGTACACATACTCTCAGAAAACTTTTAAAGCACGAATATGTACCTTTAGGTGCTAATGTTCCATTTAGGGGTAAATAAGGTATAAAATTGTACCTTTTAGCTTTTGTATCTTTCTGCCCCAGTAACAGGATTTTTTCCTGAGTGTGTCACATCAGACACTTTGAATCAAGTGTGTGGTTTTGGGGGGCACCTGAGGTAAGAACCTCTATTTTACACAAATGCAAATCACGTCTGAACATTCCTCAGCTCTGGATAGGATGCTTTTGGTAACTTTCCCACATTATTTCCCTGAATGTTCCTTCTCAAATGCATCTACACACTATCATTCTCCTCTTTTTCTTAAGACCTGTAATTTAAACCCTCTTTTTGTTTCTTTTTGAAAAAGAAACAAACAAACAAGCTTAGAAGATGTGTGTTTTTGCCAGATTCTCATTTTAAGAATTAAATACGAAATCACTGATTCAATTTATGTTTCAGAAAAGAGCTTTTGTGTTCCATTGCCTGCCTTTATTTAAGTCTTTCTTTATCCTTCACACACTGATCACATGCACACACACAGAAGCAAAGCCCACTGATTATCCTTTCTAAAGAATTCACATGCTTTCTTGGTATCAAAACTGATGACTCCGAGCCAAGCGGATATAGCTGCTTAAAAGAGAAAAGCCTCACTTTTGCCAAAAGAGTTGTGAAAGATTGTTTTGCCTTTGGGTTCTTATATCAGTTTTTGTCTAGGTGCATCAGGCTTCTCAAAACTTAACTATAATCATATTAATATTCACAATCCTCTAATCCTTTTATCTCCATTCATTGTCATGTAGCTGATTTTTAGGCACGTGCAAAGAGCAGAAAGGACTCATGTGGACAACAAGCTGGCACAAGAACAGGCAGTGAAGGGTAATGAATGGAGCTGGTAAGGCAAATTAACTAAAAACAAAATGACAAAGGGCTGTACCCAGATATGAGACCAACAGAAGAGCTAATAGGAAACAACAACAAATAAAAGATATGTGTTCACACAAACACAATCATGGCAGCTGAACTGAACTATTATTTGATAAAAAAATAAAACAGTAAAAACAGTTAAACTGAGAAATATTATTGCTATTTAAAATAACAGTTTTTTTTTTTTTTTTTTTATTTAATTTATTCCTTTGATGGCAAAGCTGTATTTTCAGCATCATTACCCCCAGAGTCAGTCACATGTTCCTTCAGAAATCATTCTAATATGCTAATTTGGTGCTCAAATCTTCTTCTTATCATTATTATTAATTATTATTATCATTATAATTATTGGTTTTTGCCTCTTAATATTTTTTGTGGAAACCATGCACTGAAAAAAAAGCCCCGTAAAAAAACGGTAAATGACTGGCAGCTACAGCTGCCAAACAAAAACCATAAAATTAAAGTAAAATATCATAATTGAAACAAGTAAAAAATAAAAAAAAAATCTGTAAAATCTTTAATGAAAATTTCAGTAAAATTATTGTTTTGCACTTTATTTCAATTAAGATATTTTACTTTAATTTTACGGTTTTTGTTTGGCAGCCGTAGCAGCCAGTCATTTACCATTTTTTAACGTTTTTTTTTTTTTACAGTGTGATACATTTTTTCAGGATTCTTTGATAAATACAAAAGTAAAAAAAAATATATATATATTTTTTTTAATTAAAAATTTTAACATTTTAAATGACTTTACTGGCACTTTGGATCAATTTAGTGCATTCTTGATAAATAAAAGTATTCATTTTCTTTCTTATTTAAAATTAATCAAACAGATGTTGTGACCATTTCTTTTATGTTCCATCCACCTTAGGTATGTCAAAAATCTTGAGTTGTGACAGAACAACTAAGAACTTCACATTGAGTCCGAGGGTAATGTGTACACTAGGTTTTTTATTGTTATTGTGAATTGTTAAACCCATACAAAATGGCATATATAGTGCATGTATAAAATGTATATATACATTTTTGTCATAGTTTGTTATCCTGCAGCCAGTGCCAAAATGCTTTTTTCACATCAATACACACTCCATACCCCATAACAAAAAAAAAAAAAAAAAGATGTGGTATTTTTAAAAACTGATTAAAGAGAAAAAACTGAAATGGCACACTGACAAAAGTATTCAGAGTATTAACTTTGTACTTCGTCGAAGCACCTTTGGCAGCAATTACAGCCTCAGGGTTTTTTGGGGTAGGCCTATAATGCAACAAGCTTTGCACACCTGAATAAAAGACAAAAGCCTCCATAACGTGTTAATAGTTAATGACCCCATCTTAATTATTTAATGTACAAATATTTAATGTAGTCTCAGTTAATACATGCCAATACCTGTCATATCAACTACGTGAGTCTGTACAACATTAGTTACTGAATCAATGTGTTGAGGTAGTTGCTGAACAAATAACTAGTTTGTTCTGAGGGGAAACCACAGGAAATGCACCTGAAACATCTACTGGCAGGAGCATGTAATGTGCAAAACTGTATGTGAAGTGATGAATCAAGAGCATCAATTTAAAACGGATCATCTGTATGTTCCTGTACCTCAACTGGTGGTAAAAACACCAAAACAATAGGTTTTAATTCCCAGATAAAAGTTTTTGAATGAGCTGGAAGTCGCTTAAAATCACTTTGGACACAAACTAAAAAACACAACTCTGCCTTTCACTGGTTTGTAGACTGAATAATATGAGGCTTGTTCTTTTAATATCCATCCATAACAAGATTACAAATTTAGGTATTAAGGTGAATGGGGATCCTGGATTTCTCCTAGTGCGAGAGACTAGAGGATTATATGACTGAGCAAATCACATGAAGTGGGTTTCCTTCAGCACCATTGTGAGAAGAGGATTACATTTGGATGCACAAGAGATCATCTAAGTTCACTGTGGAAAAAAACTGCATTCACTAGACGTACAGCAAGACAAACAACAGACAAATGATTTACATTTTCCACCCTATATCTCAAAAAATAAAAATAAAAAAATCTTTTATCAATTACCAACCCTCTTGGCGTTCCAAAACTGTAAGACTTGAGCTTCTTTAAAATAATGCTTCCTCAGTATTTAGACTAACAGAACTAGAAGTATAGATACCCCAAAATAATACTTAAAGGGATAGTTCACACAAAAACGGACATTCTGTCATTTTTACTCATCCTCAAGTTTTTCCAACCTGTATGAGTTTCTGCCTTCTTCAGAGCATTAGATGTTTTCAGTACAGTTTCTTGTCCCATTCCATTGTATGCTTTTCCATAATGTGTATGTCAATGGCTACCAGCAACTGTTTGGTTACCAAGATTCTTAAAAATATCTTCTTTTATGTTCCACAGATTCACACAGGTTTGGGTCAACTTAAGAGTGAGTAAATGGTGGCAGAGTGTTAATTTTTTGGGTGGACTATCCTTTTAAGAATTGTAAAGTGTTATTACGGAAATTCAAGACCATAGCTACGCACAAGAGTGTTTTTACAGACAAAAAAATTAAAAATATAAGTAGAATAATAGATTCCTTACCGATTATACATTAATGTTGATTGATGTATTATGAACTAACAATATCTTAACAAATGAAAATTAGATCAATACATGCTGTAAACACTGTTCACTGAGGTTAAAGGAATCATATGACATTGCTAAAAAAAGAACATTATTTTTTAAATTAAAAAAAAAAAAAAACCTTTTTGTGGTTTAAGGTTCAAAAACACATTATTTTCCACATAGTGTACATTATTGTTGCTCCTCTATGCCCCGCCTTCTGAAACGCATCGATATTTACAAAGCTCATCGTTCTGAAAAGCGAGGTGTGCTCTGATTGGCCAGCTATCCAGTGCGTTCTGTTTGGCCGAATACCTCAAGCGTGTGACAAATGTTACGCCCCTTAACATACTTTGATGCCGTCTCCCGGCGCGACGGGACAAAAACAATAAAACCCATTACAAACGAGGCAATTGTTGCATCCGTTGGTGACATAATTACTGATTATAATGACTTATACTTTCTTTTTACGCATTGCGTTGCTTATCTAAACTACTTAACTACTCTACACTGCTCAAAACTTGTGTTTGAATCATCAGTGGCAAATTCTTTAAATATGAAAAAATGTACTTACAGACTGTGAGTCAGAAGCGGCTGACTGTCCTTGCAAAGTTGTAATTGCTCCACTTTATAGAACAGGGGTGCAAACACATGTATGGTCAAAAAAGAGAGAGGTAATCGAAGCCCCCGCCCAGCGGCAAATATCCAGATACTTACATTGCCACCAATATTATTATATTGCTATATAATACTAAATAAGATATGTATTAATATTAGGGCTGGGAATCGATTAAAAAAAATTAACTAATTAATTGCACAATTTGGTGTAATTAATTGCATTTCCTCCAAGCTTGTAATCATCAATAATTAAACTTAGAATCACCGGAAAAAAAAGAACAGAAAATAGCCCTATATTAAAATAATATTAAACATCAATATATCAATGTATTATTCTTTTTCAATAATCAAATCAACATAATCAATTTAAGATTTTTTTTCAAATTTGTTTTTTTTACTAATTATAAAAATAAACTATAGTCCTAAAAAAAGCTATTATTTCCAGAGCATGTGATCAGAGCAGGTCATTTTAAAGGAATAGTTCACCCAAAAATAAAAATTCTGCCATCATTTACTCTTCCTCAAGTTGTTCCAAACCTTTATGACTTTCTTTCTTCTGCTGAACACAAAAGAAGCTATTTTGAAGAAAGTCGGTAACCAAACGACTGATGGACCCCATTATTGACTTCCATAGTAGGAAAAAAAAATACTATGGAAGTCAATGGGGACCAGCAACTGTTTAATTACCAACCTTCTTTAAAATACCTTTTTTTTGTGTTTAGCAGAAGAAAGGAAATAATACAGGTTTGGAACAACTTGAGGGAGAGAAAATGACAGAATTTTCATTTTTGGGTGAACTATTCCTTTAACATTGTTGCCCAGCATGACTATACCAGCTCAGCAAACAGAAGTCTACAGAGAAATGTCACCTTATTTGAGCAGACTTTGCTTTTCCAGTGCTTGATCGATACATGATTGGAGCGTTTGGGCCGTGAACGACAGAGCAGAACGCGCAGCGCAAACACGGAGTCGGACATTGAGCAGAGAGCGCAGCGCGCCGACACACACACACACACACACACACACACACACGGAACAGAGAGTGCGGCGGCGCACACGGAGCGGAAAAGACCCGCTCATGAAAGCTGCGCGAGAATGAAACCCGATCCACATATTTTCGGCTTTTCAATAGCAACCGCAACAGGAAATCATTAAAACGAGGCAAAAAAAGTGCTGCGTTAAATGCGTTTTTTTTTAACGCGTTAAACATTTCAAATTAATCACAAAGATTAACGCGTTAATTCCCCCAGCCCTAATTAATATTAATAAAACATCCTAACTATCAGCATTGGCGTGTTCTACCTCTTTTACTGACGGCTTACAAAATGAAACAGGTAACAAGCACCACAACCATTATTTGCACTCGCACAAATTAGCAGTAACTTACTCCTGAATATATTTTTAGGTTACCGTATATATCGACGGATTACATTTTTCACGAGCACATGCGACCAAAATGGTTGTAATTTCGAGCCTAACAACTTTTTCTATGTAGCTACAGTCATCCATAATTTGATCTGCTAGCTAGCACTAACGTTAGGTCTTTACATGTGAACTTGATGTAGCTAAATCGTACTGATAGCAGGTTACATACAGACACACAACATATTACCTCGGCCTAGTTAAAATGTTTAATAAATTACATGACTAGTAGATTACATAACATTATAAACCAAAAATATCCTTACCTCCTGTCACTGATGATCTCACCAGTTTCCAGTAAAACGGGAAGGCGCGGCGCCGAACTCGGGTCTCAGGGAGAAATAATGCTGCAGTGGCAGATATACCGCAGCGAGAATAAACATAGTGGTTCAACCCAGCGCGCAGTGTTCTGATTTGCTCATTTACTTTTTTGGTGGAGGCAATCCTGAATTACTGATGGTGAAATTATAATCCGACACTCTCAGATTCTCAGACATCTGCGCAGGTAGACGGGGGAAATTGAATCAAGCGTCACTAAAAATGGCATTAGAAAGCTCAGGTGGTGCCACGGCGAAAAAACTAAATATAGCTGCAAATATAACAACAGCTGGTCGGAGGAATAATTTCTTATCACGAAGCAGCATCGACAATTCCCATGTTTTTTGCAAAGTATGTCGCACTGATTTCAGTATCAGACACGGTGGGAAAAACGACGTAACGCAGAACAATAAATCCCAACGACACAATCGCGCTGTGGAGGCACAAAGGGGCACACCCGCGATTTAAAACTTTATCTAAGTCTGCTACTTATAATTATAATTCTGGATGTAAGAAACACTAGGAAACACCTTCATGTTAAATACATGAACTACAGTACTTCGTGTATTTAACATGAAGGTGTTTCCATGTACTTCAAGTACATACAATTTTTTGTTACATGTTCCACATCCACCGAAGTGTTTCCTATTATGTAATATAAAATTTGTTATAATAAAGATAAATAAAAAAGAAACATCAATAAGTCTCATTATTATCACAATAATTCTTATTAATAATTATGTATTATGTATTATGTGTATTTAACTTGCCTCTGACCGGCCCCAAACCCATCCCCCATCTGTTGAGTCCCGACCCCGCAAACACCCCCCGCCCCGCCCCCCGGAGTCTCCCGGATTTCGGTATCCAAATGTTGACAGGTATGCAAGTCACCCAGACGGCCGAGAAAAAAGCGAGAGCCGCCGAAAAGCGCGCTGTTTGTACCCCTGATAGAACAGCCTTTGTGCACAGACATCATTTTAGGCTCATCTTCCAGTTTCAAGAAATAGTACTATGTAAAATGCGCTGCACACATCTGAATATTTGGGTTGGACTGTTCTGGAACAGTGTTGTAAACACAACTTAACCACTGATTTCTAGTCATGTCCTCTTTTGGAAGACCAAACAAATTAGTTTCGCTATCAAAAACGATACACACAGTATCTCCACAACATGGCGGCGGTGTTATGCAAATCTTCCCACACAGTGACATAGACATGTGGGGGTGTGTTTAAATGAGACATATTAGGAGGGCGTGGACGAGTCTTAACTTTTATAAAGAATATCTCTTTGGATTCGAGACTTTAGTCTTTGCAACTTTAGGGATCTTATCTATGCACAACCAGCTTGTAAGACTCCAAAGAGAAAGAAAAACTTGAAATTGCATCATATGACCCCTTTAAGATACGTAATGCACTAATATAAATCTATAGAGTCTTGTTAGTTACCAAAAAAAAAAAAAGTTTACCAGTACATTTCAAATCAGGTTCTGTTTTGGCTTTTACATACTGTACAAACTTCTTAATTCTTTACAGTTCAGTTTCTCACAACTAATTCAAAAATAATCATCCTTATAATTACAAACATCCTGTTTGTAATACTACACATATAAGATTCTTGAATCTTTCTGAAACGATAGCAGTTTTGTCTTTGAATGGCTCTGTCTGAGACAAGCAGCCATGAATCGTCTTTTATTAAGATGCAGGCCGTCCCGGGAAGTGTGATGTCTGGGCCTGGTCTCTCCAACAGCTGGGCCGTGAGGGAGTTCACTTGCGGAAGCGTTTAAACAGAGGATGGACATTCTTGCTGGCTGAAGACTTGCTACCGCGGGACGCCTGGTATTCCATGTAGACTGTATCATCTGCACCAGACATGGAGCTCATAGTTCCCATACGGCGAGAAAACTATAGAAATGGGTCAATTAAAAAAGAAAAAATACAATCCTTACTTATACATGTTAAGCAGGTTAACATAAATCATTTTGACGCAAATACAGATTTAACCCACTCCTTGGAAAGCTTAAATGCACGTCAACACTATAAACCAGAAGCAGAAAGGTGATAGGCTGAGGGCATGTGGATGAAGAACTAAAATGGTTGGCCGGTTCTCAGTTTACTTGAACATTTATTTTCTCACCAATTTGTTCCAAAACCTCTGACTTTCTTTCCTCCGTAGGATAAAAAAAGAAGATTTATTGAAGAAAGCCATTTTCTATGTTTTTCCAAAACTGACATAAAAGCACCATACCACTCTTTGATTTCTGAAGCCATACAATAGTTTTATGTGAGGAATAGCCTGAAATTTAAAAAGACAATTTCGCTGAAAATTTTGCTCTTCATTGCAGCAGTCAAGTTGCATCTGAATGTTCACATATTCAAATTTATGAGAGACAAGAACCGCCATATCTGAAAACACCAAATAAGAGAGCAGTGTCATTATAATCTATTAAAAACAATTAAAAGCTTAAATAAAATAAATATTAGATGAAAAAAAAACTAAATGAAAATTCAAATTGCTTTGATGGCAAATAATTTAAAGTACTAAAATTACTAACTTAAAAAAAAGAATTTATTATTGTTTTTTTTTTTTAAATATTAAAGAATAGAAATTACAATAGTGCTCAAAATTACTAAAAATATAACCAAAATTAAAAATGACAACTGGAAATATAAAAGTAATTTTAAATCATTCAAAATGTTCATTAAAAACTGTAGAAGTAAATAAATAATACTAAAATAACACTGCAGCTGCAGAGAAGAGGAGATTTTCAGTGAACAGTGAATAACTGGTTAATTTGGTCTGTTCTTCACATATTGCTTCATAAGATATGGAATAAAGCATACACGTCATACTGACTACTTAATTTTTTTCACTCCCTGACTGTGTGTTTTGGGAAGAGTACCTGATAAGAGTAATAACGTAGCTACCCGACCTTTCTGGAGATCAGTGTTTCTCTATGTATGCGTGTTGTGCAGACCATATGGATATCTGCTGGACACAAGCAGTGTACGCTCTTCTGTGTCAGCTGCGACACAAGGATACGTTTTCTACATGTATTTACGCTTTGATTTGAACGAAAACAGCGCATCTGTGCAGCGCGGCTGACATAGAAAAGCGTGAGCTGCTTGCATTCAGCGGATGTTCTCCAAAATGGTGCTACAGTGATGTGGAGAGACACAGAGGAGACAAACTGATTAATAAAGTTATTTTTGTTTCTTTGCTTACAAAAAGATTCTCGTCACTTCATAACGTTACGGTTGAATCACTGATGGCAGACGGACTATTCTGACCATGTCTTTCATACTTTTCTGAATCTTGACAGTGTAATTTACTTGGCAGTCTATGGGACAGTCACAAGCCTCCCGGTTTTCATCTAAAATATCTTAAATTGTGTTCCGAAGACGAACAAAGCTTTTTGGGGTTTGGAACAACATGGGGGTAAGTGATTCATGACAAAATTTTCATTTTGGGGTGGAGTATCCCTTTAATGTTCCGCAGAAGAAAGAAAGTAAATGACTAAGATTTTGTTTTTGGGTGACCACTCTTTTAAATCTGACCGGAGACCAGTGTTTGTAATTTCTGTGGTTAATAATCAAGATCAAAACAGCAACTCACACCTAGCAAACAAATGAGGCAGCAGAGAGGAACAAAAACGAGTAGAGATACCTGCGGCTTCCCTCCCACGTCTCCGATCACAACTTCCTCTTCTGCATCAAGATCAGATGCTGCCAGAACCTTCTGCAAGAGCTGCTGCTGTTCCTCACGAGAGGAAAACATCAAGTCTTCCTCCTCCATCCCAGCCAACTTTGTGATCACCTAAAAAGAAATAAGAATGTGACAGACTGAGACTCAACGTACCTGGTATTACCCTCCAGTTTGGCTACCATTTCCAATCAGCATAAATAAATTCAGGTGTTTGCAGCTCAAGTATGGCCTTGAAACCTTGAAACTGTATCCCTGGTCCACCAGGAAGCGCTGTCTCTTAGTGGAATAAGCCATTTCCTGTGTGTCCTGAGAGACGAGGGAGTAGAAGTAAGCATTGTATTCCTCTGCAACCATACCTGTGCAAAAAAAATAAAAATAATGACAGGTCAGTTTTATATACGGATTTGATTTGAAATTTTGTTGTATAACAATTAAAAACTTCACTAGAAGTTCTAGATGACCTCAGAAAGCATGTATTATATCAATATACAACATCAAATAAAACTAAAATGTTCTATCCAGATATCCCCTAATGATGTTCAACGTGTTGACTCCCATTGGCCGGTTACCTTTCTTGGCTCGCAGCACTCTCCCCAGTCTCTGAGCTTCCTGACGACGAGAACCGCCGTGAGACGAGATCTGGATTAGCACGTTTGCCTCTGGCAGGTCAAATGACGTATCTCCCACCTGACAGAAGAAGAAAACAAGAGAAAGCATAAGAATGGAAGAGGAAGACTGAAGAAGAGGAAGACAGCCATTCTGATGCCACCTCATTTAAACCTGCTAAATAGGACTGTAAAAAAAAAAAAAAAAAAAGCCTAAATCTTTAATGGGAAACCAGCTAAAATGAACACATGAGACAGCCAGAAACACAAGATCGCTTTTTAACATTTCAGAATGTAACACACTGTAAAATATGATTTGAAGCCTTTAAATTAGTTTAGTAAATATACTTATAAATCCTTAATTTCCTGGAATTAAAAAAAGTATTTTAAAATAAATGCTCTTCTGTGATGTCTTGTGAGTGAACTAATTTTGTTGGTGTTGTCTACTGGACGGAAGGCTGCATCTAATGAAGATAAAAAGATGCATATGAACCTTTTTAAAAAGGAATTTTTTTTTTTTTTTTATAAATACATATGGTATTCTTTCCAATTGAAGTAGAACATCCATAAATAATTATTATTAAAAAAAATGTACGCACTGTCTCTTTTACATACCATCTTTTCACGGCACTGCCTGCCGCCTTTTCCTGTGGAGATACTCTTATCTTATCTGAACAGCCTGACTTTTGAGAACAATCATATCAGCACACATGCATCATGTTCCCAACTAAATCATTTCCAAACATTTGCATTAGGGTCGAATGTAAAGTTAATGAAGTCAGAACAGCATCCTGGCATCCTCGATTAATCACATGAACCTTTTGAACCTTTGTTGGATGCAAAATTTCTAAAAATGTTTTTTTTTTAATGCCCACATAGTTAGTTCTCTTGGTACTGCTCAAAAAGTATGGCATACAGGGCTCCAAACAAAAAAATCGAGTAAGGAGCCATTGGCTCCTATAAGAAAAAAACTTAGGAGCCAAATATTTTTTTAGGTGCCACAGAATAAACATGTTTTATTTATTTTACGATTATTATTATTTATTTATTTACATTTTAACATTTCAATCAGACTGTCATGTGTTTATGTCTCATCTTTTCTTGACTTTATCAGCATTTTAATCCATCTTGTAGATGACCTGGGAACTAAGGTTCACTTAAAGTGGGAACAAAATGTCTTTTCCAGCTTGAAATCTACAGTCACAAAGAATTGTTCATTACACAGAATCTGTACCAGTATCATGGAGCATAAGCATCACTTGGCCACTGAGTGTAGCTTGGGCTCCTCCTCAGTGCATCCTAGAAATGTAATCATACGCTCTTAAAAATAAAGGTGCTTCACAATGACATAGAAGAACCTTTTTTGTCTAAATGGTTTCATAAAAGAACCTTTAACATCTGAAGAACCTTTATGTTTCACAAAAGATTATTTGTGGCAAAAGAAGGTTCTCCAGATTATAAAGAAAGAGATGGTTCTTTAAAGAGCCTTTGACTGAATGCTTCTTTGTGGAATCAAAGATGGTTCTGTGAAGAACCTTTTAAGCACCTTTATTTTTCTAGCTGACTGATGAGCTTATTAACACTGAAATAATATCACCAGGCAAACATAAAAAAAACTACAAAGATTACAATCTTTAAACATTTTCCGCAGTTTGAAACACTGAATGAGCTTTTACACAAGATATTTCAGTAAGTTGTACTTTAGGCTCTCTTATAAAATAGCCTATCTTTCGATGTTAATTCATGTTCACTATGTATTATATTAGTAAAGAGAAAGATTAAAGGGGTTCACTTGCCCTTGAACTGAGGCGCTAAAGCGACCGCGCCTGCACCATTAAGGAGCGTCAAAACTGTATTGTTTGAATTTCGTTATGAATTCGGAATAATTTTAAAGCTGGTACTTTTTATTAAAAAGTTACAAAGCACAGAGCTTTTTGCGATTACTGGAAGGCAAATGCACTTCAAATAATGAAGTTCACGCATTAAAAGAACACAGAACAAGATCTTGTTTAGAAGAAGCCATATTAGTAATTATTATAAACGAGAATTGTTAACGATATTGCCAATATCCACACAGCTGACAGCTTTACCTGTTCTAGTTTGTTCAAGTTGTGCACGAAATAGACGCTGTATTTTCTGCACTTTATCTTCTTACGTCTCCGTCATTTCTCTCTCGCTGCACAGCGGAGCTGCGTTTATCAGACTGTGTGCGTCAGCACTGATGTGCGGCAGAGAAGAGGACTGTCTGAAACTCTGTTTTTCCACTAAAACTTTAATGCGCATCGTCTCAGTTTAATACGTGAACATAACAAAATATTTGATCGCAAAACAATTAGGAAAAAAGGCATTACATTCAAATTTTTAAATTATAACATGTAAATATATACCCAGATAGCAAAAACAGTCGGGCTGATTCTGTCTGAAATGCGTCTCTGTCGGTTCAGTCTCGGCATCGGTGAGAAGATAATGGGCCAGAGCCGCGCCGACTCTACAAAACACTTCTGGCTGACAGACGGCTTTTTCTCTATGGGCCGATCTCGCCTGAAAGCTGTTGTACATGCGGCAGGTCCACACTCGGTGTAGTTGTGTGTATGAACCTTCGGCCCGAGTTCGTTTTATCACAGACGGGCCGCTGCTAGAATGAAGCAAATCATCCGCCTGAGAAAACTTTTTTAGCGTTAAATCCTGAGGGGCTTTCGGCGGGTAGTCGCCAGTGGCGACCTCAGCAAAAACGTCACTCGCAAATTAATATTTATGGTCGCAAATGCGACTGTTTTAGTCGCAGTTTGGAGCCCTGGCATATGTAAAATGAGTACTGCATTTGTTTTATATAAATTAAAATTAAGTGTCTAATTTCTGCGTAACATCACCAAAATAATGACAGGTTATTTATTGTTTGATTTACTTTACCATGACTTGTGGACACAAGGGTTTACTCATGACAACATTCAGAAATGTATTGTTTAGTCTGCTAGGATTTTAAAGATATATAGATGTATGATGTTTTAAACAGCAGCAGAGTGATTGTTTTGTTAAAGATTATGGTAAAAGAGGGCTTTTTTCCAGGCATAATACATCTTAGACACATGAATGTTATTAGCGTTTCTAAAGCACCTAAACTGTAAAACTGTGTTTATCTTGAAATATGGCTGAAACGTCAAGTTCTGAAAGGAATTAAAGGGTCACATCGGTGTATCAACATTACTTGCATTTACAGCAACACACTAACTTCTGACTGCGTAAAAATAATTTTATGCTATTTACATTGAATAGCATTATGTATTGTCATAGGTTGCACACTTTTTTATTTGTGAAAAAGAGGCTTAGAATAACACCTAAAAAATTAAAAGTTAAAAATTCAAAATCAAAAAAATTTAAAACACTAATTTACATTTTTACAGGAAAGTGGAGAAAAGAAGGCCATTTACCTTGGAGATGAAGATGGTATTGATTTTGGGATTGTGTTTAAAGTTTTGAAGGATCTGCATACGTTCTCCTTGAGATGTGGGTCCATAAATATATGGTCTGATGAGAGAGAGCAAAAGAGAATGTATGGTAACACTTTATTTTAAGATGTCCTTGTTACACGTTACATGTACTTACTATTATAATAACAATTAATTATGCAGAATTACATGCAAGTAACCCTAAGCCAAACCCAAATCCTAACCATAGAGTAAGTACATGTAGTTAATTAATATTACTCAGTATTTATATGTATAATTACACTGTAACAAGGACACCTTAAAATAAAGTGTAACTGAATGTATTTGTACATATGTACATATATACACCATCTTGTGCACGTTCAAGAACGCTTCAACCCTTCGTACAAGGGAGTTCACACGCCTACAAATTTGGTACAATTTTATTAGTGACCAATATAATCTATAAAATCAAGGTATCAACATAGAAAAAGCATATTTCTAGCAGAATCCTACTGTATATTCACATTATTAAACATACTTATCTATGTAGACCTTTATATAAATATACATACCTATATATACATACATTTTATAAAGAAACCACTTGAAGTTGCGAGCTTCACCTCACAAACCCTCAGAGTCCTTCAGTGGCCCCATACAGTATGAGATTTACAGTACAGCCTTTCAAGCACACTTTGCACACATTAAACCCATTCATTTGGCAAAATTAAAGGTGATTAACGGCAAAGTACAGCGGATTACAGGTTGCACCAGGGCCAGTCGCATACAACTGCCTTCAAGAAAACCCAGACACAAACACAGGTTTGCATCATGGCCTTACAACATACACAGTTCTGGTAAGTACTCAATAAAAAAGACGTTTTTGTGGATCATTTGAGCTCATGTGGTGTGCTGAGCTCGTGTATAAGCTGCTCATTACCAGCTTTTAGAAAGTTTATGACTTATGACTATGTTTCTGAACTCTGAACATGCTTCCAAGAAACATTAAAATGATTAAAAGAAAAAATTACTACAGTCCTCAAAGACCCTAAAGAAAAGCCAAGAAAAAATCCCATTAATTTTCTCTATAAAGAAACTGCATCTAGCAATATTACTTACATTGTTTTAAGATGGACATATCATGATCTCAGAGGTGATTTCAAACTAAGCTTTTAAAAATCATGTTTCATTGCTGAATTCTCTAACCTTGGAACAATTCTCTGAGTACCATCAGTGTGATGGGAAGGGACACAGGGTTTGGGGGGTTCATATATTCCTAGATAGCAACATTATTACCTGAAGCTCCTTGATGGCTAATGTCAAAATCATAAATGCAGAATGTGCAAAATGCAAGATTTAATGTAAAATATTTTCCAAAGGTAAGCAGGTCTGTACAGTATGAAACAATACAGTTAGCCCACAGATCAATACATACCTCGCTTTTTAACCACGGTTTTCAGTTCTTAGCGCTATAAACACAATAAATGTCTGTTTCATTCATGCTGGTAGCCAGAGAACACCCTCATGCAGAAAATCCACGTACAGTATGCACCACAGAAGTAACAAAACTCATGATGTTCCGGGAAATCCCTAATATGGACAAAGACATCCAGCTATCGCTGAAACTGAATTAAAAGATTGAAACGTTTTGAATGATGAAACATTAAGACAATAAACACTTGACTGTGACAATGTATCATTTATCTGTGTTCAGATAAATCAGATCAGAAAAGGAGGTCATTTTAAACCCTCGACTGATGTTGTGGAGTTAAAACATGTTCTGTTTTGTTGGACAGCAGTTTTAGAAACGCTTCACATTATAAGTGATTACAGTGGAAGATGTTTGGTGTGTGTTGCTTTTTCGAATGCACATTATAAGTGGGGAAGCGTTTCCTCATCTCAGCGCGTGAACTCACAAACACACACACACACACAAACAAACAGAGCCAGTTTGGAGAGAAATAAAACATGCTGAAATTATTTAAACCCAAAACCGATAAAAAAAACAAAGTAATGACTACAGTACTGTCCTCGCTTAAGAAATCAGTCAGACGGCGGGAGTGGAAGGGGGATCAAGCAGGATTTAGTGATTTGCAGTCTCTTTTTAATGATAGGCCTTACGCATTTGTCAATTCTCCCCGCGTGCTATTTGGGGAATGAACCCAGTGCTCTGATTGGCCAAACTCTTCTTCTTTTGCTGTTGCTTGATTTGAGTACTGCGTGTGGACAGAAGTGTAACCGTTTTTTTGCGTAGTTTAGAGTGACAAATCGTACCAGCGTACTTTCAGGTCAAAATGCGTACTTGCTATGCAAAATGCGTACATGTTGGCAGGTCTGACTGCACTAAAAGCTGCTTTTACAAAAACATAGCTGCTTGCGTGAACAGCAGATATAGTGTTTTTCTGGAATAATCAATCCCACAGTTTTAAAGTAATTAATCAAATTTTATGTTTGGAAGAGGCTAACGAGTAGTTCATTCATGTATAAAGGAACTATAGTACACTTTTGTCTTTTTTCAGACTTCTCAAATACTTTTTTTTTACATTGAATCAGTTTTTCTGTTGTTTCATGAAGCTGGTTGGTTTGATTCATAATTTAGAACGCTTAACTGAAAAATGTTTAATGCTTATTAAGCAAATTGAAAGGGACAAATACACCTTAAATATAAGAAGCCACTGATAGTGACTGTTGAGCTCTACAACAAACCTTCCAGAAAAAGAATTGGCAAGCATAATGTTGTTGGGGTAATTAAGGCACTGGTGTATGCATAAGTGATTGTGCACAAATAAAATGAGGCATTACTTGTTCAGGCGGATGGCATATTCTTTCAGAGCGAATACGTTGTCGGCAAAGACGATGATCTTGTCGTTTCTCCGCTCATGGAAGCGGATCAGGAACTGACATGCACGGAACTTGTTGGGATTCATGGTGTAGAGCAGCATTCTCTTCTTTGTCTTTATGGCCACATATTCACGATAAAACTCAGGAGACATGGGACACCATACCTAGACACACAGAGAGCAAGAGGGAAATGTACTGTAAGCTTAAAGGAGCTATGTGGAGGTTTTTACTTAAAAAAATCTTTAAGATAGAGTTTTCATTTGTACATGTATGAGCCAACCATGATGTAAAAAAAAGAATGACACCTCGACTGTCCACCACGGTTGCCTCTATCAGCCTGTAGGCTCAATTGTGTGTGGAGGAGTCGGGCCCGAATTGGTGCGAAAATTCACAAAATGTGACGTCATGCGCGTTCTCGTCTACTTGGGCTTACAACCGTACGGCACGCCAGCCATTATAGTAAGCAGCGGCAATAGTGTTTTCAGATGGACTCTGCGGATGGAAAGAAGCGAACAGCCTCCGGCAGCACAATTCAGACACCCACGGACACTCCTTGTAAGTAAAAAAAAAAAAGAAAACCTATCTAGTGTGGCAAAAAGAGAGAGCGTGCGCACTGAGAACGAGCATGAGACTGGCTGCAGTTCCTCTAACGGCCACTGGTGTCAGTAACGGTTAGAAATTTCAGAACCTACGCAATGCTCCTTTAAAGCACACACAGAAAAAAAAAAACAAGAACAATACACACCACTCTTTACATTTTTTCTACACCACCCACTGGATTACTGCACCCCTCCAATTAGCTTAATTAACTACATGGATTAGCTCCTTAAAAGGACAAACTCCAACAAACTCTCATAGTCACTAATCTATGAAGCTGCTATTTAATTAAAAACATATATGGAAGTTATTATATACATGTAAACCTTTTTTATACATCTTTAAATACACGAAAAGGAAATGAACTGAAAAAATAAGTTCCAAAACATTCATTTTTGCCATTAAAGGAATAGTTCACTCCAGAATGACGATTTCCTAATAATTTACTCACCCCCATGGCATCCAAGATATTCATGTCTTTCTTTCTTCAGTCGAAAATGTAAGGTTTTTGAGGAAAACATTCCAAGATTTTTTTCTATATAGTGGGCAATGCAGCTCCAAAAGGCTGTCTGCCAAGGAATAAAGGTCTTATCTAGCAAAACAATTGGTCACTTTCTAAAAAAAAGAATAATAATAAAAAATGTATATACTTTTTAATCATAAATGCTCATCTTGCACTAGCTCTGTGATGCACGTCTGCAAATTCATGCATTACGTAATCAGGAAAGGTCACTTTTTTCCTAGCGGAATAAATCTTTTAGGTTTCAAATGATTAAAGCATCCAGAATATGCACACGGACAGCCCATTTTAAACAATAAACTGATGTAAATAATAAATGTGTGTCATTCAACATACAACAACTTTTGAACAGTCCTTCTCCACACTTGTAAACACTGGGTTGGTACTTCTGCCTACGTCCAACGCTGACTAAGTAATGCAAGATGCTAGTGCAAGATGAGCATTTGTGGTTAAAAGTATACAAATTTTTATTTTATTTATTTGTTTTTAAGAAAATGACCAATCGTTTTTCTAGATAAGACCCTTATTCCTCGGCTAGAATCGTGTAGAAGTCTTTGAAGCTGCACTGGAATTGCAATTTCGACCTTCAACCTGTTGGTCGCCGTTGAGGTCCTGGAATGTTTTCCTCAAAAACTTTAATTTCTTTTCGACTGAAGAAAGAAAGACATGAACATATGGGATGATATGGGGGAGAGTAAATGGGAGTGAATTTTTTTGTTGTCTTTTTTGCAACTCTGGGGGAAATGTTCAATTTTCTTTCCTGTTACATATTTGTTTCAGCAAGATGATTATATTTTTTAAAAACCCTTACCTCAGCACACTGAACTTTGGCAATGTAACCACTGTTCTGTAGTTCCATCCAGTTCGCCTCATAGAGCTTCGGCCCAATCAGGAAGTTAAGATCGACGATCTTATCATCCTCTCTCACTAGTGTGGCAGTGAGACCCAGTTTACAGTGAGCCTGGACTATGGTCAGGACCCGACGGAACATCTTTGCTGCAAGACAAACACAAAACAGTCAGAAATCTGTCTGGTTTTCATTTATATTATTAGTGTTTAAATAATTTCTCTGTTCTCAATGAAAGTCAAATGCTGAGCTAAGCAACAAAATTGCAGCTAATCAGAAAATAATACTCCTTTATTAAATTTAATTTCACTTCTCCACAATTTTCAGAAATTAATTCAGACTAAAAAAGTTTTAAACAGAAGAACAAATATCTGAGCTTGATGTGAAGAACAACCTCATTGGTTCTGCTTCTGTTTACCACAGGGTATCTACAGGAGGTTTAGGCTCAAATTTAAAACTATATGAATACCATATGAGCAAAGTAGGGCAAATGTCTATGGTAAGATATTACACTGTAAAATGATTGTAAAAGCATGATTTACAAGTCAGATACAGATTTACACAAAATTAAAGTTCTATAAAATGAAAACTTAACATTTCATTCTTTAAACCATTTTTAAGAAACTGGATGAGTCAAAAGTATCAATGATTATATGAGTTTAAACAATTATTATGAATCAGTTATTAAATTATTAATCATTCTCTGCCAGCAGGGGGCGCTTTTGGAACAGAAGAAATACAGCGGTTTCCCTGGTAACAGCAGAACAAAGCAGCTCATGTTTACTTAATGAAGTTTAGTCATCACACTATTGAGATTCTTGTCTTTCCGTCCCCAACTTTAAGACCTCTTGAAATCATAATTATGACTTTCTTGTACCATTTAAGACTTTTTTTGGCCTTAAATTTGATACAACTAAATTTTAAGCCTTTTTAAGGACATTTATTTGATGTGCATTATGCATGCGTGTTTGTTCAACTCTGAATGAAAGCCTAAATTTTATCAAATAAAATGATTTCGGTCTCTTCAAAAGATTTAGATTAAATCAAGTATATATTCATTCCATTAAATGTCCATTCATAAAGATTACCTTCATAATGACTGCATGAACTATTTGAAGTTAAAAATGTTGAAAAAGTTATTTTTTGGGTGAACTATCCCATAAGAAAATGCTGCATTGTTCGAATAGTTTCCATTCAAAATCTAAAAACAGCAGTGATGTCTTTGTAATATTTGCAATCTGAATTATGATTGGTTGTCTGTCTTGAAATTACTAAAATTTCACAGTGGGTGAGCCAACTAGTGTGAAATGAGGAAAACAGAATCTAAGAGACCAAAAAAAAACCCAATAAAAATAATTGCACTGATGACATGTATTCTCACTTGATATTTTATCAAGTAGCAGTCATGGTGTGTGACCTTCACACATTAAACCTACCTGGGATTGTGTGCACCTCATCTAGTATAATGAGCCCCCACTCCTGACTTTTCATCCACTCCATGACCCTCTCAGCCTCCCATGAGCGTTTGGTGGTGTGGCCCAGCATAGAATAGGTGCTAATGGCCACTGAGCAACCGATGGGTTTGTCTTTTGCGTCTGAAGTGAAACGGCAGATCTGGGAGTCATCAATGGTGGACCACATCTTAAACTGAGCCTTCCACTGTTCCACTGACACAGAGGAGTTTCCCAACACCAGACAGCGCTTACGCACTGTGCAGGCAGCCGTGACGCCCACCAGTGACTTACCAGCACCTGTGGGACAGAACAATACAACAACAAAAGACCATCATATAGACTCATTTGGTTTTACCCCAGTAATAACATATTATATATATATATATACATACAGTACTCACACAGTATATTTATTATATATTATATTTATGCAAGGAATAAATGTAACAATTATACATTAAAAATTATATATTAATAGGCCCCTACAATCCATGACTAGGCATCAACGGCTTCTGGGAAGAAATGGTTTAAACACTCTACATATGTTTAGAGACTGTTTACCACAAGGCAGGACGATGACTCCAGATCGAGCTCTGCCGTTCCCAAACATCTTCCTCAGACTCTTTTCCTGATATGGTCTCAGCACAGCGGTGGGCTTCAGGTCCATGTTGATGTCTGGGTTCACCGTGTCGTTACGGAAGTCATACTCGGCCAGGAGGGGATACTCCAACTGAATGCAACGTTTCTGAAGCTCCTCTATCATTTCCTAATGAGGGCCAGCACAAATGTGAAGAATGAATATGCATGAAGTCTTCACTGAATGCTCTAACCTAAAGGACAGCCAACACAAACTGTTTTAACTCAACCAAGCCTGTCAGAGGAACAGTCAAGGTAAATTAACCTTTAATTCACAATGAAGTAACATTCTCATCCAAGCACAGAAACACACCTGACGGATCTCGAATGACACTGTTTGTGTCTCTTCCTCCTCCTCCTCCTCTTTATCCATCTGTTCGTAGTAACTGAAGATGTCCTCTGGCACCTGATTTCCTGTGCGCTGCCCGTCTGAAGGCTGGGAGGTGGATGGACCACCATTGTCCTGCTGAGACTTTGAGATCTAGACAGGATGACACAACAGGTTTTGGTAACAGATATGAGCCTTTTACGCCACTGGGAATGTTTTAATGTCATTATGTTAATACCACACAACATGTTTTGTGCTCATACTCACTGCTGGTTTACTAGAGATGGTCTCAGTGATGAGCTCAGTCTCCTCACCCTCAGCAGACCGAAGACGACAGTCCCGAATCACAGGGTCCTGTAAGAGCCTCTGAATGACATCAGGGAACGCACTCTCCACAAAGTACCTGTTCTCAACACACACACACACACACACACAAACTTAACCATCTGCACTATCAATGGCATGTGATTGTTGCACAGTCAAGTTTTTAAGGACACACAGGTGGCAACCAAAAGTTTATTTACAATGTTACAAAAAAAAAAAAAAAAAACCAATTTCAAATGAATACTGTGTTTCTAACTTTCCATTCATTAAATAATCCTGACAATAATATAATAAATATATTGAATATACAACGTGCTCTTACATAACTAATTTTCTAACCTTTCTTTAGTAAGAAGTTAAGAATGAGGAATCTGTGCAAAATGAACCAACCTGTTATGCTTCAGGACTAGTTTGACTTTCCCGTAGCTCACTGTGCACAACTGCAGGAGAAGATAGAGCGTAAATTAGTGGCTATGTTACATAGAAATTGAATATAAAATATAATTTTTATATTACGTGTATGCGTTTATCCTAAGCGACTTACAAAAGAGCAGCAGAGTAATTAGAGCCAACAATAGTCGTAATAATAGTCATGCATTGGTTTAAGAGTGTGGAGTGGTTCCCACCAGGTTCATACACACTTCACTGCCAGCTCACACACACCTTAATAAACTGCACTATGCCGTCTGGCACAGAGGTCTTGCTGAGTTTCTGCAGGTACTCTATGATGTCAGAGGTCTGCAGGCCGACGCTCACAGCGGCGTATAGAGAATAAGCCGTCAGCTTGTACTCGTGCACATGGGTAGGTCTGCACACCGGCTCTGATATGGCCACCAGGAAGTCCTGAGCATATTTATACACGGGAGAGAAAGCCTCTAGGAAGATGTGACCATCTGGGGCCTAGAGAGTCAAACAAACGGATAATGATAGTTAAAAAAAAAAAACATCTATGCAAGTTAAGATTATAACAAATATAGCTTTCTGTACAGCACTAAAGACAGTATATTTGAAGCAAAATATAGCTCCTGAGACATCTCTACACTAAGTAATAAATTATTTAGGTAATAAAACAAAACAAAAAAATCTCTAATTCTCCATTTTCTCTGCCATGTCATAATAATCAAAGCTTGGCGAGGATCAAGGATCTTCAGTCTTACCACCCAGAGGGGCCGGGAAGTGTGATCATTCTTGAGAAGCATCTGTAGTCTGTAGTCTTTGGCTCCGTACTCATCCAGTTTAGTGCTGGATTCATCCACCTGCTTCCCAGCTGCTGCTGGAACAGCCTCCTGAGACTCACCGCCCATCACCTCTTCATCATCCTCTTCCTCATCATAATAACGTTTCTTGGACTTCTTATCTAAAGTGAACAAACAACCATTTCAGCCATTTAGATTAGTGTTGATGATCACTCCTGCTACTGGAGGTCAGGTTTTAGTTTAAACCTTGTCTGTGAGTTCCAAAAAGAACGTGAAGACGTCTTTAGTGACAGTGTGAGTTAACAGCATTTAGAAACATGTCTGAATCTACACTTAACCCTTGTGATTGAAAAATGTACATTTTACCATACTTTTAAAAAGAGTGCATTATTAATGCCTAGAATGCTTAGGTGTGATCTTGAATGCAATGTTTTTTGACATAATTTTCATTTCGGTGCTTTCTTGACCCCTTTCTTGAGTGGGAATTAAGTACATCATCATATGTAATTTCATAATTACATAATGTCACTTCTATTTAAAAATGCATATTTCATCCATCTTACCTCGATCACTCTTATCTTTCTTTCCCATGGTGTCAGCCGCAGAAAACACACCCCTATTGTGAATTCAGTGATGGTTAAACACAATTTAATAACAAAAACGCAGGATTCATTGAGACGTCACCGCTCTCGCGGTCATGTCCAGATCAGAACGCGCTTTCTCTATGGATAAAACGCTTGAGAAATGTAAAGCAGCCCATGACAGTAGCGCCACCTGCCGGTTGGACGTGCACGCGCTCAAACGTCACTGACTGCTATCAAGAATCTGTCCAATAACAAATGACTAAATTATTCGCCGTTTTGATTTAGAATTTATTTCAGTTCAATACAGTCCAAAAATCAGCATTATTTGGAAAAGTGTAATATTGAACGACAGGCATTATGTGTATTAAAACCACAGAATACTAAACAGTTTACCAATTTACCACACAACTAACCAACAAATTTATCATTTAATATTTGTTATATATGGAAAGGCAACAGAGTAAAACCTGACACGTGACTGGTTTCAGAAGCTGTATTGAGCATCACAGGAATAAATGCAAACAAAAACATTGTGCATGTGCCTTACTCATAAAACATGAGCAAAACTTATTAATTTGTGTGTTAATCACTGGTAAACACATTATGTAAGGTGTCACATTTAATTGAATGAGGCTGGATGAGTCAATAAGCCTAATTCTTTGAACAGAAACTCATCAAATTAGTGCAAATGATTCTTTAAACCGTTCTCATCTAAAGCATCCCACTGAATTGAATGTGACAGTGTACATAAGAATAGTTTTACACATGATTTACACAGAAATGTGTTCATGAACTATGTGTTTGTCTCTTGTAAGGCAAATATTTATCTTGTAAGTAAGATTTTTGTGGGTTATAGAGTCAAAGTTGATGTTGCTTATGTTCCCTTGATGATCCTGAAGTAAAAAGACAAGCGGCGACAGAAGAGTGCTCTATGCCCCTGCATCCGAGACGCATGTCGAGTATCTGTACGTGTAGAGTTTGTTATCTGCTCCTCCACTCAAAATCAACTAGAAGAAAAGCAGACAGAGAAAAGAAATTGTGATAAGTCCACAGAAATATACTCCAAGTTTACTCACTATCAAAGACATGAAATGGTTTAAAATACAGCTTTCTTTCTCATGTTGATGCATTTTCTATTTAAACAGGAAGTAAGAAGTACAGCCAGAAAAAACCTTAAACTAATGGTTCTCAAACTTTTTGACCCACATTTTTCCAAGACAATATTTGAAGGCTGTCATATCTAAGCTGATAAGTACCTTTGTAATAAAAACAAATAAACTCAAAATATGATGCCAGTTTAATGTTGTACATCTTTATATTTAGTGTTTTTAATATTTTAATTAAAACTGTTCATATAAGTCAATGTTAACAATTTTCTGACTTGTTGGTGATTTGTTGAGGGCCCCTGGTTGAGAACCAATGCTGTGTATTATGGATAATTAAACACTTTCAAAATGAGCTTTTCACCATTAACAATTGTTAGACGCACAAACCAACAACTCATTTCATCCAAATAACTATAGAAATTGATAGTCAGAAGCAAGCGCTATTCATATTTAAGGGAGAAGAGACATTGCCTTTCTAGACTGACTGACTGACTAACTTCAGGTCAACAATACTGTTTTTATTTCCCAAATTTAGAAAAATCATCTGAGCATGCTAGCACTTTGATAGCCTCAAAGCTAAAAGATGTACACACAAACATTAATTTGTTTCATTTTAGCAATGTGCTAAAACATGTTAGCAGTGTTAAATCATGCTAGAAACACGATAGCAACATAAGTCATGCTACCAGTGTGCTAAATCATGCTATAAAACATGCTACCTATGAGATAAAACATGCTAGCAGTGTGTTAAATCATGCTATCATCCCATCTTTTTTACATTTTTAGAACCATTTTAAACTTTCAGGCTTTCCCAAGCCAAAGTTTACAAACTTTACTATATCTAAATGTTTATCACACAGAGTACTCATCTTTGTGTGAACAACCCATGTGAGTTCTTGGGGTATTTAACAGTGCTGATAAAACAGACAAATATTTGGATGGTTTGTCGTACCCCATTCTCTGTCCAGTCCACGCACAGAACTTTGTCTTCATGGGCAGCAAGGTCATAGAGTGGAGCTTTACAGCTGTAAAGAAGAAACCAGGACTGTTAGGGACAGATATGCGGTGGCTGATGGTTTTGGGTTTTAATGTATCTGTAAGTCACACACCTCCTTGTGTCCCACAGTTTGACCACATTATCTAGAGATCCTGACACAAGCTGATGCTCGTGCGATGGAGACCACCTGACTGCCGTCACCCAACCGTTATGGGACGTCAGAGACAGGAGAACTAGAGAGCCGTCTGGAAAAAAATAGAAATATAAGCAATTAAAATAACTGTTAGGAGGAGAGGGCATCATTATATGGGATCTCTGATAGTCACCTTTAGATCTTGGGTCCCATAGACGCACATGTCTGTCTGTGCTGCCCGAGGCCAAACGGCGACACAGTGGAGAGTATGAGATACAGTTGAAAACCTTATTGCCCGTCTGCAATACAAGAACATCAGTCTGTAAATCCAACAATCCTTAATGGTAATGTGTAAATATTTTTTATTTCTTAAAATACTTTCTCCTGACCCAACGTAACATACAGAGACTAGTAGTAGCAAACTGAAAACATGGTGGTGCTTTTAACATATTGCGTAAGAATGAGCATCCCGATCAGCCCAACAGACCAATGGTGTATGTTTAAAATTAACTTTCTGTTTGTCTGTTTGGGAAACATGTCTGAAAACAGACATTATTTTACGCTTGCTGACACAAGTGGTGCAAAAATTAAACCCTTCACTTGTCCAGAATCCCCCACCTATCATCACCATCATCATAATAATAATATTGTATTTATTATCTATAAATAAGCAAAACCTTATAGGTAAAAATAAGTATAAACTGCTAATTATAATAATTAATAATAATAAAAATTATTTATAAAATAAATAAAACTTCTATTTTTTATACATTGTTATTTAGAAACATTAACATTTATTATTATTAATATTTATTATTATTTATAAATAATTTGTAAACTTTATATACAGGTCCTTCTCAAAAAATTAGCATATTGTGAAAAAGTTCATTATTTTCCATAATGTAATGATAAAAATTAAACTTTCATATATTTTAGATTCATTGCACACCAACTGAAATATTTCAGGTCTTTTATTGTTTTAATACTGATGATTTTGGCATACAGCTCATGAAAACCCAAAAATCCTATCTCAAAAAATTAGCATATTTCATTCGACCAATAAAAGAAAAGTGTTTTTATTACAAAAAAAGTCAACCTTCAAATAATTATGTTCAGTTATGCACTCAATACTTGGTCGGGAATCCTTTTGCAGAAATGACTGCTTCAATGCGGCGTGGCATGGAGGCAATCAGCCTGTGGCACTGCTGAGGTGTTATGGAGGCCCAGGATGCTTCGATAGCGGCCTTAAGCTCATCCAGAGTGTTGGGTCTTGCGTCTCTCAACTTTCTCTTCACAATATCCCACAGATTCTCTATAGGGTTCAGGTCAGGAGAGTTGGCAGGCCAATTGAGCACAGTAATGCCATGGTCAGTAAACCATCTACCAGTGGTTTTTGGCACTGTGAGCAGGTGCCAAGTCGTGCTGAAAAACGAAATCTTCATCTCCATAAAGCTTTTCAGCAGATGGAAGCATGAAGTGCTCCAAAATCTCCTGATAGCTAGCTGCATTGACCCTGCCCTTAATAAAACACAGTGGACCAACACCAGCAAGCTGACATGGCCCCCCAGACCATCACTGACTGTGGGGTACTTGACACTGGACTTCAGGCATTTTGGCATTTCCTTCTCCCCAGTCTTCCTCCAGACTCTGGCACGTTGATTTCCGAATGACATGCAAAATTTGCTTTCATCCGAAAAAAGTACTTTGGACCACTGAGCAACAGTCCAGTACTGCTTCTCTGTAGCCCAGGTCAGGCGCTTCTGCTGCTGTTTCTGGTTCAAAAGCACATGCCTGTGCACGGTGGCTCTGGATGTTTCTACTCCAGACTCAGTCCACTGCTTCCGCAGGTCCCCCAAGGTCTGGAATCGGTCCTTCTCCACAATCTTCCTCAGGGTCCAGTCACCTCTTCTCGTTGTGCAGCGTTTTTTGCCACACTTTTTCCTTCCCACAGACTTCCCACTGAGGTTCCCTTGATACAGCACTCTGGGAACAGCCTATTCGTTCAGAAATTTCTTTCTGTGTCTTACCCTCTCGCTTGAGGGTGTCAATGATGGCCTTCTGGACAGCAGTCAGGTCGGCAGTCTTACCCATGATTGCGGTTTTGAGTAATGAACCAGGCTGGGAGTTTTTAAAAGCCTCAGGAATCTTTTGCAGGTGTTTAGAGTTAATTAGTTGATTCAGATGATAAGGTTAATAGTTTGTTTAGAGAACCTTTTCATGATATGCTCATTTTTTGAGATAGGAATTTTGGGTTTTCATGAGCTGTATGCCAAAATCATCAGTATTAAAACAATAAAAGACCTGAAATATTTCAGTTGGTGTGCAATGAATCTAAAATATATGAAAGTTTAAGTTTTATCATTACATTATGGAAAATAATGAACTTTTTCACAATATGCTAATTTTTTGAGAAGGACCTGTAAATGTAATTAGCATTTCATGCTCTCCTGTCCATATGTGTAAAATACAGTCACTAGACAACTAAGGATGTTTTATAAGAAAAGCAAAAAAATAAACAAATCACTTTCAAATAAAAAAAACAAATGGATCGAGCTGGTGTCACTCACTAGCGTACTCTTCTGCCCACCAGTCTCTGCATCCCATAGACGGATGGTGTGATCCCATGATGCACTGCACAGCTCCTCAGCATCCATCCAGAGCACAGAGGACACTGCCTCATTATGACCAGAGATAGTCATGAGGGGAGTCTAAAGCAGAATAACAAGCATTTATAAAACTGCAAAGCATTAATTAATAACAAGAGTCTTTGTGTCATGAGGATGCACAGACACTAACCCGCGTGAGCCCCATCTGCTCTGTTTTCTGTTTTTTGCGTGGCCTGTTGGGTTCCTCCATCTCATCCTCTTCCACTGTTGGCACTGAGGACAACAACAATACGAGTCAGATTTTTTTTATGTATTATGTAATTATTAAGTAATTATGTATTTTTTATGTAAATCTTTTTGAATTAAACATCTCACAGAATGAAGGATCCAAAGAAAACATACCTGCTGACCATATCTTAAGCATTTTGTCCCATGAGCCACTGCAAAACTGAAGAGAAAACAAAACATGAGACACACATATGTAAAGTAAATCAAATGTATGAGCTTATTTTTGGTGTTATATTATTATTATTACTGATATTATCTTAAAAAAAAGTTTCGTGTTAGTAAGAATTTATATATATATACATATATACATATACACACATATATACACACATACACACATATATACACACATACACACATATATATACACACATACACACATATATATACACACATACACACATATATATATACACACATATATATATACACACATATATATATACACATATATATATACATATATATATATATATATTTATATATATATACATATATATATATACATATATATATATATATATATATATATATATATATATATATATATATATATATATACACACACATATATATAATTTTTTTAAAGAAGTCTATTATGCTCACCAAGGGTATATATATTTGATCAAAAATACAGAAAAACAGTAATATTATAAAATATTATTGCATTTTAAAATAACTGTTTTCATTATTCTAATATGCTGATTTTGTGCTCAAGAAACATTTCTTATTAGTATGAATGTTGAAAACAGTTGCAGCTTAATATTTCCGTGGTAACAGTTATAATTTTTTTTTTCAGGAGTCTTTAATTAATTGAAAGTTAATTGAAGTCTTTTGTAACATTACAAATATATCTTTACTGTCAATTTTGATTAATGCATCCTTGCTGAATATTAAATTCTTAAGAAAAAAAGACTAGCAAACACACACAAACCTTCGTCCTAGAGGGGTCGACGGCAACTGTGTCTACACTTCCTGCGTGTCCACGGCAACAGTGTCGGGCCTTCACTTCATTCCGTTCAGAATTCCACTCCCACAGCATGATTGTTTGATCCAGAGAAGTGGTCAGGAGCAGAGAGCTCAGACCATCTAGGAGGCACAGAAGCATCAAACACAGGTAGAACTGACAGAAACCTCATGCATCATTAACTCTCAGATTCATACATTCAAATACATATTATGCATCTCATACTGGGAACCTATCAAATAAATGCACTCATGATCCAGTCTGAAGATTCTCACCTCTCTTCACCCAGGCTACATCCTTCACAACATCAGTGTGTCCAGCCACAGTCATCACAGCCTTCCCTTCCATAGACCAAATCCGTGCAGTCTTATCATAAGAGCCTGTGAGGATCCTGGGATTCGGGCACAGAGTAAAACGAGTTTAATAGATCAGCCACAATTCTGTCCAAGCAAATTAAATTTTGGCTTCTGTTGAGTTCACCATTCAGAATCTGCCTCCACCGAGCTGATCCAGTCATCATGCATGATACACTCCTCCGGCTGCGGGGCTGTGAACTTCTCCACATATTCTATTTCCACCACTTCTTCCTGTTAACACACACACTCAGAGATGAGCATGTAACCAAACTGCAAATATATTTTTGCAAGTTTTTTATAGCAGTTTGAATGTTAAAAACAGCTTGAAAATGGTTAAACAATTACACCAATTCATATGGATTACTTTTACAGTGTCATTTTTTTCTTTACTTTTTGAAGATTTTGTTTGCATGGATTTTCAATGGATAGATAAAAATTATTCGAGAATATTAAAACAGTAATATTGTAAAATATTACTACAATCTAAACTAACTGTTTTCTGTTGTAATACATTATAAAATGTTATTTATTCAATCACATGATCATACTGAAATCATTCTAATACGCTGATTTGATGCTCAAGAAATATTTCATTTATTATTGAAAACGGTTGTCCTGCTTAATATTTTATATCCTTTTCACATTTTTTTTTTTCAAGATTTTTGATGAAAAGACAGTTCAAAGAAACATTTATTTGGAAATAGAAATCTTTTGTAAAAATGTCGAGACAATAAAAAAAAAAAAAAAATCATCTTAATTTGGGTTCCAAAGATAAGCAGAAGTCTTGAGGGTGAATAAATGATGACAGAATTTTCATTTTTGGTTGAACTATCCATTTAAATTCAGTCTCAAATAGTTTGACTGAAATGATACTTTACTGTCAAACAATCTGATTTGAGCTTGTCATTTTTGCGCCCAAAATATGTATCACAGGGTCAGTGAACAGGCTGTACAGATGTGTGCTTGTGACTAAATGAAATCCACTGCCATACCGTTGAGATGTTCTCTGTCTCCATGTGATTGGCCAGTTTAGTGCGGAGAAACTGACCTCGAACCAGGAAATCAAACTCGACATGTTTGTGTCCATCTGTAAAAAGACACACGAGTGAATCTAATCTAAGAAAAAATACAACCAAGCACTGCCACTCTAACAGTCAGGGGCTGTATTACAGGATCATCCTATCTGTTTTGTAACCATGGCTATTTCACTTTTTAAATTCTTAATAATTATGACAGGAAGTTTCTGTAATACAGTCCATGATTCTTAAATCGGTGAGAGTCTTACTAACAGATTCCACACAATTTGTGGAAAATGTTTTTTAGGACGTCCTGCAGCATAACAAGGTGAAAACAGGTGATTAAAATAAACGAATGGTAAACTAGCTGACCATGGTTGGCTTCCAGCAGCTTGTTGATGACACCACTGAGATCCGCCACCTCCGAGGCAGCAGGGATGGAGAAGGGAACATCATCTACCAGATACCTACAGAGAAGAGAACATCTTCCATCTCGTGCAAACACAGCTTACATCTGTCTCATTTAAAAACCGATAAATACCCAGATCATTCTGAGCACAGCTTCACTATATGAACAACACTATGAATACTAGCAAGCTAAACGTTTCAGCTATTTGTATTATGCACACCAAATATACTCACTTTTTGTTTTCGGTGAAGAACCGGGCCTGTACCTGCGACATTTTATCTTGTTATACTGTAACTATTTAGAAAACACGTCTAATCCGTGGCGAACTTCACCATGTGGCTCCCCAATGCGTGCGAGTGGAAGACGTGAGAGTCGATCACAGAGCAATCGATGTTCGACAAGTGCCTTTGCAACTCTTCATGTCTGATTTGAGCTCCATGCTGAACGAAAATACAAAGCAGCTAAAGTGTCTGTGGATTTTCATTGTAAATGTTGTAAAATATGTTTGATTCAGTGTAAATCCATAACGAGATGCTGCACAATGGAAACATTTTACTGCTCTCCCCTGCTTCTCAGATCTTTTCCTGAAAAAACACCAGAAATCTCCCATGTCTAGAATTACAAAAGAGATCTTAACCATGTCTCACACTGAGTCTTATAAAACTCTAGAGTTTTATACATGGGGTGGCTGACTAATCGTTCCATAGACCATGTTAGAAATTCAGTGTATAACTCAAACCTTGAATTAATTCTACAATTGCTGATTACTTCACATTACCCCACATTAGCTATACATTCCTACAATAACTTTTTGTTATACACATTTTTGTGTATTTCCATGGATGAAACACTGACATTGAGTGATTACATGAGACACTATACATTAAGTATAGTTAAGCCCTCGGATGTTCATTCATGCGGTTAAAACCATTAGCTCAAAGTTAAGACCAAAGCTTATTGCTTAGCCTTTTTTTTTTTTTTCGACCGACGATTGTATATAATATGGTCCTAAAATATTCTTTTCAGCAAGCAAAATATAATTTCTTTTGATTTTTGGGTGAAATGCAATCAGGGCATGCTCTGCCATGGTTTCCCTCATGCTCTGACTATATATTAACAGTTTTTCTTATTCAATTCTATTGTTATTTTCTCTACGGAAGAAAATAATATCACAATATAAATACGTTCATATGTATAAATTTCTATATATATCTTGAGCTATGAAAGAACAACCTCTGATCAATGATGTTTCCTTTTGTGGAGTAGTATTTTAGTATTTTTATATTATAACAGACTAGACAGAACTAACCTTTTAGAACAGACAGAACTGAATCCATAGTTCAATAAATTGTGCAAGTACAGAGGAACTTTGTTCCATTTTCCTGCGTTCTTTTCAAATATGTGATGGCCTGTCAGCCAGTAGCAGTTAAACAGCAGATGTGATATGTATTTCATACTTTGTCTTTTTAAAAAGCCATGTTCTTCTACTTCCTGTTGTTGTGCTCTTGTACACATCACAGTTCTGAACGAACAGCAATATATCATGTTTACGCACAACATCACATCTCTTTATCCAGACATCCTTGACAAACATGTCCCAAGCAGTCTGATCAACACCCATCAAACTGACAGCCGACATAGTAACTTTGCACTGTTTAGGTCACGTCGTCCCAGCAGGCCGAGGGGTCAAGGTAGTGTCTGCTGTGGGTCCGCAGCTGCAAGAGGCCTCTCTGTTTTTCCCAAGACTCTCCGCTGTTGCCGACCTGTCTGGGGACACCATGCAACTCTCCTGAGTCTGCTCCCTTGGCAGTGAGCACCCGTGGGAGGCAGTTTGAGAGATAACGTACCGCTTAAAGATCCCAACATTACCTCACCAGATAAGGCAGAGGGAGGGGATGGAGCCGAGCGGCGTGGACATTGGGCCTTTGGGTGGAGGAGAGGGCCGAACCCCTTCAAGCATTTCGAAGGAAACGCTCAAATGCTGTCATTTACACACTGTTTCGGTGGTCTGGCCGGTGGTTCTCATGGCAGAGCGAGCTCTGGAAGAGGATGTGGCACAGGAGAGGAGAGAGATGGGCAGAAGGAGTGTGCGGACACAGAGATGGACACAACCATGCATGAAACAGGAAACACATCGAGAGCCAAAGAAGTGGGTGAGTGAAGGAAGAAGTGGATGAAGTGGTTTGCGCGCAAAAGGATTTAAAACGTTTGGTTATGAAGAGAAATAAGACATCATGAGTTGGGTTTTATTGTGTATCAACATGCGCATATAGCTTTTTACAAATTAGTTCCAAATTGCTTCAGTACAGAATGTTGAATTTTTTTTATTAATATTTTTTTTATATATATTTTAAATAAATATTAACAAATAAATAATAAATTATAAATGATATTATTAAATAAATATTATTTCTAAAACTATTACAAATATTTAAAAAACGTTATATTATACTAAAAATTTCTGAAATATTTAATTTTAACTTTTCACTTCTTTGCTGATAATATAGTTTATAATGAAAAGTATGTATTACAATGAAAAAGGCTAAATAAAAGCTTTCAATAGATTTCAAACCCACTTTAGATTATATTTAAATACTTTGTACTAAAGTTAAAATGAATAATTAGATACACTAAAAAAGTGTAGAAGCAATTCTATCTTAGAAATAGCTTAATTTCACACAAAAATTACAAAGAAACACCAAGTAACATAAATGAAGTAGAAAAACTAATTATAAACTAAGTAAACTAATTAAAAACAAAACAAAATTATTTACAACTTTGAAAGAACATTTTTTTCAAAGTGTACAATGCAATTATTGTGTAGACAAAGGTATTTACATTGTACTTACAGTTTAAAAATACATTCATATAATTACGGCTGTAATTAATTTAAGTAAATGCATCTGTGATTACACTGTTGACCCTTTAACCACCCTTAAACTTACCCATACTGCTAAACCTGTCCCTAACCTACCCGTATTCCTCATCAGTAGCAGCAAAAGTGTTTTGCAATCCCACATGAACACAATAAATACATCGTACCTAACAATTATTCATTTTTGGATAGCATTTATTTTACATGTTCTTTGTGTACATACTATGTACTTATTATAGCAATTACAATAACTTGATAATAACTAGGTACTAACCCTGAACCTGAACTTAACCCATGTAGCTACCTTAGTACTTTCTTGGGTAATAAAGTACTAGTAGTTTGATACAACTAGTAATTAAAGATACCTTATATAAAGTGGGACCCACCTCTAAAGATTCACAAGACATGGTAAGAAGTTTTCCCTCGTTCCTTTTTGATTGTCTTCTTAGGTAAGGTCTGGACCGACAGCTCCATCCAGTGCATGTAAGACCCAAAACTCTCCTGAGAATGCAGCGAGAGAGAGGAGTCGCGTTCGGAACCTTAGACAAGCCTTCCACAGCCTGCAGGCTGCCTTACCCTCCGTCCCTCCCGACACAAAACTCTCCAAGCTGGACGTCCTGGTACTGGCCACCAACTATATCGCCCACCTGACCGAAACCCTGGACCAGGGTGGGATGTTGGGTGACCATACCATCCTGCAAAGAGCAGAGTACCTGCATCCTGTGAAGGTGAATGCTTGTTAATATTAGGTATGATATGAAATAACATGTTATATAGTGCTATCTATTTAAAGTTTTACATTATTGTAACATCTTTTCTAGGTTTTTTAAGGGATTCAGTAGGCTATCTTGTGTATTTAATATATACATGGAGAAAGATTAAAGTGATGGACTTGTGTCTTCTTTCACAGAAATGGCCCATGCGTTCTCTTCTGTACTGCGGGAACATAGGAGAGCGACTGACAGGAGCACAGATCAGTCAGGAGGCATGTTGTCTGCCTAAGGTGAAAGCAGACTAATGGACTGAGAAGACATTTCAGATACTCAGTCATTGTTGGAAAACACTGATGCATGTTAGAAATTGATTTTTGTAAATATGATTTCTTTTTTAGTTAAATACTAGATATTTCCACATAATTTTCCTTTTATTTTGATTAAACACTAGTATATAATTGTGTTTTTATATTATTCCACATTTATACTGTAGCCGGTTGTGATAGAAAATATTGTCTGTGGTAATAGACATCATGACACAGAGACTGTCAATAGAATATTAAGCTGTATTTTTGAAACATAAAATGTGGGTCAAAAACAGAGCATTCACTTTTTTAAATACATTGTAACATAAAGTGGTCTATTCATTTGCATTCCAGAAATTCTGTAATTAAAGCTGCAGTCCGTAACTTTTTTGTGTTCAAAATTTACGACATTTATAAAATAAGCGTGTACACCATGAATCCATTTTCCAAACCGTGTTTTTGGCTTGTCCTGAATCACTACGGTACACCTATAATAATGCACTATAAGTGACTATTTAGACTGGTTCGGGTAGGTACTATTTAAAAAAGGTTTAGTAAAAAGAAAGGATGCTACTTCAAGTGAACATGCATGTAAAAAAAAAACTTAACTTTTTTGATTTATATATATTAACATATGTTGGATTTTTTACCCTCTTGTATACATTCTAGAGTAGATACTACCTTTTAATCTAGAATGTTCCTTTACGTTTTTACCCATTTAGAGCATAACTAAATTAACAGGTCACTTTATCTCTACCGGCCTTATCTTGAGTATTTGGGTTTAATGTGCCTGTTCTGTACTTGATAGTAATAAAATGAATGTCTTGATTAGTGGGAAGGGAGGATTATTATAAGGAACACTTGGCAACCACACATGAGTGGAGAACCCCCATGTCCTCTCAATCATGGGTAGCTTAGCAGATCCACACTAAAAACACAGCATTTTCTTATTTATTTAACTTCAAAAATCCCAAATCATTACAAATTATAAGAGCTAGTGAAAAACTAAACAGTGGTCTAAGCTACTTCTTAAATTCTTAAAATTCATTTAGGACCACCTTTAATGCTGTTTAACCCACGCATGAATAATTCAGTCTCAAATGAGAAAAAACTTCTTCATGTTTCTTTTTATTATAGTACAAGAATAAAATGATTATTTTATCAAAATAATGTGTTTTGAGAGATTTCATTGCAATTGAAGATAGTAGAAAATATTCCAGAGGTACTTTACCACTTTCATCAGTCATGTTAAATTTGTATTGTTATGAATAAAAATGCATGGGGGTGATGCATAACAATTAACCCAAGATGGATAATCAGATTACTTTTTGCCCCCTAAGTAACTAGTAAAGCATTACTTTTTAATTTACAAGAAAATATGTTACTTTTTCAAATAATGCCAGTTACTTTGTTTATCCCCATTTATTGGCTGACAGCTCTCCTGTCTTCATGTTGAGAGAAATTGGGAGTGAGAGCACTGTGTGTGCTGTGTAAACATGATGCTTACTGTAGTGAGACCAAATGTGAACATGTACTCATCTCACTCGCACAAAAACAGAATCAGTATTCCTCAAAATGAATAAGGGAAACTCAGAATATGATGCAAACCTGCAATAATTAAATATGTTAAATCCCATTTTATCAATCAATGTCTTTGCTGCTGACCTTCGATGTCATACTAATAAGCAAAAATGTTTACACAAAGCATAATGCTAAAGGTCAAAGATCATCACCTTTGTGATCTATATTATTTAACAAAGCCAAAGCCTGACTTCACACTGATGTAAATTACCATGAAATTTATAAGGAACTCATTTTTCAGCACTCTAAATCTAGAGTTTGTATTTTACTTGTATTATACATTGCTACTTGCATCAGTTATTTTACAAAATAAATGCACTTTCAAGACACTGGTTCAAACATGTCAACCACCATAAAAGTGGCTAAATTTGTGTTGTGTTTGTGTGGTGAGCCACATGACCATTCTCAACTATTCATATCCAGAGCTTTGCAAAACAAGGGCTCCCATCCATAAGAAATGGTCAAGGCCAACTCCGTAAATCTGTCCAAGTTCCTGATAAAACCATTTTCTCATGTTAATAGCCAAAACGGACTAGAGAGGACTGCGCTACTAAGGCAAGGGTTATGCAGCCAGAGAACAAGGGCAAATGTTTGCTGCGTTAGAGTCTCTGCCACCACAACTCATCCTCACCATTTAAGGAGTGTTCTCACCAAGTAACATTAAGCTGAAGATGAATGGATCTGGTTTTAATGATAATACTGAATACTGTAATTAATTGAGGAAATTCTGGGATCTATGGGATAAACATGTCAACACTTTTTTTTTAGTCTGACGCAATATTAGTGCCTACTCAAGTTCCATAAAAACATTAATCTAAATGATTTCTAAAAATGTTTTTAAAGTAAATTATCTCGATTTTAGATCTAAAAATAAGACAAAACAAACATTAACTCACTCTAGCATTTTTTATTTTATTTTAAAATCTGACTGCAAGGTGTGGATGTAAATTGATACATATATAACTAATTCATAATAACTCTTGTAATTCCACAGCCATTTTTATAACAAACATCACATTTTCTAGTTACATTTAAAACATTTTGTAGGTCTTTGAGTAAAAAACTGGATAATCCATTGCATTTGCTGATGAACAAGAAACTGAGTGTGGTGTAACATTTTTACATTTTATGCTTGAGCGCAAACTGATAATTAAGTTCTATGCCTTTTTGCCTACAAATATTAAAAACGAGCTGCTTTCTCCTTAAGAGCTGATTTACTGTAGCTTGGCTCAGAGGTACAGTGATATCCAGAATCTGTCACTTCCTCTCATGTTAAAGAGATAATCAAAATTGCTGCTCTATCTTCTGCTCATTAGACCTAGAACATACTGATGGCTGGCTAAATTTATGCAGTATTTTGGCCAAGTTTCTTGACTTGGCCTGATCTTACTGGAACAAGGATAGAGGAGGAACCAGAGAGGAATGTAAAACACACACACACAAATAAAACATGAAATACTCCATCCTAAGATTTGGCTAAATGTCCTCATGCTCCAGAGTTTCATCTCCACTAAATTTGTAAGCAGCATCTTATTTCCTCTTTGGGATTGAGATCATCTGGAACAAAGTTCTTTGGATTTGAATTGAAAAGATTTTAATTAAAACGGGTCAAGTGCAGAACTACAGATTTGGGCGAGCAGCCCTGTGGCTGAAGTTCAACAGCCAATATATTTCTAAACTACAACTCAATGTTACACTTTGTATAATGCACTAACCATGAAAAAGCACAAAACAAAAAAATGAGCTCACATGCTAGAAACATACAGTATTTAATAATCACAAAACATACTCCTCACAGATCATTCTTTTATAATGTGATCCCACTCATTCACTTTAAAATGAAAACATTCACTTAAAAAAGACTAACTAAACTGTATGATCCAGTACAACTCGATACACAGAAGCATCAAATTATATAAATTTATCGACTTTTTTTTCTAGCAATCAAGCAATATGGAGAGAAAATGTCCTATAATTAAAATATATTTTTTAAAGAATGACGACAGTCCACTGGAACTGTTGATTGTGAGCTGGGCCAGACACACAAAAGGGGGATGTGACGTCCAAAAACTATTAAAATGTCATGTTATATACAACAAAGTTCAGGAAAAAAAAAAAAAAAAAAAAAAAAAAAAAAGAGTCCAATTCATCTATTCGTCCTCTTTAACCTTTTTCTTCTTTTTCTTCTTCTTTTCTGTTGTCTGTAAAAGGAAAAAAAAAACATTAGGATTTATAAAACAAAATATGATTGCGTTTGGCATCATGGTCCTCACCTCTTCTGCTGGACTGACTGCCGCTTCTTCCACCTCTTCCTTCGGCTCCTCCTCAGCCGCTCGTTTCTTTTCCTTCTTTTTCTTTTTTGTCATCTATAAAGCATGAGTAGTAACATGTAGAAACTACAAGACGTACTTATCACACATCATATAAGTGCTCAAAGAAGTGTTTCAATGTAAAATCTGGTCCTCAGATAAGCTGGACTTAAAGGGATAGGTCACCCAAAAATTTAAATTACCCATGATTTACTCATCCTCTAGGCATCCTTGGTTTATATGACTTTCTTCTTTCAGATGAATTCCAATCAGAGTTTTATATATATATATATATATAAACATATATATATATATATATATATATATATATATATATATATATATATATATATATATATAAAGTCCTGGCTTTTCCAAGTTTTATAATGGCAGTGAATGGGTGTTATTTATTAATAATCCAAAAGAAGTCCAAAAAGCCCATCCATCTATCAAAAAGAGTGTCCCACACGGCTCCGGGGGGTGAATAAAGGCCTCCTGAAGCAAATCAATGCCTATTGTAAGAAAAATATCCATATTCAAACTTTATAAACAGTAATCTCTAGCTTCCGCTAACTATCGTATGTGCGTTACACAAGAGAGTGGCGTCCAGCGGATGACGCAGGTGTAGAGTAAGGTTCGGTGAGAATAGGATGTGTTCGATGTGTAAAGGAGCAAAGGAAAACCAGTCTCTTCTTAGCTTAGCTCGAAATCCTCTGAGATTTTTTTTTTTTACAAATCCTCGTTTTGTACTTCTAATTCGTGACTGGTGTTTTGTTTTGCTCTCTCCTCCGTGCTTCTCAAGAGAAGAACAATGTTCTATTGTCAATGTGTCTATAACAGTTTGCTGAAGCTACACATAACAGTTTATAAAGTTTTAAATATGTATATTTTTCTTAAAAAAACATCGATTCGCTTCAGGAGGCCTTTATTCACCCCCATACACTTTTTATGATGGATGGATGCACTTTATTGGACTTCTTTTGGACTATTGATAAATAACACCCATTCACTGCCATTATGACGCTTGGAAGAGCCAGGACATTTTTCAATATAACTCCGATTGGATTTGTCTGAAAGAAGAAAGTCATATACACCTAGGGTGAGTAAATCATGGGGTAATTTTCATTTTTTGGGAGAACTATCCCTTTAAAGAAAGAATGATCCCATGTCAGCATATTAATGACTCAGAGAATTAAATGCACCATCAACCAGAGATGAATTAATCTTTCCACCCCTCTCACCTCCTCTGCCGGGCTGATGGCTCTCTCCTCCTCTTCTGGCTTGGATTCCTCCTCCGCTTTCTTCTTCTCCTTTTTCTTCTTCTTCTTTGGTGTCTCTGTTTCTGCTCTTCTGTGATTAATATTCATTTAATGTTCATCTGTATTTAATGTGCGTCTGCAAAACCAGTTAAGCCATAGTGTTATGCTATATAGATGTTTACCTTCTGTGGGGGCTTCCCTCTTTACTTTCTTGGCTTTAGCCTCCACTGGCTTCTCTTCCTCCTCGCCCTCCTCTACCTCTTCAATCTTCCTTTTCTTTGATACAGTGGGGAGTGTGGAGTCCCCAGATGGGTCGTATACCTTTACATCACTGGTAGGAAGTAAAACATGTAAATCTAAGGCTGTCACAAATTAAATTTGGCAAGATATTAAAAGTAATTTTTTTCTGTATCAGTAACAGATCTTACAGACAGAAGGTCAATAAATAGCATACTTTATAAATATAATCTTTAATACTTTAATAATAATAATAAAAATATGAAGTATTTCTGTAACAAATCTCTGTAGCGGCCAAAAGTGAAATCACAGTGTGTTACATTCATAATCCACAATAGGCCAAAGACTTTAAGCGAAGCATATGAGGGCACTAACTGAGATTGTCTTGAAAAAAAAAAAAAAAAAAGATTATGGACCTTTAACATTTACTTAATTCACATTTGAATTATAATCTGATGTGTGACTGGAATTAGTTACTTAATTTTTTTTGTTTTTGAAAAATCTCTTATGCTCACCAAAGCTGCATTTATTTATTCAAAACAGGGTAATAACAGCAATATTCTGAAATATTATTACAATTTAAATCAACTTAACTTATTTCAAGATATTTTTTGATGAAAAGAAAGATCAAAAGAACAAGAAAATCGATTGTAAAATTATAAATCTTTAGTGTGACTTTTGATTAATTTAATGCATCCTTGCTGAATAAAAGTTAATTTCTTTCATTAAAAAAACCATCCTGTCCCAAAACACTTTAATGCCAGTATGTCAAAAGTGTTGTCGTGAAGTAAGATCTAAACAACGTGGATGAAAAAACACTCACCTCTTGTGTTGATATTTATCAGCCCTTGCCAGAGCTTTTCCTGACCCGCTGATGCGTCTGATCTAGGACAGAAAATCGACAAAACTATTTATCAAGGATTTATCATTCTGACTGCAAATGCAATGTGTTGCTTTACTTTAGCATGCTTTCCTATGAAAGAAGTGCTGTATACAACATCTGCATATAAAGAGCAAATAAAAACCAAGCTCAGAAGAGATAGTGACTAAATGACCCACATGGTTTTTTCAGGACTGTGACATGAAGCCATCTTCATCACCGCTTGTGACACATGATCACAGATAAAAAAAAAAAAGTACCCCATATCAACTAACCCCTTTCTCCTCCAGGTAGCGTAATCGTGCCTCCAACTTGGCTCTATTTTCCACTCCCATCTCTGCATTGGTATCTTCTCCCAGCGCATCGTAACGGATGGCAAGGGCTGATTTAGCAGCCAGCATTCTGGAGATTTTACCCTTGTTCTTGGCTGTGGTTTGCCCCACCAGAGAGGCGTGATAGATGAGGCCGTATTTAGGTGTATCCCGGCGGGTTTTCAGAGCACGGAACAGAGCTTTTTCTGCCCCGAGAATCTGTACAGTGGACGCAGGATGCTTGGCCAAGTTCAGCAGAGATCCTGAAGAGCCAAACACAAGAAAATTAATTTTTTTAAAAAAATGCAATATTAGACAGTGGGTAGAGGTTTCATCACAAGTAAATTAACACTTTCAAACACCATGCTCACCTGCATGTGAAATGAGACGGGCTCCCACTAATTCTCCCACCATGACTGTCAGGTTGGGTGCAATTGCCATCATACGATTCTTCAGATAATCATACAGCTGTGAGCGATACTCTGTAATTTCAATCACCTAGAGAATGAGAAAGAGAAAAGAAAATGCATTAATACACCAGAGGTGATAAGTTTCCTTAAAGGGTGGGATTTAAAATTAACAATGGAACTACGGTTAAAACGAATTAATGTAAACCAATTAAAAGCAACAAGGTGCTGAAATATCTAAACTAAACTTAATTTTTATGTTTAACACACCTGGTCACACAGGTGCATGATGTTGGCAATGTCCTCCTCGGACACCTCTGTTCCCATGGAGATCTCTGCAGCTAGCTTAACCTCTGCCTCAATCTCCTCTGGCAGAATGTCAGACAACTCCATCGATGCCACATTTGTGCGATCACCTAGACATATGGAAGAAGAAAAATACAGTTCAACATTGCATTTTAAATATTTTTAAATATTTTTCAAATATTCCTCCCACAAAAAAAAAAAATTAAAATAAAATTAAAACAAATCCTAAATGTATTTCTTATTATTTAATATTATTATTTTAAATATTTCAGCAAAAAAAAAAAAAAAAAGTCAGGTCAAGTCTTGATGATGAGGTTTTTTTTAATAATTATTATTTTTATATAATATGTATTTATATATATATTAATATGTATTATATATATATAAATAAATAAATAAATAGAACATGCAGCTTTTCACTTCACGAGATGTTAATTGATGGACTGGAGGAATAATATGGAATAAGGAATAATAATTGTGGAATAATATGATTTTTTAATCAGCTTTTTGGACTCTCATTCTGACGGCACCCATTCACTGCAGAGCCTCCATTGATGAACAAGTGATATGACGCTAGATTTCCCCAAATCCGTTCTGATGCAGAAACAAACTCATCTACATCTTGGATGGTCTGAGGGCAGGTAAAGTTCAATTTTTGGTTGATCTACCTGATATATTTCTAAATTTGTTCCTACTTAATCTGCAACTTTTAGACCTCACTGTTTGGGAGGAAAACTGAAATGAAAACTTTTTCTTTCCAACAAAAGGTAAAAGCATCTAATAGATCTGATCTAGACATCTTCATAAAATGCTTACAAGCGTGTACTAACCAATCTTGCGGACACTCTTGCAGTACGCCAGGTTATCTGTGATGATCTTGCCAAGCTCTGGGAAGTGCCAGCCGTACCATTCCCTGCAGCGCATGATGTAGTTATTGAGCTCCTTATCCAGATCATCCAGCAGAGCTGCAGATGAGCAGCAGAGTAAGAGACAGAACCAGGTGTATAGCCGTTTAAGCCATTTCCAATCTATAGATGCTCTCAAGTATGCACAAATGAATAAAAATATTTCTTACAAATGGCTTGAACAATCATGGTGTCCACCTTGTCTGGGCTGAACTTCAGCTTGTACCGTGAAAGACTGAGAGGAAATATGACAAGAAAACCAGTCAATCGCTGCACAGAACCATGAATGTTGAGAGTAATGTGAATGTGAAGTCTCAGTGGTAGTGACGAATGCTGATTAGTATCCTCAGAGAAATCAGACAGCAAGAAATAATCATTGACAAGAGCAAAAAAAAAAAAAAAAAAGTGTAAATCTTGAGATTTATTATTTTAACTGTAAACTAACCTGTGGGCCAAACCGAGAGACATGGCACTGATCTCTCTGGCAGGAAGACCTGTGATAAGCCCCTCCATCTGGTTTCTGATGCCTCTCATGAGCTCAGCTACAGCAGGGCTGTGCACACAGCTCAGGTTCAGCTTCTCCTGCAGAGGGCAACAAAGAGTCTCAGCTAACACAACTTACAGAGAGTTATAATGACAGTCCTAGAAGTAAACTACAATCTTTGCATATTACCAGCCCTGATGCATAACCATAAATAAACCGCTACCAAATGATTCTTCAAGGGTTAAACACAAGCTCAGATGAGGTAGTGACAAAAAGGCTTCATGAATTTTCAGCAACATGACGCAAAGGTCGTCATCATCACAGCTCGTAGGGTTTCATAGTGCAAATATCTTTAATATGACTTCATATGGAATGCATATAGCAAACTGCACTGGCCTGTACAGCACATTTCCCCCAATATTTAGAAAATCCACCATTTACCTTAATGACTCCTCCTAGTTTGACATCAGTGATGGCCAGCTGCTCATGAGCCTCTTTGGCCACAACTTTCTTGAGAACTTTTTTCAGACTTTTCCCCAATTTCCCCTCCACCATCGCCGTGGCCGCTGATATTGACACAAGAAAAGAAAAGTTTTTTTTTTAACATACACACACATATATATATATATATATAGATAAATGAAGTGAAATCTGTGGTCTCAGTGGTAGTGACGAATTACTGTTTGGTGACCTCATGCTTGAATCAGATATACAGAAACATCATAGACACACAGCTGAAGGACAGCCAAACAGCTTTGTATTCATAAATAAAGCACAAATAAAGGATAACAGGAGTTGATGTTTCAATTCAGCACCTGCAAGAGCTTCTGTTGTGTCCTGGAACTTCTCAAAGTGCTTCAGTTTTACACTGAAGGAGAAAAAAAAACATACAAAGAGTGTTACTGACAATGCACAATTGAAAATAAAAATAAATGAAATATTCACAGAGTAGGACACAGTGACAGATTACCAAGATTTTTTAAAAATGTTTAGTGTTCCCACACATTTCAGTCAGAGAAACGCTGTGAGCTTCCTAGTTGTTTGTAATCATGTTATCTTAATGCAAGCGAAAAAGAATATAGTCACCACAGAAATGGACTTATTTTATTAATTCCAGTGACTTGTCTAGTCATGGACAACAGCATCATATATTTCCCGGTTTTCCATGAAAGTGTGAATGCTTAAAATTTGTAGTTCTGCCATAAACAAAATTCTTTCTTATTCTTATTTCTGAGAACTAACACAGTAGGAAAATTACATTCACAAAACTACAACTTACACTTTGTTGGCTTTTTCTGGCGTCTCAAACTCCTTCCACAGGCTGTCCACCTGCTGGAGTTTCTGTTCATCCAGGACCTGCACAAAACAAAAAGCTGATCTTTAAAGCTATCTTTCATGACGGAGATGCCTAAAATTCCCATGAAATAATGGCTGCTGAGTACCATGTGGACCCTTGTTCCAGTAGTAACATGTCGCTTTACACTGTAACTTACAGAGCTTCTTTAATAGTAACTCATGTAAAACAGCTTTAAAAAATTCTGACAACTAAATTATATTTTCTACGACTGACTGATTTAAAAATCGTCCTAACGTGAAGAACAGCCAGAGAAGAGCTCATGCGCAGCTGCGAAGACACAACGTGGCTGGGCCACACGACACAATCTGACCCGTAACTTGCTGACCCCCACTTAAAAATCTGGTTATATACATAGTTACAAAAAATTCCGCATGTACATTCACGAAATTAGTACTTAAAAGGTTTAACTTGCGACTTTCCGAATGGTTTAGGACTGAGAGCACTGCTAACTACGCTGGCTAGCTAATAGTAAACCCAAAACCTATTAATAACTACTTCTGCGAAAACATCATGACATCAACTTTAACATCATAACAAATGTGCTTACCTTGAAGATGGCATAGCCAGCGGCAGTTTCAAATAACACTAACATTTTGATTTTTTTTTCTCGCCCTAAATAAAGTTCACTGCCGCGCTCTCCACATTGAGAGTCTTCCGCTACAGCACAGCGAGACGCTCGTCCACGCGGTGCACATGGAGACAGTGTGCGCATGCGCAGTACTACCGACGAAAAGTGCGCATGTACACTCTCGTCTGAACTAGAGGAACCTCGTGTTGTTTTCATTGGCATTACAAGACCACATATACAGACTATGCACTTAAAACACCAACTCCTTACTGTTCATGTTCAGATTTTCAGCTCTGTATGTTTATATTGTATTTTAATTATTATGGGTTAATGTTAAACATCTACAATCCAACATAAAAATGGTTGTTTATGAATTATTTTAATCTTTCGTAACCCTTTTAAAACTCTCGTAAAAATATTGTAAAGTTGGCTTTGGAACAGTACATGCCTCGAAGTACCCGACACTAACCAGCCAATCAGAAAGAGCGTGATGAGAAAAACAACACCATTTAGGTCAACGACTCAGCGTCATAGGAAGTCCCGCCCCTTTCCAATGACGCGAACGGCGCTGTGATGTGAGTTTGCTGGTAGCAAAACCTCACATTACTGCACATTACAGTTCACTATTTAAACCAAGCAATCGTGATCTTAAGAAGGGCTGTATATTGCGGAATATCATGTCAGACACGGTGAGTTTAAACCTGTTTTACAGAATCCAAGTTGTCTGTGAGAGGAAAACAGAAAGACGGTCTTGTAGAAATTGAAACTAAGTGGGCCCATCTTTTAGCCTTGTCTGTGTTTTCATGGCTAGCTGGCTAGCTGTGTGGTTGGGAAAGTCATACTGAATAAACAGCGATAGCGTTTTAAACAGTATATTGTCGTTGGTTCAGGAATTTCGTACATTAGTTCCGTATACTAGGTTTATAAACTTGAAAAAGAGGCGAATTTCTTTCTCAAATCTTTCCTTTAGCCTGTGTGCTAGTTAGCTGCTGTGGGCCCTGAAAGCAAAGTTCACACTGGCTTGAGGTGATGGAAAATGCTGAACATTTGAGCCACTGTTTATGCAATCATTTTATATACTTCAATTATGAAAAGATGTTATATTTAGTCATGTTGATCTATGTTCTGTGTGTCTTGTGGTCGCATTATCAGTCCGCGATGCTTTACTGTAGTAGGTTGTGTGTTTACAGTCAAAGCACAGCTCGTCACTTTCTTTCACTATAGAATAAAGATGTCAATAATACACTGAGCAAACAAACTTTATCAGGCTGAACAAATTAAATCAGATCTATTTAATAATATAATATATCCAAGAATTGTTTTACTGAACCCACACCCACAATAAGTATTACATTCATTACACTGCATAGAATACAAAACAACATGTCATACAGAATCTAATGGCTCTCGTTTTGCTTTACTAGGAGACCAAGCCCTCAAGTGATGGAGGTGAGAAGAAAGATGGAGAATATATTAAACTGAAAGTGATCGGTCAGGTAAAGAGAAGCATATTTTTGCTAGTTCACCATGAAGTTCAGGTTATCAGATCCCAATTTGGTAATCTTGCCAAAATGTATGATTTCATTTCCTTTTTGCAGGACAACAGCGAAATTCACTTCAAAGTGAAGATGACGACACATTTAAAGAAGCTGAAGGAATCCTACAGTCAGAGACAGGTGAGTCAACACTAGCACACATTTTTTCCTGATCAGGGATTTAGTTAGTTAAATCTAGTTAGGTAGTTAGTTATTGAAATTTAACTTATTCCTATAATTTGCTTCAAGCGCTGAATTTTCAGCAGCCATTACACCAGTCTTCAGTGTTGATCAATTTAATGCCCCCATTAATGAATATTAATGTAAGTGTCTATATCAAAGCACTCAGGGTTCCTCCTACACTGTATGGAATTTGATTATTAGTGATAACCAGGTTTGGATAAGTATGGAACAATATATGTGTTTTGTTACCATAAGAGTCTTTTTTTAACTTAATTAATACTTTGTGGCTGAGAACTTGAATAGAATGATAATGCCTTATAATAAATGTTTTTTTTTTTTTTATCAATAAATTCATAGTATAGCCTACATTATTATACTGGATAGCATATCCTGCCATAATTTTGAAAATTATATTTTCTGAATGAATGTAATCAGTGGCAATATTATTTTGTAACTTATGAATTGAAAGTATCTGAAATCTATGCGGTCAGTGAAAGTGTAAAAGTATATAAAACATAACCTTGTAAATTAGCATTGCAGTTTTGGTAGCATGCTGAGCATTGAACGTATCTGTTTTTGGAGTTAATAGATTTGTATGAACTACATAACCTAGCTACAATATTTCTGCACTTATTTGGCAACAGAATAGCATGCATAGTTCAATTCAATTCAAGTTTATTTGTATAGCGCTTTTTACGATACAAATCATTGCAAAGCAACTTTACAGAAAATTAAGTTTCTACGATATTTAGTAGTAGCTTATCAGTGATGACTGTCAGTTTATGTGTATACGGCAGAAATGTTTGGAAAAATCAATTAAAAACATTAACAAACAGACGATTAACACTATTAACAGCAATTATGCAATCAAACTTATAGCAAAATGTGTTAGTTCTGTATGTTGTTTCAGGGTTAGCATCATCTGAGGTCCTCTGAGGGGTTGGCATCATCTCTTCTCAGGTGTTCTGGATCCAGACTGGAGCTTGTGTAAATCCTAATTACAAAACAGAGAAACAAATAAGAGACATAATTAGCGTAGCTGCTGTTCGAGCCAAGTAAAATTAATTAGTTTAACCCAAGCTATAGTATAATAATGCGCATTTGATCAGATATAACTGCAGTCCAAAATTATGAGATGCATTATTTGAATGCTTGACCAAAGAGATGTGTTTTTAATCTAGATTTAAACCGAGGAAGTGTGTCTGAACCCCGAACATTATCAGGAAGGTTATTTCAGAGTTTGGGAGCCAAATGTGAAAATAGTCGCATTTGGCTCGCAATAGTCAGGGTGATACTTTCATATTAACAGTCTGGAAATGTATGGAATTTTGAAATTAAATGTAAAATGTACTGTAGGAATCCTGAGCACCTCTTTTTTTTTTCAGCCTCTTGCAGGTGTAATTTCCGGTTTTGACATTGTTTGTTTTTCTATTTTATGCAGGGAGTACCCATGAACTCTCTAAGGTTTCTTTTCGAGGGACAGAGAATTGCAGACAACCAGACCCCCAAAGAGGTACAGTACATACTTCCTTGAGTAAAATTACAACGGGTAAAGGGAAGAGAGCAAAAATTCCCTATTGTTTTTGATGTCAAAGACCATGCATCCAATCAATACAAAAATAAATATTTATTTTTAAATTTAATGACATTTGTGTTGACACTTACAACAAAACTTTTCAGACTTTTGGTTCACCACATATTATCAGATGTAAAATCTGGGTAAAATCTCATTTATATTACAAAGGTTTTAAAAAAATGGCTGTTTCAACTTAATTTTGATCAAATAATGCTGAAAATGAACACGTTTCCACAAAAATATTTTCAACATTTATAATAATAAGAAATATTGTATTATATAATTATTACTAAGTGTTATATTTATAGTCATTATATAAGATCTGCAGCACCTCTTTCAATTGAATAGAAATTTTATTTGGATTGTGCTCAGACGACTAGTTTTTTCCCATAAACGCTTTTCTGATTGAGCTAATTATTATTAACTGATTATTAAACTCGATGTAAAAGTAGCTAATTTCTGTTCTGTAACCGGATAAAAAATAAACACAAAATGCTGCTTTTTTTTCCCCCAAATTGTTATAGGAGTAGTTCACCCCAAAATGAAAATTTGCTTAAGGCCATCCAAGATGTAGGTGAGTTTGTTTCTTCATTGGAACAGATTAGAAACTTTTGCTCTGCAGTGAATGGGTGCCGTCAGAATGAGAGTCCAAACAGCTGATAAAAACCCTGATAATAATCCACACAACTCCAGCCATCAATTAACGTCTTAAGAACTGAAAAGCCGTGTGATGTTTTTATCAGCTGTTTGGACACTCATGCTGACGGCACCCATTCACTCCTGAGGATCCGTTGGTGAGCAAGTGATGTAAAGCTACATTTCTCCAAATCTGTTCCGTTGAAGAAAAAAAACGCACTCACATCTTTGACAGCCTGAGGGTTAGTAAATTATCAGCAAATTTTCTTTTTTTGGTTGAACTGTTCCCTTAAGGTTGCACTAAAGATGACATCCTTTAGGCTAAAATGTGAAGCTACATTTAGCTGAACAAGAGCATAAACAGTCATATCAAAGCCGCTCCTCCTCACCATGTCTCTCTCTCTCTATCTGTTTCAGCTGGGAATGGAAGATGAGGACGTGATTGAGGTGTATCAGGAACAGACCGGTGGCTGTCGAAATGACTAGACCTTTATTTTCATGCTTTTTATTTTTATCTTAATTTTGTATGTATGACATGTATTTCATCTGTTTCCTTTTGCTGTCACCTCAAAGGGAAGCAGAAAAACCATCTGGATCATAATCTGTCAGGGCTGCTGTGTTTGAAGGAGTCGGGCGGAATTACAATAGAAAATGTTTTTCTAGCCATATCCCACGTTCACTATCCTCTGTCCGTTTCTGTGCTAGCCCATCCCTGCCTTCATACACATCTTTTAAAGGATTCTGGTCACGTTCTGCAATGACACATGTAATGTTGTGTTGTGCCCTGAGCTGAGTGAAAACAGTCTTGTTTAGCTGTAGAGTACTGCTCAAAATCTTTAGATTATGCTATTAAATCCAATCAAAAGGAATATTTGATGACTGTTTTGGTGTTTTCACATTTATAAGTAATTAAGGCATTGTTCATTTACTTGGCCATCATTACATGTTCTGTCAATCCTTAGCTTTCATAAAACACTTGTTCATTTAATTGTTTTTGACTCATTTTATACTAGTGAACACACCTGCCTTAATGTAATAGAAAGATTTTACATTCGGGGATGATTATTTATGTACAATTGTTGTCTGGTGTTAGAAAACTGTAAAATATTTGTTTGCTCTTCTTGCATGTGTCTGCAGCAACTGTGTACAGATGTACTGTAGCCTATATAGGCACAGTATGAATTGCAAGAGGGAGGTCACTGTATTGTGTTGTAAGTGACAAGGTTTTTTTTTTTTTTTTTTTTTGCATGGTTTTGTCTAATGTTTTAGAATTTGTACCCCTGTCTGAATCTGTGTTGTCACCTACTCTTCTGCCAGGTTTTGGATATTTGGCTCCCTTTTAGCCACAATAATTGATTTCAAAACCTGAAAATAATAGTTAAATATGTTGTTTGATTAGTACTCAGGGGCATCATTCTCATACACAGAATAAACACAGCAACAGTGTCACTGTACTCATATTTCTTTTCCTATACTTTTATACTTTTTAATTCTTTGTGAGATGGGAGGGATATTTGGTCCAGATGGTTTTGTGGATATTGGAGAATTATGACTTTGCTTTGTCTTGTTTTTTAAATAAAATGTGTCATAAAACACATTTGTGGTAACTGGTGTTCTTTCAAATCTTGTAGGAAGTGGCCTTGTGAGTGTTCCATTTAAGAACACTAGATGGCAGCAAGTCTTGGATAACAGATTGATAAATGCCTAAGTCCAAAATGTGTCAAAAAATCCATAGAAATCATTGTTTTAATCTTTATTTAAAAAAAAAAAAAATCTAATTTAATAAATTAATAAATATCAGTTAAAGCATATAACAATATACAAATAAGATCTAAAATGCAATGTCATATAAATTCTCTTTCGCCACTTTCTAATTTATATATCAGACCAAGACCAATTTAAGGATAGTAAATGTGCAAAGTTATATATAAAGTAATTTAAGAAATAATAATTAAAACAAAATGAGTAATATATAAATGATTGTTATATAACAAAATTTATTAACACTTCCCCTTAGGAAAAACAACATCTTTTGTTTTGCTTTGCATTTTTTCCAACTCAACATGTTCTTTTTGGTACATTTTGTTAGTACACAAAAATGTGCAATTAAATTAAATTACAATTAAATAAAAATATTTATAATTAAATTATTTACAGTAAAATAAGCCTTACAAAGTAAAACTAAGCGTTGTCTTCCACAACTTTATAAAACTAAAATACAAAATAAATGAACATATAAAACTAAAATAATAAATAAATATTAATTAAACTGTTATATTGCATATTTTTTGTTTAAAATTATTAAGTTTGTGGTGATATTGTGACTATAGGTGGTACTTGAAGATTCTGATTTGATCAAAGGTGGAAGAGAAACATTGAGAAACATTGCTTTAATCTAATGTCATTCTCTAAAGCTATTACTCTGAGGATTTCAGTGTTATTATGAGACTGATCCAATTTGGCTGACGTCGTCATGTATCAGATCCTGACCTGGACACAGATGAAAAACTGTCTGGAACTACTTAACATTGTGTGATCATTTTAATGTTAATTTTACATAACGGTTTAAATGTTCATTAGACTGCAGCTCTAATATATATATTTATTTATTGTAAAAGTAACAATATTACCTGTGATTCGGTGTGTTTTCAGTGTTACATTCAAGGATACAGTGTTTGAGGGTCGTGCTCTGCTGCATGTCAGTGTGGTGGGAGAAAGGGCCTTTACTGTGTTGTACAGAGAGATTGTTTATTTTAAGTGTCTGATTCCAGGAACGGCCAGATATTAAGGCATGAGTAAAAGAGTGTGTTTTGTGTGTGTGCGCGTTAAAATGGAGGCATCTGGGAGTGAAACATGGTGTTGGAAAAACAGCAATGGGTGGATAAAGTGATGAGAAAGAGAATGATACAAAAGCGAGAGGGATGGAATGAGGTTCTTGGAAAGTAAGGGAAAACTTCCTGTGGCTCAGTGGTAGAGCATTGCTTTAGTAGTGCAAAGGTTGTGGGTTTGATTCCCAGAGAACACATGTTAGGTAAAAAATGTTTGCCTGAATGCACTGTAAGTCACTTTGGATAAAAGCATCTGCTAAATGCATAAATGTAATGTAAATGTAAAACTAGGAAATAATGTCCATGTGATGCTACATACAAATGCCAGAGGGCTCTTTTATAAACAAGGTTGTGTTTTCCTCTTTGAGATTGAGATTAAGTAAGATTAATACATTAGGAAGTTTGTATAGTCAAAAAGTGTATAAAGAGTATCATCGCGTCCTAGTCTTCAAACATAATGCAAATAATTTTCATGAATAATGTGTGTGCTGGTTATTAGGCACAAAGTGTTGCCGTGGGGGCCTCCGCTATAGCTGAACCCCAATGGGATGATCCAGTTTCTGTGCCTGGGATAGAGCACCTCCGAAACCCTAAACACTACCAGATGAGGCCTTGAAAAAGATGGAGGAGGGCTGGCATGTGTTTATTCGGGGGGAAGGGTGCAGATCACCTATCAGCTCACATTTTCATTCAAATGTAGCTCGCATTTGAAGGATGCATGTGTCTCTGTTGCATATGTACATTTTAAAAGGATCATATCATGAGGAATCAATATTTTCTTGGCCTTTTTGATTAATAGAGTTGTACTATGAAAGCATAATGTAACTTTAAGAGCTCCTTAAAGATCATACATTCGACTAAACTGCAAAAACGTCTCGTTTTGTATCTTTGAAAGTCAGTCAGATGAGTACATTCATGCATGTTTACATGCAATACCTATCTGGGGTTCAGAAACTTCCTAATGTTCCTAACACCAGAAAAAATACTAATAAGAGCAAATTGCATTAAAGTCTACCAAACACTGTGCTAGAGCCTGCATTAGAAAATGGCTTATGGTTATTTTAACACAGCCATTTTTTTATTTAGCAGACGTTTAAACTATGACAGAAATCATGAAGAGTCACAGGATGAAGAAATCACTAAACTGTTCTGATTGTTTTGGTGCAAAAACCCTGACTAACACTATAATTGGATCTCAGGGGAGAAAATAAAATGATAATTTAGCCCTTCAAGGTTGCAGATTATAGACCTGATACACAGAAAGAATGTGTAACAACTCAATCCAATATTTTTGGCACAAATACTTGCTGATCTGTACTGTGGGAAACTTAACTGAACTGGTGCAAAGATTATGTATCAAGAAGGAATGTTTCCCTGGGCAACCCTGCCGTCAACTTCCTTTTCAAATTTCTATCAAAGAGAGAACACAGAATAGACATCAGATACCTAAACCATCAGCTGAGACAGCTCTTAACACAAGTAAACATGTTAACACCTTGAAAACATAGGTTAAAGCTTTGTTTGTGGGCTGAGTATCGATACAAATCCAGGTAATTATATCTCAAGGGATTGAAAGACTGTTCCTATAAAGGGTGTGCAGTTACCTGTTTCTTTCAGGAGGTGGAAGGCACCTGGGACACATAATAGGTAACAGATTTCCACAAAAATGTGGTCAAATGCTCATCACAGATGTACCTGTTAACCCAACAGGCTTTACTGTATGCAACTAAAAAAATTATCAGTGTGTGGCCATATTCAGAGAACCTGAGGGTTTTTTTGTTAACTGGTGTGGGTATGTAAACAGAGCTTGGTTTAACATATTGTTTGTTTTGTACAATATAAATTCACACTTTAATGAACATTTCTTAAACTTTAATTCTGAGTCCTAAATTATGATTATAGTCTTTTAAAGTGTCAGTGTTGATCATTACTAGCTTTGAGGCCAACCCTCAAGTGCTGCATTATATCAGCCTCATAACTCTGAGTAAGAGTAAATTATGATACTATCGCTCAGTTTTGGTGTGCTTTGTATGAAATCACACATTATAATTTAAATAGCCCCTGACATTAGTCTCTAAAATATGTCAAACCTTGTAAATGTCTTGGGGTTGAATGTTACAGGAATTTTAAGATCAGTGCAAAAAAAATGTCTGTTGACAGTCTTATCTAGCAAATATCAGTGTCAAACACATTATTTACAGTTAGTATTTTTGTGCCAGGAACACTATTTCTTCCCATAAAAGAGCTGAAATATTGAGCTTGACAAGGTAATGTGTACACATAATGAAATATTGATAAAGACTTTATGAGAAATGTACCTCTGTTTGAACTATGCAGTCATTTTTTTAAAATGCTCTCCAAATGAAGTCACAAAAATCAACCCTGTATTTTAAAAGGGGAAATGTCATAGCAGTTCGAGCGTCAGGAAAAAAATAAGTAAAGAAATTTTGGAACACATTTTACAAGAAAATACTATTTCAGCCTTTTCTATTTCTAGTTTCATGTTTAATTCAACGTGTTACTTGTGGTGTCTGCATATTATTTTTGTAAAATTTTCCAATTTCTAACGCCATGTCTACACCGTGTACGTGAAAATTGTTTCTACATCAATTTTTTTTTATTGTAAAACTAAGTTCAGTATCAGTTAATTATATCAGGATAAGAACACATGTAACACACAAATGGTATTTTTTTAATATAAGAATGCCCCATATCTCACCTCAGTAAAACCGCTGCTGGTATGTTATAAACGTGTGTGTGTGTGTGTTTATGGGCTGGGAGCAAATCAGAAAAAAATTCCATAAACCTAACCGTCAATCCAAGTGATGGACGTTTCTTGGCTGCACACGCTGTGAATTTCACACACTACACATCCCCAGAGGCATCGAGTGCCAACACACCCAATCACACACTGGGGTGCATGTACCCACACAAATAATCCTATTACACTGGAAAAACAACTGCATGATCTAATTACTTTTTGAATGTTTAGTGAACATTGTTTAAAATACAAATTAAAAACATGTTTTACAGAGGCCGTTTTGTAGCATTACGGCTCACTGCCAAGTAATCATAATCCTGTACAATTTTGAGATGGATGAAACGTGGTATTCCAGATACCAACAAGAGTTCTGGATCCTTCTGGATCATTAGTGAGGTATCTATTCTCAAAGATACTGTAACCCACCAACCCCCTTCACCCTCCAAATGCCCTTACAGAGAAACATCCCCCAACTCTCTCTAAAAAAAAAACCATAGAAGAAGGGGACGTGGGATGGGGCGTTTCCCTCACCCTAAAGAATGAAGTGGTATCCAGTTTCATCTGGAGAGGAAGGGAAGAGATCTTATGCTTTGGTGCATCTCAGGGCTTCCTGTTGTCCCAGAGGCAGGGTGGCAAACTTCACACCATTCGTGATTATATCCTGTTTTTGTAGGAGAGTTTTATGTTTCTTTCTGTCTTAAGAGAAATGTTTACTTTTTCACCATTATAGTCCCCCTTGATTCGTTTGTTCACCTTTATTCTGTTGTTACCCTAGCTTCTCCCCTCTTAGATGCATGCTACAGACTGAAACCATTAATGGACTCAGGACACATGGAGGGCTACTCACTTGAAGTCTGTTGTTGTAGTAAATTATGCGGCTATCAGTTTCAACTACTTGCTAACAACTGTTTTGGGGGAAATCTCAAAGTGTCGTCAGGGCATCGACACGAGTCACCATTTGTGCAAACGAAATCAAGCCAAAGCAGCTTTAAAAAATCTAATCACTTTATTAAGTGAAACTGAAAAAGGCCTTAAACAAAATTCATCTGCTTAAATACATCATACATCTTTTGACAGAAATGTGATATTTACAAATAATGAAACATGGTAACATTTCCTCTTGTACGGACTTCTCCGATAAACATTTATAATCCTGTCAGTTACCTTACATCGCTAAGGCCTTTAAAATGGCAAAGTATTAAATTACTTCATGAGACCTGGCTTGATATGGCAACATGGATGAATAAACCACTCATGAACATTAAACTGAACTAGTTCTAAAATCTAAATAAATGGCCATGTGCAACCAAATGCTAAAATATGTAATCTATGAGAAAATGACCAAAAATGAAGTAAAAAACAAAAGAGACATTCATTCAACAACTGGAATTGATCAGTACTGCAAGGCACAAGACTAAATTGCAGACATTTTTGGCTGCCATGGTGGCGCATACTCCTGATAACAAAAGTCATCATTAAAGTCCACACATCAGTATGAAAGACAAGAGCTCTGCCATCTTTTCCATTGAAATCATTAGTAGGGTTTCCAAGGCTTAAAGTTTAAAAAGCATTTTGAGATTTAGTCCATTGGAGAAATGCGTGTTCTTTGGAGCTGTGCTTTGAAAAGTGTTGGAAAAGCATCATGCTGGGCTCACACAGCAGTGTCTTCTACCATCAGCATGGTTCAACGTAGTATGTGAGACCTGATTGCAGTTCACATTTCCTTTCAATATTGACCTGTATTTCTCGCATACAGTCCACAAAGTTCAGTTTACACTGTCGTCTCGCCCTGGTTGTTGCCCAGCCGCTTGTAAAACCTGCGCCAAGACTGCAGAGTTTTTCCAGACCAGATCCAGAATCCTGATGTGATTCCTACGATCATGGTCATGAGGTACTTAATCATAAACACAGTGAAATCCGGTGTCATGGGCGCAAAGTTGTTGACCGGGCATGGCACGGCAAAGCGCTTGCACGTCTGCATGTGCCAGGTTCTTTCCCATTGTTCACGGAACGCTTGTTCGTAGAAGTAACACGCGATGACGATGGTAGCTGGAACAGTGTAGAGGACACTGAAAACGCCGATTCGCACCATCAGCTTCTCCAGCTTTTCTGTCTTGGTGCCGTCATGCTTCATAATGGTACGAATGCGGAACAATGAGACAAATCCAGCAAGAAGGAAAGACGTTCCAATGAAGAGGTAAACGAACAGGGGGCCGAGGACGAATCCACGTAGGGCGTCAATGTTGTAGATGCCCACGTAGCATACGCCAGTCAGAAGGTCACCATCCACTTGTCCCAAGGCGAGGATGGTGATGGTCTTCACAGCGGGGACGGCCCATGCTGCCAGGTGGAAATATTGAGAGTTGGCTTCGATAGCTTCATGGCCCCATTTCATTCCAGCAGAAAGGAACCACGTGAGAGACAGGATCACCCACCAGATTGAGCTGGCCATGCCGAAGAAATACAGGATCATAAAGAGAATGGTGCAGCCCTCCTTTTTAGTCCCTTGAGCCACAGTCCTATAAGCATCGTCCCTGAACTTTTCAATGCAGACTACCTTATCCTCCAGCAAAAACCCGGCCGCATAAGCCACTGCCACCATAAAGTAACACCCAGAGAGGAAGATGATGGGGCGTTCCGGGTAACGGAACCGGCGCATATCCACAAGGTAAGTGAGGACCGTGAACAGGGTACTCACACAGCACAGGATAGACCAGATTCCCACCCAGAGCCGACCAAATCGGATCTCTTCCTCTTTAAAGTACATCACACCGTGCGGCTGTTTGTGTTCGCAAGGGGCACCACAGTTCTTCGCCCCCAAAAACTGGTAATTGAGGTAGGAAGGGACTGTGAGTTGAAGAGGGCAAGTGAAAGCCTGACTTTGGTGCGGCGGATGCATGCGTGGAGTGAACGGCTCCGGTATATATGGGGTGGGGTCTGTGGTTGGGATGTCAGGGTCTGATTTGTTCTGTCCCACACAGATCTCTCCAGCTCCGTGTACGGGAAAGTTCTCGCAGCGGAGTCGTTCGGGCCACTGGAAGCCGAACTTGTTCATGAGGGCCTCGCACCCTTGTCTCGCACGCTCACACAAAGAGCGACAGGGAGGTATTGCCTGTTCTAGAACTGTACACACCGGCGCATACATGGAACAGAGGAAAAACTTCAAATCTTGAGAACACTGAACTTTGACCAGGGGGTAGAACTGGTGCACCTCCAATCCTGCGTCCTCCTGGTTGGTGTGTCCCAGAAGGTTTGGCATGATAGTTTGGTTATACTGGATGTCTGTGCACAGGGGGATGGATATGGGTTGGCAGAACCCATGTTCCGGGACGGAGATACCCATCTCTCCGTGATACTGGGCGGAAGACAGTCCAAGCAGAAGTGTTGTGATGAATATAAGGCATGGACTGACTTCCCGTACCGCCATCATTCACTGCCTGGAAAACACAGAAATATAGAAAATTTTACCATTTATTCCTTACAGCCAGTACCTATTAGCAACTATAAGTAATCAAGTGGTGACTACCATCTTTAACAATTTTACTAACAAATCATGAGATACTAAATTATCTATCCAGTTAGTCACTGTCCAAGTAGATGCAAGCAACTCTTCTTTTGTTCCTGGAAATGTATCAACTACTAATATATATATATCAACTGTTCACTTCAGACAAGAATATTTGTTGCTAGTACCTATTCTAGTTTTACTAACACCACTTCATTAGGTACTTGTAACTATTCTAATAATCTAACCGAATAACTAAATTAACAGACACATGAACAGTTCTAGTAACTAATCTTAATAACACAATTTTTTTAAAAAGTAGCCATTTTAACTAGTCTTTACATGTGACGAGTACAAAGCAACTGTAACTAGTGAGAAAAACTAGTTACTAGTTTAATTAAGACAACTCCACAGAATTCGATGCCAAAATTTGCAATTTGTTCCAAGAAACAATTGGAAATTTAAATTGTCAGTATAAGGTTAGTAACTAGCAGGAAATGTTTAATTAGTATGCAATAATTAAGTATTAGTGAATAAATGGATAAACACTAGTCACATTACTTGATGTAGTAATAGTCTCTAATGAACAATTACTAGTGAAATTGAAAAAGATACATACTAGCAAGAAAATAATACAAGACAAAATGTAAAGTAGCTGTGAGTTTACAGAAAAATGCAAAAACGAGATTCGGGAAACTTTTAAACAAAGGAATGTTTCACAGATTGAAGTCGTGAGATTAAATCTATCTAATTTACACACATAAAACTCTATACAGAGAGTTAAACTTCATTCATTATCGCATGCAAACCGAACACAAACGTGTAAACTTACTAGAATTTCCGTGTTCAGCGAAACTTGTGCTACAATGAGATACTCCTCCAACCAGATCTGGAGCTCCAGACGTGTCCGATCACTCGTAGGCTACGAGGCGAATCACAAACTATCCTCCAGTTCAGATTTCTGCGTTCAGGTATTCATGACCCCTTTTCGAGACGACTGCACATATTTCATCATCAGAATTCCCAAATATCTGCCTCCTTTTGAGCTCGGCCCTCCTCTCGCTTACAACACAATGTAACAAACTTTCTCCGCCACTCCTGTTGAATCTGCAGCTCTATCTCTGTAAAGTTGATACGCTGACTCCACATTGCTCCACAGTAATGATAAAACGGTTTCAAGCAGCCCTTCATTCACGGTCCCTGGCGATTCTCGGCGGGGCGCCTTGAAACCTCCTGTCTTCCGACCAATGGGAAGATGTGTTTTTCTTAGCGCAGCTTTCCTTATTGGATCGGAAGGAATGGGATTGTAGTGTCTTCTTCTCCTAAATTAATCTTCTAATTTATTTAAAAACGTGTGAGTATGTATTGGAATGTTGGGGCTCAATCTGAACGAGTGTAATAATTCTCCAGTGCAAAGTGAATACTTGGGGTGATTTAAAATGTGTTCAAAATTTGGTCATATTTGGAGGGACAATCTTTTTTTTATTGATCTGAGATTCGTTTGCAATAGAGAAAGAGATGTTTGTGTAGTAAAACTAATGGATTTATAACAGTGACTCCTCAACTGAATGTGATTTCTGCCACATAGATCATAAAGCCATTTGGTGATGAAGTGGGAGCTGGACTGAATTATTACTCTCAAAAAAAAATATAAGAGGAAATACAACTTGTGAAAAGTTAAGTCTGGTGAATTGTAACCTCAAAATTGGCAGAAAGCCTGTGCGTGTGTATTTATGATAAATGAGAAATCTGTTTATGAGAAATCGCTGGCCAAGTATTGGAACCCATAGGCCAAACAAGTGACAGATTCTTATGTAGTGGCCATATTTATAGGGATTTTTGAGTTCAGAGATGTTGATAAATCTCAATGGTATTTCAGTCTTTTAGATTTGTACAGCCAGAAACACATCTGATGATGAAACCAGGAAAAACGCATATGAAAACACTTTTTTAACCCTCTAAAACTAAGCCAAAAGCAAAGCATATAACAGATGCTGTTAAGAGAGCATTATTATTTAAAAAAAATTTCAGTCATGCTTCAAATTGTTTTTGTTTTTTTTGATGCACCTTGAATAGCACAGTCATGTGCCTGTTCTCAAAAGCAAAATGAATCTAGCAATCTGAGTGTAAATAAACCTAATCAATGATTTTAAAGATATGTTTATCATTATGTTTGATCTTCTGCATCTCTGCCAGAAAGATATCTGGATCCAGTGTCTATTATACAAACATTTGTCTCTCTCTTTCACTCTCTGTCTCTCTTTATCTCTTGCTCTCTCATGAATTAATTACACAGATACACAGTATTTGACCAGGCCTTCAATATCACTTCAGACTGGTTCATGGATCTTGCTAGCAGCAGTTTGAACTCAGGAATGAGCTCACATCTGAAAGAAAGTTGCTCAAAGAAATCAGATTATGTGAGAACAGAACAGAGCAGTATGTACTCTTTGTGTTTAAACAGAGGGGAGCAAATGCTTTTGGCCAGATCTTTTAATAAAATATGACATTTGTAGTCTTTAAGAATACATTGATGTGAAGCTATAGTAACTGTTTATGATATTATCAGGCCATAAGAAGCACTATATCAGAAACCCAGGTCGAAAAGACTCAGATTATTTAACTAAATCTGACACCTGATTACTTCAATGTTTATCTCATTTCTTTCTCAATTCTTTCCTCTCACACACACTCTCTGACAACAATTTGCCATTCCTAACACTGTATTGTGGCTTTCATGGTGCTAGAGAAGCATTTGGTTTTCTTTTGCTGTGTGAGAGAGGTGAGATACAACTGTTTAGCCTAAAATAACAACTAATGAAATTTAATGAACAGTGAAATAATTATCTTTAACAAAAGGCAAATCTAAGCTTTGAAAAATGCTGAGGATCAAAAACAGCTGTGTAGAGTAACCCCTGTTCCACACTAGACACCATACATCCTCTTTTTTCGTGGATATGTCCTGGTTAGGATTGACTAAAATGGCTGGGTTTTGGCTTTCATTTCCTATTGACATGCTCATATGATTCTCATACATTATAGACAAGTGTATGTATGCGTATTTGCATTGCTTTGACTGTTCTCTGTATTTCCCACCTTCTTGCGTGCTATGATTGATCGCTTATGTATAATTCCTGCGCGCTATTGATCAAAGTACTTTTCAGTCATTACCTTCAGTAAGTATGAAAACAATACAAAAACAAAGCCCAAACCTGGTCATTTTAAGCAATTTAGAAATCCCACTCAGGACTTGTCATTACATTTTCTGCTGTTTAGATGTTTATTGCATTATTGTAGTGTCATGTATGTTACCCTGGTGTTTTTCCTTGTCTCTGCAGTGACACAAGAATTAGCCATGTTTTATGGAGAAGTGAACTATGATTCATCATGTGACTTTATATTTTACCACTTGTGTTCACATGTTCGCCTGCCCATTCAGCCCTGCCAAGTAATGGAAAACGAGCTTGGCTTGCTGTCAGTGAAGGAGGCTCGAACCCGAGGCTCAGCTCCGAGTAAGAACCCCCTCTTATAATGGTAAAGGTAAAAGAGGAGGAGAAAGGGGAGGAGGGATGCCGAAAGAATAGTCGCCGGAATGGAGCAATGACTACTGCTTATATACGGTCGTAGCGATGATTTAAGGGGAAGTCGTAGCCTAGTGGTTAGAGAGTTTGACTCCTAACACTAAGGTTGTGGGTTTGAGTCTCGGGCTGGCAATACCACGACTGAGGTGCCCTTGAGCAAGGCACCGAACACCCAACTGCTCCCCAGGCGCTGCAGCATAAATGGCTGGCCACTGCTCCAGGTGTGTGTTCACTGCTGTGTGTGTGCACTTTGGATGGGTTAAATGCAGAGCACGAAATCTGAGTATGGGTTACCATACTTGGCTTTTTTTTTTTTTTTTTTTTTTTTAACAGGACTGGATGATTGGGCTCCTCCTGAACTTGCATTGGGAACTTCAGTTATTCTTATGGTGGAGGATACATTTTAAGGGTTTAGGTTTAGTAGTTCAGGTAGATTGGTATATGTACATGATATCATGTAGTTATAAGCTATAAAGGCTTAAAATTATAAGTTGTACCCAGGCTTCCCAAAATACCAAAAACACTATTGAAGTATTTTACGATGAATATCTGGCAACCACAGCTGCCAGTTTTTTTGCATAAATTTAACAGTATTTTTTTCACTCTCTCAATTGGGTCCAGAAGTCAGATTGCTTAGAAAAGAGGTCATGGAAAAGTCTCAAAGTCATTTAAAGATCAAATTATCACATGATTGCCATAGTAAGAATGTTTTTTTGGATTAAGCCGGTCATTAACTTATTAACTCACCTGATTCTCAATAATCCCAGCTTTCATTGCTGTAAAGTATTATATTTGCACCTCTCTAAAATAACATGGGGAAAAATGTTCAACAGAATAATACTTCAGTGTGTGCCCATGTGACTGTCTCTCTCTCTCTCTCAATCTCTCATTCTCTCTCAGATACTCACTTACTTAACAAAAGAATGTTAATAGGTGTTTCATAATGTGCAGCTGTTTCTTGGGTGCTTTTTTTGTAATTGTTAAGCCCTTTAATTCATTTCCTCGTTTGCGGTGCATGAGTTCGAGTGAGAACAGACCAGGAAAGTCAAACACAGATACCCAGGCAGCTCCATTTTAGGAAAAACACCCCATGCAACATTGTGTCTGTGTACAGCAGTGCTAATGGGCTGGTATACATTTGACTTGGTCTGCTCTCAAATGGTAATCTTCTCTGAAATAGAGGAAAAATTCATTTACACACTCCTACTGCTGATACACTTCACCAACGGCTCTCTGCTGACCAAACGCAGGGAAAGTTCATTCTAAATGGGTGGTTGTGTTAAAATCTGGCTTCGAGCAGAGCAGGGGTGAGCACAAGGAGGAATGCAGGAAAGAGTAGCGCTCCAGTTGGCTCAAATCTGACCACAGATTACTTAGTGCTTAGACACAATCTAATGGATTCAGAGCAGTGTCAGATTTAAAATATATATATATATTATTAAGGGGTAATATTTTCCCTCTGGAGTTAATTTTCAGGGGCATTTTTGACCCTATGCTGGCATATTTATTCTAAGCATGCAAAACACACTGTGTGTTATTCTTTTGTTTCAAATGGTTAAATATAATCAGTTTTTAAAATAAATGTAAAATTCTTTTTTTGTGCTGCTTTTTATATTTATACTTGGGTTACGGCATATTAAATTGCATACCAATACGTGTGTTGGCATCTTGTGTTGCTGAACTTCTTTCAGTCTTTGCCATCCAGTCACTATATCATCTGTTGCAGACACAGAACATATTTCAGATTTATCAGCTCCTCTATGATATATTTCTTTCTTTCTCTAAAATACATATTTTGACATTCCACCTGGGACAAAGTGCAGCTTGCAAAACCCATGCAAAAGTCTCCTCCATGGGCATTTATACTTCATTTTTCACGTTTCTCTCATTTTGTTCAAGAAACTTCTTACCTTAACGGAGACACCAAAACTGATGTTCGGGCCTCTCTTGTGTCGTTCTTCTGAGCCCCTTGTCTGTGTTCTTTATATAGCAGGAAATCCTGGCTAATACCTGCATTTGATGGCAGCAGTGACTGGCCTGGTCCCCCATGAGCTGCCCTACTTCAATGTAATGTAAACGATAGTATATCAAACTACACAGCCAGATGCTTGATGGGTCAGCGTAAAGGAGAACTGGAAGATGGGGCAGCATTGCATTGCTTGGCAAAGCTGATGTAACACACAGAAAGACAGAAAGACATCATATGCTGATTGGAGTGTAACAAAGCGTTACTATACAACTTATATAGCTGTAAATAAAGGCATGCTCTTCAATAAATAATGACATTTGAATGAACAGTCAGTGAGTTTACAGTCATGCACTTTCACTGGAAATCTATAAATGTTACTGTTCAAGATGTTTGTTAGTGTTATGGTATGAACTTTACATTATACATATTACATGAGAAAACTGCTTTCTAACCCTATGCTTGCAAAGTTACTACCATTTGAATGTTTGGGGTCGGTAAGATTTTATTGAAGAAAAAGTCATTACCCCAGCTTTCAGAGTCACAGAAATTTTCAGAAATCATTCTAATATGCTGATTTGGTGCTTAAAACCCATTTCTTAGGCTAGCAATATTTTTTAATAAAAAATGTGTGTGTGTGTTTGTGTGTGTGTGAGTGTGTGTGTAGGCTAGTTTTTACCCTTTTTAAATTTTTTTTTTTTTTTTTTACAATTTTTACTGTCAATTTTATTCAATTTAATACATCCCTGTTTTTCTATGAAATAATTTATATGAGCTATTCGCTTCTACTTTAATGCCTTGACCCACAGATACAGCTAAACTTGTTTTAAACCTTCCTTTTACCCAGCTAACAGGGAACCTTCTCACAACTTTCACAAACGTTTTTTAAAAGTTATATAAATGTTAGGACAAAACATTCTTAAAGTAATTTTTATGGAATTTTTTATTAACTTTAATAATATTTTATTTACGTTCGTATAATGCTGAGAGAAATCAATCTTAGAACAACACTCTCAAAACATCCTTACAATGATATTTGTACTTGTTAAACATTCATAACAACAAATATAATAGCAACAAGAAAACAGAACATTTTAACATTTTAGAATATTAAAAATAAATGTTTAAAAAACAATATATTTTGGTTAAAGTTAGTAGAATGCTGTAAGAACCCTTTATGACATTATCACAATCACAACAAGAAAACTGGACACTGTAATGTTCTTAGATTATAAAAAAAAAATAGCATTAGATTTTGTGTGAAAATAAACTTAGTTGTTAGAAATGTTTTTATAGCCTAAATTTGTTACCTGGGTAAGCTTTCTTCCTAGTTCAGACTGATAAAACATGACAGTGTGCTCTGCTAAACTGTTGTCAGAGGTGGTTTTGCAGTGTGAACAATTGCTAGAAAGTAACATGTGCTCAAAACATTCTGGAGACAAAAGTTGAGGCAGTTTAACAGGTATATCTTATCAACAAAACCAAAAAACTGAAGGGTTTCAATGAGCCGCCAAAAGACAATAAGCCCCTTCCCCCGGTTAAAATCCCATTATGTTAAAGGAAACCCACAGTCCTCCAGCAGACCCCCGCTGGGCCTCACTCTTTCTCTTTCTTTCTCCAAATAACTAGATAATTTGCATGCTAAGTACGGGTGGCTATGTTGTTGATAATGGTCAATGGAAGAGTGATATGCAGATTAAATGAGCAGGCAGGGGGATCTACCTATTGTTTGAAGACTCAATCTCACATGGAGCAGGGAGGAGAGGAAGACAGGAAAGAAAGAGCAGAGAGGGATCGGGAGGAGGGTAAGAGGAAAATATTCTCAATGGGAAAAAAGCCAGTGTTTCATGAGATTCCAGATTGTTGCACAAGGTAATAAAGTAGAGATTGTGTCTCTTAAAGTTTCTCAGACAGAAAAAAAGAGACTTTTGAATTGATTCAAGGCCATGTTAATGAAAGAAGGAAAAATTCAAGACGGAAGATTCCACACATAGTTGACAGTTCACTCTGTGCTCCAAAAACACACTCTTTCACCTTCCACACAGAGATTAACAGCAAAAAGTTTCGTTATGATAGCTCACACCTCCCCAGACCCACAAATCCTCACACTCCAACCCAGATACAGTGACACCTCTCTGGCTTGTGTGTGTAAATCCAGCCCCAGGCTTCTGAGGCCTACATGGAGTTTGGGCGTAACAGCTGTCTCTTGCATGTGTTTGAGAAGCCATGAATAAACAGAGAGAGCCACAAAAGCTGAGAGAGCCCGAGACCACACACACACACAGAACCCAAAACACTTTCTCACACTTCACAGTCGCCTTGCTAAACAACACATCCAAACAAACACTACTGAAACCAACAATGAAACGTTACCCAACAGGCCACATGCCTTTCTCATGTTTATCCTCCATGTGAAAGGCTAATGCAAAATCCTGTTACATCGCATTCATGATTTAGTGCCTGTGTCATTTCAAGTAGTGTCATATACCATTTGTTTCTTCCTTCCTTTGGGTACAGTCAACACAGTAACATAAATCTGATATTAGTGAATTACAGTAGATAGCAGACTTTTTTTCAAAGCAACTCTCTGGTGCTCTTTGGTAATTTTTGACCGAAAAATTTTACGAAAAAGTTTCAGTTTTTTAGAATTTTCCAGTTCATTGGAATGGTACAAACCTTGGTAAAAGCTCATTGGTTGCTGAGGCATTACTATGCTTCCTAAAGTCTTCTTATCGGTTGCATAGATAGATAGATAGATAGATAGATAGATAGATAGATAGATACCAATGTTTTCTGTGCTGTTGCTAAAACGTTGCTAGGGTGCTCTGAGTGGTTGCTTAAGTGTTTCGTGTGATTGAAAGACATTTGTGAGAGAGTTCTGGGAAAAATTTGCCTTGGAATAATTTGAACTAATCACTCTGATGTTACGCTGATAGGATTTCCAGTAAGGAGGGGACTGTGCACATCTACTGAGAAGTGTGACTCAAGTTTTCTTTTCACTTCTAACAAATCATTTTTAAGTGGAGGGGGTGTTAAAAGAAGCTAAGAGGAGATCTCAGGGTGTTAGACTGGAGATACTGTAGTTATTCAGGTTAAAGTATCCTACAGTGGGTGGAGTGGGTGATGGCAGATGAATGGTTTAATGGAATGTCCTCATGCATTCTCAAATCGTCAGGATATCGGATGAGATGCCTGAACACTGGAGACAGACGACAGGTTCATTTTTGTTCTTTGTGTTCAGTTCTTCAGGGATCCTGACCTATGTTTCTGTAGGAACCGGCTGGAACTGACTCTCCTCGTATTGAATAAACTCATGCGTAAAGAGAAACAAGCATGTGCATCATCACAGATTGCTTTAATTCAGCAGTGAGTAATGGATCTCCATCACGGTATTGTGCACACTTTATGAGTGAGTTCTTGCTTGCGTGACGTTTTTTGGCTTGTATGTGTGTTTATACAGGCTTTTACCATTTTATATCTGTCAGAGCTTTACAGATGTCAGTAAGCACTTAATAGTTTCTGCTTTACCTAACGGCAGTCTTATGACCTTGTGCTTTGACATTAATTAATATCATAAATCCATATAAAACCTGGCTGGCGCTGCAGAAACGGTAACAAGACCACATCAGAGCGAGTTAAGCCTTGGAAAATACATACTGAGAGAGACCATCTGAGCTTTCAGCTTTTCATTTCATGGCCTTGAGTCACTCCATCAAAACCCTCTCCACCCACTGACTCCCGTGACGGAAACCAACACACATTTCACAGACTTGCTGAAATCAGCTTTAGGGAGAAGGTGTAGGACGCTAAAATGTCTGCAGATCTAAGTCTGAGGCTAGACTTAATAAGCAATTGAATATTTCTAATTCTGTTTCTATTCTAAAACAGGTACAGTTCAGTAAAAACATTTTAACATGTTGACCTTTTACGCCAAGGTGCCATTCTAAAGGCACATTTTCATGATGTTTGCAACCAACATACAAAATCAGTGTGTAAGCGGACTTTTAGAGCAGAGCCTTAGTTATTAAACCTCTTGTGACAACTTGCCCCGTCTTGTCTGTGGGTAGTCGTGCGAAAGAGCGCGACCTCTCATGGCTGCTACAGGAACTGCAGGAGCGCTGCATTTAACAGCCAGATGGATACTATTGAAACTGAGACGAAAAGACTGGAGGAAGGGAAGACAGAAAGAGGTTGATCTTCCTGTATATATGTGTGTGTGAAGCCCTTTAGGTTTAAATTAAATTCGATCTCTTGAGAGCTTGTTGGTACACTGTGTTGCATCTTCAAACAAAACTCAAGAAGTTACACAACTCACCTGATCCAGCCCAATGAAAATGTTTTTTCTCTCTCTCTCTCTCTTTATCTGTATCATCTTGTCACGTGTTTTCCATCTATTTCGTTGTCGTCCCTCCATCTGGATTGTGTTTTATGGATGGTTAGCGTACTACTTCTACTAATAGAAGAACCGGAACATTCATTATTTGTTGCGTCATTGATTTCAGATTCAGTCATAAAAACAGAACAAACTGCGGTTGGTAGGAGCTATCTTGATGTCTAAATGGGCGGTAATTGGCCAGAATAAGTAGACCATGCTACTCAAATGTTCTCCGGGTTGTTTGGGACGGAAATGTCCATGTAATAAGTGTAGATTTATGAGACCCATTTAAATTTTTGTCCCATCATTGAATGATCCATGTATAAACCTTAAGAGAAACATACTGCTATCAACAAAATAAAAAATACGAATCCTCATGAATTCCAACCAATTACTTTTATTTATGCATTATTTCACTACCCCATTCCACTGAAACTAAAGAACATACAATCATTTAATTTTTTTTCTCCAATATTTATTCATTAGTCAAGACAGTGGAATTGTATACAACTGTATGAACACATGCACAGTTTTCACAGTATTGCATGATGTTGAAGTGTGTGGATGTACTCCATTAATGACATCAGCATTGAGTGATGTGAAATCACAATGTGATTCTTTCTATTATTTGAAACGGTTGTTGTTGGTGACCAATATTGATGTACGTCGCTACTTTAATACGTTGACTGAGAAGCAGCAATTATTTGAATCTCAGCATCATATACAGACATTGCTAATATGTAAAAAAAAAAATAATTTAAAGATACTAAAACTATTTATTATGAACTTGATACAAACACAGCTAAAACAGTTCTGAACATGTTCTGACAGTGCCCATCAGCATACAGGAGAAATATGAGTATGTGCTGTACAAAAACAGGTAATTTCAGGTGAGACTCTCTCCAGGTGTGTTTTATGAATGCAAACCAGTAATTTTTTTCACCTGCACACTACACAATAGAGCTTTGAAATATTTGTAGGTATATTCTTCTACATATTTTCATATCATATTTCAAAATCATCTCTCACACACTCTTATTCTCTTTTCTGTGCAATATACAAAAACTAAATTACATATAAAATTAAGTGCATTTAATTGAAACTTATTCACAATGAAAGTGTGCTGTAAACAGTCTCTGGACATCAGTTTGCAAAGAGGCAGGAAACTGTAAAAGCAATATGCAAGACTTCCGATTCATTAACTGCTCCAGGTAAATAACTGGAAGAATAAGAAAAAGCTGCAAATGGTAAAACTATTTGTGCAGCAAACTAGTCAGTTTATGATTACGATAATAAATTAAAATAATATGATAACAAATACCAGTTTGCAATATCAAGCAGCATAAAGGATTATTTTTGTACAGCTAAACTGAAACTGAAAGCCTCACAAATTCAAGTTACAAAATGCCGCACCCTTGTTACGTTAAAAAATAAGGTGGTTATGAATCTCAAAATATAAAATGCATTTGAAATACAGTGGATTCTGATGAAATCAGCTTTGACTTGGATCATCATGATCGACTGTAAAACATTTTTAGGTAATACTGGTCCAAAATGTAAAAACATGAATCTTATGAAAGAGAATCTGATATTCTTTCAGAAATATATTTCTGAATAAACAACATACAAACTGACCGTCATGCTGCAACAGTGTCACGTTTACTCATGCTGGTGTGTTATTGGTTTTACAAGCACACCAACTATTTACAAAGGCGAGACTTTCACCAGCACTTGGCCAGCGGAGCAAGAGGTGATTTCATTCGTCTGCTGGGGCTGAAGATATCCCTCGCTTCCGTCTCTAACCTCACGCCCGGCACCTTAAAGATGGACACAGCTGACAGAAAAGAAGAAGGGTTAGAGAATGAGGAATGAGAGGGGAGGAAAAAGACGTTTCTAAGATTGCATAATCTTTAGTCTGCGTTGAAAAGGTTGCCAGTTTTGACAGTAACTAAGAGGGATTTAACTTTGATCTTGTGTGTAACTGGACCGGATTAACCTTTGAAGGTGGAATTGCGTGCATTCCGCTCATATAGTGAAATTCTTCAGCACTTACTGTCCCTTAGATGCATTAACGGAGGTGGAAGTGTGTTGAAATATGGATGTAGCAATGCATCCTGGGCTGAAATCCTGTCCTTTGGATTCATCATCAGCATCTGCTGGGCCAGATCCTCCGTCTTATAAGGTAACTGAGCGAGTCTGAGCCAATGTACACACACACACACACATACAGAGAGCTATGGGTCAGACATCCATTAGAGGTGGGGGTGGAGGAAGGGAGATGAGGACCGCTATACAAAAACCCTTCTGTTCCCACTCGGAGCCAAAACGCACACACATACGTGCACAAGCATGCACACAAAAACTGGTCTTACCTTTTCCAGACATCTCGAAATTGCTGGGGCTTGCAAGGCAGGAACCACTCTACAGGAAAACAAAGAGACCTTTTTTAGTTAACAGACCACCAGAACAAACAGCACTGATCAGGTATCTTCACTCAGCGCACGTTAAGACAATGAGCCACGAGACAATCTATGAAAGCCTTCATTATTTACTATCCTTAATGTTGTTCCAAACTTGTATCTTCTGTGGAGCATGAAAAGAGATGTTTAGCAGAATGTTCACGCTGCTCTTTCGCACACAAAGACAGTGAGTGATGACTGGGGGCTGCCAAGCTTCAAAAAGGAGCATTATTAAAGTTGGCACGAGATGAAAATTTAATATCCATTCTGTAAATACATGTTATAGATCTTATTGTGAACTATACATTCACGCACCTGCCTCATTTTTTTTTAACTCATATAAATTGATCTTTCAGTGAAAACTAATAATTTAGTCTGCTTAAACCCCTGACTAATACAATGACAACATTAAAATGAAAATAAAAAACAAATAAAAGCTAAAACTATTAATAAATTCTAGTATAGTAATAATAGATATATATCATGAAATAAAGAGTATATATATTGTGGCGATGATATAAAGTGTTTCTTAAATTGTATTTGTCCTATTGTTTATAATTTGCATATTTGTTCTTATTTTTTGTTTAAAAAAACAAAAAGAACAATATTGTGATATATATTGTTATCATGAAATAAAATTAGGAATACTCGTATTGTGAAATGTCATATTACCCACCCCTATATAACTATACTTGTTCCTGTGGCTCAGTGGTAGAGCATTGCATTAGCAGCGCAAAAGGTTGTGGGTTTGATTCCCAGAGAACACATGATAGGTAAAAAGTTAGCCTAAAAAGCGTCTACTAAATGCATAAATGTAAATGTATATATAAAAAATACTAAAATAACTACTTTTTGTTTGAGACAGTGAGATAGAATTTCCATTTTTGAGTAATTTAAGTATTTTAAGAACTTTTTTAACATCCACAGAAAAATTCTAACCACTTTTAAGAACCCTATAAATGTAAAAATGGTTCTTGCTATAAAGATGGTTTGAAGAAGCTTTATTATGAGTGTCTGTGGTCACAGGCCACCCGGCCATTCTTGGCTGAAACCTGAGGCCACACTTACGCTTCAGCACACCTGGATATACCCGAGAGACCACAGCGGGTTCAGGTTCTCTCCAATACACAGTATGCACACATACATGGTAGCCCGGGGCTTGGGTAAACCCAGATTCATGGAGAAACACAGCAGACAAGGCCTGCCAGCAGTTTACCTACCACACACACCATCTCCATCAGTACCCACACACTCTAAATGAGGCATATTTCCCAAAGCCACCTCACATTTCTCATTTGTGCACCTGTGTAATGAGTTTGCACTTTATTTCCAGGACTGCAATGGAAAGACATCAACCCCCTTTCCTGCAGGAGTGTGTGAAGGTGTGTGTTTGTGTCTGACTCAAAGGTGTCAAGTCAACTCATGGCCAACACAACCGCTAACAGAACACCTATACACACAAAATGATTTATACTGGAAACACAGCTTCAGCACAACTCTGTGAATTTGCTCTAGCCATTTTCTGTTTGTATGACTGCATGTTATTAAAACGACAGGCCCTTGGCAACAAGTTTACACCTACACATCACCCAGCACTCACGCAGTGCATGCAGATGACGGTGTCTATGTGTAGTTCTAGTTCTAAATTTAGGGGTACTTTACTGAATGTTTCAAAATAACAAATAAATCTACTAAACTGTAAGAATTGAGCGTGTGGAGGAAAAGTTCACAAAAAATTACAATTCTGTCATCATTTACATATGACTTTCTTCCATGGAGCACAAAATTAGAAATTTAAATTGAAGAAACTTGATATTTTGGAGCATATAGGCCTTAGTTTTTGCAATACAAAAGCAAGCAATTTTCATGTGGATATGTGAGACTGCCAATTTTTTAGCTGCTATAGGTAAATAAACAACAAATAACATATAGACAAATAACAAAGTGCAGTAAACATTATATTGTTTATACAATAATAAATTAATATAATATGATAACAATTACCAGTTTGCAACATCAAGCAGCATAGGAAACTGTTTTTGTACAGCTAATATAACTGGATTCACCTGACACTGGAAGTCTTGCACATTAAAGTTACTAAAGTCTTTTTAACTTAAAAAAATAGCATATTATCGTATTGTACTGTACAATATGTTACAGATTATAATATATAAATGGCTGATATTCAAATTCTATACATTCTGTCCAAATAAATTATAATAAAACACACACACACACACACACACACACACACACACACACACACACACACACACACACACACACACACACACACACACCACTTTGAACAAAAAACAAATTGTTTAAATGCTACAATTGAATTTAGGTGTTGTTACTATCAATTTTGTTTACATTTAACAGTGTCATTAAATTAATAGTGTTTTTAAAGATTAACTTTATGTGAGCATTAGTGGCAAATGTAATCTAAATAAAAAAAATGACCAATGTCCAATATCCAATATCGATAAATAAAAACATCTATCAATATGGTACCAAGATATTGTTTATATTCCCAAAACTATGTTTCTTAAATGTGGTCTTAGCAAACTTCAAAGGGGGCCTCGGGATGACTTTGAAATTATTTAAAATAAGAACAATCATTAAAATATGCTAAACAAGAAAAAAAAAATCAAGATACTCTTTACTTTAAATTACCCTCCAAATTATAATTTTTTTCCTCTTTGAAGAACCAGGATTCCCACACCCTCATTTTAAAAGTATGATTTCGAGACCTTTAAATTAAAAAATGAATTAAACTCCATTAGCATTTTTACAATTAATTTAAATTTTTAAAAATCCTAATACTTCTCGAGTAAATCACGAACAACAGTAAAAGTCATGAATGTTGTTGTTGACAATGAGATGTCTTGAGATGTCAGTTTTTTGGCATAAAAACTGCCCGTATGATTTGCAGCTATATTTAAAATCTTTAGAGACCATATGGGATGAGTCATTCTAGAATTAATTGCTTTGATGAATTGCATAATGCATCTGAATTTGGCAAGTTTAAATATATGCATGTGTGAATGAGATTTGAGTGCTATGATTTAGGGGATGATTATCAATGAATAACAACATAATTCAAAACATTTTCTGTTCCACAGAAGGAAGTCATACAGGTTTGGAACCACATGAGAGTGAGTAAATGATGACAGAATTACATTTTTGGGTGTACTAGCCCTTTAAGGACATATTTCTTCTTGATCTGAGCCCTAAAATTACTTTCATTGCTGCAACATAATTTAGTCAAGTTTATTCAATCATATTAAAACATTTATTTGACTTAAATTAATTTAGATGTTAACATTAAGTACAGTTTTATGTAACTAACACTTGCATTTAATGTATTAGACAAATCTGTGTTGAGGCAGGAAATCACCTCTCATAGCGGACACATCTGTGAGATTACAGTACAGAGACAGATGAAAGAAGGATTTTGCACACACCTGGTTTATAGTTCGGTAGATCACTGACACCTGGCCAGCCCTCCTCAGTCGGGACCCCGAGGACCTCAGACAGACAGAAGAGGACAGATGAATAACGGGAGGAGAGGAGGATAAATAAATGGATAGTAGAGACATTTCACACAATTCTAGTACATTCTCACAAAAAGACTCACTGTCCAAATCTTCAGCAGCTGCTCAAAGACATCAGCTACTCCAGGAAACGCTGGTGACCCCTGTAGCATCTCAATAAAAATGCAGCCGGCTCCCCTAAACATCAACATATATACATATATGTCAGTCCAGGGTTGCAGTTCTGCTTTTACCGGTGGTGGGAAATAGTTGATTTTCATTTCAGATACAAAATACCATTTTAATATGCAATAGATTATCAAAATTAAACAACACAAAGAACATTACTTTTTTCAAGAAAATTATGTAAAGAATTTCATTTGCATATCTTATGTGGGAAAACATGAATCCAAAAGTTCTGTAGACAAATATGTAAATGTTTATCATGTGTGAATTTATTACAATACACAAACTTGTACATAAGTACATATACAGGGCTGCACATTCAAAATTTGGTTTTTCATTGTATTTGACCCATGTAACCTTGTTTCTTAATAAATAATGTTAGATAAAGACAAATAAACAGTCAGTAATAAACTTAAGAAAAAATTAACAAATTACTAGCAATAGCACAAATAAATACAATAAAACTAAGATTTCAATGAAATAAACAGTGCTTTATTTTTTTCAGGTACATGTGTCTAATAGTATTATTCAGGTACGAAATAAAACATTGTATAAATTTAAAACAGAATCCTTATTAAAGCTAAACAAGTTATTTAGTCAAGAGCAGATGTGAGCAGAGTGATTTAAACATTTTTTTTATCTTTAATTAACATTAATGCTTCAGACAGCAGCAAGTATATTAAACTGCTGTCACTTTAAGAACAAATGCATGCATCAGACACACATCAGATTTTCTCCCAACTGTTTACGTTCATTTAATTCTTTTCATTCTAACTCAGTTAAGACTCTGCTTACGAGGATTCTCGCCAAAATGGGCATTTTCATTTAATTTTGTGTGCATTTGTTTATTCAAGAACTTCAGTAATGGCGCGCTGTCTGAGATGTGGCTCTCTGCGTGTGCACGCACAGAAAACAGTGCTGAATTTAGCACAGAATCTTTCGCGTCCTCTCGTACTTGAACAGTTTAAAATTATTTGAATGCTTAAACTAGCAAGACTTAAAAACACGTGCATATGATACACTTTCGTGACGAGTCAAAAATAAAGAATTAGGGGGAAATTATCAAAGAGTGGGGGGACACTGGGGGGAAATTCGCCGGTTGCTCTTACTCTTATGAACATTTCTAGAAACAGGAATGTCTATGTGTGTGTGTGTACAGGGACTCACCAGATGTCCAGGGCTGTGGAGTAATCAGTGGAGCCCATGAGAACATCAGGTGGCCGGTACCATAAAGTCACAACCTCGGAAGAGTATGTTTGGCACGGTATGGACTTAGATCGGGCCAGACCTGAAGGAATAAGAGACCCATCATAGTTTAGAACGTATGACAGAGCATATTATAAGCATGTCAGGGTTTGCATACGTGAAACCTACCAAAATCAGCTAATTTGAGTTCCCCCAAATAACTGATGAGCAAATTTTGAGGTTTGAGGTCTCGATGCAGAATTCTTCTGCTGTGAATGTAAGACAATCCTCGCAGCAACTGAAACATGAAGAGCTGAAGAAACATACTGAGCGTGAGAAAGCCGGCTCATTCTTTCTGACCTTTGTTTATGTTTTACGCATTCATGTGTTTGTTTACCCTGATGTTGTACGAGTGAAGTCCACCAGGATGCTGAATCATGTATTGAGCCAAATCTGTTTGCTGAGAGGGAAAAAGATGTAAAATATGACTGACAGATAGACAAAATTAACAAAATAATCTTTGGAAGGTGACTGCCAGCGTCTTAGACTCACCACATACTCAAAGACAAAGGTGAGAGACTCTCGCGTGTGGATGATGTCGTGAAGCAAGACTATGTTGGCATGTTTAAGGCCCTTTAGCAAGGAGGCTGGGAATAATCACAAGTAAAAACAGACATACAGGATCAACAAGTCACATATCTAGTCTTGATCACCAAGGTTGCATTTTTTTTCCCATCAGAAATACATTAAGAACAGTAAATTGTGAAATACTATTATAATTTCACATGACTGTTTTCTGTTTTTATTAATACAGTTTAAAATGCGATTTATTTTTCAGTGGCCATTACTTCAGTCGTCAGTGTCACATGATCCTTCAGAAATTATTCTAATATGCTGATTTTGTGCTCAAGATTTTTTTTATTATTATTATGAATACTGAAAACAGTGATACATGATTTTCAAGGTTCAAAATAACAGCATTTATTTGAAATAGAAGTCTTTTGTAAAATTATAAATGTCTTTACTGTCATTTTTGGTCAATTTAGTGTGTCCTTGCTGAATAAAAGTATTAATTTCTTAATAAAAAAAAAAATCGAACATATAATTTTTTTTAAATATGAACATAAATAGGTAAACATGTATTAATGCACAACTCCACTATTCACATTTCAATCACATATATATAATGGATACTTCGTGAATATATGCTTTATTGTTATTCTAGATTGTGTACAACACACACACGTCATAGCCCACGTCCCTTTGCGTGTGTATAAGCACTTTTGTATCTCGGCTGTGTGTGTTGTGTTGTTGCAGTACCTTCTCTAATAGCTGTGAATGGAATTCCTTCCTCAGTTTTCATGTGAATCACCTTTAAAGCCACAAGATGACCATTTATCCTGTCAGAAACACAGAAAAAAACTCTGCATAATCCACAAACATGCATCTGCAAACAGTTTACCTGACCTCTACTTTCTGGAGAATAACCACCATCACAAGCTCTCCCTTTTAAAGACCTTATGAAATCAAAATGGGAATTTTTACTATTAGCTATAAGGTTATTTATAATGTATTCTAAAAAGTTGGCAAATTAAACAAAAGGCTTTAATTTGTAAAAAATGTAAAAAAGTTTATATTTCATTTTTTGTCTAATTAAATGCAAAGAGAATGTGCCCTTGATCTAATAATACCCGTCTATGTCTAGCAATAGCATGTAACAAATCATAGTTCATGGCTGTAAATTAGTCTATTGGCTATTTAAAACTAAGGGGTGAGCCCCTGAATGTCCCAACACAACTTCTTGTTTCAGTAGGAAATACTGTGACACTAAAAAGAAATCTGCAATTTTATGGGGTCTTTAAAAGCTTCTCATCTTGTCATCTGCTGGTGTTTAGTAGTAGCTAAGTTCATGATGCCATTTATGGATCCAAATTCCACCCACTGTGGTGTTTAACTCTATTCCAAAACCTTCTTTAAGTGAGGTAACATTGTTCCTTTAACCGCATAAATAAGCAAAAATGTTACTAAATTTAAAGCTCTCTATTCTTAAACAGCTGCAAAGAGATATATGGGGGCTGTTTCTTATTACAAAATATTGGTTGTTGTACAACATCAATCTGCTTATCAGTGTAAGCCTCAGGTGGGTATCCATATGTTGTAGGTTGACCTTATAAAATGAATCCATGTAAAACAAGCTGAAGTCACAGGGTGGTGTATCTGAATAATGTGCTTGCAAACTGAATACTGCCATAAAACATTCATCTGCCTCAGTGAATACATTTCCCCCTATTGGCAACATCTGATTTCTGTGTATTACACAGTTTTGAATGTGTGTCTATGAGTGTCTACTAACCTGCTAATTCCTTTGTACACTGAGGCATATGTGCCCTCTCCAAGTTTTTCAAGATTCAGATAAGATGTTGCATTCCCAAACTGCAGGCCAGTTTTCTGTGAATGAAATGCACACGCTTAAAATAAAAAAAAACTTTTAAATAAATGACAGGAAGCTTTTATAGACCTCCTTGGTATAGCTGCCATACATTTTAAACTAAAAACAACTGAACCAATAAATTAGTAAAAGAAAAAACAAACAAACAAACAAACAAACAAAACCTGTGTGAAAGATTTCTGTGTAAATACACTTCTGATACATTACAAATTTGGGAAAGTCAGCTTTTCGTATTGCAGCCTTCATATCATTCTATGCAAACTATAAAAAATAGCAAATATAACACTTTTAAAGTAAAGGAAAGAAAGAAAAAAAGATTGCTGTCTCAAAGTGAGACAGCTGAGAAAATACAGCACAAAAGTACTGAACCCTGTAAAGTCTGACATATAAAATAATAATCAGAAAAAAACCTTTTTTTTAAAGGAACAGTTTATCATACCTTTAGACAAAATATTAAAGAAAATGGAAAAAATGTTTGCATATGTGTTTTATGTTTTATATCATATTTGATAGTTCAGGTTTTTGGATCATATTACATTGTGATGTCTTTAGAATAAGGTACTCATACTTGAGGAAGAAAAGAGTTTTATTCCGAGGCCCAAACTGAGCAAAAATATGCCATATATAGTCCAGATGCATATGGCCAAAAGGAAAGATGAAATTCTGATAGCTTGTAATCTTTATAATAGTATAACAGACTACTTCTACAGACACAAAATACATCTAAATATCAATTTTCAGTCGACATCTCCTAATAATACTTGGTGAGATGAAATTTAACTGCATTATGATTTTATGATTAAAGCTCTGTAGTTTTTATTGCGGGGTGCAAAGCATATAATGCAAAGCATTACAGTGATATGGATTCTCAAGTAAACCTAAGTTGCTTCAGTCCATTAAATGTTCATCTTGAAATATAAATAACAGTATAACATGTATTTTTATACTTTATAAAACTCAGCAAAAAAAGTGTATCATAAAGGTGGACAATTTTATAATTATACTAAAAGGACTTTTATTTGCTAAAAAGTCTAAACTATCAATAGGATGAGAGAAGGCTTATAGGGTTAAAATTACTTTTAACATAAAAACAATGTGACATTATTACAGTTTATAATAAGGCATGTAAATTTGTAATGTGTTACTGTATTCCTCAACATTGTGCACTGTTTGTTTATTTCTTTGAATCCGTGAAGAAGCTTAAATCCCTTGTTGTGTTTTGTTGTATATCTCACCCACTGGAACTCTTGCTGGAAGCTCTTTCCTCCCATAGGATCGCTGTTACTGCGGCCCCTCTGAACTCTGAGCCGTCGCACCTGCAGCGTGTGAAACCAGTGCGGCTGTGGTTTCTCCACCCCGTCCAGCTCTCCCAGCTGAAAGCAGAGACAAAGAGAGAGCAACACATGGGGATAGCTTGATCTATATCAGATACAGCATGAGATGTTATTACACCTCGTCTTACTGTATCCATCACACCTGTCTGTGTGCGTACAAGTGTGAACAGTTTCCTCAATTTCATGCCTATGTGGCTTCAGTGGCTATGTGGTTTTTATTTATACCAGCTCTGAAGCTCTGAATCCTAAAGTGCTTTACATGCTGAATATATGTAGATATACTACTGTTATAATGCAGTTAAATGTGTTTCAAAAAATTAATTATTTATAAATTTACAGAAGTTTTCTCTTTCAAATAAATGCTGTTATTTGAACTTTTTATTCATCAGTGAATCCTAAAATTGTATATCACAGTTTCCACAAAAAATATTAAGCAGCAGAAATGATTTTCAAATGTAATAATAAGAAATGTTTCTTGATCACCAAATCAGCATATTATAACAATTTCTTAAGGATCATGTGACAATGAAGACTGGAGTAATTGCTGCTGTAAATTCACCTAGGGAATAAATGAAAATATATTAAAATAGAAATCAGTTATTTCATTTTGTAATAATATTTCACAATATTACTGTTTTACTATATCTTTGATCAAATCAATTCAGCTTTTATTGCTTAATTTTCCATCTTTTTATGGTAAAAAGGACTCATAACATTAAATTCAGACTGAAGATGCACATTCATATAGAGTACAATATGATCTATTTTGTGTGTAGCTGTACTTTCTATAAAAGCAGTCAGATTATGTGTTAACAAAGAAAGAAAGAAAGAATGGGCCTACAGTTATTGATTCTACTATCAAACCATAAATTAATGTAAGAGTGCCTTCAAAAATCAATGTCATTTAGTTTAATTTGTTTAATTGTAATGACATTTTGGCAGGAACTATAGTTACCTTGTTTTATTTTTGTAAGGATAACAACAGCACATAAAGCTGTACAGCCAATGATGCCAGAATATCCTGACACAGAAGTCTATTTTAGCATTAATGTTCCCTATTTCTCTCTCCTTGCCTATATTCTATTCATCCAAGTGATTTCATCGCACACAGGGACAGCTGACATTTTCAGAATGGACTTCATGGTTCACTGTACAGAATGTACTGTAACCGGACAATTATATCTTTAGATCATTTGGAATTAAAATGGCTTCCCTTCAATCAAATACATTACTTTCGACTCTCAATATTTTCTTGAAAGTGACACAAGAACACTAAAATAGTTGGAAACGCTAAAATAGTTTAACCATTTACCTTACAGTAAATCAGAGACCATTATGATACAACATTCAAAACCAGACCTATTTTTCAATGACATTACAAAGTTAGTGACATTTTTATGAGACATTCTTCTATAATTTTACAAATTTCAATGTTATCGTTATTCAAAAAGACATAATCATATAGCCCTGTTTGATGTCAAACACACACTCTCTCTCTCTCTCTCTCTCTCTCTCACACACACACACACACACATGCACACAAACCCATCTGACCTCAGCAACTGGGAGGGAGGACACACTCCAAGTTTTTGATGGTTTTTCTTCCATTTTCATTGCTTCTTTTAACTCTTCCACTCTCAAGTCAAACATTTCCTCTTTTTCTTCCCTTCTGACTTCATTTGTTTTATCTCCACAACACCAACAACATCTCCTCCAGCTCACAGATGCCCAAACCCGCATTCTCCACAGGAAATCCTCCATCTCCAAATCTTCTCCTCTCTCACTCACTCTGACATCTCTGATTAAGCTGTACAACTCATATGACTTGCATGGGAAAGTGTGTGTGTGTGTTGTGTGTGTGTGTGTGTGTGTGTCTGCAGGCCTGGTCTTATGACTCCATCTCCAATCCATGAAAGCCAAACACAAACAGCCATGTTATATTTGCTAAGGGGAACAAATGCATCCATTCAACCGCAGGAGAGAAAAGCAGGATGGGACGGACAGTGAGAAATAGTGATTGTGAGACAGAAATAAGAGAAGAGAGAATAAGAGAACAAGAGAGAGAATCTTTTAATTAAAAATTTAACCCAAAAGTTGGGTTAGTCCATATCTGAACCAAAGTTGGGTTGAAACAACCCAACATTTTTTAGTGTGTGTGATGCAAAGCTGAATTTCCAGCATCATTACTCCAGTCACCAGTGTCACATGATCCTTCAGAAATCATTCTAATTCCAAATTGTAGGCTACTGGGGTTGCTGGAGTGTAATTGTAAAGAGAAAGAGCATGATGGATGTTTTCTCTGTTCTTTATTGTCTTTGGCTATCTGGACTCTGTTTCCAGATGGGACATGCTGGAGTGAGCCATGAATAGGACACCAGTTACTGACAGGAGGACAGAATGTTGTGTGCTGCTGTGCTGCCACTCTCCCTAAGAAAATACTAGTTTACTATTTACTGAATTCTGTGCAGTAATATTGCATATGCATTGTTGTCACGTTCTTCAAAATAAAAATAGTTATTGTGCAACATTTGGGACAGGGTGTATTTGCTCTGTTGTATAAATAATATTTCGGCAAATATAGTGGGTTATCTGGGTATTCTGTGCATAAAAAATTATGTTCATACTGCGTACATACTATACACTGCAGAACAAGTAAGAACAGAACGGCAGTATACCATTCCAAATACAGCCTCTCTTTCATTTCCCCAGTAGAGGGCAGTGCTGATTTTTTTCTCAGCTTGTTATTTTGTCTTTCCTATCTCTCCCTCTTTTTCTCCCCCATTAGGGGGTAGTGCTATATTTCTCTCTTCCACCTCCAGCTGTCATCTGTCCTTTCTCTGTGGGTGGAGGGATGTTTGTTTGTGCTCATAATATGTTGTGTAATGTCATGTCAAATGTTCTTACCTCCTCATAGCCCAGATGTCTTTGTTTTAATCCTGTAAAACATAAGAGAGCAGTTTAGATGGACCTCAACACTTTAAATGTCCAGACACACAGTGTGTTCCCTGCAGTACACTTAATGTGTAAGAAATGGGTTAACTATTTGTAATGGTTTTATAAAGATATTTAAAGACGTTTTTAAAGGGAAAAAAGCACACACACACACACTCTCTCTCTCTTACATGTACGTAAGTGTATTAAATATAATTATATATTATAATCTTATTAAATAATTATAAATTATAATTTGTACTTAATGTATTTATATAATATTTGATTTATTTAGCAACTATATATATATTAAATATTATTGCATATAATCTAAATTAAATACATAAATATTATATATTTAATTATATTAAACACATTTACATGCATTACTTTCATTCAATACATCTGATAAATAAAATATAGCATTCACTGTAGTACCCTTCATGTGTGATAAATGGATTTTGGTGTGTTTGTAATGGTTTTATAATGATATTTATAAGAACTTTTTATAGGAACAGCACTTGGTTGCAGTGAAAAATGAAAGCAATCCTTCTAATATTATGTCAGATGAGAAAGAGAGCGAAAGAGAGAGAGAGAGAGAGAGAGAGAGAGAGAGAGAGAGAGAGAGCCTTATCAAGTCATATATCATACAAAGTCAACAGTATAAATAAAGATTTAATTACATTTTAATTATTAATGTAAAAAAATACATATATAAATAGTTAAAAACACAAATATATTTAAATATAAAAATGTAAAAACATGTATGTACACAAGTGCACTGTATCAAATGATTAATGCTAGTTCATAGTATTTAAAGACTGGGTCCTATAACATAAGTATTTAAATAACAATATAAATATAATGCATAATATTATAATATCATATATTTAATTATATTGAATACACACTTTCCTTTAAAGGTGGGGTAAGCAATTTTTCAAAAGCGCTTTAGAAAACTGATTCAGGCCGACTAGCAAAACAAACTTGTAGCCAATCAGCAGTAAGGGGCGTGTCTACTCATGATGTGGAGGAGAGAGCGTTTAGTGCACAGGATGGACATTAGCTGAGCCGAGCAACAGAAAAATAGAGATGGCGGATAAAAAACTAAAGAGGAAAACGTCTGCGGAACAAAAGAAGGCTTAAGGCAAGAGGCAGATCTCGTGTAAATATTGGATCAGCTTTCCAGCACTGAAGAGAACTCAAGGAGCAGAAGGCCTGTGATCGGACGCCGAGGTTGCTTTGTTTCTTCTCAATAGGTGAGTAACACTGTGTCTGCGCCACAACAGCTACAGTCTGTCACACCGCTCGCGTCCGTTGTAGACACGGTGTAACATTGGTTTTGCTATGTTTCACAGATCTAATCGTTGCCTGAGTTGCGTATGTATGTGTGGGGCGGAGCTATCAAAATAGGGGAGAGACCCTTTTGGGGTAGAGGCGTGTTTGTTTTGGTGATTTCAAATGTCAACATTGGCTACCAGAAATCACTTACCCCACCTTTAATACATTTAATAAATGAAAAAGCTTTTATTTTATATAACAAGCAGGAAGAACACATAATACTTCGGAATTCTCTGTATGTAACTGTGTGTGTGTTTGTGTGTGTGTGTGGTTTGATAAAGCAGGTACAAGGTGAGTCACGCTCCGTGTTTAAGCTCCTGACAGGAGAGGCGAACAGGAGCAGGTGGTTGTGTACAGGGGGTCTGAGATTTACCCTTCACCTTCATTTAAATTTCAGCAGCAAGTTCAACACTAAACGGGATCAGAGAGAGAGGAACGGGTAAAGAGAGGAAGAGAAAGACCCCATGATCACAGTTCAGCTGATGGGTGCACCGTAAAATAGCACTCAGCTTTTAAAACGTTCATTTCGGTGATGTATATTTGAAAAGTGTCTCTAAGAGGCAGAGTACATCTGCTATAATGCGTGATTAGATATGTTCTGACAGTCAGTCACAATGAAATGAACTCTGTTTAGGCAAAAGATACAGGGGATATAAAAATATTCTCCAGGAAGACAGTTCTGCCCTAAAACTGTCCAGTACCTTTTACAATGTCAAATACTATAGAGAACTTCTCTGTTAAGAAGAAAGTTTTTAAAAATATATTTTTTTAAAAAACTCACATGATTGTGATATAGGAAGGATTTCATTAAAGGCTCCCTTTATAGTTGACTGCATTAATGTTGTTATAACTACATACCATTAGATGACTGAATTAAAAGGCCCTGTGAGTTGACCCAGAAGACTGTATGTCTCTGTTGGATCGTTTGAGATCTAATTTACTAAAATCTCTTTTAGGCACGGCTGCAGGTGTCACTCTGAGGAGCTCTGCTGCCATCAGATTAGTGTCGTCCTTGACAGGGAAGAAAGGTCATCATCCAGCAATGACCAGTCTCCATTAACCAAAAACTGCCATGAAACTCATTCTAGGAGGTTTTAGGGAGTCCATTTCACATCAAACATCTATTCAAAAATGTATTTATTAGAAATACATGCCAAGGGGAAGCATTAAATATTATTTCTAATATTTAAAGGAATAGTTCAATAGTTAGTAAATTGCTGAAAATTTACTAACCCTCAAGCCATCCAAAATGTAGATGAGTTTGTTTCTTCATCAGAAAAGAGAAATGTAGCATTACATCACTTGTTCACCAGTGGATCCTCTGCAGTGAATGGGTGCCGTCAGAATGAGAGTCCAAACAGCTGATTAAAACATCACAATAATCTACATGTAATCCACACAACTCCAGTCCATCAATTAACATCTTGTGAAGTGAAAAGATGCGTGTTTGTGAGAAACAAATCCATCATTAGGGCATTTAAACATTAAACCTCTGCTTCTGGCTAAAATAAGAGTTCATAATCCATAATAACGCTTCCTCCAGTGAAAAAGTCCATCCCCTGTTCTCCTCTTAGTTCAGAATCCACCAACATATTGAACCATTTTGGACTGTTTTTTTTTTTTTTTTTAACTGTAAACTGTTTTTGATCTGTATATATTTCTCTCCTGATTTCACTGGAAAAGGTAATATTATGGATAGAGGACTCATAATTTAACTTGAATCAATGGTTTGAAGTTAAATGTGTTAATAACGGATTTGTTCATTACAAACACACAGCTTTTCACTTCATTGGAGTCATGATGATTACGTGTGATGAATATTGTGATGTTTTTATCAGCTGTTTGAACTCTCATTCTGACGGCACCCATACACTCCAGTGGATCCACTGGTGAGCAAGTGATGTATTCCTAAATTTCTCGAAACCTGTTTTGATGAAGAAAAAAACTAATTTACATCTTGGATGGCCTGATGGTGAGTAACTTTTCAGCGAATTTTAATTTTGGGGTGAAAATGAAATGCAAACTCAGGCCCAAATGTTATTGAGAAGTATGCTGTATATTATAAAATGTCAATCACAGAGGTTACTCAGTGGAGAGTATATTTTGTTCACTCTTGTGTGTCGACCAATGATCTCTGCTGTCTCTGTGTGTTTCATTTTTTCCCTTCTCTCTGTCGATCTACACAGATATTTATGAGTCAGGGTAAGGCAGGGCTAAGAGAGCTCATAACTCATGCTCAGATGCATCACGGCTTCCTGCTCTCTGTTTTTATCCTCTCATCCATCTCTACACCCTTTCTGTCTCTGCACGAGTATCTTTCCTTATTCCATCAACTTTGTTCTCTCCTTCATCACCACTTGTCATCCTTTGCTTACTGTTCTGCATTCTGTTGCCAACTCTCCATGTTTTCCCTCCTTTACTGTCTCTCATTGCTGATCAGTATTCTGTGAGCAGTGTGTACAGCAGTAAGTGCTGTTTAGTATGTTGCCAGCCACCCATCACTCACATATCAGACAAGTGCAGTGATTGGTTGGATGAAGGCCATGAAACTCAGATAAATCATGTCAGGTAAATGAGTCAAGTTAAAGACCTTAGTAAATATCTGTCAGCTTAAATATCCAATATCAGCTGATAACTATATATAATAAATAGCAACCATGTACATTTTTTGTGTGCATTCAAAACTGACTTTCACTAATGCCTGCTTTTTTCACACATAACACACTGAGTTTTCTTCGCTCTCAGGCCTCCTGCCTCTCAAGAGGTGGACACAGATGCTGTTAAAGGCTGTTTTCCTCTTACCTACAGGAACCTGCCCTTCCCTCCTCCATCAAACAAAACCAGGGATAAAATCTTTGCTGTATTTTGTATCCACAGGTCAAGCAGAATCCTCTATATTCTGCTACAAGGATACATGGGCTATTTGTCTTCCAACGCACATCAACAATGACATGTGCTCAGCCACAATGAGTTGGCTTCCTCTGCTATGGTTTAGTTACATACCATGTTGAAAAAACATCTTAATGCAGCCTTAAGAAGATAATATGTATGTCTGTTTCGGTTCTTCTACCAGTGTTATTTTAATAATATATATATATACTTCTACAGTTTTTTAAAATCATTTTAATTAGCTTTTATTTTCTTTTTTTTCTCATAGTGTTTTTTTTTTTTAATATTACTATTTATTTAAGGTTAAGTTTAAGTTATTTTTTAGTATTTAGTTATTAACTTATTTCAGTTAGTTACCTAGTTTTTTTATATATATATTTTATATATTTATATTGTATTTTATTTTAGCCATTACCAAAATGTTTTTAATAGTTTTAATTAATGATAACTGGGAGTTAACTGGGAGACCAGATAAACCAGCTTTAACTAGCTCAGACGGCCTTAGATCGGTTTAAACTTGTTTTTGTTTTGTTTGTTTTTTCCCCCAGGAGGGTATGGTCTCTTTAGAAATTTAAATAGATGTCAGGAGCTGTTTCAGGGACAGTCAAACCAACAAATTTGAGACAGGTTGGTTTATTGTCTGATACAAGAAATGCAAATGAGCACAAATACAAATAATATTATCTAATAATTATGTGAGGCACAAACGAGAATGCAAATGTAGCCATTATATGCAGCTCAGAGTACATACATGAATCAAGTAATTTACAGGTTGAGAGATGCTGGGGATGAAAAAGATTGTTGGTTTATCTCTTTAATTATGTACTATTCCTACTTCCCACGTGATGAGACAGTAACACACGTTATTAAGGACAGATTGTCCTACTGATTGTATATTCTTAGATACAGCTGAAATGTACTTACCGAGACGCTGGAAAGCCTCAGAAGCTGCATGCCGGAGGTTCTGCATGCTGTCTGCTTCTTCTGAGGGATCTCGATGGAACTAGTGTTGTTATGACAGGAGGCTCTCACTGTGACCTGGACATTTTGAATGTGGTACCGGACATCATCGCTGCCCCTTTATCCAGCATGTCCTTCTCCTGCTTCAGACAGACAGCACCCACACTGACACAAGTTCCCTTCTCTGTCCTCTTACGATTACTCTGAGATCTCCTCCTGTCTCTCTGTACCACTCTCTCTCTCTTTCTGTTGCTCTCTTGCCTCCTGCAGCTGCTTGTGAGGTCACAGGCCAATCAGAATTCTTCTGGAAACTACCATCCAATTGGCTGAAAAATAAAGAGAGGCAAGAAATTGCTGGTTTGTTTTGAAAGGCTGGTGCATCTAAAACACCCAGAGGGTGTAAGTGTGTGTGTGTGTCTCAGTATGAGTATGTAAGAAAAAGAGCTGAGAAGGAGCAGTAGAGATATAATATTTTGAAATCAAATGTTAGCTTGAAATTCCACTCATCCCCCCCAAACAACACACACACACACAGAGGAAACAATGAATGAATGAATGAATTTATAAATAAATAAGCGGTTTCTGATTGCCACAGCAAAATACATGTACAAATATAGGCCTACTATAAACTGCTTTATTGTTTATATCGGCGCAAAGTGTAAACTTATCGCCCAGTGATATATTTAAAGTTGGATTTATAGTATATTTGACTTTATTCGCATATAAAGCAAATCTCGTCTGCGTGATTTGATCAACATTAAACAAAAAATCGTACTACTGTATATTATACATGTAGGCCTATATCCTGTATTAACTATTAGGATATTTAAGGGAATTATCATGATCGCAGAATAAATCCCGATAGGTTGGAATACTAATTTTAATAATTTTACTTGTAATTTAGCTTACTGCGTTCGCTAAGAAAAATATTCAACATAGACAATAATTACTTTATCGACACGACAACTGCAGGAGCAACAATAGTCCATTTATTATTATTATTATTATTATTATTATTATTATTATTAATCTGCAATCCAATTTACAGTTTCTATCGACTAGTAAGCTAATATATTTAGCTTACCAGCTCAACATTTCAAGCAACAAACTCATCTCTCCTCTTCTACCGAGTAGAAAAAGCGAAAGCGTAAATACGCTTTGTTTGTCCCTCCTGCTTCTCCGTCCGTTGAAGCGCTCACAGCAGCACCACAACAACACACCCGATTGTCATCATTATAATCATCACGAGCTTCGCTCTGCTGGGTCTGCTCTTCTCACCGGCTTATTTTACTTCTCTGATCAAGTGTTTTAAAAGCTGACAAGCTATATTAAGCCAAGAGTCATTCGCTTCTCTCTGAGATCTTTAATCTGACAAATCGGGGTAAGAATGAACGAAGCACCATATTTATTAGCTTGAGTGATGTTAAATCAGCGAATAGAATGAAAAATAGAAATATTTATGTCTTCTAGAGACTGTATTATGGCTTGACAGTGGTATGTTTAATTCATGAGTTATTTAACTCCTGTCGACGTAGGTGATGCAACGTTAGTTCCAGATTTGTTGTGTTTTGTTGTGTTGCATGACTTTTATTTATGACCATCTAAACCTGTTTGACAGCTTGTGTTTTAATAAACTCAGAAAATAAGTTGTTAATATTAATTTTGAGTATTTATTAAACAGTAACTGTTCTTGATCTGTTGCTGTGTGTTTACTAGTGTTTACTAGTTCATCTGATTTCATCACAGCTCTGCGTCACCTTCGGCCCTGACCGGTGTGTGTACATGTGTGCTTACACTGTCAGGACAAAAACATTTCATTTACTTACTTTACAATTAAAAAGAAATGTAGCCTAGGTACAGAAATGCTCAGAATTTGCTCAGTCACTTTGTGACTAGTTTTATGAAACATTGTCTCAGGAAAATTAGTTTAAACATACAAGTCATTGTCGAACCCTTTGTTGTCATCCAACATCTGAAATCATAGATCACTTCTTACAGGACAATCATCCACAGTGACAAACACAACAGCTGTGATATGGGGAACGTTTAGAGATGGAGAAGCAGATAAGGTGAGTGTGTGCAAAGATAGACTGCCAGCAGTGTAGAACAATGCAATGTTTGTACACTTCTTAGTTTGTTTTTTTGTCCTAAGACTTTTCTGAAAGTGTATTCATCACTGCGTTTCTAGTTGTGGTGAGGAGGATGGTTCTGGGGAGAGAGGACTTCTCCACACGTGGATGGGATACTCCTACAGCACCACACCGGAGAGGATTCTGCTCTCCCGGCCGGTTCTGCAGGCTGCCCTGGGAGCTAGACACGGTGTTCTGCTGGTAGAGGGTAATACATTTATTATTCACACTGGATACACATGCAAATTTGGCTGGCCAACCCTCTTCAAAATACAAATATTTGATGAGCAGCACTTTGTTAACAGGTTAAAGTCAACATCAAAATGGACTATTTACGTGGTCTTATTGTGCGCAAGTTATGGATTGCAAAGAACAAATGTTTTTCTTTGTGATCTTTTATCAAAATGTAATAGCATGGTCTGCCTTTGACACGTGCCTTTGGTGTGACAAGCCTTGGAATAGTAACAGTAATTTAACACGATAGTTCACCCGCATAAATAAATACTCATCGATTACTCATGCAGTGAAATTCAATGGTGTCCAGTGTTGTTTTAGACCCTATTGACTTTGTATGGGTTCTACAGAAGAAAGTCATATACTGTAGGCTTTCATTTTATTTTAAGGGAAACTGTCCTAAAATGAAAAAAAAAACATCTGGATACACTGAGGTGTTCTCAAGGGTGAATGTGACCCGCAGCCTCCACGTCATGATAAAAAAAGGTTTTTTTTTTTTGTTTGTTTTTTTATATTTGTTTCACAAGAAAACTAATGAAAATGCTTCATGTCCACAGTGATTTTCAAACTTTATGACTCTTAAGACTGCCTCATATAGGATAAAGGCCCGTTCACACCAAGAATGATAACTAGAACGATAGCTATAACTAAGTTTTGATAATTGTTCTAATTCTGTGAGATAAGGAACGCAACTATAATGATAATTACACAGAGGAACGATATTGTTGCAGTCACTTTCAGTTTGATTATTTTTTCAAGTTGATGAACGATAAAAACTTTGACAGCCAATCAGAATCCACCTGACTTTAAAACACTCAAGCATTTAAGATGGTAGATGACAAAACTGCAGCGAATGCTCGCAATAAACAAATCCATGTGACCAATTTAACCCTGTGATGGATAACTATTGAAATGACTGGATTTCATCTGCCAAAAAAATCACCTAAAACAGTAAATGTGTTTGCACCATAAGGGATTTCTCCTGCAATTATGACAAAGCAGCTGTATTATTCACAGAAACTGGGAGTTTAGAAATATTTAATTAATTAAGTAGAAGTCTTTTTGTGACTCCAGAAGTGAAAGAATTGTAAATTCTTGAATAAAAGCAATCATTATTGAGAGGGGGAAAAATAAATATGATTTCAATATACATCTTGATTTTGTGTGTTTTTAGCTTTTTAATAAAGTTATATTATATTAATATAATTAACTGAAAGAATTTTAAGTCAACCTGTGGCCCACTTGGAAGTTCCTCTAGCTGGCACCAGTCCTCAGGTGGAAAACCACTGCTTTAACCAGATTGGGAAGGTTGTGAAAAGACTTGACTATTGCTTCTCATACATTTTTCATTAATATTGCAATCCACAAATGTAATCATTTATATACTATATCTAGGGGGACAAGTCTACAGCTTTGGCGAGCTGCCATGGAAACAGAACCATACATCATCAGTAGTGACTGAGCCTGTTTTGGAGGCGGTTCTTAGTGAACAACGCGTTGTTTTTGTTGCTGCTGGCTCCGTCCACAGTGGAGTCGTGACAGAAGATGGAGGCATGCACATGTGGGGAGAAAACACTCACGGCCAGTGTGGCCTATCAGGACTCTCTGTTATCCCTAATCCCACCCCTGTGGGTGTGCTCGACTCCGAGGCCATGCCCCCTCAGACGGTGAAGATCCTGGAGGTGGCTTGTGGGGATCAGCACACTCTGGCTCTTTCAGCCAAGCATGAAGTTTGGGCTTGGGGAAGCGGGTGCCAGCTGGGACTGAACACTTCAAAGTTTCCTGTCTGGAAGCCCCAGAAGGTAGAGCACCTGGCTGGAAGGCACGTGTTGCAGGTGGCTTGTGGAGCTGCTCACAGCCTGGCTCTGGTGCGCTGTCTCCCCCCTCCGCATGAGCCTCGGAAACCCCCTCAAGACAAGTGTGGTCAGTGCCATCAGATGCTGTACACTATGACAGACAGAGAGGACCACGTTATTATCTCTGATGGACATCACTGTTCAGTAGGTGTTGAGCTGGACAGCGGTGAGACCACATCTGCATTTGAGGGCAGCCCAGATCAGAGCTCGAGGGGTAAGCAAGGCAAGAGCTCTCCTACAGAACCCGTTCTATCCATGCCAACCCAGATCCCAAACTCACCCACTTGCATCACTAACCCTGAATCTACACCTCCTCCTGAGAGCAAACCTGCCTCTGAACCACAAAACAAGGTTCCTGCATCTAGCCAAGAACCTGTAGAACCAACCATAGAAAACCCAGAGGAGCCTGAAGCTCCGCCCACAAATGGAGAATTCTGTGTTGAAGCCTCAGAGTTCAGCACTCCTGAGCCGGACAGCTGTAGAGCCACAGGAGGGAAGTCCTCCCCATATCCTGATGAGCAGGCAGTGAAGGCCTACCTTAAAAGACTTTCTGATCATGCCCTGGCCGAGCACACCACCAAGACTCCCAGCACACTTCATTCAGCTCAGGTTAGTCTCAGAAACAACTTCCAACAAGCAGTAAGTTGATATATGAGCACCATTTTTTATATATTTAAAACTTTTCTATATATTTAAAATGCTTTTTTTTTTTACTGTGTAAAATAGTGTGATCATTTTGATAAAAATGCATTGGGTATTAAACCCGTAACAGTATTAAAATTTTGCCTGATACCTGTAAGCTGATAATTAATTTCATGTTATGGCCAATAACCGATAAATGACCAATATTAAAATTCAATACTATTTAGTTTAAATAAATTAAAAATAAATGATAAGTGAACTGGGGTGTAGCAACATAATGATGTAGAACATGAAATAATGTAGATTCATTATAAGATTTGCTGAAGATTATTTTTAACTGTGTTATGAAATTATTAGTGTTTGTGAAGATTAAAAAGTGAGGAAAATGTAAAAGAAATGTGAAAATGAAAGTAAAGGCGAAATCAGCATGCACAGCATATATTTATCTATATCTACACTACCATTCAGAAATTTAGGGAAGGTAAGAAGTCTCTTCTGCTCACAAAATTACAGTAAAAAGGGTAATATTGTGAAATATAATTACAATTTATGATTTGTGATTTATTCCAAAGCTGAATTTTCAGCAGTCATTACTCAATTTTTCAGTGTCACACGATCCTTCAGAAATCATAATAATATGCTGATTTGGTTCTGAAAAAAAAAATTCTTCTTATTATTATTATCCTAGTTTAAAAAAAAAAAAGATTTTGCTGCTTAATATTTTTGTGGAAAAAAATATACGTTTTGTTTTAATTTTTTAATTTTCATTTCATTTATTTGATTCCTTGATGAATAGAAAGATCAAAACAACAGCTTTTGTAACATTATACTTGACTTTACTCTCATTTTTAATCAATTTAATGAATGAAAAAAAATCTTTAAAAAAAATCTTATTGACCCCAAACTCTGAACAGCAGTGTATGCTATGATGCATAAATTCACTCATAGCATTTACTGGACTGATTTATTTATTTATTAATTTTGGTAAATTTATTTAGACTAAATTTTTAATGCATTTTCACAGAATAAAAATATAATAATAAAAAAAAACACTTACTGACCCCACACTTTTGAACAGTAGTGTATGTATTTGTATATCTATATCCAAATTTAATTTAAAACTGTTAGCACGGTGACATGCCAAAATCTGTAACAAATATTATAGTTAAAAATATCTAGATTTTTGTTTATTTAGTTAAAATCACTAACCTTCCATCACTATCCAACTAGTTGACTCTTCCAAGCCATCATAAATCAAACTGTTTAATTGCTTCTAAATGCACAATTTAAGTTCTCACATCTTTCCTATCACAGCTCTCCAGTGACTGTGCTGATTGTTTCACCTCTGACCCCTTGATCCCGGTCGCCCAGTCTGTGACTCCAATGGGCTCTGCGTTAAACAACTTGGTGGTGTCCTGTGCCTCTGCAGTGGGGGAACGTGTAGTGTCCACATACGAAGCTCTCTCTCTGAGAAAGGTGATTGGTTACTGGGTAAGTGTGTTTTCCAGTTTTTATACTGTGTGTTTACAAGTTTGTTACATCTCCTTAAACATCAAACATTTATTTGATGTTTTTGGCACTTTTATTGGGAAGAAACTGAGAGATTATAATCTAGCTATGATGCGTTTGACCAAATTTTTTGTGCTCCAGGTTCCAGGAGAGCGAGTAGAAGAGAGACTGCGTCAGGAGGAGCCTATGCAGGGGAAGAAAAGCTCCAGCCTGGGGGACATCCGAGAGGAGGAGGCGGAGCTCAGTCGTCGCCTGTCCCTGCCTGGCCTGCTCTCTCAGGGTACACATGCTCTCCTTCTCTTACACCCAGTGTGCCGTCTCCGTAAGTCTGCATGGGCATGTTGATGAGCATCTTGTAAAGTTTTGCCTCTCTCATCCATCAGCTCATTGCACGCTTGGTGTTTCTGCTGCAGAGGCTATGAATAACTAACAACTCTATTCCTTTTTGTAGCAAATTTCATAAATATTTAAAGAAAATGGTCTGCTTTTTTAATCATCTGAGTGTAGAGAGTCTGTTCTGCTGTTTAGACGCATAAGAACCAAAGGAATGATTGCTATGAATGTATTCTTTTATTAGCTGAATATGTGAAGTTTCATCATAATCCTGTGCAGTGTGTTAAGAATTAGTTCATTCAGTTCAAAGTAAAAACCCTGCAAATCGCTGCCTGGCCAATTTTAACTTGCAGTAATATGTTTGTCAGTGGCATTGGTTGTTTTGCCATGGCTCTTCAAACTCCTGCCGATGGCACTTGTGGACAGGTTTCCAATATATTACTGTTGCCATGGTTACAGATATTGCAGAGTTTGAGGTGAAGGAGTCGGCATCCAACGCAAAAACTGAAGGTATTTTTATGTAGTTGCATTTGTAAAATGTTTTAAATTAGAAGTAGTTTCATGGGTGAATCCCACAGACACATGTCTAAATTTCAGCCCAAAATCAAAAGAAAAAATACATTTGCATAAAATAAATTAAGCTTATTTTTGTACAATTAAATTTTTTTTGCATTATGATTATTTTCCTGACACGTTAGCACATTCTGCTTACTTTAATGTGTCTGCACGTTACTTTTCATCACTTTTCATTCTCATTGTCAGTGGTCATTATATTAAAAACATAGTAATACTGTAATTAATACAAAATATATTTAAATTAAAATTAGAATAAATAAAAGGAAGCATAGCAATTTCTTGAAATCTAATAAAATATCTAGCAATTTACACTACCATTTAAAGTCTGTGGTCAGTAAGAACAAAAATTTTGGCAACACTTTATTTAACAAACAAATTAAATGATTACTGTCATATGAAAAAAAAAAATATATATATATATACACACACACAAATTAAATGATTATTGTCATATATATATATATATATATATACACACACATATATATATATAGAAATTTTTTGGAGAATCTTATATACATATACAGGTGCATCTCAATAAAATTGAATGTCATGGAAAAGTTAATTTATTTCAGTAATTCAATTCAAATTGTGAAACTCGTGTATTAAATAAATTCAGTGCACACAGACTGAAGTAGTTTAAGTCTTTGGTTCTTTTAATTGTGATGATTTTGGCTCACATTTAACAAAAACCCACCAATTCAATCTCAACAAATTAGAATACTTTATAAGACCAATAAAAAATATTTTTAGTGAATTGTTGGCCTTCTAGAAAGTATGTTTATTTACTGTACATGTGCTCAATACTTGGTAGGGGCTCCTTTTGCTTTAATTACTGCCTCAGTTCGTCGTGGCATGGAGGTGATCAGTTTGTGGCACTGCTGAGGTGGTATGGAAGCCCAGGTTTCTTTGACAGTGGCCTTCAGTTCATCTGCATTTTTTGGTCTCTTGTTTCTCATTTTCCTCTTGACAATACCCCATAGATTCTCTCTGGGCTTCAGGTCTGGTGAGTTTGCTGGCCAGTCAAGCACACCAACACCATGGTCATTTAACCAACTTTTGGTGCTTTTGGCAGTGTGGGCAGGTGCCAAATCCTGCTGGAAAATGAAATCAGCATTTTCAAAAGGCTGGTCAGCAGAAGGAAGCATGAAGAGCCCCAAAATTACTTGATAAACAGGTGCAGTGACTTTGGTTTTCAAAAAACACAATGGACCAACACCAGCAGATGACATTGCACCCCAAATCATCACAGACTGTGGAAACTTAACACTGTACTTCAAGAAACTTGGGCTATGAGCTTCTCCACCCTTCCTCCAGACTCTAGAACCTTGGTTTCCAAATGAAATACAAACCTTACTCTCATCTGAAAAGAGGACTTTGGATCACTGGGCAACAGTCCAGTTCTTCTTCAGAGGTAAGACGCCTCTGACGTTGTCTGTGGTTCAGGAGTGGCTTAACAAGAGGAATACGACAACTGTAGCCAAATTCCTTGACACGTCTGTGTGTTGTGGCTCTTTATGCCTTGACCTCAGCCTCAGTCCATTCCTTGTGAAGTTCACTCAAATTCTTGAATCGATTTTGCTTGACAATCCTCATAAGGCTGCGGTTCTCTCGGTTGGTTGTGCATCTTTTTCTTCCACACCTTTTCCTTCCACTCAACTTTCTGTTAACATGCTTGGATACAGCACTCTGTGAAAAGCCAGCTTCTTTGACAATGAATGTTTGTGGCTTACCCTCCTTGTGAAGGGTATCAGTGATTGTCTTCTGGACAACTGTCAGATCAACAGTCTTCCCCATGATTGTGTAGCCTAGTGAACCAAACTCAGAGAGCATTTTGAAGGCTCAGGAAACCTTTGCAGGTGTTTTGAGTTGATTAGCTGATTGGCATGTCACCATATTCTAATTACACGAGATTGAATTGGTGGGTATTTGTTAAATGTGAGCCAAAATCTTCACAATTAAAAGAACCAAAGACATAAACTACTTCAGTCTGTGTGCACTGAATTTATTTAATACACGTGTTTCAAAATTTGAGTTAAATTACTGAAATAATTGAACTTTTCCACGACATTGTAATTTACTGAGATGCACCTGTACTTTTTTGAGAATTAAATTTTTTCATATAACAGTAATTGAATTTGGATGAAAATGTGCATAATTGTCAAGAAAATAATGTCACAATGAAAAATCTATATATATAAAAATCTTGCTTCATTTTATTAATTCAAAATACAATTTCTTAGTTTTTTGCTTGTGTTTGGGGAGAGATATGAATATAAGTCATGTGTTGACACTGTGCGATTCAAAGTAGTCCTTCTGGTTTTAAGTTGACCAGCAGGTTGTTGATACATGAATATCTTTTAATATCCGTAGTCCAGAGCTGTCAGAAACTTTCTGCTCTAGTGCTTTGCATGTGTTTAAAGTGATTTACATTTAGTTTGCTGAATTAGAAATTGTAATGCAAGGACTTTTTAAGGTCTCTCTGCTCATGAGGATACCTCAGCCTGGTGTGTCAGTCTGAGTTCATAAATCAGCTGAAGGCTGATACGCATGCTAGAGAAGACAATGGTGGCCAGGCCAGCTACCTGCAACACACACACACACACACACACACACACACACACACACACACACACACACACACACACACACACACACACACACACACACCTTTTCTCATCTCCTCAGCCCCACCTATGACAGATGGACCCCAGTGGGGCTGGAACAGAACTCAGCATGGCAGCAGTCTGTATGTGTTTGTTTGTGTGTGCACCTGGCCATACTGTGTTTGAATGTGTGTGTGTGTGTGTGTGTGTTTTGCAGGGAGTAGAATTGGAGTTGGCCAAGTCTTTGGGTCTGCGTCTGTGCTGTTAAATGATTCATGTGAAATTTCCCTATGCTGTTTGTTTGTGTTTATATGGCAGAACTGAACTAATGCATATTCAATGAGGAACAAACTGCCAAGAGTTGCAGTTTCTTATGATTTATCATTTTGGTTCTTAGTTTGGATATGGATTTAGTTTGGATATCTCTTTCTTGTTGCCGCTCTCTCAGTGTCTCCACGTCTTTTGCGGCGAACGAGCCGCCACCGTGCACGGGCTGTCCCGCTCGCTCCAGGAGGCATTCCTGAGGCCGATGCCCACCTGCCGCCTTTGCAGACAGAAGTGTGGAGCTGGGGACGTGGCCAGGAAGGGCAACTTGGACATGGAGACCTCCTTCCCAGGTCAGAATCCTCCCATCAGCAGAGGAATGGAGACTATCTTGCCTAACAACTCCTAAATTACATAAGATTCCAGGGATTTAAAATATAAAGTGCTCCACTAAAATGAGGACAGACTCATTAGATACATCACAGAGGAACATAATGGGGTGATTTCTTTCTCTTTCTTTTCAGACCGCAGCCCGTCTGTGTAAAGAGTCTGAATGGTAAAGAGGTGTTGAGAGTGGCTGCAGGTGCTTATCACTCTCTCGCCCTGACCGCCCAATCACAGGTGACACACTTCGCCTGCATATCCGTGGCTTTTCTCTTGAGCACTGTATTAGTGTAATCCTCCTGTAATTTGTGTGTGTTGTGTGTGTGTATGGCAGGTGTTCTCCTGGGGCTGCAACACTTCTGGACAGCTGGGACACATGGAATCCCCCACCACCCTTCCTCACTTAGCCAAGGTGTGCACACATGCACTTAAAACAGAAAAAATATCACAAGAGGGAGAATAAAATTCCCTGCCTTTTGAAATCTTTTACATGGTTTTGGAAAATTCAAATTTAATGATGGCACTGTACTTAATATTATCTACAAAGAAAAAGCATGATAAACAAAACGTATCAAAAGGATGTTGTTTGTGATGTTATTGATTTACCAATGACATTTAATGTGCACTCACAGAATCATGTAACAGTGAACCGAGTCATCAGTGTTCCAGTGTTTAGTGGGTTAAGGCCCTAGCTATTGACCAAATTAGTGTTGACAACATACTGATTCATGACTGGTTTGCTTTGTTTGTCCTCTTTTGTCTTTACACAGCTGTCAGATGGGATTCGTGTGTGGGATATTGGGGCGGGGCAACAACACACTCTCTTATTGGCTGATGGAGATTGTATCCAGCCAATCCTGTATTATAGTGGGCAGCAGGTGAAAGAAGTGATGGAGCAAACTGAGGAAGAGGAGAAGACAGGAGAATACACACAGCAACCGGTGCTGCTGCCCTTTTGTATGAATGTGAGCAAGACTTTGTCATCTTCATCATCATTTTTTTTTCAAATTGCTATTGTATAGAATAAATATACTTCTCAAATAATTTTGAATACTACTGTGCTCTGAATCTTGTGCAGTGATGCTGTTATTTACATGACTTGTTCTGACTCGTTTCATTGTGTGTGTGTGTGTTTGTGGTAGTTGGGCTATGTAAGCAGTGTTTGCGCAGGAGGACGGACATGTGCGGCGCTGACGGATTGTAATGTAATGGGTTTTATTGCAAGCCTGCATGAGCTGGCGGCTGCAGTGAGGAAATATTACTGCAAACTCAGCAATATCAATAGTCTTCTGCTCCAGCCTCTGCTCAAACTGGGTATGACAGTGTGTGTGTGTGTGGGATGATAACTTGTTTTGTTCAGTTTAGACTTTCATTAGCATATCTCCATTATAGCCCTGCACGAGCTGTACAAGTATGGTGTAATTCAGTAGCAAGACCAGTGGAAGTGAAACAGCTGAAGCATTTAAAGTTCCTTAATGTATGCAACAGGGTTGTTCTTGTTAACTGAAACTAAAACTACAACCATAAACATTTTTTTTTGTGTTAATTTAAATAAAATGAATGTTAACTAAAATAAAATAAAATATAAAAAAAACTCAAACTTTTTTTCACCTAGTTGCCAAGGTAACATTTCTCATTTTTCATAGTTTAAGTGATAAAATAACTAAAACGAAATTAAATAAAACCTAATTAGTAAAAATCAATAAATACTATATAGTATGTAATATACTTGTACATACATACATATATGTGTGTGTGTATGTATATGTGTGTGTGTATAAATACATACACACACACACACTATATATATATATATATATATATATATATATATATATATATATATATATATATATATATATATATATATATATATATATATATATATATATATATATATATATATATGTATATATATATATATATATATATATGTATATATATATATATATATATATGTATATATATATATATATATATATATATATATATATATATATATATATATATATATATATATATATATATATATGTGTGTAGTCAACACTATATAGAAATATAAAATTGACAAAAACAACATAGTGACTAAAATTAAAGAGAAAGCAAGTTATAAAAATGCTCTATAATATATAAAAATCAAAACAAAATATACTCTATAATAATCTATTTTAATTATAATATAATGATGACTGTCCTGTTTATCTGATTTATTATTTGGGATTTTTATTTGTCATATCATCAGTAATTTTTTATTAATTATTTATTTATTTAATGCTTTTAGATTCCCTAAGCTCCACCCTCGGTCAGTCCTCTGCAGGACTTCTGCAGAATCTGATTGGACGATTTGGCCGGCTGTCTCAGCTCACTGGTCAAAACTCGGCCTCTCTAACCTCTTTCCTGCGGCGTTCACGTGATATCCGAGGGCTTGTTATTCTAGATGATGCACATCTGTTCCTGGACACATATTCTGAGTAATAAAAATGAAGATTAAAACAAAAATGAAAATGAAGTGGTTATTTTGGTGATGACCTCAGCAGATGGAATAAGAGGTGTTGGTTGTTGTTCCTTACTTCATGCTGAAAAGAATTCAAATTAGAACCTTGAAAGTCAAGGAAATCTGTGTTATCAATACATTCATTTCATTAACCAGAAATGTATCTTCGTGGCTGCAATCTCTATGCAGATATTTATAATGAGTATATATATATTATTTAGTAATAAAGAATTATTGTAAAGTCATGGGAATTAAATACTCAAAAATGTTGAACCCACCTTCTCAAGTGCTGATTTTCCTAGTTGTAATAATGTCCTTATTCTTCTAATTTTGTCATAAAGGTACTGTTCTGCAGTTGGTGATCTCTTAGTCATGGGAGGATTTCAAGCCCTTGTCAAACCTTGTCAGTAAGTAATATATGTGTGTGTTAGACCCTATCCCAAATGCTTTCCTAAGACTTTGCTGTCCTAGGATTCCACACTTGCTGCAAAACTCTAGAGTAATGGAAATGATTTGCCATTGTTCATGCAGTGTTCATATTTACATAATTACAGACTTAATTACATTAGCATGTATATTAAGACTCTCTGTCTTACTCTGTTTGAAGTGATGTGTTTGGCAAAGGGGCCGAGGTTGTTCAGAAGCTGTCTGAATGTTCTGAAGAGGATTTGCCCTTAGCGGATGTTCTGGCGCATCTCTTTTACCTGCCCATAAAACACCTGCATGAATACGGACGACTGCTGCTCAAACTGGCTACCTGCTACGAGGTGGTGGGTACTCACTAGAAACACAGTAACACTTCATGTTTTGTCTATTTTTTTTATTTTTTTTGTTTGAAGGAGTTATTTATTTTTCTGACGTTTATTTATTTTTTGCTTAATCAGGTTACTCTTTTAGTTATTCACACGTATAGAAATTGTTTGGACATACGAAATGTTAAACCAGACTACCTTAATAAGAAAATTTATGGTTACACTTTATTTTAAAGGTTCTGTATGTAAGTTTTTGACTCTGCTAAAGCATAAAAATACCATAATATGTTTGCAGATATTTAAGAAACATGCTAAGTTAACATACTTGTTTATGTGAAAAACAATGCTACAGTCAGTTATTCTCCTTTGAAAATGTGCGTTCGGGCTAGAATGTCGATCTTTGTTTTGGTTTGTAAAACCCGCCCACTGCCAGTTTACCCAATTGTACTTCGTCACCCCGGGTTGCCAGTTGGCGGGAAACATAGTGTATTTCATTTCAGTCATTGTCAAGTGCGCTCGTTCCTGTTTGTGTCGTCAATCTGGCAACCTGCATGTGCGTCAAGTCTCCAATATTTTGAATTTGGACTGCAATACCTAGTTCAACCACTCAGTGTCAATCCTACATACAGCACCTTTAAGGTGTCATGTTACAGTGTAATTATACATATAAGTACTGAGTAATATTAATTAATTACGTGAACTTACTATATGGTTAGGGTTAGGATTTGGGTTTGGCTTAGGGTTACTTGCATGGAATTATGCATAATTAATTGTTATTATAATAGTAAGTACATGTAACATGTAACAAGGACACCTTAAAATAAAGTGTTACTGTATTTATTTATTTGTTTGTGCATTCTTATTTTTTTTGCTTTCTTATTTAGTTTTTGCTTTTATATTGTTTACTTATTGCTTATGTATTTATTGAGTTTTTTTGCTTTTATGTTTTATTTACTTTTTTGCTTATTTATTGTTTTTTTTTTTTTTTTTTTTTTGCTTATTTATTTGTATAGTTGTTTATTGCCTATTTGGGTTTATTGGGTTATTCTTTTGTGTGTGTGTGTGTGTGTAATTGTATTCTGTAATAACATGACTGGCTGTATTGTCCACTGATTTTCACTCGGTGCACTATCACTATATAAATCCTACTTCTATATCTTTTTGACAGAGTTCTGTGGATTATCAAAAGCTGCAAGATGCCTGCTCAAAATATGAATCCATGGCTCTTCATCTGAAGAGGAGGAGGAAGGAAGCCGAGTACACACTCCACTTCTGGAAGAGCTTTCCAGGAAAGATGACCGTGAGTCTCCTTGCTGCTGTTCAGGCCCTTAGAAGCACTTTACCTGTCAAAAGCCAGTCAGTTTAATGCACACCAGACAGCCAGGTGCTCTTCCTGCCGAGCAAATCATTTTATTTCGGTGCACTTGTGGAGGGGAGCTAGAATGTGGATGAAGTTGGGCTGTTAATTAAGAGTTCTCCTCTTCTTTCAGGACTCTCTTCGTAAACCTTCTCGGCGGCTGATCTGTGAGAGCAGTAATAAGGCTTTGACTCTTCAGAACGCAGGCCGTTTTTCCGTCAACTGGTTTATCCTTTTCAACGATGCACTGGTTCACGCACAGGTTTGCTCTCTTCTATATACTTTCATTTAATTTCAGTATCACTTCTGCCTTTTCTCTGCCTTTTCTGTTGATCTCGTCCTTCCTTCTTTACACAGTGCTTTCACTTCAGTTTTTTATTCGCTTACAGGGCCAAACTAACAATCTGTATCCAATGTTTTAGTGATGTTTATCTTTGTTTTGGTAGGGCATGGTCCCCTATAAGAGTCTTGTAAGTATGGGCTGTACGAATGAAGAGTTTCCTCCATAGCATACTGTCCCCTAGTGCCCAAGGATGCACCCTACAGCTGTAGTGTTTTGTTTGTCCAGTGCTGTTGTTAAAGGAATATTCTGCGGTTAAATAAAACTTTTATTTGATTACTTTTTCTCACATGGAACAAGTTAGAAGCACAATTCATCCATGTAAAGTGCAAGATGCACAGGCAAATTTTGCTACCCTTTAACCCTGTGTTGTAAAATAACACTGACATAATAAAATGATCAATGCATTCAACAATACCTTAATATCTTCATAATCTAGACTTATTACTAATCATAGAAAAAATAAATATTATAGGCATTTTGCTTACTTGAATATAGATTATCCAGTCCAGTAAAACAAGATGATGTGCTTCAATGGAAGTTCTCAGGTTGTGTGAGTTCATGGCCAGGCAAACAGGCCCATGTTTAAAATCTAGCATCTAATAGAATTGCAAGGTTGAACAATAGGGTCAATGAACAATGTGGTCTTAGAGGAAAAAAAACAGATGAGCAGCTTTATTTTAGTCGAGCTAAAACTGATGTTGTAATATTACAACAGTGGACCCTACAGTGTTAATCCAGAAAATAATTTAGACACATTTAGACAGTAAAAACCAAGACGAAATGTAAATGCTAATCAGTGACATTTAGTATAATTGAGATACTATTATAGGTTTTATAAATTTTCATTTTATTTTAGATCAAGTTTTAGTAACTTTTTAATATATATATATATATATATATATATATATATATATATATATATATATATATATATATATATATATATATATATATATTTATTTATTTATTTTAATGTCTACATTGTTTATTTGTTTTATTTCAGTTTTAACTATTTTAGTACAACAAGTTAAACTAAATTAAATTGAGAAATTGAAAAAGTTTTTTTTTCTTACCTACTTAATTCCTCTGGGTGTAGGTTTGCTCCGCTAAAAAGTACTTTACTCATAGTTACATCAGTTACATGATGTTTTTATACTTTTGCATCAGTTTGACTGTTTCATATTTTCATCTTTTTGTATTGCTTTGCAATCTCTCTATAGGCTTTTATTTGTAATGCATTACTGGACAAACTGATGGATGTGTCAAAGTGATTTTCTGTGGCCACAGATACTGTCAAGAGATTTTAAGTTGTATTTAACTCTGAATATTCCTTTAAATAATTTTATCGATTAAAATCACATAATATCTGTAATAGCTCAAACTTTAAATTTCTAGTTTTTGACAGAAATTCCTGTAATGCTTCATTTAGACTCTACTTTTTCCAAAATGTAGTGTTCCTGAGTGGTTTAAAACCATAGAAAGATGACAGTACATCTGGTTGGGTACATTCCAAGGCTTCCTGCTTGCAAACCCTTTGTAAAAGATATGTTAAAGCACAAATGCATAAATGTACCTGGTTGTAGTAAGGGGCATGTTGTGCTGGATGGTTTTATGTTGAACAGTAGTGGTTCTGTTTAATGCTGAGTCTCATCGTAGTGAATGTGCCAGTGAGTATTTGAGATGATAATCCATTATTTTCCTCCCTGTTGTTTTGTTCTTGATACCTTTCACAGTGCGTGTATGTGTCTGTTTTTTCTTTCATCAGCATTGTCCCTTTCCATCATAATGTGCTCCTAGGAAAAAGAACCATATGTTCAACATTTTATATTTTAAAATAGTAGTTGTCAACCTACAGAAAATGTAAACCCTTTGACAGTTGGTTCATGCCTGAGATGCGCTTGTGTCAAGTTTTTGACAAATATTGTATGGCAACAAGGTTTTCACCATCATTATTATTAATTCAATCCTATTTAGTCTAAATAAATTACAAATAGAACACTCAAAAAACTAAATGCAGTACTTTAAATGCTATGAGTGAATTTAGACATCATCGCATACACTGCCATTCAGTGTTTGGGGTCAGTAAGATTATTATTATTTATTTTAATGAATCAAATTTGGCAGTAAATACATCAATAGATCTCCTGTATGCAGATATGGTACTGATATATTGTGCATCATTACTCTGGAGTGGACAGAATTGTGTACAATCCTAGTGCATTTATTTTCTGTATGCCATTCTTGCATTAGTTGCATTCCTTTTTCAACCCCTCCTAGTTTTCCACTCATCACGTCTTCCCATTGGCTACATTGTGGGTGGAGCCTATTTCTGAGGAGAACACAGGCATGTGAGTGTGCCAGTCATGTTTATTATCTTTATATAATTATCAAGTGTTATGAAACGTTATGAAGTTTGTGTGGTTCTCTGCAGATATGGTTTAAAAGTGACTTCACCTGAAGAGAGCTTCACTCTGCTGGCCTCGTCCCCAGCTGAAAAGGTAGACCTGACTTGATTATTTACAAAATTATTATTTACAGAAACCTGTATAGTTGGTTAAACACTGATGTTCTGATTCTAAGCGAAGTGGCTGCGTTCTATAAACCAAGCGGTGGAGCAAGCGCTTAGTGGACTGGGGCATGATGGGATACCTCCTTCTACGGGGGTGACGCAGAGAGCAGATCCGCCCATTTCACGGACAGCATCATACACATTCTACAAAGACAGTCGGCTCAAGGAGGCCATTTATGAGGGCCGATGGGTCTCAGGGAAACCTAATGGGCGGTAGGTCAATAGAGAGGGAATTGTGGGTGTGTAAGTCTTCTTAAAACGTGGAAGTTGATGATTGGCTATGTCTGTGTTCTAGGGGCGTGGTCAAATGGCCCGATGGGCGAATATACACAGGGACATTCAAGAACGGCCTTGAAGATGGGTAAGTGATTACACTTTTTTTTTTTTTTTTTTTCAGATTATTATGCTGACGTCTCTTACTTCATAATTTATTTTTCTTTGTAGTTATGGAGATTATGTTGTGCCTAACAAAAACCCGAACAGCTGTGATCATTACCAAGGGCAGTGGAAGGATGGCAAGATGCACGGCTTTGGAACATTCAGGTTTGTGGTTGTGTTTTTATTTTGGCATATTATTTTTCTGTATGTAGAGTGGAGATCAAAATTAGAGAACAAGCTACAATTTCCTAAATTTCAAGGTCACTGCTTAGTCCTGTTTGAAGTTATCCTAACAGGAGAAGAAGGGCTGGTTTTTAAGCACATTTCATAAATGAATAGTATTCTGAAGCACAGTATAAAAAACTTAAATGAGATATTTGAAAAATAACTCTGATCAGAATTAGAGAACAGTACAGATACCTCCAAGCTATCGGTGTTATTCTGGCTCCTGGTGCTAATTTCCTTAATTATATGACAAACCCTATTTAACTGGCAGCATACCTCTAATTTTCACTGAGATTGCAAGATGAATAAAAAAAAATCTTACTGACCCAAAAACTTTTTAACTGTAGTTTGTTGATGTGATTCGATGTAATAAAACTGACAGTGTGTGTGTGTGTTTGTGTTCAGATATGCCTCTGGTGAAATATATGAGGGTTCTTTCCAAGATAACATGCGTCATGGTCACGGGATGTTGCGTAGTGGGAAGCTGAATTCCACCTCTCCCAGTGTCTTCATCGGCCAGTGGCAGTATGACAAAAAATCTGGCTATGGAGTGTTTGATGATATCACCAGGTATGCAGATTCACAAAATGATTGCGGCACTTTTATGCCTTGAGAGTGTGTGTGCAGTTGTGCACTATACTAACTGTCTTCTGTGTCAGAGGGGAGAAGTACATGGGCATGTGGCTGGATGATCAGCGTCAGGGGAACGCAGTTGTTGTTACGCAGTTCAGCCTGTACTATGAAGGATCTTTTAGCAACAACAAAATGATGGTGAGATTGACATGCACACATTTGGTTTTATTTTAGCAATGTAGGTACGAGACACCATGTTATATTATGACTTTATTCGCAATATATCATGACCTCTTGTGCTTTATTGCTTTTATAAAACAGTTACTACAAAATAAAAATAGTATGGATACAAGGTTTTATCCAAATTATATTTTTTAAACAAACTGAAGAAAAGAAAAACAGCTCCTGTTTTTTCCCTATTGTTTCAACACATTAGGTATTAGGTTTTTAATGACTTTGAGATGCATTTGATTCTACCAAAATGACTAAACCTGACACATACACACACATACTTACTAAAGTACGAAAAAAGGAAACTTCAGATTATTAATTTTATCTTGTTAATTGTTTCTCTCCAAGGGAAATGGGGTGTTACTCTCTGAGGATGACACCACATTTGAAGGGGAGTTTTCTGAAGACTGGACTCTAAACGGAAAGGTGATATTTATTTATATTTATTTTTTTTGAAAGAAACTAAAAAAAAAATCTAAAAAAGGGCACACTACAATGATCAATATTGGCAATAAATACACCTAAAATGTTACAACAAATGTCAATTTCAAATAATGCTTTTTAAAAAAATTTGGCTAGTGCAAATTCAGCTTTACCATCACAGAAATAAATTGCATTTTAAAAAGTATTAAAATGAAAAACAGCTGTTTTAAATTGTAATAATATTAAAAATCTCATATTAAAATATGATAATAATATTATATTAATTTAATTGTATTATAATTGTGTTATTAATGTTTTTAAAAATATTTAAACTAATATTACAATAAATGGAAAATCTTGCCAACACCATTTTTAATGGTAATGTTTGTTTATCTCAATCTGCAGGGTGTGCTGACCATGCCGAATGGAGACTACATTGAAGGCTCTTTTAGTGGAGTCTGGGGAACCGGACTAAAGATGTCAGGAACCTACTACAAACCCAGCCTCTACGACTCAGACAAGGAGAAGGCTCATGCACTGTACGAGTGTGTGTTGATCTCTGTAGCACAATTCAATTTTAAGCTGCATTATCAATGTTGATGGGAAACCGATGTGTCTGTGCTCTTGCAGTAAACTGGGCAGGTTAGCAGTTCACTCTGAAGAAAAGTGGAAGGCCGTGTTTTTGGAGTGCTGGAACAGGCTAGGTTGTGATTCCCCAGGACAGGGACAAACCACTACAGCGTGGGACAACATCGCCGTAGCACTCACTGCTAACAGGAGACAGCAGAGAGACAGGTACACTTAAACACACACACACAGTGCAGAGTGGACCTCAGTGTCTACTACTGCATAAAAAAACTCTCCTGACACTAACATATGATTCCAGCAGAGTCTGACATTAGTTAGCTAACAAATCGGTACTCTAATAAGCAGAAAAATATTACATATCATACTAGGGGTGGGTGGTTTGACCAGACTCTGAAATTACAGTATGAGTAATGTTATACAACTGTAATTGTTCATATCACAAAACAAAAAATCATTTATATATTAAATCACAATGAGGTAATGCCTGTTTTTTGATAATCCAGTGAACTGATATATGAGTAGTACTTCATCTAATTTTTTTTCTTCTCTTTTTATTTGTAAGTTTATAGGTGTAAAAACATATGGAAGGCCATTTGTGCCAAATAAGAAAAGATTTAAGATGAATTTTTTTAATTGTTAATTATAAGTCGAAATTATGAAATTCATAAATTATAATTATGAAATGTCATAATAATGATTAATCAACTTTTATTTCAACTTTTTGTCATAATTCAAAAATAAAATGTATGAAATAAAAGGTCTAAATTATGAGATAAGAGGTCCTAATTTCAAGAAAAAAAAATCGAAATGCTGTGAAATGCTTTTTTCGACTCAGAATAAAAAATAACATAAGAGTAGCAGAAATAAAATATATTAAAAAAAGTTTGCCAATTTTTTTGTCATAATTTATACTTTTATCTCATAATCATAATTTTTTATCTTATAACTTTTACTGCATTAATTTTGATTTACCTAAACATGATTTTTTTTTTTTTTTTTTTTTTTTCCTGGGCTTCCACACAAACCAAATTATTCATAACAAATGAATATAAATGTAAATAAATTATGTTTATAATCTTGGATGAAAACCTATGGAACATGAATATTAAGTGTGTATTGTTAAATGTATAAAGTATAAACTGAATTTATGTGTGTGTGTTTCAGTCCAGAGTTACTGAGTCGCTCTCATCACAAAACGCTGGAGAGTCTAGAGTTCATTCCTCAGCATGTGGGTCCTGTGACGTTAGAGGTGTATCACACAATCCGCCGCTACCTTGTCAAGGTATGCATTGCCTGATGTCATAATTTGCCCCTTCTAGTAGTTCAGTTGTCTGATGATTTTGCTCTAGAATACATTGACCCCTGATTTTTGACCCCAGGCATGTGATACCCCACTGCATCCTCTGGGTCGGCTGGTGGAGACATTGGTTTCAGTGTACCGTATGACATATGTTGGTGTTGGGGCCAACCGCAGATTACTGCCCCAGGCAGTCAATGAGATCAAGTCCTATCTCAGCCGCATCTTCCAGCTTGTCAGGTAAATGTGTCAGTCAGACTGATGACAAATTCTGTTTTAAATGTTGTTTCCATGAATATTTATGTATGTGTTTGTTTAGATTCCTCTTTCCTGATCTGCCAGAGGAAGGAGGTTCACTAGCTGACCCTCCAAAAGAGAAGGGCGGCTCAGACCCTGCTGGGAAGCAGCTGGAGTCTCCTAAACCTGGGTACGTAAGATGGCTCACTTATGAGTAAAATAATACATAGCACACTGGGGGTGGTTGGTTTGACCAAACTCTGAAATTATAGCATGAGTAATTTTATTTTATACAACTGTAATGGTTTATATCACAGTTAGAGTTTTTGTTGTTGTTGTTACTGGAAATTAAATAAAAATGTTTATATATTAAATCACCATGAGATAATGCCTAATTTTGATAATCTAGAGAATTTATAAATTAAAAGTACTTTACTCATTTGATTTTTCTCATTTTAATTGAAACTTGATGGGTGCAAACTTTAAGAAGCCTAATTCTGGCACATTAGAAAAAAATCGTCTGTCATGCTCTCAAAAATCATAATCATGACATAAGCAAAATTATGAGATAAAAGGTTTGAATTGACAAAATGATGACACATTAAGTAATAATTATGAGATAAGTTGAAATTATGAAATACTAAATCATAATTATGAAATACAAAAAACTAAATTATGAGATAATTGTTACCAACTTTTTGTCGTTATTATTTTTCCTCATAAATTCAGACTGATTTTACTGTGCTTTTACCAGCAGTCTTTTGCACGTCATTTTTACAAGTTATCTGATGCATTGTCCATGTGTGTGTGTGTGTGTGTGTGTGTGTGTGTGTGTGCATGGCAGGTGTGTGGTCAGCAGCTCTGCTCTCCTCCTGCCGGTGCTGTTGCCCCGTCTCTATCCTCCTCTCTTCACTCTCTATGCTCTAGAGAAAGAGAAGGAGGATGATGTGTACTGGGAGTGTGTGCTCCGACTCAACAAACAACCAGACCTGGCACTGCTCGCCTTCCTCGGGGTGCAAGAGTGAGTCAGACACACAGCTACACTGAAAAATACATACAGTAGATTTTATTATCCTCTAGTGATCCATCCTACTGCCACTAATACCTGTTTTCACAGGAAATTCTGGCCTGTGACTGTTACAGTACATGGAGAAAAACAACAGGTAGTTATATGTGACCCTAGAGAAAGAGCCCTTCACACAGAATGTGTCTTTGCATCTAAAAACACGAGACGCCGTGCTCAGAAATGGCTTTAAAAAAAAGCGCAGCACAGAATGCCTCATCCGCCATGTTCCGGTCAAATAAAACAGTTGCCATGCCAACTTGCTCCTGTTAATAAAAGCTCACAACACTTGCCCGTCTCCAGTGTTCTGATTGGTCCACTGTTTTGGAACTGACATGATGAACAGTGCTGCGTGTTGAAATTCTTTTAACTTGCCCCGGGTCTTAAAAAACGCAGCACTCGTATGCATTTACATAGATAAACATCCAAAAGTAGTGCATTGTAATGGAAAAATGCATTCTGTGTGAACGGCCCCTAAGTTTCTTTTAAAGCTCTCATTGAAAGCTATATGCTGATTATATTACCTGAAATAAGACTCTGGAACATGAAGCAATATTCATTGATGTATTTTGGTGGTGTGTAGGTTCTCTCAAGCACTAAGGACACCTGTTTTGCCTCAGCAGTTGAGACTTTACAGCAAATAAGGTTGGAGATTTACATCAATTTCTGGCTAATAAAGTTTGTAATTTTTCTCTGGTAAATGGTTTTTAAGGTTGTTTCTCTTTTTATTTTGACAGCACAACTTTTACCCCCTCAGACAAGCTTCAGGTCATCCAGCTGACCTTTGAGGAGATAACCCAGGAAGTACTCGCACTTCTAAAACAGGATTTCTTATGGTCTATGGATGACCTTTTTCCTGTCTTCCTCTTTGTTGTTCTGCGTGCACGGTAAGGATGAGATCACAAGGTCCTGTTTTTTAAGACCATGTTTGCACACTACCTTTCAAAAGTTTGGCATTAAGAGATTTTTAATGTTTTGAAAGAAGTCACTTATGCATGCCAATGCTGCATTTATTTATATCAAAAGTATATGTCAAATATATAAAAAAATATAGTACATATAGTAAAATATTTCACAGATTTAAAATTACCATTTTTCATTTGAATATATATTAAGATGTAATTTATACGTGTGATGCAAAGCTGACTTTTCAGCATCATTGCTCCAGTCTTCAGTGTCACATGATCCTTCAGAAATCATTGTAATATGCTGATTTGGTGCTGAAGAAACATTTCTTATTATTATAATGTTGTAAACAGTTGTGCTACTTTGTGGAAACATGAAGATGTGTCAGATAACTCAAGTCAGATATACATACTAGGCTTAAATATAAACGTCTTAGATAAAAGAGGATGTGTTCCTTTAGACATCCAGTTTCTGTTTTTCTGCATATGTTTCAGCACAGAAAATAACACTTTGTTAAAAAGGCATGTTTTCGTTGACATAACGGTTGTTCTCTACAGGATAAGGAATCTGGGGTCAGAGGTCAGCCTCATCGAGGACCTAATGGATCCATGTGTACAACACGGAGAGCATGGCATCATGTTCACCACACTCAAGGTATAGTCTGCTGTATAAGGGTTTTTCACAAGGGTTTTGTCTTTTAAACCTTGCTGCAGAAAAGTAAACGGTGTGAAACAATGCAGTGTTAAGATGCAGACATATTAGCAAAATGTCATATTAGTCAAACATTGTTAAACCACAGTTCAGAATATAAAAGATAGTAACAGACAGCCAAACATAAACTGCCTCAGTGCTAATCTTATTAAACATTAATTGCATTAAATATCAGTATTACGTATTAATTTGCTTTGTATAGTCACAGGATCTTTTATGTGATGTGTTAACCACTGAGAGAAAAAGTTAAAAATGTTTTACGTGACAACATTTTGACAGATGTGCAAACATATTGTATTGTCATCTACTCAGCCATTCATCTCATAAATATGCAAATAAGCCCAGTGTGTACAGATTGCTGTATTGAATTCTTCCTCTTCCTCACTCAGGCATGCTACTATCAAATCCAGCATGAGAAGATCACATAATGAACACATCTCTCCAGACTCATCTGGTAAGGCAGTGGAATGACTGACAAACAGACCAGCCAATCACAGTGTTCGAGACACGGCGCTTGCCATGATGTGTGAGGAGCCAATCACTGGATCACATGACCAGGAAGAGTGATTCCATTGGAATCTGTGCTGTCTTTGCTTTTGAATTTATTAACGTGTTCTTTTCATTTTTGTGTCTTCCTCACTCAGGAAGCCGTTATCGAGGCTTTTTAACTGCTGTCATTCCATCATGTTAAAGATATGTTCTCCAGCTCAGTGTTCTTTTATTAAAGAGCCCATGCTTTGTCGGCTCAGAATGAATGACGTTCATGAACAGTATGTCACGATCACCTCTCCCTCCAAGCACACACTGACATACTGTATGAGGTTCATTAATGTACTGTAAGCCATCCGAAATAATGGGCATCTACCTCTGTCTTTGAAGTAAACTACTACATTAATTTTCCTGATCTTATTACATCATTCAGTGCAAACAGCAAACAGCCTTGGACCCAAATCATGAATCTGTTCACATAAATCAAAAAGATGTGCGTTTTATTAATGAATGTCCCAAGAAAAAAAAAGAAAAAAATAAACTTTTATTGCTGACTTCTGATCCATTTGGAGCTTTCGTAAGAAACTGGTGACCTGCTTCTTTATGTATAAATCTTTGTTTACAAGCTTCTTTGTTCAGCCAAATTGAACTTAGTATTGAAACAGTTGATACTAAACTGAGATAGCAAGTGCTTGTGGATCAACACACACACACATTTTTTTGTTGTTTCTCTGTGCACTCCCACAGCAGTTTTGTTTTGATGCACTTTTTTCGGGGGAAGTTAAGTATTTTTGTAGTCAGTTTTCTGAAACTGTCCAAGCCTTTATTTCAGAAAACGTTTGGAATGGTTTCAGATTTCCTCTGCATATCCGAGTATCTGCCTCCAATGTATGAGTTTTGTGGTGGATTTCACTGGCACACTGGAACAAGAAGTTGAAGATCTTGCTCTCTGATGAGCCACAACGCTTTGCATGCTGAACTAATTTGGTCATGAGATGTATTTCCTGCATTTTGCTGTTGTTAAATTAAGCTGTTTTTGCAGAAAGGTCACTTGACACACGCAAGCACTGTAGTATTCAATGCTAAAATCAGTGCAGTATTCTGAAAAGTGCCTCTGACAGTATTATGGACTTGTGTCATTACATCTCTATATCCAGCAATAGCTTCGAGTTGAGCCTCATGTTTTAAAGCTCAACATCCTAATACATTATTTTCTTTTATTGACATTGTTTTATTCATATGATGGTTAGATCTGGCTACAACACAGATAATGTGAGCATTGTAGAGTATTTCACGTACAGAGCACCAGAAGGGCGGAGAGTTTGAATAAATGGTCACAAAACCCATTTCCAAGGATCAGGGATGCTTGCGTGTGATTGTATGTTACTAAACGTAATCGTGAAAACTGTAATGATGAAGGACTGTTGATGTTTACAACCATTGACACTTGAGATGTTGCATGAAAACCATAGTTCATGTTGTACTTTGGGTTCAGGAAGGTACGGTTTGTACTTCCACATCAGTTTTTCTATGCTGAGCCAAGGGGTGCATATTAACCTGTGTTTGGATGTTTGTGTATGCAAGTATGTATGAAGTTTATGTGTGATTTTTGAAGAATATTGTTTGTGCCAGTTGTTTACTGACTCATAATTCAAATGGATGGCAATAAAATGGTTCGGAATTGAAATTGTCATCTTGACTCTTTTACTTGGCCTTTAATACAGCAAACAAAGCTCTGTTCTCCAATACTGGCTGAACAAGTCAAAATGGTTGCTCGCGAATCATTTGGTGCTGGGTTCAATGGGTTTTAATAAGATGCATTTATATTGGTCTGTTTCCATTTTCATCCAAAACTGTTGAACCCCATTTCATTGACATTTGTTTTTGAAAAATACAAAATTCCGGTCATGCTGCATCTGCATAATCTGAAAATAGTTTCTAGTTACAAACTAGAACAAATTTTGATGGATGTTTGACCGTTGATGTCAACAACAAATGAAGAAGAAATGGTGTTTCTTCTTTCTTATAAAAGTTCATGAGCCTATTTAGTTGCTATCTTATGCCTGATTAAATGGTTTGTTGCATTTTAGTATTTGCATTTATTATTTGCAGCCTTGTCAGAATGGACAAATCTGTGATACATCTTTTGAACGATTGCTTTGGCATTAAAGGGTTAGTATCAACATCTGTTTGTACTTTTTATGTTAAACTGATTTTTGGTTAGTAGAGAGAGAGAGAGATGAGATTAAGTAACAAATCATAAAAATTGGAAAACATTTTTTTAAAATCAGCTAATGCCTGTATACGTAATTTAAGAATCATTTTTCGATATATTTTAAAGGCCCCTTTTACACAAAGAGTTTATGGTGCATCAGAATAAAAATGCTCTGGATCATGTTGTGTTAAACAGACTTATTGTCATTGGAACTTATGTAAAGTGTTTCTAACCGCTCTGTAGTATTAAAAGTTAAAGTCAATAAAAGAAATATGGGAGACCTTATCAATGAGTAGGTAAAGGGATAGTTCATCCAAAAACCAATCACTGTTCCACATGTTCTTCCAAAACTGTATAAATTCCTCACATCTGCAGAACACACAAGTAGACTGACAAACAACATCCGAATGACTTTCATTATAAGGTCAAGATGAAGAACAAGAAAGTCATGTTTTTTTTTTTTTTTGAAAGAACACAGGAAAGTAAACAAAGACAGACTTATTTTTTTATTTACTTTTTTTTTTGGTTAACTAAATAAAAATAGGAATAAATTAAAACTGTTCAAATCAAAGCAAAGATAGACATTTAAAATAAAAATCTAAATTTTTTAAAACAAGCTTTTAGACAATTGAAATTTTTGCCCAAAAGTAGTTACTGAGATAACCCCCCTGTGACAGTTAGCCTCGATCTGCCATGCAGTTTTATTTTAAAAAAAGGTATAGTTTGAAAACAGTGCAGTGTGATAAAAAAACAAACAAACAAAAAAAACAAAAAACAATTGTGAGTGTGCCATTGGGTCCATTGTTTTAATCCCATGTACTGTACATGTGCGTATGTGATGCAGAATGTATTCAGTGTGGTATCATCAGATGTTAAATGTGTGTGTGTGTGTGTGTGTGTGTTTTTGTGTGTGTGTGTGTGTGTGAGAGAGAGAGAGCGAAGGAGAGAGAGAGAGAGAGATTGCATGTGTTGTGTGAGATTGTGTTATAATGAATCATTAACTGAAAGACTAAAGGAGTTTTGTGATAGAATGACATTTGAAAGAATATGAAAGGACACACATTCACTCACAGACACATCCTGAACTCGTTCTCCAATCCCTCCCTTCCTGATTTCCTCCCTACGTTCCTTCACACTCTCTCTCCCCGATTGACTCATTTGCTTGTGAGGGATTAAGCAGGATAGAGAGGGATTACACTTCTTTTTCCCAAGAGGACTTTTCCGTGCTCTGCTATGGAATACTATTCACGTTATTCCTCTGTTTATACCATTATATCTGAGTGAGTTAAAACTGACCATCATCATGCAAACCCTCTTCAGAAACTCTTCGGTGTGTTAAATTGGATCCAAACAGAAAGACAAACTGACCGTGAGGGAAGAGGGAGGTGAGTGGACAGGATTTGCTACATAAGTTTCTCTGCCTGAATGTGGTTTCTGGTTCTTTCTTCCCAGGCTTATATATGAGGAAGCTCCCTCTGTGACAAATGTAGTATGCTGTTTATTTACTGTAATTATTAAATCCTTCTTTGTGTGTGTGTTCCTGGGATGCTCAACTTGGATTCAGAATTGTTACGCGCAAATTCTAGACATAGGCCTATTCTGCAGTCAGAAATCAGATTTGGCTATGCAAATAGACTCAAATGCAGAAACACTGAGGTAAAACCACTTTTAAAAGGACAATAACTCTCAGAAAGAATATTTGAAGATGTCCTGAGTTTTCTATCACACCCGTTAAGTCATAAAGTCTAAAAAGTAAGTAAATTCAAAAGATCTGTAAATTAACATCCAGTGTCTTCACCTGCAGTGATCATAACAAATTTAAATCACGCTCTTCCTTCTGTTATTGTTATTGGTTATGTAGAGTTTTTTTTTTTTTTTTTTTATCCAAAGCCACTTAGGGTGCACTTATTACCAGGACATGCTCCTTGGAGCAACCTGAACTTACGTGTTTTGCTCAAGGTCAAACGTTGACAAGGGCATTCGTGGACCACCTCCACTCTGGGATTTCTGGATTTAACCTAAGACCTAAGCGTTATCAGCCCTTACACTTTAACCAATCAATTGTCTTTAGTTTTGCAAATTTGTCATAACCTTGATCCTTTTATTCAAAGTAACGTATTGTAAACTAATAATAAGGACAGTCCCTATAGACCAATGATCCTTATAGGGACCTACAAACGTTGGGTTACTAGCCCTGATCTTTATGCTACACCACCCTAAATTACCACTATTGTTTGTCTGTAAAGGTTTTAAGTGCATATCCAAATCATAATGTCTCAGACATTAACCACTTATTTAAGGTAAGGCTGGAAACTTGAATAGTATTTACAACCATAAAAGTTCTAGAATGCGTTTCCCAAAAGCATTGTAAGGCTAAGTAGATTGCAGAGACCATCAGTGTCAATGGTTCAACGGTACTTAACCTTATGGTGCTTTTGTGAAATGCAGCCCAAGCTAGAATGTCTTATTCACAACAATGAAGAGGAAGTAACAGCATAAACACAACATTTCTGTTGAATTTACAGTTTATTTGTATGTAACAGTCATCAGTTTTTCTTGAGTTCATGTGCTTTTTCTTGCAGCTGTATATGAGGAGGGTCAGTGCATCATTTATTTGTTCCTGAACCCCCAAACACTCCAGGATTGACAATGAGACCAGATGTGGAGACTGAGTCAGCTCCACTGGAGATGGGAGAAAAAGGTATGATGCTGCAAGTAGCTGCTTAAATTCCAAAGCTGCCACATTAATTCATGTTTTGTCCTGCTAATTAACATCATGCTAATATTGGCACTGTTGTAGCTGCTGAAAAAGCAGTGAGCATCACATATAACTGAAATGTACTCAGCCAGCTTTCAGTTCTGAAAGTGCTTGCATTGCATGTTCCAGGCCTGACACAGATCTTGGCACATGTGATTGCTGAAGTGAGGGGCTCTGTCAATAAAGATATAAATGGAGCTGAACTATTGCACAGTCTCCTCAATGCCCCCTGGTTGCAGTCCCTACTAAAGGTAGAGTCCATCCTAAATACACTTATTAACAGTGAGTTAAAGGTCAGGGTTCATCATCTCCTTCTTTCTCTGCAGGTGTATGAATGTCTACAGAGGCACCTAAAGGGTCCAGCTAGGCCATATCTTAACTATTCGTCTGGACTCTCTCTACAGGTCAGCTCAACTCTAACCGTCCTTAAAGGGTTAGTTCACCCAAAAATGAAAATTCTGTCATTAATTACTCACCCTCATGTCGTTCCAAACCCGTAAGACCTTTACTCATTTTCGGAACATAAATTAGTTTTTTGAAGAAGATATTTTAGATGAAATCTGAGAGCATCTGACCCTCCATAGACAACAATGCAATTGAATAAAGTCGTTATTTTTGTTTTGTTTTTTGCGCACAAAAAGTATTCTCGTAGCTTCGTAAAATTAAGGTTGAACCACTGATGCCACATGGACTATTTTAACGATGTGCTTACTACCTTTCTGGGCCTTGAACGTAGTAGTTGTGTTGCTGTCAGAAAGCTCTCGGATTTCATCAAAAATACCTTAATTTGTGTTTTACGGGTTTGGAACAACATGAGGGTGAGTAATTAATGACAGAATTTTCATTTTTGGGGGAACTAAACCTTTTTTTCACCACAGTTTGTGCCACTCATACCTTGTAGTTTCGGTTCATGCTTCCTTGATGGAGTTCAAAATATCCAAAGTATGACATCTAAAGCTTCATCATTTAATGTGCCTGAGGACTTTATTGCAGATTGTACTTGGTACTTAGACCTCTTAACACCACATGAACATAATGTTATTACCTGACTGACATGATGTTATTGCTCTGCTGGGTTTAGGTTTTGGCCTGAATGGGCCTGGGGCTCATGAGGTTAACTGTTGCCCTTGGTCTGGGCTGTAGGGGGTCTGGTATTGGTTTGGATCTAGGTCTAAGAACAGGGGTGGGCAACTTTGGCCTTCGAGATCAACTGTTCTAACTAAAAGTATTCAGGATTATTTGAAGATTAGAGGCAGGTGTAATTGAGTTAAACTGCAGGACATTGTCTCATCTATTGTCTTAGATGGTCTGTTAGAGGTCTTGGACTTGACTTCAATTTTTCTACCAATATATTTTCCATTCCTAATAAGTCCTGACTCATGTTTGGCACTCTAGATTCTGTCTGACCTGCTGGCAGTCCCAAAACCTTCAAATGAAGCTCGAGAACTATATGCCCTCCTAAGTCATCCCCACCTACAGGTGAGCAAACTTTCTAAGGATATAAATACATGTTTTTTTTAAATAGCATGGTGTTTTGAGGGGCATAGTTTCTTGGCCATCACCCTCTTCATGAAAGAACCTAAAGTCTCAGGCCAGACATTTTTGCAGTGTTTCGGGGCAGACTTTATGGACCAGTAGATGATTGTAGACATTGTTGCTTTGCATTTTTGCTTTAGAAGGTTTTCAAGTTGACCACTTCCATTATTTGATTAGTTGTGTGGAATGTGTGTCAACCACAGAAATAACAGAAACCACATGTGTTTTTCAGGCTCTCCTTTCTGCTCATGACACAGTAAGTTTGAGAGACTATGAGCCAGATCTGCCACCATTGCCTAAAGACCTGCCTGAAGATGAGGAAGCCATGAGGATTGTTTGCTTGGTCAAAAACAATCAGCCTCTGGTGAGCATGACCAGAAAAAGGAGTGGCAGGCAAATCTAAGGCTTGTTTTTACTAGCCTGTGATTTCTTTTGACTCTTTCAATGTACATTACTGGAGCCTGTCTTTCAGATCAGCATAGCAACAAGGTTCAGTGATAAACAAAATGGTTAAAAAGCTTGTTGCTTAGGAAGAGTTTTGGCCATGAGGTTCTTTCTTCTTCTATTTCTTAAATATAACATTGTTTGTTAATTCATTTTTTTTTTAATCTAGTAAAAGTGTTTCTGGTAACTATGAGCTGTGTGTTGTCATGGATAGACGGGAGCTGGTAGAGAGTTTCAAAGCCACTGGGACACTTTAAGGCAAGCAACCCACTGTAGACTCTTCTCAGCTGGGGGACGGCTGGCTGGAGGCTTAGATGCCATGTTGGAAGGTCCCAGGGTGGGTGGTTCAACATCCAGCAAGAATCCTGCATCCCGAAGCATTGTTGCTCCCACCCCAACACACCACTGCAACACTTTAGGCCACAACAGTATATTATGGAAACAGAGCCTCAGTTCCTCCACCACTTGTGTCTGTAGCTCTGTTTTGATTGGTAAGGACCAAAACCCTAGATTTGGAGGTTCCCATTATTACATTCATTTGTGACTTGTATGCCTCTGCTGAAAGCATTATGTAATTAGTGTTCTTTGTCTTCTTGTCTTCAACCATTTCACCATTCATTTCTCATTCTTTCACTGAGACAATTTGATTGAGGATTTAGACAGTGGGGATGAGAGTAATGGCAGTTCTATGCTACATAAATTTTCCCAACCATCCCCATGGATTTCCTCAACATCTTGCTGCTTTCATGCTTCAAATCCTCCTCCAAAACATCCTCCCCCTCATTCCCAAACTGCTCCCCCAAGCCCAATGCACTGTCATCAGGTAAGGGAGACCATCACATGCTCTCATACAAGGCCGGAAAAGGAGGAAGGTCTGAATGAATTGCGGAATACATTGCAGCAGGCCACCAGCTGCATGGAGCGCAATTCTGAAAACGTCCACCTGCTTGGTGAGAGGATGGCTGCTGCTACCGAATGCATATCTGAGAGTGTGCAAGAGAATTCTCAAGCTTTGGCGATGTTAACGCATGTAGTGGAGAAGCTTCAAGAGTTAGTCTCCACAAGCAACACAATTTCAGAATCACCACATGACACCGAGACTGCAAGTAGAGTGGTTAACCGGATGGGTAGCAGATCGCTCAGTGTTCCCACCAGTCCAGCTATTGCCTCATCCTCTCGCATTTCTCATTGTCCTTCCAGCTCCTCTTCCTCCTCCTCTTCTTCTTCATCTGCCATCTCTTTTCTGGAGCAGCCAATGCTATCAAATGGGAAATCCTTTAATCCCAAAACAAAGACATCACAATCTCCTCAACGGACACAGCTTGATGACCAGCACCAGATGACCAATGGCTCCTTGAGGTCCAGTCCTGCCCAAAACCACAAAGTGAACAGCAGCGCATTTAGATGTTTCTTAAGCCAGAAGAAAAAGAAAAACAAGAAAAAGGAATAAAGCCACTTCCACGTTTCCACAGTTATGAAACATCCTTTCATATTCTTGCTGTCTCAAGCATGCAGGTCTTTCAAATCTTTAATATGTGTGTATTCATCTAATATGTCACCACCGGTCCTTGATGTTACCATTGTCACATTAGTGCATGTCCAACCTATTTGGAAGTGATGTTTTGTTTTGTTTGGTATTTTATTGGACATTTTCATTGGTTCAAACATCACCATGACTGTCCGTTCTCATATTATCATTTCTCTTCTTAGTTATTTGATTATTCTTTTGATTTTTTTTAAGATCTTCTTTCTCTTCCTGTAGCATTGCAGTTCAGTTTGTCATTAAATATTGTTCCTGGCATGCCACTTCCATCAGATGTTTGATGAATGTATGTTTTGTGCTTGATTCATATCAAATGAAGCCTTGTAGATATTTAGATTGATATCTGTTTTCTTCTAACATATAGGGAGCAACAATCAGGAGAGATGATGTGACAGGGGAAATATACATTGCTCGGGTTATACATGGAGGACTGGTTGACCGCAGTGGTGAGGGTTGCCTTGGCTGTACTATTTTTCTGAATCCTTCCTTTCTATTTGTGTCTCTGATATACCATGCTCACGTATTTTATACTCTCTATGTCAGAATTACTCCTCATGCTTCTTGTTGAGGTCTTTTGCATGCTGGAGATAGGCTGGTGGAGGTAAACGGTCAACCCGTGTTTGGACTGGAACCAGAACAGATTATACAAATTCTGGTTAGTACACATTTACTCTTCTATTATATGTTGGTCCACAAAATGGGATTCTGTTACACTTATGGCCCACATTCCCATCCGGGTCACGGCACCATTGTCAGATAAAGTCAAGTCACCTTTATTTCTTTAGAACTTGATTCAGATTGTGTCAAATCAGTTTCACAGAAATAAACAGGAAATTATCAGAGTTAATTATGCAAACTCAACTATTGAGACAATGGTGTCATTATTTAGCTCAAGTCAGTTGAGTGTTGGTTCAGTTGATCAATAACTGTGTGAAGTTCATCAATTTGAAATGAGTTCAGTTCAGCTATAAGCAATTCTATAAAAGGCAGAAATGTCATTATTCAGTTTGAGTCAGTTCAGTGTTGATTCAATTCAGTTCAATACCAATTCAATGTTGCAATATGCAATTCAGCTGTAAAGCAACTCTATAGAAAACGATAGTGCCATTATTTATTCTACAGCAAAGTAGAATAGATAATTCTCTTTTAAATCACAAACCAAGGCTCTACTGTACCAAACAACTTTTCTGACTATTCTTCTATTTCAACAAGAAAATAAGGATAAATCAGCAATATTCAGTTTTGAGTTTCTTGTCTTCATTTCCTACCACAGGCCCACTCCCATGGAACCATAATGTTTAAGGTTGTTCCCATCACTGACAGGCCAGTCAACAACCAAACCATGGTGAGTTACCAAACATCAACCCTAGATCTATACTAGTCTGGATCTATCACAAGATCATAACTTGTCTATAGTATGGAATACCCAAATGAGCTACTTATATATTACTATTTTACTTATACTTATATATTACTATTTTTATTCAACCACATGTATCACAGCAATCAGTGAAACAGTGACACACACTACTTCATTTTCCCTAAACAAAGCACACTGTGCAGTATACTGTATCCCAAAATGCATTGCACTTGCCATGACCTTCAATTTGTAGTATGATGAATGATTTTTATCTTCAATACTTATTTGGCCAGACTTACAAGAATGAAAACATTTTATACAAACTTAGAATAAAAAATACAAAATAACTGTCAAAGGACATTATTAGATTCCACTTACAGAATTATTATGCATGTAATGAGGTCATGTGACAACATATTGGCATACTACTCCTTGACATATTTATTAATGTTGCTGACTGTTTCATTTTTTTTTTTTTTTTTAATAATAGGTAAAGGAAGGTTTATTGCATAGATCTGTGTGTCTATCAACTGTGAATGTACATGATATTTTTAATGGCTTTGCTCTCTTCACAAGCTGTATGTGCGTGCCATGGTGGACTACAATCCCCACGTGGACCCTTCCATTCCCTGCGCAGATGCCGGCATGGCATTCAGGAAGGGAGATATCCTGGAGATTGTGGATCAGTCAGACACTCTCTGGTGGCAGGCTGTAAAACTACCCAGTATCTCTGCCTGCGCTGGCCTCATTCCTTCCACCAGCTTGCTGAAAAGGTCAGTTTTAAGTAGTCGAGGGTTAAAAGTCAGTGACAGAATAATTACACATCTGCACACATAGGCTATGTGATGATGTGATGAGATTTGGCAGCTGACTTGAATGTGATTTGAGATTATGTTGATAATCACTGCCGGGCCCGATTTTAAAACCCAAATGTGACTGTGTGTGCTTTTGTAGGAAGCAGAAAGAGTTATGGTGGTCTCAGCCTTATCATCCTCACACTTGTGTCAAAACCTGTGAGTAAACAGTATATGCTGTTATTGTTTTTGTGCATTTACTCAATATGTGTTTAATTCAACTGTTATGTATTGGCTATCTTTTGTTTTCATGCCAACCTGCAGTGAGCACAGTGGATGAAGGTGAGCATTCAGTCGAGAGTCTAGAAATACACAAGCCTGTAGGTTATTATAATTATTCCAATTTCTAATTTCCGTAAAATTTCAGTAAATTATAATTTTTTTTTGAAAGAAGAAATTGTTTTGAATAAAGACTGTTATGCTCACCAAGGCTGCATTTATTTGATCAAACTACAGTAAAATTGTGAAATATTATTACATTTTAAAATAACTGCTTCTTTTTTTATTATATTTTATTTATGATTTGTTCCTGTGATAGTAAAGCTGAATTTTCATCATCACTACTCCAGTCTTCACTATCACATGATCCTTTTAATCATTCTAATATGCTGATTTGCTGCTCAAGAAACATTTGTCATTATCAATGTTGAAAAAAGTATTGCTGCTTAATATTTTTGTGTGAACACTGCTTGTGTGTGCATTGTGTAACACACCTTAGGCTCATCTCTGATCTTACTTTTTTCCTCTTTTTTTTATTCTTACAGAGGATGAACTGATTGCCATTGATGAAAAATGTGTAGAAGCAGGTATGTTTTCTTGTCTGATTTAAATAAAACCTTATCTATTTAATTAAAACATTATCTATGTAATGCTTGTTTTGCTTACACGTTTTTTTTCTTCATTCACAGATGAGGAGGCGTTTGAATCTGGTAGGTAAGTCCTGAACATATCAGGAGTAAACTGTACTGAATTCAGATTTAGGGTCAATGTTTACATCTTTAACTGTTCTTACAACTACAGCAACAACTAGATTTGTGAGAAAAAGTTCAGCTTTAAACACTTTCAAATGATTGTCTCTTAAAACTTATGTTCCTGTGTCCTTCATGATTCGTCAGAAGAGCTAAAGGATGGTAAGTGTAGAAATCATAAAATTTTATATTAATTGCAGCTGCTTGTGCTGATGATATTTTACTTTAATCAAGTCATTGCTAATAATACTGTATTTGTTATTAGATGCATTAACTGTGTCTTGTGTCATTTTTCAGAGGAGAGTGAATTCAGCACCAACGTTGAGGGGATTTATCTGAGTAAGTGACTCTCAGATATTACAAGAATTACTGGTTAATATTTATTATAGCTTATACAAACATTAGATGAAGGCAACTGAAAAATACTAGATGTAGGCAATTTAGGTTTATCTACGACTACAGCATTTTGCACATACTAGTGATTTAAAGGAGTAAAGGTCACAGTTTTTTATATTGACTAGTCAGGTAGAAGATGACATCATATGACTGTGTGCATTTTTGATTGTGTTTTTATTCTTTGTGTATGTCAGCTGGTTTTCGACGAAGTCTGCGTCTCTGTCGTCAACGGAGGGGTCAGGCTTTTGGAACATCCCAGTTCTGCACCCTACGCTACCCCGCGAGCTGTTACAGTTCACTGGCCAACCCGTATGAGGAGGTGGTGCGGTACCAGCACCATCCAGAGCACCCACACCGCCTCATAGCACTGCTGGGTGAGTGTGTCTGAGTGGGCTACAATCAGCCAGCAAAATACACTTATACCACCTTGTACAACCATCCTCGCCTGCACATTATCATGTGTGTCCTGAACCCGGAATTCTGCCATCAGGACCGTCCGGGGTCGGGGTAAATGAATTACGCAGGAGGCTAATTGAGATCAATCCAAAGGTCTACCAAGGAGCTGTTCCCCGTGAGTTTCATATTATAGATATGACTTTGTGTGATATAACTGTGCATATGAAAAAGTGGTCATATGTGCAGATTTTGAAGTTGACTTTCATTTCCATTCAGATACCACACGGCCACCCAAATGCCATGAGGAATCTGGCAGAGAATATCACTTTATCAGCCGAGAGCAGTTTGATACCATGGTCTGCAATCACAGGTGGTCCAAATATACTCAGCTATACTCATGTATAATCCAACAAAATGTTTTTATTAATCCTAGATAGGCCAGCGACTTTTTCTCTCTTTCTTCCTCAGGTTTATTGAGTTTGGGGAGTTGAGAGGTCATCTCTATGGCACTAGTGTCGATGCGGTTAAAGATGTCTTGGCGAGTGGAAAGATCTGTGTGATTGACATTGAGCCATATGTGAGTTTCTCTTGGGAATATATTCAACTGTTGTTGTTATTAGTGGTGTTTGCTAAGTTTTATTATAAATATTTCAGGTTAGGAAAGTGAAAAACACTTTAACTTACGTATTAAACTTAGGTGAGTAACTAAAAAGTTAAGATTTGTTGAAGAGAACAGTGTTATTTTAGTATTATTAATATACTATTAGGGTTATTATTGTTAACTAAAGTTAAAACTATTAAAAACATTTTCATTACTTGATATAAAGCTAAAATAAAATTATAAATTTAGATGAAATATGTAAACTAAACAGAAATTTAAAATCCTGCCATGGCAACTAGCACTAAAATATTATACTATTAATGTTTAGGCTTAATTTATTTGTTAATATTTAGATTTTATTATTTATATTTTTAATATTTAGGTTTATTTTTTTTTCAGTTTTATTTTTTGTTTTTTTACTTTTTTCCAATAATAAATAAAAACTAAAACTGAATAAAAATGAACCTAAATAGTAAAAATATAAATAATAAAACCTAAATATTAACAAATAAATTAAGCCTAAATATGAATAGCAAAGTAAACTATACTATTATAGTTTGTATTAATATTTTAAATTAGCTTTTATTTTTATATTATCAGTTTTTATTTTTTACTTTTTATTTAAATTTTTGTGTTCTTTTGCCATTTTTATAATTGTCTTATTATTACATTACATATTTAAATATTACTATTTTGGTTTAATTTATTTTCATTTTGTTTTTTTTATTTTTAAGTTTTTCATCTATAATATTTTTCATCTATAACGTTTCATCGATAATAACCCTGGAAGAGAAGTGTGCTATTATTATGCTACTATAAAGCAAAAATGGTTGTCTAATCTGGATTATGCCTGACTTGTTCTGATGCTTTACTTTGCTCTCTATGTTCTTGACCTCCAGGCATTAGAGTCTGTGAGGACTGCAGAGCTGAGGGCTTATGTCATCTTTATAAAGCCTCCCAGTGTTGAGCAGATGAAACGCACACGGATGGACTCGCATATCATCACAAATTACTACACCAGCCGACCTTTTAAGGTGAGCTAGCATCTTTACCTATGTCCACTCAATTTATTTTTAGGTATGATTTGTGTCTTAAAAGTACATTATTTTTCATTAATCTCTATATTTTCTCTCTTTTGAGTCAGGATGAAGATTTTCAGGAGATAGAGGATGCAGGACGCGATATGGAACAGCATTACTGTCAGTTCTTTGATCATGTGATAGTAAACGATGGCCTGCAGGCCGCATGTGTGCAGCTGCTGACCGCCGTGAGGAGAGCTCAGGATGAACCGCAGTGGGTACCGGCAGCATGGATCAGACCAACTGGCCAGTCTTAATATGAGCTCAGGGATACTATAGGAGAGCGGATGAGCACAAATATGCAAATAAAGTTTCTTTTTCAACTTTTTTGGTGAGAATAATGTGGGTTTTGTCTTTAAAAATGAATATTTGACGTGCATATTTTCATGCTTTTTTGTAACCTCTGGGACCCAGTCATAGACTTTTGTCCTCTGTAGAGGACATGATATTTTAGTGAATATCTCTGAGACCATACATACCACAGTCTTGATGTCCTGTACAGAGCACATTCAGGGCTTTTTAAGAATATCAAATGTTTGGAGGTTTGATCATAAACAGACCTTCTCTTTGTTCTTTAAAAATGACTGATCAAATTTAGCACTCTTAGGAAAATAGGATAATATTTGTAATTATTATTTAAATAACTAATTCTCATATTGTCTGTCATAGATATGGGGTTTCAAGACAGAATGTGACTTTTTGTTATGAAACAGGGCATAGTTTTTATACATGTCTTCTGTAGAGGACACCAGGACAAACATCATGTTAATCAGGCATTTTGGGGAAATGCAACAAGTCATAGGAAAAACAATTATAGATCAATATTCCTATGAAATATAAGATATTCTTATGAAAATGTTGTCAAGTTATTACTCCCTTTATAACACTTCTTTTTTGATTATGGTTTGCCCCAAGAACACATTAATATGCAAATTAGATGCAGTTATAAAATGTGAATATCAGTTTATGGATATTTTACACACATTGAATAAAGTAAAATAGTACATCACATCATTCTGTTATATCTTTCATAACATAGTTGAGAATCATCTTTGTACGAAGTTTGGTTAAAAATAGTCTGCAACTTAAAAACTGATTGGTGAATGAAAAAAAAATCATTATTTTTGCTTATACATGCCTTTCATGTCTATATATTAATTAATTTATTTTAATTAATTAGTCCTGACATCCTCTACAAAGGACATAGAATAAAATATGAATAAAATAAAAAAGTTTTTTCTACATTTGTTTCTTATGCTCCGACCAATGTAACGACATAAAAAAATCACAAAACTTTATTTAGGAGGGTAAATAAAAAGAATAAGATATAATAGGTCATATAGTCTATTACTAGAAGGAATACAAGTATCTTAAAACGTAAGTGTTATCTATCTTTTGTGTACATTGTAGTGTGATTTGCAGCCTTTTATAGCGATTAACAGCATCTGCCCTTATATACATATAATTACGGTTTGAATTGCTGGGTGCCTCTAGTACGTCTAGTACGTCCGGGAAGTTAGACACGCCCACTCGTCTCCAACATCAACAATAGACAACGTGCAAAACAAAATCTGAGACCACAAACGACATGAACATACAAAGATAATGGTTTTTCCTCATTAATTAAAACGACAACGCTTTTATTATTCAGCTCCAAACAATGGATACGGAAGCAAAGGTTTGTTATGTGCTTGAAAGAGAAGTCTCGTGCTCTGGAGAGTTAGTTTGTTGAAGCAGTTACTGACAGATGTGAATTAATTGTAGGTTCCCAGCATAAGGAGAAGAGATCTCCCTCCGATTCCTCAAGCACAGAGAGTAAGTCTAGGATTTTCATAAAATATCCCGTGTGTTTCTTTATATTATACTTTGAGCTGTTGCTCGTCAGTCTTCCAGTTCTATTTGATTTTAGTGAATAATAAGCTTCACATTGACAATCACAACAGTAGTCAGTAAAGCACAAGTTCTCAACTCTGGCTCTCGAGATCAACTTTCCCAGAGTTTAGCTCCAACCTCGATCATGAATGATTGAGAGCATAGTTCTCACTTAAATTTTCATTAATGTGATGCTTTAAGTTGATCATAAGTGAGTAATGACATTATAAAATCAAAGAATCGTTTAAAAAAAAAATGCATCATGGTTTTCACAAAAACATTAAGCAGCACTGTATTTTTGAACAAATAATTCTTTTTTTTTTATAGACACACATATTTGATCAAATAAATGCAGCCTTGCATAAATATAAACCTTTTGGGGGGAAATTCCCTAATACATTTGCTCAAAAAATTTAGTAGAAAATATAAATGGTGTGTGCTTATGTCTGACATAAGTAACAGTATTTGATGGTGACTCCTGAGTAGCTCCTCCCTTACATAATCCTGCTGCTTGGCAGATGCCCGTCTCAGATTTAGACTCACATTAATCCTTGCTTTAAGTGCTTGGGGATGTTTGTTTGTACATGCGCAAATATCCACATCTCTTCCTCTGTGTTCCTCTTGTACTCTTGAGTGGAATGGCGAAAAAGCCAACAGTAAGCTTTATTAGACACTATATACAAATGTAGAGCCCTCAACAGATGCAGCATCTGATGCATAAATTTTATTCGAACTGTTTATTGCTAATCTAATATTATCTTTTAACATTTTAGCGGGGACCACGAGCACTGCCATCTATGCCAAGGTAAGATCACCTAGCAGATCACATGTTGTTAAAATTTTACTTTTATACAGCAAACTCACATGCTTTTATTTCCTTCCTCTTCCTTCATTAACACACACACACACACACACACACACACACACAGTCAGGACACAGCAGGTGAGTGTTTCTCTTAGAAATGTTTTTCACATTTGGTTAAGTCTTATTATGTGTTTGAGTAGGTAATGTTTAAAATGATTGTTTTGCCTTTATGTCACAAATTGATGTTTATTGGTCAGTTAACGTTAGATCATATAATGAAGCTCTTCTGCTGTCCTTCAAAGAGGAGATTCCTGCTCCAAAGAGTAGGAAAAAGAAGCCCAAGAGGGATGTGGAGAGTGTGGATGAACCTGACGGTGAGTTTAGGTGGTAAAAGCAAAGCAACACACTTGATATGAGAGAATGGGGTTAGTTGTCACACAGGGAAGTTGTTACAAGGGTTAAATCTCAGAAACAGAAAAAGTTCAATTGCATAAATTCCTGGGACAATGATCAAGTAGACACAAAGAGCCAGTGTACTAACATAACATTTTCAAGTTATTAAGGAAGATGGGTCATATTTATACCACAGATTCATACAGCAACATACACGATGTCCTGGACATCCAGTCAAAGTACTCAAGATCTGCGTGTGTGTATTGTGTGTGCTTAGTCCCTGTTTTCATGCGGGTGTACCAGGGTGCCCAAGGTTTAGTTCTTGTTCTGTCTAGGTGTGTCCATGATGGGCACATAACAAAAGGGCAGTCAAAAGTGAAGGCCAATAAATAAGAATTATTAACACCTTGCAACCAGTCAAACTTGCCTGCTTGGTATCACCTGTAGAAGCATGGTGTGCATGTGATGAGTTTGATTCGCCTTTGACCTTTTTTTAGATGGTGGAATGGAAATGGGAGGGCTTACCAGTCGCAGACAATCCGAATGTCAGGAACCTTTGACCCCAGAACCTGTGGAGAATCCGCCACAAAGGAGGAAAAAGAAGAAGAAAGCCCAAGCCATTGGTAGAAACGGTGTTCAGTAGCATGTCCTGTTCACTTCGACTCATCTGATACCTGTAGAGCTGGGGCTTCATTAACATAGAAACCCCAGAAATAATACTGGTTTGCTCTTATTGGTCAGATATGGAGGGAGATCAGACAGACCTGGTGTCAAATGGAGATATGGTGGATCAGAATGTCGACGAAGAGGTGACGCGCAGACCAAAAAAGAGGAAGTACGTCATTTTTTTTTTTACCTTAAACTGGTTATCTAACTTTTATATGAAAGCTCTGTTGAATTTAATTTGTCATTCAACTAACGCTTTCTATTCTTTCTTTATTTCTTTCTCCAGAGTGAAACCTAAAGTCACAGAAACACAGTCCAACAATGAACTAGACATAGAGGATGATGACATCATCACAGACCCCCAGGAGCCTGTGTCCCAGCATTCCTTGTTCTCTGCTCCCCAAGGGCAGAGCCAGCCTGTGGGAAAGGTGTTTGTGGAGAGGAGCCGTAAGTTTCAAGCAGGATATTGTGCATATGTTGTGCAAAGTTCAGAAACTTTTGACATCTAAACATTTAAGTATTTCTAAGGGGTAATTGTTTGTATGCAAGTTGCTCTTTACATCATGAAATGAAGGTCGAGTGACCGTGTATGTTTGGCGGCAGGTCGTTTTCAAGCAGCCGAGAGGGTGGACCAGTGGAAGGCCAGTGCCCCGATGGAGCAGAGCTTTATGGACATCCGCTCAGTGTGGACCACTAGAGATGTCTCCTTGAGAGTCCACAGTGGCTTCAGGTGTGCTTTAAATGACACTTAATTTTCCAGTAAATCTTCAAAACTGCTTTCGACTTCAACTTAATTGGGTCGTTCTATACATAAGGTGTCTTTTTGACTGGAAAATAAGTCGGATCCGATTTTTTTAATAACTCAATATGAATGAGAATAATGATAATGGAATGTGGCATAACATGGTGGGAACAATAATAAGGTTTCTTTAAAAATTAATTACATTACTTCTTTAGTATACATCGAAAAATTACAAAATAATGCATTTTAATAAGATTCTGACCTATTCTAGTCTAAAGGAGCAGAATCTATCAGGGTTCAGACAAAGTTTAGATTTGTGATGTTGTGTCTGTTCAATGGCCGACTTTCTATTCAAGACCCATGTCACATGTTTTAGTTTTTAAATGTATTTTTCCATATAATTCGGCCTCCACAGGCTAGATTGTGTCAGACAAGCTGGTTATAGTGAAAAAAAGATTCAAAAGATCATAAATCAAGAAGAGTGTTAAAGCTTGTTACTAATTGAATTTCCCTCCAATGTTGATGATGTTATAGTATACAATTTAAAAGAACTGTTTTCTATTTTAATATATTTTGAAATTTTATTTATTGTAATGGCAAAATGTAATAGCTTTTTTGTTTTTTTTTATGTTTTTGTAACATTCTAAATGTCTTTACTGTCACCTTTGATCAATTTCACGCATCCCTGCAGAGTCAAATAATTCATTTTTCTTACAGAAAATAATCTCCCTGACATCCAAATGCTAGTGTACATCTGTGGAAAGACGTTTTCTAAACCCTGACTGTTGTTACTGCACAGGGTGATCGGCCTGTTTTCTCATGGCTTGCTGGCTGGTTATGCTGTGTGGAATATCATTGTGGTCTATGTTTTGGCTGGGGAACAGATGAGCACTCTGTCCAACCTGCTGCAGCAGTATCACACTCTGGCCTACCCCGCACAGTCCCTGCTCTACCTGCTGCTGGCCCTCAGCACAGTTTCTGCCTTCGACAGGTGAATCGCCAAAACATAATGCCCATTCACTTGGACTGAAAGAAACAAAAGTCGAGTAAACACAGTAGCCTCAAGTATTTATAGATGCCTGAACCATTGAGATGAAACTAGTGTTTGTTCTCTCTCTCCTAACAGGTTGAATCTTGCCAAAGCTGCTACAGCCATGAGGAGTTTAGTGACTCTCAGTCCGGTGGCGCTTGCCTCGTTCTGTGAGTTTATCACATTTCTTTTAAAAAAAAAAATGGATTTGTTTACTCATACAGAAGCCATATATGAAAACAGCAATGTTTTAATGTACGCCTTTTCTTTTTCAGTGTACTTTTCTGCCCTTGTTTTATCATTAAGCCAGCAGATGACGAGTGATCGGATCAATCTCTATAATCAGTACTCTGGCTATAATGTGACACTCTGGTAAGATCCCTCTCATTAGAGCATGCTGGGTAAATATTCTACAGCAATAAGAGCCGAGCAGTTGTTGTGTCTCCTCACAGGCAGCCGGGCTCAGAGCACACCATCCTTCACCCCTGGATCACAGTAAACCTGGTGGTCACTTTGCCAGATATTAATTCTGAAAACATCTTCAGTTAAAAACTGAAATTTTAAAATTAGAAATTAAACTTGCATTAATATTCCATGCATGTTTTTCCCCTCTGTAGAGTTTTTAATGTCGATGGAAATGGAATATCCAAAAGCAGAAGAGAAGGGAAACATCACTGCATAAGGCACCTGAAGGCATTTTTTTCCTCAAATATATTTTGATACATGGTTGTAGATTTGTCATTGTATATATTAGAAATGCCAAACACTTACCTATTATGGAGTCTCAGCAATTTTTAAATAAACCAGTGATCGCACAAGGTGTCACCCTTTTTTTTTTGTTATTTTATTAGCGTCACGCTGGAGCGGGCTGAGGGCGAGGTTTGGCCAGCTGTATTAAAGCATTCACCACAAATAGAGACACCTTAACACAGTGAGAGCCCACGCTGCCCATAATCCATAATCCAATATCTGCGGATGGACTAGAAAGGAGGCAAACATTTCCAGGTTAAAGCTAGTTGCATGGGTCATTAACTATAGGAATGTTAAGCAAACACAGAGAGTTCTTACCTTCCTTATCAGCTAGATTTAGCTTTCGACAATCTGGCCAAATGGGATACAAGTAAGGACTCTCCCCACCAAACTACAACCGTTCCTCAGAATCCTTCGAGTCTTTGCAGGAAATGGACCTTCCTAAAGGACAAAGAAAGAAAAAAAAAGAGGGGAGTTTTAAATAAAAGTACACACACACACACACACACACACACAAATTATTATTATTATTATTATAATATTACATTATTATTATGGTTTTCAATCTTAATTTAATGCTAATAATGTTGATAATTATTCATATTTATTAAATGTTACATTTTTGTAATTGATAATGATTATCACATTTATTCATTATTTGTACAATATTATTATTATGTAATAAACTGCAACCAATGTATTGACAATTATTATTACACACACACACACACACACACTATTATTATTATAATAATAATAATAAATTACTATACCAATGTATTGACATAATAATACACTTCATAATAATACAATAATAATAATAATAATAGTGTATTATTATAATAATAATAATAAATTATTATTATTATTATTAAATTGTAATTGTTGAAAAATGTGTTTTTATAATAATATTATCATTTCTTCATATTTATAAATATGAATGCATATTAGTTGAACAACAACAACAACAACAAAATAGAATTAGTAATAGTAGCAATATTAATAACTATTATTATAATTCACCACAATATCTTGAATCTATAGGTGTACTCACTTGTCCTGCTGCCACAGCTGGGCTCACATGACTCAGTGATGGAGGGATGGCAAACAGACGTAGTGCAGTGAATAAAAATCTAGTAAAGACGTGGCAGAGGGAAATATAAGTGAGAGGAAGGGAGAAATGTGGTGGGCAAGACAGTACACTTACCCTTTCCTGCAGAGAGTACAAGTGAGGACTGATCTACAAAAGAGAAGCGCCTTCACGACAAAACGCTTGTAATGAGATGGGTACTGCAGTCCTGAGTGCTCAACAGCAAGCATTGTGGCTCAGGTAATGGGTCATCCTATATATATGGTTACAGCTATGAAGAGTAACAAGTAAACCAGTGATTTGCATAATTTGAGGCTGTCATTTTGGGAATTGAACAAAATGCCCATTCTCATTAACTTATTTCTGGGATAAATTGGGGAAGGTAGGAGTTGCCTATGAAAAGAATTTAGGTTTACCCATTTAGCGGAAGGTCCATGAGAGGCAGACTGGTGGGCTCAGGATTAGAAGTGTGCTCCAGCAGTGGTCTAGGACCAGGATAAGGTTTGGATCAGTCCTCTCCAGAACTGCACCTCCACATACACAGGTTCTCTCAACACTTTAGTAACAGCAGGGGTAGTCTGCCTCCGAGTAGTATGAGGTGTACGTATGCTCTGGGTATAAATACACAGAGAATATTGAATTAAATCAATTGCATCACATCATGACAGTGATAATCATCGACCCTGGTAATGAAATGAATTCCATATTGAAGTGGTATCTAAGGTGAATTAAAAAAAAAAAAAAAAAAACCAATTAATAATATGCTAATATTAATAATAATACAAAAGAAATTCCACAGAACTGCCAAATCAAGCATAATTAGGAATGAGTTTCAAAGAAGAATCCATGTGAGCCGCTAGAAGGAATGACCGAAAGTAAGCCAATTACTTATTCACAAGAATAATAAAATTACATTTTAATACATTAAAACCGATGTTATTTAAAATTTGTAATAATATTTCACAATATGACTGTTTCTGCATATTTTTTTGATTAAATGAATGCAACCTCAGAGCATAAGCATAAGACTTATTGTATTTTTTTATAAACCATATTTTAAATCTTAACCTCATACCTTTAAATGATAGTGTATTTAGACATTACTTTTACTTTTTGGCTATTGTGTCCTTGATATTTTTATCCAAATTTCTTTAACATTTTGGCCATTGGAGAACAGTCCAAATTTAATATTTTTAGATTTTTTAAATCTTGTATTGTTTGAACAAGGGCATTTTAGGATGACTTTTGCGTAAAATATGTAATTAGATTATAGTGAGTTTACTAGATTAGCCACAATGTGCAAAAGACAGCTCTTATTGGTTTTGCTTTCTTAGAAATTGCATTTCAGGATTCTGTTTCACCATCAGAGCATCCTTTGGTAGAGCACTGTCCACTGGCGCAGCCTGAGCTCCACCTGGAGCAGGCCGCTCCCAGGGAAGCCAGGGGGGAGGAGGAGGAACCGCATTCACCTCCACCACCAGAACCTCTCAACTGCTGATCCAAGATACCTGCACTGGAACTTCAGCCTTCAGGACACAGATAGGAAATATTGGGCCACCCCTTCCACCCTTTGTTACCAAAAAACTTCCAGCATAAAAAACAGTTGAGCCTCCCTCACTCTCACTTAAGAACTATCCCTTTGAAATTGGATCCACGAGGGTCCAACAGCCACTTCATATGCGGATGACATCATATTCTCATGAAATAACAAAACCACTTTCTTCCTGAAGGGTATAATGGAGGACAAATATTAGTCACCATAGGTAAACTAAAAAAACAGTGATCTGCAACAATGTCATGCTCTCTTTCTCCCCATGATTAATAACATACTCAGAAGGCTCTTCCACAGTTCATACCCACCTTCATTCTGGGTGCCACAGGGCTAACAGTAAACTGATAGATGTAAAGCTGGCAGTGCTGTCGACAAGTATATGACCACTGAGGTCATTCTCCAGCATGTGGTGAGTCTAAACTGATGCGTGGCATGGCATCTGACAACACCAATACAAACTGCCCATCCTCCTCATTACTTTCTGCAGGAAGTAAGCGGAACAAACACAGGGAAAAAAAAAAATACCTTCAATGTAATGTTTTGCAGGTTGCAGTAGAGGGTATTATACAGTGACAGTGCTTAGCCCAAATAATATTTTTTCATATATTTAATGCATTAATCATAGTTTTATGGTGGTATTTGGAGGGAAACCTATAGTAATCACCAGAAAAATCATGGATACAACTCATAACAATAATTAAAATAGTAGATGGTTTCTATAAAATAAGAAAGTAGTATTTATGTAAAAAATAGCCTAAAACAGTGCATAGATGTCAAATGTTTTCACCCCATAGAGTAAAAAAATAAAATGTTTGGAAAAATTTTAAGATTTTTTACTGTTTTTGAAAAAAATCCCTTATGTTCAAAGGACTGATTTTTTTGAAAAAAATACATAAAACAGAATATTTTTTTTTTTTTTTTTTTTAATAAATGTATTTTAAAAAATTTTGAATGGTAGTGTATCACTTTTTCCAAAATAATAAGCGCAAAAACGGTTTTCAACATTGAAAAAATAAAAAATTTTACTGACAAATCGCATAATAAAGTTTTTAAAGGGCTGGGAATATACTGAAAATTGATGAAATGGCTGCTAAAAAAATCTAGCAGCTTTGATTTTTTTTTGTAATAATATTTCACAATATTGCTGTTTTTAAAAAAAATTTTTAAAAAAAAAAAAATTTTTAAAAAAAAAAAAAAAAAAAAAAAAAAAAATTAAACATTAAAAATTAATAATAAATTAAATTTATAGTTACTTTTCTTCATAAAATTTTTGATTTAATGTAAAAAACTAACAATAAAGTCTTGGAATCCAATTTTAGTTGCACCTGTCCCAAAATGTATATATAAAGGGATAATCTTGTTTTTGCTCACCTGCCCCGGCATGAACAGCCCCCCCCCATAAAACAGCTGATACCCCACCCTTCAGCCGGAGTGATGTCAGGCTCCCACCTCAAAGGTATCTGCTCCACCAAACAGGGTGAGGGCCGGGGCTAAACGACTCAGTCCCGGGGAAAAGCTCTCTGGGAAGTTCCTCAGGACCGGGGGGGAATGATAAACCCCCGGCCCCGAACTGGGGAGCCCGGGGAAACTGGGATCCTGAGCTTGCTCAAAACCTGCAAACCTTAAGCGTTAAAATTTTTTTGGGGGTTTTTTGTAAATGCGTTTTTTCCTCGTTCAATTTAAAGAGTTCATAACAGCCCAAACCCTTAGCCCCCCCCCTAATTTTTAACAAACTCACAAAATTGTAAAAAAAAAGTTAAAACTACAGCTTAGTCCCATTTACAATTTTTTCAAAAAGGCTTTTATGGATTTTTAAAAAAAAATAACGTATTTCAAAAAAAAATAATAAAGGAGGGGGCAAAGAGATTTATATTAACTGTTTTGGCAATGTGGGTAAAAATAAAAAAAAATAATAAAAAAATTACAATAGGAAGGTGTTTGGTTAAAATAAATATCCAGGGGGGTACTAAAAAACTTAAAAAAAGTATCCCCAAACAACAACCCTTTCGTTTATTGGTTAGCCTTGTTCCCAGGAGGTAGTTTAGCACCGGTACAGAAGCGCAGGGTTTCTGATGACCCCTGTAGACGTGGATTGTTGCTACTTCCGTGAACGTTTGATTAATTTATGCGGTCATTAACATTTCTGAAAAGAAAAATGCGGTTTTGCTATATTTTCAGTGACATTTGTCTTATCCTATCGGTGCCCCTTGATTTGTATCCCGGGGAAAAAAATTAAAAATTTTCTGATCTTTTTTTTGTTTTTTTATTTTTTGTGTTATGTTTTATAAAAAATGAATATTACACATTTCGGTTTTAAATTCTCACCCGCGCTTTGAAGAAATTTTTTGGTTTACAGTTAAGTTACTTATTTTTTTTAGAGAAAAGCATTTTTGTAAAAGCTGATATATGTTAAGAAAGTTAATTAAACCGCTGTAATTTGCTTCTGGGGGCATATTTAAATTTATTTAACCCCGGTTTTCTTTTTTTTAATTCCGTCATTTGAAGTGCCTCTGGTGTGCCTGGCTAAACCCCCCAAAAGAAATAAATTTGCATTTTTTCCTCTCTCTCTCTCTCTCTCTCTCTCTCTCTCTCTCCCTTTCTTCCCTCTTTCTTTTTCTTTTTTTTTATCTTTTTTTCTCCCCAAAAGTTTTCTTTCATACTTTTCCCGAGTGGGAATCTGCAAATTAGTGAACAAAAGGGAAACCCGCATGAGTTCCTGGTGGGTCTTTATGTGAGTTGGGTCTTGGCATCTTTTTGGTTTGGTGGGAGACCCGGGTCATCTGGGGGGCTGGGACCAACTCGACCCAAAAAATCAACCCCAATGGACCAGTGAGTAAAAACTTCCTTTAAAAAAAATTAAATTTTAAAATTTAAAAATTAAGTGATTTTTTTGTTTCTTTTATTCACATAACACCTTTTAAAAAGGGTGGGGTGATTTTTAATGCTTTAAAGAAGTTTTTTTCCCAGGCTGCATTTATTTTCTACTAAAACTAAAAAGAAAAAATTTCAATTTAAAACATCTGTTCCGATTTATTTTTAAAAGTAATTTTCAGCATTAAAATGATCTTTAAAATCATTCTAATGTTTTTGGTGTTAAAACATTTTAATATTTCAATGTTGAAAAATAAACCTTTTGTAACAATACATAAAGATACGTCACTTTTGATCATTAAAAAAAAAAAAAACTTTCTGACCTAAACATTTTGATGGATGTATAAAGTAGCATTTTATTGCCTTACCAAATTTTTTTTTACCTTGATGGGAAAAATACAACCCCCTTTTATGCTTTTATTATGCAGCTTTTCTAATGCATATGTTTGTACCCTCCTCACGATTTTGAGAAAATGCTCAAGTCGTTGCTGGGTACCAGTCGGGTTCGGGGGAATTTGGAGGACGATTTCGTGATAAGAAAAAAAGTTAAGGAGGGAGCTATCAATAAACCTGGAGAACAATTCCCTCTTTTTCAGGTTGTAGGAGTGTTCATATCACAGTTCAGGATTCACTTTGGCCAACAACAAATTTTTTCTCTACATTGCATAAATCTAACTGATGCAGTGATGGTCTGCCTTAAAGGAAAGTTCTTGAATTCTTTTTGATATTAAACCATAGGTGATTTTTTTTTTTGTCGTATAATAATGGTTGATAAGTGTAATGAACAGTGCCTATTTTTAAACATGCAATCTCTCTCTTAAACCTCTGCTTTTTTTAGCTGGTGGAGGAGCTGGTTGATAAGTGGGCATTTTATCCTAAATCACAGCAACACCTCTTTGGGTCATTGCTGGATTGGCTATGAAAGGGTGTCCTCAGCTCCGCCATGGGGAGTCGCTTTCGGGATGATGCTGAGATCATTTATTCCGTAAGAACCATGAAGCGGTTGAGATCCTCACTAGTTATATTAGGTCTGCTTATGAAAATTCTTGTTTATAAAATTGATATTTTACATGTAAATGATATAGATCTGGTTCTGAGATCGGTAAAGGTTATCTGGATGGACCCTAGGAAGAGTTCCAGCAGAAAGGCCCATTTTGAGAGTGGTAAGAAGGCGAAGCGAGCAACATTTGAAAGTGCTGACTTTATTTTGATTGTTCAATGTCAGTGATCATGTGGTTTGTTGTTTTCAGCTCTGGCTGGATGGAGTCGGTGCTGAAGTCTGTGGCAAAGCAGAGGAGTGGGGCAAGGATCCAGTCAGGGCATCTTTTGTTAACTATTTACTAAGGCCAAGCTGACAGAGCGACAGTAAGCATCAGCTCAACACAGAACGATTTTATTTTCAAATTGAGATACTAATATTTACCCTATTTATGCATCAGTTATAAATAAACAATTATTTCATATGTTTTTGCTGTTCCTCAGGTGAGGAAATGGTATGGTTTTTACTCTGGCTGTGGGGATCCTGCTAACTGTGAGTTTCAATTTCTTCTTTCTAGTTGATTTGGGATAGCTTCAATATATTTTAGTATTGTATAGTATTATAGTTTTAATTAACATTAGCTTTGTTTTTATATTTAAATTTTTCAATTTAATTTTAGTTTAAATATTTTTTATTTTTATGGTGTGGCTTTATAATTTTGTATTCTTTTTTTTACTATGTAGTTTTTTTTTTTTTTTTCTTAATCTTAAACTTTTCTACATTTTGTTTAGTTTACTTTTTTCATCTAATATTTTATTTTATTTCAGCATTTTTTCAGCAAACAAAAATGTTTTTAATAGTTTTAGTTTTAGTTAATGATAATAACACTGTGTAACTTTTCTCTTTTTACCTTATGTCTGTATTTTTGTTATTCTTATATATAATTTATGCCTGCTCTCATCTGTGTTATTTCCCGTGTGCATCTGGGCAGTTCACTTCCTATCAGTCTCAGAGAGCAGTGCAGGAACGTCTCTATCATGAGCTTGTGAAGTGCTCGGCGAGGAACTGTACCTGGGAGAAGAGTTCCACAACTAGGTGAGACCCCAGGTCATAGCTTGTGATATTATTTTGTAAGTATTAGCCACTGGTATTGTTACATTTATTTATTAGCAGATTGCTAAATCAAAAATGACCCAAAAGTGAAAAAAAATGTACACATTGACAAAATTAATACTACTTTTTTTTTTCATACTCCTTTTTTTTTTGTTTTTTTTTTTTTTTAAGAGCTGTTTTGGTCAAGAGAGGTTGGTTTACAGTATGTACATGCTTAAGGGTTTACAAGAGTTATCCCTGGTTAACATGTTAAGTTGCAGTTTTTCTTTTCGTTCACACCAGGTGGGCATGATGTGTGTCAAGTCTGTTGATTTTCCACATAAAATTACCTGTACTTTGAGTGATACTTTCTTCCACATGGCCATCACTTTGTCTAGAAGTAATATCATGTTTTGATCACATTGTACCTCAGCTAATGCCCAGCAGGTTGCTGAAGGAAACAGTCCGCACAGCCAAACTGACGCCCATGGTTTTGGCTGGCAGACTGCAGGAGGTGGAGGGGAAGGTGGACCAACCACGTCATTCCCAAAGAAGTAGAACCAGCCGTTTTTCATTACTAGGCCCACACCACAAACTTAAAAAATCTCTGCATGTTTCATTCATTATATCTAGTCTAGTCAATATAGAGAGTGCTGTGACGTATAATGTTAAAAAATACTTTCTGGTTGTATGTTTGTAGACATTGGTTATCTATGCCCTGGGCGTCGTCCTTCAAGATGCGATTCACTTGGTCACTTCCATACAGGCTGTGTTTGTGTGTTAATTTTATTACAAGGTTGTGTTAAGGTTCATGGTTTTGCTGGAATTCTCCTGGTTGGTCTTCTTTGACAGGTTATTCCTGATGATTTGCTGATGCGTCAGTAAATGAAGAGCTTCTCGCTGCTTGGGTTTTCAGGAAGCCAGGCCTGCATGAAAACTAAGGTTACAAGGAGGAAGAAAATACAGAAAATTTCTCTAAAATAAATAACATAACAAAGATCACCTGAAAATTATAAAAGTTTATCATTTCTTTACCCGCGTGCCACTCAAAGCCTGTATGGAATTATTTTTCTGTTAAACCAAAGGAGATGTTTAACAGAATGCTCAGGCTGCTTACTTAGTGAATGGGAACGCTGTCAGTCAGACTGCAAAAAAAAAAAAACATATGACAAACAGCCGACATAACAATTAGTCTCTACGAGTCCCTATTGAGATAGGGATACTCAACCTGTTTAATTCCCAAGACACTCATTTTCCAAATATTAAAGACTGTGTATACTTATTAAGGTGGTGCCACTCACATTACAGTGACTGAGAGAAAAGTGATAATGTGCCATTATGGCAAAATTAAGTCTTGCTTTTGGAACAAAGCTTAAACCAAAACTAGAAGTTAGGAACGAAAAACACATTTATTTGACAGGGTTAATGTTCAGATTTTTCCCCATTCAAGTTAGAAAGAGTTGTTCTTGTATGCCCCCAAAATAACTGCAAAGATATACTTGCTGGAATGAACGTTCCCTTTCATTGTAAGGGGACTGTTGACCACTATTTATAGTCCCATGTAAAGGCGATAATATTCTGGTACTGCTATAATGACCCAAAAAGCTGCTTGTTTTCAAACTTTATGTTTGCAACAAACTAGGAGTTGGGCTATATTGGTAACGGGTAGTTCACCCAAAAAATGAAAATTAGGCCTGCGTTTTTTACTCACCCTGAGGCCATCCATAAGATGTATATCACTTTCTTCTTTCAGACGAAATTCAGTCGGAGGCGAGTTTATAAGATTGTCTTTTATTCATTCAAGCTCTATCATTGCAGTCAGTGGGTGTTGGCATTGATTCAGTCCAAAAAGAAGGTCCACGTGAAATAAAAAGCGCCCCCCTCCATAAAAAACGTTGTTCTCACACGGCCTGCCGGGGGGGGAACAAATGCCTCCGGTAGTGAATCGATGCTTTTTGTTTAAGAAAACATATCCATATTCCAAAAAACGTAATAATCACTTGAAAGCTAGCTTACCTTCGCTAACTGTTGTAAAACGGAAGCCGTACGGGGGGAATTACGTTTGACGTCAGTTTTGCGCAGCTGCGCGCGGTTGTGAGTCTAATTTTGAGGACACTTTTGATTTTCTCAGTTTGATGAACCCCTTTAAAATAATTAAATAATTTGAAATAATTACAATTTAAAATGATTAAAATTCCATATTTCTAGAAGTTCAAGGAACTGAATGTTTGTCAAGGATCACACTCTTAATCAGACGAAGTAATGTACATTACTTTTTCACTCATTTGTTATTACGAGATAGTTTTTTTTACTCATAAATTCCGTTTTTTTTAAATCAATCTTGAGGTAACTAGAAAGATGTATTCAGTATGTTATAGAAAATTTCACTAAAATATATCTATTATTATTATATTTAAACTTTACAGGTCTAACAAAACCACTTTTAAAATTAAATCATATACCCAGGTCTTCTAGATTAATGGAAACCCTGGGTCATTCCAAAACACGGTTAGTTGAGGGAAATTAATTAAAATAAAAAAATATTAGCCTGATTTCTGATCGTTGTTTTTTTCTTATTTAAACGCGTTCCGTGGTTGCCTTAATTTTAAATTTTTCTCAATCATTTTGAGGTTGTGATTCCCCCTAGTTGGACTCTGGCTCATGGTAGAGAACCAATGCAATATGTAAACATAGGAATATATATATTTTTGCTATTTATATTTTTTTTTATCATAGAAATAAATTATATGTGTTTTAATCATCATGAGGCTGAGTAAATGATGACCAGATTTTTCATTATTGGATAAACTGTTCCTTTAAGAAACATTCAGATGTCCCATAGCTCACAAATCTTCTTGCCCCATCCTTCTCTTCCTCTCTTTAGATTTGCATACACTGTGGCCGCAGTGCTGCTCAGCACGCTGGTGCGCAGGTTGAGACTGCACAGAGTGGAAGGGCAGGTGGTTGAGGCCAGGTATGAGCTGGTGACCACACCCAAAGATGACACCTGGATCACAGTCAGCAAGAGGAACTGAAGGACTCATAGCTCACGTCCCAGAAATAAACTCTGGGAAATGTGAATTATGCATGACCAGATGTCATGTGCTCTTAATTGTGTGGGGCAGCAAATTGATAAGATCAAAGAAATGTCATTTTTAGAAAAGGTCCAGGTTATTAAAACTATATGCCACGGTTATTTTAGACGGTCATTCCCTTCTGAATGTCACAGACATTCCATAAACGATGATCAAACCCACATTGAATCGCAATCTTTTAAATGCAATCTTTCTATACTAATAAAAATGTGATAAAAAAGTATGCATCTAATCTAGCTATCTATCTATCTATCTATCTATCTATCTATCTATCTAGCTATCTATCTGTCTGTCCTATCTGTCTGTCTGTCTGTCTATCTAGGCCAAATAATGAAACCATTCTGTATAGAGCATTTTTTGGGATACAGCAAAAAGACAGAAAAGGGGGACAGAAAGAGTGACAAAGGAACATATAGGGGAGGAGGGAAAGAGAATGGTGAATGTGAGGTAATGTGATGGTGTTTTCCTCCTGCGTGCATCACACAGTGAGGCAGAGGGGAGTGTGATGGTGGTGTTTTCCTCCAGCATGCATCAGTAAGATGTGAAGATGGCGGAGCTGCAGATGCTGTTGGAAGAGGAGATTCCTGCTGGTCGAGGAGCTCTGCTGGACAGCTACGCCAACCTAGAGAGAGTCGCCGAGTACTGCGAGGAGCAAACTACATTCAGGTTCGTGACATTACAAAACCTGAAAACATCCGAGACACGGCCAGATACCGGATGAGAAATGACACAAGAGATTATGATCCGACTGCTTGTGTCTTGTCGAGTGACAGTGCAGTCGAGCGGACTGCCTGACATCGCGTATTATATTGCTTGTAATTCATACTGTAATTGCTAGCCGAAGCGAAACCAATGAGTAAACCTCAAGTGTATCACATCAAAAGACAGTTTACTTTAGCTCTTTTTAAATTTAATATTAATATATACACAATTAAAATGCATAATTAAAACCGAGTGATATGATTTAAAGTGGTGTGTTAATGTATAATAGCGTTTGTGAAGATATTTTAATCACAGCAGCGCAGTGTTTTTGAAGTTAGCTCTGCTGCTAAATACTGGGGGCTTATGGACTGTTTTATTTGATTATTTTGCTTTTTAGTGTAATTATCTATTAATGTTAGTGTTTTTACTAGTTTGCTATTATTATGGTGTTGTTTGTGTTAGTTTATTATCGAGAGCGAATGTGTACAGTTTTCTGTTTTAGTATTTTGGTACTATCGCGTTTATTTGCATTTTCGAAATCGCAAAATTTTACTATTGTTATACATGATTAACTGTGGTATCTTTTCATGACAAATATGGCGGTTAGGTTAAAATCTGCCTTTTGCCAACAAATACCGTTTGTTTGTTAGTTATGTTTGTCTAATTATGGTAATGCAGTGCTTGCTTACTATGGTATTACACAAGTACCATTGCTAGAACTATGGTAAATGCAGTTTTTCCTGCTAGCATGAGTTTTATGATTCACTCTGGAATCTGTAAAGTGCTTCTGGAACGATAAAATGAATGACTAAATTTGTGTTATTTTCAGCATTCCTGGGGGATCCACAGAAGTGGGTGTGTAAGGATATGGACTTCTCTGTTTAGTGTTTGTAGTCCCTCAGAAATAGTGCATTAGAAATCAAACTTTTGACATTTATTGCTCCAAAAATACAGAGTGTCATATGGACCCCAGCAGATCAGTGACTGGATGTCACTGGAAAATGAGTTTGTTCACTGTGGATGCTGATTCCAGTACTTTTGAGTCGTGATGTGTTCCCGGTTCCTGAAATATTGCATACTTGACTAGTGTTTGCCGGCCTGTTAAAGCGGAAGGTTAGAGTTTAAGAGTGAGAGCTCACAGTTGTAGAGATGTTAAACAGGTTTTGATTTGTGGTTTGACTCAGGGAATCGTGCAGAGCAGATATGATGCTCTATGAATGCATTTTGTTATGTCATCTGAAAAGAAAATCTGTTAGTTGTGAGCGAATTGTGAACATTGTATTTTCTCATGGCTTTGTCACAGCAGGTTCAGAAATGCCATAAAAAGCTTCTTGTGACCAAGCTTGGATTTCTTTCCATGGCAGCATTTAGCTTGGGTTGATATGAGTCTTGCTTGCATGTGGTCTGGTTTTAGTTTAGTATGTAACCCAATATTTCCCACTCCCTGAATTCATGCATATTGCATACAGATATGTTTGTGAATTCAGACAGGTTCTCATTCTTGTCAGGAATTATAATTTTTTTTTTTTTTTTTTGCAGAAATAAGCCTAATCACATTCGTTTTTTGTTCTGGGAAGGTCATATTAATAGATAATTGTTGCATTATTTTGCACGTGTCATGGTCATATATAGAAATGTTGCATTTGATAGAAACATTAGTGCGTTTTGGACCTCTAGTGTTTTATTGAATGAATCTGATGTTTTCCTCAAAGCGTTAATGACAAAAGAAGGTTTTTATCTCGAGCTGACAGTGCAATGACTGTTCTCCCATAGTTTGTCTCCTCATCATGACATTCAAACCCTGTATGATTGTCTTTCTTCAGTGGAACACCAAATGGCTAAATGTCCATACATATTAAAAAAGGAGAAGATGAAAGTACAATATAAGAAGTACTAGGACTTGAGAGCAATTCCAAATCTTGGAAAGCCATATGACTGTTTTGCAGGAAGAAAAAATAAAATAAACTGTTTCATCTCTGAAAATCTGAGCTGGAGCTCACAAATCTCTTTTATTTGTGTTGAATTAAAGTAAATGAACCTTTCATGACAGATATGACATTATTATTCACTCCAAATCACCCTTGGTTCTCGCATGTGTTGCATTGTAATCTGTCACATGACATCTAAAATCATGACTGTAAATTAGATTTAAGCGGTACTGCATATTCATTATCAGTGTATAATTATTCAATATCAGTATGTAAGCAACAGGCCATTCCTTACATAAAGCTTTCGTTTGGCTTTTGAAGACCTGACATATAGTGCTCAAACTAGTTTTGTGCCGATAGACGATAGTATTGTGTATCGACAATAGTTAGAGATATTGCCTGTTGCAGCATTGATGATATAATAATAATACTGCATATATTGGTATTATATTATCAGGCTGAGTATTATCTAATTAATATTAGGGCTTATGTGTTCCGTCAATATTTATTTTCTCAGGGATTACCAGGTTTTTACATGTTAAATAACATGTTAATGCGTGTTAATATTTTGTTTCTCAGTTTCCAATCAGGCAGGAGAGGTCGTACGTGCGATGTAAGTATAAGAGATTTATTCAACGAGTCATACGGGTGTAGATAGCTTCATTGATTATAACAAGAGTGTTTTTTTAAAGTGCGTAAACTCGCGCTAGACTGAAGTCAGTGATGATTTTCTTTGATAATGTAAATATTCTTTGCTCATTTTCTGTAGCTGCTGTTAGAATAACTTACAGGGTTCCCACAGGTGCTTGAAATCCTTGAAAGTTTGTGAATCTGAAAAAAAAATTTCAAGGCCCTGGAAAGTTTTTGAAAATAAACATACATTGACACAGGTCCTTGAAAGTGTTTGAATTTATTTTGTGCAAGAAGTTTTCAGGAAAAAATTCCATATTATTCAATTCAAGTTTATTTGTATAGCGCTTTTTACGATACAAATCATTGCAAAGCAACTTTACAGAAAATTAAGTTTCTACAATATTTAGTAGTAGCTTATCAGTGGTGACTGTCAGTTTATGTGCATACGGCAGAATTGTTCGGAAAAATCAATTAAAAACGTTAACAAACAGACGATTAACACTATTAATAGCAATTATGCAATCAAACTTATAGCAAAATGGGTTAGTTCTGTATGTTGTTTCAGGGTTAGCATCATCTGAGGTCCTCTGAGGGGTTGGCATCATCTCTTCTCAGGTGTTCTGGATCCAGACTGGAGCTTGTGTAAATCCTAGTTACAAAACAGAGAAACAAATAAGAGACATAATTAGCGTAGCTGCTGTTCCAACCCAAGTTAAAGAATAATAATGTGCATCTGATCAGATATAACTGCAGTCCAAAATTATGAGATGCATTATTTGAATGCTTGACCAAAGAGGTGTGTTTTTAATTAGATTTAAAAAGAGAAAGTGTGTCTAATGTGTTATTTTGCCAATACCTCATGGCTTATGCGTATTAGCTTGCTTGATTTACATTAGTTACGGGGATTTACGTGTTATGTTAAGTGTTTCCCACCTAATATACATTCACTCACAAAACTACAACAATTTAGAGTGACCATATTTCCTCTTTTTCCCGGACATGTCCTCTTTTTGGATCTAAAAAAAGGCCTCCGGCCGAGATTTCTGAATCACCCAAAATGTCGGGGATTCGGTTTTTACTTTCTACAGTCACCAAATCTGACACCTGCAGCTCGTGTTGAATGCAGGGTTGCCAAGTCTGCATTTTCTTTCCTATGTCTACCTTTAAACTGTAAATGGGTTAATTTTCCCCCGTGGGTTAAAGGTTTCAAATGTTGCTTAAATTAAATTTGACTGAAATGCTTGTATTGAAACATTTTGCATTCTGCCTATGATACAACTGTGCTAGATGTTAAGTTTTGTGAAGGAGGGGCACTAGTAAGAAGCTTTTTAGCTGTGTTTATGATCAATATGCATAACAGTAACTGTAAAAATGTATTTTAGGTATGGAAATGACATTTTCAGTTTTGATATTTGGAATATGGTCATTGCACTACTTTGGCCACTACTTTAACCACCAACTAACCACACCCCAGCCCCCTGCCCTGCCCATACCCACTGTCCTCTTTTTGGAAAACTAAAATGTGGTCACCCTACATGACATTCATGCACGCACAAAACTACTACGATGGTACCTCAACGTTTCACAGACACACCGTAAAATTAATGTTGAATTGCTTTGCTTGTTAAGATAATGCAAACACATGAGGTAAGAAAAACTTAAAAGCACACATATATATATATATATATATATATATATATATATATATATATATATATATATATATATATATATATATATATCTATATCTGACAACGTCTGGTTACATGAGCCTGAGCTCTTTACAATAAAATCCATGCAAAAGTTAATATCAGATCATTTTAGAATACAGTATAGGATGTACTGAATATTCTTCAGTTTTATGAGAACAGAAATACAACAAATGGAATATCAGATCTCTGTCATATGGCCAAAAATAAATGCAAAAAGTAGTAAAATAGTTGTGTTTGAGACATGAAAACTGTAACAATGTATCTTACAAGATATGTCTTACAATGTTACCTCGCTCTCACTTGAAATGTGTCCCCACATCAAGTCCTTGAATTTGAGGGTATTGGACCTGAAAAGTCCTTGAATTTGAAGTTAATCAAGGTGTGGGATCCCTGAACTTAGGACATGTAAGCATTATAATTAGTAACTTACAATGATTTTATCAAATTGTCATAATCATGTTAAAAACAAATTCAGTCATAGAAAAATGTTTTATGACATGACATCCATATGCTACTTTACTTAAAAGATATAATGTGTAGTTAATAGATTACACTAACATTAGGCTACTTTTAGCCTTACCCTGGAGTTTGTTCATTCTCTGGCTATGAAACTAGGTAAGTAAATAAATAAATTAGCACGATATTATCATATATCAGCGATCTCACAGGTTGACGATAGGATGATTTGACTATGGAGCATATCGCCCAAAACTAGCACAAACCAAGTGGAATATATTTATGATGCTTTTAAAGGTTGGCACTGGCAGAATAAATCACCATCCATTGATGTTAAATGAAAAATAGCAGCTCAGACATTCTGCTTAATGTTTCCTTTTGTATTTCATGGAAGAACCAAAATAATATGCGTTGGAGTGACAAGGGGTGGCCTATGGGTGAACTAATGACTAATGGTTAGCTCAGGTACAGGAGTAAGACTCAGTCAGCTGATATTTTGGAGAATTACTATTTTAGTTGGATTTGATATGAATTAGCTTTGGCTTTTAATTTGTTTTGATGGCTATCAGGCGTGTTTCTCTCACACTTTCAGTTCCACACACTACCCTCCTCCCCTGCTATCCTCACTCACCGTACATCACTGGGCCTTCCCATATATTTGACAGCATCACCATGGATACGCCGGCAGGGAGTGAATGAGGATTGTAGGCGGCCAATGAGGCAGTGACTAGAGGCGTTTTTTTTTTCCCTGTTCCAGTGCTTTGCTCTGATTGGTTGCCGCAGTGTCTGTTTTGTGCATTCATATAAAGGAAACAATCATGAACGGGAGAATAGTTGTGTGATATTGACAAAAAAATTATATCTCAAACTGGGATTTTTTAAAAAATATTTTGAGTGTATTTTTGTGTTGGTGCCTTGGCTGTTTTTTCAGTGAATGTTGATTTTATTTATTACTTTTAATATAAAAACTAAATCCAAAAGTAAGTGATGGCAGCTAAGTCACTGTCTTAAGCGAGTCATTGAGTCATTTATTAACAGATTTGTTCAAATGACTGATTCATTCATTCAGGAGCAAAATCAAGTGACTGCATTTATGTATTGGTCATTGAATCATCGACTCACTCGTTTCATTCAAAAACACGGATTCATTCAGAGACTTGTAATGGTTCTTCTGTGGCTTTGTTTGAAACTATTTTCATTGAAGACAGACAGTATTGTGTCTAAAATATATATCACCTAATATTAACTTGTTTATTCAGCTGTTGGATAAAATCAGTCACATAAATGATGCTGATATTGAGGAAAAGAGCACTCTTGCATGTGAAATTGCTCAACTTTATCACATAATATAAATAAAAACAAAATCTCATATGGGGAATTTTTCCCTCCATATCTTGAATTTTGGGGGTGTTTTAAAGGGATAGTCCACCCCAAAATGAACATTTTTCCATTAATCACTTACCCCCATGTCATTCCAAACCCGTAAAAGCTTTGTTCGTCTTTGGAGCACAATTTAAGATATTTTGGATGAAAACCTGAAGGCTTGTGACTGTCCCATAGACTGCCAAGTAAATAACAGTGTCAAGGTCCATAAAAGGTATGAAAGTCATTGTCAGAATACTCTGCCACAAGGATCTGTGCCACAAGGATGCGTTGTTTCTACATGTATTTTGCTTTGATTTGAAATAAAACAGCGCATCCTTGTGGCGTGGATGACACAGAAGAGCACACACAGCATACAGTGATAGGAAGAGACACAGAGGAGACCGTTGACAAAGGAATTATTGAATAAAGTTGTTGTTTTTGTTTTCTTTGCTTACAAAAAGTGTTCCCGTCTCGTCATATAACCCATATTGCACGTCTGATGGCAGATGAAGTATTCTGACAACGACTTTCATACCTTTTATGGACCTTGACACTGTTATTTACTTGGCAGTCTATGGGACAGTCTCAAGCCTCCCGGTTTTCATCCAAAATATCTTAATTTGTGTTCTGAAGATGAACTGAGCTTTTACGGGTTTGGAACAACATGGGGGTAAGTGATTAATGACAAAATTTTCATTTTGGGGTGGAGTATCCCTTTAATAGGATACATAACAAAATGAAAGCATGCACTCTCAAGACACACTCAATAATGTAAGCTCGCACGCCGTTAAAACAATTATTATGTTATAGTAGATGAAACATATTGCACACTCCTCAAGGGCAGTGTAAACGAGGGAACAGAAATTAGGCCACGAGTCAATATCATGTTCTCTTTCACCTCTATTCATCCTTCTGTGCTGAGATTAACACACACACACTCTCTCTCTCTCTCTCTCTCTCTCTCTCTCTCTCTCTCTCTCTCCTCTTCCTTTTTCTTTCCATATAGTCTCCAGATAAGCACAGAGCTCTAGAAGAAACCAAAAGCTACACTACTCAGTCTTTGGCCAGCGTAGCATATCTGATCAACACTCTCGCCAACAATGTGCTCCAGATGCTGGACATACAGGCGTCTCAGCTACGCCGCATGGAGTCGTCCATCAACCACATCTCACAGGTGCTTTTTACTGCTATACAGACATCTGCTAGTGTGGGTATCTTATACTTGTTGAGATGAGCAGGGTGGTACATTGCAGTTTTGTTTGCAAGTTATTTTGCTTCTATATTCAGTTAATTTTCTAAAGCAAGCGTCACTATTAAAATATTACTACCTAAAGTAAAAGATTTATTCAAATCAATAACCCTAAGTATTAAACTTTGGTGTATGACAGTACCTTTATATTAACTAAAATAGATTTATTTATCAACTGACTTTTGAAAACACGTCTATGGACTGCTTGTGTCATTCATATTTTACTTTTAGGCTCTTCTTGATTTTAACATGGTTGTGATTTCATGCTCAAACCTGTAATCTGATGTGTTTCCATGAACATTTCTGCATACATCAAATCATACGACATCATTCCTCCACAGACGGTGGACATCCATAAAGAGAAGGTGGCCAGGCGAGAGATTGGCATCCTCACCACCAATAAGAACACTTCCCGCACGCACAAGATCATTGCACCAGCCAATCCTGAGAGGCCTGTACGCTACATCCGCAAGCCCGTTGACTACAGTCTGCTGGATGACTTAGGCCATGGCGTAAAGGTAGGGATGAAGCCAGTTTATATGTGTGACCAACTTGAACCTGATGCTAAACCTGCATGGGAAACTCATTCGCCCTCACACAAAATTCCCAAATTTTTATTGAAATGACTTGATTTCAACAGTGAAAAACTGCCAGAAAACAGTAGTTTTTACTGCACCTTTAGAGTCCTTGTGTGTTTTACATAAACCAAGTATTATTGTTGGTTTTAACAAATATGTTTGTGAAATGTGAAATAAAGTAAATTCATATGAGATTTTCCTTTACATAAAGGGCTACAGCACTGCACCAGCCATGTTAAGATCACATGACCAGCTAAATACTACTCACTTTATTTCTGTCACCCATGTGTTATAAGACTTTTTGCCTTGTTAAATAAGTCAGCTAGTCAGCTGCTATATCAGCCTGCAAATCAAAAACAAAAAATTATTGTGCACCTTTTAATATTAATAATGTTGTCAAATACCAGTATACTGTGCATCACTAGTTAATATGAATGTATTTTGCTTTGGATCATATGGACTGCGCTACCTAACTAGCTGCTCTGTGTGTGTTTGCATGTGTGTGAGTTTCTCTTTACACTTCACGCTAACTGTTTGCATCTTTTCTCTCCTCACCTCTCTTATTGCCTTCATTTCTGAGTGTAGTGGTTACTAAGGTTTAAGGTAAGGATTCAGTTGGGCTTGTTTGATGTGTGTTTTGTGTTTGTGCTGGAATGTCCGTGTCTTTACATTTGTTCTGATAATGATATTTGACACTTGCCCCACAGGTCAATGCCCAGAATATGAAAGCGGGTACAACTCCACGCACAGCTGCCCCGACCCAGAAACCACCCAGCCCCCCCGGCCCGGGCAAAGGAACCCTGAGGTAAGTACATTTGCAAAGGCTCTTTTTTTATTTATCTTGATATTTATAAAATGAAAGCAATAATTTGTCAGGAAATGGCAGTTATATACTTTTGAAATATTTACTTGAACTACTCATGACTAACTGTAAATATCACACATAACTGAAAACATTTTCAAAAGTCCATATTGGCCATTGAAACATTCATAAAAAAAATTACTGAGTGCATTTCAGCCTACAGGTCTCAGAACATTTCAGCCTGATCTGAATTGTTTTAGCATCATATTTTTAGTGCAAAAAGCTTAACTTGCATTATAAATGGACATCTAGGAGTGAAATAATATGATAAAAATGCATGAAAAGACCCCTTTGAATTGTGAGATACTATTGTGCACATGTTGATCTGGTGGTTGAAAAGGAAATTCTCATTGTCGCTTCTCTCCATCTCTTATCTAATCTCTATTCCTGACAGCCATGCTCGCACACATCTACGAATGTTTGTATTGTAGTTAACAGTTTTGGCTTGTTCTCTGTTCAGGGACTGACACACTGAAGCTTTCTGGATCTTTGTGTTTCAGTCTTTGTGCCTTTTTCTGCCACTGCAGGTCACTGTGGAGAAAAGACTGTCATGTTGTGTTTGTGATGTGTTATTATTATTTTATGTCATTGAGTTTTTACAGCTGATGTCTGTTACTGTTAAATCTCGACTGTGTTCTTCCCGCTCATACCCGTGTCCATGGCCCCAACCCCTCACTGTCACCATGGCAACACAACGGCCAACCACAAGCAATGCAGACAACCTTCTGTAATGCAACACAACAGGCTTCTTTAATACATACAGACACATGACAGATTTCTGCTAGTATGGGAAGCCAAACAACCCAAAAGTGGGATGAAACAGCATGGTACAAAAGAGTTCATGCTGCACTGTCCTGTCATTTGTTATGAATAACCATATCTTTTGTTTTGCATCCATCTAAAAAAAAAAAAAAAAATAGAAGTTCATATTAGATGAAGATAAGGATTAAGCAGTAATGCTTTTTATATGACCAAACAATTTTTGTGTTTAAGTATCTGATTTAATAAGTATCTTATTCATTTCTGTTTTTTATATGTAATGTATACAGCAATTTAATATAAAACAAAAACTTAATAATAATAACGCATTTGCTTATTAACTAAACAATAGAAAATTGCATTTAGAAAATGTCATTAATAACAAAAAATGATGTTACATGAAATAAAAGTATTTCATTCTTTCACTGTGTCTAACTGTTAAGATAAAATGCTACATATTTCTCACTTGAGAATGAACTAACACTGTTATTTCCTGTTTAATGCACAGTGGTGTGACATTTACTGGTAGACTCTATTAGAGAACCACTAACTGAAAAGTGTAAAAAGTATTGGTCGAACCAATTTTTGCTCTACTTCTAATTAAGTATTTTTTTTAAGTATTCAGTTCACTTTATTATCTTAAGGCATTGTCAGGTGACTTTATTATTTAAACCTATTACTGTTTTTTGTTGTTGTTGAGTTTAAAGCAAAAATAACTGTATTGTCATACATTCTGTTCAAATATTGATATTATTTGTAGATCCAGACATAAAATTACTCCTTGGTCTATTTTGGTGATACTGCCAACCCTAATTGCCTCGCAGATCTACAAATCTATAAATTAGACATGACTCATGAGGGTTTGCTTTACTGTTGTGATGTTCTAAATGGATTTTCAGACTACAAGATGTGACACAAGATCTCTCAGTATGTAATTATTGGAGTCTGTCAACAATGATGTTTGACTCCACCCCTTAGTGGATATTAAATTATTTTAACCCCGCCCCCCCTCGGCAGGCGCCACTCCCCTTACCGGACGCTCGAACCTGTGCGTCCACCAGTCGTCCCTAACGACTATGTGCAGAGTCCAACACGAAACACCGCACCACCCCTGCAGAGCCCGGCTAGAACTGCATCCGTTAATCAGAGGACCCGCACGTACAGGTACTCACACACACAGACACACAGCATTATCCCCTGGACAGGCTTAAAAAAAATTAACTTTAAAAAGGAAAAAAAAGAGGTCCCTCACACTTTCTCACCCTCTTTTTTTTGCATCCTCTTTTCCTTTCCCGTCTGTCCTTCCTGTCGCTGTTGTTCTGTTTTTAAGCTGTCTTTATTTGGTGTCTGTTGCAGTGTGACTTTCGGCCAAAGTAACAGTCACTCACTAACTTTCTCTTTTCTTCTCCTTTGCTTTCTATCTCTCTTATTTGGATCTTTTTTGGGTTCAGACAGCCATAGCCTACTTAAAGAAGAGCTCTTTCCTGCTCTTTCACTTACCGTCTTTTTCTATTTCAGTCTTTTTTACACGTATCTCGTCATCTCTTTGCTGTGTGCATTCTCAGCACTCTGATTTTGAGAGTCTCAGGGGACAAACAGAGAGCACATAATTTCATTCTTACAGAACTCTTCCTCCTCTTCCTCTTCTCAGATTCTCACCCACAATTCCTCAATTCATGACCATGCGAGATGTGTATGAAGAGATCTATCTTTGTACATTAATACAGTACTGTTCAAAGTTTTTTTTTTTTTTTTTTTAAGAAATGAATACATTTATTCAGCAAGGATGCATTGAATTGATAAAAAGTGACTGTAAAGACATTCAAAATGTTGCAAAGGTTTCAGTTTCAACCTTTAAACTTTGTTCAAGAAATATTATCACGGTTTCCACAGAAATATTAAGCAGCAGATTATTTTTCAGATGTTTTCCACCCTAAAATCACCCTGAAGTTGATCATCCAGGTGGAGTGATTGGTACGTTTAGAAAACTTTGATTGTGCAAAAAACTAAACTAAGCAAAATTGTTAAAATGTAATTATCTTAAAACTCTTTAAATACAGAATGTGCATTATTCATTGACAAGGCTGTTGTTAGATTTAAAACTGACAAAAGAAGGAAATGCTTATGTAATTTGGCCAAGTGGATAAGTGTTGGCTGATCTAATCTGGAATTACTTCTGCTTGACATTAGCGGATAATTCAATTCAATTCAATTCAAGTTTATTTGTACAGCGCTTTTTACGATACAAATCATTGCAAAGCAACTTTACAGAAGATTAAGTTTCTACAATAATCTGACAATGGCCAAATACTGTCAGAATAATGGCCAGTTTTTCCAATCAGTCTGCCACTATTATTGTCAACCAATCTAAAAATGGTCAAATATTCTTCATAGTCATTTCATCATTCCACCATTAGTTAGTCTGAAAATGACCAAGTATAGTCTTTATAACCTTAAGTCATCTATTGGTAATCTGGATATGAACAAATACCGGCTATATATCATCCAGGCCAATTAAATTGTTTTATCTGTAGTTATGAGCCTATAATAACTGAAATTCTGAAATAATCAAAAATTGATTAATTAATTGGCCTGGTCACTGAAATTTTGATGAAATGTGCTGAAATGATTTTTTTTTTTTTTTTTTTGAATGTGAGGTAAAATTAATTTAATGCACACACTGTTGTGAATGATTCATTCTTTAAACGAAATGTAATAACATGTTCTTCCTTTAAAATGACTTTTCTTTTCTGTTGACGTCACTTATAACCAAACAGTTATTTAGCCTTTTATATTCAGTCTGACTTCATTCTGGTACAACCGCTTTTGGGGATCAACTCTCGAAGGATGAAAATGAAGTCCCACCCTACATTTTTTCCACCTAGTCTTGGAAATACGTTAAGTTATGGAAGTAAAAAGTTCATGCCGCGCTGTCCTGTCATAGGCATGGTTCTTGACCATTGGCAGTTAAGTAGCATGATGTGTTTTGTGTGTCAGCAGTGGCAGCAGCGGCGGCAGTCATCCCAGCAGTCGCAGTAGCAGCAGAGAGAACAGTGGGAGTGGAAGCGTGGGCGTGCCCATTGCCGTGCCAACCCCAGCCCCGCCCACAGCCTTTCCCGGTGAGATTCCTGCTCTTTGTGTGATTAAGTATTAGTAAATGAATCTGACAACTGTCCAAGGTTCTGAAGAAATTATCGTTGTTACTGTATTGAAGGCTATTTCCTGTCCCACTATTAGCGATGATAATTCTCTTTCTGTTCACTGCCTCTTTATTTCTTCTCTTTTTACTCGCTGCACCTATCCCTTCTCCCTGTGACCCTGTTTTTCCTTTCGACCTTTCTTCACCTCTGTTCTGTCACTCTTGTTATCTTCTCCCCTGGGCTTCCTGTTTCTGTATGGCACGCGGGGCTGCAGGTACAACACCTGCCCCTCCCAACCCTCCCAAACCCCCTCCGAGCTTTACTATCCCTGCCCCTCCCGTACCTCCGCCACCTCCCACCCCAGAGCCAGTGCCCCCTGCCCCTGCCCCGACCCCTGCTCTGCCAGCAGAGGGCCCTCCTGAAATACCACCACCCCCACAGCTTCCCCCCAACCTTCCCATTAGCACCAATACCAACCCTGCTGCTGCAACTAGAACCCCCGCTCAAGGTGAGTCCCCTCAGCTCCTCCTCAAATCCATCTCCACACTCGTCCATCTTTGAGTGACAACCTGCACGTGATCATACGTGATTTACCTGACGTCACCCAGGATTCATCCCTCCTGCATCTCACCCAGGCTTCACCAGCATGGGCTTGGTTTGTCTTGGCTTGCTGTGCATCCGTGCTCCAGCTCTTGGTTGGATTACATTCCCAGTGGCATTTGTCTCCATCACATCATTTGGTCCATCTTTACTTCCTGTTCATCCTTCTTAGATACTATTTTGGGGTCTTTCTTTTTAAGATGAGATGTTTCATAAATCAAAGTTAGGAATTTATCATGGGCCAACATATTTACATGGACAGATTGGTTCGAGGATAATATTTTTCTCTGTAGCTCTGTTCCAAAACTAGTGATCTGCCTACCTAGACAGTATTTTAAAGCATCGTTTTTAAGACAAGGTATATGTTCCCTTCTAGGATGCATCTTTTAGGCAACATTACATGTACTCTTCATGGTGAAGGTAATTCCATAATGCACTCCAACAAGCTCAGACAAAATGTATCCAATGCTATGGCCAAGTGAGAGAAATGTTGTTTATAGCAATGCACCGTATTTAATGGTATTGGCCAATATTGGAGTTTTTTAGATTAATTTGTGGATGCTCATTTCCCCATTTTTACATTTTAAATGTAGATTACATTTGTTACTTTAAATCTTTATAGGAATAGTTCACCCAAAAATAAAAAATTTCATTTTTCAACCCTCTTGTTGTTCTTTCTTCTGTTGAACACAAAAGAAGATATTATAAAGAATATTGGTAACCAATATATACTGTTGAAGTCAGTATTTGTGTTTTCAGTTCATTCCATATATCATTGAATGTATCGTGGTCTGCCTATTGTGTATCCCGTACTGCTATTCAAAGAAGAAACAGAATTAGTTTTATTAATTAATTTTCTCTTTGTCTCCCAGGCAATGGTCCTCACTTTTACAGTATGAACCGGCCAATGACACGGCACACCACGCCCTCAGTGGGAGGTTCCCTGCCCTATCGCCGGCCGTCATCAGTTACTGGACAGCCCAACAACATGCCTCAGAACACAAATCCAAACATGATCCAAAACCAGCTTAATGGAGGGCCACACTACAACCAAAACCAAGGTAGACACACAAGACATGCTCAAGTGTCCATATAATGGTAGAAAATTAATACAATAACTAGAGAAGGAGCTTGTTTGTATGTCATTTAAATCAGTGTGCTCGGTCTTAACTTGCCATCTCCTACTGTTTTCTTGTCAACTTCCTCTCTTTTCATTCCTTTTGTTTCACCCACCCCTCAATTTTTTTGTTGTTTCCTTCCCTTTCTGTTTTTCCTTTCTGAACTGAATTACCCCTGTTGTTGGGTTGGGTAGCCCTATGGCCCCTCGCCCCCCTCTATTCTCCAGATCACCCCCCAGCTACCGCCTCATGGGCTTGTGGCTCGGGGTTCAGGAGACCAGTAAGTTATCCATTGGGAAAATACTCTCAAATATATGGAAGCCCGTTTCTGCTGCAGAATAAAAAACAATTTTTTTTTTCTTTTTTTCACAAATCTGACTTTTTTCCCCCTCACAAATTTTTGAGTTTGTGTCGTACAAATTGGACCTTTTTTACCCTGAATTCTGAGTTTACAGCTTGTTTCAGCCATAGGATAACAAAAAAAAAAAGGTAATTGTGACCTTTTTTTATCTCACAATTTAGACCTTTTCTATTGCAATTCTGAGTAAAAAAGGTGAGATATAAATTTACAATTGCAAGAAAATTGTGAATTGTGATATGACAAGTCACAATTACCTTTTTTATTTATTTCATGGTTAAAGAATTGTGAGATGTTAACTCATAAATCAGAGTGAAAAAAAGTCAATTGTGAGATGTAAACTTGGAATTACAAGAAAACTCTGAATTGTGAGAAAGTCACTATTACCTTTTTATATCATGACAAAAACGGGCATGCATGCAAATGTGTGTTGTAGATTAATTAGTTTTTTTTTTTAGTGTTTAACAGTTTTTGCATGCTCTTTAAACATGCATGTTTGTGTTTACATATTAAAATGTCTCATTGTATTTCGCAGATCTGTTGCATGTTACTTCACATGTGATTTGATCCATCAATAACCTGCTAGAACATAGTGTTAAAGGGCTCATCAAATGAAAATCTGACTTTTTCCATGTTTAAATGTTATTATTGAGTGCCCGGTGCATCTACCACAGGGTTATTCAAATCTTGCCCTGGAGGGCCCATGCGGTGCAGAGTTTGGCTCCAATAAGGCCAACTTGTGTGAAATTTTAATTTGATGAGCCCTTTAAGATGTTCGGGGAATTTCCAACAGTGTGTCCTAACCAGACCCGATAAGATTTCAGCAGCAAGTAATTTGTCACAAGATGAAATCAATCACAAATCACAGCCAATCAGAAGAGCATGTGGGCAGGATCGTATTCGCAATGAAATGAGTACATTATTAAATGCATACAAATGAAAATCCATTTTAACATTATTCAATATACATAGTGGCACATAGATTACAGTTGGAACGTTCTTATTTCCCAAGATTTGAGCTAAATTATCCATTGTCGCTTTCATTATGGTTATTAAAATGTTACACACATTGAGTCAAAATAAATATGAAACCTTGTAAGATAAATACAAAGCACATAATCAGTACCTGTGATTGTCATTTGGACATATAGTTTGTAATGTTCTTGTTCCCAGCTGCGGCGTTGCAGAAACAGAGGATTCTATTTTTTTCCTAACGGTTTCTATCACAGCTGGTTAGGACAAAAAACTCTGATTAATAGGGGAAAGATACTCTTTGTGTTTTGAGGTTTCACGTCACGTCTGGTGAGGAGTGTTAGGCCACGTACACACTGAAATATTTTTTCTGAGAAAGTACACTGGAATTGTTCAGCTGTTGCTGTTTAACAGCCTACGTTCTGTAAATACACTTTGTTTCATTTGAAGTCAGACATGACTCAAACAGTTATCAATACTTCACTTTGAGTAATTCTATAGAACGGGCGTATAAGAGTCAGACTAATCATTTGTTTGTTTCATCTAATAACATTTAATTCAGACTGAAAGAGTTAAAAGTATAATTTATTAGATGTTGTGGTGGAGAAAACACTACCTTGGACCTTATTTATCTGTAGTGTGTACATGGCCTTAGTGAAGTTCCCTTTTCAAAAAAATAGCTTATTGCTGTTTTGAGGAAGTGGAAATTCTTCCCATTCTAAATTTAATACTCCCTAATTTCTGTACTAACACATTTTCCTCCCGAGCCCCATCCAGCATGAGTCATTTGTCTCACATCAGCTAAAAGAAGTTAGACAATTCTCCCAGAAATAGCTTGTGTCTAAGATTATTTGTTCATCGCTTTAGTCTCAGACGCTCCTCACCGCCGCCTCCTGCAGAGAGGTGGTGGAGTTTGAGGAAGCAACCCCGCCTCCACCTCCTCCAGAGGACTATGAGGATGAGGAGGGTGATGATGAGGAAGAGTCAGCGGTGGTGGAGTACAGTGACCCTTATGCTGAAGAAGACCCGCCATGGGCCCCTCGCAGTTACCTGGAGAAAGGTACATTTCTAGCTGTTTCTCAGAGTGTACAGTAGACACTGGTTTCACCATGTAGGAATGCTCCTGTTGATTTGAATGGAGAAGGATCAAATAATTGCATTTCAATAATGTATATCATACCAGCAATGAATCTGACAACGGTATCATAAATGTTACTTGTTTAGCTCAATTTATTTATTTTTTTTTTATACAGTTTATACGTTTTTATTGAAAATCTGTGGTAGCCCATTTTTGCTACACAAGAAAAAGAAAATCAAGCTTTGGTAAATCATAATTATGACATAAGTTGGAATTGACAAGTCATAATTAGTGACATTGAGATAAAAACTCAATGACATGAGTCCAAATTTCTTGTGTCATTGTGAATATTAGCTGATGACTTTTAATGTCATAATTATGTCTTAATTTACCAAAGTGTGTATTTGTTTCTTGTAGTGGAAATGGGTTACTATAAAAAATTGTAGGGTTTTAAATTTTAATTGAATTTGTAGGGGTATTAAAAAATCTGGCCGGTGCCAATTATTTTTTTATTATTTTGGCTAATGACCCATAAATAATAAATAAATATAGTAATATATAAATGAAATAATATAATAAAAACTATATAAATTAATAAAAATACAATAAAAATTCAAATCAGTCACTTATATTACAACTAAATAATAAATATATACATAATTGAAATCAACAAACCCAAAAAATCATTTTAAATATTAAAAGTGAATTTAGGCATCACAGTAATTTCCAGTATGAAAAATGGATACAGTGTTATTACATTATTACAACTAAAACTGAACACCATTAAAAAAAAAATTATTATTTGAAATAAACTTGGGGTCTAGGGGTATGATTCTCGCTTGGGGTGCGAGTTGTCCTGGGTTCAGATCCCGGACGAGCCCCCAATTGTCACGACCCTGTCTAGGGCTAAGGCCGCAACATGAACTAAAATCGACAATCAGCGATCCTTTACACATTTATTTACAGAACCATGAGTGAAAGCACAACTTCAGGGGTGCGCAAAGGCCAAAACAACAAACAAACACAAAGCTAGCTCCTAAGAGAAAAGCCTAAATTCCCTAACAAAAGAAAAGTTGATCACAGCATCACAATATACAATATTTAGAGTGTAGCACAGTCTGTCATGCTGTAATACTTAATTACAATAAAAACATAACCAGCCATTGATTTTCTTATCTTTATCACACTATTCCCATCAGTGGTGGCGATTTACGACTACACGCGAGACAAAGAAGACGAGCTATCCTTCCAGGAGGGGGCGATCATATACGTCATCAAGAAGAACGACGATGGCTGGTTCGAGGGCGTGATGAGCGGGACCACAGGCCTCTTCCCAGGGAACTACGTGGAGTCCATCATGCATTACGCAGACTAAGCCACCCGGTGGCGCCACTGCTCCTCTGTCCATCATCTTCCTCATTCTTTTGAGTGCGCACATACACACACAAACACAAATGAATTCAGCTACACTACATCATGCACAAGCTTGTTGAAGACAAACAGACTGAGGAAAAACTGCGGTGAAGATTTTAACGAAAAAAACTGTTGTATAAGATAAATACATTAGGAACATTTATTCATCTCTTAATTTCAATCTCTTAGAAACATGTATCAGAGAAGTGTTGGTTTGCTTGACTTGTGTTGATAGTGATCGCTTTGCTTTCGCTCCTATCCGTCTCTGCTCTGGAGGAATGGGTCTGACAAGTAGAAGGACAGTTGTACATTCTCATGTCATCACAGAATTGGAAGATTGCCATCTTGGATGTGCATGTTCCTTTTACATCACCTCTTAACCGTGTGCTGTCAACTGACCAGCGACTGACAGAAAAGCTTTTGCCAAGAATGACAGAACGGGGATTTTATGCATATTGTTGTGCCAGGTAATAAAGAGACGCATGGGTTTCTTTAGGTTTTCATTGTGTTGAGAGTTGAATTTCTTTTAAACCGTTACATTTTGAGTGCAGTTCAGTTTGATATCTTTAGCAGGAGGATATACCAAAGGATTTCAGAGGAGTTTGGGACCGACTACAACCTTAAAATACTTCTTTTTCACCATTCCTTTACAAGATTTTATTGCTTGAAATATTTGCAAGTATGTGTATTCTTTGTATGTATGATAAAAAGTAAAAACACTATTAAATTGTTCAGGAAGTTTGTGCCATAAAGAAATGTTCATAGATGGTCATATTTTTGGATGTAAGAGGTTTGTTGTTTCTTGAATCTCAGCACCGGATGTGGTGTTCTTCAGGATGAACGTGTATTGTGATCTTTAACCTCCGATTCATCCCTTTGACCAACTGTGGACTTAAAGATACAAGACTATTCTATATGTATGTTATATATTGATTTATATGATAGAAATACTATTGTGTTGGTGTATGACTGGTTTAGAGACAAGAGAACCCCATTTATCTGCAATAACAAAGGCACAGTTAGAAAGTCCTCAGTCGACAAGCTATAGATTTTTAAAGCACAAGAGATAAACGTGATCTTAGGGAGACCTTATAAAATGTGAAGAACTGATTTTTGAATGAAGAGATGTTAAGAACAGAAACCAGCCCAAGTTTTAAAATATCCTCATACCCACATGCAGATAATGTGGAACAAACTGTACTAATGCACAGAGACTTTTTTATCAAGTATTTTGATGTCTATATGTAAGTGAGAGTGTGAAACCAATTGATTTCACTGGATCATTGGTGAATGACTTGCTTGTCTGTGTGCAAATCTTTATTTTCAATGAACGGTCTGTGGTGAGGGTGTGTGAATTGAGTCTTGCATGTTGATCATTTCTGTGATTTTTCTGCTGATGGAGAATAAACTGGATATTTCTGGTCTACTTGCTCATGCTTCCTCCAAGTTCAAGGGTCGTAGAAGGTTTTCTACTGGAGCGTATGAGGAATTCATTTCTGGTTAGATTCATCTGTCATCCAGAGCAATCCTTACACTGCTGAGAACCTCTTAGGTAAAGAGAAATTTAGTAGTTTTACTCTAGGTTTTTATATTAAGTGAAATTAGTGGTTATATAGAAATATGTCTTAAAAAATTACACTTTAAATGATATAAATATAAATAAAGGAGAATATATTTTTTACTAATGCACAACGCCATTTCAATGTCTTTTCTGCACCTTATTCACATTTACAAAAATCACTCAGTTAAATGTGTAATATGCAGCATCATTACTCCAGTGATCAGTGTCACATGATCCTTCACAAATCAATGCTCAAGAAACATTTTATATCAATGATGAAAACAGTTGCGCTGCTTAATATTTATGCATAAACCATATTAATTTCTGCTTGTCACCAAGGCAACATTTCTCATTTAGCTTACCTGAAGGTACTAAACTAAAACTGAAACATTAAACTACATTTGCCACATTAAAAAAAGGAAAAGAAAAATGACAAAACGATTACTAAAACCTTAAAAAATGAAAACAGAAAATATAAAATTCTAAATACTAATAGATACTATAATAGTATTTCAACGACACTAAAATAACTGAGTTATACAACTACAAGATTTTCTTCTTAAGAAAAAGCAGAAATGAAGACAAGCAAACTGAGTGGTCAAATTTTTATTAGTATTAACATGTTTAACATTGAAACCTTCTGGGTTATGTGCAAAGTATAAATCATTCCAACTCATGTTGAACTTGGTAGACATTTTAGTCAATTTAAACAAGCTTAACATAGTTCATCCATCAGTCTACCCTCAATACCTCGGCAATCCCTAAATTAAATAACACACATTTTATTAGTCTGCATTTTGACATTTCAACTTTTTTAGATATTTAAGATTTTAAAAAATGTTTTGCAACCCTTAATATCTGATCCAAGATTTAACTTCTTTACTAAAGGATGTTTTAGCAGTGTATTAACTTACAGCAGAGCAAAATCTGTCCTTTAAAATAAAAATCTAAACTAAAGTGTAACTAGTACAAAAATCAGTTCTTTTTGTATTTCCTACATGTAATAACTGGCCATATATCACAAATCTCTAGCCAAATATATTTTCCAGTATATAATCTGGTATCTGTGACAGTTCACAGTTTTAAATGTACACTAAACATGTAGTTCATCTTTTATAGATTTCATAGTACATTTATCCTCTGCGAGTCTTTCCCTCTCCCATGGTACTAGTTGGTACTTGGTACTAGTTATTTTCATACATTACACCCCACACACACTTAACATAAACCCAGACACAGAAAAATGTTAACTAAGAGAGAGAAACTGGTCAAATGTTTGCCTAAACACAAATGTTTCTATGCATTATATTGCTCTTAGCATTCGGTCTCATTCTCTCTCTGCAATTTTGATTGTTGCTATACAGAGAAACAAATCTGAGAGCAGCACACACTCCCACGCACACACACAGGAAGAGGTTTAATGGAAGGAGAGGAAGGGTCAGAGTGGAATTTGTCAAAAGTGGTTTTATCTTGTTACCCAGCTGTCTTCACCCCACCCCCCTACGGCTCACAGATAAGCGTCTCAACCACAAACTTATTCTCAAAGTGGAGAATCTTGTGGCAGTTGAGCGCCTCTCGCTTCTGGATACCTGTGAAAAGAGAAAAATGGTATGGTGAATGTGTGTGGCTTGTGTGGTCAGAGTTCAATAACCTATATTTAAATAAATATCAACTTTAATTAAAAAAAAAAAAAAAAAAAAAAAAAAAAATATACATTAAAAATAATTTTATATATATATATATATATATATATATATATATATATATATATATATATATATATATATATATATATATATATATATATAAGGGCTGGACGATTATGGCCTAAAATCAAAACCTCAATTAATTGAACATTTTACCTCGATTACGATTAATGAACGATTATTTTGTTTCTGTTTTGTTTTTTTGCCCTCACAGTTCACTGACAAGTTTTGTACTGTAAATATGATTAACTATTAAAGGTGGGATTTTTTTTCCTGTTGAAAGAGCGATCTGACATCATAGCTCACTATCAGCAGTTATTTTATCTATGTTCGTAACATTTCTTACAGATTATTGCTCGGTGTAAGAGATAAATAAAGATCAGATAAAGATAAATTAGCACAGTACCAGTACGAGTGATTGCGTGTGAATTAGTCATACCGTCTCTATATTAATTGTAAAGCTGTGGGTTGTAAATAGCAGGGCTCTAGACTAACTTTTTGCACTGGTTCCACTGGTGCGCCTAACTTTTTTTCTTAGGAGCACCAGCACAAAAGTTAGGTGCACCCAAATTTTCGACCACATCGCATTTAACACCTCATTATGACAAGTTCACTTGTTTGTTTTTTTTAAATCGCTGTCCATATAGGCAATATTGACTTGTAGCCTAAATGATTAACTAAAAATCTGGTCAACATAATGTTCTTTATTTGAAGCACAATTCTACAAGAAAGGTAACTTACTGAAAAAGTGTTGGTGCTTAAAGTGCTTCCCTGAGCTGAAATTTACACTTAAAACATCTCAAGATAAAAGAAATAAAAAGAAAATCTAAATTAAGTGTTTTAAGGGCTTCAAACTGAACATCTCATGGCTCAATGTCTTATGGACTATCCTCAATTGCAGTCACATGCCCCTCGGATGGCCAACTCATTTAGTTTGGCCTTCTTGATCTTTGGCCTTGGCTAAACCAGCTGGCCACACTCTCTCTAGCATCAAAATCTTCCAGACTTGGCCCCTCTACACTGATTCTGATCAGATCTTCCACTGTGTCTGAATGAAGGGATGCTCTAGTGTCTGATCTGAACAGCTAAACAGTCCCTTAACAGCTTATACTACTGTCTCAGCTATTAAAATAGTTCAGTTTTGTATGTAATAGCAAAGTGATTATATTTTGTTTCGTTTTTTAATTAATTTAATTTAGAAAAACGTTAGGAAGAAATTTTTGTTTGTTAAATATAAGGTTTAGTTTTTTTTTTGTTTGTTTGTTTAAGTAACGTTAGACAGTGAGCCTATGTTTGATCAATTTAACCTTCTCAAATCATCACGACCTGCCTAAAATAAAATCTATAGATATAAAACAGTTCAAGCATATAACAATGTTTAAACGTTAGACCCAGATAAATGTGCGCTATATCCAATAGTTTGTGCGGAGATGCTTCAGGACATGGAGACGCCAGCATGATCACTTGCATTTTTTCAGTGGATACGCCTTCATTTTTGCTCATTAAGGTAAGAGTAATACATCATTCGTAACTGCAAAGGGTCTTTTTTGTGTGCACTCACAGTATCAACAAAACGTTGCGCTTTCTGCCGTGTCGTCTTTAACAGGAGTACAAAAAAAAACGACACTGCCTAAATCATAAATATATCTATAGACATGCTAAATATATCTATAGAAAGCTTTAAATGACTACTTAACGAAATAAAACAAATTGAAAACAAAAACTCTTTCGTTATAATCATAATCCGTAAAGATGCACTTCTCTTTAATGATCGTCTGAGGAGATGGCGAGCCTGGATCAGCAACTTCATCCTTGCGACACAGACTCAGAAAACACTAGTTTATTAGTAAATAATTCAAATATCTCCTTACTATTTCCCCCTGACACATTTATGGTAATTACTTTTGCCGGTGCTTTGCGGCAAGCTTGAGCTTATTGCATGTATTTGAACACAGAACAGGTCAGCTGCGCTGACAGCACACACCATACTGCTGCTGCGGGACACTAAACACCGTCCAGCCGCTCTTGACAGACACGGTAGCACGGTCTCATGTTGTTTCCACCAGCGCAACAAACAGGCGGGATGCCGGCCCCGCGTCTGAACTAAGACATGAAAATTGGCCCGAAGCCCGGTTCGAGGGGCGTAAAAAAGTCAGGGTCCGTCGGGCTTGTGCTGAAATGTAGCGCTCTAGTGTCTGTTGTTGAACCACAGGGAGACTTTCAGAGTCACGGATAATTATTTTTTCCCTTGAACGTTTGGTCGCACGGGTGCAACCTCTGATTTTTTGTAGTTGCACCATTGAGAAATTAGGTTGCATGAATGACCAAATTGGTCGCACTCTAGAGCCCTGAAATAGCCTAGTTCCTTCAAAAGTAGAAAAATATGCTATAATAATTTTTGAGATTCTAATCTACTTTAGTGATAAATCACTGGACAGCGCTGACAACTAGTTTCTGTGTTCCTCTGTGCACGCGATCTTCACAGCTACTGTTTATATGAGTGTTCGTGCCACAATGTAGCTGCGCGAACATGGTAGCTCGATAAAATAATACACATCCGATCGTCTAATCGCTTGAATGTCCAAATTATAAAACAAATACAACTGACAAAGTTTAGTGAAGACACAAGGCTCACCGCTCGCGCGCCATTACTATGTGTTGAACTGGCGTTCACCTCCCTGTTTTGCTTTTATGCCACTGACTGAATGGGGCAGAGTCATGTGGCTACACGTGGTAGTATGCTTTTAAGGGGGAAGTATTAACAGGATTAAAAAACCGAAATAACCGACATGGGAAAATTATGTCGGTTAGAGGTTCTGAATTTCGGTTTCGATTACTTTTCAATCAATCGTCCAGCCCTAATATATTATATGTATATATATATATATGTATATATAAAAATAAAAATAAAATATATATATATATATATATATATATACACATACATATATATATATATACACATACACATATATATATATATGTTTTTGTGTATGTGTGCGTGTATGTATATATATATATATCTGTGTGTGTGTATACGGTACACATATATAATACACACACATATACATACATATATATATATATACACACTATATAAAAAGGTATTTTGTAACATTATAAAACACTATTTAAAATACTTCCTAGTAAAGACTCATAAATGAGACAAAAATCTTAATTCGCAAATATTGTCTGTAAAGGTTAGTGCGTAAACAACCTAAGAACAATGGGATGCTCGTCAAAAGTATAGATGGATGCATGTGGTTACCAAAAACGGTCTCTCTGCGCTCCAGCATGTAAGTGTCTCTCCCTCTGCAGAGGCCATAGATGAAGTATCCCAGCTGATCCACATGCTCCAGCTTCCCGGTCACTACCATCTGTTCACGTACCAGGTAGGACTGCGGCAGGTATGTTCCAGCCTACAAACACAACAACAGTCACACTGTCACATGTTTGAACACCAGACTAAAACTGCATAGCAAAGACTTGCCAGCTGACAACCTAGACTTCATTTCTGGGCATTATTCAAGTGTCTAAGTTGGCAATTCATGAGGTTTTGTGGCAGACTAAAGGATGGCTATTTCGAAGAAGCTCAATTATAAGATAGCAGTGTTGCTGCAGTTACCTTGATGTTGACAAGAAGCTCCAGGAAGTCTCTGGGCGGCATCACAACAGAAGTGTTGAGAGGAATGACGTAGCATTTGTTCAAACGCAGATCCAGATAGGCTGTCAGTCTCTAAAAGCAGAGAAGGAAAACCAGCATGTTACTATTTTGGCAGAAGTGGTTTATTTTTGGGAATCTGATGAAATTGTGTGTGAATGTATGGCTTTGTGAGGGGGATAAATATCTGCGCTCACTCTGTTGAAGTCATGAACGATGTCAGCAGGGTCACTGTCGCTGAACTTGGGCACCGGGATGTTAATGAGCTCCACACCCTCATCCTCCAGAACCCTCACTCTCTCCTCAACCCTCTTGTATGCGGCTGGCAAATCCATGTCAGTTTCCTCCTGGCTGTCCTGCATCTTGTAATTTTCCTCACGGTAGTTCACCCCACAGAAATACATCCTCTCCTCCTGAAGACCATTATTATGAATAGACATATTCTTTCGCTGATCAAATAGACACATATCATTCGGTTAGATGTTTCAGCATGTCTGAGGAAATGGAACTTAAGACATCAATGATTTTTTTAAAGTTTGCAACAATTTTGTAACCAAAGGTTTTTTACCCCACATCAGCTAGGTTAATTATATGGGAGATATGGGTACAAAAACATCCTATATACAAAAATTACTGAAAAGAGGTGCTCTACCAAACAAAATTATGTCAATTATAAAGCGTGCAAATAGATTGAGAGTTGCACTTTTTCTAATTGACATACAAAAACATCCTAACAATTTTTTGCATTTTGATGCAAAATTCTTCTAGAGTAACCATAATTTGAACCATATAGCAATTATTACAGTGTAGATTAGTAACAGTTAAAGGGGTAATTCACAGATGACAAGATGGGCTTTTCCATTAGCCAAAAATGTCAACACCCATAATGCACTTTTGATTTTGGCCTGCCCCCTCTGTCCATACAACTTAAAAATATACTACTAACATAGTAACAAAAGGTGAACTTATCCTGTAATGCAAAAACTACAAAAAAATAAAATTCAATAAAAACCAAGTTAAGGCATTTTTTTTTTTTCATTTAATCATACTGAATCTATGTTTGGACTTTTTACTGCCTTAAATTTCGAAGTAAATCTTCATTTTAATACTTGTCAAGGACCCAACAGATTCACCATTTTATTCTGAGTTCTCATGTGTTGCAGCTGATGGAAATGACTCTCTCACCTCTATGAAGTAATACCTGTACAGGTAAGCTCCGCCCACAACCACACCAGACAGAATGAGGGCCAGACCCAAACACATGCACCAGCACCAGGCCCTGGACTGCTGCCTGATACGCAGACCGTCCTCCACATCCTTTAAACACACACAGGAAGAAATATTAAGTACATGCTCCTAGTAAAAATTATGTTTCTTTAAGCAGTTGATGACTTCAACAATACATGCTACATTTATTCTTAAGTTAGTTTTGGTATAGATATAATCTAAATTTTCATGTAATATATGGTCTTTTCTATGACGCCATGTGTTCAGGAACCACTGTCGGGAGCTGTGTTTTTGTTTCGATCTGTTCAGAGTTTTCTCTCTACAATCCCCACAGATCCCACATCACTAGTGCACCTGCATGAGTTTATCAGTGTTAAAGGAGAGAGCTTTCATAGATTTGATCTGTGAGTGCATTTAGTCTGGGTGTGGCTTTGTACAAAATAATTGCATTGTATGCAACAGATACTGGGAAATTTCCAACCTTCCTCCAGAGACCAGCAGGTACAAACACACTGCATGATGCAAACGAACAAAACCCTCAGCTGACACAGTGACTGATGAACAAGGACGAAAGTGAAAACAAATCAGACAGAATCTGATGACAACTTGGCACCAAATCCTTTTTTTCTCTCATTTGTGTTGATTTGTCATATTTTTCAACATAATAAGAGCAAAAGAAGCTAAAGTAGCCAAGCTTTCCTGTGTTTTCATAATTCATGTTGCAGACTCCAGGGGAATTATGAGCAACATAAATGACTACATTTCAGCTGGAAACGTCTATAATATCCAGAAAGGTTTGTTTACAGGTGTGTCTAAGGGATGCAGTCTGTGCTAAATTTCCTATGACGATGCTGCAATTTAATTTAATTATAATTTAGTCTAGTCATCATTAGCTCTCCTCTAGTTCAGTAAACACCAACCTCCTGATCTTCCACAGACACATTTCAGATTGTGTCTGTTTGAAAATGATTAGGGCTGCAAACACTGATCAATAATGAAAACAGTCAACTAACACGTTTTATTATCGATTAGTCTGGGCTGTGACTGGATTTAAATACTAAAATATCCTGTTGTTTATAATACTTGTTGTTAGACATGAAACTATATATATATATATTAGGGTTAGGATTTATATATATTATTTTTTGGAATAATTTTATTTTACAGTGTCCTTGTTATACATGCTACATGTACAATATATTATCATTCATAATAGTACTCAGTATTTATATGTGTAATTACACTGTAACAATGAAACCTTAAAAAAATAAATTACAATATAAAATTTTGTGCACACATACACACCAACATATATAGTATCCAAAACCCTCAAAATAAAAAACCTGTACATAACCTATAAATGCTGATTAAGCAAATATTTGAAGATATATTCTAATGATTTTTTTTTTTAAGTTTGAAGCTTGCCACAATCTACCAGTCCACAATTTAGGCACTACAGAAAAGACACCCAAAATCATCCTAATGCAATGTTCGGCTAAATACATTTACGTTTTCTATCATTTTAGATTTTATTTATTTCTATCTATTTAACTGCATTTACACAAATGCATCAATATCCTACGTTGTTCATGTGGTGCTCTGGTTGCATAAACGCACTTCCTGTTGTGGAGTTTGTAAAAAATGAGTTGAAAACAAAAGGCTTCAAAGATTCACTCACACTTTACACCCTCACACACACAGACACACACTGCAGATTACAGCTTAGCTAACAGAGGCCGTCTTTGTTTAAATAACCAGAGCCTTCAGGAGTTTCTCGAAGGAACAAAGATAGCTGTTTTTGGTAGTCGGCTCCAGCCACAAGTTCAGTGAGGCTTTGATCACCTGTGTGGCAGAGGATTTTAAACCACACAGCACGAACTTTTCAGCTTATCTCATGATGAATTGATACCTTTTAACCGATTTAGATAAGTATCAGAGTCTCTGATTGCTAGAAATGTCTAAAGGTAAGGAGCATTGCTCCATGCATGAAATCTTCTGAATCAATTTCTCCTTCCGAAACGCTCTTCGCTGAAACAGTGCCAGTGAAACCAGGCTGTACCGTTAGTCTGATAGCAGTGGCAGTGTTTCAGCAGACACCACAGTGTCTTATGAATGATTCACGACCTCTTCTTCTTGATTATCAACCCAGTTCGCACACTAGGCGCTGACTCATCCTCAGTGGCAGCTGATGATCGTATTTGAGGAACAGAAGCAGCCAGACGGTGCATGCATCTGAGTGGGAGCTGGTCTCACCCTTATGAAAGTCTCCCACGATAGACTGGTTAAACATGTCTTTCCTCTTCCTGATTTTACTATGTTTACAACTGCAACCTATTCAGGAAGTGCAAGTGACAAATTTATACACCCACAAACCTTTAAATGCAAATCTCATTTTAAAATTAACTTGTGTTTAATTTTAAATATTGCAATGACTGCACAGACAAGCATCAGGCTGCTAGAACAAGCATTTAAAAGTGCAATGCATGATTACTGAATTTTTTTAATGCAATATTTTTTATATTTCTGAACACTGCATGTGCATGTATTAGGAATCTTGATGGAAAATATCTTAAACGTGCGATAAGATTTTTGTGTATTTATCCTGGTGTTTGTGTCGAACTGTCGGCCATTTCCTGTAAACTCAAAGCTGACACTCTCACTCTCTCTCTTTCACTCACACACTCACACACACGCAAACACACAAGGCAGGAGATGGCTTCCCTTTACACACACAAAAACAAAACTATCTGACAAAAAATAAGGTTATAATCCTCAAAACCCAAACAAACATTGTCTATGTGTTTCAGTCACACTGATATCAACAACGTCTATAATAATCCAGTCAAACATCAACTGGTTATATTTTCGTGGTTTATTTTTGTAAAAAAAAAAATATATATATACTTCTTTATGCATTAATTTAATGTTGTCATGTTTATCTATACACTTTAACCGACCACCATTACAACAAATAAACACGTTAGGAATTTAATGGTTAAAACCAACGTTGTTGTTGTTAACCTTGTTTTTAATCTCAATGGCCGGTTAGCGTTTGTGCTAACAAAACTCACCACATCCTGAGGAATCAAAGCTTCATCCTTCTCCTCCTTTTTTAAATCCTTCTGTCCGAGAGCGGAGTTGAAAGCGAGTTTCACCATCTTGTGCAACTGGAATTAGTTTTGTCTATGCCTTTTTTCACCGAACTATAGCGAAACCTTGGCAAAGACGACGACCTCTCTGTGTACACTGCGCTGCTTAACTTGCTGTGGCGCATTTAGGTCGAGACGACCGGATTAATACTGTGTGTTCCTTAATGAACAGAAAGGGGGCGCTGTTTCCACCAAATACAAATAACATCGTTTGTTTTGTTTTAATGATGTTATACTTTCAACGTAATAAATATATTACATGATCGCACAATATAATATAATATAATATAATATAATATAATATAATATAATATAATATAATATAATATAATATAATATAATATAATATAATATAATATAATAATCAGTTCACGGATAGGGGGCGTGGTTTCTAAAAAATAAAAGAAAAGAAAGACTGTCCAACCTACCAGGTCATGTTTATCTGAGTGCAGGTAAGGTTTATGTGGAAAAAAATAATATGTTATGAAATCCTTGCAGTAGTATTGCAAATGCAAAGGGTGTTGCCTTGTGGGAACGGATAGACTAAGTTATGCCTGAGGAAGTTATGACGAAATATTGGTAACACTTTACAATAAAATACAATTCATGATTAATATAATTACATTCATATAATATTTATATAATATTCAATTCAATAATATAATCTAATTCATTATAGGTTAATGTTAATTTATTACTTGAAATGTTAAAATGTATATGTAGAGATTTTAACTTTGCGCAATATTGAATACATTCAAAGTATTGCTTTTGGGATACCTAATGTATTCAGTAATGTTAACAAATCTGACCATATTGTAAGCTGTTACCTAAATATTTGAACATAACATCACCTATAACATGTTCAATACAGACTTTACTGGCATGTACAAAATAAATATCTGACTGATTAGACCTAGTAGTTTAATAGACTTAGATAAAATTTAATACACATGTGTTCAATAAAATCATTAGGCTGCTGAGAAGCTGGAATAACATTCAGTAATTAATTAATTATGCATTACAGTCATTTTGAAAGTACAGTATGTCAGTCTCACAACTTAAGGTCAGGGCGTGTGTCGTTTCGTCAGGTGAAAGCTCTCTTAAAAATGAGTGAGAAAAGGCCTAAGGTGAGTCAGGAAGTGATAAGGTTGATTTATTAATGACAGAAACGCCTTTAACTCTTTCTAAATGGCTGGAAGTCCTGCTGTCTCAGGCTACGGGCAAGAATAGCTGGTCTTTGTCCAACTTGAGAAAGAAATAACTAATGAATCTGAATCTTTCGGTTTGCCATTTGAACAAATACAGGTAAATAATAAAAAATTAATCACTAATTTTTCAGTATTACCTACATTTTTACAACAAAAAACATGGGAATTAAGCATTTAGAGCTTTATATAAAAAATAAAAAAAAAGCCATGCCATCATCTTACACTGTTTTCAAAAAAAAAAAAACATTCAAAAAGTATTCAAAAGCCGCGCGCTTCAGTGAAAACATTTGAATCTCAAAAGCGCGCTCGGCGCGGGGGCGTGGTCGCATTAGAAGATAATGAAGGAAGACGTGAAAAACGGACATCGCGTTGTTTTCATATGGATTACTTTATCACAGAATATTTGTTTTCGGCAGCACTTGTTTAGTTTAAAAGTAGACATGTCAAGCTTTCTATAGATATTTCTCTCTCATGTCTCTTCGTTGAGTATTCACTGAGTTACAGTTCATTTTAATGACGCATTTGTATCTGAAGATCAGCGCAGACAAAGGCTGCAGACAGCACTCCTTGTTTGTTATCTTTATTTTATAAGTGCACAAAGTTTTGTTGTTATTATGTCTGTATACAAAAAAAAAGTAGACCCTTTACAGATTCGATTGATGTATTGCACTTATCTGTACGATCAAAACTGAAAGTGTAATTTAAGTTCTTTTCGGGGTTATCAGGAGAAAATACCCCAAAACGCGTATACGCGTTAATCGACTCCAGAGGGTTAATATTTGCTCAAAACTGTTAAAACCTGTTGTAATGGTGACTGCCAAGTTGGCGTGAGACAGGCAATAGTCTCACATGACAGATTTTTATCACTATCATGAATGATCTGTGGGTGGGCCATCTGGGCCTGAGACTACGCAGGCAATAACACATTCAAAGAAATGGTTTACCTTTATTCTTCTCTGGCTCCAAATTAACTGGTTCAGCTGAGAAAAACCTGTCCAGTTCTCCCTGCATGAAGATTGTGACATAATGGTAGTTTTCCTCCAGTTTGATGGAGTTGATGACGGATGCAAAGCAAATGTTCTTCAGTCGGACGCCAGCTTCCTCCATCACCTCTCGCTGGGCACATTTCTCCCAAGTTTCTCTGATAATTCAAATTAATTTACATGCAACCCGTGTGTTTAAATGCACTAGCACATAAGAAAAGTTAACACGAATAGAGCAGGAATTAGGAACATTAATGTCTTTCTGATTTGATACTGTGAAGGTTAACATCAGTAAATGGCAACACGGATGTACTTTTGTGACAGAGAACTCACCCAAATTCAATGTGACCTCCTGGTAACTGATAGGTGCCTTTCCCAACTTTGTTTGTTTTTTGTTTTTTTTCCTAGCAAGACACATCCTGGATTGAAAGAATCTGTCACAAGAACCCGAAGTCCCACTCCAGGACGTTTGAGGATGGGTTTTGCATTTTGAACAGCCTCGGACATTGTATTTAAACTGTGTTAAACCAGACAAACAGTTATATAGTTGTAGTCCAAACTTTATGTGACCTAAGTTATTTACTTGGAGTACCCTCTGAGACTTAAACCAAGTTCTAACCTTTCAATACAAAATAAATAATAAAAAAATAAAATAAAAAAAAAGTATATACCATAATAAACAAAATCACTCTTTATTGTATTTTACAAAGCAAAAAAGTTTTTATTTTTATAGTTTTAAATTAAGAAATTGAGATATCTTGAGAAAAGGCTGGAAGAATAATTAATGTGTAAAAATGATTGTTGACCATGCACAATTAAATTGATGTAAACTGTAGAAACTCTTGTTTCTGTCTTTTTGTTGTAGCTTCTCAAAAGTCATACATAGATCTTGACAAGGTGGAGGAAACATTATTAGATCTGCTTAAATATAATTTGTGGGTAAAACATCAATTTGTGAATGAATCCATTTTTTGAATGATAGGTACATGATTCAATAACTTGTCACAACCACAGACTGTATAGCTCTCAACGCACAAAAAGACACACAATTGCTGCCATCTACTGGCGTAAGGATGTAAAGAGTCAGAGGATTGAAAAGATTCGAGTCACTTGAATGATTCAACCCCCCCTCCCCATTATTCCCAAAATAAAGCTAATCTTTATCACAGTAAACACGTGAACTGATTTTAATAGTAAGCTTTGGTTCATGGGTAAGGAAATAGCCAGCTGCGATTCTCGATGCGCAGTTGCGCAGTTGACGTACGTCCTGACGCAGGCGCGTCCAGTCATTCGTTTTTCTGCTGCGCTGCTTGAGCACACAGAAACATGGCGACGTCCCTGATCTGCGGCCGGTTGTCCGCTGGACTGAGGAATTCCGGTTCCAGGACGACTTTAAGCTCGGCAGCTAAGGTCAGTTTTGCGTACACACATTAGATGGCTATATCCGACTGTCATTTGTAATCCCTGCTTGGTTTTTAATGCTTTTAATGACCCCAAATGGGCGATTCTCCTTTGACATTAGCCTTCAGGCTAACTGCCATCATTATTAGTAATGCTTAGATTAGCAAACCTATTTATTATCCACTGAGCGGATGCTCAGTTTGTAGTTTGTTCATATGGTTATCATTCACACTGAACCTGTCATCTGGGTTTTCGAGTTAACTTTGACCTACATGGACAGAGGGCCAGTCTGTGTTGTTTCACTTCAGTGTTTCTGTTTCAACTCTAGTAGTTAAAAGTCTAAGTTAACTCTTAAACCACTCAGATCTGCAAATATGCTTGTTAAAATGAACAAAATGATAGCGTCCTTAACTATAATCCTTCCTGAATCATAAATTTCATATCATAAATGTCTAAATGTTTGTTCAGTAGAAGGTTGTACCCTTGAGTAAGACACCCATGTTGCTCCATAAAGGACTATTCCTATATTGAGTGTCCTGTATGTCACTTTGGATTACGGCAAATTATTAATCAGTAATTAATTAGTCAGTAAATCATCTCTATATTCATGGTGCAGACAGTCTGTTTCAGTAGGTGTTGTAATTCCGCATATTCTGATATCCCATATATTACTGGAAGACTCTTGACTTTGTTTGGCTTCTACTAAAGTCTGTTAAGTGTTCATCTGTTGAGCAAGGGAAAGGGAAAATCCTTTTTCTTGTAAAGCTGAGACTTTGCTTGTTCTTGTTTCCGTTAATGCAATTCACAAAAGTCATTGTTGGCAATGTAAATATGAGCATGGCTTTAGTTTGTAGCCACAGTATCCCTTGTTCAATCTTATTTGGCAGGGTGACCAGAATTTATTTGTGTTGGATTTAATGTCCATTTTCTCTCTTTACTTTCAATTACCAGGTGTTTGGTGGGACATCTGGTCTATTTGGTAACCATGGAAACCAGCCGTCTCCAATGCTGTCAGTGCAGCAGCAGAGAAACCTCTCCCTTCATGAGTACATGAGCATCGGGCTGCTGAAGGAAGCGGGCATCTCTGTGCCTGCGGGTTTGGTGGCCAGCACGCCTGATGAGGCTTATGCTATTGCCAAGCAGATCGGTAAGAACTCATAAACATATGCTGGGCACTAATTGAGAAAAGTCGATATTTATTCTCAAAGGGATGCAGGCTGCATAACTGTTCCATAACATATGCATACTGATTCATTTGTATTTTCCACTGTTTACATATCTTACACATTGGAATGATCTTGAGTAGTATTTCAACACAGCATATATAAATGTAGGGAATACCATTGCCTATGCTTTTACGCAGGTCAGATTACAGTGTTTTGAACAGGACAGCCAGATCACTCTATGTTAGGGGTCTTGATTTTGCTGAGTGTTTGTGTTTCAGCTGTTGTGCTGTTCTCAAACGCACTGCAGTCTAAACATAGATTTGCGCCACCTCTGGAGAATGTGGCTACCCTAACCTTTAATCTAACTGTCAGCATATAGGCAGCACCTGCACAGACCCATGATGGACAGGCAGTGCTGTTAGCTGGAATACAGGAGGGTAGGGTGTCACAAACATGGAGGAACTAGCTTAAGACTGAGACACATGTAACATTAGAGATTGGGTTTAAGTGAGTTTAAACCAATAGTTTGAATCTTGCTGTGTCTCAGATCAGCATAAAATTGGATTTCACTCCTTAAAGGGATAGTTCACCCAAAAATGAAAATTCTGTCATCATTTACTCACCCTCATGTCGTTCCCAACCTGTATGAGTTACTTTCTTATATTGAACATGAGGGTGAGTAAATGATAACAAAATGTTAATTTTTGGGTGAACTATCCCTTTTACTTGCTGTTTCCAAATGAATAATAATTTGCTGTGCATTTCATTACTGGGAAATGCACTGAAATGTACATTAAGGGTGGCAAAAAGTGGAAGTGTTTTATTTGCAGAATTGCAACATGGACAAAGTTGGAAATATCCCTATTTTCACAATGTAAAATCAGCGGTTTAGTGGCGTTCTGTGGGTACTACTTCCCTTTTTCAGAGCTCCAACATTGTACAACTTTAAAAGGGTTAGTTCACCCAAAGCTGAAAATTCTGTCAGTTAGTATTTACTCATCCTCTTGATGTCTAAATCCTATAACAGATGTTCTGTGGAGCACAAAACGAGGTTCATCAGAATGTTCATGCTGCTGTTTTCCATACATTGAAAGCAATCATGAATAAAGATAAAAACAGTAATATTGTGAAATGACTTTTTTTTTTTTTTTTAATGTAATTTATATCTGTGATGTCAAAGCTGACATTTTTAGCAATCATTACTCCAGTCTTCAGTGCCACATGATCTCTTGGAAATTATTCTAGTTATGATGATTTGGAGCTCAAGAAACATTTCTTATTATTACCAATGTTGAAAACAATTGTGCTGCTCAATATTTTTGTGGCAACTGTGATACATATTTTAAGGATTTGCTGATGAATAGAACGTTCAAAAGAACAGCATTTATTTCAAATCATTTCAGAATTGTTTTGTAACATTATGTCTTCGCTGTCACATTTCATAAATGTAATACATTCGTGCTGAATATTAATTTACTAAAAAAAAAACTGCCTCAAACTTGAACAGTAGTGTAGTGAAGAACAGTCAAATTCAAGCCATTAGGCAGGGAAAAGGCAGCATGATCATTTTGCATAATATCTGCTTGTTCACATGGGTCTTGGAACAAAATGTAAATAATGACAATTTTTTATTAATACCATCTTAACCAATACCACTATAAAATGTGTAGTTATGTCTGTTTATTGAAAAGTTGGCTTGTAAAGTTCCCATACTCCCAGTCGAAATTGTATTAAACTCCACCTTATTGTTTTTACCAAGCAGGCGGAATTGAGGCTTTCCGAAATCATTCTTATTGGCGTCATATGTCTGCTGTTTACAACTGGCTATGCAGTTTCAATCCTAGTGAATCAAAACTATTTAATCCTTCCCGGTCCTGTTATGTGTTTATTACATTTATGATAACGATCAGTTCCAGACTTTCATAAGCCTGTTCCGTGTGTCTGTACACCAGGTCTGTGCAGGTTTAGAGACTGTAGCTAATTACAGTGTGACTCACTGGTTGAGGATGCAGCAGTTCTGTAGTGAATTTTTCATCTCTGTCAATTTAAGTGGTTTTTGTTTGTTTGCTAATGGCCTTTGAGCGTGGCCATATGTTTCGTGTACTTCTGTGTCTGTTTGGTTGGCATTATTCAAGGCTTTTTTTCATTCTTGTTTATTCTTTCTCTTTTTTTCAGGCTCTAAAGACCTGGTGGTTAAAGCCCAAGTGTTGGCGGGTGGTCGAGGCAAAGGCTCTTTTGAGGGAGGATTGAAAGGCGGAGTCAGAATTGTTTACTCGTGAGTGTTTGTGCCTGCTTTATTGTTCATCACTTTATTACTTTTCCAATTTCCTTTTTGTCTTCTCACTCTCATTGTGTCTGCAGGCCAGAGGAAGCAAGAGATATCTCCTCTAAGATGATTGGCAAGAAGCTGTTCACTAAGCAGACAGGAGAGGCAGGGCGGATCTGTAACCAGGTGTTTATCTGCGAGCGCAGATACCCACGCAGAGAGTATTATTTTGCCATCACCATGGAGAGGTCCTTCCAGGTGAGAGGTCCATACTGTGTGGTTTATCTATGAAACTGCTTTGCATATGTGTGCATCCAATTACAGGAAGTCTTTTTACAAGTTCAAAAATGACGTCACCGCTCTACATGCTGCAGTAAGCAGAGTGGCCAGTAGAGGGCAACTTTTACAGTGTTGTGAGCCAGCACTTTACTGGTTTCACTTGGCCTTAAAATGATCACATAGGTTCTGCTTCACCCTCTACAGGGCCCTGTGCTGATTGGCAGTTCTCAGGGAGGCGTGAACATTGAGGATGTGGCTGCAGAGAATCCTGATGCCATTGTGAAAGAGCCTATTGATATCATGGAGATAAAGATGGATCAGGCTATTAAGGTGAGGTGCAGAGTATTATATAGCTCTGCAAGACAGTTCCCACACTGACCCCTGCTTGAAAATTTTTTTTATTCTACTTTTTCTCTCTCTCAGGTGGCAGAGAAGATGGGTTTCCCCCCTGCATTGATCAACGAAGCTGCAGAAAACATGTTGAAACTTTATGATGTGTTCATCAAGTATGATGCATCTATGGTAGAGATCAACCCAATGGTGGAGGATTCATCTGGCATTGGTACCCTGAAGCAGACACCTTGCACTTTAGATCATTATGTATACATTAAAGAACCCAGTCCTAGGGCTGTACAAAATAATATCAGTATCATGGAATGGCTTTTTGGATAAGGCGATTTTAATCAAATATTTGTCATCACTGTGAGTTAAACGTGACACTGTGTTCATTTACATGTGTGCAGCTCATGATCTAGGGTTTGTTTCAGCATATTAGAGCAGATTGGTTTGTTTACTGTGAATTGAGCCACTCTGAGATGATAAAACACTGTTATAGTTCATGCTAACTCAAAATAGTAATTTTCAGCTTTTTTATTATTATTTTTATTTTCTGTGCTCCTCGAGAAAATCCCTCCAATCATTTTAGATTGAATAATAGCATCAAATAGAGCTATTCAAGTCATCTGGTGGGAATTTCTGTGTTTTTTCAGATCCAGTAAATATAGCAGAAAAACAAATGCAATGTCAGTTTATTCCAATGTTGTGCAGCTCTACCCAACACTGTAATGCTCTATAACAGGCTCATAGATTTATGCATTCATAGATGATTTCTTATGTGCTTTGCAGTGATGTGTATGGACGCTAAGATCAACTTTGACTCAAATGCTGCCTTTAGACAGAAGAAAGTGTTTGACATGCGAGACTGGACCCAGGAGGACGCCAGAGACAGAGAGGCAGCCAAAGCAGACCTCAACTACATCGGCCTAGATGGCACTATTGGCTGTCTAGGTCAGTACAAAAAACTTACTTTACTTTTAGTAAACTAGGTATGATTTGTACCATTATAATTAGTTTGAATATTGAATATGTGTGAATCTACACATGTGATGTCATCTGTGTTTAGTCAATGGGGCTGGACTCGCTATGGCAACTATGGACATCATTAAACTGCATGGTGGAACACCTGCTAACTTCCTGGATGTTGGAGGCGGAGCCACTGCACAGCAGGTGACGGAGGCCTTCAAGCTCATCACGTCTGATAAAAAGGTACTGTCATAATCAAAGGAATTACATTGGCTTCTGTGTTTATTGCCGCTCTTTGTATTGCACCTCTTATGTCAGAAAATGTTTGTCTGTGTTCTCTGTAACAGGTCCAAGCTATTTTGGTGAACATCTTTGGTGGCATCATGCGGTGTGATGTCATCGCACAGGGCATTATTATTGCTGTCACTGACTTAGAACTGAAAATCCCCATCGTAGTACGGTTACAAGGTGAGAGAGATCGAACTTAATACTATGATTATGATTGATGGTGCGGGTGAGTGCTGATCTGAACAACTGGATCATATTATCAGTTATGCCTGTAAGAACAAGCACTTCAGGTTTCCTTAGAAAATCACATGAATAGAACTTATCAGGCATATCAGAGGTTCGTTTGGTCATGGGAAAACCTGGAAATATTTGGGGATATTTTCAAATAGTATATTTCCAAGGCCTGGGAAAAGAGAAATGGCATATATAGATAAATATAGATTTTTCTAGTTACACACAACTTTAAATTTATGTCATTGGTTAGATGTTGCTCTTGTAAAAAGTAAAACTTGATTGCAGCCATTATGATGTTGAAGTTGTTTCAGTTTCCTTTTTTCAGAGAACATGCTTCTTAGAATACTTTAGAGAAGAAGTCTGAATTTAAAGAATTATTGAAAATCCTTATCCAGTAAACACAGATGACTAGAAAGGTCATGGAAAAGTCCTGGAAAATTTGTTAGGTGAAAACTGTACCATCTATATCAAGAAAAGTTTGCACAAATCCCCCAATAAGACCTAGAAACGTCTGGGAGAGTAGAAACATTGACAAAAGGGGTGACAGAAAGGAAAAAGGTGTCTGGAAAGGCATATTAGTGCAGGTGGCTCATGTTTTCTGTCCTTCATCTTACTCTCATTACGCTTGTCTGATCTCCAGGAACAAGAGTAGACGATGCCAAGGCTCTGATCGCTGCCAGCCCTCTGAAGATCCTGGCCTGTGATGATCTGGATGAGGCAGCCAAAATGGTGCGTTACTCTTATTTATGCATGCATATGAGCAAATCCAAAGTGACATGAAGAATAATCTGTCCATCATGGTTCAGGAATCAAATTGATAGTCCAAAGAAATATGAGATTTTAAAGTAGTTGTTCACCCAAAAATAAAAAAATCTGTCATCATTTAGTCGTTGTTCCAAACCCATATAATTTATTCTCGAGAGACAGGAGAAAATTTCCCACAACTTTACCTGCCATTAATGTTTAAAATAGCAACATTTACACTTTTTTGGGGGGAAATAAAGAATAAAAATTCACATGCATACACTTTTCAACAAGGTTCAGTTCATTAATAGTAGTTCATTCTTTAGGTTGCATGAACTAACAATGAAACATACTTTTACAGCTTTTAATAAACTTGGATAATATTAATTTCTACATATATTACTTTAATATTTCAAGTTATAAATAAAAAATAAATACATAATACATCGTTCAAGTATAAATTATAAATGGCTTTAATGTATTGTGAGTGAACAAACAATCAAACCAATAAATTATGAATAAATTCATCTAGATTAATTAATGCTGTGAAAAAAAAAAAAAAAAAATGCTGTTCATTGTTAATCCATGCCACCTAATCCAATAACCAAGGGTAACAAATTGCACCAGTGTCATTTAAAAGGGGTAAGTGTACAAAAGGAAAAATGAAAGCACATGTTGCAGTCCATACAACTTTGCATGAAATAGAATCAAAGCAAATCTAATTATTACTATACAATGACTATACAAACCAGATTTCCAGCTACAAGCAATTTATCTTTCCACCTCTGAATGGTGGAAGTGATCATACAGCTGAACCGCTGGATGATCATGACAGCCAAACAGAACATATAGAGTTTTTATATACCGTTATGTAACAATCATCACTTTTTGCTTTTTACACTGTGTTATAATTAAGCTGATCATAATTAAAGGTCAACTGTTGAACATTTACCATACCTTTCTCTCTCTTTTCCTCTAGGTTGTAAAGCTTTCTGAAATTGTATCATTGGCTAAAGAGGCCCAGGTTGATGTCAAGTTCCAGCTCCCCATCTAACAAAGCAAACCTACAAGCCACATCACTATTCACACCATCTTATATGAACTAAATCTAAGCCCACTACTTGAGCTTGTCTAGTCTTAGACCACCAGTAGAGTTCTCCACAACCCTGTGTCCTGGTCAAGCTTCTGTCATCTCTCGTTTCTGTCTCTCTGTGGTTCCCTGTTCCTTCTGTCTCATCAGTGCTTTCAGATTGTTAAAGCACATGTGTGTCTGCATGGTGCCACTTTCATTTCATGTGAATCAACCTCACCTGCAGAGCCCATCAAACCAGTCCACTAACATATTGTTGGATTTTTTTTTTTTTGGTTACATTGGTTTAGATCGGGTCAGTGTTACTACCTGCTGTTGTTTTTGTCAATGTTATTGTTTATTTGATTTCTTAAGTGGAGGATGTATTTATGTGGGACTGTATTTATACTGTTGAAATGTATGGAGACCTGACTTTCTGGGTAAAGAATGTCTCAGACATATTGCTCATATCTTTTGCCACATATGTATACACACACAGTATCATTAAAAGAAATTCCCACCCCCTTATTCTTCATCCCTCCCTCCCCTCCTTCTCTTTTCCGGTGGGAGGGAGTGTCGCTGCAGGATGTCTTCTCTGTTCTCCTGAAGAGAAATGCACCATTTCCCTTTCAAGTAAACGCACAAGCACTCACAGGGAATATGTGTGTTATTGGTGTTCTCTCAGTCTGACATGGAGCCACCGGTGCAGTGGCTGCAGAAAACAATAAAAATACTGAAGTGTCTCAGAGGATGATGATTGATTCCACCCACAGACTCTGTCACAGTCTATTTTTGAAATGTAGAACATGTACTTCCATGGTAAGTCCTTTGAAGCATCTTTCATGTTAGAGTTGGTCCTGTAGTGAGAATTTTACTTTCTCTAAAGGAAAGTGCTCTGAATTTGACAGCTCACAGTTTGAGGTCTGTGATACCTCAACTATCCAGTAGCATTCCTATTGGTTGCCCAGCTGGTGCAGGACCCCCTGGACGTATGTGATATATTATTTATGTTTAAAATATTAGATTTTTTGTCTAAAATGTCTAAAACTGCACTTGGTGAAGTTACAAATGACTTGCTTCTAGCATCTGACTAAGACTGCATTTCGCTGCTTAGATCGAGTTTAGTGCAGTGTTTGACATCATAGATCATGACATACTATTACATAGATTAGAATGACATTGGTATTCAGGAACAGTCATTAAGATGGTTTAGATCAGGGGTGCCAAACAGCCCTGCAGAGTTAAGAGAGCTTCAGCTAATCAAGTCCTTCAGGCTTGTTTGAAAACTACTTGATATATGTGTTGGAGCAGGGTTGGAACTAAACTCTGCAGGGCTTGCCCCCCAGGAATGGGGTTGTTAAATCCTATACATCTGACAGTTACCACTGTGTCTCTGTAAATGAGAAAGCAACTAACCTTACAGCTGTAAAATATGGAGTGCTGCTGCAAGGATCTGTGTTAGGCCTTCTGCTGTTTATATATATATATATATATATATATATATATGATATATATATATATATATATATATATATATATATATATATATATATATATATGTGTGTGTGTGCTGCTTCTTGGAAATACTATGAGAAAACACCTGGATTAGTTTCCACTGTTATGCTGATGATACTGAGTTATATATTTATTCAGTTAACAGATTTACCAAATTTACCAGGTTAACAGAACATTTTAAAGATATTAAAGGCTAGATTACTTACTGGGCAAAATAGCCTATGCCATATTTGCTTATATTTAGTCAGTCACCAACTGATTAGCTAGAACTATTCCTTTAACCCCCTGGTTACACAGACAAGGCTTAAGCCTAGTCCCAGACTAAAATGCATGCCTGTTCTGTTTTAACTGTACTGAAGAAAGAAACTTGCACTGACATATTTTAAAATATCTTTTTCTCTCTAAGGCATCTTTATAAAACTCTAAGGCATCTTTATAAAAGTCCTAACAGGATCATGCTAACCAGCCAAACCTCTGTTGTGCTAGCTCATGTAAATATTGATATTAGATGCAAATATTAATTGACTGATAAATCCACTTCTGTAAAGGATGTTGTATTAGTGTTGATTTGAAATCAGTTGAATTGTCTTTTAAAATGCAGTGTTCAGATAAGTGCTTGAGTGGAAGCGTTTGGCTTCAGGCTGCCTGTTTCAAATGCGTCATGCTTTTAAATAAATTAAAACAATATATTTCTTTGCCAAGGGTGATGGTAAACCAACCTATTAAAAAACTGTTTCATATGAACAAGTTTTAATTTCATGCAATCTTAGAGATGTTCCATCATAATCCCTAAAGGGCTATGGAATGTGTTTAAATGTTTATGGGAATACGTTGAAGTTTGAAGATGGAATCATGCAAACTCATGTTGATATGGTCCCTTCTGTGAGCATACATAACCTCTTCAGCTCATCTATCTGTACTGAATGTGAATCGATACTGCGCTGCTTCATATTTTTTTAATTACGTCCCACAGTAGTTGGCCTCATACAACTTTAGATGCTCTTCTTCTTGCATGCCTGGGATTAATCTAAATAATTCTTTAAAAAGACACATTTTTATTAGTAGTTATGATGAAATGCAGTTATGGTGGTATGTGGTGTGTAATAAAATATTTTTTAAATGATTTTTTTCATCCCCTTGTTTTTTTCTTCTTGTTTTACTTCTCATTTTTACTTTAAAAAAAGCTATAAACATCTTAAAGCAAAAGAAAAACAAACTCAAATGTATCTTTATTGAAGCTTGTTTTTAACACATTCCACTGGCAAAGAAACAAACAAGATATATTGAATATAAGTCTAAATATCTTGTCTTAAGGGTTTTAAGGATATTTTTACTGACATTCACCTCTATCAGACAAAAACTATGCAATTTTAAAGTTGATGCTTTTGGACAAATATATAAAATCTAGTCATCTGTTTGATATAGTGATGGCACGATTGTGAACACGCACATTTAGCAGTTGTGAGAATGATTTAGTCAGAGATGTTTCACAACTGCTCTTTTTGAAAATACAGCCAGTCGCTACTGTGGTATTTTAATTTCCTTCCTCGATCGGTATAGCTCAAGTCAAGATTCACCTCAGTGGAAATAAAATTTGCATAATTTCCCACCATGCCACAGGCTTGTTCATATTTACCTGTTTATTTTTGGTGGAGTGGGGCCTCTGAATTTTTTCTTGCAGTGCTGAGGTTGATACGCCCCCGAGGCTAAAATTATCCTCAGCTTTTGGAGAAGAACTTCTTCAGGGCTTTGCCTGTTAACTCACTGGAACTAAGTTGAAATGACATCCTGGAACATTTTATATTGGAGATTTGCATTTGACTGTGGGAACTTTTCAGAAAAGTAATTTGTGGATTTAAACAATTCTTATAATATCAGAATGTATCATTCACTTCATTGCCCTGTGAATTTAGGTGACAAAAATAGGGCCCTATGATTTACACTATGCGGAAAACAAACTGACTCGCTGAATCTATTCATTAAAATGGAATTCACTGTCTAACAGAATAGGGCAAAATTTGGATAAATTTATCAAAAATAGGGTTGTACACTTAATCAAACCACAATATGGACTAGTGTCTGTGAGTATTAGACATAAATTAAAATTGTAAAAGATTAATTAAACTGTTTTATGCATTCATTTGATTGACAGTTTTGAACAGATAACAAAGTTTTGAATATATATATATATATATATATATATATATATATATATATATATATATATAATAGTGCCCTATATATATATATATATATATATATATATATATATATATATATATATATATATATATATATATATATATATAGGGCACTATTACTGTTTACTATTAACTATTATACTGTTTATTGACTATTATACTGTTACTGTTTTAACATTCTTAATTTTGGATATTTCCTTTACATTTGACTAGTTATTATTGTTGTATAAGCTCTGTTGTGTTCAGTACAGTCTTTGGAGTATTTCAGGTTTCCGTTTTCATTATTATGTTTATCCTTCATATATTTTATGCACTTTCTAAGGAGCAAACATTTCAGTGCAGGTTGTATGCTGTATATAACTCTGTGTCAAATAAAAGTCTTGCATTTTTAAGTTTTATGAATTAATTTTGATTAAAATTAAGTTAAACCATTAAGACCAAATTCAGAAAAAATGTAAACACAGAAACTGTCCAAAATATAAAATAGAATTTGGGAAAAACTAAAACAGGGCCCTGCACAGGGTATCAAGTGGTTTTCAAATGGATGGTAAAAAAAGCACAGATGGATGCAGTTATCTCACTTGCACCTCGATTCTTAAAAATTGCCCTGACCAAAGGCCGCAAATTAAGTCTTTAGAGTCGACCTCGCTCCAAAAGCCATATCCCTTTATTAACTATTCTCATCATATTCCCTATAGCCTTTCTCAATCCATTCATCCCTCTCCCCCTCCCTCTGTTGCCCCATCTTATCCCTCATTAGTTGTGCGGCTCTGACGGGGGTTCATAAAATCTTTTGCTGAGAAAAGGTGAGAGAGGGGAGGTTGAGGATGTCTCCGCAGTCCGCACCCCTCCCAGCTCACCTGCTGTTATGGAGCAATGTGTCAGGTGGTCCCTGGAGACTCACTCACCGAGTGTGCCGAGTGTTTTTAATCTCTGTGCTCTGAGTTTGTCAGTTGCTGAATGAGACGTGCTGCATCAGTCATGCTGCTTTCACACTATTAAAGATACAATGTGTAACTGTTAGCACGGAGCCACTGTTGCCTGAGGGATTTGATGCTAAAAGACTGTCTTTGAAAACACACAGCGTGGAATCATTTGAAGGGAATGTTGTTGTTTAAAAATGTCTGCTTTTGTCATATGCTCAGTTGACAGCTGGTTGTACATTGTGCCTTAACGGCTTTGCTCAATTATCAATTTTCCGATGTTGAGAGAGATGCTACTGATATGGGTGTAAAAGTAAAGAAACAGACATGGTGACATGAGTGCTAAACAAACTTGTTCATCAGTTTGTGTCAACAGAAATTACTCTCTGTTGCCTTGGTAATTGTAGATTCCAGCTCCCTTTCCAACCCAACACTCTCCCACTATTCTACCGGGGTGTCAATTATTTTTATCTTTATTTCGTCCTCTCCTCTTTTGACTTTCCTAATAAATCCACTCTGATATAATAAATCTGATTCCATGGGCAGCCCATCCTTCCTCACACACTGTGCTACAACACAGGCCTATATCAGAATCAGAATCAGAAGTATCAGTCGAGTATCAGTTGCATGGGGAGTGGAACTCAGACATCTTTAGGTTTCAGCACCATAGAGAAACATTGGAAGATCCGAAGCTCACATCTGTTTGATGGTGTTTATGCTACAAAAATGGGAAAATGATGTGCCTAGGATACTTGTAACACTAATTCCAGTTATCCTGGAGGATAGGCAATGTTATTTTATTTTATCCCATTTCCTAAATACAACCAAAACAGAACAAAATTTACGCTTTAGTGCATTCAACCCCAATCACAGAAAAAAAAAAAAAAAAAAAAAACGTTAATTTTCTGGTTGTCATTCTCTCATTAAAAGGAATAGTTCACCCAAAAAATGAAAATACACAAAATGAATATTTTTAACTCAAACCCGATGCACTCTGTCAGTCCATATAATGTAAGTGAATGGGAATCAAGGCTTTGAGAGTCAAAAAAACATACACAAATAAAACCAAATTAAACCCTGCGGCTTGTGATGATACATTGATGAGTAAGACACAAAAAGATCCGTCTGTGCAAGAAACTGAACAGTATTTATATCGGTTTTTTTAACCTCTGATTTTCACCGCAATGTCTGAACTGTCCTGAGCGCGTCCTGAGTGCGTTCTCAACAGCTGGCGCCTGACATGTCTTCTTTTCTCTTCTTCTTGTTTTACGGTGGATCGCAGACTTATAAGTCCATTACCGCCACCTATCTCTCAAAGGGACCATTGACACTCTATCTACAATACTGTAAAGCAAGAAGAAGAAGAAGACACATCACACGCTGGCTGAAGAAGAAGACCAGACACGCACATGACAGTTCGGCAGGGGTGTCGGACTGGGGGTAAAACCAGTACTGATTACCAGGGCCCCAAAGGAAGAGAGGGCCCTTGAAAAGTATGAAATATATTTTATTTTACCTGGATATTTTCATCGGGGCCCATCAGGACTGCCTATGCATAAGGCCCGGGATCTTGTGCAATGCCCCTTGTGATGACATTGCGGTGAAACCTCAAGCAGAACGTTAATGTCATCTTGTGCTTCAGCAAGGTATCTCTGGCTAAAAGTTAGTGAGTCCATGCTAATGTATAAACCTAAATAGCAAACAGTTCTCACGTCATGTACCGTGCAGTGAAAGTCAAAAACACATAAACCAAAGTCTGTAATGAGAGTGCCTCTCCATATTAATCTGGTTAAATATGGTTCTAATATGTACCCGTTTAATGTACCAAAATGGACCCTTTAAGTACAAAAACATGTACTCTTTTGAAAAAAGGTACCACCCCAGTGACAGCTTTTGTACCTTGATTTCTGAGAGTGTATATATATATATATATATATATATATATATATATAGAGATATATATATATATATATATATATGTTTATATCTCTCCATATATGCAAAAAGATAAATGATACAGAATAATAAAGAAGCCTAGAAGTTTGAAAGAAGTTAAATTATTTTTTTAATAATTAAATTAATAATTAAAAAAACCTGTTTAATTCATATCCAACAGAGAGAACCCTAAGAACCCCTTTATCCCAAAAATAAAATTTAAAAATTCATGGGAATGAGTAAATGTCATAAAAGGCATTACAGACCCAGTCTTCAAGTTATCCTTTTTTTGATGATAATATTCCATATATGTAAGTCCTATTTTAAGGCCACAAGAAGGATTTCTCTCTTGTATAATAAGTCTGATTCTGAAATAATTTTGATAACTTTAGCAGATATTGAAGCCAAGCTTTGGTGGCTGTGCTCCAAGTTGGGGTGCATTAAGGTTTTCAGTGCTCAGTCCTCTACTTTTCTTCACTTAAACAACTTCACTTGGCACAAAGGCACATGGCTTCTCCTACTACTGCTATGCAGATGATGTGCAGCTCTTTCATTTCAACCTGATGACCCCCCTGTATAAACTTGTATCTCTGACAGTCTTTCAAACATCTGCTTAGATCACTGTTTCCCAACCCTGTTCCTTGAGGCACACCCAAACAGATCTCCAGTCTCTCCATTATCTGACTCATCTATTCAGGTTTTGGAGTCTCTTAACATGCTGATTAGTTGAATTAGGTATGGTTTGATTAGGAAGAATTTAAAATTGTGGAGTATTGGTGTGCCTCCAGGAACAGATTCAGGAAACAATGGCTTAGATGAAGGGGCATCATCCATAGCTATTTACACGCATATTTCAACAACCTTGTTTGCACTTTACAACATCAGGAAAATCAGACCCATTTGTCAGAGTATGTGTTGCAGCTCCTTGTCCAAGTTCTTGTCATTTCCAGACTGGACTACTGCAATGTTCTACTGACAGGCCTTCCCAGCCAGTGCCACTAAGCCTCTGCAGATGATCCAGAATGCAGCAGCACATATGGTCTTCAAATCAGCCAAAGAGAAACCCACGTCACAACTCATCCTGATCTCACTCCACTGGCTCCCAGTTAAGGCCAGAATCAAATTTAAGGTTGTGATGCTGGATTTGGCAGGACTGCCACTGGAAAAGCACCATCCCTACCACAAGCTCCACCCTACAAGTATAGTATTACCGCTCCCTCTCCCCAGCCAGCCCAGCTCAGGAGCTAAAAGCCACTCTCCAAAAAACTCACCCTCTCAGTTCCTCTCTGGTGGAATGAACTATCAACCTCAAACTACTGAGACCCTCACATCTTTTCCACCAGCACACACACACACACACACACACACACACACACACACACACACACACACACACACATCTTCCTTACTTGCGTAAGCCGCTAATATCATTAAAAACAGATTTTAATGTGATTGAGGGCTTGTATCTGAATACACATGGGATGTGCTAATTGGTAGCCATGAAGTATTTATCAGATAAATGAAAGCCAACAGTCTCCCCAGTCTGGTGGAGGCCTGTCGACTGTGTGTTAGATCGCACTGTGCGTGTGGGAAGTAAAGGAGTCAGCATCGATTCATGAGTAATAGCAGGTTTGCAATTAGAATGTGCTTAATGTTGTTACACTTGTAGAATATATGTGCATATGTGTATGTAAAAGCCACAGTCTTCATTGCTGTACAATTAATATTGATTATTTTTTAAAAAAAAATTTAATTTAATGAACTTTTACTTTTTTAATGATCAGTAAGTAACCCCTCCCCCCCCCCCCGCAAAATGGCATATTTTTTTGCTCAGTTTGGGCCTCTGCATACAACTGAGGTGTGTACGAGGCATTGAGATGCTCCATGTTCTCCATATTCATAAGAAACACTCATACTGTAAATGAGCCATAAAAGGCCTGATGTATCATATGTTACAAAAATATGATACATAAAAATCATATACTGGTAATACACCTTTTCGTAAAGCATTACCAGATAATCTCTGATAATTTCAAAACTCTCTCCTTTGTCTGATGTTTTGTGCTTTGTCCTTTATTTTGCCTCAAGCACCAGCTGTGCATGTCTAGGATTCTGGTATCAAACGGATCACAAATCAGGATGAAATTTTTTTTTTTTTTTTTTTGCAAATTTGTTACTCTTTTCATTATTGGGGCACTAAGCAGTACAGTACAGCTTTGGTTTCATGCTTTTTTTGCCCGCAGACCCTCCTGCAGTTAAACGGTATCATGTTTCTCCAGGCCTGGTGAGTTTGGAACGTTGATGAGGTTCATTTATCACAGCATTGTGTGCAAGAACAGAGTCTGACACCTGAACTGCTTCTCACTCTCCTTGTCTCCTACTGCTCCCAACACACAAACAAAAACACACACACACGCAACTTGACACACACACACACACACACACACACACACACACACACACACACACACCACTCACTCTTGATCCAGCTTCTTTCTTATGCTCACACACACTCCTTCCTTTCCATTACCGAGGAGTGAGTGAAAGAGAATGCTCCATCAGTCTGTCTGCCAGCCGAGCGATTCCATCATTTATATGGATGGAGACAGACAAGTGGAGTTTTTCCTCCTGTTCTGTCCCTGTTCTGTCTTCTTGAGCACTTCCTGAGCTTCGCTTTTCTGCTACTGTACATATCTGTTTTTACTGCCCTTCTCTCTTTCCACCCCTCTCTGGCGTTCTTCATCTTCCGTTAACCTTTGCCTGCCTTTTTTCATCACAAACCTTGTAAAATAGCAGGACCAAAGTGGTATGGATTTTTCTGCGCTGCTTTTTCCCCTCTTTTTCACTCATCAGTTGTGTGTCTCACCTTGTTACTCTTCTTTGCTCACACCACCGTGTTTTGGCCCAGTTTCTGTTACTCAGTCCTGCGTTATCTTTTTTGCGTTTATTTTCTTCTTCCTTTCTGTATCTATTTCTAACCCCTCGTCCAATTCCAATTTACCTCTCTATCCATCTCGCCCAATTTTGCCTAGGAGGAGAGGTATCTCTCATTTTCACCCCCATTTTTAATAAAAGTGAGGATGTATTCTTGGAAAATTTTAATATTAATTCATGATGTGTGATTAATAAATGCATTATTAATATCCTGTGATGACAGAGATCTTGGCTGTGGAAAAATTTATCAATTTACCCTGGATTATTTCAGGTTATATCCTGCAGGAGGAGGAGAGGGATCAGGTGGAACACCGGTTTCGCAGGATGACATCATGCTCTTTTTATAAATATTTGCTTAATTAATGACACAATCTCCGTTTTCACAGTAATGCAATGGTTACAAATCTGTGTGATGTTAAAGGCAGCAAATAAAAATATTAAAAGTCATGCTTTTAGAATCTACTAAAAGACACTGGACAGTTCTTAAAACTCTAAAATATAACAGATTTTTTGAAGAATGCTGGGATTCAACAACATTGGCCCCATTGACTTTCAAAAAAAAAAAGATAACTTTTTTTGGGTCCTTTTTTTTTCCATTGTATTTGGAACAACATGAGGATGAGTTAATAATATGAGTTAATAATGGTAAATTATATATTACACATAAATGATAACTGATGGTCCCAAATGCCATCCACAGTAAAATTCTGTTTGTATTTGTTGTTTAACTAGCCACTTGTGGAGAACACACCAACTGGTTGGCAACTGCCGCCGTAAACACCTGATTTATAATCTAAATATTGCCCTTATGTTTGTAATATTTGCTGTTTCTTTCCTGGATATACAATACAATTTTAAAAGGTAAAATGGGATATTCCTTCAGATCCCCTTTCAGTTTTCGCTCCAGCCTGAAGTGCTTATTTGAATATCTGTATAAATGTGTGCTCATATGTCTTTGTTTGCAGCTGAAAAGCACCAAAGGGACCACTCAGAGGCAAGTCTTTCTGATGGGAGCTCAAACAGTCTGGCTTCAGTTACAGCTGGAGAGAACTATCTGCAAAGAGAGAGAGGGAGGGAGAGAGGGAACGAGGGAGCGAGGGAGGGAGGGAGGGGAGGGAGATAAGAGACTGAAGTACTGAAAGGAGAAGAGAAAGAATGAATGGAACAGGACCACATGTTGGGCGCGTTGATGTGAGAGGCACGCATCATCAGTGGCTCATTCTCCAGCTCTGGTGTTCGAGGTGACTGGAAACAGAAAAACTCCTCCAGATTAAGCGGTAATGTATATAAACACAACATAAACAGAGTTTGATGTTCTGCATTGGTGAATGAGTCTAGCTGCAGAAGCCACCAGTCTGAATTTTCTTAATTTTGGCTGCATGCAATTTGCGTTCATAGGGGAATGATGCAATGCATAAGATTGCTTGTTTTGTGTTTGTCATGTTTTGTTTAAACCAGGACAGCTGTAAGCATGCAAGGATGAAACATCAGTGCATTCCAGTCTCTCGTGTGCCCTCATTCTGTCTTTCTCTCACACTGTAAATGCGGCTGTAAAGTTGCCTCCTCTATTCTGAATTACAATCCATCTGGATGTGGAGCTCTAAACATCCGCGTACAACAACCATCAACGGGGGTGTAGAAAACAGGAGGCTCTTCAAGGTGACTGTGAACATGTTGTCAGTCTCAAACTGGAACATTTTGGGTTGCGCAGACTTGGAGTGCAATGCTTCATATGGACTATGGGTTCCACAAATTAATCGATGTCGCGCTTGAAAAAAATAGTCCGTTAATGGCCCTGAATGGGACGACTGCTGAAACTCAGGTCCTCCGGGATATCAGCTGAGATTTCAAAAGACAAAGCAGCACCGAACATTGGCTCATGGAGCAGAAGGTGGTCTCTGGGTAATGCAGTTTCTTAATAACTCAATGGATTACAATGGTAGTGAAGACAGAAACAGGTCAAAACCATTTGACCTCTGAGTATGTCCAGAAGAACTGGGTGGCACTTTTGATTTCTCTGGTCATAATCATCACGGTGACAGGTAACATCCTGGTCATCATGGCGGTGAGCTTGGAGAGGAAGTTACAGAATGCCACTAATTACTTCTTGAGGTCTTTAGCCATTACAGACATGCTTCTGGGTATCCTTGTAATGCCAGTAGCCATGGTGACGATCCTCTATGGTGAGTTTCTTTACATGTTTACATTTGTATTCATCATACATGTATTAAATTTACAATAATACACAATGGAAGTCTATCGGGCAAGGCATTTCAGCAAAAAAGCTGTTAAATACACCCGTTTCGAATGTATAGCCTCAAGTCATAAACATTAAAGATGCTATGTGGTGTAAAGCTGATTACTAACCTTGCTATGGAAAGTCAAGAAGTCTTTCATCTCCCATCATGCCATTTTAAACCAGTAAAACATGTAAAGTACACATGATATGCACATGAATCCCAGGACTGTTTACAATGAGAATCATCAACAGGAAACTGGGGTCCCGGGACCCCCAGGGGGCCACAAGGTGGTGCTGAGGGGTCACTGTTTTTTAGGGCTTTTAGGGTTTTTAGGGCTGTCAAAGTTCTGTGTAATCTTTTTTTTTTTTTTTTTTTTAAAAACATTTATATTTATAAAAGTAATTAAATAATTAAACATTAAACTAATAAATTCTATAATATTTAAGTAATTAAATATTTAACACAATATAGTTTTTATATTTATATTTATATAATAATTATATTATAATATAAATATTATATAATAATATTATATAATAATTATTATTATATAATAATAATAGTGAGTAGGAAAAAATGATAAAAAACTTTGTCTTTGTAATACCACCCTGTTTTTCTCACATGGTGTAAATTAGTATTTTATATATTAAAATATATACAACTGCCTTTTATATTTTTATATTTTATACAAAATGTATCTGGGGTCCTTGGTATCAAAATGAAAAAAAAAAAAAAAAACTGATTTCAACAACTTTGGTTCAAATAGTACATATTGATTGATTGATTGATTGATTGGTACAGAAAACACAACCTGCAAATCTGCCTCAAAACCTTTGACTTCCATTAAGTATTTTAAATTCAAATGTTCTTTGTTTTTACAAACTGAGGCACAAGTCATGATTATTTTCTGCCATAATCAGAGTCTGTGACATGCCGTTTACTACTACAGATAATTCTAGTGTTATTGTCTGTGGTTGTCGACAATGTGCCACAGATGCTGTTTATAGACTTGAAATTGTTTAGAAGCCAGAACATTCCCTTAAAGTTGTGTCTGGGGTTGTGCACAGGATTTTTTTTCAGCTGTTTTACTGAATCAGCACTCATCAGACGCCTCCAGTGAATTTCTTTCTCAAAGGTGTAAACTGCAAACTTGCTTGTGTTGTGTTGTAACATTTGGTAGCTCTGGAAAATTATGCATTTTCTCTTTAGAACAATATTAGGCCTCCATATATTTTGCTGGAAGGTGATTTATTTCAGCGTGTAATGAGTGTGTTTTGGGCCGTCTGGTATGTCCTAATTAGCCTGCTTGTACTCACGCATGGGTAGAGAAATTCCTCTTCCTGCTCCTTCCAGCGCTTTGATGAGGAATTAATTATGCAGTAACGATGCTGCGCTTTGGTGTGTTTGTGCAGAAAAAATTGTTATGCTTCCTATTTGATGTCCTGAATAGTTTGACCAAGGAGAATAAAACATGCCACTCCCTGGTTCTATCAGATGTACGTGGCTTTGGTGTTATGACAGCTGGCTTTCAATAAATGATGTACAGACAGGTTTATGATAACACAGAGCTAAATTATTTATTCTCCTTCTTTCTTCTTCTTCTTTTGTTGGTGAAGTTTGTCATTTAGAGATCAGAATTGTCAGTGAAAACCTAGACAAAACAGAGTCTGCCTAAAGCATAACACATTGTTTTTAGATCAAACATGCAAACACGCGATGCAGAACTCATTTTGAGTGACCACAACTAATCCACAGCTGGTATCATCTTTTGCTCCCTGAAACATGTTATTTCCACATCTGTGATGTAATGTTATTATATAACCGGGTAAGAGTAATTGAATTTATATAGCCTACATGAGACATGGCTGTGTTCTGGAACACTCCAGGTACTAAGAAACAGCTCTCTGTCTCAGCTGAACCTGTTGTGGGAATTCTGGGAGATTCTATGACTTTACATTCCGAAGCACACCAATGAATGTGATGGTGCTGCTGAAGACTACCACTGTCTGTATCTGCACTCGAGAGTCTTCTACTCTCTTATCTCACATTCCTTCGGGTTCAGACCCAAAGGTATCAAATACTTCCTTAGAAAACATATCTGTTCTTTGTGAGTCACCAAAATAAAAGGCTGAAGCTTGTGAAATACAACACTTTGTTTCAAGATAATTATTATTGGTGGTAATGAAGACTAAAGAAACAGAAGATTTTTAGATTTAAATGTTCAGATTAAAAATAATGTATTACACTCCAAAAAAAAAAAAAAAAAAGAAAAAAAAATTTTGTGAAGAAGTGTGAAGAACATTTTAATAATCTAAAGAACCTTTTGTGGAAAGTTTCCATGGATGTTAAATGTTCTGCATGGAACCAATGCCAATAAAGAACCTATATTTTTAAGAGTGCAGAACAGTTTTGTGACAGTAATTCTTAAACATCACTGTTCTCTCTTCTGTATAATGTGAATTACATTTAACAAGGTTATATAATACATTTGTATTATTTATGTATTTCACTTAAAATGTAAGTGTTTTTTTGAAAACAACTAACAGATTTTTCATGACCATCTTTGCTGTTGTTTTAAATTAATAATTATATTATTACAATTTAAAATAAGTGTTTCAATTTGAATATATTTTAAAATGTATTTCATTTCAGTTATAGCAAAGCTTACTTTTCATTAGAGTAAAATAAAAACAAAATCTGCAAAAATGCATCAAAAGTGACAGTAAAGACAATGTTTCACAAAATTTCTATTTGAAATAAATGCTTTTCTTTTAGCCTTTCTATTCAAAGAATCAAATTATGTAACAAGGTTTCCTCAAAAATATTAAGCGGGACAGATGTTTCTTGAGCACCAAATAATCACATTTGAATGTTTTCTGAAGAATCATGTGACACTGAAATATAATGGACTAATGGCTGCTAAAAACGCAGCTATGCCATTACAGGAATAAGTTACATTTTAAAATATAGTCTACTGTATAAACATATATAAAACAGTTATTTCACATTGTATTAATATGTCGCAAAATTACTGTTTTTACTTGTGGTTTTGACAGTGTGAACACCTTGTACAAATAGTCTGATTTTCTCACTTAGCTCCATGGATTCCTCATGCTACGACCCTGGAAATATTTAATATTATTGAACTGTATTTTAAATGTATACATATATTTATATAAATATTTAATACAATCTATTACTGTAACCGAAGACACACAAGTACATGCTTGTCCAGAATGTGACACTTTTTGTGTCTCTGATGTGTTAGATTACACCTGGCCCCTTCCCTGGGCTCTATGTCCGATCTGGATCTACCTGGACGTTCTTTTCTCCACTGCCTCCATCATGCACCTGTGCGCCATCTCTTTGGACCGATACATCGCCATCCGTAACCCCATCCACCACAGCCGCTCAAACTCTCTAACAAGAGCCCGTGTCAAAATTATAGCAGCCTGGACCATCTCTATGGGTAAGTTCTAGATTACAGCAAAGGCAAGCGGAAATTGCTTTCCAGCTCAATTCTGAAATGCTTAACAACTGAGATTGCACCTATTAGCACTGGTATGCCAAACCATAGCACCAAGCTGTCTTCTCACTCTCATTTTTTCTCCATCTGTCTCAGTTATCTCCATGCCTGTCCCAGTCCTTGGCCTGCATGATCACACCAAAGTCTTCCGGAATGAAAGCTGCCAACTGATGGATGACAATTTCGTTTTGATCGGCTCCTTTGTGGCGTTCTTCATCCCGCTCATCATCATGGTCATCACCTACATTCTCACCATCAGTGCTCTGCAAAGTGAAGCGACTTTGTGCCTGGACCAACTCATGCGGCCAAATTGGTCTTCCACTATTGGACTCGTCGCACGAAGCTCACGAGGCTCACTTTCTTCTGAAGGTCTCTTCTCACGTTCGTCTGTCTGCCGCAATGGGGCTTCCAAAGGATCCGGCCGTCGCTCCATGCAGTCCATCAGCAACGAGCAGAAGGCGTCTAAAGTGCTTGGTGTGGTCTTCCTTCTCTTTGTGATCATGTGGTGTCCATTTTTTGTGACAAACGTAATGGCAGTGGTGTGCGGTTCAGTGTGTGATGAAGATTTGGTGGGGGGACTGATGAATGTGTTTGTTTGGGTGGGTTATCTGTCATCGGCGGTCAACCCTTTCATCTACACGCTCTTCAATAAGACTTACCGTGCAGCTTTTGTCCGGTACATACGTTGCCGCTACCGTGAGGAGAGGAGGTCTCTGCAGCTGATACTGGTCAACACCATCCCTCCTCTGGCATACAGCTCCTCTGGGCTTCCCTTGAAGGTGGAGAACTCATTAAAGACGAGGGCAGAGGGCAGCCGGTCTGGGAGATTTTCCAACACAGACAGGTCAAACTCTGAAAAAACACAAAACAAGCAGGAAAGGGAAGAGGTAGTAAGCCATTTGTGAGACTCCTGAGGGTTTTTAATCTCTTTGTAGGTGTAAAAGCTTGAAAAATGAAGTCTTTTATTTTAATATGTGTCCACCTGTGCAGCACAGCACAGTCAGCAGATGATACTACCTACAGCTCACAGCGAAAAGAGGAGACAGATGCTTTAAATTAAAAAAAACAAAAAAATAAACCACCCCTATTACTCCTATTACATAAAATAAAACAAGATAATACCCCCAAAAAAGTCGCCCCAAAAAAAATGCAAAAAACAAAAACAATACTTATTAGTTCATTCAAACTCAGTTGATAAATCAGTAATTTAAACTTTCCATTAGGCTTGCTGCGGTAGTCGGTGTTACCTGGTATTAGGCCATACATGAGTAGGCTACATTACTTGTTCACCGCGGTACCACCCCCACTGTCGTTTTACATTTTTATAGAAATAAAAACCATTTCGTTCAGTTAGACAATGGACACTACAATTGTAAAGTGGAAGCATCTGCTCTGCTCCATACAGCGCGTGCTGCAGAGCCACAGCAGGAGTCAGATTTCACTGATGGCGAGAAGAACTTGAGAGAGGTGCTTCAGTGTGAGCGGCAAAAATCACTAGGAAATGGATGAAATATTTGGTTTTCAAGCAAGTGTAAAAGCAAAACAAAAGACTGCTTCTTAAACCAGAGAAGGTGAACATGTTGGTTTTCTTGAAGAAAAAAACATGCAAGCACTGTCAGGACAGGCCAGTGTAGTTTTAATATTCTTTTTGTTTTCATTTTGAAAGGTGCCATTTACCTTAAGTTACGCTACGGAGGCTATTTTATTTATTTATTTATTTGATTCCACATTGTTTGCTAAACCTTATAATTTATTAGTCGATATACATCATGTGGTGTACGCTATGCTATGCCTCATCAGGCTCGTCTTATTCATTAATAAACATCCTAGTTTGTCATACTGTTTTATTGTTGTTGTGTTTGTAGGAATAATAATAATGAATCCATCTTTCAAGCATTCGTTTTAGTCTCACAAAGTGAAAGGTGTAAAGATGTAAGCGCAAAAGACAACTAAACAACAAAAATCCAAAGCCCTGTCCCCCAAAGCCCTTACCCCACGATACCACCTTTTATACCGGTTTTGTTACAAGTTTGTACCGGTGTGAATATTTCCACACCACCATATCCCTATTTTCTATTTGCATTGTATGGACTCACAGCAACTGATTATTTTTCTAAAAAATCTTTGTGTTCATCTGAGGGAACGTAGAAGTCATACATCTGGGACAGTATGATGGTGAGTAGATGATGAGAGAAGTTTATTTTTGTGGTAGTAGGCCTATCCCTTTGAAGATGCCATAATTTATTATTATTATTATTTATTTATTTATTTTTCTTTTTTTGCAATTTATCTTGCATCTGGACAGAAATAGTTTCATGTCCATTAGCCTAATTTATTAATATTATAGATTGTATTGTGAAGACGTGTATGATGTGGGTAGATTAAATAAATAACCGTATAAGGAAGATTTTGTCTCCTATTTTACAGACAGATTTATTTGGGGTGTTCGATTCCATTTAGCCTATATACTTTAGGCCTACATCAAAACAGGGTCGGGAATAACAAAAGACTGGAGTCGTTATTACACACTTGATTTATTTTTCCCCGACACAATGCCTTAAATTTCCCTTTTTAAAACAACACATACAGCGTGACTGCTAAAAAAAAAGCTAAAAATGCCACTAGCTGTTGAATACAAACTATTAAAATATAATTATATTAATAAATCAGAACAAACTTAAAGTGCCCCTATTATGCCATTTTTAAGGTTGCTAATATTGTTTTATGAGTCTCCTAAAACAGGTTTATATGCATGCAAGGTCAAAAAATGTTAGTTTTCTCAAAAAATAGATTTAATTTTATCTCATATCTAAATGATTCCTAAATGACCCGTGCGAAGCAGTTCAAAGAATCAGTCTCTCTAAACCCCTTCTTTCTGTGAGCCCTCACTTGAAGTAATGACAGCCCTGAAGATTTGTCAAAACATAGAAAAGATTGTATGGATTGTATCTTACCAACTCATGCCGGATTCGATGATGAAACGGTTGAAGTGGTTGATTGATAAGAGACTGATTCACAAGCATGACTGTGAAAATACCTGACGACTCTTTCGGCAATTGCGAGTCGACTTTTTTTTTGACAGATAATAACTTTATCTATCGTGCACTGTTGGCTTCACAACTTTGCAGATAGTTTGTGTTCACATACAGCTACAGTACATGACACACTGCATGAAAGGTAATAGTCGAAAAGGCATAATAGGGGCACTTTAACTTCTCCCTCAATCCTATTTGCTAAGATATTGTCGCATGACGAATCTGCATTTTGGTGGATAGTTAGACTGGAATAATGCTTGCCTGTTGTGTGGCATAAAGTGATAATCAGTGTTTTAACAAGTGCACGAACTGCAGAGAAATCTGGAGATAACACAAAAACTCAGATTAAGATGTCAGTGCCATGCTTGATGACTCCGGACTATCAGATATGGTAGTCCGGAAATTCACTTTAATTATAAAGCCCTTTATAATATATAATAACATTAAACGTATTTCATATTTTCAGTTTAGCTAAGCCCTCAAAACAATTATTTAGTGGTACAGTATTGCATGATTTGTAGATTATATTTAATAGTTTACACTTGTATAAATGTTTGCAAATAGTTTTTAAAAGGTAATATTACATTCTCTATGCTGCTTACATTTCTTTTCAGGAGCACTTGTGCTCCTACTTAAAATGAATGACAGAAATTAACCTTTCTATTATAAGACAATATTTGACTCCTTAAAAGTTTTTTTTATTTTTATTTTTTAACCATTGTAATGCCTATAACTGTATTGTACACCATCTTTTGTGCCAAAAAAATTTGATTTATAAACTTTTATCAAAATTTTAATTAAACAATAAATTCAATTAAAATAATAAGATACAGTCAGGAAGAATAAGTTAACCTACTAGTCAAATTAAATCAACATCAACAATTCATCTTTGCACGGCACAGAAGAGCACAGATGTGGCATTACAGACTTTTTGACAAGACTCAGAGGTGGCATTAATGCATTTCATAATAACAGTGTTATAAAATTAATGTTTTAAATATAAAGTTTTGAATATAGAAATATTAAACAATTTTAATGACTCAATTTGTACTTTAAAATGAAACTGACACCACCAGTAGGTCGCAGCAAGTCACTCTCTTCACTGAATCATTCATTCAGTCAATTCATTCAAATGACTGATTTATTTAGGAAGGAAGCAAGTGACTCCCTTTATGACTCGCTAGATTTGTTCAAAAACACAGATTCATTCAGCGCTGTGTTTGCTTGGAGATGCGCAGCGGCTCAGCTATGATTTGTTTGGAATTCTTTTAGTTGAGGAAATAGAGCACAATCAGATACAGTGTTCCTAAAATGTCACTTGACTTGTGTATAAAATCAAAAATGTATAAAAATGTTGTATAAATTCAATTTCACATTTGCAAACTCCCTTTATAATCATTAAAATTCTGTCACTCGTCTTAGTTCATCTCACAAACTTCCGTTTTAATGAATGAAGCTCTCTACACTGCACACTAAATGTATTATTTTCATCGTCTGCACACAGCTGTGCTGTGAGGAGCAGCACGCGCACAGATAGAGAAGCATTTCCATTGGCTGCAGTCTGCAGGTATTATGGCCAATCACAAAAGACAGCATTGAGCAGCAAACCATAGACACAAAAGTCTTTTGAATGGATAAAATATAGAAATCACTTTGATTTCCAAATAAACCTAACCAGTTGGAAATGAACCCGTGTCCCTCCCCCATTTCCAGCCCTGGATATAGGCTAATAAAGGTGATCCACAGGACGCATGCCGTTCAGGGTTCTACTTTTATACAGAACATTTACATCATCTGATAGTGCCCTGTGAAGTTGACATAACCTAAAATTTGATTTTCAGTCGTCTAAAAGTTTGCGCCTGCCATTGTGCGTTAATTTGAATCAAGTCCAACAAATGTCTTTCATGCAATGTGTTTCCTCATTTACTATGTGTGTTCTGTTCTATCCTTTGTCGTTATTGTCTTGTGTAATGTGTTGTTCTATGCCTGCATTCTCAGGAGAGTCTGTTTTGAAGTATGAATCATTGTTTCCGTTCCTCATTCCTCTACAACGCGTGCAAGAAGACAGTACCACTATTCACAAAGACCGAGATGGCATGCATCTTACAAAAGTATCACAAAATTATTCAGTTTTTACATTATTTCTGAAAGTAATAGTAAAATGCGTCTTATACACCGATGCAACTTATGTGTGTTTTTTGCTGACCTGATGCAACTTTCTGGAAAATACGGTAAATTAGGCCTATATTGTGCTCTTTTGTTAAACAGTACATATAAAATGGGGACCATCTGCACTGTAAAAAAACAATTTGTTGAATCAACTTAAAAAACTTTGTTACCCTGCTGCTTTAAAAAAAAAAAAAAAATTAATCTGGTTTTACGTTGAAATGGCAAAATCTGAAAAGAATTTTTTACAGTGACCAATAAAATGATGTTCACCCACATTACTTGTACACATTACTTATATGTGTACCTAGCCTTATAGAGGAATGAGGAATGTAAACATTGATTCATACTTCAAAACAGACACATAACACAAGATAATAACCGGGGAACTTAACTGGAACAGCTAGGATTAATTTATAAGAAACATTAAATGCATTAGGCTATATAAGTCACCTTGGAATATAAACCAAAGCACGTTCCAGAAGATTAAAAAACGTGACATTAAATATGGAATAGCAAATCATTTTGCAGACCCCTGGCTTTGGGTCATGGGCCCTCAGTTTGAAAACCCCTGCTTTATACAATACTGTTTGTGTCAAAGCATGATTACTCTGTCATACAGGAACATTATTTGTCAATAATGCAAGAGGGGGATCTGTCTCTGGGGCTCATGTAGTTGACATGGTCTCCGCTGAGTGTCAACGGACACACTCAGTGTCCTAATTGACTCACTCGTTTTCATTTACTCCTTCAAGTGAACTGTATTAATTGCCTAATGTAGGGAATAGTGAATGGAGGGTGTAGGGGGCGATTTTGGATTCAGCCTAGGATTTATGGTCTGTTCAGATGGATGGGATTTGGCAAATGAACTCGCAAACAATTCACTCTGAATCATTACATGCCGTCTAAATGAAAAACAAATGTAGTCAAAGTAAAGTGGGTGGCCAATAACAGTCCCACTAGGGACACTGAGGAGTGTTAAATGAATGTGTCTAAACACCATTTGACTTTTAGTCCTGCCAGATATGCAAAATGTTTTGTTCTCAACAGATTTGCTAGGACATAGCAAGGCGCTTTTGTGGGGCGAGTGCCTTGTGTCACCAAGCTTGGCTGCTTAAATTCAGTGCTGTATATCACCAAATCATTTAATTAAGTCAGGCCAGACTTTTTAAATAACTGCATGATTATATTCCTTTCCATTAAGCTAGATAAAAACCAATGTGTGCACAACAGTTGCATTTGCATTTTTGTAAGGGGTTTTCTGTGGATGCTGATGTCATTGGCAATTAAAGACAATTGAAAGTTCATGACAGTCATGTGACTGTGATCTCTGAGAGGTCAGATTGTCTGCTGTTCATCTAAACAAAGCAACAACGTGAACGTGTGCTTCTCTGAAGGCAATGTGTATGAAGATCCTCCTGGTGTACAGTATGGATAAGGTAAGATCCGGCAGAATAGTCAAAATACTGAATCTCTTTAAATACTGATTTTAAAAGGCTATTTTAAGACTGAAGATACTGTTGGTTTCACTGTTGGTTTCTTTGCGTCTGTTGTTATTAAATTCTTTTTAACCATAACAGACACATTGATAACATTTACAAAAAGTAAGGTGGTGGTTTTATCACCATGGTATCAGATTATAATGTGGTATTCATGGTTTTCAAATTATAATACCATGATAATTTGATATATAATAGCCTAAAATACTGTAGATTAACATATTCATGTAGCCTACCATGTGGTATGTCTACTTTACATAGTACGCAGAAGAACTTTAATGAATTACGTACAGACTTTTATTTACCTTATTAATGCTGTGCAACTCCTAATTCATTGGGTAAAGCTTTGCATGCATGCGCCCTAGTGGAAAACACAAATACTACATCTTTATCATGTCTCAGTTGTTTTTGACTTGTTCACCACTGGTTGGCGCTTTGTTATTCTCAGTGTTTCAGTAAGTTGTTGCACTCATTGCTATTAATTTGCCAACAGCATTACAACTTGATCTAAACCACCACAGCACAACAGTTTGTCTATACAGTATGCACTATTTCTAAAGGATAATTTTGAGGTGTAGGCTATGCAGATTTGTGTAACAAATGAAAGTCTACATTTGTACATTTATTTGCTAACACTTTACAATAAGGTTCCATTAGTTAATGTATTAACCTTCATGAACGAACAATGAACAATGCATTTATTACAGTATTTATTCATCTTTGTTAAAATACAGCTGTTCACTGTTAGCTCATGTTAATTGACAGTGCATTAAATAATGTTAACAAGCACAACTTTCAATTTTAATAAGCATTAGTAAATGTTGAAATTAACATTAAGATTAATAAATGCTGTAGAAGTATTGTTCATTCTTCATGTTAACTAAAGTAGGCCTAGTTATCTAATCTTAACTAATGGACCTTATTGTAAAGTGTTAAAGATTGTTTATGATTCTCAGTTTTGTTACATCTGATACCATCAACTGTTGTATAAGTGACAATTATAATTCACTGATTCACTATAGTGTGGCAAAAAGTCAATTTTGTTGTTAGAAAAGCCAAGACTAAGGCCCACAACACTCTTAAGTTGGCAAAAGAAAAAAAAAAAAAAAACATGTTCATCTATTTCTATAATTTGTAGGGAATAGATTGGTTGGGAATGATACTAACATAACACACTAACTAATCAAATCACAACGCATTTGTGAAATATGTCTGTACTTTTTGCTCCAAAAATTTTTTGCTTGTGAAATATGTCTGAACTTTTAAGCTCCAAAATGACTTATAAATGAATTGTATACTTAAATTTAGTATGCACTTAAATGTTACTTGTATATATTTCAAAAATATTCTCAAATTGATAAATATCATCACTATTACCCCCCATTACATATGCTATCTAGATTGTGCCCCAGGGGATTTGTTGGGAAATGAGAAAGAATGAAGTTGACTTTTCATGTTATTTTTCATAATAAGTTAATCTGATCCCACCCCTTACAGAAATCTTGAATATTTAGATTTCAATCAGTCTATTTAGTTTCAAGTGTTTGTCCTCGTTTGGCCCATTGGGAGGTCCCTGCAGAGTAGGTCGTTTTTCTTTTCTCAGTGTTCGTTGTAGAAGCCTGACAGAGATGAATTAACACTGGAAACTCCGAGAAGAGTCATATAGCCGTGTGCTTCGCTCGGAACTGATTTACAACCTTTATTTGTTTAAGTTTTGCGCTCGGTAACATCATTAGTTTAATCATTGACAGAAAACCTGATGCGAAAAAGTTTGCCCGGCGGTGACGAGTGCAAAATCCACAGCGGCAGATGAGCGAAGACACGCGGAGCGCAAAACCTGCGGAGATTTAAATGCGCGCGGACCGTCACGCCACGGGACAATCCTTTCACTCGGTATGACACAAACTAGCGATTTTTGGTTTTCGACTGTTGGTTAAGAAAGGGTAAACTAAACTCCAGACTTGTGTCTACGGGATACCGGTACAATGAGTAAACTCAGTCCTTTCAGTAATCTTGCCAAGTTCATCTCAAAGTCGTCTGATAATGGGCCAGTCAGTGGGGAGCAGCTCTGCATGGAGGACTGCACACCTCTGTGCCGCTGCGGGCCGGACCCGTGCGTGTGTCCTTTCTCACAAAATAGTAAAGATGGACTCAAGGAATATAAGGTGTGTTTCATTCCTATCAATTTGAACAGGACATAAGGTTTCATTAAACGATTGTGTTCACAATAAGAGAAGTTTAAAAAATATTTTAAAAGTCTTGTGTTTGTGTTGCTTTTCTACAGATAATGGGTCTATTGTTATACGTAATACGTAGCCTATATGTATTATATACATACACTTGCCAGAAAATAAGGACACTTAAGCAACACAAAAGTGTGAATTTAATTCCATTAGATAAAATTATCAAAGTGCTGGGCCTTTTCTCAGAAGTAACTTTTTTTTGGCCATTACTAATTGGTGTCACAGTGGTTTTTGTGGTTGGCTGAAGTCAGTTGTCCTGAAGTTCTTTTGTGCTCAAAGTGTCAATTCTTTTTGTTTTAATTTTGAATAAAATATCTATTTTATACTTGCAGTCACAACCGCAATGCAGATTAATTTTTTTTCAACCCTGTCTTTATTGATTTTAGAAACATTTAACATTTAAAATAAAAAATAAAAATAACAATAATAAAAGACATATATGTACATATACATACAATACACATACATGTTAAATTAATGGTACATTTATATCATGAGGTGATGCATGTTAAGCCAAGTTACACAGAAAATAGATTTGGATCCGCTACTTTAAAAAATCCTATGAAGGGATTCCATACTTTGAAAAACTTTTCAGGCTTTCCCTTAACAATATATGTGAGTTTTTCCAAAGCCAAGCAATGAGACAATTCTTGTAACCATTGTTTAAAAAGAGGGCTTTCTATGTTTTTCCAATGACGAGCTACTATAAGTTTTGCTCGTAATAAACAGAATATCAACATTTTCTTATCACAGCTAGTTAAAGTGCAACTTACAGGGAAAATAAGTATGCAGAGTTTAGGACATTTTGGAACATTTTGTTTCAACACCAGAGATAAAAAGTCTAAAACCTTTTCCCAAAAAAGTTGAATTTGGTGTTACTTCCATAAACAATATTCCTATTGCTAGATTACATTTCATACATTGATCGGGAATGTTGGGATTGAATTTGTGTGGTAATTCCAGAGTTATGTATACTTTCATTATCCACTTATATTGCAGAAGTTTGAACTTCATATTAAATGTCTGTGTTTGAACATTTAGGCAGATACTCTGCCATTCATCTTCTGTTATATTCTCATTTACAGTATACCTTGTCACCATGCCAAACATTTATTTTCCATTTTCTTCCTTGTAGTTAGTGGAGATTAGTTTATAAAATAAAGAAATTTGCCTATCCCCATAAATTTGGTTTTAAGTAATTTTTTTCTAAAGGGGACAGATCCGGCAAAAGAGGAGAATGATGCTGTGCCTTATTAATAAAAATTCTAATTTGAAGATATTTAAAAATGTGCTTAAATCAAACTTTTGTCTTAATTCCTGAAAACTGAGTATAGTTTGATTACTAAATAAATCTCCCACCTGCAGATTCATTTGTGAAATATGCCTGTACATTTTGAAGCTCCAAAATTAGTTTTTATAAAAGAAAGTTTATGAAATTATGAATGCGAGTAAGTAAAATTGTATATTTAATTTAGTATGCACGTAAATGTTACTTTATATATATAAAAGAATATAGTATAAAAATATATTATATTATATATATATAACCTGTATTATCCAAATACAATTGGATAATACACTTTTATACTTTTATATATCAGTTAGAAGGTTAAATGTCAAATTCAATGACATTTAAATAATTACAGTTGGCAAGTAAAAATGAATGACAACCGTTGTCACTATAAAACATTGTTTCAGTCTTTGATATTCTGGCCACAGAGAAACTTTAGCTCTTTTGATCAAAGCCTAATGCATATGAGTAAATAAGTGGTCTAAACAGTAATGTAAAGTTAAGCACAAATAAAAATGCCACTTTGGATCCAATGTAATCAACCCTTAGTAAAATACTAAATTCCAAGTCTTGTGATTGTTCAGTCTGACAACCTTTACTAATCTGCTCTGTGATGCTGTATAATGGAAAAAATTTGTGCTAATACTTCTGCGTGTGTTTAGTGAATGCTTTGTAGGAACATATTATGTTCCCACATGTTAACAGTGCCTTGCAGGATTACGTCATTAATACAAAGTTAAACTACATTATGTTTATGCAATGTTTTAGCAATATGTTTATGCTGATAAGTTTATGCAAATTTTTTTCTGTTTGATTAGGAAAACGGAAGTCCACAGGAAAGCTGGACCCCTGAAAAACATGCTTTTGATAATCTTGCCTATGAGCCAGAGGGCCATAATGGACTGAAGCACAATTTGGGCCACAAACTGGTGGTCAAGGAGAGCGAGGTGAAGATCCAGGTGCAGGGAATGACCTGTCAGTCATGTGTCCGATCTATTGAAGAGCGGATTGGAAGTCTTGAAGGTGTTGTTGGTGTCCAGGTGTCTTTGAGCGATAAAGAAGCTTCTTTGAGGTTTAACCCTGCAACAGTAACACCAGAAGTTTTAAGAAAACATATTGAGGATATGGGGTTTGAGGCTTCACTTCTGGCCTTGCCGAGTCAGCTGCAGCCTTCGGTGACTGATTGGTCTGATGTCACGTTAGGTGTAGAAGGGATGCATTGTGGGTCATGTGTGAAGAACATAACAGAAACCTTGTCGGGAGTGGTAGGTGTCAACTCTGTATTGGTTTCACTGGAAAAAGGAACTGTGGACCTTAGATTCGACCCATCACTACTTACCCTGGAGACAGTTAAAGGGCTCTTAGAGGAGATTCCACCAGGGAATTTTAGGGTTTCCATTCCTGGTTGGAATTCTAGATTGAATTCTGCTAGTATTCCACCCCAGACTGTGACCATCAGAATAGAAGGAATGACATGCAGTTCTTGTGTTCAAGCCATACAGGGAATGGTGTCCCAAAGAGCCGGAGTATATGCCATAAAAGTTTACTTACAGGAAAAGAAGGGAATTGTAACATTTGACTCCAGTGTGACCTTTCCAGAAGAACTGCGGTCGGCAATTGAGGACATGGGATTTGAAGCGTGGCTGGATCAAGGTTGTGAATACATATCAGAATACATATCTTACACAGTGAAGATAATCTATCTTACAGGGACTGGAAACTGACACTCTATATATGTACCTGTTAAGTGAACTCATAAAGCTTACTGTTTACTAAATGTTTAGAGATGCCCTTTTTTAAAACTAGGGCTCTAATATTTACTGACTCTCAAACCAAGTAGATATCACAAAAAATGGCAAAATCTTTATCTTGTCCAGACAGTGGCTTCTCCTCTGCCAGCAAAACCTGTCCAGAACAATGGTTTCCTTGGTTACCACACAGGTTGCCATTCTAGAATAACATGAAGTGTTCTTGAATGACTCAAAACCCAGACATGGCAACCTTTAAAAGGGAAAGAGGGAGAGTTAATCGGATTAAAGAGGCTTTAGGCAGACTGCTCTCTCACTCACTTCGAAATGTTCAGAACTTTTTAACTGTGATCCTAACTAAACATGAAGCCAAAAATACATATACTGTAGAAATATCAAAGTTATTATAATAAGCTATAAATATGTATTAAAAATAATAATATAAGCATTGAATGTCTTTCATAATTGTTTCTCTTTTACAAATTTTTTCTCTCTTTCAAAGATTCTGGAATTTATGACGTTTCATCAAGTAGTCAAATGTCAAGTGCTCTGAAACAAAGCCACACATCCAAATCTTCACCAAGTGAAACCACTGATGAGATCCCCTCTGGTTCAGAGGACAGAGAGACACGCAAATGTTTTGTTCATGTGACAGGGATGACCTGTGCATCCTGTGTGACCAATATTGAGAAAAATCTATTGAAACACAAAGGTAGAAATGGCATTCAGAATTAAGTACTTTTTAAAACTATATTTAAGTTGCTATCTAGCTATTTTAATCAAACGTTTTATATATATATTTATATATATATACATATATATGTATGTATAGCCGGGGTTTGATTTTTATGTGTGTTGATGTTTGTCTAGGTATTAAATCAGTATTAGTCGCTCTGATGGCTGGGAAGGCAGAGGTGAAGTATGATCCAGGGCTTCTGGACCCACCACAGATCGTCCAGCTCATCTCTCGTTTGGGGTTTGGTGCCTCAGTGATGGAAGAGAGTACAGTCCAGGACGGCGTCTTGGACCTTTCTGTGAGTGTCTGGGTGCATTTGTGGGTGATTCTCTAACCTAAACCAAAAAAATCATACTGTATGTTCTTCTTTATGTATTTTATTAGGTAATATGTTCTTCTTCTCTTTAGGCATTTTATTAGGTGATATGTTCTTCTTCCCTTTTTGGTATTTATGACTGATATAGGTCATTGTTTTGTAATTAATAACCTATTTAATGTTTTCTCAAAAAATTACCAACAAATTATTAGTAATTTATTATATATACGGTATTTATTTTTATATATAACTTTTTTATATTATTTTTTAATTTATTAAGGAAGAGATTTCCCAAAAAATATCTTATTGTACACTGGTTGTTTGAAACACAAGCAATTTCTTTTTTACAATGTGGTGGTAATGATATTTTGTGGCAGTAACGAAGTTAATATAAATATTATAAGAGAATATAATAAATTTAGACAATAAATAATAACATCATCATCATGTTAACAGTATTCATAATAATATAATTAAACAATAACACAAAAAAGGGTTGGCGTATGGAAGTCTATGTTTTTTTTCCCCTTTTATATCTGCCAAATCACATGACTGATTCTCTTTCTCCAGTAACTGTGATCAACAATTTGTTATTTTTGAAAAGTAAAAATAAAAACAAAAAAAATCACTGCTTGGACTAAAAAGTGTTTGTCTTGCATTATGTCTTTTACATAATGCAATACATTTTTATATATCGTAAAAAAAAACTTTACTTTGTCCTCTTTTTTTATATGAAACAGCAGGAAGAGAGATGAAATGGAAATCCTTATAAAGATCTAATGTAGAGTTCAACAAAAGAATGGTTTGATGTGAGCAATTTATAGGTTCTGAGCTTGTTTCAGTCTTGTGGATTTCAGTCTTGGCACCTATATTTTATCAGGTCACAGGTATGACATGTGCTTCCTGTGTCCATAACATCGAAAGCAAACTTCTGAGGACAAAAGGAATACTGGAAGCCTCTGTTGCTTTGGCGACAAACAAAGCTCATGTGAAATTCAACTCGGATTTGGTAGGCTCTAGAGATATCGTCCGAATTATTGAGGTAACGTTATATTTATATTATTTAGAAGGATGAGGTTTAATTAGGTTTTAATGTAAATGCTATTTCATTGTTGTATTATTATTATTCTTATTCTCTCATTTCATTTGTCTATTTATTGTATTTCTATTCTATAGGGTTTGGGTTTTGGTGTGTCTTTAATAAAAAATGAGGGATTGAACAACACACTTGATCACCAAGAGGAAATTCGGCAGCAAGTATCTTTTTCAAATTTAAGCTCACTTACTTCTGTGTGTGTGTGTCATCTATCTATCTATCTATCTATCTATCTATCTATCTATCTATCTATCTATCTATCTATCTATCTATCTATCTATCTATCTATCTATCTATCTATCTATAAAAACTGCTCTATACCTACAGATGGAAGCATTCGTTTTTGTTTAGCCTGGTGTTTGGGATCCCAGTGATGGGTCTGATGATTTACATGATGGTTATGGACAGTCAACATAAGGAACATGGTGGTTCCATGCCTGTGGACCAGAACATCCTACCTGGTCTCTCCATCATTAACTTGGCCTTCTTCCTGCTCTGCACACCTGTTCAGGTATTTCCACTGCAGGTTATAGAAGAACGAATGCGCCCATTCATTAATAGTTGACTATATTTATGTGATCATTGAAGGTTCTCATGCAAAATTTTCAACAGTATTTCTTCTAGACTACAGTGTACATTCCAGTATGTGTTTATTTTTTCCATGTTTTTTATTCAGGTATTTTTTGTTACTCTGAAGAAGGATTTAGTGTAGTGTCCCTTTAAGTAGTTATGTAATAAAAAAAAAATGATTAAGAAGAATATAAATATGTAATAATTTAATGTAATTTATGCCTGTGAGGGCAAAGCTGAATTTTCAGCATCATTACTCCAGCCTTCAGTGTCACATGATCCCTCAGAAATCATTCTAATATGCTTATATTGTGCTCAAGAAACATTTCTCATTATTATTAAAATGCTAAAAACAGTTGTGTTGCTTAATATTTTAGTTTTTTTTCCAGGATTCTTTGAAAAATAGAAAGTTTAAAAGAACAGTATTTATTTGAAATAGAATTAAAAATGTGCTTTAATAAAGCAGTTAAATAAACAATAAACACAATATTGCCAGTTTCTTTTTTTCTTTTTGCCAATGAAAATGATTCCATACAAAGTTTTGAAGCATATTGTTTGAGTAAATGATTCAATGACTCATTAGTTTCATTCCAGAATTAATCTGCAATTAATTCAGGTTTAGTAGCCATTACTGATTTTAATATTTACTTTTTATTAATAATAATATTTTACTGTGTCACACTGAGATCATGCATAATGGTTTGATTGACAACCGACAAATAACCAATAATATAGTAATTCTCTTTTTCTGATTCTCCTTTATTCCCATTCAGTTTCTAGGTGGCCGTTACTTCTACATACAAGCATACCGTTCACTAAGACATGGTGTAGCCAACATGGACGTGCTCATCGTCTTGGCAACCACCATTGCATACGTGTATTCATTCATAGTGCTGATTGTAGCCATGATTGAAGGAGCCAAACAGAGTCCCCTGACGTTTTTTTTGACACTCCTCCAATGCTTTTTTGTGTTCATTGCTCTAGGACGCTGGTTGGAGCATGTTGCTAAGGTAAAGAAACATCAAAAACTCAAATATACATGACGTATGGCTCAGTGAGTGTGATTTCACCAAGTACAACATGTTCCTGGATCAACATCCTTGTTGACCCAGGAACATCATTCCAATCAACCAATCAGAACTGAGAGATAACTTTTCAGGAAATGTCAGTTTTAGGCTCACAGTCAGGATTAGGTGCTTCTACACCCTTGTTAATCAGCAATCATTTCCCTCTGATTTTAGGAAAAAATTATGGTTAAGGTTATGTTTTAAAGGGTAAGGATTGGGTTAAATCTGTATTTTTGGACAGTCATGCTGATCCAGGATCAACAAAAGATGTTGATCCAGGAACATGTCTTACTTGCCAAAAATAACGCTGACCCTTATGGCTCAGAGGGCATCTGTCTCTCTCTATTATTAGCTTATCTAGATTGTGACAAAATGCTGTTTCTGACCATAGTAGTCTGTTATAATAACTTGAGAGCCAGCTTGGGTAATGTTTGAAGCATTTTTTTTAAAATTAGTACCGATCACGGTGGCCACGGTTACCTGGGGGTATGGAAAGACAGATGAGGCGTGAGAAAAGGACAGAGACAAGAGAGGGGAGAGAAAAAAAAAAAAGAAAAAAAAAAATTCCGGTTGTTCCGGTTCCCAGACACACTGCCGCTCGGCCCTCCACCAGCTAGGTAAACTCTTCCGCGGTGCCTGGCGGTGGCACTGGCACAGCCCTCGGTGGATGGCATGACACTCCTCCACCACCCAGTGGACGGTGACGGCTCCTCGGGATTCGGGCAGCCGGCAGGAGTCCCCCGTTCCCTGCTTCTCCCCATCATGGTGGAGGACAGCAGGCTCCAGCCTCAGGTGAACGGCGTCGACTTCTCCGCTCCCTCACGGAAGGTCAGCCGTCCTTCCACATCCCAGGTGGCCGGCAGCGAGTTTGTCTGTCCCCCCGGCAACTCACTCCAGTCCACTGCCTCAAGCGTCCATGGCGGCAGACTGCTCCGCCGTGCTCGATGGCACCGCGGATTCACCACAGCGGCGAGGGATCTTCGGCTGTGTGTCCCTCCTTCCTCCCTGGTTTCAGCACCAATGTAACAACGTTTGTAAGTCGGGAAGAAGGAGGAGGGAACCAGCAAACATTTAAATAAAAACTTTAATAATAAAATAAACACAAAATAGCATGACAGCCCCTCGTGGAAGACTGCCGCGCACAAACAGAACCAAAACACAAAATAAAATCCAGGCCTGGTCCTCTCTCGTCCTTCACTGTTGTTACTCCTCCTCCTCCGTGCGACTCGGGACCGGTGAGTGGTGCAGGTGTCATTTTCAATTACTCCACTGGCCTTGCTCCGTTCCCATGGCTCTCGGCCCCGCCCCACTCGTCACATCCACTTATCTTGATATTTCCCATACAGTCTAATTTATAGCAAGCTGATAAGGCCATGTATTGCTACACTAGACTGCACACTGAGGTTTTTAATTGCTTTTTATATGCAATTTTAGCTGCCAACAAATTCATTCTATCAGAAAATGCTTATTTTTAATACCAAATAACAATTACATAATAACTTGTAGCTTATTTAATTATTAGTAGCTAAAGTATAGTACACAATGCAGGAGTAGGAATCAACAAGAGAGTTCTTAAATAAATCCACAGGCAGGAGAAACGCAGGAGACAGACACAAATCAACATTCAACATTAACACCGGAACTGAGGGTCGGGGCAAAACACAGGGCTTAAATTGTAGGAGAAGGCAAATGAGAAAATTAAATCAACACAGGTGAACAGAATGAACTAATCAAGGGAGCATGGAAAACTAGGTTAAAGAGGAAACACAGGAACAGGAAAAACAAACTAAGTCTTTGTTACACCGGCAAAAAACAGTGAATTCAAATAATAATGCAGCTGTCTTTGTAAGCAAAAAAATAATGCCGGACTATGTCTGTACACTTGCCATTTGAGCATTGGTCTTGCCTGGATGAGCAAAACTTGATTTATTTATAATTTTTTTTGTCCTTGCAGAGTAAAACATCTGAGGCTCTGGCTAAACTCATGTCACTTCAGGCCACAGATGCCACAATAGTGTCCCTGGGCAGAAACAACACCATCATCAGGTTCACTTCACTCTATACAGAAGTCATTATGTGAGCTGTTAGCTAGAGTATTTTTCAGGGATGCTCAATAAGCTCATTAGTGAACTAATAATTAGACATATTTTGACATGATGTTCCATTTCTAACTTCATGATATTTTGATATTAGCCTTCTATATATATATATATATATATATATATATATATATATATATATATATATATATATATATATATATATATATATATATATATATATATATAAAAAACACTAAATTTGATATATATATCAAAATGAACACACTGACTCCTGTGATAAGTTTCTCTCTCCAAAACCACATCCTCCAAGGACATTGCAGCAAACCTGAACACACAAAATGACTGACAGTCAGAGAGCATTTCTGACAAAAAAATAAGCACCGCTTCTCCGACTCCTTTTTTTCAGTTTACAGATGGCTGTCACAGAGACAGCTATGATTTCCAAGGACACTTATTTCAATGACACCTGCCAGGTATTAGGGATATTGTATGTGCCCCCCCCCCCCCCCCCCCCCCCCCCCCCCAAACAAGCACTTTTAATTACTATAAAAACAATATTAAGCATTTTAAAACCGATTCAAACTGTATATTATTTGTAATATAAACATTTACATTTATAAAATAAATGAATACAAGCAAAAGTGATTATTTACACTAGTATAACACAAAATTAAGATTTTTAAATATTTTTGAAAGAAGTCTCTTTTCACTTAGGCTGCATTTATTTGCAAAAAATAGTAAAAATAAATAAATAAATAAAAATACTAATATTATTTAATACTTATACTAATATGCTGATATTGTGCTCAAGAAAAGTTAATTTGAATTATTTAGCAATGTTCTTTACTGTCCCTTTTGATCAATAAGCATGTCTCTTCTGAATAAAAATATTTAAAATAATCTTTGAACAGTAGTGCATATTTTATTGATATTTTATTAATTGTAATAAAATACAGAATTTACAGAATTTGAGACTTTTTACTGCACTATATTTTGTAAAGCTGCTTTTAAACAACATCCACAAATAAAACTGACTCGAGTATGTGCAATATAATATAATATTATTATGAATATATACTAGTAATATATAAGTACTACAATAAAATTACTTATCATTTACAAATAATTATTAAGAGGGCAAAAAGCAACAAAAATATGGATTAAACTGAATTAGTGCAACAGCCCTGCTGTTGGTGGTTCATTTGAATAGCTAGCAGTACGAAATGGATGCGATCTTCAGTTGTTTGACCTCTGGAATAGAGTTTGGCTCTCAAAGGAGCAGGATTGAGCACCCTTGGCATAATTTTTATTAGATCTAGCAGAACCTCAGAATACTGAATGGTGTTGATTGATGTGTGTGTTGTGTTGCATAAAACTTATCTAAGACTAAACTGTCAATTTGCTGTCCTGTGTCAGAGAAGAGCAGGTTTCTGTGGAGCTGGTGCAGAGAGGCGACGTAGTAAAGGTGGCACCAGGGGGAAAGTTCCCTGTTGACGGGAAGGTCATTGAAGGCACGTCTATGGCAGATGAGTCCCTTATCACTGGTAAGACTCAGTCAGCGGGGGTTTGTGTGTTTTAGGATAGTAAATTTGTCTGCATTTGTAAACAGTGTCATAGTACATACATTGTGGGTTTTCCCAGTGATTTGCTTTGAAAAGGAGAACATCATGTTGGTTTTCATTTAAAGGTGCAGTTTGCATATTAAGCTGGAATAGCAGAAAGGAGTATAAATTACATAATCACCTTTGTTGAAAAGTTTTATTTTTCATATAGAGTGATTGTTGTGTCTGCTCCATTTCAAAGTATGATTTTTTGGTTTCTGGCTTCACCTCCTCTTTTGGTTGTTCTGCTTTTTCCTAGTGATCTATTATGTTCATTAGTTACACTGGCATTATACTGGCCCAAAGGTCCAAAGCTGCCTGATGGATACCAATCTGAAATCCTGAAACTGAAAGTGTATTTGTCATTCCAGGGGAGCCAATGCCGGTCATTAAGAAACCAGGCAGTTGTGTGATTGCAGGCTCTATTAACGCTCATGGATCTCTGCTAGTGGAAGCCACACATGTAGGGGCAGAGACCACGCTCAGCCAGATAGTCAAACTAGTGGAAGAGGCCCAGACATCAAAGGTAACTCGTGCACAAACATAAAACACACACATATGAACAAACAAACCTTTTAGAACAGGGTATCCCAAACGGGGTTAGTGAGGGAACTGCAGGGGTGTCGTGAGTTGATGAAAAATTAATGATTAATTATATTGAATGTAATAGTAAAATAAAATAATGGGGCTTCTTTTCAAAATGTGATTGTCAATCCAAATGCTGAGATTTATTTAAAGAAGTATATAGTCGGTTGTGCTGAGGGTTTCAGAGTGAAGAGCTGTACTGGTGTTCATTTACACACATGCAACTTATAATAGCATGTTTTCAGAATGCCTCGATTCACAGTACTTCTCATGAACTCCCGTTCTACTTTACAGTGGATGAGGATTTGACATGTTAAGGGGATAGTTCACCCAAAAATTAAAATTACCCCATGATTTACCGGATGCTATGCATATGTCTTACGTCATCTGCAGGAATGCCTCTCTCTAGTGAATGCGAGTATGACAGTTAGCGGAAGCTAGAGATTACGATTTATAAAGTTTTAAATATCAATATATTTTTTTATTTTATACAAACGCATTGCTTCACTTCAGTGGGCCTTTATTAACCCCCTGCAACAATGGTGAGCACTTTTTATGATGGATGGAGACAATATTTTGGGGCTTCAAAATCTCAACTTCCATTTACTGCCATTATAAAGCCTGGAAGAGCCAGTACATTTTTTAATATAACTGCGATTGTATTCATCTGAAAGAAGAAAGTCATATACACACCTAGGATGCCTTAAGGGTGAGTAAACCATGGGATAATTTTCATTTTTGGGTGAACTATCCTTTTAAGAAGAATTAAGACATAAATATTTGTACTGCAAATTAGTGTTAGTTGGTTCTTGTAAAGAATGAGCCCAGTGTGAGTCTTTCACACAGACATGAACATTTACTCACCCTCAGGCCATCCAAGATGGAGATGAGGTTGATTATTCAATGAATTAGAGATGGAGAAATTTAGCATTACATCACTTGCTCACCAACAGATCTTCTGCAGTGAATGGGTGCCATCAGATTGAGAGTCCAAACAGCTGATGAAACATCACAATAATCCACAAAGTAATCCACACACCTCCATTTCATTTTCCATTCTATCTTGTGAAGTGAAAATCTATGTGTATGTAATAAATCCATCATTAAAGGGATACTCCACCCCAAAATGAAAATTTTGTTATTAATCACTTACCCCCATGTCGTTCTAAACACGTAAAACCTCTGTTCATCTTCGGAACACAATTTAAGATATTTTGGATGAAAACCTGGAGGATGTTTCAAATCAAAGCTAAATACACATAGAAACAGCGCATCCTTGTGGCGTGGATGACACAGAAGAGCATACACAGCATACGGTGATATGGAGAGACACAGAGGAGACCGTTGACAAAGGAATTATTGAATAAAGTCGTTATTTTAGTTTTCTTCGCTTACAAAAAAGTGTTCCCGTCGCTTCATATAACCCAGATTGCACGTCTGATGGCAGATGGAGTATTCTGACGACGACTTTCATACCTTTTATGGACCTTGACACTGTTATTTACTTGGCAGTCTATGGAACAGTCTCAAGCCTCCAGGTTTTCATCCAAAATATCTTAAATTGTGTTCCGAAGATGAAGGGAGCATTGTAAATTGTTCTGAAAAACATGCAATTAAGCCAAAAAACAAAAAAATCTCAATCTTTCATTGCATATCCCTTTAAATAACTTTAAACGGTCAGTTCTGGCCAAAATACGAGTTCATACAAACATTACAAACACACAGACATTAAATGATGGACAGGAGCTGTGTGGATTACTTGTGGAATATTGTGATGTTTTTATCAGCTATTTGAACCCTCATTTTCTCAGCAAATGGTAATTTTTGGGTAAACTGTTCCTTTAAAATTAAGTATTTCCATTAGCCATAGAGTCTTTGTTTGATGTGTCTTACGAAATAAATGCCATATTGCAGTTAAAATTGTATACAGTATATGGAAAAATAATCACAATATATTTTTTTTGGACATGCATGCTATAATTATTTGTTATGGGTGCCTGTTTTACATAGCTTATACAAAATGCATAGCTATGGGCTTATGTATAATTATTTGTTTGGGAAATTTATGAGAACAGAAGAGAATGAAACGTATTCAATAACATCTAGTCACATGTGAACTTTGACAACACTAATTTTGTGCATATATATGCTTCTCCTTTAGTTTTTGATTAAAAATCATGTTATAATTGTAATGTTGCTGTCCTTTTCTTTTGGTAGGCACCGATTCAACAGTTAGCTGACAAACTGAGTGGCTATTTCGTTCCGTTCATAATGGTGATCTCCATGCTGACAGTGGTCGCATGGCTTATCATTGGCTTTCTGGACTTTGATGTCGTGGTAAAGTATTTCCCTGTGAGTTACAGTAATTCATGAACTGTGTGTAAACGCAGCCTTCATTACAGACAGATCTGTGTGAGGAAAAAAAAACAAGAAACATCTCTAACCTAAGGGTGATCTCCACAGGGTTTCAACCAAAACATTCCCCGAACAGAGGTGATCATTCGCTTTGCCTTCCAGGCCTCCATCACAGTTCTGTCCATTGCGTGCCCTTGCTCTCTGGGTCTGGCGACCCCTACTGCTGTTATGGTGGGCACAGGGGTGGGCGCTCAGAATGGCATTCTCATAAAGGGAGGAGAACCTCTGGAGATGGCCCACAAGGCAATACTCAACCATAAGTCCTTCTTTTAAGTCTGTATTTATTAGGCTGACATCCCAGTTGCAGTGGTATCTGTAGGAATTTTGCTAGATATTTATTTATTATGTATCAACTGTATATACACTACCTGCCAACGTTTTTTTAAAGAGATTGATACTTTTATTCAACAAGGATGCATTCAATTGATCAAAAATTACAGTAAACATGTTTTATTAACTCTCTTCCCTGCTTTTCCTGCAGGTTGGGGCTGTTATGTTTGATAAGACGGGCACCATCACTAATGGTGTGCCGCAGGTGACCAGAGTACTGGTCCTGTGGGACCGAGCAAGGCTTCCTCTTCGGAAGGTTCTGGCTGTGGTGGGCACCGCCGAGGCCAGCAGTGAACACCCGCTAGGCATGGCCGTCACCAAATACTGCAAAGAGGTTTGGGAAAAGTGGCAGACACAACAAACTTTGAAACTTTGGTACAGTTCTGTATGATGCAGCCTCTGGGCAATATGTGCCATACACACAAATGTCCCTGAGATTCAGGAAAACCTGCTTCCCATCCACTTCTGATTAAACCATCTGTTTTTATAAATAAAACTGCTCTTAGGTGTTAAAGGAGGTTTCTAAATCTGGTTGTCTGCTTCTAAATCTGTCTCGCTGTAGGAGTTGGGAACAGAAACTCTGGGCTACTGCCATGACTTCCAGGCTGTTCCTGGCTGTGGAATCAGCTGTAAAGTCTCCAGCATTGAGGATCTGTTGCAGAACAGCCCAAAGACACAAGAAACAAACACATCCGCAGCAAAGCAAACACCACTTCTTGTCACCCTCCAAGGAGCCACCACAGATGAGAGCAGCCTGGTGGCAGACACAGAGACAAATTCAGGGTCAGGTAAGGTGAATGTGTGTTTTTGCTACCTCCTAGTGTGAGTTTTGTGTATTACTCTATGTATTTTCAGAGCCTTTTCTAATCTTTGGTAGCATTTTATTTTTTCACAAATTTTATATTAAATTAAGAATTCCATAAATTAATATTGCTTTGTACGCTACCAGTACTGTTTTTATTTGATGACAAATACAATAAAAATATGATATATGAAATATTATTACAATTTAATATTTTTTTTTTCTATTTTGATACATTTTAAAATGTAATTTATTCCTGTAATGGTAAAACTGAATTTTCACCAGCCATTATTGCAGTCTTGTTTATTTATTTATTACAGGGAAAATGCATATTAATAAACATTTCTGTCAATATTCCAGAGTTAGCCAGAAGGCTATTTTTCACCTGCAGTCCCTAGAAAGATGATAATAGTCACCCTAAAAGAGAGTAAAATTACATATTTACATAACAATAAAACAATTACAATACATTTACTAAAAAATACTATTAAGCTATGATGTACAATAGAAACACAACAGACCAACAATTAGACAAACATCAGAGAAATACATGAACACACACACACACACACACACACACACACACACACACACACACACACACACACACACACACAAAGCAAAAAACCAACAGGGTGCAGCGAGAGCAGGTCTAGTAGTAAGCTAATGTTGACAGTTCTGATTATCAATGAGCCATTTCTTTAACTGGATCTTAAATGTACTATATGTGTTTAGATTTCTGATGTTTATGTCTTCAGTGTCACACAAGTCCTTCAGGAACCAGATTAGAGCAATGATGCTGAAAATTGTGCTTTGCATTACAGGAATAAATTACATTTCAAAATATATTAAAACAGAAAACATTTATTTTAAATTGTAATAATATTTCACAATATTACAATTTATACTGTAGTTCTGTTCAAATAAATGCAGCTTTAGTGAGCATAAGAGACTTCTTTCAAAATCTTTTGACTGGTAATATATAGTATAATATTAACATAACAGAGTTTATGTTGTTTTAAAGCATTAAGCTTTATGTTGTGAATGTTAGAGAAGATCTACATGCATGTTTTCTTAATTTATTTCAAAAGAGCAATGAAAATTGTGTTTTCCGTTATATGTGTCCCCTTTATTTATTTGCATGTGATTGTGGCTCAAATTTCCTTGAATGAATTTAACTCTTTATGTATGAAGACAGATTGACAGTACAGATATATGTATATGGGTTTTTCCAGAAAGCCCTTCATACTCTGTTTTGATCGGGAATAGACAGTGGATGATGAGGAACGGTTTGGAGGTCACAGCTGATGTGGATGATGCCATGAGTAGCCATGAGACTAAAGGACAGACGGCCATACTTGTGGCCATCGATGGTACATTATGTTTTGTCTAAAAGGCAATATTATTAAGTTTTTTATATATAGAAAAATAACTTGCCATTGTATCTAACTTTAAAAAAGTAGTATCATTTGTCCCCTGAAGTCCACATACATTTTAATGTTTGTATAATGTCATATTTTAGTTTTATTATTATTAGTCAAACTATTGATTATTTCAAGCTTTTTAATTTCAAAAGATCAAGATCACTTATAATATTCCCGTTTCTCAGGTGTGCTATGTGCTATGTTAGCTGTAGCAGACACAGTAAAGGAAGAGTCGGCTCTAGCTATTCACACCCTGAGCAGTATGGGAATAGAGGTCTTCATGATCACTGGAGACAACAGACGCACAGCCCGGGCCATCGCCACGCAGGTGGATATGCGTACATGCACATTTGCATTTTTCCTAGTATCAAAATGCATTTTGCCAAGTACCATATGAAATAATGTCAAATATCACAAGCTGAATTTAAACTAAGCAGCACAGTGCAGAATATTAAAGTATGTTTGTTAAGGTGCAGTCATTTTAAAGGTTTAGTTTGTGGGCAAAATCCAGTCATTCTGGTAGGAATCTGTGCTTTAGGAAGTTTCACATGAAGGCAAAAAAATTCCAAACACATACATCTCTACGCTGTTGTTGAGAATGGAATTTTTTTTTTTTCATGCAAAATTGTGCTTAAATTTCACTAATGTAACCACACATTTGCTATTGTTTGGCAGTGATTTTAATATTTCAGGAATTTCATGTTAGGGCAAAGATTCTCAAGAGATTTCCCAAAATGGGGTCATGTAAATACACCGCGTTGACCAATAGAAAGCTGCGTCGTTTGAAAGCTTTATACATCGCTACACTATTGACAGTGGCTCTCTTTTTTCACCAAAATTAAACTAATGGAAAAGCCACATTTCTGACATCCAATTTGCATTTTGTGCTTTTGTGTTCACACTTAACATCTGTTAGTATTAAAATCTGGGTACACTGTTTTTTCATACAGGTGGGCATCAAAAAGGTGTTTGCGGAAGTCTTGCCCTCCCATAAAGTGGCGAAAGTCCAGAAATTGCAGGAACAAGGTCTGAAAGTTGCAATGGTGGGTGATGGGGTCAATGATTCGCCCGCTCTAGCCCATGCTGATCTGGGTATAGCCATAGGAACGGGCACAGATGTTGCCATTGAAGCAGCAGATATTGTCCTTATACGGGTGAGTCAATTTATTTATCAGGAAACAAAGGTGAGATTCTATAAAATAACAGAAATTAAAAAGTTCAGCTCTTCATTATGTGTTTTTGTCGATGTAGAATGATTTGATGGATGTGGTGGCCAGTATCGAGCTTTCTAAAAAGACAGTGCAGAGAATCCGGATAAACTTTGTGTTTGCTCTCATTTATAACTTGCTTGGCATCCCAATCGCAGCAGGTAAACAGAACCACATTAGCAAGCCCTGTGTGCATTCTGTAATAGATGGATGTGGTTTACTGGTTTTGAGTCTGATTTTCAGGTGTGTTCATGCCGGTTGGGCTGGTTCTGCAGCCGTGGATGGGCTCTGCTGCGATGGCAGCTTCATCTGTCTCTGTTGTGCTCTCCTCTCTGCTGCTGCGACTGTGAGTGCACACACTACACTACACTGTGATGAAGTCTTCGCATTCTACCCACACGCATCACTGAACACTTTATAGCCCTGTTCCAAAACCAGAGAATTGCCCATTTAGGCCTTTTAGACATCATAGAAGTCCTTACACAATGGCTGTTTCAAACAGTGTGAAGGAAATAATACTTACTTACAAGCTGCACTGAATATAAATGTTCTGTTAGGTCACCTAAAATGTGCTTAATGTAACAACATCTAAATTAACATCTGGTTTTATTCAAATTTATTATTTAATATGACTTAATTTTTTTATGAGTTGTAAAAGCGAGCACAGCCATTTTAAACTTGAATGTGTTACACCATTGTAATAGAAGAGTTCATCTGCAGTATACAATTCGAAATAAATATATAGTAATGGACACACAATCAGTCAGGATGGATTACATGAGTTGTTAGCTTAGCAGCATGCTAACACTGACTTTTTTCACCTTATTTTTAATGTAAATGTGAGGGCAGCCATGTGCAAGACTTTAAGTGTCCACTCTGCTTTGTTATTTTGGCTTGTTGTGCTGGTTGATGTTGCAAAACTGAATCACATTTTAATTTAGTAGTCACACAAAGTTTTACTGTTTTCTACGCATCATTATTCTTCTAGTTATTTACTTGTAGTGGCTAATGAATCATAGGGCATAAGTCTTGCACATATTCACAGAAAATAGGTTACTTACTAATTGAAAAAAGTGGATTGGAAACAACTGTGCACTTCACATGATTAAACCTAATTCAAATACTGTAGCTTATGATGCTCCATTTTGGTTAGGAATGGAGTATCATAAGTTATAGTTAGGTATTGGAGGGTGGTTGCCCATGTTGTGCTTAGAGGGTTTTGAAAACAGAGTTCTTCATCTTTCTTAGCCTTCCCATGGCACTCTAAAAATATATTTCTCTGTTTCTCTCTTAGCTACAAGAAGACATCAATAGAAGAATATGAGTCCAGAGCTCAGAGTCATAGGCTCAGTCTGAGTCCATCTCAGGTCAGCACCCATGTAGGACTGGAAACCCGTCGCTGCAGCCCTCGTTCATTCCACCGGGGCTTGGACAGACACAGACGGAGCGGCTCAGGCTCCTCCTTCCTGAAATTAAACTCCTCCCACCCCTCGACCACACAATCATACAGCACCTCAGGAGGGAACATTGTGTAAAGCAACTAGCCATGAGCAGACTTGATGACAGTTGACTGGAAATGTTTTTATCATGGAACGACGACTCTTAGGAGGTGTACAATTTTTATAACATTTTACAATAATAGATTTTAGATACTGCTGTTATAATAGGAAAACATGGCATCAAGAATTTTGCTTGAGGGTTAAAGATTTCCTAACGCAGATTCAATGAAAAGGTTTAAGATGGTCATGTTGATTCACTGTGATTTTTGCTACTACCAATTTTACCATTTTACCACATGTTGTGTACTGTATTTTAATCAGGGTTTAGCAACATAAACATTCTTTGTTTATTGCAACAGAGGATGGCAATGTACATGATGATCATGCATGTAAAACCAGGTTAATTTTGTACTAAAAGGGTAATGAAAATTTACTTATTGCTTGTTTTCTTTAAGAGAAGCTTACCTTTTTTTTCAAATGGCAGAATCTAGAAGAATCAGTGTCCAATAATGAATTCAGTATGCACCCAAATATTGGTTAAACATAGCAGAAGAGTATTACTGGATCAGATTATTAGACATTGCTCTCTTGTGGTTTGGAAAATGAACGGATAGACGGATGGATCTCTTTGTACAGTTCAAGGGTGATTTGGCGTTTTTTGGCCAATAGGTGTCAGTAATGTTGAACAGTTATGATTAGAAATGACTGGATTGTAAATAATGCCACTGGTAAAACAATACAATAAGTAGGGTTTGTAGAAATTAATTGATTTGACTCTGGTCCGACATTAGATTCATAGTGGATTCATACAATTATCAAAGTTTGCTTCCAGATTACATGTTTAAGGATAAAAGAAGTGTCAGAATAAATGCAGAGGCACCTTTACAGGGACACTTTTATTTTAGAAAAGTGGATATGTTTATTAAATATACAGCAGTGTAAATGAGCCTGTCCATGAATTTTCAGATAAAAAAAAATAAAAATAAAGTGCATGGTCACAACACGGCCTTATCATATGTGCTGTATGTCATTTGTTATATCATTACAATATAGGACAGATTTAATCCCTGTCCTGTTTCATTCATTCATCAGCAGTACAATCGAATGGCTAAATATACAGTAATAATACAGCACACAATCACTCAAAAAAAAAAAGTTAACATTTTTGTCCCAGTGATATTATGGGGTTACAGTATGCTTGGGTGACTAGTTTAAGCATGTTTCTTAAATTTAGCCAGATTGCTTGGAGTATTTTGCTTAGCTCCCTGTGTTAAAGAGGTCATCATGAGCAATTCGATATTCATTATTTATTAATTTTTTAAATAAAATGTTAATTGTACTATAAAAACACTGTAACTTTCAGAATATTTAATTAAATGTAAAAGAGAGATTGAAAAATAGTCACAAAATAAATTTTGGTGAAAAGCCTCTGGGGAAAAACAGTAAAGGAGGTAAATATTTACAAAAAGATTATATAAAAAATAATATAATAAAATATACAATTTAAATAATAAAAAAAAATGTGAGTACTGCATGCAGAATTAAAGTGTGTGTGTGTGTATCTGTATACCATCTATTTTTGCATTCATTATTTAATTGTAACCTGAAAAAAGCACAATCTTCTTCCGACCCACAGTTATAAAACTGAGCTCAACCGCTTTGCAAAGGCTTGAAATACACATAAATATGCATCATCATGGGTAATCTAGTTATTATTCATTTTAAGAGCAATATACAGAATAAATGTATGTTTATGGCAGACGTTTGGGATAGTACTGTAAATACTGCATTGCTATTTCTCATATAATACTGTGTTCATTTGAAAGTTGGTATTATTAATATAAAGCAATTCACAGCGGCCTGGTATATGAATAATGTTAAGTATGTAAGGCCAAAAACACCAGTTTAAAACCATTATAACCATTTGCTAATACCTTGTGAATCCAGCGCATATTGCTCTACAGACTGACACTGACTTAATGAGTGTGGTCTGTGTTGCAAGTATATGAACTGTATTGCTGTATCTCAGATCTGGAGGGTCACAAACAGTCCTGTACGTTTTCAATTTCACATTATTCCGCATCCGTCTCACATTTGCTAGCATTTGAGATGTTTCTTATTGGACATATCGTTCCATATTCTTAGTATCTCCTCTGGTGAGATCTGATGTACAGTTAACACTTTTCGGTAGCGGCAGAGACTGTAGGACATTTTCCAGTGATTGAATCCACTGTTCTGGAAAGGGTGAATGCCTAGTTTCCGCAGGCACAGTCCCACGTACACATCCTCCAGATGTAGGAGTCGTGTATGGAGGGAGGTCTTATAAATCAGCTCTGCAATGTCTCCAGAGAAGACATATCCAGTGCCAGAGCAAAAGGGTGGGTACCTGCTATCAGGGTAGAGCTCTCTGGACATGAACCACTTGCTGTGAACGTCACGTATGGGTCCTCCGTTTATCACGTGACCTGTGAAAAAGCGTCGCCTTGGTTTGGAGTTGGGTCTCAGAAGGTTAAACACTAAATTGTCCATATTGACAAATATATCACTGTCTGTTTTCATGACGTATTGTGCATTTGGGCAGAACGAGGTCACCCATCGCATGCCCATGATAGTCTTAAGGGTCAAATTGTGGTAGGAATCCACAAAGTCCTCGACTAGGATGTCATGGAAGATCTGGCTCTCTTGTTCTACCATCTGGTTGAGGACAGGTTCAGTGCTGTACCCAAGAAGGAACAGCGTCAAAATTCGAACGTCGCCGAACATGTTCTCATCTCCCCACGTCTCCCGGATCGCCTGGCGGGCGTCAAACTCCTTGTGGTTGGTGCTTATCAGGAGGACAAGAAAGGGCGTTGTGCTTTCGCATTTGTTGGGCTCGTTTATGAGGAACTTGAAATTGTGTGGGTTCAGAGTACGTGTTCGGATATTGCTGAACGTGTCGTTCTTTGAGAGCCTCGGAAGCGATTTGCGGGGAGTGAAGTTCATCTGACCCACATAGGTGGTTGAGGGCCGAGAGCCACTGAGATACCACAGTGCACTGGCCCAGCAAACCACAGTCAGCAAATACAAGCATGACACCTTGGATGGCATCTCGTCAGTGGCCGGATCACCTATCAATCACACATGTTCAGCCCACAGGGCCAATCACGTGTAGTTATTTGGAATACATCACTCAACTGAGCAAAAACCATCCATCTTTCGATGTCAGTGCTGGTTTAGTTTTGTTTAGTAGCATTCTTTCTAGAAACATAAACATTACTCAGCATTTCCCTCATGGATCGAATGCCACCAATCATACCTTATTTAAATGGAAATGTCCTCTTTCATATGCAGTTACAGAAAAAGGACTAAGAAGGCTTTCTCTTTAATCATATTCGCATTCTAGATCAGTGGTTTTCAACCAGGGCATGAGACCCACTAGGGCCCTCAGAAAACTTCTGAGAAAAAAAAGGGGGCAGCACGATGACTTAAAATTATTCAGTTTAATATATGATTATTTATTTAACTGATATTAATCATATTATTAACAACTTAAAACTTTATTAAAATGCTTGAAATACATAAAATGAAGAAATCATATTTATTTTTTTCCCTGTCTATTACTATTTCTGCTAGTTTCCCAATTTATGTTTATAAAAAGATTAAAAACAAGCAATCTTTGTCATAATTATAGCAGAAATACTAGCCAAAATATCCTACATTAGGCACTGAAAACTGTGTTGGACAATGAGGGGCTTTTGAGTCAAAATAGTTGAGAACCGCTGTTCTAGATGTTTCTAGAAGCTTCTACACTCTTTCAAATGTGCTGAGATTTGCATCAACTTTCCAGTGATTGACCTATCACTATTGCTGTGGGTTATCACTGTATTACGTCTGTTCCGACATCATTAATATATATATACATATATATATAGATAGGGTGGAGTGGACAGAGATGTCCCTCAGTTCAGGTGCTGCAGAACGTCTCTTTGTCTGTAGGTCACAGAAAGCCGAGATGTACTCTTTTCATATGAGGGGTGTTTGTTTTCTTCCCAGATCTCACTTTTAGGCTGTATGCAAATCTAAAATAGAAAAACATAGATGTAAATGTTTCTGAATGTTGTTTGTACTGTAACACACACACATATGCTCTACTGATATCACATGATCATCATTCTATATTTAGCCCTCTCAGCGTGTTGGGTTCTCCAGTTACCGTATCTGAATTATTAGACAGATAATTAAATAAATAGAATAAGTGCAAAATAAACTGAATGCAAGTATACATTTGTTAGAAGTAGACTTATAGAACATAAATCTCTTATGTGCGTGTGTGTACATAATATACTGTATATATATACATATATATATATATATATATATATATATATATATATATATATATATATATATATATATATATATATATATATATATATACACACACACACACACACACACACACACACACACACATACACTGCAGCACACAAAACATAGCATAACATACAAAATAATACTTTTATAGAACACTGAAATCCCCTACAAACCGAAAATACACATCGACAGAAGGTGGTAGTATTACAGGTGGGAATGTAAACTAAAGGCAGACCTGGTGAAAAGATCTACCTGTCTCTATTATAAAATAACACTTCAGGAGAATTTTTGCACCTGAAGACAAAAGATGACAAACAAACATCAGCAGCAATTGTCAGGGAAGGATTCCAACAGCGGAGCCAGAGGCGATTTGTGGGGCCCTCAGCTCCCTCAGAACTTCACGTGGGAGAGAAAAGTGACTCATTCCTTTTTTCTGGCCTGTTGATATTGTTTCTATGAACCTCTATTAACCTTGGTTAGATCCAGGAGTGACTGGAGCACTGCTGTGTTGTCTGTACAAGTCAGTATAAAGCATCTTCAACACATAACAGACCAGACATCATTTATCACACCAATGTTATATTAACATAATATATATAGTATTATAGATTTTATATTTTTTATATTTAATATTTTCAGGTTTTATGTCATATTACCTGTCGTGTGGAGTATTCAAGTAAGCACAGTCGATTATATGTTAAATAAATATAAAACAGTTGGGTGAAAACCGTTTCACTATATTGGATCCGTGCAGTCAGTCTTAAAGGGACAGCAGCCTTATTTACCTGCTGCTGTCTGTCATTATTAATGTTAATCATGTTTGATTGATACAGTGAAGACTATGCAGTTTTATTTATACAATTTATTCAATTTCTGTAATATTTTTTACTTCACATTAAATTAACCTAGCATACTGTAGCTGAATAAATTAAAAGTTTTTCATAATTATTTGTTCGGTTGTGCTTGTAATTTACTTCTTTTTTTACATTTTGTTAACAATTAAATAAAAATAGCTATATCAAGGTACATATCGTTATCGTGAAATAAAATTTCTCATACCATGAAATAAGATTTTGGTCATATCGCCCAGCCCTCAAATGTAGGTAAAAATAGCAGCATAGCAGAGAACCTTAGGGGAGAGAGTGATGGGGTTTTAGTCCTAAAAATAGGACCGGTAAGCAAGTCTCTACTATAAAAACATAATCTATTCTCTTATCTATCTTGATTCCCCCTTCTTTGCATCAGATCAACACCAGCCTCCCTTTCCTTTCTTTTAAAAAGCTCAGATACATGCAAATACCGCAAATGCCACAATATGGAAGCTAAAGAACAACCTCTGGAGTGATACAGCTGATTTAGTTAGCCTGTATTTTTTTTCCCCCTGGGATAAAGGTTTGTGTCTGTGTGTGCGTGTGTGTGCGCATGTGTGTGTGTTTAACCGATGATCACACATGACATGCACACAGTCAAACTTTCACTCTTTTCAGTTTTGTCAGTCACAATCATATGCAACCTCCATCTTGATAGTCCAGTCTTTTGTTGTGTGATTATGTTTCCAAGGGATGGCACCATTTTGCTTTTCGACATACAGCATCTGGCTTCAGCTGCCGTGGGATACTCTGCTGTTGCCATGGGGCATGCAGTCAAACAGTTCTGAGTGCAGTGATTAACCTTCAGCATTGTACTTGGCCAAAACGAAGTAGAGCAACACCTCTATTAATGTGTGCATGTCTCTCTGCATATGCAAAAAAATAAAATAAAAAAAACATAGCTGTTTCATAGCTTAAGACCACACACACACACACACACACACACACACACACACATATATATACATATATATATATACTCATCTATTGCTATAATACTATTATGGCACTTTCACTGACAATTACTGCCACCATATCTCTGTTTAGTTGTACTGCAAACATTTTTCATCAGTATTTTTGTTTTGTTTTCCAGTAAATATACAGTATATCTAATCACATTACATCCTTAAAAAACTAAAAATATTTGAAAAGATAATATGAATTGTTTTTAGAAAATACATATATGAACATAGAAGTTTTTTTTTCTTACTCCGCTGAAAAAAAAAAAAAAGATGAAAATTCACCATTCAAGTGAAAAATAAACATTAAAACAACTCAGTCATGGTCAATATTGTCTAGTTCTCTTCTCTGTTTCTGACTCAATCTGTAATGAATAAAAGTAAATAATGTCTGCCAGAGTCTAAACCATATTTCTCGGTTCAATGGCTGCATATTTGTCATGTGTATAATTGTGTTTGCTAACGTAAGGCTTTCTGTGATTTACTGTTCAATAAACAGATGGCTGGCATGGCTTCTCTCACTAATGATAAATCTTGAGGCAGTGTATGTATGCATGATCCTTCCCAGCACTGGATTCAAAATACCAAACAGCAATTATAAATAAGTAAAATTATATAATTACATAAAATATACCGTAAAACTCTAAACCCTTTAAAATGCAGCTGTTTCAAATCAACTAGATGTTCTTTCCAGGATTATTCAACTAAGTTGATGATTTTGAATTGATCTGGCTATGTGCCACAGGATGTTTAATAGTAATGGAGGTGTACAGTCATGGCATCAATTTGTAGGCCAAACCTGGAAGGCTAATTTTCCATGGATTGCCACAGGAATTTCCAGCAGGATTTTAGAATGACTGTTGTCCATTACAGTATGTATGGATACAGCCATACTTAAAATGTGAAATTAAATGCAGCTAACAAGCTGTCATAAGGACTGCTACATAAGTGTCAGAAACCTTTAAGACTCCTTCAAATTGTTACAAAAGGTGTAATGAAATATATACACAAATCAAATACCAAAGATTAAATTTATATGTGGCATTGCAAACAAATTTGATTATTAACATTATTTAATGTTTCTGGAAATAATTATGTCTGTACAAAAACATCTTTTTGGGTAATTCATAATGAAAAATGAATTGTAGTAACTACACTTACAGCAGATAAATGAATTCTTTTGAATTGTATTCTCTTTTTAATACTATTTACTTAAACACTGAATTACAACTTTGCATCCTGTTTTTCACATAATTTCAAATTCAGCATAATTTCAAATTAATTGAAATTTAAAAGGAACCTCAATTTAGTTTCCAAATGGTGCACAATTCTGGTTCTTGCACTACAAATAAAGCTACCACACTAACAATCAGTTATGAATAAACTCCATCAATAGCTGCTGAGACATGTACATGTTTATACATAGTTATCATGTTTAAAAAAGGACTTCTTATAATAAAGGAGTCAAATACAAAGTGTATACTGGGGGTTTTGTACCCTGTATGTTTAGCATATTAGATAATACACAATGACCTCAGAGAATATAAAATGGAGATGAATCCATTAGCCCCAAAGTCAATTAGTTTGAATCCCACATTCAAATTTCCACAAAGCTCAAGTTTAAAAATGTTAAATCATTGATAAGGGATGAAACAGAAACAAAGACAAACGTTTTATTGTCAGAAACGGTTTTATTCTGTCTCAATAATAATTAATGTGTTTTACATTCATGGTAGCCTGCTGGGTTCTGTCTAATAACTGCTTTAAAATAAACCAGATACTCTCCACTATTTAAATATTTATGTGGATAAGAAATGCTTAAACAAGAAAATGTGTTTGGTATGCAAGTGGGTTTGTTCTCCCTCAGCTCTGAGAGAAGCTGCTATACTAACACAGAAATCACACACACACACACACACACACACACACACACACACACACACACACACACACACACACACACACACACACACACTAATACAATGACATTATATCACCAGCGCTGCGGTAAACTAATTCAGGGCAAAGTAATATGCATATGTGATGCGGTATACAATGGAGAAAGCGTAATTTTAAAGTAACACTCTCAATAATGCATGCATCACATTGTTCTATAAACATGCAGTCATACAAGACATACAATTTATGCTATATCAGGGTCTCAGGGTGAGGCCCATGTGCTATTAAGGGTCATAACTATTTAATGGAAAAGTCAACATTAAGGCATGATCTCGCATACCTTATGCAATGTCATATCATGTGTTGGATCACACGGACAAGAGAGCTTAAAATAGCTACAATACAACTTTAAAGTATCCTCAAAAGTTTTCTGGTTATGCAGGAGGGTGTAATTGCTAGCTCTGCAGAATTAATTCCCAAAAGAACATAATCAAAAGCACATCAACCATCCAAATCATGGCAAAAAATATAGCTGACGGAGGGTGCCAACAGCCTTATGAAAAAATAATCTCTCTCCACTAGACAAAAAGTAACAGACTGACAGAGGTCAGATCCATAGGAGAGCCTTCTTTCAAACTGCATGACATGACAATATCAAAAAGCTCCAAATCAAGTACTTTGCATGCATCAAAATTGTCTTTACTATTACAATGACAATGTGTTGCCAGTGGGGCCTGATTTTGTTGTGAAAACAGCTGAAACATTCTTTCTGGTTTGGAATGACATGAAGGTGAGTAAATGACGACAGACTTTCCCATTTTGAGTGAACTATCCCTTTTATCAAAAACCAAAACTTTTTTTACAAGGTTAAATCATATGTTCATGTTGATGGAATATGAAGGAAGACAATGATTTTTAAGATTTAAAAACAATGTAAAGAGAACATGAAGATGAAGAATGTGATACACTGGATTTAAACAAGTCAAACACGGCCTATAGTTGTCATTCGTGAGAAGGTGTGGCCATTTCCATTTAACAAGTAAAAAACAAAGATCCAGTCTAACCAAAAATGTAGTAATAATTATTAGTAAAACTGAAATAGGTACCAGCAACAACTGAATAGATACTTTCTGCTATATAGACAGTGACTAGCAAAGGAATAAGCAGAATTGTATTTAATGAATTACTACTAGTAACTGATGAATAGCTATTAGTAGCTATTAGTCTCTTGAATTGAAATTTTTTTTAAAGAACAAATGTTAAAATTGCCCTAGTTGAACTTCATATTATAATATTTATTGGCTATCACAGGGTTTATGTTTTACAGTGTTTACGGATGAAAGCGGATTTACGCTGGTCTCCTGGTAATAGATCCAAAATATACGCAATATATTCGCTCCTTTTACCCCAAAACCCGAACATAGCGTCACATGAATCTTTGTAACGCTGCTCCTGCCACCTTAAAGAATAGAACGCTCTACAAACGCAGATGGTCGACATACGCGGTAAACGACACCGAGGCAAAGCACTGCGAACATACCTTTTCGGTCAGATCATCTGCACTGGTGAAATCCTGCCAGTTTTCTTCAGATCACAGTGCGAATGGACGGCGTAGTGAAGCAGCGGTCGAATGGTTGCGAGGTGGTGCGCTGCAGCGGGTTATAGATCGCTGTCCAATCAGCAGCCCGCCCGCAGAAGGCGAATCAGTGCTAGCCTACCCCTTAAACCAACGTACTCTCTCCCCTTTTATACTGCAACCTCTCTCCACAAAGCACGGGTCAAGATTACGACTGCATTTGACAAGGCAAGGTTGATAACTGAATTCATTTAACTGTAAACTGTAAAATAGGCTACCTAACACATGAAATATCGATCTAGGCTACTTTATATGAAAATATATTAGTTTTATAATTGTTCTAACTATTAGATTGTAGCTTAAATAATGCATTAATTTGTATATATATATATATATATATATATATATATATATATATATATATATATATATATATATATTGGCCATTCATAGTGAATTGGCCATTCACTAAGGCCCCTTTAAACACCATTCTGAATAATTCTACGTTAGCAGCCCGCTCAATATTTTTCTAATGATCCCAGAGAGGTACAAGCTGTATTTTTTTCTACTACAGAAGTACCTGCTGTTGATTAAGCTATATGTCTCCACACATTCCCAAATGACCACAGCAGACATAGGTAAATAGCTAATTTACGTATTGATTCAGGTCAACGTAGTCCTGTCGATAGTATCCTATAGCTACAGAGTTCACAGTACCACAGTGGTTATGTTGCTGTATGTTCAATTAATTGTAATTGATTGATTGGTTTGTTTGTTTGCCTATTTGCCTTTATTCTGCTCTGCATTCAATGCCATTTTTACAACGTTAATGAGGTAGTAATTCCATTACTCAACACAAATGTATTAGAGTACATATACTTATTAAAAAATGTAGTCAAGTAGACAGTAAAAGTTGCTAACATCTTTGATACTCAGTCAAACAACAAAGTAGCCAAAAAGATATTTAAGTACAAAAACTAACTACATTTACTCAAACAATTTAAACCACTGAAACCTTGCAACAGTAATTACTGAGGGCTAATTATAAAGTGTTATCGTAAAAATTAGCTTCAGCATTTAATTTAATTGACTACTGAATTATGGGTTGGTTTTCAACTCATTTACAAATTATTTTTTGATAATGTTTTTTTGGCTATACATGAATCGTATATTTCATATGAAAAATACAGAACATGATGCTGATGAAACACAAGAGATAATACTGATCATTCCAGAAACATTTTTTATTCATTGTCAATGCAGTAGCAGTATAATAGAAACAATTCATTCTAACCATCTGAAGACAGACAATCTGTCGAGAATTCTATCAAACAAAAGCAGAAATCATAACTCCCTATATATGTTCAATAAAGACATCGAAAGAATGTCTGCAAACTTGCAGGCATTGTAAAACAGACACAGGAAAAGATACATGAATTTTGAATTAAATGTTTACAGCAAAAAAAAACAAAAAAAAAAAACTATTATCATATTTCCCCAATTTATCTTGCACACCAGGTGCTTTAAATAAAGCTTTTTAAAAGGTTCAGGTTGTGGTTAAATGTGCTGTCTGCTGCAAGCTGAGTTTAAAATACAATATGAGCATGCTAACATTCATCTCTCCATGAACAGAGCTTTGATACTGTTCTAAAGGTTGTTAAGAGAAGCTTTGATTGTGTATAAATGAGTGTATGGCAGATTAAATAGTGTTAATTATATATTTTTTTTCATCAGTCATCATCATAATATCGGTTCTGTTTAATTTGATCCTCTACGGACAAGAAGTCATTTTCATGCTGCCAGAGGCTGCTGGCTTCACTCAGCAGCCCAGCATCTTTGGTGTCATTTTTTTCGAGTGGATTCTTCTTCATTTCTGCCTCAGTGTTTTGGCCCATCTCCCCTATTGATTCTATTCCAAAATCCAGAAGCTCATCCAGTTGAGATGAAGCTGATTCCTTGCTATAAATGACATCCTTAAATTCAGGAAACAAATTAGAACTATCATCAAAACCTGCAAATGTGTCATCTAGGAAACGTGAGGCACTAAACTTTGGGTTGTCATCTGTCTCAGTGCAAACCAATGTTTTGGTAGTGGGCTGTTCTTGTTCTGCCTCTTTCATGTCGTGTGAGTTTTTGGCACGTGATGAGACAGAGCTGTCTACTTGAAGTTGTTGGAAAATGTCAGAAACCCTCATCTCACTGTTGATTTCTTCTTTAAACGGATCCTGAGCTAGAAGTGGCCCTGAGGAAAAGTCCAGCAGCTCTGGTTCTTCTTTAATTTCATTAATTCCTGTCAAACTGGCCTTGTTGTCCAATATTAGGTTACTGTTGTTATTATTGTTGTTTGGCTTGCCATTGGCTGTTTTGGCCATCACCATCTGTCACTGTTACCTCTTCTCCCCTCATTTACTTCACTTTGCTCTTTCTTTTCACTTTCCTTAGTACCATTTTCATCCGTATTATTTGCATTGTCACTCTCCTCATCATTCTTAGATCCTTCTACAATTCCAGTCTCTAACTCCTCTTTTTGACCATTCATCTCACTTCTTACTTTTGTCTCAGTTGCTTGAGTTGTCTCATTATTTCTCTGCTCTGTGGTCTGCTGGCTTTCGTTGGAGGGCTCAATGGCTTTGCCTGTTTCACTGGCATCCTCTCCATCCTCAGCTGCTTCAGGTTTTGGTGCTGGCTGCTCTGTCTCTTGAGTTATTTTAGCATCTGTAGATGATTTTTCTGGCATATTTATGGGTGACATAAGCCCTCCACCATTTTCTATAGGGTCATTTTCTGGTGAGTTTCCACTTGTAATTGCAGTTTGCCTCTTATTTACTGATGTTTCATTATTTTCTTTACCCGAGAGTTCTGATTCAACTTGAGGGGGCCAAACAGGTTTGACTACCTTCATTTCATTCTCCAAATTAAATGACTTTTTAGGCGAATCGCTGAGGGGTGGCCATACAACTGCTATTTTATTTGCTGGCTTCTTAATGTCATCATTCATCTTTTCTTGAGTCATCCTCTCTATGGTATTGGGGTAATTTTCTTGTGGGCTGTGAGTTACTTTGACATTAAAATCGACAGGAGGGTTGTTTTTCATGTACGTTGTCTCTGGCGAATTGTTCTGATTCTTTGTACTCCAAAGTTCTTTGTGGGGCCTTTCTCCAAACCCTTCATCATAGTTGCCTTTAGACTTAAACAGTTGTTTGTAGTGTGGCTTGCAGTACATTCGTCCATGGAGAGATGCATAATTTCCAAGACTGAAGCAGAGAGATACACACAAATATGAGAAATCAGTCATGCACAAATATCAGATTTGAATCTGATAAAAACTAGATGGCTCTATACTGTATTCTGTCATTACAGCTCACATACTCATAACTCCCCAATCAAATAAGCTTCTGAACCTGCATGGAATCATGATGCATATCAGCTTTTTTTTCCTTCTTGTTCCACGCTGTAACACACTAAAATGTTAGTGTAAAAAGTAGCATCTACCTTAGCTGGCTGCTGCAGTGGGCACATCTAAAACAGCTTTTATGGAAGTTTTGCTTGTCTGCTATGAGCGACTCCATGGGATACACCCTCTTCCGACATACCTGACACAGTTCGGACTCTGGCACCTGTATTTTCTGTCAGAGAAAGAGACTAGCATCAGAAAATGCTTTTAAATCAGTCAGCACACATTCATACACAGACTCACATGGACAGACACCAGACAGTTCCATTATACTTTTATGAGCAGAGGTTGGTGAGTTAAAAAATATTGAAAAGAAACAAGAAGCTGTTAGTATACTGTAGTTGTTGGAATGAAAACATTTTTAAGAACCACATGCATTTAGGGAGGTGCAATACAAATGCAAACATCACATCTGGACCTCAGCACAGTCTCATTACATATAAAGGGCATTATGTCAAATATTAAGTCAATAATCACAAAATAATAACAATATTCACTTTGACTATGTTATCTAGTTTAGCAGCACTCCATTATGAACACAAACTAAAAGATCAAAATAAAAATATAGACAGAAGGAATGCCTAAAGCATCACTATTTGTCAAATGCAAACACACCATCACTGTTTTAGTCATCACTCTGCACTCTTGTTAACCTTTCCATGCTTCTCAGATAGTTTTACCGGTGACAACAGTCTGATGCTGGTGGGAAACAGTCTGTGATCTGTGTTGCTCAGACACAGTGAAGCCCAGGTTTTTGAAGACATTTTCACTCTCTGCCCATGTCTGCTGGAAGTTCTTTAATAACTCCTCTGCTGAGGCCTCTGGTGGAACATCCAGGACAGGAACATTCCCTCTTACTACATCTGCGTAAGTTGGTGGATCACCACGGGTTGTCACACTCCGAGAGTGGGAGGTTGTTTCACTCTTTGAACCTATTACAGTGTTTCCAAACTCATCTACAGTGGAGAAGTGCTCATTTACAGATTTAGTTTGAGAGAATCCTTCAGGTGCTTCCTCTTGTTTCTCAAGATTCTTTCTCTCTTCCCTTAGGTACTGGTGGGCTTGCTCACCCATTTCAAATACATTTTTGAGGGCTTTAATATCAAAGCTTGGTATGTCCTCCACCAAAGATGACTTCTTCTCAGGTTCAACATCTTCTGTGTCACTTCCAAGTTTCTCAATAATCACAATGGGCTCCTTCCGAACATAAACTTTAGGCTGGGGTGACTCAAATATGTTAACAAGTCTGGACAGGTCAACCCTGGGCAAGTCCTCTAACATTCTCTCATGGGCATCGATCGTTTTCGGGATCTCTGGCTCATTATCTTCTGTATCTGGTTCAAGACGGTCTGGGATGTCAATTGGATCTTTGCGTACATAGGTACGACTGACCTCTGCTTTCTGAGCCTCTTCAAAGAACTCACGCTTGTCTTTTACAGTCATCGTGGAGTCCCCATGGATATCCGTGACATCTATCAGGGATGATTCCATCATGTGAGTCTCAACCATAATCTCGGAACAGCTGGATGAGCGAGACCCTTCCAAATCTGTTTGGGCCTTTATCATGTACTCTGGTAAAGGCATGGGTGGTGGAGTCATGCCTTGTGAGAGTTTGGCTGTGGTATCTCTTAGTTTAGCTAGCTTCTCAGAGCGACTCATTGTAGGGGAAGGTGTGGATTGGTTCGGACGTGTTGGTGTTTCAGACCAGCAAGATGGAGGTGTTGGTGTGGTGCCCAGCCTGTAAGAGGGAGGGGGTGATGGTGTCACTCTCAAGGGAGAGTCTGTCCTCTTGGCAGACCCAATGCAGATGAACGTAGGGGATGGTGTCTGCATTCTTAGCTCAGGTGGCATTTTGAGCTCTGATATCTTTGATTCACTGTGGCACTCTGTCTTCTTCTCCTCCACTACTTTCCTCTGAGTATCTATTTTTGCTGAGCCAATAGTAATCTTAGATATTTTCTGTGTGGCTCCACCTACTATTTTTTTCTCCTGTGATGACTCACTTTTTGCCATCTCTGAAACGGACAAATTTCCCTCTAAAAAATGTAGTTTAGTCAGGGCAAGGTTCTGCACATAGATTATTATCTCTCTCATTTTTTGCTTGTTGTACTGAGTACTGCTTAAATCAACCTTCTCTTCAGAACCAACTAGCCAATCAGGAATGATACTCAGCATGGTCTTAAATGACTTTGGATTCAGTTTTGCAGGAGCTCCTTCAAACTCCTTGATATAACTCAACAATTTTTGAATCTCTTCACATTTTTGTGCATAAGAACTTTCAGTTGTCATTGATGCACTCTTTTCAGATTCTGCTGCTTTTGTAATCTCTGTTTTGTTTTGCTCCTCTTTCTGCATTATGGCCTCCTCTCTGCTTGGAGGCCGCAGTGGAGGCTTTATCTGCTTCTTGATCTGGAATTTACTTTTTTGTTGAGTGCTCTGTTGTTGAACTGTGCTCTGAGTGACCATCCTTTCTTCATGAATCTGGACATGTTCCTCTTTCACTGCTTGATGGGACTGAATGACAGATGTCTGCCCTTGTCCTTTATGTACCTCTGTTGATAATGCTGGTTGTATTTGATGTATCTCAACTGATGGTCTTGGTGCCACAGGTGGCGGCTGCTTAACTGATGTTTCTCTTTGCTTCTTCAACTGAACCTCCATTTTGATGTCTTGCTTGGTTTGTTTCATTTCCTTCTTTTTCTCAACTTTCACTTCAGCACTGGTGGATTTTTGGAGGCCCTCCTGACCCATGCATATTTGAGATACATAATTTTTTCCTGTTTCTGTGACTGCTTGCTCAGTGCTGGTTGTTTGAACTGTGTCCTTCCCCTCTTCTTGTTTCTCCGGCTTCTCTACCTTAGGCACCTTAAATGTTTTCACCTTAAAGCTAGGGGTCACTTTTGGGATCTTTGTGGTCTGAGAAGGAAACTTCTTGACTTCTTGAGCCACACAAGTCTCTACACTCTTGATCTCTTCTGCTTGAGCAGAAGCAGTAATCTGATTTTGAATGTTTATTGTGGCCTGGAGGCTCTCTTGTTTTACAGATTGAGCTTTTGTTTTCTACTTGCTCTGCAACAGAGAGTGGATGAACTGCATGGGCTGGATGGCTTTTAATTTCTAAGGCAGCAGTGGTAGATGCCTGCTTTTTATCTAATACACTGCTAGAGGATTCTGTGGTTGTTTTCTTACCTACTTTTTGAAATGAAGGTTTACTTATCTGCACATTTGCAGGTGGCTTTTGCTTTGGTGGAGTCTGTGGACTTTTTGGAGGGGTGAGTTTTTCTGCTGTTTCTTTGGGAATCATGGCTGGCTTCTCTTTAGCCTCTGGTTCTTTAGATGTTTCTTGCTGTGTCTTAAAAGTAATTTGAGGCTGTTCTGCTTTCTGTGTGCTTGACTCTGCTTCAACCTTCATTTCACTGACATTAAATGGTTTAGTAGGTGGGGGTGAGGTTGGAGTAGTTTCTCCCTTGTTCTCTTCAGCCTCCTCCCTTTGTTTGCGATATCTTTCCTCTGCAAGCATGAGTGGTGTTTTTAATTTACTTGCAGGTCTTGGTTTTTGAGCAGAAAGGTCGGGGGGAGGTGGAAGTTTCATTGGTGGAACAAATACCTTTTTAGGGCAGGGTGTTTCCTTAGCTGCTGGTTGTAGCACAGGCATTGCTGATGAAATTTTGGTAATATGTGGAGCTGGAGGTTCAATCGTTTTAACCAATCCCTTTTGCTTGGTGATGTTCTCTGTAATTTCGGTAACTGTGGTTATGTTTGATGCAATAGTTTCACTCTGCTCTGCCACTGATGGGGGAGGTGGAGGGTGGTGGAATAGATGCAGTTTGTTTTTTTTCTGCCATTTAAATGTTTTGGGCTGTGGTTGCTTTGGAGGCTCAGGTTTAGGCACCTTAAATAAAGTTCTGCCTTTTGGCTTTTCAGTTTGGGCAACAGAGCTGAGTTCCTGTTGAGATGGAGGAGGAGGGAGGAAGTCTTGGGGTGGAGGAGGTGGTGGAAAGAATTCTGTCTGACTCCATTACAGGAGGTGGAGGTGGTGGAGGAGGAAGGTCACTGTCCTGTCTCATGACCAAAGGAGGGCGTGGTAAAAGGGCTGGCTGGACATCACTTTCTGCCACAGGTGAGGGAGGAGGTGGCAAAGAGAGCTCTGATTCAGAGAGGGGTGGAGGAGAACTCGGAGGTGGTGGAAAGTGAATCTCTGGCTGTGGTTTCACTTTTTTTATCATTCCTTTGGGACTGAGATTGTGGTTCAGGCTCTTAACATTTTTTTCTGATTTTAAATTCTTGATGTTCTGCTTCTGGGTTACGGTGGTTTGTTCTGTTGTCACAGTCGTCTGAACCTGTGTGGCAGTCTTTATCTCCTCAGTTTGCTTCATGCTAATATTAGTTTGTGATGCCTCCATTGATGCATTTGTTGCTGAAGACACAGCTGCAATTTCAGATTTCTTCGCACAAATCTGACCTCCAACATTCTTCTTATTTATTAGCACTGTACTAGGTGTGTTCTGTTTTTGTTTGATATGTTCCTCCTTGACATTTAACTTTTGAGAGCTTTGAGAGGACTCTTGTGAATGAACAGCTGTTATCATCTGTTTAGTAGTAGAATGATGCTCCTCAGAAGAAGTCTGACTTTCTGAAGATTTGATCTGATCAGATGTCTTTTGTGTGCTGCTTTGCTGCATGTTTCTTACTGGAGGTGGATTTGTTGACTTTTCCTCAGTTTTAGCTCCAGTTGGGCATTCACAGGCTGCTTGTTGAGGGGGAACTGGATTCTTAATGAGAGCTTTAGCTTTCTTGTGAGGATTAATTTTTGATTTGTGTCTTGATTGCTCTTTTTTCTTCATCAGGGATTTAATAGTGCTCTGAACATCTCCCTTAATCACCTCTTCTTTCTCAATTTGCACTTGCTCCTGCTCATAAAGTGATTTGATAGAGGATTTTATGTCACCCTCTGTGCTTGGCCTCCTCTGCATATTTGGGGATGAGGTTGGCTCCATTAAGAGCTGAATTGTACCTTTCACATCACCCTGTTCACTTACTTGGTGCTGGAACACCCTCTTCAGTTGAAGCTTCTTGAAGACTAAGGAGAGCAGTCTGAATATCACCTTTAACAATCTCCTCTTTCTCAACCTCTTTCACCACCTGCTTTGCTTCCTCCAGGGATTTCAAGGTACCTCTAATATCTCCTGGGACCACATCTTCAATAATTACCTCAGGCTTTGCAGATGATGATTTTTCAAGAGATTCTAATGCACCCTTGATGTCGCCAGGTACAATTTCAGGCTTTTCTATTTCTTTCAGTTGGTTTTGAGCCTCCTCAAGGGACCTAAGTGTTGTGCAGATATCTCCTTTGACTATCTCTTCTTTTTCTATGACAACACTTTGGTTAACAGCTTGTGTGAGAGAGTCAAGAGCTGCTCTCAAGTCTCCCTTTACTATCTCCACTTTCTGCATGTTATGCAAGGATAATACAGGTTCCATCATAAACACCTGTACTGTGTTATTTACATCACCGGGTACAATATCATCTTCAGTAACAGTTCGTCCTATTGTTTGCTGGCTCTTTCTTAAAATCTGTTTCGTTTGTTCAACATCACCTCCAATAATCTTTTCTTTCACTTTTTCCTCAACAGTTTCATCAGTCCCCATCCGAAGTTGCCTGAGGTAGTCCATTGCTCCAGACTCAATACACGTAGAATAAAAACTGACATTTCCTCTCTCTCCTTCTCCCACAGTTATCTTAGAGGACAAGTCCTTTGCATCAGCACTACCCAGCAGCCTATGTACTGTTCCACGAATATTTCCTCTAACTATATCTTCTTTCTCAACACTGCTCTCACTTTTTTCATTGAGGAGTGAGTATATGGTCATTTTCACATCTCCTTTCTCATCTTCTTGAATCAGAATGCCACGTTTGGAAGATCCTTCTTGCTTCAGCAAGTTATTAATTGCCTCTTGGATATCTCCTCTGATAATATGCTCTTTCTCAACATTATCACTCTTATTCTGATTAAAGAGCTGTTGGACAGTTGAGTTGATATTTCCTCTTTCCTCCCTGTCTATGGTGATTGCCCTCTCTGTTGTCTCACATCTGTTGAGCAGGTTCATCATAATGTTGTCCAGGTCTCCATGTATTACCTCTTCTTTCTGGATCTCTGGAGTGTCCTGGTTTAAAAGTTTGTATTTAGCCATTCTGACATCTCCAATCTCATCTGCCTCAATTAGAATACCTTGTGATTCAACCATTTTCTGAGTATACAGCTCTTCTAGGGTTGCCTTGATGCTCTTACCAACAATCTCTTTTCTCTCCACACTGCTCTCATTGAAATCGGTTAGGGGGGTGGTTTCAAACAACCATGTTGTTGTTTTCACATCGGCTTTTGGGATTTCTTCACGAGAAATTACAGTATCTGTTTCATCAACTTCCTTGATGCGATCAAGTGATTCTTTTCAAAGAGCCACACAGACTGTTTAACATCACCTTTTACCACTTCTTCGCGTGTCACCTTCTCCATCTCATCATAATCCGAGCCTTCACCACGGATCTTGTCAATAGTACGTGTTTCAAACATCCATGTGGAGCTTCTCACGTTACCTCTCTGAATCTCACTGACACTAACGGTTGTCACATATTTCTTTGATAGGTCATCCATTTCAAAATGCTGTTTGTTTGTTTTCACATCCCCCCTTGGATGTCTGCTACTGTTTTAACAGCAACTTTCATATCCTCTGCAATCTCATCTAGAGGCTGAGTTTCAAACCTCCACCTGGCTGTGCTGACATCTCCTTTTTGGATGTCTTCTTCAGTAACAGCTTTGATGACATACACCTCATCTGTGTCTCTTATTGAGTCAAGGGGCTTTGTCTCAAACAACCATCTTGCCCCAACCACATCCCCTCGCAGTATCTCTTCTTTTGTGACTGTAGTAACCTCATGATAGTGTCCTTCTTTGTCCCTGATAGCATACAGTGGTTGGGTCTCAAACATCATGGTATAGTTTTTTACATCCCCTTTCTCAATCCCCTTGTGTATGATGCTTTGAAGTTTGCTGATCTCAGTATCAGATGCCTCCTCTTGAATCTTATCTAATGAGTATGTCTCAAAAATGAAGCGACCTTTATCAACATTACCTCCCTGAATATCTGTTACTGTGCGTGTCTCCTTGAATTCTTCAGAATTTGCCCTGATGGAATCAATTGGTTGGTTTTCAAACATCCAGGTACAGTTCACCACATTTCCTTTCTGAATGTCCTCTGCTTGACAGCATTTGAGTTTCTGCATGGTCTCCTCAGATGTAGAAGTCATGATATCAGATGACTGATTCTCAAAGATGTACTTCATTCGTGATACATCTCCAGAGTGAATGTCAATCTCAGTGACTCGCTTAAAGCCACCGTGATCCTCGTCGTCAGTGATGTTTCCTAGGTTTTCAGTCTCAAATAGGAAACGCACTAGACGTACATCCTTACCTTTTACATCATTTTGCTTTACTGTGCAAGTTTTCAGGATTGTCTCGGACTCATCCTTGATGCTGTCAAGAGTCTGAGTCTCAAAAAGCCATGTACAGGTTTTAACATCTCCTTGCTGGACGTCTGTGGTGTCCTCAGTCTTTGTCTCTACTTTCTCATACAAGACATCCATTGGCTGGGTTTCGAACAACCATCTGCATGTTTTAACATCACCTCTTTGGATCTCAATGCTCTCATTTTTCTTGTTGTCCTCTTCTTCTAAGTTGAAGTATTTAATGCCATCAAGTGGCTGAGTTTCAAAAGCCATTTGGCAGTTTTGACATCACCTGATTGGATTTCTTCTTTAGATATTCCTTTGATTATCTGGAACTTAGTGATGCTCTCATCAAACTGATCAATGGGACAAGTTTCAAACATCCACTTGCAGCTTCTCACATCTCCTTTTACAACTTCCTCTCTGCGCACGGTCTTAACTTCATGGTAGTGTCCTGAGCTGTCCTGTACAGCATACAAGGGTGTTGACTCAAATAATACTTTATTTGATTTTACTGAGCCACTGGTGACACCCTCCACTTGTATTTTTTGTGCATCTGTACATTTGCTCAGGTCCATGGTCTCAAATATTTCCTTGTAATTTGTGACATCACCCTTTTCAAGGTCCTCTAAATTAATAGTCCGTGTGATCTCTTTTTTCTCCTCTCTGATCTGCTCAAGAGGTTTGCTTTCAAACAACCACCTCTGGTGTCTCACATCGCCTTTCTCTTCTTCTGAAGCTAACACCTTTTGTAGCTTGCCAACTTCTGGTAACTCTTTCAGATTCTCCATTGGCACTGTTTCAAACAAATGCCTAGCAGAAGTAACATCACCACCTATAATGTCTTCTGGCTCCATTGGTCTTGCATTGGTATTATCTTTAAGTTTATCCATTGGCTGTGTTTCAAAGGTCTTGCAGTGTCTCCTCACATCTGCACCTAAGATCTCCTCCTTCTGAATCTTTGTGCTTTCCCATTCTTCATCTTTGATTTGATCGAGTGTCTTTGTCTCAAACAGCCATCTTCCTCTGTTCACCTCACCCTGGTAATTTTCCTCCATGGATACCCCACAGATTAATTTTACTTTGCTTGGATCATTGTTGATCAGGTCCAGAGGCTGAGTTTCAAAGAGCCAGCGCGATGTCCTGACATCACCTTTCTCAGTTTCTTCACGTCGCACCTTGGTAATCTCCAGCATCTCTCCAGAGTCACCACGGATGACACACATGGGTTGTGTTTCGAACATCTTGGTTGTTTTCTTTACCTCACCCTTGACTTCTTCAAGCTCTGATTTCAGCTGCAGGAAGTGACTTTCATCGATAGTCTCAGTGTGTCCAAGTGTGTCCAGGTGCTGTGTTTCAAACAAGTACCTAGCAGTTTTCACATCACCCCCAGCAATGTCTTTAGTATACATCACCTGTGTCTCTTGCTCATCCTCTTGGTAAATTCTGTTGAGTGAGTCCAGCGGTTGTGTCTCAAACAGCCATGTTGCAGTCTGGACATCTCCCCTGGCCAGATCTAGTTTTCCACTTTGCTCTGCTGAGTCTGTTTTTTCTGTACCTAGAGCATCCATGGGTTGTGTTTCAAACACCCATGTAGTATACTTCACATCTTTTCCAGCGATGATTTCTTGTTGGGTTATGTTCTTTCCCTCATCCTCATCTGGTGTGCCATCTTTAATGGAATCTAGGGGCTTGTTCTCAAACATCCAGCGCATTGACTGCACCTCGCCTTTCAGGATCTCATCCCACTCCAAATACTCTCTCTCTGGACTTATGCACTTGCCAGGACTGGTACTTCCGCTGTTTTCAAAAACATAGCGTGCTTGCTGAATGTCTCTGCTCACCTCCTCATCACTATCCACATAAGTTTGCTCTGTGTCGGTCACTTCAGTGAAGAAGTCACACTCCAGGTTTTTGCGCACTTCTGGGTGAATGTGCTTGTAGAGACGCTTAAGTTCATAGAGGTTCCTCTGCTTATTGTACTGCTCTTTATTGACAGCATATTTGGCTGAAGTAGGTGCACCTGTTGGCTTTGGGGAAGGACAACGTTCTGGGACTTGGGAAGTCATTTGAAACTGATGTGTGCCAGATACTGGTTGTGAGGAATTCTCCACGACCTCATATTGTGAGGAAGCCACAGAGGAGGTAGAGGCCTCTTGCATTGTTTTAGTGACGGACATGGTCTCATAGCTACCTGTGGCAGTAGTCTTTGAAGAAATATTTACTGGGGCCCAAGGAAACTGGTTGTAATCAAGATCAATCTTTGTTGGTATAGATAAAAAGACAAGTATAATCTTTTATCAATACATCATCTTGTGCATACTTTTATTTTTATGTATAAGCAGAGAAAAGGATTTATAGAAAGAAATATGCTTGAATAGAATAGTCGGTGTAGACAAAGTTGATTTATGCTCAATTACATATGGGTGTTTCATATGAGTGTTTTACTTATGGGTTACATTTGGGTGTTTCTTCAAATATGGGTACTTTTGGCCCTATGGACTTAAAACACATTTTTACACTCTTATCAGATTTTTTATTCATTTGCGAACAGTGGAGATAGGCATCGCAGAAGAGTTCTGTTATTTTTTATTTAAATACTTTTTACACCAAAGTGTCATTTCCACCACATCTCGAATTATTTATTGTTTAACATGATTCTGAAAATGATGTTTTAAACATTTGATTTATATCTTGCATTATGTCTTGTGCATTTTTTTTTTACATGATTTTAGCTTAATTTTCCACATTATGATTTATATGAAATATATTCATACTTATATTTCTCTCATTAAATTTCCTAGTTGAGCACCTGAATATGGATGAAAGGTATTTCCTGCCAATTTTAAATAAATCAATTCAATTATAAAAATTAAAATGAAAATCAGATTAACAATTTAATTATAGAAAACTGCACACAAAATATGTGACAAAATTAAAAAAGAAATTATTTAATTTTAATTTTAATTTTCTGTGTGACAATGCATTGTCCCTGTCAAATTGAAAAAATAAATAAATAAATAAATGCAGTTGGTGATTTGACATTTATTTTCACTGCAGTCTCGAGGCAAGACAAAATTCCTGCCAAATTTGCTGGTTTTCACAGACATCCCTGCAAGCATGGAAATTGGTATATAAGCGCAAATTAAGTGCAAATTTTCACCCTACAATTATTTAATATGGAATAACAAGGACATACTATTTAAAAACAAATCTTTATTCTATCATACTTTGTTCAATTAATGTATTATTTTAGTAGGACAATTTGTTAATTCCCATGAGTATTTGTTGTCATACACTTCAAAAATGTTGTTGTTATTTCATCAAAAAGTCTATGCCTCCAAAAGTAATAAACAGCCTATATAATTAGGAAATACATTCCAAGGACTTTAGGAACTCTCTTCTTCATAAACTCTATTAACCATTTAATTTTGAAAGTGTCATTAAGTTTACTATAATCCAAGACCTCAAGTCCCCCTTGCTCTTTAGGATTACAAATTATGTCCTTTTTTAAATAATGTGGGTTTTTCCATACAGCCACTATACATCACTTGAACAATAAGCCCCGCCCACTGATTAACAGAGTTTGCATACAGGTTGACTTTGAAAATAAAAACTATGAAATAAAAGTTTTACATTTTTAATTTGAAACTATTATTGAGTGAGCATTAACAAAAAGTAAAAACTGTATTTGCATTTTTATATTGGCAGTCTTGTCTCGAGATTGCAGTGAAAATTAAATATCAAATCACCAACTGCATTTTATTTTTCAGTTTGCCATGGACGATGCATTGTCAGTGAAAATTAAATTAAATTAAATTAAATTAAATCGTTTCATTTTCAATTTTGGCACATATTTTGCGTACAGGTTTCTATATTGAAACATATATGTTAATCTGGTTTTCATTTTTATAATTGAATTGATTTATTTAAAATTGGCAGAAAATACCTTCCATACCTGGATCTCTGACATGGATAAACCAGTAACATCTGAGACAGTTGTGTAATATACAGGTACATGAAAGAAACAAGGAGAATAAATAAAATAAAAATCAATCCCTAGAACAAAAAAGAAACACCCATATATTTTAAGTGATAAAATTGTAACCTTTTTCAACTGCAGGTAAAACATATTACTGTCTTCATCAGTATACGTAATTTTTACCTTGATATGTTTGGGTGGAGTGGCCTCCTCAATACTTTTTTCATGCTGCTGTTTCAGGGCTTGAGCAGAAATTTTTGGCAAATTCTGTTCTCCAATTACCAGCACTTTAACAGGTTAATGGAAAATGAGAATGAGAAAATTTAAAAAAATAAATAAATTATGAGATAATTTGTTATTTAAAAAAAAAACTGCTTTTGAACAGTACCTTTCTCATCATAATGATCCCCAAAACTTGAGGACACACTCTGATGAACATTCTGGTCCAGGGAAACCTAACATGAAAACAGTGAGCAGCACTCCTTATAAAAAAGATTGTCTACCAACAAAATATAGGTTTTTAGTAAACTTTATTAAGTTTGGAACAGCGTGAGAGTGAGTAAATGATAACAGAATTTTTTTATTGGGCATCTCACATCTTGTGTGGGTATACCTGAGCATTTGAGGTACTGCTTTCTTTAACACTGCTTCGTACTGTCACCTCTGATGAACTCACTACCTGCTATCAAGACAGAGAACACCTGTTGTTAGACAAACATACTCAATGCCTTGTGATATGAAAATTAGTCATGTTTAGTGCATTAACAAATAGGGGATTCAGCAGCATTGCAAACTGTACTGTAATAAGTCTAGTTTTAGTCTATTTTTGTGGAATGGAGTTAGTGTTGTGGGTCCCTTGTGTATTCATCTGGAGTACCTGTCTCTGCTGTTGGTGGTATTGTGTAACAGTGCTTTGGGATGCAGAAGAGGAACTAAACTCTTGGCTTTCAAACTGTTTCTTGACACTGGCCAGTCCGCCTGGCAGAGAGCATGGCTCAGAGCTGTCCATGACCTTAAAACACAAAATAAAATGGTAATACACATTCATAAATATACATACGGTATACATAAGCTTGCATACATTGAATAGATATGAGACATATGATTCTCCTCTAGGGGGCACTACAAGGTTGAAAACAAAGTCTTTGATTTAGTCTTTTACTTAGAACCAAATACGCAGTATCTTTTGACAAGTCGTATCAGTATTTGTTATTGTTAATCCTTTAGTATTAAATTACATTCTAAACTTCCCAATAGAAAATAAAAAATATGCAAGTCTGTACATAGAGTACCTTCCAGTCTACAAATTCTCCAAGCAACCGACAAAATGTATTTCCATGGTTGTAGCTGGTTAGGATACAAGCACAAATTGTTTAGGACACTGTGTAATCCTCATCCAGTACCTGCCATCTCAAATTATTTAATGCAGCCCAAATTCCCACATGGGATCACTAAAGTGCAAATCGATTTAATGTGTAATTTATGCATCTATTATGTATAACACAACCATTAAGTACTGCATGCTTATATGGGCTGAAAGGATTTTTTTTTTCTGAGTTGCAAATATTAAATAGGAGGTGGAAGGCCTTAGACAAGAAGTAAGAAATATGTGCCTATTTTTCCTTCACTACAGGTAATATGATATTAGTGTGTGGGCTAGCGTATGTTCATGCATGTTTGTGCTGGTAAATACCACAGATGGGCTTCTCTCCTCCTTGGTAGTGGCAGCTTGGTATAAGGCCAGTCTCTGCTTGAGAGGCACAGTCTCAGCCTCACCGTCGGCTGGTCTCTCTCTAGACGGTGAAACACCTACGCTGCCCGCAGCTGAAATACACACAGAGACACAGTCAGGTTGCAAGGTCTGCATCATTAAACCTGAAACTGTAACATAAATAAATGCATTTCTTCACCCTGACTCAGTACTCTTTATTGGTTCATGGCAAATTAATGTTAGATTAGAGATCACATCATCTGTCATATTTTCAAGAGTAAATTTAGCCAGACAAAGTCAAACTGACATCAGGGATGTATTGTGACAGCTAATGCTGACTCTCTCTCTGTCTCCCAGTCTATAGATGGCTCTAAAGACAAGTTGAGAAATGATGTCATAAAGCATGCATGCCGTTCTCATCAATCACGGTTTTCAAAGTTGGATCCCCCAAGCCATCACCACTACCAGCTCTGGTAAGGGTTGTACACATATAAGGTCATATTACATGGGAGCTATGAGGATGCACAATATATTTTTACCATAACTGTCAGTAACAATATAAGAGTTTCTTTTTTAATGTATTAGTATTATCAATAATTAAATTTATTATTTATAATAATATATTATACATTTAAAGTACTTTTTATAACAGCAAGAGTTTAATAACACTGTTACATATAATTATTTGCAGAAATTAAAACTTAAAATCTTTACATGAAGCATTTTTTAACATCATGGTATGGAATTCTCTTATTGGCCATTGGTGGATTATCAGCCATGACATGAAAATAATTATTGGCTTATCAGTATTAGCCAGAAATGTAGTGGCTGATGTACAAAGTTACTTTATAATGACAATGTAATTATTTTGTTATGATTAGTACTGTAGTAATTATTTAGGTAATACTACAGTATGAAAGCTTGTTTCGATTAAGGAATAAAAAATTAAATTTTACATATATATATTTTTAATTCCACAACTCTGACTTTTTCTAGCAATTCTGAGTTTACATCCGACAGTTCACAACTGCAAGATATAAACTCAGAATTGTGAGATATAAACTTGCATTTGCGAGAAAAAGTCTGAATTGTGAGGACAAAATTGCAGTTACCTTTTTTATTTTTTATTCAGTGGTGGAAACAAAAATATATATATTGTAAACTCAGAATTGAGAAATATTAGAGAGAGTTGCAATTACCTTTTTTATTCCATAGCTGAAACGAGCTTCAGTAGCATGAGTTCCAAATCCTTTAATATTAAATGTTTGTTAAATAGCTTTAAAAAGTATTTTAAATATCTTAAAATCACATAAGACATTACTATGAAAACGCAATAAACATAAAACTGTATGATTATTGTATCAAGATGATTTCCGAATAAAATATCAAAACAGTATTGTCAGACACATGCTAGCTCTTTGAATAGTTGGACATTATAAATTCTTCATTGATTAAACATTTGAATTCTGTCCATCACTCATAAAGATAAGAGCCTATGGAAGATGTACTGGAATGCTATTCGCTGATGATTTCAAGCCAGATCTTTGTACTGTGTCATACACCCACACTGCTTTTCTTGCATCAGTAAAGCATGAGCGTATTACCATGTGACCAAGATATGTTCCCCATAACCGTTAATTTTAGCAGAGCAGTTATTCAGAGCATGCCAGTGTAAAACTAGCCCAGCAGAGGGATAGAGATGATTCACATCCAGAATAAGCAGGCTTTAGTAGCTGTTGAACAGAAACTATATACCTGAGGGTTTCTGACACTTTTCAAATACAGAGACAAGGGAATGTGGAGACAGAGGGATCACACACTCATTTGTCATTATGAGAAGAGAAAGACAGCAGGGAAGATGGACGATGAACATTCCAGAAAACCTCCAAGTATCTAGAACCGCAGGGGTTAGCAGCTTTCTAGACTATCGTCCATTACCATGACGTGAAGTAACCACAATACAGAGAGCAATTAAAGAAGACTTATTTTATACCAAGGCAGTAAGTTTCATATTTCAGAGAGGGAGAAAGAGTGTGAGGTGCCCAGGAAGAGTGACTTCCTAAAATGCAAAGCCATAGCAATCTTTAAATCAGTCACTTGCCTATCATGAAAGTGAAAAAATTGAAAGTGACGTGACATACAGCCAAGTATGGTGACCCATACTCAGAATTTGTGCTCTGCATTTAACCCATCCAAAGTGCACACACACATCAGTGAACACACACATATACCGTGAACACACACATGGAGCAGTGGGCAGACATTTATGCTGTGGCGCCCGGGGAGCAGTTCGGGGTTCGGTACCTTGCTCAAGGGCACCTCAGTCGTGGTATTGCCAGCCCGAGATTCGAACCCACAACCTTAGGGTTAGGAGTTAAACTCTCTAACCACTAGCCCACGACTTCCTCTTTCATTCAGGTTTCTGCTTTTTAAATAACATTATCTGCCACAGTTCTGACTTTTTATGTGACTAATGACTAACAGAAATAGGAAGTAGTGCAGATCAATTGTTTTATTTCATTTATTTGTTATTTTGATCAGTTACTGCCCTGGTTTTGGTTCACTTTGTCAGTATTAGCAGTATTAGACATCTGCTAAATGTGTGATTAATCTGTGTAAGCATTATGTCAGCAGGCCTGTAATATTCTAGACTGTAGTCTATGGAATGCAGAAGTAGCTTACAGGCTAAATTAAGAAAGCCCGGTCTTTGGGACTCTATTCTAAGACACTCATGGACTGAACCAACATATATGACACTCACTGCCACACAGCAACCACAATGCACATTAGAAAAAAGACAATTTCAATTTTATCTCATCTCATTTTCCAGTTTTCTTTACATTGTCCATATAATTGTTCATACAACTTTTAATTCTTGGAACCAACTGCTACTACTCAGTTCAATTGTAGTGCATTGTTATTGTTAAATGAAAAGCATAATAAGTTTGAATTGCTAAAACCCAAAACTTGGAGTTCTTGTCTTGCTGAAATAGCCAAGTAAACAAGTACAACATGTATTGGAAAATCTGAAAGTCTTTGGTTTAACAAAAGAACACTTTCTTTTTATATAAATAATACTCATCAATATTCATTTTGCTCAACTCCATTAGGATGTAACAATATGCCATGTGTCCTCTTCATGCAATCTTAATGAGCGCTCCTGAACACGTGTGCATGCACCACTGGCCTTTTGCACTTTAAACCTGGAAATGTATAAACTCAACCTTATGTACCATTTTAATTTAAAAAAGGCTAAGAATCAATGTTTTATGAGATTATTATCAAATAATGAATTAATGAGTAGCACTGATTACTTTAATTCTTCATCAAATTGGTTAAATTATAAGCCATGAATCTTCCAAATGAAACTTCCTCTCTAGTGATATATTAGAGAAGTACAACCGACATCTGCATCAGAAAAGCACACTCACCTACAGAGGTCTGAAGTTTCCTCTATGTTTTTCAAAGTTACTATAGTGTCACCTGGACAATCAAGATCCCACCTGGAGATCCCTATCCCTCCCAAAGTCCTTGTGTAAAAGTGTGAGTATGTTTGGAGACCAGCTCCAGTCTACTATCCGGTTCACCTCTGAGTGATGGAAGGCAGGGACAGCTGGTTGTATTTCAGAGGCCCCAACCATTACCCTCCTCCTCTTTAAAAGATTGCCAGTCTGCTAGGCCTTTTTTTAGATAAGCTGCTCAACATGCCCTTAACCTGAAGTCACAGACAAACAGACAGACAGACACACTGAGGGGGAGAGGCACCCTTCTGTCTGAGAGATTTTAGGGTCCTTCATCCTTGGCTTTAATGAAATGAACAGCTCATTTCACGTTTGCATTTTTAAAATGATAAAAAGAATAGTTAAATCTTTTAACAGACCACAGCTGTTAAGCTCCACAAATCACAGAAAAATACATAAATGCATCATTAAAGTAGTCCATACATTGCGTTTGCTATATTCCAAGTCTTCTGAAGTAATTAGCTTTGTGTGAGGAACAGCCCTAAAAAGTGATTGATAATCTCAATAAATACTGATTTATAAATAAATAATATAAATAATGATTTCAATTTCAGTCTGTTCCTTATAGAAAGGTATAGCTTTAGAAGACTTGTAGCACACAAGTCATATGGTCTACCTCTGTGATGCCTATTATGTTTTTGTAACTAAACAGACATGGAAACTCGTTGTCTGGAAAATTCTTCAAAATTTGTTCCTTTTGTGTTGCATGGAAAAAACAACATACAAAACTGGAACAATATGAGGGTGAATAAATAAGGATAAACACAATTTTCAACAGAACTTTCTCTATTTAAAGAGGAGGTGACAGCTACTACAAAGCTCTTATTAATATAAAGTACTTCCAGAAAGATCTTACATGTGTTTGTATGTGCTGGTGTAAGAGTCAGAAATAAGTCATGACTTCAGTCACTGAAAATGACCGTTTTATTTATTAGTTTTAGTTATTTAGTCAAGTAAACCTAAATTAAAATAAGAAATGCTGCTTTTTACATTTTTTTTTACATATATTTTACTTTATTTACATGTTTATTTTATTATAAGTAACACAATTAACCATATTTATTATAAGCAACAAATTTGTGTTTTAATTTTATTTTTATAATTGTTTTTTATTGTTTAATTTGATTGATTTATTTTGTTTATGCATTCATTTTTAGTTTTAGTAAACTAATAACCCTGCTTTTTAAGTTATAAAAAATATTCTCTTATAAATGTAAAAATCTAGGTAGCTAGCTTTGGCCCTAGACAAAAAGTTAAGAGAAAGAAAGTGAGGAGACGGAGTAGAAAATATACAAGCATAACAAATATCAAATTTCCTTCAATTCTTCTGGACAGCATTAAAGCCATGCATCACATGATGTCAGACACCAACACTCAAGAGAATGCAACACACTTGAGCGATGAACATCAACATATCCAGTGTAGGAAGATATGCATGTGTGAATGTATGTGTATGTGCGCAGACTGGTCATATAGAAGGTTGTCTATTTAAAAGACAAACTGATAGCCCGATTTAAAGAATGAAAGAGGGATAACCAAAGACAGACACACGCAGACACTGACCATACACAAATCAACTCACCTGTCAAACACACCTATTAAATTACACAGGCCTCCCACTAGCATACGATTGTCACTGCATATATTTAAAAAATTGTACACTGAAGCATTGTAAAGGAAAGTTTTGGTCTAATAGGGATACTTTTGAGACTATATCTGATTAAACTCAAAAAGACAGTAACAAGTGCATGCCTTAAGAACAAGTTTGCAGCAGAAATCCCAACACATGTACATACATATATACACACACATGCATGAACACTAGGGCTGAAGTCTGTCATCACAGTTGTCATCATGCTAGACAGCAATGTGTGAAGTCTTTAATCATGTCACCTTTATACACACAAACACATATTGAATTTTCACAAACATGTAAATCATGCGAAAAAATGAAGAGATTGCAAACAGTACAGTTTCAAATTTCCTGAATCAGTCTTTAAATAGCCGAACATAAACATCTTTATGGTGAATTACAAAATTCTGGTGTTCAGTTGAAAAGAAACTGTGTTACTGTATTATAAGTATATGTAGTATAAGCCAAAAGATACTCACATCCACCAAAGTTTGAGTCCTGATTCGACATTTTTTCTCCTACACCACTATATTTCTCTGCAACTCTCCCACTTGACGAATATGAACTATTCACTTCCTAGAGAGAGAGAAAAAAAGGAAAGAGAGAGAGAGAGGCAGGTGTGGTTAGAGAACACTTTCTAGTCTGTTTCATTTGCATTCAGCAGTTCCACGAGACCTCGAACAAAAGTTCGGAAATAGAGACTGTATTACATGAACCACACGTGTGTTGTTTTGTCTATTTATCATTAACAGTATATCAACAAGACTCAGTTTTGTGTAATATAAGCTAGAGTTCACCTGAAGCTTGAAAGCTGTCAACAAGTCAATAGTATTTCCCTTGAAAGAGGAACATAAAGGGGAAGGAGGTTGAGAACATTGAAATAAACTGCCAACTTTGAAACATATTTACATACTAAAAAAAGTAAATGTATTTATAAAATTTGTTTAAATGTATTTTCAGTGTGGATGTATTTTGAATATTACTGTCATTAGACACGCAACAAAAGAAAACATATAGGCTATTCTGCCATAACACTAAGTTTAAGTCACATAGCATTAAAAATACAATCAACATTAGTGCTTTAGTATTTTAAATGAAAAGTTACACTGTAAAAAAACAGGTAATGTCCTGGAAGAAAATTACCAGTACATTTTCCGGTAAGTTTATTGACATTTCCTTCAAACCTAAAACACAACACAATTTAGTGCAATTCAATAAATGTATGTGAGAAATCAATGCAGAAAATAATTATTTCATATCAACACAATACATTGGGCTGTATTTATATGAACATTAGAGTGTAGTGTTAGAATATTTTACATTATTTTAATGTTTTATTTATTTGTTTTTATTTTTGTTGCAATTATCTTAACAATTCAAAGCTGCTAAATTTACATAGTCTGTGCAGTAAAAAGAGCTCAGCATGTCTAATCATCATCATTGCCTATGCTTTTGAAAAATCATGACAAATAATAATTAAAAAACAAACAAACAAACAAAAAAAAACAAAAAAAACAATGTAAAGGTGTCCAGTGTCCAGGTGACCACTCAGCTAACTGGTTCATATGGAAGCCTGATTCTGCCACAGAATCAAAAAAGTAATTATGTCTCAGAATTGCGAGATTTAAACTTGCATTTCAGAGAAGAAAAGTCAGAACTGTGAGATATAAACCTGGAAAAATTCTGAGTTTATATCTTACAGGTCGGTTTTTTGTTTGTTTGTTTGTTAGAATTGAGAGATAAAAACAAAACAAAAAACAAACAAACATTTTTTTGGCAGAAATTGGCTTCCATAGATTCATGATGAGCTCACTTGTTGACTTAATGTTGCTACTTCAGGTAATGTATTGATATCTGCAGAGTTTCTGAGGAAATAAGACTGCAATGTTTGAAAAGGTTAGTTCACCACAAAATAGAATTTCTGTAATTATTTACTAAACTTCATTTGTTGTTCCAAACCTGTATAATTTTCTTTCTTCCATGGAACACAAAAGGAGAAATTTAGCAGAATGTCACCATTTACTTTCAGTGTATGGAAAAGAACTCCTTTTGTATTCCTGGGGGAGGGGGGGGGGGGGGTGATCAGTTTAAATTAACATGAGGATGAGTAAATTATGGTTTTCATTGTGGGGTATATATATATATATATATATATATATATATATATATATATATATATATATATATATATATATATATATATATATATATATTCATACAGCCATTCAAATGTTTGGGATCAGTAAGACTTTTGAAAACAGTAACAATGTGAAATATTACTACAATTTAAAATAACGGTTTTCTACAACCAAGGTTTGTAGAACACTTATATTTTGTTGCGCTTTTGTTGTTTTGATTGCTTCTGTTACCCTCATTTGTAAGTCACTTTGGATAAAAGCGTCTTCTAAATGATTAAATGTAAATATACTTTAAAATTGTATTTATTCCTGTGATGCAAATCTGAATTTTCAGCATCATTACTCCAGCCTTCAGTGTCACATGATCCTTCAGAAATCCTTCTAATATGCTGATTTTTATCTGTGTTGGAAATAGTTGTGCTGCATAATATTTTTTGGAACCTGTGATATTTTCAGGATTTTTCAAATAAAAAGTAATAAAATGTACAGCATTTATTTAAAACAGTTTTTTTTGTAACAATATAACATTGATAAATTAGCATATTGATAATAGATAAGAATGATTTCTGAAAGATCAGATGACAAGGACAACCGGAATAAATTATAATTTAAAGTATATTAACTGATATATATTATATATATTATGCTATTTATGCTATTTTCACCCTCTAGCACTCTCTCTGTCTGTTTTGCTTCACAAAAGAATTTGCAAATCAAATCGTCCCATATCAGATGTTCCATAATGTACTAGTGCGCACGCAGACACACACACATTGATTGTGTCCTGTGGAGTCATATTTCACTATTCAGCTCATCTGGCATAAGACGCACACGCAGAGTCTGTGGAATACTGAGCCAGGAGGTCAAAGTTCATCCTGGCCAACAGAACAGGTGGTTTCATTTACACACACTGAAAGACTGAGTTTCACTTTATCAGTTACACTGCAAGTAAATTAAAGGCTAACTACTGTAAATGAATTCTTATAGGTTTCTCATGTTTTCATTACTGCCAAAGTGCTGTCAAACACTGCTGATACTTTCAAATGCACTGATACTTTGGCAGAAAGAACCTGTTAAATCTCTTAAGCAGTTAACATTTTCTTGTTAATACTCCCACTCATGAATGGAGCATGCGGACCTTCTCAGTCAATTAAAAATTACAAAAACCAAAGGGATTTACAAATCAAATCTTGCCAAGACTGTGTGTTTACTGTACCACGGTACAGTACTTGGATACATATTGGTACTAAATAATACCAAATTCACATACCATGGTATTTCAAACTATTTCAGAGAATACCATGGTACTACCTCTATAGTGTTAAAAAAAACTGTCCAAAATGGCAACAGCATGGTATTAACTTGTGTGTTTTAGATTTTCCCATTTATGATGGCCTGTAAAGTGAAATATTATCTAACAAGCTTATTAAACATAAGAAAATGATTGAATAGAAGTCAACGAACCTCAGTTAGAGAGAAACTAGATGTCGCAAACAGGGTTATTATAATTAACTAAAACTATTTAAAAAAAATTGTTAACTGAAATAAAGTTAAAAAGATAAAGAAAGAAAACTTTGACTAAACTAAAATCAAGAATGTTGCCTAGGCAACTAAAATAAGTTGTTAAGCATTACGTTGAAGACATAAAATTACTAAGTGACAATAAATAAAATCGAATAAAATACAAATGAAAAGTAAAAACACAACAAAAATACTAAAGATTTAACAAGAATTACACTGAAAATATAAAAATAAAACTTGTTTTTAAAAACTATAATAGTATATTAATAACACTACAATAGTAAGCTACTATGAACAGTCTATAACAGTCTTTAAGTGTATGCTGATGACTAAATGTCATTTTTAGTAGTATGACAGGCTCCTAGCTCACTGTACAACATAAAAATTCAGTATGCTGATCTGCTAAACCAGAAATGTCCTTGGTTTTCATTTCAGAAATCTGGTCAGAAATCTTCGTGTGTTTGTGTGCGTAAGGGGATTTCCTGTTTTTGTAAGCACCACTGAGAGTCTCCCATTACTCTCCTGTCTCTGTGATAAGTGGACACATTTAAACATGAGTCTCTGACCTGGAGTTAGAAAAACAAGACAGCAGGGCAGCTCTCTCTCTCTCTCTCTCTCTCTCTCTCTCTCTCTCTCTCTCTCTCTCACACACACACACACACACACACACACACAAACAGATATATAGCCATCTTTCTTGCTAACACAAACTGTTTTCCCAAACATACAGGAGATGAATGATGGAGGGTGACAGGGTTTGTAGTCTGAACAAGGTTGCAGGTTAATCTACATGAAGTGAAGACATGGTATGATTACCATGCACACATGAGATGACACGAAAACACATACCGAACATCCCGTGACAGTACGTGAAGATCCAAACGTCTAAATATCTGAGTTATTGTCCCCAGGCCTTGACCAACAGTTCTGTTTTCTTTTTTTTTAAAAACACTACAGGCAGCCAGAAACAGTCACAAGGAGCTGCTTTTAGCCTGAGTGCTACACATAGCACAAGGATAACTATAAAAGAATGAGATGACAGCACCTAACACTTTCTACACTTTTAGCGCTATAGTTACTGTGTTTGTAGGGTATATTTAGCAGTAGCAGGGCAGTGATTAACTGTCAGCTAGCTTTAGCCTGTAGCATGAGTTCATGTCTATTTAAAACTAAATGTAAAGGAATGTTGCAGGATCAAGTTATATTGAGGTTTGACAATGCTGTTGATTACTACAGAAAATCATTCAGACTCAGAGCTCAGTTTATAAAAATAAACAAAATGGCAGTAATAGATTTACAATGGAAAGTATATACGTGGTAATAAATCATTTCTTTTAGCTGTGGGACTGCAATTTTAGGCAGATGAACGTGTAATTAAGTTTTACCAACCAATTCCTGTGGATGGATTTTTCTCATTGTCATTTAGTCCCTGCATGGGGTCAATGCACAGGTCATGCTATAGTTAGATGTACCAGCTTTTAATTGCCATTACAGGAAAAAATGGATATAACTTTGCATAGACAAGGCCAGTAGTTTTATCACTTTGATCTCATGTTAACATCTATAATGTTTTAAAAAGAAGTACACTTTAGCACATTTAAGAGTACTTATTACATTCATAATATACTGAAGTACAGTGTGTTAATTGCAATTTAAATGAAAATGTATTTTCGTTTGAATGTATTATAAATGCAATTACCATATTTTTTTGACTTATGTTTAAAATGACAAGCATTAACAGTAAACTAAAATATATTTTCATTTCTGTTGAAATTTGTCACATATTTAAATATATTAGTAATTACATATAAATTAATAATAACTTTAAACGTAATGCTGAATAAAACACTACACTTAAAATTATTGTCATGAACTTTACATAAACTATTATGTTAGTCTAAGTACATCAGAATAAGTGTAAGAAAGGTGTTAAAAAGCTGTCATGAAAGTATACTCTCTAAGTACACTTGATAGATCTTTTATTTCATTAATATATCAGATTAATATATTATTAGAAAGCACATTTTTAAAAAATATGTATACATACTTTTAAGGTTTGAAGAACACTGAAGGTGCATGTTCAGTACAATTAAATGTACTTCTTTTTCTCAAGGCTATACTTGTGAAACAGTGTATATTTTGACCACAACCCCCGGTGAAATATAGACTGCCACTATAAGAACACTAATGTACACAAGATTTGAATCTGTTATTAAAAACTGATGTGCAAGTGAAATTATTTTTGTGGTAATTGACAGCATGTCCTAAAATATTTCTTTGCCTGTACTCATACTGATACACAGCATAGACAACCATCTGGACCACCGTGGGAATTCATGCTGCATTATTCTGGTATTTTCACCAGGGTGTATGAAGTGCTCCACTCTATTCCTTGGATACTGAACATACATATTTGCTTGAAAGAAACAAACAGTGAAATAAAATCTCAAACTTAACTGTTCAAACAAAAAAATCTATTTGTTTATACTGAGACCACATATCCAAACTTAGTCAAACAAAATGAGGTTTTAAGCAGATTAATGAGCCTTACATTTGTTTATACTGACATCTTCTGGACAGAATGCGCAACAACAGATCTCGGCATGCTGAAGAGTTTAAAAGTGCTTGTTACGTAAACCTTGGATGAACCTTCATTAAAATCCAGCTAGACTTTAAACAGGATGTGAGGATTTGTATTTCTTTCTGTTTTAAAGTGGCTGATGAATAACAGGAGAATGATTTCATGTCTGAAATGAAAGTTTCTCAGTCTCTTTCTGACGGCCTTTAATCATGGCTGTATATCCTAACAAGAGTGTCTTTGCATTATGTGCCTAAATTTTAGAAAGAGAGTGTGTGTGTGTGTGTGTGTGTGTGTGTGTGTGTGTGTGTGTGTGTGTGTCTTTGCAAAGGGATCATGAAATATTAAAAACCCCTGTGGGGTGGAGAGGTCATGTTTTAGATAGAAACAATAGATGGATCTCTAGCAATCTCTCTCCTCTTCCTGTGATTATCTAGCCAATAATTAGCCACTCAGTCAGGAAAACCAGTCACTCATTCTGCTCTGCACTCGTCCAAAAATCCCCTCAATCAAGACTCAAGCATCTGATCAGAGGGCCATGCCTGTGTTTCACAACCAGGATGAAAAAATCTACAACTAAGTCACATACCATGGATCACTTCAGTTTTCTGTCAAGCACAAGCTTTATGCAGGGACTATCATGAAAACCCTTACAAAAATGTACGACATCAAAATACCATAGCTAGTAGTTAGTGGTACCATAAATAGACATATCTATCTATCTATCTATCTATCTATCTATCTATCTATCTATCTATCTATCTATCTATCTATCTATCTATCTATCTATCTATCTATCTATCTATCTATCTTAGGTTCATGCAGTAATGTTGTGCATCTTTGTATGATTTTTTTTTAGCTGATATTAACCTTCCACAATGGAAGAGGAGTTTGTGACAATCAGTGTCATTTTAGTATTACTCATATACTATTATAGTATTTATTAATAATTTGAATTAGCTTTTTTTTATTATTAAATATGATTTAAGTTTAATTTAGTTATGTTTCGCTATTAGTTTTTATTTATTTCCTTTTTATTTTTATTTTACCTGCTTCAGCTTAAACTTATTTCAGGTAGTTTCCAGGCATCATTTTCTAATTTTAGTTTAGTTTACGTTTTTCATCTAATAATTATATGTTATTTTAAATTACATATAACCTTATTTCAATTAGGATTTATTTTTTTTATTTTTTTTATTTTTTTATCATTTTAATTTCAGTTAATGATAATAACCCTGGTAACAACTGACTTTTGACTTTTTCAGTTCAAGAAAAGTTGAACTGCAAGACCAAATCACTGCAGTTTTTAACCTAAAAAGTATATCATCTACAATATATACTTTAGTGTGCAGTATAAGTATGTAAATTTGTATGTGGCCAATCACTCTAGTAACTTTGGTATTTCTTTGTCCTGCTGGACAGTGTGTGGACAGTACCTTAGCTTAAGCTAGTACTTTTGAACCATTTTTTTTTTTTTTTATTTATATTTTTATCAGAACAAGGTACATTGAAAGTATTCAGTGACAGAGGCACTCTCAAAGGCATTCATTTTTACTTTTTCTACCCACAACATAAAGAACAAGAAAAAAAAAAAAAAAAAAAAAAAAAAAAAAAAAAAAAAAAAACCTATAGGAGAAGGGGAGGGGTCAATGTATTCAATGTAGGGGGGTTGTTGGTTCAAAGTTGGAGGAGTACATTCTTCTCTACATAGATTATTAAAGGAGTCCCATGTCTTGTAAAAGTTCTGGTTGATCCTCTGAGAAAATATTTGATTTTTTCAGTTTTTAGAAAAAAACATTACATCACTAAGCCATAGTGACAATTTAGGTGGCATTGGTGATTTCCACTCTAAAAGAATTCTTCTTCTAGCTATTAATGTTTGCAAACGCCAAGGCATTTTCTTTATCTTTAGTTATGTGAATGTCGTCATCTGTGACTCCAAACAAAGCCATTATTGGGTTAGGCTGAATTCTTAAATTAAATGCGGAGTTTAAAATTTCAAATATTGAAGACCAAAATTGTCTCAGTTTAGTACATGACCAGAACATATGGGTTAGATCTGCCTTAAATGCAGTGCAACGATCACATGTTTCATCTATATTTGGGTATATTTTAGCCAGTTTGGGTTTACTATAATGAATACGATAGAGAACTTTCATCTGAATCAGATTGAGTGAGTCGTGCACAAGATGAAGTCTTATTTATTCTGTTAACAGCTTTGTCCCAAGTGTCTTCAGATATGCGAATTCCCAACTCTCCCGTCCATTCCTGTTTAATTTTCTCTAGCGATCTATTTTGGAATGTCATAATTAAGTTATATAATTTTAGAAATGAGGCCCTTGAGGTGTGTAGGAGTCTTAAGAATCAAGTCCAACCCTGATTCAGAGGGCATATGAGGAAACACAGAGCATTGGGCTTGAATAAAGTGTCGAACTTGAAGATAACGAAAAAAATCTGACTTTTGAAGATGAAATTTTTGAATCAGGTCATTGTAATTGGCAAAATATTGTCGATGAAAAAGTCACTACATTTAACTATGCCCAGGTCCTGCCATTGCTTAAAAGTAGCATCTAACGTTGCAGCTGGGAAAAGGTTGATTATTACATATGGGAGTTTCCAAGGAAAAGTCTGTTAATTGAAAATGCTTGTCTAAACTGATTATATATTTTGAGAGTCGAAGTTACAACTGGATTTGAGGAAAACTGTGATGGTGAGAATGGTGACTTCATTGTTATCAGCACCAACAATGAGGTTGATTTGCAAGAATTAGCCTCCGCTTCACACCATTCTATATGTGGGGACTGAAACCAATAAATAATTTTTTGTAAATTTGCTGCCCAATAATAATTTTGCAAATTTGGGAGGGCTAACCCTCCGTCCTTTTTCGGTTTTTCAAGAAACTCCCTGCATATTCTTGGCCTTTTGCCCCCCCATATAAAGGAGGACAGCAACCTATTGATTGACTGAAAAAACGACTTTGGCAAGAAAATTGGAAGACTCTGAAACAAATACAATAATCTGGGTAACACATTCATTTTAACACAATTGATTTTACCAGTTAAAGACAAGTATGTAACACTCCACCGTTGGAAATCTGATTCAAGTTTTTTAAGTATGGGATTATAATTTGCTTTAAATAGATCAGTGTTTGAACCATTTGAACCATTTTTTGCTGGTCTTTGCTGCTCATTAGTTCACCATGTTCCGAAATTTACCTATTTCTAAATGCAGAATTACAATATGGTTCTGAATATGAATTATTTGAATTGAATGTGATTAATCAATATGTGTTTAAATGTTTTTTTTTTTTTTGACCATGACATTTTTAATCAAAATTTTATAACCTGCATAAACCCTGCCCCTTCCTTACAAATGACTACAAGCTTACAATCCAATCAACAACCTATGCACAGAATCAATCAGCCTACTTTATTTTCTTTTTGATAATCCATTTCACTCTGATGTACATCACAATATGAAATATTATCTGAATATCTGTGTGCCATTATATCACAATGTATTTTGCCATTATAAAATTCTTTGAGCACTAATAATAGAGTGATTAATTATTCCTGAGCTAATTATGATCTATACTAAAAAGCATTTTCAGGGAAAATAATAAATGAGGTTCTTCATTGGCATCTGTGGCTCCATGAAGAAACTTTAACATCAATGGAAGCTTTCCATTGCACAGAAGGGTCTTTATGGTTAAAAAGGGTTCTTTAAGTTATAAAAATGTTCTTCACACAAAGAAAACAAGAACTATTCAATGAAGGGTTCTTGGGGCAACCAAAAATGGGGAAATCTTGGGGAAAACCTCCTTTTAGAACCTTTGTATGGATATTCTTCACAGGGTGAAATGTGTTTAAAACTCTAAACTAAGCTTGGGCTACTGCACATCTGGTGGTAGCTGATATCAAACTAGCATGTTTAAATAGGCAAAATACCTAATAAATGAACAAGCAATGGGAAGGGGAAGAGAGGAACTTTGTGAATGGTGTGGGCATTGCAATTCTAACATTGCATGCATATTCATAACTAAATGTACTGTAACTGGCCTAGTTTCCAAAGAACAGGATGGTCATCACCACAACTAAACATAACATTCATAACAACCTCTTCTTTTTTGACTCAAAGCTTTTGTTTATGTGTGTGTGTGTGTGTGTGTGTGTGTGTGTGCTCTTGCAAGTATGAGTAAAACCAAACCATGCTAAGCTAATTAGTTAATTTTTTCTTTCTTTATATGTCTATCTCTATATCTCTCTCATTTTCTTCTGTTGGCTTTACACACACATTACCCACATGCATATTATAGGGTTATTTATACAAAAGCCAGTGTTGCGGAAAGATCCCCCAAAATAAGTTATAAATAAAAAAATAAAACGTGTGTGTGTGTTTGTGAGAGAGAGAGAGAGAGAGAGAGAGAGAGAGAGAGAGAGAGAGAGAGAGAGAGAGAGAGCACGTCAACGCACAGTTACTCTGCTTCCCCCAAGTATATTGCCAGTAGCTGCCTCTGTTGTGGGTGTCTGTAGCTTTGTTGTGTGTGTGTGTGCATGCGCACTGATGCACGTTCTCTGCATTTCCAGATTGTGACCTTTCTCTCTCTCTGTCTCTGTGACCTCACAACAATTTAATTTAATGGATTAAATGTTCCTATGTAAAAAGCCAGGAAAACAAGAGCTTTCCAGCACAAAGCAATCTGCCAAACTATGAAACACATCATTTAAACTGATCTTCTCTCTTAATATACTGTCTCTCTTAAATTATATTTTACTCCTTTCATGTCTGCTCTTTCAGTTCTCATTCTTGCATGACTTATTTCCCATTCCCTGTCTCATGATTTTTTCATTCTCAGCCATCAGACAGTCACTTCACTGAACTGTGACTGTTAAACACTAAACTTTCAAACCCATTCTTTGAAGTATGGTAATAACAGTAGCACAAACCTAGGATCCCCTTGAATAGTTTACCCTCCTGGAAAGACCAACAGAAGTTTTTAATGCTGGTAATCATCACTGGATGCAGATGCACTGGTGTTTACCTATCACTATATAAGATTATATAAGATTAAATATGATGTGCTGGTAAATAGCTTGGCTAAATTCAAAACTAGACCAGAACAACATGGAAGCTTAAACTGGTCTTTTGAGCAGGCTGTCCTGCCAATGATCAGGTTTGAGAAAGTGGATATGCTGCTCTGATAACATAGCTGACTCATGCGTAAGTATGCTTTAAAAAAAAAAGAGGCAAAAAAAAAAAAAAAAAAAAAAAAAAAAATCTTATTTCAGCATCATGTGACACTGAAGGCTGGAGTAATGGCTGCTGAAATTTCACCTTTGCCATCACAGGAATGCATTCTATATTCTGCATTCTATTTCACAATATTACTGTTTTCACTTTATTTTTGATCAAATAAATTAATTTCTTTTAAAAGCGTAAACAAATCCTGCAGACCCTGCTACAGAGAACTCAAAATCCTGAGTTTATTTAAAAATATCCATAATTAATCTGGCTAACCATTTTAAATCGTTCAATTAATTATGTTACTGCATATATGTACTTAAAATAAAAAGTACCCTCAGTAAATATCAGTTATACAAATCTTCAGACTATATTTCGAATGCTTGGAAAATAAAATGTGAAAGTCTTGGGAATAGATGACTGAATGTTTTTAAATATGCAGCAAAGGTGTTTTTTTAATGTTTTTCTCTTACCCTCTTCTCTCTCTCTCTCTCTCTCTCTCTCTCCCTTTCTCCCCTTTCTCCGTCTGCTTCTTTCTTTAGTCATGTTGCAACCACCAGCAAAATATCAGAAAAACTATGTCTTAATACACACATTATCTCTCTGCATCAACAGACAGACTCAAGAGCTCAATTGGTCTTCTTTCCATTCTCATTCTTTCATTTTTCACTTTCGCTCTAAGACTCACCACATGTTGTGCCGGCAATTTCTCAAACATTTGCTTCAGGCTGCTGAGTGGGATGTCAACTTCTCAATGTGCCTGTTCTCCTCCAGGTCCTCTTTAGCGTCTGCAGGCCGCAGGGTACGAGGAGACGAAGGAGTGTACTCTCCTTCTTTCGACACCTCTGGTCCATTTCCTGATTGAATTTCCATTGTTTAGGAAACCAGATATTCCAGCCTCCCCCACGAGAGCAGAGAGGACCACTACTGAGAGAGTGGACAGAGGAAGAGAGACACGGTGAGAGAGAGAGAGGAAAAGAGTGAGAAAGGGATGTGGAGGAAGAAGTGCGTGGCACAGTTGTGGTGTCTAGGAGGCTGAACCAGAAGGACAAACCGAGGACAGCCTTGAAGGAGGAGAAAAAGAAAGAAAAGAAAAAAAGTTCTCTGTGAACTCATGCTATGAATTTCCTTCCAGTAAACAATCATCACACGCACACTCAGAATGCCAAAGTTAATGGTTTCAAAAGCACTGCAGTTGAGTAAAACATAATCACACACACTCCTGCCAACAGGAAATGAACATCACTCCTGAACAAATCATGGAAACTTGACCACAGCCCCCTTACTGCTTTGACACCAACACCCTTTCCTTTCAACACACACACATTTCCTAAAACAAAAACCCACCCTGAGACTGTATCCTGCACACAGCCATAAATTTACAAACACACACACACACACACACACACACACACACACACACACACACACACACACACACACACACACACACACACACACACACACACACACACACACACACACACAAAGCCATATACTTAAAGGGATACTCCACCCCAAAATGAAAATTTTGTCATTAATCACTTACCCCCATGTCGTTCCAAACCCATAAAAGCTCGGTTCGTCTTCGGAACACAATTTAAGATATTTTGGATGAAAACCGGGAGGCTTGACACTGTCCCATAGACTGCCAAGTAAATAGCAGTGTCAAGGTCCATAAAAGGTATGAGAGTCGTCGTCAGAATACTCCATCTGCCATCAGTCATGCAATCTGGGTTATATGAGGCGATGTGAACACTTTTTGTAAGCGAAGAAAACAAAAATACCTACTTTATTCAATAATTCCTTTGTCAACGGTCTCTTCTGTGTCTCTCCATATCACAGTATGCTGTGTATGCTCTTCTGTATCATCCGCGCCACAAGGATGCACTGTTTTATTTCAAATCAAAGCTAAATACATGTAGAAACAGCGCAACCTTGTGGCATGGATGACACAAAAGTTCATTTTGGGGTGGAGTATTCCTTTAAACAAGCACAGATTAAGGTCTTATGAGATGAGGCCAAGGGGAATCTGGGGGAAACACATGGTTTTTGCCTGGGAGTTAAAAGAATAAAAATAAGGTGGTACTGTACATATTGTGACTGACACATAACATTTCACAGCTGCAACATATAAAGCCAAAATTTTGAGATTGTATCTTAGAATCACAACTTCATATCTCCAAATTACACATTTTGATAATACTTCAAACTTTCTATTATGCAACATGGACTCATTTAGTAGCTTATATGAAATGTAGTTTCATATAATATAGTGCATTTATACCAGTTTATTTTATCATTATTTTATTATTAACAGTATCTGTCCACAATAACCACAATATTAAATTATATAATAACATTATTAATTATATTATTATAAAATAATTTGATGTCTAAGAGGCAACGACTGTACTGTGTCCTGATCAGCCATGACACAAATGTTTCCAGCTACAATATTTTTTTTAATAAAATAACTACAGCATTCAAAAAAATTATGATTACTACTACTTTTTTTTTTTTTTTTTTTTAAGAATTTATTACTTTTATTCAACAAGGGCATATTAACTGATCAAAAGTGACAGGTATAAACATATAATGTTAAAAAATATTTATATTTAAAATACATGAAATTCTTTTGAACTTTCTATTAATAAAAGATTTCTGAAAAAAAAAATTAAGTAGCACAACTGTTTTTAACAGTGATAATTTTATTATTATTATTATTATTAAGAAAATCAGAATAGAAAATCAGCTTAGAACCGAGAGAAGGATCATGTGACACGTAAAGGCCTGTTCACACCGGGACGAATTTCGCGTGCGATATTCGCCGACGTTTAACGCCTCGTGACTAAACAAAGGGCGCCAATGTGAGTGTGCACACCGACGCGAAAAACGGCACGCGTAAAAGCGTCATTTTTTAAAAAACGCCTCGGGTTCGTTTTTTTGGTTTGCCGCACCGCGTCAAAAACTATACTATAATATATATATAAGACGAAGAAGATGCAAGGCAAGATGAATGTAGTAATGCTGGTCTCGTTGGTGTCGGAACACAAAGAACTATATGACAAACGCGACAGCGATTACAAAAATCTTGATAAAAGAGAACTAGTATTTCTAGTATTTCTGTTTAACATTAAGCGCCATCTAATGTCAGGGAATGAATTTGCATGTTCACTCGGCTCATCGTCAGCGAAAATCGCTTGGGTGTGAACAAAAAAAAAAACGCGTTGAAAAACGCTGGCGAATAACGCGCGCCGATATTCGTCCCGGTGTGTACGGCCCTTAAGACTGGAATAATGACTGCTGAAAATTCAGCTTTGTCATCACAGGAATAAATGGGATTTAATCATATATTAAAATAGAAAATAGTTAAATTGTAATGACATTAATTATAAACTGGATTTAGACCAATTAGGTTTCACAGTGAGCAGCCTTAACTAGACATAATAGACATGGACACATGGACAAAGTACAAAGTGTCCTGTCATGGTCGCAGCTATATATAACAAAAATTTTTACATGGAAGAGAGAGCTTTTATCTCTTTACAGTATATCATGTTGCGCCTGGTTAGGACATTGTATTACTGACATGCATATTTTAGTTTGTTTTTACAAACAGTTGAAATTATTTCCTGTGGCAATCAACAGCATACCATAGATGCTGCTGATAGAGTTTAACTTGTAAGCTTTATGCAAGACTGAATTATCTGTCAGGAAATGGCCGCAGACAGACGAATGAATGAAGGAAATGGTAAAAAAAAAAAAAAAAAAAACCCATAAACTGGGGGGAGGATTTTGTGACCAGCATTACTTAACTAAATTAATTCCAGGCAGGACATGTTCAGACGGCTGAGACATGGATCAGAGACAGGTGAAAACATATAACAAGTGGATGCTTGTAGTTCACAGTGGATAGTGTAGGAATGGTTGGTGAGGTGAAAATAATGGGATTGCATGTAAAGATCAGGAGAGATGCAAACTAATGATAAGAGAATTAAGACATGGCTGTAAGGAGAGAGAGGATGAGAACATCACAGAAATGCATTATTCAATCCACAGAAACACAGCTCACTTACAGGCCTGTCCACTCATCTTACATAATACACACACACTACAAAATACAGAGACAGAAACATCCAGCTAAAGGTTACTCATTCATGGTTTAATGGCACACAAACATTACATTACAATAAAATTACAATTACAAGCAGTCATCTAAATGTAAGCTTTAAATTTAAACTTAAACTTACAGGGTTAGTTCACCCAAACATGAAAATTAGCCCATAAATTACTCTCATCCTAGGTGTATATGACTTTCTTCTTTGAGACCAATCCAGTCAGAGTTATATTAAAAATTGTCTTTGATCTTTCAAGCTGTTTAATGGGACTCAGCAGCTGCTTCCGTGTACAACTGTTGGTGCAAGCTACATTAAAGGGAATATTACGTTTTGAATATGGATATTTTTCTTACAAAAACGCATCAGTTCGCTACAGGAGGCCTTTGTTCATCCCCCAGAGCCATGTGAGACACTTTTTTTTTTATGGATGGGCGCTTTTTATTTCACTTCTTTTGGACTGATGCACTGACACCCACTGAGTGCCATTAAACAGCTTGAAAGATTTTTTTCTGACATTTTTTTATAGAACTCTGACTGGATTTGTCTGAAAGAAGAAAGTCATATAAACCTAGGATGACTTGAGTAATTTATGGGCTAATTTTAATTTTTGGTTGAACTAACCCTTTAAAGGGATAGTTCACCCAAAATTAAAATTCTATCATTTACTCACCTTAATGTAATTTCCAATCCTGTATGACTTTCTTTCTTCAGTGGAACATACAGTAAAAGAAGATATTTAGAGAAATTTCTGTGTGGTTTTTGGTCTATACAATGGAAGTCACAAAAACAGTATGGTTACCAACATTCTTTAAAATGTCTTCTTTTGTGTTCCCCAGAATAAAGAAAGTTTGGAATGACATGAGGACAAATAAATGATGACAGAATTTTCGAGAAAACTATACCTTTAATTCAAACAGTCTTTTGCAAACTCTTAATATATATATATTTTTAAATACGTTTTTCAAATTACATTGAAAAAAATTCTAAATGCAACACTTTTGTTTTTGCCCCCATTTTTCATGAGCTGAACTCAAAGATCTAAGACTTTTTCTATGTACAAAAAAAGCCTAATCCTCTCATATATTGTTCACAAATCTGTCTAAATCTGTGTTAGTGAGTACTCCTTTGCTGAGATAATCCATCCACCTCACAGGTGTGGCATATCAAGATGCTGATTAGACAGCATGATTATTGCACAGGTGTGCCTTTGGCTGGCCACAATAAAAGGCCACTCTAAAATGTGCAGTTTTATCACACAGCACAATGCCATAGATGTCACAGGTTTTGAGGGAGCATTCAATTGGGATGCTGACTGCAGGAATGTCCACCAGAGCTGTTGCCCGTGAATTGAATGTTAATTTCTCTACCATAAGCCATCTCCAAAGGCTTTTCAGAGAATTTGGCAGTACATCCAACCGGCCTCACAACCGCAGACCACGTGTAACCACACCGGCCAAGGACCTCCACATCCAGCATCTTCACCACCATCGTCTGAGACCAGCCACCCGGACAGCTGCTGCAACAATCAGTTTGCATAACCAAAGAATTTCTGCACAAACTGTCAGATACTGTCTAAGGGACGCTCATCTGCATGCTCGTTGACCTCATCAGGGTCTCGACCTGACTGCAGTTCGTCGTCATAACCGACTTGAGCAAATGCTCACATTCGATGGTGTCTGGCACTTTGGAGAGGTGTTCTCTTCACAGATGAATCCCGGTTTTCACTGTAAAGGGCAGATGGCAGACAGTGTGTATGGCATTGTGTGGGTGAGTGGTTTGCTGATATCAGCATTGTGGATTGAGTGGCCCATGGTGGCGGAGGGGTTATGGTATGGGCAGGTGTATGTTATGGACAACAAACACGGGTGCATTTTATTGATGGAATTTTAATGCACAGAGATACCATGACAAGATCCGTGCTGGATATATAGCTGCCCGCTGCTCCAGGTGTGTGTTCATGGTGTGTTCACTTCTCATGGCTGTGTGTGTGCACTATGGGTTAAATGCAGAGCACCAATTCCGAGTATGGGTTACCATACTTGGCAAATGTCACGACTTTCACTTTTCACTTTCACAACCATCACCTCATGTTGCAGCATGATAATGCACGGCATGTTGCAAGGATCTGTACACAATTCCTGGAAGCTGAAAACATCCCAGTTCTTGCATGGCCAGCATACTCACGGGACATGTCACCCATTGAGCATGTTTGGGATGCTCTGGATCGGCGTATTAGACAAATGGTGTATAAGGCAAATGGTGGTCATACCAGATACTGACTGGTTTTTGGACCCCTCCCAGACCCCCAAAACAGTAAAACTACACATTTTAGAGTGGCCTTTTATTGTGGCCAGCCTAAGGCACATCTGTGCAATAATCATGCTGTCTAATCAGCATCTTGATATGCCACACCTGTGAGGTGGATGGATTATCTCGGCAAAGGAGAAGTGCTCACTAACACAGATTTAGACAGATTTGTGAACAATATTAGAGAGAAATAGGCCCTCTGTGTAAATACAAAAAGTCTTAGATCTTTGAGTTCAGCTCCTGAAAAATGGGGGCAAAAACAAAAGTGTTGCATTTATAATTTTGTTCAGTGTATTTAAGATTTAATTGCAATTGAAATATAAAAGAAAATGTAAATTATAATAATAATAATTTAATTGAAAAGATTTAACTTTTAAAACTTAGAAAATAAGTTTTAAACAACACAGTTTGCTAATGGCAACTACATTTGCTTTGGAACTGACATTCATTTAATTTTATACTTAGCCAATTAAGCAAAATTAGGCATATTTAAATAAATCTAATTCAGACTATTTGTTTGAATATTACTTAGGAAAATAATTTTTCAGTGAAGCAGCTAATAAAAATGAAACAACAGAGGGCCTTACACATATCCTTGAGGTACACCATGAATTACCATTACTAATTATTATTCAGTTGAATGAATTACTGTCATCGAGTCCCAGACAGAAAATAGTCTTTAATACATCATCACTCCAGGGCACCGGGTGAGAGAGTCCGATAAACTCCTCCACATACTCCGCGAGAGGGCAGCCGTCTTGAGTACGGGAGTAGAGTAGTTTGGCTAGATCAAATAAAATTAAGATTCATCCTGCTATGTTGTAGGTTGGTTGGTCTGGTCTCCTATCAGCAAACACAACAGGAACACAAGGGTAAGTCACCCTCACGGGTAAGTCACACAACACACTCACACTTATCTCTCGTTGTCACCTGATTCCTGTTGGAAATTGGGAAATTATTCAGTTAATATTCATAGTCCAAAAATCATCTACATTGCATAAACAAACACATCAGTCAAAATTAATTCAAAATAAGTAAACATGTTATCTGGATAGATTAAAAACAAATAATGAAATGATAGGTAACGTTATGAACTGTAAAAAACTGGGATATAGCATGATAATATGCATCCTCAAAGTGCCGATGTAAATCGAAACTTGCTGTTAGGAGTGACAGATGACTGCCTCACAATGCCATTAACATGCTTCACACTACTCCGGGGAAACTCTCTAAAAAAGCATAAAATATTATATCAACTTCTGCTGAAATTTCTCCACAGTTAATGGCAATAGCAAAAACGACTTCCACACCCGCACTGTATTTCAGTTGTTTTTCCATGTGAACATACAAAAGATATCTTTCACATAGAGTCAATTTATATGTTCTTGTAATGCGAATTCTTTAGCCAAGTGGTCCAATGTACTGTACTCTGGTGTTTGGAACCATTTTAAATTGCATTTAAATATCTATTGGTGGTCAGGCATTGTCATGCAAAAGCGTCTGCTAAATGACTTAATGTAAATGCAATACAACGACTCTGGAATTGTTCCTTTTTCTTAATACAGTAGTGTAAAATATTGCATATTTTGAATCTCTGTCATCTCAGTTCATAACAGTCAAGGCATTTCCAGAGCAGAGATGAGACTGCTGCTCCTCACCAGTAAAAAGCAGTGTTTGTGGAATTAGGTTGTCTTTCTCTATTTCTCTCTTTACACTCTCTCTCCACACTTGACTTGACCTACTCAGTCTCTGTACTTCCAGCAATGTGACATTCACAGCTCAAAGAGTTAAATGCATCGTTCTTTTAATGCAATATGATACCACACTCGTATATTTTTCTCTCTCTCAAGAGACTTGCTAAACAGTGGACTTGAACTTTTAGGAGCACATTTATCTATGTGTTACGAAGAGGAAAATTTCAACACTCTATTCCAGCTTGTTGTGTTTGGTAAAATGCCCGTACTTTCCTTGAACGCAAATGCAGATGGTGAGATGGTTTTCCCCACTTGTTTTTTTTTTTTTTTTTTTAAACATCATCATGCTTTTTCTTTTATTTCCCCACATTTCACTTAGTGGAAAAAGTGAGCTGGTCACATTCAGAAGCAGTTACTCAGTATTTAAAGCGCTACATACACTCAGAAACACACAAACACAGAAAAAAATTGTAACACTTCAGATTAGGGAACAATATTAACTAGATGCTCGTTATCATACATTACTAGCATATTGGCTGTTTATTAGTATTTATAGAGCACATATTAATGCATTATTCTGCATTCCCATATTCTTGATCCCTTGACCCTACCCGATACCTAAGCATAACTATTACAACAACTACCTTACTATCAATACTCAGCTAATTTTATTTTTAAACATATGTTTACTGAGGGAAAACTCTGTGAATATGTTCGCTAATCTGAAGTGTCATGTTACATGACAGTCATATTGCCATTTCGTGATGTGCACCATAACATGGATGCAATATTATAGGTTCAAGTCCTATGCACATAAAAGCCAAGACTTCAGAAATGTCTGCTGAACTTTAATTATACAGTAGCTATAGGTTTGTTAATTCATAATAAAAAAAATCCCAAACCTTAGATTCAGATGCAAAAAAATCTAATATTAAAGATACTAAACATTATCTAACATATAATTGCATACCAAGAAAATTGGTTTTAAACACATCAACTCCTGACAAAATTGTGAATGTGGACCACAACCTTTTATTATGTATTGAACAATTAAAGAATCCAATTCATTGTAGTAAAAAAAAAATATTTCTGACAAAGTGAATTACCAAAAACAAACTGTTTAGCAGTGTCTCATATTTTTTCCCCATTACAAAAATGAAAAAAAATAAAAAATAAAATAATAAAAAAAATACATTCTTAGATTCGTGATACTTAAATAATGTAGCCTAACTCATCTGAGGTTGACCGTCAACATTTTCTGAAGCACCTTCTTTGACTGATCATTTACTGGAAAAGAAAAGAAACAGAACTGTATTACTTTAGAAAAAAACAACATGGTAAAAGTGGAGGCTATGGTCACTTTAAGAAGAAATAATTGAAAACTCTGTTCCTGGTCATGTGGTGCAACGCCCGCTGCCGGTGAAGGGCAAACGTCTATCAAACAGCACATGTGTACCTCTCATTCAACCACAAGAGGGCGCCTTGGACTACTTAGAATGAGACTTTATTAAAATGGCTCTGGTACCAGGAATGCTCACCAACCCCACCCTGTATTTTCTCAGCTTGAATTGGTCGAGATATTAATCTGTGCATCTGTGATGGTAGCATTTATTATTTTGCTGTTTTTTATTTTTTAATTATTAATTTGATTTAGACCAAAATTATTTTGACGCCTTTCCCTTATCAGTTCATACATAAACACGCACACTTATCTCCTTCACCAGACAGACCTCGCCATAAAAGACAATAAATCAAACAGCTCCTCTCAAAGGGAATCCCACAGGGACAAAGGCGAGCCGGTCTCTCTCTGTGACTGAACAGAAAGCATGAATGAGTGAGAGTGGGAGAGGGGATGAGAGACGATGGTGTTAGTTGGGGAAAGCCTGCTGAAAACCTCAGCAGAGCATTATGGGTAAACGTTGTGTGCTCAGTCACTGAAGGGTGTACCTCATGTCAGGTTGCCAGGCAACAGGAAGAATAGCACTCCAGCAGGGTCACTCCTGATCACAGAGTTTCTCATGCACACACACAGACACACACACACACACACACACACACACACACACACACACACACACACACACACACACACTCAGTCCTGGGTCTGTTGAAACGAGAGTCTAGCAGTAAGGCCACTAGAAGGATGATTGCAGCAGTTTCACAGAACATACTAAATTTAGACCTTCTCCTGTTTGGGCGGTTCTTACCTCTCTTTTACATCTCCTTCTATTTCTCTTCTCCTTTTTTCCAGCAGAGATCTGTTTGTGATGCACAGAGGCGTAAATGTTCAAAATATAATAGTTATATTGACTGCTAGCTATTTGTTATATTTGTATTTGTATTATTTATTAATTATTGAATGGGACAGATATACAGACCGAAGACGACATGCTGCATATTTGACAAAAAAACATTTCCAAAATAAATGTCTTAGGCTTTTCAGTTACTGGCTTCCCAAAATGTGCTTTATTTTGGAAAACTACAGTGAATGTCTGCAATCTCTGCTCTACTTCAGAAGAAATCAATTCATATTACACATTCAAAACAAAAGGTAGTACACGTTTGCAAATCATAAGCATTTTCATTAAATAAATAAATATATATGCACTTCTCTGCCGTGATTCTCTCTCGAAATGATATTTGCGATGTAGGCCTACTTTCAGAGTGTGTAATAACGAATATTATAAGTTTCACTTTGGTACAAAAAATATGATCTTTATTCTTTTGGCTTTTAAAATGACGTCACCATGTAGTTGGTTAATATAGTGCATGCAGTTCACTACCACACTATGAATGAAATATGACAACCACTGATTGCTTCATAAATTTTTATGTACATTTAAAACCAGGACCTGGCCTTCACATGTAGCACTGTGCAAAAAAATGTAAAAAAAATAAATTAATTAGAAATAAAAAACCAACAAAACAAAACCAATAACATGAGCTTGAAACTACTATTTACAATATAAACAATAAAAGAGAAGGAGAATAAAGCACATCGATGGTGGCCCCAGTACATACAGTCAAAACACATATAGTTCTCTCTCACATAAATAAGCTCTCATATTCTGTTTCTCTTTCACACTCGCACCTCTCGCACATCGATCACATGCATCCAAATGACAGTTTAAGTGGCGTGTAAAAGTGCTCCTCTACAGAGTGGAGTACAGAGTTGAGATACAGCGTGCCATTATATACATACAAAATCACCACCACTAGATAAACAGAAGAGCTCATGTCATAATCGCATTATTCAGCCGAACTCAAGGTGTTGCCCTGACAGACAGACATTGAACTTCAAAACGAGGAAAATTGTTTTTCAGTACGAGATCCACAGACAGGATGACCTGCACCTATGAACGGAATGGTTTAGATTTGGAAGATATATATACTGTGTATATATATATATACATATACTGTGTGTGTGTGTATATATATATATATATATATATATATATATATATATATATATATGTATATGTATGTATATATATATATGCATGTTTTTTTTTCTTTCCTTCTTTTTGTTCAAAATAAAATGAGGAGGTGAGACATATGTGGATTTCTGTTACAGAGACATTCAGTAGGGTTACATTGCCATTTCCTATCACGTACATTCAGGCTTCCTGAAGTCTGTTAACATTATGGTAGTTTCACGGAGGGGTCAATATCTGTCTCGTCTCATATATGCCTTCATATGGGGTGTACAACTTAACAGAACATTTAGGGTTCAATGAACAGCATTTGTTGCATAATATTGATTACCACTGAAAATAATTGCAACTCGCACTTTAAATAAGCTAAAATCAAGGTTAGAGTGAGGCACTTACAAAAGAAGTAAACTGTGCCAACATACGGAGGGTTTACAGGTCAAGATATACAGCTTTTTTGATAAAACACTTACATTTAATCTTCTGTAACAGGAAAAGGGAAAAACTATGAGCTGTGAAATTAAAAGTTGCCTAAATAAACATATTTGCACTATGTTTTCAATATTATTCCTGTGGTTGTTGCCATTCCAGAATCATGTGGTTATGCACCTGGTATCAGGTAAAGACATAGATAACAACTTCTGTCTGTGTATGTTTTTGGTCATCGGAAATAATGAACAATAAGTAGAAGTTTATGTTCTTTTGAAGTCTGACAATCTATAGGTTCTATACGTAGACTTGGTGTGAAGAATAAAAAACACTCCAAATATAGGATGTGGATAATATAGTATATCTTTAAGATATAAATAAATAAAAACTCTGGTCATGTGGTACAACAACCTAGGAAATCGCATCACCTCTTTTCTTGGTGTCTGTGCAGATATTAAAGTTATTGAGTTTACAGGCTTTAACAGGCGTTGTCACGACAACAGAGTTGAAAGATAACAGACAAGATTAGATGATTAGTGATTATATCCCACTTTTAACACATGTATAATCTATAATATATAATCTATAATATAACATATAATGTTATTTTTTTTGTTGTTCTATTACACATGTGGCTATAAACAGTGTGAATTTTCATGTTTATTTGCTTGGCCTCTTTTACTTCCATTATAAGTGCCTTATAGTAATAAAAATGTTGTCAATTGAGGTTAATGAGGTTAACATACACTGAACCCAGAACATTCATCAATAGGTTTGAGTCAAAAACATTTTGACAAATTCACTGAGTTTGGCTCATTCTGCTATCAACAGTGGAAGATTGTGTTCAATTAATCCATTTTTGTGATTGTGTTCAGTAAGGCAGTGCAGACATGGTCTATATCTTGATCCATAAATAATAATAAAAAAAAACATTCTGCGTGTGAAAGTCCTGATTAGTACAGTAGCATTCTACTCTTAATTTACTGAGCGACTGATTTTGTAGCACTTGGAACCTACCGGCGTGTATGTATATGTGTGTGTGTGGTTTGTTCGGTATTTGCTAATGCTAAAGTAAATGAGGTCCCGTTCAGATAATTCACTACTGGATATGATCAACATTCCCCAGCCCCTTCCACAGACGTGCCCTTAAATGAAGTAGTTCGGACAATCAAACCCATGAGTAGAAAAGTTCAACATGATTTAAAAAAATGAGCTAACAAAAATGTGCAGGTATATAATACGCCATTCAATAAGAAAGACACCAGCGGTAGTGTTAGCACTAGCTACTGATGACTATAACAGTTTCTTTCAGTCCTCGGGATTGTGTAACAACACTCAAAACTAAAAGACAAACTCACACACCACTCTATACTTGCCATTTTGTTTCACACCAGTGTCGTTAGGGATTCAACAGTCATACTCAAGCATGTATGTGTGTGTGTGTGTTCGTCGTGTCGACACTGGCACTGTCCTCGAATCAACGATTTCCGTCAACACCATAAATGCACCCTAAGGCTAGCTCGGTGCGCACACACACAATAGTCTAGACACACGCACATACACACACTCCGCCTCACACACACTCAGTTTGGCATTAGTTCCAAAACCACTTGAGGTGAATTGCACCCCAGTGCTCGCGCTCTGCTCTGTAAACAGTGTCTCAGTTGAAAACAACAGTCTCTGTTTCAGTCCCTCGTTCATTTTTTTCTGTCTCTTGCATCTTTTGCTTTGTCCTCCTTCTCTCTCCTCTCTTTTTCATATTTGTCTTTCTCTGACTTGGCCACACTGTTATAAGACGGCGGAGAGGCAGAGGAGGGAGTCATATCAGTTTTGTCCGATGCAGAGTTCTCTTGAAACTTTCCAATGACAAGCACCTCTTTCTCCATGATACGCACACCCCCATCCTGTAGCTGTTTTCGGTAGGCTTCAGAGGCCTTCTTTACCATTTGCCTTAAACGGTACCGTCGGAAGGCCCTCTGGATGACCACAGATGACATTTCCTCCTGTTTCCTGCGGAGGGTTGTAGTGATGGGCTCGTACGAGACTTTGGAGGGATTGGAGGCCATGAAACGATCTTCCATCTGTCCCCTCAGGGCATCCATCTCGCCCTCCTCTCCCAGTACCCTCAGGGTAAAGGCAAACAGGATGTCCAGGCAGTGGATGCGGTCGCCACTGACCATGGGCAGGTCCATGGCTATAAGCTGGATCTTGTTTGGCTTGGGGATGCGTAACGGAGGATCCAGAGCGTCCGCAAAGTCGGAAAGCTTGCTGTATTCCACGAACTGCGTGGCGTTGGGGTCGAATCGCTCCCAAACTTCGTAGAACATTTCAAAGTCATCCTCGCTCAGCGGTTCAGCGCTCTCCTCTGTGGCTACGCTGAAGTTCTCCAAGATCACGGCGATGTACATGTTCACCACAATCAGGAAGCAGATGATGATGTAGCTCACGAAGAAGAAGATGCCGACAGAGGGGTTTCCGCAGTTGCCGCGGTACAAACTGCCCGGGTGCTCCATTTGACTGTCACAATCTGGATCATGCTTGTTCAGGATGGGTGCCAGGAGGCCGTCCCATCCTGCAGAAGTGGTAATCTGGAACAAGCAAAGCATTGAATTCCCGAATGTCTCAAAGTTAAACATATCATCAATCCCCGCCTCCCGCTTCACATAGGCAAAGTTGGACATTGCAAAAATGGCATAAATAAACATGACCAGGAACAGGAGGAGGCCAATATTGAACAAGGCAGGAAGTGACATCATCAAGGCAAACAGGAGTGTACGAATGCCTTTGGCTCCTTTGATGAGACGAAGAATCCGACCGATTCTGGCAAGTCTGATGACTCGGAATAAGGTTGGCGATACAAAATATTTCTCGATCATCTCAGAGAGGAACATGCCTGACAAAAAACAAAACACAAGTCCGATAAGTGATCCCAGTAATCCCTGAATTTTCCACAACATTTAAGCTTAAAGGTGATTTATGCTCAAAGCATACTCTACTCAAATATAGCATAGCATTCCCATCATGACATTAGCCTGAACTGTCTTCTTTGGCTAATTTTGTCTATCAGATCAATTAAAGGATTAGTTCACTTCCAGAATAAAAATTTCCTGATAGTTTGCTCACCCTAATGTCATCCAAGATGTTCATTTCATTTCTTTCTTCAGTCTTAAAAAAATTAAGGTTATTAAAGAAAACATTCTAGGATTTCCTCCATATAGTGGACTTCCGTGGTGGCCAATGGGTTGAAGGTCCAAATTGCAGTTTCAATGCAGCTTCAAAAGGCTCTACACAATCCCAGCCAACGAATAAGTGTCTTATCTAGTGTAACGATTGGTCACTTTCTAAAAAAAATACAAATGTATATACTTTTTAACTACAAATACTCGTCTTGCACTAGCTCAACTTCAAGCATTACATAGTCATGTTGGAAAGGTCACGCATAGGTGGAAGTACCGACCCAGTGTTTACAAAGCGAATGCACAAAGAAAGTCAAACGCTCTTTACAAAAAAAAATTAAAATTATAAATTTTTCACAATACCCAACATACAATAACATGAAGTTTTTCACCCTACCCTACCTTTCTGAACCAGAGTACACAGAGGAAGAACTTACCGCATGTGACCTTTCCAACGTGATTACGTAAATGTGTGAAGTCGCGGACATGCATTGCAGAGCTAGTGCAAGACAAGCATTTGTGGTTAAAAGTATATAAATTTGTATTTTTGGAAAATGTCTGATTGTTTCACTAGATAAGACCCTTATTCCTCGGCTACATTGAAACTGCAATTTGGACCTTCACCCCGTTGGGTCCTATTGAAGTCCACTATATGGAGAAAAAAAATCCTGGAATGTTTTCCTCAAAAACCTTAATTTCTTTTCGACTGAAGTAAAAAGGACATGGAAATCTTGAATGACATGGGGGGTGAGTAAATTATAGTATCAGGACATTTTTTTCTGGAAGTGAACTAATCCTTTAAGGTGTGGTCACATTGGTGAGATTTTAGCAAAAATATTTTTGTGCAAAAAAGGTCCATTGTCTATTGACAGTAATGTAGCACAGCTCACACAGAAGTCACTTTCAAACCATGCAGCTTTCTGTTGGTCAGCACACTGTTGGTGATCATTGTTACCAATTCTTATCCATTGCAAAATCTGTATGGGGAAATCTTTCACTCTCAAGTGAAATTCCAGATTGCACTGATTCTAACAGAAATTACTGGATTTTTTCAGTGAAAATTCACAGAACAACAGTAAATATGACTGCACCTTTTCTGTTAAGAAGGAACAACATGTACGGAGTGTTTATAAAGTATGTTTCTGGCCTAAATCTTCAAAATAGTAATAGTCTGTAGAACTTCCAAGAATTTCTTACCAACAATTGACAGAATCACCACTACAAAGTCAAACACATTCCAGCCAATGGTGAAGTAGTAGTGTCGCAGGGAGATCATCTTGAGAACACATTCTCCAGTGAAGAGGATGATGAAAACCAGGTTTATCCAGTACAGAATATCGTCCATCTCCTTTGTCTGATCGTCGGTTTCCACCATCATGGTCACCATGTTCAAGCAGATCAGGATCATAATCACAATGTCGAAGGCTTGTTTGGTGATAAAGTCAAAGATGAGGCCTTGAAACTTGTTCTAGAGTGAAGTACAGAGAAACTGGCATTGTTAAAAATGTAGTATTAAAGAGGGGGGGCCTAAAGCTATTTCATGCAATCTGAGTTATTTACACGGTTAAAGAGTTGGATTCTCATGCTAAACATGGCCAAAATTAAAAAAAAACAAGTTGGACGTATAACAGAGTATTTCTGGCCAAATACACTCCTACCAGGTTCACATAAGTTTAATTAAGTTTTTTTCGACCATGGTCCTTCATGACGTCACAAAGGGTGGAATTCCTTGTATGGGCACCTTGTAAGGGCAAGAGCAAGAGCAGCCCATCAACGTGCTTCATATGAGTTACAGAAGTTGTCGCAGTGCTGCACAGGACTTGTTTGAGAAGAATGTATCTAAAGAGGTGTGTTTTTTTGTGATGTGAGAAAAATATAACCTTGATCAGCTTCCCAAAGAACCCAGCGTTTTGTGAAAATTGGATGCAATCTGTTTTTCAGGGACAGCAACGGAGTTTCGCAAGTGTGTTTGTTTGTTCCCATCATTTCGGTGAGAAATGTTTTATAAACAAGGCACAGTTCAACGCTGGATTTACAGATGGTTTGATACTGAAAGATGGGGTGGTCCCAGCTATAAAAGATCCCGGTCATGGGTCGGAACCGCAGGTGGTAAGTAAAACTGCATAAAATTTCTGTGTTTTGTTGGTAAGTGCTCGCGACTCTTTAGCTCAATCCAAGGCCTGCCTCCAGAAGTTCCGCTTCTGTTTTCCAAAAGAACTGTAAAGCTGTATCTTTCTTTTATAAATCTGATAAAACTAAAGACTCTTCAGTGATATGAATGATGCAATACCACTCTATAAGTCCTCAAGATTAACATGAGCTGGCCGAAACTGTGTGTGTTATGTCCCCTTTAAATATAATTAAAGTTCTTAGTGGTTAGGGTGAGTGAGCTGTGTGTCATACCGCAGGCCTGGGAATTGGCTTCTGAGGCTTCTTAGATCCCAGTTTCTTCATGGCGTTGTAATATTTCTTCTGTTCTTCTGTCATGAAGATATCCTGACCCCCTAGGTAAAGAGCAAATGCAGAAGGCTGGTTACAACCACGGTTTCATTATATATCACAACACAAACATAATGCAACCAGGCCTCTGTTTTTCAACTCTGAACTTCAGGAAATGTCAAGGAGGCCGTTCAGGTCCTATTTATCTACCACTGTGTGTGCTTTATAAACAAAACCAGTTCAATACGTTACCATTGTGTGCTCACTAAACAAAGCCACAGACTGTGTACATATCACATTACGTTGAAAGTAAACTGAACAAGCACACAGTAGTTGATTTGAGATTGCACACTGTAATATGTACAATATTCCTTATCTGTTGTTTATTATGTCTTACATTTTATTAAGGTGTTTAAATTCACCTTCCTCAGTTTAAATACTTATCTTTTTCTTCTGCTGATTGAAGTTATCAATGATGACACCAATGAAGAGGTTAAGGGTAAAGAAGGAGCCGAAGATAATGAAGATGACGAAGTACAGGTACATGTAAAGGTTTGATTCCTTGTCAGGCTGTTGCTCCAACTGTGAGTACAAGAAAATGTTGTGTGTTATTACACATTTGCATTACTAATGTGCATCACAACTTAATCTTCATAAGCACACTCCTGCTCCAGTATAAAAAAACTGTTCACGATTGTCCATGTATTGCATTGTCCAAATACACAACAGTAGCCTACCAGAAGATATGTGAGATTTTCAATGCAAAAATATTTTATTAATTTAAATCAGTTATTATTCAATTATGTTCTGTATATTACATTTAAACCCAATTACTAAATCACAACTGTTATTTTTTATTAATTATTAAATTGTTTACTTAAAAACAAGAATACTATTATTTGTCTTATTGTGTATCTATAATTATAATTATTAGTAAAGTATTTAAAATATAATTTTCATTAAGTCATTTAATTATGTACAATATTGGTTAATATAATTAGATGATTAATATATTTATTAAACAATTAAAATGTCTTTTTTAAAACAGTTTTGTAAATAGTCACAGTAAAGCTGAATAAACAAATGAACAAAGTTTATCTTCAGTTGGAGTAAACCACAACATTACATTAATAATGCCTAAATAAAAGTATTCCTTAGTTTAAATATTTTAACATTTCTGGATCTCCTCAAATAAAGGTAAATATTGTAGTAGTTTATGGTGCTTTACCTCAAATGCCATTTTTAATTTGTGTAGTCATAAAAAAAAGCGGACAGTAACATGGGATTATGAAAAAGGGTCAAAGATGGTTTGAATGTAACATTGCACTCTTAATGGTTAAAAAAGATCTGTTTACTGCAGTAAAGAGAAACACTTACATCACGGGAATCCACAGCTGCGTACATGATGTCCATCCATCCTTTAAATGTGGCCGTGGAAAAGAACAAAATCAATATCAAAAATCAGTATATAAAGTGTGACTATGCTACAAATAGAAAATCACAGTCAGACTATGCGTTCAGCATACTCACCACTTGCAGTAGCGCCAGGTATCCGGCTCCCACATTATCGAAATTAATCTTCACGTTTTTCCAGCGTGCTGTGTCATTGTTTGCATTCAGGGCATAGCAATCTGACATGTTATTGACCACACTGATGGGGAACAACTCATCGCTGGAGATATTAACACAATGGTAGTATTTCCCAGCAAAAAGGTTCACCCCCATGATGCTGAAGATCAGCCAGAAGATCAAACACACCAGCAGCACATTCATGATGGAAGGTATGGCTCCCAGCAGGGCATTCACTACAACCTAGAAGAAAACAAATACATCATGTCACACCCAAATACCTCCATATATATTTACTTCAAACTCTTGTTATAGATACAAGAGCTGCGAAACTGCAATGAACTTCCTGAGCTTCTATAGTGGATGGCTTACTTGCTGGTAAAAACTAAATCCTTTCCATAGATTTAAGATAATACAACTCTAGGAAATGACAAGATGACTTTTAGAAGGTTAACAGGGTTTTAAGAATAGCAAAGCTAAGCCTATTTTATCCTACTTTAAGACTGATTAGCTAAAAAACAGAGTAGGCCTATCTGAAGAATGGCTAATTTGTCATCTGGCTTATTTGCTCTATAATTAATACCTAATTATCTCTAATTATTAATCAACTGCAATTTTGTTCATAGAACATAGGACTTTAACATATAAACAGGGGCGTACCACACATATCTTTGAGCTACCAAAATGTGGGGGAAAAAAAATGAAAACAGAAAAAAACCTTGTGGAGACACGATGACGTCACAACATTTGTTTACTGCAAATGAAAAGAGACACATAACAGAGAAAGAAATGTGAGGTCAAGTCACAAACACCACAAAAACCACCACAGAATCATCAGAATAGATCAGAGAGCTCTCACCACAGCACATGCAGAGAGCCATGCACACTAAAGAGAAAGGTCTAAAAATACGCCAGTACTACATACAATATTCATTTATTCATGTGATTAGGATGTTCTCATTAATAATCACCAACAGCAAGCAAGAGGATTACAGCTTCCTGACAACATTTAAAAAGGTTAAACTGTATGAGAGTATGCTGTTTTTCTCAAGTAGGACATGTTCCAGGATCAACTTCATTGGTCAGCACTGGGATGAACTGATCAGATTTTAGGGTTAGGTCTGATGTTAGAGAAATAGTTCACCCAAAATTGAAATTTGATGAAAACCTTCTTACCTTTAGCCATCCAAGATGTAGATGAGTTTGTTTTTTTTCATCTGAACAGATATGGAGAAATGTAGCATAACATCACTTACTCACCAGTGGATCCTCTGCAGGGAATGGGTGCTGTCAAAATAATATTCCTAAACATCCAATAAATAAATCACAATTATAAACAATTAATCCACATTACACCAGTAAGCAAATTAACAAAACGGCACCCATTCACTGCAGAGCATCCTACATGGATGGATCTTAGGGTGCTAAATTTCTCCAAATCTGTTCCAATGAAGAAGCAAACTCCTGTGCATCTTGGATGGCCTGAAAGTAAGTAAATCTTTAGCAAATTTTTCATTTTGTACGAATTACACTGAGTTGTAACCACTGAAGCATAACTGTAATGTGAACTGTTACATCACTAATCTTACCAACCAATCGTTGCTCTGTAACGGTTTGGTTAGAAATAAGGTCAGGCATCCAGGAACATGTCCTGCTTGGTTAAATCACACCACATGATGTGTGTTTGTGTGTGTCTTACCCTCATTCCCTCAAAGCGTGACAATGCTCTCAAAGGTCTAAGAGCACGCAGTGTTCTCAGGGACTTAATGGCACTTAGTTCAGAGTAACCAAGAGCATTTGCTACCAGACTCACCAGTGACACCTGTTAAACAAACACATGCAGCCAATCATGAAGGGAACTTGTGTTCAAACCCAGAGAATACACACCATCCACTTACACACACACTGTACAGTTGCAAAGCTGTATATAAGGTCTATACATACATCAACAATCAGGAAGTCAAGCCAACACCAGGCGTTGGTGAAGTATTTGACGAAGCCGTACGCAACCCACTTCAGAAGCATCTCCAATATAAAGATGTATGTGAAGACTTTATCTGCATATTCCAACACTGTCTTTATTGTTTTACGTTGCTCGATGTAAATGTCCTCAAAAGCCTGAAGACACATACACATCAACAAATTTGCTTGTTGAATGTCTGTCAAATAAAAAATTACTGAGTGGGTGAGAATATTGTGTTTATGTGTGGGTGCATACCAGTGCTCCACTGCTGAGTAATATCATAAAGATGATAAAGGACTCAAACCAGTTGTGCTCTACAATAATGAAGCAGGTTTTCCTGAGATTCCACCAACTCTTCCCACTTCCCGTCTCTGCATCGACCTGACAGCACTGAAACCTCATCACACAGCCTGAGCAAAGGACACAGAGAAAAGTCACTTAATGTGAGTTGACAGCAGAATAATTGAGCTCAGTGAAAAAAGTAAACTCTCCCAAAACGTCCCACAAAGTCAGTACTAGAAGTCTTGCTTGGGGTACTACATATGACATAAAGGGGCCAAACTGTACATTTTTGTAGCTATTATTTTATGCTTTCATTCAGATCCATATCTTCAACCTTCTCTCTAACCCTTAAACAGGCTGTTCTGTTACTGTTCTGTACAGTATGTACACTTTGAAGACTTTGAAATTGTTGAATACTAAAAAAGTGATATGTGAAGTTGGTGGTGATATGCTATTGTTAAAAAGTTTGAGGTCAGTAATTTTTTTAATGCTTCTAATGCTCACCAAAATGCTCACCAATTTAAATTATTGTTTTCTATTTTTAATATATATATATATATATATATATATATATATATACACACACACACACACACACACACACACACACACACACACACATTTCGTCCGATTTAATTATGTTAAGTAATGTTTTATATTTTAATATTTTTTAAAATGTACTTTAAATTAATTTTCAGCATCATTACTACACATCTTATGAGTGTCACATGATCCTTCGGAAACCATTCTAATATGCTGATTTTGGTGCTCAGAAAACATTTCTTGTTATTAATAATAACAGTCATGCTGTATAATATTTTTGTGAAAACCATGTATTTTTTTTCTGGATTCTCTGATAAATAGAAAGTTCAAAAGAACAGCATTTATTTGAAACAGATATGTTTTGTAACAATTTAACCATCTTTACTTTCACTTTTGGTCAATTTATTGCATCTTTGGTAAATAAAAGTATCAACTTCTTTCAAAAAAATCTCACTGACCCCAAATATTTGAACGGTAGTCTATGTTATTGTATTCATATTAGTCAAATTAGTCCTTACATACTGCAGTACATTTAAATCTTTTTTAGAAGAACATCACATAAATCTGGTTTCCCAAGCTGTGCTCCCCTGAAAGTTCAAAGTAATATTCACAACTCATTTAGCTTCTGTAACATTGTATTTAAGGGTGAAACAGGATATTCAAAGAGAAAAAAAATAGCTGAGACTAATTAGAAATTGATCCTAATAAACAGCTATTCCATAACCACAATGGAGTCAAGAAGTTTTCAGTTCATTGTGGAGCATTAGTGCCCTCTTGACCTCAGTTCACCCACGAGACCATCATGACATTTGACAACAGTAATCCTACTGCTATAATTAACATTAATTGGCATGAAATGAGTACATTAACTATGGACAATAATTTAGAAAGACTATATTACCTACAACAATAGCCTACAATAAAGCCTAAATAGCTTTTAGGCTAATGATTACCATTAACCAATACTGGTTGTAGGTTAACAGTAACCAGTATTTGGCACAGCCCACTGACAGCTGGAGGAAAATAATTTCAAAGGCAGAGCAAGCTATCATGTTTGAAATAATGCACTGGCGAATAAAACGAGGAATGTGTATTAATGGTGAAAAGTAACTAAGATCCATTTTGATTTCCTATTTGTACACAAATACACACACACACACTCATACACACACATACACACTGGTTTCCATGTTTTATGGAGACACTCCATAGATGGTTAATTTTCTATCTCTTTACCCTAAACCTACCCCTCACACAAATTTTTTTACATTTTTAGATTTGTCAAAAAAATCTATCTGTATGATGTATAAGTTTTTTTCTTCATGGGGGCCAAAATATTTCTTAATATTACTATCCTTGTGGGGAATTTTTGGTCCCCATAACGTAGGGAATACAAGGTACACACACACACACACACCTTCTGTGAAGCAGGCCTCTGGGTCCAGGGACTCTTCCGGCTCCAGCTCCACAGACTCCACACCCTCTCCAGGGGGTCGGATATCCACTGTGCTCCCTTCTGAAGAACTGAGAACCGCATCAACAGACAGCTTCTACATAGGCATCCATGCAGCCACACAACCAGAAACAAGAAAGCAAACACACACACACATATACAAGCACAAGATTAGGCTTGACTGAAGCACACCATCTCGTCCATTTTGCTTCTGCAGTTATTCTCAGTCTCATGCAGTTTCAGATCATTCAAAAGTACCTACAGGCCCGTGGATTTAGAGATTGATTTGATTCATTGAATTGATTTTCTAATTAGCAGCCAGGCATGAAGACAAGCGTCTCTGGCTTCACCGTATAATCTCACAGTCAGCTGTGGGTACATTTGATGTGCCTTCATTCCTTCCTCATGCATGTTTTTTTGTTTCTCAAGGTGCATTTTTTTCTCATCCAAGCTTGTGATCTTGTCATCAGATGTTGAGTGCTTTGAGTATTTTCATGTCCAGTGCAAATGTCAACCCCTTACCTTTCCCCACCCCTTCCAAAAATAAATGTTTTCTATTGGATAATCCCAATACATTTGGATTGGCATGATTCAGATTATCACATGACCCCATCCCATTGAGTGCAATCCCTTGATTGACATGAAAACACAGGCTGGAAGTCCATTCCGTTAAGCAGTGGTCAAGCTTCGGTCCGCCAGTCAGTTTGAAGAGGAGGGGAGCCGCATTAGCGTTAACTAACACCAGAGCCACATGCTAAGTCTGAGACAGCATTTCATTAGCTTTGATTGGAGACAACAACTTTAACTGGATCTTTACACAGAGATAGCAAACTCTTAGGAAAACATATGAACTTATGGCTCAGAGAGCTTTTCTATTGGATGGCATCATTTTCTAATGATATTAACCCTTCAGTCGTTTGTTTATCAGTGGTTAAAGACTATTGTGCAGCTATTTTGCAGAAAAATGGCAAATAAAAGCTTTCCCAGAACTAAATTTGTTGACTTAGGACTCTAATTATATTGTCTGATGTTATTGTAAATCTAAAGTACTGAGCAAGAACTCATTATTTGACATAATAAAGAAGTTTTCCTGATCACTGTGTATTTCTTCAAGTTACTGACCCTTCTGACAGTTTCACTGAATTGATAAAATGGTCAGTTAGAGAAACAGAGAGGCTAAAAAATTCATAGAGGAGGATGCTGTCTAAAACTGAGCTGGAGCGCTGGTTGCCGTGGCACCCAGCTAATGCGGCGCGGGGGAATGATGTAAGCATGCTGTGTGCAATTTCAGAATCTTCCAGAATGCCTCTAACATTTTTATCACAATAGGAATATAAGAGGCTGAGCAAACCTGAACAAGCTGCCCTGACCCAGACTGAATGGATTCACTATAGAGTCTCTAAGCTTTAAATAAGCTTCTCAATAATCTGAAATATTTTTGATGTTGAATCTAAAGCAAGTCTAATTGATGTATTAAACTCTTAAAATTGAAACATTCTGATTTGTTTCCTAATCCCGTTACTCTCTGGTACTCCCTAAATTCCAGTTCATGTCTTTGAATCCGATTAGGAACAGATCTCATTGACAGAGAAATATAAAGTGGCTTGATGCACAGAAGTTGTAAAGTCAAGTTATCATGAAATATCTTTCTAAATTAACCGTTGGATTGGTTCCAACCAGAGCAGAACCTCCTGATTGTATATGCACAAACAAGTGACATAAATGCAATTACTGTAGCAATTACACACCTCAGCAGATTGAGAAATGCCTTCTAATGGCCAACTGCTATGAAGACAGATTTCCACTATTGCAGCAGTTTACAGTGCAATATATGATTGAATATTTGCAGATTTGTAAATAACAATATTATAATCTGCCTTCTAATATGCAAAAATATGAATATAATATTCAAAAAGGATTATTCACAACTCAAAAACAGTGTTTATCATGAAACCCTATTTATACCAAGCTTGTAGCTGAATCAACTAGCTTTCTTCATTCTAATATATATCATTCAGAAATTGACTAATTCTACATAGACTGCAATAATTAAAGTTTCCCATTTTTCAAAGCTCACCTCTCCTGACACACACACACACACACACACACACGCACACACATGCACACTCAAAGGCTTCCTGTTTTCAGGTAATTTAGCTCTGGATGCTTACTGATAGCTTGTACCAAAAAAATAAATAAAAATGAAACAAGCTAATGTAACAGAGAGATGTTCGATGGGCTATTGATGTAAAATGATGATCTTGCTCATTCCATATGACTGAAGGTACTGCAAAGAAGCCCAGTGCTACAACAGAAACACAAAGTCATGTAGAAAAAAACAAACCAAAACAAAAAGGCTGACAGCTGTCTCTCTTAGGTGCAAAATAGGGTTGTTTAAGAGGGAGGGAAGGGCACAGGCATTGAGAAAAACGAAAAACAAAAGTGCAATCCGATCCAAAAAGAGAGATAAAATGAGAGAGAGACGAGAGTTTGGTCTGATTTAGATGACAAAGGCAGTCTCCATGGTTAGTGTGGGTGAGGAGGAAGGTGAGTTTCTTACAGGGCTCTCTCAGAGAAAACCTGGGGGTTCGTCTGTCATAACGCTGCAATAACAGGTCACACACAGAGAGGAGATACACACTTCACATAACATGGATAATAACGTCTTCAACTTCAACACTGAACCACTTAAATTAGATATAGAAATAGTTAGAAGAGGGGAGAGAGAAATGATTAAGCACAGTGACAGTACTGCTGGAAAAGCATGGACATGTGCTGGAATACAAACACACACACAGCCAGACAAAAACACATAAAACACACACACACACACACACAAATAGTTAAGCATACTCAATTTCACCCTGGGCAAGAATGCTGAATTTAGCAATTTCCTCAACAGCCTCATTCATAGTCTGGGATGCATGATGCCATGCCTGCTCAGTTGGTCGTAAATAATACACATTAGAGTGTGTGAGAGGTTATGTGTGTGCGAGGCTGTGCATGTTTATGAGAATGTTGTACTGATATAATGAATATAACTCAGAAAGTCTACCTGCTACAGTGCCCAGAGGTTTGTCTTAACTAGCTGCAGATGAACAGGGGCAAACTGCCCTGAAGCCCATGGAAACAGTAAAAAAACAAACACACACACACAATGGGCTGCAGCTCTGAGCAGAGAATGATGCAATGGTAATATGACACAACACAACTGTTTGTCCCCTATAGGGAAAGAGACATTGACTCCTGATGGATTACAAACAAACCTAAAACAATAAATTCACACCATTAAATATGACTCTTTTTTTACATTATGTTATATAGCAACTCTTTCCCACACTGAAACACAAAAATTCAGAACTGTTTCATGCATTTTAAAACTGAAATTTCTGTTTAGCTGTAGAAATCTGGCTTACCTCTTTACTGCCCTCGATGTCAGACGAGTCACTACTGAAATCTTCCGTGTTCAGATTTTCAAAGTCCGACTCTCCTACCGCAATCGGTACTGTAACAGTGAGGCTGGGATTGTGTATGAACGACATGTAGTCGCCTTCCTCAATCCCATACTTTACGTGACCTTCCACCCCATTGCCAGGGGAGATACAGCCCTCCTTCAGATAGTCTTTAGTGAGGTCGATGGCCACCGGAACGTGATTGGACAAGCAATTCTCCTTGCCGTCACTGTGGAGGTCGTCAAGGGGTTTCTCTTCATCTAAAGCACGAGGTTTGGAGCCGGCCAGGCAGAGGCTTTGGAGAAACTGGCGTAAAGTGGACTTGACAAAAGCGATACCTTTCTGTATTCTGCCCACGGCAATCTGCAGGTTGTTCATTTCGCTGTCGTCATCAGTGGCGGCCAGATTATCGGCACTGAAAGAGCTCAGCAGCAAGGCCAGGAACAGGTTCAACACCTGCCACACAACAAGACACACTTTGAGAATCAGCAAGATCAAACACTAATAAGATTAACAGATCTGACTCAGAAATAATCATAATGTATATGGGTAAATCTCCTGAAACCTGCTAAGAATATCTCTGGGTCAAAAGTTTTGGGTTAGGAAGTTAACAGGAAAAAAATACATATTTTAACTTACCAAGTTAAATTGAATAAACATTTAAATGGTAGTGTACCTCTAAAATAAAATAAAATAAAATAATAAAATAAAATAAAATAAAATAAAATAAAATAAAATAAAATAAAATAAAATAAAATAAAATAAAATAAAATAAAATCCATGTTTTGATTTGACTGAACAATTTAAAATTGCTTTGCTGGCTCTAATTCATGCTTCAACAGAAGTCTTGGGCTTTATGCTGAGGAGCATTCATGCAGCATCATGCAAAAGCAAATATTTTTGCTTACTTAGGCTATTGTAAAACAATGTCTGAAATATCTAAAGTGTCTAAACAAGTACATCAAATGACTGAATTTGAAAAGTAGGAAAGTGTTCCTGGATCAACATCCTGTAAAACAAACCTAGTCCTAATCCCAAACCTTTAACCATTACATACCTAAAATCACAGGGACAGGAAGTTTCTGAACTCAGAGCCCTTAGCCTTACCCTATTTTTCAACTCAAAATATGATTTGTTCATATGAATGTTTTTGCAAGACCTACAAAGATGTTGATCCAGTAGCACGTCCTACTTGGCAAAATCCCATTTATTAATGCAGAAAGCATAAAATTGCAAATGTAAATGTACATGAGACGAATAAAAAGGAAGACAGGAAGAAGAAAGTTAGAGGGAACTATCTTCCAGGTGTCACTGTGTAACATGACTGATCTTACCACCAGATTCCCAATGACCATGACCATCATGAAGACGATGAGACACATTGACTGCCCCGCCACTTCCATGCAGTCCCACATGGTTTCGATCCATTCGCCGCAAAGCACTCGGAACACAATCAGGAAGGAGTGGAAGAAATCATCCATGTGCCACCGCGGCAACTCACAGTCTTCCGAGATCTTGCAGACACACTCACGGTAGCTCTTTCCAAACAACTGCATTCCCACCACAGCGAAGATGAAGACGATGATGGCAAGGACGAGGGTTAGATTTCCCAAAGCACCAACTGAGTTACCAATGATCTTTATCAGCATGTTCAGTGTGGGCCAAGACTTTGCCAGCTTAAAGACTCTTAACTAAGAGAGAGAATGAGACAAGCACCGTTGTCAGAATGTTAGAAAAAGCCAACATTTGGGTTTCTGAAATGGTATCAGCCATACAGTAGAGTCCAAAACTTGCTCAAGCATGTAGATTTCATAAAGCTCAAGTGCTACTGTCTAGAATTTTACTCAAATTATGTTGATGACACAATTTATAATGAAAATAAAAAAAGCAAAACAGAAGCATTTTCACTAGTGGTCTTAAACCTTTAAACACCACTGTATGAGAATAAAGAATTGCTCACCAATCTAAAAGACCGCAACACAGAAAGTCCCTCAACATTGGCCAGGCCCAGTTCCATAAGACTCAGGCTCACGATGATGCCATCAAATATATTCCAGCCTTCTTGGAAGTAGTAATATGGGTCTAGAGCAATTACCTTCAGACACATCTCTGCTGTGAAGATTCCTGTGAATACCTGCACAGAGCCCAAAAGGAACAGATCAACACCAAAACAATCCTAACAACTACCAACTGAACTAAAAATCTCAACACCAAACCAACAATAAGAACATTTACACAGTGCATTAAAATGTTTCAAATCTACATTCTCAATGTTTCAAAAAAGATTTGAATGCATCATAGGAATTTGCTTAAACTTAGTAGTATAATACAACTAACAGTTTTGTATTTGTTGTACTGTTTTTATGCTGATTCAAATCAACGAAATCAATTTAAAAAATACTGTATTAAAATGAGAATCTGGCATCGAGAGCTCACCAGGTTCCCAACTGACAGCACATGGTTGAACCCTGGTGTCATAGGGTAGTGTTCCATAGCCATAAAGAGGGTGTTGAGAACAATGCAAATGGTTATGGCCAAGTCTACAAATGGATCCATCACCACCATGTTCACAATCTTCTTCACCTTCAGCCAGGCTGGACAGCAGTCCCAGATCAGGAAGCTGTTGGCAAACTTGTACCAACATGGAGGGCACTTCTGCCGTGATTCCTCAAGTTCTGTGAACAGAAATCATTTACAGATTAGTATGGCTTTCAAATAGCTTTCAGATTATGGTTGAATTGCAAAACGATTACATGTCTTCATTGTCTATTGGAAGATTGTGTGTGTATGTGATGACTGAAAATTAGATAATGAGGTTGAGAGTGCATGTGAGGCGTTCAAAAATAATTGCACTTGCATGTCAGCAGCTACGTGACTTAAAGTCAGTGTTTAAAGGTCAGTACATGAGTGTGCGAGTGGTGTGTGTGTGCATATATGTGTGAGGGTGATCTTATTTGCTTTCATAGCTAATCGTATGTAATTGTACTTTTTTGCATGACTAGATATACAGTTAAATATATAATATGAACATACATAAAACAAACCTGTTTACATATACATGTATGTAACTAATTCACTTGTAGTTTTACCTGAACATATGCTTCTATAGTTTGTACAGAAACATTTGTTAGGGTAAAACTACAGGTGAATGAGAACTCAGAATACTCAGACACAACTGAACAAATTACTGATGATTTATTTTATAAATAATATTATTTTATTTATTCTCTTCAGAAATCACAGAGAACAAAAATGAAACCATTATGGTAAATTGCAATTTTAACACATTTGTTTACATGTGTGAGGTCAGTGTGTTTCAGACCTTCCATAGTATTTGTCAGAATGCTGGCCACACTCAGAGCTCTTTTTCTGGCTACTGTCTCGTCCAGATAATCAGACGGCTGGTGTGATCCTGAACGTTTTTTACGTGCCTCAGATTCAGTGGTTGTACCCTAGAAGGGAAAAAAAAAACATATCATGAGAACTGAGCATATTATTGTTTTATATATATATATATATATAAGACCAAAAAAAAAAAAAAAAATATATATACTATTATGCAAGTAAACAAAAAAAAAAAAAAAAAATGTCCAAAATACAAAATCACCAGGACAAACCAACATATACTGTATACTAACAGCCAACATTACATTTTCACTCTGCAAAACTCCTATATGTGTATTTGTGTGTCTGTGTAATTGTGTGTGAATGTGAGTGTATCTAGCATATAAATCAAAGAATATTTAACAGATATGTAACAGAAATAGGCATTTCAGTTGCTCTACCTCAGGTAACAAACGTCCGATTGGTGATGTTTGCACAGATGTCCCGCCCACCAGGGAGACCACTCCATTGCAATCGACTGTGCAGTGCATTTTTCCGTTGGCTGGGAGCATAATTCTGGGAGCAAGGCTGCAATGACTGACAGTGGAACTTCGTCTCTCAATACAATGAGGTACGAAGAGCGATCCGCGGCGACTGTCACTATCCTCAAACGTGCTGTGCTCATCGTCCGCAAAATCATTTTCTGAGCCGAAATCTCGCGCTCTACCGCGAAAACTGAACAGACTGGCACGACTGTTTCTCCTTGGGGAGAAGAGAGATCCACGAATGCTGAGAAGAGACTGAAAAAGAAAAAGAAAAAAAAAACTAAGAGAAAATGTAAAGTATTCATTAATAAAGTCTGAAGGTGAATATCTTGCTTTACGACACAAAGGGCCCTATCATACACCCTGCACAATGCGCTGCCAGGCGCAACGCAAGTGTTTTTTGCTAGTTTCAGCCCGATGCAGTTGTCATTTTTACGTCTTGATCCATGTTGTTTAAATAGCAAATACATTTGCACCCATCTGTGCGCCCATGGATGTGCTGGTCTGAAAACGAGGTGTGTTCAGGCGCATTGCTGGCGCGTTGCTATTTTGAGGCAACTGAAATAGACTGTGCCATTGACCAACAAAAACCTGGTCTAAAGCCTGGCGCAATATTTTTTTTCCTTTTTTGTTATTTAAACAGTGCGTGAGAAATAAAAACCAAAAGACTAAAACACAAAAATCATACACTTTGCTTATTACACACAGGGATGCACAGCAGTACTCAAACATTTTTAAAAATGAAAAATTAAAGGATTAAAATTTAAAGATTATTATTGTTTACATAAATATAAAAATGCCTACATGTCATAATGGATAGTCATTGCACGTATCAGAATTACGCACACAGGCAGATCTGCTTCCTCGTTAGAGAAGCGCTCAGTTTTCTGCTTGCAAATTCCGCCATGTAAATAGCAAATCCGCCATGGTGCGAGCGCAACTGGCTTTTAAAGAGAATAGGAGATGAGACTCTGATTGGTTTATGGCATGTTATGCCAAAAACACACCCATTACTCATTAAGAGAATAGGAACAGTCCTTTAAGACCACGCACCAGGCACCAACCATTTTTCCCATCCTTAATCTAGCAAAAGTGGATTCGGACATGCCCTACCCCAAACTCCAAAATGCATCAAAACATGAACACATAAGTTTATTTAAGACCTACTATCTTTGTACTAATGTCCCTGCAGATCTGGTTGTTTTTGTCATCATCAAAATGCCTGCTCTTGCCTGTTGGCATTTCTACCATCAGCTGGTGCAAAATTGTGTAAAAGTTGGTTCATTTAGTTTTTCTATGTTTATGTCAAGTGCTCATATTATGTCATATTTCAAAACTGTATATTCGATTTGTCTCATGGTAGATTTATATTGTGAATAATGTTACTGCAGATTCATTTGCATGCATATGCAATAACCCCATTGCAATGGTTGCATGTATGTTTTATGTTTTATAATAGATTTCTGGTGGATTCAGATTTGTTACAATGAAATGAAACCACATCTCAACCACATTTACATTTGGGTTATTTTTGAAGCATCTGTGTAAATGCATCTGTGCCACATTTAACCCTGTAATCCTCCGTGTATAAGTGCATAGCTGAACATGCCTCCCTATCACTCTTCTTTAGTTGATTAGCACTCCACCCACCTCGGTAACAATATAGTTAAGAAGATGAGAATTATCTGACAAATTCAGAAACATTTATCAAACAACATTTCCCACAATGCCACACAAAGGAGGTGGTCACCTGGTTTGGAGTGGAACATTTCTTCTCATACGAGAGTCGGTTGGCATCGATGGAGAATCGAAATCCAGGCCGTCTGATGCTGTCCTCTGAGATGGACTTATGGAACTTTTCCTGATCGGCTTTCTCTTCTTCTTCCCTTTGTTTTCTTTTCTTCCTCCTATTCCTTCGCTCTTTAGCGCTCTTGGAGCTGAGTCTGGACCCCCCGGAGGAGCTTTCCTCTGACAAGCCCCCCCTCCCGCTGTACTCCCCACTCTCTGTTGCTGCTGCCGCGGCAACCTGCAAACCAATCACAGCACAAGCACCGTAGTCAGGGGCAACCAACCAGGGGTAGACTTAGTTCAAGCTCACACACCGAAAGCAGAGAGAAGAGATGGATAAACTGTGAGCACTGAAGAAGGAGGGAGGATCGCTTTATGTGATCAGACTAAATTACAGGTATTTGTCACATTAATTGTTGACCTTTGCCACTTTTTGGAATCACATGTAATAATCCCAAATACTAGTAAAAAGTAAAAGTAACTGACCTCTCACTCTATCTATCTATCTATCTATCTATCTATCTATCTATCTATCTATCTATCTATCTATCTATCTATCTATCTATCTATCTATCTATCTATCTAGATTCAAGATGACCTCTCACTCTATCTATCTATCTATCTATCTATCTATCTATCTATCTATCTATCTAGATTCAAGATGACCTCTCACTCTATCTATCTATCTATCTATCTATCTATCTATCTATCTATCTATCTATCTATCTATCTATCTATCTATCTGCCACCATAGAGAACGCACAGTTGCCATTTTGGAGTTAATCTACATCTTTCCTTTTTTTGTCTCTTTCTCTGTTTTTCTCGCTTTCTGTTTCCCTCTTGTTTCTGTCTTTTCTCCCTCACATGCTCTCATAATCTGTCGGTTTCCATGGCGACAGGGCAGTGTTAGCCGCAGCAAGCGTGGTGCTGGGAAACTTCAGAGATGACGAAGGCAGAGGAAGAGATCAAAATTCAGGAAACGAGAACAAAATAATGATCAAAACAAAAGTAATGAGAAAACATAATAACTGTAAACCAATGTAAAAATTGTAAAAAATAAAAATAAAAAAAAACTCTCTGTGCAAGTAAATGTATGCTTGTGTATTCTGACATGCTAGTATGTGTGTGTGTGTGTGTGTGTTAGCTACCTGTGCCTCTTCCTGTTGTCTCTTTAGCTGTTCTAGCATTGCTTGAAACTCCTCCTCTTTCTGTTGAGCCTCTTCTATGGTGGCCTGGTTCTGTTCGTCATATGCCATGGCCACCACAGCCAGGATGAGATTTACCAGATAGAAGGAGCCCAGGAAGATCACAAGAACAAAGAAGATCATATAGGGCTTTCCAGCTGCACGCAGGGTCTGTGAGAGACAAAAACACATTCACAAACAAAATGTTACAAAAATACTTTTTTGGAAGAAAGGGAATGAGAAAACAAGTAAAAAGATATTGATTAGTTAATGGATAGATGCTGATGTTTTTTAATGCATACAGGAAAATGGGCTAAATTTATATATAATGGTTTCTTTATTATTAAAGTATCAAAACTTTTTTTTTGCTATGGCTCTGGAGATTCAAGAAACAATGGTGTGGTATAATGTTAATAGGAAATACATAGCCATGGCCTAGACATTGTAGAAGGATGTAGTCTTTTCATGTCTACAGAATGAAATTGAGCTGATATCAGGGATGTACCTGCTGGTAGAGGTTTTCCCAGAAGTCTTGTGTCATGAGTCGGAAGAGTGAGAGGAAGGCCCAGCTGAATGTGTCAAAGCTTGTGTAGCCGTAGTCAGGATTACGACCGCTTTATACACATGAAGCCCTCTGGACACTGCCTGTAATCCCAGGAAGTAGAAAAAATATTTTCAGCATATTCAGTTCAAAAAGAGTTATTTATCCCAACACGGGACATCATATCAGTGGTTCTAAACCAGGAGGCCGGGGCCTCAGCAAACTTTCAGGGGGTCTCAATAAGTAAAAAACTCAAGCGCCACAGTTTTTAAGTGCAGTTTTGCACGCTCATGAATCATCTCATGACTAGTGCAGACGTGATGTAAATAAGAGATCCATTGTGCAGTTAGAGAGCTTCATTGATTATAATGGAACTTTGTGAGATCGCAATGAACAAAGATGAGTGACGCTTTTTCGTGATAAAGGAAGCACACTTTGCGCACTTTCTAGGGTATAATCCATTCAGAATTTGTATGAAACTTTCGTTTTTCGGACACATGACATCCACATATTTATGCGAGATTCACTCTCGAAATAGCAGTGATGGGCACTGAACATAAAATAAATGTGAAAGCAGTCCCAGTGATTTAATTCTGGAACCGGTCCTGGCCAAACCTCCACAGACAGCCCGTGTCCGGAGCGAGATCTAACCATGGACCAAAAGTGTGTGTAAACTTTATTGAGATCGGGACATATCAACCAGTAATTGACTGCTTTGATGCATTGCAATACGGTAGGGCATTGTTTTGATGCTTACATCCAAATTTTTCTTTATTTTTCTTTTTTTTTTCTTAACCCCATGTCCATGTCCATGTCGCCCATGGTTATAGTTACATTTACATACATCTTAGTTAAAATGCTAAAAGTAAGAGAAGTACACATTAGCTTAGAATCAAAAGGGCTGAAAACCACTGCATTATATAAACTGAACCAATTAAAAATTGAGATGTTAGATTGTTAAGAGAACATGCAGAATTTCAAGTGAAAAAACTTTTCTTTATATTAAAACATCTGATCTATTTACATTATATATTCTATGATGTTTAAATTTCACTAGCATGTGCAATCTAAAAGAACATATTCACCCTGCATCGCTTGAATTTCCACATAGCAGAGGATCTCTGCGGCCTGGGAGGAAATAATAATTACCTAAAAGGGGAAAGGCACAAGATAATGTCAAGAAACATAATAAAAAGCTGAACATATACACACAGGATATGTTTCTAAACAGAGAATCATGTTGCTTGAAAGAAGTATATTTGTCTAAATTGTCGAAAAAAGGCTAGCCTTTAAAGCACACTCACTGCAAGGGCAACACAGATCCACACACACAACCATAAGAGTGCGTTTGAGCACTCGATGACTCATTTTTCTTGGGCCAGTGGAGCATTCCTCACATCCTCAAGGACATGTAGTGTCAACGAGCATCTCAATAACACACACACAGAAGCACACACATTATTCACTTACTCTCATTACTAGTGTATTCTTTCCAGTTAAAGGTGTTGTTCAGCTCTGAACCGGCACTATAGTTCAGCGTGGAGGTCAGGTTTTCAGTGACATTGACCTCCGGCATCTTCACACACTTCTGCCCAAGGTTTCCCATGAAGAGCTGCAGTCCGATCAGAGCAAACACACTCAGACAGAACACAGTCAGGATCATCACGTCTGACAGCTTCTTCACGGACTGGATCAGAGCGCCAACGATAGTCTTCAGCCCTGAGGAACACGCACAGGTGGTCACAAACAACACTGACACACACAACAACTCAAACACAATGTGAGAATGCATAATACAGCTACATAGATCTGGAAGGCGCTTATGGTAACACTTTAGAATAAGGGTCTAATACGCTAACATTACGTAGAATGATATGCTACATTACATTATTTATGTAGGTATATATAAAGTCATATGTTTACTGATACAGTTATACATTTTTGTGCAAATTAATATTGTTTATCACAAACATGAATAACAATGAACAACAATGTATTTATAAATTACCATGAACCAAAATACTGTAAAATTTTGTTCATTGTTAGTTCATAATACTTAATGAACTAACTAATGTTAACAAATGGCACCTTATTATTAAAGTGTTTACTGTTTCTGTCATAGAAATGTTTTTTTTTTTTTTTTAATTGCACGAATGGTTCACCCAGAAACTCATTACTTATTCACCCTCATGTCATTCTAAACCTGTATGTTGTTATTTTTTGTGTAAAAGAAAGAAATTGACAGCTCTATTCTATAGGGTCACAGTTCATAGCAACCACAGCTGTCGTGCTCCAAAAAGACACCATGAAAGCACCATAATAATGTCCTATACAAATGGTACACTATATTTCAAGCCTCTGAGGTCAGATGACAGCTTTGTGTGACGACAATAAAGAAAATTAAATCAGGTTTGTTGTCATCTTGAAAATCTTCTATAGTGTATCTTTAAATTAAGAGTCAAATTCTGATCTACATTTTACACAAAAGATATCTTATAAAAAAACAGCATACAGGTTTAGTTTGGAATAATGCCGAAAAAAAAAAAAAAAAGTGTAGAATTGTTCATTTTTTGCTGAACTATTCTGGCAGTATATAACATTACCTTATAATTTTGACATTATAGTTTCTCGAATCCTTTTTAAAAACTAGAATAACAGAAAAAAAATCTAGAAAACATTCTGTTTTAAATAATTAGTAAAAAGAAAAGCAATCAGAAGCTTTTGATGATTAAAATATGGTTTTAAATATTAGTTTGCATGTTGAATAAAATGTTTTGACATTGCATATAAACAACATTAAAGCATGCAATGTAAGACAGTTAGTGCAAGTGTTGCATGTGCATGCGTGCATTTGTGTGTGTTTAACACAAACACACACACGCACACAGCACGGCATATAACAGGGACGGGCCGACGATGCACATGCACATAGAACTCAAACAGCAGACAGAGGAGAAGAGAAGAGTAGAGGGTCTCAAGTTCTCTATCTCAGGCTATAGGCTTCAGCAATGTCTCATGCAAAAAACAAACAAACAAAAAAAACCAACACAACTCAAAAATGCCCAGTTGTCTATTTCCCAAGTCATGATGGGAGACCTTTCCCAAGGTGTGATGGTCTTTGGGAAATAACAGAGCAGAGCCCGGCAGAAGGAATATAAGTGAAAACTATAGAATGTGTTTTTAAAAGCCTGGAATCCCGTTTTTTACGCCCGAGTGGATTCCTGCTTTCTCTGACCGCTGGGAGCGACAGAATGAGAGAGAGAGGCCAGCGGAGGAGAGGATGGAGTGAGCGAGAGCTCAAATGGAGAGAGAGGCAGCCTGTGAGCTAGCCCTCACCTGGAATCACTGATATAGTTTTGAGTGCTCGTAAAACCCTGAAGGTTCTCAGTGCTGAGACATTGCCCAGATCCACAAATTCTGTTACATATCTGTAGGGAGGGTGGAGGGGGAAGGGGTCACACGCACAAACACACGCACACATGTTAGGACAGGACAGGGTAGCAGAGGGAAACGTCACACAGAGACACACATCTGGACTGACACCTGTGTTTAACGCGCACACGCATGCGCACGTCGATACACACACACCACGCGCACACACACACATCCCTTACCTGGGATGACTGAGATAGTTTTCAAAGCTCTGAGCACTCTGAAAGTGCGGAGAGCTGACACATTGCCTAGGTTTACAAACTCAGTTACATACCTGTAGAATCAAATAGAGAGTTACCACAAGCACGCACACACATGCACGCCAACACACTCGCTCAAACTCACACAACAGCAACTGACATGGATTCACCAGCTTTCCTTCATCAATGTGCGCAAACTCTCATTAACAGCTCAGGAAAAACAGTCTACAGACTCATTTGTATGACTCGTATATTAATACAAATTAATAAGCATGAGAAACATTTGTCATCAGAGATACTTACGCCATCAGAATGACACTGAAATCCAGCCAGTTCCAGGGGTCTCGCAGGAAAGTGAACTTCCCCACGCAGAAGCCCCGTGCCAGGATCTTTATCAGGGACTCGAAAGTGTAGATCCCTGTGAACGTGTACCTGATTGCACACAAACAAAACTTCACTAAGAACAATTAAGTTCCTATTGGAAAAAAATTCAGGGCACAAAACACAAAAAGAGAAGACCTCATAGTGACCATATATGTTAAACTGCAAAAAACAAACAAACCAAAAAAAATAATAATTTAGGGTAAATTATTTATTTAAATACATTCCCACAAAACCCTGATTTGCTACTTACTGTAGCAAACTCTCTGCTAATTTTAGGGGGGTGTTGTAAAATTCAGTAGGCTCAGGGGAGGTGAGAGAGACATGGACTCCCACTATAACTTAACTTGCTGGTGTTGCTGTTTAGAAAACCGAGTGATTTATACACTTTTTTTGTTATATTTTGTAATATTTGCATTGTTTTATTTTTGTACTATGGAAACGCCCCTGATATACATAGGGGACACAATCAGCAGATCACTTTTTTGGACAAAATCATGTCCATACAAGTATTTACAAGATCATCGATATGTTTAGTTCATCGTCCTAAAAAGTGAAAGACTGATCATTTTGGTTAAACTGGGTTATAACTTGGTTATAACTTAGGTTAAACTGTAAAATCCCAATGCACAACTGTGTTAATTATATGACTTACTCCACATTCTTGGCCCAGTCCGGGGGATTGCTGAGGGTCATGAAGATGCAGTTGGTCAAGATTGTGCACATGATCAAAAAACTGAACATTGTAAGCAGCCGTCAAGGAATATTACACACACAAAAAAAAAACATAAACACACACAAATATTGTATATATACACACCCAACAATAACTAAGTTGTTATTACTAGTTATATTTTAAGGGAACTTGGTAGTAACAAATAAACTTACAACAGAAGCAGAATTGTACTTTACACTAATGTTTAAAAGTTTGGAGTCAACCAAACCAAATATTAAGAATCACAACTGTTTTTAACATTGATAATATTAAGAAATATTTCTTGAGCACCAAATCAGCAAATTAGAATGATTTCTGAAAGATCATGTAACATTAAAAACTGGAGTAACAGTTATTTTAAACTGTAATGATATTTCACAATACTAATATTTTACTGTATTTTTGGTCACATAAATGCAGCCTAAAGAGACATCTTTCATCAAAAATTAAAAAAAAATCTTAGAGCCCAAACTTTTGAATGTTATACAGTAAGTGTATTTTGGTCAGATTGTCAATTGTTGGTTTCCTGTGTAAGTCTTCTAATAAAATGAGTGTGGACCAGAATGTGTTGCAAGTAAAAAGTCTGGCTATTTGAGACTAATCTATATCTGTGTTTAGATGCTTCCATACATCCATTCAGATGATAAAGGATATGAATGCACCAGGACCTTGATGGAGATTCTCCTCAATGGATTGAAGGGGCTCAAAATATACAAAGCCGGCGTAGCATTAAAACGGAATATAGTCTTCCCGCGATTCAATACTATAAAGGTCTGAAGCAGAGAAAACTGGATTGTGGTTACAGTGGACACAATCTGCAACAATCTCTTTTTCACAAGGCGTTACATACAGAGAGTTATACACATTATAACAACAGACTAACAACAGTCTAAACATAAATAGAAGCTTCCATTTAAAAAAAAAAATTTCACACATACATTTTGGTTGCTGTAGTAGGTGTCCAGGTCTTCCAGTGGGACGGACACAAATTCGGGTGGAATGTCTCCATAGATGAAGGGCAGGGATTTTCCCGCTTCCAAATCTCTGTTGGGTTTGGGCCCGTTTTCATCATCATCATCAGGCCGTCTCTCACCTTTGGGCCGTTGGGCAGCCTCCTCTGCAATGCGCGCTCGATAGCAGCGAGAGACTCAGGGCAAGAAGTGCCGGAAGCTGTCAGGTCCGGGTGGAACGAGCAGCTGAGCAGCCATATTGACATCCTGCTCTGGTTAGCTGCACAAGCTAATCTCCGGTCACTCTGGGAGCTGAAGGAAGGAATCACACTTTCAACACATAGTGGCTGCGAGAGGAGACTGATCATTACAGTGGAAGTCTTTCATTTTTATGAATTGAGTCAATCTGTGGCAATTTAAAACAGAATGATCAGCATCACACTGGAGACTCAGAAGAAGATTTCATACAGTAACTATTACCAATTAAGAGGCTGTTAACGTTCATGCAGTGCCATTAGATGCAGCTTTTGGAGTGTGTGTGTGTTTTACAGAACCGGATGGTTGTACCAGCTCTGTATGTTACAGTAGAGCAGCAATGCCTGCGGGTCACCAGGCATAAATAGCCAGTCTGGCCTGCTGCCTTGTGCTGTGGCAAGAGCTGTGAGCACCAAACTGGGTGTGTACTCAGAGCAAATCAGTTCCATTCCCAGGGGCTCCATGACCCCTACAAATCCCCCGTCTCAAAGAATAAAGACATGTAGATATGGGGTGGAAGAAGAAAGAGATATAGAAATGGAGAAAGCATGACGGAGGGAAAGAGATCACTGTAAATATTGCAATGCTCATACTGTACTTTGTAGTTTGGGGTCAGTGATTATTTTACTTTTAAAGAAATATATTTTATTCAGCAAGAATGACAGCAATAACTATTACATCTAAAAATCAATTTAAAACTAAAAAATCTATTCAAAAAAGTGTATCCATTTCTATAAAAATATTGAGAAGCACAACTGATTTCACAACTGATAATAATGTTATAGTTATAGTGATTCTTTTGAGCACCAAATCTGCATATTAGAATGATTTCTGAAGGATCATGTGACACTGAAGACTGCTAAAAAATTAAGCTTTGCTATCACAGGAATGAATTACATTTTAAATTATATTAAAGTTATATTAAATTGAAATATATTTTACAATATCACTGTTTTTATTTTCAAAAACATTTTAAAAAAATCTTATCAACCCCAAACTTCTGAACCAAAGTGTGTTTTACTGCATGGCAATTTGTACTTGATTCTGATTGGTCAATCAAAGAATTCCTCAGTCAAACTGTATAACTGACCAATTTCTTATATCGCTGTGTCTTTTATTCACATAACTATTTCAAGGTAAATCAATATTTTATGTCCATTTATTTATTTGCTGTATAACGTACACACTGTGTCACAGAACTCACACACTGGAATCCAAAACCCAGTTTTGGTAGATGTTTACATTTCATGATTACATACATAAGTGGCACCTGAGCATGCATCTGGCTTTCTAAATGGATTTTGAAATTCAATCCCCACCCATCCCCCCAAAACATGTAGATATTTACATCTTTAAACAAAATCTTGGTGGATTCAAGACAAAAAAATGGAGACCTGATTCTTCTTAATATTTTCTAAACCATTTGATGCTATAATTTCAGTCCATCTCCAGCTACTGTTTGCCTTTCCAAATCCAAATGCTCAGGCACCATACTTCCTTTTTTTTTAAAATACTTTTTAAAAGTTCAAATATCATGACCTGAATCAAAATGAATCAATATAGTTGACAGCTGTGGATTATTATTTATTTATATATATATATATATATATATATATATATATATATATATATATATATATATATATATATATATATATATATATATATATATATATATAAAAACAGTAATTGTTTTAGTTCTAGAATTTTCTAGAAGTAGGATTTCTTTTTACACAAACAACAGCTGACACTGCTCCAAACCACCTATGATTCAAAACCTTAGTCCTCATCCAACTGGAAAGGCATAGTAGTAGTTGCAATAAACATTTCACCAAGCAAACTGAAAAATCAGTAATCTCTTTGTGGATCCATAGATCATGTCCACGTTTAATGAATGAAGATGAAAACATTTTCAAAACTGTGAATCTGTGACCAAATAAAATCTGCTATTCACTCTTTTCCTTTTACACAAATAACTAGGTGAAAAAACTTGCAGATTTTGAAAAACTTGTTTAACTTACATCCTTAGACAAATCTGTGTGAAAATTACATGCCCCAGAGTATGAATCATAATTAAGATATACTGATATAATAAATTGAAACATATTTTAAAGGAGCAATTCATGCAAAAACATTAAAAAATGTACTTACTCTCAGGCCATCCAAGATATAGATGAGTTTGTTTTCTTCCATCGGAACAGATTTGGAGAAGTTTAGAATTACTAGCTAACCAATGGATCTCTGCAGTGAAGGGTTCCGTCAGAATAAGAGTCCAAACAGCTGATAAAAACATCACAATTACCCACAGGTAATCATCATACCTCCAGACCATTAATTAACATCTTCTAATATAAAAGCTGCATGTTTGTAAAACAAAGCTTTCTTCCATGAATAATAATAACACTTCTTCCAGTGAAAAGGTCCATCCCCTGTTGACCTCTCACATCAAAATCCACTGAAATAATTCTTTAGAACTGTTTTGGACTGTTCACTGCTTGATCTGTGCATATTTCTCTCCTGATTCAGACAAATGACTTTTTCACTGAAGAAAGCAATATTACAGCAAGAGGGACTTGCCTTCGTCTTAATTATAGATTTTTTTTTATTACCAGACTTTCATTTTTGGGTGAACTACAGTATTTTTTTAGATACCGTTTCTCTGTGCAATGACTAAGTTTGAGTTCCATTAAATTGAAAATTAAAGTGAAATTTTTCTATGCAGAACTCCTGCTAACAATGGTCTTCTAGACAAAATCTTCCTGGGTGCCCTTGTCTTCTCTGGGCTAGATTTCAGTGTGCAACTGTGACTAATATTCAGCAAGCAACTGTTTGCGTGTGGGTCTGTGAGTGAGCACTATGAGCTGTTTCTCTCTCCCTACCATCACCCAGCCAGTTCAGCCTGTTCCCTCTGGAGACAAAGGTAAAAACAACTCCCTCATCCATGCATTCACTCATCCACACACTCATCCAATGATCCACTTATTCAACCCCCCTCCAAAAATGATGAGCCAATCCTCTTGGGTCCCATTACTCCCAGCCCTTCCCTAATGCACACCAGTCTCCAGGGTCAAACCAAACCTCAGAGAGGAGGTGGGGAACATTGGCACAATTTAAAGTAGGCACTCCTGGGTAAAATCAAGGGTGCTACTACTTACCATTTTGATGAGCTGTCAAAAAAACAGACAATTCTCTAAGCTCCTCTGGTACAATAATAATACCTGTAAAGTTCAGATTTTAACGTCATTACCAAAAGAAAAAAATAAATATATATGTGTATCATTTAGACTTGATCAAAAATCCAAAACTAGCATATACCATCCATATAAAACATGTCACCTTACTGGATCCTGCATGCTACTTCATGTTACTAGGATATTGAAAGATCTTGACAGTACGTCACTGAGAAGGTGGATTAAAATATCCAAAGCCAACTCTAGGCATCCAAAATGTGTCAGAATTTACCATCAAACCTTTCCCTCAAATGTCAAACAGTCATGCATACATATTCAGACACAGTATGTGTTTAAAAGACTGTATATATATGATTTCTGACAGATGTGGAGGAAGTGACCCTACTTACAAACTCACACAGCATCTAAACTCAAAAACAAAACACCAAACACTTGACATTCCTAAAGAGGCTGTTAGTGCACAGCTCCATTGCAGCTTTCTAATCAAGATTTTTTACACATTTTCCTCAACTGTGCGTTAAAATCGTACTGCTTCGTCGTAGAAAACAGGGATTCGCAACAGCTGCTCTCCATGGTGCTGAAACACAGGTGCGCGCGCTTCCGCCTGGGCTCAGCTCAGTTCATCCGCCACGCGCTTCCTCCGCCGCCGTCACATTCGCGAGTTATTCTTAAAGCCAGTTTTTCAGACACATTGACGCTTACGTGTTTTAACACGCCCGATTCGGTGAATTAAATAATAGCACATTTCCTCTGCAATTTTAAAGACCATTATCATAAATACAGAAATTCATCATTCATAAATGATTTTTCAGTCCTTAGGATTTCACGTATTGATTTCCGATATTATTATTTTAAAATAATATTTCCGAAGAGTGCAAACTGTTTAAAAACTGCCCAAGACAAAGTTCAAAATTGACTAATGTTGATTTTGGCGTTTTCTTATAAGTAGCCTATATATTGTTTTAACAAGTCAAGCATTTGAGGACCTCTTAAGATCCGCGTTAAACAAATACAAGGACCCAGTCGACGGTGATTTTTATCACGATTGTTATTTTTGGCATTGAGTGGCGACAGAAGCCCAAGGTGAGCTTTGAAGGCCTTACCTTTATAGATGAGGATTCATCTCGAGCGCAGGGGCGAAGCAGCTGTCGCCATGTTGACGTTTCTCTCTCCGTTTATTTCCATACCGCAGGCTCGAGGTCCACCCAAACCACAACGAACTCCGAGCATGACACCATTTACACGGCCATTTCTAGAGCTTTATATCCCAAAATAAAAAACACCGCCCGGGGCTACAACAGCTCAACAATTCCACCCTAGACGACACCGACTGAAGAACCGAGATTGATGTAATTCCACGTAACGAGAAACACACCCAAAGGGTTAAACTGTGTCTAGGCAACAGAAAAAACGTCTCTGGGCGTGACTTATTTCACTGACCAAAAATGTCCCACCGTAAACGAGTTTTAGAGGCATAAAGGTTCGCATTAACACCGCAAATTGGCACGTACTGGTGTCCTCTGATTGTGTTTTCACCTCCTTCTCGTGAACCGCCAGTGTTGCGACGGTGGGTGGGTGTGGAAATGTGAGGGAAGGAGGGGGTCGCGTTTGCTCCTCTTTTCAATGACAATCATTATCAATATAATTAATGTGCTATGTGGACATTCGAACGTCTTGGTGAACATCTCAAAACAAGAGGTGTTGATCTATTAGTCTTAAAACAATTCGACTGCAGTCCTTCGTTCAAACAGCATCTCTCTAATTTTGATAGATCAGCCATATTCAGCACCACCACCACCATCATCTCCATAGGCAACCAGCGGACAGAAACCAAAACATCTGTCCAGTTTTCCACATTCACAAATCCTTTGTAAAATCCCTGATATGGCGAAATGCGATCCCAAATCCCGTTTAAACTCCTTGTAAGTGCCTGGATGATCCGAATTACTGCGCAAACATATGCCTCAGCCTCCGTGATCTTAACGTGGATAAGATTAATTATTTTTGTTTTACGTTAAGTGATCATAATTCCACTCTGTTGAGCAGTCAGAGGATGACCTTTAAATTAATGCATCATCTTATTCTTCATTGCCTGAAGGACTCAAAGTCCTAATCATCCAACTGTCTTTTGAAAAACACATGCCTATTTTGAGACAAAAACATACAGACCTATTTATAACAGTTTTTACAACAATATTTTCATGATCTTGGCGGTCTTATTGCATATAAGGCAAAAAAAAAAAAAAAAAACATTCTTGTGGCAGGCCTTTCTAGACGTTTCTAAATTGAATTTTTACTCACCATAGCAATGCCTGTCAGGCTCGAACCTGAATGATGGCGATTTCCAATAACTTCGTTTTACCGTTAGTTCCGTCTATTGTGTTTTTCTCCCAGTAAAACGCGGTTGCTGTCAAACAGATTGAGAGGACGCGACGATGTTTTTATCCACTGAAAGGCGCTCTCCGCTGTCGTTAGTCTCCCCAAATATCACGGATGATAGTCGCTTCCGGTTATCAGTGCTTAGGGTGGTGGGAGTGACGCGTGCGCGAGCCCCACGACTCGACTCCGGAGTCAACGCGCAGCTTTAGCCAGAACCCGCACGTGAGGCCTGGGCGACCACTGTAAAAACACGGAGGTTTAGACGCGGTTGCAGAGAAGAAATATCTATGTGAAGCTTTTCTTTCTTTCTTTCTTTTTTTAATTGATTACGTCATAGGCATTCACACGTAGGATGTTTTGCATCAAGGGTTAATTCACATTTTTAACTGAGAATTTTTGAATCTAATGAGAGGAAAATTATTTCTCTAATCATGATTATATTATGTTAAAAGTTCAAAAAGTTCTAGAATGATAGTTTTTGCTTCAAACTAAAATGTGTTTTAAAAGGTTAGAAATGTACCATATCATTTTTTGCATATTAGGCTACCTTTGACATTGTTGTTCCAGGAATTACTTTATTACTATTTACATTTAAAAGGGTAGGCTATAATAGGGCATTTAAATTGCGAGGTGGGGCATATTGTCACAAAAGATCAAGGTGTGCCGAGAGGAAATGCTTTTTGTATCCTTTAATGTGCCTAAAAATTGACTTAATTAAAATTGACTTAAACATTGATAAATATTCCCTGGGAAATATTCTCTCCATTAAAAGTGTGATAACTAGCTGCTTGAAATGTCAACAGAACTGTCCAATACTTTAATTTACAGTAGCCTGCTTCTTTATTTTCTTTTCTCTTTCCGCCTCATGCTTTTCTAAAAAAAAAAAAAAAAAAAAGATATAAAGATTTTCAGATGTTATTTTTTATTGCTAAAGTTAAAAGGCTGTTGTTGATATTAAACATAGTGTGGTTCGGAACACATGACTTTGAAGATCAAGACAATGATAACAATAAATAGTTTATCCAAATTTTATATGCAGATATTACAGAAGCTTTATAATTAATATCTAAATTTACCTTCTATCTAAAGTTTGTATCTAATGCCTGTTACTGTTTTAGATTTAATTTTATAAGTAGGCTACACACTCAGAATAGTAATAAAGAGGAGAACTGGGAACATTCAAAAGAAAAAAAGGTACAAAAGCGGTCACTGGGTTTTTCAAAAGGAACACCTTTGTACCTAAACAGTCCATATTGGTAATTTAAAGGAACATATTCGTACTTAAAGTGTACAAATTAGTACCTAAAAGGTACAAAAGTGTACCTTTTGAAAAGGTACTGCCCCAGTGACAGCTTTTGTACTTTTTTCTGAGAGTGAAGAATAAACTATAGAATAAATTACCTTAAATATACTATAAAACAATGTACCACATTTGTATGGACCACAGAAGGAAAATCTATTTATGTTCTCTCTGGGGACAAAAAGTTTCACATAAGAGTAGTTATAAAAAAAATCATGATTTGTAGCCTGTTTCTTTGCCTATCCAGCACTGCATTTTACTTACGAACATCGACTATACAGGTTCAGTAAATACTATTGTGTTGTATAGTATATGGATTGAGGCCATTCGTTTTCTCAGATTTTCTAAATTTCTACCAGACACGGTCAAAATGAATAATCCGTTATCCATGCTTGAAAGAGTTTGCTGGCGTACACTGCACCTGAGGCATGGGAGAGGCGCGCCGCTCCAGACAATGCGCGCGCACCCTCTGCTGGCGACAAGGAGAGATGGTGGCGCTTCTTAAGACACCTTAACTATCACATGGAGCTGACTTCATTATTTGCTCAGAAACTTAGCGCGTTCTCTTCGGTTATTCATACACGTTAAGTAGGATGAATGCACTGTAAATTTGTATGGTCTCTGTCTTAAAAATCTACACCACTCAGATAGGATAAGTGGATAAGTGATTTACTGCATTACAGCGGCTGTTGTGTGCCAGCGCGTCGCGCCTCCGCAGGGCTCGTGGTGATGCATGACGCATCGCGCTGGTTTTGACATTCACTGAGCTTCCCTCATTAAGCGCTCTCGCCCGCGGGTTGCCATCTAGGCATAGGCCGTACTGAAGGATCACCAGTCCGCCGAGCGGACAGAATACGGATAAAATCTCTCTATGGAGCAGCTGGCTATGACAGAAGAGTTTACCCTGCCGAACGGATGAATAACCCGATAAATACTATGTTCAGTAAAAGGGTCCTGCGTTCCCTGAGCCAGTGTCGCCTGGACGAACGATGTACCATTTAGAAAACAGACATTTAGATGATCGTTATTAAACGTTTAAAAGTGTATTTTAAAATGACAGTAAAATGGTGTGATGACGACTTTTTGGCCCTGTGTACTTTTTAAAAATGTGATGTTTTTGTCAATTCTGTGATAAAAATGACATTTTAAAGGGGTCCTATTATGCTTTTTCACTTTTTGAATTTTAGTCAGTCTGTAGTGTTGTATGTTTGGGCATAAAAAGATATTCAAACAAATCTCAAACTCCACTCCAAATGGAGATAGGCTATTTCGTTTTTGTTTTTTTTTTCCTTTTCAAGAACTACATCGATCGAACGGCTCGTTTGGACTACAGCGTTTTGTTTGTCCCGGGTTTTGTGACGGCCCATTCGAATATCATTAAAATAATTCCCGCCTACGGAAATTCGAATGGTTTGTGGGTGGGGAGGGGCGAGGTCGTTGTTATAAAGCTTGGTTGAGTGCATCAGACAAGACGACGATAAAGAAGTGCTGCTGTAGTGCTTTTCGCAAGTTATTACACATGCACCTGAATAATTATGTATGTAAATATGTATGTTACAATTATGAAAACGTTTTATAAATTGCTGACAGTACAATACTGGACAATGATGTAATCTGCAGAATTTACACTTCAATTATGAAACTACATTGAGTGTGGGTGTTTTTATATCACTGTATTTCTGAAGAAAACCGACTGTCTTCAGAAAAAATGGATGTCACTTTTATTTTATCTTGCATGTAATGTCTGATAAAGCAGTTTTTTTGGAGCAGAGCGCTACTTTGTGTACAGCGGTTACAGCCCAGGAAACCTCGATTGTCCCTTTCGATTCGGTCACTCTACATTGCTATAGAAATTACCCCTTTCTCCAAATACTACTGAAGCCTTATTGAATCAGGCCAGTGAAACTGGCCAATGGCGTTGAAGTGCGCGAAATATGAGGGGGCCCCCCACTCTATATAAAGGAGCGTTGTTACTTTCCATAACGTATCCATTCAGGAATCTTTTTCCTTCTTCCAACCTTCTACAAGAAGTAAGAAGCCTATCAACAAGACTACTCACCGTGATCTACATGCTGCAGCGGAAACACCTTCTCTTCCCCTGCTGTGTTTCGGTGAGCATCGGAAACAAGGATGACTCTCTGATGGGTTTACGCCCACGCAAAAGCAGAGCACTTGGGGGGTCGGAACTGCCCCCACTGCGGCAATATGAACATCAGGACTCTCAAGCTCCATGTGCCCCATCATCCAAAGTGATGAACTCGCCCAACAAGCCCTGCCGCGCTCTTCCTCTGCAGCCTCTTGGAGCCAAGGAGGAAAAAGTGCTGCAAGCTTCTGATGCGGATCTGTTAGATTCAGGTGACGAGCCTGCGCCGGCTCAGTGCCCACACGCGCTCCTCGTGCAGTTTGATAAGCTCGGTTTGGAGTGGGCGCTTCCTGCCGAGCCGGCCAGAAGCCGTCTGGACGAGTGGTACTTCCAGTTGGATCGCAGCCGAAAGAACACGCCGCCGCTCCACCAGTCGATGTGCACAAAATCCGGCATTCTCCCCCTTCCTGTTTTCTGTGGATGTCACTGACCAAGTGGGGTATGTTAAAACTCTCCCCTGTGGAAGAAGCCGTTGCCGCCCCATCTCTGTCTTCAGAGTCATTCAGCCGAGGCGAACTGGATAGTGAACAACGCGCCTCTCCCCTCTGAACCTTGCCGTGCCACTGCAAACTTCACTGGCCAGGCTTTCTCCACGGCGGGCCAAGCAGCTTAATGTACTGCACGTGATGGCAATCTCTCTCACTCCCCTTTCTCTGCCATCACTCACTCTCACACTCGTGTGGTATTAAACTCCCCGCCCCCCAACGGCGAGTTATCCCTCACTGTGTGCAGCCCGCTTCGCCCGCTGTCACAATTCACAAGAAGCAATGGCAGGCATTTGCCAGGGGTATCAGAGTGGGTTATGAAATCAATAAAGAATGGCTACATGCTTCAGTTCTTCCGCAGGCCGCCCCATTCCAACGGTGTGTTAATGACTACCTGTATGGGAGCGAAAAAGCCTCAGTTCCGCTAGAGGAAATATACAACCTCCTCACAAAATGCGCTGTAGAGACAGTGCCCCTAGCAGACCACGAGAACATCTTCTACAGTCACATTTTTCTGGTACCAAAGAAAGACGGCGGACTCCGCCCCAATCTTGGACCTGAGACCCGATGAAAACCGTTTGCTTTCAAAGCGCTCGTTCAAAATGATTACGCTTAGACAAATCCTCTCAACGCATCAGACCGAGAGATTGGTTTATCTCTTGGTGATTTAAAGGATGCTTTATTTTCACATTTAGGTAGCCCTCGCCACAGGCGTTTCTGTGATTTCCATTCGATGGGGATAGCGTACCAATTCACGGCCCTACCCTGAGCGCGGCTGCTCAGTGACAAGCTCAGACACCTCACTCATCTTTCAGAGCTTTAAGGGCTGACTGTATATGCAAAAGAGCATGCTGGTACCAAGCCAGGATGTCTCCCTTTTAGGAGTGGAGCTGAATTCAATAAATATGCTAGCGTGTCTGTCGGAGGAGCGCTCACAAAAAGTGATCACCTCTCTCGCAGTTTTAAAGTGAGGGCACTCTCCCCTGCCAAAATGCTTTCAGAGGACGGCTAGATGGCTGCCGCCTCGACAGTGTGCAAACTAGGGCTCTCTACATATGCTGAGCGCTTCAGCTCTGGCTAAAGTGCTGTGTGCCACAGAGCGCATGGCAACACAGGAACCTTGTGTATCAAAGTGACGTGCGAGTGGCTGGTTGCGCTGACCCCTTGGCGCAATATGACTCTGTATCGCCGGGGAGTTCTTATTGGCCAAGTGATCAGGAGAAAGGAAAGTTGTTACAACAGATGCATGGAGCAGGGGCTGGGAAGCCGTATGCAACGGCAGACCAGCCTTCGTGACGTGGTCAGAAACAGAGAAGTTGTGGCACATAAAACTGTCTGGATCTCCGTGCTGTACACCTAGCGGCTCGAGTGCTTTCTCCTGGACATTCTCCACCATCACGTTCTCATCTCAGGACAGACAACATGACAGTGGTAGCGTCTATAAATCACCAAGGGGGCGTGAGCTCGCTGTCGAGTGGCCAGCGTAATCAATGGAGAGTTGGAGATTACACCATTTTAAAGTCAATATAGATTTGGAGTGTATTCGGCAGGGCAGGTGGATCTCCGTGGCATCAACGGAAAAACACTCACCGTCCACTGTTTTGATTCACGGACAACCTGTCCACTGGGAGTGGATGCACTAACTCACAGCTGGCCTAAAGTAAGCAAGTCTGCTTCTCCTCCAGGGAACCTTCTGCCGCTCATGCTTTGCAAAATCAGAGAGGAAAGTAAATCTGTTCTGTTAGTGGCACCGAAATGGCCCAATCCACCCGTGGTACCCAGAACTAGTGGAGATGCTGGTAGCCCCCCATCATCTATCCCACTGAAGAGAGACCTCCTCTCTCAAGCACAGTTAACCATATTGCATCCAAATCTGGAGTCATGGAGCCTTCTTCATGTCTGGCCACTCGACGGAGCTTGCTTGTAACGGATGCACTTCCTCAGTGCGTGTTTAACACTATGTCTGAGGCTAGGTCTCCTTCTCTTTATGCCCATTAAGGAGAGTTTTCCAAATTGGTGCGGGTCGCGCGGGGCGAAGGGCCAATTCAACTACCCAATACCAATAATTCTTGCTTCCGTCAAAAAAAAAAGGCCTGTTCAAGCCCATACAATCAGCAAGCTTGCGTGTGCTCTCTTTCAAGACAGCACTCCTGTTCGTGCCGTCCTCTGTTAAGCGAGCTGGGGGACCCGCAGGCGCTGTCAACTGACAACTCGTGTATTTGAGTTCGGGACAGGGGATTGCAGACTCAACTTAAAGCCTAGGAAGGTTATGTGCCTAAAGTGGTTTCGACTCCATTTAAAGCGCAGGTCATAACACTATCTGCTTTCCACCCAGAAACACTGGACGGGCCGGAGCCTCTCAATACACTCTTGCTGTGCCCTGTACGTGCAGTGCGCATTTATACCGAGCGCTCTAGACAGTTCAGGCTCTTGGAGCAGCTAGTTGTATGTATGCTTGGAGGGCGCACAAAAGGCCTGCCTGTGGCCAAGCTGAAAGGCCCATCACACTGGATCGTCGACGCAATTGCTTTGGCTTTTGGCTCTAAGGGCGTGAAATGTCCTATAGGGGTTCGGGCACACTTAACCTGTGGACTCGCGTCCTCGTGGGCCTGGGCAAATGGCATATCTATTCAGTACATTTGCATGGCGGCAGGCTGGTCATCACCCAGCACTTTCACAAGGTTTTATAACATAGATGTGTCTTTGCTTGCCTCATATGTGCTGTCAGTGCATGCAACACACGCGCCTACTCAGCCTCAGTTATGATCTGAGCTGCTTTGCCTCAGTGGTTTCTACTAGGTCGTATACACTCCTGTATTGATGTACCTACCACTAATTCAATGCTGTCCCTATCAGCTGATCAAACTGTTATGATATTGTTCATGACATATTTAAGGACATGATCACCATCATACTCTACTTAATTGAGCACCGGTACGGCCATTGCATCATAACACATAACTTCATTGAAATGAAACAAACTTCAACTAATCTATGTGATGGCGTCAGAGATGCCGCCATTTCACATTTGTTTCACCAGCGTTAACTCCGCCCCTGGTGTGATGTGGCATCGTCTAGTTGCTGAGCCCCCCTTGACTTTACATGGTTTCGACTAGGTCCTGTAGACCTAAGCTATATTTAACATGGGCGCCAATATCATTGCTGTGCTCTCATTACGGTTCCGTATGTGAAACTTGACATAATTAGTCGAGCCAAGCTCCATCGCTGTGACACGGCTGGATTTTATATGTTCCCATAGCAAATGTAGAGTGACTGACCGAATAGAAAGGGAACGCTTTAGGGAACTGCTTTTATATAGAGTGGGGGGCCCCTCATATTTCACGCGCTTGAACGCCATTGGCCAGTTTCACTGGTGTGATCCAATAAGGCTTCAGCACTATTTGGAGAAAAGGGTAATTACCAAAGCAATGTCTCGTTCCCTCATCTCAGGGAACCGAGGTTACGTTAGTAACTGAGAGCGTTCTCCCACTCCAACAGCACCTCCTGCTGGCAGAGAATGAGTTTGCATATATAAGCCGCCTGGGAAACACTGGACTATGGTATAAATAAATCCAGCTGTATAACAATTTCACGCAATTCATGTTATAATGTTTAGGAATTAAATAACAATAAAAATAATGCATATGCACTTATCTCTACATAGTACGTGCAGTTATTTTTAAGCGGTTGTTGACATCCTATCTAAAACGTGATTTAGCCAAAAAAAAAAAAAACAACAACAATAATGTTACCACTCTAATATGTCTTGCAGTATCCATGTGTGCAAAGGTTCTGCACAATCTTCTTGTTCAATATTCTCTGGGTCTTTTGACGCCATGACCTAGGTGCTGTATGCAAGTTTTTGACTCTACAGTATCTACTAAAGAATAAAAATACGATAATATGTCTGCAGATATTTAAGAAACATGCTGATTTAACATCCTTGTTTACTCTGAAAAACAATGCTACAGTCAGCTATTCTCCTTTGAATATGTGGGTTCCGGAATGTCGGTCTCTGTTTTGGTTTGTGAAACCCGCCCACTGCCAGTTTACTCAATTGTATTTTGGCACCCCGGGTTGCCAGTTGGGGGGAAAACAGAGTATTTCATTTCATTCATCATCAAGTGTGCCATTGCTGTTGGTGTCCTCAAGCTGGCAACCTGCATGTGCGTCAAGTCTGGGGACGAGGGCCCGGGTAAAAAAAACCCTCTCCAATAGTTCTAATTTGGACTGTAATACCTAGTTCAACCACTCGGTGTCAATCCTACATACAGCACTAGGCAGGGGCAGCTATGAGATTTTGACGGTATAATAACCTTAAGCAAAAATATCACGGTATCACTGTATTGTTGTTACAGCTCTTAAATGTGTTATTTTTAAATGACTGGGTAAAAACAAAAAACAAAACATTCTGTTGGACACAACATATTTTGTTTTTGAGCAACTTACAGAATATTAGAAACAGTAGAATTAGTTTATTTTTTCTTTTATTTGTTTCCTAAAAAGAAAAAGAAAAAGACTGACATCTTTATTTAACCTAAATCTGTAATTACAGTTATTTAATATTAGCTTTATAATTCATATACATAAAATGTAATATTATTTAGTTATATAATAATAATCATACACATAATTTGATTTAATAATAACCCAATTTGAAGCAAAACAGAATGTTCTGACAAGCTTTGTGAAATTATACTACATGCCTAAAAGAAACAAACAGCAGAAGCTCTGAATGAGATGCATATTCACTCTCTGACAGCAGGAGGCGCCTCTGGAACACCAGATACAGACCAGATACAGTGTTTCCTTGGTTACCGCTGTAAAAAAAAGCTGCACTGCGCTGAAACACTGCTTTTATACAGAGACCAGATGAAAAAGAAAATACCACGTAAACTTTTCAGAAGACAGCCAGCTCCCCTCAGAAACAGATTCATATAAACCCCCAAATCAATATTGAGGATTTTCTTCCAATAGTTCGTGCATCATGAACAGTGAGTGATCTGCCTGCTACGGTATTTTTCTCTGTGTGTTGGTCTTCGGCGTCTCTGGCCTGTGCGTTAACAGATTTCATATTTTCACATAAATGACATTTTGTCCAGAACAGAGAGTTGCAATAAGGCAAAAAACATTTGCGTTGGAGCAAAACTCAACTTACACCACCAACATCCGCGCACCCTCAGCATTACGTTATTTTCATCATCAAGAGGGCTCACGGATAGCCACGCACACCGTGGTACTGCGCATGTGTCGAGCTCATCCGTCCGGGCTCATCTGCGGTTAAGTTTACTTTAGAAAGCAGTGCGGATGCGGCTGTGCGCGAGACTGAAAGGAACGGAAAGGAATGTGAAGTGTACCCGGGCCATCCTACACACACCGACCGCTCGCTCACACCAACAGGAGGAGGAGGGGTCAGTGTTACTCTCTACACTGCACTCAGCCTGAGGGATTTCTACTCTTTCAGTCATTGAGGAGACATGGAAAACAGCGCATACTTACCGCAGGGAAGGTTTAATAGAAAAATTAGTGGTTTTGAAACCGTGACATTTTCAAATAGCGGTATACCTTGAAACCGGTAATCGGCCCATGCCAATACAGCACCTTTAATTAAACTTGCTGCTTTGGCAAGGGGTGGGGCAGTACTGAAACACCATCTAAGATGTTCGCCAATCACAACGCACTGGGACAGCTAACCAATCACATCACATTTCGTTTTTCGTAAGGTGGGCTTTCATCAAACCCAGAACTAAAGCCGAGTTCAGACTGCACGATTTTAGCCCAGTTTTTGGCTCGCCGAAAGGTTTTGAGAAATCGCCGACAAATGCCCGAAATCACAGGCAAATCTGTGCTCATTCACGTTAGTGACAATCACGCAGTGTGAATGAGCAAAGACGCGATCTGAGAGAATTGCAGACGAGTCGCCGATGCCCGTGAGATATTTGCCATGCTAAATATCTGGACCTGTCGGCGATTCAAAATCATGCAGTGAAAAGTGTTCTGACTGCATCGGCGATGACTGACAGCCAATGAGAGAGCAAGATACAGAGCAGCGGGGAGTTCTAGGCCACAATAACAACAACTTTTCCTTTTTCTCGTTTTTCTTGCAAGCAGGATGGGGAGAAAGGTATTGTAATAATGTAAATTATGTTAAAAAAAATACGTTTTTCGAACCACCAGGCATTAGAGCATGTTCTAGTACCCCCCCCCCCAAAACAATTTCAAGACATTGTTAAAGGGCATAATAGGACCCCTTTAAAATAAATTTGGCCAACAATTGTTTTGTTTTGTTTTTTGTGATACTAGGGCTAATGTCATACAGTAGCTATTTTGTAGTAGGCTATATAGTATTTACTCAAAATGCACAGTTACATAATATTTCCACACATTTGAATAAATTCACAACTATAGCTTAATTATAAATTACCTATAATTAAATATTATATATTGTCCACCTTTATTATTATGGTGGCTATCTGTTTATTTATGTTATAATAAGATAAAAAACAGATTTTGGTAGTTCAGGTGGATTATATTAGCATTATATATTATTGAAATTATACTACAGATATAAGTTTTGAAATTTACAGGAATTCCATAAAACTGGAAACATCAACACAGTATTTTTATAGTGAATTTCTTTCAATCACAGCTGCCAAGTTTTCTTTTTCTTATTACAGTAAATTTAACAGATTTTTATTTTATTATATATTTATTTTTTTACAGTACTGGGATTTAAAATTGCTCTATGTTGAAGAATGACCCTTAAATGACCGTAAACATGAAGTGCTATAAATGCAAATTGTCTTGAGATTCTTCAAATTTAAACATACAGTGTCAAATCTTTTTATTAGATTAAAATGGTCTTTATTTGCTCATAAATAAAATACCCTAAGTTATAAGTAGCCTAGTCCAAGTATACACAGAGCACAGTTACTACATTAGCACTAAATTGTGACAGAACATGCCTTCATTAGAATACATCTGCTGAATATCTCTACTCACCCTCAAACACAAAACACACACACAAACACACACACACACAAGTTCATGAATATCTGTTCAGATGCCAGAATAGACACATGACCTGAAACTCAAACAGACACTTGAGAATAGATTCAATGTCTGCTTTTTCTTTGTGGTGCTGGCCGCTGGTCAGAGGATGTGTGAGTTAAACACACTGAGAGAGAGTGCACTGAGAGATGGCATTGTGACCCACCACAAGGGGAATGAGGTCATGTTATCAACGTGAAATGTAAACACATGTACACACAAGGCTATATTTGCGCATCTTGCTTTGTGTGTGTGTGTTCCTTTGATACAATGAAACCAGAGTCCTTTAAATGACTGAAGCATTTTTGTAGCATAATGTTACATAATTACTGTGATGAGTCCTTGACCGTGTTCTTCAGGACTGTGGAGAGTAGAAACCTCTTTAGTGCTTAACACCAATAGGTTTTCCTCTTGTATGAAAGTGATAAATTACTGCAGTTTTGTGGCCCTACTGAGCAAGCAAAATGTGTTGAAATGAATCAACTTCTGCAGCTGACTCTTTCGCACAACAGACAACCACAATAAGCTGATTACTCATCCGTCATGTGATCAGCTGCCAGTTCTTGAAGATTGCTAGTGCATTAGCACATGTAAACACAAGTAGCTTGATTCATTCATGCCCACATAACATCTTTCTCTCACACAACTTCCCTCAAACATTTAAGACATTATTTATTGACATAAATTGATAAATAATCACCATGTTAACAAACAAAATATATATTTTTCATATATTGCTCCTCAACAAAATGTATTTAGATTTGCTTTTTAAGTACAATCTAAATCACGTCAACTCAATAGCCTAAAACAAGATTGTTATATCACTGTCTTTCTCTCACGCGCGGCGCACACACAGGAAACAGATTTGTTGATGTCACAGCACTGGGCATGTCCATAAGGTAGGCTACTGACAACACTTCTAGAGGATTACCAAAGCTAAAGTCTTTGCATCCACTTTGGTCATTTAGACCTCCTTTTGTTTTTAAACGGCACTTGTTGGAAGGACCCCCCCTTACTGAGGACTTCAGATAGGTAAGGTAAGATACAGGTGCCACACACTGCATAAATGTGTCCAAAACTTTACGTGCGCGTCGGTGAGCTACTGATAGAACTTTAGTTAATCCTGCTACGATAAAACAAACCTTTTAAGGTTGTGAATGTATCGTAAGTCTTAAAATTACACAAACGAAGATTTAAATGAGCATGTATGGATTAAATGTCCCCGCATATAAGAACCAAATGTGTGTTTCTGTGTGCCCTTACTGAACATTGGATGGTCACGTGCGTTTGGCGTTTCATTAGGCGTTTGTCGCGTTCGTTCTCATGGGAAATACGCGTGAGTTGATGTGCATTTCTCCGCTTTGCGCCGATGATCAGCAGCAGGGAGGCGTGACGCTCCAGCAAACGAGCACCATACACACCGAAAGGCGTTGGCTGCCCAAATTTATTTTTAATTTTCGTCACTTTCAAAATAGATATTTATTAATTAAAGTCCATTTTCAGTCATCTTGTTGTAGTCCAATTTGGAGTTCTTAAATCAGCTGTGATTTGGACGTCATTTGGTTTTGGTTTATAATAACATGATCAACCATCTGTTTTTACAATGACTTATAACACTTATCAAAATTTAGAACATGCCTGAATGCACTTTAAAACCTTGATTTGTGTGATTGCGTTTTAGCATTAATTAATCACATAATAATATTAATATAAAATAAGTTCAAGATTTGAAAAAAAACTACTCCAGGGTCGTAACAGGGTTGCAGATTTCAAGCTAGTTTGGCACCAAATACTGGTTTGTTAAAAAAAAAAAAAAAAACCCTTCTCATTTCTATTTTTTTTTACTTTTCTTGTTAAAGGCTTGAATGGTTTGATGATCATAATCCACACAATAATTTATGTGAAAATACACAATACAGTTAAGTACACTACCGTTTTTTAAAAATGTTTTTGAAAGAAGTATCTTATCCTCTCCAAGGCTGAATTTATTTGATCCAAAATACAATAAAACATTAATGTATTCATATTTAATACATTAATAGTAGTATAGTAATATTTAATGTATTTTAAAATGTAGTTTATTCCTGTGATGGAAAGCTTAATTTTTAGCAGCCATTAATTCAGTCTTCAGTCTCACGTGATCCTTCTGAAAATACTTTAGTGTTACTTCAATTCAATTGAATGAATCCTTGCTAAATAAAAGTTTTATTTTCAGTAAAACGATTACTGAAAGATCACCAAACTTTTGAGCAATAATGTATAAGGTATTATTTACTTTGCTTTGTTGGAGGTTGTGAGAAAATTGTGGCACACAGTTATATGCACATTAATATAATTAAAACTAAAATGATAATATACATTTCAACAATTTAATATTGTTTGGAAATGGGCTTAGAGGCAGTTGATGTGTTGAAGATTAACAAAAGTTTGTTTAAGCTAATACTAAGCCAAGACATCACAGAGGTATTGCTCCGATCCATGTCTAACAGAGCCCTAAGCTGAAAATTCAGACATTGGAACATATCTGGAAATTTCCCCTGCACAGCCGTAGCTGAGACACAGAGATGATTTTTACACAGGTTGGTGATGTGATTCATCACAAAGCATTCTTCCATGAGTGTATAACACTGGATGCCATAATTGTCTCTGTTTAAAAGAACTACTTCCAGAAAGGCAAATCTATGAGTGATTGTATCCAAATGGCTTCTATCATTCCTACTTGGATAAATGTATGGTGTTCCAATTGAATGACCCATCAGTTTATCTATTTTTTTTTTTTTTTTGCTTCATCAATACGAAAACCAAAATCTACAGTGTCATCTATCTTTCATACTAGCTACAGAACACACCAATGGATCCCAAAGAAGATCTCATGGACAGGGACATCACTCTGACTGTACTGCTCCCAGGAGGACAGGAGACCACAGCCACAGTGCATGGAAGGTGAGCGAGAGGGAAACAATAAAGGTGATTTTGCACATTTTCACCAATTCTGGTCATATTTTAATTCACTTGTGTGTGTGCGCTTGCAGTAAACCAGTTATGGATGTTCTGGTTACACTGTGTGCTCGACACCATCTCGTTCCATCAGATCATGTCATAAAGCTTATTTCCACAAATCAAAACCACATCAATTTCAAACCCAACTACATGATTGGCTCTCTTGAATTTGAAAGAGTTGTCCTGCAAACCAAAGGAAGTGATAACAAGAAGAAACCTCATGTTCCTGTGGTAAGTCTGATTGAAAGCTTAATTGTATCCATATCTCATAATTTTACCTCGATTAACATATTATCTTAAAATTACATTTTTGGTTTTCAATTTGTCAAATATCAAGCAATTAATCTAGGATTTGGCTCCTTATGGTGCCTAAAACAAGTGTATCTTGCGGAGTCTGAATTGTCATACTTTCATAGTAGGTCACCCAGGGGTTGGGCACAGGGTCTTAAGTCACATCTTAAGTCATTCTCTAAAAACTGAATTTCCCAGGCAACAGTTCGTCTTCTGATAAACTACAAGAAGTCCCATAAGGCAGTAGTACGGGTCAATCCTACAGTGCCGCTGGCCGAGCTGATGCCCACAGTGTGTGAGAAGTGTGAGTTCAACCCTGATACAACCATCTTTCTGAGGACATATCAGTCAGAGGAACCTCTGGATCTCACCCAAACACTCAATGACTATGGAATCAGGGAGCTGTATGCCAAAGACATTAAAGGTTAGAAAAATAAAAAAAAGAAAGAAAAATAGGGCAGTGTACAAGCACCGTAGTGACATTGTGGCAATGTTGCATACTGTATCATATTAATTTCAAAACACCATACAATGTGCAGTACATACTGTGTGTGTTTAGTACACATTATGGGTCTCATTCACTAAATAATTGCATGAATTATTCAGTAAGTTCACAATCTGTGATAAATTTACACCTAATTTGCACATTTTCGTGTGCACAGGCACACAAATTTGTTTTTAATCTCATTATTATGTAAATTATTTCACAGTATCACAAATGAGTGATCACAATTTTCACATTCCCACAATTCTCATTTGCATTAAACACACCCAAACCATCTCCATATTCTGCTAACTACACAACCTTGTATGTTTTTATGCAGAGAAAACATGTAGTTGCTACATTTTTATTACAATTAATTGTATGAAAGTTATTAATGAATCATAATTTATAAAAATGTATACATAGATTTCACAAACAAAATCATAAAAATACACAGTAAGTGATGATTTTTGAACAAGGCATCTGTTTGCATTTACATAATTAAATATGTGAATGAAGTAATATTAATAATATTAGTCTTGCAATTTTTTTTAACTAAGAGGCTCTTTTGTTCTTATCCAGGTGGTGATGAAGAACAGAAATCCCTAGTCAAAGAAAAGACCCACAGAGAGAAGGGAAACAAAGGTTTCTTTGGATTATTCAAGAAGAACAAGAAAACACCTGAGCAGGTTTGTACACCTGTCAGTCTGTTTGGTTTTGCAATCTCTGCAATCTGCTGGTTGTCATATTAAGGAAATGATGGGGGGAAATATCATAACCAAATTGTAAAACACTTGTGCTGGTCCACCCATATGTCTCTGCATCCGTTTATCTCTTGGCTTTTCTTTACATCTGTTTATCTTGTCTCATGTTTTTGAACATTAATTCAGTTTGCATATAGAAAAAAAATATTACTTTTCTGTAATATTTGACTTCTTTCAACATATTAAGTGATTTATTTATTTGTTCTCCCTTCTTCTTCTACAGGCTGTGACTGGCAGTGCTCCCATCTCTCTTGAACGGAACGGCCAATGTGCAGACAGGGTGAACGGTGTTAATGGCCACTTAACCTTACCCATGGTCACTGCCGACATGCCAAAGAAGAGACGCGCTCCACAGCCTCCTTTGACGGTGTCCCAGAGTGTCACTTGTGGACTTCAGACCAGAGATTTTTCCAACCTATCAGAGAGTAACTCTGCTGGAAAACAGGTAGGAATGCTGTGGGCATCTCCATACCAGTCTAAACAAACCACTGTACCATTGGCCACTGAATATTCATATTAGTAGGCATCAGTGTTATTTTGGTATTATTAATATACTACTATAGTATACATTGATATTTTGAATTAGCCTTTGTTTTTATATTGTCAGTTTTCATGTAAATTTTTGTATTTATTTCTTGTGCTTTGATAATTGTAATTATTTTTATATTCTTGTATATCTTAATTTTTTTAAATAAATTTAGTATTCAAGGTTTTTCATATAATATATATTTTATTTCAGCTTTATTTCAATTAAAACGTTTTGAATTTAAATTTTAGTTAACAGTAACAACACTGGCATGCAGGAATGTGCAGTTATGCTGATCAGAATCCAATTTTATATTTAAACAGTAGGCTAATTATTCAAATAAAATAGTATGTATGTGAATGGTTCTGTGGCATGTTTTAAAGACATGCTATTTTTTTCTGCAGTATATACAGTATATAGCTCATAATATTCAGATTTTCTTTGTGCTTGGAATACTACCTACTTTATTTGCTAAAAATATAGTATATAAAAAAAAAACCAGAATGAATTACAGTATCCCACAGTGCAATGCACTCAGTTTGACCCTCAATGCCCACTGTGATCTTATATTTTACTCATTACTTGATTGCCAAAATTTAAGACATTTTCAAACAGAATTTAATTTAACAATAAATTAAACTACAGTGTAATGAGGTTATGTGACACCTATAGTATATTATTGTTTAAAATTGTATAATCTATATTTTTCCACTTTAAGTATTTGCTATGCAGTACACATTAAGCACTATGTAAGTATTTTATTCCAAACATAACCTCACTGTGCTTTGCTCAGGGTCAGCTCAGTCGTATCTCTTCCACTGAGTCCTCCCTTAAAAGGACTAAACGGAGAGCTCCGCCCCCACCATGTGATGGCCCCACCCCATCCGAGTCAGATAACAAAGGTATACATTAATTTTTGTTAATGTTTTTTTAATTCTTCTGTGTTTAAGCATTTGTGAATACTTGTGTGCATGCTAGTGCTGGTTTCCTAGATGCCAAGTATATGCAGTTTCAGCATAGAATCAAGCTTGAACAAATGTGAGGAAAAATAGTATTTGTTTGTGCTTGCCAACTGTGTTGGATTAAGTATTTGCTTTTGTTTTGCACTGTACTACCAGGAGGGGGCGCCTAACAGGCAGCGCAGTCTCCTTTCCTCCTCCTCTCCTCCATGCATGCTTATCTGTTCCTGCTTTCATTGGTGATGGGCTATTTGTCCTCTGTGTCTTTACATAGCCTTCATGTCTTATGCACATTGCACTGAACTTAAGTTCTTGTTGAGTCTTGTTCTGTTGTTTAATTGGCTTCCATGCTTAATGTCACTCCCTCTTGCTTTAAACTGTAATGTGTCTTTTTCACCTTGTTAGTTAGTGTAAAGACAATGTAGTATTCTAGAGGATAAAGTAATGCATTCTCAGGTCAATAACAGTCAGAGTCAATTTATGCCTTAGACAGATGGATTTTATTATTGTTTGTAGGTTCAAATGTTTTTAATATAAAGTTATTTCAGTGTTTGTGTAATCTGTAGCAATTTATCACAATAATTGTGCCTTGATTTTGAGCCACAGCTCCCAAGAAGGTTGTAATCAGTGTTTGATATTTTTATCTACGTAACTGCAGTTCAACTTTATTAAGTTCAATGTGTTTTTTTTTTTTTTATTACATGTTGGGGTCATAAGGGATGCTTTTGAGAATAAAATCTTAAATTATTAAAAATTCAGAAATTCCAAATGAATTCATCAGCCACAAATAAATCAACATTTTTAATTAAAGTTTTGCCCTTTTGCTTTTTGTTAGAATAATTTTAATGTTATATTTGTCATCAACATTCTGTGTGCTTGTGCTTTATTTTTTCTTCAGAATTTTGTTTGTTTGTTTTTTCATTTGTTGTTGTTGTTGTTTTTGCCAAATTAACTTTTGAAATGAAATTTTCTAATACTGATTCGTATTTGAATAAATTAATTAAAAATACATATTGTATGCTGTGCTGTTTTTTTTCCCAAGGTGCTATATTAGTGATAGGTTGCAGATGAGATGGTTTTACAGAAAAGCACAAGATACACTCAAAAAAATACTTGTCTTGTCATAACACTTTGTTTCGCTTCAGGAGGAAGCTCAAGGGGACGTCAAGAGTTCAGACAAATACAGAGCTTACATTGCTGACCACTGCCCTGCAATTGCTAAAGTTATGAGTGAACTTGCAGAATCTCTGCAGGCACGGCAACAGAGAACCCTATCTTCTGTAAAGTATGTTCATTTTGCTGAATTCATTTCCTGGTTTGCACTTCCTTTTGAGCATCTTCTTATTGCATAGATCTAATCTGCTATATGTGAAAATACAATATGAATACATAGGTATTATAAACATTAATGTCTCATTTTTCTGTAAAGCTGCTTTGCGTTGTGAAAAACGGTTTAAAAATAGTGTGTGTGGATGTTTCAGCTAGATAATATCAGCCAGGAAACTAATTCTATTTCACTATTCACTATTTATTTTTATTTATTAAGTCACTGATTCTCAATATCTTTTCTTTCAATTTCCTCTGTAGTTCTTCTATATCCCAGAATCAGCTAGCAGAAGATTCTTCCACAGGTTTGTTTTCTGAGCATCACACCCCTGAGGCTGAGCTTAAAGCATTTTCTGGCTGTCAGCTGCTGAGAAACCCCTCTGAGAGAGAAGGTTTGATGACCTTCACTGTGGTTCCACAGAGACATCAGCAGAGCAGGCAGTGTTTTGAGGTGCCACTAACCTTACAGACACCCGACATGGCTAAAGCTGAACAAGAGCTGTGCCCTCGAGACCAAGATGCTCTTGAGATCCCCACCACAGAGCTTTTGGAAGCAGTCACAACAGAATCTTTCAAAAATGGGTGCAAGCGTTCAGATAAAAGTGAGCACTTACCAGAGGTTCTACATCTACAGCATGTGAAGCAAGAGAATCAAGCTTGTACAGATGCAGAGAATGAGAATTTGGAACTTAAAGATGAAGAGGAAGAATGTATTCATCTAGAGAACATGGTGCTTGAGAACTTAAAATCACTCCAAAGAGGCCTCTGTAATCTAGAACATTCAGGCAGCATAATGAACAATCTAGAACTAAAAGACAGTTGGGCTAATCCTTCAAAACTTGCTGATAGGTCACCACTCAGTCCAAATACACATCTTGTGGCGCAAGAGGAGATGGAAGAGCATGCTTTGGTGGAAAATGGAGAAGAAAAGGATTGGGTAGAAGAATACAAAGAGAGGAGAAGGAAGTTTCTAGGTGGTGATGATGGTATGAAAAAATTAGATGTTTGGGGAAGGATTCAGAAAGAATTTACGAACACTCAAGAAGAAAAAACTTTGCAAGAAATGGACTTCCCATCACCTCCACCATCTGTCTGCTGGGATGAGAATAATGGAGAAAATGAAGAGGATTCGAGCAAGCAAGAAATGCAGACCTGTGATGAAGACCTTGATCAATGGGCAAACTTTGACCCAAAACCCAAATATATACCTTATCCACAAAACGCCACACCAAAAGCCCATTCTCCCCAAACTAACACTGATCTGAACATCTCTAGGGCTGAAAATAATTGCAGCTCTGATCCTGAACCTCACAGAACTTCCTTTTTATCCAAATCACATTCAGGCTTTGACCCCTACCCTCCTGCAACAGTGTCTCTTTTCGCCTTGGCTGTATTTCAGAAGGCTAAGCGCTCCAAATCAGGGCTGGATCCAAACTGCTCCAGGAGATGGAAACTGCCCGTGCACACACACAGTGAGTAAACCGATTAAAGACATCACTGAAATATTAATAGAAGGGTATTAATATTAATGAGAGGGAGAACATTTTTATGTTTGTTGTCAATTACGGACAGTAATTGCTAAATTACATTGATGTCCTTGCATTGCATTGTCAACCACCCACTTTAAAGAAGCTTCTTGGGCTGGAACATATACCATTCAAATATAGCTGGAAAACTGACAGTACATTCACATTTATAGTGTTGCAAATGATTTAAATTTCTTTTTTTTTTTTTTTTATAAGCTAGTTGCAGTGATTTTTTTTTTTTTTTGCAACATATTTTTATTGAAAACTGAATCGAGTTACATAGAATTGACAACTTTTACAATTTAGATTTTAAACAAAATAACAGAAAACAAGAAAAGAAAAAGACATAACCAAACCAAACCACCCCACCCCACCCTACCTCACCCCGGCTTACTTAAAATCATATACAAATATAAAGTATAACAGGATTTAGTCTGGTAAGACTTGCAAGTCTGCAAAATATGATAGAAAAGGCTGCCAGATATAAAAAAAACTTTGTCAGTGTTTCCCTTCATTGCGTACTTGATTTTCTCAAGTTTTAAGAAATGCATAGCATCAGTAAGCCACTGTGAAACTGATGGAGGATTTGGAGATTTCCACTTTAAGAGAATTCGACGTCTGGCCAATAAAGATGTGAATTTGAGAATTTCTTTCTGTGCCCAATTAAATTGATCTGATTTGTCTGGGGTCCAAAAAATAGCAATTAAGGGGCAAGGTTGAAGGTGTATTCCTATTATAATTGAAATTATGTTGAAGAAACCAGACCAAAAATCGTGTAACCGTGGACAAAGAAAAAACATGTGGCTCAAATGACAACATGGGTTAAGACATCGTTCACATTTATCTTCTACTCCAGGGAAAATTGTAGATAATCTTGCTTTGGAGAAATGGAAAAAGATTTAAATTTCAAATAAATGCTGAACTTTTAATTTATCAAAATAGCCTGAGAGTTTTAAAAAATATTAAATGTTTCTAATAATTAACATTTTCTAATAATAAGAAATGTTTTTTTTTTTTTATTATTTATGAGCAGCAAATTAGCATATTAGAATGATTTCTGAAGGATCATGTGACACTGCAGACTGGAGTAATGATGCTAAATATTCAGCTTTGCCATCACAAAAATAAATGAAATTTTTAAATAAATTAAAATAGAAAATATATTTTCAGTTGTAATAATATAGTATTTCACAATATTTGTTTTTATTGTATTTTTGATCAAATAAATGCAGCCAGTGAACATTTGGAACAGTAGTTTATCTTTTGTCACCTGCCAGGAAACTTAACAGGATGAAAAGGATGTTAAGGCCTCTTTCAGATGTATTGGTTTGTTCATTGTCACAAGAGCAAGGTGTGTCTGGGTCAGGGATGAGTTATGTACATGTAGTTTGTAATGTAAATGATGTCTGACACTCAAAATGGTCTCTTTGTTTATTTAATGGGCATCTTCGTTCCTCTAAGCAGTGTATCAGTGTTTTGTATGTCTTTATGAAATTAAAAATGATGACTCATTCGAAGAATAACTCAACAGAACATGTAACTTCCATCACTGATGATGGAGTAAGTGTATGTTCTGTGCACAACCATAATGTACTGCATGTGGCTTTCTTAATGTCTGACGTGAGCTAAAAATGGACCTGGATCTAGCTTTCAAACCTGGCTCCAGAAAATATATAATTGGCAGTATGAGTCTTGCAGAATGCTGGGACTTACTATGGTGTCTTGTTTTTTTCCAGGTAATTGATGGCCAGTCTGAAAGTGTTCATTTGGCTTAAATGAGGAGGATGTTCTTCACCAGAATGAACAGGAGGACACACTATATTAAACTACTATATTAAAACTTCTCTTATTTCTTATCATAAGATTGTTTGTTTCTGTGTTTTAGAATTATGAATATTTTGAATGATGAAAAACATTCTGAAAGATTTACCTGTATTTCCCCCTTTTTTGTACTGATTTTCACATATCCTTTCAGAAAGGAGTATTTTTCCAGCCTTTTAATTGACTCAACAGGAACGTTTTTGTGCCAAGAGTAAACTTTGCCCCCACTGAATACACTTGGGGTAAAAACATGTAATGTGTACATTTTTGTATATTAATGAAGACTTATATTGCCGAATTGAAGCATTTGTTTTTGTGAGTATAAATAGATATCATTTGTTTGTAAACTTCAGGCAAAGTGTTTCATCATTCAGATTTAGAGACAAATATAAAAGCAAAGACAGAGTGGGTGGTGCTGTGATATTAAAGAAATAGTTCTCCCAGAAATGAAAAAATGTATAAAAATGTACTCACCCCTCAGGCCATCTCAGATGTAGATGAGTTTCTTTCTTCATGAGAATGGATTTGGAGAAATTTTGCATTACATCACTTTTTAACCAATGAATCCTCCGTAAATCACCATACATGACGACGACGCTTCTTCCATGCAACCATAATGGTAAAATGTTATGAATTGTAAGAAATCCTTAGTGATAACTATACCATAACTGAGATATTTATACATGGAATCCAAAAATTTCACATTTGTAAAATGCACACTTGTAAATAACATATCTGTACATTCATTTAAACAATAACATGCTTTTTCTCTATATTTCTACTTCTGTATATAGTGCATTATTTAATTTTCCGTTTTTCTTATAGTGTTCTCTACCTTGTAATTCCTATGTATGTCTGCACTATCATGTATGTTTGCACTATGTTCATACTTTTTTCTGCACTGGAAGCTCTGGTCGCCAAGTGTTTGTAAGCATATTGGTAATAAAGCTCTTTCTTCTGACTCTGAAATCCTTAGTGATTGTTAGCACATTGCTAGTGTGTTCAAGGCGCTAAATGGTTACCTTTTGGTCCCAAGAATATACTCTATACTAGGTCTATACTTGGAGAAAGTCTGTTAGCATTCCCAGTGGTTGATATTCACTGTCACGTGATATTTATTTATTTATTAATCTTTTTTTGATGATTTTATTGTCCTTGGAGTAAATATAAGTGTAACTTGTATGTTTGTAAACTCATTTAGTGTAACTGTAAAGAAGATCACTAGGGGGCAGTATATACCAAGAGCCCCAAGTGCTTCAGGACCTTGTATTGTGCATGTGTTTTTGTCAGTCACGGCAAACACTTTTTCCCTCACTGATCCCGATGTGACTCACGTACTTTGCGGATCCTTTCAACTGTCATTTTCTTAACGATAAACACATAGGTCAAATCACAGAGGAGAGATTTTTAACCAGCGACACAGTGTTATTTCTGTTTTCAAATACCTACCTCTTTCTGCTAGTAACATCTTTTCTGTCTGTCATTGACAAGTTCTATAGACTTTATAAAACTAAGGGGAAAAAGCTTTCAGTGTTACTTTATTCTGTGGGCAGTCAAAGACATTAAAAAGGATGAAGTTTATTTATCTTCCTTGCTTTTTGTTTGAGGAGGACTCTCTCAAGGCCGCAACAGCCTGCAGAGCGGTTGCATCTCCACCTTTTAGACCTTCAGCCATTTCAGATTTTCATCACTCATTTTCAAGGCGTGTTTTCCTGCCCTCTGAGACACCTCTCTGTGGTGTGTAGGAATGGTTTTCCAACAGACACGGCTGATTGAATAGGACCCCGCTAAGCAAAATGAGGGGCTTTTCATCAAATTGGGCTATTGAAACCCACGTGTGGGCATAAACACTGCGGGTATATGTTTGCCATAGCCAACTGGGATATAGGTGGGCTTTATTGGTCATCTGACCTATGCATGTTTTCTATTTTATAAAGCTAGTTTGATTTACATGTGTGAGTATGCTGAGGAACTGATCGAAACGCTCTTGCGTTAAAATATGCACCTTGTGTAAAGTCCACTGGTGGTGCATGAGATGGAGGAAGCGTCTAGTTCTCCCTGGTGGACTGGTGCCTTTCTCACCTCCCTCATCAGTATTCCGGCAAGTTTGTGGCGCACATACTTCCTACTGGTCACTGAAGCCAGATCAGCGCTCCCTCAACCCCCGCACAACACAGACACACCCGGCGAGAGCAGAGCGCCACGCACACTCATGAATACTGATCACCTAAAGCCCTAATTAACAATCAGAGCCAAACTTATTTACATAAAGTCTGTCTCAGATGGAACTGGCCTCAGATGAAGCTGTGTTAGACAGATATCTGCACTTAAAAATCCAGTGAAATCTATTTATGACTATGATGGCTCGCTGTGTTCAATGGCACAACAGCCAAAAGTAACAGTTTTGGCCTGTAGTACATACAGTATATATATATATATATATATATATATATATATATATATATATATATATATATATATATATATATATATAATATATATGTGTGTGTGTGTGTGTGTGTGTGTGTGTGGTGTGTGTGTGTGTGTGTGTATACTGTGAATATATTCTCTCACACACATATGAATTACCATGCATAAATAAGTATTTTCATTTTAAATTAATTTTCACTGTGTCATCCTGGGATAAACACATACATGCAAATGTGAAATATGATAAAACATGTTATTGTATGACATCCGATGAAACTGCAGACAGATACTGTATCTGCACTTCACTCAGTGAAATCCATTAGACTATGATGGGTTGTTGAGCTCAATGACACTGCAGCCTAACAGTAACAATTAAAAATGTGTTTGTAGTATGTATAATATTATACCTTCTCTCCATGAAAATGAATATAAAAATACTTAAAATTACATATATATACTGTAATAGTAATAGTTTTCATCTGAAGGTATGCCTGACCTTTCCAACTGTCCAAAAATGTCAGTTAGGCTTTCAGGCACGGAGCTGAGTTTCTCTTTAACATTGCCTCCCACAATCTCTGACATTTCCTCTGATGTCACCACATTCTAACCCCCACAATGCTGTGCGGATGGCCTCTCCTCCCTGCCCTTACACAGAAAGACAGAGAGAAAAGACAAACAGACAGACACTATATTTAGTCTAGAAATGGACAAAAGAACCAAGAAAATGTTGTAATCACAACATGCACAGTTTTTCAACCTCAACTTCCCCACTTCAAGTGCTGTTTTCTTAAACGATATGCAAAATATTGCTGCTTGTCTGCGTTCTTTTCTATCTTAAATTATTTGCACTTTGCTTATACTGCTTTGCCTACACTGTGTCCATGTATTTGAAATGAAAACTGGCTCTTTTTTCTTTTCTTTTCTTTTCTTTTCTTTTCTTTTCTTTTCTTTTCTTTCCTTTTTCTTTTTTTTGATGAAAAGTAATTAAAACAATTCTAAATGTCAAGGTGCTGTTTCTTTTCTCAGTCTCTTTCAGTGTTTATTCTTTCTATTTTTCATTCTGTCAGATTATCTCTCCTTCATTTTCTCCGCCATTTGACACCAGGGTCATTAACATGTCATGGCTTCACTGGCTAATATGCAGAAATATTCGTAATTTATGCTAAACTTGTGCCTTTTGTGTGAAATGATAATCAGAGACAGGGACATGAGTGGCTATGTAATTAGCAAACATAAGAAATGTGGATTAGAATGAGATGATGTTGAGGTTGGTGAATGGGGGCTTGACTTTTTTTCTGCACACTGAAAGCATGGTGAATTTGTCTGGGATGTCTTAATATGAATTATCATGCACATTATATATGCTCTAAGTTTATTTAATATACAGTGACTGGCGCATTACACTCCTTAATATGCTCATTCACATGCATAGGCCTAGCCACACATTTACAATTTAGTACAAAAATGTGCAGTCTGATTATATTCTCAGGGCGTGTTAACAGCAGAGAGAAAAAAGAAACGAAAGGAATGAAAAATTAAGATAAGAAAAATAATTATTAGGCTGCTGTTTTGTATATTATGCATTACAGATTTGTAAATCTCAGTCTTCGTATAGGCTACGTTAACAGATAGGCCTACAGAAAAAGCACTTTGCAGTTTATTTCATTGTTTATCAAATTACATTGCATCAAATGAGTAACATCGTATAGCAGTAAATTATTATAGCCTATAGAGTGGTATAATCACATTTACACGAGCTTTTCTCGACCCTTAGTATGACAACAACATAAAATATTTTCTCACAGCTGTATACAATGACTTCCCGTGCTTTGTCACACTCTGTGTACAACATCAGCGAATGTTGTCCTTTGCTACAAATGAATGATATGAATTATGTTTGTATATTTATGTGAATTCCCAAAGGATGTTTAAACCCGCCAGCTTTGATTGCGTTAAACATGATATATTACATGTGCGTGTGTGTGTGTGAGAGAGAGAGAGAGAGAGAGAGAGAGAGCGAGAGAGAGACTGGACTCTCAGTTGGAGTCCGGGAGAGCGCATGCGCAGTAGGAGGTGAAGCTTCTCCGCTTTCTTTTCGGCAGCTGGCGTGAGGTTCTGGAATTCCAACATGGCAGTAGATGTGGTCAGTATTTCTATGGTGGTCAGTCTCTCCAGCCCTGACTTGGAAACATTCCAGACCATTACCGACTCGGAGTAACCCTCATCCCCCTCATCTCAGTAGCACAGCTGGACGCTGTCGCCGTTCTCCGGCGCCGAACAGGTAAATCTTTCACTTTGTTTGTGTCCACCAGCTGTCCGTTTGTACTGTAGAGAGAGAGGGGCCATGTCACTGCACGGACAGCGCGCTCGGACACTCGGACACAGGCCTGAGCAAAATATAGCGCGCAGATTTTGTTCGGCGTGACTCTAAAAAGCATGATATTATGGTAGTTTGAACACTGGGAAATAAGTTTTATTATTAGAGTAGACTTCTGTAATAAGGCAGCATTGATCCGTGTGTGTGTGTGTTGTATGTCTAGGCGATAGTGAGAGGCATTCTTACCTCAGCAAAATTCAATATGATCTCTGGCTTAATTTATAAATCTCATTTTAGCTATTATATAAATGATGTTTCCATTACAAGACTATTCAAATATAGCATTGCCAAAACAATCCAGTGATTTTATATAACAGATAAATAGGCTACATAATATTGTTTAAATTACATTTAAGTCATATATAGGCTACTTATTATATACTTATCTGCAATAATTAAATAAATAGAAAAAACGCCTTCAATGTGAAAATCCTAATTAATACGTCTGGAATGAACTTTTTGAGCACACTTTTTATTTGGAAAATAATATTATCGTAAAATATTGATATAAAATTGTTTATATATATATATATATATATATATATATATATATATATATATATATATATATATATATATATATATACATATACATATAATATATATATATATATATATATATATATCTATATCCTATTTACCAACAGTTTTAGGTTGAAATGGAACGTTAAACACAAAAACAAATAGCCTGAACAATGAACGTTAATTAGCATTTTTATATAGGCTACGTTTACTGGTAAGCATATTTTGCTGCTGCATTATATTCATCTCTTCTTCTTTCTTTCTCCACAGTTTGGGGTTCATGTCCGCTTAAAACACTATTTACATGTGTTGTGTGTCGTTCAACTTACTGGAAAGACTTTCTCTTCGCCTTTGGAAATCACTGAAGTGAATCTTTCACTCCTTTCTGTCTCTCAATCACCTTGCGGATGTCAAGCAATATGATCAGCGGTGTATATGGTAGGTCAAATCTATGTTTAGTTTTGAAATCCATGCAATATTTTTCATTGGAGGGTGTTATATTTTGTGTATGGATCGGTTAAATGTTTTATTGCATTCTTTATTAGTCAATCCCAATCACATGCATGCATTAGTATTTAAATTGCTGGCAGAAATGGCAAGAAAGTGCAGGCCAAGGAAAGAGGGTAATGGGATCGTGACCCAGGCCGGACTGGAACCGAACAACAGCTCTCTTAAATAAAACTACTTATTCACTGTTAGATGATCCCGTGTCTTCACTCTTCTCCTCGCTTTTTAAAGCCTATGGTTTCCTACTTAAACGTTTTTATTTTTTTTTATTTTATTTTTTCAAACTGTCTCATTCGGATATTTCATTCATATTGGTCGTGCAGAACGCAGATTGATTTTCAGCGCTATGATAGCATTTTCCTGGCTCGCGTCAGGGGAAGGAGAGTCGAGATTGGAGGTTACAGACCGCAATCATGTCGCGCTGTATCTCCAGTCGCGCGCGCGGGAAGAGCGACTGCTGCACGAGCGCGTAATAAATGCTCGAGCTGTGATGGGATTCTGGCGGGAAATCAGCCGTGAGCGCACAGTGGCGCGGGTAGTTAGCTGTGCGTAATTTGGACTCAGATGTATTGCGAAATGACAACACTTCATTTTCCAATATTCCAGTGTGCCCCTTGTCTCTCTTTCAGTCTGTCTGTCTCTCAGTCAGTTAGAGCAGATTGCTGTGGACTTGTCTGTATGAGGGGTTGTTTATCTGTCTGAATGTGGTGTCACTGAGCCAGTCACACACTACACACAATAAGTCACACTCTGGTGGGAATTTGTGAATTAGAAATGGACAGCTAAACTACCATGTGCGTTTGTTTCTTACTATATTTTCACAAGACCAGCTGTGTAACATCAATCATTGAGTGATATTGTCTATTTTATTGTCCTGCTTGTGTGTAGCCTAAAGGTTTAGCTGTTTTTTTTTTATGTCCTTCCTACCAAAAAAAATACAACAACATGAAAAAAAATCCACAAAAATACACAAAACAATTAATAACTAAAACCAAATAAATTAAAATAGTTTTATGTGAGGTTTAGTGTTCCAGAACAACCATTGACATTTAGGGAGCTAAGTTGTCCAAATTGTGTGCACTCATCAATGGCTAACAGCATTCGTCAATGATGATTTTTTTTTATTTTTTTTTTTAGATGACCAATCAAATCAAAACATCTATAGTAATATCCAGTGATGCAGACTACTCATATTGAGTCAGAATTCATCATATAGTTCAAATGCATTCTAGTTTTTTTAATAAAAAATGAATATGCTTGTGTTCAGTGAGGAACTGAATGTTAGTTTACATGAGACTGTCAATTTGAAGTCCATTGCTGATACTTGTGCTTTTTTGTGTGTGTTGTTTTCTCTAAACTTCCTGTAGGATGATGAAATTTAGGAACTGGCTTTTGTTAGCTAAACTGATATTACAAAAGTGAAGTCTAACTAGGATGGAAAGTGATACTGAGGACATTTAATAAACTATAAACTCATATTTTACAGAAAATGTTTTGTTTTCAGAAAAAAAAAATTAAGAAACATCTTGAATATTCTTAGTGAAATCTTTTATAATTCACCCTTTCCACTCATCTTTGCTTAATTGTGATATTGTGACAAAAGAAAATTTATTTAATTTAATCTTTACTGAATTATCCAGTGTAAATTAAGACTTGTGCTGTCAGTCATACTGTCATATTCAGTGGGCATGATTGAATGTGCTCATTTTTGCAAAAAATTGGGACCCTTAAGTGTGATTGTTCATATGACAGCTACATAAAGCCAGCCACAAAATATATAGTCAAATATATGAAATTAACATATACATCTCGTTAATTACCTCCATTTTTATCTTGGCAGTCAGATTATGGTAAAAGTTTTGTGTTGACAGTGTTCGTGATGAAATTATCTCTCTATCCTTTACATTTTACACCACTTTTTTCATTCACCTCTCTGTCCCTCCAGCTTTATCACTCTCTTCACACATCTAAAGATATTTATTATTTAGTGACAAGAGGAAAGTGTCTTAGAGTGACTAATGAAGACTTTCTCACATACTTTCTCTTTTCTCTCATATCTGTCCCTATTACACAGAAAACTAGTGCATCCATCCAGTCTGAGTGAGTGTGTGTGTGTGTATGGGAGATGATTGAGCTGTTTAATATGCTAAAGCCCTATTAAAGGCCGATGTCAGAAGCAGACGGCATGCGGCCGCCCAGCCTGCCCCGGCCCAGTGCTCTGCATTGTGTTTCTAAATGAACACGGTACTGTGTTAATTAGCAGAGGAAAATGGCGTGTGGAATTGAATTGGTCATTGACATGCAAGGCGTTCGTCTTGTTTAGAGAGATATGAAAGTGATTTAAGCCCTTGCTATGTCTTTTATGGAGGTTTTAAATAACCTATCTGCAGAAAAGAGTAGGAGGGAAGGGGGAGGAAGTTAAAGAAAAGAGTTGCCGTGTCTGTCTTATATTGAAATTATCAGTGTTTTTTTTTTTTTTTTTTTTTGGCTGTTAATGTCTCTCTGAAATGTTTGATTCAGTGTGATTCATTTAAATCAAAGTTAAAGTGTCACGTTTCCAGAACACTCTCTCATCTGCCATTGGTCAGTAAAACACATAGCCCTGTCCCAAAGTCACTCCATTAGTTGAGCCAATGGTTTTGGGGATGCTCACACAAATAAAGTTATGTTTTGAAAGTGCTGTAGACCTACAGTGTTTATACTTTTCAGAAAAAATGTCCATGTGAATTAAAATTTGCAATCCATTTGCAACCCATAATTTTGTATTTCCAAGTGAAACAGGATAATTAACAGGAAAAATGTAGGATGGGTCTTAATTGTATCCATTGGAAATTAAAAAAAATATATAAAAAACTCTATGCAAGCAAACAGAGATGTTAATATAGTATGTTTGTATCAGCTCTGAAATTCGGCACTCCAGTGTATTCATATTTTTACTTGTGTCTTAGTTTGACATTTTAAAATATCGTTACACCCATTTGTTCTTTGATTTTGCTTAAAGTACATTGGAGTCTTAAGAATTTTGACTTGATCATTGAAGACTGCACACACTTGCACAAAGGAGTTTATCAAACTGGAGCTGTATGTTGTCGATGGTTTCACCTTATTGTTTTAATTGAATGGTGCCTTACCCTTTCAGCATCATTTTACAGTGAATTTACAAAACAAAGGTTTAGTTTAAATCTCTGAGCTTAAACTTTCATAGACCTTCCGCTGCTGAGGCTATGTTCTGTCATACTTCTCTGCATCTCCCTCCCTTTCTTTCTCCCTTTTTCTCTCTATTGCAGCACTCAGCAGGCCAGGGCTGAAAGTCAGGCGTTTTGAAGAGAGGACATTGAGAGTGAATAGGCCATTCACATTAAAGAATAATTAAAGGGCTTCCATGCTGCCACTCTTACAATGGTCAAACAGCCTGGCACAACAGGAGAACTGTTCACATCAGCTAACACACACACACACACATGTGTGGTTTTGTATCAAATGTATTTTGTTTTATTTTTAGATGGATAATATGATCTATGCAGTACTGTGGCTCGTGTCATGCAGTATGTAGCTGATGTCTAGAGGAGTAAACAGCATAAATAGAGGAATGTTATACTGTATAGTGATTACTCACCCAAAAAAAAAAAAAAAAAAAAGATTTTGTCAATTTAATTTTGTCATTGTTTAAAACCCAACACTCTACCATATTATTAATAAAACAAGAAAAATAAAAACAGAGTTCACACTCCTCTCTTTCAGCAGTGACCAAAAAATTCTAAAAAACTCCAGAAATAAGTACTATAAAAGTATGATAATTAGGCATATGGTCTTATGAAGCCATATGATAGCTTTGTGTGTTAAAATGACAAATTTAAGTTATTTACTGACAGTCTTCTCCTTGCCGCAACTCCCAGATCTCATTCATGTTTGTATACACTATATTAATATTATAATGTGTCAAATCAGTAGAGCTACTACAAACGATTATTTTGATAATTGATTACAACGGTTAATCAACTAATCAACACATTTTTCACAGATTAATCAGTAGGCTTTGATCTATTATTCAGCTTTAACAATCAGTTAAAATATTGATGTACACATATTCTAAATAAAACAAGGTAATCACTTTAGCTTTTGAAAATTAAAAACAATTGTATTACTATTGTACAACTATTACAATAATTTTTTAGAATACAAATAAATATATTTGGCATACAAAATGAGATGACAGACAGAGAGACTTTCTCATTCACCATTTAATTAACTGTATGAAAAAGTAACTAACTGACCTACAGATCATTCTGTCTGACATCTCCTTTTGTAAGTCATATGGATATGGAACAAAATACAGTGAGAAGTGTTTGGTTGTGTTTCTCTGTTCCTCTTGCTTTGAAAAGTGCTGTTTTTGACAGAAATTTTAACCAAACTATATTACAGGCTTTTCATTAAGACCCTAAAGAATCATATCAACTTGTGGAATATGGGCATCCGATGACCCCTTTAAAATACCTAATAGTGTTATAATAATCAAAATAGCCCTGAGCTAGATTAAGCTTTAATCTATGCAAACCAAACTATTACTTTAATGTAATAAGATTTTTTTTTTTTTTTTACAATTTTTATTTATTTTTGCATTCACTAATAAAAGCTGATCAATAACAGAAAATCAAGTTGTAATTCTAACTGAAAGTGACACTGCCATTGTTTTTTCATGTTAAATACTGTAAAACAGCTTGCTTTAAATCAATCTGTTGTATAAAGTGCTATGTAAATAAATGTGACGTGACTTGACTGGAACACCAATTGCAGAGCTGGTGCAAACATATCCACAAGGCTATGATCAGATGCTTTCTTAACTGCTGTTTTCTCACCACTGTCATTTCAGTTGTGTGTTTATTTCATTATTGAGAGGAAAGTGCGAAGCACATATGTGCATATCCTCTGAATGCCGCTCTCAGCAGCATCTAGTTAAGCTACATTCACACTCCGACTCTTTAAATAATGACCTTTTATTCTGTCTGTATCATATGGCTTCAGGAGTTTTGGAATATAGCACATGAGTTGTATAGACTAGTGTTATGACACTTTTATGGTACTTTTTTAGAGCTTGACAGCCCCTGGTGACCATTCAGTTTCATTTTATGGAGTCCACAGTGATCATCCTGCCTGACATCTCTTTTTGTGTTTGATGGAACAAAGAATATCATACAGGTCTGGAACTAGTGGCCTTTTTCCTAAAGACTGAATTGAGTACATTTGTGGGTCTTTGTCTTCTGTTTGTAAAAGATTTGAAATCAGGAACCCATAGGATTTTGTAGTTCGGTAATCATTAGTCAATGGTCTGGATTAGATTGTGTGAACGTATTTTGACTAGATCCTGTTTGAATGGCTTTATCCGTTTTACTATTTTGCGGTTGGCGACAGTAATGGCTGTTTAATTACTCAATAAAAGCATTTTATGGATGCAGTGTATGTGTGTGTGTGTGTGTGTGTGTGTGTGTGTGTGTGTGTGTGTGTGTGTGTGTGTGTGTGAGTCTGTGTGATGTATTGATTTTGCTGCTGGAGAAACCTGAGATTTCACTTAGGAAGAGTGAGTCTATCTGTCTGTCAATGTGCTTCTGGTTTTTAATAGTAGTCTATATGCATTTACGCACTTGCATAAACACACACAGCATAAGCATTGTTTAAAGAGACGCAACAGCTGAACTAACATATTTTCAGTCAATGAGGTGAAGATCTCTTTTTCTAAAACAGGCTAATGAAATGTCTGCCTTTAAAGTGTGGAACATTGCTTTAGAAATGGTGTGTGTGTGTGTGTGTGTGTGTGTGTTGGGCCTTCTCCGGAGGATTTGTAGCCAGAGGGTATATTGAAACAACAGAAAGTCATTCTCTAAAGCACCAGCACACGCTCTTTTACACACACAAAAGTACACACACACTAGATCAGCAGCTTTGCGGCTAATGGGATTGTCCAGGTAGTTCTGTAGAATACAACAAAAAGACAGCATCTGAGAGAACATTCCAGCAAACCACAGCTAATATTGGACTTTACAACACATCACTTTTGGCTTTAGACTCTGGTGAGACTGTAATGTAGGGAAAGAATAAAACAGCTAGAGAATATTTAATTTTTTCACATTTAAATAAATATCCCTCTCCATGATGCATAGGACTTTATCATTGTATTGTAGAAGAGTTGAAGTTAGTGTGTAATATAGAGTTGTGTAAGAACTTTTCATATACTGTTGGACATCCTGTAGGATGTATGTTGATAGCAATATATATGTTGATAGCAATGGCGATGACATTCGGTTGCTAGGGATAGCATAAACTAATACGCCGTATTTGGAATGTAATGTATGTTACTTTGGATAAAACCATCTGTCAAATGCATAAACGTAAATATAAAAAATTCCATAGAATTACACTGAAAAAAACATTTTCTTCCCCTTCTTCTAGTTTTCTGAATGCACTTTTTTTGTGTGTGTGTATCTGTTTTTGTAGGCGAGCATGTAAGAATTAATGCTGAATTAATGGCTACTATTATGCCTCGCTATAGCCTTAACTGTTAAAAGAGGGGGAAAAAACAATTAGGAAGTTGTTAAAAGACATCTTTAGCTGTTTCAGATGTGTTATTGATATTGCTTTTAGTCATTTGTCATTTTATTGTGCTTTTCTTCTTTTATCTTACCATTTTTCAGCCACCTGTCCTGCTAATTGCCTTTAGTGTGATTTGTACCCAGTATTGTAAGTCGCTTTAAGTGTGCGCTAAACTATACAACTTCAGTTTTTAACAGTTAAAGCTATTGCTCATGTAATGAATGTGCTGAGTGACTTTCAAAGTCCTAATTTATGTCATTTAAAATATTTTCAGGGAAACTGTGCCAGTTGTTCCACCTCTTGTGTGTGTGTGTGTGTGTGTGTGTGTGTGTGTGTGTGTGTGTGTGTGTGTGTTTGCAGTAAGTCCAGGCTTTTCTCATGAGAGAACACTGACTGACCTCAAGTTGCATGAATCGATCAGGAGGATTTGCTGCTTGATAGAATTGAATGTAATTGGGCAGTTTTTAATTGAGATGGATAGAACATGTAAATTTTGCTCCATCAGCTCAAAATCAATATCCATCTGCTGTAATATGGAGTATATGTCTCTCATTTTATTTTGCTTTGACAAAACATTGGATTGTTTCTGATGTGCAAGGCTTTGCAAATCCACTGTTCTTGCAAGGTCAGAGAAAATCCATTGTTGGTTGATCTTAGAAGTATTTTGTGTGTTATATTTTATGGCTTAAGGACATTATCTGTTCTTTTTTTCCTTCTCTCCCCCTATTTCACTCCTTCTGTACAGCCATATGCCAAAGTTTGATGCAAAAGAAAAGCTCTTTGTTTCACAAACTAAAATCTTGGTGCAATACTGCATGTGTGAAGTTGAAATGACGGAGATACAGTATTTTTAGGGGTAACATCTGTTGTCGGGTTCAGTTGCTAATGCCGAGAGCTACATTATTGATCAATTGTTATTACAGTATGCTGAAATATTATGTTCCTGCGTGGTGTGTGTGAGTCAGTGAAACTAAGAAAGAGACAGAGAGAGTGTAATTTGAGGTTCCTTGATTACATTAAAGAGCTTTTATTTTATTCACTAGAGAAGAAGCCTTCTGCTGTATCTCAATATCAGACCTTAATAATATCATCAGTGCTATTGTTGTGTGTGTTGGGTGGGGGGGTCGGTGAATCAAGTGCACAGCTGAATTTAAATTTCACTGTCAATCTAAAGACCATAAAACAGCTTAGATAGCGGCTAGTGAATGCCTTAAAAAAGAATTGTGAAAGCCATTTTCTATGGTCTTTCATTTGAAATTTGTATATTAGTTATTTTTATATTATTTATATTTTATTGTTATTCATTTTTGTAAAAATATGTTTTTTTGACAAGATGATGATGCGGAATTGGTCATTATCTGGAACTGCTGTAATTTTCTAAAAACGTTAATTATAACGTTAACTAACCTAAATAATCTAACCTAAATTGCTTTACATTTTCTCATTATGAATTTTGACTGTTCGTTTACATGACAACGCCGTTTTGGGGACTGAAAACTCACATTTTTGAAAATGGGTTTCAAAGTACAAGTTTTTGAAAATGCCACCGTTATTGTTTGCGTGTAAAAACTCAATACGGGATTGAGAACGGTGACGTCATGTGCGTGTGTAGTATGTGTTAGGTATGTAGGTATTTTTAAAAATGCAAGGGAAAAACTTTGCCGCTTTTGACTACATCGCTGTCGTGTAAACATGGCTTCAGTGGTGTTTTTTTTTTCTGTAGAACACTTAATTTATATTGTGATGGAAATAAGGTAGAATATTAAGTATAATTAATGTTTTTTTTACTTTTTTTATTTTTAATTAATGTGGGCAGTACATTCAGAGGTTTTTCGTTTTATATTTGTTTATGATGTTATTTATATTTCTGATTTTTATGAAGTTCCATGAGTTTGAACTGACGGATATAACTTTTGTTTTTTTTACTGGCAGGTGTGACCATTCAGTGGAGCCCTGAGCAATCGCAGTGGGCGGAGCAACACTATGACATCACTTCCACCACACGCTCACCAGGGCATAAGTTCGAAGCACTTAGGGATCCAAGGCTAACAGGTTCGACCTCAGCTGCAGCATATCAACATTCGTGGGCAAACGATGACATTTCAGCTCTGACTGCTTCTAACCTGCTCAAGAGGTATGCAGAGAGATATTCTGCCATTCTGGATCTACCCTGTGAGAGTGGACTTATGGGATATCCAGACACAGCCATCTCCGTTAGCGTTAGGGGACCTGGTGTTGTGAATAATGGGCCGCCCCTTCTTAATGGACGAAAGGTGGAGGCAGAGCCTTGGATGGAGAGTGTCTACCCTCCGTTAGGTTGCATACCCGAACTTCTTCCCAAAACACCACTCAGTGTGACGGATGTGTCTGTCACTGCGTGTAACTCACCGGTTATAGGCAGCAGGAGTCTTCCGGAACCTTGTTTCTCCAGCAGCAGTTGTAACAGTCAGACCGGGAATCAGGAATACAGCAGCACTTCCTACAGCACTCCCTTCCTGCAGCCTGTAGGCAATTACGGTGGCTCTCTTTTCCACCCTACCCCTTCCCATGCAAGTCTGGTATCAACCTACAATGCTAACACCTCACCAAACCTAGCTGCATACAGTTACCCTAATACCCGTTACCCCCCACAGGCTGTTCTTCCTGCCGGCTACAGTCCTCCCTCGGCATATCTACCTGCAGGTATAACTCCTCCCAACCCTCTTCCAGCTGTGGGATACTCATACCCAGCCACCAGCCTGGGAGGTAGTGTTTCTGAAAGTGATGCCTCAAGTGCTACCAGCCTTTCAAAGTCATATTACCCATCAACTCAAAGCGAGAATGGAGTATTTGAGGAGTTTGATTTTGGCGGGAACTCTAATTCAGACTCTAGGTCTGAAGGCAGCCCCCTGTACAGACCATCAGGAGAAGAAACGGTGGACAAGCAAAATGGATTCAACCAATCGGCAGATGTAACATCATCATCTTTCAAGCCAGCTAATCACGGAGACTCTTTAAGAAGCCTGGAGACTCTCACAGTAGCCATGAGCGGACGGAACAATGGTACATCCGGACAACACTTTCCATCTACCTCAACTTCTATTATCACTTCTCACCAACATCTCTGCCTTGACACAAACACACCCTGAGTGATTGTGCTCACACTCAACCAGAAGTGCTTGAGTTGATGATGTGTGAATGCTCCCCCTAGTGGATTGGAGGTAGAAAGGAGGGACTTGCTCAAAGCCATAGAGTTGGGGTTCAATGCAAGGTCCTCAAAATGTTAGTGCAGCAGGGGAATTCTGCCCAGGAGGTCTCTTGGTGTGCTGTTTGCTCTACAGGACAGAAGGAGATTAGTTTCTCCATTCTGGAAAAAGGACAATGATGTTTATGCCCCTTCTAGCCGAGCCTAACAGGTCATTGCGAGACACTGACCTCCTCACTCTGATGGACAGACAGACCAGTATATCCTCTATGACAGACACATATTTCTGAGAGGTTTGGAAAGAATTTGCTCCTCCATTCTAAGAGATATGAGAGTACATGAAGGGAATATATATGTCTAATGGATGTGTTGTGGCTGCAATGGAAACAAGGAGTCATGGTAACAGATGTGGTGGTTGGACACTAGCTGTGGTTGACCATATTGCCATGGTGTACATTCAGTGTGTGTTTGTGGCCTTGTAATGGTTATTTATGTGGTGAGCTTTAATTGTAAATTTCTGTTCCCACTTTTTCCACAGGAGAATTGACAAATCCTGATTGTTTAAAGTATGTGAGTGTGGGAGAGATAGATAAAACCTCAGGAAAGTGTCTGTCAGATAAATGGCTTATACCTTTATTGTGTTTGTGTGTAACAGAGGAGAAGAGGGCGTTTTCACATACCATCCTAAGGAAAAACCCAATTCAGTTGACTTTAACCAGGTGGTCCAAAGCAAAATGTTTTTTGTCTGTTGCTAAGTTTGTATGCACTTTCGCTGCATTTTAAGAGAGGATACAGATATGTTGCTAGACATCTTTTGTGGAGCTATGTTACAAGATCATTCTATGAAACATTATGCACAAGATTTTTGCAGTTCTTTAGGATCTTAAAGCTGCTGTGTGTATTTTTTTCTATGAGAAATTACATTTTGCTTTCATAGGTCAATATGCAGAGAAAACAGTCAGTTATTTGCATGTTTACTTCCAAAAAGTGTAAACACTGTTGTTCTGTGGAGTTTTGTTTGAGTGGTCCAAACTACCAACACTGGCTTAACAATTGGTGGGAACTTGGTGGCGGGACTTCCTTTCGGTCTGACCAATGTTTTAAGTGCAGGGGAATGTTTGAACTGAAAAAAATCTTTATTTTTATAATTCCAAACAAAATTACAAACCGCAGCTTTAAAATTTGCTGTTAGATTTATAATGTTTAGTAATTATCAGTCATAGTGCTGTTCTGTCTATTCCACCAATTTCTGCTGTTGTCTCAAAAAATGTTGTAGACTATCTCGAAAATTAAGCATATTGAGTGAAACATTACTGCAGACATAAAAACAAATGGAATTCAGATTATTTCGGCTAATTCCTGAGACGGTCTTGGCCTGCTTGGCCACCAAAATAAAACATTGCCTTAAGGGCCAAGTGTGAAAATGCTCAGCGAGAAGGAGAGCACATGACTTTGCATGTTTGTCTTCACTTAAGGTTTTTTGCTTTTTTAAAAAGTAGTGTTGTTTACTTTATCCCAAGCATTGGAAATAGGTTTGGCTGGCCTCACTACAAATCTTACTGTTTACTTCCTTTCCCTTCTTTGTGAACCCTGCCAAAGGGAATAAAGCTATTATACTTATTTATGAAAATAAATCACCAAAGCAGCAGTGTGGGAGCCAAATCAGAAGGAAATGTTCATCCAAATCAACTCCCTCTGTGAGAATATAGTCTTTTTATTTCTGTGTGGTTTCAGTTCAGTAGTGTGAATTGGCTTTATTCTAAGAGACAAATGGAAGGAATTCCTTGAAAAGGCTGCTTAAAGAACGATCAGGTAAAAATTTAATTGTGAATTGAAGCAAATCAGCTGAACTGAGTGGAACAGACCTCAATCATGATGATGAATCTCGTTCTGCAATGGTGTGCATCACTACATTGTTCCTGTGGTATTATTGTGTTATCTCATGCTCAGCCTATTCATTCAAGTTTCTTAAGCTATTGTATAGTGATTTAGGACATACACCAGTACACTTTTCCTTACACAACTACACATATTCATCATTGTCTAGATCAGTGGTTCTCAATTCCAGTCCTCGAGTACAGTACCACCGGGATTTGCATATTTTGCATGTCTCTCCCTTTTAACACATCTGATTCAGAAAACTAGCTCATTAGAAGAGAGCTCCATGCATGAACTGTGTTCCGATTGACATGGTCCCTACACAGTGTTCTTTGCTCCTTACTCCCTGTGCACGGGAAATCTTTTGAAGCTGATTTCACTTCAGAACATTCATTCACGGATTTGTGATACCCCACTGCCTTCAGTGTCTTCACACACAGACAAAACTTACTGAAGTGTGACAATATACCTCTGTAAATAAATACAGTTTCAATTTGCGTCTCACACACTTTAATTCCCTTTGAATGGAACGTACGCTCCCATCAAACTGGAATCATGGCAGAATATCCTGTGATTTCCACTTCGCAGGGCAATTACAGTCGAATAGAACAAACGTATGTAGTGATAAGAGATACATACAAAATGTGCAGAGCGATGATACGCGAGGACTACTGGTCTAGATGAAAGTAAAGACATTCTTTAACTCTTTTCAGCTGTTTGCCAAAAGCGCCATTTATATTTCTTTATGCTTAAAGAGAAATGTTTTCTTCCAAATCGTGTTTTTTTTATTGCTGTCATTTGAAGGTTTTTTTTTTTACGGTTTCCTGTTTCATTCCGTCTGCAGCTTTTCTTTTTTTTTGCCTTGATCATTTTGAAAATTAGGAGAAGTTTATTTATCAGTATCATATCATTTCCCAATCAAACCATCTGTTGTCTTATTAAAAAGGTTGTTTGGTATTAAAACAGAAGTAAAGCCACAAGAGGCTTGTTTTGCCTTTTTTTTTTTTTTAGTTTCCTCACATAGTTTCAGTAGATAGTTCTAAATTCAATAGTCTGTGGCATTCTATGCATAACTCTGTTCCTAAACCTAGTGAGCGCATTGACATGAAGGCTGTTCCAAACAGTAGTCAGCAAGACTGTGCATTAAGATTTTATTTTAAATTGACTATTTCACTTACTATTTTGTGCTATGTATTTTTGCACTTATTAGTTTTTGGCCTAGCAACATGCTAACAGCAGTTGGAACCAACTGTGAGTGTTAGTGGAGTCTTTCTTGCTCTTTTCATACTATTTGAATGGCATATAAGTGACTATTTTCATTGAAGCGTGTTTGTGGTTCCAAAACTATTAGGATGTTGCCTATGTAGGCAGCCAGGCTGCTCACTAGGTTTTGGAACTCGGCTACTTTCCAACAAAAGATTCAACTGTATTTACCAAAATTTTGTAAGGATCCTTCTAAGATGTACCTAAACCTCTCTTATTCTATACATTGTTTGAACTATAGGGAGAGAGGTTGTCTGCAGTGATGTAACCAAACTGAAGTAATGGGTCCTCATATACTCCTTGCAGACAGAAGAGGTGATAATAGGTGCCATGGAATGAGAGATATTGAAAACTGTACATCATAAGCATATCATAAAGTTCATTACCACTTCTACAGCCATAAACAAAAAACAAACAAAACAAACAAAAAAAAAAAAACCCCTGTCTAGAAACTTCTGAAATCCTGTAGTGTTTGCAGTAATGGTGCACTAAACTCTCTACAGTTGTTTTGTTGGACACCAAGACTTTGGACAGCTGTGTTTTGGTATTTCTGAGTGCTGGAATTGGTGTTAAAGGTACATTACAACCACACATGATGTTTCACTGTGTTAACCACATTTAGTGGTTGGTGACTCCTTTCTGCATTTCAAAATACAGCATTTTACAGCCTGTGTTCTCAATATATAAAATACAGTTACATTCAGAACTGAGTTTTGAGTTAATTGCAGTCAAAAAGAGAGTGTTTGTTGCCATATTCTTAATCAACTCTGTTGTGTTTGTTTTCATGACTTTTGGAGTATTGTAAACAATTTGCTAATTAAATACGTTTATCTTAAGGCCTTGTTTGCTGTGTTCAGTGGACGTGAAACACTATACGTGAGTTTTAACTTTTTTGGACAAACCCAGAAATCTGACAAAACCACTTTTTAGGGTGCAAGATACTGTAAAAATATTAATTCAGGTAAACATTTATGCTGTAAATGCACAAATATAAGTGTGAATAGATTTCTTTTAGAAGTAGTGTTTGGGTTATGGTTAGTTAGCTTTTTATCAAAATTAAGCACATTTTCTCATTGAGATAGCTAAGGTTTTGTGTGTGTTTGTGTGTGCAGTGAAGAATGGTTGTGTTATTTAACTCACCATTTCACAGACTCAGCATCTCACAGACTTTAATTTTTTAATTGTTTTCATCCAGTTTTTTCATCACTTATTATGTGCAATATTGCAGTTTATAGATGGATATAATTGAGAAAATAGGAGACACTAAGTTATCTGATGGTGTGAGTGTGATTGTGTGTATGTCCATGTGTGTTAGCCCTATAATGGACGAGATTCTGGAATAGGCTCCAGCATCACATACAAGTGGTTAGGAAAATGGATAACTAATTATTATAGTATATAGGCCTACACGGTGAACATGTTTACGTGGGCTGTAAGTGTTATTCAGGTAAATTAGATAATTTTGTTCTTTTGTATTTTTCAGGTGTTTGTTGGTGTTAAACCAGTGTGCGTAGGATGATATCTGGCAATTAGCTTTTTCTTTAAGGTTTTCTGTGTTTGTTTTTTTCCCTGTTACATTTTCACACAGTGATTTATGTTTTAATGGCTTTGTTGTTGTTGTTTTTTATTTCACGTTAAATGTAATTTTCAACAATTAAAGTATGCAGGGCAGTAATTCTGTTTAAGGACCCTTAAATGGACAGTCTATGTAAATTAGTGGAAATTGTGCAAAGGCAGAAGAGAGAAAGAAAAACATGAATAAATTATGCAAATAACAAAAGGACTTGACCGTTTGAAAGCCTAAATTCCCAGTAATAAGCGCAATGTTTCATTTTTTTTTATATTTCCATGATGTTATGAAATGACAGTGCTTCAGTGTGTGTGTGTGATAGATTTGACATGGGGTAAATGAACACAAACACCACTAAATGCCAGTGTGCATGTCTGTGTGTGCATTAAGGCTTTCTGGATGACGGTACATTTGCGGGGTAATTATGCATATAGCATTGGAATGAAGTTCAAATTGCGTCACCATTTGTGTGTGTCTGTTTGTATTTTCTCTTACTTTAACAGCTAGGCAACATATTTAACCTTTTCTTTGTAACTTATTATCTTTCTTTCTTTTGTACAGATTCATTTGAATGAATTTAGAATGTATGTGTGTGTATACTTTTGTGTGTGTAACCACATATTGGGGACAAATTTTGTACCCAGAAGTGTGCTAAACCTGCCTAATCTCTCAGAACCTAGTTTTGTAATAAGATTTTTAAAAATTGTAAAAAATGCATAACATTTTCTCTTAGGGTTAGGTTACAGATGTAAAAACAATATATGCAATGTCCCAATTTAGATAACTAAGTAAACGTGTGTGTGTGTGTGTGTGTGTGTGTTTGTGTGTGTGTGTGTGTGTGTGTGTGTGTGTGTGCGCATGACGTTAATAAATCAGGTTTCATTCCTTCAGTCTTCACACTGGATGACCCCAACAAATACACTATAACACACAACAATCATCCACACATTATCCAACTATATTTTGTCTGAAAAATTCCCATTAAAAAAAAAAAAATTTAAAATATTTATGTACTTGCCATCTATACTTTTTTGTTTGTTTGTTTGCTAAGGCAACAATCACTATTACTGTATAAATAGAAGTCTTCATGATAGACAATATTTTAACATTCTTTTTGAAAAGAGTATAATTCTCATTCTCTGTTTTGGGTTTTGTGAGAAACTCATAACAACCTATCAACCCATATAGCAATGCAAATGACTAAGAACATCTTAGGAATCACCCTTAACAGTTTTTCATTGCTCACATTTTCTTTACAAAATGTAAAATCTAGTTTATTTTTCTCAGGTCTCTAAAAGCTTCAAAAAATCCCAGAAAATCCATCTTGGATTTTGGATTTACATGTAGAAGAAAAAACAAACAACAGACCTACGGCTCAACGGCTCATCATTCCGTCCAATCAGGTGCCCTGGCATTTGATCTTCTTTTTTAATGTGCCTGAGTTGCAGGAACATTTTGTTCTAGACAAGGGCTGATAACAGTGATGATGTCTTCTAATCTCAGACAATTATCTACATGTTATTGTGGTTAAGCCGGAATGAAGATGTATTCATCATCACGATTCTCTATTTTAATAGACACATTAATTACCCCCAACACACAGTCATTAAAATGTAAGGTAGAGTACTCATTTGAATAATCATAGTGCTGCCTTGGCAGGCACTGAGAGACCCTTGTTCCACAACTGAGAGTTCAACACTGAACCATTAAAAATATATCATTTAGATTTTGATTAGATTTTTTTTTTTTTGTTTCATATGGGATGTCTTTCAGAGATAGATAGGTGTGCTTTATCCCATCTTTATCTCCAGTTTTGAGCTATTTTTCTCTGTCGTCTCTACTTTGGATGCACGTTTACACCATTGATCTGATACAATGACAGGCGTGAATTTAACCCATGAAACATAAGTCTGTCTTTCAAGGTAGGCCTGCCAGAAATGGGGGGATAAGGCCCTTTTTTTGCCCACATTGAAATATGCCCTTCCTCTGTTAAGTTCGCAGTGAAAGTGCATTTCAGATAGAGCATATAATTCACTATATTATTAGACCTTGATATTTGAAAACAGGCAAAAGTGTCTTTATGACCCCACATTAATAGAAAATTGCACATGAAAATGGCACAAAAATAAATAAATAAATAATTATTATATAATAAATAAAAAGAAATCAATTGAAAAAAGTTTTTTCTTTTTATGAATAGAATTAGAATAGAGATGCTAGAGTTAGAGGGTCAAATAAAGATAGAAGAGAAGTGTTTTTAGCCGATTCTTAAAGACGGCTAAGGACTGAATATTGATTATAAAGAATATATGGGTTTGAGACTTTAGTCTTTGCAACTTTAGGGGTCTTATCTGTGCACGCAGCTTGTAACACTCCAAAGAGAAAGGAAAATTGAAATTGCATCAAATGACCCCTTTATATTAGAACAACTTGAACAGCAACAAACAATAACAATACAGCAAAATAATTAACTAACTACGATCATCTAGCCCTATATTAAACATAAAAAAAATATTTCATCAAAGCTTTTCTTCACATTATGACACGTTGGTAAATAAATAATGACAACCACAAAGCTAGATGCATATGTTTCTTGTTAACTGAGTAAAATGAACACCAAGTACAGGAGACTGAACATTAGCAAATGATTTATAGGTCTACACATTTTTTTGGAGTTTAAACAGTTAAACACTTATTTCCAATCGTATTTTGATGTTAAATAGTTTGACGACCGTTTTTCATTCTGCAGATTAATTAATTAACGTTAAATAACAAAGTACAATAATCAAACTTAAAATTGGCTTCAGGGTTCATAATGTTAATTCTATGGCTCATGACTATTGATTAAGTAATGTGACAAGACAGGAAGAAAACCTAAATTAACTAATAAAATATTATTTTATTAATTTTCATTAATATTTTGATTATTGTTTCCGTCTTCTCTCCCCCCTCTCTACATAGTGATCTCACTACCCCACACCAGCTCACCCATAACCCCCCGCCTCACTTGTCCACAAATTTCACTCTGAGCTACACGAGCTGTTGTCCCAAAGAAGCGGAATGACATCCAAAAAGGAATAAATGCCAAAGAGGCTTATAATTTAAGGGGGTAGAAGAGTGCCCCCACTGTGTCCTGTTACTTTCCCTGGCACTTTAAGCCCTTTTTTTTCTATTCCCCTTTTTTTTCTCCGCTCGTTTTTTTCTCCGGCCCCTCCTTTCACCTTCCCCTCTCCCCCTCCCCCTTTTCTCCCTTTCCTCCCCCTTCCCCTCTTCTCCCCCTTCCTTGGCATTGCATCTTATTTGGCTGAGAATTAGGTACAAGAATGTGATTTTATAAAGTAAAAAACGCCACTAAATACCAAAAAGCTGTAATGTACTCGGCCTGTCCTCATTTCTACTGTATAATGCCAGCATTGTGTCTTGGTGGTGATGCAGCCAGAATCGTCTCTCTGGAGACCACAATGACAGTTGGCTAATTTGTCGGAGCGTGCTTCATTCCTGCTTTAATCCAACCAAAGTGAGATTCATTTAAAAACACAGATACACCACCCTAGTTCTCTCCGCCCTCCCTCCTCCTCACCCCCCCCTCGTCCCCACCCCCCCGCCCTCCCTCTCCCTCGTCTCGCCCCCTCCCCCCCTCTCCCCTCTCGCCTCCGCCCCGCTCACGCCTCCTCCCTCCCTCTCTCTCCACTCTCCCCCTCTCTCCAATCGACGCCTCTCCTCCTCGTCTCTCCTTCCCGCTCTCCTCTCCTCTCTTTTTATTTTTTTTTTTTTATTTTTTATTTTTGTGTTGACCATCATTTACAAGGTCGCCCCTCTGTGCTTCTTTATGTGAAAAATAAATGCAACTATCCATTGGATTGTAAATAAAAATCATTTTGCATGCCCCTCGCTCTGTAAACGCCATGAGCTGTCGCCAGCACATTTTCTTGAACGACATACCCCTGTCATCAGACGAAACCTTCTATAACATCCACTGTTTGTTATACTCCTCTCTCCCTCTCTCCCTCCGTTATTTCTTTCTTTCTTCCTCGCGGTGTACATATGCACATCTGAGCAGAGAACATTGGTCCTGACAGGCTGACCTTTGAGTCAGGCACCTGATAACTCAACAGGGTACTTACAGTAATGAAACAGATTGCCGGCTTTATATGGGCATGTTAAAATAGTCCATGTCTATCTGTCTGTTCACGTATGTATGGACTCATAAACATGCAACCAGGTCAATCATCTAGCTGTAGCTTTACCTACTGTGAACATCTTGGTTCACAATAAAGCTTCCCTTCCTGAGAGACACTGCGACCTGTGTAAACCGAACACAGTGCCACACCTTTCAACAGACTCAGCAGTGCCTATCTTTATTTGCCATCATAAGCAGCTAAGAACTAACAAGCTTTATAGTTGAACTATATGTAATTTTAGTATGTACTATACATTTTACACACCACACCTCGATTTTATTGTATTAGCTAGTATATATTTCAAAGTTCGTCAGTCACATGAGTGGTGCAGATACCTGGAGGGCAAATCCTTTTCATGCAACTTGCCTGGTTTTATCCACCTTATTTTGCCCAAAGCAGAAGTAAGCTATATTTTTCGTTTTGAATGATGTGAGACTACTGGTTTCATTGAGCTGGTATAGGTAGGATAACCGAAAAGCTAAATTAAACTTAGAAGAATAACAAGACAGTAAAATGGGACATGAAACTTATTTGCCGCTTAAAAAACCAGGCTGTAAGAAGCCATGCACATTCAAGTTACACAATGGCTGGCACCTGCTATTGATGTTAACAAACATAAAGTGAATATGGTAAGCATCGACCAATAACCTTGAATCCCTGTGTTGTAGTTAGATTAGTAAAAGTAGTCAAAATAACTGGCGAGCAATAGAAGAAAGCCTTTGCCCTCCAGGTGGGCATTGTCCTAACAAATCTGTAGGGATGTAACAAATGATTCATTGATTCCTATTTTGACGATTGAAATAGTCTTCTCCCCTTTTCTTCCCCTCCCCATCACAATTGTTTTTCTGAAAAACATATTAAAGTTACGGACAACAGGACTAAATGAAAAGGTGGTGTTCTTTTATATTGCTTGGACAAACTGCTGCCCGACCATTTTTTTTATATTTGGTTTTATCTTTTTTTTCCTTTGGTCAAACAGAATTATGGGTCAAATAACAAAACTAAAAAATTGAAATTTTTTAAACACAAACCCTAAATCTAGGACAAAAACATCTCCTTCATATAAACAAAGGCAGTCACATAAACTCCCCACTACAAAAAATGTGGTCACCCAATTCGTTTTAACATCTCAACTGGATTGTGGAAATCGTCACATATTTTTGTATCGCATTTTCCCAACCCCCGTCTCGCGTTGAATCTTTATCATCCCTACACATCATGTAAAAACTATGAATTGGGTTGACCGTTGCTTTCTTAGACCCTTGTTTAGATATTTTATTTTTTCATACTTATCACATTACAAATATCGTAACCAGTATAATTTATATTATTTATCTCATATTGAATGTGTAAGTTGTAATATGGCTATGAAAAATTCAAGCGGATTAAGGGCCTACGCTATGGGCAAAAACACAGACAATTCTTCCTAAAATGAAATGGTGCGCTGCAAAAAGCTGACCATCAGAGTAGTCCTTCCCACTTGAAGTTTCAACTGACTTCTTTTCCTACCAAACTACTCTACGCACTCAAAACGGGATCTCTCGACATTTCCCTACCCCCAAGCAAAGCATTTCCGCCCAGAGCTTTATCATAATTTGTAGGAGTGCCCTTTCTCTTAAATTACTGAGTCTATTCGTGATTACTTATAGTATCAAGACACGTGATGTAGAAACATACAGCACTTCTTTGAAGTTGCTCAAAAGTTATAATTAAACCACCAGCCTCAAGCCTCCGTCATTTCAGTCTCAGCATATATTAAATCACACACCACACAGCATGTGTCTCAAGCCGCTTTTGTCATCCTACAAATATGTCCATGAGGTGTACAGACAAAGGAAAGCTGTGTTTCCTCTTTTCCATAATGTGCATTTGTGGGGTGGATGCTTATTATGAGTGCCAGTGAACATTTCACTATGCTAGACGCACAGCCTCCCCTACAAAAACGCGCGCTCTCTGTGCTCTGTAATTAAGCATACATGCTGAATGTCATTGATCATATATGCAACTTTGGGTCAATATGCATGTCAGCGGCGTGTGCATATGAGAAAGAGGGAGAGAGACAGAGAAAGGGCTCTCTCCAAGAAAGTCAAGTGGGGTTGACGGCTGAACAGTCTCTCTGCTTCTGTGTTCAGAAGGGGATGATTCTCCCTTTTCCTACACTTTGGAAAGCCAATCCAGACTCCCTAGTGAATAATAACAAACCCTTTCTCTGCGTTTTCAGTTTTGGACAGAAACACCACACACCCAAACACAGATGTATTTTGAATCTTTGAGGGGGACTAATCCAAAACCCTTTAATTGGCGATGGAGTAAATTTAATGTTTCTCCAAAAAGACTGTTATATCTTCACATTAATGTCCTCAAGCACAAAGTTTGACACTTTACACCCCCATTTTCAATCATTTTTTACAAAATTACAGGGCATTTTTTGTTTAATTACATTTATTTTAAATTTGCCTCCTTTAAGTGCTTCGCTTACACATCTATAAAGCTTTCTAGCTCTCCAAAATGCGTCGTGTTGTGGTGGGTAATTAAAAATTGCATGCTGAAAAACACACGGAAACGCACTGAGGCCATCACAACTACCATTAATTCCTTTGAAATTTAAATTGCACCTTTTATTTTATATTTTTTTGGGCTCTATAAAAAAAAAGCCAATAAAGAAAAACTATATCCTTTATAATCGCATGGGGGTGACAAGGGGTTGAGGAAAGAGGAAGAAAATGAAATTACCCCTTAAAAAACCAAAACCCCGCACCATTCTAATCAGGCCGTACGGCCCCAGCACTCTCTCCCACACACCACAAAAAACCATATACCCCCACGTACCTTCTCGGGTAGAAATCAAATTGAGGATGAGGGCTGAAAATTGAAATTAAAGCAACCCTTAAAAAATAACCTTGAATAAAATTTGAATGGAAAATTCCCCACGAGAGAAATGTTAAACCTATAAAGCGCTAACAAAAAAAGGGGTAACGGAAATAATGGGGTTTTTTCTGTATAAAATCCCTTTTTTTATCTGTAAATCCATTTCTTTAAACCCCCCTCGTCAGGAAGACTCTTTCCATTAATCAGTTCATTTGCCCCAAAATGGTTGGCCCCCGCAGACCTTGACTAAGTATGCAATGGGGATGGAAAGATGCAAATGTGGGAAAAATTATAAAAATAAGTTTTGTATAAAATTTTACTGCGAAAATAATTATGGTTTTTTGGGTGAAAGGGGAATCCAGCCTCTTTTTGCTTTCACTGACAAGCCTCTCTGAGGCAAATACAAAGTGTGGAGCTAATGACTCTTAAAAGTGGCGATTTGGCCCTAATTTCAACTCCTCCCCTTATAAAAAGATTAATGAAATTGTATTTAGAGGAAAACTGTTTCCATATATCCTTTTAATGCCATTCGGACAAATTAACCTTGGGAGATTCATTAAGCCTGTTTCCCATTGGCTGATCTGCGGGTGGGAAAAAAACGTATTGGGTGGACAACCTTTAAAATCAGACCTCAAAGTTTTGGTGGACAAAGTAGTTTAACCACGGCTGTAAAGGGGTGTGTCCAAGCCCCCCTTATAAAAAACAACACTTTGACCCTTTCCCCGCCCACCTTGGAGAGAGCTGCTGCTGTTGTTTGAAACCACTCTGAGTTCAAGTAGGGTTGAATCCTTCCATCAAGGTCTAAACAAAGATGATTTAAAATGTCTTATGATCGTCCTTTTTCTGATTTCTCACGGCAAGAACAATGAACAAAGTAAAAAAAAAGAAACTGTCTGTCTCAAACTTACTGTGAGAGCGAATCATTTGATTTTGTATCTTGAAAAGCTTCATTCATTTTTCATCTTTTTTTTTGTTTTTTTTTTTTCTCCCCTACTTGCTTCTCTCGTACGCGTTTAAACAATTTAATTCGAGCCATACCAAAAACATTCGTATTGATAATAAGAACAAATAAAAAACAAAAATACCTTTATCATTAAAGAATTAAAAGGGCCCGTTCAACCCAAAAATTTTTCCAAAACCCTTTTGAATTTCTTTTCTTCTTCTGAAAACAAAAAAGAATTTTGAAGAATGTTTGGGAACAAAAAATTTGGGGGTCCCCATTTCTTCCCCAAATTTTTTTTTTCTTTTACTGTGGAAGACAATGGGGACGCAAAAGGGGTTCAAGCTTCTCCAGAAATTTTTCTGAAGAAGACAGAACAGAAGAAAATTTAGGGGGAGTAAAAGTCAAATTTTGATTTTGGCTGAACTATCCCTTAAAAGCTGCAGAATAGGACGTTTATGCAAAAATTTTTAAAGATTTTAGTTTTAGTTTAAAAGTAAATATGAATATAAAAAATTTTTATTAATATGAAAAAATTTTTATATTTAAAAAATTTAAAATATTTTTAGGTGGGGGACAGCAATTATTAAAATATATATTAATATATTTTTAAATGAATTTTTAAAAATAGACATTTTCGTAGTCTTTTTTGTTTTATATGGTCATAAAAACTCCATTTGTAAAAAAAAAAAGAATTAGCAAAATGTTGTTTAGATGTTAACCTCCCACCATTTAATGTGAACTACCCATTTCTCTATTCACATTTAAAATCCTAAAATGCAGACTAAACGTGGGGAGCATAATCAAAAAATGAGAAAAAAGAAGATCTTTTTAAAACACTGAGTTGCCAAAAGAGACAAACTGCAATTCAGAGACAAATTTATTTTACTCATGTTAATGAAGAAAATAGAGGTTGGACTGTCATTTCTTTAACTGTTAAAGAGGGCTCTAATTACACTCTCTCTAAAGGAAAAGTTCAATCAAACTGTTTTCAATCAAAAGTCGCTTTAAACAGACTTTGTAAATGGGGATTTATTTATATAATTATTCTTTTATCTTTGTTTTTAGCTAGACGGGGGAACGAGATTAAATCCATTAAATAATTGTTTAACAAATGAAAGCGTAAACTGGAAGCGCAAAATCTCATGTGCGGGGTGTCACCCGGTTTGTTTGAAATGCTGTGAATGAAGGGAGTATAAGCAAAACACCTAATTCCTGAATAATTTAGGATCTCTCTTCGATTTCTTCCCGTGACTGTGCTTTCCCCAGTAAACCCGCAAACAGATGATGCCATCATCCTTAATTACTTAAAGAGTCTTCACTTATTAAATCCATTAGATGTGAACTGATTCTTTCTTGGAAATGAAAATAATGCAGGGCGTATTGCCTCAGGAGGAGAATACAACTGTACAAAAAATGTGCAAGTAAATATTATAATGGCATTTAGTTCATGCAGTATGTATTTCAGTTTCAAAACTTTTTGATACCTGATACATGCAGTGGTTCAAATACAACACACACTTTCATCAGCTGCTCATTGACAGCTAGGAAATTGCCTGGTTTAAGTGAAGCTACGAGTTAAAAAATGTTGAGTAAGGATATTAGGTGTAAATGTGCTGCCATCTGCTGTTGGATGAGGATTTGTGAAGTACACCATTATAGAACCCCATTTCAATGTAAATACAGCCATCTTTAATCTTTAATGAAAATATGCTTGTTATGTCTAGCTTTCAATCATTCATTCTTGACACTTTTTATTTTAGTATTATATATACTATTATAGTAGTTTTTTAAAAATTTGATTTTAGCTTTTTTAGTGTAATTTTATTATCCACTTTTTATCATTTTTATTCGCTTTTTTAAATATAATTTTTACTCCATCAAATTCCATTGTGTCTACTTTTTTGTACACTTCTTTTTGTTTACTTTTTGGCTTCTGAATGTTTAATTATTTTATTCTCTGTTGTTCCTGTACATTATATGGACTCACAGAGATGGATTATCTGTCTAAAAATCTTCATAAATAAATATCTTAGAAAACAAAAAAACTGTTTTCAACATTGATAACATAAAGAAATGTTTTTGAGCACCAAATCAACATTCTTAAGGATCATGACGCTGAAGAATGGAGGCAATGATGATGAAAATTCAGCTTTGCCATTACAGGAATTAATAAATAAAAAAAAAAAAAAAAAAGTTATTTTAAATTTTTCGTAATAATTTACATATTATAGTTTGTGTTTATCTGTGGAAAGAAAGTAATATACATATGGGATGGTATGAGGGTCAATAAATGATGAAATAGTGATCTTTCTGAGTGGGAGTATCCCTTTAACCGCTTCCCTCCAAATTGGTACAAACTGTATAGCTATCTGCAATCAGCACTGTCGTCAGACTGCTGATTTCCATCAACACAAGAGCAGAGAGGTTAGATCTCGTGACCATGTTTCAGTGATACAGACATACTATCAAAAACAGTGCTTAATTTGCAAAGTGTGGGGCTGAACCGTGTTTAATTGATAATGGTTTGGCAGACAAAATCTTAGAGGCTGTGTAAGGTTTCTGTAGATCTCTTTAAATATCCACTCTGTAAATAAATTGAAAGTAAGAAACAAATCCCAGTAGGGTAAAGTCTGTCAACCCCAGCACTGGAGTGAATTACCAAATGACCAATCAAAAATGATTAAGAATTTGTATGCTTAAAAATATCTCCATCAAGTTGCAACACAGACTCCATAGCTAAATGGAATTTTCCAGCACAACAAATCAAAGCTATCATGCTTTTTTCTGATAGAGAAAAGTCACATGAATGTATGCGACATTAACTTATAGCAAGTCAGTTTGTGAATTTAGATGCACTGTAAAAATGTTTTATTGATTATTGAAATTATTATAAATTTTAATCAAAAAAATGTTTAGTTATCTGTCACTTACCTAATTGGCTTTAATAGTTTCTATATATGTGAAAAAATACATTTTCAAAAGATTAAGTTTGTATTTACTCTAAATTAATTTATTATAAAATTACTTTTAAAAATTTAGAAAATTTTATTAATTATTGATTTAATTCTAGGATTTAGTTACTTATCGGAATATATATATATATATATATATATATATATATATATATATATATATATATATATATATATATATATATATATATATATATATATATCTCCAAGACATGGCAGTAAATATTGTTGATTTAAAATATTGTGTTGGCGACACACCGATACACACGTGTTCTTCTTATTGCCAGTTGCGTAGCAAACCTCCGTCCATTACAGAGGAACAGACTTAAGAGGCGCCCTGCTGTCTCTCTTTCTAAGTTTCATCTCTTCGAATATTGCATACAGTTGAATATTGATGACCTTGCACTGATAATTAATGTAAGGATAGAGCTGGTTTACTTAGCCGTTCGACTTTTATTGATTTTTTACATTCAGCATTTCAGTTCAAGCAGCGCGGCTTCGACAGCTTTCTTTTTTCTTCTCTCTCTCGCACATCGACCAAAAGCAGTAACACTCCCTTTTGTCCGAGGCAGAATGGGGGTTGATCTGGTTATTTGCTATTCCTGTGTCTGTTTGTGCGCAGCGCTCTCCGTGGGGTCCTTTGCTGACTGAGGGATCGAGGCACCGCGTGTAGAAGAGGGAGAAGATGGAGAGAGATTAACCTTTATTTTATACCAGTATATTAATAAAAGTATCTCAGAGTCCTACACATATTTGTAAGCAGAAACAACTGTTTTGAACCTTGTTAATAAGGGAGAAATGTTTTCTGGAGCCAAATCAACTTTCCGTAATGATCATAGTGAACAAATGGAGTAATGATGCTGACAAATTCAGATTTGCCAGCACAGGAATGTCACTCATAAAAACACATTAACAACAAAACAACGTAGTCATTTTAAATGAGTTTAATGGATATTGGAAGCCCTATTATAGGTTTTTTTTATTCAAATAAAGATAATTGCCAAAAACCTTTTTCCCAAACTTTTGAACTGTATTTCTGCTTACGGCATTTTACAATTTTTGATAAATTTTTGTCTGCAATGCAGTGACAGTAAAATCATGATTACATGGCAATATTCTCTTTGTTGTCACTCACTAGATGCCAGCACTGTTTTTTCTTCTTCTTCTTCTTATTCTACTTTAAGCTCTCCCTCAGCGGGGTTTTCCTTTATATTTCCATGACATCAGAAGTCAGGAAGAGGGATTAAAGATCTCTTAACAAATATTTCCAAAGCCTGAAAAAGATTCTCTCTTAAAAGATAATTGGCGACCAATGTACACTTTTACAGTTGACTACAAGATCTTGGCTTTAGTTATACTTAATAAACTAAAATTTAAATCAATCAAATTATTGCAGAAACGAAGAAGAAACAGGGTTTGTCAAAAGGTAGCCATAGCTTAGTAATAATATTAGACTTACAGTATTTTTAGATTTATTGGGGACTGTGTCTGACTTTGTGCAATCTAGAGCTATTATACTTTTCTTCTACTAAAAGTAAAAAGAAGGCCCTACAATACCATTGAGCATAGATTTATTCTGCAATCTTTCCAATTTGTTGGCTTTGGGGGATTCGTTTGTGTAATGTAACTGAAATGTTTTATAAAGAAATTATCAAGCTCTGTTATCGTTAGAAAGGTCGCTTCCCAACGTTTTTTGCTAATCGTCGGTGTCTCAGACAGGGTTGCCGATTTCGCCTTTGTATTTGTTTTGGTACTTCATGTTATTTTCAGGGGTATGATGCACAGCAGAAACTTGCAAGTTATTTCCATTTTTATCAGGAAATTAATAATCTCACAGATAGCTATGACCCCACTTCTTTTTTTAACCGGTAAAAAAGCCATTTAGATAATCTAAACAATTCTGCGAGTGACTCTGGTTTTTAAAGCTAAAATGTGGTCCCAAACTGTGAGCTCAATGTCACATGCATAAATGTGATAAATGAATTAAATATGTTATTTCCTCCTCGTTCAAAAGATGCAATAAAGTATTTAGGTATTTATATAACACACAGACAGTTTAGAGTAGCTCAGCACAACCAACCTTATTTGTTTCAGTATTTTTATCTTGGCTACAACGAGACCTCTCTCTATATGGTTTTCTCCTATATTAAAGCGGAAAAGATCTCTCTCTCTTTGTGTATCCGTCACTTTTTATACATTAATGTATTGTAATGACTAATGGAGTCTATACATATTTCTTGACTCTATTTGGAAAAACATGGTATGTAAACTACTAAAAGCGTGATATCCAGATTGTAGCAAAGGAGGGGAGATTGGAAGTTCTGAAATTTTCATAACAATATTTACACCTTGTACAATCCATTGGATAAGACTTCGTAAAATTCTGTATGTTTTTTTATTTTCTAAATATAATCTTTCCAAAAAAACTCTTTTGTTGAATAAACTAGAGATATAAACTTTTAGGAATAAATCTCTTTTCCCCTAATGGTTTCAATAGAGTTTTAATTTATGTTCTTTCTTTATTTGACGTTCTGCTAATGTCTGAATCTTATGACCGCTTCATGACAGTCTATGACTTCCCTAGTTCCTTTCAAAGATCAACATTGATCGTAAGAGATTATTCCCACAGGTCTAATGCAAGCTGGTCAAGGGAGCATATATTATATGGACACAAAGATACAAAGGAGCCGGTTTTTTGTTACTGAGATGGCGAGTGGCATTAATGGACAAGAAATGCAATAATAAACATATTCGCCAGATTTTTTTTTCAGAAGAAGAGAATCATATTTGTCTTGAAGGCAGATTCCATTAGGCGTTTAATCGATAATATCAGGACTTGAGTTAACAACATAAATATTTTTCTTTCTAACGCAAGACCAAACAAATCCCACTTTTAAACTACTGCATAAATATGTTGATCATGCAAGTATTTGCATTTTGTGGTAATGAAGGATGCAACATTAATAACGTTTATTTTTTTTTTACTTGGTGAATTGGTTCCAGGAAATTTTGGAATTGACATGTATACCCCATTTAAACAAACCCTTTAACCCCACCAATCTTTTAATTCGCGAAAGATATTATTTGTTATTTTACACTAGACCAATGGCAACAAATCTAAAGAATATAATTTTCAACTTTTTATTTTGTTGTGGTAAATTTTTATACATAAAGTTTATGGGCTCACCTTCCTGTCACACGTGTTTTAACTGAGGTAGACTCCCACTGCTCACATCACTTTTTGTTTAACTAGCAATAAAAAATGTAATAGGTTCTAGAAGATTATATGCAAAAATGGCATGTCTTTTTTTTTCTGTTTTTTTATTGGAGGAAACGCCTCTCGGGGTAGCTGGCATTCTATTTCCAGCATCCATGGACATGTCCCAAATGTACCACGCAGTGTGCGAAGATGACACTTTGCCGAAAGGCGAGCCCTGATTTACTTTTTTATGTTTCGGCACTTTAAACACTTCTTACATTTGCCGTAACGGCATTTGTGCATAAACCACTGTTTTCCTTTACTACGATCCAGATTAACACTGTAATGCCTCGTGTCTAATGTAGTGCGCAGCCGCTCTTAATTTTCACTGTCATGGATATCCTAAAGGTGGAAAAAGAAAAACCCCGGTGTGTTGTGTTGTTTGACGTGGTTTGCGGAGAGCGATCCGTGTGAACAAGCGCCCTCCTCTCGGGCTTCTCTCGCGCAACAACAAGATACCGTTTCCTCGCGCATCTCACTTGCACAGGTCCCCTCGCGAAAGACAGACGCGTCACTGCTGTCCGTTTGTGGCCGTTTTTCAGTTCCGACTTCGACTGAGTTGCTGCAGCTCAGACCCGCAGCTCCCTCACACGAGCGCCTCGTTTTCTCGTCTTTCGTTTCAAACAAAACGACTACCGGTGAAGACAAAAAAACGGAAATGAATCTCGGGAAAGCGCGACCATCTAACGGGTGGAGAGAAAGGGAGAAGAGGCCTCACCGGACATGACCCATCACAAAGAAAAAAAACGCGGTTTCCCTCGCGCTGTGCTCGTGAAGCTCATCCATGCTGTTTGTAAGGGGGCGCGCGCGACGTCGATCGGCTCTCGCGCGACAATGACCAGCGTGTCAATCAATGCCGGTGGGTCGACGGGGTCACGTTGCGCCACAGAACACGTTTCTCGGGAGTTATATCGCGCAAATTCGAGGGTCAGGAGTTCAAAGTGAGTATCATCTTCCAGATGTTGCAGCACGTGTTTGTTTATTTCATTGCAACAATAAGCTGCATGTGATGCGATTCAGTTGCGGTTTATGTTTAGTGACTGTGACCTCTAAAACTGTGATAAGAATGTAACGCCTACCTCTAACACGCCTGATGAAACGTCTCCCTGAACAACTTATTTTAAGCCTTAATTCTATTGTCCCCAACTTTAGAAATAGATATTTTGATTAATTTGCGTTGATTTACTGTTACCATTTCGCATTGATTGTGTAAACATTGGATTAGTTAATCCGTGGTTAACAGCGCAATAGATTTTTGGATAGAGTTTGGAGTCTTTCTCCAGTAGGTGGTAAAACTGTTCCAGTTTATTGTTATCCAGGTGTACAGCAAACGTCATGTCGCAGCATCCTGAAAATGTCACCTCCCGTATTCTGTGTTGTGTTTGGAGTGTTAATGTCGTTACTCACGACTACCGCAGGCACTCAGCTGAGCTATCGGGCTCCCCTCGGGGCCACCAGTGCAGTGGCCACTGCCAAAATCATCACTCTTCCATGCCTTTTACTGTCTCTGCTGATTTCTCTCAAACTCATAAACTGTTAATAGGAGCAAGGACCAGTTTCTGGTCGGTACCAAACATTAAGGACATTTTTTTTTTTTGTTGCTCCCGGACCCCCCTCGGCCACTCTTGGTTTAATAGCGAAGGTCTGCTCAGCTTCCCGTTCCCTCTCCCACCCGTGTTGGTTACCCCCCCCCCCAGTCACTTTTGGCTTTTGTTGTCCTGACGTTGTTTCCTTAAAGCCCCGACGAAGCTGGTGAGGTTCTCTTCCCCTGGACATTCCACTGGGGACAGTAGCCGCTATGTAGGCGAATAAACAAAAAAGTGAAGCTTACATTTAACTAAATCGGGTGCTGTTAAAGCGACTGTCATTTCAATTGCACTATATAAAGTACTGTACTTCAATTCTCGTTCAACTTGTGCGCTGTCTCCGTCTTTCACTGTTTTACCGTTTGAATTTCCTCTCATCTAATATCTCTTGAATACAACCTCTCACAAACCGGAGCCGGTTTACTCCCTGTTTTTTCTCGTCCAATCACCTTAACACAGTAGGATTTGTCTTGTGGCTGTTTTTGTCCCCTATCCACTGAGACACCTTACCTTCCCTTGTAAGTGCCTCTTAGTAACCTGGCTTTTTGTTTTTTCGCCAAGGCCAGGAGCGCCCGTGGTCCTCCAAATCCATTAATGCCATACATTCTTGCTCAGCTCCACTTGTGTTGCAGCGCTCCCTCTTCCCCCTCTTAAATTGTTCTATCCTTCAACCTTTTATTGATGCATTGAAGTTTTTCCATCATGCATGGATGGAAGGTTCTACACATTATTTACCTGCATATGCAATTTTTTTTTTTTTTTTTTTTTTTTTTAATGCTTATTGGTTTGAATAGCAGAGACTGCTATTCACACCGGTCAAACAAGCACATGTAACCAACTAATCCATTAGTAATCAGATTTGTGGTTCAATTGGATTGATAAACCTTCATGTAAAAGCTTAATCGATCCGACTGAGCTCAATCCGAAATTCCAATTTTGATCGGATTGAAAAGTGTGGTGTAGACCTTTTCTAATCCGATCGAGGAAGGGACATGTAAATCGGAAAGTACTGCGCATGTGCAATGACGAAGAAATGGCCTAATGAGGTGGAAGCGTGGAAGGAGCTGTTGTTTTTGTGGAATGATGTGTCATGACTGTCATGTTATTCTAAAATTCTCCCCTTCCACTCATCGTCTGTGAAGTGGCACAGAACAACATCCCATCAGTCCTCACTTCATACTCTCATCCACAGACTGCTTGTTTGGCCATGGGAATGGGTGATTTTTTACTGCTTGATAAAAGCAGCACGGCACAAAAATCTTCATGAGCGTTGTCTCCTAATTAGGTTCCAGAAATAGATAAATATTAAGTCTGCTCTTTAAAGCAAAGAAAAGAAGCAATGGTCGGAGAATAGTATGTGCAAACGCTCGGGCAAACTCTGAATATTTGAGCATTGTGTGCATGTCAAAACGATCAAATTTGACATTGAAGCTTGGGACATATAAACACTATAAACATATATAATATGACATAATAATGACTATAAACCCCCGATCACTTTATTTAGCATTCATGTAAACCCCTCGTTCAGATTCATCGATCAGAAATTATTTTAATTTTGATTTCAACAAAAAGTGTCCGTATAAGCATTGTCAATGTAATGTAAGTAAAATTTGGCAAGGCTTACTGGACAGTGCATGAGCTTGCTATTTACAATCCTACAATGACGCTATACTCTAAAGGTACATGCTGCCCCAAGCACAAGTGCACATATATGGCAGGAAAAGTAAAATTTGTATAAAAGCTTTAAAATTATTTACTATATCTTTTCACCTCTACACATCAGACAGACTTTCTTTTATCGTAGTAACTCTCTCTTTCTGCCTGTTTCTACAGACAAGAGATTTGTCATAGCCAATGCCGCACGTGTCCAGAACCTGTGCCCATCATTCTACTGCACTGATGCCTTCTGGCAGGATGATGACAGGTTTTTCCCGGGGCGGACATCATGCAGAAAAGCCATGCTATAATGTGATTCCTGCACGGACAGCTGACCAAGCGGCTGCGCTATTGCGCCAGGTAGCCACAGGCTCTCCTGGGCTCGAGGAACGCATAAAGAGGAGATCACCTATCACGGAAGGGACGGGTGAAGTGTGTGCGCTTTTCTTGGTTAAAGTAGTTCACTGAACTGAGAATGTGGTATGCTTATAAATGTTATGTTTTGGTTAATGTTTTGCTCTTATAATCACCATGTGAAACCTCAGTGAAAGGAAAAAAAGGTTTAAAGGAGGCATAACTGCTTTTATATTTTGTACTAGAGAGAGGTCTACTTATAATGTGTATCAAAATTTTTACATATATTTATACAATAAAAAAAAAATAAAAGGAGTATTTTTTATATTCGTTTGAGCCTTCTCATCGGACCGTCGTTTGAACAGCATGGAGGATTTGTAGGAAGTAAAGGGCACTGCTATGAGTGTCTAACATTGTGTATATTTGAAAGCATAGCATCCTCATATATGGACGTGCTGTGATTTTCGGTTAAAGGTGCTGTTATGTAGAGTTGACACGAGAGTGGTTGAAATATGTATTCGTCCAAATTCAAAAATTCCAGAGGGTTTTTTTTTTCACTGGCACTTATTCCTAGGACTTGACCAAAAAGCTGCAGGTTGCCAAGATTGAAACACAACGGACCGAGTGCACTCGCACAAACCAAAAAAGATGACTGCACATTTTATAAAGGGAGCGATAACTGACTGTAGACATGTTTTAAGAACACATTATGAAATGTTCTTAAATATTGGCACACATATTTCGGTATTTTTATATGCTTTAGTAGAGTTCCAAAAACTAACATACAGTACCATTTAAAGAATGCATAAATAAACGAAAAGTTTGTCAGCTTCCTGAAAACTTACAGGGATCTGGTTTTTATAGTTACAAGACCTCTTATGTGTCAAAAGATCAACGGGAATTTTGACTTATTTCAGTTCATCGACCACTCTAAACGCAAAAGAAAAAAAGAATGTTTTATACGAGATAGATGCCTGACAGAGGGGATGAAATCAACGTCCATTATAAACAAATTTTTTTATAGTAAGCTATTAATGTCTGATTCGCACTTTGCGTGAGAGTTATTTTTTAATTATCCCGACTAGCCTGACTATAAAACTCTTAGCCAATAATGAGGGTTGGGGGGGGCTGGTTGATGACCAAGTGGCAGACAGGGTAGTGAAACCTCGTTTGAAGGATTTTCCAATTTTTACCGTTCCATTTGTGATGCTAGTGGCAAAGAAATTAGACTTTCAGCTTGAACTTAAACATTATGAGTACTTGATTTGTGAAGTCAAGTTATGTCTTTACACAGAGGACAGACACTTTCCATGGAGTTTTCTTTTAGTCACTGTAATGTATTTTGGGTACATGTCACTTTATTATTATTGAATAGTACCTTTATTCCTTTATAGGGTCTTTCAGGAATCAACCGATACTTGGAATCTAGATATAAATGAGAGAGCGAGGAAGAGACAGCGACAGTAAAGACAGAGCATTTTTGAATTATGAGAGGAGTTACCTCAGCCTGAAATGACAGCTTCCTTTGTCTTCGAAAAGTTGTCTACAGATCACAAGGGAAACTCTCTCGAGCTGAAATCTTTTTTTATCCTGTTCAGCTCTAGTGTCTTTTGTAGTGAGAGACTACATGTCCCTAACAGAGGACATTTGTTCTTGTCTTGTACAAAGATCATAATAAGAAGCCCCTTACACACGCATTAAATCTGGTTGTGTATATTACCTGCTACCCCACATTACCAGATTGATTTTTTTCCCTAACATCATGCGCAAAAATGTGCTATTCTACAAGCAGCTAAGTGTGTCTGGCTTTTAATTCTGATTGCTGGGGACCATTCAAACATCCAGCTCAAATCTACTAGTAAACCTCTGTGATGCCAGTCATCGTAAATGACCTTTTAAAACAGCACTGCGCTGTGTGTCTTCATCCGCTGTTGAGTAGAACAGCACCGCCTACGGCTCACATCTCCTCCAATTTAAGCACAGACATCCTTTTTGATATCAGTGAAAGGTGGAAACGAGAATCGCACAGAAACATGTTTTGCCATAGGTTAAAACACGAGACGCTGCACAATAGTATCAAACTGCGAGAGGTGCTGTGCTGCAAATGGCAATAAACCCCTAGGTCATGAGCGTTTTTTTTTTTTTACATCATGCATTTAAAGTAGAGATTACTTTATGCATTCTTACTCAATGATAAGTATGATTTTATGACCCTCTTACAACATTGCCCGTATCCTGACCCTTCATGTAACCATTAATTTATCCTTAGTTAACGCTTAACGGATTTTCTTGTTAACCTACACAAGCATACCGGTAATTTGGAAGGTAATATTACAACTGGGCTTTCACCTACAGAATTTACTGTAATTTTGAAAAGTCAGCAGGCCCTGTTTCAAACCTGATCTCTAAATATGCTATTCCTCAAATGCAATACACTTTCACTTCGATTTCACAAGACTCTTTCTGTGTGCAACAGCTGGGTTCATCGATCGTGCCCCCCGGCTCACTGGTTTCCCCGCCATAGTGATCTGTCATTTTTCCCCAGTCGTGTTTTATAAACCTTTAAAGACGATCTTCTGCCCGAGCTTCAAGCTTGTTGAACTGACCCCTACCCTACTTCCGTTGAAGTTCATTCAATCTCTTGAATTTCAAGCTTAATTTTTTATGTATGATAGGGTTTTTTTTATTAAATGTAAAATATTATTTTTTCAATAGATATAATCAACCTACTTTTTGTATTTCTCCATGGTTTTAATTTTGCTATTTCATGTCATATCCAGTGCTTTTCTGGGGCATTGTAGTTTATTTCCCTCATTAAGGCCGTTAAGTCTTGTACCTGTTTGGTAAAGTTTTATATTAAATGGCCTTGTAGCTGGCCTGCTTGGCTTGGTTCATGGCAAAGACAAAACAAAGACTTTTTTTTTTTAAACCCCCTATAAGACAAATTAATGGGTACTGCCCGCGAACTAATGCCACTGAGAGACCGTGTGTGGGCCACTAATGCACTCCTATAAATTTGCTTTGCATTTTTTTTTCTGCTACTGTATGTTAATTTTACACAGAAAATGGTAAATCAGATCAAACACAGCAGTTGTAATTTGCAAAAATAATTATACAACGTGGTTACTCTTTTCTGTATACCTCGTTTTAACTGTTATGTCAGTCAAGTTTAACCAAAAACAAAAGTGAGACGTAATTTAATCGGAAATATGTGAAAATATGCTCAATACACAAAATATAAAGAAAATATAGAAAATACAAATCTACGTCTACAATTAATTTGCTTAGTCCGACCGAAGGTTATCTGAATTAGCTACATTTAATACTTTAAATGAAATACATAGTCAAAGTTCTTTACAACAGCACAAACATCCAGGTATCCCTGTCCCGCCCACTGGTACATCTAGTCATCTCTTCAATAATATCCATATCTGCTCTTATTCTCTTCTCATCTGGTTACTGGCTGTGCCATGCAAAGATGCATCGTCTTCACCCGTCTTCCTCCACCCGTTCTTAATTTTTCCATCCTTAGTTTGATATCTCTCATGACTGATTTTTTTGGAGAAATATAACCTGGGAGACTCTACTCACTTTTCAGACTCTGTCAGGGCAAAAAAACCCTCTTTCCTTCATTCGTGGAAATCATAACCACAACTATTACACTCCCTCTCCATAATTGAAAGGATGTAAACTCGTAATGTGCGCTATCATAAAGCTCCATGTTTGACTGCTCGTTCTGTATGTCTCTTTATACGTCATATATGTAAATATAACCTAATGGACATGTGATTAGATGTGGGTTCCACCCCAGAGACCTCCATATAAAATTCAGCACTCCTGTCTCTGAGTGTGCCCTAATGAGGCTCTCCCCTCTCACTGAGCCGTAGCACAGCACATTCTGGACCTGCTCTCTGTATAGTGATTTTCAGTGGCTGCCCCGTGCTGTGAATGCATTAAACTGTGAATGATGAGCAGGTGCGTGTAGCATTTTTAGAAAGCATCTGTGTCTTTCCCTGTTTCCCTACCTTCTTCAATTTTCATCCTTCTATTGACATTCATAAAAATAACAAATAAAATTAGAACAAACAGTTTTGTAACAAATTTGTTTTTTTATATAAACTGGATTTACAAATTGTGAGTGTAAATGACATTTGAAAATTATTTTGTTACTCTTATTGCATTAACACATTATCACTTATTCAGGTTTACTATTTAAAGAATTAAATGGTACATAATGATGAAAATGGCAAATGCAACATTAATATTATTGAATTTGCAGTTTCATTTTTGCAAAAAAGATTGCACATACAGTATGTATGTTGGGAAATGGTTAAATTCAATACTCAAATTGCCATTGTGCATATTACATTTCAAATTAAATTTAGCCAACTTTAGGCCTCCATAATAAATTTGTCCTAATCGACAAATCTGAGGAAAAAAAAATCTCAGAGTGAGAAAGTATTTTTAAATTACTTTTTTCTTATTTGTCTGGTCTTATCTATTTATTCACTGATCTGGAGAAACCTATAAATTCAAAAAAACAGAAAGAACGTTTTTAAATCTTCAGAGAAATCATATAGCCAAACCAAGTGCCCTAGATCCCCTTATTTTTCCTGGAAGAGTGGCTTGGCCCATTTGTGAATTTAATGTGTCTGGCTTTCCAGCCTATTTTTTAGCTGTACAAAACAAGCTTGTTTTCCTGGCTTGATATTCATCAAACTGGTGTATCTTTAACCATAATTATTTTATGTATTATCTTCAGTATAAACACACTAGTTTTGTAGGTGCAAAACAGTTTTACTGTTTACTGCACTTTATTATTGTTCTCGTTATTTCCCTACAGCGCTAATGAAACCGGAAGTCTCGCACATTCACAGGAAAAACGGCTTACTTTCGCACCTTATAAAATGAAGGTGGAGTACAACATAGGGGTCTTTTGATTAGAAGAGGGTTCTTTGCTGAAGTGGGTTGCTGCAAAGAACCACTGAATAAACTTTTAAGAGTGATGATTTGTGGTCACATTAGAGCTTATTCAGATCTAAGATTAGTTCGCAAACACACACACACAAACAACCACCACACACACACACACACCCACCACACACTGAATTGTACCCAAACAAGCTCAACCCCAACATCCCTCATCGTATGGGTCCATGCCTTATTTCGCATTTTATATTGCGTAGAAGAATGTAGATAGCCCTGGCATTATTCTTCTGAGACTTCCTGTCTGAGAGGGGACACTGTTATCCTCCACTGCTTTGCATGGGCAAATTCCCTGCTGCAACGGATTCAATTCCATCAATAGGAATAAAATAATATACTACATAATTCAGCTAAATCCATTTGCCATGCTGCCATCCATTACTCAGAATTCTTCGCTCTTCTGAGTGCGTTCCGTGGAATATTTGAAGAACATGTTGTAAATTGTTCTGTAAATTGCTGTTTCTTGAATACTTTCATATGAGAATGTATTCCTTACAAAATAACCAATAAAAAATATAATAAATGTGCATTTCAACCATCGAGTCAGCTCACCATTATGTTATTGTGTTACTGCTGTAGATCAAGTTATAAAGTGTGATCAGAGATGATTTTTGAGGATGACGTTGTGAGGTTTTGTTTGGGGGAAATAACAGTGTTTGGTTTCATGACTGTGTATATGTGTCAGATGAGGACCTGTGTTTTGGAAAATGAGTGACCCATGACGTCTCTCTGTCTTTTATTCTTTGCTCTTTGCTTAGCTTAATGAACATATGCTGTCATGTTGCCCTGACAGGCCTCGTCTGTATGATTTAAATGAGCTGGTGTTTTATTACACACAAGGCCTCCACCTAATCGCACGCAAGCTCCATGTACAGTCCATTTTAAAGACCGAACAGCAACTGTGTCAAACGGGTGTATAAAATGCTGTTTAGTACAGGAAATCAGGTTAATGAACGGCAAATAATGGACATCTTGTTCATAACATTCAAAATTCACCCACTCGCTTCAAACATCTGACTAAATTATTCCCTTCTTTACAAAACTCTAGCACACATGATTAATGTGGTTCACTTTCTAATGAAATCAGAATTATTAGCACTTGTGCCTCCTAGTATCTTGTATCTTTAATTCTGTGAAACTGAAATCGGGTGATGTCAAGATCCTCTTTCTATTTGAGCAGATTTTAAATGTTACAGTTTCACCTTTGGCAGAGGACAGAAGAGAGAGGAGGACCACACCCACACACACAGGAAAGAAGGTATTTATAGAATCTTGTGCTTTTGGTAGGTATGGTGTTTGGAGTCTCTGCTCAGGGGAACAGAGACACAGACTGAACTGCATTGTACTGTTCACCACCAGCCAATATAGCAAGAAACTAACCCTATCAGCACTAGTCAATTATTAGTATTATCCACAAATGTAATATGCTTTGTCAGATTGTGAATGCTTTTAACACTCTGTGAAAGGAACAAGAATATTTACAGGTTGGTTTGGGAAAATAGCTGACATGTTTTATTTCTACCAGACCTGTAAAACACCAAAATATACTCATCCTGGGCAGACTGCAAACCTTGTCTCATCACTAAGAGTTGAATTAGAGAACCCGCATGAGAGCAGATCAGTGGTTAGAGCTCTGTCAAAGAGAATAACAGATAAGTCATTCTGAACCCATGAGCTCAACAGGTCAGATGGGGATTGTGTTTTACACATGACTGGCACTCATCTTTATTTCTACAAAAAACAACCGGCCATATTCATTCTAGTCTTAGCTTTATAACAACATGCATACTGACCACATAGAGCTGGCTACCTAATTATGAGTTTTGTGTGCGCTATTTACGTGTTACCCCTATTAAGAAAGCTTAAGAAGCTATTTATATCTGAGTCTAACCCTTGGATATCCTGTTTTTGTTGGAATACCTAATGTATTTAGGTTAATTCAGTGATGTTAATAAGATTTTGACTTGAAACAGGGCTGAGTGCTAGAGGATTTTCACTGGCCCTCCACCAAAGTATAAATATATAAATAGTTAATAAAAAAAGTTTGGTTTTCTTGTGTTGTTTGGATTCATGTAAACTTGTATTTCTAATACATAAGGTTGGCACCAACATTGTTAGATATCCAGTGATGAAAGTTTACAAATTTTCAGTTTCGATATTATAGCAAAAAATAGCTTGAATAAAAAAAAGGCGGGTTCTCAAGTCAAGTCAAGTCCTGCTTATTGTCAATTCTTCCAAGAAAAAAACCTGTAGCAGTACATACATACCGAGAATTGAAATAATTGCGTTACTCTCAGACCCTTTGTGTAGCATACAGATAACCACTAAAAGTAGAACATTTAACCTTCAGGTCCACAGTGTGATAGTGGGCTGCTGGGGGCGCAGAAAGATCTGAGGTTCAGAGTTAAGTGGTGCATGGGGAAAAAAGAGGGGAGGGGGCAAGATCGGGAGGAGTTCCAGCTTTCTGACTGCCTGATGAATGAAGCTGTCCTTCAGTCTATGGGTCCCCTGCCTGGAGACAGTCCGCACAGTCTCCTCCCTGATGAACAGCAACGCTGAAGAAGCTGTGTCAGAACGGGTGGGGATCACCATGCAATGCAGAGGTGCTTTAAATGCGTGAGGACGCGGTTCCATACATGTCTTGGGAGGGAGGGAGAGGGAGACACCAACGATCTTCTCAGCTGCTCTCACTATGCATTGACCGTGGACTTGAACGCGCGGACGCGTTTTGCAGGAGCCATACTACACCAGTGATGTTTCAGCTAGGTCGAGAATGTGCTCTCGTTCATGGTTGCCTCTGTAGAAGGTGCACATGATAAGGAGGCGACACATCAAATAAAAACAATAAGAAATTCAGTCACAAATCTCTTAGTGTCAAAGTAAAAAAAAAAAAAAAAAAAAAAACCAATCAATCAACGTTGTGAAACATATCCCTATGCCTTTAGGTTCGGTTTTTACAATGCCAATGTGAAAGGCTAAGCAGACCAGGACCTAAATGAGCCTGACCAAAACGAACCGAAGCTTACAAGTGTGAACAAACCCTTAGTCTGCATGGTGGTTACACAAGGTCACTTCATGCTGCTGCCCAGATCATTAAAAGATTAAGGTTAAGTACACGCCTTTGATACGTCTTCCAAAGAAATACACCAGCCCACTCACGCTACCTTAGTAAGCAGACTCATACAAAGAATATACAAGATACACAACAAACGCGACTACTGCACAGAAGACTCCACCTCCTCCCTGGTGACCCATCTGATGACGCATGACCCAGACACTGTGGAGGAGATCCTTCAGCAGGATCAATGCATGCAAAGCTCCAGGGCTATCCTGACAAACATCCCCTTGGGTGTGTACTGAGAGACTGTGCAGCAGTACTTACTGAGGTCTTTCACAGACATTTTCTAACATCGCGCTTTAAACAAGCTAGTCACTGCACCATATCAAGTCTGCACCTCCCCCCTCCGCTTGACCCCTTCCAGTTTGGCATTATCGGTCCCAACCGCATCGACCGATGATGCCAGTCACAGAACTACCATCCACTCAGCACTCACAACATACAGACAAAAGAACCTCATAACGTCAGAATGCTGTTCATAGACCTTCAGTTCAGCGTTCGAACACAACTCATACCTCATCAAAGTATTTTACAAAACTGGTTCCAGTTGGGACTCAACACTTCGCTTTGGCAAATGGCTGTTGGACTTTCTGCCTGGAATACCTCAGGCAGTACGGGTCGGCCGCCAAACACATCCAGCAACATCACACTGAAACACTGGGCCCCCAAGGAATGTGTGCTGAGATCCCTCCTCTTCACTCTGCTGAACCCGCAACGACGACACCGTCACACAACTCCAACCTCTTTGTAGTAAGTTTGTGGATGACAACACTGTGGTGGGTCTCCTTAGCACAACAGGAGATGAGACACAACTACAGAGTTAGTGAGCCGCCTGGCGGGTGTTGCAGTGACCACAGTCTGCGCTCTGAACATGGAGATAAGACGAGAAGATTGCGTACCCTTTCCGGAAGGAGTGCACCCTCAGCATGCTCCTCCTCGATCTCACACAAGTACAACGGGCGCTGTGGCAAAGAGAGAATGCGGTACGGAGAGTGACAGCACCAAAGTGGCCTGGGGTGTGCACATCACAGAGGATCCATCTCCTAGGAGACCGACACTCCTCAGCACTGGAAAAGAGAGGAAAAGAACAGCACAGCAGCGTCTCTACTTCCACTGCACACTGAGAAGAGAGTAGAGCACCGGCCCCTCATCATGTGTCACCTTCTACAAGAGCGGCTCCTTTGAGAGCATCCTGACTACTCTGCATCACTGTGTAGTATGGTGCCTGCAACGTGTCATGCCGTACCCGGACTCTTCAACACTAGGTGAGAGCAAGCTGAGAAGAGTCATCGCGTTTCTCTTTCTCTCCCCTCCCTCCAGGACAATTTACGGGAACCCGTCTCACTTCTCGCAAAAGCCTCTTCATTGCAGGGGATCCCACACACCTGACAAACAGCTTCCTTCAGTCTGCTGCCATCAGGAGGAGGACTGCGGAGTCTCCAGGCCAGGACAGCAGACTGAAAGGACAGCTTCATCATCAGGCAGTCAGAAGCTGAACTCCCTCCCCTTTCCTTGCCCCCTCCACTCTTTTTCCCCATGCACCACTGAACGCGAACTTCTCAACCCCCCCCCCAGCATTCTCCCATTAACACACTGTGACCTGCACCAGACACTTTGTGCAGCATTGGTCTGTCCACACCCTCATTCAACTACCTTCTTCTGTCAGTTTCAATAAAGAACCTGCTCTCTGAGATTTTTGTCACTTTAATCAGACTGAATAAGCTCTTTTTGCACCACAATCATTATCTCGGGGAGGAGGGAGGAGACTGCGGAGTCTCCCAGGCCAGGACCAGCAGACTGAAGGACAGCTTCATTCATCAGGGGGTGTCAGGACAGCTGATGAACCTCTCTCTCTCCTCTCTACTCGCTCCCCTCCTTGGTCGCCGCTAGCACAGTAATACCCACCTTCAACACGAAAACTCCTCAAAGACCAATCAGTCCACAGTGCTTGAAACCAGTTTTGTGTGTGTGTGTGGTGTGTGTGTGTGTATACCGTGGATGTCTCGTCACTGGGAAATTGAGGATGGAGACAATGAATCATTCAAGCCAGACGCGTTTCCCACCTTGTATACATCACTGAGGCTATACATCATAAACGTAATTGTAAAACTTTTCACATAAACGCAAACAAGCCACGATCATGCATGATAAAATGTGAACATCACTGCATCCTGAATCCTGAAACCAGACACTGTCCCCAATTCCATAAGAAAAACAGGAAAGATTGTAGACCGAATGAGTGTATGATTGCTCTTTTCTGTATTGTTTTTACAAAAGAGTGTGATTGGGTGAGTGTGAGCATGCTTTTGTGATGAGCAGCTGGAGTAAATCGTTTTGTGTGTGTGGTGTGTGGGTGTGTCGTGGGTGTGTGGTGGGTTAGTGCATATGCGATTAGACTCTTTTTAAGCGAAGTCTCCACAAGGGGCTTTGTAGGTTTAATTATTGCTAGTAAGGAAATTGCCTCTAATGAAATGTCCATCGTCTTGAAACAAGAACTGAGCTTAATACTGTTCATATAGACTAGAGAAAATGAACACACACACACACACCTTCAGATCATTTCAGTAACCGCATTCTATAGAAACAACAGACAGATCATCCCTACTTCCGACTAACAGAAGCACTGTGACCTTAAGGTAGGACTTGGGGGCATATTGTTCTTGGGAAGTAAATGGTGATTCAATATGATCTGCCAGCCATTATTTATTAGAGTTCCTGCTTAGAGTTGAGCTGCTTTTTCATGGCCAAAACTTTTAGTGCAGTGCAACTGTAATATGCCATTATCTTGGCCAAAAAAAAACAAATCCTCGCAACCTTTAACGGAGACGATGCTTACGGGGATCCTCAAGTAACTAACAGAAATTAACACACAGACAGTGATACTGTGTATTGTGTCTCCTCCTGTAATGGAGAGGGGAAAAAACCAGTGTGAAAGAGCTGCAAAATTCTTTAACAGCTCTTCTCCTACACATTACATAGTTCACCTCAGGACACACAATTTATGTGTGAGAAATGAAAATTGCAACCTGAGCTGAATTTCTTTACTCTCATGGTGTGGCATGGTAGCCTGATCGGCAGCTTGGAAGAAAACACCATGATCAAAACCATAAAAAATGCTGCTAAAAACTGTACTACTATAAGAGTGCTGCTTTTACACACAGTAGTACTATTATATCAAAGACGAAAGAATTTTGCCTTTGAGAAACATTTATTCTTTGGCTAATCAACAGGGTGGCTATGATCACGGTCAACAGCAAGATTGCTTCACGCAGTGGAAAGTAAAAAAACTGTCCAACTTTTCCTTACAAATCTTGGGAAAAAAATAACTCGATTTAACACACTTAAATAGTCAAGCAAATAAGATTGCACACCAGCGTAGTCAGTTGGTCTCATTCACTAATAATTGTAGGCTTACTCATATTTATTAACAGGGACGCTCACGAAACTTCTCACCACTGAACATTGTCTATTTCACAAACCCATGGCACACAAAATTGTTCTTAACTTTGCTGTAATGCTAATGAGTTTGGAGTCTTCTAAATAAACTACCATAATTTGTTTAAAACACAGCCCAAAATGAAAAAAAAGGGGTCTCTACACAGCCTTCCGTTTCTCAGCAATCCCGGTTAGAAAGCCATATGCTATTTCAAGTTTTTCCTAATGTTTTTGTTTTTTTTATTTGTAAATTTAAAATTTCATTTTATTACAACAGTTATTGATGAATCATGATTTGTTATCATGAAAAATATTGTACGTATGATATCACACACAAATTTGTGTATGCACACTGTTAGTGTGTGAGACCCAGTGTTTCTGTATTACATGATAAAACTGTTTAGCAAACATGTGCAGGTGTTCAGAATTGCACTTTTATGTGGTAACATCTGAATATACTGGTATTATTCACGTCAAATTTATTATCTAAAATGACTGAATCAATATGACAATATTGGGTTAAAATACAGTAAGTAACAAAGTAAATCTGTAATCTGACTATAATATGGTTACAAGAATTAAGATCATAAGGGTCAGATTAGGTTAGAAATAGCTCACAGTATCTTGATTAACAATGAAACAATGCAGGCATTATAATTTTTTTATAATCTATTTCCTACTTGATGATAACCATAAAATGACTTTTGTTGCCTGTAACCTAATTTGTCAGGTATATTACATAACATTTTTTGACACAATTTATCTGACAAATAAAATCACATTTTTAGGCTACCTGAAAAAAAATATGTTTACAGTGGAGATACTGGTGGTATTGATCATCAACAAATCCAGTATTCAGATAAATTCACGTCTGTTATTTTTACACCAATTGAATAGCAGTGTTAATATGACTTAGCTCTTTAATAGTTTAAACTCATTAATGCTGAGAGCTTGATGTGCCCTGTTAACCTCTCTCAGTGTATCTTGCTAGTTTGACTGTGGTTTCTCCTGCTTTACACACTCAAGACAAGTATCAGATTACATTTCCTTTAAGACGTCACTGGGTCAACAGATTCATTCTTTATTTATGGAGGTCATGGTAATGAAGCGATTTTAAAATACCTCTGTAAGTCCACATTGCACAAACATGTGTATGTTCGTTTATGTGTGTGTATCTTCCCAGCCATATACACAGAAACATAGACCTTACCATCAAAACACTTTCTCAAACGCGAGAACGCTAGAAAATAATTGTCCTGTGGTGTCCTACTGATGTCCTACATCTTATTGCAAAGACATTTTTATTTACTAATTAAAAAGATCCCTTCGTGGACATTCATCAAAGGAAAATTGGTTTATATAAAACTTTAATAATATAGTATAATATAATAATATACTGTATACTAAAAATGTGTAATTTTTATAAATATGTATATAAAAATTTTACAAGATTTTTCATGATCTGCCTACTAGGACTACCTAATGCATTGAAAGTGGCACCACAGCAGCAAGAAATTCAAGCATTTAAAGCACTTATTCAGTTCCATAGGGCTAATCTCTTAAGCTTCTCTTGTCCTTTCAGTCTACACACACACACACACAACTCACACACAAACAAGCCTGATGGGTTTCCCTCCATTTGCCTCTCACCTAGGTTAATGGCTGAACATAATCAACCAAGACTGTTTGAGATTTAAAACTGACAGGTTGTTGCAATTCCACAAACATTTTCTGCTGTAAAATGGATATTTAGATCAGTCATGCAATAAATTCTATTCCACACAGAGCTAAGCCAATATACAAAGACATCCAAAACCACTTCATTGTAGACAGTATCTTTTAGTAGATATTTTTAGATAGACTTTTATGTTAAAAAGTACATACCTTTTTAGGATAATGTAGCGTACAAATGAGCTTGTAGCAGCTTTGCGGTTTTAGTCTTTATTATTTTATAGTACTTATTTCTGTCACTCTTAGATTTTATTAATAGAGATGTGTGAACATGACAGACAGTTTTTAGTTTTCTGAAGAGGAAGTGGATTCAAGATGTAGAGGCAGAAAGGCTGTTATAGAGTGTGACATGGTAAAATATAAAAACGAACTACTGGAGCTCAAAAATGCTTTTCTTACAGATTTTTCCTCATGGCCTTGAGTGATTGTGCAGCACCTCTCTCCCTGTCCCAGGATGTATTTGTATTATGCGGTAATATTGACAGTGATGTAGTGGAGGGTCATAGCCTGCTTTCTCTGTGCACACCTGCCTCTTGTATTCCATTCGTCAACTGCAGAAAGAGAGGGACAGATTACATTAAATTCGTTATTACACTTTATCTGTATCATTCATTTTAAGACTTTACAGTCCTGGCTGCTAATTAGTCTATACAGCTGTGCGAAAATAGTTTTTGTAATTAATCCAACATGCTTCACTTGCTAGCAAACTTCACACTCACTTGTGCATTTCTCTCTTCTCTCTCGTTAATTCATTTGAATTAATTTCAATCAATGTAAATCTTGGCGCTACTTTATTTCACTAAAGAATTCTACCTCTAACGAGCTGTAGATAAAATAGCCTTATGAATGAAAATTACCGTTATTTTTCGTTATTTATCAGTCGGAACGTAGGATTTTGTGCTGCAAAATTCCATGACAGCCGTTGCCTATGCTGGCAAAATAATAATGGCCACCTCAACGTGAATTATATAAATAATTGTAATAGTATGGCCATTCAAAACCTGAGGGTCTACTATGGTGCATAGTAAATCAATAACTGCAAACAATATTGAGGTGGAAACTTTATATATACTGTAGGTAAGAAATTATGCAAATTGGATATGGTCAAAAAGATTGGATCTGTGCATTAACCCTTGCAGTGTAAATGATATGGTCAAAAAGATTGGATCTGTGCATTAACCCTTGCAGTGTAAATGCAGCCTTAGTGTCTATCCCTCACAGCCCGCATTTTTATTCAAGTTTAATGAAATATGATGTCTACCTTGACTAAAAGTGAAGAAATGTTAATTTGTGAGTTTTTTTTTTTTTTCTTTTTTTTCCCAAAGCTGTTCCGTCTGACAGAGGCTAAAACACATTACATTCCAACTCTGAAACTCAGATGTCTTGGATTGAATTTCTGTTGAATTTCTATTAGTTTTTACACACTCTGTTAATTTTGAATCTGAGCATAGTGAGCCAGATCGCATGTTTTACAGTAGGGGTATTTAAAAAAATTGAATGGCACCCTCAAATATAATGATTCTGTTGTGGGAACCCCCAAAATAAAGGCAGCAATATTTTTCACTTAAACCTACTGAGAGGCTAACAATACAGTACAATTCTCATTTAAAAAAAAGAATTTCTGAATTTTCATGAATTTTTTTGAAAACAGTGATGATTCTATGCTCTTTTTCTTATTCTGTTCTATTCTATTTTTTTTTACACTTCTTTTAAAAATTTCTGTAGACCCTGCAACAACCCCTTGGGACCCCAGTTTGAAAAATTTTGGGTCACTGGACACATTATAGACTGATTTGAGTCAATCGTAATTCAATTTTTGAGCAAATTGTATACAGCAGTACTGCACAGAAGCTCAAAAAACCCTCCAAGATGATATATACACCATGAAGCTGTTTCTCTGAGCTCTGTCATTGTAGCTGCCATAATGATGATATTGTTTATCTGAGTCTTTAAGCACTGATTGCTGTTATTAGTTCAGGTCTGTGTCTGTGTGTGTGTGTGTGTGTGTGTGTGTGTGTGTGTGTGCATTATATAGATGTTGTCTGCAGGTGGTGATATGCAAAAGCTCTGTGGTGTGTGTGTGTGTGTGTGTGTGTGTGTGTGTGTGTGTGTGTGCACAGCTGCTAATAATATCACAGATTGACAGAGAAACGCTGGGCACAGTAAACGAAAGCTCAGATTTATTTATAGATCACAGGGCCAAACAAACACAACTTCTTTCTTCTGTGTGTCTTTCTAATTGATATGCGATTGCCGATCATTCAAACAAGTTCATTCTAAATTGAGCTAATTCTACAGGCTCACACACAACGGCTGCTCCTGCAGGCCAGAATAATCAAACTCTTGTCGAATCAAATTCTTTCACTGTAAACTGTGTACTGCTTTCCGATTGTTGCTGAGATAATTCTCAATAAACTGACAAGAGTAGCTATCAAAGCAGATGAACTCATCGTCCTGAAAGGGCGATCACACTGACAGTGATTTGCAGAGACCTGAAGTCGCAGTTTCCATCTTTTTGAGTGACAGTGACTGTTGGTGATGTGACACAGTAGAACAGAGATCAACTTTTCATATATACTGTGTAGAGTATAAAAAATAAAAACTTAAAAAACTCTTTCAACTCAAAATTAGTCAGTGAAAGGAGGTGCTTACTAAGGATGACAAATTATTATATTATAAAAAAAGGGGGGGTATGAGCTGTTTTTTTACATTTATGCATTTAGCAGCAACTTAGGCTGCATTTACACGGCAGGTCTTGATGCCCAAATCCGATTTTCTGACTATATCCGATTTTTTGATGACCCGCTTACATCATCTTTTAAAAGTGACCCGTATCCGATTTTTGCATTTACACTATACACTGCTGAAACTACCAAACGTAGACGTTCTGACCTGGAAAAGGAAGTAAAACAGCACGAAATACAATGGATGTAGATGCAAATTAAATTATACAGTGTTTTGCTTTCCACAATATTTTGAAAAAAGTCAAACAAAAAAAATGACGTACGACTCGCATTTACTGGGGAATATCCGATTTGTCTGCTTACATGACACACACAAATGCATGTATCTGATTCATATCCGATTTATTACCACATATGAATGAGGCCTGAATCCGATCTGAGAAAATCGGAATCCATGCAGTTTTTTCCTGCTTACACGTTCACCGGTCATATCCGATCTGTGCCACATGAGAGGAAAAAATCAGAATTGGGTCACTTGAACCATGTAGTGTAAATGGGGCCTTAGAGTGCATTCAGGCTAACATTTTTATTTAACTAACGTGTTCCCCTGGGAATCAAACCCACAATCTTTGTGCTGCTAACGCAATGCGTTACCACTGAGCCACAGGAACTGTTTGTTCTATTCATTTTATCTGGCATATGCAACCAGATATACCTCAAGCCAAGCTTTTACCAAAATTTGGGACATGACTGAATACAGTTTAGAAGGCTAATTTGTTATTTACCAGCAATATCATTAAATAAACTGTGATCAGGGAGCAAACTATAATATATTATTAACAGAAACTAGGAGTGTCAGAGGTAAAATATTTAACAATTATTTTTGTGATTCTTAAGTTTTTAGCATTTTAGTTAAGTTAAATTGTTTTAATATATTGATAATAACATTCAGTTATATTAATAATAATATATTAATTGAAAAAAAAAAAATTGTCAACCTGTGGCCTCCTTGGAGATATTTTAATAATCTAGTTTCTCTCTAAAGAACATGGGATGTGCTTGTTTTTTTGTAAAAAAAAAAAAAAAAAAAAAAAAAAAATAGAAGATGAAGAAATAGGAAATACAGGGAAAGTGCCAGTAACTATGTCTATGAAGATTAATACTCTCTATTAGAATCTGGAGTTTATGCTAAAGCAGTGGCAGTGTGTTTAATCTTGTGTGGTTATCAGCATCCCCATCAAACTCCAGTGCCAATGACACATTACTGTAAAAAATAAGTCAGTTGCTCATATGAAATGCATTTGAAAAAAACTGAATGATGGTTATGAATGATAATAAGCTATGACAATGATGAGGATCATTGCGTCTTTAGAGATGGAGGCCAATGTCTAATTAGCATGTCAACTATTGTGCCCCCCCCCAGTAATGATCAACTCAAATCCACAGGTTTCTAACAAATGTGAAGACAGATCAGAGCCATGGCTCCATTGTGCTTTTTCTCAAGGGCTGTCTTGCCCTATAGTTGCCATGGCGACCCTCATCTTTGCCTGTCAGGAATGAATCCTTAACTTGTCAAACTGAATGAGCATCAACATCTACACCCAAAACTGCATGTTTGTTTATGTGGTAAAGTAGCAAATATAACCTGCTCTCCATATCCTCCTTCTGCCTCTGGTTATTTATCTGTACACTTCTGCTAATTAATTTGATGCCTCTTAAATAATCCGTGGTCAATGGTCATTTTAAGATGCAAAAGATGCTCACTGAACTTAATGGTTGAATTTGATTTGCTATCCAAACCAAAAGATAATGAATAACATTTTTTGTCACTTTATGTTTGCAGGATCAGACTTCCTATGTGCGACACACATCATTCCAGTGAAGAACGAAGAGGGTGTTGTCATGATGTTCATCTTGAGCTTCGATTACGTGCTGAAAGAGGGCAGCATGGATTCATTAGACCGACTCAACCACACCTCACCAACCAGACAAGAACAAAGTGAGGCTCCTTCTATTTTTTTCTTTTCTTTCAATAATTCCCTCTTTTTTCATTTTTTCATTTCCATCAATGCAATCCATTGCCAGCATCTGTTTTAATTGCTTACTACCTGTCTGCCAGATGAGAGAGAGGAAGTGAAATTTTCAAACAAATTATGTTTGATGGAGAGGCGTGGCAGGAAGAAATATGGAGAAGGCAGAGGAAGAGAGAAAGGTTTTTATTTGCTCCAGTTGCTCTGGCTCACCAGCACACACTGTCAAGACCAAACCCAGTCAGCCAGAAAGGAAATGAAGTGGGGGGAAATAATTTATGTGACACAGTGTTACAATTATTTGGATTCCTGAGGCCAGGTGCTGAACGGTGTTTCATTTATAGGATCCCATTTATAGGATCCCATTCAGTAAAATGGTGCTCACTAAACCATCCAGTACAAACAGAGTGTGTGCATGTGTGTGCACATGCTATAATTATGACAAATATGTTTGGGGCATAGAGACCTGTAAGCAAATAAAACTGCTGCATTGCATTTTCTGAAAAATATGCTACTGCATCAGTTTACAGACGTGCACATGCACACATACAGTACACACACCCTGATGATGTCCTCCTCTAATCTGTATTGGAAAGTCACATCTGAACTGTGAAATCCAATTAATATCCAATGGCTAATACCATCTCTGTGGTATCATAGCAACAGGGAATGCTTTGAAAAGGACATCTGTGTGTGTTCATACTGTATGTGTGTGAGTTAGAGGCACTTTTTAGTCAGGGCTGTTATAAACCAATGATTTGCTATGGCAGTGTATTCAGTGTTATGCTGAGACATACAAACATGATGCTTTAAAAAAAACTGTGGCAAAAACTTCCAGCTGGGATGAATATAGATTTCCTAGATCTTGCTTCCTCTGAGAGCAGGGCTGAGGGGCTAAGCAGACAGGAAGTGCATTGAACCATTAAAGCAGAGACAATTTAGCTAGTAAAATTTACACACTTTTCCATCCTGATTCTGTCAGTGATTTATTAGGCGTTACTCTGATCAAAAGTTGAGGGATGTCCCCATCCAAAAAGCCTCTTTTGTGGGGTACATTAGGTTGTTTTGATGAAGGCGTGATATAAATAGCCCAGTTTGGAGAGACTTTTAATTAATGCTGGCATGGTACTGAAACCCCAGGGAAGAGACAGACAGAGAGAAAGAGAGAAATCACACTGCAGAGATTAAAAAAAAAAATCTAACTGATATACAAGACTGAGGGCTTTATAAACTTCATATGGCTTCTGAATGACATGAAATATGTAATAATAATTAATTAAGATTCTTTTCTGATGTCAGCCAGATGAATACATTTAAACAGCACATATTCATACTATCCTGCTATTATTAATAACAGCAAAAAGAACAAATGATAAGAGTAATGTGGGTATAATGTAGCTTTGTGTAGCACCTGACGCTCTGCACATCCTGGAATACCCAAGTCAAAAATGTGTTAGAAAACGCTTTTATCGAGGTCCTTTAAACACATTCCAGGCTGAAAGCAACAATTTGTGTTGCACATGAAGTGTGAAGTGTGCCAGGTTAACAAAAATGTAATGCCAAAAGGCTGTTAGGTGTCTTAAGGGTGTTGCAGCAAATATGGCCTGTTTAATTCTAAAGGTTAAAGACACGGTGTAAAATAGTCATGAAAACCCTATTTAGGTTTTGCCAAAGTAAAATAATATAATAATAATAATAATAATTAATGATATGACTGCTTTAGGTTTTTCACCAATTTAAATAACCTTTAGCTTTTTGCAGTTAACTTAATCCTGCACTGTGACAAATACAGTGGGAAAGTGTTAAAGGAATAGTTCACCCAAAAATCTAAAGTTACCATTTATTCACTCTCATGTAGTTCCAAGACTGTGTAACTTACTTTCTTCTGTGAAGCATAAAAAAGAGGATATTTTGAGCAAAGTCAGTGGGAACCAAAACAGTTTGGTTACCAACATTTCGTTCAAAAATATATATTTCTTTGTGTTCTGCAAAAGAAAGAAATGTATACAGGCTTGGAATGACATGAGGGTGAGTGAAAAATGACAGAATTTTCATTTTTGGGTGAACTATCCCTTTAATAATCTCTCCATTAATGTGAGGTCATATAGCCTTCATGTAATAAATAATACATTTAAGTCTGTATAAAAGTAAATCTGTGTATTATTTGTTCATTTGTATTTTGTTAATGATTTTTTTTTTTTAGAACTTACTTGGTCATGCCCTTTCATACCAAGTGATGCCATTTCATGTATAGGTCTACAAAGAAGAAAGCCCTGTTTAGGCTTTGCCCTGGTACAGTTTGTGTCGAGCCATTCATTAGTCTTGTTGTTTGATGAGAAAAAAGAAGAAAATGTATTTGCAATAAACACTTTAAGAATTTGTACACCTGTAGCAGCAGAGGATTATTATTCTACTGCATGGAAAGCTGAGGAAGAAACCTGATGACGACACGGTTTGATCTTTTGGTTGACTAATCAGCACAAGGGGGGCATTTCATTAACACCCAAATGTAAACACTGAATATTTATTATGCTGTTTATTTCATTTCTACCTTGAATGCAAAAATAAAAAAGCAATCTTGTTTCATTTATTTTTTTTTATAAAAACAAAAAAAGACACAGTTTCAAATTTTTCTATTTTCAATATTAAATAAAAAAAAAAAAATGAATGAATGTCTTCAAAGGAGACATTTCTCTGTGCCTGCAGTGAGTAACATGAAGAAAGTGCATGCAAGGTCTGAGATGAAAATAAATGAATTAGTTTTTCCACTTCACATATGCACTTTTCAAAATACTGTATTATTTTAAAAACGTAATATTAAACTTTCGACTAGTATTTCCAATACTGACTAGCAGCAGCAGTTTTGTTTATTTGACTAGTCAAACAGAGGTGTAAAGAGTACCTGAAAACCATGCTTAAATAAAAGTACAGATACCTTACAGTGAAATTATGTTGAATGAATGATACAAATTAAATTAGAAAAAAAACATTTTAAATAAAATGTAGCATGTCAGACTGCAGAACGCTGTGGCTGCTTGAAGTGTTATGTCAACAACACAAATACAATAGAAAAACAGATGTCATGAGTTTTCCAAGGACACCAGTAATGTTTTTGTAGGGCATCAAGTGTTCATGAAGCTCTCTTACACTCAATGCTGTGATATTGCCCAATAATATAATATTTGATTAAGTTGGTCTCACTGGTCCATAAATAATTTAGCCGTATTTTCTCTGTGGTTGATATGAAGCTCAGGTAATGAAATCCATGTAGAGTCCTGGGGCTGTCTTGTCCTCCAGAGGAGAAGATCGAGAGCTCATTTGATCCATGTCTCCTCTCGTCTTCTCACTGAATTTCGTTGATGCTGATGTCCCATTTTTCCTTCCATCAGAGACATTTCTGCTTGTTTAACATTCAGGAAGTTCTTGTTAAAGATTCACGGTGTGGGTAGGACTGCTTGTTTGCAGAGGTTTTGCTGCAGAGACCCCATTAGTGTAACTTTGTTTGACGGCTGCTGTAATGCTGCGATTTGTATCCTTAGTAAATCTGGTGTTGGAAAATTGTGATGTGCACAACAACTAACTTCACGGAAATGGAAATTTTTGTAACTGACTAGTCAATTAGTCTAAAAGTAAAAATAACCCTCAAAAGAAAGTCAAAAACATTGTATGTGGGATCTATTTAAAAAACTTTAAACTATGAATCAAACAATCAAGTAATTCCAGATACCTTATTATCTGAATTGTTCTTATTTTCCACCAAACAGTTTAAAATTTACAACACTGATGGCAACTAAAGCAGCAGATGGGGTGAATGAAAATGCAAATTCACTCTCTGGCGGTAGGTGGCGCTTCTGGACAGCAGAAAATTCAGCAGATACCATGGTTACTCCTGTAACACAAAGCAGAGCTAAAACATATAATCACTATTTTATTTGACATTATATGGAGATAACATGAAAAATGTCAACAAAACCTTTTTGAAGAAAGTCAGTTCCCTTTCATTCATAATATTTCCCCCTTTAAACTGATAAATATGCTCCCACACCTCGCTTGTCTTCAAAGGAAACATTTCTCTGAGCCTGCAGTAACATGAGGAAAGTGCATGCAAGGTCTGAGGTTAAATGAAATGAATTAGTTTTCCACTTCACATATCCACTTTTCAAAACGTAACATTAAAATTTCGACTAGTATTTCCAATGTTGACTAGCAGCAGCAGTTCCGTTTAATCGACTAGTCAACCAGAGGTGTAAAGAGTACCTGAAAACCATACTTAAATAAAAGTACAGATACCTTACAGTGAAAATTACTCCATTACAAGTTTACAAGTCACCAATTCCAAAACAACTTGAGTAAAAGTCTTAGAGTATCTGATCTTAACAGTACTTAAGTATTTTACGTGTACTGAATATAGGCTCAAAGATGCACGTCAAAGAGACATGCCAGTGAAAAACAAGGAAGAGTTGATTTGTGAGGAGAGCAATCACGTTTATTTTTATAAAACCAAAATAAAACACCTCAAAATTGCACAAAAAACCCCCAATATCCTTCAAAAAGTTCTCTTCAGTACAACTGATAAATAGAATAATGTTAAGTAAAATTAAAAAGTCAAAGCCTTCTTGCACTGGATGTGCTGGTTCCAGCCTCATTGCAGGCTGCAGTATTGTCCTCATCTCATATATAAATCACCTGTGATTCACAACTACTTGCTAAGGACCTCACATTCACGTAAAGTAGCCTTGTTGACAAGTTTGGGTGAGTAAGGACAAAATGCACAAGATACAGTACTTTCAGTGCACTGTAGTTGGCGATATCACTTCTTTTGTAGCAGAAATATACTGCTGCAGAAAAAGCTAGGTGCCGTGCAAAATGTAATGTGTAATTGCAACACTCGTTACAAATAAAATGTAGTGAAGTAGAGAGTAAAAGTTGCTAATACCTTTCATACTCAGTAAAACTACAGAGTATCCAAAAAGATACTCAAGTACAGTAATTAATTACATTTACTCAAATACTTTACACTTCTGTAGTCAACTAGTCCCACACATTCATAGTTAGAAATAATTATGTGTATTCTACTTTCTCCTTATGCAGTGACCCACACTGACACCCCCCTCAGCTGTGTCTGAGACCTAGAAATGGCTTGGGTTAAGAGATTCTTAAAGGCCCTTTTTACATCTGGTATTAAAATGCATTTTTGTTGATATGATCACAAATACAGGTGTAACGGGGTCTGAAACTTAGTCCACTTTTGACCAGTTCCATAGGTAGTCAAAAACGCTTCGAACAGTCACTAAAGGCCGTCTCCTAGCCAGATGGGATTTCACTTTGCTGGCTGAAATCTTAAGTTTATTTTGAAGGTGAAAAAAATGTTAAAAGCACATTGTTCTCCTACCAGTTCTGGTTTTAACACAAACCTACATTGTTTGGCGTAGTTTTGTGTCTATCAGAGCAGAGATGAATGCTGCTGCTATCTGTGTCATTTTTATATTGGCTCCTTTCACATTCATAAGTAAATTGTGCAAGCTTATTTCATAATATTAGAGTGAAAGATCAGGAAAAGGCCCACACAAACATCCGCCCAATAGAACCTCCCTTCAAAGAAATCAGAAATGTCTCCCTCATTTATTTGTGATCCGATCGACCAAAATGCATCTTAAAACCAGGTGCATCTTAAAAACAGGTCTTTTGTTCATTGTGTTCTGCAACACAGGCTTTTAACCTTTACAGATCCAGTGGCCCCTGTATAAAAAGACTGATTTTCTTAGTAACACTTTATAGCACCATAAAGAATGTTATCTAACATTATTACATAATACAATGATTACAGAACAGGTAATTAGCTAGAAAGTTAGAAATGACCTGAAAGTTAGACATACTGTATCATGAAAATGTAAATCTTCTTCCGAGCCCCTGGAGTACTGTACGTTCAGGGACCATGTTTTCACTATTTATGGTGCTTTTTGGATAAGACAGAGACATCAGTAGGAAGAAAGTAAGAAAGCTGCTCACACAAAACAAGCACATCAAATTAAAGGTGCGAGATGTAATTTTTTTTTAATGTACTAAAGCATACAAATACCATAATATGTTTGCAGTTACTTAGGAAACATGCTAAGTTCACTTACTTGTTTCTCAGAGAAACACTACAGCCAATTATTCTACTTTGAAATGAGCGTTCTGATGCCTGTTTTGTTTTGGTCTGAACTAAAAGGGCATCACTCTAAAAAGCTCTGTGACCAGAAGCTGATGATACACGGGGCAACTTTTGGCCAATGTTGCCACCAATGGGCAACCAGATGAGACACAGGGCCCACGACCAATCTAAAGTATCCAGACAGACATTTGTTATCCATTCTCAATGTGAAAGTGCCCAAGCAACATTGCTCAAAAAAGTTGCCCAGCAAAATTGCTCAAAAAGTTGGCCCGTGTATCATCAGCCTTACAGTGCAAGGCTTGTTGCCTACCATTGTCAGTTGTGCTCGTTCATGTTGTGTGTCCTCAATCTGGCAACCCGCGTGAACGCCAAGTCTCAGGAGGAGGAGGCTTAACAACTCTCCAATATTTTACATTTTGACTGCAGTACCCATTTCAACCAAGAGCTGTCAATATTATATATCACGCCTTTAAGAAGATGGAGGAAGATGGAGGTTTAGAAATGACATTTCAAATTAAGGGACAGTGTTTGCTACCTGGAATTGATTTCCAGGGGGATTTTTTTTTTAACTTTGTAAGGGGCAGTTTTTATAATAGCTTTCTTAAATGTATCTGTGTGTACATTTAATGTATCTGTGTATTCATTATAATCACTGAAGCTGTCTACACTGCAAAATGAATCTTACATCATATCTGCACTTTGTTGTTTATGAGTAAATTTGCAAAAGTGCAGTATTTAGAATCCTTCATCACCAGTGACTAATTTAAAGGCTCTGATTGGATATTGCATTCATACGCTCAACAGAAACATGTGTGCTTGGTAATGTGCAATACTGCATAAATTAGCATAAAAATCATTTAATGCAACATGAGCAGATCTAAATCTTATGCCACAATCAACAACCATTAGTAGTCTTAATAAATGTAGTTTAAATGTATAGGGCACAATTATCTTGAATTTGGAGGGCATTTTTGTTCATTTTGGTGGCATTTTTGCCCCAAGTCATGGGGCAATATAATAAAAAAAATGCCTATTTCTTGTTACCTCCTTTGAACCTTACTCTATTCTTTTTTCTGTAGAAAAAGGACGTTTCTTCCGTTTTCGTCTGCCTGCACCACTGAACATGCTGGGAGTGAGTAAGCAATCCCTCCCCCAGGAAGACCCGGATGAGGTGACCATCCATTCGGCTGATCAGAATGAGAAATGCTCTTCCTGCTCGTCATCTGTCTCTCTTTCCCTTTCTCCACGTGAACTCCATCCACCCACTGGTGAGAGCTGTAGCCCTTCCTATGGAAACGACACCTGGGCTCTGATTGGCCAGAATTATCTGGGGTCATGCTCACCTATCTCAGGGCCACAGGATCACTCGTCTCCACGGGGCCCTTGGGAGCGGGTGGACCCACAGGAGCCTTTGCCGACTGCATCTAGGAGAGCATCACGGGCCAGTATGTGCACGTTTAGGAGAGTATCATCTACACAAGATTTAGAAGGACTCAGCACGCAGACACAGAGGACTTACCGTGATCGCCATGCTAGCGAAGGTATACAAACACATCTAAATAAACAAGCATAAGCTTTTGAGAAGAATTATATGACTAATTGGTTGTGTCAAAGGAATAGTTCACCCAAAAATGAAAATTTGCTTAAAATTTACTTATGAGTAAATTTAAGATGAGTTTGTTTCATTCAGCTGAACACATTTGGGGAAATTTAGCATTACATCACTTGCTCATCAGTGGATCCTCTAGAGTGAATGGGTGCTGACAGAATGAGAGTCCAAACAGCTGATAAAAATGTCACAATAATGCACAAGTAATCCACATAACTCCAGCCCACCAACTTATGTCTTCTGAAGTGAAAACCTGTGTTTGTAATAAAAAAAAAAAAAAAACATTTTAACTTTAAACTTTCTCTTTTGGCCATAATCCATAATAATGTTTCTCCAGTGAAAAGGTTCATCCCCTGTGTCCTCTCACATTAAAATCCTCCGACACATTTTGGACTGTTTTTTCACTTGTAAATGGTGCTTGATCTGTGCATATCTCTCTCCTGATTCAGACAAAATGACTTTTTTTTTCACTGGAGAAATCAATATTATGGATATAGAACTCTTATTTTAAGATTTAAAGGACTCATATTAAGCAAATGTTTGAAATTATAAACATCTTAATGTTATGAAGGATCTAAGGATCCTCAAATGCAAACTGTATGTTTTGCTTCAAGAGAGCAACCATACATTTGTGTTGTTTTACTTTCTTTCTTTCATTATTCATTCATTCATTCATTCATTCATAATCATTTTATTATTCCATTTAATAATATAATCATTTATAATATTAATTTTAAACAATTTATATACTCATTATATGCATTGATTAGTCATTTATTTTATTATTATGTTTTATATAATTTTTCCATTGTTGTTTAGTCTTTAGATTTGTGGTTTCAAGGATATGTGTGTCCATGAGTAAGAGATAAGAGAAAGTCTCCATTCCAAGGTTGGTAATGTCATTGGACATTGCTGTGAAGCAGTAATTTCCCATTGCTATTGATTGTTGTATAATGACACTTGTACCTGTGCTGGGCAGACAAAGTCTGAGCATTGAAACATATGCAACTATTCAATAAGCTTTGCACTTTTATTCTTTTTTATCATTACTTTATCATTCATCATTACTTCTGCTCTTCTCTGACTTTACTCAGTCAACTGCTTAACTGACTGTTTACACTGGTTTTGGGTACCAGACAAGGATCTGGCATCCAGGGCTGGATCTGATATTTCTGTTATGGAGGCATGATCTAACAGATAGATTTTTATTATTACAAACTCACAGCTTTTCGAGTCACAAGAAGTTCATTGATGGGCTGGAGTGTGGATTATTATGATGTTTTTATCAGCTGTTTGAACTCATTCACTGCAGAAGACACATTCTGAGTGATGTAATGCTAAATTTCTCAATATTTTTATGAAAAAGAAAAACTCATCTTCATATTGGAAGGCCTGAGGATGAAATACATTTTGAGCAAATTTTCAGTTCCTCTTCAGGAACTCGAGCTGCGTCGAACGCTTTGGGGAACGCGTCTAGCGTGAGCGACTCTGAATATCGTGTGAAATCAGTCCAATGAAAGAGCGTGACGTCACGGGCGGGGTGACGTAAGCGACCAGGAAGCTATAAAAGCACATGCCGCGCAGCTGGCATCAGCTTCGCGTCTTCAGCAAGCGCTCTGTGTGTGCATGTCATTCTGTCTTGTCTGTCTTATTTATTGTTGTTTGTCACTATTAGCTCCTCAAAGAGTAAGCAATAGTCAAAGAGCAAAGCTAAGATGAGACATCTGAAAGGCGAATCCAGATCAGCGTTTCAGATTGTGTGTTCCTCCCTGCCCTCGCTACATCACGAGTGGGGATACACACAGTCTGTGCGCGATCTGCCTGGGATCGAAGCACGCAGATTCGGCTCTTGAGGGAGCCGTCTGCCTGCACTGTGTACGGCCAGTGCGGACGCTTCGATCCCGGAGGCCTTTCCTCGAGAGGGGGTCTTCGCCAGCGTTCCTCGCGGTGTTGGTCCCGCTTTCGCCGAGGCGGAGCGGCGCCTGCATTCGCTGGGTTCGCAGATAGATCTGCTGGAGGTCCTCGGCTAAGAAGTCCTGACACATCGGTCACGACTGCAGAGGGCGACCCCTACTGGGTTAGAGTGGTGTTTACACGCATTACACGGTGCCCGTCTCTCCTCAGTGCCCTCGGGAAGTCGATCTGCCAACCCTGCCAGAGCTCCAGGGCGCAGCAGCGGTTTCCAGCGAGCGCTGCTCTCAGTTTTCTTCCGCCCGCGAGCGTAGCGGTGCTGAGAGGCTCGCAACCCCTTCGGGGGTCTCTAAAGTAGTTAGATCGGCTGCTGGGAATGGTGTTCTACTTCAGGCGCTGATTTAGCTGCCTCAGTTACACCAGAGGTCCGTCTCGAGAGACTGATTCCCTTAATAGATCATTTAGCAGCAGTTTGAATGACTGCCAGATGTATCTCAAATGGGTCCTGCATATGACAATAAGGCTATTGCTTTTAGTTCGGCTCTTACCGCCGAAATTCAACGGGGTTATTCCGACGTTGGTCGTACCCGAGCAGGCTCTGGTTACGGAACAAAAAGTGAATACCCTATTAGGGAAGGAGGCCATCGAGGTGGTCTCTCCTCAAGACAGGGAATCCGGGGTTTTACAGCCGGTATTTCACAAGTTCCAAGGAAGGATGAGGGGGTTGCGTCCGATCATAGATCTACATCAGTTAAATTACTCAGTTATGAGGCTGAAGTTCAAACTGCTTATTCTAAAGCATGTTGTACCACAAATCAGGTCTGAGGACTGGTTTGTTACGACAGATCTCATAAGACGCATACTTCCATGTCTCCATCCTTCCACAACACAGGAAGTTTCTGAGGTTCGCTTTCGGGGGCGAAGTGTACCAATATTGAGTACTTCCGTCCAGCCTTGTACTCTCACCCAGCACGTTTATGACGTGCGTGGATGCTGCTCAAATGGCTCCACTGCGACTGCGGGGCATCCGCATACTAAATTATATCAACGATTGGTTGATTTTAGCTCAATCAGAGTAGATGACGGTTCGACATCGAGATGTCGTTCTCGCCCACATGGGGGAGCTGGGTTTGAGACTGAACGCCAAGAAGAGTGTACTTTCTCCAGTTCAGAGAACCACCTATCTAGGCGTAGTATGGGATTCGACCACGATGCAGGCACGATTGTCCCCTGCTCGTATCGAGTCAATCCTCATCTCAGTCGAGAGAGTCAAAGAAGGCCAGTCACTCACTGTCAAACAATTTCAGAGATTGTTGGGTCTGATGGCAGCTGCGTCAAACGTGATACCTCTTGGCCTGCTGTACATGAGACCCCTACAGTGGTGGCTCAAGACCAAGGGATTTTCCCCGAGGGGCAATCCACTTCGAACTATCAAGGTCACGCGGCACTGCCTCCGTGCCTTAGACATGTGGAAGAAACCTTGGATCTTGAATCAGGGCCCGGTGCTGGGAGCTCCTGGTCGCCGTGTAACACTAGCGACGGATGCATCCCTCACTGGTTGGGGTGCGGTCATGAGTGGCCACCCTGCCCGCGGTCTGTGGAGCGGTCGCCATTCTACATGGCATATCAGTTGTCTAGAGATGCTAGCTGTGCATCAAGCATTAAAATATTCCTCCCAGACCTGAGAGGTCACCATGTGTTGGTGCGCACCGACAACACAGCGGTGGTCTCTTATATCAACCAGCAGGGAGGTCTGCGTCTGTGCCCCTTGTACAAGCTGGCACACCAGACCCTTCTGTGGTCCCAGGATAAACTCCTCTAGCTCAGAGCAGTATATTTTCCTGGGAGGTTGAATGTTGGAGCAGACATACTGTCGAGACAGGGGCCGAGGCCCGGGGAATGGATGCTTCACCCTGAGGTGGTGAAGCAGATATGGAGAGTTTTTGGACCTCTTTGCGACTCAAGAGACATCGCAATGTCCCCTCTGGTTCTCTCTAGTTCATCCAGCTCCCCTGGGACTGGACGCTATGGTACAGACCTGGCCGAGGCTTTGTCTGTACGCATTTCCCCCTATTGCTCTGCTCCCGGGAGTTCTGGCGAGAGTACGCCGGGACGGGGTCCGTCTATTGTTAGTAGCCCCGTTCTGGCCGGGCCGAGTATGGTTCGCAGATTTGGTCTCGCTCCTCAACGGCTCTCCTTGGGAGATACCGATCAGGACAGACCTACTCTCACAGGCGCAGGGCACCATAATTCACCCTCGCCCGGAGCTGTGGAAGCTGTGTGTGTGGCCCCTGAGGAGGCGCAGTTCATAGCATCCGGTCTCTCAACCGAGGTTGTTGAGACCCTCCTCCAATCCAGAGCTCCCTCAACGAGGAAACTGTACGCCCTGAGGTGGAAACTCTTCACCTCATGGTGCAGAGACCGCCAGCTAGACCCAGTAAACTGCCCAGTTGGTACAGTTCTGGAGTTCCTACAGGCCAGGCTCTCTGCAGGGTTGACCCACTCCACGCTGAAGGTCTACGTGGTAGCCATTGCGGCCTACCACGCCCTTCTCGATGGTCAGTCTTTGGGAAGACACCCATTAGTTACATGTTTCCTCCGCGGTGCGCTGAGGCTGAGACTTCCAGTACGGTCCCGTATTCCCCCCGTGGGACTTGGTTGTGGTGCTAGAGGCGTTGTGCAGACCTCCATTTGAGCCTATTCAAGATATCTCAGACAGACATCTGACACTTAAAACCGCCTTTCTGTTGGCCATTACCTCTCTGAGGAGAGTAGGAGACTTGCAGGCCCTCTCAGTGGCCCCTACTTATCTGGACTTTGCACCTGGTATGACCAAAGCGTTCATATACCCTCGAGCGGGATATGTTCCTAAGGTCCCCTCTGGCACACCACAACCTGTAGTGCTGCAGGCTTTCTGTCCTCCTCCCTTCGGGAGCCCGACCAAGAGAAGCTAAATTGTACGTGTCCAGTTCGAGCACTGGACGCATACGTCCACAGAGCTGCCCTGTGGAGAAAAAACAGACCAATTGCTTGTATGCTATGGTCCCCCCAAGAGGGGTTCTCCTGCTTCTAAGCAGTCTATTAGTCGTTGGATAGTCGAGGCTATCAACGCCACCTATGAGTCCTCTGGTCGTCCCCCGCTGTTGGGAGCCAAGGCTCACTCCACACAGGGTATGGCGGCCTCCAAGGCCTTTTTCGCAGATGTTTCCATGCTGGACATCTGCAACGCTGCGGGGTGGTCCACGCCCTCTACATTTGCAAGATTTTATGGCTTAGACATGCCGGTCACTCCAGGCGCATCCGTCCTCTCGTCCTAAGCTGTGCTCTGCGGATACACACTAGGCAGGGGTTTGGTAGTCTGGCAGCGTTGGTACTCGTTCCCCAAAGCGTTCGACGCAGCTCGAGTTCCTGAAGAGGAACGTCTCTAGGTTACGTATGTAACCCTAGTTCCTCGAGGGAACGAGACGCTGCGTCTCGGAGCCATACCCCCGGCACCCCTGCCGGCGCTTGCTGGTACTCGAAGCTGATGCCAGCTGCGCGGCATGTGCTTTTATAGCTTCCTGGTCGCTTACGTCACCCCGCCCGTGACGTCACGCTCTTTCATTGGACTGATTTCACACGATATTCAGAGTCGCTCACGCTAGACGCGTTCCCCAAAGCGTTCGACGCAGCGTCTCGTTCCCTCGAGGAACTAGGGTTACATACGTAACCTAGAGACGTTTTGTGTTAACTATTCCTTCAAACTGACTTAATTTGGTAAAATGAACTGCAAGGAGCAGAAATTAAAACACTACTTGCTTATCTCTGTGGGGACTTCCAATTCAAATTTTGTTGAAATTATAAGATGGTTAATAATTACAATTAATTTAGAAACTTGAATATTGAATGAGGCGCTACGTATGAAAAGGATTGGCTATTTCCTAGAGTGTAACAGTTGACAATTAGGTTAAGGTATCTAGCCCAAAATATACATGAGTGAATGTAAAGTTTCCACATTTAACTGTGCTCAAATATTTAAAAGTAAAAACTAATCTTTTTTTCTTAGCCCTTGAAACTGACTGATGAAATCAAGAGACAGGGCAGCTTTTCTCATTAAAATGAGTAATTTTCTCACTGCCTTGACTTTGTAAGGCTCTAGGACACAGCAGATGTTAAACTGTGACCTATATCCTGAAATGTGTAACCTGAAATTGCTGAGCGTTAAATTCAACTGCAGCTGGTTTTATAGTTGTTTGGCACTTGGATGTAGTTGTTAATGGACTGACCATGTTTGTACTCCAGCCACGTTCTTCTTCAGTGATAGCTATAACATAATTAAAAAATGTTGTTTTGACTGTAGAGAGAGTCTTTACAAGGACAAATGACTTTAGTTTTGGCCAATTACATGTCACATTAAATTTTGTTTTTTATTGCCTGCGTTAAATAAAAGTGCAATAAAATCCACAGGAACGTGATGTGACTTGTTAGGTTAGTAAAACACACAAAGTTATATATTTTAGTATAGATTTGCATCATGATAAGCAATAAAATACAGTATATAGCTTGTACATGAAGTAAATTGTAAGGTATGAAATGTATTGTTTATTGTACTTACTTTTAATATGCAAAGGGTCATCTTATCAAAGATGCACACATCTGCATATCATATCAAAAGTAATGTAGAGTTCAAGGAAACAGTCACAACATTTTGATTTAATGTGTTAAACATCTCAAGGTTGTTCATTGACCAAGTGATTTATTATCCTTTGCAAGAAGATACGAATGAGCACAATTTACAGCATTATTAAGCACAATTTAAATGTTTTTTGTCTATTTCTAATAAAAAATATGAAATTGTACATTTGCTATATGAGCGAAATGCCTCTTTAAGAAATTGGTTTTTGCAAGACTTAACCTAATGATAATGTAACTGTTAATGTAAGTGAAAATTTAAATTTAGTATGTTTTCTAAAAGTTGCAAAAATATTGTGGGTAGTAAATTTTTTAATTTCATCCAAAGTCATTATTTATGCCTATACTTCCTCCCCACCTAAATGATTTATTGTCTTTATGAACTGTCTTTTCTTCTGAGTAACACAAGAGTTTTAGGTTCTGCTATTCTTGTAGTGATTTTTTTTTTAATAACACATACCCTCATACAGTTTAAAAACCTAATAGATCTCACCTGTCACTGATGCTTTTGACTGCCTTTCACTCTTTCTCTCCTTACGCCCTGTCCATCTGTGATCTATTTCTTTCTCAGATAATGGGCGTAGTATTAAAGGTAACAGAGCTGTTACTCAGCACATGCTTGCCTGCCTGCCTGTGTAAAGCATGCTCAGGCTTACACTGAATGCTCCAGAAACACACCAAATTAACAATCACAAAATACTGAAAAATAAGTGTGAATGTGCCAGAGGGACAGAGGAGAGATTTGCATGCGTAATGCCTTGCGTGACGTGAAAGTGCATGGGACAGAAATCATTTGCTGGATTGTTTGAGCCGATATTTAAGAACTAAGTTTGAGCTTTTGCAGCTTCTTATGTCTTTCTTTTCTTCCTCTAAATCTCTCTTTCTGAACCTACATGGGTTTTCAACCCCTCAGGTTAAATTTAATGTATTCCACAGGAGAATGGATTGTTTAGATTCTTGTAGCATTCTTGTCATAAAGCTTTTCAATATACAAGACTGTGGATCATTTCAGTTCAGTGACCTGTTTATGACAGTAGAGTTCTTGAGATGATTCCAGATTCTCTTGACCTTTGGACTCTTAACTTTTCAAAAGTTAAATAATTCTTTGCTCCCCTTTCCCTTCTCTTTCGCTGTCTTCTCATTGGCTAGTGTCGCGCTCTTGGATGGCTGGGGGTATGGCTAGAGCTTCACTTCTTTGATGTTTTAACCGTTGTCATGTCTCTGTAGTGCGTGCGTCTACTGTCATTGTATGTTGTGTTTGCAATTGACTTAAATGTTGTTGTTTATGGTGGTGCTGGTTTTAATAATGTTGGTCTGTAAATGCAGATTATTAAAATGATCAGTGTTGATGTCACTATTAAAGTGACTCCTGATAAACTGCTATTTTTTTTTTATTTGTGTGTATGTATTTGCTTTAGGTCCATTTAATCAGATCAAGTCCAGCATTTTGGGTTCCACATCTGACTCAAACCTTACTAAGTACAGCACCATCAACAAGATCCCTCTCATCACTCTAAACTTCTCAGAGACCAACAATGACAAGCGGGCATCATCTCCGCATTCCTCAGAGAAAACCATCATTGCACCAAAGGTCAAAGATCGAACACACAATGTCACAGAGAAGGTCACACAGGTGAGTTATGGACATAACATAATGGAAACAAACACATACACAGACACACAGACACACACATTAATAACTAACTTTTTAAAGTTCTCTCTTAGAACTTCTGTTTATACTGTTATGTGTATTATTCACTGCACATTATTCCAATTAATAAAATGTTTGTCCTCCTAATCTTTAAACAGTAACTTATACCATTTGCCAAATAACTATTTAGTAATTGGATAAGGGCTTTGTTTTAGGTAATACAGCCTTTCTCAAATCCTTGCAAAACCAGTAATTTAAAGGTGCACTAAATGATTTTTGCAAAACAATGTTAATATTTGAAAGCACCAAAACAAACACGTCCATACCCCAACAGGACCTCGCCCCTATTTTGATAACTCTGCCCCACACATACATACACAACCCTGGCATTGACGATGTCAGAATCCGCTATGCTTGCATATTCAAGCAAAAGCCAACACAGAAAAGTTGTGTGAAAAAGCAAAATCAATGTAACTCACCTATCAAGAAGAAACAAAGCAACCTTGGCGTCCGATTCCCTTCCGCTCCTTGAGTTCTCTCCGCCACTGGAAAGCTGCTCCAATATTTACGCAGTCCTACCTCTTGCCTGATCAGAACCCTTCATTTTAATGTTTTGTTCCTCCAAAATTTTCCTCTTTTTTTATCTGCCATCTCGCTATCTATAGTCAATCAGCTAATATCCGTCTTGTGCACTCACTGAGTGCTCTCTTCTCCCTATAATTAATAGACACGCGCCTTACTGATCTTCCGAATACGATATTGAAGAAATGTTTGAGACTTTATGTTTTTAGCATTCATGTTATTGCCTGCTTAAGATGAATCGCTCTGTTTTCCTTATTTGTATGTACACAACAGTTTAAAGGGGTCATATGATGTTGCTAAAAAAGAACATTATTTTGTGTATTTGGTGTAATGAAATGTGTTTATGCGGTTTAAGGTTCAAAAAACACATTATTTTCCACATACTGTACATTATTGTTTCTCCTCTATACCCCGCCTTCTGAAACGCATCGATTTTTACAAAGCTCAGTGTGTTGTGATTGGCCGAATGCCTCAAGCTTTGACGGAAATGTTATGCCCTTTACCATATTGTGATGCTGTGTCCCGTTGCAACGAGACAAAAACAATAAAACTCATTATAAATTAGGCATTTATTGCATCCAGTGGGGACATAATTACTGATTATAATGACTTATACTGTCTTTATACGAGTTGCGTATCGTACCGTGTAAACACAAAACATGTCTGCATTTGTGATCAGCGAAATGACAAAGAACGAGTGCTACTCTATACCGCTCAAAACTCGTGTTTGAATAGTCAGTGACAAATTCTTTAAATATAAAAACATACTTACAGGCTGTGAGTCAGAGCAGCCAGCATTGTAGTCTACTCTCCCAGGTTCAGGAAACAGTCCTCCATAAAATGCGCTGCACACACTCAAATATTTGGTTTGAACTGCACTGGAACAGTGTTGTAAATACAACTTAACCACTGATTTCTAGTTGTGTCCTCTTTTGGAAGGCCAAACAAAGTATTTTCACATTCGCAATGAAACACAGCATTTCCATGACATGGTGGCGGCAACAATACTACAGCGAGAATCAAAGTTATGCCTTCTTTCTTTGCGTAATCAAGTTATGCAAATTTTCCCACACAGTGATGTAGACATGTGGGGGCGTGTTTAAACGAGGCGTTTTAGGAGGGTGTGGACAAGTCTTAACTTTTATAAAGAATATCTCTTTGGGTTTGAGACTTTAGTCTTTGCAACTTTATGGATATTATCTATTCACGAACAGATTGTAACACTCCAAAGAGACAGGAAAACTTGAAATCGCATCACGTGACCCCTTTAAAGGTTTGCTTTCAGTAATGTTTTTTTTTAAATAATACTATATTAATCTGCAAAGACGCATTGAATTGATCAGTAAAAATAATTACTTTGCATTGTAATAATATTTTACAATATTACTGTTTTAACTATATTTTGATCAAATAAATGCAGCATTGGTAAGCATAAGATATTTTAATGTTTCCAAAACTTAAAAAATAAAAAAATCGAAACAACTTTGAATTGCTATCTGGATCTGGTATATAACACCTCCTTTTCATTATTCAGTCAATTCTTGATGGATGAAAGTTCTTAGAATATTATTTTCTTTAAATATTGGGTTTCACTCAGAAATATGTCATATAACAGAAATAAATTGCGAATGCTATTTCATGTTGACCAAAGATGGCACTAATGATGGTGACTTCCTACGAAACAACTATTTACAACACACCATTAACAGCACAAAATAGATATAAAATGTCTGTTGATTCTACATAACTACTTAAGTCCCTCTGCTTGAGATTTGATATTTGCTGCACAGTGAGCAGGACCGATAACCGTTAAAGAAGTATGGAACGCCGTATTCTACATACATGTATTATAACAACATGTCTGGAATAAGTAGTAGGAACTAATCATAAAACATGAAGTAATAAATCTAGTAGTGTATACGCGAATATGCACCACTAATGACTAAACACATATATGCAAAATATTGGCTCTAGTTTGTATCTCTCTCCCACCTCTTCTGTCTATTTCTGTCAGTGGTGCTGTTTATGATTATTTGCAACATTATAGACTTGTTGCCTGTAACTAACCAGATGGCCAGTTACAGACCCAGATGGCTCGTTTCATCTTTTCTATTCTTTGTGTCATGCTGGTTGAAGAGTTGGACTCTAATTAAACTGGGTCTTGGCATCTTATCCTGAAATGCAGCCTCCCACACACCCGCAACCTTTATGCTGAACATGATTTCTCTCTTTCTGATTGACTTTTTTTAATACATATCTTTATACTCTTCTTAATAATAATGAGATCCTCAAATGAAAACTCATGAAAAAGTTCATGAGCTAGAGAAGTCACTTACATTAATGTGCAACATTCATATTAGATTTTTTTTTTTTTAACTATCCACAATAATAGTTTAAAGATAAACATAACTTTAAAGTTGAATCTGATGTAAGCCAACAAATGTCACTTAAAGGCAGAGTTTGATTACTGCACTGCATTATTGATTAATAATTAAACCCCAATAATTTATTTATACACTGCATGGGTGAAGTAATTTGGCAGGACACAACTTGTCAAGTGGCACACAGACAAGCTTATATACAGTAATTAGGAGAACACATGGAGACAGCTCTGATTATTCCACTAATTAGCATGGCCTCAGTCAATACAGAGCATTTTTTAAAAACTGCTTCACCATTTTGAGACACTATGACCCAAAATGACAAACACACAATAAATTAAAAAAAACAATAAACATTTATTAATTAATTCAGACAAGATTTACAAAACTGTTGATGAGAAATGATCATATATGTGATAAAATTATTATTATTAATAGATTCTAAAGATTCCAAACAATTTTCAAAACCTTCATACAAAATTAGGATTTTTATATAAACATACAATAAATAATTCAGAAAATAACCGATTAAGAAAATAATATAATGTTTGGTTTTGGGCTCAGTACTTTTTTTTTTTAAGATATCAATGCTGTACTTCTGTTCAGCAAGAATGCATTTAGCAAGGACAATATTTAGTTGATCAAAAGACAGAAACAAATTTTAAAAGACTTTAAAATTTGTTACAAAAAACCTTTCTCTTCCACTTCACTTCCGTTTAGATCTGTAGACCTGTATTTCTCATTATATTCATCAAAGAATCAAGAAAAAAATGATTCAACTGCACAACTTATTTCAACTTTGCAAATAATAAGAAATGTTTCTTTAGCAGCCAATCAGCCTATTCGATTTCTGAAGGACCATGTGACACTGAAGACTTGAGTAATGATGCTGAAAATTCAACCTTGCCATCACAGGAATAAATAACAATTGAAAAATCATTAAAATAGTAAACAGTTATGTTAAATTGTCATATAAATAAAATAAATACAGCATACACTATTAAAAGTATAGCATATGATCTCTTGGTGGCTGCAGTCCATGGGCCTCCAAGCAGATACCTACATTATTCAGCCAGTTTGTGTAGTTGCATATGTGTGTGTGTGTGTGAGAGAGAGAGAGAGAGAGAGAGAGAGAGAGAGAGAGAGAGAGAGAGAGAGAGAATGAAAGACACCCTCCATGACACACAAATACACACACAGGCTAGCTGAAGGCTTGGCAATTACTGTCACTGAAAGCAAGAGAAAATTGTCTCACATCCGTATCAGTGGAGGAATGGAGAGGAGGGCTGTATGAGCATTGCCTCTGTGACATTGAGACTGTCCTAGTGTGTCCCACATGCATGCTGTCATACATCACTGTACAGATCAAAGCAGCTGTTGACTCATTTGTAATAATAAGCATCCAGGGTGTTTCTGGATGCTTTAATATAATGCAGTGTATATAATCCTATGCATTTGTTTGCTCACTGAACACCCAGACTGGTCTTGTCCGAACAGACTGGTTCCCTGATGGGAAGGACATAACAGACTTTCTGTATGTCATTTTTTTCTCTGGCTGGATGGTGTGCTGTGGTCCGTGATTAACTCATGGCTGCCATGGCTATGACCCGTCACCATGTGGCCTTCTCTCAGCTTTTCACATTACCATCTGAGAGCTGGATCATGAAATTTGCATCATACTGTAGGCATGATGTATTGCTCTCTCTTCTGTTTCCCAGAATTTTTATACAGTAGACATACAGTGTGATGCTCTATTAAAAAAAAGGAGCTCAATGACTAAGTACTAAACAGACATACTCTAACATTCACATTGCAAAGCATTGTGGCCAATCAAAACAGATTATTTCTAGAAACAAAGCTACAAAATTCTTTATGATATTGGCATCACAACCATGATTATGTTAACAACAGTATGAACTATACTTACTAATTTACATATTTAAGTCCTAAAGGTACAGTAGGAAAAACAGTATGATCAGTTCTAAGGGTCAGAGAGGGTTGAAAATGGTCACAGAAAACTAATTTCAAAATTAAGATGGAAATCAACAGTGTCACTAAACAAATATGCAATTTTTTACCTTTGACCTTTGCTTAAACCAGTGATTAAACCAAGCTTTTAGCTTTAGAATAAATATTTTGAAAAATAGTGATAATAAATGGCTATTAATCATTTTTGTTTGTTTTTTAATAAGAATATTAAAACCTGAAATTGTATTCTTTTTATTATTAAATGTTGCTCTCAATATGAAACTAAAACTGCTTGTCGGTGGCCACAACAACATAACGTCTCAATGAGTCATTCATTCAACCGATTCATTCAAATGGCTGATTCGTTTAAAAACAAGGCTGTCTTTAATAATTGGTCACTGAATCATTGGCTCACTTGATCTGTTAAAAACCTGGGAATGCATTAATAATTTTTACATGTATATATATATATATGACAGCCCTAATTTATTTCAGTAAATTATGTCATATTTGAATAATTTAACACATTTTCATGTTCACAGTTCTCTGATGTTGGTTAATTGTCACAATACATTCTGGTAAACATAAAATATATATTAAAATGTTTAGAATTATTTTAAATGATTATTACCTCACAAACCCTCTATAGTTCCCTCATGAACCTAGGGGTTTGCAAACCTTAGTTTGGGAATCCCTGGCTTAGAATGAAGAACAAGATGCTCTTTGGAATATTTACAAATAATCCTGGATAATAATAATCCAGTATTTGCATAAACATTATATAATTTAGCTTTTGTAAAAGTATGCCATATCAGTTTATGGAATTCTTTAATTTAGGGAGCAGTTTTCACTATTAACTAGTTGCTTATTAGTGTGCGTAGGATTAGCATATTGGCAGTTTATTAGTACTTATAAAGCAGATATTAATGCCTTATTATATGTGGCCATATTTTAGATCCCATAACCCACCCATACCTAAATTTAACAACTACCTTACTAAATATTAATAAGCAGCAAATCAGGAGTTTGACTTTTGAGGCAAAAGTCGTTATTAATATGAACATGAACACAAATTGCTATGCTGATAATATGATTTCTAATTTTAAAATTTATGAGATTAACATCATAAATATCTGAATCACATTCTACACTGCATGAATTTAATCATGTGTACATTAAATACATGAGTCACTGTGTTGTTTCCAGTCTCTGATTTTGCAGCTTCTGATATCTGTTAATAGTTGCAAAATATAGAATTACCATTGTTGTCATAGTAACCGCATCTCCATGCTTCAGGTGTTGTCGCTAGGCGCCGATGTACTTCCAGAGTATAAACTTCAGACGTCACGCATCAACAAGTTCACCATCCTACACTACAGCCCCTTTAAGGCAGTCTGGGATTGGCTGATTCTGCTGCTAGTCATCTACACCGCTGTTTTCACACCCTACAGTGCGGCCTTCCTGCTCAATGATGTGGAGGAGCAGAAGAGACGAGAGTGTGGTTATTCCTGCAGCCCAATCAACGTGGTGGACCTCATGGTGGACATCATGTTTATCGTAGACATTCTTATAAATTTCCGGACTACGTACGTTAACACCAATGAAGAGGTGGTTAGTCATCCGGCTAAGATAGCAGTGCATTACTTCAAGGGATGGTTCTTCATAGACATGGTGGCAGCCATACCTTTTGACCTGCTCATATTTGAGGGAGGATCAGAAGAGGTGAGCAGTGCGTATGTATATGTGTGGTTTGATTTGTTTTAAGCATTCTAGAATGAATGAGTTTTCATGCTTTTCATACTATTGCTTATACTTTGAGTAACAAAAACAACAAATACAAAAAAACTACTTCAGACTACATGGAACATCATACCAACCAACCAGAACACCTGGCAACCAACCCCAAAATTTGGGGTTAAATATAAAATACAGTTTAATACTTAAATATGGATTTAACATTAAAACTGCCAGCGGGTAAAATTTACACATGCACATGACTACTGTTTTGATATGGCTAAAAACATATTATATCACTGTATTATGCCACTGTCTTCACAAAGTAATGTCTAGAGTCATGAAACGATTATTTTTAGTACACTAATCACTTTTCTTAATGGTGAATATAGGTTAAACCATCCTGCAATGACAACGAGAATTATAAGGAAATAAATACATATTTGGGTGGTATCATGTTATAATAATATGTAATTAATCACATATTAAGATAACCCATGTTATTTAAAATACTAAAATACCCTAAATAGACAATAGTGAGCAATAATAAATCACTGGATATATATATATTTTTTTTTTGTTTTGTTTTTTTTTCAGGAAACAGGGAGACTAGAATAAATAGCAACACAGTAGCAAACAATAAACACTAAAATTGCATAAAAAAATAATAATAATAATAATTACCCAAAGTTTATGTTAGCCTACTCATAAATGTTCAGACTTTGCATTAATTATTATTTTTGTTAATTTATTGCTCACTACTGTGTTGCTATTTATTCTAGCCTGCCTATTTCCTGAAAAAAAAAATGACTCTAGACATTACTTTGTGAAGACAGTGGCATAATACAGTGACATTTAGCCATATAAAAACCATATCAAAAGTCATGTGCATGGGTTAATTTTACTCTCTGTTTTTTTTAGGTATACAACAACCCCTGGCAGTTAAAGTGTTTTATATAAACAATTTTTAACAACATGGGATTGTAAATAACACAATTTTAGTAAAAGTCAATGACTAAGAGACTTGGATATTTCACTGAAAATCTGTTACATACATTTGAAAAACAGTCATGGGTAGAATTAACCCATGTCAGTTCTAGTGTTAAATATGACTGGCTGTTTTAGCTTTCTTGCAATAGTGTCATTTTTATCTAAATATTATGTTAGCATGAATTTATGTTTGCTCTTCACCTTCTTGATTAGACCACGACTCTGATTGGCCTTCTAAAGACTGCCAGACTGCTCCGATTGGTCCGTGTGGCACGGAAGCTGGATCGTTACTCAGAGTATGGGGCGGCTGTCCTAATGCTCCTCATGTGTATCTTTGCACTGATTGCTCATTGGTTGGCTTGCATATGGTATGCGATTGGCAATGTGGAGAAACACTATCTGGATCACACTATCGGCTGGTTAGACAATCTAGCCATATCTATCGGCAAGCAGTACAACGGCACTGACCTCTCCTCAGGCCCCTCAATCAAGGACAAGTATGTGACAGCACTGTATTTCACATTCAGCAGTCTGACCAGCGTGGGTTTTGGAAACGTGTCACCAAATACCAACTCAGAGAAGATCTTCTCCATCTGTGTCATGCTCATTGGCTGTGGGTATCAACAAATTAAAATTAAACTTATGGCATCAAAATCACCAGTATAGCAAACAGGAACAATTTTTAAGTCAGCTTAATCGTAGCTGTTCCCAAATATAATATAAAATAATATAATATAATGTAATGGGCTTTTATACTTTTTATACTTTTATATCTATCTATCTATCTATCTATCTATCTATCTATCTATCTATCTATCTATCTATCTATCTATCTATCTATCGTCTCTTTTTCTCTCTTTCTCTCTCGATATATAAATTTAAATTCATACAAAATCATCACATAAAATATAAAACATATAACCATGAAACTTGTTCCTATAAATATATTAATATTAGTAATATTTTTTAAAGGAATAAATATGTTTATTAAAAATCATGGTTTACACAAAAATATTAAGCAGCACAACTGTTTTCAACAATAATAACAAGAAATATATATATATATATATATATATATATATATATATATATATATATATATATATATATATATATATATATATATATATATATATATGTGTATGCATATATATAAATACAAACACACACACAAACAAATATGCATACATATATATATATATATATGTGTGTGTGTGTGTGTGTGTGTGTGTGTGTGTGTGTGTGTGTGTGTGTGTCTTCTCTCTTTGTGTTTTAGCTCTGATGTATGCTAGTATCTTTGGGAATGTGTCTGCTATAATTCAGCGACTGTACTCAGGAACAGCTCGGTACCATCTGCAGATGCTTCGGGTCAAAGAATTCATTCGCTTCCACCAGATCCCTAACCCGCTGAGGCAAAGACTGGAGGAGTACTTCCAACACGCATGGACATACACCAATGGCATTGACATGAACATGGTAAGAGTCAGGTTTTTTCCCCTTAACGTAAATTCCTGTCATTGAATAAATAAATGCTTTTATCTGTCAGTGTGTATAGTATGTGCCAGTGTGTTAGCTATCTAGTGTATCAAACATATGTACAGTATTTCAGTCACAGACTATTAATGTCAAATGTGTTCATGTTTCTACACAGTGATCTGATATGTATTTTTCTTTCTTATACGCACTCAAACGGACTGACTTCAACACCCTGGTGAGCAGGAGGTATAGATTAATGTTTGCTTTTGACCAAAAAAGCTGCAGTCATTTTATCTTAAAAGTTTTCCATAATGACTGTATATTTGTATCAAAGCATGCCGTTGATTTTAAACTGTGCATGTCTAACTGTGAGCAGTGTTGGTTATATACTTACCGTTTTATAAGGTAAGCATAGTCTAAATGTTATTCTCAATTAAGATAATTAAAGTTTGGTCCATTTGAAGACTGACGTTAAATCAAAAACTCTATTAACAAAGCTAGTGGCATGTGTACTGTGACTCATCCTGTTTCACTTTGATGGACCTAGGTCATACTCACATTTCCCATTTTATTAGGCATCAGATTATTTAGGTAGTCAGTCAGTTAGATAGTTATTGCAGATTAATACATTTCCATGCCAGTCTTTGTTCCCTGACAGACTTCCTAAATGCAATTTTAACAAGAAACAGTGTTTTTTAGTCTTTTTTTTTTTTTTTTTTTTTTAGATAAACCAGAAAAATTGGGCTAAAACATAAGTGGCAGTTGCATTTTACTCTGCTTGATGTGCTATCATTATATGAAGCAAAAGCAAATCAAAGGCAATAACAATGCAATGCAGCAGAAACAAAGGATCCCAGATGTATTCATACTGTGCTTCATCTTTTATGTATTTGTAGTTGAGGGAGGCTGGGCTATATTAGTATTGTATAATCTAAGCTCTAACACAAAGCTCTTAAAGCCTGCAATCTTTCTGCCCTCCTTCTCCTCTTCTCCATGGGGAACACTTTTTCTGTCTTTTCTCTCTATTTTCCCCTTTTTGCAGGTACTGAAGGGCTTTCCAGAGTGCCTGCAGGCTGATATCTGTCTTCATCTGAATGAAAGTTTGCTCCAGAGCTGCAAGGCTTTCCATGGAGCGACCAAAGGATGTCTACGAGCATTAGCGATGCGCTTTAAGACCACTCATGCCCCGCCGGGTGACACGCTGGTGCATTGTGGGGACGTTCTTACGGCCCTCTACTTTGTGGCCAGGGGATCTATCGAGATCCTCAGAGACGATATAGTGATGGCTATCCTGGGTGAGCAATGAACAATTTAAATAACTTCCACTGTAAGCCTGTAATAAACCCACCAAAATTTTGTTGTGATGAAATCTCACTAGGTATGGTTACATGCACTCATTTTCGGCAATCAGAATGAATTCAGTAAGATTACACATTCCATATCTGAGTTTCCATTAAGCTGCTTTGACACAATCTGTATGGTATAGAGTGAAATAGAAATAAAGGTGACTTGACTCGCCATATTCATTTACATGAGCATTACATGTGTTCTGTACAAAACATCAGCACATGTGTAGCTCACAGTTGTCTTGTTCAGAACAGGAGAAAGCCACCTCAATAATGTCATCGAAGCTACTGCGAGAATAATTGCAATTTTTGTCTTGATGACATACAGTATCTAAAAACAAAGCTGACATTTATGTCAAAAGGGCTTTTTAGCAAATATTTAGTAAATATTACTAAATATATAAATATGTACGTATGACATCTAAATTATGTAAACATAAACTGCTTGTTTTCTTTAAAAAAAAAACTTGCTCTGTCTGTTTTCTTTTTTATTTATTGTATAATTTAAAAAAAATTGCTACGTGTACTGTGTTAAGCTAACTGAGACTTGTTATAACACTTGCATATCTTTGCTCTCTTGTTGATTTTGATTGCTTACATCCTCATTTGTAAGTCACTTTGGACAAAAGCATCTGCTAAATGTACAGTAAATGTAAACATACACATTCCAGCACTGCACATGTGTGCAAGGTATTTTTAAATCTGATTTAGAAAATAGTCAAATTCAATGTTAACATGCTTAATTATTTTCTGGTCTAAGCCACCCCTTCCAATCTAATCAAAATTTCTCATAAATTGTCAGAACAAATTTACTGGTATTTTTGAAAAGGTCCTGTTCACACTTGACCTCTTAACGGTAATTTACCTGTAATTTACCAGTAAAGTCTGTATGTGTGAAAGGGGCTTCTAGTCTAACATATTTCAGCTTCCAATCAAATCCCAAAAAAACTTGTGACCGCATAACATTATGACAACTGACAGGTGAAGTCAATAACACTGATTATCTCTTCATGACAGCACCTGTTAGTGGGTTGGGATATATTAGGCAGCAAGTGAACATTTTGTCCTCAAAGTTGATGTTAGAAGCAGGAAAATGGTCAAGCATAAGGATTTGAGCGAGTTTGACAAGGGCAAAATTGTAATGGCTAGACGACTGGGTCAGAGCATCTCCAAAACTGCAGTTTTCGTGGGGTGTTGCCAGTCTGCATTGGTCAGTATCTATCAAAAGTAGTCCAAGGAAAGAACAGTGGTGGACTGGCGACAGGGTAATGGCGACCAGGGCTCATGGATGTATGTGGGGAGCGAAGGCTGGCCTGTGTGGTCCGATCCAACAGACGAGCTACTGTACTGTAGATCAGATTGGTTAAGAAGTTAATGCTGGTTCTGATGGAAAGTTGTCAGAATACACATTGCATCTCAGTTTGTTGCGTATGTGGCTGCATAGCCGCAGACCAGTCAGGGTGCCCATGCTGACTCCTGTCCACTGCCGAAAGCACTAACAGTGGGCACGTAAGCATCAGAACTGGACCATGGAGCAATGGAAGAAGGTGGCCTAGTCTGATGAATCACATGTGCGTCGCTTACCTGGGGATCACATATCGCCAGGATGCACTATGGGAAGAAAGCAAGCCGGCGGAGGCAGTGTGATGCTTTGGGCAGTGTTCTGCAGGGAAACCTTAGGTGCTGCCATCCATGTGGATGTTACTTTGACACGCACAACCTACCTAAGCATTGTTGCAGACCATGTACACCCTTTCATGGAAACAGTTTTCCCCGGTGGCTGTGACCTCTTTCAGCAGGATAATTCGCCCTGCCACAAAGCAAAAATGGTTTAGGAATGGTTTGAGGAGTACAACAACTAGTTTGAGGTGTTGAGTTGGCATCAAAATTCCCCAGATCTTAATCTAATCGAGCATCTGTGGGATGTGCTGAACAAACAAGTCCGATCCATGGAGGCCCCACCTCACAACTTACAGGACTTAAAGGATCTGCTGCTAACATCTTGGTGCCAGGTACCACAGCACACCTTCAGGGGTCTAGTGGAGTCCATGCCGACAGGTCAGGGCTGTTTTGGCAGCAAAAGGGGGACCAATACAATATTAGGAAGGTGGTAATAATATTATGCCTGATCGGTGTATATATCCTATAAAAAGTACAGTATCAATGTCCTAATTGTGGTTTAATGGAATGCTGTGAAAAATGGGTTGTCTTACAATATGGCACTTGCACACTCATCTAAATTTAATATAAACAGCTCAGAGGCTCAAAGGTAATAAGAGACTTAATGAAAGAAGTGCTGTCCTTCATTCAAGGAGATCTGTCCTATGATGAGCGCATCATGTTTTTTTATAGATGGAGAGAGACTGAAATAGAGGATAGCTGAAAGAAAGTGAGAGAACAAGGGAGAAAGAGAGTTGTAATTTTATAAGAAGATGCAGGAATGAGAGTGATGGCAGTGTGGTGCATGTTTCCCTTGTTCATTAGATTTGCGAAGTGTCACTTAGTGTGATGGAGAGCCATGAGTGACAGCGCTAGTTTCATTATTTACAGGCACACTTATTAAACTCATGCACACACATGCTCAAGAGTCTCCAGCCACACTGATGCAGGTGGAGCAGGGTAAGCCGAATTTAAATGCTCCATCTCTCTTCCTACGCAAGCTGGCTTTAACAGAATAAGGCCAGGGGAAGAAAAAGAGACACACACTTACACACTCATGCAACTCAGCAGAAACTTGCTATACACTGCACAAAATTGCTGAGAGAAGCTACCTCCTGCTTCATATGTATTCTCAGGTCTCAATTAAAGAATCACTACCTCAGCAAGAATCTATTGTCTTATGAAAGTGTTGCAGATGGACACTTCATCACTGTACACTAATTCTGGTTCTGGCCTGGACTCTGTTACACTAATATCATACTCACCTCAAATAATTGATATATAATATACAGCACTAATGGCTTTAGCCAAGACCCTGAGCCAGATTTAGATCCGGTGGCAGGTGGCCGCTGCCCAGGTGGCTGTCATTTGTTTGTCAGGTCTGACCTTTGATATGTATCACTATAGAAATGTGCGGTCAGGCCTTGCCTTTTCTATTGGCACATGTCCTCAGGAAGCTTGCAGGGGCTTTTAGAAATATCACATCCTCAGTGTTTATCACAATATATTTTACCCAAATTGTGAGCTTGGAATAAAAAAAGTAATTGCGACTTTATTTTTGCAATTTCAGAGTTTATATCTTACAATTTAGATTTTTTTTTCTCAGATTTTCTATTCATTCTCAGAACTCTGAGCTGGCATCTGGCAATTCAGACTTTTATCTCAGAATGGTGAGGTTACATTTCAGAATTCTGACTTTTTTTCTCAGAATGAGTTCCATTTGATATTCATATTAATGCACAAAATCACATATAACATTTACGAAATTACATTCACAAAATTTATTAGAAAACCGTTGATGTTAACTCATTGTTTTAAGATATAAATTTCGAATTGTGACATAAAAAGCAATGCAATTACCTTTTGTTTTGTTTTCTTTTTTTCTTTTTTTTTTGTCCGTGGGCTTTCATAGCAATCTAAACTGAATGTGTTAAAATAAATAACATATGTGACCCTGGAACACAAAACCAGACATAAGGGTAAATTTTTTGAAATTGAGATTTATACATCATCTGAAAGCTGAATAAATAAGCTTGCCACTGATGTATGGTTTGTTAGGATAGGACAATTTGGCCGAGATACAGCTATTTGAAAATCTGGAATCTGAGGGTGCAAAAAATTAAAAATATTAAGAAAATCACCTTTAAAGTTGTCTAAATGAAGTTCTTAGCAATGCATATTACTAATCAAAAATTAAGTTTTGATATATTTACGGTAGGAAATTTACAAAATATCTTCATGGAACATGATCTTTGCTTATTATCCTGCTTATTATAAAAGAAAAATCAATAATTTTGACCCATACAATGTATTGTTGGCTATTGCTACAATTGGAATTTACCCCTGGGACTTATGACTGGTTTTGTGGTCCAGGGTCACATATTACTAAGACAATTAAAAGATAATAAATATTTTGTCTTCACTGGCAGCACACACATGCCAACAAGTGTTCCCTTGTTCACAACAAATGATTCTCATAAGCTGGTTCTTTTATTGAATTAAACAAAAAGACTTACAAAATCATTATCAGTTTGAATCAACCCTAGGGGTGTAATGGTACACTAACATGACGGTTCAAGTATGTTCCTCAGTTTTGCCGTCAAGATTTGGTATGCTTTCGGTACAGCAGGAGGAAAACTAAACATAAGATTGCTTTAAAAAAAAAAACGGTTTACCTCAGCTTATGCTCTAAATTAAACTATATTACAAGCTGTTTTATTGACATCTTTCCGCGGTTGAAACACTGATTGAGTGATTACATGAGATGTTCATTCATGTTTATTTCATGTTAAAACTAGTAGTAAAGAGGAGGGGACGATCGCGCTCATTCACACTCCGCACTGCCTTTTGAACTGAGGCGTTTATACAGCGATCTGTCGCGCCACATCGAAGAGCATTAAAACGTCATTTATTGTTTGAATTTCCTGGGGAGAAAAATTTAAATTTGAAAAATGAGACTGTTTATTATCAAAAGTAAGAATATAACTGGAAGTTTCCAATGAAGTTCCACTCGTGCAGTGGTTAAAACAATGCTGTATTTGTTTGGTACACATGTGTACCCTTACCGAAATACGTATACGACTACGCATACCATTACACCCTAATCAACCCACTCTAATATGAAAAGACAACAATAAGAAAGCTATTTGAAGGTTGATTCCCTCAAAGAAGTGTTTGTTTGATCAGTGGCAGATGGGGAGAGTTTTGAAAGCATGTTTGCCAACAGCTATTATTTTTGGCTCAGAAATGACACACTTCAACTTTAAAGATAAACATTCAATAAAATCAATTTAGTGAATTTTATTTAATAAAAAATTGGCAAATATCTTACATAACTTATTATTCTGTCGACAGCACTGACACATATTTCACTATTTCAATAGGAATCCAAGCAGTTAGGAATTTCACATGCAGAAGATTTACCCACAGAATTTGCAATGGGTTCAAGAAATCTGCCTGGTTTGAAAGTGACTTCTGTGTGCTGTGCGTCATACATCACTACTAAAGTTGACCTTTTTTGCCTGTGAAATTTTGCTTACTTAGTCACACACTAATATGGGAACTTACTTTCTCCCTTCTAATTCTTTGTTCATTTCTTCCCTCATTGCTTTATCTTCTCTTCCCTCTCTTCTCCTCTGATCACTGTACGCCCACCTCTCAGGTAAGAATGATATTTTTGGAGAGATGATTCATCTGTACGCCAAACCAGGAAAAGCCAATGCAGATGTTCGAGCGTTGAGCTACTGCGACCTCCACACCATCCAGAGAGAGGATCTGCTGGAGGTTCTGGACATGTATCCTGAATTCTCAGACTACTTCCTGTCCAATCTGGAGCTCACGTTTAACCTGCGTGAAGAAAACACCAAGGTAAAGCAGCAAGCTATAAGTGCTTACTGTTTCGAAATAAGATGAAATGTTCCACGCTAGCATTGACTACATAAAGCTCCCTCTGCAGTCCACCCCGACCCTTTATGAAAACTAAGCAGAACATCTTCAGAAATCATGTAATTAACTATTGCCACATGTATACACATCTGTATGATTTTATTAATCCTAGAGGGACAACTTACTGTTGTTTTGGGCATACAGCGCGGACAAACACATACACTGAGGTACAAGTGAAGACATGGCAGATTAGGAAATGATGGTCTAAGTAATTTAAATCCCCTTTCTTCCCCATTCTGATGCTCAGTTTGAACTTCAGCAAGTCGTCTTCACCACATCTAGATGCCTACATGAATTGAGTTGCTGCCATGTGATTGGCTGATTAGCAATTTGTGTTACCAAGCAATTGAATAGGTGTACCTAATAAAGTGGCCAATGAGTGTATATATGCAGTCCATTTACATGTGTAGAACCATGGTTCCATTTTGTTCCTTTGTATGCAGGGTTTCCATGGGGCTTTGAAAAGCATTAAAAGTCATTAAATGGTTTTTTCGAAAATTAAGGCCTTAAATGGCATTAAAATTCTTAAGTCTGAATGAATCAGTTGAAATAATGATTCATAAGCTCACTTATTAAAACAGTCACTTACTGCCACCTACTGGTGGTTTACTCTCCTATTTTTTTCCAACCTTTCATATTTTTTATTTCAAATGATTGAAAAAAATAAGCTTTTTCCAGTCATGGCCTGATTTTTCAGTATGTCTGTCATTCAACATCTACTGGTACTTTGTTAAATCAATTTTGAAATATCTGCATGTGTGGTTAAAAATATGGGATCATGAAGATTTTTTTTTTTTAAGTTTTTGAAAGAAGTCTCTTATGCTTACCAAGGCTGCATTTATTTGATCAAAAATACAATAAAAACAGTTATATTGTAAAATATTATTTCAATTTATAATAACTGTTTTTATGTGAATATATTCTAAATATAGTTTATTCTTGTGATTGAATGCTGAATTTTCAGCACCATTACTCTAGGTGTCATATTTTTTGTGGAAACCATAATATACTGTATTACCATTGAGAAGAACCATTAATGTTTTTTTTATATATATATATATATATATATATATATATATATATATATATATATAAATACTTTTATTCAACAAGGACAAATTTAATTGATCAAAAGTGTCAGTAAAGACATTTATAATGTTACAAAAGATTTTTATTTTGTTATTTTGAACTTTCTATTCATCAAAGGATCCTGAAAAGTAAAACGTATCACAGTTTCCACAAAAATATGAAGCAGAAAAAAGTGTTCTATACTGATAATAATAAGAACCATTATTAATAATTGAGCACCAATAATAATTGGTCATTACATTAATGATGCTGAAAATTCTGCTTTGCATCACAGGAATAAATTACATTTTAAAATATATTAAAATAGAAGACAGACTGAAATAATATTCTCAAAGTTACTATTACTGTAGCCTTGTTGAGCAAGAGAGATTTGTTTCAAAAACATTAAAAACCTTTGTCCGGGAGTGTGTGTGATATATATGGGTTGTGTATGGCATTTAAGAAATTTAAAATGGCATTAAAAAGCCATTAAATTAGATTTGATGATACCTGAAGAAACCCTGTGTATGTCTCCACATATAGTGGAATGACAATAAAGCTCAGTTTTTTTTTTTGTAACAAAGAGACTGAAATTTATGTTGTTATTCTGATGTATTATTCTCTATGTCATTTTGAAGTCGTCATGTTTAAAGAATGGTCTAGAAATTCTTCAAAAAGTCAGCTTTTATGTTTTGCAGAAGAAGGCCTATCTGTTTTTCCCTTCCTGATGTTGATGCAGTAAATAAAGTTAGTGTCCGTATAATGCTTTGCCTAACGTAATGTTGTCTTGTGTGTGGCAGGGAGCCACGGCTCCTCAGAGCAACCTTTACACTGATGTGAGTGACTCAGACACAGAAGACCCTGATGTCAGGACCAAACCCTGCTTTAAGAAGAACCGCTCCGCAGGTCAGGAGCTACTTCCTCTCCTCTTTTCCATTATTCTCTCTTTTTTCGGTCTCTCCTTTGTTTCCCTTCCCCTGTCACCTCCCCTCCTCTTTCCACCCATCTCTTTTTTATCTCCTGCTGGGTTTCAAGCTGTTGCCATGGTGATTGTTGGCCACAGACAGATGTTTGTTATCGTATGTTTGCTACGTGCCAGATTTCACCTGAACGGTCAAGAGCCGTTTTAACCCCCGTCCCTGTGTAACCGGCTGTTTGGATTATTCATCCCAGCCAAATCGCTTACTCTCTTGCTGGCACATCCCTCACTATCTTTTTCTTTGTTTAAAGTGCAGTCTGCAGAATGACCGTGAGAACTGTGTGTGTAATTCTGCGAGGACTTTGTGTTCCCTCAGGTTCTCCTAACAGACTGAGCAGGACAGACAGAGAAAGGGGAAGAGATCGAGAGGTTCACACATTACCGGGAGAGGAGGAGAAGGAAGAGGAAGAGGAGGGTGAGGAAGAGATGGCGAGGACTTTGAGTCAATCCATTCCTGTCAACCTGAACACCATCCCTGACACATACTCTAAAGATTGCGTTGAAAACCATCTGTTTCACAAAGGTATAACATACTCATTCTCCAGGATGCCCTACAGTAACACTTTACTTGTGACATACAGATAACAGAAAACAGATGATCGGAAAAGTAAAAAATATACTTGGTTATATCCATCATTTGCTGATTGAATGGAGGCAGATCTTAATTCAAGCTTGAAGCCAACTGTAAGGGGCGGGATTTAAGCGGATGAAATGATTGTCGGACGTATATCACCAGAGAGTAATTTCGACGGAAGATCAAGTTACATAATTTTTAATAAGAATAGGTCAGAAAAATGTTTTACTTCATGCAGACTTAAAAGACAATTTCTAAATTAAATTATATTTTATATTGTAACAGTACAAAGCAAGAGCAAATAATAAAATTTCCTTTTATTTTACTTTTTTCTACCTACTATTCATGTTATTTTATTTTGTTAAAGGGGTCATATGATGCGATTTCAAATTTTCCTTTCTCTTTGAAGTGTTACAAGCTCTTTGCAAAGACTAACGTCTCAAATCCAAAGAGATATTCTTTATAAAAGTTAACACTCGTCCACGCCCCCCAGAAACGACTCGTTCTAACACACCCCCACATATCTACATCAGTATGTGGGAAAAATTGCATCACGCCGCCCAGATGTTCATGCAGAGAAAGAAGGCGTACCTTTTATTCTCATTGTAGTATTGTTGTTGCCGCCGCCGCCATGTCGTATAGACGCTGTGTGTTTCACTGTGAAAGCGAAACTACTTTGTTTGGCCTTCCAAAAGAGGCGATATCCGCCTGGAGCTGATCCGTGCTGGTCGCTGAGGAAATACATCAACTTTGCACTGTGGATCCCCCGATCGACTTTCACCATGGACGAAGCAGAATCCAGCCCGTGGTCCACACATGTGGTTGCTGCAAGCCCAAGGTACGCTCCTTCGTAGAATCAACCTGCCGCACCGTTCTCAAGCCGCCTGCCTCTGCTCACTCAAGCCAGCCGCAGCTCACTCTAGGCCTCCGGCCTTCGCTCACCCAAGGTCGCGGTGTGTGACGCTGTTTCATTGAGAAAGCGAAACAACTTTGTGTTTGCCTTCCAAAAGAAAACATAACTAGAAATCATGTTTATATCACGTTTATAATGGATTTTATGTTTATGTCTCGTCGCTCCAGACGGACAAGACATCACAATATGTTAAGAGGCGTAACATTTCAGTCACACGCTTGAGGCATTCGGCCAATCACAACGCGCTGGATATCTGGCCAATCACAGCACACCTAGCTTTTCATAGCGATGAGCCTTGTAAAAACCGACGCGTTCCCTAAGGTGGGGCATAGAGGAGAAACAATAATGTACAGTATGTGGAAAATAATGTTTTTTTAACCTTAAACTGCATAAACACATTTCATTACACCAAATACAAAAAATAATGTTCTTTTTAGCAGCATCATATGACCCCTTTAAAATCAAGATATATTTGTAACATGTTTTCATAATTAGAATTTCTGTTTTACAACTATTGTGTTTGTGTGTGTGTTAAACATTAAATTAACATAAATAATCAATGCGTAACTTCTATTACATTGTCTTTAATCTTAAAAATGTTTCCTTTTGGTCATATTTTCTGCGTTCCATGGGCCTAGCTTGAAAACCCTTTGTGATTTCATAAAAATGTGTTTGCAACAATTTTATAATAATATAATATATCACCTTTTTAAAAAAAAGTTTTTGCAAGCAAAATCTAGTGATTTCAGTTGGAATCCATGTGATCGGAAATTTTATGAAAGATTTCCCCGTACAATTTTTGATTCAAGTTGATCAGATCACACATTCACAACGTTGACAAACAGAAAGCTGTGTGGTTTGAAAGTGACTTCTGTGTGAGCTGTGCTTCATACATCTCTACAGTGTTGACTATAGACAATGGACCTTTTTTGACTACGAAATTCCACTAATGTGCACCTTAAGGTGTATTTGATGGTATTATTATCAATATTGGCAACCCTTTCTATGAACCTATATATAAAATGCATTGTATACACAAGTTTCGTAGAAAGTATTGGCAAAAATTGCAATTTCAGATTGAATATATAAAGAGTAAATTTATAAATAACTAGAAGAGACTTTTTGTGACTCTGGTCTGTAAAGAAGAGGTTTTAATGAACAATGACTGCTGATATAATTACATAGCCAGGAAGCTTCTCTTCCTCTCTTTCCTTCTCTCATTTTTTCTCCAAATCTCAAAATATTACAATACAGCACTAGAGCATATGATGAGAGCTTGGTGTAATATCTTGTTGAGGCAAACATTTTTTTTGGCTTCCGGGTATTGCAGCTGTTATATTAGGGGACACTGGTGCAGTGTGGAGAGAGCATTAATGACGTGTGTGTGTGTGTGTGTGTTTGTGTGTGTGTGTGTGTGTATATGAGATATATCTAATTTGTCTTGTTATGGTGCCATATGTTTTGTTATAGGGTTTGTGTGTGTGTGTGTGTGTGTGTGTGTGTGTGTGTGTGTGTGCAGTACAATTGACAACATAAATAACTAATCCGTCTTACATATATTTTATTCATTTGGGTTTGTATGTATCTGATGTGTTTGTGTGTGTCTGTGATTAATTGCACTGGGATGTTGTGTTTCTCTAGATGTGTGTGTTGAAGAATGGCCTTGTGGGAATGCAGATGACTCAGCGAAATCTCAGGACAGAAAAGGAGGAGACGACCGTGAAAGTGACATCACATTCGGCGAAATGGAGCAAAGACTGGATGTACTGCAGGAACACCTAAACAGGTGAGAGAGAGAGAACAGCGAGATAAAGTAGGTCACATGAAAGAGTAAACCAAGGGAATATGAGTTAAAACATCAACTTTATAATGCAGAACATTTTGTGCCATTTATAGAATGGTACTTGCCGCCATCTGCTGGTCAAAGACTGTATTGCACTTCTGTGTCAATATATGTGTGTGTTTGTAGGCTGGAAGAGCAGATGACATCAGACATCCAGGCTATTTTACAGTTGCTCCAGAGGCAGAGCACTCTGGGACCTCCAGCGTACAGTACTGTGTCCGTCGTTCCAGACTACCACAAACCCGTGCAGCCCGTCACTGCCATGCAGATGCAGGTAACACACCGGCTGTGTTCAGCATTTCTGAAGAAGAAACTGGGGATATTTCTTAGTTCAGTGGCCAAGTTTAATTGAAATCTCACTTATATGTTAGGAATAATGTGCATCCAGCTGGTTGTTATCAGTGAATATACCCTGTCAATACAATATTATATGGCTACTTGCCACATAATTAAATATTTACACACAAAATATTGATTTGAGTTGAAATGTTTTTTTAGCTCTTCAAACGCAAAAATTCCATAATAAAAAGCACTTCCTAACAAATGGCTTTCAGTCGTATCACTAATTACAAAGCTAAATAAATTGATGTCCTCCTGCACTTAAATAAAGACAAGAACATAAAATATGTTTATTTGAGAAAAATGCATTTCAAAATCATAGCTGTTATTTTAACAGTAGTATACCTGTGTGGGTACCATATACTATTGTTATAATTAATATTATAACTAATAATTATTGACAATGATTTGTTTTAATACAATTTACACTGTAAAAAATATTAAATTTGGACCATTGCATCAAAGACATCAAAATTATATTGCAAAATAAATATTAGATGTTACATGTTGTATTTAAAACTGCATTCAAATGTTTACCATTTTCATAATAATTGTATTATACATGTGTAACATTAAATGATATTTCTAATTTTCATAAGCTGTGACTTTACTGTATACAGAGATCACCCTAGCTTACAGCTGACTAGCAACAACTGGAAATACCCTGGCAACTGCCTAGCAACGCTACTGCATACTATTTTTAAAATTCCTATGTGAAAGCAGGCAATATGAAACAATAATCATTTCAAACAGTAGCACAATGTTATCAATAGTACGAGCATTTGTCCACTGTGCTGTGCAGCATCATTTGATTAAAAACTTCTGCCAGATTGCAGTTGATTTTGACTGACTTTGCAATAACACTAGCATACAACATTCAAATGGCACAAATAGCAGTATGTTTAATCTGTTTTCTTCTTTGCAGAGTTCTGGTGATCTAGAGAACGCCTGTAAAGCCAAAGACTCCAACGCCTGCTGTTACCACGGAGATGAACTCTGACGTCAACACGGCCACTCCATTGGTGACAGAGCCAGAGAGGGAGGAGGGTCTACACAGGCCCTCCTCTGATCCTGGCCTTCCAGGGCAGTAATATATGGTCATGAAACAGAATCTAATAACAACAGAATTCCCAGGGGCATGTACAGTAAGACCAGTGTTTAATCATGAGGTTTGAGTTGTAATATTCTGAATTTTGAATAAGAATGCCTCATAGAGGAGTCAAACTTCTGTATGCTATTTAAGTAACTATGCATAGACAGAACAAAATCTACAGTAAGCTCAACTTCCTCCCTTCAAAACAACAGCAGCTACAGCTAGACTCAGGGTAGAAAACACAAAACCGAAGAGTCATATGCAAAGAACTGACAATGACCTTCCATGTCCCTTATAGTTACCTTAAAAGGAGTCAAACAAAAGCCGGTGAACAGATGCATTAATGCAGTATGAATCAGTGTAAAGGCTGTTCATTTTGTAAATATATAAATGAAACGGTGGTCAGGAAGTAACATATTGGACATACAACCATGTTAATGAAAAATGCATGCTGGAAAAAAATGCAGTGTTTTTTATTTATTTATTTATTTATTTTTGCATGTTTCTTAAAAAAACATTTGCATTGGTAATCAAGTGACATGAGCTTGGTTTTTGTCGTTATATCACTTATTTGAGATTTATGTATGTATTTATTTAACTATGACTTTCCTGGTATTCAGGAAGAATCTTTTACTTGAACTGAACTCTGCAAAACAAAGCCTCATCATCAAACTGTCATCATCTCCAAATATCACATTATTCTGCCCATATCAGATTTCCACAGGACAGTTACATTCAGCAATGACACGCTGTCCCTTCAGAGCCAACTAAACATTGTAACATTGTCAGTATTGCAATATCATATCTCAGTATTGAATTTGACAGAACTTTGATGGTCTAAATAAGTCTCACCATTTTTGGCCCTCATGGTGGGTAATTTAAACCTTCCACTTCACAAACATTCGACTTTGGGGCTTTTAACACTTAAAGGGTCATTTTTAACCCTGGGTAGATATTATTTGCATATTTATGAGGCAAATTTTATGATAAAAACAAATGCAGCCCATAAAATGTTGCCACAATGATCCACTCTGGTTGTCCATTCATGTTGCAGTTTGAGCTGTATTACCAGGGTTCCCACACATCCTGGAAAACCTAGAAAATTGATGACTAATTTACCACTCCCGGAAAACACATGCAAAATGAGAGAAAATGTAAAGTGTCCTGGCAAATCTTGTTGTAGTCCTGGAAAATTTTTATTTAAAAAACAAATAAAAATGTAAATGTGTTTTCGTTTAGCCAAGAACGAACAAATTATCACTGTCCCGAAACAATTATTGTTAGAAAACGTTCAAATGTCCATAAATCGGAACCGGCCTGTTTTTGCTCCAAACGCACGATCTGCTGCTGTTCCATAAGCGCCACCTGCTGTCAGAGAGTGAAATTGCGTCTCCTTCAGCCCATCTGCTGTTTCTGTCTTGGGCAGATATGTTTTACGTAGTATAATGTCACAGTGCTAGTCAGAACATTCTGGTTTTGCTTCAGATTTTGACATGACATCTAATTTAAATCAGAAACTGCTCATGTATGTAGCATCTTTGTTTGGATCATGATTAAAGTGCAGTGTTTGCCTCTAATTTTAAATGACTACTGAGAGTTCGGCCTGTAATAGAGCATAAAACACATTGTTCATATAGTCATTCTATCTTATATATTGCTTTAAAAAAAATTAAATAATAACAAATCAGTTATGGAGTCGGCCATGAAAAATCAAGATTGGTGTATAACTACTATTTATGATTGGTTGTCTGTTGCCTTTGGATTCTAGCATTGTTAAAGCAAGGTTAATGCCTGATTTCAAGTCAAGTCAAATTTGCTTTATTGACAATTTTTCCACATGTACAGTACATACATACAGATTTCATGCAGAGTACACTTCATGCAGTGCTGGTACAGTTGCTCAACCCAGGGTTAAAACTGGTCCTGTGAAAAGCCCTTTTGTGTTATTTATGCTTTTTTGTCCTCATTTCTTTATGCAATTTACAGATTCATTTTAGAAGATTCTTTAATTCTGAAGCTGTAGCAGTGCTTATCTGTAGAAATATATCTGGATAATGTGATCTGGAGGTGAAAGCACTAGGTTTTGTAGCAGCAGTCATCCTTGGCCTTCCAGATAATAAATCTATGTTAACAGAACCCATAAAATGCAAACTTTTAGTCTTGCAGTATAACATGGCATTGAGTTCATGTGTAGGACTGCATGTTTAACCAAAGTTAGTTAGTTGAATTAATCACTTAATCCCATTTAATGAGATGCATTGAAACACACAGTCTTCCTAGTGTCAGCTAAAACAAAAAAACAAAACAAAAAAAAAGCAGAAAAAAAATGTATGCATGTCTTAATTTAGTAATTTACTCATAGAGCCACCAGATTTAGAGCTTCTGATGTGAATGAATCAATCTGATTGGTAGGCTGAAATCTGGAGGCTGAGCATTGTGACATACCAGTGTAGGCGAGAGAGGCTTTAAATCTTCATCTGCCATCACACAGATATGTCATTGGGTGTCCTGTCTGGCTCGTGTGAGCGCTGTGATCACGGCATGCTTTGACCTAACAGTTTCCTTTGAGATGGTCGAAGTCATGTCTGGTGTTTCAGGAAGCTGGCCGGAGTGGGTTTGCCTTAGGGGTGTTTGCAGGACATGGCCAGGACATGTGCCCAGTGCGGGAAAAGAACAAGAGAGAGTTATGATACTATTGCGATCTTTTGCACAAACTCTTTTAAACATATTGTACAGTGTCACTTTTTAAAACTAGTGCTGTTCGCAAAATTGTTTTTATGCATTTTTTTAAATGTTTGACACTGTATTTTATACAATGCAAGACATAGCAGATTAGAATGTTTTCCTCCTTGGATATATTGGTATGTATTTTATTTATGCTGTATATTGTCAATATAACAAGAGTCAACACACAACTGTGTAAATTAATAAAAGACAGAATGCTTAATTTACAACGTTGCACAAGATTTTTTATGGAAAAACAGGGTTTCAGCAGGTTTGATGAGGCTAAATGTAACTTTTTAAATGTAACTTTTTACTTTTTTGTTAAGACCAAGCAAAGAAATATAAGGGATAAATGAAAGGGAACACAATTTAAATCTCAGTTGCAGACAAAGAGTTGTATTAATTTGGAAATATAACTTCCATTATTTTCTGCTCTACAGTGCCAACCACTAATATTGGCACCCTTGGTAAACATGAGCAAAGGTGGCAGTGAAAATAAATCTGCATCATTTACCTTTTTGATCTTTCATTCAAAATAAAATAAAATAAATTCTAACCTTTCGATGAAGTAAAACAATTCAAAGTGGGGGAAACACATCATGAAATGTTTTATTCTAATGCATGTTGGCCACAATTATTGGCACTCCTTGAAATTCTTATGAGTAAATATTTCACATTTAAAAAAAAAAAAGCACACCAGGGAAACTAGGAGCATGGAATTGTCCAGCCATGACTTCCTGTTCCACAGGATTATAAATATGAGGAACACAAAGGCCAAATGCCCTTAATCAACTAAAGAATATAGTTCTATAAAGAATATAGAAGAACAAGACAGATGATCTTCACAAAATAGAAGGTGGCTGTAAGAAAAGAGCTAAAGCACTGAAAATATTAAGAGGTTATACAGAGAGCAATAATTAAAAGGTTACAATCAACTAAAGATTTTACAAATCTGCCTGGAAGAGGACGTGTGTCTAGCATCCTAATACACGGTGAGGTTGGCGTGGCCAAAGACTCCAAGGATCACAGCTGGAGAATTGAAGAGATTAGGAGTCTTGGGGTCAGAAAGCATAAAAAAAAATAATCAATACATCACCACGTTGTTCGTGAGGGTTTCAAGAAAAATCCTCTATATATATTTATAAACAAACTCCAGCATATTCAGTTGCCAGACACGACTGGCTTCTATGGTCAGGTGAAACTAAAAAAAAAAGAAAGAGCTTTTATTGGCAGCAACTGCATCAGATGGGTTTGTTGCAAACAGGGATAAAAAGTACCCCATGCCCACGGTTAAATATACTGCTGGATCTTTAATGTTGTGGGGCTATTTTTCTGTCGGAGGTCCTGGACATCTTGTTCAGATACATGGTATCATGGATTCTATTGAATACCAACACATAAGAAATCTAAACCTGACTGCCTCTGTTATAAATCTTATAATGGGCCTTGGTTGGATCTTCCATCAGGACAATGATCCAAAACAAACATCAAAATCAACACAGAAATGTGTCACTGAGCACAAAATTGAGCTTCTGCCATGGCTGTCCTGTAGAAAATGAGTGGGCTGAACTGAAGAGAAGTACCACCAACATGAAACAGGGAATCTGAAGGATCTGGTGTGCCAATAATTGTGGCCAATGTGAACTAGAGAAAACATTTCATAATAAGATCTTCCCCCCATTTTCAATTGTGTTACTTCAATGATAGGTTAGAATTTGGGAATTTCTTGAATGTAAGATCAAAAGGATAAATGATGCCGGTTTATTTTCACAGCCGCCTTTGTTCATATTTACCAAGGCTGCCAATATTATTGGAGGGCACTATAATTTAAGACATTAAGACCAACAGAAACCCTGAAGAAGCATATTTTATATATGTAAGAACCTGTGGAAAACCTAAATGAGACTTTTTTATGCACCACCATCTGCAAAATCCTTTTGAAATGAGAATTTGCACTGTGGTCATTTTGGTAACTTCTGGGGGCACAGTACACAACTCATATAGAATAGGCGAAAATGGGGAAAAACAAAATCACAGAAACTGATTTATTTAAATTCTGATGGGGTACAGTGGAGTCCAAAAGTATCAGGCCACTAGTAAAATAACCGTGCTTTGCAGGAGAAATAATAAAAATTAATAATTTGATTAGTGACCCAAAAAGTGCAAAATTTTAAATTATTTAATTATTTTAAATCTCTAACAAACTATTCACAAAATCCTAAAACCTTTTTTCCAGATTTACAAAGTCTTGTCATTTGGACCCCACTTCATACCAAAGGTGAGTGACAATAATATAATAAATTTTCTTCTGAAGCTCAAACAAGGCTAGAAACTGTATTCCAATGCATATTATAGAGTATTTACCAGCAATTCTGTCACACATCTGAGCGTGTTTATCAGCATCACACACTAAGCAGCAGAGCGACCCCTGCCAGAACCCATTTGGGGCGCCTCTCTCTGGTCTTGAGCCTGAAGATCCAGACATACGTGTTAGCATGTAGTTTGGTTTTATAGACAGGGCATTCATAGGTATTGCGTGTCTCCTGTCTGTCATTCGGGATGGCTTGGACAGCTATAACAGGCATGCTGGGAGTTCGTTCCTTCAGGTGTTCCTTCAAACTCTGCATCACAGCTACAAGACAAAGACAAAAAAGTGAGTGTGATGCACATACATAAAAATTAAATGAAATGAAGGAAAAAGAAGAGAATGTCATACTCTACTTTTAAATAAATATAAATTAACAAGGATGCATTAAACTGACCAAAAATGACAATAAAGACATTATAATGTTAATTATAATAAGATTTCTACTTCAAATAAATGTTATTTTAAACTTTCTTTTAAAGGTGGAGTAGACGTTTTTGGAGAGGCTAGCAATAGCAAGCTAGCTTTGAAAGCAAGGTACCCTACCCTCCTATCAAATAAATGCAAACTTGGTGAACATATGACACTCCTTCTAAAAACATTTTCTTCTTATTTATATACAAGCTTGTGTGTATGTATTACTGTACCTGTTAGAAAAGACTGAGGGTTAAATAAACCAGAGATCCAGACCACACTAGACAGAGAGAGATTGTGAGTCCAGCTGTCTTGCTATATTGTACCTGATTGCATACACACAGACATCATATACACAAATTGTTATCATAAAATAGCACAGCTTTTATAGAATTTTTAAAACTTAGTGAGCTGACAACATACAGCAAGCTGCAAAATTATGAAAATGAACAATAACATCTTAATGGAGTTCAATGCATTCTGGGATCATTTTATCCTAATCATAACATCTTAATAATATTTCCAGACTTTACACCTAACAAAGCAGCACTAGGTTTCAGAACAGAGCTTGACCTTACAGCTAATATACAGCTGAGCAAACATGGGTTTTTGTCTAACCAACAGGCTTATTATCATTAACTAAAACTAAACCTTTTCATTTTCATCACTTGAATTAAAACAACATTAAATAAAATAAAATATTGAAAAAAAGCTAAGGTAGTTGCCAAGACAAGGCAATGCAAGTTAAAGCTAAAGTACTAAAATAAAAAAAATAAAAAATATATAGACCTATTAAAAAAAGTAATGTCAAAAACTAGATTAAAACAAAATATAAAAAAATAATATCTAATACAGAACATTTACAAGAACTACAACAGTATATCAGTGATCACTGCTTACAACTGACCACGAGAAGAGATTGCGATGTGACAAGCAAACAAGCACAATTCATAATACCACAATGCAGTTAATTACAGACTGGCATGGGAAAAAAAATTAATAATAGCGCACCTTTAGCCCCAGGTCCAGCTCTTTGAGTGACCGTCTCATTTCATTAAGGAGAATGTTTATACGCTCACACTCCTGGAAACACACCAGCGTGCGTTTAGCTGTTTTGGACATTATGTCAGACATGTTGTACTCTTCTGGTAGTTTTTCCAGGATGTCATCAAAGATCGTCTTCACCTATAACAGCAGTGGCTTAAATCTTTGTACAAAGCAATCCATTACAGCAACATATGATCTGCTGACCTGCACACTTTCAAAAGCTCAGAAACTGACCTTCTCTTCAGTGGGCTGTGAGGCTCCTTCGCCCATGCTGGAGTCCCTGGACTTCAGCTCTAAAAGAGTGTGGAAGAGGCTGTCTGACGTCACTCTAAGAAACTCAATCTCAGCGTTTGGCTGCAGCCCATAATGCACTGGGCTTTCATGAGGTAGCATCTCATCTATGTATGCATGATAACCTTGGTAATCCAGGTTAGAAGGCACAACAAATCCTGGGGCCAGAGACAACTTCCTCTCAAACTGTAATGACAGTGAGAAAATTTAGTCTGTGTGTTTATTTGATTAAATATTTATCAGGAGCCAAAATACATGGGAATCACCCAAGAGTGAAAATCAAATATCAATTCCAATAAATTGATCATTATTTTTATGTTCTGGCCAATAAATAGCAGATAATATAATTCAATACTATTTAAAGCACATTCACTGATATGGTGAGATCTCTTGTGTTAAAAGGGTACTTCCTGTTCCAGCCCTGTGGCCCAAACTGCCTCTTTTCAGCCTCACTAGCATCGAAATAACACAACAAGAACAGGGTGGTCTTAAACTCCTGCTCACGGGAACACTGGTCCAGAATGTCCTACACACACAAACACATTGGCATGTATCAAAAGAGTTTCTAAAATTAAATTTTCTCATTTGACTTAATCATACACATAAGCAAAGGTTTTTGTATTACATCCCATTCTTGACATGTCTGAAGCCTTACAAAATTGTGTTTTCCTTTCAATCACAGCCTATCCGAACATATTTGATGTTTAATATACAGCTAATAAAGCATGATTTTTGGACCAATAGGATTTTACAGTGAAATGATGTGTTCCTGTGGAGGGGGAGAAGGTTCTGCACTCATGAATACTCGGTAGTCTTGGTGACTGTTCACACAGCAACGTTCTCTAGACTTCCCAGCAACTTTGCCACCAGGTGAACGTTCTAGAAGAAATACAAGCATTTGAATTATATACATGCATAAAATAACAGAAATATACAATATACAGATAACATACACAAAGACACACCTGTAAAATGACCCAGTGGCCCTCTTTAGAGGTTTTTTCCCGAGTTCAGCAACAGACTCCTGGCCCTGTCCTAGAGACACATTATGGAGCTTCCCCAGGTCTATAGTGAAACCCAGCTTCTTACCTAAACATGCATAATATGCACACAGAAATACACAAAAATACACAAAACGCTTTGTTCACAATGTCAGTCCAAATTCAATAAGAGAAATTCAATAAACACATAAGAAAAGGCTACGGCACTGATATAACAAAATGAAGTCTTATCAATCAAGCTGAGTTAAGGAAAGAACCGGTTTATCTTATAAATAACAGATGTAGGGAGGCCTAATTATATATATTATTATTATTATTTTTATTTTTTTTTCATCCAACCTTGCCATTTCATCAGAAGTTTATCTCCCACAGTTTCCAAAAAAATCCCTTAAGGTTTGCAAACCAAAGTTTGGGAATTTCTAGTGTAAAATATTGCTTTTTATAACTGAAACATAACTGAATGCAAAGAATCAATTTGTTTTAATTTCCCTGCACTCTATACTCTTTGTGGTTTCTGAACTTTGCAGGTGAAGGAATACACATTTTTATCACAATAACAGGCAATATCAGTACTCAAGACACCTTCTGGGCACCAAGGTAAGGCATCCAGATGTTATGGAGTAACTCATCTTTTTGAGAAGGAGCCAGCATAAGAGAGGAAGGCTGCGGTAAAAAGAACGTCTCCACACAGAGTGAATCCCTGCTCACAGTACTGGGTCACTGAGTGAGCCCATCATACACTTTCTGACTTAAATACACATGCATTTTTCAGGAAAACACAAAAAGAAAAACAGTTTCCATATGCAGTTGAATTTTACATGTAAAATTAGCATGACAATATCAACATGTAAGTATGGTCCAAAAAACAAAACCAGTATATTCTGACCTCTAAAACCTTGACCAGGCGGTTGGCCAGTTGAATGGTGGTGTTGGTGTGGTTCACCTCATCTTGACAATGGAGTTTCTCTGAGGTTGCTTTTTCAAACGCAGCTTTCAGTGTATCCAAACTACCATCCAACTCCTCCACATTTTACGCAGACACACATTTTTTCTCTCTATTAAATGTTTCTATTACATTTCTCTACATCTCTATTACATTTTCCCAATGAACCTCTTTTTATAACCTGTTGAGTTACAACATAGTTTGCCTGCCAAATTATTAATGCATCCTGATAATCAATGTTCCATTTGAAAACTAAAATTCTCAAGATTCAATAAAAAAAAAGTTTTATTCTCAAATGTTGGCAATTTGAGCAAACTTCAGGCTTTTGCTTATAGAGGGAATCAGAGGTAAAAGCCAGATTTCAAGAACATGGCTAAAGTTAAATGTCAGCAGAATTAAAATAGAAACATTTGCAAATATGACTCATGAAATCCCTGAGAATAAAACTTAAATGTCAGCTCCTCACACACTCACTTTACTCATGACAACTTTAGACGCCTTCCAGCTGCAGTCCTTTGGGATATGGCCATTAGGAGACAGCAGCACCAAAACAGATGCAGACACATTTGATACGATGGCAAGAGTATTCGGAAATTTCCGCAACACAGTTAGATTCAGCTATAGACAAACATAAATACACAATTACTCTGAACAAAACAAACAATTATTTTTAACGTTCCATCTTTTGGCTCAGTTCTCTTCTTTTTGTCCCCAGCAGATTGCAGTAAAGCTTTATGAATTGCAGAAAGCTCTTGGGTGTGGTATAGTTGAAACGTTTTTACAGCATTTATGTGAAAGCGAAATCTATTGTGAAATTATAAATGTTACTTTTGATCAATTTAATGCATCCTTGCTGTATAAAGATAATCATTTTAAAAAACATATCTCCTCACTGTCCCTAGTCTCTGTTACCTCCAGGCCAGAGATATTTTGTATAAAAGTGCTGCTGACGACTGAAATGCATGCTGGGGCCAAGGATGGAATCAGTCAATGGCGGTGCAGTTCACGAGAGCCGGAAACTTCCGTTCACGTGTACGAAGAGTGAAGCCAACCGGAGAAAAACACAGCACCACCTACTGTACAATGCAGGAGGGGCATGACATCAGAGTGACATTTGCATTTTTTTAATAATATATACTTAGGATGCAGTCTTCTAAATAAGTAAGCCAACCTTAAGCTGTCTGCGTATATGATCAATGAAGTTCCAGGAGTTTTCATGCGTGTCCACCAAACCAAGCACCCTCAACTCCACTCGAATAGAGGTGACGATCATATCAACCTCTTCCTCACTGACCAAGTCAGGTATATCCCCTATACACAAACACACATATATAGACACAAACAAACTGAGAGCTACTGACAGGATTGAGAGGGAGAAAGGAAATGTGAGAGGAGTTTGCAGTGTGTACCTGATGCTAGCATGTCATTGATCAGCGATATCACTCTACAAAAAAGAAGAAAAGTTTGGCAAAACTTTTCACAGAATTTCATATTAAGCTTCAAATAAAAAGAGATCATCGAAATGCAGTGCGCGTGTGGGTGTGTTACCCTAAGGTCGCTGATGCCATAACCCTTTCTCAGTGTGATCTGAAATACTTCCAGGACGCTGAGAAAAGCAGCCAACCAACACAGACTCTGTTTCCCACTACCACCTACTCCAATCAACAAGGCATTCCCTACAGGAGACTCAAAAATACGACTTATCCTACAGCTAGACACAAACACACACACACACACACCAATAAGGCTTCAGTTGCAGCACTTCAACAAAGGAGGTTGTTAACCTTCAGAATATCTTCGATAACTCAGAAGTCAAGTTTTTGAATGTAAACTTCAAGACAAACGAATATTTATGAGGTGTTTTATGCATTATTTAAGTAAATTCTGTTAAATACAGCAAAAAGCAGGTTCTTCAAACAGCACCAGGTTCATGTCAGAGTACAGCTCATTGTAGTGCTCAAAAGCGTCCATCAGTATCTTCTGAAGCTTCTCCAGGTCAGTCACCTGTGCATAACGTGGCTCACCCACACTGTGAGCGAAATGGGAGTAGATCAATGGCTGGTTGATAAAAATAGACTCATCTATACCCTACAAAGAGAAAGAGAAAGCAAAAGATTATTTTTGATAAATGGTCTTCCAATTCACTGGAGGCCCCACCAGGGTTTTGAGAAGTTATAATCACCTCAAAGTATCTCTTGCCCATGTCTAGCAGAATCTTTGAGAATACCTCAATGTTTTTCTCCTCCAACAGTTTGTCTGAATACACACGAGAAGATTCATGCAGCCATATGTGAACTAGGTCTATAGGGTATCCCACTTGCTCTGACAGAGCAAAGAGAATTCCCTACACACACACAAACATAAGTACACAGAAAACAGCATGTCAGCACTAATATGTATAAAGTAACTAAACTACCAGCAGTGTAATATATAAAGTGGCACAATTAGGCCACTGTATACATACATACGGCCATAGTACTCAGTGTCTGCACAGATGCACACACTTTAATCTGTTCCATAGACACACACCTGGAAGATGTTTGAGATGTCTATGAGCTTGAAAATGAAGTGGAACCGAATGGCTGTGGGAAGGAAGTTTTGGCTCATTTTCTGATGCAGGCAGATGGCAGCCTGGATCAGTGTGCTGGTCATGCGACTAACACCATAACTGTAGCCACCCTGCTGGAAATGACCACTCAGAATGCTGCTGTATATAGTGCTCAGAGCCTCCGCACCAGGGAAATGTACAGCAAACACTGAGAAATGCCTCTGTCAGAGGGAAGAATAAAGAGAGAAAGAAGAGTGAAATGTAAAACTATGGTTGTATTTGGACAGGAATTTTCTTTGTTTGGTCAATACCAATTAAACTGTAAAACAGGCTAACTCTGCTTCAAGGTTGAACATGAGTTGGTTTTGATTGTTACCTATAGTCTGTTTTTCTGTATTGTGCTGGACCCTTCAACCCTGTTAACCCCCAAATATTCCTTTAACTAACCTTATCTAGTGCCTCAGGGCTCGGTGCTTGGCCCTCAATTTTTTTAATATAAACAGCATTACATGGGTCACCATCAGGCACAGCATTTTATTACCACCGCTACGCCAATAGCATGTAGTGGAATGCTATTGAGCTCAGCCAGGACACAGGAAGCACTGTTTGATAACCGATTGAACTTTACAGACCAAATAATAAAATCAGACCCTTCCTATTTAAGCAACTCTTTGTCCAGGCTCAATTCAAGTCTACACTTGATACTAATCTGGATATGTATTGGTTGTTATAATTACATCTAGCCAAGGGTGAAATATTGCTATGGTTACTTTAAGGAGTGGGCTGGATTTGTATGGGTTGTTATGGCTACCTGTAGTCGAGGGTTAACTGAGAAGCTTCCTGCTGTTGGGTTCATGCAGGTGATGTACTGACAGTTATGAACTAGTGTCTGATGGTCATACCTACAAAATACAAACATCTAAGTTTATTAAAAGCATATTTAAAAATAAGACTGTTTCATATACAAAGCTTTGATGTACATACCACTGGGAGTAGTCCAGGTGCTGTCTGATAAGGGTTTGAGGCTGAACGGTGCCATATGCATCTACCCCAGGCATGTTTAGGTCATCCACAAAGTAGATAAGCTTTTTAGTTCCAGGAGTAGCAAAGTTCTGGCCTGCCTTCTTCTCCAGATGCTTCTCCAGCACACCTACAGTATGGAAATAATCCTTGTTATTTGTATGATGATTTCCTCCTGCAAGCCTAAAACCATGATTTTTGTTTACCTTGCAAATGTGTTTATAATCGATTGCAAACAAACATGTGCAGTGATTTTTTATATTGTTTACTGTTGGAAATGTTATTGTTTTTTGTGTTAATGAGAGTATACATTGTGCCCATATACAGCTTCCATCATCTCACTCACGTTGTAACATTGCTGAGGTCGTGTAGTAATTGAAAGGTACTTTTGCCACCATGAATTCCTCTTTGAATTTGGAACTCTTATCCCAGACCAGGATAGTTTTCCCTACACCAGCATTTCGGACTAACATCACCGGCTTCCCCTTCTGCAGAAGTAACTCCATGAATGTACGTCAGGTAGGTTGTCTCTGCCGAGTGCACCAATACCATCTGTACATATGGACAAAATTTCAATAGGACAAAATGTTTACTACGTAACAGTTAAGTGAAAGAGGAGAATCTTTACAGCTATTTGATTATTTCTATAGGTTTATCTTAAGAATATCTCATCTCATTAACATAAATGAAAGGCCGGATCACACCAAGAACAATACATATGAACTATGAAAAATAACTATAACTATGAAAGTTTAAACTATAATTTTAACTCCAATAAATTACTGAGGTCCACACCACAACTATTATAATAATGACAAAGGAGCAATATCATCGGAATCACATCCAACGATAAAACATTGACAGGCAATCAAAAGCCTTCCTACTAAAGCCTGCATACTGCAATTTTGTTCACATAACATAACTAAAGTGTGTCAGTAAACATTAGAATAAACATAATATTATCATTCATTGATTTGGACGCTAATATAGATATCATTATAGTTATAGTTATCACTCTTGAGTGAAGGGATAGTTCACCCAATTTTAAGTTATGAATTTATATGTAGCCAGTGTGTGCTGGATTGTGTCTCTTACCTGTACCATGCTTGTCTCAGGTATAGGTGTGATTGTCTTAAAGTTGCATCTGACCTGCTCCAGACAGTAGGGAACATACTTATCAAACAATATAGTGAGATTAGCTTACTCAGATTGGGCCTGACGGGTGTCTATCCAGCTTGTCACATACCTGTAAATCAAAATGAGGGACTGAGTGTCTCAAACACAAACTGCAGTATTTGGTATAATATCAGTGAGGTGAATACTGTCACTTACGAACTCCAGCCCAGATCCTGAGGGTTCACGTAAAGAATTCCAACCCTAGATACTGTAGCCAGGGTTGCAACCTTCAGGTGGCTGATCTTAAACAGTAAACGCATGGAGGGGGTCAGTGATACCCGCTCATTACTGGCCAAGGTAAGCACCTAATATATACATACATGACATGCACACATAAATTAATATAAACAATTACAAAGTACACATATTCATGGCATTATTGTTTTATATCATGATAACCAACCTTATTATCTTCCATGACAGTGTTTAGTGATTCAATCCACATGGGGTCGATGTCTCCATCTAGAACAATCCACTTTGGCCCATCATGAGATATAGCAGAGTTCTCTCAAAGTGGAAAAAAACAGACCTAAAACACCCAAGGAACTGTGGTCACACAAACACCAACTTTATATATATATTTTTAAAAACATATAAAATGGCCCCAAAAGAATCGGAACATTTAATCCACACATAATGTATGAATGTCATTGCATAAGATAACAAAATATCATGTAGTTTATTTTAGATCTGTATGAGACATAGGATTTCTCATAGCAATAGACAAATGCAACACTCAAAAGTAGAGTGAAACGATTGCACATAAACACACCACAGCTGACAGCTGTCTATAGATAAGAAACTCAAACAAAACCACACTTCCATAAACACACACACATACCATCTTTCCACTCCTGTGTAGCTGGGTGCAGGAAGCCAAACAGCTCATCAGTAGTGACAGCTTTAGGGTTTATGTCAGTCCAGATGGGCTTCAGTTTCATGTTAGAGTAGGTCTTATGTAGTGTCTTTAGAATCCGACCCACAAACAACCATATAAATCATAAAAAATTTGTTTACTGAAACAGAAACATGATCCACTCAACACATTTGTGCTAGCTAACATAGTCTCTCTATGAGTATAGATGAGTATGGTGACCCATACTCATATTTCGTGCTCTGCATTTAACCCATCCAAAGTGCACACACACAGCAGTGAACACACACACACCGTGAACACACACCCAGAGCAGTGGGCAGCCATTTATGCTGCGGCACCCGGGGAGCAGTTGGGGGTTTGGTGCCTTGCTCAAGGTTCACCTCAGTCGTGGTATTGTCTAACCCACAACCTTAGGGTTAGGAGTCAAACTCTCTAACCACTAGGCCACGACGTCCTCATAATTATCAGGCCCAAAAATATTGGCACGTCACTTGTTACAACCATGCATTAACACCTGAATAACACACATATGACACATTACAGAACAAACATTACTGAATAAACTGAATATGTTTAAAATATAAAGCGAGAAAGAAAAATACATCACATCTAAACTACAATTCCCATGAGCACCTGCTCTTCAAGACGGCTCCTGTCCTCCCTCTTCAGTGACCCAGCAACAACCAAGACTGACTTTATGGCCCTCAAGCCCTCATTTGCTCTGAGCAGTTGAACACATTGACCATAATGCAGAGTGATCGGCCTAGGTCTTTGGTGGTTTCAGTCTTGCCAGTTTCAGCAGGACCAGAGGTTGCACCACTCATGGTGAGGTGAAGAGACTGAGTCAGAGTGATGTAACATCTACAGGTTCAATAATCAGCATAGTCAATTAACATCAGTAACCAGCACAAATCTGATCAGTAACTATGTGTGACACTGAATGGTCAGTGAATGGTGTTATGACCAGTCTGTTGGTATTCCCTAGATACTCCTATGAGAACTGAAATTGTGCATCACAGATGTTCTGCTTCTCATCCCATCGATACCGTAACTACGAAAGCCACGCAAACGCCTGTCCACTGGTGACCTAGGAGAAAGGTCATTATGACATCATTATATTTCCTTTTTTGAGAACCCTTATTTTAGGCAACAGAATACAGACTTCTTGGTTTGATTATCTTCTGAGATATGAGTTTTGCAACTACATCACGAGCATGGACATCAAAAGTGCAGTCGGTCAATACAGTCGGTCACAAACACAGTCATTTTCTCACCTAGCAACATGAAGTAAATGATATGAGTAAGTGTTTATATATTTTTATTTACCTGTTCTCGGTTGTAGTCTTTCAAGGCAGTCTCAAAACCCTCCTCCACCCTCTCAAAAGCAATTCCCACATCTGTCACCTACCAAATTTGACTGCCAGTCTGTGCTACCTGAGAACCAAACATATATAAATGGACAAATGTTTGAAATTAATCTTAAAGGTGCTGTATGTAAGTTTTTGACTCTACTAAAGCATAAAAATACCATAATATGTTTGTAGATCTGAAAAACAATGCTACAGTCAGTTATTCTCCTTTAAAAATGTGCGTTCCAGGCTGGAATGTCAGTCTCTGTTTTGGTTTGTGAAACCCGCCCACTGCCAGTTTACCCAATTGTATTTCGGCACCCAGGGTTGCCAGTTGGTGGAAAACATAGCGTATTTAATTTCATTCATCGTCAAGTGCGCTCGTTCTTGTTGGTGTCGTGGCAACCTGCAGTGTGTGTCAAGTCTGAGGAGGAGGGGCCGGGTGAAAAAACCCTCTCCAATATTTTGAATTTGGACTGCAATACCTAGTTCAACCACTCGGTGTCAATCCTACATACAGCTCCTTTAAATTGTTAAATCATTGCCCTGATATAACATGACTTTTTTTTTTTTATCCAACTGAAATCACTGTTCTTTATATGTTAGTCTTCATATGATAAGAATAAAGTTAACAATGTTAGTGATAGTATTTGTAAAGAATTTAAATTGTGGTTGTGATTCATTCTAAGGATATCTTAAAGAATGATTTTATACGGTTCAAATAATAGTTCTTTTAGTACTTCAGAAAAGAAGAAATGCAATAATTAATGCATTAATAGTCCTCAGGAGAATACTGCTACAAACAGAACAGATATCCTGTTATTGTAACAGAATTCCTAAAAAAGTTGCAATTAACTTTTCCCTTTTCTTCATTTTCCAGTATGACGAAAGTTTTTGAGTATTATAAACGCTAAGTGTAAAAAGAAGCCACTCAGTAAGATTCACTCATTTGGGAATCCAACTACAATGGTTGGACCGCATGTTTTTTCTTCACTAAAATGCAATGGAATTGCACTACACTGATGCAGAAATATGTTTCATGCTGCACAAATAGTATTTTAGTGAAGTGTTCCATGCACATCTGTGGAAATCATGCAGTTCTGGCATTGTAAAAACAAACTGCTTGTGAATAACACCTCAACCTTATAAATCCTCTGTTATTTGCTGAAGAATCTCAAGTTGCTCCAAGAAGCCTGGCTGTTTAGTGACTTTTATCACATTATCAGTTTCCACAACAGTGATCATTAAACTCTGAAACAACATTCTGTGTTAAAACATTTCTTTTAATTACTTGTCACCCTGAATGTTCTGTCACAATACCTGGAAGTCCTGATTGATGCCCTGAAACCGCTCTGCATCATGGGTCAACTGGGTCCGAATGTCCTCAGAGTTGGTGAAAATGCTCTGGAGGTCAGCCCATGTGCTCTGAACCACCAACCATGTCCCAATGACCAGATCAGCCAGCACCAGCTTCCGCTGCCAGCCGCTCACTTCCACCATGAAATACTCCACATATTCTGCAACTGAACCTGCGTAACACACACAACTGAATTTAACTGAATTGACCTAAACTGAGCCAAACTGAGCTGACTGAAATTTAACTGCACTACATTGATCTGACTTTAACTAATCAGAACCAAACCAAACTGATCTGACTGAAATTTAACTGCACTACATTGATCTGACTTTAACTAATCAGAACCAAACCAAACTGATCTGACTTAAATCTGACTGAACTAGAAGTTTGACTGAAGCCAAACTGAACCGATCGGAACTAGACTGATCTGAACTGATCATGAGCACACATAACTGATTTGAACTGAAATGAATTAAAATAATTAACTAAACTGATCAGAACTGAATTGAATCAAACTAATTGGAATTAGAATTAGACTAATTTAAACTGATCATCACCAAAATAAATGGATCTGATCTTAACAGAACCAAACTGGCCTGAACAAAGTGAACGTTTATTATGTAGAATTGTTTGGAACTGCTAAACCCAGCTGACTGATACAGGAAGTTATCCTCCAGGGTTTCAATGAGGTTTTCATCAGCTTTGAGCAGAGGTGTTCCAGTACTTGTATATGTCTCATATGACAGGGACATCATGGATCATGTCTGCTGAATCTCACGCAGAATCTGCACACACAACAGATACATTTTAGTGGGACCTGTAATGCCTCAAAGAGTTTCTCAGAAATGCTTTCAATCTGCTTGCTGTACCTACACAATTCCCATCTCTTTGACTGCTTTGTCCACAATGTTCTTTACTTCCTCCTCCACACGGTGGAGCTGCAGCTCTAAGAGATCACAAAGTGTGGTGTTCTCATCCATCACAAAACTCACCTCCAAGGAAAGAAAGAGGGATTCCTCAATTACTCACATGATGTTTTTTCAAGTGATATTTATTAGTCAACAGGTTTTTGATCTTTCTAAACATCAGGTAATGTCAGGTTATGGTTATGGTGTGCTGGTTTGTGTTATTTACCCCTGTTGTGCGCATGAGCTGTTGCCAGTGTCTTTTTCTGACAGCAAAGTTTTGAAGTTCATTAATAGCTCTCAGTGATGTCAACAAATTCTTACCGATGGATTCCAAACCGTTGTAGACGTCCCACGCACACACCTCTTTGTCCAAAGTCTTCATCTCCTAAACATACACACAAATATACAGGCACTGCTATTCTCTGATAATTCATCACAAACCAACGAAACATACATTTACAAGGCCTCGTTTAATTTAAAGGGTGGGGGGGAGGGGTCTCATGCCTTTTCATGCATTCTGAGTTATTTACACTGTTAAAGAGTTGGATTTTCAAAAATGGCCAAAGTTTCAAAAAACGAGTTGGATTTATCTCTGTGCCAAATACACTCCTTCTGAGTTCGAATAAGTTTCAGAAAGTTTTTTTCGAGTATGGCCCTTCATGATGTCATGAATTCCTTGTATGGGCTCTTCTCTGGGAAGAGCACGCACACAGCAACCAGAGCGGGAGCAAGAGCAGCCCATCAACGGGCTTCATTCGGCAATGGCATTTGGGTGACAGAGATCGTCGCGAGCACTGCACAGGAGACAAGAATGTCTTCAAAGAGGTGTGTTTTTGGTTGTGACGGAAAAATAACCTTGTTCAGCTTCCCAAAGAACCCAGCGTTAAGAGAACAGTGGATGCAGTTTGTTTTTCCGGGGCAGCAACATTTGCGCACATGTATTTGTTTATTCCTGTCATTTCAGTGATGAATGTTTTATAAACAAAGCAAAGTTCAACGCTGGATTTGCAGATCGTTTGATACTGAAAGATGGGGTGGTCCCAGCTATAAAAGATCTCGGTCATATAATGTAAACAACACAAATGTGCTCGTTACTCCATCCATGGCTCTCCTCCAGGAGCTCGGCTGTTTTCGGAGAGAATCATAAAGCTGTATCTTTCTTTTATAAATCTGATAAAACTAAAGACTCTTCGGAGAAATGAAGGATGCAATACTACTCAAGATTAAAGGGATAGTTCACCCAAAAATGAAAATTATGTCATTAATGACTCACCCTCATGTCGTTCCAAACCCGTGAGACCTCGGTTCATCTTCGTAACACAGTATAAGATATTTTAGATTTAGTCCGAGAGCTTTCTGTCCCTCCATTGAGAATGTATGTACGGTATACTGTCCACGTCCAGAAAGGTAATAAAAACATCTTCAAAGTAGTCCATGTGACATCAGAGGGTCCGTTAGAATTTTTTGAAGCATCGAAAATACATTTTGGTCCAAAAATATCAAAAACTACGACTTTATTCAGCATTGACTTCTCTCCCGGGTCTGTTATGAGTGCGTTCACAACACTGCAGTTTAGTGATATCCGGTTCGCGAACGAATCACTCGATGTAACCGGATCTTTTTGAACCAGTTCACGAAATCGAACTGAATCGTTTGAAACGGTTCGCATCAACAACAAGCATTAATCCACAAATGACTGTTAACTTTTTTAACATGGCTGACACTCCCTCTGAGTTCAAATAAACCAATATCCCGGAGTAATCCATTTACTCAAACAGTACACTGACTGAACTGCTGTGAAGAGAGAAGTGAAGATGAACACGAGCCGAGCCAGATAACGAACGAAACATTGACTCGTTCTCGAGTCAAGAACCGGTTGCATCGGTTTTCAGATCACCGGTAGTGATGGGAAGTTCTGTTCTTCTCCGCGAACCGGTTCTTTCGGACAGTTTGATTCAATAAACAGGTTGCCGAAAACGGTTCACCAGTTCTTTTGCGCTCGACGTAATGACTTCATTGGTTATGATTGCCCTTTATTCAAGCCTTCGGTTTACCCGCGCTCATAACATTAGCACAGAATCAGTTCAGAATCAATCACCAAAAGAACCAGTTCGTTTCAGACGCGCTGTGTGTCAGTCTGCTTCACGCTGAATCACGCATGCGCAGTATCATCAGCTCCTCGGTTCTCGAACCGGACGCGTCCGACAGAAAACGGTTCTTGACTCGAGAACGAGTCAATGTTTCGTTCGTTATCTGGCTCGGCTCGGTGTTCATCTTCACTTCTCTCTTCACAGCAGTTCAGTCAGTGTACTGTTTGAGTAAATGGATTACTCCGGGATATTGGTTTATTTGAACTCAGAGGGAGTGTCAGCCATGTTAAAAAAGTTAACAGCTTAAGTAATTTGTGGATTAATGCTTATTGTTGACGCGAACCGTTTCAAACGATTCAGTTCGAGTTGGTGAACTGGTTCAAGAAGATCCGGTTCCATCGAGTGATTCGTTCGCGAACCGGATATCACTAAACTGCAGTGTTGTGAACGCGCTCATAACAGACCCGGGAGAGAAGTCAATGCTGAATAAAGTCATAGTTGGTTGATATTTTTGGACCAAAATGTATTTTCGATGCTTCAAAAAATTCTAACGGACCCTCTGTTGTCACATGGACTACTTTGAAGATGTTTTTATTACCTTTCTGGACGTGGACAGTATACCGTACATACATTCTCAATGGAGGGACAGAACAGCTCTCGGACTAAATCTAAAATATCTTATACTGTGTTCCGAAGATGAACGGAGGTCTTACGGGTTTGGAACGACATGAGGGTGAGTCATTAATGACATAATTTTCATTTTTGGGTGAACTATCCCTTTAACATGAGATTGGAAGAAACTGTGTGTTATGTCCCCTTTAATTGGTATCTGTCATACACCTCATCCAGTGACTGGATTCCTTTCTCATTTTGTGCATATGGTGAACGTTGAAAAAAGACAGAATTTTAGGATGAAAATTGTACCTTAGCAAACCTTCTAAGCTCCATATCCATCTGTTCTACGTTGATCTCCTTCCATGGAGTCTTAGTCCAGTCTGAGATGCTGGACTACATTACCCATCATTCCCAAGAGGATGCCAACCAGAGGATAACAAAAAACATTTATACATGCACATTTAAAAAGCATGTAATCCACTCATATCATTTTTATTTGAGCAAGAAACATCTGGGCAAGACAAACATTTCAGCAGAAGAATAAAACCTTTTTAAAACATACATGCTCACTCCGATATAAAAGAATGGTGAGAGCACCTTGTCAGTGAGTTTGTATGGCTCCTGCAGGCTGATATGAGTTCATGCTCTTTCATCTAGGAAGCAAACCACAGATACTCAGCAACATCCTAACAATAAGGATTTTTTTCTGCTGCCTTGGACAAAAATTGGTCCTACCACAAAAATAGTTTTTTTTATTTTTGCAACATTTTTAATATTTAGAATTTAATAATATTATAAAATCTAAATATTGTAATTATAATAATTATTATCATATTATAAATATAATTTGTAAAAAAAATCCTATTTTTAATAATACAAAAAAAATTATAATCTTTGGATGTTTCTTTAGATATAAAAAAATTGCACAAATAAAATATTAGGGTTTTAATTTGCAATAATATCTGGAAACTGTTATTTATAATGTGATGATGAAAGCTTTGAATTCATTCACACTTTTTCCATGACTATCACAAGGCATTCTAAAAATTTCATGTTAGCCATTTCAAAACTGGATTACTCATTGATGCAAGCTTAAGAAGTGTATCATGCTGATGATTTAGTGTACTTTTCTATTCACAATACTCCAGCCCCTCACCTCAAACTGAACACACTTCCTGCGGATGACAGCAACTTCATTGGCCTGGAGAGGAGCAACCTCGTGTTTTACTGTAAATGCCACCTTCTTGAGATTCTTTCATTTCTCTGGTGTGAAACCACATGGGTATGTGAGGCAGTAGCATGGATAGAAAAGTAGGTGAAGTTACTATACCTCCAACAATATGTAAACATGCTCAGGTAGCAGTTGGTTGTAGGTTTTGAGCAGGTTTGAGGTGGCTTTGAGGGGTCTTAAATGCTGCTCTGTGCTCAGCTGATGGTCTCTGATGACCATCAGGTTGCCCATGATGTCCACCAGTTTGCCATAATCCCCATCGGTTACAGTCTTTGCCAACCCAGTCTCTGTATTCTCATTAAATGATCCCAACTCTTGCACACTGAGACACAGAAAGATGTGATAAGTCATAATTACTCTACATTAATATAATTGTTGCACTTGAAAGATAAATGAATTCCAATGCTTTGCACTAGTATGATTTTTTGGGGAGGTTCTTTTGGGAAAATCAATAATAAAAATGTTTAAAAAGTCAGCTGTAGGGCAATTTCTGAAAAAATATTACCTGGCAATAACATGGTTCAGTAAGTGTTCCTTAAACATCCAGCTCCGTTTCTTGATGTTCATCAGAGATATTTTAAAAGGTTTTATGTCCACCTAAAATCAGCCACAGAATACTCTCTTCTCCTTCTATTCAGCAGCATGCATACCTTCTCGTAAAGATCCTCAAACTCACAGACCTAATGGGAAATCAGTGAAAAAGAGAAAAAGAAAAGAGAAATGATAGTAGATCCAGTGGCCTTTGAATACTTGTGTAAAGAAAATTTGATGTTTTCCTATTTTTGTCTCAAACAGACTTCCAACCATTCTAAATAACCATTAAACTTATCTTACCTTGTAAGTCTCAGACAGTTTGATCTTGGCCACTCTTTTTATGAAAGAAGACATTTTAAAAATAGCTGATACCATCTGGTCAATGATATCATAGAAGTTTCCCTTCTTGGAGAAGCTGAGTGAGGGGTGAAAGATGACGTCAGAGGTAAGGGTCAGTTGAACTTCAAAGAGGGGAGAAATGTGGAGCGCTGAGTCTGTGTTTAAACTAAGTACTTAAGGGAACATCGCACAGCACTGCAGAACCCAGTAAGATGGCTTCTGTCCACATGTTCTGTGTAGGACTGCCAAGCTTCTGAGTCCAAATCAGCACCAAGCAGACCAGCATTCTCCTGAACGGCAAAATAATTAAATCACATAAAAATCCACTATAAATAAAATTCCATTACAATAGATAACCTACAATTCTAATGAATGAAGGAATGAATGGTAATTTCAGTTTATCCAGTGGGATTTTAAAATATATTTATTTGATTCCTTTAGGACTAATTCCAAAATATGAAATTCCATTAAAATTCCTTTAGGACAGGGGTCAAGAATAGGGAGAATGGGCCCCAGTTATTGATCTCAAACTAATTTGTGTGAAGAAAAACAAAACATAAATACATTAAATGAAAATACAATATTAAATTAGCTTGAAGTAATGCTTAATTTAAGAAGCAAAAGTCCATCTAAATGTTTTATCGTCCCTCCCACATTAAAATAAAAATCTACAAGTATATGACTTTGTGCATCCATATTATTTAATTTAGTGGCTTATTTATAAAGTAGAGCTGGGCTGTATGAAGATATATACCATGACAACAATATAAATTGTTTACATCAAATGTACAGTAAATATAGACACAAGTAGGCTAATCCATATGACTCCAGTCCATCCAAAAATCCATCAAGTTTAAATTTTAAATTGTCACTTCCAACTAAAATACCAGTCCATAATCCATTATAATGCTTCCTCCAGTGAAAAAGTCTGTCCCCTTTTGTGCAGTCCTCTGAAATAAAAATCCACCGACATATTTGTTTATAACCGTTTTCGCGTATAAACAATACTTGATATTTCTCTCCTGATTCAGATGAGATGACTTTTTCCACTGGAGAAAGCACTATTATAGATAGAGGACTCGTATTTTAGCTGGAAGCAGCAGTTTGAAGTTAAAAACATCTTAATGGTAGATTTGTTTACAAACACTAAGAACATACAATTCATAAAAAAGAGTCTGTGGATTACTTGTGGGTTTTTGTGATGTTTTTATCAGCTGTTTGGATTTATTCTGACGGCACCCATTCACTGCAGAGGATCAAGTGATCGAGTTATGTAATCAAGTGATGTAATGCTAAATTTCTGCAAACATGTTCTGATGAAGAAACAAACTCATCTTGGCTGGGCTGAGGGTAAACTTTAAGCAAATTTTCATTTTTAGGTAAACTATTTCTTTAATCAATGTGTAAAAGGGTCCCTGCTCCATCTCTATCTACCAATGGGTTCTTAACTCTGCTTCAGAATTTTTTAAGTTTGTCCATCTCATTGTGTTGAATCAAACCGTGAAACCAACACCCTTCACAAGCTCATGTATCTTCTCTCCCGTGCGACCGACTGGAGCATATTGTCGCTTAAAGTTCTCCTCTATGTCGGTGAGGTTGAGCAGATTGCCAGGATGACTAGTCCTACACATAATGCAGGAAGAGTGCCTGAAAACTCCCATCAGCCCCTGCAGTTTCTCCAAGTTAGTCTTGTTCTTCTGCACACGCTCCAACACACCACGTACCAGATCACATGTGCTACAAGCACACAAAGACTATACTGTATGTTAATGTAAGCGCCTTCACATAGTAGACCAATAACATTTCAAATTTACACTTTTTGGATTTGCTAACAACAATATGAGAATATATCTGTTACCTCTTAATGTAGTGAGCAAGGTGTTCATCACACCACCACAGTTCCTTTAATACTGACCTTAAGGTACACCTCACTTCCTCCAGCTCAGACTCTACCAAACGCACCTCAACTGCCAGAATTGTGCTGTGTAGTATATTATACCACTGAGTGATCTGGACCAGAGTACTAATGTACTAAACACGCACATACAGAGAGAGAGAGGGACAAAAGAAGGTTGAAAGAGTGGAATAAACAGAGCTAATTTCTTGGCACGGTGCAACTTGTTACTTAAAAGACCATAAAGGCACAGATGTCCACACACAGTCTCACCATGTGAAGCATTTTCCGTTTAGAATACAGACTCACAGCAGCCTTGGGAATGCGGTGGTTCTTCAGAATTCCAAGATACTTCACTTCCCTCAAAACAGACGTCAACTAAAACATCAACATCATATATCAGTGAACATAGAGAAAGCATGAGTGTTTGAGTGCATGTGTGTTTCTGAGAGCTGTACTTTGGGGACAAAATGTTCACTTCAAAAAAATTTAGCTTAAACTTATCTTAAACATTAAACTAACAAACTAAATAAATGATAGGCTAACTAACTGAAGAAACAAAGAAAAAAGAGAAAGAAAACATTAATGGGTATTAATGATTGTTATTAGAGTTTTTTTGTGGAATTAGGGTTTGTCTATTGAAATTACACCTAGACTTTTAGATTTTCTGGTGAAAATGGGAATGATGGTTGCTGATGGTGACTGGACCCAGGGCCATTGCAATCCTGCTTCTAAAGGCCAATTTACACTGCATCAACAGATGCTGAGAAAGAGCAGCTGATATATTCATCAATTTTTTTAGATCATTGTGTTACCCCTGTTATCATCTTTTAAGAGTGGTCAGTCGCCCGATTGAACATGCTGAATGTGTGTTTGTCAGGTCATGGTTTAACCAGTTGCTAGGTTAAAACAAGTTATATCATGACTGTAAGTGTGACATTGCTTTTTTAATACAAAAACGTGAAAGTTAATACTGAGTGACTTACATTGCGGAGGCAATACTGGCACTTATTTTGTGTATATGTGCTTACTTTTTAGGATCTCTTTATGAACTTTTTGAAGCATCAAATTTTTGGTGGAATAAACTTTCAGTGAATGGACAAAATTCTTTCAGGTTGGAAAAATAAAAAAATCTAAATTTGTGTTTAAAAAACGAACAAAACGACATGAGGGTGAGTGATTGATTATAATTTTTGAGTGAACTAACCCTTAAAGTCACGATGAAACAAAGTAGTAACAGATGTGACGTACACCTGAGTATTATGGTTTATAGAAAAAGAAACAAAATGCAAGATGGGGGCTTGATTCTATCCATAGGCTGTTGGTTGGATTTTGAGTTTTGGGCGCTGTACTCAAAAACTGAGGTAAATTAATGCAGATGAGCCTGTAAGTGGGGTATTAAGCAAACTAAATTATTAGACATGTCTGGAATACATCACCATAAAAAAGTGTCTTTTTCACTGGAAGGTCTAATTTTGACATTTTGATTAAAAAAAAAGAAAAGAAAAAAAGAAAAAGGTAAAACATATGCATGACATGTACTTAGAAAACTGATTTATTTTACTTGATGCACACTTTAATGGTGAAAAGTCAAAATGAATCACCCCCAAGTCGTTATGACATTCTGACCTCTAGTTAGCTCACGGAAAATCTCCATTTAGTTAGATAAATTATGTGAGTTTGTGCATGTGCCTTACAACAGGGTTACAGTTCAAGCTGTACAGGTTGCTCTTCTTGTCCAGTAACAGCAGTGGTTTATTCAGATGTGTGTGGCATAACTCATCAAATCAGTTATTGTAGACTTTATTATCCATCTGATCCAGAACCTCCAATACACACTCACAGAACTGCTGTGCCTCAGGAATGTCTAACGGCCTAACACATACAAAATATGGCATGTTACTTTGTCAAATATGGCACCAGAAGCAAAAGTTTGTATTTGTGTTAGTCATTTGTGATGAGGTGAGCTTGTTTACACATCAGCTGGCTTAGTTTACTGCAGTTTGACAGGATCCGTTTTCTGAGCTCTTGGGACCATTTCAGGTTACCAGCTGGCATGTTTTTACCAAGGATGGGATAGCAGTTTCTCATCTGCAACGAAACACAACAAACAACAGCACAAAGTTAGTAAGTATTGCTAAAGGGCGTATTCCAACAAATTTACAGTTCAATAAACAATAAACATTACAATTTATGCATTTTTGCCAACGAAAAATTTTTTTTTGTAAGTCAAGGCAGAATTAACCGTTGCATCTTCGAGCATCATACTGTAGAGGTGTTTTGTTCTTGAATCAATCTGATAATTTGAATGAATAATTCAGTGTCTCACTCATAAAGACGTAACAAGGCCTAACAATATAACCTACACATAGCGTAACTGCACCGCCAAACGCCAGAACTAGCTGTTATGTGACATAATGCATATATATTAATTAAATATAAGTATGTTTATCTAATAATATCATAAAACAAAACTCTGACAGCCATAAAAATAGAGATGGGAGAAACGAAAAAGTTTCGAAGATTCGAAACTCCGAATCAACTGAACCAACTGCATAGCAAACTGCTGTGCCTGGTGGCACCTATTGGTCTAAACTATATATGCAACTTATACGACACCTTTCACAAACCCATTGCAAATTTTTCATGAAAGTCTGATCTACTAAATAAATAATAAATGCCATTAAATATGAAGCGTCTGTATAATTTGTGTTCTTTTGTGACTGTATAGTGCTTGTCTCTTAAGCAGGGATAAACTATGGCAACTGGAAACAATTAGCCTACCAACAAAGTACCAAACATCTGTAGAAGCTACAAACACAGGCTTTCAATATTAGAGACAGGATTTTTGGACTATAAGCCTTATGTTTTGCAGACTGTATGTATGTTTGTTCATTCATTACCGAGCATCTTTGCGTGACTCTCTCTCTCTCTCTCTCTCTCTCTCTCTCTCTCTCTCTCTCTCTCTCTCTGTGTTTGTGTGTGCATGTATGTGTGGGATACCTTAAATGCAGACTCTAAACCCGGGGATTGTTGGAAGGCAAAGTTTATTACTGTTCCCAGTCTCTGGTCAAAGTCTCTGTTCTGTTCCATGAATCGATTATAGTCACACACAAACTCCTAGAAAACACAGAGGAAAGTGGGGATTGTATACAAATATTTATGAATGTGAGAACATACACTATGGTCAAACAGTATGATTTTCTTTTTATTTCTTTCTTTTTTTTTCTTCTCGAAAGAAATTGGACTCTAGAAACTCTAGTTCTAGAAAATTAGCAGCCAAAATCCACCTTACCATTTATTTCAAAGTAATGGAAAAAATTGTGTTCCTACAAATCACATCTTTGAAAAATTTCAGTCTGGGTTCAAATCACTCCACAGCACTTAAACTGCTCTTGTAAGAGTTTTAAATGATATTTTAATGACTACTGACTCTGGTGCTTCTGCTATCTTAGTGATGTTGAACACCTGCCTTCAACACTGTTGATCACGAGATTCTTATTTCTCAATTGGCGTCCCACGTGGGAATGGGGGGGGGGGTTAAACTGGTTTAAATCATTCTTAACAAACAGGAGATTTGTGGTAAAAACTAGAAGATTTTGTTCGACCCCAGGCAACCTAACTTGTGGAGTTCCTCAGGGTTCTATCTTATCTCCCGCTCTCTTCTCACTTTATCTTCTTCATCTGGGCTCTATTTTTAGAAAACACAACACCTCTCACCTTCGTTACGCTGATGACCTACAAATTTACTTACCTTTGAGTAATAAAACAAACTTTACCATTGATACTCTTACTGCTTGTCTTGCTGATGTCAAATCATGGCTTTCTAAAAACTTTCTGTTCTTGAACCCAGATAAAACCAAAGTTATAATTTTTAGTTTTAGTTAGAAGTATTCAACCCAATCTTGGGACCTTAAATTCCTTCATCTCTCCCCATGTTCATAATTGTGTGGTGTTTGATAAGTCCTTATAATTTGATAAAAAAAAAAAATTGTGCAGTAGTAGGTTCTAGCTTCTTCCATCCTCGCTCCCTTTCGAAAATCAAGTCATTTCTCTCAAAAAGCTCTCTAGAGGTTGCGATCCATGCCTTTATTACGTCTTGGCTGGATTATTGCAACGCCCTCTATTTTTAGCCCTGCTATTGTTGTGCAGCACTTTGGTCGGCCTTGTCTTGTGCTTAAATGTGCTCTAGAAATAAAACTGAACTTGAACATTTAATTTTTTTTTTTTATTATGTGACACTAAAGACTGGAGTAATGGCTACTGGAAATTCAGCTTTACCATCACAGGAATAAATTATATTTTAAGATATTTTAAAATGGAAAACAGTTATTTAACATTGTAGTTATATTTCACTCTATTACTACTTTTTACTGTATTTTTGATCAAATAAATGCAACTTGGTAAGCATTAAGGACTTCTTTCAAAAATCAAAAATCTTTGTTAAAAACCTGTGGTAGTGTTTATTTTTGCAGATATGGTAAAATCTTGTTGTTGTAGTCAAGTGGGTCATATTTGCTCTATCAGCATTCTCCAGCTGTCCAGGAACTCATCATTCATGCTGTACACACCATATCACTGAGGATCTTCCCTCGAGAGCCGCCTTCCAGAGCTGAGGCAAACAATTCCTGAAGCAAGCATGCACACACAGATTGGGCAGATTATTAGCAAATGCTTTAAAAACTTAACAAGTCGATATTTTAAAAAAAGTAAAAAAAATAAAAATAATAATAAATCTGATTTTCACACCAAATATAATATAACTAAAGACCTATAAGGTATGCAAAAGAAAAAAAAAAAAAAAAAAAACAGGGAAATGACTGAATCCAAGTCTAAACATTTTGTCCACACATTTTAAATTTAAAACAGCAGCAACTTAAGCAGACTGTGAACTCAAACTTACACCTTTAAGAAAAGCGCACTGCCTTCTACTGATGCCAAAGTTTACACCGTTGTGTTGTTGTTGTTTTTAATGAAAAATTAAGTTTTATTTCAGCCAATTGATTGCAGTAAATCATATAATTCCACATACTCACACTCAATAGGTAATCAACAAAATATATTAAAAAAAATCTTAAAAGATGGTGCTATGTGTTTTTGTTGAGCATTATACAGTATATATGATGCATCAGGCTTTTATGGCTAAACATAGTATGATATAGAAGAATATGGAGCTCACACTCAAAGAGGAACACCTTTTTTCACCAATTTTATTCAGAGGCCCACAATAACAAAAAAAAAAAAAAAATGAAACCAGTTGCCGTACATTTTTATATGGCCAAAACGTATGGACTTTTCATAGCTTGTAATGTAAATCAATGACCTCTTTATAACAATATAGCACATTTCTGCCATATAATATCATTAATGTAATCAAGTAAACCTAAGTTGCTTCAGTCCAGTAAATATTCATCATGAAATATGGCTAACAATAAGTTACTTACATTAACAAAAATTAGTAAAACAAATCAGCAAAAAGGCCTGTGTACCACTACCTGAAGGAAGACTACTTTAGAATTATACTTAAATGCTATTTAATTTGCAATACGTATAAACTATCAATCAAAACTATCAAAGTTTTTCATTTAGAGGCCTTAGAAATTTATGTATCAAATATAATACAGTAGGCTTTAGGTTAATGGCTGGGGGATATTTGGTATTTTACTAATTCCATTCTATTTTACCAATTCTCACTATTCCTTAAGTATATTGTATGGATACAGGGCACAATATGTACAGTCGTGGCCAAAAGTTTTGAGAATTACATAAATATTGGAAATTGGAAAAGTTGCTGCTTAAGTTTTTATAATAGCAATTTGCATATACTCCAGAATGTTATGAAGAGTGATCAGATGAATTGCATAGTCCTTTTTTGCCATGAAAATGAACTTAATCCCAAAAAAACCTTTCCACTGCATTTCATTCCTGTCATTAAAGGACCTGCTGAGATCATTTCAGTAATCATCTTGTTAACTCAGGTGAGAATGTTGACGAGCACAAGGCTGGAGATCATTATGTCAGGCTGATTGGGTTAGAATGGCAGACTTGACATGTTAAAAGGAGGGTGATGCTTGAAATCATTGTTCTTCCATTGTTAACCATGGTGACCTGCAAAGAAATGCGTGCAGCCATCATTGCGTTGCATAAAAATGGCTTCACAGGCAAGGATATTGTGGCTACTAAGATTGCACCTAAATCAACAGTTTATAGGCTCATCAAGAACTTCAAGGAAAGAGGTTCAATTCTTGTAAAGAAGGCTTCAGGGCGTCCAAGAAAGTCCAGCAAGCGCCAGGATCGTCTCCTAAAGAGGATTCAGCTGCGGGATCGGAGTGCCACCAGTGCAGAGCTTGCTCAGGAATGGCAGCAGGCAGGTGTGAGCGCATCTGCACGCACAGTGAGGCGAAGACTTTTGGAAGATGGCCTGGTGTCAAGAAGGGCATCAAAGAAGCCACTTCTCTCCAAAAAAAACATCAGGGACAGATAGATCTTCTGCAGAAAGTATAGTGAATGGACTGCTGAGGACTGGGGCAAAGTCATATTCTCCGATGAAGCCCCTTTCCGATTGTTTGGGGCATCTGGAAAAAGGCTTGTCCGGAGAAGAAAAGGTGAGCGCTACCATCAGTCCTGTGTCATGCCAACAGTAAAGCATCCTGACACCATTCATGTGTGGGGTTGCTTCTCATCCAAGGTAGTGGGCACACTCACAATTCTGCCCCAAAAACACAGCCATGAATAAAGAATGGTACCAAAACACCCTCCAACAGCAACTTCTTCCAACAACAGTTTGGTGAAGAACAATGCATTTTCCAGCACGATGGAGCACTGTGCCATAAGACAAAAGTGATAACTAAGTGGCTCGGGGACCAGAATGTTGATATTTTGGTCCATGGCCTGGAAACTCCCCAGATCTTAATCGCATTGAGAACTTGTGGTCAATCCTCAAGAGGTGAGTGGACAAACAAAAACCCACTAATTCTGACAAACTCCAAGAAGTTATTATGAAAGAATGGGTTGCTGTCAGTCAGGATTTGGCCCAGAAGTTGATTGAGAGCATGCCCAGTCGAATTGCAGAGGTCATGAAAAAGAAGGGCCAACACTACAAATACTGACTCTTTGCATAAATGTCATGTAATTGTCGATAAAAGCCTTTGAAACGTATGAAGTGCTTGTAATTATATTTCAGTACATCACAGAAACAACTGAAACAAAGATCTAAAAGCAGTTTAGCAGCAAAGTTTTTGAAAACTAATATTTATGTAATTCTCAAAACTTTTGGCCACGACTGTAGACTTTCTCTTACATTTTCCAGATTTTGCACAATACAACATAACACTGTGCACCATTATGCTTCCCATAATGCAATGTAAATTACTTGATCTTCCATTTCCAGATTGATGAATGAACCTGAATTAACAGCCAAATTTTAACTCTTTATTTTATTGGACTTTGAATTGAAAATAAACTATATTTTACACATAAAATATATATGTGTAATTATAAAATATATAATTTTATTTCCTGGATTTGAAACATGCAACATAAGGTCAGATGACAAGAACAAAGTATACCGTATTGTTGCATCTTGCCTGCTGATTCACTTACTAAAAGTAGAAGGCAGTATTCAGAATAGAGTAAACTAATATTATTCCATTCCAGACAGCCTAATATATTACAGAATACTACACAGTATACTGTATACACTCTACTGTTAAAAAACAGAATACACGCAGTGACAAATATTTTAAACAGCCGTATGCTTCATCAATGTTTAATTCAGTGAATGGGGTCCAGGTATCTCAGAAATAAAACAATTATTTTGCATTTAATCATTAATTAAATAAAATGTGTCCAGCTGTATAAAAAATTAACAAAAAATTACCTCTGGGACCTTCATCAAACTTTAAATGTAAGATTAAGTTCAACACATTGCAATATACCCAGAACAGTGTGCATTTAAGTTTCTGCAAAGTAAGGCATCCAGGCTTTGTCTTCCACATACTGTGCACTGTGTACATACTTTAAACAGCTGGAATAATTGTATGGCAGTATGCTATTCTTAATAGTCAGTATTATGAGGTATTTGGGCATAGTTTTAATTCTCTCATTCAGTACATGCATACCAACACCATAAATTTGAATCATTTATTAACAAACTTGTAGTTATGAAGAGTCATAGGAAGGTTTCCGACTTTAATTGTGTTGCATTTGAAAAAAAAAAAAAGAAAAAAAAAATTGTACAAAAGTAACATCAAATTTTACACGTTTAAAAAGTAATCAAAACGAGGAGTCTTTGATACAAAAGAATCGTTATTAGACTACATAAAGTGTGGCTATAAACAGCTTGGGGCTGAAGAAAACAAAAAGAAATGGAAGATACATTATAAATGTTACAGGGATAATCTGGAGAGCAATAAGAGCAATGATACAAGAAAAATAAAGTTTATTACACGATTGTTTTACTCTGCCACCTGATGTCTTGTTCAAGTTGCATGTGGGCAGCGGAACAATGAAATCAGAAGATCCCCTGAACAAGATCCAGAGGACACGTGACAGAAAGCGCAAAGACCACTAACATGACATCAAATAAAAATCAAAGCAAGAGTGAAGACACAATTGGATGAAGGCCTGCCGAGAGGGAAGAGGATAAAAATGGACAGATCATGAGTAAGTCTCCCTCACAGCAGACTGTGTCCTTCTCCTGCTGTCATTCTCACAGAACAGACTCACTGTAGTTACACACATCTTGGTTTTCCATGTACCATAACATCCATTACACAATCTCACTCTCTCAAATGATCGTCTACTGAACATATACATGAGCAAAAGTAAAAACACATGCAACTCCAGCATTTTATACTACAGATTATGATACAAAATAAGGCATTTCTGTGTATGTATTTGTGTATGAGCGCAAGTTCATATGAGCATGTAGCTGTAGATGCAAATATGTGTCAGTGGAAACTGGAACCACATTTAATGTCATTTTTTGCCTTGTTTGTACAAAAGACTGCTATTGAACATAAATGGATAAGTCATTTTTAAAATATATATATTTATAATATATATATATATTTTTTTATCATATATATATAAATTGATAGTGAAAAGCAGACGTGCTGTGAAAGTGGGCGAGATTTTGGTCACTCCATGACCTCGCTGGCAGACACAGTGACCAGCTGGAGCGGAAGGTCGGAGTTTGAAAGAAGGTCCTGGGTGCCAGCCTGTTGCAGATTGGTGAGGATGAGAGTGGCTCCACCCCCAGTGAGGATGGTGTCCGAGGGGGCGGCAGCATCTATCTGACCTGCCCCAGTGTTGGAGTTTAGCCCTTTTTTGTTCTGATGAGTTTTAATGTGTTTCGCCAAATGGTCGCTGCGCATAAAACGTTTCGGGCATTCTGGACACGCAAACTTCTTCTCTCCTGAAAAACAAAAGTGTAAATGTAAAACTACCTTCAATATCGAGCTATTTTTCAGTCTGGAAAAACAAGCAAAATTTAAAGAAAGTGTTGGATTCTCATGTATAATGGGACCAATTGAAATATATGATGTAATCCTGATCTCTTCCAGTGTGCCCATACCTGTGTGTGTTCTGCGGTGACGCTGGAGTTCATCGCTGCGGGTGAATCTCTTGCCACAGTAACTCCATGAGCAAATGAAGGGTCTCTCTCCAGAATGCCAGCGCAGGTGAGCTCGAAGGTGAGATGTCTTACCGTACACCTTACCGCACCCTGGGATATGACAAATGTGTTGTTTCTTCTTTCCCATACTTGAACCTCTGAAACAGTTTTAAAAAAAAACATTAATTAGCTGTTAAAACAGGATTTGTGCCTCTCTGTTGACATGTACATTACCTTCCTCCAGCCTCTTTGCAGTTGGGGCAAGTGCAGGCTACTCTACGTAGTCTCTTTCCCTCTAGGCCTGTCCCCTCCTTATCCTCCTCAACCAACCGAACACGGAAATGTGACAAATCATTGGTGTTCAGGGTGGAATTTGGCCAATCATCTGACTCTGGCTCCTCTTTAATTTGAATATCTGCAAAAACAGAAAGGGGAGAATCATTTAAAACAGATTCCAAGACAATCGAGAAAGCCCCCAAAATAAAACAACTACACAATATATTAACAGGGTTCCCACAGCTTCCACCAATGAATTTCCATAAGTTAAAATAATTATGTAAGAAAGAAATTAAAGTTCCATAAATATAATTACACTCACAAAAAGCTATTTTTTGAAAATGAATTTTTTAAAGAGGAGCATAAATATTTATAACATTCAAATACTAAAATGTTATTAAAACATTTTTAAAGGGGACATCGGACACAAAATTCACTTTTACGTGGTGTTTGCACGTGTCCTAGCAGTGTGTGAACACAACCACTCTACAATAAAGAATCCATTCACTACTTTTTTTTTTAAACCCCAAAAAACCTAAACAGTCTTAATAATCAAGCCGTTTTGATTTTCTGAGCAATATGACATCATACTGCACAAGCCCTGCCCACAACCACTGACAAACTACCCTGTATTAGCATATCTTCACCCTCAGTCAGTCGTACGCTGTGCACTATTTTCTCCACGCCAGAGCAGCTGTAGCACTAATGACGCAGTGGATTCGTTTTGTTTTTGATGTTAATGCACCACTGAATACAACCAAGTACGTTTATGTCTGCATAAAACATTTTACTCCAGACTGCTTTCTGAACGAGGGACAATTCAAGACAGGTTTTGCTAAAAAGTTAAAACTCAAGGATGGATCAGTACCCACTGTTCGTAACCCAGCTCACCTCCAGAAGAAGTTATTTTTTATTATAAAAAATTACTTCTTCTGGAGGTGAACAAATTACTTCTTCTGGAGGTGAGCTGGATTACGAACAGTGGGTACTGATCCATCCTTGAGTTTAATATATATATATATATATATATATATATATATATATATATATATATATATATATATATATATATATATAATATATATATATATATATATATATATATATATATATAAAATACATCTACACACTTTATATTTTTAATTATTATTTGCAAATCACTTTTCCACTTCCACGGAAGAGAGGGGCGGGGTGAACAGAGCTCGTTAGCGTTTAAAGAGACATGCAACGAAACGGGTTGCTGTGATCAGCGCTGTTTTTAACAAGGTTAAAGGGGCATTGTTTTACACAACCACTGAAAAAAATTTAGCCAAAGTATGTTGCAGACATTTCATGGAGACCCTAAAGAAGCATACCAACTTGTGGAAAATGGCATCCAATGTCACCCTTTAAGTGTGTGTTCCTACATACCTGAGTGGCATTCCGTGTTTTCATCTTGCTGGTACTGACCAACAGAATTGACTGTGACTGTCTGAAGATTTGGGATCTGTCCCACTGCGCCTGTGGTGCCAGTTTGCCCAAGAGAAAGGGTCTGCACAGGGGCAAGGGTAATTTGGGGGGATGAGACCCCCCCAGCAGCCGGCAGCTGCAGATTCTGCAGGTTCTGAACCCCTTGAACTTGGAAGGTCTGCCACTGGATCTGGCCAGTGGGAGAGACGGTTTGAGCTTGGATCAGAAATGTACCAGCATTCAACAGTTGCACGCTTTGTAGTGTCTGCGCCGCTCCATCTGCTGTCTGCGCTGGTAAGAGCTGCACCACCGGTTCACCGCCAGCCGTGTGGTTCTGCTGGACGTAAGATGGATCCTGCTGCCCGGCTGATACAGCAGTGGCTTGGGTGAGAACGCCAGTCCCATCTATCGTCTCAGGGAGCGACGTCGTTGTGGAAGAGCTGGTGGTTGGCACAAAGGCATTAGCATTAGCGTCATTGGCATTAAGTGGCTCTGTGCATTTGCTTTCACCCTGGTTATCACTTGTTGAGGTGGTGGGACCGGTCATGATGAGCTGGCCATCTGCTGTAATGCTTGTCGCTATAGTCTGAGCACCAGCCAACCCCAGAGACTCGAGATCCACGTTACTCAAGCTATTTATCGGCACAAATGTGATATTGCCCGGCAGCCCCACCGGTACATTAGCGACAACCTGGCCCTGTGCGCCAAACCCTGAGCCGGCCAGTGAGACTGTGGGAATCTGCTGCACATGCCCACTTTGACTCAGCAGGCCCTGGAGGTCATTAGCATTGGTGGATGTGGCAATGCCCTGCGTTCCATCCTGAAGGATAGCAATGTCAGTACCCAGTGTGTTTCCATCTGCAGTGGGTGCTGCATAGCTAAGTGACGAACCATCCGTTCCCTGCAGCTGAGGGATGACCTGGTACTGCACCCCATTGGCCCCCGTGCCATCTACCCCTGCAGTCACGAAAACAGGCTGGGTCTGCCCTGCCATAGTCTGTAGTGGCACCACATATTGCCCGTTGCTGCCCAGAAGTCCTCCGCTGGGTACCTGCACTACTGCTGGCTCGTCTTTTACTGAGCTCACAGGCGTTAGAACCTCCCAGCGATCAGAGGAGCCCGTCAACTGGATGGCTGTGAGGTCTGTGGTCTGCTGTGGGGTGGAGATATTACTATTATATTAGTGCTTTATGACAAATTTAATCATACACAAACAGAGCAATTTGGATTCAACCAAAAATGATAACTATATTAGTGTTCAAACCAGTGGATGATAACATTGTTTATGAGCAACATGTGCTAAAGTTAGCTTGTCTGCTGCTTTAAATTCTCAAGCTCTTTAAAGTCCAGTGGATTCTGATCAACTGTCAATGTTTTTTATTGTTGATCAGCTGGAAAGAAATCATTCTGAAAGTGATTCCAACGATATTGTTGCTCTGTGTCATTAACGTTATAGTTGTGGTGTGGACTTCCCTATTCTCACAAAAAAATGTATAAAATTTTATAGAAACATTTATCATCCTTGGTGTCAACGGGCCTGAACTAGGCCTGTCGCAATAATCAATATATCGACTTATCATGCAATATATAATACATGACCTCAATTTTTGGTGAAGCAAAATATATCGCCCATTATATTTATTTAAAAATGAATGTCACCATGTTTTGTACATTCCACCTGCGCCTATGTCTTTTGCAGCTTCTCGTACATAACATGGTGTAGTCATGATATGCTAGTTCAAATTTAAAAAAAATTATTGCTTCTACAAAAAAAATATCTGCAGATATGATCTTTTTTAGGGATCTGTGGCTTTGTGCATATACACATCTGACTGCTAAGTAGTGATTGTGTTTTCAGCAATAGTGTGCACCCTTTAATTTACAGAGAAAAGAAGGTCAGGGAAAGATCTTCATGCAAGTTCTTTGTGCATTTTTCTTTTTTTTCTACTTGTTACTTTTCACTTTTTGTTAGAAAATGTTTATTTACTATTTATTACCCTTATTTTTTAAGGTATCTAATAGTTTGATACTTAATTTTCATGATCTAAATTGTCTTAAAAATTAAAAGTTTGTTGTCATTTGGAAGTGTGTAGGCTTTCTTGCATTATGCTGTTACATTATGATTATATTCACTGGCATAAAATATAATATCGCTTATCACAATTATATTTCCAGAGCAATATATCACACAACAAAAAGTTGTTATTGTGACAGGCCTAGCCTGAACAAAGAAAAAAAATATGGAAATACAAGTCACTATAGAAGTAAAGAAGTATGCATTAAAGTATAATTGTGCTGAGCATTAAATATAATGTTATAAAGTAGTTATATGATATTAATCTGTTCTTCCGTACTGTGATGCAATTCTGAGTTTAATATAGAAATAGAAAAAATGATAGGACGGAGACTTGGTTCTATCCATCCTTATTTTGAGATGTGGATGTTGCACTAAAAAAATAGAGGCAGATGAAGGAGAGCTTTGGGTTTTAAGTAAACTAAATGAATGGGGAAGTCCTGCATAGGACACAAGAGAGAAGTCTGTTGCTTTCACCAGAATATCCAGTTATAACAAGTTGATTAGACAGTACAAGTTCAAAGCATTATACTTATGAAAAACAATAAACATATAATTTATAAAGTAAACATATGCACAGATGAATTGTCCACAATGAGATCTATAACATGAATAAAAACAGATAGGGTCAATTTTTATTTCATACCGACTTCAAACTTAAGAGGTATCATTCAGGACTTTGGTTCAGTTATCTATTTAACACGAAACAATAACGTCTTTCAGCGGCTGTACGTCTGTCAGAAAATGCAAATAAATCATCTAGATTACTTCAAAATCCAAGAGCACGTAACAAAAGGTGACAAAGAGCTTCTGTTTGCCAGGTCTGTGCACGCAAGCGCTCCAGGGGGAATGGTGGAGCTGTGGAGGATATGCGACAGCCTTGGTAGAGGGTGGAGGCTTTTCCCGGTGGAGGGGTCCTCCCCTATCGTGGGGGTGACCCGGGATCACCGCAGGTAAAGCGGGCAAGGCGACGGTGGCGAGTCTGTCCGACCCACAATGGGCGGGTTTAAAAGGGTAAGAAAGTGGGTGGCCGTACAAAGCGAATGCTCACAGGAAGTGTTCGACTTTTACCCTATTTTTAAAACGTGTGAACTTCACCAAAACATCACAACACCCCCGCAAGACAGCGCCGGGGAAGACAGGGGGATTTCATACCTGGTCCTGGGCGCCGCTGGCCGGCTGCAAAAAGTCGCTCTGACTGCTGTCCACGTCCAAGGCAGCCATTTCCTGCTGTTTCGCTGGCTGTTCTGGGGCTACGGAGACACAGCGAGAGAAAAAACTCAAAACAAATTCATGCTCAACGAACCCCCACCTCGAAAAGGCGGAGATTTGCCGCAAAACCGCCTGGAATTTAAACGAATCAGGCGGTTCTTTCTGCTTTGGCGTTGCCCGAGCAACAGTCTTTTCGAATGTTTACTTTGTTAAAGTGAGGCTAGCTGGCTAACGGTTAGCGTCGCTGCTGAGAAAGATTAAACACTGAACTAGCTCGCTTTGCTAATGGCTCTCCAAACTCACCGGCGGTGCTGTGCTTCGATCGGGCTAAGTGTTACGTACCAGTCATAGCGTGAAAAGGTAAAAAATCGGAGGTTTATCTGTTCATTTAAACTCCCAACATGATTGTTTTAATCAAAGGCGGGCTGTGATCGGAGATTCGGGTCGATTTTTTTTCTTATTTTTGATTGACGGTGCGGGAAACACAAAAGGTGGGGCTTCGGAGATTACCAGTGAAATTTTCGTCACGTAAACGGAAGACCCGCCTTTCTTCTACGCCGTGATTGGCTGTGTGATTCGACCCCCTGGACACGGAGTGGTCAGAGCTGTACGTCTGTCAATTTCATGGCATGAGCGTTTCCTGTTTGTTGTTCACTTCGCAGATGCGGAGTCTTTGGAAATCTCGCTGGGATTGTTCACGTATGGCAGGAAGTTAGTTGCAACTCTGGTGGCCATTACACTAGACGTATTGTGAAACAATCAGTACAATCTGCGCAGTGTCACAAAACATTGTTTTATGTTCACAATAAAACGTTTCACGAAATATCATTTATAGTTCACACAAGATGAAAGATAAGATTAAGACATTTGTTGTGTATGTAAATGAACTAGTTTCGTTTTGAACCACAGTACAGCCCTGTTAGTTATCGCTTGCCCGAGTTTACGTGTCGGTTTAACCACCTGCGTAAACAGTGCTTTGCGGAAACAGCTGTGTGTATGTCCTCAGAGCCCAACTGTATCATAACAATCTTCCGCCTCATACTAATCATCTCTCACTTGTCCTGAACGTATATTAACATAAGAATTGCATTTTACATGGCTGTTTTTAACAATTCGAGAATACCGCCAAGTCCGAGCCATATAAGTTTTACTTGTTTTTTTTTTTTTTTTTTTTTTACAACTTGTTAAAGTCTTTTTCAACCTCGTCCACCAGATGCCCCCTGTCCAGCAACAATATCAAGTTTCTACATTTAAGTTCCTATACAATAAATAAATTCACTTTAAAACCAATCTATGGTTCATATAACTATCTGCTTCTCAAGCCAGTTTGAAAATAGAAAGGTAAAAAAAAAAAGTAATTGTTTTTTAGTTAGAATTACAACTAGAAACTAAATAAGAATTAGCATGTAACTAATACTAGTAAAGATACTAGTAAAGTCAGGTCCACTAGTAAAAACAGATCCACACAGTATTGCACAAATACAATTACTGTTACCAATAAAAAAAATATACAGAACATATAAAACTAGCCACTTTAAAATAGTTACTAGTTTGGGGCATTGATGTAAACAAAACAACAACAAAAAAGCCATAGGCTTCTACCACAAGTCTCTGTGTTCCAGTCGCATCCAGATCTCTAATCTACATACCTCTAACACGTCACAATAAGGATTTAAAAACCATCAATGTCAGTATATCTAAAGTAGTATTAATAAGTAGAAAAAATAAAACACACTTTCAATCTTTGGTTCAACTTTCCAGCTGCGCTGCTTCAGGTCTTGAATGGTTTTGCATTCTCCATCTCTGGTGTAGGTCTCCTCCGTCTGGCATCCCATTTCACGACATGTCTTGGGCTGACAATACAGAGATAGATTGAATTTAACATGTATAGAATAGAAAGCATAAGACAAATAAATAAACTTAACAGTATGATATAGAGTAAGTAGCCACAACCATACTAATAATATTTTTGCAGAATGCATATATTGTGCCCTGTATGAAAATATTTTGGAATATGCACAGATGAGCTACTATTGGCAAAAAGAGCTGTACACAATAGATCATACTGCAAATACTGTATCCCGCAGTGCAATGCACTACACGCTGCATGAACAAAAGTTTTTTTTATATATATATAAAGAGTTCTCTGAAGTCCACTTATAATGTTAGCAATATTTTTTTATTTGTAAAGTAAGGATTTTTATGAGATCATGTTTAAACCAAAGGTTAATCAACTAATCACAAAATAACTGACAGATTTATCAGGTACTAAAATAATTAGACAAATTGACTAACTGAAAAAAAAAACAATACATCAATCAATATAAAAAAACCAGCCCTAATTTTATTATAATTTAGAGGTAATATGCCATTTTCTATCCTGTTTTTGACCCACTCTTTGAAACACTGTTTTGATAGGCCTGCCACATTCAAGACTTAGAAGTAAACGCCCACTGCTATGATTGGGTAACAGTTTTGCTTAAATATGTTTATCAAAATGGGTCATTTTGGTTAAAAACTTATAAACACTCATTACATTTCAAACGATCTGTAACAGACAAAGTAATAGTGACAAATGGTTAAAACATTGTTACTCACACTTGTGTGTTGCGACATTACTGTTGGATCCAGTATAGTCGGCACTGCATCATTTTTAATTTTCAGTCTCTCTGAAAATTTAAAAATGAATCCGCAGTAAAATGAAGCGAACAAATAAACAGTGTCTTACTGATGTGATCTGAAACTTATTCAAAAACAAAGTTCATCCACTCTTTCCTAATGTTAGGATCACAAGGAAGGCAATGCAAAGACTGTATTTTTCCACAACTTGGCACTGCACAACGTCTTGTTATCCTCGGAGGCATCTCTGTTGTTTTGTTGCTTGAGTAATGCTTTTTCCAATTAAAGCGCTACCTAAAGGGTAAAAATGGAAAAGCCAATTCATACTGTTAAATTTAATTGGCAAAATAGCTTTCAGCCAACAATTATTTTTGATTTGCATATAGGTTTTTGTTTACTCTTTAATTCACCTGAATTAGACCTTAAGATAAAATAGGAACCAAACCCATCACAAATGTGTTTTGAAAGCTCTTGATACTACACACACACACACACACACGTATATATATATATATATATATATATATATATATATATATATATATATATATATATATTACAGACCAAAAGTTTGGAAACATTACTATTTTTAATGTTTTTGAAAGAAGTTTCTTCTGCTCATCAAGCCTGCATTTATTTGATCAAAAATACAGAAAAAAATGTAATATTGTGATTATATTATTACAATTTAAAATAATTGTTTTTAAATGTATTATACTTTAAATTATAATTTATTTCTGTGATGCAAAGCTGAATTTTTAGGATCATTATCACATGATCCTTTAGAAATCATTCTAATATGATGATTCATTATCAAAGTTGGAAACAGTTCTGCTGCTTAATCATTTTTTCAGGACATGTGATACTTTTTTAGGATACTTTGATGAATAAAAAGTAAAAAAAAAAAAAAAAAAAGAAGCTATGTTTTTAAAATATAAATATTTTGTAATAACAATATGCATTACTGGTCAGTAATTTGGGGTCAGTAATTTTTTTTATTAAATAAAATCAATACTTTTATTCAGCAAAGATGTGTTAAATTGATAAAAAGTGATAGTAAAGAAAATATATTATTAGAATATATATTATTATAATTTTTTTTTATTTGGAATAAATGCAGTTCTTTTTAACCTTTTATTCATCAAATTTATTAGACAGCAGAACTGTTTCCAACACTCATAATACATCAGAATATTAGAATGATTTCTAAATGATCATGTGATAGACTGGATGTTACATGTGACACTGAAGGCTGGAGTAATGATGCTGAAAATTCAGCTTTGCATCACAGGAATAAATACATTTTTTTTAAAGTATATTCAAATAGAAAACTATTATTTTAAGTTGTAATAATATTTCACAATATTACTGTTTTTTTCTGTATTTTTGATCACATAAATGCAGGCTTGATGAGCAGAAGAAACTTCTTTCAAAAACATTAAAAATAGTAATGTTTCCAAACTTTTGGTCTGTACTCTATATATATATATATATATATATATATATATATCTCTTCCGGGTCTGTTGTGAACGCGACTGCTGTGACTGTTGACGTATGACGCTGCTGACATGTTCTCTGGTGCACCCAATAATAAAGAAAACACAACAAAATTATCAAAAAACACATAATTCACAACATCATTTTGAAAAAACTCACAACAGACCCGGAAGAGAAGAAAATGATGAATAAAGTCATAATTTTTGTTATTTTTGGAGCAAAATGTATTTTCGATGCTTCAATAAATTCTAACGGACCCTCTGATGTCACATGGACTACTTTGCTGATGTTTTTATTACCTTTCTGGACATGGACAGTATACCGTACATACATTCTCAATGGAGGGACAGAAAGCTCTCGGACTAAATCTAAAATATCTTAAACTGTGTTCCGAAGATGAACGGAGGTCTTACGGGTTTGGAACAACATGAGGGTGAGTCATTAATGACATAATTTTGATTTTTGGCTGAACTAACCCTTTAATTTCCGGTCATGTGCCGAATTCTGACCCTGCGACAGATTATTACCCCCCTAGTATTGGTAGGTTAAGGAGTAGGTGTGGGGAAAGGTTATTAGGCAATCAGGTAGTGACTTCAACGAGGGGGGTAATAATTTGGCACTGGTGCTTCAAAAGCTTTGAAGAGGCTCAATCAGTGGGCGTGGAAAGATGGGAGGGTACGTGGTGGGAACTAAGAGCGTACTATTGAGCAGACCAGTGTTGCCAACTTAGCAATTTTGTTGCTAGATTTAGCAACTTTTCAGACTACCCTAGCAACTTTTTTTTCAAAAAGCACCTAGCAACAAATTTAGCTATTTTTAAAAAAGTTTTTGGCAACTTTTAGCAACTTTTGTAAAGTAATTATAAAAAGGCACATATTTTCAACTAAATTACACAAAAAGAGGAAACCATTGAACAGCTAACAAGCCAAGCAGCACATCAACCTGGAGAGAGCTGGAGAAAGATGCCTAACAGTACAAACATCAAATGTGCATTAAGTTGCTACTTCCAGTTGGTCAATAATATATACACATTTATGATACAGCATGTTATTAGCTTGTATATATAATAGGGCTGTCAAATGATTAATCACGATTAATCACATCCAAAATAAAAGTTTTGTTTACATAATATATGTTTGTATACTGTGTATATTTATTATGTATATATAAATACACACACATAAATTATATAATTAGAAAATATTTACATGTATATACATTTATATATTTATATTCTTATATTTTATATTATATATAAATATATTTAATATATAAACATAACATATTCTTCTTAAATATATACATGCATGTGTGTGTATTTATATACACATAATAAATATACACAGAATACACACCAAAAACATGTAAACAAAACTTTTATTTTGGATGTGATTAATCGTGATTAATCATTTGACAGCCCTAATATATAACTGTTGTTCAGTTAGGTACACTGTAAGAAAAAATATGTAGAAACACTGAAAAGGTAATAGTCATTTTCTGCCAGGATGTTATCCTTTAAGTTGTAACCCTGTAACCTTAAAACACAAAATACAATGTGGAATTTAAAACAGGTAAAACACCTGTGAAAAATAAATATGGATCGTTCCCTCATATTAACAGTACATTGTATTCTATTTTTACAGACTTTTGTGTAGCACACTAGCTACCAATACACTGCTTAAAACTATAATTGTTCAGAATGTGCAGTTTTACTAGTTAATAAGAAAATAAATAAAATGTGTAACTGTTCAATAATTAAATGTTGTAAAAAAAAATGGGTCATAAAGATTTTATGTTACTTTTACAAATTAAAATATTTTATGTTTTATATTATTTTTATGAACAAATAAAATTAAAAAAAATATCTTTCGCTGAGATTTGAGTAATCTCGTTGTGTATTCTACGTAAAAACGCTGTTTTGTGTAATGGTTATGCAATGACGTCATCACGCAATGACATCACAACGTCTTTTAGCAACAAATCAATCATCTCGGTTACGTATGTAACCACAGTTCCCTGAATAGGGAACGAGATGCTGCGGTGACGTCACCATATGGGAACACCTTCGGTGTGACGAATGTCTGAAGCCCTATACCATCTCGCCAATCCTATTGGCCAAATAGCGCTTGGCACCGCCCTACGCATGCGTACGCATCGTATACCCGGGCGCCGCGCGCTATTTCGCTCAGATTTCATGAACTGAAGAGAAGAACGCTATCAGGTATGGAACGGCCGGGACCGCAGCATCTCGTTCCCTATTCAGGGAACTGTGGTTACATACGTAACCGAGATGTTCCCTTTCATAGGTCACTTCGATGCTGCGGTGACATCACCATATGGGAACCCTATACCATAACGCCTGACGTACCTGATAGCTGGGATCCAAGGAAGCATCTGCTCAAGCGGAGAGAACCCGGGAGCCAGGAGCCGTCCTTACATCCAAACTGTAAAACTTGATAAAAGTGTTCGGTGAGGACCATCCTGCCGCAGCACAGATATCAGCCATAGAAGATCCACTGAGGGCCGCCTGAGAGGAAGCGACTGCTCTAGTGGAATGAGCTTTGACTCCTAGAGGCGAAGCGAGACCACGCGCCTCATAGGCCAAAGATATTGCCTCCACCAACCAATGGGACATGCGTTGCTTTGTGACAGCATGGCCTCTATTCTTGTGTCCAAAACAGACAAACAGCTGGTCGGACTCACGCCATGAGGCTGATCGATCGACATAAGTCTTGAGCGCTCTGACAGGGCAAAGACTTAGATCTTCTGATCCTGTCCCAGCAGGGGGTAAAGCCTCCAGGACCGTCTGCTGAAAATGAAAGGGGTTCGAAGCGACTTTAGGGACATAATTAGGCCTCGGTCGCAGCAATACCTTCACAAAGCCCGGTGCAAAATCCATGCACGACGGCGAAACAGAAAGAGCCTGTAAATCCCCAACTCTCTTGAGAGAGGATAAAGCCATAAGAAGAACTGTCTTCAAGGTCAGGATTTTATCCGGTACGGTTTCCAAGGGCTCAAAACGGATGTCCTGATAGACCTTGCAGTACAATAGATAAATCCCATGAGGGAACTCGCACAGGGCGGAAAGGCCTCAGCCGTCGCGCACCTTGTAAAAAGCGAGAGACCAGCGGATGACGGCCCACTGAAGCACCATCCATATATACGTGGTTAGCTGAAATGGCTGCCACATAAACTTTCAAAGTTGCTGGAGTTACTCCATCAGAGAAACGGTCTTGAAGGAACTCCAGTACTGAAGCCACTGGGCAGTAAACTGGGTCCATACTACGAAAACCACACCAGGTCGTAAACAGCTTCCATTTGAAAGCATATAAGCGTCTCGTAGATGCTGCTCTGGAATTCATAATAGTCTCGGAGGTTTCTGCAGAAAGACCGGGACATATTAACTCACTCCGCTCAGAGGCCACGCCCACAGTTTCCACAGATCTGGCCTCGGGTGCCAAATCATCCCTCGTGCTTGCGATAGTAAGTCCTGTCTGAGGGGAATCTCCCATGGAGAGCCCGCTATTAGACTGACCAGTTCCGCAAACCACGGCTGTGTGGGCCACCACGGAGCCACCAGCAGCAACTGCTCCACTCTGTCCAGCCGTATCCTGGACAACACCGCTGGAATTAAACGAATTGGAGGAAAAGCATACAAGCTGGTCCTGGGCCAATCGTGAGCTAACGCATCCAAACCTAGGGGCGATGGAGGGCATAGGGAGAACCACAGCGGGCAATGCGTAGTCGTGCTCGACGCGAATAAGTCCACTCTCGCCTCTCCGAATATCCGCCATAAAAGGCTCACCGTCTGTGGGTGTAATCTCCATTCCCCCTGCTCCAGAGTCTGTCTGGATAGCAGATCCACTCCGACGTTCAAACGTCCGGGGACATGAACTGCTCGGATCGATAGAAATCTGTTCTGAGACCAAAGAAGAATACTCCTCGCCAGCCTGCACAGGAGGCGAGAGCGTAACCCTCCTTGATGATTCAGGTATGACACAACCGTCATGTTGTCTGACCTGAGTAGTACGTGACGGCCGGTCAGCAGATTTGAGAAATACTGGAGAGCTAGAAAAACTGCCAGTAGTTCCAACCTGTTTATGTGCCAACTGCGTTGTGTCGCTGTCCACACTCCATGAGCTGGGCGCCCTTGACAAACAGCTCCCCAACCGGTCAAAGACGTGTCCGTCGTGACAGTCTCTCGGGAAGCACAAATCCCCAGCCGAACTCAGGCTAGAAGGAACTCGGTTGACATCCACTGTTTTATTGACATAACACACCTCCGTGTCACCGAAATCGTACGATGCGGAAAACAACGGGGTGAAATGTTCTGACTTTTCGTCCACCACTGAAAAGGGCGCATGTGAAGTAAGCCCAGACGAATTACAGGGGATGCCGCTGCCATCAGACCTAACAGCCTGAGACACAAACTCACCGTCACTATGCGACCTACTTTGAAGTGAAGCACGCATGACGTGAGAGACTGAACACGCGGGAGAGATAGTCTGGCTGTCATCGCGCGAGAGTCCAAATCTATTCCCAGAAAGGTTATCCGTTGAGAGGGGATTAAAACACTCTTCTGGAAATTCGTGCATAAGCCCAGGCTGCTTAAATGATTCAGCACTAAATCTCGGTGAGAGAGTGCTTGAGTCTGTGATTGAGCTAGCACCAGCCAATCGTCCAAGTAATTCAACACACGAACGCCCTGGAGCCGCAACAGGGCCAGAGCTGCGTCCATGCATTTTGAAAAAGTTCGGGGAGCCAGGGCTAAGCCGAAAGGAAGAACACGGTATTGATACGCTTTGCCCTCTAAAGCGAATCTGAGGAACTTCCTGTGTCTCTTGATGATCTGAATATGAAAATATGCATCCTTCAGATCGATCGTGACAAACCAAGTGTTTGGTTGAATCTGAGACAAAATGGACTTTACCGTTAACATCTTGAATTTGCTCGTCCTGAGTGCAAGATTCAAACGGCGTAGATCCAATATGGGTCGCAAACCGCCCCCTTTCATTTGGTAAAACAAAATAGCGGCTGTAAAAAAACCTGACTCCATCTGAGAGGGGTGTACTTCTTCTATAGCCCCTTTCTTCAGCAGAGCTGTCATTTCTTGCCGCAGCACCGCGACTTCCTCTGGTTTCACAACCGTGGGAAGAATTCCGCGGAAAGGAGGCGGGCCTTTTCGAAACTGAATGGTGTATCCAAGACGAATCGTGCGTAACACCCATTGCGAAATGCCGGGCAAGCGTTCCCACGCGGCCCGAAATAGCGTCAGTGGTTTCAAGGTTTCCGCCTTTTTTAGCGTTTTCATACGCGTTAACATGCCCGAATACGGAAAGCTCGCGGCGTCCGTAAGCCGGGGAAGCGCGTGCGTCAAATCCGTTGCATTTCGTTGTGTATAATCCTGAAGCGTGTCCACGCCAGGAATTAATCCAACAAGATGAACATCGGGCTCTGCCGCTAGCGAAAAAGCGGCGGCTGTGTGAGCCGTCATAAACGGGCCGTCTTTGCCAGACCCTTGTAACGTTCCTCGGATTCTGAAGGCTGAATTGCGCAGAGTGTCTGAGGAAACGCCTGACATAGTTGATCGATCCAATGCTGCTCGAAGCGCCTTTTGCGGCGAGACAGTCAATGTTTGAGCGTGGGGACTGCAGTGAGAGGGTTGGATGCGCGAAAACGGTCCAATCTCTAGCGGAGGGCACAGTCCCTGGCAAGCAGCGAGAATATCAGGAGCTGCTATTAGGAGCCCGAGAGCGAGAGGCATTAGCCGTCGAACTCAGGTCTAATCTTTTCCGCTGTCGCTGGCGAGCTGGTGGAAAAGCCTTAGGACCCCAGTCCTTACGAGGGGGCGCCACAGGCGAAGAATCTTCCCGTGAGGCAGCCCGTTGGCGGTTTGAAGAGGTTGAACGAGACCGCGCGGGCGCCTGCCGCCATTCAGTCTCCCTGGGTCTGCGTGGAATCAGCTGGCGGAAAGCGGCTGATTGCTGTTTCGCTGCCCTAAATTTATCCACCACCGACGTAACTGCCTCTCCAAACAAACCGTCCTTAGAAATGGGCGCGTCCATGAGAAAAGATTTATCCTTTTCCTTGATATCGGTGAGATTCAGCCAAAGGTGGCACTCGACCGTAATCAAACCAGCCATGGAACGGCCCACTGCCCGAGCAGTATGTTTGGTAGCGCGTAGCGCCAAATCCGTTGCTCGACGCAGCTCTTTCACAGCCTCGGGTGTGATGCCCTCCCCCTCGTCGAGATCCTTTAAAAGCTCCGCTTGGTAGGCCTGGAGGACCGCCATAGAGTGGAGCAATGCGGCCGCCTGACCAGCAGCCATGTAAGATTTCCCGACGAGGCTAGACGTGACTCGACACGCCTTCGAAGGAAGGAGGGGGCGAGACTTCCATGCCGTGGCCGAATTAGGCGCCAGATGTTCGGCGAGAGTCTCCTCAACCGGAGGCATCGCTGTATAGCCACGGTTCGCCATATCTGAAATGGTGGCGAAATCCGCAGCCGCAGTGTTAGTGATGCGCGCCGAGTAGGGCTGCTTCCAGGACCTCAAAACCTCCTGGTGGAGGTCCGGGAAAAAAGGCAGGGGCCTACGGGGCTGCGCAGGAGCACGACTAGTTAAAAAACGGTCGTCCAGCTTAGATGAAGGTTGGGCCTCGGCCTTCTCAACCTCCCAATCCAGTCCCAGCTTACCCACCGCACGAGAGACCACATCCAACAGCTCGCTGTAGGAGGGGGAAACGCGCTTCTCCTGTCCGTTTCGTTGCAAAATGTAAAGGCACAAATTCCCAGCGGGGGCACTTGTGTTAAAACCTTTTTATACAGTCTATGGTTAAAACTTACCAAGCCCATCGCTTACTTTTTGAAACGGCGGTTAGTTTTCTTGAGAAGGCCAATTTTCATCTGCTCATAATTCTGGAAGCTCTCTTTTATAAAATGATCGCTGCACCCAAATAAGCCGGTGGTGTCGGTGGTTGATGGTCGGCCCAACACCTCAGCGTTGCGAGGGAAGCAGTGCAAATGCTGCTTATTTTTGCACCATACAAAAGCATTTTTGACCTATGTTTCTGATTGTCACATTAAAACCCGCATGTCAATCAAAGTATAAGACCACGCCCTCACGAGTATTGTCCCTCACTATGTTAGATCAAACAGTACATCAATGCTAAAAATTTAATTCGACCAAAAAAAAAAAAAAAAGCAAATAAAAAAACATTTCTACTGGATGCCCTCGGATAATATATTATTAGTATAATGTATTAGTTCTGTATAAAAACTGTCAACTACACCTCTATAAATGTTTTGTTTCACAGCAGCTTAATACTACTAAATTACAGAAGACTGTACTTTAAAAAAAGGTGATTGTGACTTTTAAATCTGGCGATTCAGTGTGGGGTTTTTGTGTGTGTGTTACTGACACGAAATAAAAAGGGTAATGGCAACTTTTTATGTTACAATTATGACTTTTTTTCTCGTGGTTGCCAAGTTAATATCTTGAAATATAAAATATAAAATCAGAATTGCTTAAAAATAAAAAGTAGGAAGAAAGAAGAAAATGTGCAATTATCTTATTTCTTAATCCTGTGGTGGAAACAGCTTCAATAAAAAGAGTCCTATCCAAACTGTTTGATTATTTATTGGCTAAACATCTAGAAATGCGTGAGACAATTGAGAAAGAACCTTCAACAGAAAACACTCTGGTCTAAGGAAGTGTTTTATTAGAATAAACTGCTGTGTGACATGCAGCTTTTGTAAGCAGACCAGCCATTACATTCATTTCAGCAATCAGCCGAAATAATAAAATAAAAAATTAACTTATACACCACTAAGGTGTGATTGTGTTTTAAATGTTCCAAAGCCATAAATGAAGAGACTGAGCAGGAGTCATAGACAGTACTGTCCATCCAAGTGGCTTCACTTCTTTTTGGGCTGATTAGGCGTGTTGAATTTGAAAAAGATGATGTCACCATCTTCCACTATGTAGTTTCGCCCCTGTTGTCTGTATTTTCCTGCAGCCTGCAAGTATTTGACAACATTATCAGTCCAGTATTCAACCTTTAACAACCCATGCTGTTTTATATCATCAAGCACGCCATTAAAATCTTACTTTAACTGCGTTTTCACTGCCTTCCTCCTTAAAGTCTGTAAACTTCATGACTTCGGCCATGATGAAGCCTTTCTCGAAGTCTGTGTGGATCTTTCCAGCTGCTTGCGGGGCCTTGGTGCCTTTCTGTAAGGTGTTCAAACACATGCCTAACATTTCAGAGGTCCAGCAGAATATATCAGTGTTAAATGTGTTTCTGAACATGTGCTTTGCTCACCCTGATGGTCCATGCACGGACTTCATCAGGTCCTGCTGTGAAGAAGTACTCCAGCTGCAGGCCTGCGTACCCACTCTTGATTATCTTAGTCAGAATACTGAAACAAAGAATTAAAAATTCACAACGTGAAAAACATGAAGGGAAAAATTTTGGTAACACCACAGAATAAGCATGACTGACTACAGCATTTGCAGGCTATCCAAGATGTATATACATATATTTTTTTCATTCTCCATCGGAACAGATTTGGAGAAATGTAGCATTACATCACTTGCTCACCAATGGATCCTCAGCAGTGAATGGGTGCCGTCAAAGTGAGAGTTCAAACCGCTGATAAAAGCAAGCTTTTCATTGATTAATTGACATTAATTGATGGACTGGAGTCATGTTGATTACTTGTGCATTATTGTAATGATTTTATCATGTGTTTGGGCTGATTCTGACGGCACCCATTCACTGCAGAGAAGCCATTTGTGAGAATTTCCCCTTTCTCCATTTAATTTCCCCTTTCTCCATTTAATTTCCCCTTTCTCCAAATCTGATCTGATGAAGAAATAAACTCATCTACATCCGGGCTGGCAAATATTCATTTTGGATGAAATATTCTTTTAAATTCAGCAAAGAGGTAAAAGAAGGAGAATAACTCTCAACCTCTGTGTTTTGTTCTCCTCACAATATTTCTGTTTCTCTTCATCAGTCATATCCTGATACTTGCTCTCAAATCCCCCACTGAACGGGATGACCAGCGCACATGGATCATGAGCGTCAACCCACTCCTTGATCTTCACCAACCTACAAAACACAAAAAAAAGTTTTACTTCAGCGGTCCTAAACTCAGATTACCTGGAGGCTGATGGCCACAAAACAAAAGGCATCCATCAAAAAATCTCAATTCTGTCACCATTTACTCACTCATGTTGTTCCAAACCTGTATGGATTTTTTTCTTTTGTTGAACAGGAAAGAAGATATTTTGAAGAAAACTATTTTTTGTCCATATAATGTAATGGAAGTCAATAGGAAGCATAAATGTTTCTTAAGTAAAAATTTTTAGTTCTTCAAAATATCTTCTTTTGTGTTTCAAAAATGAATAAAAGTCAGTTTGGAATGACATGAAGGTGAGTAAATGATGACATTTTTCATTTTTTGGTAAACTATCCCTTTAAGAGGCCAGACACATAAAGCTCTTTCTGATTCTGACACGTATCTATCAGTCTTTGATATAACAGTTGTTTAAAGTTATACATAGTATTTAATTTACACACAACATTTGTAAATCAATTTCATTTTAGTTGGACAAGGAAAAAGAGAGTCACAACTTAAAGTATAACAACAGAATAGGCATTCAGAGTTTAAACAGCTCCATCAAACAAATCCAAAAATCCTGTTTTGTCAAATACATAGCACTGTATATGTCTGAAATGTGTCATTTCAAAGGCAATAGTGAACAAGTGAAAGATTTTGTGCAATTTAAGTATAAACACTTGAGGAAGGCTTGACACGCTGGCCAGTAGATTGAGACCAACGTTTAACGTTGTCCAAAGGTTGTGTAACGCATGCCTAACAGCAGATGGACAGCTAATACTTTATCTCACCATTTATTCTTTTTCCTTATATAATCTTTCTCCGAGAGGTTTACCAAGTAGATCATCGGCTTGGATGTCAGGAACAGATACTTATTCAAAACCTCAATCTAAAGATCAAGAAAAAACAGTTAGTGTATAACCAAAAACTTTAATCTGAGCAAATATGTTTTCAGGCTTGCATATGTTCCCTCAACAAAAAGTGAATAGGATAGGACTTTTATCAAATTTGGAGCTTAAATACAATCACTTCAAGTAAAAAACTGAAAAGTTAAATAAAATAAACTACAAACAAACTATTCTACTAAGCTTAAAATAGTTCACATCAATACAAGTATAAGCACAACAAGGCTTTAAAAGCAGACTAGTGAGTAGATGAGTTTTTGTGTTTAGCATGATGATAACAACCTCTGTAATGCAATTTAGTAAGGAAGAGGATTAGGGCCAAGCAATAATAAAAAATAAAACCATTTTAAGATTAAAGTCATTATAATGTGAGGTTAAACTCGTTAAATTTCAAGGGGAAAAAAAGTCTAAATAAAATGTTGAGAATAAACTCATTAAATTACGAGAATAAAGTCTAAATAAAATGTTGAGAATAAACTCATTAAATTACAAGAAGAAAATTGAAATAAAATGTTGAGAATAAACTCATTAAATTATGAGAATAAAGTTGAAATAAAATGTTGAGAAACTCATTAAATTACGAGAAAAGTCGAAATAAGAGTTTTTTCTCAAAACAACTTTATTCTCTAAATTTAATGTTGAGAATAAACTCATAAAAATGCAAGAATAAAGTTTAAATAAAATGTTGAGAATAAAATTAAATTATGAGAAAAGTCTAAATAAAATGTTGAAAATAAACTCATTAAATTACGAGAATAAAGTCAAAATAAGAGTTTTTTCTCAAAACAACAACTTTGTTCTCGAAATTTAATGTTGAGAATAAACTCATTAAATTACAAGAATAAAGTTGAAATTAAATGTTGAGAATAAAATTAAATTATGAGAATATTCTAAATAAAATGTTGAGAATAAACTCATTAAATTACAAGAATAAAGTCGAAATAAGATTTTTTTCTCAAAATGTAATGGTATTAATTCTCAATATTTTATTTCAACATTTTTCTTGAAATTTATAAAGAGTTTAATCTTGCATTATAAAGACTTTAATTTTAATCTCAAGATGTTTTTTTTTTTTAATTGCTTGGACCTAATCATCTTCCGTAATGTAGCTATTCATTAACAACTGCCTTTTTCATGACAAAAATAAATGATAAAAAAAAAAAAAAATCATAAATGTGTATTACTGATGTTTTTTATGTCTTTGAAAAGAATGTGACAATATCTTGAGCTTGTGTTCATCACAGACATTTAATCAAAAAAACTTTCAAAAACACATGGACCGGAAGTACAAAAAAGCTAACTTGTTTCTGGGTTTTAGGACTCATTTCTGCAGGACTCTATTTAGATTAAAAATTATATATAAAAAAGATTTTAACCTCTTTGTCATTCCATTCATGGTAATAACGGACATGTTTCTTTTCATCAACAACCCAGGACTTTATTTTACACATGATGTCCTGCAAGCAGACAAAACATTAAAAAATGTTAGTGCATGATTCTCTGCAGGCTTTCTGTTAATGTACAAAGTAAGAAGAATGTTTTAATTCTGCAGTAGTCAGATGTATACTGGGATATATAGTTCACTCACATATTCAGGTTTGAGTTTTTTGTCTCCTCCCCTCACAGCGGTTTTCTCAAGCTTATCAATGATTGGCCCAATCATCTCTTCATCCTTCATCCTCAGCTCTTCATGAATGATCTCTATATCCCTCACTGGGTCAACACAGCCCTCAACGTGGATAATATCTTCATCCTCAAAAGCTCCTACACACAAAGCGTTGCATATACACATTATCAGTGTTGTTTTATTTATAATACAAACATATGGAACAAAACATCAGGTTTCTCAGGTATTCATTTCCACATAATTTCCATTTCAAGATTTAAAGAGACACAGATATGTATGTTAGATAACTATCACAATGTCAATTTACATATTATAACTGTATAAGTTTTCATGGCTTTTTGTAAATTTGTACCTAATTTCACAAGGTTTTTTATAACACATTTTGTCGAATTCGTTCTTTCTTATTTTCGACTACATGGTAACAATGATAAACATTCTTCATATAACAGATATGAGAAATTTCCTAAAATCTAAAAATCGACAAATTATCTTCTGAAAGGCTTTTAAATGGCTATCTACTTACGTGTCATGTGAAAGATGGCATCACAAGCACTGATGTGGGAGAGGAAGGCGTTACCCAAACCCTGGCCTGCGTGAGCCCCTTTCACTAAGCCAGCAATATCCACCACGTTCAGAAATGCTGGAACCTTACTGGAAGGAAAGATAAAAGAGAAATTAAGATCATTTCACATTTCAGAAACAGAAGCTGCTGATAATTGTATTATGTAGATATGCAGCGGGTACCTGACTGGTTTATGGTACTGGCAGAGAAAGTCGTAGCGCTCATCTGGAATGGGCACACGGCTCTCGTTTGGGTCGATGGTGCAAAAGGGAAAATTCTCAGCCGCTGCCTGACTCTTCGTCAGAACATTGAAGAATGTTGACTTTCTGAAATCACAAAAAAAATGAATTGAGATAAGTGACGAGAACATGGATCACTGACACTTTGTCATGCATAATAAACAAAAAATTCTTCCTATATATAGAGAGAGACTCAAGCTGAGTTCAAAATTGCAAACTGTCTAGTAGATATTACACTTACTTCACCTCTTTAAAAAAAGTATATTCCATATACTATGAATAAAATTCAGACATATTACAGTCACAGTGATGTCACTGTCACATGACCTACCAGGGTCAGTTGCATTGCTTCGCTGTATTTTTTACATACTGTTTTGTGAATACTAATGAATTTGATGCATACACTTTTGGTGAACCTTTTTTGCATACTATATAGCATGGAAGGCGGGAAAGTCGGACACAGTCCAACTTTGTTGCCATTCAAAAACAACTGCCCATTCTATAGCAGGATGATGTCATTCTCATAATGCACCATGATCATGAGTCATCATCCTTCTAATAATTTCACACAATACAGAAAGATAGTTTTGCATTAAGCACGAATAAAACACAATTGGGTCAAGCATTCGCACTTTATAATTTCAGACACTATTCCACTTGCGATGTCAAACTAAAGAGCCAGCGCACATGCATACAGCCAGAATGCCAGCTGGGACTGACACATACCCTACATTTGGTAACCCAACAATTCCAATTTTCAATGAAGTCCCGAAACGTCCAATCAGGGGGGGCTGTTTTGGTCCATCTCCTCCCTTCTTTGGAGGCATCTGTGGAGAGAAAACAATAATACCTACTTTCGCTTTAATGCATTACATAATTGACCAAGTCAAACAACCAGTCATGCAGCTACCACACCTTTTTAGGAGCCATGGTTAAATGCTGTCAGTACTCTCTTGCAATATTACCAATGGAGTGTATTTTGCAGGGTATACTTTGCATAATTAAGATGCAGAAGAAGCCAGGAAATGTGTAACTTCTTCGCCTGGCTAACTGCAGTAACTAGTTGCCATTTCACGACCAGTGGCACCAGGATCCCAAAATAGCCCCCGCATTGAGTGTAAACTGACCGGCCTTATCCACTGCAAGAGAGGCTAAATATATGCCCGTCCCTGACAAGTAAGAGAAGGCATCCGTGCATCATATCACTGCTTATAAATCCCTGCACCACTGCCAACTGACAGCCGGGTTAGTAGAGGTAGGAGTGCTTCATTACTCGCTAGGAAGCCAACAGAGAGACACATGTGCATCTAGAGCATCAATACCCTCATCACCTATTCATTACTGTGTATAGCTGCTTAGCATGCCAGTCATATGAAGGGGCCAATATGCTATAATATAGACAATTTCAACACAAATAGCACGTCAAAGCGATGCATATATAAATAAGATAAAACGTATGTTTTTATCACCTTTATATCAGACTATGTCTGTCAGGAGATGGGGAAATTCGCTGTGCTCAAATAAACACACGCTGCTCCACACTTCGGCCGATGAAACGGTAAGAATGCGCATACCGGAAGAGTACTGAATCCTCACATTGTGATTGGTCGAAACGAGCTACGATGTAAAGACGTTCGGTAAACGCATGCAAGATGACGTAAACGCCTATGGAGCCATTGAGAAAAGTTTAAATGAACCATACTTGTATTTTTGAATGAATGTTTAATAAATGTATTAAAAAAAAAAAAAAAAAAAAAAAAAAAAAAGTTTAAATGAACCCAAATGTAGATTTTTTTTTTTTTACATCACCTCCATGTTTATAGTATTTATTTTTTTATAGTATACAGTAGCGCTGTAATACATTTGAATAGGTTTAACCAAGATAGACGACAGCTTCATTATACAGGTATATGCAACCATTTTTGGTAAACATCACAGCATATTATGCATTGATTATTACGATGATGACATTTACAGTATCATTTTATTCTGGAGAGTGATGGAGGAACAATATTAATATGGTTTCCTTAAACCTCAGGTATTGCTTGCTTATAATGTGACCATACAGCTTAACTATTTTTCAGTTACGTGTTCTATATTTTAGTTTAATAATATTTAATATTTTGAGGAGATCTTTTGGTACTATTTATGCAATAATTATGGTCCATTAATGACTTAAAATAACCTGCTTAGACTATATTACAATTAGTGTAGTATTTAAGGTTAAAAGAGAAATCACTATGTACCTGTACTAAATATACATGTATCTAGAATGTTACAGGACATACCTGCTTACATAATACTGCTTAGTAATACCAGGTAAGGAGCATCTTAAAGAGGAGACACACTATGTGGCCCTCAATTTACTATTTGAAGCCCACATGTATATGGCAAGCTGTTTTAACATTTAATACATCAGGCTCTACTAGTCACGATTTAGTTTTGACTAGTGAAAATTCAAATTTCAGGCATCTATACCACAATTTTGCCTCGTTGTAATTGTAATTAAGGCATCTACAATGTAACTATGTAATTATGATTATGAATACAATGTAATCATAGTCATAATATACAATGAAAAAATCTACAGTGTTATTTTGACTAGCCATTATATACACTGAAGATCATCCAGAGTGTAATAGTGGCGAGTTTCTGTTACAGAACTCATCTGAGAGATTGTCAGCTTAGTGGGCCAAATTCTCACATAAATAAATCACCATCAAATTGCCCTGTAAAACATTGCCCTATGTATAAAACCTGCTCTGCAGATGCCATTTAATAAATACAGCTTTTGACACTGTTTTTGACTTTAATGTATGAACAGTATTACAGAAACTAAACAACTGATGACTTCAACAAAGAATAAACAGTACATTATCACCAGTAACTGCCCTCCTGGATTATAATGTCATTTCACATATTTAGATATAAATTTATAATATACTTAGTCATAGAAACATAAAAGACATCACCTACAGTATATAGATTAACACCAGCAAAACAAATTCCACAGATAAAAGATGCTAAATTAGGGAATTTTCACACTTCAGTCAACATTAAGGGACATAAAATAGTGCTGTAGAAAATGGAGCGACCCCACTGTAAATTCCAGAGATTGTAATATATTTCTGCTTAGCTAGATCTAAAAATGTAACTGTGTAGGATAATTTTCAGGTATGTAAACATGTCTTGTATTGCTTTGCTACAAGGCCATATAGTCTTGTAATCAAGACACGGCTCACAAGTAACACAATGCATACAATTAAAATCCCAGTCAGAAGTGTTTTTACAGCACTTGTGTAGACAGCATATTTCAGCGTTTCAGTAACAATTGCATCATAATTAATGTAATTATAATAATAAGTTCACATTCAGAGTTCTACACGTCACATACTCAGTTCCAAAATCTTCTAAGGCAGCATCCCTGTCGTCTTGAAACCCCTAAGCGACTGATTTAAAAAACAAAGCAACTCTGTGCACCATACCAATAGGGTACTGCATAGGAAACTCAACTTGCAATAGATTTAAACAGTGTTCAACATCAGCATATATAAGAATAATACCCATAAATACATAGCACACATGAATACAGGATAAAATAACACTTTTTTTAATTCGGCTCATCCACCATCTTGGACTTATTTTCACTCAAGATTGTGTCAGTGTATTCTAAGATTGCCTTTCCACAAAGGATACATTCTATGCTGCCTTAAAATTTGGGTAAAATTCAGAATCTTAGGAGGCAACATAACCACGTTGCTCATCTTTCAAAACAGCCTTTGTGTCAGAAGCATGCCTATGATGCCTTAAAATGCTGCCTGCATAAAGCACAGGTTTTGGAACAGAGCAAGTGTGTGTGTAAATTGAGGGCTGTTGAATGAGAAAAAGGGAGAGTTCTGTGCTCTTTGCATGCCATGCATAGTAATTCAAGATATGCAACAAAAACTGATGAGAGAACAGCTTGTTTCATAGCTCCGTCATAATTTAGTCTATTTAGTTCTTGTTTGGGCTCGTGTCACATTACAAAGTGGAGGTACATTTAAAGCAATATCACAGGGAGTTGGAAACCATACAGATGGGTCACATGAAGTATGACACCATTCTTCTGAAGCGGTGTCCTGAAAGCAAGGCCACACCTTTCTATCTTTAGCCACGCCCACACAAAGGAGTCAATGAACTCACTGTCAGTATACCAAACCATACTCATATACCAGTGAGTACAACTGTCAATCAAAGAAAGGATTCACCAGCTGGTCCAGTGAGAGATTCAGAAGAAGCACTAGGAAGAAAGTGAGAGAAACAGATAAAAGAGAAAATGGACAGGAGTGTTTGATTTTTTTTTTTTTTACAATTTTTTTATACACTTCACTTTTAATGTAGATTCATCTTTACTGTTCATTCCCTCAACAGTGTATACCTGTGACTATGGCACTATTTAGTTTGTTTGAGCATCCTGACCAGTCCCTCACAGAAAACTGACTTAACAAATGGTGTGAGCATTGTTATTCCTTTCAGAAAAATAAATATACAAATTGCTAAAATATATGACTGGTCTGTATTGTGTTATATTAATTTAATAATAAGTGTCTTGGTAGGCTTCCATCTCCCCATAATTTATTGTCCACTCTGTATTATAAATAAAAATGGCCCAGAAATGACCTAATAATAATAATATGTGTGTTTGTGATCCACAACTGGAGAATGTGGCACGTGAAAAAAAAAACAAAGAAAATGCAAAAATTAAAATGCAATAGAAAACATCTATAGTACACTGCAACAATACTGCTTCAAATTTTAAATTAAAAATTATTCCAGTTTAACCCATTATGAAATATTTGTACATTAAACATCAAAATTACTAAGATTTGGACTAACCACAATTAGAATAACAAAGGTGAATACAGAAATAAAGACAAATTCAAACATGAATAAAACCTGTAACAGTTTCTCAGTGATACTAAATTAATACTGACACTTACCCTCTATTTCGAACAATATCCTGAACACACTGATCTTTGTGGTATCTCACAAACTGTGTACAGGTCAGTCGTATTTCCTCAGGAACAGCAGCAGACTCAAGGCTTTCATCCTCACCAAAACCACACAGAGCAGCCAGCCTCAAACACAGTATGCCATTGCTGAGGCTACATCCAAAAGTGGTCACAATAGAGTCTAGAATAATAACACAAACATGGCTGATTTACCGCTTTTTGAATGGAAGAATAATAAGATGCTCATCCAACCCAAAAATTGCAAAGGAAATAAAACCCTGTGGAGAAATAGAATATTTTAAATATTAACACCATCTCTTCATATGTATCAAGCTGTTATAAGTTTGCAGTAAGAATTGTGTGACTGTGGTCACCTGTCCATAATTGGCTACAGCACAAAAGAACTGCAGTTCGAGGTAAAGTCGTCCTGGATCAGCACTGAACAACCACCACAGACAGCTAGACAGGTTCTGAAATATACAAATAATCAGTCCCAAATATAAAAAAGTAGTGGTCAGAGTATAATTTACAATGCTTCATGGTGCTTACTTAATTATGCATGTGTATATATGTGTTTTTTGAGAGTGTATGTCTTTCTCATACAGTATGTGGAGTGAACATACAGCCAACATGCTGACAATGAGGAGCAGGCAGAGGAGCACATGTCGAGCTATCTGTCTCTCCTCCTGCACACGTGTAGAGCTTGATGCCTCTCTCAGGAAAATCTCTAGAACAGAAACATGATTTTCCCTGCTGAAACTTTATTTAGTAACTTGATACGAGTGAAATAAAAAAATATTTCAACCTGCTGAAGGCACTGGCGAGTCGTTAAGATGCCCAACTATCATATCTGGCATGGGTTCACTACAACAAACATCTGTCAACAACAAAGAAGAATTTATACTACACATACATTTTAGAAATATGCACATAATTGGAAATGCACTACTATCACCTTCCTAAAAGGAAATAGGTCACCCAAAATGAAAACCACCCTCGGGCTATCCAAGATGTAGATAGATTTGCTTCTTAAAAACATGCAATTTTTCATTTTGCAATATGTAAATTGATGGACTGGAAACATGTTGATAACTTGTGGATTATTGTGATGTTTTTGTCAACTCTTTCTGACGGCACCCATTCACTACAAAGGATCCATTGCTGAACAAGTGATGTAATACTACATTTCTCCAAATCTGTTACAGTAAAGAAACTCATCTACACCTTGGATCGCCTTAGAGTGTGTACATTTTCAGAAAATGTTCTTTTTTGGGTGAACTATTCCTTTTAAAGGATAGTTCACTCAAAAATGAAAATGTAACATTATTTTCATTATTTATTCAACGTCTCAAAGTGTTTTTTTTCTTTTTTCCATACAAAGAAAATCCTTGGGGTCCAGTGTTGTTTTGAACTTCAGTGACTTTTATTACTCAGACAAAAACAGTTGAAACATTCTTAAAAATATATTTTGTGTTCCGCAGAAGAAAGAAAGAAAGATTTGAAATGACATAGCATTTTATTTATGGGTGAACTATCCATTTAAGTTAGTTGCTTTTTTGCTTTTGGTTCCCCAGTACTGAATATATGCACATGCATACAGCAGAAATCTACAGTTACCTGTGTTGAGGCTGCTGTAGGTTTGCTCGAGCTCAGATGAGTGCTGGTTCTCTGTCTGGGGTTGTCTTACATCTTCTGTTGTGCCAGTCATGGAGTTTTGATCTAGGGCTTGATAGTTCTGCTCCTCCTGGGCCCCTCGGCTCAAACCCATCAAAGACAGACCACCCAGCATGATGCTGCAACACAGAACTACCACAGTACACACAATCTGAAGAAAAAGAGAGGGAAAAGAAACAAGTTAATAAACAGACAAAAAGAAACTGTGACATGCATTGTGAGGTTCTGTATAAACACAGTCAAAAATTCCAACTTACCTGCCCCTTGCCATAAAAGAAAGCGGAGTCCAAGTTGTCACTCATTCTTTGTCCTAGCATGAGTAGCCCACCCACAATCAGAAAAGGAACTCTAAGGTAACAAAATTAAAAAACAAAAGGTGTTTTCTCCAGGAAATTTGCAGTTCTGCTGTATCATTTCCAGTCAGTTTCAAAGCATGATTTAATGTAATGTCATTTAATTTAACTTGGAAAGTAAAAAAATTGAAAGAATTAATTTTTAAATAATAAATACCCATACACTCAGACACACACATATATACTCACCCCCAACCAAAGATGATGAAAAAGATAGGTTTCACTTTCAAGTTTTCATTTCTTCCCAATAAAGTAAGAGCGAACGCCAGAAGACCTACAACACAATATCTACACAACTGCTAAACATCGCTACAACTGCACAACACAAAGGAGATGTACTGCAACCTAAAATCACCCAATGAAAATGAACCTTATCCATAAAGTATTGTTTAATGTGTGTGTGTGTGTGATGATTCACTACCTGTCCACATGTAGGTACTGTAAAGAGACCCATAAAGCAGAGTAAAGGTGAGAATTTGGCCAAACATGTTCCCCTGCTTCAGAAAAATCTTCCACAACATCATTGACACGCACGCTAGTAGCTGCATTAGAGACAAAAAACATAGCATACTGAGGAATACCATACTGAGGAAAAATATGTTAGAAAAACTTGCTGGTTGCCAGGGCATTGCTTTACGGCTGCTAAGGTATTCTGAGTGTTTTTTAGTGTTAGGATATTTAGGGTAGTTGCTAGTCAAAAGATCCCTCCACAAGAGGTATGATTTAGGTCCCTAATTCAGTATATGTTTATAGAACAATGAATGTCTGTCTTTGTGCAGGGTTATGTACCTGTGCTAGGAACAGATTTGTGGCAAACATATGCGGCAGCCTCCTAAACTTCTTACTCAGTAGCATGACAGCAAGGGTCCAACCCTGCAACACACACAAACATAAAGATGTTGGAATTGCTCCATTTCTTATTATCCAGATTTTGTAACTCATTGTTTCTGGGATCACATATTTCACATATTTCTCTGTTTGATGTAGACCCTTTGATTTCTAATCCTCTTAATATTATTATATATGTTCTCTATGGTTACACATGCATATTAAGTCAGGTCTTTCAAAGCCAGATCTCTCCCTCTCAAATACATAAAACATTAACAAGAAACCTAAAAACCTGAATAAAATAGAATAGAATAAGTGAACAGGATAGAAACAGAAACAAAAAAACAGATAAGACAGAAAAGGACTTGAACAGAATACCCAAAACAGAATTTAATGGACTTGAACCAGAAGAGACAGAAGAGAAAAACCAATAGAATAGAAAATAATACAATAAAATAGACAGAAGAAGAGAATGGAACAGAATAGAAACAGGAGTGAACCAGACAAGACAGAAATGAACCTGAATAGAACAGACAAGCAGTGAATAGAATAGAATTAAGTTAACAGAATGGAATTAAGTGAACAGATATGAATAGATAGAAGGGAAGAGCACCTGAATAGAATAGAATAGAATCAGAAATAAAGCGAAAAGAAGAAACCCTAAATTAAATAGAACAAAATAAAATAGACAGACAGAAGTAAACACACAAAACAGAATAGAATCAGAAATGAACCATACAACACAGAAGAAGAGAAGAGAAGAGAAGAGAAGAGAAGAGAAGAGAAGAGAAGAGAAGAGAAGAGAAGAGAAAGAAGAGAAGAGAAGAGAAGAGAAGAGAAGAGAAGAGAAGAGAAGAGAAGAGAAGAGAAGAGAAGAGAATATATCCAACTGAATAAGTGTGTAAGCAAATGACTCACATTTATTAACTCACACACACTCACCAGGGCTATTAGGCTGACAATGCTGATGTTAAAGCTCACGTCCTGCAGCTCCGTCACCAGGGATGTGGCCTCCATCCATGGAATGGTCAGTAACCATGCCGACACATACATGATGGGCGCTGATAGGAACGTGCTAATGACCATACCAGAGGTCACCTACCACACACAATACACTTGTACTGATTTGTGTTGGCTAAATGTTTAATAGCAATGACTGAATCTGAGAGACATTTGCAGGAATTCACTGATTGCTTACCACCTCCAGCTCCATGTTGTACTGGACAGCATATATGGCCACACTGGGAGCGGTAGGGAAGACTCCATAAAGGAAAGCATAATCAGACAGGCTGGAGTGATTTACAGAGCTGGAATTACCAGCATCCAACAGCTCCACCATGTCCTTACACAACAATGGCATAACTAGTCTGGAAAACAGAAACAGTCACACAGTCATAAATCTGTCTTAATTGTATGGATCAGCACTCAAATAATATATGTACGCCTATATTCAAGATTTATGCATTTTAATACAATATAAAATTGACATTATTTGCATTACACAGTTATAACAAAAACAAAATAATTAACTTAATGTGATGTATATTTGTTAGTCATACATAAAGGAAACAAGAATGAGATTTATGTAATAGTACTAATAAAGCAATTATGTTTTAAATACACAAGAACCAGGTTTATATACAGTAAATCAAATATATGATACATGATCTCATACATTTTAAATGACTGAATCTTGCTTGTTCCACAGCTAGCCGTATTTAAATAATGTTCTGACTTTATTTATTGTTATTTATTTAATGTTCTGATTTGATTATTTATTTGCTGATTGTAAATATTTTGAATAAATGCATAAATATGATTATTTAAATAAAATCAAACACAAAGAAAAAACTGCAGCCTGATGATCAGTCTTATTTCAGTATTATTTATATACTGTACTATTATAAACTATTTATGTTTTTCAATTAGATTGTATTTTTAAATTTTCAGTTTTCCTTTTTATTTTAGGTTAAGTTTTAGTAATTGTTATGTCCTTTTGTTATTTTTATTAGATTATGTTTTTAAATGTTTCTTTTAACCTTTAATTTAGGTCACACTTTAGTTTGGGGACCAGTTTTCACTATTAACTAACTATTAACTATGATTTTTGCTTCAATAAACTCCTAATTTGCTGCTAGGGTAGTTGTTTAGTTTAGTTATGGGGCAAGATGAAGGGATGTAAAATGTGGTCATGCAGAATAATGCATTAATATGTGCTTTATAATTTCTAATAAAAGGTCAAAATGCTAGTTATATGAATGCTAATAAGCAATTAATTAATAGTGAGAATTGGTCCATAAACTAAAGTTTTACTGTCTACTTTAAGCTAACAATAACAACACTGCTGATGATAAGTATGACACATCGGTCTGATAGTAAAATATGCTTCAACTGTTATAAACTTAGTAACCTTATAAACCAACTAGTGTGGAGTTCAGAACTGCAATCTTCTGGTCCCAGATCTTTAACCACTTTGCCAAAACACCCCACATACAGCAAATTTTCACTCACAGTTTTGCAGTGATAAGCAGGATGAGGGAAACCCCAGTGCTGCGTGTGAGTTTACCCATCTGTCCCACCATGTTCAGGCCCAGATAAAAGAGTGCCGCCCCTCCAAAAGAGTTTGCCAGTCCATCAACAAACTCTCCTAGCAAAACAGGCACACGTCCACCAAACAGGAAATGAGAGAGAATTCCAACAATAACCATGAAGACTATTGGGTTCTTCAAAACCTGAAAAAAGAGGAAAGATTAGATTAACATAAAAAAGGATTACATCAATAGAAACTTCTAGATAAAGATGAACACACACACCTGCAATATGACTGTAAAGATCACATGCAGTTTGCTGTAGTTGCGGTCACTGGTGTGTCTCCATCTCTGAATCTCACACAAGGCAAAGCCAACAGGGTTCAGCAGCATCAGAGACACAGGAGCCACCAAATATATATACTGCATATACTCTGGGTGCGAAGTCCTGTACAGCGCATCCACTGAATGAGGAAATTATCTCATGATTACTGACATAATATACATTTTTGTACACAACTGTATGTGCATGTGTACTTTAGATGTATTTCTATGTGAGGAGAACCTCACCTATAGGATATCCCAGTGCAAAGTCATTGCTCTGAGTGGCAAAGATAGCAAACAGCCCAGCTTTACTGTATTTGCTCTCAGGATTTGCCACCAACAGGGTCAGCACACAAACTAGCAAGAACACACACACTTTTGCGATCAAAATGCTCCATAGAAAAGACCAGACGACATGTTCAAACTGCAGCTGCACCATGTTCTTGAAGAGCAACGCAGGAAGTGCGAAACATGACACAAAATTTCCCAGGCCTTTGACCTGTCCGACGCTGATGATGTCACTGAGACCCGCCACATAGCCACACAGGATGATGCCAAAGCACTCCAGCAGAGCCGGGAAAAGTTTGTCGATAGACATGGCCGGTGCTCCAAGAGGGCTGTGAGTGATGTTGAGGCCATGAATGGTGACATACTGGCCCTCCATGATGATGAGGTTGACAGGGACCCCTGAGAGATGATCTAACGGTGCAAATCAGAAAGCTAGGAATAAAAAAAAAAACAGTCAGAGAGGAGGAAAAACCTATGTGAGATGCAAAGTCAGGGCTCAACAAAAGATGCCACTGTTTTCTAGCAAAAGTGTGTTTATGAATTTGTAGCTGCCTAGGACTTATAAAAATACATTATATTAATATATAAATTAAACAAAAAAAATTGTATCGCTGTAACTTGTTTTTCTAAATAAATGGCTAATAGTAAATCAGAAGTATATTATTGCAATACTTGATATTATTATTGTTATTGTTAATATTAATAATAGACTACATCGCTTACAACCTACAACAACAATTACAATAATAAAAAAATATTTTTTAATTATCTGCAAAAAAAAAACAGTATTATAATAATAAAATAATAATAATAATAACATTCATATATATATATATATATATATATATATATATATATATATATATATATATATATATATATATATATATATATAACAGAGCAGTATAATAGTCGAAGTCTTAAAATCAATTACCAACGATGTTATTATTATAAACAAGGCCACTGAATGCAGTCAAAGCAGCTACATTTGTCATCTGTACTACAAACGTTTTCAGTCTTACCTTGGGACAAAAAAACAGACGGTTGTCGATGACGTACCATGTGTTCACGTGTCGAGATGGTCGATACATGGACTGAATATCATGTTGTAAAAGAAAAATACGGTCGAAACATGATGCTTTCACTCTGCTCACAGCATCTCCAGAGCTTTCGGCACTCCGTTACTTTCAATGTCAAATCACTGAATGACTGACGCGTGAGTGCGCCTATGTCGTTGCAAACCCCGCCTTCTTTCATCTGCTGATGTCGCTGATTGGTGGAAATGTTAGCGTATATGCTGATATTGACGGAACATTCTCAAGTGATTGGCCAGAGTCACGCGCGCTAGCGGATGGGAGTCATTTTGCCTCTATTATTAGTAAAGGAGGAATCTGTTGAGAGAATGTCACAGGGCCTTGTTGACCACATATTTCTTTTTTAAATAATTGGTTTCTTTTAATTTATTTAAACACACACACACACACACGAAATAATAATTAAAAGTGCACTGAAATTATAAAGACCATGCTTACAAAATAAATGCAAGAAGAGCTTAAAAAGAACTGAATACTGAAATGCGTTATTTTAATGAAAGGAAAAATCCAGCTTCACTTGCATATTTATTTCGAAAACAACATATTTGGCACATCAGAATAGCAAAGACTGTTTGTAATAAAGTAAATGCAAATTAAACAACATATTATGTTGTATGAAATGTGCATCAACAGACACAAAGAGAAAATCTAAAGTACCAAATGAAGATATAACGTAACATAAATCAGAGGACTTTATTATTACTAATAATGTTGGTGGCAAATATTGTTCCTTTTTGGCTGTGCAATCATCTCTCTCCTCTCTAATAAATTCAAGATGGTTCAAAAGTGATGCTACATTGCATACATCACTGGAATTTTACTTTTTAATGTTTCATTAAAAGGCCTTTGTAAGTCATCTCTTCATGTAAACAAACATAAGGCAGCATAAACCAAGCCACTGTTTGGCTTCTTGAATCTAGAATTCTTGAATTTATATCAGTATAAAAATGAAGAAAACAAATGAAATGTAATTCAAGGTATGATAAACTTTTTTGAATATACTTTTAGTCAAGCGCTTTAGGCAAATATAACAGCACACATCTGAGAAATATCCATAAGGCATCATAATACTGAGCTAACATTAACGAAGCCAGCAAGTGCATATGTATATCATAAAATACAACACTTCTTAAACATATTTTTGGCTTTTTGGCTTACATCAACACAGATACAATCTCAATACACAGAAACGCACTTGCATAGGATTTTAAAGCAAATCATCTTTCATTTAAAGATCAGTATCACCTATACAATGTCAGCTCTCAGGCTTGTTTAAATGGGGGATGATCTAAATAGTCTTTAATAAAGGACATCTACATTTTCCCTTTAATGTCCTCAGTCCTTGCTATGTTCACATCAGAGACTCCATGTGTGAACAAATCAATCTGCAACATAGAGTACTGACAGACTGCAACACATACTGGTACTAAAGCAAACACACACACTCTGTTAATATTTTAAGTGACTTTTTCAGTCTGATATTGTTCTAGCAACCTGACATTTTACCTTTGGGGGCTTGAAATGTCAGCGCTATATAACTACTGTGTTGTATGAAAACAGGAAGGTAGGGGGCGCCAAAACGCACCAAAAAGCTTTCATGAGAACTGTTGCACTTTTTCTCAAAATATAATATTCTGTATGAGACAAGGACATAAGTGCACCTGCAATAGCAAGAATACATAGACATAACAGCCAAAAAGCCGAACATTCACACTCTCCTGAAGGCCAATGAAATGCTGCAACAACTCATCATACTGAGAAAAATACTAAAAAATAAAGTAAAAATTAGCTGTAGTATCAATGTAGAGCTCATCACTTGACATACTCATAATAGCCATTACGTATTAATCTCTAAAGCAAACAAAAACAAAATAATATAAAAGATATGCCGTCTGTAATATAACACAATATGTTGTTATTTTTATAGTTCTTTTAACATTTTTTTAATGAATGACTCTGGCAGAAAAATATCAAAAAACAGACAGTACCAGAGAAAATAAGATAATTTGGTATGGGAAGGATTGTCAGGCCCTGAGACAACAGTTTCTTTCACCTAGGTATGGGGGGCAGGGGAGGTGCACCTCGCTCTTTCTTTCCTGAACCTGAAACAGAGAGAAATATACAAATACACACACAGGCGCATGAACAAATGGGTAAGACCATGATTGTGCTGAAAGCACTGAATGTTATTCGAAGCATTCATTGGCATGTGGAAGCGACAGCTGCGGGTTGGTTTTGTCTATGTGCATAGCAACAAAACCGGATAAGATGAGAGAAAACAGCTGTGGTTGGTTACCTCGGCTTTCGTTCCTGGTCAATTTGCTAGGATAGGTCTTCTGACAGGGAATGTAGGGCTCTGGGGGTGGAAGATCCGATACAGGTCGAAACGTGAAGCGTGATTCCCACTCATCTGGAGAAACAAATCAAATGCAAACACCATTAATTTCCAGCATTACCTACTTATGAATCTATGTTACTTACAGTGTTATTTAAAGCTCAATAGGAGTAAATGAAATTACAAGGAACATGCCTGGGTCAATACATGTTCTATTGACAACATATGTGCAACGCCATCAATTACACCCCAAATAATTTGACTGACCCATCAGTTTGTAAAAACAAACAAAAAAACATGTTTACAGTAATGCACTTACAATAGAAGTATATAAGGGAAGGTATTCTGAAGTTTAAAAGTAGTAATGTGAACTATTTATGTGAAAGCCCCTTCATTAATTTTTTCGTTCTATTATTTTTATTATTTGAGCAATAGTTAAAATTGTTTCATAGTGAAAATACTGTTCTAAGCTGATGAAGTTTTTGGTTATTAGTTTAGCCCTCAAGTATTCTTTATGCGTACTTTACGGTATATGTTCAGTGCTCATGACTTACATTTCATCATCACACATGCATACTGCACATGTGCAGACAGATTTTTCTTACCATGCATACTCTACGCTCAGATGGCACATGCTTCTTGAATTGGTTTGCACTATTGCAATAGGTGGCAACACTGCCCCGGCCTTTGTTTCACAACCAAAAAAAAAAACGGAGGACACAGAACAACAACAACAAAGGCCAGAGCAACAATAGATGCCCGTGGTGACACCCGATTGTGTGAGGGGGTTAAGAGATAACTGCAACTCTGGTATCTTGTGACATAAATTTCATCATCAGCATAGACAGATTTACTAACTGTGTATACTCTGTATTACTCAATTAGTTTGTCCACAAGATAGCAATATTGGCTTATGACATGGCCAAAAGTATGTGCCCCCTTATAATTAACCAATTTAGCTATTTCAGCCACACAGTCTACTAGCAGGTACATAAAAATCCATCATAGAGTCATACAGTCTCCTGAGTATGGCACTGGCATATGATGCCACCAGTAAAATGGTCTACTGAGTCTGGTGTGGAAGACTCCAATGCCCAATGCCCAACACTAACACTGATGCTGTAATGTCTGAATGGGAACAAATCCTCACAATAATGTTACAACATCTATTGGGCAACCATCCCTGAAGAGTAGAAGCTGTTATAGCTGTAAAGGAACAACCAATTCCTTATTAATGCCAATGGTTTTGAGATCAAATGTTCATCAAGCAAATGGGTACACGGTGTACCCATGGTGTACAGTCTTCTGGTAAATTATACCAATGCAAAACAACAAAATAATTGACATTTATTCTTGGTAAACTCTACAAGATTCTTGAACAAGTGTATAGGAATGTCACAATACCTATATGATGTCCCTGATTGTGGTATCCATTACCCATAGGAAGGGGAGGAGGGGGCAGAGGTCCAGAGGAGGGTCTGTCTGGTGGTAGCGGTGGTCTACTGCCACCACGGTGAGGCTCCACACCTGGTCTGTTTGGCGGAGGAGGGGCTGGTGATGACCTCACACTTCCTCCTCCTGGACGGCCAGAAAGAGGTGGAGGTGGAAGAGGACCTGTGGACAAAAAGACAAAGGCATAATATAAATGATCAAACAGGTGAATTTCAGAATATCCTGCAACAACCTGCAGCTCCTCCTTTACCTGTTCGTCCACCTGCATTCCGGCCCAATGCGGGCGGTCTCTCAGAAGGAGGTGGAGGAAGGGGTCCGGATCGCCCAGGTGGAGGGGCAGGAGGATGCGAGCCAAGTGACAGGTTCCGTTCAGGAAGGCGTGGTGTATTCTCCTCAGGAGTAGATGGGTTTGGGCGTCCTGGAGGCAGAGGAGGTGCTGCACTAACAGGTGGCCGCAGAGAGGCAGGAGCTGGAGGGGGAGTTGGTTTACTACTTGCTGATGGTGGAGGTGGAGGGGGCGGGCTGTCCCGAGTGAGTGGCAAAGTAGAACGGTTTGCAGGGGGAACAGGTGGAGGACGGTCATCACCTCGACCAGGTGCAGGGGGAGGAGGAGGCCGTCCAGCATGACCAGCTGAGGGCGAAGGAATGGTAGGAGGACGACCAAATGCAGCTGGCACCGGTGGAGGTGCAGGCTGTCGCCCAGGAGGGTTTGGAGGTGGAGGGGTTGGTGCGGAACCAAGACGAGGAGTCCCTGGAAGTGAGGGTGGTCCCCTGCTCTGTGCCCCACTCTGAAAGGGCCGTGGGGCACTTGGAAGAGGTGGAGGAGGTCCTCCAGGTGTTTCAGGACGCGGTGGGGTCATTCGTGGGCGAGGGGGGTCAACAGATTCACTGCGTTGCAGAGGTGGACGAGGAGCGGGGCCAGATCCTCCTCCGAAGGGCCGTGGACCAGAGCTACGAGCACCAGGTGGCAGAAGTGGAGGCCTGACATTACTGGAGTCTGTAAGAGAGAGCAAATAATCTGATAAAAAGAGGTAACCTAACAAATGCAAGCTTATTAAATAATTTTTTTCACAGTTTTCTAAAGTAAATATTATATTTATTTTATGAATATAAGGTCCATAATTGGGATTTGCCAAAATTTCTATATCATAAATCCCTGTTGAATGAATGAGTTGGAACGTGTCAGTAGTATGAAAGCTTTAGTAGTATGTTTGATATACATGTGTGCGTTCTTACCATCTCGTGTCGAACGTAGCTTTGGCATGCCTCCTTGGAAGAGCCCACCCAGACCAGCTGGAGCTCCGCCTCCACCTCCAAACCCTCCCCCTCCTCCACCCCCACCTCCTCCTCCTCCAGGCCCGCCTCCTCCTCCACCACCACCTTTGGGTTCTGTCAAAACAAACATGTATTTAATATTTTGGACCGGAGAGCAAACCTGCCAAGTACAGCATAAAAGAAAACCTGTTTAAATATATGTCATATTAAAACACAGCCAGTGTAACTCGATAAGGTGCAGGTTCTTACTGTCAAGTACGGGGGCGCTACGGTCATTGGTAACTGCCTTCTTTAGCCTTGCTCCTTTGCTGATGTCTGACAGTAGAGCATTCCTGCCTTGCTGCTCCGATTTATTCAAGACGGGCTTCTCAGTGTTTGCCTGTGAGAAATAGAAGCACAGATATTTTCTGTAGAAATCATTAAAGCACTGGTGCCCCACAGCTTTACCACTTAAGACTGGAACAAACTAAATGACTTTTGCCTAGATTTTTGCCCCAATTTGCAGTCTAGAAGAGTCCACAATAGTTGGCGAAAGTCAAAGCCAGTCTGCAGATTTTGGGCAGACGAGTTAACAGATTTGACAAAAAAAGCACAGTGTATGTCTCCAGTTTTTGTTTCGGCTTCAGACTATTATTTCTTCCAGACCATCCATATATAATATGCTTGATATTTTGACCCAGTTTTAGAACACATATTGTTTTCGTTTGTCATGCCTCTCCTAGCAACAAGGTGCTTGTTTCTGAGAGGTTATTGTATGCAAAACTGGTAGTATGTGATCATTTAGTGTATGATGCTCAGTTTTTCTCTGTAAGTGTGTGATGCCTAGGGTTTTAAAATCTGTTCAGATTTTGAAAGTTGTGTAATGTATTAAGTGTGTCTGCTTATTTGTGTGTACCTGAGACAAGGTGGGGGGTGGCGGAGGGGGAGGTGGAGGAGGTACCGGCATTTTTTCTCCTTGTTGTCACCTCCTCTCACTGAGTCCTGACGAACAGAAATAGATTTATTTTTAATATTTTATATTTTTAGAAGAAATTCTGTTGCTTGTTGCCACAATATTGAGGGGTTTCCAAAGTGATGTTACACAGTTGCTAGGGTGTTCTGGGTGGTTACTTGCATTAAAAATGTTTTTCAAAAAAAAAAAAGTCATTATTATTCAACAAATGTAATTCTTGAAAACCTTTGAAATAATTGTTTATTTCGTAAAAAACACCAATTACTTCTTAATAATTCATAAAAAAATAACTTTGAAAAATATATTTACATTTTTATGCATTGTTAATTACAAATTAACAAATTAAAATATTTATTAAAAATATATATTACTAAAAATATTTATGTTGCATCTTCAAACAAGCCTCAGAAGTATTCATTGGTCAAGCATACCATAAGCGCCTCCTCTGTACACCTCTGTGCTCTTATAATGTGACACTGACATTGCGTCACATGAGCATCTGATTCCTTGACAGGAGTTTCATTACATTGCAGCATATATCTATTTTAAATAATATTGACCCCATTATCTTTGACCTTAAAATAATAACAGTGGTACCACTAACAGGAAACCCATCTGTAGCATGAATAGAAATAACATCATCACACTTTTCAGGTTTAAAAAAAAACCAGACCTGAGACATTCACTAAATCACTGGTACCAATCTAACCACACCACATGACCCTCACAGCCGCACCCTCACAGTCTCTCACAGCCGCAAAGTTTTGAATGGGTTTGACAGTAAGTAGCAAGTCTTGAAATGTCCTATTGTGAAATATACCAAGATCCTTTTTTGGGCATGCAATGACAACATAAGGCCATAACAACAAACAAAAAAGAAGGTAATTTCTGAAATGCAGAAAGCATACTGTAATAGACTAGTTCTCATAATATTCTCTCACACACTCATACAACTAACACAACAATTACAAACTTTAAACTTTTCTCTGAGCTCAAGTTTGATAAAGACCTCTCACTGCTGACATCCGGAAGAGATCGTAAACAGGAAGAGCTACAGCAATATACCTCTCACTTCTCATTCTCTATTTCATAAACACACATCCGCATTAGTTAATATCATGCAGACAAGGGTGGCAAAGAAACAACAAAAGGTTAAAAACCACAAGTGGGAACACAGATGAGACTCAAAGAGAACAAGTCAACACACAAATACTCAGAAACACACAGTTAACAAGCTCTTTAAAGCATCTGCTCTTTCATCATCAAGATCTCTCAAGGGCGTCTTACAGACAGCCACATCACACTACTTCATTTGTCGCTCTTTCTAAGCTCCTATTGCAGCTTAACATCCAGACAACTAGTGTAAATACTGTGTGTGGTACTTAAAACATTGCTCTGTTTTGTTTTAGCATCCCGACTAGGGGTGCATTTCCCAAAAGCACTGTTAGCTAACAATGGTCACAAGTTGTGTCATTACAACATGATTCAATGAGTTGACATTTCCCAAAATCATAGTTTCAATGAATACTTGCAAAAGGCAAACAGCGACGATTGGGAACAAAAATAGTGAAACAGACCTCAGATGCCAGGTTTGATACAACAGCATCTCAGAGAAATTACGTTGCAGAAAAAGCTGAGAGTGTATATGAGAGTGTACACCAGTTTCATACTTTAAGGGACAGTTCACCCAAAATTGAAAATTCTGTCATTAATAATTCACCCTCGTGTCGTTCCAAACCCGTAAGACCTTTGTCCAACTTTCCAGCCAATGCTGTTATCTTTCTTTATTCGGAATGAATATTGATATTTATAAACAGCTAGTCTCAAATCTCTCGTGGGACTTTTATGGCTTACATCAAAAATTGTAACTGATATGCACTGCCAGATACCATGCAATGCTACATGAAGTCAAACATATTTTTTTTGCAGTTATGTTTGATGATGCAAGTAGTACAAAAACGACATCACCTTTATGATTTCTGAGAGGTGGAGATAAGTGTAAAAAAGTGGAAATAACTGAAAAGTGGAGAAGAAGAGGTGTGAGAGGAGAAGAAAGGAGCATAAAATGAAGACGACATGAGAGAAGAGGTGCACAGTAAAAGTTCCTGGACGTGGACTATATTTACATACCAGTGTCTTGAGAGAGAACAGTGGAGATGGACTATGGAGAATGTGATGCTGGATATACACTCTACAGCTGCCCTGTCCGGATGGTGCTTAAATCCAGCAGTCTGAAATGTCATCCCGTCTTAAACAGGGCCTTTGCCTGGACATTGTGTTCTTTTTGGAATTACTCTATCCCAAGTGTGTGTTTAAGTGCGCCAGTGTCTTGTACAAGGACATAATGCATTTCACAAACTTACAACTCAAAAAATTCAAACATACATTATAAACAGTGTATACTATGTGTTCTAAATAGTAAGTGAAACTTGCAGCTTTCACATTTGATATATGTGTTATTTATATTGTAGAACAAACTATTTCCCAAGGGAACCCAAATTAGCCTTTAAGGTAGTCCCGGTTATGTACATCATAACTGAACAACAGTCAGGTTCCAGCAGTAAAAATCCCATTCATTTTCTCCACAGGGGAACTGATTTTGAACAATAACTTACAAACCATTATAGACAGACGTACTGTGAGCTACGTACAGTAGCTGATAATCAGTGACACAGTCTGCAGTATTTTAACTTATATATTTAAAGACATTAATTACACAGTCTTGTACCTTTGTCTTTTAGTCCAATTTTCAAACACAATTTTGCTTCAAATCAAAGTTTGTAATGTTGTGATTCGCCTCGTAGTTGTTTGGTTTGAGTCATGGCTTATAACGCTTTAACAAATACTTTTAAAAAATACCTATGGGAAAAATATTATTGAAAAAATACTTCCGGAACCAATGTCACTGAAAAAGTGTTTTGCACTGTTGCACTCTACTGAGATGCAGCCTAAGTCCTAGAATTTATGGAATTCAAATGTAAGGCCAACGTCAACAATGAAAAGTTAAATCTGAGATATCCAGCTCTCAGTGAATAATGTTAAATCAAGAGACCAAAAATGGGCGGAGTCCTTCAACCACAACCTGCTAAATGATACATGCAAAATCAAGCAGGAAGGAGCCACCCACAGAGAACCATACCTTTGTTTATATGAAAGTGTTGTAATGAAGGATTTCTGTCAGATGCGCTTTGCAATGCTTGCTGAAATTAACACATCACAAGCAAAAAAAAAGCCTTACGAATACTCAGCTTGCATGATGTGAGCATGTTCAAGAAAATAAAGTGCTCACTATCTTTTACTCTGCCTTTCCATCACTTTGTAAGCAGTCTTTATTGTCCACTTCCTTTCTGAAACTCAGCATAACGTTGACACCTCTGGCTACATGCAAGCTTGTATCTAATGGGTAAGCTCAGATGCCGTCACATGATTTCTGACTCTCTTCGAATCGCAGGTCAAATAGAACACTAAACCAGACACGAGAGAAGTAGAAGTTATGACAGTGCTTCTGTCACTGAGAGGAAGTTCATGCAGAGAAAGAACTCTATTTGTATGACTTTTGCAGACTAAAATTACTTGTTCCTTCTTAAGTTCTCACTAAAAACTGCATGCCTATTTTCACAGTCTCAACAGTAGCTCACTGTGATTTAAAAGAAAAGAAAAAACAGTTGCTAAATAGTGTCACATTTCACACTTGGTGAAAACCACATGAAAAAAATCATGACGAGGACTTGACGTCGACATCAGCAGACTCATAAAATTCTTTAATGCAAGAAATCAAAGCAACATTTTCTAGCTTTTCAACGATCCATACAAACCCAAAAATCCATACAAACCCAAGCCAACACACAACAACGTGCTTTGAGGTAATGCATTTAAGAGGAATAAACAGAGCAAAACAATGATATTGTGGTTAAAATAATTTGACATTGACAGCTCAAAATAACGTGGTCTTCGATTCACAAGAAGAAAGCTTAAAAATTAAAGGAAAAAGGAAGGGGGAAAGCATATGATTGTATTTGTATTTTTGTATTTCACTGTGGAGACCCCGTGGCCTGTCAATTAGTACCACATGCTCATACTGGTCCGAATCATTTCCGCGAATCGGTTCTTTTGAACAGTTCATAAAAACAACAGACTCATCAATTCTTTTATTTCATATCTTAATTGCGCCCTCAGGAGATCTCTAGAAAGCCACATTTATTGCTTTTTACGTCTATGTTTTATTGTTAATTTCGATTAAGTTTTTATTAACAATGGATGTCGGTAATGATTCAGCTCACAAAAGTTGTTTACCTGAATAGAGTTTGCATTTATATTACACAAACCTAAAATTAATTTACATCTCCTCGGTTTATTCCAAATAATGCTCGTATGATCATCTTATTTTGATAATACAATTCTTTGGAATCTAACACGTCCAGGAGTTATTGGTTTAATGAGACTCGACAAACGCTCGAACCGATTCAGTTATTCGTGAAAAAAAAATCGGTCGGTACGACTTTGACCGATTCAATCGAAAAGATCCGACTCAAAGAACGATTCATTCACAAATCGCTAAATTCTACAGCTGATTTAAATAACTGTGACATGAGAACGGTAATAATTATTTTTACTTAGTTGCCAGAGGAAAAAAACACGTAAGATTTGTTGCGTCTCTAAACTACAGAAAAAAACTTAACTCATTCACCCTGCCACATATTAACGCTCAAACTGGCAACCCAGGAAGTGGGGGAGCCTCTGCTTCCCCTGAAAGTTGGCACCGTTTGCGCTTTTGTGGATGAAACAGTAGTTTTAAACATAACAGTTTATCCAAACAACAATAAACTCACAAAATTCTTACAAATTTGCGGCAATAAATAAATCACAGTCACAAATTAGAACCTAGAGTCGAGCATTTTAGAAAGCAGCGGGTTGCGCGTGAACACTTACCGGTGGTTTGCGTCTTTTTCTCCGCGTCCTGCGCTTACGAACCAAATGCAGCAACGATCATCATCATAAAGCATCTACACAAACAGATAGGAACATAAGTTTTGAGCCACTCCTTCATGGCAGAAAACACACACACACAAACACGACTTCTCTCCACTGTTTCCGCCCAGAGCGTGCTGCCGACAACCCATCACATTCGCAGGAATAACATTAAAATCGTATCGCTTGAACAATGCATGCAAAAATTCAGTACTACTCAGCAGTATCACTTCTCTTTAAATGAGGGAAGTACAGTTCAATGCTTCGAATAAGAGGATGATAGGCTATCTTCTAATCCGTTTCTTTACCCAGTATTTCTTCCTCCACCAACACAACAGACTCTTCGTTCCCTTTATCCGGGACATTCGTCTGTGATGAAACGTTTCCAGATGTGTGCGACTGCCTCGAGCTGAGCTTAAACATCTGTCAAACTCTGCACACAGTGTGACAGAAAAAGCTTGATCGCTGTATGAAAGTATGGACAATGTAACAGGCGTGTCAATCATTTAAATTCAAATACATTCGCTTATAATTCACACATTTCTGGTCATAGTGAGAAAAAAAAGTCTGCAAAAATGCCTAGAACACAAAACATTTGCTAAACCACTAAAGCCACACAAAATTTAGGCATAAAAGCAATTATTAAAAAAATAAGACAGCGAGAGAGCGAGAACCCAAACACTGTGATATTAACAGTAGTTTATTATGCATTACAAGACAAATGATAAATTTTTCAATCAGGCCTATATGCTTAATCAGAAATCATGTTAAAACTAAAAACAAACTTAAATTAACCATTAAATAATATATATGTATAATATATTTGCCCAAATACACAGTGGCATATACCTTCAGGCAAATGTAACAGCAACATCATCAGCTTTTATCATTTGTCTGCTATTAAGGTTTAGCTGTTTTTTTTAATGATCAGTTAATCAGATACAGTTTATTCATTATTTTCTCTTTAAATATCAAGTGATTCAGGTGCATTGGTTACCATGGAAAACACAGACCAAGAAAAATAAAAACAAATCTAACATATACAACAAACTGAAAAAAAAAATGCTCCGATGTAAAATAAATGCCACACATTCTCATATTTCTCTGCTTCTGTGCTTAATTCTGACAAGTTATGCATATACATACAGACATTCTAGATTAGGAGCAAGCAACCGTATTAACAAAAATGCTTTAAATGTAGAGAAAAAAAAACAGTGCATGCATTTTATTTTCCAGTTGTTGACTAAGCTCACTGTTCCATTAAAGGGGTCATGTGATGCGATTTCAATTTGGAGTGTTACAAGCTCTTGGTGCATAAAGAAGATCTGTGAAGTTGCAAAGACTGAAGTCTCAAATCCAAAGAGATATTCTTTATAAAAGTTGCTGTGTGTTTCGTTGTGAAAGCGAAGCTTCTTTTTTTGGCCTTCCAAAAGAGGACACAACTAGAAATCAGTGGTTAAGTTGTATTTACAACACTGTTCCAGATATTCAGATATACTGTTCAACCCAAATATTCAGATGTGTGCAGTGCATTTTGTGGAGGGTGAGAGTAGCCTACAATGTCGGTGTCTGTTTCTATAAAGTGGGGGAATTCCAACTTTGCAAGGACAGTCTGGCGCTTCTGACACACAGTCTGTAAGTATGTTTTCATATGTAACGGATTTGCCACTGATGATTCAAATGTGAGTTTTGAGCAGTGTAGAGTAGTGCTTGTTGTTTGTCGTTTCTCCGATCACAAATGCAGACATGTTTTATGTTTACGCAGCACTATATGCAATGCAATGCGTAAAAAGAAATTTGTAATGGGTTTTATTGGTTTTGTCTCATCACGCCTTGCATCACAGTGTTAAGGGGTGTAACATTTCCGTCACATGCTTGAGGCATTCGGCCAATCGCAACGCACTGGATAGTCAGCCAATCAGAGCACATCTCGCTTTTCAGAACAATGAGCTTTGTCAAAATCTACGCATTTCAGAAAGGAGAAACAATAATGTAAATTATGTAGAAAATACTGTGTTTTTTGAACCTTAAACCACATAAACACATTGCATTACACCAAATACACAAAATAATGTTCTTTTTAGCAACATCATATGACCCAATTAACATCAGGGGTCTCATTTATAAAATTCTCCGTAGATTTCATCCTAAAAGTGTACGTATGCAAAAAGCTACGTTTTGCATACGCACAAAAGTTTTCAGAGTTATAAAACCATGTGTACGCCAGAACCTGCGCAAAAATCCCTTTATAAATCCCAGTCAGGGGAAGATTGTGCGTACATGTATTTCACCCTGTCTCCTCCCTGAAATATCCATATATGGAGCTTATAACGCCTTGTTTTACTTTGCATAACCTCATCTGCATATCATTTCCATAAATATCTACGTGACACCATGTTTAACACCGAGACATTAAGGAGATATGAGATGGGGACTATAATGCCATTTGTGCCATGCACATTAATTTTTATTGCTAAAAATTATCCAGTATCCTTGTTAATGTTTTATATAGTCTATATGAAAATATCCACAAAAACAAAATGGTTTAAAGTTGTTCTCAGATATATTTTAGAATAGAGTTGATCTCATTCTTTTACACCGGCCAAATATTATTTCAATAAACAATTCAAATCAAATTAAATGTGTGCAGTTTAGCTGATGAACATCTTTTAGCTATTTTTAGTGGAAACAGATAGGCCCATATTTATTGCAATGTAAATACAATTGTCTGATTCGGCTCGTCACTGACAAAGTATTTTAAAAAGGAAACGTGCAAATCTTACAGTTTTTTCCTAGTTATATCAGTTATACCAGTAAGCTATTATCATTGGTCCTATACTGGACAAAGGACCGTTCGACCACTAAATCCAGCAGTGTCCACCATAATATCGAAGTATGTGCACATCATTGATCATTGTTCTCGCTAAAATATTTCTCATAACATGTGATCTGTAGTTTAGGTTAAAGATGAATTATTGTGCACCTATAGCACTCCTCGCTGTAATTAAAACATAGCATACCACAGGAAAATGTTGTATGCTATTGTTAATAAAATTATGTAATTTCAGTGTTTATCTCCATTAATGCGAGTGGAGTATTTAATGTGTATATCGACATCAAAACAGTTTAAAATCGTTGTTTACTTCATTACTTTTCTCACGCCAGGAAAAAGTGTTCGTACACATGGTATAGAATGTCTGTACGGTGCGTACATATTTATGGCAAGTTTATTTTTTATAAATCATGATATGTGCGTGGAAAATTGTGCACGAATGTTTCTATGCCCATTTTGTGCATACGCAACGTTTATAAATGAGACCCCTGGTTTGATCAGGCATCTCCTTTGCTACAGCTCAACAGAGAGTCAAGGCACTCCAGTCCCTGGCTTCATTTGGGCCTTTGGGCTCTCACAGCATGCTGAGCTCGATCAGGCGTCCGGCAAACACTCCCAGTGTGCCAATAATACACACCGCCATAAACACACATAGAAGAATGTGATCTAGGACCATAGCGACAAATTTCCATTCCTCTGCAGCCGATGAACAGACAGAAGGAAAGACACAAGTACTTTTCAAAGAAATGCAAAAGTGTCAGGAATAACAAAAAAAGATGAAAGTAAATGTTCTTACATTGTTGGACTCCTCGTCGCTTTTCATGGTTTCTGCAATGTATTTAACACCCTCGATGGCACTACGTACATCAGGATTTTTGGTTATGGGAGAGTGGTAAGTGACAGAGGCTGGCATGGGTTTCCCTGAAATGTCAGAGATGTCAAAATCTGCAGGAAAGAGGTGCTTTTCCTGTCGTTCCTGGGACGGTCGCTTCATAGTGGAGAAAAACATCAGGTTTGGAATGGTGTCTATGAAGATCTGTGGGACAGAGGAGAAAGTCAATATACTTCCCTGATCAGAATCTCAACAGGTTTATCAATAGTTCAAAGTAAACAAAAAATACCCCCAAATATATGTAAAGTTTAGACACAAGTGAAAATATAAAAAGAAGAAAAACCTTAAAAAATAATGTATGTAATTTCTGTTTCACTAGCAGCACTAAACAGGACTGCAAAAAAAAAAAAGATTCCCATGGTTGGGAAATCTGGATTTTTAATATAACAAATGTAACTTCCAAACAAAAGTACCTTTGGTATACAATTTTTCAAGGTAAAAACAAGTGACTAAAATGCTGTGGAAGGAATCATCCACCCTTAAATTTTTATTTTATTTTATTAAAGGGGTTTTTGAGGGACTGTTTACTTTAGGCGCATTCATCATGAAGCTTGCTAATTAGCACATTATTAGGAAAGGCGATTTGCAAAGATTCATTAAAAAAAAAACCTTACACTCACTTCTTCTGTTGGTGAAGCTTGATCAAGAATGATTTGCGCGAACATAGACACATTTATGTAGATTGGGGGCATTCCCTTCAAAAACAAACGTAATCCACTGCGTCTTCAGCGGTTCAGATGTCGGGAGTAAATGACGACTCCTATTTTCATTATTACATCCAACAACAGAACATCTCAATCGCTTAAGAGTCATTCTTGTCTACATCTGCTCCGGCGGTGAAACAATGGCGGACTGATGACAGCTCACTCAGGGCGGGTCTAAGGTAAGACGCCAGTCCAGTCTGTGCTGAATCGCTATTGTCAATCAAACTATTGTGGGAGGGGCCTGTCTGTGTGACATCATCATCTGAGATCGGCTTGATTTGAGAAATGGGTAAAGATTCAAGCATTATACATTATGCAGCAAGTACACTAAAATAAATGTACTAGTAGTATACTTGTATGCGTACTTGGGAGTAAATTTGCCAATGTATTAGTTTACACTTTTAAGTGTACTTTAGGTGTAACAGTAGTAAACTGAGTACACACAATTAATAAACATGTAAGGATTTCTTTTGTAATCTAAATACACTGTGAACTGTACTATAAGTGAACGTATAGATATATACTGCTGATAAGAGTCTTGCTCCTTTTGTTATTTGACTTGATGTTTTGTGTTGGGATTTAAAATAATTTATTCTGCTAATAGAAGCCAGTATGAATCAGGTCTGTTACAACACTTTCACACCATAAAAAATTTAAGTAAAATCAGCCAAATGTTTATTTGCTTAATTTGGGTTAACAGCGCTGTGTAAAAAAAGATCATGTTCCGTTCCGTTCCATCCATGTACTATTAAATGTACTCTAAACTCTTCCACTTCAAAGCTGACTTGTTACTATAAACCTGAATATGCAAGCATACATAGAATACTTATTTACACCTATATATCTAATTATATTTTTATCTTACGTATATCTCTGATAAGTACATAAAAAGCAGATTGAAAGTATATGATCTTATTTATAGTTTAAAAGAAGTATGCTAAAACAATTTTTTTTTTGGAAGAGCATTCATATGTTTAAATGTGGTCACTCCAGTCAAGATCTCACGCAGATAACTGGCTGTAAACTAAACTCTCATGTTACTTTAAATTATGAATTTTTCCCTGGAACACAAAATGAGATGCCGCTCCTTTACATACGTACCTTGCGGACCCAAGCAGGCATAGTGTGTGTGCTGGGGGAGCGGTGGTGTGTGTTGATGACAATCACAGTGATGATGATGGAGGCAATGACAAAGATCATGGTGAAGAGCATGTATTTGCCAATGAGTGGAACAGCACTGGAGGTGGAGGGGATCAACTCAACAATCACCAGCAAGAACACAGTCAGAGAGAGCAGGACAGAGATACTGAGTGTCATCTTCTCACCTAGACAGAAACAAGTTATGTTAAAAACGTCCATCAGGCTCCAAATAAAAAAAAAGCACAAAAAAGTAAATTTCATTTGTAATATATAATACAAAAATAGGCATTACCACATGGTTTTTAATATATTTAAATATACTACCAGAACGTTTCCAACAAAATCAGGACATAAAATAAAAAAATGATATAGGATTTGTGTCATACCGCACGCCCCTACACACAATAAAACACAGCGTTACCAGAGTCTGTGGGCAGGTAGAACACAAGCCCAGTGAGGAAGGAGAACAGCATGCAGGGGATGATGACGTTCACGATGAAATAAAGTGGGAGGCGAAGCAAGAGGAAGTGATAAGTGATATCAAGGTAAGGCGTATCTGGACAGCAAGCGTAATACACCCAGTGTTTCCAGTTCCTGTAATCCTTCATCACCCACTCTCCGCTCTCCATGAAATTACTTAGGTCCGGTCTGTCACTGTCCTACACCCACACAAAAGTATGAATAAACTGGTTCATACAGATACATACAATAATCAATGTACATATATTGCATCCTCCTGATGGTCATGATTGGTGATCACGTTTGCATGGTGTTATAGTTACCGGGTTGATAATGACAAGGTTGCCATCATAAGTCCACGTTCCAAGTTTCATGCTGCAGTTTTGCAGGTCGAAGGGAAAGTGAAGGACCACAATCTCACAGTAGCTCTTAAAGATTGCTGGGGGAGTCCATGTTATCATACCTGTGTGCTCCAACAAGACTTTTGTTTCATGGACGATGGCAAAGTCTCCATCAGCACTGAACATACACATATAAAGATATCAGAAATCAGACAACAATGAAAGATATTTTTTCAAGGCATTTATATCACCTGATTGATTCACACTAACATACTACAGATGCAAAGAGTGAAAGTTCTGGACAAGGTGACTCATACTTGTTATAAAGGACTAAATCCGGTTTCCAGATGTCAGTGGAGGGAATTCTGATCTTCCTGATGCCACCGTAGTCATCAGGATTCCACTGCAGATTCACATCCTTCCATTGCTGAACATCAAATAAGGAGAAAAAGATATCTGTATTAATGACTCAGGACTGCTCCAAGTAGGTACTGTCATGTAAAATTAGAATTTTGAAAGATTTATGCATTATGACAGCATTTATTATTGAACTGCCTTAATTCATTAAATTAATAAACAAAATCACTGTAAAATGTCATCAGAATCATCATAAAAAATAATAAGACAGACAATACCAGGCAGATCACAGTAACAACAAACTGTATTGTATAAGCTGAAGTTCAAATGTGACAGTTTTGAAAGTATGTGAAACATGAAAATAATTTTTGTTATAGTACCAAATCTTACATGTGTTATAAACATTGCCTAAATCTCAGTTATTGTTCATATAGATAAATTTTCCCACAGTAAACACCATGATATCTATTTTGATAACAGCACACAGGAACTGAAACAGCAGCTGAAACCCACACCTGCTTTAGCCGTACATTACTGGTGACAATCTGATTAACTTCATCCTGTAAATAAGAAAGAAAGGAAATATAATGGAAGGTAAGAGAAAACAAAAAGTTTATTTGTGCAATGTAAACACAAAATATTAATCTGAATTCAAGAAACAAATATGAACAGAGATATAATTTACCACGCTGATAAGCTGAATGAGTTGTAGTCCCACAGTAACCACTACTGGATCCTTAAAATGGCTAACAGGACGAACAACCTTGTTATATTTGTTAAACAGAGTCTTTACTAATCTCGTCTCATCTTCCGAGCACAGTGCTGGTCCTGCAACACACACACACACACACACACACACACACACACACACACAAATTTAGTTGCTCTGTGAGAAAAAGTTATCACCCCACTCTTCTTAAACACAAACACATGTCATCCTAAACTGCTCAGAGGATTAACATTGATGGAGTCAAGCAACTGCATATGACACACACACAACACACACACACACACACAGAGATGAAACACTAAGACATGCAATCTATGTCTGTCTGAGTGATGTCACTATTAACCAGAACTAACAAAGTAATGCAGAAATTCTGTTTGTAAATAATCAACTTCTTAACATTCTTTACATTTCTGAGCCATGTTGTTCTAAGAATAATGAACTAAAAATGTCCATGTTTCCATATGTTAATGATAGAGAATGTGACCGTTTCAATTGCAATGTTGACTTGATTTCGACATCAGCACCATTGTTCCATCAGTTTGAGTACTGGTTGTAGTCTGGTGAATGTATTCTCACAGGTAAATGAGTGAGCGTTTGGGTCCACATGTACATTTACAGTATTTTAGATAAACCATCAAACGAAGAGCTATTTTTTAAGTTTAGCCCACAACCGATATCAGATTTATAGTCAACAGTATCACTCCTCCCTGCTGAACAAAGCCTTGATTTCAGCCTCATCTAAGTTATGCAAAACATAAACAGAAAATATAAATAGAGAGACGAGACGCGAATATTTGTCAGCAAATAGCACAAAACTGACCGCTGACACACTGATTTCATATCAGCCACAAACCACTTGAATGAATCCAGCAGGGCGCGCACCTGCGCCTGTCAATCAAACAGGACGCATAGTATGCATACCACACAAGTAGAACAGAAATCTTCTAAAAGTGTTTAAAAACCAAAACGTTTAAACATAACAACAACGTATCGCTATGGAAACGAACTTGTACAGGTTTCCAACAAAAGATTGTGTGCAATTCATCGTTTCTGTACTTACCACAGATGTTATTTCTAGGCAAGTACACCGTTCTTTTCCATTATAGCTTAGATAGCGATTAAAATAAAACTTTTTATCAATATATTAGAACTTAAGGCTAATATGAGTTAAAGGGTTGTTGTCTAACAGAGCAGTTTTCCCATATAATAGAAAACAAAGTGGTTACTCACCAAATAGAAAAGGCAGAATTAGCAAAATCAATATAAAGTTATTCATCTCCTTGAAGTGAATGAGAAAGTCAGTGTAGTCGAGTGAACAATTGGTCTGCAGGAGCACCGCGTCCTGACTGTAGCTGAACTCTGCATGTATGTATGTGTGTGTTTGTGTGTGCTGCACTATTGTCAAACCCGCAAGTGGCACGCGCTGACAGCTGTCAGAGTCCGCGCGAGAGAGACACTGCTGCACGTACGTGCTGGGTTTAAACTTAAAGCTCTGTTTTTACAGTTGCACATAACTATTAAATGTCTTTAATGTAAACATTTCAGCTGCTCTATTACTTGTAACTTCTCCTTTGAAAATGTTGCAGGATAATTTAAAAAAAATGCATTCTAGTGTCGCCCCCTTGCTGTTGCATCAACTTAAAAGGTGCTGTATGTAGGATTGACACCGAGTGGTTGAACTAGGTATTGCAACCCAATTCAAAATATTGCAGAGGATTTTTTCACCCGGCCCCTCCTCCTCAGACTTGACGCACATGCAGGTTGCCAGATTGACGACACAAACAGGAACGAGCGCAATTGACGATGACTGAAATGAAATACGTTTGTTTTCCGGCAACTGGCAACCCGGGGTGATGACATACAATTGGGTAAACTGGCAGTGGACGGGTTTCACAAACCAAAACAAACACCGACATTCCGTCCCTGAACGCACCTTTTCATAAGAGAATAACTGACTGTAGCACTGTTTTTTAGATAAACAAGCATGTTAACTTAGCATGTTTCTTAAATATCTGCAAACATATTATGGTATTTTTATGATTTAGTAGAGTGAAAATCTTTCATACACTCGATGAAAAATTTAAGCAACATTTATTAATGCTCTTCACTTAAACTTTTCCGCTATGCAGTAAAACACTTTTTCTCGCAATTCTGAGAAAAACCTTGTGAGATTTGTCAGTGTGAGACAAAAAAAAATTACCTTCCTGAAAATTCTGAGATAAATAACTTTCAAATTCTGTGGCAGAAACAGGCTTCCATTTTAGATATTATATTTAAAAATCTAATTATGGCACAGGGATTCTCACACTGAAAGAGACAAGAGACAACTACAAAAAGTTTAAGGATTATAATTTAGATTTCTGGCGAACGGAGTAATATGTAAGATCTGAGCCATTATGTAACAGACCAGTTTTTGGTAGATTACTGCTCCACCATATAAGTTTTTGACTTGTACTACATACAGAAATAAACTAAAGCGACCCCTTTTAAAACATTCCCCAAATAACTTGAGAATTGCATTTCAACAACTATCTTCATTGGCACCAATTTCCAATGTTTCCAACAAAATCTTCAAACATTTTAAATAGTGAAATACATGTATTTATTTTGTATTTGGATACATTTTTACAATACATGTTTTATCTTATCAGCCTTCAACAAAAAACTGGGAAATGTACAATTTTAATGACACCAACACAGAACTCTTTTGGTAGCCAGTGTAAAACGCATGTCGTCGCAGCGGTGGGAAGAGGTGGACGGAGCAGTATTCACATGGCAAACAGAATGAGAAAAGCCACCATCAAACAGAAGAGACCCATAGCCTCGGACAGGGCAAATCCCAAGATAGCATATGAGAACAACTGCTGCTTCAGAGATGGGTTCCTGCAGGAGAGAGAGAGAGAGAGAGAGAGAGAGAGAGGTCAGGGGTCACTCATCACCAGATCTCGGTTTAGGAATATTGCTTTGTCATGGAAAAACAGACATCAGCTAACAACAGTGTGATGCATGACGGAGATTAAATTTGCTCAAGCTGAACTAATAAACTCAATATTTCATATAATACTACACTTGCATCGCTGCAATGTTAATAAGCTCTGTGCTTAAACTTAACTATAAAATAAATATAAAAACACCAAAATCTGACTACAGCTATAGTTTGTGTGACACCACCATATGGAAATATCAGGAAATTAATTGTTTCATGTACAACAACTGATGGCAACAAAATGGTGATTATTTTCTGGGATGTTGGTCTAGTCTACCTGGCATATCCAATAATGAGGCTGCCGAACACTGTTCCGATTCCAGCTCCTGAACCTGCCACTCCCACAGTGGCGGCACCAGCACCAATGAACTTGGCGGCTGTGTCGATGTCACGGCTTACGGCGCTTGTCTGAAAACCCCGCACTGCAACCTGGGAAACAGCTGTCTGTGGCAGAAAGGCTGGGCTGGCCAAGAAAAAAAGACAATGATCAAAATGAATGAACTGCACCGACCATCACTTGACAAAAAGAAATCGCTCTGTAGAGTGCAGCAAGCTTATAATGCAAGTAAATGCATATAACAAAGGAATGAATCTTGAGATGATTTATAAAGAAGTCCTTTCCTAAGGATTTTTTTAGGGACAAATAACTACTAGAAGGGCATTAAACATTCATTTAAAACAGCAAGTAAGCGCCACTGATTTTAACATGGCATATGAAAGTGACATGTGGGCAAGTATGGTGTCCCATACACTCACACAAAGTGAACACACACCCAGAGCAGTGGGCAGCCACTTTTGCTGCGGCGCCCGGGGAGCAGTTGGGGGTTCGGTGCCTTGCTCAAGGGTCACACCTCAGTAGTGGCACTGAAGGTGGAAGAGAGCACTGTACATTCACTCCTCCCACCTACAACCCCGAGACCTTTGAGTTACAAGTCCGACTCTCTAACCATTAGGCCATATGCATAAAGCACTCACCTCTGCAGAGCTGACATCTGGCCGGGAGAGCACAGAGGCAGAGAGTGGTCTGCACAGCGCCCTTGAGCCAGAGCGGACCTGAGACGGAGATCAAAAATCACATTAGCACCTAAGACATACAACTTAAGACTGACACAGACACACACACACGGCCAAACTGTTGCTTCAACACTTGAATTACGTGGGACAATTAGAAATTACACTGGACATTTATCAATCACACTCCAAATGTCAACTGAACAAATAATTACATTTATAATTAACTAATAAAAGGGCTGTGGCTAGTCCAGTACAAAAGGACAACAACAAAGCAGAACATAACACCCACAGCCTTGAACCAACCATCACTACTATATTGTACCCTTTAGCTCAAGGGTAATACATTTTAAAGAACTGTCTATGAAACATTATGTTTTGCTTTCAGATTTTTATAATGACCTTGACTTCCCTTTAATCGCTGTACAGATGATAGCATTAGCAACTATCTGCCCATTGACATCTTAACCACAATGATATACACAGTATTTTTTGCAATATGCCATCCAAACAACCCATATGAAATGCACTGCATCAAGATGGGAAAAAGTCAAGTGTAGCAGGCCTCTTCCATTTTAAGGAAACATAATTCCCTATGCTTTTCCATTCTATCCTAACTGCACAAACCGCTGTAAATACTCACCAGTGCGGGTGTGGACACGAACTTCGCACAGGCGTACATGTTTGATTGAGCTCGCTGGCTGTGGTGAGGAATAAACCCGCGTCTGTCTCTATGGGGGAAAAGTCGACAGTTTAAGGTCAATGCAATATCAGCGCTTTCAGAACGCCACCTGGTACTAAATAGCTCCTTTTGCAAGGATTATATAATCTGTAGAATATGAAATGGATCGAGTGATTTGATTAAATATATCTAAAGCGTAATGATGGTATAAGATTATGACAATATAGCTTCTCCGGTTTCCGTTTAGCTCTCCTTCACTTACCCGGCTGCAGAGGTCGAACCGCTGAGGAGCTACTGCGCATGCCCGACCCTCTATTTAATGAAGCTCCCGGATGCATGTATGACGAGATGAAGGTCATTCAGTGGTACTTTATTTAAAACTGCGCAGAGGGCAAAGGAAACATAAAACTGATTTACTGCGTTTTTACACTTTTAACAGACAGTAACGATATATATGAAAAATGAATCAATCAAATAAATTATAAAATAAGATCAAATAGATTGCTGTAGCACATAGACAACTTCTGTAAATAAAAAGGACTATACAACACAGATCAAATACAATACTTAGCCTAGTACTTCAGTCCTGGTCATTGTTTTCATACTTATTAATTGGGATACCCAATTTTAAATATATAAAACATGACTGGGACCATGAGAGAATTCCTAGTTTTTTACAAATATTTCATGTCAAAATATATATATATTTGGGTCATATTACATTTGCTGGTTTGATTGACATATTGAAAATATCTCAAAGAACACATCTAAGACATTTTTAGGTTCTTTGAAATAATATGTTATATCCTATCAAAGAAAACGTGATTGTTGTAAGGGGCTGCTGGTGTATCTGGAACAACTGAAAATCCTGAGTAAAAAAACAACAAAATTTTCATAAGATTAAAACTAAATGTTACATTTTATAATTATTTCAGTTGCTATGGCAACATATGACAAAAAAAGGTTATCAGTAAAGCATAAGTATTTGTCTATTATGTATCATGCATGAAATATTTGCTTAGACATGAGCATCAGAAACATTCAATTAGCCTTTCTGTATTGTGCTTCTTAATTCTTAAAGAATCACCTACAAAAGAAAAACTCACTTTTCATGATAATGTTGAATCATTCTTTAGAAAAAGATTTTTTATTGGATTTACCATACACACAATCCAGTCTGTAAATGCAACAGACATGTGCACAACAACTTAAAAGAACTGACAAACAAGAACAAGTGGACACCTCCAGTTCTGAAGCACACGAATTTTGTGTTGCTTATTGAGATAAGAGTCAATTCACAATGAACATGGAAATGAAATAACTAATGCAAAATGCAGAGGCACAATTGACTACAAAATTATCATTATCACCATTCAAATTCATGAATAAATACCAGTGTCACCTCTGGCATCAGTTGACTTGTAAAGCTTAAACAGCAATGCAGAAAACATCCTGTATTATTTTGACAAATTTAGCAATTTGTGTAAACTGTGCTGTTAAAACCTAGACATATTCCTAACCAGAAAGGCACAAGACAGTTGAATTATACACAAATACGTAAACAAACTGTTGGCCAGAAAAAACACAAGCAATTAAAATTATTCAAAACAAAATAATAAATATTTAATACTCAAAATAGTGTATTTGGCAAAAAAACAAAAAACAAAACAAGCATCACTCCCCTACAAGGACTATGCTTTTGTCAGAGTGTATTTTTGTTCAACTTGCAGTTTCAAATAATTCTGTAAACACAAACACAGATAAAATCTGTAAAATATATCCTGTCCTTATTTACTAAGCAACTGAATGCTAACACTGTAAAATGATACTATTCTGACTGTAGTAATTGCAGTTTGTTTTGTGAAATCACCCTCATAAACAAACCATGCACAGGTATTGTACTGGGTGACATCACCGTTATGGGCTGCACCACACCATTAGCATTACAAACTGTAATGTGATATGATATTTAGCCCACTATATGTAAACACTGTGGTGCATATATAAATAAATTAGCAGTAAAAACACTTAACAGCCTCCAGAATTACTAAGAAGTACTAAATGAACACACTTTAGGGTGAAGTTAAAACCAAACATACCAAAAACCAAAAGCTGTAGCAAACGGCATTGATCATTCATGTTTAAACTGCATTTAAACACAGTTTAGTTTGATTCATCCTCTTTCTGCTGTTGCCCCTGAGCTCCGGTCTCTTCCTGTGGGACATCCTCTGAGCGGGCCGGGCTCTGTTGAGACTGTGCCTCTTCTTCCTCTGATTCATGTGCAGAAGGTGGATCTTCAGCGGTAGGGTCCTGAGGCTCAGCAGTTGTAGTTCTTTCTATGTCATCTGCAAAATGAAATAATTAAAATAATTGCCACTGGGGATGTATACTGCTAAAAGCCATGGCACTGTTGTGCATGTGTGAGATTGTGTGCGTATTAGGCCTGTTATTGCATTAAACAATAAGAATATAATTTGTGGTATTCTTCATTCAGTATGATAATAAATGTTTAAAAGAAGCACAACATGTATTATCAAGACTGTAAACAAACCAATTAATAATTAGAGGGAAAAAAGCATCTGACCATCTAGCTAAAACTAATATTAATTTTGCAGATATTTTTACTTGCAATTTCTATAAAGATAAAAAAATTAGCTGAATGTCAAAAATGCAGGATATTTCCCTTAAAACAGACATAACATTTCAAATTACATATTAGGAGACATTTAAGATTTACTGTCAAATAGATTTAAGATTGAGATAAGATTTACAGTCTTTTAGAAACACATACAAAACACACCTTTCTGCCATGTAATGGTGTCAGTCATTATTGTGTTGTGTGATTTTGTGTATGAGAGTGTTCTTTGAATAGGAAATTATTGTGATCATGATTATGCTACCCACTATAACTGAAAGGAGCAGAGAATACTTTAGCACCAAAGCATCATGCAGTGGATTCACTACTGTTCACACGTTTGGGGTGAGTACGATTTAAAAAGAAAATAATAATAATAATGCTCTTATTCAGCAAAGACATATTAAATTGATCAAAAGTGACAATAAAGACAATGATAATGCTACAAAATTATTTTAAATAAATTGAAAATTTAGTTTTCTATTGATCAAAGGATCCTGAAAATGTTGAACAGTTTCCACAAAAACATTAAGCAGCACAACGGTTTCAACACTGATAATAAAAAGAAATGTTTCTTAAGCAGCTAAAGCCTATAACTGAAACTGAAGACTGGAGTAAAAATATTTTAAAGTATATTAAAATAGAAAACAGTCATTTCAAATTGTAAATTGTATTTTTAATCAAATAAATGCAGCCTTGGTAAGCATAAGACCCTTTAAAAACAAAAAAATGTTACGGACCCCAAACTTTTGAATGATTTTGTATGTGTAAGTAAAGTGTGTAGGTTCTGGGACCTGAGGGAAATTTCCTGAAACTATGAACTTTACTCCAAGGGGTGCCAGAGTGTGAAACACAAGTGAAGCAAGCCAAGAGAATACGGTCCAAAAAACCCACAAATAAAATAAAATACAACATTCATTCATACTAATGATAAATGTAAATGATTTCTTCAAAAACTGCATGTCTTGACTTTCACAGTTGTTTGCTGTACTCTTGGAGGCTTTCCAGCTGCAGTTTTAAGACTGATTGACACATTGCATGACAAGATAACAAAATTACTTTATGAGTTCTTGATAATGAGGTCACTGGCTGTCAGCAGCATGAAATACCTTCAGGGGCGTCACTGTCCTCTGGTGTCTCTGTGGCAGCAGAAGACTGTGTTTCAGGAGATTCAGAGCGAAGCCTGCGCTCAAAACTGAATTCTGGGAGTCTGGGGGCCTGGGGGCGTGTCTTTCTTGCTGGGTTCATGAAGTAGCAATAAGCACAACGGAATGCTGTAATGTAAAACATCACACATGAGTATCAAAATAAAAGCCTCAAGGAAGTATCCTCGGACAAAAAAAACTTCTGCTTCTGATAGGTTCTTACCTACATACTCAAATTCCTCCTTCAATGCCATACCATTGTGGGAAAAACACTGCTGGCAAATCAATGCATATCTGAAAGTATAAGAATAAATGGGAGGAGTGCAAAAGACAAATACTTCTCTCAGATACTGACATAATTCTGGCCAGTACAGTGTTCAATGTGTTTCTCTTAACTTGTATGTCAAGCTGGTGGTATGTTATACCAATGTAATACCTGTTCTGAGGTCCGTCTCCCACCAAATACTCAATGACTCTGTCCACAGAGCTGCGCTCTCGTGGAAGGATGGGTCGAGCAAGAGGTGGACCAGGAGGACGCATACCTAAATGATCAACACTTCATCATTACACAAATCAAGAAAATGACACGCTAGGACTTCACAATAATGCTAATGACATCAACTATGAAACCTATAAAGTTCAGTTTGAATTTAAGCCCCAGAAGATGTTGATTTAGTGAGGAATGCATTCATCTTTGAGTAAGAAGCTAGTAAGGATTTTTATACAGTGTGAATGCCTTTATCCACACTTCAAGAGATAGTTCACCTAAAAATTTTAATTCTTATTCATCCTTATGTCATTCCAAACCTGTATGACTTTCTTACTTTTGGGCATTTCAGCACACTTTTATATGTGTAATTGTATTAAAACAGTGTACCTAAAACTACATGTTACAAAAACGAAAAAATGTAATTATGCACGCTCTTTTCCCTTATATTTACATTTTGATTTATATTTACTCACTTAAAGTTCATCTTTAAAAACACTAATAATTACTATCGCTATCATAGTTTTATAGAGCCACAGCTAGCTGTTTTTCATTTATTTATCCACCATGTATATCCACTGTAAGTTTGAGTGTACTGAACCTGATCCAGGTCCTGGTGAATAAGGATTCATGCTTCTCATCATTTGTCGTGGTGTTTCTGCTTGGCTCGCTCCTGTTGGACTGGCTACAGAACTGGCTAGCCCTTTCTCCGGAGGCCCTCCTGGGGCACCGTGAAGGGGTGTGGCTCCTGGGGACATGGGACTGAGTACTGCACCAGGACTAGCCACTGCAACATGCCGCTGCCGAAGGTCTGCATATAATGTGAGTACATATGTGCATTATACATAAGGAAAACACGCATAAACACATAATCAAGAACAAAAACACATACAAACCTTGTCCTGGTCTAGGGGTCATGTGGGGTCTGACTGGAGTGGCTTCTGTTTCCTGTAAAGATAAACCATGTATTCATCTAACTCACTAGCTCCAAAAATAAATCCCTACATCTGTTTAAAACCATTTTCAAGCTTTAATATTACATATGACTGTACTTACTGCTTTCTTTTTAGATTCTGGATCAAATCTCTCCAATATGAGTTTAGCATTTTTGTAGGTCTCAGTTTCCATCACCTCCTCAAGCTGACAAAAACATAATTCATTTGTTTTATGGTCCACATGAACAATTTTATCCATCTGAAATATAAGTAGCCACAAGCAAGCTTACTTTCTCAGACAACTGTTCTAATGTGTCTGAAATCACACTTACCATTTTTCGTTTCTGTGCTTTTAAATCATCTAATTTTTCATCTGAAACAGAAGAAACCATAAATTAGTAAATCTATAAATATACTGATTCAAAAGACCAATGAGTCAATCAATCAAATCCCAATCAGATCTCTGTCAAAATCTTTGGTGTATTTAAACACATTTATGAATAATTCCTGGAGAGAAAACACACAGCTACAGCAGAGAATAAACAAAAGATTAAGAGAATGAAGAAAACCATGAAAAATGAAGAAAAACAACATATCATGAGCTTACTGTTTCTCTCTGTACGTTTGGAGAAAAGGAAGATGAGCAGTTTTCGTAGTAACAATACTCTATGAAGAGAGAGAGAATATCAAATTAAGCAAGAGAGCACATTAACAAAGAAATTATGCAACGCAATAACATAGACCTACGTAAGCCAAGCAGCCTTTAAAAAGGAGTATAACAGAATGCAATACGTGTGATATAATACATAATACAGATGTAATAACATCAACTGTAATACAATAAGCAAGCCTAATAGAATGTCATCATCTATGAATAAAAGAGGACTCACAGTGCAGGAAAGGCCAGCAGAGGCAGGGCAGTGATGAGCCGAGCGCTCCACTGCTCAGGAGAGTACAGGTAATACACACACAGACACGTGATCAGGTACAGAGCAGATGAGTAGAAGAGAAGTCGGCCCACCCACAATTTCAGCAAACGCTGGTTCTTTGCACGAAACTCCTCAAGGTCCTTAATGTCCTGTGAATTCATATCACAATATTGTACGATCATTACCAATGTCATTACGTTAAATATTGTAAAAATGCTTCATTTGATAACATCTAATTCAACCCTATAATGTCTAGGATCTTTTAGTTATCAACATGAAAATCTTCTTGTACACTATCTACTACATGCCTTCTGACTGATTCACACTTTTTTAGAAAGTAAATGGCCTTTTAGTTTTAATCTAAAAATGTCTACCTTGTGGTACACATATCTGTTTGCTGTGAGTAAAGTAAATGTAAAAATAACATTTTATTTTGTTATTAATATTTTTAGATGAACATTTACTGGACTGAAAAACCTGATTATGTTTTAGATAAATCATGTTAAATGGTGTTTTTTAATGATGAAGCTGTCTTATGATGAACATTTATTTGTGCATCACTCAATCACCATTGTATTGCATTGCAATGTTTTTAACTACATAGCTCTGATCTGAAAAATAATATTTATAATTTTTCTAAGACATTGTTGGAAGATATAGAGTAATAACTGATCATTTATTTGCATTTCATGCAAGAAGTCTGTAATACTGTGTCATTGATTTACATTTTAAGCAGAATTTTATCTGCCTTCCGCATAAATAACAATATGCATTATGAGTAAGAGGTGCATATTCTCACCATATCATACTATATGGCCATAAAATCTTGATGTTTCAAATTTGATACAAAACATAACACATATATTCACTATTTTTTTCTTTATTTTCACTAATAAGTTTCACAAAATTGTTCCATTAAAAATATGTCTTTCTGGCAATTATCTGATATGTCAGGCTTTACAGTGTTAACTGGTTTTATTCAAGAATTAAAATTATTAATTAACATTACTGAATCTGACTTCATTAGATTACACTAACTAAAGTCATTTTTAAGGTCAGGTCTGGTAGAAATGATGCCTCAAAGTAAGTTATAATGTTTGTTTACATGGTGGCATGAAAAACAGATTTGTCACCATGTGTCATGTTACACATAAAGCTGAGAGACATTGAACATGCTAATGCAGAACATAAATACTGAATGCCGGATATAAGCTCTGTTAGTTACAGTTGAATGTACAGTGCAAATTAAACATAAAGCCCTCGGGAATTGCAAAGTGTATTCCTACAGCTCACTCTTAAACCAAAGCAGTGACCACTACTGGACAGTTAAGGTCAACCGCAGCAGTCGGGCAAACAGATGGTCCCATCAATACAGTCTCCAGATAGACAAAGACTTCAGGAGGTGAGCCAGGAATGAGTAAAGCAACGAAATGCAGCCAGTATAAGGGTTCAGATGATGACATACAGCTCTGTGATGTGTGATAAGGTCACAACGGCTGAAAAGAGTCTGTGGGGTTTGAAATGGCAGGACAACAGTGGGGAACATACCTTATCCAATGCCTCTAGAAGTTCTACTGTGGAAGCTTTAGTCTGTTGGAGCATAACAATTACATTATTGTTTATAGTATGGGTTTGATAAAGAAGTGCAAGAACTGGATTGGGGGGGGGGGGTGGTTGCAAAAGGAGAAACAATACTCACCTTCCACCGTGAAATTATGGCTCCCATTGTCAGTACTGCAAATCCACACCTTAAAGCAGAAACCAACTATTGTAATTACTCTCTCAACACATCCACACCCTCCAATGCATCAGTCTGGAAGACATTTTTCGCACATTAATATAAAGAAACATAATCCTCGCTTGCATCTGTGGTCAGATCTTATCAATAACGTGGGTTGGAAATGCAAACTCCAAACGAATAACAAGAGTAAGTATATTCAACTGAGAAATAGGACAATAATGCAACTCTAATTATTGTAGAGGATTTACTACAACAGGGACAGGATGAAAACTCCTGCCCTGCCTTCCTTCTCGCCAGCCCTCGCTTAGTGTAAAGCAGTGTGATTTACACATATGTTCATTAGGTTGATATTAGTTAAAGCATATTATACGATTAAAATTTGCAAGAGTTCAGTCGTTAACTTGCCTTCTACAGAGATGGGTCGGAGGCTGATGCTGAGCGTGTGACGGTGACGTAATCAGAGATTTTTGGAATTTAATTCAAAATAAAAGCCCTGTAGAGTACGATTAAAAGCCTTGCACCAAATTATCTCATATAATAATGATTAAAGTCGGCATGAAATCAAAATTTACGATTCTTAGTTTTTTATGCAGTATTGTAGTGTTTATTATAATGTATCTGTGCACTTCATTATTTTTTTTTTTTTAATTCATCCATCTCCCCATCTATAGCACAACTGTTCATACAATTTATTTATTTTGCAATCGGTTTTTTTTTTTTTCTGTGTGTTGTTGTTGTCTCTGTGTACTGGAAGCTTATGTCACTAAAACAAATTCCTTGTATGCGTAAGCATACTTGACAATAAAGCTCTTTCTGATTCTGATTCTGATTCCCCTCGAAACGACTTCTCTTCTTTTACGGTCACGAGCAATGGCTGGAGGGCGTGGCTATCGGTGTCCGTCTCCCTCGCCTCTCCAGAAACCTATCATCGATCAGAAGATTGCACCAATATGGTGGTAAGGTGCATTTTAGGATGCGCTCCTCCTCAAGTCCTCTTCTCTATCCCCAAACATCCCAGTCTGCGTGCCCGCTGGCTCCAATTCTTGCACTTCGAAGAAGGAGGAATAACGGCAAATTCGCGTCTGTGTGCGAGGCATTTTACGGAAGAATGTTTCAAGAATTTGAGACGATATGAAATGGGTTTAGTCCGAATCCTATATTTGACAGAAACGGCTGTCCCGTCTGTGTACACAGTTGGAACGTCAACAAATGTGAAGGTTAGTAAAACGAATTCACTTGCTAACTAGAAATAATCTTGTAACGTTATTAGATGGATGTTCTGAAATATCGCTTTGTGTGTTTCATTCGTCTTAAAGCCACTTACACGAGATGTTGGAATCCAGTGCCCCGCCAAAACTGTGACCAGCATTGGCGCGCAAGCGGCATTCTCTACTCCAAAGCCGAAACGACGGAGTAAAGGCAAAGAAGTTATATTGTACCTGTGTATTTATTTATATTGGGGAGTACATAGTTGTCTGTGTGTGTCTCATGGTTTTTTATTTATTAATTTATTGTTTGTTGAAATTTCAGCGGTCCAGGTAAAACCTTTGTGCCCCTCTATGACCTGCTCAACTGTGGATCTTGGCGACAACTTCCATCCTCTTTTTAAAATGTCTACACCGATCAAAAGGCCACGGATGGGAAATAGCGCAGATGAGATCAACGACACATCGTCGGGTACCATAAAGGAGTCAACAGCGTTGGATTCCACATACAAGCCTGATATCACTCAGGAGGACAGTCAGAAGTACAGCTGCGTTCACACTGCGGCCAGGGGCTGGCTATGAGTTTGCTTGCCAGTGGGCGTTCTCACTACTGGTTGCCTTGACAGCGAATCAGGTTTCTTGCTGCTAAATACAAACATTTTGGAGGCAAACGACTAAATATAATCTAAACATAAATTAAAGGTCCCCTGAAGTGCCTTGAAACAGGCAGTTTTATTCTGTGTGGTGATGTAATTTCAACTGAAACAAGAGAGGGCGGGACATATCTAGCAGCCCCGCCCCCTTTTTACAATAGCCAATAGCGTTTTGTTGTAAAGCCGCATTTGATAGCCACAGTCTAATATTGTACCTCCTAGATTCAATATGAAACTCTTAGTAAAACAAAATAGTGGTCATAGTCATGCTGAGGCTGTGTAGATGTAAAAGATTTTAATATGTGCCTACGCATATGATCTGCTCCGTGCGATCGTGTCTCTGGACCAGAGCCAAAGTCCGGCTCAGACTGTGTGCACTGCCGCGGTTCGCGTGAAACAACGTGAAACCATAGACTGTATAAAAACATTGACGTAGTGTCTGTGACGTCATGTCTCGTGTCCTGTAGATTTCCGAGGAGCGTTTTTGAAGCTCAAAGTGGGCGGAGTGGGTGGTCGCCATCTTGGCAGCTCGTCATTTCCAGATAATTGAAAGTGGTCAAAGAGGCGGGAGCTGGTTGCTGAAACCATGCCCACCTAGCTCGACGGTGGTGACAGCAGCAGCTTAATATAATTTAAATGTTATTAAAAAAAATCACCCCCTCACAGTTGTCAAGAAGGGCAAAATTAGCTATATAGACCAAAACCTCTTTTTGTATCAGGCTGTAAATAAATTTTTTTCTGCTGTAAAGTTGGGCATTTTAACATGGAGTTTTTGGAGCTAGCCTCTAGCGGCCAGTCGATGAATTGCAGTTTTAGTCACTTCCGTGTTTGTTTCATGAGAGAGAGCGGAAGGTTGCCGCTCGTGTGAAACCAGACCTCATTTGCACCAGTCGAAATCTTATTTACACTGTCTGAATTGTAATGAAGAATATGAAGTATGATGTTGAGACGTTTTGGCAGAAGTGACGAACTGCAAGCTTTGAATGCTTTTATCTTCTAAATGTGAATTTTGTCACTGTTTTGGAGCACACTGCCTTATAGATAACCTTAAGACTAACATATTGATAACACCCAAAAAACTTTAATTTTGATTTCATGGGGACTTTAAATCCGTACATACAAACAAATATTAATGAGAAAAAGAGCCTATTTTTTTTCCATTGCATATGTTTATCTACGGCTGAGAGGAAAACGATAACATGAGCTCTGCCGTCGTCTTTCCTATTGGCTGTCGCTCCCGAAAGTTGCTCTTCATTTGCATAAAGTGAAAGGATTCTGAACTTTGTCATGTCGCTGGACACGCCCCATCCATCGCCAACGGCCGCTGTCGCACTTGTCGCTGGAAATCGCCAGCTCTCCATTGAAATGAATGGGATCATGTCACTTTGTCGATTGTAGTGTGAACGGGGCTTAAGTCAGTATCTTGGTGTAATGCTGTGCGCAGGGCTGGGAATCGAATCCTCATACAGAGCCGTTTTCAGTTCAACAAAGCTTATCTATGGGTGCCTCTCAAACAGAAGGCTGCATACTACGAAAGCTGCATATCTCAGCTGCTATGCCATCAAATGTCACTGAACGACGATTCACGAAAATAAACTGAATGAAAACGAGTCAGTACTGAGCTCGTCTGAGTTTAAGGATGCAGTCTTCCATTTGAGAATCACCCATAGAAAAAACACAGAGAGCACAGATCAGTGGCCAAGTGCACATCTGACTGACAGAAAAACCACAAGCTCTTATATCAGTGTTATTGTTAATGTTCAGGTTATTTTGTTTGTGTACAGTTTATTAATTTTGTGCAAAGCATACAGTTAAGTAAACATCATTCAGCTAAGCTGTGCACATGTATTTTAGACACACTTCACCTTTTGTTCCTTTCATGCAATAAATGCATGTCCATTGCTGAGCTGTGGGCTATGACTATCACAGGCAATGCAGACAAAATTACAATTTAAAATCAATCAGAGCTACAAAAATGTATCGCAATTTTTACAAATAAAGTTTCATATTATGAGAAGGGTTCTTTCTACTATCTATATCCTGCAGTCATGGCGTAATTAGGTTCCTCCATTCTAAGAAGACAGGAATCGAAAAAGAATCGAAAACAACTGTGAGGAATCAACTCCTGGAATCAAATCCCATCGATTCCAGAATGAAGTATCGGACTCGAATCCAAAAATTTCGGAATTGAACAGCCCTAGCTGTGTGTGTGAGACTTACTTTAGTTATACTAATGTGTATGTGTCCTGCTTTCTGTACAAGGTTTGCCAACCCCTCTACAGTGCAGCAAAATACGTAGTGTATGAGGACAACACTGACAAATTTGTGATTGACTCACGATTTGATTCAATTCATATTTTGATCCACTATCGATTACTTGGGTTATGTATCTGGCATGATTCATTTTAATAAGTTGTACTGAATTTCAACACTTTGATATCATTCATGTTTATTTGGTGCTGTAATTTGTCAAAGTGAGCGAGATTATCAGATCACATACTGCTTGAACTGAGGCACAACATCAATTTGTCATCAGCACACATAGAAGAATGCTGAAATAGTATTCAAATTTTGTATTTTTATATATAATTTACAGACTTTAAAAGCTGAGACTGTTTCTTATTAAAAGATAACAAGCACTAAATTTCTAGCAATTTATTGGATTGTAGGTTTTAATTCAACTGAAAACAGCATAGAGTACAAGATTCTTGGGATCTAACACCTCAATCAAGTAACACCCTAGTTTCATTTTTAGCTATATTAACATGCATAAAGGACACTATATAACAATATTTGACACAGTAGTGTAAATTCTTTATTTTTTCTTACTCATTGTGCTGCTTGTTTTACCAGGATGTGATTGTAAAATCATTTTGCACTGTTACATTTAAATTAATTTTACCATTTTAGACTGTGGACACCCTGCTGAGAATGCTGTTTGAAGACGTGATTCCCAACCCTGGCCGATACCAGGAACACATGAGTGGAGTGGAGGTCCCTGATGATGTGTGTGCTGCCTTCGAAAGGCCCGACTTGCAGTAAGCTGCAGCAAGATGTTGGTCCCGCTTTTCACAGCATCCTTTGGTTGTTTCAAGTGAACATTAATGTGTCAGACAGAATGTGAGAGTCTGTGAAAGAGGGAAAATGTGTGTGTTTTGATTGTACAATGTGTGGGGGAAAAGCATGCAGTTTTGTGTAAATAGTTAATAGCAAACAAGGCAATAACTCAGAACTACACAGTTCTGAAACAATAAAATTAAATGACATTGAAATAGTACAAATCAAGTCTTGGCATCATTTATTAATAAAGATTGAAACACTATATTACTAAGCATGTAACCGAGGCAATTGGAATCCTTGGTATTGTTTAGAAGGAAATGTATTTCTGATTTTTTTTCTATGATACATGATGGGATAACAACATGGACACTTTTACCCAGGTAGCCCCAGCACCACCTCACAAATGTCCTAAACTGTAGCAAAAATGTCCAAAATTGTAGGAAACTTATCAACCAGGGCCCGGTTCCCCAAAACGTTCTTATCGCTAAGTAGTTCTTAACCTATTTCTTAACCTCTCTCTTAATGTTATGGCACGATTCCCGACACGTTCGTACGCTAAGTATATCTTCTGTAAGTCACACTTTCGTAAGGTTGGTCTGGACCATTCGTAAGCTCTCTCTTAGCGTTGTTTGAGCTCAAGACGCTAGTCGCCGCCACTTTGCAGCAGTCTTTAGAAATCAGCGCAGTGCAGTACAAGTCCAACTATGGTATGTTGACAATGTTATGGCTCAAAAATGATTTTATGTTATGGGCATTTTAAGACTAATAATAAAATATGTTCGCAATGGATACAGGCAGGTCTATTTATGAAGTTGACTTTATTTGATATCAGAACTAATATGGTGGTAATTAGCCTAGGCTATTTCGTAATGTCATTAAAGCGTTTAAATTGGCAGTCACTTTTGATAATTAAAATCTGGCAAACAATTTGGCTCTAAATGGCTAAGATCTATAAATGGGTAAGCATGGTGGTGTCCAGTAAGCGACCAACTATGGCAGCGATCCAACGTATCCTTGTATTGAATCAAAGACGGCGCCGGCAGCGGAGCTGTTTAGTCCATGTCAATTTTTTTATTCGGCAAAAACTTAAGCCCTTTTGACATTTTGCCTGACGTATTAAAAAAACATCGCCTCCCAAGACAACTCATTATGGAGCTGCTGGACCTTCTCAGACCTGCGCTTGCCAGGCTAACGCGGAGGAATTTTGCTTTGAGCCCTGAAGTCCAGCTGCTAGCAGCGCTAAGGTTTTTTGCTACAGGGAGCTTCATCGAGGTCGTGGGAGAGGGCTACGGCCTAAGCAAGACCTCGGTGTAGAGGTGCGTCCACATTGTCACCAACGCCCTTCTGCGCCATGCAGGGGAATTCTGATTGTAAAGTACCTTACCATCAATATAAAAGTGTATTCCATATTTTTTAGAAGTCGTCAAACCCATGTCAAGAAGCGGCACAAGTGGCACAATGGGATAAGGAGGGTGGATGATTAGCGAGGGATACCCGGTTCGTCTAACCGTCACAACATATCGTGTGAACATATTACTGACAATTTGATAATTTAATTAATAGTCTATATTTTACGGATAACTATGTTAAAATAAATGTTGCTGGAATAATTTGAGGAATGTTTCATTTGCATAGAACGTGTTGTCTTTCTTAACGCCCTAATGCACCTTCGCGTGAAGTTGAAAATCTATTCCTGAGCAATCGATGCCAACTTATTCAGCACCTTCACTTGGGACAGCCCCTTTGTAACGTCGGACGTAAGAGGCAGCGTGTTAAGAAGCTTCCTAAGGGACACTTCGGGGAACACACTTAGGAACATAAACAACTTTGGTAAGATGTATCTTTCGAGTCTTCTTACCGCGCTAAGAGTGAGCGTTATCGGGAAACCGGGCCCAGTTTAACAAAAGTTAATAATTTTAATGATTTAGCAGGGGGTTGAAATTGGACACAACACTGGCATTGAGTCCGGTGGAGAGTAATCCTAATCCTCCACAATTGTCTTAACAACCTGGAGCTTAACACGCACAAAACAGTGGAGATGATCGTGGACTTCAGGAGAAGCCCCCCTGCACTCCCCCCACTCACCATCATGAACAGCACTGTGACTGCAGTGGAGTCATTCAGGTTCCTGGGCACCACTATCTCTCAGGACCTGAAGTGGGACATTCACATTGACTCCATTGTGAAAAAGGCCCAGCAGAGGTTGTACTTCCTTCGTCAGCTGAGGAAGTGCAACCTGCCACAGTTGCTTAAACAGTTCTACTCCACCATCATTGAATCCGTCCTCTGCACTTCAGTAACTGTCTGGTTCAGCTCAGCAACCAAATCTGACCTCAGAAGACTAAGGAGGGTAGTCCGGACTGCTGAGAGAATCATCGGTACAATCCTCCCTTCTCTTCAAGAACTGTACTCATCCAGAATGATAAAAAGGGCTGGCAACGTCACTCTGGACCCCTAACATCCAGCACACTTCCTCTTTGAACTGTTGCCATCTGGTCGACGCTACAGAGCCCTGAGCACCAGAACGGCCAGACACAGGAACAGTTTCTTCCCCCAGGCAATCCATCTAATGAACACTTGACAATAACTGTGGAACACACAACACTATTTATACACTCATACACTTATTTATCTAACACACATACTTAGTCTACACTTCAATTTGTACATAATATACCTGTACATACAAAACTGCCTATTGTAATATACCTACACATACAATTGTCAATTTGTATATTGTTATTCCTTACCTACTTATTTGTATTTTTTATTCTTTTATTATGTGTTTTTTGTTCTGTCACTGTCATTCTGTTGCACTGCGGAAGCTTCTGTCACGAAAACAAATTCCTCGTATGTGTAAACATACCTGGCAATAAAGCTCATTCTGATTCTGCTTCTGATTCAAACTGGCATTCAAATCTGCCTCCATTTTGTTAGCAACGCCCAACTTCCAACGATCCAATCAATTACCAAAGGACGAAATCAAGCCCCACCCTACCATTTTTTCCCCCTCATTTCAGAACCCGTTTCACTTCGATATACGTCACAATAAGGAAAAAAGGACAATCCCAACTTCCATTTCATACCGACTTTAATTATAATTCTGCATTAAAACTACAATGACTGCTTGGATCAATACCTTTATTTTTTTTTTTAAAAAACTGTAATATAATTATATAAAATTATAAACCCATGTTTATGGCTCTCATTTGTATGATAAATATCAGAAATTACCGTTACACTACGAAAAAAAAAAATCAAAGAAGGAAAGCAATGAATTAAAGAAACGGTGGTAGCTTACATGGAAATATAAAATGTAAATAACAACAGCAGGATGTTTTGGCTGTGAAAACTGGTTTTATATCAGTACATCATGCAATAGCCTATATTGTATTCATTGTATGTATTGTATCTAAAATGCATATTCACTGTTCAGTTAAATTATAAAAATTTGCCAGCACCAGGAATCCGGCCAGTTATTTTTTCCCCTCCATTTGCAAGCAAAAATAAATAAATAAATAGGCCTAAATAAATAAAAAGTAGATAAGGCCATTACGTTTCACGAAATAAACTGATGTTTAAGAGATGGTTCCCGTAAATGATATTGTTCACATAATACTATAGCCTTGAAAGAATCTCAATTCAAATATGTAATATACTGCATGAATGCAGTATCCACTCACATAAACACTTATGTATAGGCTAAACCTGTGCTTGTGGGGAAATGCAATTACATGTAAAATTAGCTATAATTTAAAAGATAATTAAACTATATACTTTATTACAACTGTCAAGACGTAGGCTACGATGAATGCTGCATAAACATGTTCTACAGAGCGAAACACTGTCTCTTTCCCGAATGCACGCACACGCGATCACACGACAAGTAACAATAATATAGGAAAATTTAATATTGTATAATATTATAAATTGTTCGTATTCTAACACCCATGCACAAATACATTCAGTCTCTCTCAACTCCCACAACACACACAGAATTGTACCTTAAGGTTATCGTATTATCATTTTTTGTAATGCCATGTTATAAAGGAAAGACAGTGATAAAATTATATATATTTTTGCATTTATAAATCATGCGTACAGACCCATTCCCCAGAGGGAATTTCTGATTTTTAAGTGGGACAAGGGATTTTACCGTTTTTTTTTAACATAAAATGCCAGAAGACGCCTGATTAACATAGCTGCAAAGAGCAGTCCAGATAGGCTAATGTGCAGAGATAGGCCTACTTTAATACCACCGGACTTCGCATATTTTGAGCCTATTTTAGGCGTTTCTGTTTCCTTCATTTGTTCGTTTTTGTAGATTGTAAATGGTTAGCTGGCAACGCCACTGTGGGGTAGAAAATCCGCGGTTTCTAAGCTCTTCCCAGCTCAAAAGTTGATTTACAGCTCAGGTTGTAAAACGGTTTTTACGAGCCTCGCGCGTCCGTCATTGGGTATCACAGATGAGACGCGCTACAGGCTCGCGTTAATATTGGCCCCTCTCTTTCCTTCCCACGCGCTCTGTTGCACAGGAAAGTCCAGTACGAGAGGACGTCTGTCTGTTTTATCATTTGTGCAGTATAGTTTATTATTATTATTTTTTTAAATAAACTATATTAGTTTAATTTTGGCTTCCCTTTTGTTTTACTCTTTTCTTTCTCTTTTAAATATCGTACTTTTACTTTAATACAGGGAAATGTATTTTACAAAGGGCGTTTTTGCATCAAATGGTAAGTGCAGCTGCAAAATCAAGCTTAATGTTTTTTTCCTCTTGAAACTTTACATTTTTTCTGATCAATCAGTCGCTTTATCAATATTGATCAATTCTGAATTTTAGCAGGAAAATTCTTAAAGTATGGTCATCCTGTGTCTTTTTAGTGCAGACGAAATTGAGTGAGAGAAATTGTAAACGTAAAAATTTAAGAAATTAGGACAAGTTTGAGATGAGGTCAGATATGTCAAAGTGTGTTGTGCATTTTAGTTCTGAGAGTAAAACTTAATTTATTATTCTGGTTCCTTTGTTAATGAATCCATTTCAATTTGAAAGCGAGAGGATTATTTTAATTTACTACCGACTGCATTGCGGAGAGATAGAGAGAGAGAGAGAGAGAGAGAGAGAGAGGGACAGAGAGACTAAGAAAGAAATTAGATTTTCTAAGATAGATTTGATCAGATAGGTTTTTTTTTTTTGTTTTATTTTTTTTAGGCTACATGATTACAATAGGCACCAATTTTATTTGGATTAGAAAATAGAAAATATCTGAAATTAACAAAATCAAATTCACACTGAGGAAAAAAAGCATGTTCATTAAATACCTTTTTAAATAACATTTTTCGTGTGCAAACATCATCAAGGTTTGTTTTAATTTTTTTTTTTTTTTTTTTTTTTTTTTTTTTTTTTGCCTGGGCCGTGGACACGTTATGCTTTTTATGTTCTTTAGGTCGTTCCACTTCTGAATATTCATTTGGACTCTTTGTTCCGTCGTCTATATATACCCTGTAGAACCGAATGTGTGTTTACACAGCACATTCACAGATTCGGTTTTAGGGGAGTATATGGACGATGCAAAAACGTCACTGTGATAAACCACACTGCATTTGCTGAATGCATAAACGACTCAACTACTTTTTAATTTTTTTTTTATTTTATGTTTCGTTTAGCCTACTTACAAACGGTTAAGATTAAAACAGCTGTTTACTAGAGTTTTACAATCTTTTTTATTTTATTTATGTATTTATTTATTTAAATTGCCGTTCAAATATTTAGCTATTAAAGTTAAAAGACTAATATGCTGTGATATTGTCTAACATCCAATAATATCCTAAATAATTTGAATATTAATAAGTATTTAGTGTGTGTTTGTACTGAATTGTGTTTCCTTAGGTCTCCTTTCTTCCTTTTAGAGAACAGGGTAAGATGCCCCGAGCTCTGCTCAAGCCTGGGAAAAAAAAAAAACACATGCACTTTCCGTTAACTGATGAGCTGGAATACTGAAAAGAAAATGTTCTAAATCTATAATGAGCTGTAATAAAAGGAGAGTGTACAAATGTGTCCTTTTTTGTTTCTAAATAAATACAATACAATAACATCAAGAAATTATTACAATTCAATACTGTTATTCTCACACACACACACACACACATACACACACACACACACACACACACACATACACACACACACATATATATATATATATATATATATATAGATAGATAGATAGATAGATATAGATATGTATAGCTAATAGATTAAGATCTATTATATCTCTCTCGCTTCTACTCTCTCTATCTCTCTCTCTCTCTCTCTTATATTATTAGGCTCTATATATATTATTATTAAAACTTATTATATATAGAGAACCGGAGAAACAATATGTATAGACAGATAGACAGATAGACAGATAGATAGATAGATAGATAGATAGATAGATAGATAGATAGATAGATAGATAGACAGATAGAAAGATGTTATAATATATTCTATCTCTCTCGCTCTCTCTATTATATATATATATATATATATATATATATATATATATATATATATATATATATATATATATATAGCCTATATATATTGTTTTAGGTTTAATGCACCTGTTTAATATAGTTTAATATAGACTTATTGATTTTACAAGATTAAACATATTAATACACCTATATTTATACTCTTGTTCTTATTCTTAGTAGTCTAACATTTGACGAAAGAACAATTAAGATGCAGCTCACACACAGTGTAAAGCGTGCGCGCTCCTGGCCCGCGCACATGATTTACTGTCCGCGCCCTGTTCTAATGGCGTCATAATGACCGCTAGCAGGCACCTGCTCCTCCACTATAAAATACATTAGCACATAAATAAATATACAATATACAGAGTAAAATGTATTGTGGTTACAATAAGATTAAATGGAAACAATGAAAGAAAAAAAAGAAAATGGTTTAAGAATGATGTTGCAAAAAGTAGCAATATTGCAGTGAAAGGCCGCTTTCATATTACGCGATCGGAAGTGGAGGAACATGATTGGCTAGAAAGCAGGAAAAACTCCAGGGTGACGTCACTACACTGGGACAGGAGCTTGCTTTGCCCTTGCGTGGAGATTTAATGCCATTTCAGTTTTTCGATCAGTTTCAGTGCTTAGTTTAAAGTAGATTTCGTCTGCGCCGCCATGTCTCTTGCTGCAGAGGCTTTTGTCTCTCAGATTGCAGGTAATGTTTGGCTTGCGTGTAATTTAGCGGTCCGTGTGTGTGTGTGTTAGTGTTTTGTGCTAGAGATGGGCAGGTTAGGATGATAATCGGGGCTTACTTTAAACACAGTCTTCTCATTTCTCTGCATATTAGTAACGTTAAGCCAGTACTTCTGTTCACGAGTGTTTTGTTTAAGATGTAACAGCAAGCAGTTTCAGTTTTCAGTGCTACTGTCAGGGTCAAAGATAAAGAAACCCATGAAATGTTTATTAATGTAATGTAAGCCCGCATAGAGCGTATATAGTTAAGGGTCAGAGTTTCTGAAAAATGGAAAGATACAGTCTTATTTGTGAAATGTCAGTAGTTCATGTCATGTCACTTTCTACTGCAGCTGCTGAGCCATGGCCTGAAAAAGCAACTCTGTACCAACCTCTTAAGGGTAAAAAAGAAGCCATCTATCAGTTTTACATTTAGAATGTGGTCTTTTCAACTACAAAAGAAATCAAATGAAACACATTAATATGCTTTTTTTTATTTTGTTATTTTGCAGAGGATCAAATCCTGCTGTCAGATTCTGCATCCTCTCTAGCTGTTCAGGTAAAAAGTAGTGCCATAATCACTTTGACAGTTTACACACTCGTTGATGGATCTTTTCACATTTCCAGGTTTCTCAGCAGCAGAAGTCGTCATAGTTGGGTAATCTTCTATAGCAGTGAATGGGAGCATACCACAAATATATTTTTTGCATTCACATTTGCTCAGATATTAAAAGAAAAACACCATGATGGTGTTTTCATGACTTTCAAAATAAAATAAAAAAATAGAGAGAGACTGATAACGGCAGCCAGTAGAGAGAACAACGTCAAATTGACCGTCACTCCCAAAGAAGCTGTGTTAGAAACACCCTTGCATTAGCATACACTAGTTCTTTTTGTAATATGGTACAAAGGTAATATAATGCAAAGTATAGTGTTATAAATGTTCATACATTTAAAAAAATAAACGTTGGAATGCGTCATCACAGTCTTGTGAACAGGGTCTATTCACATTGGCAACTTGAAAACCAAATATTTTGACATGTTTTAAAATTATATTAGTCACTTGTTTTAGGTTTAGTGAAGTTACTTTTGTTTTGCAGACATTTCTGAGGATGTGTGGCCTGCCAGTGCAGGTGTCCTGCTGTGCCAATGCTGAATACATGTCACCGTCAGGTGCATCGCCAAATTCTCTCATTTTTAAGTTTTTGTTGAATTTATTAGTGATTTGTTTATTCTTGTCTTATATTGGAAAGACAGCAGTAAAGAGCTCTGTCAAGTTGAATGTATGAGTTTGAGTTAGAGTTCATATGTTTTATACTCTCTCTTCCTCTCTGTTCATTAGGGAAGGTTCCTTTCATCCATGTTGGAAATCAGGTTGTGTCAGAATTGGGGCCGATTGTTCAGTTCATAAAGGCAAAGGTATCATCATTACTCTAAAAAACAAACTCCATATGAATACTAGAATGTTTGAGTGTTGGCTGACATTGCTGTCCATAGGGTCATTCTCTGAGTGACGGGTTGGATGATGTCCAGAGGGCAGAGATGAAGGCTTACATGGAGCTGGTCAATAACATGCTGCTGACTGCGGAGGTACAGACCCGCACACATTAGCATGCATTTGTGTTGTAAATACAAAACCGGTCAAAAGTTTGGGGTCAGTACAGTTTTTTAAAAATGTGTAAAAACTCTTTTATGCTCACCAAAGCTGCTTTTAGTTGGTCGGAAATACAGTAAATGTGTAAAATCCTAGGAAATGTTTTTACAAAAATAACTGTTTTCTATTTGAATACATTTTAAAATGTAATTTATTTTAAATAAATATAATTTTCTTCACTTCCAGTCTCCAATGTCACATGATCCTTCAAATATCATTATAATATACCATTAAAAAAATGGATTGTTATTATTAGCATTACTATTATCAGAATGAATAGAAAGTTAAAAATAACAGCATTTACTTAATATAGAATTATTAATATATTTTTTTATAAACTGTACGTTTTGATCAATTTAATGCACCTATGTTCAATAAAAGTATTAACCCCCCCCATTTCTAAAAATTGCTCAATTTCCAGCACATTATGTGTCTTTGCTTGTGGATTTTCTATCTTTTAAATAAATATTTTAAAAGTGCTAAACTGTGCAGACAAGTGAAACATTGCCTCTTCTTTCTAGTTGTATATCCAGTGGTGTGATGACTACACTGCTACAGAGGTATGTGTCACCTATAAAGTTGTCCCCAAATCATATATATTGCATATCTTATAAACAAAGATGACATCAATGGCATTTTAATGTCAGTATATAGATAGATAAGTAAATGTAGTACACATTTAATGGTAGTGTGTGTTTAGATCTCTAGGCCCCGATACAGCAGTCCCTATTCTTGGCCTCTCAATCACATTCTAGCCTATCAGAAGCAGTGGGAGGTACAGAGGAAGATGAACGCGATTGGATGGTCTGGAAAGAGCCTGGAGCAGGTATTTTTTGTGTGCAGATAAATTAAGTAAGTGTAATACACCGACCAAGTCAGGTTGTGTGTTTTTCTTTCATCAGCGTGCGGTACATAAAGCTTTGTGTGGGTTTCCTCTTCTCAGGTGTATGAAGATGTGAGTCAGTGCTGTCAGGCCTTGTCACAGCGATTGGGAACACAGCCCTACTTTTTCAACAAACAGTATGTTTTGTGCACATACACTACTACTATATAAGTTTAGTGTCAGAGAGTTGTTTTTTTTTTTTTTTTTTTTTTTGAAAGACATAAATACTTTTATTCAGCAAGGATTTAGTAAATCAAGAGTGTCAGTAAACATTTTTAATGTTACAAACTATTTCTATTTAAAATAAATGCTGTTCTTTTCAGTTCATCAAGTAGTCCTGAAAAAAATTATCAACATTGATAAAAACTAATTTTTGAGCAATAAATCATCATACAATGATTCATTGTAATATGATCAAGGTTCATGTGACAAGGTTGATGCGGAGTAATTGAACTTTGCCATCATAGGAATAAATTACAGTTTTAAATGTATTAAAATAGAAGACACATATTTAAATTTTTATACATTTTTCACAACATTACTGTTTTAATCAAGTAAATATGGCCTTGGTGAGCATAAGAGTCTTTTGGACAGTAATGTACACATACAAACATGCAACATAACTCTGTTTTCACATGCTGTCTTTACTAATTATTGTACTTTAAATGTCACAGGCCAACTGAACTAGATGCTTTGGTGTTTGGTCATCTTTTTACCATACTCACCACACAACTGACCAATGACGAGCTTGCCGAAAAGGTTAAATCCTACACCAACCTGCTTTCTTTCTGCCATCGTATTGAACATACTTACTTTAAGGAGCACGACCGAGAGAACCAGTCGGGGTCCCTGCACCATTCCAAAGGCTCACTACCCTAAGCACCACACTTTGCCCAACATTTCTCACTCCTCTGATCTGAAATGGTTCATCTGGCTGAAATGACTGACATCTTTAATATCCTATGTCAATTAAAAGACTTGACATTGTTGGTTCTGTTGAGGTTGAAACGTCAATAAATAAAGGCTTGTGAATATTTAAAGTGTTCCCAACACACTTCCGAACTACTACTTTTCCTGTTCATAATGCCATAACAGGAACCTGCCTGCCACAACAGTAGAATTAGATTTCGTATATAAGAATTTAGTTGATGTAAAATTTCCACTGTGTGATGCCTTTGTGTAATATGTGTAAATGGAAAGTGCCTGCAGTATTAACTATAATAAACTAAAAGTTTAATTTTTTGTTTGTTTCTGTGTTAATGAGGAGGTTCATGCAACGTTTAAACGTGTTAAAAAAAAAAGAATGTAGAGTTAGTCCTGATACAACTAAACACGTGATGTTGTATTATTTTTGCTCCAGCAGGGGGCGCAGTAATGCAGCATTAAAATGAAGTCAGTCTATAGTCGATATTCCGTGAATACATAAATTGATCTGGTGTCGTTGTATGTAGCAATTATTAAGACACATTTCTGAGTATTATAATAAAAAATAATGTGGTTAGAACTTGCATATTAATTAGAACACATGTACTCTTAAAGCAGATTGTCAGACCCTACGCACGAGGGTAGTAGGCTACTTCTTGTGACAGATGGATATACATAAATCTGCATAAGTATTTATTTTCTGTAGTTTCTATACAGTATAAGGTACTGTTCAGTAATTTTGGGTCAGTAAGATTTTTTTTAAAGAAATTTGAGATTATTCAGCAAGGATGAATTAAAATGGGTCAAAAGTGACTGTAAAGACCTTTACATTATTACAAAACATCTACATCAACTTTCTACTCATCTAAGTGTGGGTAACACTTTATAATAAGGTTCCATTAGTTTAATATATTAATGTACAAACATGTACAAACAATGAACAATATATTTATAACAGTATTTATTAATTTTTGTTAATGAAAATACAGCTGTTCACGGGTTAGTTCACAGTGCATTAACTAATGTTAAAAAGCACAACTTTTGATTTTAATAATGCATAAGTAAATGTTGGAATTAACAGTAACTAAGATTATTTAAATGCTGTAGAAGTATTGTAAATTCTTAGTTCATGTTAACTAAAGTCAACTAATGAACCTTATTGTAAAGTGTTACTGAAGTCTGAAAAAAGTATCACTGTTTCTACAAAAATATTAAGCAGCACAACTGGTTTCAATCTTGATAATAATTCTGCATTATTAGAGTGATTTCGGAATGATTGTGTAATGCTGAAGACTGGAGGAATGGCTTTTCCATTACTAATAAATTACATTTTAAAATATATTAAAATGGAAAACAGTTATTGTAGATGTAAATATATAATACCATAGTTGTCAGATTTTATTGTCATTTAAATGTAACACTGACAACAATTTGGTGATTTCAGTCTTTCCCTATTCAAGTAGACAGTAGCTGTACTGCATGACTGAAAATAGCGGCTGGGGGACGATGCTAATTTAACTGGTTAAACTGTCATTCAACCAAACTCCCTTGACAAAATCAATAGGAGATGAATGTGAATGCCAGAAACAAACAGGGCCAATGATTCCTCGAGTCCACATCATCCTAACACTGAAGTCCCTGGTGTCTCAACTTACAAACACCAAAAGAGCTTTGCTGTACTTCAGGTGTGATATACAGCAATAGGTAAATCCTCTGTCGGCATATTTGTCTTGTCGGCTGTGCTACGTGGCAGCAGGTAAACCGTGCCGTCAGTGCTGTGCTGTAGTTTGTACTCTCTGGGGTTGTAGGAGTTTCCATGTTCATCTCTCAGCTGTCTGAACACCTCATTGTAGAGTTTCCTGAGCTTCACTTTCGTCTCATGAAGTTCTCTAATGTTCCTCTCATTTTCTTCCTTGATTTCCTCCTTCTCTCTTTTCAGATCCTCAATCTCTTCTTCGAGATCAATGAGACCATCCATCTTTCGTTTGCGACAGCTCTGGGCTGCCATCTTGTTTTTGCCTCGTCTTCGAATGTCTCTGAAGAGGCTATGTTGAGTGTGGTTGAGTTTGCAGGAGCTGATGGCTTCGTTAAATGCTTCCACAGGCAGGTTGATGATGTCATGTACACTAAGCGGCAAACTCATGGCTTGGGCCCGCTGTTCATCACGATATACGTGCCGGACACCTGCAGCTCCGCTTGTGGTTGAGAGATTTGCCTGAGGTTCTCTTTGTGAATATTCAGGTGTTGATTCATTTTGAGTTTGGTGTTGTGTATACGTAATAGTTTCACAGAGCGTTGCCTCTACAGCCTCAGATTGTAGAGATAAAGGCAGCAGATCGGTGTAATCTGATTGGATGCTCTCCAGCTCATCCTTGTCTGATTGGCCTTTATTTAAGGTGTCAGGAGCATAGAGGGATGTCTCTAAATCCATGGAGCCAACAGAAGCAGAGTCATCAAAACCCAGCTGAACGTGGCGCTCCTCAAATTGTGAAAGTGTTTGTGGAGCACTATTTAATTGTTCAGGTTTACTGAGTGAGCTAATATTGATGGTATATGGGCAAAACTCACTGAGGGTTGAATCACTTGAGTTTATCTGGCATTTAGGTAAAATCGCTTGATTCTCAGGGGTACTGCAGCTGTAAATCATGTTTGAAGGTGAAGGTGTATGATTTCCTGGATCTGAGAATGTCTGTATGCATGTTTCCAGGATCTCTACCGGATCAGAGGGTATGGATGACAATGTCTGAGCAACCTCAAAAGAGTCTGATAATGTCTGTGTGACATCCCATAATAACGCATCTGTTGAGTTTTCCCTCAGAGGCTCGGGCAGGTTCTGGTGGCAGATTTCGGTGATATCCTCTAAGGGCAAGCTTGAGGCCTCAGAATCCAAGACATCCAAATAATACTAACAGAGAAACAAAACATTGTTTTAATTATATTAGACATTTTTAAATAATTTTATGTCAAGAAAAGATTTATTCTGATCATTTTATTCTGCAATTTACTATTTATTTTTATACAATTTTTTTTTGCCACCTTCACAATATACATATTTTGTACTTTTTGAGGTGAATTACCAAGACAATTTTTTTTTATTTGTGTTTAAAAAAATTACATGTATATTGATGGATTGCATATTATTTATCTGCCCCATAAGATTTTAGTGGAAATGTATTTAATTTGTACATGGTAAACTAAAATATTTAGACTAATGTTCAATGGTTTGGGGTCAGTAAGATTATTATTATTATTTTAAATATATAAATGAGTGTTACGGTTGGTTGCGCACTATGAAGAATTAACAAAAAAGATGCATCCCAATTTGCCTACTTATGCTATGCCCTAAAAGTATGTTCTCTTTTTGTGAAGAAAAAGTAAATACTTTTGAGTATGTAGCAAAATAGTAGTCAAGCTTTGGGACATACTACTTCGTCAAAACGGTGTTAAACAGACTGCTCTGTTGCTACAGAAGTAGTAGACCATCCAGGAATCTCTGGCATACTCATTTCAACATACTAAGATTTGGGACATATTAATTCTATTTTTGAATACTATTTAGGAAGGATAGTATGCAAATTGGGACACAGTATTAGTCTTTAATAGATAAATCCACAGAAAACTCACAAAACCACAAGGTATAGATAAGAACAGATAAAGACTAAAGGAGAACTGAGGATTATAAGCAAGATCCAAACAAAGGGAACTAATGAGATAATCAGACAACAGTTGAACAGAATGACTAATTAAACAGACTGGGGAAAACTAGGTCAGAAAGGGCAGAACCAAAAACACACAGATAAAGCATACATGTTATAGTAACCCCCTCCTGGAAGGCGCATCCTAATGCCGTAAATAATCCATATGAGACAGGAGGGTGGGGGTTCTGGAGGGGGCGCGAAGCATGAGAGAGGCAAAACAAACTAAGTCCAATAAATAATTCCATGGGGGGGGGGGGGGGGGGGTGGAAGGAGCCAGGGGAAAGCCAGGAGCAGGAGCAGGAGCAGCCAGATGTTGGTCCAGAGACCAGCCAGAACGAGGTCCCAGGGTGGAGTCGAGGGAGGAGCCATGGTGGAAACTTGACAAACGACACCATGGTGACGGCTGGTGGATACCCAGGTGGAGCCGAGCATATGGAGAGCCAGGGTGACACCCGAGGTCCGGAGGGCCAAGGAGGAGCTGACAGCTCCTGCAAGCAAGGTGGAGACGGGGACCTAGAAGACCGGAGCTGAGCTGGAGTGACTGAGGACAACATAGGAGCCAGACGGAACCAGAGGGATGGAGAGACGAGGTGAAGCTGGATGAGTGGAATCCTGTAGCGGAGGTAGGTCACCGACTGACCAAGGTGGAGCCGGAGGGAGGTGGGAGGATGAAGGAGCCAGTGGGATGATGGGCCACGGTGGAGATGAGGGAGCAAGGAGCCAAGGTGGAGCCGGAGGGAGGTGGGAGGATGGAGGAGCCAGTGGGATGATGAGCCAAGGTGGAGCCGATGGGTCGGAGGACCGAGGTGGAGTCCAGGACTCGAAGGCTGGAGGTGGAGACAGGGGATTCTCATGCCTAGGCAAAGTTGGAGATTTGAAGGCCCGAGGCGAATCAGAGTGCTCAGATGGCACAGACTGACAGGAACCAGTGGAGGCATGGCTGAGGAACTGCCTGGTTCTAGTAGAGGAGGTAGGAGAGGGAGGCTGGGAGGGAACACAGGAGGACAGGAGCTGGTTGTAACCAGCAGAGATGCAGGAGATATAGGAGACTCAGGAGAGTTGGGTATTACCTTCCCAAACCAATCAATTAACTCCACATCAGAGATGTCCATAGGTTCCTCTAAATAGTTTCCAGAGGCCAGTTGCAGCTCACCCTCAGTGGCAGGAGTGTGGACAGGACTTTCCTCCAAGCTGTCGATCTCCACTAGCACTCCCTCAGGCATGTGCAGTGTTGCCGGCTCACAAACCTGGTCAGATGCATCGACACCCTCTGGCTCCATGGCGATGGCAGGCACAGTTGCTTGTCCTCACGCTGACTCTTCAGTAGAGTCAGGGTCAGGCTCTCCATCTGGGCCGAATGTGAACGCTGTATTGTTGTTCACCAGCACTCAGTCCGCAAACACAGTGAAGCTCTCTTGAGGACCATAACCGGACAGCTTTGCTTTTGTGGCAGTGTTCAATACCACATAAAAAAATGTGCATAGGCAGCTGTCCAGGTAATGCTTCAGGTATTGTAGATCTAAAAAAATCCCTTGTGTGATCCTCAAGAAGAAGAAATAACCATAACAGTCTTTAATCTATAAATCCACAGGAAAACCACAGAAAACTCAAAACCACAATGTATAGACGAGAATAGATAAAGACTAAAGGAGAACTGAGGGTTTAAGCAAGAACTAAACAAAGGGAACTAATGAGATAATCAGACAATAAACAGACTGGGGAAAACTAGAAAACAAATCATACATGTTACAGTGGGTTTATTCAACAAGGATGCATAAAACTGATCAAAGTTTTATGAAAGACATTTCCAAAGATTTATAATTCAAATAAATCCTGAAATAGAAATATAATTTTTATTAATCAAAGAATCCTCATAAAGATATATTACAGTTTCCACTTAGCAGCACTTAATATTTTAAACACTGATAATAATAAAAAATGTTTCTTGAGCACTGAATCAGCATGTTAGAATGATTTCTGAAGGATCATGTGATACTGAAGACTGTAGTAATGGCTACTGAAAATTCAGTGTTGCCTTCTGAGGTATAAATTACATTTATATTAAAATAGAAAAAAATAAAGAAAAAAAAGATTAAATTGTAGTGATATTTCACAATATTACTGATTTTATGGTGTAGTTGAATAAATGCAAATAAATGCAACCTTAGTGAACAAAAGCATTAAAAATCTTGCTGATTCCAAACAGTTTTTGAAAAAAAACTTGTTCTGAAATGATTGGAGACATTTTAACACATGGGATAAAAAAACAGCCAGACTTGGCCATTGAATCAGACCACTACCTCTCTCCAAAATCCTATCCTCATCTCACTATATATATTATTTTATGATACAGGACAGTGGTCACATGCACCCCCCCACCCAATGCAGTTGCTATCTGTAACAACTCATACTAGTCTGTAGGAGAGGGAATGTGTGAGCTGTGGGTGACATTTGGAACAAGGCCATGCTAGAGACAACTGTGATATGTCAGAACGCCTATTTCAATGATAGTGGGGACATTTACCTTCATAACATTCCATGGAAAATCTAAACATTAACTCATCATATCTTATATAGGCACACACCTCAAACTATTTACTACAGCTTTAATGCTTCTTAATATTACTGATTAGATATATGGTACTAATTGCTTATCTGTTATTAATTTTTACCTTTACCTAACAGATTGTAAGTTAGTTTGCAACTAGACACTTTTATAAAATACAATTGCTATCAACTGTAGTTACTATTTAGAAATAATACATGAATAAAATGTTAACATATATAAGATCTTGTCTTGTATGGAAGCAACCAACAACAGTTTATGCATCTGTCAATTATGCTAACTTTTTTACACTTAATTTAAACCATCATTAAATGCTCACTTTTTTTTTTAGAAAGACATCTCTACTAAGAATGTGCTGACGTCATCACTGACTTATTTGTGATTTAATAAATTCTGTAGCTATGTGATTTTATAAATACCATAGAGCCTATTACAATTAAATTACCTAAATTTAATGTAACTCTGTCTGCAAACTTGTAGTTGCCAAGAAAGAAAATTTATTCCAAAATTAAATGCCGAGCATGAACCAGTTCAGGCATGTCCGTGTGTGTCTTTCTGCATTGTGTGCATAAGTACCTGTAAGTCTGGCAGTGACAGCAGTTCACTAAAAGCCTGCTCTTGAGAAGGAGGCTTCTGAGACTTCTGAGAGAATAGCAATGCAGACAGCAGGGGATTCTGGGTAACAGGTGAACGCGGAGTAAACACAGTAGAATGCAATGCCTCAGACAAGGGCACAGCCTAAAACAGTGAAAATAACTCTGTGAGCAACACTAAACAATAGAGTTTGTGGGTGTGTGTACAGGTGTTAATTTGAGAGACTTTAAGGTTTTCTGTATTAATTAAGGGATGCACACTGTTTATTTGTTTATATGGTTACCTGGGAGGTCACAGATGAAGGACTAGGCAAAAACTCTCCAGTTTCTTTGTCTAGTTTCTGTAATCTTTGCATTATCCTTTCAAGCTCTCGCTTTCTTTTTAACTCTCTTTCTTTTGCTCTCGTGGTCTCCTCCTCCCTCTGCCGGAGACATCCATCAAAGATGTTTCGCTCCACCCCCAAATCAACATCCTGCCTCCATAAAATATCAATCAAATCCTAAACAGAAAGACATCATGTAAAACAGACAATTGACCATGTTTGTCTGTGGCTGTGAATACTGGAATTACAATAAGAGCATGTTTGCATAAACTTTCAGTGAACTCCCACAATATCAGTCATGTTTTTGTACATTATTTGCATTCACATTCATTTGTTTGGCAGGTGCCTTCTTACTAAATGCACCTGTGAACTTTTCAGGTTGGTGTAGCATGGTATAACAATAAACACTATCAGGGTGAATAATTTCATTTTATGAATACAGTAAAACACGTTTTAATTTCACCTTATCAGAACCACTGCACAAAACCAATTAAACTGAACAACATATTATAAGCAAACTTCTAAGTTAATCAAGATATGTATTATTTTTATTGACCCTCTCGTTTGTTTTCTTTGAAGAACCCCACTCTAAAAAATGCTGGGTTGCTTCAACCCAACTTTGGGTCAGATATGGACTAGCCGAACTGTTGAGTTAAATTTTTTAATTATATTTTTAAGCCAAAAGTTGGGTTTGTCCATATCTGACCCAAAACTGGGTTGAAACAACCCAGCATTTTTAGAGTCTTGGAAAACCTGCATTATATGAGGTAGTCTAATTTTAAAAGTGTGATTTATACACCTGAAAATGTCCAGTAAATGTATAAAATCTTATAACTCCATTGGCATTTTTGTAAAGAATTATATTATAATAATTATAATAAAGAATAGAATTATAATAATAAAAAAATATTGTCCAGTAAATTGCAAATGACTGGAAAAGTTATGAGCCCTTGGATATTGTTGTGGACAATATGGAGTCAAAAAGGTTGAGAACCACTGATATAATATCACTTTTAATTACTTCTTTTGATATGATTTAACGATAATCAAAGCATTTATGAGCCCTGATTGTGTGGTCAGAGGTTGTGCTGCCACTGAGGGAGCCTGATATACGACACCAGAACAATAAAGTGCTTCACTATGTCTCTGCTTTGTTTTCTACTCAAAGTAAATGTCAATGACATCTGCAGTGCACACTACAGATGTGGAACTGAAAATAGAAACAGTTCAATTCAGATCATATCAGATCAGTTCACATCAGACAAGTTCATTTCAGTTCAGATCAGATCAGTTCAGACAAGGGGTAAATGTTTGGCTGGTTGGCATGAGTCCAATTATGGCTTAGGTGATTGTCTCAAAAAAAAAACCTGAATGCGAACTGAGTGCCCATGAGCAGAGATGGCAGAATTCAAACCGCGTGCTAATTGGAGTCAAGCAGAACAACTGTCATTGAGATGAATGGGAATGCTATCGGACAGCTTTCTTCAGGTATACAGCAGTTCAGATTAGTTAATTTCAGGTTAATTTAGTTCTATCCCATTGTATTTTTATAGTTTACCATATGGTAAAAAAGGACAAAATATATTTTAAATATATGCTAAATGTTGCTTATATGTTGTTAACAGTGAGGCTCAATGTAATATATTTTTGAAACTGATTATATTAATATATTTAGTAAACTTCATATACCAAAATGTATTTTAAATTGTGTTTCAGGGGCAAGAAAATACTTTTCCAATGTTTTAGTAGCCTACATAGACTAAATGCAAATGTTTGTGGAATAGCCTATTAAATATCAAAACTAGATTTATAATGATTTAATAATGTTTAATGTTTGTATAGTGTAACATATTTCTTCAAATTTGATCTGTGAATGTATTTTCTTGGATTGAAATATATGAAGAGCAAAATATATTTCTAAATGCTTTTAATATATATATATATATATATATATATATATATATATATATATATATATATATATATATATATATATTATTATTTAGTTCTAACATACAGCCATTTTTATGTACCATTCCTCTAGAATCACACACATGGAACAACACAGAGTCAGCTTGTCATTTATTGTGGTTAACAACTTAATTTGTAACCTATTTTTACTGTTATTTCAATTCACTATCAGTGATAGATATTGCCATTGGTGTTTACAAGGTGAGATATAGACATACACATTGTATACAACGATGGCAGTGATTGAAAATGTTTTCAAGCATATTTACCACTAACAGACCCTATAATCAGTGTACGTCCATTCCAGCTTTGCTGTTTCTGTGTATGTGTGTTAACCTGAAGGCCATGACACCGTGGTCTTCTGAGTGAGCGCACTTTATATGCTGGTATACAAACAAAACTTCTAAGCGGCGGTCATAGCCCCAATGGAGTCGGTCATAAAGACCTTGAACTTTGTTGCCCTCTCACTGGAGTCACGCAAGTAAATAAATGCTCCAGCTTACGTAGGAGATCATGCATTTAGTTCAATGAGCAACCTAGGGAAAACAATTAATCAGATAACAGAAAAAACTCCAGAACAAGAATAACTGGGAGAAAAAATTTATAAAGGTGAGCTGAGGTAAAGGTGAATACACACACCCACAGCTGGGTGGTGAATGTCATGATGCAACTGTGTTAAAGTGTAAACAGGCTGATAGAGCCTTGTGTGCATAAAAGACAACTGATTCATGAATTAACTCTTCTCATTGGGGTAAATGGCTACCCACCCTGAAGCAGTAGTGCAGTATTGGGTGTGTCTGGATCAGGTGCACAAAGTGAAATGTTTATTTAACCAACCCAGTTACTTGAATTCATGACAGCTGAGACAAATTTTCTGTGGGTGGCCTCCCACATTAGAGACCTCGGGTCCAAAGCTTTTCTGACTGTCCTCCACTCCACATTTACAGCCCAATATTCAAATACAAAAAATACTTTTTCAGTTCTAAAAAATTGTGTGTATGTATATATATGTATATATATATATATATATATATATATATATATATATATATATATATATATATATATCCTCGTGTTGAAAACTGTGTTTACCTCGTAATATATATATATTATAGATTTTAAGCAATTAGAACATATATTTTTTTTTAGAATATGTATATATATACATATATATATATATATATATATATATATATATATATATATATATATATATATATATATATATATATATCATGTGCATATAATTAGATATGTTACTTTTATTATATGGTCACATGAATATACAAGGTCACTATATGATGCTAGACCTTCAAACTAACTTCACTACTCATTATTTATTTATAATATACTAAAGACTTTTGGGGTTGAATTTATTCCTATAATACACTGACTGAACTGGTGCAATTCTTATCATCGATGCTGCTTTAAATTTTTGTGAAAACCACACACACACACACACACACACACACACACACACACATACACTGAGAGAGAGAGAGAGAGAGAGAGAGAGAGAGAGAGAGAGATACTTCATGATGCTGTCAGTAAAGGTAACCCCTCTAAATCCACCAAAAAAGACAAAACTACATGTATATAAAATTCCACAAAATAATCATGTTTAATGGCTTTCTTTTATTTCTTTTAAACACTGCAACGCTTTAGTAAGGTTATAATTCTAAATAGTTCTGTCTTTTTTATTTTCATTTTTAATGTCATTTTGCAGGTAACATTTAAGATCACCTCAGCAATTCTACAATAAGGCTACGATTACAAGAAAACAACATAAAAATGGGACTTCAAAAAACGAATTAGTCCTTTTTCATCAGTTCCATCAGCACCATATTTCATGGATGTATGTGGATTTACATGAACCTAGTCTATGGTGTAAAGTTTGACTAAATATATTTGGTTTCTTATCAAAGTACTGTTTTTTTTTTTAAACTTACCTCGTGTTGAAACTGAGCTGAAGGGTCGTCCATGTCTTTCAGTTGATGTTGAAGGACTTGTCTGATGGAGGGCTAATATAAAATAAGCGTCAGCAAACCATATTTCTGAATCAAATCTGACGACATGCGCGTGTAACAACCATAGACTGTATAGGTAACAACCCAGACAGGACTCGCCCACAATATCCATCAGCCAATCAAACAACAGATAACAAATTCAGGAACTATCCATCAGCCAATCAAACAGCAGAACACAAATATTAGCTTTACAACATGCAGTCTTTCCTCATCAAAAATAATGTTGAAGAAACAGTTTTATCTCGAGTCTTCACAGTCACAAACGAAAAAGCACAAGTTTACCTCCTTAAAACGATAAATGGGATAATAACTGCTACTTTGCTCTGATTTTTTTTTTCAAAGTCTACAACTAGGCTACGTAAAAATATATTTTAATGCAAGTTTAATGGCCAAGTAAAATATGAGGATTTTGTTTTGTTGAATTGTTCCCAATATTAAACATGCACAGTGTACAATGTAATACATTATAAAATAAAATGTAGGCTAGATAACGTATTTAAACACAGCTTCAGATGAATCATACATTGTCCGTCTTTCAAGAATTTCTTCCCCCTCGGCTTTCAACACGCCACGAAATGTGACAGGTAGCTGTGATTAGCGCCATGCCTACTCTACCTATGCCTAGGGTACGAGCTCAGAGAAGATCTCCGACGAGAGCGTTCATGAGTACCCTACACGTTCACGTTTGGCAGCTCCACGTCGACATTCCTTTAGCGACGGGGAGAGAGAGAGGGGGTCCAGCGATGCATTCAGTCTGTTTCGAGGCTCAGCCAGGACTCAGGAGAGCCACCGGTCAACCGTGAGGTAAGCAGACACTTTACAGTCCAGAATTAAACTTTCATTAGTGGCTTTGGTCTCTAGTTTATGTTTTTGGAGGTGATGCATTAAACTCAGTAAAGCGTGCGCACTAAATTATACTGCTTTATGCAGTTCTTAAAGTGATTCCAAACTTAAACTATTTTACAAAGTAATTTGAAAAGTTTTGGATGCAAAATCTTAGCAGAGAACCTGTGCAAAAACATGGATGACTGTTGTTTTAAATACGCTCAGCTGTTCACAAATGCACATATAGGCCAGTAGCTATGTACACTGTAGAAAACTAGCTTCTGAAAACTGAATTGGTGAATTGAAATGTACAGTAGGACGAAAAAGTATATGTGTGTTTCCATATATTGGACCATGTATTCCATATATATTCCATATGTTTTATTTTGATTTTTTTTCTTGTTTCAACATGCCAAGATCTTTGTGGTTTGTATAAAATAAGACATCCTTTACAGGCTGTCAAACTAGTATTCTCTTAAATATTGTTGCAGCAGTTTGAAGTTGTTAATGTATGGAGACACGTCAGCTTATTCCAGAGAGTGGACATAAATTCTAACATGTGTTTTACTTCCCAGGAGCCCCTGGAGCTGATTGGTCCTCAGTGGGCAACCTTCTGAACTAAAGCAACTGCAAGCGAACTGACTGAAGCAAACATTTGATTGCAGTAAATGTTTGATTTTAAAGACAAATCTAGAATTCAAATGTATGCATAGACTCCGTCTGCCAAAGTTGCATACCTACACAAGTTAACATGCACATATGGACACACTTATACAGAGAAACACACACATTCGACCATGGCTCCTCGGGGAAAGTTCTGTGGTCCACTCTGGCTGTGTGAGTGTGTGGTCAGTGCATTACAGAACTTTGCTTTAGAAGCTCCACCCATCAAATCTCTATTGATCCCAGAGAAAATAAAGGCTTGGTTTTTAAGAGTTTCATGACTGGTTTGAAGTGTATACTTTAACATGGATTAATATGATTTTTGTTAACATAACTTTGTTAGTATTTCAGATGTTGAAATCAAATTGACTTTTTGACCAAATCCCTCCTAGTATTTATAAAAAAAAATGTAATTTAGAAATGCTAAAAAAAATATTAACAGCATAAAGAACAATATACAAAGAAGACATGCAGTCAATAATGAATGATGATGTCATCATAATTCAAATAACCTCCATGGTTAACAGCTTGCAGCTTTTGGAACTTATTAAATCTTCTATGTTTTGAACAAAAGGTTCTGTTTTTCTTGTTTACCCTGACAAGCATATTTTCACAAGTGTGAAAGTATACAATTTTGTTTTTTGGCTTGTAATATTCTGTTGGAACTCAAAATGGTTTATATTGTTAAGTGCTGCTGGAACTAAAAAGGTTTACATAAGGTTATACTTCGCAGAAGCCAGTCAGTCTCACAAATATCATGTAATTTGGTGAATTCGTGGCACACAATGTATCTAAATACGCTAACCTTTCAAAGTTTTTTTTTAATGTATTGCATCAAAGAGACTAATCTGCTGACTGTTATGAATGTTATCCATGAAGCTCATAAGCAAAATAGTGTTGCAGTTGTTAAATATGCTGCATTTAATGCAGTATGTCGTATTTGATGCAAACTTCACCAACAGCCATTAACATCCATTAACATCATTTTGTTATCTCAAAGATTGTGAGTTAAATTTATATGAATTTCCTTTGAAATTCAGTTAACATTTACAGTTTTACGAAAGAAAGAAAGAAAGAAAAAAGGAAATATAGCTGACTGCTTCCCTCTAGTGGAGGTCTGTGTCCTCTGAGCCCTCACAGCTCATGTCTTCCTTCTTTCAGTTTCTGTATCAGACACTTTCACCTTGAGAATGTTGATGTAATTAAAACAAGAGATATATATATTACTATTACTCTTACAAATTGTAGATCTATGTAGACACTGTAACCCTATACACTGCTACATCTTCGATACACATAATGTGACAGAGGTTCCTCTCATTGACAAACACAGACGAGTAGTGTCAGGCATAAATCAACAAGATATTCTATTCGTAAAGCTTTAAATAAACAGGATATAACATAGCCTACATATATTTATATTAAATGTCGCAGCACCGAAATTACTACAATAAAACAAAATGCTAATATTTTTCACTGGTGTATTGTAAACGCATAGTTTATATTTTAACCAAACGTTTATTTAAAGAACATTTAACGTACCATGAATAATTAATACAGAATATAGACAAATTTTAGACACCATGTCTTACGTGTTTCAACAGCAATGCATGTTGATTGTGCAACCTCTATTTTTAATTTAAAAAAAAATAATAAATGTTACAAAATTTCGTTGCGTAACTTTCTGTGTCATGTAGGTGGCAGCATTTTTTTAAAATGACACTGCTAATGACATTGAACCCGTTGCACAATTTAACGAATCAGGGTAGATTTATATTTCTGCATATAAACAAACCACGTTTGTTAAAGTTGTGTGATTTTCAAAATATTATATTTTAGCAACTTTAACACAACCTGCAGGCTTTGCATGAGGTAGTTAGTTAGACTGGATGTGACCAGTTGTGCACTTCCTGAAGGAACTCGGATCTCTCTTTGGACTTTGTTCTCTGATGAGTAAGTTACTGCACGTAGCCTACCTACATATTACAATGTTCAAGTTCAAGCTGAGGCTGATAAAGACAGTTGGGCTATGCAATTAATTTATATGTGATCTTCCCAACTTTACTGAGGAAATTTAATTTAAATTACTCATTAAACTACCCTTATGACCATAGTACCCAGGTCACAGCCAGTACAGGCTAAAGATGAAATTAAGTGTCCATGCTTATATACATGAATGATGTACGTCTTTGCTGTTAGTTACTCTAATCTAGATCTATATCCATAATTTGGATGTAATGAATCTGAAAATGGAGAACACAAAACATTTTGTTTCTCAATTGTCAAAATTAATAATTGAATCTGATAGAACTTTAGTGGTATTCAATTTGCAGTACTATCATTTTGTTCAATAATAACGATATAATTTATCTTTTACAGCAGTGCATCCGATGGTCAATTTCCTGACATGAGAGCTTCAATATTCATGGGAGGACCAATACTCCCATTATCTATCAGTCAAGAGCACCATTTATATAGAAACTATGATCATGATTAAAAGAAGAAAAAAAGCAAACATTCTAGGAAAGGCTTTCCAAGCAAATAGAGATTTCTCAGAGGAAGAACAGCGTACCTTACGCTTTATATCTTGAGTTTAAAGGTCTTAAGTACAGTGTCATCAGTTATCTGACTCCTTAAGGGTCTGATTGGTACATTGAGGATTGAAACTCAAAAGGTAAAACTGAAGATGTGATGAGCTATCACTAAAGCTCACAAACAGAAATATCAGCAGGCAAGTGCATGATTAGAACATGAAAAGCTAAAAGAACAGACATGACAAAAATGGGCTGTTTTTACCGTTTTATTTGACAGATCAAACCCATCTGACACAATTAGTTACCAATAAGCATGCTGCTTGTTCAGTCACTCATTGTGATCCAAATACTTTAAGAATGCAGTACAATTTAATAATTTAATGTACAACAGCTCCTGTGAAACCAGGGGACAGTTTTCATTCCCCTCGGTGGAAACACTGGGGATCTGCAGTAACTCGACTTATTTTAACATTACCTGAACAAACAAAGAAGTGGAAATCCTCACTGCTAAAATGGACTGGCATTAGAAGCATGCCACATGTTATAATGAATAATCCTGGCCACATGATCTGTCACACCATTTGAATAGATACTGTTAAAGACATTCTAATCCAAACTATAAACATGTATTTTAAATATTGCAGTCTTCCCGTTCTCCAGCTGTATTATGATGTGGCTGACTTTAAGTATGCAATAAGGTCTGCCCTCTCGCCCTTCTTCTTGATCCCAGCAAAGATCATCTTTGTGCCTGGAATGTACTTCTTGGGATTCTCCAAATATTCCATCAAGGTTTCTTCACTCCAGACAATGCCTGTGAAAAGAAATATTTGATCAATATTGTCATTACATCGAACTGTGAAAAGCACACACTTTTTTTTTTTCAAATCAGTAAGCCTTACCTTTGCTCTTATTGGCATCCGTGTAGGAAAATCCCTCTGCTTGACCAGTCTTGCGTCCAAAAAGACCCCAAAGATTTGGCCCCACTTTGTGCTTGCCTCCGTTTTCAACTGTGTGGCACTGGGCACACTTCTGGACGAACACCTTCTTTCCCTTATCAACGTCACCCATATTTACCTAGAAGTAAAGGAGATGTGAAAACACTGCAGAAAGGCATTTGAAGGGTAAACGGTTTAAAAGCACAGTCGACAGATCATCATAAGGTCATTCAAGGATGGAGCATCTACATGCTTAACCCATGAGCTTCAAGACATAAATCGACCAAATTAAGCTCTATAGTTTATAAGGTTAGTTCATAGAAAAGGAAAGCATCTGCTGTTGGTTTCTAGGTAGATAGATTATGTTTCCTACGACATCCAATCTCTGTCAACTCGTATCTGTAAACATCTCACTTTTAAGACGTTCATCCGAGGATAACCTTAAATCGCCTTCATTAAAAGAAGCCCTAATCACTTTAGTATAGCTCGTTAGACACCCGCCTGTGAGAACTAGCTTATCATTAATAAGAAGCCGGATCGGAATTCGTGACAAAATCCCAATTTAACTTACAAAAAGACTCTCGGATAAGCTATACATCTTTGAAGAACACCGCAGAAGTCGTAAACCGGCGTATGATTCATGTTGCGGAAGCTAACAGCTAGCCACATCTGCCTAGCTTCCCACAAAGCACACTTTCCCATGAATTACTGAACGTTTATAACTGTTCAGTTACCAAAAACGAGCCAGCCTCCTTGTCTAATTACAAAAACACAGAGATTTATATTAAACCCTATATATTCCTTCATTCACATACGATTGTTCTTGAAGAGTACCGGTAAGCTTACGCCATCCTTCCTCAGAACCGCTTCAAAATCCTCCTTTTCGTGTAAATATCACATCTGTGATCACCAACACAGCGCACAAAACACGACGATGTCGGGTTGATGATATTACCTTTCAGACAGTGTGAGGAAGCTCCTTGTCTTGTGGGATGTGGTACTCTGTTCGAGCCGTTCGGCGGACCGATCCTGTAACAGGGCGAAAAAGAAAGGTCATTTCATTTTAGAGGCGCGAGAGGGCTCCGGTATTTGACGTCACAATCATGCGCTGCGTGTGCCGTCACGTGCCTCTTTCCGACGAATCTGGTCGCGGTCCCCGCAGCTGTTCCCCTGAAGATCCATCTATGGAGTTGTGACAGTCGGTGCCATTAAAGAGATAATCGGTTTAGATAAGGTGGAGGTCAGAGTCTGGACGTGTAAAAGGAATGGATGGAGAAAACAGAGAGTTTGACCTTGGCTTCTCGTCAAACTTACATTTTCAATAAAATGCCTATATTATTTACTAGTTTTTGTCAGAAAATATTTAATATTTTAAACTTTCTATATTATGATTAATTAATTCGAAACTATCGAAGTTTATTGAAAGGTGTGGTTACCCTGATAACAACATTAATGAGCAGTTTTCATATCAGCATATAGTATACTGTTAATTAACATTAGATTTATGTTGCACCTCGAAACAAGCCTCAAAGCATTAGACTACTCAAGCATACCACAAGCGCCTCCAGCTCTGCGCACATGTAGCCTATAATGTGACTCTGACGTTGCGTCACATGAGCGTTTGACTGCGTGACAGGAGTTTCATTACACTGCAGCGCGTATCCATTCACACGAGTCTTGTTCGTGGCGAAATAAGCACGAGAGGTGTTCAGAGGACCTGATTTTCAAGTTATCTGGTGTTTTCCCGTGAACACCTGAAGCCGACAGGTGACTCACAAGAGCTTAAAATGACGGTGGTTTACACTCACGTGACTGACAGGAATGAGGTCTTGCCAGACGTAGCCTACATAATAATATATATCTAAAATATACGTTTCGTAAACATTCTAATGTAAAAACTGCTTGAAAATGTGCTTCCCTTTCATATGAAAATACACATAGCCTATCTCTAGCTTTTAAAAACAGATCATCACCTGCCATACAACTTATGTTAAAACGACCTACTAACATTACAAATGACTCTTATTTAAATTCGTTTTAAACTCTATTCTGTAGTAATTCCCTAAATTCCTGATCTTTCTGTCTTCACTGCAGTCTGAAGGCATTATAGTCAGCTTGAAATGGCATTCACTCTATGTATTTTCTAAATGCTTGTTATAGATCTTATTGTGTATAATTCACCCATGCATATTTTTAATTTTGTTGACCTTTTTGACCTTGTAATGTTCTATCAAAATGTCTTAACTGGACCTTCCGTGTGAAAACGACAGTCGTCTATGTTACAGCCCAAATGTAACCTACAGAACACACTTGATATATACAGACTCTGACTGCTCTGAGCTGGTATCAGAGGCCTTCCTGATGTGATTTGACTTTGGTTGTATGGATGGGAAATTAACACCTGCCATAAGCTAAATGTGAGATTTTTCTCAGTAAAGTGTAAGTTTGTATTTCTTTTTGCTTCCGCACGTATTGTTTCATATAACCTTCTAATTGAGGAGAGTCTATCAATTTAGTTGAGCTTACAAAAACACAAACAAGCTCCAGCATTTTAAAGGTGCCATTTACTCTAGATGCAGTTGCATTTAGAATGCTGGGATACATTCACACTGAACCAAAAGAAGTACACAATGACATTCTTTTAAAAAGAGTACTTATTACAGAAATAATATAATTTAAAATAATATACTTAAATGTGATGTTTTTGGACACTTAAAGGGTTACTCCAACGCAAAATGAAAATTTAGTCATTAATCACAACCCCCCCCCCCCCCCCCCATGTCGTTCCAAACCTGTAAAAGTTTGTCTTCGGAACACAATTTAAGATATTTTGGATGAAAACTGGTAGACTTGATGTCCCATAGACTGCCAAGTAAATAACAGTGTCAAGGTCCAGAAAAGTATGAAAAGCATAATCAGAATAGTCCATCTGCCATCAGTGATTCAACCGTAACGTTATGAAGCGAGGGCAATACTTCTTGTACTTGAAGAAAACAAAAATAATCCAAAATATCTTAAAATCTGTTCCGAAGACGAACAAATCTTTTACGGGTTTGGAACGACATGGGGGTAAGTGAATAATGACAATATTTTCATTTTGCAATGGAGTATCCCTTAAATTGCATTTTATTTACAGTTAAAAGAAAATGTTTGGTTTAAATTTATATAATTTATAGGCAATTAGCTGAATTTTAAAGTGCTTTTTTGGACCCATTTAGTGGGACTTGTGTACATCTTTAATGTAATTTCATAATTCTATTGTCTTTGAAATATTTTTAAAGTACTGCTGAATGTACTGACAAGCATTTATTATAAACTAAAAATACTTCAAGGTAATTACTTTTGAAATTTATGTCATGTGTTGAAATATACTTGTGAGTACAGAATACTGTATCTACATCTAACTATTGTTAAAATTATAATCAAGTATTTTACATGTGCTTTAGTATGTTAGTCAACACTTCACTTAATGCATGACAAAAGATTAAAACATTATTTAAAATGTGCTTTAAAGTAAAACTTAATTTGACAATATTCAGAGAAAGTGTACTCTTTGTAAGTACACATAAGTGTACTTTTATTTAATTAATAATAAATTATCTTCAATACAGTGCAAGTACAATTACAAATACTGAGATTTGAAGTACACTATAAGTGCACATTTAATACAGTTAAGCTCACTTTTTTTTCTCACAAAAGGGATGAACAAAACCCAACAATCTTGTGCCTTAAGAGGGCCATGATATGTAATAATCTGAAAAAATTAAAACACTGCTAGCACTACTAGTTCTTTTTCATATTCAGCATGTCCTCTCTCCTAACTAGCCGTTATTACAGGGTTGGCCAGTTCACAAATAGCTCTAGGGAAACCTAATGTAATATCAGTCTATTAATAAAACAACATCTGAGATCTAGGCGTTGATTCTGTTCGCGACGACTGTGAAAGAAAGGCTGTGAGAGACACTATGAGTGTATTGTCCTCTTGTATGACCTTTGGTTATTTATAACCCAATACAATTTTTATCCATATTTTTTTTTTCTGGCATTAAAATTCAAAAAGTCTGAAACATTTCTCACATTGCTTAGAATACGAATCTAAGGTTTTACATTGTTACAAGTTTTGCTTTCAGGCCCAAGAAGCTCCTACTGTAGATTTAAAGGTGACTGTGTATAGGAAATAGGAAATATTCCCTGGTGTTCCTTGCTGCACTTCTACCTCCAACACATTGTATTGTTTCCTGTGCTGTCCTTTCCTCTTAAATGTTGCTGTTTGCAGAAGGGCAGCGACACCTGCTGCTCAAGTGTAGAACTGTATCGTAATGTGCTCTAATGGTTGCCAGTGTCAAAATTATTTTATGCAAGAGTGCGCTCTAGCTGCTAAGATTGTGAACTGCAGCATCATATCATAATCATAATGATATCATACTGACATCATAATAGCTTAATTCAAAGTTTTTTGTTAAAGCAACAGTTATTACAACTTATATGTTTCATTAAGTAGTAAATGATCATAAAGTAGTCATTCATTCTCTCTCTCTCTCTCTCTCTCTCTCTCTGTCTTTGCAGTGCCTAGTTTAATGGTTTCAGTGTTACAGCTCAAAATAGTCACTAGTGAAGGTTCCTGTGGTACTGTCAGCCAATCATTATGCACTGTCATGTCAGTCTTTTCATACAATGTTTGTGCAAATCTACATGGCATTAACAACTTTGCTTTTAAAAAAACAAAACAAAAAACAGTGCCTCATGTGCCAATGAGCAAAGATACAATATTTAAAATGTTCCAGTGCAGGTGTAGTCTTACTGAAGTTACCTGGAGTTAAAATATCAGATATCAATATTTAAAAGATGAAAGGTTAAAAGGTCTAAGCCACAACTAATATTTGCATTATTGATCTAACATTAAGCAGTAAGGCACCAATACCTAACTAGATGTGAAAAAAGAAAAAAAAAGAAAGAAAGAAAGGAGGTTTGGGTGCCAATTCATTTATTAGATAATGAGAATAAAGCAAGACAAACACAATTTCTTTCTTTATTTTCTTTTTTTATTAAACCAACATGGTGTGTAATAGTAATAGCACTTTCTCAAACTGAGATTCCCTGAATCTCCTTGCTCATTGGTGTTAAGTTCAGATTCTTTAGAGACAAGTCCTAAGCCCTTCACTAATGACTATCCAAAAGCAAAGTGTGCATATGTAAAATATCATATCTTGAAATTTGTGAAAATAACCATGACCCTTGGCATTTACACTGTTTAGGTTAAAGAGTGCCAGCAGAGCACACAACTCTCAATATTCTCAATATTCTTTCAGTACAATCTCTGAAAAAAGGAACAAAGCTGTCACTGGGACAGTACTCTTTCAAAAGGTACTAATTTGTAGGCCTGCACATTGGGTACTAATATGTACTTTTAAAGTACTAATACCTACCATAGAAGTAAATAAGTTACAAAGATGTACCTTTTAGCTTTTGTACCTTAAGGTACTGCCCCAGTGACAGCTTTGAGCCTTTTTTGTTCTTTAGTAACTTTGCTCTTTAGTAAAGTGTTTTTGTGGGTTACATATGTAATTGGAATTGAGCTGTATACTGCTTTTCTGCAAGCAGGGCACTTTAAGTGTAACACAGACTCACCACAACCACACACATAACATTGTACTAACTGTGACCACAGGAAAATGTATATAAATGTCTTCTTCACAAACTAGTAAGGGGGGTGAATAGTTCATAGTGAACAATGTTCTATGTTTAAATTCTGTGTTTGTAGTTTCTAAATGTATTTCTCCTTTACATAGGCTCGCCTCGGTTTTTATTTTAATGTTACATATATTTTGTACCTAAGCACACAACTGAAGAGGGTGGAACTATTTTGTTGTGCAGATGTTTCTAACACACAAAACTCAAGTCAGTTATTTCAGAAAATGTATATTTATTCAGTTTTATTACATCTTAGACAGAGTAAAGAAAATGAATATTTTAAAGAATTCCAACCATGACAGAGGATTATGTTGCTAACTGATTTTCCACATATTAGTGGATACTTAGCTTTAAAGATATCTCATTTTTGAAAGCATGTGTAATAAAGACATTGATGTTGAGAACAAGATACTGAACACAAAATGGTTAAATCATATATCAAAGAGTGAAAGACATTTCTTCTCTCAAAGAGCAATGAAAAACAAGAAGTGAAAAGCTTATTTTTACAAAGCAGGAAGTTTTTGTACAGTAAGTCAGTCGTAAAACTGCAGAAATTGCAGTATGTCAGTTTATGTCACCATACAGTCCTCCATAGTTGGTTTGCTCTGAATGGAGCTATGAAGCGATTTACCACTATGTAACCGAAGTAAATTGGCAAAACATTTTTGTTGTTTTTGAATCTGTTCTTCAGCAGAGAGGAGCTTTCAGGGGGAAAACGTTGTTGTGGTTTCCGTATCCAGGCCAACAGAGGATCTTCGTTTACCACAGTGGGTGTACATGAGGTGGCTCTTTCTGATACATCCCAAGTCTTTCAGTAGCTTCAAGAGATCATTGCGAAACTTTACCCCAATGAATGCATACAGGAAGGGGTTTACACAGCATCGCAAGAAGGCAACGGCTCTGGTCACATCCAAAGCGTAAAGACGACTTTTGTCCTTGTTGCAATCCGTTGTGTCCTGAACGGTCACTCCCATGACTACATTGTAGGGTAGTTGACTGAACACAAAGACAGATACCACTGCAATGATGACCTTGAAGGCTTTATTCCTCTCAAAGTTCTTGGCTTGGATAAGGGTCTTGATGATACAGATGTAACAGAACCCCATGACAACCGTTGGAAGTATAAAACCCAGGACCATCTGACTTACCAGCATCCTAATGCGGTAGTCTTCATAGTTGTTTCCATTTCCTGTACAAGTGCCATTGATGTTGACTTCAGAGAACACCATGTCTGGGACTGAAAAGATCACTGCCATCACCCAGGTTACTAGAGAAGACACCTGTCCATAAAAGACTGCACTGGAGCGACAACGATGAGCAGAGACTGCCTTTGTTATGGAGAAATAACGATCTACGCTGATACAGGTGAGAAGGAACATGCCGCTGAAGAAGCTGACCTTGTAGATGGTGAACATGGCTTTGCATGGATACAGACCCAAATGCCACTTGCTCATGAAACTAGCTGCCCAGAAGGGGAGAGAAATTGCAAACAGCAGGTCAGCCATGGCTAGATTGAGCAGGTAGACGTCAGTCATTGTCTTCAGCCTCTTGAAGTAAAGGTAGGTTAGGATGACCAGAAAGTTTCCCACGAGGGCCATGAGGCAGATGATCGTGTAAATAGTGGGAAGGAACCATGCACGGAAGGAACGGTTGGAGCCTCTATCGCACATTAATTCAAGATCAGTGTAATCCACCACCTCTGTGGAATACTCATACTCTGTTGTGGAGTTTTCTCCCACATGGCTTTCAGTTGTTTCATTGGACCAGCTTTTCTGAAATAAAGGTAATGCAGAAGATTCACAAAAACCTCTCAGGGAATGAGTTACTCAGCAAAAGGCATTATTATCATAAATTTACAACCTCTAGACAGTCTAAATCTATACATGATTCCTGTTTAGAGATTAGCTGTAAAGTGTTTGAGAAACCCACAAGGTTGGATTTTAAACTAGACGCGCAGATAAAAAAAGTAGCCCTCCAGAAGTCTAATGAATAGTTCTCACAAAAATGGAAATTCTGCCATCTTGTTTCAAACTCATATGATTTTCTGGTAACACTTTGCAATAAGGTTCCATTAGTTGTACATTAGTTTACGTAAACTAATAATGAAAAAAAAAAAAAAAAAAAAAAAAAAATATATATATATATATATATATATATATATATATATATATATATATATATATACATTATTAAATTAAAAGTTGTATCTGTTAATTATTTAATGTATTTAACAACATGAATCAAATTAAATTAAAAGTTGTATCATTAAAATAAAAAATTGTAACTTAAAAAAATAAATAAACGACCTGCGCTAACATAAACTAACAATTATAAAACAAACATTAACAAAGATTAATAAATACTGTCACAAGTGTATTGCTCATTGCAAGCTACTGTTAGTTTAAGCATTAATCAACGTTAACTAATGGAATGTTATCGTAAAGTGTTACCGATATTATTTATTTTTTAGCATACAAAAGATGTCAGATTGACAGCCCCAGTCACCATTCACGTTCATTGCGCGCAAAACGTGCGCAATGAAAGTGATTTGTGACTGATTTTTGTCATTCACCCTCAAATGTTCTTTTGTTTTCCACAAAAGCATGCCAGTCATACAGGTTTGGAAATGAGTAGGGTGAATAAATGTCAGAATAAATGAATTTTCATTTTAGTGTGAACTGTTCTCTGGATTTAGAGGTTAAAATGAAAGGTAAACCCAGTTTGTTCTTGGTTTAATCCATGAATTACCTTTATTTGGCACGACCACATCAGCAGCAAAGGACAAAAAACTGTCAATGAAAAAACGCAATGTGTCAGAAAGTGCACAAAATGATAGATTTCATTCATAGACAAGTAATAGTTTTTTTTTTTTTTTTTTTTTTTTTTTTTTTTTTTTTTTTTTTATCATTTCTCTTTTTTGACCAAATCCTTTAGATTTTTTATATATTTGTACAGCTATTTGATACATTTAACAGCGTAATTCAACAGATGAATGTCTAGGCTTACCGGTAAACGCATGCATGGTTTAAGACTTGGTTTGTCTTTCAATGTTTCGCCAGGACTGCTAACAACACAGTGATTACGAGAGCTCTGCATCTGTTGTGTTAAAGGTGAAACACCACTTTTAACTCCGAAGCCAAGACCTGCGGTTTTTACCACAGCCTGCGTAGTGTTTCGTGAAAAACAACTTCATTTCTTACCTTTGCACAACCATAAAGTTGTGCCTATTATATCCATCCTATTTTAACTACTTACCTGCTGATCATTAAATGAAACCAAGTAATAATTTAAAACAAAATGTATTATCTATTTGTAATCTTTTAGTATTGTCACTGTCTGCTTATAATTTATTTTTTCTAATTTCTTAAACATTGCGTCATAATAAGTGAGTTTTGAAAATATAATAGTCATTTATTATATACTGATACACTATGGTACTGTGACAAATGGTAAAACTGCTTTTATACAGTGTGACCCAAGTGTTGATAGGGTTTAAATGTAGATGCTTTATCTTTATTATGATGACCCAGATATAATTGTATACAAAAAAAGAGATTTATTTGAAAATAAGAAAGCATGGTTTTTGTAAGCATCATGTCACCAAACTCCTGGTTTACTCTGACTATTCTGTAATGTTTTACAAGTTCTGTCAAAATCTTGAACAGAAGTGCAGACTATAAATGAGTGCATTCTATAAAACAACAAATCATCTATGCTTTCCCCCCTCTTCTGGTTCTTTAAAGTCCCCTTCCTCAATCACTGGCAATACTCCCACCCTCCCCTCCCCCACCAAGTTTCAACTATGCACAGGTAGACGCACTGCTGCACGTGTGCAATTGTGGGTTTGTGTCTACAATGCTGCCAGGAAAAGAGCCCTAAGCAGGAAGGCGTATTTCGGCCACAACTCAGGTGATTTGCGTGGTGAAGGTACTGTAGTAGTGAGCTCACTCAAACTGTGAATAAACCTCATTGGTACAATCACCTGTACACTCACCTGTACACTTACACCATTGGTGTTTGTGGGGATTTTTATATTTAATTTTTTGTTAATGACTAATAAGTGGCCTTAAGGTTGAACTACATATGTATATGTATGTATGTATGTATATATATATATATATATATATATATATATATGATTAATTTGCAATTTTTAAAAATGTACACACACACACACACACACACATGCAGAATATTAAAAAAAAATATTATGTCATAAAAATTAAGACTAAACATAAAGGTTACACTCTAGATAATCTGGGCAAAGGCAAGACAATTTGTAGTCTTTAAATGCAGGTCATAGACTGTTTGTAGCTATCAAGTTTTGAGTTTCATCAAAGAAAGATCACAGAAAAAGAGAGAGATGGAGCACACATCCCCCCACCCAAAATCTGAAAACAAAACAACACACCGATGAAAGTTCCCTTTTCTCAAACCACCTCTAGTAAAACACAAACCAATGCATACTTACACGGAAAGTTTGCCAAAGTGCATGCAAGCATGTGCACTTTAAAACAGTGGCCTATGATCACTGTTAGGTATAGCTCTATATCTGTATGCCACTGCAATTCACAGAAGCTTGAGAGAAAGAGTTGACTGTGGTTTTAATAAAAAACAGGAAGATGTATCCTATCAAAACCACAATAAATTATCTTGGTATGTCAAATGCTGGAGGTAAGCAACTCAAACCCAAGAAACCACTGATCGCTTAACTGATTGTAGAGTAACTTGTTAAAACAATTAAGTATCAAGAAAGTGTATGTCTTTATTGGGTATTTACTATCTATTTAAATAAAGAAGGATTTCTTTCGTGCATTTAAATTAGTTGCAAATTACATATGCATTATAGAATTCCAGTATATAAACTATTATTGGATGTGAGATGAGGCAACGCTTGAATAGCTACTCTTTAGTAGTTTACAGCCAGTGTCTCTGTTATCTTATCAAAAACATGTTAAAGTTAAATGCTACAGAATTTGCAAATGAATATTTTGACTACATTGTATGAATACGTACATTTAGCCATTTATGCATAAAAAAATTGAATCAGAAGAACTGCCAAGAGATGTGAGCACAAATGATCTTTTCTATTTTCATTTCAGTCCAAGTTCTTAGCTATTCACTAGACATATTCTGTGAAATATAGTAGAGTTTGTGTTTTCACAATTACCTAGATAACCTTAAGAGACCTCAGACCGTTAGTCAAACTACTCACTAGTGTGAACAGGAAGCCAGGCTTGTCTGTACTGTGACATATGGTCTGTTTCCCTCACCGTTGTGTTCCTCTCAAAATGAATTGTTTATATACAAGGATGTGACAGTGAAATTCCCCTGTATCAAGATGTGTTCTAACTCTTATGGGAAGTTTCTTAGTCATGTCTTTGCTTAATCACATATGTGAAAACATAAGGTTATTTTTTTTACTCATGAAACTACCACTCAAATTTTCCACTTTAATCTTTTAGGAAGTTGCATGGAAAAAAAAACTTGCAGATCCGCCAGACATTGACATCAAGCCTAAAATAATGTTCTCCTTTAAAGAAATGTACGAAACAAAGTGCAGTTATAAAACATATCTCTGCCTAGAAAATACAACTGCACTTCAAACAAGAATGTAGAAGTCTTGAAATTCCACTCCAAAATGTTCTGCTCTGGAATCCAATTTAGCTGATTTTAGTTATCTTTCAATGAGATGGTGGTATGATTCAAAGCAACAATATAGCTAACCTAGAAAGTAGAATATATCTGATATCAGATATCTGATGAGATTGTGGTTAAGCACAAAAATTTAAGACGGAAATCTTTCTGGGTAGGAACAAGAATCACATCTCAAACAGATCAGTTCAGTCATCTAACCACAGTGTTTTTGTAATGTAAAGTTGCTACCATGCCATTCCCCTTCAAACTCCATTGTCATTTCAGGGTGCTTTCACACCTGTAGATCGATTGCTTCATTCCAAAACAGGGATTAAAATTATTTTGAGTTGACACAATGGCGGACAGCTCACAGGTCTAAGGTAAGACGGCCTTGTCAATCAACTATCGTGGGAGGGGCCGGTGCAGAACTACGTCATTCTGGCAGGAATCTCAGAATAGCCTGATTTAAGAAAGGGGATTTTAAAATAGGGATTTAAAGAAAAACCACTGGGAGTATTTTTATCATTAAGGGATGGATGTGTACAAACACTTTCAACACACATTTATGTTCAAACAATAGAGATGTTTGTCATTTGGTTCTTCTGTGCTCTTTTCCAGTAAAACACAGACACACACGTTGGGTTTTCTGGGGACATTCCATAGACATATTGGTTTTTCCTGGTATTCTTATTCCTGTGGGGACATTTGGTCTCCATAATGTAGCAAATACCAGGTACACACACATACACACACACTCAGATAGCATGTGTCTAAAACATTTTTTATTAGTGTTCAAAATAAGTCAAACCAACTATAAATGTCAAAAGAATTGGATAGTATGATATATTTTAAGGACATTAGAAGATGGTTGTCAATAACTGCACATTTCTTATTCCTATAGAAGGCTCAATTATACAGATACCACATTTATCCATTCATTAATATCAATGTGTGTCATTTTTATGATTCTTGTCTGCAAAATGGACTACAATGTTCTAAAACAGCATGCACTTACTAAAAATTAATACAGATACACAACAAAGAATAAGTTTTGTGACAGGATGTTTGGAAAATGTGGTTACTGCAATGTTCTGGTTTCTTGCCACTTTTTTTTTTTTTTTTTTTTATAATCTGCTGTAGTTATTATAATCCTCTTTGGTTTCTCCAGAATGTGATGGAAAGACAGACGTTCTTCTAAATGTCCTTAGAAGTTCAGCTCTTTTTGATTTTGTTGGTACACTATGATGTTGTTAGACAGTTTTAGCTATAGCATTGAGGAATTAGATTAGAAGTTTTAACAACCATTGATTAACTGTGTCTAGCTGGAGTCACTCGCTTGGAGAACCAAAAATCAATCCTGTTGATAGAACACGGTTGTAAAGGGACACTGTTGGTACTGAAATCCAGTGACTTACTAGACAAACCCAGGTCCATCTCTGCAAGTGGTCAGAGAGGAAGCCACTGAACAATCTCTAAAAAGTGTGGATGAGGTGACCTGTGTCGATGAGAACACCACTGCTCTCTAATGCTAATTTAGCCACCACTGCTGACCATCCTGGCTGAAATATCTCTGCTTACATCCAAGCCAAGCTTTTGCAGGTCCAAGCCCATACTGGACAGCACCTGGAGCAGAGTCATTTCCTGTTGTGTGGCCTGGTCAATCAGGGCTGGACAGGTTGGATTGCACTGTGGCCACTGGCAGTTATCAATGAGATGAAAGGGACAGCCCTTTAGAGGCGTTTTACTGTTCTTAATAGCCTCCTGAAGTCTTCTGCCCCAGCACTGCAGAGCACGAGAGAGTAATGTTCCCTTGATCTGGAAATCCATCCAATTACTAAAGGAAAGAAAAACTAGACATTAGACCTTTACTTTCTGAATGCGTTCTTGGTCTTATTGTGAACTATTCTTTATTGCACATTATTAAAAAATTGCAATACAATAAATTCCAATAAAGTCCTATATATATATTTATATGCACTGAAGACTGGAGTAAAGGCTGCAAAACATTTATCATTGCCATGACAGGAATAAATTACTTTAAATATATATAAATAGAAAAACAGGTATTTTAAATTGTAAAAATATTTCACAATATTACTGTTTTACTGTTCTTATATAAATTAATGAGGCCTTGGTGAACATAAAATACTTCTTTCAAAAGCATGTTATAGGGGTCCTATTATGCTCTTTTACAAAGTCTTGATTTTGTTTTGGGTGTGTACTTGAACATGCTCTCATGCTTGGTGGTTCGAAAAACATTATTTTTCACATAATTTACATTATTACAATACTTTTCTCCCCAGCCTGGCACAAATGGCTCGATTAGTTCCGGGTTGGATGAAGGCCCGCCATCCGAACAACGAAATATGTTGTGATTGGTTAGCTGTCTCAGTGGATTGTGATTGGCGAACAGCTTAGACGGTGTTTCAGTACTGCCACACCCCTTATCAAAGCAGCAAGTTCCGTCTGCTCTGGTATAGTTAAGGATGGTGTCAATATTGCCATATCAATTTGAGCCGGTTTCAGACCCCAAGAATATACAACAAGAGGATCACACAGAACCTTTGCATGCAAAGATATTGCAAGACATATTAGAGTGGCATGGCTTATAGACACCACAAACTATAGCCGACATACATAACAACCAATACCCCGCATCCCAATACCCCATCCCCAAAGAAAACTACCACATCCCCATACCTATATCTAAAAAAAAACCATAGAGGAATTATTTGGTCAGATTATAAACTAAAAGTCTAAAACTAAAAGTCTTAAACCAAAACTAAAATTCTAACTGTGTGGACTGTGTGATAACTTCAACTTAATGACAGCTTTGTAACATTTGTGGCCTCAAACCGAGCGTACAACTGATGCTTGCGCGCGGGAAATCACCTCCGCGAGATGAAAACAAAATCGCACGCGAGGAAACTGCATCCAATAAACTAAAAACAAAAACTCACTCCATCTTGACATGTTCTTTGTAGTGATGGGTCGTTCGCGAATGAGCCGACTCTATTTAAAAAATATATATATATATAACCTATAGAAATTAAATCATTATGTAATAATGAAATAATGGATGCATTTTATTTTATGTAAAATAATTGACTAATTCAAAGAACAAAAAAAATATTATATAGGCCTAAAGGCGCACATATTCGTCTGAACAGCCTCACATTCTGTTCCTGTCAATCATACACGAGGTGTCAACCAATTATATGGCATGAGGGAGGGGCCGGGCCATCACACACACACCACACACACAGTGTCAAACTCGGAGAAAAAACCGCATCAGCCCCTCGAAAGTAAGGCAGCTTGCATTTCTGAATGCAAATCTCTCATAAAATAAAAATATGATCAGCATTGTGTGTGTGTGTGTGTGTGTGTGTGTGTGTGTTAATGCTAGTTATACAAAACATAACTAGTGAGATAGTTCATGCTGGTTATATAACATGCCAAAAAAGAGGGACCAGTTTAATCCTTTCAGTTATTTATTTTTCTTTAATATGGGTTCTATTATGTTGTTCAGATTCAGATTGTATTTGTTTTGTAATGTTGTTGTCTCCATACATTAAAAAGTTGTAATTTAAATGCAAATGTTTAATAGTATTCTTTTTTTCATAACAAATCAATCCATTTGTAAAGAAATTGTGAGACATTGTGAGTTTGATTTCATTTAATAATTTACTAGAATTGTTTTCACACCTATCATAGTCAAAACATTATTGTTTTTTAAAGAGCCGTTTGTGAGCCAAAAGAGACGGCTCTTTTCAGTGAGCTGAGTCAAACGAGTCGGCTCACGAAAAAGAACCGAAATGCCCATTTGCGCGCAATACAAGCCATCGCGCGCGCATGATCATTCCCCAGCTGCTCGCGCTCGATCTTCTCACCGGCTTGCTCGAACACTTTTATTTTTGTCAGTCGTGAATTTTTAAACTTTGAAATACATTATTTGTGAGAAGATCGAGCGCGAGCACCTGGGGAATGATCATGCGCGCGCGAGGGCTTGTATTGCGCGCAAAGAACATGTCACGCGCGCGCGAGAGTTTGAAATGAGCTCGCGGGCTCCCGTTTCCTCGCGTGCTATATTGTTCTCATCTCGCGGAGGTGATTTACCGCGCGCGCAAGCATCAGTTGTACGCTCGGTTTGAGGCCACAAATGTTACAAAGCTGTCATTAAGTTGAAGTTATCACACAGTCCTCGCTCAAAGCCGCTCACTCGCTCCGTTTGGCTTCATTTACAGTGTGCTCCTTAGCACAGGGAGCTCCCTCTGCTGTCCATAAGGTGCCTCTGCGCACCAGCCATTTCAAACCCAGCCTCCAGTATTTGGGCCACGCCTCCTAATTTGCATACACTCCTCAATCCTCAATCCTCAAATGCCCAATCCTCAATCTTCAAATGCCCAATCCTCAATCCTAAATGGCTAAATGATAAAAATGCCCAATCCTAAATCCCCAAATGCCCAATCCTAAATCCTAAATGGCTAAATGACCAAATGCCCAACCCTAAATAGAAAATGCCCAATCCTAAATACAAAACGCCCTATCCTAAATACCAAATGCCCAATCCTAAATACCAAATTAATTTTCGACTTGGACTTTAAGTTTCAAATTTAGATTTTTAGTTTTGGTTTAAGACTTTTAGTTTTAGACTTTTAGTTTATAATCTGACCAAATAATTCCTCCATACAAAATGGTGTACGGAACCCGAATCCCTAAAGGAAATAAATACGATATGTGAGGACAATATATATATAAATACTTTCTCTCGCAGTTATATAATTGGGTAATTATAGTGTAGGCCTATATAAATTGCATGCATCGGGGAGCCGCTGTTATGCCTGGCATTGAAACTGGTTTTGGGTGCATGATCGCTTTTTAATTTTACTTTTGAGATTTGCAATGTACTGTAAGTTAGGTAATTTATGTCACTATGAAATATTAATGATATATATTATATTAATTAAATGTTATTATACTAATTATATGAATAATAATCTAAGTCATTCTGCGTCCCCTCGGAAAGTTAACTAATGACTTTGCTTTAGAAACAAGCTAAAAACTAAATTTAATTAGCAGTAGTCTAATCAGTCTCTTTATAAGCAGCTATAGCTTTGCTGTAACTTTGACCTCATCATGTGTTTCGCCATGGTTCTCCTCACAAATCATCTATGCCACTGCTCTCTCAGCTGAGCTCATAGAGCGGCCATTAATTAAGTGTGAAATCATGAGGTGACATTTTGGTGACACCTAGAATGCATCATGATGTACGAGTGTTCAAATGCAGGCGCATAAGCTCACCCATGAGGAGTGTGTCTCAGGGCTCAGGGTGCCTGCATGTCCTTACCTTTTGGTAATCAAAGTGTGGGAAAGACAGGAGGGGGCAAACCAGGCCCTAAAACAACAAACAGCAGGACATTTTTAATACACAGAAAATCAACGGCCTTAAGCAAAAAAAAATAATAAAAAAATAAAAAAAGGTTAAATTGTAAGTTACTTTTGCTGACATGATTTTGACATGACTGTTCAACTATTAGTAACTATTTGGCTATTCTGGAGACATAATTTGCTAGTTTAAGTGATATACTACTATATTAATGCTAGTAATTTACTCACATATCATCTTTGAGAGAGCTTTTAAACTCTTTTCCCAGGTTCAGCATGTAGGACCACTGCTACTCTGAGAGCGATTGGCCGCCCATATAAATTTTCTCCACTCGTAACTGTTCCTCATCACACAACCACTGCACCACAAACAGTGGAGCTAAAAAGAATCATATCCTCTGTTATTTTAAAGGAAGTAAGTCTAAACATTAGCCACTTCTGTAAAAAAAATTTCATTCATATAGCACAGATGGAGTACAGTTTATGTCCAAAAAAGTATTGCCATTCCTCGCCTCTTTCATACTGTTGCTTGCACTTGCACTTTTCCGGAACAACACCACTCCACAACCTAACAGAGATATAATATCATCAAAAAAAAAAAAATAATTATATATATATATATATATATATATATATATATATATATATATATATATATATATATATATATATATATATTATATATTTTATATTTATATATATATATATATATACTGTTGTGGCCAAAAGTTTTGAGAATTACATAAATATTAGTTTTCAAAAAGCTTGCTGCTAAACTGCATTTAGATCTTTGTTTCAGTTGTTTCTGTGATGTACTGAAATATAATTACAAGCACTTCATACGTTTCAAAGGCTTTTATCGACAATTACATGACATTTATGCAAAGAGTCAGTATTTGTAGTGTTGGCCGTTCTTTTTCAGGACCTCTGCAATTCGACTGGGCATGCTCTCAATCAACTTCTGGGCCAAATCCTGACTGATAGCAACCCATTCTTTCATAATAACTTCTTGGAGTTTGTCAGAATTAGTGGGTTTTTGTTTGTCCCACCCGCCTCTTGAGGATTGACCACAAGTTCTCAATGGGATTAAGATCTGGGGAGTTTCCAGGCCATGGACCCAAAATTTCAACATTCTGGTCCCTGAGCCACTTAGTTATCACTTTTGCCTTATGGCACGGTGCTCCATCGTGCTGGAAAATGCATTGTTCTTCACCAAACTGTTGTTGGATTGTTGGAAGAAGTTGCTGTTGGAGGGTGTTTTGGTACCATTCTTTATTCATGGCTGTGTTTTTTGGGCAGAATTGTGAGTGAGCCCACTCCCTTGAATGAGAAAGCAACCCCACACATGAATGGTGTCAGGACGCTTTACTGTTGGCATGACACAGGACTGATGGTAGCGCTCACCTTTTCTTCTAGCACAAGCCTTTTTCCAGATGCCCCAAACAATCGGAAAGGGGCTTCATCGGAGAATATGACTTTGCCCCAGTCCTCAGCAGTCCATTCACTATACTTTCTGCAGAAGATCAATCTGTCCCTGATGTTTTTTTTGGAGAGAAGTGGCTTCTTTGATGCCCTTCTTGACACCAGGCCATCTTCCAAAAGTCTTCGCCTCACTGTGCGTGCAGATGCGCTCACACCTGCCCGCTGCCATTCCTGAGCAAGCTCTGCACTGGTGGCACTCCGATCCCGCAGCTGAATCCTCTTTAGGAGACGATCCTGGCACTTGCTGGACTTTCTTGGACGTCCTGAAGCCTTCTTTACAAGAACTGAACCTCTTTCCTTGAAGTTCTTGATGAACCTATAAACTGTTGATTTAGGTGCAATCTTAGTAGCCACAATATCCTTGCCCGTGAAGCCATTTTTATGCAACGCAATGATGGCTGCACGCGTTTCTTTGCAGGTCACCATGTTAACAATGGAAGAACAATGATTTCAAGCATCACCCTCCTTTTAACATGTCAAGTATGCCATTCTAACCCAATCAGCCTGACATAATGATCTCCAGCCTTGTGCTCGTCAACATTCTCACCTGAGTTAACAAGATGATTACTGAAATGATCTCAGCAGGTCCTTTAATGACAGCAATGAAATGCAGTGGAAAGGTTTTTTTTTGGGATTAAGTTAATTTTCATGGCAAAGACAGACTATGCAATTCATCTGATCACTCTTCATAACATTCTGGAGTATATGCAAATTGCTATTATAAAAACTTAAGCAGCAACTTTTCCAATTTCCAATATTTATGTAATTCTCAAAACTTTTGGCCACGACTGTATATATATATATATACCGTATATATATATATATATATATATATATATATATTAGGGCTGTCAAATGATTAATCATGATTAATCACATCCAAAATAAAAGTTTTGTTTACATAATATATGTATGTGTACAGGGTATATTTATTATGTATATATAAATACACACACACATAAATTATATATTTAGAAAATATTTACATGTATATACATTTATATATTTATATTCTTATATTTTATATTATATATAAATATATTTAATATATAAACATAACATATTCTTCTTAAATATATACATGCATGTGTGTTTATTTATATATACATAATAAATATACACAGTATACACACATATATTATGTAAACAAAACTTTTATTTTGGATGTGATTAATCGTGATTAATCATTTGACAGCCCTAATATATATATATATATATATATATATATATATATATATATATATATATATAAAAATAATGATCAAGCAGTGCATTTTGAGATTTCTTTTATGCCTGCAGGAAAAATTTATAGGATGAGTTATGCACTGAAGATTAAGTCAAATGCCTAATCCTAAGTATAAGCAAAAACACTGATACTTGCTTTAGAAAAAAAAACTCTGTATTTAATGTACTTAAAGGTTTTTTTTTTTTTTTTTTTTTTTTTTGGCCAGCGTGCTTAATTATATGGAATGTACACTTTTAGTGTAGATCAAATCTCAAAAGCATATTTAAAAAAAAATTGTACTTGCAGATAATATTATATAAATGAAATAAAGGGCCAGTTAAGCAAACTTAAAGAGAGTACATTTTTATGAATGTTTGTTAACATAATAATAATGTCAAATTAAAAGTTTGACTTTAAAGTACATTTATTTTTATGTACTAAAGTACTTATTTTGATGTCCTAACCATGCTAAAGCACATGTACAGTACTTGATTAGAATTTTTACCTAGTGTGTAATTTGATATTACATTTAAGGTTAAATATATTTTAAACTTATTAAACTGCAACTTCATCATTTTAAATGTATAATTACAAATATATTTAAATACAAGTTTCATAGAAATGACATTAAATTTAGCAGTACACAAACATTCAGCAGTACACTTTAGCCATATTTAAACTACAACTGAAATAACTGCATTTCATATAAATTGAAACTATAATACATTTTGGTAACACTTAATTTTACAGTCTCCTTGTTACCCAGGTTACATGTACTTACTTATTACTAAAAGTAAATTAAGCATAATTACATGCAACTAACTGTAAACCAAACCCTAATCCTAAGACTATAGTAAGTACACATTAATTAATATTATTCACTACTTCTATGTATAATTATACTGTAACAAGGACTCCTTAAAATGAAGGGTAACAAAATTTTAATTTAATTGTAAATAACATGCAGTTAAGTGTCAGAAAACATTACACTGATTTCACACTTAAGTATATTCTTTTAAAGTGCATTATTTCCATAGTAAGTAGGCTACTCTTTCTAAAAGTATGCTGAAGTATAACGTTACATCTTTTTAGAAGGGATGCAATGGTTATTGCTAATGCAATTAATTCATTAAAATGGATTTGTGTAATATTGAAACTGTAGGCTAATTTAAGTTGTGACCAAAATGACATATTTATTATTCTGGTAAATTGAGATTAGCATGTAAACTTTACCAAAGTCATTTTTTTATGGCATCCACAGGGGTGCAGGAGGCAACACCTGAACATCTGCACCCAGCTGCTCCAGAAGACTGGACACCTTATCAGTGTTCAGCAGGACACCTGCTCCCCCAGCACTGCAGGAAAGAATAAATAATATTACCCAAAATATTACCTCAACCCTCAAACTAGTGAACTACAAATATTGTTCTGAATATCAAATGGCCTCAACAAATGCTTTGGAATAACCAACAAAACATGTTGCTAACATTGAATGAATCCTCAGAGTTTGTTTTGCCTCCTTGGCAGGACATATATAGATATTATGTCATTGTTTATAGCATTACAGGCTGCAGTAAAAAAAAAAAATTATGGTGGACAACAGGATGTGCTGAAAATAGTGCTTCAGTCAGTGTTGTGGTAAAACTCAAGGGGTGGTCCCTGGATGGGAATAGGATTTCATTGTTCTCCAGATGGCTCTGTTTCAATTGTTCATAGCATCTTTTTATTAGATCTCAATATGCAGCAACAGGTGTAATGGGTGTCTTATTTTTGATAAGTGAATTCAAATTCAATTATGGGATTAATAATAGCTATAGTTCTTGAATTGAGGAAACAAATTGCAAATTGCAGAGCAGCCACAAGTATAATTATAAATAAACAATTATTATTATTATCAATTCTTCCAGGCCAAACAGCAAGGAAAACTATCTCTTTTACTATAAACACATTCCCATTATTTAAGAAACATGCAAAAATGGATACAAACCAATTTCATAACTATATTTTCTCCAGACTTAAACAGTTTGGTAACATAGTCAGAGATCTCACCTAGTTCCTGCCAACATCACAACTTTGGCTTGTTTCAGTCCTTTTGAGACAAGATCTTTGATCACCTCCCGATAATTTGAGATCCCATGAAAGCATATTATGTGGTGGAATAAAAAAAAAATATAGAGTCCTAATTTTGGTAACAAAAAAACATTAATAGTCTGAAAAATGTACCTGTTTCTTTTAACTGTTTGGACTTTGATGCTACTTTGTTACCACTCCACACATCGCTTGAACAATAGGGAACGCACCTAGTTACATTAGATACATAGACGTCGAACACATAAATCAGCTAGGTATTATTTACAAAGCTTCTATAAATATCACTCTTGAATTTTTTTAGATACTTACACAATATAAGCATTATACTAGTGAGGATTTTCATCAACTTGTGTTGATAGTAATCCAGTCCCTGCAAATAATCAGACAGGTAGTTTTCATTTAGAATCACTTGAGTATGGCTTGCATGACTAGATAAAAGAAAGCAAGATGTGTTGTTGTGAGCCTGGTTAATATCAGCCTACCTTTGTATCTGGAATCACAGGTCTCTTTGTTATAGCAGCACCAGCCACCTAAAAGAGAATAATTGAAATGAACCTCACATTATCCATCAAAAAACAACAACTTGCAGTAGAGAGGATACACTGCAGTATAATTTTATTGTTTTAAATTAATCTTTAAGTAACAAAAACAGTCTAATTCAACATCATGTTACTTTTCTTGACTAGTGAGACTATATCTCCTTTCAACATGCTGTTGACGTAAAATGACATGCTCCAAAAAAAGTGACGTCTAATTACATGTCTAAGAAGATGCAGCCGTCAAAATAATGCTGAGCACTGCATTTAAGCCTGCTGACCACTCTCGACAAAATTAACTTTGTTTTAAATACTCACCTTTCAAACATATCAGCCATCTCTTACTTCCTTTGAACTCCTTTAGGTAAAACCTGTGGGACACAAATAAATATAGATGGTCTAGGGACCATAGCCATATGAGGACATTTACAAAACTGTCAAAGTACTGATATTTAACTTAACATTGCAACAATTTTGTACATTTATGATTTGGAAGATGTTTTTTTTCTAAAGTGACTTACATTGCATTAAATGTTTAAATATTATCAGTTAATTTATCCTCTGGGAATCAAACCCATGACCTAGATGATCTACAGATTGCCAAGTTTATGCACCTCTGGCCAACAGTGAGGATGTCAGTCCTGTGCCTTACCCAGCGGCAGTACCATCATTGCATGTCACTAATGTGTTCTTAAGAAAGTGCAGCATCATTTTATCAACAGGTTTGTTGACAGATGCGCTTTGTTGGGCGGTGCCACGACCTCCTGAGTTAGTTTCCTTACTGGAATCGCCAGCACCTGCTAGTGCAGGGTTTGGGACATCTTCAGGGCCATCCTGGATCATCTCTATAACCTGGCTGTTAGGCTTCTTTGCAGGTTTTCCATCTGACTTGGCATTGCGATTATTGTTCTGACAAGAAATGACTCCCAGCAGAAGCAGGAACATATCATGACACAGAATATTCATATCAAATCCGACAGGACCTCCCTAAAAAAGGCCAAATGGGAACAGTCTGCATAAACCTCAATAAAAATTCAATTCAAAGCAATACCATTTTTATCATGAAGGGCCCATGATACTGCTTTAAATTCTTTTATTGACTTAATCTGTCACCGCCAATGAAATAAGAAGTGATCAACACTCACCCCTTAAACCCCTTAAAGCAACTGGTCCTGGTCACCTTGGTGTCTTGGAGAGCAAATATCCTCAGGCTTTATGGGAAAGGTAGTTTTTGAATTGATGTTATGCCAGCGTCCTAAAAAGATCTTGGTCTATGGTTGTGGTCCATGCTATTTTTAATAGTGCCAGTGTATGGATTGCATTTCTCAACATCCCCTTTGAGCTGGTGCCAGCTCTGGGCTGCAACCAATGACACACCAAACCTGGACATCTAATGGCGAGGAAAAAAGATAGCATGTGCTATCCCAACCATATTTCAAAGACTTTCCCTCCCCACCTAACTTAGTCTCATACAAGCCCTCCTGCCCTCCCCTAGACTGGGCTCGACTTTGATTTAAATACCTGCATAATCCTGCAGCTACATGGCATGTGGCTCTAGCTCATTGGAGCACACGTCTCCCTGCTCACTCTAATAGGAAGAAACTCTTCACTCACTTGAATAATGATCCAATGAAAACTCTATGAAATAATCCTATGAAAAGAATCCTTCTGAAAATTTGACATCTTCTCAAATTAAAGAAACGGAAGTGAATTGTGCACAGATTTACATAATATCTGCTCACTGAACAAAAAGCAACAGCTGATAGACTGATGCTCTCATTATCAACTTTGCTTATCAATCATGGTGAAATGTATATGTAAATGAATGATGTTATGGAAACATGCTACATCTTTGGCATAAGAGAAATGCTTTTACATCTAACCTTTGGTATAGGAGACCTGTCTTTGCATCTGACCAACTAAAGGGTTATGCTTCCCATTTAGAAGCACGCATGCTGCCCCGTCTTCCCAGAATTCACTGCAACAAACTCAAAATTCAGAAAAATAGACAAAAAAGGTGTAAATCCTTCACCTTATTTTCCAATACAATGTTTTGAAAAAAGCTTTTAGATGGCATTGGTTGTCTTTTTGTCTTTGATATCTGCTTCAATAGATTCTTTCAATAGAAGCTGGCAAGATGTTGTAGATATTCAGACATTGTCTGTGGGCCTGAACCTGAAGCAACTCTGCTGCTCTGACCAGAAGTGAGACAAAGAGGTGCAGATGCCTGTATAATGTCTCATTTTTGTAAAAAAAAAGAAAACAAATCCCATATAACTGGATAATCAAGTGGCCAGCGGAGAACTAGGACTCGGTTTTGTTTGTAATTTGTTTTTAAAATGTACAGCCAAGGGCAGCTCCTGACATTGAGTGCTCGAGTGGTCTGAGCACTTTGTCTGTGTGTGTGTGTCATCACTGCACTTGAAGACAGGCGTGTGCATTTCTCTGCTGACAGGCATCAAAGAATGTCGCACCTCCAAGAACTGTAGATGTGATTTTTAGAGCACAGTAATGTGTAAAGGGCGTGATCTTAAAGGATCATATCATCTAAACATCTAAGCTGAATTCTTGTGACTTAAACATCCACAATTTACACACCAGGCAGTTGTTCGGCTTGTTCAATGCATGTAGATCCAAGTTCATCTGGAGCTTATTGGTCGAACTGAACCATGGAAGGAATGAGATCATTAGAAAAGCTTAGATAGTTTCAACTGTCAGCAGTGCTCAAGTGCATTTTATGAGAGATAAATATATATGCAAAGGTGCGGGTGACTTGCACACTCACCGTTTAAGCTCCAAGATGATTGATCATTTTAGCTGAGAACGGTTGTGTGGTTATGGCTGTTTGTCAACTGCACTGACATCGCAGCTTGCAGGTGCAAAGTGTGAGACGCCCACTAAAAGGATGAGTGCTAAAGCAGGCATTATGGTAGGTGACATGTTAACCTTCTGTAAGCAGTCAACAGAACTGATGGTCTTGGCAGGCTTCCATGATGTAATAGCCATAGAAAACAAGTGCCACGATTTGAATTTTGAGGTTCCCCAGCAAGAATGTGACTCAAAAGTCAATTTCATCATGACTTTACACCCAGCTGAGGTGTATTAGAGTCAATAGCTGTGTCTGAATTCCTGAGTATGATGAAAAAAACGAATTCTTGACTGAAGAACATCGCAGGTGTGTAGTAATACATCGCTGAACATATTACACTTACCATGTTGCATTGTTCTTTGACCTATGATGTCAACTGTGAAAACTATTTACTTGTGTGTCACTGACAAATTAAGAAAAAAATGATGTGTGATGACAGCTTTGAGTCAATTATTGTTTAATATATTTTTAAAACATTTTATATAGAATTAAAGACTACATGACACAGACTGGCCTTTAGTATTTCATCTCTTTCTCTCTTTCTTATTGAACACAATAGTGGATTTTATATTTTTCTGTTGAAGCAAATGGTAACACACAAAGTAGTATCTGCACCTGTAAATGATATATTCACATCATGTTGCAATTCACAAAATTACACAACCAAAAGTTCAGCCTGTTATTCTTTACTTCTAATGGCTCTACCACTAGAGAAAACATAACATGTCAACTTTGATCACGTGTGCCTCGATAACCAATCACATTATAGCCTTGACGTTATTGAGTTGCTTTCAAAGTTGTAAAAGAGTGCAACAGTCACTGTTTGCAGATGCCATAAAAACTCAATGACATTTTTTTTAGGTTCATTGAACTAATTTTGTGTCTCTGAAAATTAGTCATCTAAGACATTATATTATGCTGAATATCAAAGGTTTTTGTGTTTATTTGTTAATGAGGGATTTGTGGAAACATTTTTTTTTAAACGTAATATTTATTGTAATTCCTGTAATCATTATTCAGTATTTCCATGAGTAAGATCTAAAATTCAGATATCTTCATGTTTCATTAAAATATATAAGCTAAAAGAGTACAAACCATACCCTTTGAAGTCATAGTGTTGCCATTATGACATATCTTCACTTAAAATGTGGGCAGTTAAAGATTAATATATTCATATACCTTTATAAAAGTCAAAGAATAAATGTACCTTTCTGATGAATCTCTTTTACAGGGATTCTGCCTTTCCTGTCAAAACTTAATTGTCAAATAAGATTTTAAATAGAATAATTGATTGAGTATTTTATATCTAAATAAGAATGATATCCAAAGTCGCATTTGGTACAAATTTAGTGGCTTGACAACTATATTAGTAAATGGTTCTATTTCTTTTCCTTAAATAATTCATCAGGCTGATTAATCATTATCCTGCACATGCTAAACTTATATCTAAATATGTTACAATTTAAAAGTAAATGTGGATTGTACTTAAGGGGCACATTCCTGCATCTTTATACCCAACAAAGAAAAAAGAAAAGAAAACATTTTGGACAGTATATGAACACTGCAGTTCAACCAAAAATAAAAATTCTTCCACCTTTTACTCACTCTCAATTTGTTCCAAACCTGTATGTATTTCTTTCATCTATTGAACACAAAAGTAGATTTATGAAGAATGTTAGTAACCAAAAAGTTGACTGTAGCTACTGACTTCCATAGTATGGAAATAATGCAATGGAAGTCAATAGCTATGTCAACTGTCAGCTGGATTGCCACCTGTGGTGTTTGATCTCTGGAGTATCTTAAGATTGTGGATACCCAATTGTGTGTGACAAATGGCCTAGGCCTTAAAATTTCTCAATTATGAAAAAGGAGGTTTTTCAGATAATTAGAATGGTGGATAAATTTTACATATAAAAATAAAAACATGATATATATTTTGTAGGGCTTGATGCAAGAATTCATAGAAAATAAACATTTTGATGGTAGCATATAATGCAGAGTTATAAAAACTTATAGCACCAAATGCTAACAAAATTTGGTACACTAGGTACAAACGTGTCCATTTTTGTAACGATGGGCCCTTATTAGACACTATTAGCTGCTGAAACTTGATTGACTGTTGGCGGACATGTTTGTTAGTTTATCTGAGTGATATTTAAAGAATATGTTAACATTTGCATACCAATTTTCAACCTGAACATATGGTTGCAGCGTCTTCAGAATGTCCTCTAATTGTATTAAGGTTCCTTAAGTTTGGACTATATATATATATATATATATATATATATATATATATATATATATATATATATATATATATATATATATATATATATAAAGATCATTAGGTTTCCATTAGCTTATAAAATAAAAACATGATATATATTGCAATGCTTAAACATCTAAATTCTTTTGATAATTTCTCATCGTGAAGTTCTCGAGAAGATGTGGTACAAATTTCATGCAAATCAGACCAACAGTTCAGGAGTAGATGTTCCTGAAAATTCAAAATAGCAGAAAAAAAATGTGAAGGTTCCAAAGTTATGATGTAAAACATAGCATAAACACTTAATGTCAGACAGATGTGTGTCTGTGTGCCTGAGTAGCAGTACACATTTGGTACCATCCTGTCAAGTTTGGGGTCTATGTGATTTATGGTCTCTGACTCTCATACACTTTTAGGGTAAAGAAGAAGAAGATCAGAACAAACACAGAATTAAAATTACTATTATGTAGCCATCTGCCATGTTGGATGAAGTGATCATGCATAAAAAAAAGTAAAAAGTTCAGTTCAGGCACATAAAAATACATTTATGGTCTATGAAAAATGGGTAAATCTTGAAGACAGGTGTTGGGAGTAAAAAAAAAAAAACATTCCTTTTGGAGAAAAGTAAACTGTGGAATAATATTGTTAACTTCTATTTTAACCAGTGGTGTATAAAGTACCTGAAAGTCATACTCAAGTAAAAGTACAGATATCTTACCAGAAAATGACTTTGGTAGAAGTTGAAGTCACCGTTTAGAATATTACTTGAGTAAAACTCTTAAAATATGTGATATTTATTCGTGTATCCCATCATGCATCATATTGTGGAAATAAATCGCGAGACTTTTTGGCAAGATGGTGAGAGCTCATGGAAACCCTTCCAATGTAAGTTAAATATTAATAATAATTAGATATTACATATAATTTGGAAGTAAAACAAAGTGCTACATGTTTTATTGGTGAGTAATGTTAGCCTATATTTATTTTGTACATCATTTGCAACTGCTTTTTATCACTTAATTAGAAGCACCAGGAATTAAAGTGTGTCCCATCAGGTAATGAAAAGTTGTACACGTGCTTGTAATCTTCATCCTCACTTGAACACTTGGCCAAATACAGGAAATACGTCATATAAGTAGTCAAGTGATCAAGTTCAAGGACTGCAAGCGTGGTTATTTGGACAAGGCAAAAGTATTTACCCGTGCTAATGAGTGAATCACTGAATCATTTATTCAACTGATTCGTTCAAAAAACTGATTCATTCAATAAGTAAACACCATTGCTGAGAGACGCAAAACAGTGCTGTGATCTTTGTAAAATTGAGCAAAAAAAAGCAATATTATGTCTAAAATGTAAGTCAATTATTGCTTTACTGAACTTAAGTATAAAATTATTATTAAATGTGTTCATGCATCTGCAGAAAAACAGTACTCTTTGTGTGATATAGATTAAGTTAACTAGGCCTACATTAAATCATATAAATATAAAAAGCATACAGAAGAATTTTTGCCGTCTACAATTTAGAATGCCTGGAATTTTGAGTTTTAATAGACTAATAAATCAATGTGCGTGCACTCTGTGTGTGATTTAATGATATGGCCTACTTGTTAACGTCAGATTGCACATCATTACAACAACATTTACCATATTATCACAGATGATGCTGTTTATCGCACCCCAGCCTCGACTTGAGTGGAAAATGAAATCATCCGTGGCTGTTTGCACATGAGCAAAGGTGTTTTTTGTCTCACTTGCAAAGACCAGACCACTGATTCGTCAAACCTGCTTTCCTGTAGTCTGTGTTCTTCTGACTATTTTGTAGTAAGTAACGAATATACTTATAAGGGAAATGTATCGGAGTAAAAGTATACATTTTAATTAGGAAATGTAGTGGAGTAAAAGTTGGCTGAAATATAAAAACTCAAGTAAAGCACAGATATTCCCAAAAAATACTTAAGTACTGTAACGAAGTATTTTTACTTTGTTACATTACACCACTGATTTTAACATCCTTCCTATTTTATGTTGTTTTTTTGTGAACACATCTGTGCATTAACTCAGCATTTTGGTATTTTTTCTCTGTTGTCTTAAACAGTTAGATAATATAGTTGTTGGTTTTATGGTTTAGTGGTATTAACACCTGCAGATTGACTCATCACTCATGCTTTTATGTTATGGTAATTTTGTCACACATTCTGGTTGCTAAATATGCAGTTCAATACGTGTTGCTTTTTTAAAAACATCTTACATCGTGCAATGAACCTGTTAGCACTATTAATCTATTAACTATTTCTTCCATATTGTATTTTTGGATAAGAATAAGAAGCACTTCATCCGGTACTTAGTGTCTTTCATTCCAACATAAGAAAACATTTCTGGAATCTGCATCTGAAATAGCATTTAGCCTACAGTATACTGTATTTCAGCAGGGACATGGATGAATTAAACCTGCAGTTACAGATGCATAAATAGGCTTAATGTTTTCTTTTTAACATAAAACATTGAATACTTATATTTGAAATAATTTAAAACATGAAAAAAATAGTTGAAATGTGAAATTAAAACCGCCAGTAGATGACAGCAAGTGAATGTTAATGAGTGAGTCATTGAGATTCAACCGATTCATTCAAACCGCTGATTCATTCAGAAACTTTTGCCTTGTCCAAATACCCACACTTGCGGTCTTGGCCATTTGAGAGCGCGTGCATGCGACAGGAAGTAAGTGTGTAGGACTGTCCAGATCTTAAAAACACCAAAGCGCAGTGCCCTTAACGCACACTAAATCCACACTATCTCGAATATCGCTCCTTAGTATATCCCATCATGCATCATATTGTGGAAATAAATCACGAGACTTTTTGCCAAGATTGCGAGAGGTCACGGAAACCTTTCCAATGTAAGTTAAATATTAATAATAAGATATTACATATAATTTGGTAGTAAAACAAAGTGCTACACATTTTATTGGTGAGTAGCCTATATTTATTTTGTACATCATTTGCAACTGCTTTTTATCACTTAATTAGAAGCACCAGGAATTAAAGTGTGTCCCATCAGGTAATGAAAAGTTGTACACATGCTTGTAGTCTTCATCCTCACTTGAACACTTGGCCAAATACAGGAAATACGTCATATAAGTAGTCAAGTGATCAAGTTCAAGGACTGCAAGCGTGGGTATTTGGACAAGGCAAAAGTATTTACCCGTGCTAATGAGTGAATCACCGAATCATTTATTCAACCGATTCGTTCAAAAAACTGATTCATTCAATAAAACACCATTGCTGACAGACGCAAAACAGTGCTGTGATCTTTGTTTGGAACTATTTTTGTTAGCAAAATTGAGCAAAAACAAGCAATATTAGCCTATGTCTAAAATGTAAGTCACTTATTGCTTTACTGAACTTAAGTACAAAATTATTATTAAATGTGTTCATGCATCTGCAGAAAAACAGTACTCTTTATCTGATATAGATTAAGCTAACTGGCCTACATTAAATTATATAAATATAAAAAGCATACAGAAGAATTTTTGCCATCTACAATTTAGAATGCCTGGAATTTTGAGTTTTAATAGACTAATAAATCAATGTGCGTGCACTCTGTGTGTGATTTGGTGATATGGCCTACTTGAAAACATCAGATTGCACATCATTACAACAACACTTACCATATTATCACAGATGATGCTGTTTATCGCACCCCAGCCTCGACCTGAATGGAAAATGAAATCATCCGTGGTTGTTTGCACGAGCAAAGGTGTTTTTTGTCTCACTTGCAAAGACCAGACCACTGATTCGTCAAACCTGCTTTCCTGCAGTCTGTGTTCTTCTGACTATTTTGTAGTAAGTAACGAATATACTTATAAGGGAAATGTATCGGAGTAAAAGTATACATTTTAATTAGGAAATGTAGTGGAGTAAAAGTAAAAGTTGGCTGAAATATAAAAACTCAAGTAAAGTACAGATATTCCCAAAAAATACTTAAGTACTGTAACAAAGTATTTTTACTTTGTTACATTACACCACTGATTTTAATTTGTTTTTTGTGAACACATCTGTGCATTAACTCAGTATTTTGGTATTTTCTCTCTGTTCTCTTAAACAGTTAGATAATATAGTTGTCGTTTTATGGTTTAGTGGTATTAACACCTGCAGATTGACTCATCAATCATGCTTTTATGTTATGGTAATTTTGTCACACTATCTGGAAGCCAAATATGCAGTTCAATATTTGTTGCTTGTTTTTAAACATCTTACATCATGCAATGAACCTGTTGGCACTATTCATCTAAAACAGAAATAAACCCCTGACTCAGGTGGGCTTTAAGATACGCAAATTCTGCTGCTGTTCAGAGAATAGGTGGGCATAAATAAATAATAACCATTTATGTCTTAATATATGTTAAAAAAGAAGGAAAAACAGCAGTGATGGGAAAAAAATATTGTTTATGTTTTATTATCCATAATGAAATGAAAGGTAAATATAAAATCATTAAAAACTGCCAAGTATATAAAAAAGATGAAATAAATAAATATGATATCTAATCATAAATGTTTTATTTCAGGCATTATGTATGTATGGCATGTATTTATGCCATTAATGTTATAGTTGTGCTTTGGAGAAATAAACACATCTAATGCAGCAATGTGGCATCTCAGAAAGGTTTGGCAGCTGTCATTTACACAATGCATATTCTAAACAAAATCAGAGCACTGTTGTTTAACCTCTTCCCAAACCTTTTGAAATTTATGAGTGTTTTGCAACAGAAGCAAAACCAGGAGACATGATTTATGATTTATGAACACACGTCACTGTGTATATATGTGAACTAGAGCTCGCAGTATTTTGTCTAGGGGTGCTGTATGGATGGAAGGTGATGTCATCTGAACACTGAAAAATATCATGCATTGTGAGGTAGAAAACTGGTTCATGTGAAGACAAACTGCTCAGTTCACCGAATCTCTGCTTGTAAATCTTACATTCATGTCTGTCTTCATGTTCCTATACTTCAAGTGGTGGAACGTAGAGGTAGCAATGACAAGGTCATGGATTTTATTTTCAGGAAATATATTAACTGCAAACTTAAGTACTCGCTGTTGTACTTCCACTGTCATCTACTATTCTCATCTAATCTCCTATTTCTTATCCATTCTGAAAAATGTTCTGTGGAGGTCTGGCGTTCATAGCAAGACAGATTTTCATAGAACTATACAGTACACCTCTTGCTTTAAAGTGATTTTTTGTGCCTTTTAGTAAAGGAGACAAAAGAAGATATTTGCTGATAAGCAGTTTTGGTTCCATTGGCTTCCATTGTATTTTTTGTCCATACAGTGGAAGTCAATGGGAACGAAACTATTTTTAAAAATATCTTCTTATATGTTTCACACAATAAAGAAATGCATATAGGTTTAGAATGATATGAGGGCAGAATTTTCATATTTGTCATCTTAAGTCATCTTACATATTATGACCACCAGGTGGCGCCATACAGACAACATGCATGATAATATTCCTTTAATTTTTCATTAATTGCAATCATTTCAATTTTCAAGTCACTTTACCTGGAATTTATTATCAATATATGAACTTTTGTCTGTGATAATGATGTCATGGCTTATTTTAAACCACTAGGGTGTCCTCTCAGCTCAAAATAAAACAAAACAATGATTTTGTGAACACTTTTAATTGGAGCAAATAAACAGCTTTGTGAGACAATTAAAATTTTTTTCAAATGTTGTAGCTGTCAAAAGTTTTCTTTCAGCATCACATAAACTTACCATAAGCTCTTTTAAAATGTGCTCTCCTTAAATCAACTACTTACTATACAAGATTGACAGAAACAAAATAATTACATATCATGCATTGTTAAAATGACATTAAATACGCTGCAAAATATAGATAGCAGCTTTACAGCCAACCTGTATTGCTGTTTTCAAAAGCAAATATCCTGGTACCTACAGAGAAAAATAAAGTAAAAAAAAACAAAACAAGCAAAACAACATATCAAACTCACCGACTACGCATCATGCTCTAATCCCGTGTCATGATGCTCTATTTCATCATCACGAAATTCTTTAATCTTTTATAACCTGATTGAATTAAAAACATTTAGTTTATGTCTCAGTGTGCATTTTAGATATCCATCTTTTTGCATTTTGATCAAAAAAATAGATGCCTTTTTAAAAAAGGTGTTTACATGAAGTGGTGATTATATATGCTGTACTATAAGCACTGATATAAACACACACATTGCCTGTAGTAACTCTGTATATCTCTCTGGTTCAGCCTCCATTAGTGTTCGGATTTGGCTGTTGTAGTGCTCTGAGATGCTCTCCTCTACTGCAACAGTGCAGGCCATGGCCCTTGAAACCACAGAGGCAGGAGCAAATTATTAAAAGTTAGTAGTGCAAAAGCAAGTAAACAAGCAATCCTAGTTAGGATCATACCTAATGCAAATCCAGCGATATTCCATAATGGTAACAATAAAGTTTGAAGTGAAGTGAAGTGACGTGACATTCAGCCAAGTATGGTGACCCATACTCAGAATTCGTTCAACCCATCCAAACCACACAAACACAACACACACAGAGCAGTGAACACACACACACACACACACACACTGTGAACACACACCCGGAGCAGTGGGCAGCCATTTTATGCTGCGGTGCCCGGGGAGCAGTTTAGGGTTCAATGCCTTTCTCAAGGGCACCTAAGTCATGGTATTGAAGGTGGAGAGAGAACTGTACATGCACCCCCCCCACCCACAATTCCTGCTGGCCCGAGACTCGAACTCACAACCCTTCGATTGGGAGTCCGACTCTCTAACCATTAGGCCATGACTTCCCACGACTTCCCCGACTTGTCGAACCCGATGCTCACCCAGGATCTTGTTAAATTTTTCCAAATGCATTTTCTCTTGGTCCCACATATACTGCAGATATGAAAAGTACATTTACATCAGTTAAACTGAATATGTGCATTTAAAGTCATTAGACTGACATTCAGTACCTGGATTAGAGTTCTACCGAGAACTGCCATCTGCCCAGCGTAGATGCGATTGGCTCCGTACTCTCCTGCATGGTCAACCCTCAACATACTGTCCAGCATGGCTTTCTCCTCTTCGTCACGTGGTGGAGGAAGGCTCTTCTGCATAACACTGAGCTATTTACTGTACACATGCCAACAAAATATGAAAAGAACAGATTCACTTTGCCTTAAAACATACAAAAGGTTAAACACATCTTCTCATTGCTTATTATTACTTTTTCCACATTTTAAAATAATAGTAATCATTACTGAATCGATGAAACAGCAGAAATGAAAAAATGGCAATTTCTGTATAAGGTCAGCATTTTTGGATATTATAAGAAAGGAGCTTATTCTACATTATGGAGGTAAAACAAATAGATATTCAATTTAATGTTTACTGCATTATTCAGGTTCTTTGGTAACAGGGTTTTATACTGGTTTTAAACTAGAAATGTACACAATTTTAACAGGCTTGCAATTATCAATTTATATGCATTACAAACATTGAGAGGACCTACAAATGTTCAAAAAAAATAAAATAAATAAAAATAATAATAAATTATGTCACAGAAATCAAAACATTGTAACCTTTGAAAAAAGTTTGAAATTTTTTCACCATTCGTCTTATACTCAGGTTAAGGCATTCACTTAAAGCCATCATTTAAACAGATTCAAGGGAGTTCAAGGAATTGTTTATTCAAGTTCAAGGAATTGTTTACTTGACTTCAGTGTGTTACTAACATGCACACGTTCACGTTTACCTCTCTTTACTGCACGACAGTTCCTGACCTTGACAGACAGAAAGCACGACTAAGGTCCAGTCTCAAAGCACACTTCGCGGCTCTCTGCATGTCTACAAATTATAAAATTATATATCTAACTGTAAAGAGAAAAGGTATATATTCGCGCTGAAGGTTGCGGTGCTTTTAATTGACGTCATTGCGTCCCTACGTTTGTGCACGTGTAGACGTCGGGTGTTATTGTTGATGGACTATATTATGTCAAAGAGAAAACTGTTTGTGGAGACAACGGTAACAAACTAAGAAAACTGTTTGTAAAGACAAGGTATCACAAAATATTACTCTTATAGTGTACACTTTTCACTCAAAGCCCCATAGGTGGCACTCTCACAAATGAGTCCAACAAGTCTTTGAGTTTGGTTTACTAAATGTATGAAAGCAGAAGCAGTACAGAACACATTTGTGCATCATCTACTTCCAGCATCAGACTTTTTTTTCCACCTGAGTTGGTAGTCAGTGTAAAAGCTTCTCATAGCTAAATGTTATTCCTTTACTTGCACAGTTGTATTCAATGATGCAATTCAGTGGCGTAGACAAAAACAATTCCCCTTTGCATTTAGGGTCAACTTCTGGCAGGCTGTATTTCACCCTTTGTAATTAGTGGAACAGCCTAGTAAACCAGTAAATGAATTCTCAAAGTCATTTTCTTGGTGTGTAAACCGTGGGTGTCCAGTGTACATGCTTTTGGTAAAGTAAAATGCCTTTGGCTTCTGTAGCTATGTCTTAGATTAAGACATACTGCATAAATTTCACTGCAGTGATAAAAATGGAGCTTGGACATCTGAAGAAAGAAGGTGCTGACTGCTATGGAACTGCTACTGGCATTAGATAAACATTGAACTGTAGGTAGAAGTCGCTCTGTAAAGTTAACACTGTGAGTTAGTTATGGGAATCTGATGCAAGGTCAACATGACAAGAACATTTCAGCTTTAAACAGCCTATGAAATGGGGTATGATGTAATGTAAAAACTGTGAGATGAAACGATTGAGATACAGTATCTGAACTTTAAAAGGGAAAAGAGCGTTTGCCTTAGGAAACAACAAAAAGTAGTCCAGCATTAACACTTGTTATATTTCAAATTCATTTTTATTTAATCAAGATACGTAAAATGAGATATCCATCATTTTGCGGTGTAATATATTAGAATAATGCACTAGCAGGTGTTTGTGGTTGAAGCTAACATGTAATTTAAGCACCACACCTACTGTATATATTTTATGTTACTGGTATTTGACATCTTCAGCGTGATTAATGATATGAAGAGGACCAGCTTATGCTATTACCCAGACAAATAATATATAAAATCTTTAAGTGAGTTTTCAAAACCTGTAGGCATGTAATGTCCATAAGTGCAGAAAGAAATAATGTGTTCCAAGTCTCTGGTCAGACAGCCTTAGACATAGCTGTGGTGGAGTAATGTCTAAGAGCTTCATGCTAAATTTAGTTTATTTGTTTGCAATGATGAGGGACAGGGACATGTCGAGGGTCATGTGATGTATTCATTTTCAAAATGTTTGACATTTTAGCACATCAAGAGTATAGTGAGTAATTTTATTAGTAGCTTATAATGCATTAAGTGATTAAATACAGTATGTAAACTTTTTTGCACATCCCTTTTGTGTTGCAGTGGTGACAAATAATTGTGATTACTGTAATTTCAAGTATTTACTAACTAATACAATAAAATGTAACACATTTTTAAGTCAGTGTGTTGTAGCCACTTAATACAAAATGCACAAAGTGTATAATTAAATGATTCTGGATGATGAACAACTTCCATTGCTCAATACATTGAGGTATAGCCTCTGGAATTTAGAAGGAGTTATTTAGAAGGAAAACTGTTTTAACAGATACCATCTAAACATCACCCAGTGTTGTATCACTTTTTTGTGTGTGTGTGTGTGTGTGTGTATATGTGTATGTGTGTGTGTGGATTTTGATGTGAGAGGACAACTTTTTTTACTGGAGGAAGAGTTTTGGATTATGGACTCATATTTTGGCCATGAAATCATGGTTTGAAGTTAGAATGCCTTTATCTCGAATATGTTTCTTACAAACAAGCAGCTTTTCACAAGACATTAATCGATGGACTGGAGTAATGTGGGCTACTTGTAAATTATTGTGATGCTTTTATCAGCTGTTTGGATGCTCATTATGACGGTACCCATTCGCTGCAGAGGATCCTCTGGTGAGCAAGTGGAAGTGGATCTTGGATGGCCTGAGGGTGAGTTACTTTGCAGCAAATTGTTCAGGATTTTTTTAAATATAAGTACAATGTCAATACATGTATACACAATAAGTGCACTGTATCTTATGATTAATTTAAATGTTATTAAATTAAAGACACTTAATATAAAGTGGCTTTGAAGGATTTAAAATCACCGGCGTAGCACAGCAGACTCAGGAAAATCTAGTGCGTATAATAGTGCGTAGTCTGTGGTCAGGAACTGGGTTACTAGCTTGCGCTAGTTATATAACCCGGATGCAAGTTCAAAAATTGGCTCAACACTTTTTATTTTATTGTTGCTCATTGGTATCCCCCTGGAAAAGACAAACCAGCTCATAAAAGTAATGACAACAGCACAAGAATCAAATTCAGGTTTAAATTTGCATTGTCTCCCAATAGACGCACACCTCTTTTTATAGTCCACTATTTAAGCAGGGAGAGTAGAAGCTTTACCGCCAGTATAGAAGAGTTTGCCCTCAGAAATGTTTCTTCTCATTTGCAGACCTTGTTAAACCGCTTAAAAACAGGCTGTACTTGCAGACTTTGGGAATTCAGCAGGCTGATGTAAGTTAATACATGCCACTGCGTCTGTCTGTGCACTTGTAACAAGTTGACTACTGAAGGAGAAGGTGTCAGGGGCTTGTCCAGCATGTTTTGCATCAGCACCTGGCTGTGGGGTGCATTCTTTCATTTTCAGACAAACCTCTCTGTGGCTGGCTGGAATGAATCACATTTCACAATGAGCTGGCAAGCAATAGTCTGCATATCACCAACAAAATAATATACAAATGTTTATTACTAACATAGTTGATTCTGTCTGCACCAGCAGCTGTTGGGAAAGATGCCCTTAAAATAATATTAAGATTGACAGAAAAAAATTTCACCTTTAGAGATCTTGTCCATTGACCCGATTTTGCTTGTATACACATTCTGTATAGATTTGAAGAAGTCACAGTATTCTTGTTGGGTCTGATTTGAAATTTGTTCCCTTTGCAGTTATTAAGTGAGACAATTTGAGTTAATAATCATTTATTGATTGATTGATTGTTATTAAAGGAATAGTTAATTCAAAAATGAAAATTGGCTGAAAATGTACCCACCCTCAGGCTGTCACGGTAGGAAATCCATTGGTTCCTCCGTGTCATGTTTTGTGTTTGTTTTTGTACTCACGTAGTCTCCATGTGCTCGTTTGGTTGATTGTTGTCACCTGTGTGTTGATTGTCTCGCTCCAGCTGATCCTCATCTCCACTCAGCTACATAAACTCACTCATCTCTCTGTCTGTTGTCAGATCCTCATTCATGTCTCAGCTTCCCAGTTGGATTACCGTCTCCCGTGTTCGTGTTCTGTAGTGATGTGTCGTTCTTGAACGAATCGTTCTTTTTGAACGAATCTTTTAGGTGAACGAATCGTTCTCGTTCATGTAAACCATTGACTCATATTTCTCGTTCACTGAAATTCCTCCCTTCACAGCAGCGCGGCGCTATTAGCAGCGCATGCGCAGCTCGGTGAACCGTAGCTCTGTGAACTGTTTCATCCTGTCAAAGAGTTACTCAACCTCGAGCCAATAGCCTTCGAGTATGAGATGTGACTAAGCATGTGATTTGTTGAATGTAGTGAACGAATACGCCCTTCACTGAACGAGTTTCATATGAGTCTGAACCAAATCGAGAGATCTTATCGTTCGTGAACGAGTTGAATGATTTGGTACATCTCGTTCATGAATGAAATGACTGAACTGGTACATGTCGTTCGTGAACGAGTTTAATGAATTGATACATCTCATTCCTGAATGAAATGAATGAGAGTAAACCGGGTCAGCCATCTGTCAATCTCGCAAAAAGCAAAGCGCAGTTATAGGTTTTCATATTTAGCATACAGAACATAACTCCACGTTTAATCCCCGATTTATGAATGTGAATATATAATATATGAACTGTCTGACCAAACAATTAAAATGTTAATTATGCAAGAAAACCTTGTGCTTTGTTCATCTGAACAACTTATTTAGACTTTTTTTTTATTTATTGAATGCGATTATGCACACATTTTAATAAAGCCAAATCAGTTTTTGTAACAAGTGAATACATTCGTTGCCTTAAGACAACACATAAGACACTCATTTTCGCCACCTGCTGGCGTATTTTGTGTAATATGAAGAAATGGTCACTGAACAAATCAGTGAACGAATCTGAACGATTCATTTTGGTGAACGAACTGAAAATGAACGAATCTCTTGAAAGAATCATAATTTCCACCACTAGTGTTCTGGATTGTGTTCGTGTTGTCGTCTTCGTGTGAGTGTTCCGGTCTGTTCCTGGTTTCATCCATCGACCGCCTTCACATTCACCACCGACTTCACCATCAGCACTTCTCACGCCACCGTAGACCTTCTCTCACCATTGCCTACATACTGGACTCTATTATCAATAAACTTCTTCTGATTGCCTGCATTTGCCTCCTCCTCTTTTACGAGCCATCACAGTAGGATCTGACCATCATGGAAGCAGCAGGCGATCGCTCCCCATCTCATCTGGAGGAGTTTCCTGCAGAGAGCCGTTGGTCGTATGGATCGCCAAGACAAGGCGATAGATGAGATGGGTCGAGCTTTCCAAGCAATGGTGACGAAGGTGTCCGAGCTCGCTCTCCAGGCTCAACAACAACAACAACCGCCACCCGCTGCGCCTCCCCGCCACCCACACCGCCGATCGTCTCCGGGGGGGATTTCCCAGTCCGAACCACGCCTCCCCATCCCTGAGAAATATGCGGGTGAGCCAAAGTTTTGTCGATCATTTCTGTCTCATTGTTCTCTGCACTTCGCCCTGCAGCCCCGCACGTTTAACACCGAGGAAAAGAAGGTGGCATTCGTCTTGTCACTATTGACGGGGAGGGCTGCCCTCTGGGGGACGGCGGTGTGGGAGAACCAAGACAGCTGCTGTGCCTCGTTCCACGCCCTTTCGGTGGAGATGAGACGGGTCTTCGACCGCTCCGTCGCCGGGAGGGAGGCGGCTAGACTTCTCACGGACCTACGTCAGGAAGACAGGTCCGTATCCGACTATTCCATTGAGTTCCGCACCCTGGCGGCGGAGTGTAAGTGGAACGAAGAGGCGCAGTGGGATCACTTCCTGCATGGGTTGGCTGACCGCATCCAACAGGAGATCCGCGCCGTCGAGCTCCCCACTTCTCTCAATGGCCTGATCGACCTCACCATCAGAGTAGACAACCGACTCGACCAAGCCGCCAGACGGAGGGGGAGAACAGTTCTCGCGACCAGACCGGAGGCTCAGCGTCAGCGCTCAGAGGTTGCGGTCAGCCCACCGGGAGATCTTGAACCCATGCAGGTGGGCGAGCTCGGCTCTCCCGGGAGGAGAGGATCAGGCGGAGATCCCTGGGACTGTGTTTATACTGCGGCAGCCAAGAACATCACATCCAGCGCTGTCCGGTAAAAGACCAAGCCCGATAGTAAGACGGAGGCTACTATCGGGTGGGATCTCTGCCAGGAAGACCTCATCTACATCGACACTCCTTCCGGTGAGTCTACGGTGGTCCACCCACGCACTCGATCATCACGCTTTGTTGGATTCTGGGGCCGAGGGTAGTTTCATGGACTTTAAGTTTGCTACTAGACTCAACATTCCTCTCACCTCCCTCAAACACCCCATTGCCCCTTTTGCACTCAACGGACACAGACTGCCAGTCATCACACAGACCACTTTACCTGTTTCTCTCATCACATCTGGCAACCATACGGAGGAGATTTCATTTTACATCACGGACTCACCTCAATCTCCCATTGTTCTCGGTCACACCTGGTTCCAGAAACACAACCCCAGGATCGATTGGCGCCTCGGATCTGTGGCTAGCTGGAGCGAGGAGTGTCATTGGTCTTTGTCTTTTGTCTGCTGGTGTTAATGTTTCTGAGTCTGTGTTTCAGGGGGAAGCAGTGGATTTGGCTAACGTGCCCGCGGAGTACCACGACCTGAAGGAGGTGTTCAGTAAGTCTCGTGCTGATTCTCTTCTCCTCATCGTCCCTATGACTGTGCGATAGAGGTATTGCCAGGAACTTCTCCGCCTAAGGGCAAGTTATATTCTTTGTCTATTCAAGAGACGGCGGCCATGGAGAAATATATATCCAGTTCTCTAGCAATGGGGTTCATCCGCCCTTCTTCTTCTCCAGCGGGGGCGGGGTTCTTTTTTTGTGGGGAAAGAAGGACGGATCCTTGCGACCTTGCATTGACTACCGAGGGCTGAACAACATAACGGTAAAGAATACCTATCCTTTGCCGCTTATGTCTTCAGCTTTTGAGAGGTTGCAGGGAGCATCAGTTTTCACTAAATTGGACTTACGTAATGCTTATCATTTGGTCCGCATCAGGGAGGGGGATGAGTGGAAGACTGCCTTTAACACCCCTAGAGGCCATTTTGAGTACTGCGTGATGCCTTTCGGGCTAACGAACTCGCCGGCAGTCTTCCAAGCACTCGTTAATGACGTGTTTGCGAGACATGGTCGATCTGTTCATATATGTTTACCTGGATGACATATTGTTTTTTTCTTTCTTCGTCTCTCCAGGAACACGTGCAACACGTACGACGAGTGCTTCTGCGGTTGCTAGAGAATGGATTGTTTTGTCAAGGCGGAGAAATGCGTTTTTTTCATGCACAGTCTGTTTCTTTTCTAGGACACATCATTTCGACTGAGGGTGTTCGCATGGATCCTGAGAAGGTTAAGGCTGTGGTAAATTGGCCATCCCCAGAGTCTCGCAAGGCCCTGCAGAGATTTCTGGGGTTCGCCAATTTCTACCGGCGTTTCATTCGCAATTTCAGCCAACTAGCCACTCCTCTGACCGCCTTGACCTCCCCTAGTTTGACGTTCAGGTGGTCAAACGCAGCCGAGGCTGCGTTTGCCAAACTGAAAAGCTGCTTTGTTTCAGCTCCCATTCTCGTCACCCCTGATCGCTCACGTCAATTCATAGTGGAGGTCGATGCGTCAGAGGTGGGGGTAGGAGCAGTGTTGTCCCAACGCGCATCCTCAGACGGAAAGGTGCATCCTTGCGCGTATTATTCTCACCGTTTATCTCCTGCAGAAGTTAATTATGACATTGGCAATCGAGAGTTGTTGGCAGTCAAACGTGCACTGGAAGAATGGCGTCACTGGCTTGAAGGGTCGGGTGTACCTTTCATTGTATGGACGGACCATAAGAATCTCGAATACATTAGAACCGCCAAAAGACTTAACTCCAGGCAGGCTCGGTGGGCATTGTTTTTTGGTCGTTTCGATTTTACACTTTCTTACTGGCCGGGTTCCAAAAACATCAAACCCGATGCTTTATCCCGTCTTTTTGAGCGTTCCGATCGTACTGCTACTCCCCGAGCCCATTTTAAACCGGGGACCATCATTATCTCCGCGCTCAGATGGGAGGTCGAATCGAAGGTGTTGACTGCCTTAGAAGGGGTAACGCCCCCGGCTCGTTGCCCACCGAACCGATTGTTTGTGCCGGAGGGGTTACGGTCAGACGTTCTCCAGTGGGGTCATTGTTCCAGTGTTGCTTGTCACCCAGGGGTTAGTAGAACTAGGTTTCTAGTCAAGCAACGATTTTGGTGGCCTGGTATGGCTCGTGACGTCCACGACTTCGTCTTGGCTTGTTCAGTTTGCGCTATTGGTAAGACTTCCAATCGACCTCCAGATGGGTTACTCTTACCGCTGTCTGTCCCTTCGAGACCCTGGTCCCACATTTCGCTAGATTTCATTACCGCCCTCCCGCCCTCTAAGGGCAATACGGTGATTTTAACCGTAGTGGACCGGTTCTCGAAGGCGACTCATTTTATTCCCTTGCCCAAATTACCATCAGCCAAGGAAACAGCGGTAGCTGTCATTGACCACGTCTTCCGTATACATGGCCTTCCGACAGACGTGGTTTCTGACAGGGGTCCCCAATTTGTGTCCAAATTTTGGCGAGAATTTTGTAAATTGTTAGGAGCGACTGTTAGTCTGTTCTTCCGGGTTCCATCCCCAGAGCAATGGTCAAACCGAGCGAGCCAATCAGGATGTCGAAAGGGTTTTGCGATGTTTGGCTTCCAATAATCCTTCGTCCTGGTGTCAGCAACTCTCAATTGTGGAGTACGCACACAATTCTTTGCCAGTGTCATCTACGGGCATGTCTCCATTTAAGTGTAGTTTAGGGTACCAACCACCTAATTTTGTCAGTACGGAATCCGAGGTTTTGGTCCCCTCCGCACACGCACTAGTCCAGAGGTGTCACCGCACCTGGACCAGAGCTCGCAGAGCTCTGCTCCAGGCTAGGTCGCGCACCAAGGCTAAGGCCGATCGCCACCGGTCGAAGCCTCCCCGTTACGTCGTCGGTCAAAGAGTGTGGCTTTCAACCCAGAATATTCAGATGCGTTCCGTTTCGAATAAGCTTGCTCCCAAAATTTATTGGCCGTTTTTCTGTTACCAAAATCATTAATCCGGTAACAGTGCGTCTTAGCCTTCCTCCGGCGTACAGGAGGGTTCATCCCGTGTTCCATGTGTCCAAAATTAAACCGGTGATTTTTTCCCGTCTTAACCCGCCTGCCCCGGTTCCCCCCCGCCTCGTATCGTTAATGGGGGAAACCACATATTTGGTTAATCGTATTCTGGACTCTAGACGGAGGGGACGCGGATTTCAGTACTTGGTGGATTGGGAAGGTTACGGTCCGGAGGAGAGAAGGGTGGGTTCCTGCTCGGGACATACTGGATCACCGCCTTATTGATGATTACAATCTACAGGTAAAGCAGGCTGGGGAACGTCAGGTGGCGTCCTAGGGGAGGGGTACTGTCACGGTAGGAAATCCATTGGTTCCTCCTGTGTCATGTTTTGTGTTTGTTTTTGTACTCACGTAGTCTCCATGTGCTCGTTTGGTTGATTGTTGTCACCTGTGTGTTGATTGTCTCGCTCCAGCTGATCCTCATCTCCACTCAGCTACATAAACTCACTCATCTCTCTGTCTGTTGTCAGATCCTCATTCATGTCTCAGCTTCCCAGTTGGATTACCGTCTCCCGTGTTCGTGTTCTATGGATTGTGTTCGTGTTGTCGTCTTCGTGTGAGTGTTCCGGTCTGTTCCTGGTTTCATCCATCGACCGCCTTCACATTCACCACCGACTTCACCATCAGCACTTCTCACGCCACCGTAGACCTTCTCTCTCACCATTGCCTACATACTGGACTCTATTATCAATAAACTTCTTCTGATTGCCTGCATTTGCCTCCTCCTCTTTTACGAGCCATCACACAGGCCATCCAAGATTTAGATGAGTTTGTTTCTTCATCGGAACAGATTTGGAGAAATTTAGCATTACATAACTTGCTCAATAATGGATTTTCTGCAGTGAATGGGTGCCGTTAGAATGAGAGTTTAAACAGCTGATAAAAACTAGTAGTAATAGTAATCCACACATCTCCATTCCATAAATTAATATCTTGTAAGGTAAGAAGCCTTTTTTTTATTTATTTCAAATCATTGCTTTGGCTAAAATACCTCTATTCATAATATTGCTTTCTCCAGTTGAAAAGTCAGCTTGTCTGAACAAGTAGTGAAATATGCACAGATCACGCACCATTTACAAGCAAAAACAGTCCAAATTATTTCTAAGCAAATATGTTGGTGGATTTTGATGTAAGAGGACAACAGTGGATGAAATTTTCACTGGAAGAAGCATTATTATGGATTATGGATTCACATTTTGGCCAGAAGCGATGGTGAAACTTATTTTTATCTTTTGGTTTTAAGTTACAGATGAATTTGTGACAAAATATATAGTAATAGAGTTTGATGTGCAGCTTTTAACATCAGCTTCAAAGGTAAGGGAAGTGATTTGTCTCACCTCCGTATTTACAGTTATGTGTTTAGTTACACTATATTATTTGCACTTAGCATTTTTTCCCCCTTGCTTCCCTATTAGAACAGACATGCAGCCCATTGTTGGGTCATGACCTTCCGGTTATGTCATACTGTTCCAAAGTGCATGCACTCCGCCACTGACATGTTTAAAAGCTGCAATTTTGAAGGTAGTCTTTTTTTCTGAAAACCTACAGTTTAATTTGCCATGACTGTCAGGGTGTGTCTGAGATGCCTGAGCATCTCTGTCATAATAGAAAACTTAAATATCTTTTTCTGGATGATTTAATACAGCACAAGTGCACTCATAACAGTGAGCTCATTGAACTGAGACTTCTCAATAACATCTTATTTTAAATCATGACCTAATGTTTTTTGCTTTAATGTGTTCAGAAATTTGTACAAGAGAAAATGTATTCTGATTTGTGAAGGTGCTGCAAGTACTGTATACCCGGCCTGCTAAAGGTTTTTCTCTGTTACAGTGCTGTCCCTCCTCTTCTATACAGACTGCGTATGGCCCATCTGGATGACAGCTGTGCCATATGTTATAAACAAAACCATGAACCCTAAAAAACAAAGAAAGTAAAAAAGTATCATTTTGGAAAATACAAGTTCAGTCCTTTTATGTTTAATTAAACAAATACAATTGTTTTAAAACTGTCTTTTTGATATAGTCATTCCAGGACAGCTTTGTGTGTATGGAGACATATATGTACAGTACTGTAACTATCAGACCCTGTGTAAAAAATTCTCAGTGCCGTTGACGGTATAAAACCAAACCCAAAATGGTTTAATAATTGAAAATATTTTTAGAGCTCCATCTGATCCCAATTAGCTGTGGAAAGTAAGAAAATAATATATTCAGATGACAGTTCAAAAAAATGTTGATTTTTGTTCTCAGTTGTGTTTCGTTAAACACTCTCGCTCTTTGTGGTGAAACACTCATAAAGGACTCATGCCTCCCACTTATTCCACAGTCCTGCAAAAATATTTTTAGCCAAAGTACGCTAATAAACATTAAGTCGTGTTTGTGCAGCATGAGTCGGTACCATGAATTATGTCATGAATAAATGTACGTCACTGAGCAGGGGTGAGTAGGTGGTATTCTCCATTAGATTAAAGGACAGACTCCAGTGAACTGTCTGCGGGCCGATCCCACGGATTTCCACAAGCTTCTATTTTGGAGCAAGACGGCCTGCTTATAGTTTGTAAAAAGCCACAGCATCCTATTAAAAATGGTTAAAAGTAATTGGACGATGTTTACTCAAAGTCTTGCCACAGCATTGTCCTTCTTTTAGCAAGCGTACTATGCAGGTTTTCCTTATGGATGCAATATCTTCAATCAGTCTTCAATCAGGGACTCTTGACCATGTGCCTGGCCTTTGATCTGCAGTTTGGGAATAATAAGAGGCAATAGCCTTAATGACACAGTGATGCATCATCCTGATGTGGCCCATACATGCTGCCTTCCACTGTGCCCCTTAAAAATTGCAATTCTCCGTATTTGTTAATGGGCAGAATGACAATATAATAGGTAATAATCTTTGAGGAAGTGTTAAATGTTTTTTTAATTGCTGTGAGGGAGGGCCACCAATGCTTTGGACTCCTAATTTACTCTACAAAAAAAGTAATAATGCTCTAACACCAAGGTTTCCGTCCATGGGGTTCACAGGCCCCTAAATGTCAAAGAAGATTTTGTCGGTGGTCTGTACAATGACAGGTAAACATGAAGTAGTTTCTTAAAAATTAAGATTCTTATTATAAATGTGGCTAATTTGTTCTATTTTTAATCAAAAGAAACAGACTCTTATATCATCTTACTTCATTTGCTTCTGTACATACAGTATAGGCCTAGATACTGTATATTTGGGGTGTAGAGGTGGCAGTGTCAGAAAGATTAACAACTCGCATAAAATTAAGATACATTTTTGTTTAACCAGCCTGTAATTAGGAGTGATGAAAATCTTGACGCATCCACTTCCGGTTTGAGCAAATTATCATCTCATTCAAAGGAATCCAGACAGAGGTACCCTCCATTTATATTGTCTGCAATTTAGCGGGCAATTACTTTTCCTTCTGTGGTTTTCCTTTTGTGTTTACCATGGAATTCCATCCATTTAATCAGCAAAAAAAAAAAAAAAAAAAAAAAAAAGTTATATAATGATCTCTGACACATTAGATGAGTATTGTGATAAGATGAAATTCTCTCCCCAGACTGTGACTAAAAATGCAATATTAATTATTTTCATGCAGGGGTGCCATGCTCTGGCAAGATAAGAGCATGACCAAAGAAGAAGAAGAAGAAGAAACACTGTTTAAGGTCTAGTACTCTTAAAAAAAAAAAAAAAAATTGGTGTTGAAACAATTTTCACTCAGAAATTGCTAAAATTTCTCAAACAATTAAGAAACTGCAAGTAATACATTAAATTTAAATGTAAAATTTTGAAGTAGATAAACTGACAAAATCTATTCTTGTAAAACACACTCAAGTAATCTTTTACAAATCAGCAAAACTTAAATAAAATATTTAAGTAACCAATATGTATATATATCTCATGTTTGTGTGTGTGTGTGTTTCCATATTATAAGCTACACTGCCCGTTTATGGATGTCTAAACTTACAATTCAGTTTTCAGAAAAGCCTGGTGGCAATTAACTCACAGCAAGGTTAGCGGAATCCTGTGAGACATAATCTTGACATCATAAACTCAGATGACCTTGACAGCACATAGCTAGACGTTTGATCCCTCCTGAATCATGAGAAGGGGCAGACGACGTAGCAGGGTGGAAGGAGGGAGGGGAAAGCGTGGCAGAAAACAACACAAGTCATAATTGCATGCGTAGGCTGACACATCTGGATTTACCACTCCTTGGCCCTTTGCCACAGACTTTATGATGGTTCTTTAAAAGAAAAAAGAAGATATTTTCTTACTTCCTACCAAAAGCTGTGTCTTAATGGGTTTGGCACCCCTGCGGCCAGAGCTATATTTATCTGCACTGGAGAGAGTAGGTTGAAAATGACAGCATTATTTTCTCTAGACAGTTTTTGTTCCAGAATAAATGAAAGACAGAGAGAGACAGATAGAGAAAGATAGGGACTAGATGAAATGGAGTGGAGTTTGACTGGTGTGTACCAATACTCTGGCACTATTTATGCCAGACTGGAATAGAGACAGACACTCTGGTCTCTCCTGTATACCAGCTTAACAAACTCCTTTTGGCTGAAAGTTGCAACAATCCTAGTTTCTTTGCACTGCTTTAACTTCAGCTTCCTGTTCCAATAATGTTAAATCTCTATCTACTGTAGTCCATATGGCTTTGTGCTAATTTGTTTAGCATATGCACATCTGACATAAAAATGCCAGTAAGAAGCCTAAATCATTGAATCTGTAAAAATCTGACCCATTTCAGTGATACTTATGTGCTTTAACACAAATATTATTACTAAATGAATGCACTGACAATTTTCAATTTGAAAGATGGAACCAATTTTAAAAACATCACATCTATATTGAAAAATATACTTTTTTCAGATATATTTGAAATATATTTAAAAATATACAAAAGTACTTTTGTAACATTTATATTTAGAAATATACTATAAAAACAAATATTATTACAGAAATATAATTAATTAATCACGCTGACAATTTTCAGCATGAAACATCTACCCATATGGATATATATATGTATACATATATATCCATATGGGAAGATGTTTCACGCTGAAAAGTATTTCACGCTACAGTATATATATATATATATATATATATATATATATATATATATATATATATATATATATATATATATATATATATATATATATATATATATATCTCTCCATATCATATTCAGGTATGTTTAAATATATTGCTAATATTTTAAACATTTTTAAAGTATTATTTTAAATAATATTTTATGTACCTTTTAGATACTTATCTTTTCTCATTAAGTTTTTGACCATTCTTCAAATATTCAGTCTCATGTTCATATTTTCGATCTAAATGTATTTGTGTTATCCAAAATATATTTTAAAAAATACATTTAGGATTTTCTATCCTCTTGAAATACACTTTGAAGCATATTTTGTAATTTCAGGGTTTAAACGAAAATTATTTCTTTAAACTTTGCTACGTTTAATATGCATTTGAAATATATATGAAATATATTTCCCCCTTAAAATTGCTGTATGCATATTGTATAAATTTAGGAGTGCAAAGTTCTCTGGCTAAGTGACGTCTATGTTTAATTTTGGTATCCTGGATATTTTTGGCTTCCCACTCAACACCACAGACTAGTTACCCAACATACAGTCATAACAAAGTGTATGTCCAGGCGGTCAACACAGGACATGATGCACAACACTATATGTAGTGTACCTTTGATACACACAATTCAGCTGTGGGAAACAGTTTGGCCCCACCACACAGCATAAAAAGAAAATGGCACTTTGACTTGTTTGGTTGTAAGACTGTTATTTAGCTGTCTGGTCTTGATTAACAAAAACAAAGTGGGCAGCCATGCTGATTTGAGTATTTTAAATGGGAAACACTGACAGCTGTTTGTTCTGAGAGGTACAGTCACATGTAAATAATCTCATCAGCAACAGCTTTATCGGGGAATAGAGCAATGTGACATTTTCGGCTCATTTACTGACATAAGTGCTGTCCTCAAAACTATAGACAGAATGAGATGGTCATTGTTTTTTGGAGTCCGTTTGCCAAACCCCTGGTGGATTCATGGTTGACCAGGATGAATGCATCAGTTCATCTCTCTCTTTAGTTGTCCTGACAGTATAATGCTATGTTTTTGTGATTTTGGCTTTTCTATAGGTGGTCTGGCCACTGAAACTCCAAGTGAGAGTTGATAGTGCATATGAAAAGTTTGCAAATTTTATAAACATCTATACATGAGAGCAGCTCTCAGACTTTTTAAAATAATTTACTGCTGTTTGCCACCTTAGTCAAATGAAAACTTGCCCAAAAATGAAAATTCTCTCTGTTGGGCTTTCAAAACCATTAGTCCTAGGTGTCTTCCTATTTTAATATATGACCACAACATTTAATTCCTTAACAATGACTTTAAAATAATTGGAAAATCAGTCTAGAGTTTGGTCATTTTGCACCAGTGCTTGCTTGGTTTGTGAGTTTCTCTAAAAGCAATGAAAACTAAGAGGCAAAATCGGCAACTAGCAAACCAGGACTGATTATATCTGTCTCCTTTCCAAGTCATAATCGCCATGAGCAGTGAGGCTTCTTGCTGCCATTTTATCACTTTCTTTTGAGCTCCCTTCAGAGGTCTCATTTTTATTGGGTACTCTGAGCGATTTACAAGACCTTCTGCTCATTAGAAATGATTCTTGAGGTTCCTAGATCAATGTGTGTGAGTAGACTAGAAATGAGAACTGGTTTTTTTAATGTGTTTTATGAGTAGAATTGGACCTTATATGGAGCAGCAAAAGAGTAATCTTTTAAGAAATGTATAAATGAATGTATAAATATTCTTTCACCTTGAGGAATAACATAATACAGCTTTCCTCACACATATGACTGGCCACAGGGAGCACTTGTGGTAAGGTTTGTCCATCCATCGTTCTTTCCATGTCTCTGCAGAAGATCCCTGACTGAGGTCGTCTTAAAATTTTCCACCAGTGTATTGCCTTTTCCAGGGTTTCTGTTGGACTGATGTTACTTCATAACACACTACTGAGAGCTTCAAAAGAGACAGACATAATATCAGTCTGACCGTCTGTTTAACTAGTGCCAGTCTAGTAATACAAACTTGTGTGTGAGAATGTCTGGGTGCCTATGTGAATGAGTTTTTGTGTGTGAAAATGTGCATGTATTGCAATACATGAGTATGTCTGTGTTAAACCTATGCATCGTTTTTGGTCTATTTACAACAGAACGCTTGAGCGCTTTTTTTTTTTTTTTTTACAATTTTAGGCTATGCCATTTTATACTGATAGAAATTTAATAATTGAGGATCTAAAAAGTATTATTTATTTTTAAATAGAATACAATTGACATGAAGAAAAACTGTCAGTAGGCTATAAGCCTATCCACAGCTGGCGAATCACGAACGCGCGTAGTCCTTTATAAAACCTATCTATTGTATTAAAGACCTGCGACTGCGCATGCTCTCAGACAAGGCTGCGTGCGAGAGAGAGAACGCGAGCGGGCGAGAGAGACAGAGGTAAGGTAAGGTTGTACGGAAAGCCCTTTTATGGACATACTGTATACGGAGTGCGTTCTGCAAATGACTAGCCGCGGGCACGCGCTTTCCTAGTTTAGAACGCGGCTTCATCAATAAAACGAGGAACTATTTAAATGCTTGAGCACTTGTTGTGAATATGGAGGAAATTTGAGAACTTTTTGCTTCTCACATTCATACGCAAATTGTACGGGATAATTAGTGAATGAGACCAATCTACACCCTTAACTGGGGCGAAAGCGAGTTTCAACTGGTTTTGCCCCAGGACCCAGTATTGGACAATGGGTGACCCAGTACAGCTTCCAGAATTGTTTATTGTAGAAAAGTTAATATACAATTATTTAAAATATCTTCACAATATAACCTGTTTTTATTGTAGTTTGGTTCATATTTTCTTTCTTTCTCTAACCTTCTGTAGTTTTGTTCATAGGTGTCATTGATGAGGGCACTCATCATTTTAATTTTGAAATTTAGAATTTTTTATCTGATGTGCAGAACAGACTTGCAACCCAGTTTTCAGTTCCCTAGTTGAGAACTACTAGCCTCGATATGAAATGGTTACTGAAAGATTGTTCCACTAGAGATTATGCAAGGTACTGAATTTCAGTTTGGACTGAGTGTGTGCAGTAAGTGTAGTGTACAGTGAGTCCCTTTGGACATAATGCATAGCACAAGGTGGAGAGTGGTGCGTGGTTGTGTGTGATCTTACTAAGTGTTTCTAAAGTACATGCAGGAAAAGTGAAAGATAGCACTTCTATAAAGACAAAAAATAGCACTGGAGTGCTACTAGCAGCACTTTCTGCATTTGGAATGAGGCAGAGGTGACTGTTTGGGGGAAAATGAGAGTTATAATGTTTTATAGGAAGCAAAGGAGGAGAAGACTGTGTGAAGGGTGGGGATTTTATTTTTTTCAGATGGTGTCAGAGAACTTTGCAAAAACCACAGTACTGTTTTGATAAAGAACCTAAAGTACGTGGGAGTCAGGGAAAGAGGAAGATAAATAGAGAAGGAGGGAGAGACAGAGAGTTTAAGGAAGACTGCTGGGAGGAGAGAGTGAATATAACCACCCACCTAGACTGCTGTTGTGACTGGTGGTCAAAAAGCAGACACTTCCAGACACTCTCAGAAATAAGGAGTGACAAAAAGTGAAAGAGAGTGTGTAGGAGATCCCAGGACGAAGGGAGAGTTTGACTCAAAAACAGCAGAGAGTAACAGAACAGTCTAAAGAACCAGAATACACAGCAGGGATAGGTACAGCTTCAGGACCAGACGAGTGAATGGATACCTTATGCAGTCTAAGTGGACTTGACCCTCTATGGGTGAGCAAACGTCTTATGTGACCTTAAATCTTGAATGTTTTTCAAGATTTTTTCATATATATATAATCAGACTCCTATGTTTATGTTCAGTTATTTCACTTTAATTTTATCAGACTCCTATGTTTATGTTCAAAAATTACAATTTAAATCAAGCTCCTATGTTTATATTATTCACCTACAGGTAGGTTCAGTAATTTCACTTTAATGGCAATGAATAGTTTCTTTTCTTTCCCATTAAAGTAAAATAACTTAACATATACATAGGAGCCTGAGAAAATAACCAATTTAGAAGAAAAATTTAGATGTCACTTAGAGGCTTTTGCATCTAAAATGTATATATATATATACATTAATTTACATTTAATCATATATCATTCAATTTATATTGTATATGTCACATTTACACATGTAATGACATTATAATATAAACATTATATAATGCCAAGAACCTGAGAACCAGAATTTATTTATTTATTTATTTATTTTGCTGTACTTGCATTTTATGACTTTTCAGTTAGAGTTGGAATATTTAATGAATGTGGCACATTGAGTTAAGAAGATGCACTGTGGTCAAAGTTTAGAATGTGATTTACTTTACATGACATTTAATATTTTAAACAAGCTAGCAGATGGAAATTTAATACATTGATTCACAAGCTTATTCACTTGTAATTTCTGGCAGATCTGTTCTTACTGATACTGATTTAGTCCAATCTCAAAACTTAATTGAATCTCAGTTCTCTTCTTCTCACCCAGCAATAGAAAAATACAAGAAAAGGTCAGTGATGAGCTTGGCCAAGATAAACAATAACTAGCAAAAATTGACCAACATGGTAAACAAAGCATGAGATGTTCAAAATTATAACCTCATTTTAGATGTTCTGGAACATTCAGATCATATCTGGTTTTTGTGGACAGGGTTTGGATCAAGAAAATGTTGATCCAATATAAGAATGAAGACGGTCAATTATCATATAACTCAATGAAAAGTTAAACACACCCTCTCCTTCATCTCTAGGACTGGAACCAGACATGGTACACGCATAACCCTGAACTAAGCAACTGCTTCCAGAACACAGTCCTGGTGTGGGCTCCGTGCATCTACCTGTGGGTTCTCTCTCCGTTCTACTGCCTTCGTCTGTACTGCCATGGCCGAGGTCGGCTACCCCTCTCTTCACTCTGCAGTGCCAAACTGGTGAGAAAGACCACTAAGACCTGTTAATGTTATACAAGCCTGTCCGGGTCTCAAAAGTACCAGCTTTGTGGGCTGTAAAACTCAAACCAGAGTGTTAAAACAAAAGTGAACGTGGTGGTCTGGGTAAACTGAGGGATCGAATTCATGCTTTAGTAAAGGAAGACCGTAAAAGAGAAAGTGATGTGTGTAACCTCGGTGGTGTGAGTGTGGTTAACACTCTAGTGAGCTGTGATGTCACTTTTCACTCTTCCGCTCTAAAAATCTTTTGTTTGAAATACAGTTGTTCCTCCGTTTGTTCAGAGTCACACAGATTCCAATCCAGTCCTATCATAATGTAAATCGCATCTCTTCTCTACAGTCATTGACCACCGGAGCTCCCGGGAGAGTGACTCAGTTCTCACCCTGTTATGAATTGTATTCCTCTTTGCTCTTTTGCAGTTGTTGGGGTTCTTCTTGGCGTCCTTTGGTTTTGTGGAATTCTTCTACATCCTGTTGGAACGAAGACAGGAAATCCAGCAACACCTTGTCTTTTTGCTCAGTCCCATCATACGTAGTCTCACTGTGGTAATGTAACCCCCAGGTTTCATACTTATAAGAAATACGTACACAAGTAAAATCCAGCGTAAAAAAAGTTGTATAGACCTGGTTATTAATGGAAAATGAGCTCCAATCTGTTGTTTTCGTTGAATGAACATAAGGAACAAAACAATTCTGGGTTTTATCTCTGATTTTTATCTTCACATGGTAAAGATTGGTGCCTAGGCTTAAGGTGTGGTTGCATTTACCGTTGTTCAGCAAATAGGTGCAGGAAAAATCCATTCATTTCAATCTGAATATAAATCTACATAATCAGGAATTTCGCATGAGGGTGAAAGATTTCCCCATACAGATTTGGCAGCGAGATAAAGTTTGTAAACTACTTGGTTTGAAAGTGACTTAATCCTTTTTTTCTTACCCACAAAATTTTGCTCATGTCATGCACCTTTAAAATTTAATTTGTTGTCCAACTTGCTGAAAAGACCAGTTTAGACTGAAATGAATTTCCATTGTAATTTAGACTGATTTACACTTTTGTATAGCAGGGTTACCAGAAAAGTAAATCTTAGCTAGTGAGACTGATCAATTAGTGTGTTTTTCTTTTGAAGCTGGTTGACCAAGGAAGTCTTCCTGGTGAAGCTAGGAAGGCAGAACATTCTCTTGATCCAGAGAATCTTCATTAAGTAGAATAGTGGGATTCTGCAGCAGTGTGGATCGTTACTTTATGACAGTTATGAAACCCAGTGGGGACACCAGCGTCCCATATTAAGACTTAAAGATGGATGCATGGGCCCACATACACAAATGTACATTGGAGATTTAAACTTCATTCATTCCCCTCCTACAAGCCTTCCTTACCCATAATTCATTTCTCAACACACCTGCTTATGTCTGCAAAATGGCTCCTAATCCCTTACACAGCATGAGCTGTTTTCATCTAATAGACTGTGACATTCTGAGGTGAACTAGGTTAGGGGCACACCTACACACTGCCTAATGAACACAATCTCATCATCGTTTTCTGTCCGCATGTTCCATTTGCATCCTGCAGAGACTCATGACCCATCTGTGGTCTCCTCAGACACCCAAGTCAACATCGGCTAATGCCAAAGAAAAAACACTTAAAGAGTTAATCAGTGTGATCTTTTCCCTAAAAGCCCTCTTTCTTAAAAGATTGTGATCTTAATTGGTCAAAGAGTAAAATAAACCATTGTCATAGCTTGGAAAAGTGCTGGGATGTAGGTTTAAAATCTCAACAACCGTTTTGGAGATTTTATTGAGTAATTGCATAAATATTGCTTTTAAATTATGGAAATATTGCTTCGTTGCCTTGCCCAACCTCCTTTACCACCTGTGGGTATACTTGCGTAATATTTGGGATTATGTAATGAACAGTTTAGAAAGCAATAACCACTACACTTTTACTGAACCTAGAGGGTGAGTCAATTGGACTTTATTTACACATGCCATCTAGTTTGTTGTAGCACCTGAATCAGTAAAAGAATACCAAACTTGCCCAAATTCCCCATCTTTCAGGTTAGAAAATGTGACTTTCCTGGGACTGTATGCCATTAGTCCACTAGATTAAACAACTGAAATGGCTCTTTAAAATACTCTTCATCATTTGATCATTATTTTTATAGAATTTTTGGTTTATGTCTTTGTGTGGAGCTGAAGTCTGCTGTAATGCTTGGCTACTTTTTTTTTTTTTTTTACTCACCATAAGCTGCTGCCGGTTTCACTGTGTGCTGTCATTTAAGCTGCAGGAAGCAGATCTGTCTCTGTCTTCTATCGCTCTTAACTCTCCAGTATAATTACAAGCTTTAGCTTCCTCCCACTGTCCAGAGGAGAAGTAATGGCTTATTCTCGTAAGACGTAATGTCTAAACACTACATCAACAATGCAGATGTTACATGAGGTTTACGTGTTCTGTTTTCAGGTAGCGCAAAAACCTCTGCAGGCGTGTTTTGTTAGGATGTGATTAAGAGTTTCTTTTAAAGTTTTCACCTCATTTATCTGAGGTTATATGGCTTTGGCTTGGTTTTGTGGAGGCGTCTTTGGGTCCAGTCCTGATCCTTCATCTGTACCACACCAGGAGGCTGCTTTTTATGTAATCAAATGATGTTTTGCGCTACCTAGGAGATACAGCAACAAATGAACATCACATCAAGCTTGGGATCAGCAAGACCCACTGGTTGACAGTCTGGTTTTGAGAATTTCAAATTGTTTTGGATGAAGAAAAATCACAGTAATTCAGAGAAATGTGGGATCAACAGAGGCCACACTTAACATGTGTTCTTTTATTAGAGGAGGCAGCTGTGGTGGTAAACAGGGAAATCCCAATATAACCTTCACAAAACTGCTGAAACGAAAACAAAACAAATTTAATGATGCATTAGTCTTCAGGTCATCAAGAAAGCATAGTATTATTTTAAAAGTAAAGTCCATATCCACTAAAATTCAGTTCTCAGATGTTCTATGTTTTATCCATATACTTGCAAAAGCTGTTTACTGACTGAATTAACCTGCATGCAACCTGCATGTACAGTATACTATGATTTTTCATAGCTTTCTTCTTGGTTGGGTGTTCATTTGACAGGATGAAATTTTGCTTGCTGTTCTTCCTTCTCTAAATGCCTCAATATTTGTAATTTAAGTCTATTAAATGTAATTAAATCTATTCAAAGTCTTGTACAGTGAGTTAGAGTAAAGGTGAAATGTGTAATTTCAAAAAGTATGACGTAATGAAGTTTCCCAGTTTTCCATTGGTCGGCCAAACAGACAGTCTCACCCCCAACTCAAACTCACACCACTGACCACTCGAACAGAACCACAGTGTTTACCCTTTCGGGGGGCGGAGCCTACAAATGTATTAAACCGGGATAGGAGAAAGTATTTTAGCACTGAAAAAAATAACACGCTTCAACACCACAGTAAACTTTCAGCATCATTCAGTAGATATTCATCAGGAAGAGGGCATTCTGTATTTAAGCCTCTTTTTAAAGTTATCACTTGTTTTGTACATACTGTAATATTAGCAGATGAGAACAATGTGATTAACGGCTGTGTGTTTGACAGGTGTTAGCCGTGTGCGTGATTCATTGGGAGAGAATGCGGGGATGCCGTTCCTCTGTTTTCCTGTTCTTCTTCTGGCTGTTGGGCGTGGTCTGTTCCCTTATTCCACTTCATGCAAAGGTCCAGCTGGCTGTGGATCAGGTAAGAGAAATTACAATTAACAAAGACCCCAAATCTGGGAAATATCAGTTTCATGGTAAATTCGCAAAACCTTGGACTAACCCTCCTCCACATTTGGATGTATATAACAAAACACAGGTGCACACATGAAAACATCCTCATACTCAAACATACAGACAAACACAGATGCATACATGGTCATACAGTAGATACATATCCACACATGCACAAGCAAATACATCCCAGCACGCTCTCCCAAACACACAGCAGCTCAGCATTCCAGCAGTTTCTACTTTTAGCACTGTTGATTTTTTTCCAGGTTTGGACTTGGTTTGTCACATTCATATCATAAGTTCAGGTGAAGTCCAAGTAGGTGTTAGTTTGAAACATATTTCAGAAAGTGTTTAAATCGGACTTTTGCCCATACTGGATCTTACAGTATGAACCCCTTCACTCAATGTAAATTAGGTGAACAACTCACTTGGGTTAAGCAAATTATTTTATTTAACTAAATAATAAAAAAATCTAATGCTTTAAATATTTCAAAGTTGTAAACATTTTCACAGTGCCATGTCAATAACCAGTCCCTATTCCACACAGTCCTTTTCAACCCAAGGACAAAAACACAGCTAACAAGAAAACAGGTTTACCAGTTTTAGAAATGAAACGAGGCAGTTCTGACCTATGTCATGCAAAAATGGGTCAAACATAAAGACAGATAAGCATATTTCTCACTGGCATGCTTGAATAAGAGTGGGAAGATATTTTGACTGACCTACATTGTGACCACCGAAACCACTGTCTCCTTGTTTTTTATTTTGTGGTGTGTTTAAGAATAAAGCCTCTATCTTGGCAAGGGTCTCCACAGCCAAAAGGATGTTTACTACAGATTAGTTTCAACATGGCATGCGCTCCAATAGTGAAGCCAGGACGCTATATCCAGGACACCAGAAAGACAAACTTAGAATCTAGTATATGTGTAGAAATGCATGAGCAGCATATGAACAGCACATGTGAAGCATTTGTAACATAAATATAGCTACTGTTGGCTCATCACCAGCAAATAGTGGTTTATGCAAATAGCAGCAATCTATGAGTTTCCAGATTGTAGCGTGACTTGAGGCCTTTTATGGCTCTTTTCATACGTAATTCATTTATATAAAGCAGGCCATTAAAGAGTTTGGTTTTCACCATGATTTGCCTTAACTGTTCAAAATAAGCTTTACTATGTTGTTAATGCTCGTGCACACCCATGTCTTCTGACATTAGGCGAAGTAAGAAGGGGCACTGCACTGTAGCACTGCACGATTTTTTACAGAATAAACAACAGATCAAAATTTTACATTAATCCTTAATTTGGGACATGACATCACTGACATGTAAACAACATGTCTCCTGCTTTCTCCACCAATTAGCTCTTCTATGAAGTCTGGGAGTTCTCGCATGACAGTTTGATCAACATTTTGAAATGTCCTCAGTAAGCAAGCCCTTCAAGGTTCATTCGGAGATGTAGTCTTGGGCTGGATAATCACCAACAAGGTGTTTTCCAGAGAGTTCCATAAGAACAGAATGTTCAGCATGTAAACAACATGTTGGGAAGTCTGCGGATCGGGATGGGATTAACATCACAGAAGCATTATGGGAAATCTCTGGTTGTGGTACTCGTTTAAAATAGAAAGTCTGCCTGCGCACTCTCTTTTCTGTCATCTGTATGTGATTGTTGATACTGGTGTCTCTTCTTTTCAGGGTCTATCTCCAGATATTGTGCGGTATTTAGCCTTTTTCTCGTACTTCGCCCTGCAATTGGCGCAACTTTTCCTCAGCTGTTTTGCAGACCGGGCACCCTCAGGCAAAGCTGCCCTCAAGGTACGAATGGAGCAAACTCTTCATCAGCTAAAATAATCCATCACAAACAATTCTGTGGTGAATTGATGTTGTTTACTAGTGTTCTTATATAATATATAACACCATTTTGAAGTGAATTATGGTAATGGTGGTAGCAACTTTTGTCTCCCGCATGTAGCACTTAGATATTAGCTATTGGATAAAAAAGATGTTTTTCAGCAGTCAGCTTGACTCATCTACATGGACACTCTGTGGTCCTCCTTCCCGGATAATGATATATCCTTTTTTTAAACTAAATTCTTGACTCATTCTGCCCACTGTTTGGTTGTTATGTATGCAAGTTACACACAGAGCAGAGCAACACAGAATCTAATCTCCAGACATCTCGTGAGATAGTGGTCCATCTGACTGTTCTCCTCCAGAGAAAAACAGGGAAACAAGCTCAGAGAGGAATTAGTGTGTTAGTGATGAGGTTCTAGCCACAGACGTCGGTGCCACACCCCTTGATCCCCTCCTGGCCCAATCACTTCCTGTGTAGGGTTATTTACAGCATCCTGAAGAGTGAGACCTCCGGTGAGGAGGCTGGAGAGAGAGGGAGTGTTTGGGTGGATGGCTGTACAGGCAAGGGGGCAGCACTGAGGTCAGCAGTGTGTTACTGTGGCACAGACACACACACACAAAGACAGAGGTCTACCACTCTTACTCACAGGCATTTTCACACAGTTTCTCTGTTTACTCTGAGTTCACTGTAGCCAAATATGATTTCTAACCACTGCTTTCTCCATCCAAGAAAGCAAAACTGTGAAACTCTTCTTTCTAAAACTGACTGTTGACAGTTTTACACCCCGTTATTATTGTGTATGATGTTATAATTGTTTTCAACAATCATTGTTATAGTTGATGATATAATTGTACCTCTATCATATTTTAATTAACAAGTTTGATTTGGTTATTCCAAAGAAGACACTGCATAGGCATCAGTATTAGACAATTAATGTTAATGGTACTGGGGCAATAAGTAAAGTGGGCAAATATATTTTAGTCACTGAATTATAGCCAAATGACTATGGGATGATGGACCCAGTGGTATTTCTAGTTTGCCTATGGTTAAACCCCAAAAATAAAATGTTTACTCAGAGTTTGTAAGCACATAGGCATTTTATTTCATATTTATTTAAACACATATCCACATTCTGTACTTTTTGGACATATAGTGTATTTGTTCTTTTTTCAGAATGCATGTCCTGTTCAAGATGCATCATTTTTATCCAAGATCCTCTTCTGGTGGTTTAGCGGGTAGGGAATTAAATGATTTTGAATACCATTTCTAATTTCTAACTCTTTTAAATACTTGTTGGTCCAGTGAATGTAATGCATTTAGTTTATGTTGTGTGTGCTTCCAGGTTAGTTTTTAAGGGATACCGTTCTCCTCTGCAAGCAGAAGATCTGTGGAGTCTGAGGGAAGAGGATACATCTGAGAAGATAATATCTGACCTGGAAGAAGAATGGACAGCGGAGCGCACCAAGTTACAGCAGTAAGTTCCATCGATATAACAGACAAGTTTTTCCCACACGTGACATTTTGAAGCACATGTACATTTATATTGTTTCTTGACGTTGCTGTGGATCCTCATGTTGCATTAATCAGTGCAATCACATTTCCATCTGAAAGATGCCCACAAAAGCGACAGACCTAAAATAAGTCAAAAGGAGCACTACTGCGTACATGGCCGAGACAGGAGGATTGTGTCAATTGGTTGGCTTGTTAACACTTTTCTGTTTTGAACATACAGTGTTTTCAAGTCATCTGAAATCCTCTTTTAAGGCCTCACATGTCAGAAGTCCCATGCATTTTACAATTTGTGGAAACTTGCGCTGTGGCACAGGATGTTTTAATGTCATTCTGTTTTCAATTACAATTTACAAAGAGGGATTAAAAAGCTTAACAACTGCATTTAGGCTTTAGCACCAATTTCTTATGCACATGTCCGTTTGCCTCTTCTCCATCTACAGGCAGGAGAACCACCTAAGCACCAGTATTGCCTTGGGATCTCGACTACCAGAGCAGGCCCAGTTTCTCAGGAAGATTCAGAAAGAGCAGAGTTCGGGATTCTGTCTCTTACGGACACTTGCGCGTAGCTTCGGACCCTACTTCCTAAATGGGACGCTGTGCCTCATGGTCCACGATGCCTTCATGTTTTCAGTTCCACAGGTTCTAAGGTGAGAAAGTCAAAGCAGATTTAATGAGTCATCTTGGCCCAGTCCTTAGTTTTAAGTTAATAAACTTTGAGCTTTTGGTATATCTAGGATAAGTTAGGATTTGGGCTGTGTTTATGAGAAATTCTGCCTTCAAATAAACACAGATGGCCTCTCTGTGCTTTTAAAAACAGCTTGCTAGGTTATCAAAATATTTTTAGAAGAGACATCTTACGGTTCACAATATCTTGGGATGAAAACAGGAAGTGGCGGTGTGAGGCAGGTGCTTGAGTCAGAGACGCCATGCCATCCAGACAGAGAACATGCTGTTTATGCCCACAGAGAAGCAATTATGGCTTTAAGTCTGAAAGCTTGAGAGAGCGAGAGATGACCACAGCATTCTGTCCACCGTAGACGTGTTAGCTTCGGGGAGGGTAGAGGAACACTGTCGGGGTTGTGGTTACTATAGGCAAGCAGCCAGCTAAATGGGAGCTTCAGTCAGGCTGTAGCTGGAAGATCCAAACTGTAGCAAGTACATTTATTGTACTGGGATCCACTGTCAAAAAAGGTGGACTTTGATGGGAACTGGGGAAACATTCAAGGTAACCAATGTGGATTTTGTACCATTTGGTTAGCATTCAGAAAAACCTTTTCCCAGTTGAACATGCTACCTCTTGTTAGGCTCAACAAATCTACCATTCTTCATTTTCAAAACATTTTCAAAGAAAGCTGTGGGTTTAAGTGCTACTGTAAACCTTGAGCCTAACCATAATGGTTGGATGTGGTCTGCTACAGAGGAATCTAGCCAGATGCTTAGCTACATCAGAAATCAGCAAATTTCTTCGTACTTTATAGTGCCTTCATTCAAACCCCTTTCTTTCTCTTTTTATTTAAGCTGTTGTTAGGCTTTATGAAGGACGAGGACGCTCCGATGTGGAAGGGCTTTTTCTATGCCTCTCTTATGTTCCTCTTGTCCTGCCTTCAGTCTGTCTTCAACCACCAGTACACATACACCTGCTTTACTGTGGGCATGAGGGTTAAAACAGCTGTCATGGGTCTGGTCTACAGAAAGGTGGGCAATCTAACCAGCACAAAAGCCTTGTTAGAACTTATGATTCTGTGATTGGTCCTTGATTTTTGAGTAAAGGGAGTATGTGCAGAAATATATATATATATTAAGTTTAATTTACCAACATTTTATGGACCATGCCATGTTATTTCGTAGACTCATCTTGTGGTTGAACTACTGAACATCCTGATAATGCAATGTTGTGTTGAATTTGTTCATTCAACTAAATTACTGTCATTACAATTCAATTGACTTGACCAATTCAAGTCAATTCAAATGCACTTATGAAAGGGAGTCAATCAAATTTTTTAATAACTCCTTTTCTCTTTCTTTTGTGTCTGCATCTTGTTTTTCCTCAGTCTCTTGTTGTGAACAGCGCAGCACGTAGAACATGCACAGTGGGGGAGATCGTCAATCTGGTCTCTGCTGATACCCAGAAGCTGATGGATTTTGTGGTGTATTTCAATGCGGTGTGGTTAGCACCCATTGAGGTCACACTCTGTCTTTTCTTTCTTTGGCAGGTGAGGGTGCATATGTTTGCTTATTTTCATTATTTTCATTCTACTCCATTCTACTGAGTAAAATCTGAATTTCTTTCTAAGCATTTAGGGATATTGGTTGAATAGCTTTTTAATCTTTCCAAGAGAAATAAATGAGACATGTCTTATTTGACTTATTTCAGCATTTAGGACCATCTGCTCTAGCAGGCATTGCCACTGTGATCTTCATTTTCCCACTGAATGGATTTATTGCAAGGCAGAGAAGCAAACTCCAGGTACTTTAATGTTGTAACTCAGGATCCATGTGTTGTCACTCATCTACTCTTTGAGGCCTGGACTCCTTAGAGGGGTCATGAAATCAAAAATGTCCTTGATACATGCATTTACAGATATATAAGAGGGTACTCTACAATAAAACATACTGCAAGTTCTATACCTGAAGGATGTTTTCTAAATATGTTGCATTGCAAGCAATGGCTGTGCCATGTATTTTAGTTCTTGGAGGCAAGTGCATTTATTTATGGCATCTGAATTATATCTGAATTATATTCTCATTAAAGGAGATGAAAATATGTTTATCTCACCCACTAAAGTTCTTTCTGAGACATGAGACCATAGAGGAGAGCTATGAATGAGTGCTAAAGAAAGTCAGCGTGAAGGCTCCACAGCTGGTTTAGAGCGTGGGTGTGCGGGTTGGATTCTAGCTTCTCTTCCTCCTTTGAAGTTACCCATGCTTCCTCCGAAGCAAAGTAACCACAATGCTTGCAAACGGCAATAAAGCTTAAATTTTCTTCTCAGAAAACAACAGACATTTGGCATGCCACTAATTGAGTCAGTCTCTCAGCTCATAGCTATTGTGTTCTAGAATATCTTAACATGCAGTTAGGAATTTATTGCCTCTTTCAGTATCAGTCATTCTGGTGTGAGATCATCCTGCTGAAAAGACCAGCCCAAACTGATGTGATGGCAATTGGTGGACTAGTATAACTATCCTGTTCATCAGCAAATCATAGCTGATTAAGATGTTTAATGGTAATGGTGGTTAACCATTCTGGTTCAGTTAGATAAAAAAGGCTTTATAGGAATATCAGAAGACCAGTATCCAAAACAAAACATATGCTGATAACCAGCTATGGAGGTTTTTGTCAGCTGGTTAGCCAGACTTCAAATATTTATTTAGTGGTTTTGTGACAAAACTTGTGATGTTTAATGGCAGTTTCCTGTTTTCTGGTCATTCCACAGGAGGTACAAATGAAGTACATGGATGGACGGGTCAAGTTAATGAATGAGATTCTGAATGGTATCAAGATCTTGAAGTTCTACGCTTGGGAAAAAGCTTTTCTGGAGCAGGTCCTGGGATACAGAGAGAAGGAGCTAAAAACTCTTAAGAAATCACAGATCTTATATTCTGTGTCTCTCGCCTCCTTCAACTCCTCATCCTTCCTGGTGAGCTAAAAACATGATTCTTAATTAATGCTTCAGGCCACACTTTTGAGAAAGAACTAAACCTAAGTTAACTTTATACTTAAGTAATGATTGTAAACATATATTACCAAAGTCAGGATGTGATATTGTTTTTTTGACTGCAATTTCCATTCTTTGCCAGATTGCTTTTGCCATGTTTGGTGTCTATGTGCTCATTGATGATAAGAATGTTCTGGATGCTCAGAAAATCTTTGTATCAATGGCTCTCATCAACATACTGAAAACTCCCTTAAGCCAACTTCCTTTTGCCATGAGCACAACCATGCAGGTGAGAATGCATTAACTCTAACATTATATTCTACCCTGATTATTTAAAGTGCAGGTCATATGGGTTTTCGAAAAATATATTTTTTGCAGTTTGTAACGTAGCTATCCTTCAATGTAAACAGTCTGCAAAGTTGTTAATCAAAAAAGTGGATGGTTAATAAAGATATTGTCTCTCAAAAGAAAGAGTCGACTCTGAACCGTTTTAACGAGTCGTCATATTTTCGAATCTTCTGCCTGTTACCTATATACATCACACGGTAACACATCTGCATAATCCCCGCCTGCCCACGAAATACGAACCCTCTGACCTGCCCACATTAGTGTGTTTACATCATGTTGAGAAGACATGTTCTGCTCTGTGAAAGCAAATTTGTTTTGTTTTCACTGCCGAAAGATGATGATGTGAAGAATCAGTGCTTAAAATGAATTTTTTCCACGACACCACAGCAATACAATTCAAACATTTTGTTGTGTACTCGTCATTTTGCAGAGGACTGCTTCTCTATTCTTGGGGAGTTCCACACTGGATTCGCTAAACGCTTGTCAATAATAATAATGAATGCAATACAATTGCTGTCACATCACGTAAAGTACCACATACAAAGTTTAAACTTATCACTGAGAAACGTCCTGATAAAGTCTTGCTTGCGATGGAGTTTCCGGACTGCATCGGTATCATCCTTTTTTGTAACCTTATAGCATCTTTGTGTACAAGTAACCCTCCGGAGCAAAAAATTAATTATGCTAATGGGGGTTTTGTTTCCAAATACGGAAAGACCAGTCACAACAGACTTGGTCAGCTGACCAATCAGAGCAGAGTAGGCTTGTGGAAGGGAGGGGTTTACAGACCTTAAGTTCAGAACTGCTTCTAACGAATCGTTTTGAAATCATTGAAAAATTATTCTAATAATAAATTTATATTCTGAGAAAATTACAGTGTTGTCTGACCTTAGATGCATTTAAACCTGCTGTAGGGGACTCCAACACAACATTAGGACAGCGTATGTACCATATGACCTGCACCATAAAATACTATATGATCTGCTCTTTAATGATGGTGTCTGTATTCAGTTATTTCTTACTGATCTTTTAATGAAATATACAAATTATTCTTGTGTTGCAGGCTCTTGTCTCTTTAAAGCGTCTGGGGAAATTTCTTTGTCAAGATGAACTCAAACCAGACAATGTGACAAGGGAATCCTTTAAATCTGGTGAGAGATCACTCGTTGACAAACATTACTGTGTAATAGTTTAGTAAGTCTAAAAACAGACTTAATGTTGTCTGTGCCCTGTGAGACTTTTCCTCTGCCCCTAACTTGCGTCTGCCAGTAAAAATATGAGTGAGAGCGAGATTAACAAAAGTTTGATAATAGCCTCTAAATTTCACAGTTAGATGCCAGTGATGTCTCATTTCCTTTCACTGGCATAAAAAATTAGAGATCTCTGAAAACTCAGTGGATCACCTGCATGTGAATGCAGTGTAGCCTACTACGTAAAATGTATATTTTATATATATATATATATATATATATATATATATATATATATATATATATATATATATATATATATATATATAAATATAATTAATTTTTTTATTTTTTTATTTTTTTACTTGTAGATCAGAATAGACCTCAGACAGAAACAACAGTCCATTAAAAAATAATTAGCCTTGTGACTACAATATTACAGTATTAAATTAAATTATTTACTCTGCAATCAAAGTTACATTTATATGGACTTGTTAGTCAACATATTATTTATAACTTTTATATCATTTTAAAATATTTTGTATTTTATTTTTTACAATGCAACATATCTTCCTGTATTTAAAGTTATTTTTTGAAACATAAAAATACATGTTGGTATAAAAAAATGATAGGAGAGATATTAAAGTTCCGCCGGTGTGTTGACATGAACAATGCTCAAACATACAGATTAGCGGTCATTATACAAAGACATTTGCTTAGGGGATGAGGGTGGGCGGCATTCATCAAAGTTGTTCACGATAGCTTGTGAAAACTGTTATTGTGAAGATAATGCTTATTAAAGTGTGTAATTAAAGTGAGTCTATAATTTCACAAGCTGCAGAAGAAATCTAGTTTCTCAGAAGCAATCTCTGTAATTTCAACTGTACTTTTCTCCAGAACAATTTGTGTTTGTGTAGATAGTCTTCCTTCATAAATTGCATGTTATGGTAAGTGATGAAGGCATGATATTACATGATTTACTTTTACTTTCATTGTTCCTCTTTACTTGTCAGATGTGGATGGTGTAGTGTTTGAAAATGGAACCTTCAGCTGGTCTAAGGATGGCCCCCCGTGTCTAAAAAGGTATTATTATCCAGAAGGTTTCCACAAGGCTCCTGAATACACAATCAGGCAATAAGTGTCCAAGTTTAAGCAGCTTCCCCCTCACTTACTCTGTGTTTTGGAGCAGGATCAGCGTTAGAGTTCCCTGTGGTTCACTGGTTGCTGTTGTCGGCCATGTTGGCAGCGGGAAATCCTCGTTGCTTTCTGCCATGCTTGGGGAGACTGAAAAAAGAAGTGGGGCCGTCTCAGTCAAGGTACTTAAACTAATCAACCATAACTCTTATTGTATATACTTTATTAAATATGATTTTGAATGGCATGTTATGATTATACACAAAGTGACCACAATGACAGCCCTGCCTTTCAAAGTAGAATCATATATTGCAATTATAAAAATACATGAGGTACAATGGTCTGAGACCACAATGAAAATCAAATATAAATCTGGAAATAATTTCAAGGACACTTATCAAATTTCAAAGTGCAAAATAATCTTCTTAGCATTTCTTTGCTCCTGTCAATATAGGGCTCAATTGCCTACGTTCCCCAGCAAGCTTGGATCCAAAATGCCAGTCTGCAGGACAACATTCTGTTTGGACAGGAAAAAAAGGAAAGCTGGTATCAGCGGGTGCTGGAAGCCTGTGCCCTGCTGCCAGATCTGGACAATCTGCCTGCAGGAGACGCCACTGAGATCGGAGAGAAGGTGAGACCCTCGTACTTTACCCAAAGTAGAGGACTGAGCTTGTATGAGCTAAAGTTCCATGATTTAGATTGATTCGATAGGATCAATAAGCATCCATGAGACCGATCACGAATGAGCATATATATGTATATAAATCTTGATATACAGCTAGATAAAAATAGTTTCTGCATTGTCTTTTGACAGGGTTTAAATTTGTCTGGAGGACAGAAACAGAGGGTGAGCCTGGCACGTGCTGTTTACAGGAAAGCTGACGTGTACCTACTTGATGACCCCCTGTCTGCTGTGGATGCACATGTTGGTCAACACATCTTCAACAAAGTCATTGGACCTAAGGGCATATTGAGAGACAAGGTGACTATCACTGTAGTGTTTACCCTACAGAGTGGGGGGTAATTTTCTTGCTTTCAGCATTTCCAACATCTAACATTCAACTTTTTTTTTAAGACACGGGTATTAGTGACCCATGGAATGAGCTTCCTGCCTCAGGCCGATTTGATTCTGGTTCTGGTGGATGGGGAGATCAGTGAGCGAGGTTCCTATCAAGAACTTCTGAACCGGAATGGTGATTTTGCCGATTTCATCCACACCTTTGCAAGCTCCGAAAGGAAAGAATGCCTTTCAGAGGCCTCCCAGAGAGGTAATATTACTGTGGTGTGTGTCAAATCTAATTGTTGCTTTAATGTGAAAAAAAACTTATTATGGATTCAATATTATTGATTATTTTATGTTTAATCCATACACTTGCAGGCTCAAGAAGACTGTCAGTAAGATTGAGTGTTACTGAATACATGCCATTTTCCAGGGACCTGTCCCAAGAGCAGCTCATTGGGTATGGGATTTTAAATACATTTATTCAATGCTACTGAATATGACTTAAATGGCACAGAAACAGGAACTGACACTGATACTGTGGTGCAGCATGACTGCAGTTAAAGCTGGGTGACTAATAGAGTGTTGCAGTGAACCATATTTTTGTAGGCCAACCCAAAAGTGTATAATTGCTAAAACATTTATGAAGCTGAAACCTAAATACAATCAGCCCAAGTAATGCTCGCATGACTGTAACGTCACCACCACTAAGCTTATGACAACTCTTTCAATTTTTATTTAAAACTGGTTTATTAAAAATTTCAAGTTGCAAAGTGTGAGTTAGAATTCAGCAAGAGCATGATTATAAAAATGATGAGGCTATAAAAGCAGATTAGTGAGTAGATGGGTTGTCCTGTTTGGCATGATGATGTTTAAGTTCCATGACAACCACAGACCATTTTCAGAAAAAAAAAAAAAATATATATATATATATATATACAGGTCCTTCTCAAAAAATTAGCATATTGTGAAAAAGTTCATTATTTTCCATAATGTAATGATAAAAATTAAACTTTCATATATTTTAGATTCATTGCACACCAACTGAAATATTTCAGGTCTTTTATTGTTTTAATACTGATGATTTTGGCATACAGCTCATGAAAACCCAAAATTCCTATCTCAAAAAATTAGCATATCATGAAAAGGTTCTCTAAACGAGCTATTAACCTAATCATCTGAATCAACTAATTAACTCTAAACACCTGCAAAAGATTCCTGAGGCTTTTCAAAACTCCCCGCCTGGTTCATTACTCAAAACCAGCAATCATGGGTAAGACTGCCCACCTGACTGCTGTCCAGAAGGCCATCATTGACACCCTCAAGCGAGAGGGTAAGACACAGAAAGAAATTTCTGAACGAATAGGCTGTTCCCAGAGTGCTGTATCAAGGCACCTCAGAGGGAAGTCTGTGGAAAGGAAAAAGTGTGGCAAAAAACGCTGCACAACGAGAAGAGGTGACTGGACCCTGAGGAAGATTGTGGAGAAGGACCGATTCCAGACCTTGGGGGACCTGCGGAAGCAGTGGACTGAGTCTGGAGTAGAAACATCCAGAGCCACCGTGCACAGGCGTGTGCTTTTGAACCAGAAACAGCGGCAGAAGCGCCTGACCTGGGCTACAGAGAAGCAGCACTGGACTGTTGCTCAGTGGTCCAAAGTACTTTTTTTTTCGGATGAAAGCAAATTTTGCATGTCATTCGGAAATCAAGGTGCCAGAGTCTGGAGGAAGACTGGGGAGAAGGAAATGCCAAAATGCCTGAAGTCCAGTGTCAAGTACCCACAGTCAGTGATGGTCTGGGGTGCCATGTCAGCTGCTGGTGTTGGTCCACTGTGTTTTATCAAGGGCAGGGTCAATGCAGCTAGCTATCAGGAGATTTTGGAGCACTTCATGCTTCCATCTGCTGAAAAGCTATATGGAGATGAAGATTTCGTTTTTCAGCACGACCTGGCACCTGCTCACAGTGCCAAAACCACTGGTAAATGGTTTACTGACCATGGTATTACTGTGCTCAATTGGCCTGCCAACTCTCCTGACCTGAACCCCATAGAGAATCTGTGGGATATTGTGAAGAGAAAGTTGAGAGACGCAAGACCCAACACTCTGGATGAGCTTAAGGCCGCTATCGAAGCATCCTGGGCCTCCATAACACCTCAGCAGTGCCACAGGCTGATTGCCTCCATGCCACGCCGCATTGAAGCAGTCATTTCTGCAAAAGGATTCCCGACCAAGTATTGAGTGCATAACTGAACATAATTATTTGAAGGTTGACCTTTTTTGTATTAAAAACACTTTTCTTTTATTGGTCGGATGAAATATGCTAATTTTTTGAGATAGGAATTTTGGGTTTTCATGAGCTGTATGCCAAAATCATCAGTATTAAAACAATAAAAGACCTGAAATATTTCAGTTGGTGTGCAATGAATCTAAAATATATGAAAGTTTAATTTTTATCATTACATTATGGAAAATAATGAACTTTTTCACAATATGCTAATTTTTTGAGAAGGACCTGTATATATATATATATATATATATATATATATATATATATATATTTTAAATTAATATTTGCTTTTGTGCACAAGTTCTTCACTAAATATGAGAAGCATAATGACTGTTGATTGATTCAAACTCAAATCTCTTTCAGTGGTGACACAAACAGTATTACAATTGAGGCACTGGCCGATTCTGATGACGACCACATCCCAGAAGACCTGGGCAAACTAACTAAGGTTGATAAAGCACGGATAGGCAGAGTAAGATCATTTATCTTAAAACTTGATGACACTGTCTTTCTATTAACAATATATTTTTGGCTTATGATCTCAATTTTCCCTCTGTCCCAACAGGTCAAACTTGAGATGTACATTGAATACTTCCGCACCATTGGTTTGCCTTTAATAGTTTCCATTGTATTCCTATACGCCTTCCAACAAGCAGCATCTCTGTCTTATAATTACTGGTTAAGCTTGTGGGCTGATCAGCCTGTCATCAACGGCACTCAATTAAACGTGGATCTGAAACTGGGAGTCTATGGAGCTCTCGGCTTTGCACAAGGTCAGCAGAGTTGTAGTGTTTTACACCAACAGCTCAAGTTATGATTCAAGTAAACTAAACTAATTTGAATTTCTTGTGTTTTAGGAATTGCCATATTTGGGACCACATTGGCCATCTCATTAGGGTGCATCATCGCCTCCCGCCATCTTCACTTGGACCTTCTGAACAACGTGCTTCACTCCCCTATGTCGTTCTTTGAGTCCACTCCCAGTGGAAACCTCCTCAATCGTTTTGCTAAAGAGATAGATGCCATAGACAATATGATCCCTGATGGGCTGAAAATGATGCTAGGTTACTTCTTTAAACTCATGGAAGTCTGTATCATCGTGCTGATGGCCACTCCTTTCGCAGCCGTTATCATTCTTCCTATGGCATTCCTCTATGGTTTCATACAGGTGCGCCTGAATCTGCATTTATGGGGTTAAGGAAAGAAGACTAACCAACAATACCTGAATTCAGCAGTAATGATCGAAATCATTCACTTGCTTGGGTTTTGACTATAATCTCTCTCTCACTCTTTTTAACCTTGAAGTTTCTATGTTGCCACATCCTGCCAGCTGCGGCGGTTGGAGTCAGTGAGTCGTTCTCCCATCTACACGCACTTAAACGAGACAGTGCAGGGAGCAAGTGTCATCCGGGCATTCAATGAGCAGTCACGCTTCATCATGGGTGCCAATCACAAGGTGGATCATAACCAAACTGCTTACTTTCCCCGTTTTGTAGCCACAAGGTGAGGCACTGCTCAAAATTCAGTTTCACAATCACAATAACATCTACATTCAGAAAAATATCATAAACTGGAAGCGTTATTGTATTCAGAAACAACTAGGTGGGTGCAATGGAATGGGACAGCCATTTAAAAAACAGTGCTGATGCAATTCTGCACATTCAGTGCCAATGCCACCTTTTATGGGACCTTTCTATGCTACTGTGGTGGGCATCCTGTAACATAGATATTAATTGCTTGACATTGATATTAACTTAATTCTGGGATGTCTTCTTGTGCAGGTGGCTGGGTGTGAATTTGGAGTTCCTGGGTAATGGAATTGTCCTTGCTGCTTCTATTCTCTCTGTGATGGCAAAAGGAACCCTGAGCCCTGGGATGGTCGGTCTGGCCGTGTCTCATTCACTTCAGGTGTGAATCATTTCAATTGACTCTAGAATCCGACATTACTAACACAAATATTATGAGAGCTACCACAGATATTTCATGTGGTAGGCTTGCTCTTGCAACGTTCACCCTTAAACCAAAAAAGCTTTTAACTCTTGCACAAGATCTACTGTGGTTAGCATTTTTCAAATTATAAAGCATAGAAGAAATCCACGGAAAATCCATTATTTGTATAGTTTGTGTTAGATCAGACAAATCAGATCCCATCTGTGGTGACTGTTTTAATGCTTAAATGTGTTTGCTGTCTCTCAGGTGACAGGCTTCCTGAGCTGGATTGTAAGGTCGTGGACAGATGTAGAGAACAACATTGTGTCAGTTGAGAGAGTGAAAGAGTATGCAGACACACCAAAAGAGGTGAGTGTAGCTGTACAGCATAATTACAATTAAATCCATTAAAATTTATATATTTTTTTAATAGTTAATTTGATCAGCCTTTATTTCCATATGTAAATAATTTTTTCTTTGTTGGCCAGTAATAGCAAGCATTTTTACTGTCCATATCATTATTTACAGGCAGCATGGAGCATAGAGGGAAGTTCTTTACCGCCATCATGGCCTCAAAAAGGGGCCATTGAATTTCAGGATTATGGCCTTCAGTATCGTAAAGGCCTAGAGTTGGCCCTGAAGGGCATCTCTGTTCACATCAAAGAGCGGGAGAAGGTACAAGTGAAGACTTTGAGATATTCTACATCAGCATTTACTACTCTAAAATATTATTTTATTATTATTAAGGTTATATTCTTGTAGACCTTGAGGGAGTAGCTCACTCAAAAATGTCATCATTTACTCACAAAGATATATATATAGCCATTGTAATGTTCTAACTAGGATATACTGTGGAAGTTCATTACTGTACATTACTATAATTATACATGACAAACATTTGGTGGGATTGTAGTAATGCAGAATGTTCCTGATAATCGTTCCATGATTTCTGTGTCTGGAAGTCAAGCAATGTTGAAAAAGCTCCTGCAGTCTTATTCTTTGGTTCCTTATCCTTTCAGATTGGTATTGTGGGAAGAACTGGTGCAGGAAAATCATCTTTGGCTCTTGGAATTTTCCGGATCTTGGAAGCAGCAAAAGGACAGATCTACATCGATGGAATCAACATTGCAGAGATCGGGCTTCATGATCTAAGATCCCGCATCACCATCATTCCACAAGTGTGTACAACTGAGATACTCCACCTGGAACCAAAATTACTCTTCATTTCGTCTTCACATTTGGCAAATTATTATGAACGCCTCACCAGTCTGTTTTGCAATTTTATATATCCTTTCAGGACCCAGTGCTGTTCTCTGGATCTCTCCGTATGAACCTTGACCCCTTCGATGCCTATTCAGATGAGGAGGTGTGGAATGCACTGGAACTTGCTCATCTTAAAAACTTTGTGTCTGAACTTCCAGATAAACTCAATCATGAGTGCTCAGAAGGAGGAGAAAATATCAGGTATGTGTTTCCAAACGTGCTATCATTTCATTATTTTAAATAACTAAAAATTGGTTTAAAGTCTTTTTATTTCAATTTCCCCAATGGCCTGCAATTTGCAGCCATGACCTTTTAATCAGTAGAGACTTTGGATTAACAATGGTGAGTGGTTCTCTTCCTGCAGTCTTGGTCAGAGGCAGCTGGTATGTCTAGCAAGAGCTCTTCTCCGAAAGACAAAAATTTTGGTGCTGGATGAGGCAACAGCTGCATTGGACCTAGAGACAGACACCCTGATCCAGTCTACCATCCGCAGCCAGTTTGAGGATTGTGCTGTTCTTACCATCGCACACCGCCTCAACACCATTATGGATTACACAAAGTATGTCATGATACAAACCCAGTGAACAGTGGTTCCCAAACTTTTTTCTGTGGCATTCTAGTGGTCCAAAACAATAGGGTCACATTCACCGTTGTGTGAAATCCAGTAATTTCAATAGGATTCCAGGGGATTGGGAATTTCGCATGAGGACGAAATATTTCTTCATGTAGATTTTGCATCGGAATCAAGCAATTTCACCATGCTGACCAACCAGAAAGAAGACGTGTTTGGAAACAGTAATTCTTGCATTTCCAGTTGCTGCCGCTATAACAAAAAAAAAGAGTGATTTTCCTTATCATCATAATTTGGATGCATAAAATTTTGTCTTTCACCACATTTTCATTTGTGTGACCCAATTCTAATGTACAGTAACGTGGTTATCTGACAACCAAAGTGTTTATTATTATTGTTCAAATGACAGAAGTATACATATCTTTGCGGACGTCACTACGGTTTGGGAACCTCTTCAGATTGTTTTGTATTTGCCTGTTACACATACATGTTTTAAAAGTAGCCTTATTTTTTGTTTTCTCAGGGTAATTGTCATGGATAAAGGGCATATCGTCGAGATGGATTCTCCCAGTAACCTTATTGCAAAAAGAGGCCAGTTTTACTACATGTGCCGGGAAGCTGGGCTCTTGTAAGGCACATTACATATCGACTGTCTTCTTGCGCCTCCTTGTGGCGAAAGCAAAGAATCTGCAGACTCTCTATTCGTGCAGAACACAGAGACATCCAAATAACACAGCTGGTGCTTCACAAGGGAAAAAGACCAGACACTTGAATTACACTGCTCCCCACAAACGAAAATGGATAAATTTGAAAATGTGTTTACTCAGGTTTACAGCCATCTCCATGGGCATAGTAACTCTATACAGCTCTTAAGAAGAATGAGAAAAAAACTTTCTTGTATTCTGCCAAAAGATAAAGATCAACGCTTCTAATGCTATTTGTAGGGTTACAGAACGGAAAGGTGTAGCTGATGGAAACCTGTAAATACAGCACCTAATTAAACACACACACAAAATAGTGTCTGTTCTGCCTGTGCCATAGCATCCATGGAGAAAGAACATGAATGTGAGAGCAGCTAACATGCTAGAGTTGTTGTACAGGTAACTAACAAATCAATGAAGACAATTCTATAAGCTCTAGTGGATTCTTAGTTCTCTTTATAGACAATCAGTTATGTGAAAATTCACGTAAAAGAAAGAGGACAAATGTGTTTACAAACATATTGCCAGATATACTTGAGCTGAAAAATTCCAGTCTCCCTTTCAGACACTAAAGCATTTACGAGAGGGCTTTTGGAGAAAAACAGTATTGTCGCCCAAGTAGGTTGCGGTGTTTGTTCGTTTCAGCCAAAGTAAACAAATAAAATGGACAATAATGGCGGGGCAAAGGAACATTCAACATTAAAGCACACAATAAGAGTATTACATAACTTCATTACTTCTGACCGGTCAAATATTTTTAAAATCTCAAGAAAATATTGTTCACCACCATTCTGAAAGCAAGATTTTTTTTATTTAGCAGTTCTGCACTTAAGTTTAAGAAAAGTGTTTTACAAGCATTTTGTTCTCTGTAACTTACTGTAGATTTTTAGAAATATATTTTAACCTTAAACGTGGACATGAAGACACTGCATCTCGTCTTCTAAGACAATGCAAAAAGCTACATGTGTGACATGTACAATCAAGTGCCTTTGTGACACTTCAGATGTTATTTATATTTTATATTTAATCTTTGACACTTCATCTCATGTTCTGTATGTTTATACATGTAATAACTGTGTACAAAGAAACTTCTGACATCTTGTTAAAGGATGCGTCATTGTGCTTCTATTAGATTTTCTACAGGCTTCGTATTTGATAACTAAAAATGTTAAATGATTTAAAAAAAAAAAAATGCATTCTTTGGACATGACGAAAAAGCATCTGCAAAAAAAAAATGAGTACCAAACTATATTTATTGTTTACAGTAGTAAAGGACACAAAAAAAAAAAAAAAAAAAAAAAAAAAAAAAAAGGACATCAGTACAGAGGGATGCCAAAATCTGGAAATCTTTGAGTTAACCCTTAAAACCTTCTCTTCCTTTCAGCCATATGAGTTTTAGTGGGAGGGCAAGAGATGTTAGGAGATCAGACCAGTCCTTGCAGAAAGGATTCCCTTTTGTTTTGCTTCAAGACCCTGGGGTGGGGGGGTGGGAGTAATGAACAGGAAAAAATATCTATTGGTCTTTTTTTAGATCGTTCCTGTCTCCTCAAACAACACAAAAGAGGAAATGGGGAATGGTATATGGATATATTTCAACAGATATTTAAAAGTATAAACTAGTTGGTGTAATCCTGCCCTCATCAGCTAATCGAGTACCATATTTGGGTTTTGGTCCAGATGGGGTCACTGTAAATTATGCCAAGTAGTCTTAATTTTTAAACGACCGACGAGATGGTTCACAGATCCCGTCCCTACAGTGAGCTCATACGAGAAGTGGCCCCATTAAAAAAGGCAGATGAATACAACACTGGTTGAACATATTTCTACAACACATACAGGCAAATAGAATCGGAGTTGAAACAGGCCTATTTAAAGCTCTTACGAAATGAAAGGTGAAGAAAAAAAAAATTATGCTTCCTCACTTTTTATTGGGCGAATATACTATGGAGGGGTCAACGGTTCCCGGGGCTTGTTGAGAGAATCAGTGTTCTGAGCAATGTTAAACCATGGTGCATGTTGGCTGGTGTTGATAATCTGAACAGCTACACCCTCTGGCAGCCCTCACGAGTTTGTTCCTCCACCACAGTAGCTGTCTAACCATTGCGAATATAAATATTACTGGAAACACAACTGTGATGCCCACTCTAGAAAAGCTAGGGATGACAGAAGAGAGGCAAAGAGAGAAAGAGAAGGGGAAACAATGTGAATGAAACATCATGAGGAATAAAATAGATAAGTGTGGGGTCCAGGAGGTGTGGAGTTTTAGCAGAAGCCGCCAGTTTGTTGCTGAAATACGTCAATCGTGTCTTCGTCCTCCATCTCCAACTAACAAATGCAAAGTTAACATGAGTTAATGCATTAACTAACAACAAGCAATACAGTTTTTATTCATCTTTAACATTAGTAAAGTTCTTTGTTGGTTGGGAGCGCTAATATTAACAGATACATCTGAAAATCTTATGTATTAGTAAATGTTGAAATTAACTTCAACCATGATTCATAAATGTTTTGAAGTATTAAATGAAGTATTATTTTGTTAACTAATGTTACAAATGAAACCTTACGGTAAAGAAACAAAACTAATTAGGTTATAAAAATCAAATTTATTAATCAATCATCACCTGGTCATGCAAAATACTAGGGCTGTGCAAAAAATCGAATATGATTTTCATGCGCATCTCATCAGTAAAGACGCTCCTGTAATTAGTAGCATATCTCCAGCACGTGCGTTAAGATCAGGGTTGCCAGGTTTTCACAACAAATCCTGCCCAGTTGCTTCTCAAAACTAGTCCAAAACTAGCCCAATCGCGTTTCCAGGAGGTTCCCCGATATAAATTGCATCCTGGGGTTAAAATATACGTTTTTTTGGCAGGGTTGCCTTGGTAAAATTCACATTTTAGGGGCTAAAAATCACATTATTGGTATTGGGGGTCGCTTCAAAATCGACAAAGAATCACCTGCAATTTTAAAATCTATTTTGTGTAGATTGTCAGTGAATTACGGCTCTGTGTAGTAAATGCCAACCAGTGTTGCCAAGTCTGTGGTTGTTTTTCATGTTCGCGGGAAGAAGCGACCCCAATACCAATAACGTGATATTTAGCCCCTAAAATGTGAATATTACCAAGGGAACCCTGCCAAAAACGTGTATTTTTATCACCCGGACTGAAACGAGATTGGACTAGTTCTGAGAAGCAATTGGTCAGGTTTTGTTTTGAAAACCTGGCAATCCTGATCTGAACGCTGGAGATATACTACTAATCACAGGAGCGCCTTTACTGAAGAGATGCGCATGAAAATCACGTTCGATTTTTTATGACAGCAGGAAAATCCAATTAAAATTGGAACTATTATGAAATTCCATTTTTTGTTAACTTTAAAAATAACCTGGGAAAACAAAAAAAAAAAAAAAAAAAAAAAAAAAAAAGGAAAAATTTCAACCTGTCTTTTAGTTAGTTGCAACGGCAACATTTCTAAATTGTTTAAAGGACTAAAATTACTAAAAGGTAAACAATTTTCTTTTATAAAATGACAAAAACACTACTACTAAAACTAAAATGAAAACAAACATAAAAGTTATTTAAAAAACTGTTAATAAACATTATATCAGTATATAAATTGCACTAAAACAACACTGGACATTTCACTCACCTGCGCCGGTGTATCTGTCTCATTAATTGGTTGCCCGTCAAATCTAAATCTAATCTGTCTTATCGACAAACCCTGAAAGAAAAGCAATATTTACATCAGTCTTGGAACTGGCTATATTATAGGATTTTTAAAAATGATTAAAAGCAGTATTAAGTTCTAGTTAAAGTGGTTTCCAAGTGATTTGTATTGTGATTTCACACAGAATTATTCCAAATTTACAGTGCCAGTGACTCTTAGCACGTAATTGATTTATCTAGTGGAAATGCCTGGAAAAGTCTTACCTGTCTCTCACAGTACGCTTTCATTAATTTGCTGAGTGGTGTGTGCCTTTTAATTTTGAACTGGACGACCGAGCCATCCTGTCCCGCCACCTTCAGATTGATGTGGTCGTTTTCAGTTTTCACTCCCTCCTGAAACAATAATAATAAAGTGAAGAACGGGGAGATCAAAGAGTGCAAAATGTATACATTTGACATGCATGAAACACAATTATGTATTACATAAGGTATCCTGCGCTGGGATTTGATAGGAGGCCCCGGGAGGGCTCTTTTTAGGAGGGCAAACACTTCAGTAGTGAACAGCAAGGCCTAGTGGATGCTAAGTTTTTAAGAACTAAGTGAAATGAGGGGGGAAATTATAACTACGTTCAGTACATCCAGCTAATCAACTATAACAGCAGTAGTGAACCGAACAAGACGTACAAAAACAGACATGCACATGCAGCAGCAAATATTAGCCGTGTACTCAAACACTGCTGCGGCTCTGTGCGCCATTTTTAAGCATCTGGCGCAGCGAGGTGCAACTCAGAGCTCAAAACCCGTAACCGACAGATTAATCAAATCAAACTTTTTTGGTGAATTCTTTTGACTAGCGTGGAAAACACACGGTGTCCGTTTGTTTACCATCCAAATGACGGACGACAATTGTTTACTTCGACGCTCTTTTATATTCCGTTCCGCTGTTCTTGCGGCATTTTCTTACGTTAATGGCGTAACGTGGCCGGTCAGCGCCACTCCGCTCTCACAAAGAAAAACCCGCAAACGCTGAATTACACCGGGGCAAACGCGCGGTACAAACAAAATAATGGCGTCTTTGAATGAGCATCTACTTAACGGACCATTTAAAACACGGATTAATAAAAACATCAGCCGACAAACTGAAAACGGATGGCGTTTGCATAAAAACAAGACAATGATTGCGTGCCGACCGCCTTTCTCCCGCATAAATGCGCAATCTATCACAGCAAGGCTACACAAAATGAAACTGGAACTCGGCCTCACGCGGTTTGTTTTAAGTAAAGCTTTAAAACACGGCAAAATTACAAATCGGACGCTCACCTTAGGCTTGTCTTCGGACATTTTTGCAGGTGTCTTTTGGTCTGTATTGTGGAAATACGCTGAACACAAGATGCGCTCTTCACACTGTAGAGAAACACAGCTGCCGAGACGGGGACGCGCTTTCCTTTACCTACTTTATCAACGATTGGTCGGTTTCTGGTCACATGATGCTCCTGTCGTTCGCGGGAGCGAGCAAAGCTCCCGCGAAATTTCTGAAGATAATCTTGTGCTTTTCAGGCCCTGACATCAGGGCTAATTAATTAGTTACTTTTAATGAAAATGTACATATTGCTTTAACAATAGGCACAACTATAGTTATTAAATTAATTCCATAATTCCTAATTTGTACATAATGATGCTCTTTGTTTTCTGGCCCAGTTCTGTTATGTGATGAATAGGAAGTTGTCAGGTTTTTCACAGCAGCTGTTAGTAAAATAGTCCTAATTCAAGTATTGAATGTAAAAAGAGGGATTGAAAGTAAATGCATTTTGATATTACATAGGAATGCTCAGGTCATGTGTCAAAATGCAGAATTGTCCCAGTTGCCCTTTGCCTCTTGTTTTACAGTCAGAAAAGTCAAAAAACACAATATTTAGCTGTATCCAATCCTTATCCAACCCAATAATCTTATTTGATTTTAATATTTTTTTTAAAAATGTATCAGTGACTTCTGATCAATGCTTCCCATTCTAGTGTAGTTTTTATTATTTTTTATTTTAACGTTTTTATACATGTTGTCAAATTGTATAGATTTCAAAGTGTTAGTTGATTAAAAACTATATACTATATTTTAAACTTATATTATAAAAAAAACTATATTTAGACATATATATCGCAGACCTTATAGAAAATAATAATAAAGATAATAACAGTGAAATTAAATAAACCGCTCATATCCCAAGGTCAATCAACATTTGAACATTTAAGCACCTCTAAGCTGACAATTTATTGAAGCAAAAAAAAAACCTTTACAATTACATTCAAGTCAAGAAACACAGACAAACAACTTTTAATTATTATTATTTATTATCTTATTCAAAAAGTGTGTATATTACATGGGCAGGTATTTATCAGATATATCTATTATCTTATGATATCTATAAGGCTCATGGACTAATAAGCAATCCTTCACTCGGTTCCAAACCTAGCAGATGCTGATTTGGATTCAGATGAGAGTGTTAGATGCTTTTTATAAAGAATATTTTTTATTTCAGTGAAACCTTAACTTTGATTATATATGTACAAAAAAAGTTACTTTCATATTATGATGGTGGGGGGTTACATTGATTGAATACTTTGTGGAAAATTGTAGTAAATAAAATAAATTAACAGAAATGACATTAAGTTGAATATTACTTAAGCTGAAAATCATCATTTTAAGCACAATGGAATCATATTATTTCATCTATTGTAATCATTTTCAAATAGGCAGCAGATAGTCAAAGTATTCATCTTTATAACAGTGCATCCATCATTTTAGCTTGGATTGTCAAATCTAGCATAAGGACTTGCCCTGCTGAGACCTGATAGAGAGAGACAGGAAGAAAAAAAAGAAAATTATATAAATTAATCAAATATACCTTTCAATCAAACATATAGTAACTTTTTCATTTCTAAACAAAAGGCCACTGAATAAAATCTTAAAGACACTGCTTGGTAATGTTACATATTATGAACACAAAAATAATCTGAATGTATACATATACATTCATCATGATTCATGTCCAGGAGATATTACTGAATAAACACAAGAGGACAAATTGAATAATTACCACTAGAGGGAGCACACCTTCATAAAGAATTTGACTAGACTGCAAAATTGACTAGTCTTAGCAAAAAAAAAAACAATCCCTTGCAGCATTTTTTGAAAACATTCCAAACCTTTAGGCTGGACCTATTTTTGAAACACTGTCATGTGCTCCTTACCTTTATTTTGATAGACAGTATGACTTATTTTTCTTGCACTGCCAACATAACAATCAGTTCAAATTCACTTATTTATGCTGTTTCTGAGAAGAGGGAATCGTTGACTCACCATATTTTTGTCGGATCTCATCATGTCTAATCTTCAGCTCAGCTTTTCTGTGAAACAAGAACACAAGAACATAAATTCCTAGTGAAATCACACTCACACCCTAAAGGCATGTTGACGATCAGTACCCATTACAGCTGTAGAACAGGTTTCTCATAGAACATTATGTCGCATCTTAGTTCCTCATAACATAATATCTTTGGTCTGCTTTGAAAATTCAAACACTGATACACTACCCATGATGCATCTACATGCACATCAATGTATAGATAAAAGCTGATGTTCAATATAAGGTACTTAATGAAAACGTCAATTATTCCTCGTTTTGCATATTATCTTGCACCTCCTACTGTCTGTCATCTCCATTTTGAATATTCAAATGTCAGTTACTCTTACCTCTCCTCTTGTTTTGTTTTTGTCTTGTCTGATTGCCGGTTCATCCTGTTTTGGAATCGAGTAGATCTGTGAAAGACAAAGTTTGTTTAATTGAGAAAGTTGAGTAGTTGAGATCTTTCTTTAATGATCTAGAGGTCTCTTGGTTCTCTACCATTTTGCAGCGATGCAGAGAGGTTGACCAATATTCACATTTTAAGTTTTTAAGTATTTTGACTTTCACAACTCATTTGTCAACCATATAATAAAAGTTAATGTGACATACAATAGGTCAAACACATCTCGTATGTTCAGACTTACCCAAAGTTCTCACACTTGCAGCAGCAGAAAATACACACCAAAAAACCAATGATGAGCAGCGCTGCAGCCACTGACAATGTAATGATCAAAATCTGGAAGTTTACTGAATTCCACAAAAAAAGGAAAAAGAAAAAAAAGAGAACGTCATAGAAAGTGTTAAAACATTATCTCTAGGTGATACCGTATCAACTCATATAACATTTATGGCAAGGCAATATGTGATTATGGTAATATTGATTAAGTACTGTAGTTGCTTTTTAGTTGTTAAATTTGGAATTTGGGCTAGAGAAAAGACTACAGATAGTTCTGTTATATAGCTTGTTTATGACTGATACCAATTTTAATTATGTTCAACCCTCATAATGCATTTGGGTCTGTTTTGATCAAGAGTTACATACAAATTTAACATATTAATATGTTTTTAGTAAGGGAACAAAACTTTGCAAATCAAGATGGCATTTTATTTTTTTCAAAATTTTTACGTTTCGTATGTATTAAGTATCATTAGGTGTCAAAATACTTATGAATTTACTTGGTTTCAAAAAACTTTACAGAGTAATACAACAATTATGTATCTTTGATGTTTTGTTAGAAATAAAAATGTAGGTTTCATAAATTTTTATGAAAGTTTTTGAACAATCATGAGTTATAAATTGAGAAGAATTGAATTGAAATCCATTAATTCCAATGGGGTTAAGAATTCTCAGATGATATGTTCTTAATTTTATACAATGATATGTTCAAATAAAAATTCTCATCAATATTGAAAAATAAAATTTGCATAGTATTTTTTTTTTTTTGGGGGGGGGGGGGGGGGTTAATTGCAATTTTTAATTAAAAAGGGGTACATAAAATAATAACTTGGTAATAGCAGTAACAATCAAAACTTTTTCACATTCACTCATTAATGAGAAGTTGCTGATCATATATTAAGTTAAAGTTGTTTTATAAAACAATTATTTTTTTGTGTCCAAACAGACCCAGAATCCACATACACAGATTTGAATGCATTATGAGGGTTAAGTGCCTGACCACTTTTATACATAAAAGTTTTTAATGATTGTTTTACTTTTTTTTTACTTTGTTTTTTGTCACAACATTGACAGAAAATTACTATTAGACAGCAATAAAATCACGATGTTCACATTTATGTTCTGTTCTGATTCATTTTGGTTTAGTTTTCTCTGTATTTCTGTTCCCCTACGTTAGTTCCCTAGTTTGTTCACTTAGTTGTTAATTGGCTCCACACCTGTTCTGTTTTCATCTTGATTACATTCCCCATATATTTAAACCCTGTCTCTTCCTCAGTTACGTGTCTGCTATATACGTGTCCTTACTTGGACTCTAGTCCTCTGTCGTGAGCTGTTTATACTGGACAGGCCGTAAAAAAAAAAAAAATAGCAGACCCTCAAAACTAGAAAATTTAGATTAGAATTGCAGTGTTTTTCTTTCTTTTAGTTTTTTTTTCTCTCCCCTCTCCTGCATGGATATACCAGTCTTTCAGCTCCTATGCCTGTAAAAGATGGACCGTTCACTGGAGAACCAAACCAGGGACTTTTTATATCTGGTGTGCCTTACACACTATGCTTTGTTTTTTTTTGTTTTTTTTTTACTAAACCAGACTGAGCATGCCTGCCAGCAAACGGTCCCAAGGAGAATTTGGCTGCTCTTTTTAGAGGGGGTGCCGGAGAAAAGTGCATTATATTTCTCCGTCTGCCCCACTGAGGACATCTCCAGCCCCACTCCAGATCCAGAGACCAGCCAGCCAGAGCAGATCATTGCTCCTCTTATATCAGCTCTGTCTCCATCTGTTGGCCCCCTGGTGTCACCAGCCTTACTTCCACCATGGCTCCTCCCTCCAGCATCTCCACCGTTGGCCGCTGTCCTGGCTGCAGTCTAGATCTCTGCCTGGCTCCATGAACTGTCCCCTATTCCTGTTACCTGCCCCTCGCCTGCTTCACACCCGCTTACTGAAACTCCTGAATTGGCTCCACACCTGTTCTGTTTTCATCTTGATTTTGTTCCCCATGTATATAAACCCTGTGTCTTACACAGTTCACTGTCTGTTATTGTTTTGGATTACAAATGTTCTTGTTTTCTCCCTGTTGGTTTATTAAAAGATCTTACTTGGGCTCTACTCCTTCGCCGTGCACTCTTTATACTGGACAGCCCATAACACCGATATTTTAATTCTATTGAAATAAACAATTAAAACCAATCATCAATAAATATTATAAATCTATGCTTTATGACATCACTGAATCATCAATGAACTGACTTTATCTGGAAAAATTACTCTTTGATTTTTTTTCTTCTTGCATTATTGACAAACTATTTTCCTGTTTGACACCATAAAGCTGCTTTGACACAATCAGTATTGTATAAAGCGCTATACAAATAAAGGTGACTTGACTGTATTTTGTGCATTCCTAATAATTATTATTATTGTATCATTGTTTTGTGATTTAAATGATCACAATTGATTTTCATCTTTGTTTTGTGCTATGTCTACTTAAAAAGAAGACAAGAAAGAAAAGGTGATAAAGGTTGGGAAACCCAGAATCGTAAATAAACAGAAAAATAAGTGAGAGAAAAAATTTAAAATGTTTCTTACTTGTGCAAAGGCCCCATCGAGCATCATTCAGTGGGCAGAGGGAGTTGGGGGGCAGGATGGTTTTGGCTGGATATGTTATACATTTTTTAGTTGAAATGCACCACAGACACTAAAAAGACAGATTGAAGATTAAGATCGCTATATACAGTCATCCACTGTATCCAGGATTCAAAGCTTCAAAGTTTTATTCTCTGAATTTAGGGTTGCAGATAGTTACAAAAACAATGATGACATCAGTAGAGACGAGTTATTACAGGGTTGATACTGACACACGTCAGTAACTGTGAGAACAGCTGTGTGTGCGTGTCTGTGGTATATGAAAGGTTTGTTTGGGAGTGTCTTAAATACAGAATGTCAGCGTCACACAGCAACAACAGACTGAATTCGATAGCTAAAATATACACAAACAATTCAAATGCATAGCTGGACCTGGTAGCACCATGAGTAAACACATGAGAAATAGTTTAAAATGTAAAATAACAGCAGGTGAAAACTGTAACTCTGATTGCTTAGAAAAGTAATAGCATACCTCTTCACAATAAGCTAGGATTTGAGGTATTATGTGTCCATTACACAAATGTTACAAGACAATAATGTCTGAGGTTTAATACTCCGGGTTGGATTTTTGAATTACAGCAACAGTGACACTTACTTTAACAAACACCACTAAATAAAAGGCTGACCTCAGTATATGAATATTTACATGACTGACTTTTTAAGGTGACACAAGTGACGCAGAGCTCTTTGAAAGAGTGTGAAGCTGTAAACACCTAAAACAGCCCAGACCTGTTCCACAGGTGAGGTACGTGATGATCTGATAAAGAGTAAAAAATCCTGCCAATCTTGCTGCTTGTTGAGTTCATCATTTCCTTGTCACTCTGTTTTTCTCTTTCTAATATCATGTGTCCTCATGTTTTTGGTTCTCGTTATATCTTATTTATATGGTTCATAACAACATGTTTTGACCCATTTAACATAGTGTGAATAAATCTGGCCAGTCTGCTTTGTGGACTATAGCCACAGACAAAAATATAAAGACAATAATATTTCCAAACATCAAAGAGAGAGGCAAAATTTAATCCAAACTCACATCCACATATGCCAAGCATTCCTCACAGGTTGTACCACTCTTGGTCTCGCAACCTAGAAAAGTGTGAGAGAGGACAATTTAGTTGTAGAAATTAACTGTGGTTAGAGACACGTTAATGAAACAAATTCTGTGTTAAACACTACTACAAGCTTTAGAGCCTGACTCAATACATTAGGCAACAATTACACCCTATGAGACAGTGGTTGCCTTGGCCATCCTTAGTTATGAAACCAGACAAAAGCAGTATGGGAAATCAGATAAAGGCAGTTATTTACTAGTAAACTGGTCTTTCAGGAGAATTAAATGGTTTAACATTAAACAGCAGGTCTTATGTTTGAACTCTACATACAAAAGTGTATTTGTAATCATTTATTGTCCATTTAGTTTAAGTAGTAAAACAGCTATAAAAATAATTCTGGTTATTGTAATCACAGTAAACTCAAGTCAAAGGACAAAGACCAAGTATAACATTTGTTTGTATGTAAATTCAACACCTATGAAACTAGAGGTTCTAAAACAGTCATTTTTACTCTAGAATGTATTCGCCAGAAGTGTCTATTGGCCTTACTTGGATGTGGTGTTGTAGTCGGTCCTTGACTCGTAGGTTGTGTTGTAGTCTGTGTTGTAGTATTTGGAGATATTGTATTCTGTGCCAGCGTTGAGCTCAAACCAAAGAGAAGCAGGACGATAGGAATAACTCTCATGTTCTCTTTTTTAAATGAACGAACACCTAAATAAAACGGACTCCTCTGTTTGTAATAAATTTTGTCAACAAATATCTTCAGTTTGAAACCTCAGCGCAGACACTTCATCGAGTCGACCAGAAACTAGGAACAGGTTTTGTAGCTTTGGTTCTCTTCAGTGGCGCAGGACATTCTTTTAGCCAGGGGCTTAAATTACAATACCTGCTTCGGCGAAGGCGTGGTTTATTAAGTACGTAATACAAAAGCTGCATTGTAACCTTACAGTGGAGATGGTTTAAAAAATGAATATTAAGTAGGTCATGACTTCGCGTTGTAATCTTCCAATGGCGAAATCCTGGCTCATGATTATTAAGCAGCAAACCTTTTTCAGAGAATGATTTCGCAAAATTTATTCCTCTTTATTTTGTCAGCTAAATTTTATATTCACTAGCAAAAAATATCTTGTTTAATCCAGAGGCCTTGTATATATTTCCTGATTTTTCCCCCTAGTGTTTTAATCTTTTAAATAATAAAAAGGACAATACAAGGATAGTTTACAAATCCCCCACACACTTTTTGTATATACAGGTGCTGGTCATATAATTAGAATATCATCAAAAAGTTTATTTCACTAATTCCATTCAAAAAGTGAAACTTGTATATTATATTCATTCATTACACACAGACGGATATATTTCAAATGCTTATTTCTTTTAATTTTGATGATTATAACCGACAACTAAGGAAAATCCCAAATTCAGTATCTCAGAAAATTTAAATATTACTTAAGACCAATACAAAGAAAGGATTTTTAGAAATATTGGCCAACTGAAAAGTATGAACATGAAAAGTATGAGCATGTACAGCACTCAGTACTTAGTTGGGGCTCCTTTTGCCTGAATTACTGCAGCAATGCGGCGTGTCATGGAGTCGATCAGTCTGTGGCACTGCTCAGGTGTTATGAGAGCCCAGGTTGCTCTGATAGTGGCCTTCAGCTCTTCTGCATTCTTGGGTCTGGCATATCGCATCTTCCTCTTCACAATACCCCATAGATTTTCTATGGGGTTAAGGTCAGGCGAGTTTGCTGGCCATTTAAAAACAGGGATACCATGGTCCTTAAACCAGGTACTGGTAGCTTTGGCACTGTGTGCAGGTGCCAAGTCCTTGTGGAAAATGAAATCTGTATCTCCATAAAGTTGCTCAGCAGCAGGAAGCATGAAGTGCTCTAAAACTTCCTGGTATACGGCTGCGTTGACCTTGGACCTCAGAAAACACAGTGGACCAACACCAGCAGATGACATGGCACCCCAAACCATCACTGACTGTGGAAACTTTACACTGGACCTCAAGCAATGTGGATTGTGTGCCCCTCCTCTCTTCCTCCAGACTCTGGGACCCTGATTTTCAAAGGAAATGCAAAATTTTCTTTCATCAGAGAACATATCTTTGGACTACTCAGCAGCAGTCCAGTCCCTTTTGAAGCGAGACGCTTCTGACGCTATCTGTTGTTTAAGAGTGGCTTGACACAAGGAATGCGACAGCTGAAACCCATGTCTTGCATACGTCTGTGTGTAGTGGTTCTTGAAGCACTGACTCCAGCTGCAGTCCACTCTTTATGAATCTCCCCCACATTTTTGAATGGGTTTTGTTTCACAATCCTCTCCAGGTTGCGGTTATCTCTATTGCTTATACACTTTTTTCTATCACATCTTTTCCTTTCCTTCGCCTCTCTATTAATGTGCTTGGACACAGAGCTCTGTGAACAGGCAGCCTCTTTTGCAATGACCTTTTGTGTTTTGCCCTCCTTGTGCAAGGTGTCAATGGTCGTCTTTTGGACAACTGTCAAGTCAGCAGTCTTCCCCGTGATTGTGTAGCCTACAGAACTAGAATGAGACACCATTTAAAGGCCTTTGCAGGTGTTTTGAGTTAATTAGCTGATTAGAGTGTGGCACCAGGTGTCTTCAATATTGAACCTTTTCACAATATTCTAATTTTCTGAGATACTGAATTTGGGATTTTCCTTAGTTGTCAGTTATAATCATCAAAATTAAAATAAATAAACATTTGAAATATATCCGTCTGTGTGTAATGAATTAATATAATATACAAGTTTCACTTTTTGAATGGAATTAGTGAAATAAATCAACTTTTTGATGATATTCTAATTATATGACCAGCACCTGTATGAGTAATACTTTCTTATAGGCTATAGGGGGCTGCACTTGGATGGGTTAAATGCAGCACAAATTCCGAGTATGGGACACCATACTTGGCCAAGCTGTTCCTGAACAAATAATATTCAGCTCCATTTAGGATATTTAATATACAAACAAAACCACTACTTTGAGATAAATTACAATAATTTATTAAAGCATTTTGTAAAGCCAGTTACAAAAGAACACATTTTTTCACCCTCTCAATATTTTAATAAGCACAATTATTCTTTTTTTTTTTCAGAGTAAGCTATAATTTATAGTATGATAACAATGACAATGAAGAAAAAAAAATACATTCAGGCCTTGTACTGGCTGCCTGCAGCTGAGCAAGGACCCCAGTGTGAATGTGTGAGAGAGACAGAACCAACCGTGCTATATCTGTGTGCATGTTTTATGTTGATCTTTGTGTGTTAATATGTCTATGATCATGTGTGTGTTAATATGTGTGTATGAGGCAGAGTGTAAGCTACCACCTGAGTCTTCTCGGCTGCTCTGACACCACCTTCTCTTAACACACACACGCACACACACACACACACACAGCAACATCAACATACTGCTTGTTACTTCAACACACCGTCACATCAAATCTTCTCCACTTACTCATGACAAGTCAATTCTATCCATTTCTTTACAATGTTGGCAGCCCTTTAATGCTGATCTGATCCTCAGTGGTTTAAAAAAGGGAATGGAGAAAAATCTGAGATCAGCATGAAAGGGTGACCCTGCACCTTCATTTCTCCACTTATCAACTATAACACCATCATAACAGATAAATACACCAAAACCCTCACCCAACCCTTCCCATTCTGTTTCATAAATATAATCATAACAATATCATAATAGGAATCCCCATACACATAATCATATTACATTGTATCCTTGTTTCAATTCATCATTAAATTCAGACATACACATGTTCACAAAAAAACTTGCATTACACTGACAAATATAGTTGCATATCAAACAGCAAAATGACACAGGTACTGTTGTAGGATTATACTCGCATAAAGAAAAACAACAGGCATACTTGGACTTATTCTGTGTTGATCGAGAGTCAGTGAATGATGTTTCTTGGTGTTATGATCCATTTTAGATCTTTGTTATGTCTGCTGTCTGTCATCTCTCTGGCAACATGGCCACTCTGGTAACAGTCTTAGCAGAGCTCCATCATGACATGAAACACAAAAAGGCTGATTTGGCCATGATAAATTGTCAGAAAGTGAAATAAAAATGCCTGTTTTATATGAGATGTTTATGGTAATTTGTCAGGCAGTTCATGTAAAGAAAAGACTGTCACTTTGCCTGTGGTTTGAGGGAACAGATATGCAGCTACACAAGAGTAGCCACTAGTTGGTCAAGATGCACTTCTAAGAATTTGGGGCTTTCCAAGTCAGGCAAATGGGTATAATGTCCATACCAGCAAACTACGTACATCCTCAAAAGATTTATGCTCCTTAAGCAAAGCCTTTTTTTTTTTTAATTCAAAGACCCACTTGTCTCAGTTTGTGCTGGTTTTTATGTGCAGTCAAATATGAAGAAACATTTGACAGTTTAATGAGATTTCAAATGTATGCAAGGACTGTTTATACCAACACTGTAAGATTGTTAGATGTTATTACAGTTTAAAATAATTGTTTTCTATTTTCTAATTGTAATTCATTATTGTGATGAAAAAGCTGAATTTTCAGCTGTCATTACTCCAGTTTTCATTGTCACATGATCTCTCAGAAATCATTCTATTTTGCTGATTTGGTGCTCAAGAAATTATTATTATCAGTTGGAAACAGCTTCTTTTTTCCCCAGGATTATTTGATGAATGTAAAGTTCATAAGAATGGCGTTTATTTGAAAAAGAAATCTTTTGTTGTTATAAATGTCTTTACTGTCACCTTTGATCAATTTAATGCATTCTTGCTGAATAAAATTGTTAAATCTTTTTTAAATCATTCAAAAGTTTAAGGTCAGTAAGATCCTTAGCCTTGCATTCTGTGAGCCCATAATTTTTGCATTAAATGTCTTAGTGGAACAGGCTCTAAACAGTTCAAGTGCTTTAATCATAGAATAAACATAAGTGTTCCACAATTAATGTTACGTGTACGTGTTGTAAGAGTACAAATACATGCTTATTGAATCTTAACTGCTGTTGCTTAATACAGTACTTTTTTATTGCTTGCACTGGGCAGGCAGACCTGGCTCTACTTGCATAACACTTAATAGCTGTTATCCGATCTCTGTAATAGCGAATAGAGGTGCTTAGGAACTGTTCCGTTAATCGCTGAACACTCTAAATTATCAATCTGGTCAAAATGGGTATGCATTTGTGCCTTGGTACAGTTAAAATTACACAAGCTTTGTATCAGTGGCAAAAAATAACAAAAAAGAAAACGTAATTACTGTAAATACAAATAATTTAGACAGTATCAAATGTAACACTTCAGCATATGTATTTATAGACTCTGGCATTTAATACAAAATAGGATGTTTGTTGCATTGATAATGTGTGAACAGTCTCAAAAATGAGTAGACAGTCGCTGCTGATATCCACATATGGCGGGTTCCAGATAAACTGCGATCTGATTGGCTAACTGACTCCAAGTGGCTTCTGCTGGTAGATTTCGTAACTACACTTTTGAAGGGCACAAGGCAAATTTTTCTGAAGCAACATATACATTGAACATATTTCTTTATAGCAGATTTTTTTTCATGACTAATATATTTTAAGCAACTGTGCATGTTCCCTGCAGTGCCATCAGCCAATCAGAGCTGCCATGATGTCGTTTTCCTGTGGCTCCAGTCACATGGCATTTATGGCTCAGGTCATTGGCTAAAAAAAAAACCTGTATGTGAAATCTAGGGGTCATGAGCAAAGATGGCAGAATTCAACTTCTGGGGTGTCCTGTGCCAGCCGAGCAGCTGCCATTGAGATGTATGGGAATGCTTTCTTCTCCTGCTCTCTGAATGGCCTCCAGCAGTCATGGCTTTACAAAATGCCTCTGTATGTGCTCCACAAAGCATTCACCTGTGTGTGCGTGTGTGATCTCACACACAAGCACAATATACACACCTATGTAAAACTACCGGTAAGTTGTAGGTGGCTGTCGGTTAGGTACAACATCACTGACTGAAGACTGAAGATGGAGAAAAGGGTGTGTAATGGACAAAAATAGTTTGGTCATCAGTCAGGGTGCTGGCAGTGAGGGAAGGGAACAGTGAGCAGGTTACCAGGCTTTGTTGTGCTTTGTAAAGGTGAAACTGGTCAGATAAATATTAAATAAACGTTTGCTGTTGTATTTAGGACAGGTATACAGAGGATTCCAGTAGGTTAAGGTACATCGTTGTAGAGGTGAAGTCTGTTTTTTCTCTGCTCTCTTTCTTCTCGTTCTCCAGTCAATAACGGTCAGCAGTATACTTCACGTTCATCACATTATGTTGCTGGACACTTTGAGCGCTGGTTGGTGTCGATCACCTCATCAAGGCGCTGCTGTTGCTGGTGATGGACATGATACTGCAGCGTTTTTTGACAATCATGTTGATGTACGCCTTCATGATCTTAGTGATTTCACCCACCAAAGCACAAAACAAACTTGTTAATCAGTTTGTTAAAAATCACATGCTAATCCTACCACAGAAAAGGAAATATAGTGACTAAATAAGAAGTGCTAGAGTTATAGATTCAGTTTAGAACAAAGACTGTAAAATGTGTCTTTATTTTCTGTTGTAATATATGTTTATTTAAATTGGTGTACATCCTCAAAAGATTTAAATGGTCCTCGACCATTGAAACAAACAATTATACAACATTTTGTCCGACATAGCAATGATAACAGAGGCACAGAAGTGTATTACCTGAGATGTCTCGAAGAACATCTCTCTTTCATCAACAATGATTTTGTATGTGCTGGGCTGAGGTGCTCCGAAGAAAACAATGTGCTCATACTGGAAAGTTTCGAGTGGTTTGGGTTCACCCCGTTTGTACACAGAGACGTTTTCAGCACTGACTCCCAGCCAAAGATCGTGAGGGAAGCCGCCCTCCTTACACTACAGACAGATAAATAAAAACAAAACATGTAATTAGTAATGTCAATTAACATCAGTGGCTAAATTCTGAGACTTACTGTAACATTAAGGAAAACTGAAAATGAGTCAGAATTTAGTTATCTTTTAGAATTATAGGTATGTTAGTTACAAATTTATTGTGACAAGTTTGAAATAACATGACACTTTTGGGGCTTGACTTAGGGTTAGTAATGATAAATATTGCTACTTTACAAGGCTGTAACCATATATTTATGATTTATACCTCCACATCAAACAGTGTGGACCCGTATCCTGGCCACTCTTTGATGACGGTCATGTAGTTGAGCATGGCCTGGTGATGAGGCATGCCCTGTAGACGGCTCCATTTCTCCAGCACGCTGGCCAGTGTGGCTGACATCTCCTCCTTTACAAACATCTCCAACATCTGTTCCTCCTCGACACGCTGTTTCTTCAGCGATCCCGTCTTGAAGCTGCGTCTCAGCGTCCCATCTAGGAAGTTGGTCTTTCGGCGTTCTAAAGTGTGACCTCCTGGCCCTACTATACCAGCGCCGGGTACTCCAGCACCCCCTGCTTTAGTTGACTGGAGTATGCGTGTGCGAAGTCGTCCAACAGGGTAGACACTGCTTAGGCTCCAGGGTGTACGGGCCACATCACCGTGGATGTACTGCAGTCGCAGGGCTGCTAAGTGCTGTAGGGTTTCCTCAAGGGCTGGGAAATGACCACTGATGAGACTCTCATGAGCCTAAGAGAGACGGTGAAAAAAGAGATAAAGATGCCCAAATCAGATGCCCAATAAAGATGCCATAAAGATGCCCAAATCAGGTCCCATTTGCCCAAGTTGGCCAATCATGCTAGATCACAAGATGAGGGGAAAATCTGGGGGAAAACATGAGACTGAAGCATATCTTCACTTCTATTCTAGTTATTTTTAGTTTAAATTGTTGAAAATACAAGTGAAATTTTTATTTTTTACTATAATATAGTTTTATATAATGAAAGAATGTAAATTGTTTGATTTTTGCAGGTAGCGTGATTATATATAAATTATATATATTATATATATATATATATATATATATATATATATATATATATATATATATATATATATATATATATATATATAATTACAAAATATTATTTTTAAGATTTCTATAAAATATGCTCATAAAGTTGTAAAAACGATCGAAGATTCTCTTAGGTTTGTTGAAATGAAGTGTGGCATTGCAAAGCATTTTTTTCTGCCAATTGTTGTTAGAGAAATATTAGATTTTTGGAGTCAAAGTGATGTGAAGACTTTAAATAAGGTTTTGCATATTCTAGGTAAATTCCATAAAAATAAAAAAAACCTTCCAACATATTTAATTAGATTAGAAAGATTTTTAAAGCGGGTCTGACTTTGTGATTTAAATCAGGTGAATCAATAGTAAGAATTCTCTATAATGGCTATAATTTTACAAAATAGAAATAATTCATTCACCTGCTCAAACATGAAGGCAAATTCTACTCCCTCTTTGGGCATGCTTTCCACATCAAGAAAGCAATAGAGCTTGAAATATAGCCTCCAGGGCCCTTCCTCCTCCTCTTCTTCACTACCTGCCCACCTGAAAGAGCAGAGGAATGCAGATGACCCTCAGTCATAAAGCCAACAGAAATAACATGTACAGAAATATTGGTTTTATAGACGCTATAGATAGTTTTAAATACAGAAACGGAGCAAGCATTCATTCAAAATCATCTAATCAGCATAGACCATATGAACTGTTCATTACCTCTCAAACTTCGCCAGCACATCAGCAACAATTATGCGGCTTTCTATGGCCCGACTTTCCACCTTATTGTGTTCAAACAAAGAAAACATGTTCCTGCTGTTTTCCATCGCCAGACCACGAATCAGTTTCTCCACCACCAACACAGACAAATAAGACATCACTTTCATCCTAATTTGCAGGACATGCTATGTCACTTCATTATATATTTCAAAGCAAAGGTCTGAGTATGTTAATAAAATCAACAAAATTACCTCTCCAGCCGTGGTGTGTGAGTTGATGGATATCTTGCAAGACCCTCCACCATGGCAGTACACAGTAGTTGTCATTTCCTGTCTGTTCAGCAGGGCGGCGATCTCCTCCTGAGAGGGCACATACTCCCTGGTCTTTGTCTTCTTCAGGGACTCACCAATGAAGTGGGCATACTTCTCAATCTCAGTGCCAGGATAGCGCTCTCTAACTCTGAGGTATTATTCACAGAAAGAATGTAGTGTTTCTCAAATGGCCCTTGAAATGGAAATATAACCATTATTCAACTCCAAAATGCTATTTAATGAGCATCTCTCTGTTACCTCTTCAAGTGGTATCGGAGGTAGCGCAGGATGGCGCGACTGGGCAGGAAGGTGCAGCTCATGCAGGTGAGCAGGTGCCAGTGTGCGCAGTTTGCAGGGCTGTTGGGTTGGGGCACGTGATTGGTCTGTTTGATCAGCTGACAGTACACCTCGTCTCTCAGTGGCCGCAGATCGTGGCAGGTCTGCAGGATGCCCTGGATAATGGCGACAGGGTCTGAAACTATCTCCATTTCCTGAAGAGAGTTAAAGATCTTCACTGCCTCATCCTGCAGGCTTCCATAACCCTTCTGCTTTTGCACTGCAGAAGGAAGGAGAAAGAGGTCTGTTAGTAAGATAATTTGTAAGAAAAGGACGAAGTAAAAAAAAAAAAAATAATTCTCTGCACTAACAGGAAACAGGGTTACCGTGTTAGATGTGTATGATAGTACATTTCTTATGTCACTTTCTGCGTGTTTTACATGTGCGAGTGATTTAGCGGATGGACGATACTCACGGCTTTCGCTGAGCTCTCCATATGGTAGTGGCAGAAGAGGTGAATGCAAGGGATGCTGGGTATATCTCAGAATGGGGTTTCTTCGATACATTTGTTCCACAACCTCAGAGTTCACACTGTTTTCCTACACAAATGTCAGAAAAGGCAGGCCATGATTTATGTACCATTTTTATTTAGCAACAGTTTTATCCATTCTAACCTTGAGTGCAAAAAACAGACTTATGTTTTGAAAATTGATTACCTTGATGTCCCTAATAAGTTGCTGGGTGGGCGTTTCAATGGGTGCCTTGTTGTCAATGACGCCCTGAATGGCAGACACCCAGCGCATGGCTTCATTCAGCATCTTGGTGTACAGATGGTATGAATGTTTACGCCCATGAATTATAATGTTCCAGTAACCTGCAGTGTAAACAGACATCAGCCTCACCATGTAGCTTAGTTTATAGAGAGAAAAACTCATTTTCAACATATGCTCATTATTCAAAATAAATGCAAAATCAATGGCATATAACCAACCATTTAAATACTTGTATTAGAAAAAAGTCAATTAAATAAGATTGTTGTTCGTATGTATAATGACTTAACCCAAGGCTGGAAAATTGTGTATTGTGCCTTTTTCAGCGAATGTTTGTCTTTCTGTAGCTCTAATAAAGTCTGTATGCTTCATATAGACAGCTACAGTACAGATTGTGCTTTCTCTTTCTGTTTTGCTACAAACTCATCGACTTCTCTTTGTTCATTCCTGTAGTGAACCTTTGCCTGTTTGGTGATTAAATAAACTGTTCTGGACAGCCGCATGAACTGAACACGATGCGTCACTTTCACTCGTGTGATGCCTATGAGTTATAGATGTTATCGTGGTTCTGTGCTTTTTGTTCGGTGCTTTTTATTATTTTGATTGGATGATCCTCAAGTGTTCCAAAATAAAAGCCAATAAAGTGTGAGAGTATTCATACAATTTACATATGTATGTAATTTCAGTGCTATGGCCTTTGTGTAGATGTTTAAACATGGCCATTTTGAAGCATGACTATTTGGATTTATTTGAAATGATAACTTTCAATTTGTAAGATTCCATTTGTAATATTAACTAAAGTTAATATAAGCTGTAGAAGTATTGTTCCTTGTTAGAGTGTGTTAATTTCAATACCAATACATTTTTAAATTTTAAAGTTGCATTTGTTAACATTAGTTAATGAAATATATATATATATATATAGGTCCTTCTCAAAAAATTAGCATATTGTGAAAAAGTTCATTATTTTCCATAATGTAATGATAAAAATTAAACTTTCATATATTTTAGATTCATTGCACACCAACTGAAATATTTCAGGTCTTTTATTGTTTTAATACTGATGATTTTGGCATACAGCTCATGAAAACCCCAAATTCCTATCTCAAAAAATTAGCATATCATGAAAAGGTTCTCTAAACGAGCTATTAACCTAATCATCTGAATCAACTAATTAACTCTTTAAACACCTGCAAAAGATTCCTGAGGCTTTTAAAAACTCCCAGCCTGGTTCATTACTCAAAACCGCAATCATGGGTAAGACTGCCGACCTGACTGCTGTCCAGAAGGCCATCATTGACACCCTCAAGCGAGAGGGTAAGACACAGAAAGAAATTTCTGAACGAATAGGCTGTTCCCAGAGTGCTGTATCAAGGCACCTCAGTGGGAAGTCTGTGGGAAGGAAAAAGTGTGGCAAAAAATGCTGCACAACGAGAAGAGGTGACCGGACCCTGAGGAAGATTGTGGAGAAGGACCGATTCCAGACCTTGGGGGACCTGCGGAAACAGTGGACTGAGTCTGGAGTAGAAACATCCAGAGCCACCGTGCACAGGCGTGTGCTTCTGAACCAGAAACAGCGGCAGAAGCGCCTGACCTGGGCTACAGAGAAGCAGCACTGGACTGTTGCTCAGTGGTCTAAAGTACTTTTTCACTGATGAAAGCAAATTTTGCATGTCATTCGGAAATCAAGGTGCCAGAGCCTGGAGGAAGACTGGGGAGAAGGAAATGCCAAAATGCCTGAAGTCCAGTGTCAAGTACCCACAGTCAGTGATGGTCTGGGGTGCCATGTCAGCTGCTGGTCCACTGTGTTTTATCAAGGGCAGGCTCAATGCACCTAGCTATCAGGAGATTTTGGAGCACTTCATGCTTCCATCTGCTGAAAAGCTTTATGGAGATGAAGATTTCGTTTTTCAGCACGACCTGGCACCTGCTCACAGTGCCAAAACCACTGGTAAATGGTTTACTGACCATGGTATTACTGTGCTCAATTGGCCTGCCAACTCTCCTGACCTGAACCCCATAGAGAATCTGTGGGATATTGTGAAGAGAAAGTTGAGAGACGCAAGACCCAACACTCTGGATGAGCTTAAGGCCGCTATCGAAGCATCCTGGGCCTCCATAACACCTCAGCAGTGCCACAGGCTGATTGCCTCCATGCCACGCCGCATTGAAGCAGTCATTTCTGCAGAAGGATTCCCGACCAAGTATTGAGTGCATAACTGAAAATAATTATTTGAAGGTTGACTTTTTTTGTATTAAAAACACTTTTCTTTTATTGGTCAGATGAAATATGCTAATTTTTTGAGATAGGAATTTTGGGTTTTTCATGAGCTGTATGCCAAAATCATCAGTATTAAAACAATAAAAGACCTGAAATATTTCAGTTGGTGTGCAATAAATCTAAAATATATGAAAGTTTAATTTTTATCATTACATTATGGAAAATAATGAACTTTTTCACAATATGCAAATTTTTTGAGAAGGACCTGTATATATATATAAGCATGGTTCAGTACTTTTATTAAGTAATATAATATATTCTGTTCTATTACTTAAGCAACATGAGCTGTAATTCCATATTATATTTTTATTAACAACATACTCAGTCACATCATATCAAGAACATTCATACTCACCTGTCTCTTTAAACTTTTTCTCCTCCGGCTGCACCACAGAGCACAGGCTGTTCAGAACTAGCGTGCCCATCTTAGATGCATTACGTTCAGAAGACTTGTAGTAGTCCAGAGAGTTGTTTGTCAAGACAAACCAGCGCTTTTTCAGTTTGAGAGCAGAACTTTTGGCTCCCGCTTTCATCTCCTTGTGAAGCCATCCTGTGTCACAAAAGAGCACACAGTTTAAGGAAATGGTGACCAGTTACAGAACCTAAAATATACACTGTCCTTAATGCAATAATATCAATTTGAATCCAAATAATCATGGACATGTTATATAACTAATCAACGACAAATAAAATTAATTAGGTACCCAAATTCAGGTTACAACTCTGTTAAAGATTAGTAACACACCTCTGACCAGAAACTCCTGTCCATCACTCTTGGAGTCTCCTTTGGGTTTCTGCAGCAGACTGATCCAGTGATGCATTTCCTCCGGCAGGTCTGAGTTACAGTGGATCACACGATTGGCTGTGATGATCACAAATGAATTGGGCCTATTTGAAAGGAAATAGAATTTGTGTTAGCACCAGATAAAAATGGTAACGTTAGACACTTTATATCTTCAGATATTTAGCCATATAAAAAATTTAAATGTTAAAGGTGAAGTGTGTAACTTCTGTGCCATTAGCATAACATAAGCATTAAAATATTAATATTTTGATACAGCCAAAAAATGGTTTACTCATAATGGACTCTTTTCATAGACTATGATGATACGCTTCCCCAGTTATTTATGTAAATGTAGCAAAGTATTTTTTAATTTTCATTACATTTTTACTTTTTTTTTTTTTTACATTGATTTATAACTCCATACTTTGCATTATATTATCTTCTAATTAAATCACAGAAAATTAACACTGCTACATAAAATTTTCTAATACAACAGCTGAGGGAGTGTCTTCTAACCACTGTAATCAATTAATCTTTTGTAATCAATGTATCTCTTTTTCTTTTGGAAGATCATAGAAACGCTGTTGTGGATTTTTTCTTTTGCTATTGAATTAAATGGGTATGCAAAATTAAAAATTAAAACTATAGAAGTAGAAAAAAATAACACAATTCAGCTTCAAGTGCTGTAAGTAATTTCAGCCGTTGGTTTTCTTCTTGACACTCACCTGTCAGGATTGTCTGAAGCACAAACTGAATCAATCAATCCAACATCCAGTGTGCCCTGAGATAAAGAGAGCAAAGCCAGTTGTTGAAATAGAAAGGAGGTTTAATGGTGAAAGTGCACAAAGTGTAAGGACACTGACTACAGCGTTCTTTGGGTTGGCCTGCTCATGAGACATCTCCAGCAGCTGGTCTGGGGTGGCATTGTGGACCCGACTCAACACAGTAAACCAACCACTAAGTGAAGGAGAGCAAAAGAAAGAGTAAGGACGAGCAGTTTGTTCCAACTTTGGAAAACACATGGAGATGAAGGTGTCAGCATACCTGGCATCCTCTGGTGACTCGGCAAACACCTGGAATGTTCTCTCATCTGTCACAATATTCAGAGCATTCTCTTTTTCATGATTGTCCACAATCTCCCTAAAAACAGGAAAAAAACTTGATAAAACCTGATCCAGGGTTTGTGTAAGTTGCAAACAACAATCACAAAAACTGTCTTCCTATCTGACATAGACACCTAATGATACCACGATACTGTTTCCTATTTCTCTAATACTTACTTGGCTGAGCGGATGTCAATTGTCCCTTTCAGCTTTTCCTCGCTGTCATTGTCAAAGTACATGAGCTTGGTGTCACGCAGAACAAACCAGCGCATCTTCCAGTTCCTGCGAGAGAGAGTGGATAGACCGCCGCCCTTCTTGTACAGCCAGCCTGACTTAAACGACTCCTGTTTAGAGCGGAACCACATGAATGTTTCGTCCTTCAGAACACACCAACGCCTGCGCCACGGGATCATCAAGCCAGCTATGGAAGAGATAAAGAAGATTTATACTTTTATACAGGTCTCAAGATATCTTTAAATGATTTAAAATATGACAAAACGAGCTTTAAAATAAGCCACAAAAAATCAAGCTAAAAATTATGTAAACTGGCATCTTATTTCTTATTTTAAATCATTCTCTAAACAACTGTCATTTTTATTTAAGAATGTCTCAGTTACATATGGTAACCCTCATTCCCTGAAGGAGGGAATGGAGACGTCTCGTCGGATGACCAACAAATTGGGATCTCGCTTAGAAAGACCAATCTACTTTGAGTGTAAACTAAACGAGCCAATGCACATTGGCATGCTATTATTGCATCCAGCTGCTGCTGATCACAGCGTGAGTATAAGTAGGCAGCAGTTGCAGTGCATATTCAGGTTTTCGCATATTCAGGTTTTCGGAGCCGATCCGGTGACCTGGCCGCTCAGCGGGGTACAAGAGCTGTGGTGACGGGACATCTCCGTTCCCTCCTTCAGGGAACGAGGGTTCCCATACGTAACCGAGACGTTCCCTTTCAGTCGGTCACTCTAGACGTCACGTCGGATGACCAACGAATTTGGATCCCTACCAAAAGGCCACTGCAACTGCCCTTTTCCAGTGTCCTGTGGAAGCCACCTGCACCCCTACTTTTTGGTGTTGGCCAGGGCTTACCACAAGAGGACCAGCTACTGATGCTATGGCACTACAGTGAGTAAGACTGGATAACACTGAGAAAACGTACCCGTTCCACTTGGAACAAGGACGTTGTGAAAGCCCCACCCTTCCCGAAGGAGGTTTCTGAAGCAATACACATATGAACATCCATTCAGGTGCATATGGAAGATTGGAGGTGATTGTAACCCTCTTGGAATGGCAGAAGTCTGCCGGGGGAAACACGGGCTCTGAGGCAATACAGTGGACTTTATACATATGGAACCCAGCCCTCTACCGGTTCTCATGGATTCATCGAGAGATGGCCTGTTGCCGGACGCTCCACCACGTCTGGCTGCCGAGGGGACAGAGGAGCTCAACAGGGTCTACTATATGGACTCTCTGGAGCGATTTTAGCAAGCTAACTCGAAGCCAGGGCCACTCAGTGCTTCTATCCGTTTGAGGTGAGAACACAGGAGGATATCGGCTCCACACGAACGCTATAGAATCTAACAAACATGTTAGCAGTCTCCCACAAAGAAATGTTACATACCATGACCCACTGAACCAATCACTCACAGAGAAAAGTGCCATCCAAAACACAGCAAGCCAACCATACAATTCCGGGAAGAAAGGTACTGGGGTGTGGCCCTGAGAACCAGCGCGAGGCACCCCGAGAAACCAATCGTCCAACCTCGAGGGTTCGGGACGCGGTGGAATTTTCCACTCAAGCCTGACACTTTCAGCAGCCCGGGAAAGCATAGCCATCCTTTCCGGATCTGCTGGCTGCCCAGAGGGCAGCAGCGCTGACAGATCTTCCCCCCAGAAAAGTCTGGCTCACCCTTTGATGCAACGATCGACATCCGAGCCATGGAAGATACAGGTGGTACCTCCTTGGACTCGCTTGAACTCGTCTTGTAGACTCAAAGCAGAAGGTAAGGAGCAGAACGATAGAACCACTCGGCTCCGAAGCGAAAAGCTGAATATGCGCTGCTTCTGCTGCCTACTTGTACTCACGCTGTGATCAGCGGCAGCTGGATGTAATAATCACATGCCAATGCATTTACACTCTAAGTAGATTGGTCTCTCTAAGCGAGATCCCAATACTGAAAGGGAACCAAGGTTCTCACAATCTTGGAAAACTTGTGATGAAAAAGTGTGATTTCTAGACCTGTAATATCAAGGAAATTTCAATAATGAATACTTTTCTAGTTATAGCAAACTCGAAAATATTTTGTTGGGTAGAAATTTTAATGTGTAAAAAAAAAAAAAAAAATACATAAAAAAATACACAGTGGTGTGAAATATATATATATATACACAGTGGTGTGAAAAAGTATTCCTGATTTCTTATTTTTTTGCATGTTTGTCACACTTTAATGTTTCAGATCATCAAACAAATTTAAATATAAGTCAAAGATAACACAAGTAAAAACAACATGCAGTTTTTAAATGAAGGTTTTTATTATTAAGGCAAAACAAAATCCAAAACTACATGGCCCTGTGTGAAAAAGTGTTTGCCCCCCTGTTAAAACTGTGGTTTATCACACCTGAGTTCAATTTCTCTAGCCACACCCATGCCTGATTACTGCCACATCTGTTCGCAATCAAGAAATCTCTTAAATAGGACCTGCCTGACAAAGTGAAGTAGACCAAAAGATCCTCAAAAGCTAGACATCATGCCGAGATCGAAAGAAGTTCAGAAACAAATTAGAAAGAAAGTAACTGAGATCTGTCAGTCTGGAAAAGGTTATAAAGCCATTTCTAAAGCTTTGGGACTCCAGCGAACCACAGTGAGAGCTATTATTCACAAATGGCAAAAACATGGAATAGGGGAGAACCTTCCCAGGAGTGCCCAGCTGACCAAAATTACCCAAAGAGCACAGCGACGACTCATCCAAGAGGTCACAAAAGACCCCACAACAACATCCAAAGAACTGCAGGCCTCACTTGCTTCAGTTAAGGTCAGTGTTCATGACCCCACCATAAGAAAGAGACTGGGCAAAAATGGTCTGCATGGCAGAGTTCCAAGACAAAAACCACTGCTGAGCAAAAAGAACATAAAGGCTCATGTCAGTTTTGCCAGAAAACATCTTAATGATCCCCAAGACTTTTGAGAAAATATTCTGTGGACTGACGAGACAAAAGTTGGCCTTTTTGGAAGGTGTGTGTCCCATTATGTCTGGCGTAAAAGTAACACAGCACTTCAGAAAAAGAACATCATACCAACAGTAAAATATGGTGGTGGTAGTGTGATGGTCTGGCTTCAGGACCTCGAAGACTTGCTGTGAACCATGAATTCTGCTGTTTACCAAAAAATTCTGAAGGAGAATGTCCGGCCATCTGTTCGTGACCTCAAGCTGAAGTGAACTTGGGTTCTGCAGCAGGACAATGATCAAAAACACACCAGCAGGTCCACCTTTGAATGGCTGAAGAAAAACAAAATGAAGACTTTGGAGTGGCCTAGTCAAAGTCCTGACCTGAATCCTATTGAGATGCTGTGGCATGACCTTAAAAAGGGGTTCATGCTCGAAAACCCTCCAATATGGCTGAATTACAACAATTCTGCATAGATGAGTGGACCAAAATTCCTCCACAGCACTTTAATAGACTCATTGCAAGTTATCGCAAACACTTGATTGCAGTTGTTGCTTCTAAAGGTGGCCCAACCAGTTATTATGTTTAGGGGGCAAACAGTTTTTCACACAAGGCCATGTAGTTTTGGATTTTGTTTTCCCTTAATAATAAAAACCTTCATTTAAAAACTGCATGTTGTGTTCACTGTTGTTATGTTTTACTAATATTTACATTTGTTTGATGATCTGAAACATTAAAGTGTGACAAACATGCAAAAAAAAAAAAAAAAATCAGGAATTTTTCACACCACTGTATATACGTGTGTGTATGTATATATATATATATATATATATATATATATATATATATATATAAATACACACACACACACTCACATATAAACCCACAACCGTGAAAGACTAGAAAAGCTATTTAAATGAATTGGTCATAAAAGAAAAGTGAAGAAAAATTATATTTATGCATTTGGTTTTTTTTCCAATGCGACTTACTTTGCATTCAAAGTATATTGTTTTTAATCAAATGATGCATTCCTTGCAAATCAAGCCAATGACCTTGGAATTGCTAGTGCCATGCTCTACTTTTTACTGAAACTTTTGGAATTATGTAATCTGTATTTATTATTAATCATTATTTTGTTGTTTTAATACATTGTGTGAACGTGTTAAAATAAGTAGCTCTGTCATTACAGCAGAAGTACCAGATCCATTTTGGCCCTCTGAATATTATCTTTGACAATAGGAGCCTTGAATTTAAAAAGGTTGAGGGCCACAGCATTAGGGACTTTATTTATTGTAAAAAGATTCAATCTCTGATTTCTTACCCTTCATGTAAAGGTAACTGTGGAAATACGGAGGTCCGTTCCCATTCAAGATGTTGACTTTACCATTGGATACCTCCTCATCTGTGTCCACATACCCATCATGCTCATCATCACTATCAGCATACTTAAAAAAAGAGACAGACAGAGAGTACAAATATGTACCCAGAAGTGAGCTAAACCTGACAAAACCTCCTTTCTAGGGACAACTAGTGACAAAGTAAAATTTGTAAATACGTTATAATTCAAAGTATTTGTTTTAAATTATAAAAATACAGAAAGTTTTCTGTTGGGGTTAGATTATACTATTTATAAATGGCTTTATATGTAAAGAATTTGCACCCTTAGGGCACGTATTCTCTGTGTAACTCACTGAATCCGAGCTGCGGTTATAAGACTCCTGGCTTGCATTGGTGCAGGTGGACTTGCGTGTGTGTTCTGTGTCTGTCGCCGCAATGCTGCTCTGTCCATCCTCTAGATCGTCTTGGTCATAGTCTGACTCGCCATCCCCAGGTACACTGTAGATGGGTTCCTCTGTGTCCGGAAGAGACTCCGCTGCAGTCAGCCTGCTAGTGCGACCCACATCCTCTCCCTCCTTTTTCCCATCCACCTCTTTAACTGTTTTAGCCTCTTCAGGCTTTCCAACTTCCTTTTTGGCATCGGCAGGGAGATGGGGAGGAGGTGGTGGAGGAGGAGGAGGTGGGGGAGGAGCCCCAGGTGGAACGTTGGGTGCAGATGGAGCCACCGTGCCCTCGGCAAAGGCAGGAGGAGGAGGTGGTAGAGTAGCTAAGATTTCCTGATCCACTGGACCTTCCACTGGAGGAGGGAACTCTTGAAGTGGTATGCATTCTTCGTCAGCATGGAAGCCTTCATCTACCTCTTCCTCAGTGGCGGCTGCCTGTCTGGAGGCAGGTGGTTTAGCATCACCAGGAATGACTTCTGGGCCTCCGGTGTCAAGCAGTTCAAGGAATTCAGTGGCGACACGAGAAGCCGCTTTTTTCTGGCGCAGGATCTCGGCATCACGCCGCAAGCGGAGTTCCTGTTTTGAGCTCTCACATAGCATAGACACACCGTCTTCTCTTTTCTTCTGCAGACGCTCAATCTCTCGCTCCAAACGCAGAATTTCTTCCATCTGACGGTGCTCCTCCTCAGCCGAGCAAGGAGACTAAAGGAGGGCATGAGAGGAATGATACAGAAACACTGGTCAGAGAAAAGAAACATTGATAACGTGACGACAGGTTTTTAGATTCAGTGTCAGAAGGTTTGAAAAATATATATATATATATTTGACTGGTTACCTGCACATAAACATGTATGTTTTTGAGGAATCTGAAGTTTTCATTAAAAATAAAATGTTGCTCTACAAACTGTCTGTCAAAAATGTTGCTGAAAAGTATGGTAGCCTATTTCCTACACATAAGAAAAAAATCCTAAAAAGTCAAAATTATTAGATATTAAGTAATTATTATGATAAAATATTAACATATATATGACTTATACTTAATTATGACTTTTTAATCTCATAATTTAGACTTTTTATCTCATAATAACTTAGTGTGTCATAATACTTAAATGTCATAATTATGATTTACAAATGCATTTTTCTAATGTGGCATAAGTCATAATTATAAGTCAAACATTTGACAAAAGTCATAATTCTGAGATAAAAAGTCATAGTTATGACATAATATAATTGTGACTTAGAATATTCACTTAGTATGTTATGTTTTGAGTATCTCATAATTATGACTTTTTTCAAAATATTTTTTGTCATAATTTAAGCTTTTATGTCATAATTATAACTTTTAATGTGATCAATGTGACTTTTTGTGTCATTATTATGATTTTCCAAAGCATTTTTTCTTATGTGGCAGAAATGGGCTTATATAGAATAGAGACAAAGCTATGTGAAAACAAAATCACAACCAATCATCATAATCAGACAAAATTGCATTTGAAAGCTTAGCTAAACATACATGTTGCATATTATTGACGTAAAATTTAAACATTTGGAGTAAGATAAGAGTAAGATAAAAAAAAATTGTTGATAATTTGTTAAATATACCTTGAACAAAAAAGAAACACTAATCCCCCCAATAGTGACTTTAAGGGGTTGAGATGGAATTTTGCTCTAAAATACATACAAAGCTATAGATGGTCTACAAGCTTTTAAAAGTACTGTTAAAGTCACTTACCTCTGCTGCCCCTTTCCCTCTTTCCATATCCTCTTCATTTTTCTTTTCATGGTCTCCCTCTGTTTTCTTCTCCTCATCCTCTTTCTTTTTCCTTTCCTCCTCCTCTTTCTTCCTCTTCTCCTCTCGTAGTTTGTGGCAGACTCCTCTTGCCACTTGCCCTCGCCTGTGTTTCTGGAGAACAAGGGCAGCTGAGCATTTCCGTTGAAACCGACGTCGATAGAGATATGCGCGGTAGTTCTTCTGGATGGTCACAATGCTGTCCAGAGCCTTCTTAAAGTTCTTTCTGTAGTTAGTACACAGTTCAAGATCGCTTAGAATAAGCAACTGTCTCTGGTAAAGAACAGTATTTAAAAGCTGTCACTAAGACACTACTTAATTGTTATCATGTCTATACATGAGCACTAACAAGCAAACAGAATGAAAAACCTTTGCTGTTGGGAGTTTTGCTTTAATTATTTCCTTGCTATTTGGCTGCACTGCCTAGGGCTGGACAAAGACAACTTTGTGATAAGAAGGCACATAGAAACCAATTCATAGGAAATTAATTTCCTATTTTTAAATAAATTAATTTAATTGTGTTTTGTTTTGTTGTTAACTTTATTTTTATTAACAGTTCGCTTTTTTTACAACACATTTTAAGCAACAATTGATTGTGTATAGTTTGACAGATGCACTGTAAATAAATGTTATTTTTATACACATTCAAAAGTATGGGGTCAGTAAGATTTTCTTTTAAGAAATTCATACTTTTATTCACAAAGGACAAATTTAATTGCTAAAAGTGATAGTAAAGACATTTATTATGTAACAAACAAAACAAATGCTGTTTTTGTTAATCAAAGAATTATTATTTTTTTCAACATGAATGAGAAGAAATGTTTCTGAAGCACCAAATCAGCATATTTCTGAAGGATCAAGTAATGCTGGAAACTGAAAACTCAGCTTAGTCATCACAGGAATAAATTATATTTTAAAATATATTACAACAGAAATCAGTTATTTTAAAATGCAACATTATTTCACAATATTAAAGGTTTTACTGTATTTTTGATCAAATAAATGTCCTGATGAGCATAAGAGACTTCTGTTGAAAACTACATTTAAACATTTCTGGTATTATTCTCTGAGGGAAAAAAAAAACAATTACTTTATTATGGGAAACATGAGCAAAACCTAAATGTGATATAGGATGAAAAGATGCCCATAAAAAAATAATCAGAACAGGTCAAAAAACTATATGTAATGTGTGTGTTTTGAAGGGGCGGGTGACACATGTTCAAATCCAAAAGGAGATTAAAGAGATGTTGTGTGTTGAACATTTTTTGGAAACTATACCTAATGTAATCAAAGCAAATCTGTGCAAAAGCTAAGAAATACACACACCTTGCTATATATCTCAGAAGATAGGCACGTATAATCAGTCCAGCTTTGCTTCGCACTTCATCTCTCTGCTTTTCCAGCTTCTGTTCTAAGAGTTCCTTCAGAAACACCTTGGGGTCAAAAATGATGTCAGGTTAGTGCAATCAAACATAACAAGTGCACATACATGACAGAAAATGTTCATGTGTGAATCTACATTTAAAACCTAACAGACAGAAAAAGATGAGAAAAAGAGTCGATAGAGCGAGAGGTCAAAGGTCACTCACCTTGGTCTTCCCAATCTGCCACTCCTTTTTGGTCCTGTCATGGAGTGTCAGCAAATCTGTGCTCTTCTTTTTCTCATCTCCATTTGAAGCCACAGCAGCTTTTTCCTTCTCCTTAAGAATGATCTTATACCTGATGTATACAACCACAAAATCATAGTTTTCAAGAAGAGCTGAGACAACAAATATTCATGCACCTGTATGCGTTTTAACATCTACCTGCAGAAGAAGTCTTTAAAGGTGCGTCGGACAGGAAATCCAGCTCTGCGAATCTTCACTGTCTCCAACATGCCAGAGTACCGCAATTGATTGAGAACCACATCTGGGTCGAACTTGTTTGGGGTCTAAAGAACAAAAAAACAAACAAAAGCAAAACGCATTATTAAAATTTATGACGTGTAGAATTACACCCCAGAATTTATTTTTAAATTGCATTCTCATTGACTGATGTGTCTTCTCTCACCTTGTCCATGTTGGGTTTGATGCAACGCACAAAAAAGGGGTTGGAAACACTGAGAGTCGCCATTAGGGCATGAAGAGAGTCCTGAGAGAAAGAAGTGACAACCAATCAAATTTGACAAGTTTGACAAGTGAGATGGGACTGCAGGCAATATGTCAACAAGAAACAGGGTTGAATGACTAGTGACTTAGTTCCTTATTGTTTTAACATGCAGCAATTTAGCATGTTCAATTTAAGGTCTATTATAAGGATAAAAGTCTTGATATGGGAGTTTTATCTTACTCTGAATTGGGAGCTGACAGTGGGCTTTTTTCTTGCCGTGCCCATCTTCAAGGTCTCCTCATTATTTCTGCTGCTCACTTGCTCAAACAGGTCATAGATGAAATCCAATCTGCACACACACACACACACACACACACACACACACACACACACACAGAATAACTGCCTCAGCGTGTGTGTGTGTGTGTGTGAGCTTGTGCATTTGTGTGATTGCGTCTTACCTACTGTCCTTTAGCATGTTCAGTATATCATCTCTAAATGTGTCTCTATTCTTCTCTAAAATCCCCTTCACATCATACAAGACCTATAAAAAGGAAGACAAAAAATATGAAGAAAAGAGACAGACAGAGAGATAGATAGATGTACAGACAGACAGATGGACATTTCATATACCTCTCCAGCATAGTGTTTTATCCCAAACTGATGGTCTGCCAGTCTGGGTTTCACATAATAGGGATTAGTCTGTCGAAAAAGACAACCTCATGTGTTTAGTGAGTTCATGTTATTACACTGAATGCTTGGTTGAATTATATTATGTCTTTGCAAGATGAGAGCTTAACTCACAGAGTGTCTGCCATGTAGTTTCTCCAGCAGGGTGAAGTCAGTGCCTTTGGGAAATCTGCTCTCCTCATTGATCAGAGCTAACATGCCCAATTTCTGCACAAGCACAACATTAAATACTGTAAGTGTTAAATAATACACAACTGAAAACTTCAATTATTGCAATAATCAAACTAATATTTGTTTGAAGGAATGTATAATTATGTGTCAGTCAGACTAAATTAAATTAAATAATTGTTCCTGACAGCTGACCATGATTCTTCTACCTTCTCAATCAGATCCAGACATTCTGCATTGTCCATCCAGTCAATGGCTTCCCAGTGAATGCCTTCCCTGTATGACACAATTCACCAGTTTTAATTTAAAAAACTTGTACAAGCTTAACAATATTTTTTTAATGCTTAAATTGCATTCGTAAAAAATAGGCAAAAAAAATAGTGTGATTAGACACTTAGGATATATTTTTCTCATAGTATATATGTAATTGCCGAACAAATTGTCATGCTCTCACAGTTGTCAGTGTTTACCTGTTATACTCTAGTTGCTCCAGAGAGAAGATGTGTTTGTTGAAATATTCTTGCAGTTTCTCATTAGCATAGTTAATGCTGAACTGCTCAAAATGGTTCACCCAGAAAACACACACACTTAGGTTAGATCTCGATAAAAATGTGCCTCTGTGCATGATCATGTGATCCATGTGGCCTCACACCTCAAAGTTCTCAAAACCGAAGATGTCCAAGATTCCAATAGACTTGAAATTATCTTTGCCTTTTATCTTCTGATTAATTCGCATGATGATCCACGAGAAGCCCTGAGAATAAAGCGCCATGGCAACTGAATCCCGGGAATCTATTGCCTGTCAATCAAGCATGATAAAAGAAAATGCCCATTTTTGAGCAAGTTGAGACAGAAGAGAAGAATTGCCAAACTAGTCAAGTTTTTTTTTTAATTAAAGTATATAATTATGAGAAATTATATGTGATTGTACCTGTTCCACTGTGAGAGGAGAGCAGATCTCTTCTCCTCTGAGGATCATGGAACGCTGGGTCAGAACCTCAGACAACTGAAAACTGTCCAGACCCAGGAGCTCGCTCACATTAGTGACAACTGCAGGAAAACAGAGAAGAGAATTACTACCAAACACATATTAGCAGTGCTGGGTACATTACTTACGAACTGTTGTCCATTACTGATTATAAATTACCTGATGCAAATTGTAACAATCTGGATTACACATATTAGGTAATGTGGTCTGACTGCTTTTAGATTACTTTTTGAAATCGTTTATCACATAGACTCCAGTGGAATTACTGAGTACCATATTGATAAAAAAACAACAAAGTATATATTTTATTCTTTGTTATTTATATCATAAAATGCATTAAACATTACATTACAGCTGGTTTTACCAAACTGCGTTTCATGATGGAAAAAACAATAATTGATTAAATCATAAAAAATATCAAATTTAAATAAATTTAAAGGTATCAGTGAAACCAATGTGACAGTCAGAGAACCGTGAACATACAAATATGTTGTTAAATTATTATAATTTTATTATTATAATTCTCACTTCAAGTAAGTATGTTAGGTCAAAGGGGTTCAGCTCACATAAAAAGCTTTTGAATCCTTACATTACATGAACAAACAGTAATAAACATGAAAACATGACATTATATGGCCAAAGTCTTCCAGATTTTAAAAACATTTTGTCATTCAGACCTCCAATAATAATAATTAGTGAAGGTCACTGGGCATGATGAAGACTTCACAGTAGGGCTGTGCGATTTATCGAAATCGTAATAAAATCACGATTTGAGCGTGCGCGATTTCTAAATCGCTTTATAGCACGATTTTCTGCGGTCCGGCCGTCCCGCAGTATGCTATCCGATCCAATCAGAATGCAGCGCACCTAAGTGGAGCGCGAGAACAGAACAGACTGGGCATATGCCTAACTCCAGGTTCACACACTCTGTCTGTGATGCATATTTTTTCCGAGCCATGTTAACGTATGCACATGGTAAAAGATGTGAACAGAAAAGGTTAGAAATCGAAAGGTGCGAAAAGAATGAATATCTAGCACATGAGCATAGAGAGTTGTGAGTGAGTGAGAGGAGACATGTTTTAAGTGCATGCACTCTCTCCGGACGAAAGCAGCGTGTATCTGAGCATCGCGTCTGGTTTTGTGACAAAGCAAAGGAAATATGCGTGCAAGTGGAGAGATTCGCGCTCGCGCATTATTTTAATGTGCTTTCGCGTTACAATAACGCGCTCTCGCTGCTGCTTCTGAAATACACATACTGTATACACACTGTAAACGGAGTACGTGTGAACCTTGGGCAATAAATATATTTCAGCACCTGAGGCACCGCTACAACGAGCTCTATGAACAAGCCCTGGACACGGGTTTTATTTTTTTATTTTATTTTTTTTTTTTTTTTACCATATGTCTCGACATTTTGTTTGACATCTTTACTTAGTGATTATTTTGACTTATGTATGTTCTAGAGGCATGTTACAACTTTTTGATAAAGCTCTCATTGGTTTTCTTTTGGAAAATACGTTTCAAATTTATACTGAATGCATTTATGACTGTAAAGCATGTCTGTGTGTGTCAAAATCGTAATTAAAATCGAAATCGCAAAATTGATCAAAAAATCGTGATAGGTTTTTTTTGTCCATATCGCACAGCCCTACTTCACAGCTATGCATCTTCAGTGTTTAGTAACTTGCATCATTTTTAGTCTCATGTATATAAGCGGTAGGTTCATTTAGAAAGAGAAAAAAAAAAGAACGGGGGCGAATCAATAAATTATGAATAATTTACTGCAATTGTGTGAATAATGTAATCCATTAAAAAGTCATTGTAATCTTATGATGAGCATTTTATAGTGCAATATAATCTAATAGTAACTTTTGGAATCTGATAACATAATCTAGATTACCTGTAATGAGTTAGTACCCAGCACTGCATATTAGTGAAGTCTATCTATTAGAAAGAGAGGAATGGCATCTCTCACCCTGTTGGGTGGTGATCTGAGCGCCCCCTGCTGTCATGAACTCCACATTGCCAAGCTGCAGAACTCCAGAGAGCAGTTTAAACATATCTCTGATCTCTTCCTCTGTGAACTCCATGACCTTCAGAGCCTCCTGCAGACCAAAAGAGAAAGAGAGAACGATTCATCATGCTGCACTTAGATTTTTGTCCACCTCAAGAATGTTTATTATCAGATCAACAAAAGTCTAATCCATTTTTTTGTACCATGACATCGTCAAAAAGCTGCTTGTCATCGAGACTGCGGTCCTTCACACATCCTGACTGACTCAGGTAGTGAAATAACTCAGGGGAGTCTTCCAGAAAATATGTCTCTAAAAAGAGATGGACATATCTAATCATTCAGTGTACTTAGGTTGATGATGGTACATCTGCATTTGTGAATATGTGTAAACGCATGTGTGTTTATGTGGATTGTGCGTTCGTTCACCCTTTTGGCTTTTGCTGGCCCCGGCCAGCAAAGCATAAAAGATATGGAAGTTTCTCTCCCCTGGATTCTGCCTTACCACTCGATTCTGGAACACAGATTAGATCACAGATGCTGAGTGGGCGAGAATCTCACTTTGGCAGACACTCTTTCTCTGCAAAATGGCGGAGCGATTCTGCCTTTGACAAGATATCCAGTGCCAAATCGTATTAACAGAACAATGGTTTGTTTTATACTGTGAACAGCTGATCACAGAAGACTGATTTCTGGTTGTTGGGTTTGAGTCAGCAGCAGAAGGAAGGTTTACCTTTTCAAGCAAATCTGAAGGGTCACAAATTAAGGGAAAGGCAGACAGTTGAAACAGCAGCTTGTAGTACACTGTACAGTAAACATGTTTAAGCATGGGGAAAAACAAATCCTGGTTACCAAGTTACCCATTCATTACAATTACAAACTGACACCACAGGACAATTTTCAATACCTGGCAAATCTTGAAATGGTTGATGTGCACTCGAGGGTGACACAGGAGTGAATTTTCAAAAAATACAGTACAGATCACAGCATGCCCACTTTAGTTGAATAAAAATAAAATAAAAATGTAGTTTTTGTTATTTTATTGAACTGAAAGCCATCTTAAACAATGCACATTGTGCATTGCACACACATTAAACTTCATTAAATCATCCATGCTAACACACAAGTTTTCTATTTTATTTTATTTAATTTTTTTTATTTGAAGTAGACATTTCACTCTCTATAGATTTATTTTTCATACACAGTTTCGAAGTTTCTTGCTAAAGTTCACATGATCGAGACGGCAGAAAGCGCATCTTGTTTGCTTTATTTTACAGAAGCGCAACTTTCTTTGTTATTCTAAGTGCACACAAATAAACATAGAGTTTTTACAGATTTGAAAGATTAATTACTTTTATCTGTATGACCAAACATTACGGAGTATTTTAAGAGAAAGTGAGAGCAACGGTGCCTCCATCTGTCCTGCTGTGAGCGCACTGCTGTTCAGTTTCCAAACACATTTAAGTAGCACACATTTCTGTAGGTTAACATTAGACTGAGCGGTCATGTAAAGTTGTTACTAAATACATCTTTTAGATGAAAAGCTATATTTGAGGTCGATGAATGATAGGTGGGCTTTTGGATGTCCTGCTCAATGTATACTGTATTACCACATAGACCAGCCATTAACAATCTGTCCGTCACACGTATGTCATTCACTTAACCAGCCACACCAAAGCAAACAGGAGGAGAGCATAAAGAGACAGGGCAATTAGAATTGAGTTCAAAATTAAAATATAGGCCTACAGTTTATAGTTTATTTATTTTAAAGGTAGGCTATATTTATGTGTAAAGCTGGGGATCAAAGTGTTATTACGATTTCCGGTCCCGCCCACTCCTGCTGACATTTTTTCCTGTCCCGTCCCAATCCCCATTTTGTTTCCAATCCTGCGGGATTCCCGAAAAAATGTCAGCCTCTAATGTGCACTCTTTTCAAAGAAAATAAATGAGTAACTATGGTAACTGGGATTTTCTGACACTTAATTGCATGCTATTTGCAATTACATGAAAATGTTTTATAGTTTAAATTTATATTAATGCAACTAGTTGAACTTTTTTGACCTACCCATGTAGGACTAATTACACATGTGTAATGATCATTTTGCAAATTAGTACATTTGAATTAGTACAACATAAATATAATATTAAATACAGGTAAAACTTTGAATTTGACATTATTACAAAGTGTACTTTAAAATGTATACATAAATGTGTTAAGAAACAGTCATGAAGGTGTATTCTTCTTTAAGTATACATAAGTTGTCTTTTATTTCACAAAAATTATCTTCAAGTTTTTAAAAAATATACTTTTAAGATTATAAGTACACTGCAAGTGCACATTCAATACAATTAAGCAAACGTCTTTCTCACAAGGGTATAGTACCATTCATAAAGGTCAAAATGTCTAAGTATAAAAAAACTATGTATTATTAGAGCCTGTGTGCTGTGAGAAGGATACAGTCAACGATGCATCCTCCCTGGATGTTCCCGCTTTGAGAGAAATGAAGCTGAATAAATTTTCCAAAGCGACTGGAGTTGTTGTTGTAGACTGTTTTGGCATTTCCAAATGCTTCCATGATAGGGCTGCAAAAGAAAAAATATAAAGGTTGTGGATTTGTGTGTGTGTGTGTGTGTGTGTGTGTGTGTGTGTGTGTGTGTGTGTGTGTGTGTGTGTGTGTGTGTCAAGGAGTGTGTTTTACCTGCTCTGTACGATGGCTTGTTCCACGCGTGTGCTCTTCTCTGTAGGTGGCGTCCCGGCAGAGTTTTGGCTCATGACAGACAAGAACTGTAGCAGTAGTTTGGTGCTCTCTGTTTTCCCAGCTCCACTCTCACCACTGGTAAACACACATGCACACATTCATTTGTGACCTTCACTGACATTTGTGTTACCCTGATTGAATTTGCAATGCTGTGAAATCTGATAGCAGTTTGTGGGTCTAAGCCACAACTGCTCAAACTCATCCTTTAGGTTTAGCACAAATTAGATTAGTAACTAAGATAATAATGGATCCCCATCAGCCAGTGAGTAAAGCCAAATGTGAAAGATAAATTCTTTGTATGGTCATGCTCATTCCAGCCATTGAATGAATCAAGACTTTTAGCACTTCATGAGCACATTTTACTGAAAATCTCCTATTTACTATTTTCATGTTTGACAAGTTTGTCTGCTTATTTAGATCAAATTAAGCGGTTGGAGGTCTTATATTACCTTATTAGCACACATTGGCTATCATGTCTCTTCCATAAGCAGCGGTAGCACTCATTGGCAATAGCAAAGATATGTGGCGGCAGCTCGCCCAAATGATGCTGGCTGTACAGCTCCACTGCGGAGAGATCATACAGTCCTCTGATCTGCTTATAAGGATTCACGGCCGCCAGGATAGAACCTATATTAGTCTGAGAGACAGAGAAAAATTGGCAGTAAATCAAGTATAATAAAGCCACCAAACAGTAAAACAACAATACCAGCATACTGAAACAAATGCACACACATTTGTGATCAGTGCATATTTTAATCTATAGCCACAGATGAAGAGACATTTCAAGGGAACTTTAATAATCATTATGTGATCTGGTCTTATTTCACAGCTGGTCGTGAGAGGATTGTGGATGATGTGTGTCCTTGTCTATGAGCACTGTGGCAACATAAATCCATCTCATTTAATATTGACCGAATGGTCTTATTAATGTGTTTATGTGTGGGTGTGTGATTGTAATTTTCATATACTGTGGCTAACAACACCCATGCTGACTGGCAGTAATATGATTTACTGATCTTAGCAACAGCAGTGATGAGATTAAATTGAGACATTACTGGATAACTGGAGAGGCAGCAAACACATCTAGACCCAACATTATGGACACTACACAAATGTAAAAAAAATCACAGTATATTATCTGTAGATCTGAAATTGTGTCGATGTTTACAAAAATTTTTTTTGTTGCTACTGCCCCAAGAGGGCGCAAGTGAGAAGAGTCATTCTCATTCAGGATGACTATGTCCTGGTGTCTCAGATAAATCAGATAACCACTGCTATTAGTCATCAACCTCAGATGCTAGCAATGCAATGCATCCTGGGATAGGTGAATTCCAGTATCCATTTACCAAGATGGGATAAGAGAGAACCATCACATTCACTCCATTAAGCACAACATAACACTAATCTGCAGTCTAAAGCAAGATCAACAATACAGCTGCAAAAAGAAGCCTCAGATGCTGTTTGATTTTTTATTTAAATGATAGGGAAATTGATATAACTTATTTTCAGGCACTGATGGTGAAATGTTATTCAACTCTTCTAATAAAAAGCATTACACTGGCTTTCGCTAATCGTAGTAACATCTATTCAAAATATTCTGTATTGCATATGAAAACTAAACTGATTCATCATACCGTGTCTCAAAAAGCTTTCCATTTCATTACCAGAACAAATATACCAAAATAAACATCCATACAGCTATTATCTCACTTGTTCAAGCAGATTATTGGACTGTACACTGAAATGGGTTTAGATTTCATGATGTGTTTTGGGTGTAGATGACTGTCCCTCTACAGTGAACTAAACAGCGCAGGACATGATGTTCACAACTGTTGCTACCAATTACCTCTGACACAGGGACTGAGACTTTATAAATAGTTCCAGTGCCTGTAAAAACTGTCTTTAAGGTCTCTTTTTATGGATTTTGCAACGGTCAAGCTGGAATGTTTGGATCATAATGCAGACAGCGAGTCATTCCAGTCCCTCCAGGCTACAACTCTAAACCAGCAGTCTGGGATGTATGGCTCTGTTTAGACCAATGAGCTTCCAGCCTGCACTCACCACCCAATCACATGACCCTTCTCTTTGTCAAAATCATCAGTAAGACCCTATAGTGGCACACATTTATTTAAACATGTCCAGAGGGCCTATTCTTTGATTTCTCTCTGTCTCACACCCACACACAGATGCTGTTACAGTGTGTGAAATATACAGTACATACATGAATTACCCATATAAGAGCATTATTGCAAGTTTAATTTAAGAACAAATGGTTAATGGTCAGATTCTGGATTTTGCAATTCACTTGTACAATAAAACCCAGTGCTATTTTTAGCACAAATTCTACTCCCTAATTATAATTATGTCTATTGAGTACTAGCAGAACACAGTTTTAATCTTCTGTTTGTATTTAGGCTGATAAACTCACTTTAAACAATAGAAATAAAAGCAGACGCTGAAACATGTACACGTTTGGGCTATCATTCACAGAACATATTTTCATATCGGTTTTGTCTGAAAACCCAGTTTGTGATGTATTATGTTTTGGATGTTTTTCTTAAAGAAGGAAAATTCCTTAATCAAACAGGGTTTCCTTTCAGTCTCGGGCCAAGATGTTTTGAGTTTATATCACTCTGCTAAACTAAGGCAGGAAACTCCGGTTCCTCTCTCAGCCAGACAGATTGCTGTTCACCCTCAAACTAAGAATACAAAACAACACAGGATTAATTACACAGGAAATAGGAGTGAACCCCATCCTGACCTACTTTTTCATAAAGTACTGGCAGAAAATTGGGAAATGGAGAAAATTTGGAAATCTCAATTTATATATATATTAAGGATATTGACATTAATGATAGTAACACTTTGATGTAGAATGCCTAGATGCTTGTTTGTTCAGTTTTCAACACTTACATTGGTCAGTACAGTATTCATGGGCTTCAGGCACATGACTTTTTTATTGTGGCCGCCATCTTTAGGACCTTTGTGTAGCCTCTTTTTGATGATCATAAACCAAAATAGCACACTTCACCACCAATGCAAAACAACGGTATTTAAAGAAAACAGATACTTTAGGATTAAATCCTTATTTACTGCCAGTAAAAACAGGTCTAGTAAAAACTTGTCAAATTTGACGTTTGCTGATATTTACATCTACCTCATCTACAATCCCTCTCCATACACCGATGACCCAGATAACAAAATACACTTGGGCCAGTTTCAGTTAAATTCTCATCTGCCGGAGTCTTACCATCGGCTCGGCCCGGCTCCATCTGCCGCACCCGGCCTGGATGCCTGTGTACTCACTGCCTGATTCTGAGCCGAATAAATCTGGCCATGCGACAGCCGTTAACTTGCTGACACTGCAGCATCCAAGCATCCAAACTGTTCATTAATATTTCATTACAAATTTAATCCATAGCCAAAATGTTTACTTTCATTTTAATTATATAGATTATAATGCATAAATAACATGACTTAACAAATCTGTAAACATCTCATTATTATGAATGCAATTTTAAAATCCATTAAATAACTCGCTTGATCAAGCTGGCATGAGGAAAATTTATTACACAACAATTTATTTACAAAACCATGCAATTACAGCAAAAAAACAGTAGTTAAACAACAAGTGTAGATAAAATATTTAACACATTTTACTAAATAATCCATGCATTTACTTATACTTGTATTGTAAAATTTAACAAGTAAAGGTGAAAACATTAAAAACTTAATTCAGTAGGTTCTTTGCTTGGGAGCTTTCATTTCTGCACCTGCAAAGAGCAAATAATATACAAGTATCTATTACTACAGGTCTAACTTAATGCACTGAAATGAATAAAATTATATATATATTTATCGTAATGTACGTTGTTGGACGGATCAGTACATTAAGTAGCTGAGCACAGCATGATTAATATTTAAAAGGGTGTATCATCCTAACTAAAGATAGTTCACCCAAAAACGAAAATGATTTACTCCCCCTCATGTTGTCAACACATGACCAACCTGCATGATTCATAGTATCTTCTTTTGAGTTCTGTAGAAAAACAAAATTCAGGGGTTTGAAAAACATGAGAGGGAAGTGATGTAATAATGTAAATGATGACAGAATTCTTGATTAACTATATTTTAAGTAAATTAGTAGAAAACCACTAGCCATCACTGTTCAGAAAGATAACGATGAGCGTTGCAATAAAATACTTGAAAAGTACACATTCAGCAAATCAATAGCTTCCTGTTGGTTAATTAGTCTCTTCAGTTAAGATTCCCCCAGTTGTTGCAGAATATTACGTGGTATAATGGTCAATGCAGACATATACTTGAACTTACTTTCTCATTGGCTTTAGAGCAGTCAGAGAAGTATAATAAGTATGATGTCCACTTGAACTCCAAGCACTGCACAGTGTTCACAGGTGTCTGCCATTTCTTCAGCGATGATAACACTTCTCTTCTTGAATATTACAACACAGAGAAATTTTAAAAGCAATTTGTGGCATGTTAAGAGAAGCAATCAGTTATTCCTAACTCTATATGCTGAGTGAAGAAGCAACTAAACTAGCAGCAGAAGTGATAAACTGATTCTGTGTTTTGTGTTGTAGTCAGTTACATATGTTTTAGCAGAGGTGAGCACCTGTACAAGTCTGTTTACATTTAGGAACCTATAAAAGCAGGACAGATCTATTGCAGATGGTCTCAGACTCACTGATGCATATTAATATGATTGCAGTACATTCTTATCATAAAAATCACTGGTATTTAGTTAACTAAGTTTATTTTAAAACACCAATCTTCTATAGAATTATAATACTAATGGTACAAACAAATCCTCTTCACTCTAACTTCCTTGAAGTAACATGAAATAAAATCAGGTTTTGCCTATTAGGATTACATTCATAAAAATAAGAATGTTGAAACTAAAAATACAAACCTTTCTCCTCGTATATTCTGGACTGTCATCATCCTCCTCTTCTTTATCATCTGTTTGTTTGCGGATCGGAGTGTTGCTCGTCAAAGTTTAGGGCAGCGTAAACATAACCGTACTTAGATCAAAGATCAAAAACATCTCGTTCATGTATTAGCTTTAGGTGGTAAGCACACCAAAAGTTTTCGGCCAAAGCAAGAAAGCTCCTTTCTCTGCAGTCTCACAGACGAATTTGACTTTTTGAACGTTCCTTAATGAGCTTACGAGTGCCTACTAAGTAAAATACTAAAATGTAAATGTGCATCGATGCTTACAAGGAATATTTAGCCAAAATGATCCCATACATCCGCATCTCTTGGTAAATAAGCCATTGTGATTTATGGTTATCACAGCCAACAGCACAGCAGAAAGATGCCATGTTGCAATTCAGTCCTACAAATGTTGGCCACACCACTGCCGCAACTTGACTCAAACTAACAGTGCTCACATTAGAACCATAGCTCATTGTGTTAGAGTGCGAAGGCCACAGCTCTGACTAATATATACATGAGATGCATGTAAGAGACGTATAGCATTCAAGTTATTATAGTTTGCATTTTCAAATTTGTTTTTATTTCAATAGTAATTTCAAATATATTTAACTTTTAGTTTGTTTGTTTTTTTGTTTTTTTACAGTTTAGATTTTATTTTATGGACATTTCTATTTCTTTACATTTACTACTGGTCAACAAATTGGGGTTGGTAAAATTTAATAAAATTTTTTTTTTAAGTCTCTAATGTTCACCAAGGCTGCATTTATTTGATCAAAAATTAAGTAATTACTGTAACATTGTGCATTATTATTACAATTAACAGTTTTCCAAATATTTTTATTATTATTTATTTTTATTATTTATTTTTATTAAAAGTAATTTATTCTTGTGATGGCAAATCTGAATTTTCAACATCATACTCCAGTCTATGCCACGTGATCCTTTAGAAATCATTCAAATATGCTAATAAGCTAGGTGCTCAAGAAACATTTCTTATTATTATTATTATCATGATCAACATTGAAAACAGTTGTGCTGCTTCATATTTTGTGTAAGAACAGCAATTATTTCAAACAGAAATCTTTTGTACCATTATTATCTTTTTCACTCTGTCAATTTGAATCCATTTAATGTGTCTTTGCTGAATAAAAGTATAAAAGAACTTAAAATCAAAAATCATACTGACCCCAAACTAGTATATTTCAATTTTAGCTTTAGTAATTATAGTTAAGGAATCAGTTGAGGAATCAAAAGAACATTAAAGGGGTCATATGATGCAATTTCAAATTTTCCTTTCTCTTTGGAGTGTTCGGCTCACTCTAGGCCTCCGGCCTTCGCTCACTCAAGGCCGCGGTGTGTGACGCTGTTTCGTTGAGAAAGCGAAACTACTTAGTTTTTGCCTTCCAAAAGAAAACACGACTAGAAATCATGTTTATATCACGTTTATAATGGGTTTTATGTTTTTGTCTCGTCAATCCGGCCAGACAAGGCATCACAATATGTTAAGAGGCGTAACATTTCCGTCACTCACTTGAGGCATTCGGCCAATCACAATGTGCTGGAAAGCTGGCCAATCACAGCACACCTCTCTTTTCAGAGAGATGAGCCTTGTGAAAATTGATGCGTTTCAGAAGGCGGGGCATAGAGGAGAAACAATAATGTGGACAATAATGTGTTTTTTTAACCTTAAACTGCATAAACACATTTCATTACACCAAATACACAAAATAATGTTCTTTTTAGCAGCATCATATGACCTCTTTAAGATTTGCATCTAAAATAATCTTGTCAAAGCTAGACATGGTGACTGTGATTTATTTGTACAACAAATAAAAACAGTCTGTGGTGAAGTCAAAAGTGTAGTTGATCTACAGTGACTCATTGGTTGGAAGAGGTCCTGTGTTTTTTTAATGAGTAGACTAGGGATGCTTTAATCGTTAACTGACAGTAAGAATTGTAACCGATTAATACTGTCAGTTAAACGGTTTAAAGGGTTTTAAAAGTTTTTTTTCCCCAAATATTTTTTTTTAAATTTGCTGCATTGGTAAAGAAAAATATTACAAATATACATATTTGTTAACTTAAGGGGGCATGTGGATACATGCAACCAAACGTGACTATATATTTCGCTGCACAAAACTGAAGAAGTAAAGACAACACAATGGAAAAAGGCAATATTGGATAAATAGTTATCAGAGAGTGAATCCGTGGTGAATGTATTCAAATTCTGAATGGGTTATAGCCTAGAAAGCGTGCAAAGAGCGCTCCCCCTTATAATGATTAAAAAGCTGTCACTCATCTCAGTTCTTTGCAGTCTCACAGATTTCATTATAATCAATAAAGCTCTATACTACTGCACAATTAATCTCCTATCTACATCATGTGTACTAATGAGAGGATTCGCGAGCATCCACAACTCAGAAACACTAAACAAAACTCTTGCTTTATTAGCGGTCAATGGATTCTAACTTCTAACTCCTCTGATTGGCCATTTCATTCACGAAATCAACAGATATGTCTGTGATTGGCAACAAGGCTCAACGCTGCCGAAACCGGTGTTTTCTGCCACGGAACAGGCTGCACTCCAGACTCTCAGTGGACAACTAGACAAGTTGCCCACTGAGGTAGACCCGCTATTTATTTTTATGCTTAAGATTCAGTGTGTGTTTTTGTTTTGTCATCTTAGTGTGTTAAAAACATATTTGTATTTTTAATGGGTCACAGATACTCGTCCATTCTATTATTTATTTAATACTAATTTAATATCATAATCTTATCAGTTAACGGTAAATTTTTGGATAATGAGCAGCAGTTGTCAGTTGGGAAAATGAACCAAAATGTGTATCCCTAGAGTAGACAGATAAAAGCAGAAAAAATATCATATGGCTTAACAATAACATTATAGAGAATTTTAATGTGGTTTAGATTAAGATATCTAAGGTGCGTTAACGGTTTTTAAGAGGACAGGACAAACCTAAAGACATTTGTAGCAAAGTTGTAGCATACAATAATAACCCTGATAAGGTCTTTCGTGCGGGCAAGTGTCTATAAGATTCTTACATAGATGTTGTCTTTCTGGTATCGCTGATGAAGGTTGTGCATGATGGCGGCCTCATGGAGCTCTGCCAGCGCGGACATGTCCTCCACTCCATCAATGCTGCTCTGGTGCATGGGGGACACCTTCTCCCTGTTCACCTCTGCCTGCTGCAGGTACACTGTCTGAAAGACAGAAACAGACAGAGTAGGCTTTACAAAATAACACAGCTTCCATGTACACCAACCTGCTGATACACACACAGATGCATGAGTAGTAGTATATCAGAAAAGGGGAGAGGATCCTTCCTGGGCCACTTAAGGGAATGCCTACAGTTGAATAATACATTAGTCAGGCAGCAGGGTTCCCGCTTTTCTGTTCTGTAGAGTTTCAGCATGCTGAGACCTTTTCTTTACCTTTTATACCCACCAGGCACTTCTTGACAAAAACACCAGACGTTTTGCCAAGTAGAGAGTCTTAAGTCTTAATAATGCAGGAGTTAACATTAAATATGTTTTTGCATGTGTAATAAGTAGCTTATAAATGTCAGTGTTTATATTAAGGGGATAGCCATTGAATTCCATAGTGGACATATTTTTTCCATACTGGAAATAGAAGTTATATGGAAGTTAATGGCTTCCGTCAACTGTTTGGTTACCAACATTTTTCAAAATATCTTCTTTTGTGTTTAACAGCTGAAAGAAATTCATAAATGTTTGAAACAACTTGAAGGTGAGTAAATGACAGATTTTTCATTTTTGGGTGAACTATCTCTTTACAGTTTTACAATAGGCTGTATGCACAATACAGAAGAAAACATCTGCCACTACTTCCTTTACAGTGTGACTTTAGTATCAAGAGACAATTATAATTAATTAATTTGTATGTTGATTTCCTCAAAAATTAGGGTCTGAGGGTTTAATAGGAGTCATAAATGTTTTTTTTTTTTTTTTTTTTTTTTTTGCAATTTGGTGATGCTATTGCTGCAGAAATTACACACTTCAGCTTTAATATCCATGTAAATTACATTAAATTTGATAAAGGGTTCTTTGCTTTATTTGAGTGGACAGAACAAAAGGAGGAGACATTATCTCTCTCGTCCTCAGCATTGTGTGTGTGTGTGTGTGTGTGTGTGTGTGTGTGTGTGTGTGTGTGTGTGTGTGTGTGTGTGTGTGTGTGTGCGTGTGTGTGATGTTTACTTCAGGTATGGATTTATGAGCTGTTTCCATTCAAACACATTAAATTAGCCACAATTTTTTTAAGTGCACACACATGTACATATACCCCAACACTAGAGCAAGTCAGAGAGAGAATTTTGTTACATAATTTGTTACATGCTGTTAAATTGGGGTTGACAGACTGAAGAGAAGGAAATGTCAAAGTTTATGAGCTGAGACAAGTTGCTGCTAATCAATACAACTGAGGATAATGACATTGTCCTTCCAGAATCCTGATCAGAATCAAACCTTAGTTAGAAATAAAGAAACAAACCTGATTTTGAATGAAATAACACATAATTTCAGTGTATTTGAGTGTGTTTCGAAGAGAGAGCACAGAATTAAGAGACATACTATTGTCAAATCTCTATATCACTTGTGTATGCTTTAGATAATTTGCTAGTATTCATACCTTTGTGTCTGATCATATAGCTTATGATGCTTATCTAAAATGCATCTTAAATAACATTTGAAGTCCACTTCTAACATTCAGTCAAAGCTACTGAACACCTGAAATATAGCACAAAAGCCTATTACTTACTACTTTTAGTATACTTTTACGGTATGTTTTTTTGGAGCTTGACAGTAACTATCATATATAACTAACATATACCCAGCAAACAGGAAACATGCTCAGAATTTTGGCAAAGGAACAAAAAGTTCTGGCAAAGGAATAAAGGTTCTAGCAAAAATAATGGGAATATTTGTTCAAACTTCTAGTTATTAATAATGTTCTCTTTGATTATCTTGTCTTTAATAACATTAGCAGAAAAACATTATTTATACATTTTTTCCCCGGAAACATTAAAGTTGGACATTCACCGTTTTATAAATGTTACTGCTTGTTTTAGATTGTTCAAAGAACATTCAAAAGTAACACTGATATACGCAAAATAATAAATTGAAAGTTTGAATAACCAAGAAAGATGTTGAAGATTCAGAGAACATTCAGAAATAATTTTTTTATAACTTAATGGGAACGTTGGCAAAACATTTTTAGAACATATTTTTGTTGGCTGGGCAGTATCTGATGTGTACCGACTTATTTTGAGGACAAAATTGTACCCAGAAGTGAACTAAACTTGACAAAATCTCTTTAAACCTCCTTTTCAGGTCATCCTCATTTGTAAAAATGGTATAAAAAAAGTAAAAGTCTCAGTGTTTTGTTGTGAGTCTGTGATGATTGTAAGTTTAGAAGCTGAAAAGAGGAGATGAGGAGGTCTTCATGCTCCATTTTCTCCACCCACACCCACACACACACACACACACACACACACACACACAAGCACACAGCCGCTCCATCTCTCTCCCCTCGGTGCATGGATATTCCTGCAAATCTGTTTGATGTTTGAAGCCGCTTTGCATGATTCAGACGAAAGCTGAAAAAAGAGCATGAGAGAGAAAGACTATAAGCACCAATGACCTAAATTCACACGTATAGAGAAACAGAAGTGCAACAGAATGTGGGGGTCCAGAGATGCATGTTTAATTTTGAATTAAAAACAAGGCCCACATGGAGTGAGACTCTGTATAAAAATTAGATTTGACATGATGGTTAAATACATCTGTCTGTCTGTGCACACAGACCAAAAGTGATATCTAAGAAGTAATAAAAGAACATGTCCTGTGTGAATAATCTCTGAGTCTACCTTTAGACAATCTGATAAACAGCTGGATTGCTGGGGACTGTAGGCCAGTGATGTGTTTAGCCATATTATGTTCAGTGATGTGGAAATAAAACAACAATATATGGATTTTTAAAGCCATTTTTGTCATGTTTATTCAGTGCATTCATCTGTCACAAAAATGTATTATTTGAATTATTTGAATTTTGGCCTTTTAACTGCAAATAATTACACCTCTGTTCAAAAATCTCTTATGCTTAGAACAAAAAGACATTAAAAACAGTAATATAGTGAAATATTAGTACAATTTGAAAACAAATGCAATCTATTTTAATATAATTTAAAATATAATTTATTTATATTATATTTTTGTGAAAACAGTGATATATTTTTTCAGGATTCTTTGATCATAAGAAAGTTTAAAATAACAGTATTTATTTGAAATAGAAATCTTTTGTAACATTATAAATATCTTTACTGTCATATGTGATCAATTTAATGCATCCTTGCTGAATATGATGTAGTCTTTTGAAATAAAAATTGTACTGACCACAAGCTTTTAGAATGGTAATGTGTGTTTATGTCATTAAATGCAATAAATTATTAACATATTCAACATGTTGACAGTTTTATTTGATTGGTGGCCATTAATTAAGCATGAATCAGGCATGTTCCATTTTCATCTCATCTCATCCACTGAGCTTAGATTCAGCATCTGCTGATGTTTCTCAGTGTGAAGTGTATTAGAAATAGCTTTCACATACATGCCGACACACAGAAAGGCCATCTCAGGAGGGGGTGGGTGAGATGCCTTCGAGTGCTGTAGCTCAGAGTTGCATGTGAACTCATATAGTTAACTTCTGTAATTTAGGTCACGTCTATATTTGTGCCTCAGAGTTTTAAATCCTATAATGAACCTGTGAACGCTTTAAGTGAACTTGCACACACACACACACACACACACACAGAAACACTGAAGCAGAAGAATCACCTCAGCGTGAATGGTAGGAAGGAGATACTCACTGACCAATGCTCCGGAGGGCACACACTCAGATACACACCCACCAAAAAAAGAACCCACACACATTTATTCAAGCTGATACAGGGGACTATGGGAAAACTCACCAGATTTACTGATATGCTGACAAAATATACAAACACGTTGACTTGAATTAAATTCAACCTGAAAGGACAAGGCCAACATTATGACCACCGACATTATAAGTGACCTTTTTCACATCCTCAAATTCAACCTGAAAGGACAAGGCTGACAATGCAAACTTATATGACGGAATTAAACTCTATCAACACAATAAAGCCCTGTGACAAAGTCAGAAGAACCCTGCTAGAATTACTACACTACAAAAACATTTTATGTCATTTTAAGTCATGGCATTTATGATATTTATGTATTTTTGACATTTTAAGTCATGAGAAGGTTATGATAACACTTAAAGGAATATTCCCTTAAAGGAATAGTTAACCCAAAAATGTCAGTTTGCTGAAAATGTACTCACCCACAGGCCATTCAACATGTGGATGGGTTGATTTCTTTTAATGAATCCTCTGAAGTGAATGGGTGCCGTCAGAATGAGAGCCCAAACAGCTGATAAAAACATCACAAAAATCCACAAGTAATCCAAACAACTCTAGTCCATCAATTAACGTCTTGTGAAGCAAAAAGCTAATAAACAAATTAGCTGTAATAAACAAATTCATCATTACGATGTAGCTTTTGGCTAAAATATAAAACCTCTTTCCATAATATTTCTTTCCCCAGTGAAAAAGCCTAATTTGAATCAGAAGAGAAATATGCACAGTAGGGCTGGGTATCAATTCAGATGTCCTGATTCGATTTGCTTTTGATTCACAAGCTCCCGATTCGATTATTGGTTTGATTCTGTGTTTTTTTTTTTTTTTTTATAAAATTCAGTGAATATAATTTTAATACAAGTGCTATTGATATTTCTAAAAAAAGAACAGTAAACATCAGTTTACAAATGGTGAATTTACAAAAGGAATTTAAGTGCCACAGGCCAGTATTTTAAACCTTTTCTTTTTTTGTACAGGGTCCTTTTTTAAAATAGGGCCATATAAAATGTTTTTCTTAATTTTTCTGGTAATCAGATGAAGGCATAAAACAATTTAATTTATCCTAATTAAATGAAAAACTCTTTTTTCATTAGAGGTTTACTGTTAAAATTAAAAAGAAAACAAATGTGATTATTCCTTTAAAAAAAAAGATTTATTAATATTGATTAGTAGTAGTAGTAGTAGTAGTAGCATTGTTGTTTCAACATTGAGTCTTAAGACTGCTAAATAGTAATATATTTTTGACAATTTCTTCAAGTTTTTATTTTGACGGGTTTTCGTGAGGAACTTGCAGCTGCTGTGTATGTGATATGATGGTAGTTTTGTCAATTTAAATGGTAAAATGCTAATGAAGTGACTCCTCAGAGCAGCTGGGGATGAAACTCATGTTCATATCATCATAGTGAGCCGACAGAGGCTGAAAACACCGCAAGCTGAAAACACAAACAGTGCATTGCACCATCTGCCATTCATTCATTCACTGCGGAAATTATGGCACATTTACGCGTGATGTCAAATGCTTCCGCAAATTTTTAGTTTCACGAAAGAATTTTACCTGAGCATTGCAAATCACACATATTGCTTTGTTCTTGGTTCTTGTCAACAGTATCTCCGCCATAATAAGCACTAAATGAGTGACAGACTTTCTGTTGTAACATTGCGCAAGGTAAATAAGAGGGTGACTTCTAGTGGAGAAGACCAATGAAAAGATTCACATTAATCAGATCTTCTTTTAAATGTTTACTGAAATAAATACTGGAAAAGATCGATTTGCGGCTTTTGAGAATCGATATCGAATCGACCTCTTTTTAAAAAATTATTAATCAAAAAATAATTTTGTTTTTGCCCAGCCCCAATGCACAGATAGAGCACCAAAATATAAGCAAATAAGCAAAAACAGCCAAAATATATATTTTAATGTAAGAGGACAATAGGGGATGGACTTCACAGGAGGAAGTGCTATTATGGATTATTGACTGATATTTTGGCCAAACTTTTGGATTTGTTTCTTACAAATACACACCTTTACACTTCAAAAAAGTTGAAGGGGTCATATGATGTTGCTAAAAAGAACATTATTTTGTGTATTTGGTGTAATGAAATGTGTTTACGCGGTTTAAGGTTTTCACATACTGTACATTATTGTTTCTCCTCTATGCCCCGCCTTCTGAAACGTGTCATTTTTTACAAGGCTCATCGCTCTGAAAAGCGAGGTGTGCTCTGATTTGCCAGCTATCCAGTGTGTTGTGATTGGCCAAATGCCTCAAGCGTGTGACGGAAATGTTATGCCCCTTGCCATACTGTGATGCGTGTCCCGGTCAGAACACCGGCGAGACAAGACAAAAACAATAAAACCCATTACAAACAAGCCATTTGTTGCATCCAGCGGAGACATAATTACTGATTATAATGACTTATACTGTGTTTTTACGCATTGCGTTGCATCGCGCCGTGTAAACATAAAACCATGTCTGCATTTGTGATTGGAGAAACGACAAACAACAAGCGCTACTCTACACTGCTCAAAAATCGCGTTTGAATCATCAGTGGCAAATCCGTTACATATGAAAACGTACTTACAGACTGTGAGTCAGAACAGCCGGCATTGTAGTCTACTCTCCCAGGATCAGGAAACAGTCTTCCATAAAATGTGCTGCACACATCTGAATATTTGGGTTGAACTATTCTGGAACAGTGTTGTAAATACAACTTAACCACTGATTTCTAGTTGTGTCCTCTTTTGGAAGGCCAAACAAAGTATTTTTGCTTTCACAACGAAACAGTGTCTCCACAACATGGCGCCTGCGGCAACAGCAAGAATCAAAGTTGCGCCTTTTTTCTTTGCGTGAACATTTGGGCGGCGTTATGCAAATCTTCCCACATCGTGATGTAGACATGTGGGGGCTTGTTTAAACAAGGCGTATTAGGAGGACGTGGACGAGTCTAAACTTTTATTAAGAATATCTCTTTGGCTTTGAGACTTTAGTCTTTGCAACTTTATGGATCTTATCTATTCACAAACAGCTTGTAACACTCCAAAGAGAAAGGAAAACTTGAAATTGCATCATATGACCCCTTTAACTGACGGACTGGAGTCGTGTGAACTTGTGGATTATTGGGATGTTTTTATCAACTGTTTGAACTCTCATTCTGATGGCATCATTCACTTGCATCCATTGGTGAGCAAGTGATGTAATGCAAAATTTCTTCAAATCTGTTACAATGTAGAAACAAACTCATTTACTTCTCGGATGTCCTGAGGGTGAGTATATTTTCAGCAAATTTTTATTTTAGGGGGGAACTATTCCTTTAATATATTTTTGTATTATAAATGCTTTTTATTATGTTCATGTTTTGCAGCATTTTTCATATTTTTAGCAGAAACATATCAGGTTGCATATGGTTGAATTTTGGCCTTGGTTACATTTGTATATTTTAGTTGTTGTTTCTAGTACATTTCTAAAATGTTTCAATTCACATGTACAGTCCACACAAGCATGCATGCATAACATGCATCCTGTCCCAGTAACTCGGTCAGAACCACTGCAGGAATGGGGTCACACCCACCCTTAACTAAATTATTAACCAAATCAGAAACAAGAGCGAGAGAGAGAAATAAAGCGAGTGAAAGAGCGAGAGAGATGTCATTTTGCATCCATCCCCTGTACTATACCATGCCTTAAAACCCACATAAAAAAATTCAGCAATCTCCAACAGGGTTGCCACATCTAAACGAATCTCCCACACATGCAAAACTATTTTTCTACCCCTTTGGACCAAGACCTTAGGATTAGCTCTGGCCCAAAACAATGGGTGAGAAGACCTCCAGGAAGATGTTGGGGTTTCCTGAAGAGGTTGCCTGAGACCCAGTAGAACGTTGAATCAGTGTATTGATTTATGGAGGATTTGGACTACTGCAGAGAATGCTACTGAATATTCTCATGTCAGCACAAGCTCTCTTGTTCAGGGCATGAATCATACCAGCACACAGGAAATATTGGGGAAATGCAGACTTAGATAAAACCTAAATTAGATTTTTTTATGTGTTTTTGGAACCCACCTTGGATTCAGCTGTAAAACTTTCGTGGGGAAGTCATGGCCTAATGGTTAGAGAGCTTGACTCCTAACCGTAAGGTTGTGGGTTCCAGTCTCGGGCCGGCAAAACCACGACTGAGGTGCCCTTGAGCAAGGCACCGAACCCCAAACTGCTCCCCGGGTGCCACGGCATAAATGGCTGCCCACTGCTCCTGGTGTGTGTTCACGGTATGTGTGTGTGCACTTTGGATGGGTTAAATGCAGAGCACAAATTCTGAGTATGGGTCACCTTACTTGGCTGTATGTCACGTCACTTCACTTCATGCAAACTGGACAGTCTGAATCATTTTAGAGATTCTGTTCACTCAGATGCCCATTTCAAATAACTGGTGGGAAAAAATATCACTTCTTCATGTGAGTCAACATTTAAAAGTGTTCCTACATAGCATTTTACACATGCTTTTTGCTTTGTGTTATGACGGATGATTAGAAAATAAAACCCCTAGATTGGTTGTGTTAGTAATTTAGTTTGATTTATTGGGAGTATTGTTGTAACAGCTGCTTATTACTATGTTTTTGAGTAATTTATTTTGAAAGTGAAAGTTCTGCCTGTCATAATTTATTCACACTTACTTTGTTTCAATGACTGGCTTTATTCTATGAAACACAAAAGGAGATATTTTGAAGAATGTTACAACTGTTTATGCCCATATAATGGAAGTCATTGGACCCTACTGACTTTCACTGTATAGGATTATTATTTTTTTTTTTTCAAAATATCTCCCTCCATTTGTATTTGGTTGGTCAAATGGAAGTCCTGCCCCAAACTTGGTTAAGTTAATGTTAATATATCAAGCGGGTCGCAATGGATGAAAATCAATTAAGAAATTACTTTGTTGCCTCTCTATACTAAACTGGGATTGGAGAAAGTATTGAGCATTAAGTTACAGCAATCTCAAATGCAGTGTCCACTGTAGCAGATCACATGAACTTCCATTAGTAGACATCACTTCCATTTGCATAAAGTTGATCAAGCACTTTGTTCGCCAACAGCTCATGTCAACCCAAATCTCACTGAAATTAAATCACATTTGTTGCTGCAAATCAAGTGTGAATTCCCCTTCAGTGGTTTACAAAGACACTGGGAATCATTAAAAAATGATAATCATAAATGACTGAGTTTAACTGTTAGTCAGCTGAAAATATCTCCTTAATGTCTGTTTAGGAGTCATTAGAAGAGTCATTCTAGATGACAGATGTAGGACTTCAGCACAGTCCGCCACTGGTCATATCAACCAAGTGGTCTGTAATTATTTTATCTTTTATGTTTTGTTACCTTGTAGGGCTATATTGGAATTTAGTTTGGCTGTACTGCTCAGTATTGCAAAATAGTCTTTAAAACAAACATGAAAAAGAATGGTGGTGAAATTGTGGATCGTGATCTTGCCTGAAAATAGCTGTGATATGATACACATATAATAATGACAAACCCAACAAACCACACACATATATGCACCACATATATGAACATATATGCACCACACACATGCAAACACAAATGTTTGTAGACAAAAACACAAATGCAAACAGGCTTCCTGTATGCATCTGTACATCCAGATAACCCTTCCCTGCTGTGCAGTCTCTCTCTCTCTGAGCTGAATCCAGGCCAGCACAGCTGTTATTATTAGCCTGACATCACAGCTCTGCCAGTTCCAACAACCCACAGTCATCACAAACTATTTACCTCTATCAGCACTGTGTGTGTGGGAGTTTAACTGCTAATACAACCATTTGATTACAATTAAACCTTGAAACAGAGGCAGTTCTGCTCACTGAATTGTAAGGAAATGTAATAGACACTAAAAGGTTGGTGAACAGACTCCAAAACATTGACAAAACTATTTACAAAGTCTCTGAGGTGTGTTTTACATGAGATAATATAATCCATATTTTCCATTTTGAGATTTCAGAATAGTGCTACGTACAGGGAATACAACAAAAGACCAGTGGGACATTTATGCAAGGAAATATAATAAGGCTCTCACATCATACATCTGCTCACAACCACAAGAATGGCAAAAAACAGCTATCAAGCAAGTACTTTTTGGATGTTTGCAAAATTTTTGAGAGTTATTTGCAATTATGATATATTTACAAAGCAAAACTAAGATAACATTTAAAGCGTGCTGAATTGAGATTCATCTCAAAAAGATGGCTACTGCTTTCAGTCCCTGATGCAATTCACGGCAGGTTAACTGTACTTTCACTATTGCAAAGTTCAAATAGGCTACCATTTAATGGTTATGACATAAAAAGGAGCTGCTAATTTTATTTCTATATTGAGATGACAGAATGAGGCACATATTAAAACTATTATAAACTATGCAAAGACCCTCAGAGGTCTTTCTTCAGTGTGCAGCGCAAATAGAAGCTTAAACTGCACCACCTTGCAATCCTGTGTGAAAGTGATATGACAATACAACAGAAATTTTTCAGTCTCTAAATGACATTGTTGCATGTGCAGCTATACAAGCTGGTTATAAGCAATGGCTTGTTGGGTATCATACAAATGGTCTGATACAGTTTTCTCCAGCTGTATCACCTTTCAAAAGAAACCCCTGTTACCATGAGAGCATGTGTTAGTGGATATCTCTGCATTAAAAGAAGAGTGTTCTCTCGTGGGGAAGTCATGGCCTAATGGTTAGAGAGCTTGACTCCTAACCGTAAGGTTGTGGGTTCCAGTCTCGGGCCGGCAAAACCACGACTGAGGTGCCCTTGAGCAAGGCACCGAACCCCAAACTGCTCCCCGGGTGCCACGGCATAAATGGCTGCCCACTGCTCCTGGTGTGTGTTCACGGTATGTGTGTGTGTGCACTTTGGATGGGTTAAATGCAGAGCACAAATTCTGAGTATGGGTCACCTTACTTGGCTGTTATGTCACGTCACTTCACTTCATGCAAACTGGACAGTCTGAATCATTTTAGAGATTCTGTTCACTCAGATGCCCATTTCAAATAACTGGTGGGAAAAAAATATCACTTCTTCATGTGAGTCAACATTTAAAAGTGTTCCTACATAGCATTTTACACATGCTTTTTGCTTTGTGTTATGACGGATGATTAGAAAATAAAACCCCTAGATTGGTTGTGTTTAGTAATTTAGTTTGATTTATTGGGAGTATTGTTGTAACAGCTGCTTATTACTATGTTTTTGAGTAATTTATTTTGAAAGTGAAAGTTCTGCCTGTCATAATTTATTCACACTTACTTTGTTTCAATGACTGGCTTTATTCTATGAAACACAAAAGGAGATATTTTGAAGAATGTTACAACTGTTTATGCCCATATAATGGAAGTCATTGGACCCTACTGACTTTCACTGTATAGGATTATTATTTTTTTTTTTTTTTTCAAAATATCTCCCTCCATTTGTATTTGGTTGGTCAAATGGAAGTCCTGCCCCAAACTTGGTTAAGTTAATGTTAATATATCAAGCGGGTCGCAATGGATGAAATCAATTAAGAAATTACTTTGTTGCCTCTCTATACTAAACTGGGATTGGAGAAAGTATTGAGCATTAAGTTACAGCAATCTCAAATGCAGTGTCCACTGTAGCAGATCACATGAACTTCCATTAGTAGACATCACTTCCATTTGCATAAAGTTGATCAAGCACTTTGTTCGCCAACAGCTCATGTCAACCCAAATCTCACTGAAATTAAATCACATTTGTTGCTGCAAAATCAAGTGTGAATTCCCCTTCAGTGGTTTACAAAGACACTGGGAATCATTAAAAAATGATAATCATAAATGACTGAGTTTAACTGTTAGTCAGCTGAAAATATCTCCTTAATGTCTGTTTAGGAGTCATTAGAAGAGTCATTCTAGATGACAGATGTAGGACTTCAGCACAGTCCGCCACCTGGTCATATCAACCAAGTGGTCTGCAATTATTTTATCTTTTATGTTTTGTTACCTTGTAGGGCTATATTGGAATTTAGTTTGGCTGTACTGCTCAGTATTGCAAAATAGTCTTTAAACAAACATGAAAAAGAATGGTGGTGAAATTGTGGATCGTGATCTTGCCTGAAAATAGCTGTGATATGATATTCTTGTCATCTTGCCCACCCCTACCAAGCACACACATATATGCACCACATATATGAACATATATGCACCACACACATGCAAACACAAATGTTTGTAGACAAAAACACAAATGCAAACAGGCTTCCTGTATGCATCTGTACATCCAGATAACCCTTCCCTGCTGTGCAGTCTCTCTCTCTCTGAGCTGAATCCAGGCCAGCACAGCTGTTATTATTAGCCTGACATCACAGCTCTGCCAGTTCCAACAACCCACAGTCATCACAAAACTATTTACCTCTATCAGCACTGTGTGTGTGGGAGTTTAACTGCTAATACAACCATTTGATTACAATTAAACCTTGAAACAGAGGCAGTTCTGCTCACTGAATTGTAAGGAAATGTAATAGACACTAAAAGGTTGGTGAACAGACTCCAAAACATTGACAAAACTATTTACAAACTCTCTGAGGTGTGTTTTACATGAGATAATATAATCCATATTTTCCATTTTGAGATTTCAGAATAGTGCTACGTACAGGGAATACAACAAAAGACCAGTGGGACATTTATGAAGGAAATATAATAAGGCTCTCACATCATACATCTGCTCACAACCACAAGAATGGCAAAACAGCTATCAAGCAAGTACTTTTTGGATGTTTGCAAAATTTTGAGAGTTATTTGCAATTATGATATATTTACAAAGCAAACTAAGATAACATTTAAAGCGTGCTGAATTGAGATCATCTCAAAAGATGGCTACTGCTTTCAGTCCCTGATGCAATTCACGGCAGGTTAACTGTACTTTCACTATTGCAAAGTTCAAATAGGCTACCATTTAATGGTTATGACATAAAAAGGAGCTGCTAATTTTATTTCTATATTGAGATGACAGAATGAGGCACATATTAAAACTATTATAAACTATGCAAAGACCCTCAGAGGTCTTTCTTTCAGTGTGCAGCGCAAATAGAAGCTTAAACTGCACCACCTTGCAATCCTGTGTGAAAGTGATATGACAATACAACAGAAATTTTTCAGTCTCTAAATGACATTGTTGCATGTGCAGCTATACAAGCTGGTTATAAGCAATGGCTTGTTGGGTATCATACAAATGGTCTGATACAGTTTTCTCCAGCTGTATCACCTTTCAAAAGAAACCCTGTTACCATGAGAGCATGTGTTAGTGGATATCTCTGCATTAAAAGAAGAGTGTTCTCTCTTTTCTACTGTCTCTCTTTCAATGATGTATTTTTTTCTGTGATTATTGCATATATCACATTGCACCAGAACAGGCCAAAAGCTCATGTAGACTGGTGAAGTGCATTATGATTGGTTATATGATATAGTGTTTTTCACATGGACATTTATGGGAGGGTGAATGCATTGATTTAGCCTCAGACGTGCAGATGGCCGACATTCTGTACACACACAAACATGCATATGCACACACACAGCTCCTCAGCCCTGTTATGATGACATTCAGAGCACAATATCAACCCAGCGTAATCTCTGACTCACACAACACCCATTCAGCCATAAAGGGCAACATCTGCGTGTTTGCATGTGTGTGTGTTTATGACAGATTGCTGAGTCTTACCTCCCCGTAGTCGGTGGTGAGCACCAGGGTTCCATCTCCACAGGAGTTCACTGTAGACGGAACCAGCTGATCTTTATGATTCACCCACACTCGAGAACCCTGCAAAACACACACAAAAGCAGTCGGACACAAATCAGCACAATCCCAGATTATATTTCCCAGTTGCTTGTAAGAGCCATAGAACAATAAAACACAAAATAAAACACAAAATCTTCATGTAGTCAATCACTATCGAAATGTATGACTTTCAGGGTGACCTGTGGGTGGCTTTTCATTTACAAACACTCATCGATGCCCACACACAAAGCTTAGACACAAAAGACCATTTTAATAAATCCTACGCCAACTTTAAAAAATTGTTTAAAGTAAATCCTACACCATTTTTTTTCTTCAGTGTACTGTACATTATTTTCTGACATTAAAATATATTCAATTAATCTCAAATTACTCAAGGCAATTTATTTACACTTAAAAAATACATGACAAAAGAAATGTTTAAAACCTTCCAAATGTATACTTCAAAGAGTATACTTCTCACCATCAGACCGGGCAAGGCATGTTTAATAGAATGACCCAACTACATTTCTCACACAGTATAACAGAATTAAACAATCACAAATGAAGTATGAAAGGTTTTCAGACTAAGAAGATTTATCATGGGAGGTTTGCTTTACTGAATTTCCCCACGTTATAATTTGTAAATGCAATAACACCCAGCATAGTGAGCAATGATGTCATTTCTGCTGTGTCTTCCAGTTCTTCTCCATAGCAGTAAAGTGCCATTTCATGTGAGCGCTGGACAGAATTATGGCTAGCTGTATGAAGTTAACTACTAATAATTGGGAAACGGATCAATAAGCCCCTAGCTTCAAAGAGGAAACTCAATACACAATCACCAACTCCAACAGAAAATCACATATTACTTCCGAAGCATTAAATGGCCCAGAAGACACATCCATTTACATTTCCAGTATTATTTTGTGACAACATTCTATAATTCTCACAGTATAAGAGGTAAGTTGTCACAATGATAACACGCCAGTATTCACAAATATTATTATACTTTATTAAAGAGGATTTTGAATGTTTGAAACCAACCTAGAAAACCACTGCTAGACAACACAACCATGTAATTGAAATTGAATCATTGGACATACATAAATTCACTCCTGCCCACAAACAAACACAGAATAATTTGTGAATCCACCCCAAATCAGAAAATGAGTGTGAGTTTCCCAGACATGGACATTAGCCCTACTAGTTCTGAAGCAGATGACCTTCTCTATTACACATGAATTTTGAATTTCTGGATGAGAAATAGGCAGACAGACAGGCAGACTGGGAGACAGACTGATAAACAGATAGAAGCTGTTCTTTGTCAACAGATGGTTGACTATGACGGGCTGTCCCACCTCCAGTCAGAGGAACTACAGTGGTGAAGACAAAAGACAGGCTGCTCTGCCCCTGGGTAAAGGAACCAAGTCATACAGGCAGAAAAACACTCACAACAGACAGCTGAGCAATGCACACTTACACATTTCATTCCCATCAGAAGACATTAAAAGGAGAAACATCATGGAAAGCAAATGTTCCTGCTCTTTTGGGGAAAAATATTCATTGTTCAATTCACAACACAAAACTCCCTCCACAGCCTATACAAACTATTTATTTAACCAAAAATGGGTTATTCAGAAATCAAATCATCACACCCATAACTAATATTAATGGCTATTTACAGACACTATTATAACAAAGGTCATTTACATAAAGATGGTACAGTACTAAAAACAGCAATTGGTCTGGAAGAAACTGTGACAAGTGGAACAGCAGTAAAAATATATTGCTGCATAGTTTTGGGGGAAAAACGCCATTGCGAATTTTCTAATACAAGTCTTCTCATTAAATGTTTGGGAAGATGGTTGGTGCATGTTGCATCCTAAATGCACATTATATAGAAACCAAAACTCAGAGCAGATACAGGGATGAGTTTGTGTGGAATAGCATTTACTGTAAACCACGCCGCTCAAGACTTGGATGATGAGCTACATGCGAGTAAATGAACACAGTGCCACACTTCACTCTGGAACACACAGTGCATGCATTTATTCATTTAAACTGCAGTCTTAGCAATTTGATAATCACAATTTGACATATCGCGATTTCAGTTTAATTTCGATTCATCATGCAGCCCTACACACACATGGCACTTTGTGTGTTGTGTGCATGGGAAGAAATTCAGAAATTAAAAATGACTTTGATATTTGACTTGTCTCCCTCTCAAGCATTCTTCATGCTCTTATCAGGAGCTCCTGGCTTTACACAGCCGCAGATAGCATCTCTAACAGGGATCAGGAGCTGCTAATTAACACAGATGCAGAGGCTGTTGGTTTGTGCCGTTTGTCCCGATCTGAACAAACAAAACATTAATGAGAGCTCAGACCATATATGGAGAGCAGAAGAGGGTAATCATGCATGAACACAACAGAGATGGAAGAATGCAACGTCTTCATCAACAGATAACTCTGCTGTTGCTCTTGCACAGCTGTCAGTAGAAAATGGCTTCATTTGCTGAAAAATAACCACATGCACGTGAGGGAATAAGGAGAACATGCTCTTACTGGAGGAGGTTACGCAAGAGGGTCTAAATAAAAGATGCAGACCCTAAGGAACCAGCAACATTAACGGCCTGACCACAGGGCTGTACGATTAAATAAACCCAGAATTGTGATATGGACTAGTACTAGGGATGGGTGAAAAATCTATTTTATCGATTAACTCGGATGTGTAGTTTACATCGGATTGTTTGAATGAAAATGTTTTCTTTTTAACATCCACCGACGCTCCACTCAGGGCTCCCATAGTTCCGATTGGGCTCAACCCTCCCCCCACGTGTTTGCCATATAGAGATATGCTGCCGAGCAGAGTATGTTTCTGCGGAGCGCGGAGTAGAGCGGTGTGATTTTGACTGGAGCGAGGCGCGGGTTTTTTAAAAGTCAGAGCGTCGTGGTTTTCACTCGCTCCAAGAGCACTCCTCCACTGCTCCATCACGAGTACAATTCATGCCAACGGCCCATAATATAACTGCATATTTAGCAATAATTCACATGTTAAACGTATTTAGCTATAGCTTGATACAGATGGATCTCTCAAATAAGAAGATTATAATGAGGGCAATAACCGAGCGGGAAGTTATAGGCTAGTTCTCAAGGAGTTTGTCTGTTCCTTTTACTGAATATTTTAGGGTTAAAGCATGATTTAAACAGATACAGCAAATTCACACGCAATCGCTTTCCCAATAATGCATTCAAACAAATGTAATCTTACAATACTTCATCTTTATCTGATTTTGAAATCTGTAAGAAATGCATCGATCTGTAGATAAAATAACTGATGAAAATGAACTGCTGTTTTCATCACAAACAAAATTTGCACAGCAGAAAGCAGCAATTATACCTTTTAATGCTGACAATTAGTTTGGCATGTGGTAGGAAAAAAAGTTTGCACACAATAGCCTAAGCCACTTTGAAACTCTACTGTTATTTCATTTATTTTTAATTTTAATATAGGCTACGTTATGAACATAACATTTCAAACATACTGAAATACTTTAGCCACGGAGCGAAGGCGGAGCTGTGTTCCTGGTATCAGTGAGCGCAGAGTGGAGCTGGAGCGGAGTGATTATTAAATGCTCAGAACGTGGAGGGAAATAGTTGCCGCTCCACTCCACTCACATACTGTGAGTGAGAGAGATGTTTTGCCCTACAAAATGAACAAGACCGCGGCAGCACAAGCACAGCATAACCGCCAACAAGCAACATGCAGCAATGCTCATTGCGCGGCTCACCAAGCTTTACTTTTGTGGCTCGCATGGCAGTAAATAATATGATGACATGATCATGCAGTCAATACAGATATTTAATAAAAACATTAAAAACAAGCAGGGCTGTGACATAACCCATTAAAAAACGCATGCAATGTCTACACCGGACACGAGTGGCGCGATCCGATAAAAGACAATAGAACCCTGTGATGTTGTCTACACTGGACGCGGCGTGATGCGACACGATTCCCATCAGTAAACTGATGCTCGTTCTATTTATGACGAAATGTTCTGACACTACGTTCAGATGATTTGCAACTGTAGTGTGATGTCAAGTTTAGACAGACTTTTAGCACAGTGGGGCACGGAACAACAACTCTCACGTCTGGTGTAGACACAGTTAGACAGTGTCTGCTCTATTTACAAATAATTTATATAAGAAAAAAAAGACTCACTGCGTAGTTGCCAGTTTTAATCTTAACAGCTCTTAACGCCGAGTGGATGATTAGATGCATGATGGGCTAGTATTAAATTAAAAAAAAATTTAAAAATAAATAAAGGTCTTTCCAGCATTAAGGTAATAATGTTACTGCTTTTTTTTAATTCATCTTCTCAGTTATAAATTTGACTGGTAAATAATAAATAAAGAATTATATTAAAACTTGTTTTGAACAATTTCTTTGTCATTTGAATATTGTAGGGGGCGGGGAACGATTTAAATTGTAAATCGGATTTTTGGTGGAAAAATCGGGGATTTTTTTTTTAGGTCATATCGCCCAGCCCTAACTAGTAAAATTAGCAAAGGCTGCGATTTAATTAAATAAATACATGCACTGTATTGAAGGATGGCACTTTATTCTTATGAGCAGCTCATTATCCGCCACTGTTCTCAGCATCTCATAGTGACTCAGTTCTCAGTAAACGCTGCTTCCCACAAACTCCATCTGTGCATCTGGTCTGTGTAGTTTTTTTTTTTTTTTTATGCAAAATGGGCTAACATCCTCCCATACTTGTAATATATACTATGGTCTGTTTTTATTTTTTATATTTTTCTTATTTCAGTAAAATATTGTTTTTATTATTACTAATAATACTAATATTACTACTACTAATTATTATTATTATTATATTATTTAATATCATTTACTATATTATATTAATTATTATTACATTACATTATTTTATAGCCATACTAATATATAATCACAAAAAAATGCCCAAATTGTTAGCCTTACAAACAAGCACAGAAAATCTAGGATTTTTAAATTTAAATTGCATTTTAAATTGCAATCGCAACATTTATCAGGAAAATCTTCACGCATTGTCATCTTCCACGACTATGTAAAACACAGCACAAAGATTCATTAAACCCATCAAGTAACTTTTATTTAAAGTCTACAAAACCTTGAAAAATCTCTCTGCACAGATACTTTCCATTATTAATATTAACCTTCATCTAATGACCAGTGTAATTCATCACCAGACAGCCTCTCAACCTCTTACCACCCATCAGTGGGGGAATTTACCAGTTCCACCAGACAATAACATTGACAATGAGAAACAGAGGCTGTGTGTGGAACAGTGCCTGAATGATTCTGTGAAGATGAATATAGCATTGTGGCACACTTGGCAATGTGTTTGAAATGCAGAATAGGAACATATGTGTGGATATTATGAATCAAGCATGATACAGCTGGACAAAGAGACAGGGAGAGAGACAAACGGCAAAAGAAAGGAGTGTATTGACTGTAAAGGGAAAATAATCCCACTAGGAAAAATGTTGCATCGCATCACCCACATCTATGGCCCTAAACATGCTGACATTTCAGTGTTCATCACTGGAGTCTCAGTTACTGCAACATGACCTTCTGAGATATTTCTGCTCCGTTTTAGGCATCACTCAGTTATTATGCCAACACTCTACCCATCTTTCTGCCCTGTAGGCAGAATTTTAGCTGCTCAGGTGATCTGAAAAGCAGCTTCTTTCCATATTGTTGGCACACTGTCCTGAAGACACAAATGACTATGATTCACTCTGTGAGTTCCTGTCAGGATTTCATTCCTGCTGCTATCCACACTAAAATGAAGTCTGAAAGAACGCAAAAGCTAGTGTAATAACCACATTTATATTTATTTTCCAGAATTTTCCTAAGTTACTTCACAGAAGAGAAATGTCTACAAGAATATCATTATGGACTTTTATTAGGTTTATGCTTCAATGTACCCCTTTTCGTTTCAAAAACATTTTTACAGCTCAGACAGTTAATTTACCGTTAATTTTACAGATATGGCACATTTAGTGCATACAATTGAAGACTACAAAAATATACTATTCAAACGAATGAAAAAATAAACAAATAAGCTTCTAGCTTGGGTACCCTTTTTAAATTTTTAAGAAATAACAGTTCAGATATTTTGGTGCCTAAAATAGTTTTTAAAACAAATACAAAAAACTGAACTTGGGTTCACTTTGGATTAAATGGAAAATTTAAATATTCAAACAAAGGCCAAAAACATTAAAAAAAGAAAGAAAGAAAGAAAGAAATTATGAGATGATACCAATATCCAATTATTTACAACAACATCTGCTGATACAAAATATTTCCTGTCTCTGCTTTTTTCTGCTGATAATTAACACTGATAATTAATTACACAGCAAATGAAATTTAAATTATAATTTTATTGCTAAATAAATAAGCTTTCCACATTTATGTAGATAACATGAAATACTTAAGAACTTCTCAATAAAACCAGCTGAGATATTTAAAATAAAGTGGTCCAAATTTATATATTTTATGTAGACCACACAAACAGACTACCACTATTTCCTTTTTGCTGTTTTCACACAAATCTTTTATAAACAGTTGCTCAATGAAACTGATGATTAGCTATACATCGGTATACCTTCCACTTCCTTCCTTTCTTCTTTCCTCCTCTCTTATTTCCTTTATCTCCCTCTCGTCTTCTAGCTTCATGTATGTTCACACATACCAGTGTGAAAATGCCATTACACTGCACTTCCTGTGCAGCTATCAAATATACATGACAGAAGGAGAGGGAGTGCGAGAGAGTACAGAGAACGAGAGTGAGAGAAATAAATGATAGATGAAGCTGTTAGGCTTAAAGTGGTGCCTGAGAGATTCCCACCATACTGAGAGTCAATGAGGAGGCTAGACTTTGTCACACATTGCTACATCTCTCCCCTCCTCCTTTAATTTATGGCCTACATACTGTACTAACACTCACTAAAGACACATACATACACACTGGTTTTATGGGGCATTTTATTCTCAGCTTGAACAAGGTCAATAACAATGATATTTTTTTTTGCATTAATGTTTTTGTCTTTGGGAAAATATATATATTTTTATTATTATTGTTAAATCAAAATTTAAGGTTTGAACCAAACCTTAAATATTATTTGACAAAAGCTAATAAATGTGTCTAAAATGTTATTGTTTTTTTAAATAAAAGAATAAATATCAGATATTAAAGACAGATACGCATACAATATATGATATATACAATGCAGGATTATCCGCTATGGATTGTGATGGGCTGGTATGGCTCCTGAGCTGTTTTTTAGTCCCAATCTTCACACTCTTTTCTCTTCATCCTCTCCATTCCTCCCTCTCACCCCTCTGCTCCAGTTTGATTTAAAAACATCAATAGGGAAAACCAAGAAATAAGACACCTGTCTGGAGACCCCCTCTCTGTCATGCCTGTATGTCTTTCTTTACGACCCACTGACAGATTTATGCATCTGGAAAAGGAGCGAGACAGAGATCTAAACGGTCAAGTGGTTCACCATGGCAGTAGATGAGTTAATTGTTCATCAATGGAAGATATATGTTTCTGTGCTGGACGGGGTGGGAATATGTGTTTATGGACTACAGGTACAGACCAGAGCAGATGTTACTGTATGCAGTATTTCTGCAAGTCCATCAGTGCTGCATTATGTCTTTACAGTGCCAAACAATCGACCTACTTTTACTGCTGCGTAATCATATAAGTCAGTTGTAAGTTGAATTTGAGAACTTGAGAACCAGATAAGTATAATTCATGAGTGAATGATTGAGACCATGGGGAACAAGGTGAAGGAGGGTGAGGAAATGGCGTTAGAATTTTCATTTTTGGACAATTACATTTTTTTAATTTTTTTAGTATTATACCTAATGGTTGTGTTTGTACTCTATACCTAATATATGTGGATTTAAAACATATAAAAATTACAGTATTACAGTAAAGAGATTACAGTATAATGAGATTCACCACTGAGAATAATTGAAATTACAAAAAAGTACCATGTCTGTATAGATTAAAATCATGGGATTTTATAGAATTGACATCCAATAATATAAAAATTAAACCCACTGTTATAGAATATGGTTAACTGTCTTGATGCAAAATGATTTTTTCTTTTGATTTTGCTATAAAATGTGACATGGGCATTATAGGGTGCAAGTAAGTGTCTCATAATAAGTGACCCGAAAAAGTGCTGGGTTAACATGCTACACTCGTGAAGTCAACTATTTTGGCTCTAATCACAGCAGGGTGACATCACAGGGGAAACGAGCTATGCTAAATCAGGAAAGCCAAAGCTGCAGTTTTAATGACAAAAGGAGTTAATTGCATCACCTAGCTGTTTGCGTTCTGATAATTATAGGCTAATACAGCCAGCAATATAGAGAAAACATAAGCTGATAATCTACCAAAGGGCTGCACGGAGGCTTGTGCAATTTGTCCAGTTTCATAGACATAACACAAGTAATTTCCAACTAGATTTCCCTATGAAGATTCGGCTAGATGACCCTGGACTTTGTGAGTGTTATAAGGGCACTATAATCACTATAATAACCCACTGCGTTACAGTAATCCCACAGAGCTCGAGCTGCCACCTCCCCATCAAAGGGTTTAGCACAAGCACACGGCTGCCATGGCAACAGAGGGGAAGAGTTTTGGCTGCAGGTGTTTGGTGTGAACTAGGGCAATAGTGGAGTGGACAGTGCAGTAGGTTATATATTAAAGTTGAAATATTGCATTGGGGAATTGGACTGATTCAATACACAGATGAATAAAGATAAACACTGGATTGATTTTTTTAATGCCTTTGCAGCGGATCAAAAATATTCTAGTGCATGTTGTATGGAAATGTCAAATGCAGCACGGGAGTGTATTTTTAGCATGTTTGTGTGTGTGTACTGTCGGCGTAAGCCACCTCACTTCATTTATTATGGGTAACATCTCTCTCTCACTTACACACACATACAGTATATTCTTCTGCATGTATTCTGAGGCTTTCCTCTCACCTTACTCAGCTCATCATCTTGAACATACAGAAAGTACCATATACCTTGTTCAAAATTTTGGGATTGGTGAGATTTTTCAAAAAGTCTCTTATGCTCACCAAATTCAGTAAAGACAGTAACATTGTGAAATATTACAATTTAACATTTTATGTAATTTATTCCTGTGATGCAAAGCTGAATTTTCAGCAGCCATTACTCCAGTCTTCAGTGTTACATGATCTTTCAGAAATCATTCTAATATGCTGATTTGCTGCTCAAGAAACGTTTATGATTATTATCAATGCTGGAAAAAGTTAAAAAAAGTTTTTTTTCCGAATTCCTTGATCAATAGAAATTTTAAAATAACAGTGCTTATTTATAATGAAAATATTATATATATATATATATATATATTATATATATATATATATATATATATATATAATTATTATTATTATACATATCTTTACTGTCACTTTCTTATTGACCCCAAATCCAAACTATTTAGTAGTGTACCTATACACTGTATTACAAAACTAACTATAAATATTTACAATATTAGCCATATGATATTATGATGTTTATGATGTAACACTTAAGTTTTAGGCTACAGGTTTTCTCAACTTAAGAGTTTTTAAGTTGAGAAAGCGTTTTACACTTTTGTCAAAAGTGTGAATATGCAAAACAAAATGTAAACCACAGAAGATAAATTCCAAATGGTGGACTATATGTATCTCAGTAAAACAAGCGCAATTAAACTGTACCCCTAATACCACTTATAATATCATCAATATTTTACCTTCCCCACTTATTTTTTCCTATTTTTGCATTTTTCCAGTCTGGTCTTGGTATGAACAGATTGTAATGAGTCTCAGGTGAGGACTGCTGTATATCAACGCAAATACTGTAATAAACCTTCACAAACACACAACACAAACATGGTGTGCTGTTCAAATGCTATCGAGAAGACTCACACTTCAGCTGTTGAATAAATGCATAAATCATGAACCTGTCAGATTTCAACAAGTGAGACCATATTGAATTTGATACATTATTTTCTTTGGCAATACTTATAAAACAAAATAGGTTAAAATGAGGGGGGAAAGCATCTAAAAAATTCATAAGCCATGATCTGACCCAATATCACTTAACTACAGAAACAGTTTCTGTACCCTCACTAGTCCAACAAAATTAAACTTTGAGTCCATTCCAATCTCTCTGCATATCTAGTGGATGTTTTTTGTGTATTAACTAAGTACCTCTTCTTTCTCTAGTTTTTATGTCTGTCCATCAAATTTCCCAGTAAAAACACAAAATGATAAAAAACGCTTGAAAAAATGCTAAACTAAAAATCTTAAAGGATAGTTAAAAAAAATGAAAATTCTGTCATTATTTACTCACCTCGTCCTTCCAAACCCATATGACTTTGGTTAATTTTGAAACACAAATGAAGTCAAGTCACCTTTATTTATATAGTGCTTTCTACAATACAGATTGTTTTAAAGCAGCTTTAGAGGGATAAACAAGAAAATGTGGGAAACTCCTGTGAAGAGATATGAATACGATTGCTTAATAGATAATAATAATAAATAATAGATTTAATTATTATTTAAATAATGTGTTTACATGTGAATAAATGTGAGTAAATGTGAGTAAATGATGACGGAATTTTCATTTATGGGTGAACTATCCCTTTAATATCATTGTCATGCGGACAGACACTTCAAACCTATATTTTCCTAAAAGAAACAGAGAGTATCCCTAATTTTCCATGACTGAAGTAACCCTGCATCCTAGCAATGATCAGAGGCTGAGACTTAATGTTGGGATTGAGGCACCCTGGTTCCTCTCCGCATAGGGTTTAGTTCATATTCTGACAGTCTCAAAGACAATGACTTGAATAAAAGAAAAAGCTATCACTCCAGACGAGCGAGACTTCATGAGAGACCATTCTGATTATACACCATGGACCAGAACAATGAATAGACCATATAATGATGCCATGAATGTACAGAGAGAGAGAGGAAAATGAAGAATGGGGACACAGGAAGGGGCACAAGTGCATCAGCTGTGGTAGAAAGAGATTTGCACTTTTTCCTGGAGCAGTCTGTCAGATCTGCTCTTCACAGGCAGGCGGAGGCAGCTGATCTGGGTCAGAAGAGAGAACTTTGCTCACTGCTTCTCTCTGCTGGCCTCTCTAACTGAAACACAAGCACGCACACATGCAGTTAAATCTCAGTCTTTCTCTATGTCTCTGTCTCCATCCTGATTTTGAGAGCCTTCATAGTAACTGTATATCCTGTTCATGATACGGTTATGCAGGTGAACTGGAACCAAGTATGGCTGCAATGTTTTAAGGGAGGGATAATATGCAGTCAGCCAATCATTATCACAAAATAAATCCTGGCAGGGTTGATCAGGAAACATTATCCTGCTTATTACATGGCTACTAAACACTTAAAAAATATACAGATTAGACCAATATAAAAATGCACTCAAATTCACTTTGTAGAACAATGCTGCTTCAACAGTCCACCATTTTCCCTAATGTTAGTCGCTATTAAAGTTTAAGAGGGCAACTTTCAACTGAAACCTCAGAAGAATCCATAAGGAATGCAATTTCTAATCTGAAAATGAGAATCTGACACTTACTGATCAATAGTGATCTCCTTGAAGGAAGGAAATCTTTCCAGTAAAAGAGGCAGTAAACACACACACACATACACACAATGTAGCTGTAATGCACACAGTACAACAATCATACCTCATTTAGGCTATTCAAAAGCAAACAAACAGGTGCTGGGGGAAAAAAATCAAACAAGACAGAGAGAATTTTTCTAAGAGCTTCCTTCAGTACTATGAAAACACAGAACACTCAAACCGAAACAGGGTAAAGAAAAGGAAAACGATGAAAAATGATGTAGAAAAGGGGAATGAAAACTGATGGTACCAATCTTTTCCTAAGCCCTACAGTCTGTGATAACAAAAGATAATTTACAGAAGAAAGTCAATGTTACAGCCTCCTACATCAAACAACCTGTGAAATTAGTGCATTGTGGAAATGGATGAATCAAAAGACAGGGGAGACAGCAGTGAGACAGCAATGTTGAAGAGAGAATGATATACACAGATAGGGAAAAGCGGGAGATTCACACTGGAACGAATCAAGGCACTCGCTTCAAATGAAGCTGCTGAGGAAATATAGGTCACACATCTCCAGTGGCTGATTTTCTGAGATCCATGCAGCAACAGAACCACAGACAGTGGGAGAGGACACCCCATTCATGTCACCATGAGGAGGAAAGGATGCCAACGTGAATTCTGCTCTGACCTGGAATGCATGTAATAAAGAATGATACAGATTTCTCAACCGAGACTTCAAATGATCTTTAGTTTCTGCTCTGTGAAACCTGCTGAAGCTCCTGCCACCTGTCAGCAAATCACAGAGACTTTCTCACAGTTTATCTACCAATAACTTCACAAGAATCCATATTATTATTATATGTTGGTGTTGGATGATGTCAGAGATGAGCATGCAATAAAAATGCATTACCGGCCAATACAGATAAAACATTTACTGGTAATATGATACATCATGAGGTCCTATATTAGATTTCCTATACAGTAACAGCTAAAAGCCATAAATATGTAAATGGCTTGCCAACATCCGTTACATTCAGAAATTCAGAGACAATCGATGTGAATTCTCCTTTTATTCCTTCTTTCATTTCTTCAATCTTTCAGCACTCTTTACTCTGACTTTCTGTCCTTTTTCTACTTCTCCCCCCAGCCAATGTTTATAAATAGATCTCTGTGTTTGGTGAGAGACATTTTGGGTTGGCACTCTCCAGTTACCATTACTTCAGATTGTGGACATGCCATAGTGGCACAATTGTGTCTGCAAGCATTTCCGCATGTATTATTAGTAATTTTAAAGTGCAAACAGACACAAAAGGTTTATAAAGGAATTATATTAAAGCCAGAATCTGACTTGAAAAACTGTGACCTGACAAAAAAAAAAAAAATTAAGACTGAACACGTTTTGAATCACTCTCTTTTCATTTTCCACATTTTGTTTTATTTATTTTTTTTTCTGTTTTAATTTTTCTCGATTCCATTTTTTTTTTCTGTTTTAATTTTTCTTGACTCCTTTTTAATGGTTAAATTAAATTGTATTAATCAAAAATCATATCTAATTAATTAAAATCATGAAACTTATATTCATTAATTTTCATTTTCACATCAATTTATTAAAACTTTAACAAAAATTTCATGTTTAGGACCCTATGAAATGTTTTATTTTTTCTTCACCATATGTTTTATTGTTACCTAATTCTGTGTTTTAGTATGTCTAATTATTTAAATGCATAAAAACAACTTAATTTATTATTTTTTTTCTTAAAATAGCCTTATGAAAAGTTTTTTGGGTTATCAAATGAAGGCATAAAACATTAATTTAATTTATCTTTTAATTATTGAAAATTAAGCAAAATAAATTTTTTTGGTAAACAAAGGGAATTTACTATTAAAATTAAAACATGGAAGAAATGTTGTGTGATTATTCCTTAAAAAAAATGTTTGTTTCTTTTTAGTAATAGTAGGCTATGTACATTCTGCTGAACAATAGTAATACATTTCTCGCAAATACTTGTTTTTATTAAATTAAACCAGACTTTTATTTTGACAGGTTGCTGTGAATACCTATACAGTTCTGTGTCTGTGATATGACGCCAGTTTTACTCAAATCAAACGGTCAAATGCTCATGAGGTCACTCACAGAACAGTTCTGGAGATGTTGTTCATGTGTTTACATACTCATTTAGTGAGACGGCAGATGCTGAAAACACAGGGAGCATCACGCACGCTTCCATATGTGTGTAATAAATGAACCGCGCTTCTGCAATATTCATTAACAGAGACATGCAGAACATGCAGGATTCATATTGAATCGACTTTTCCGGCTTAATATTTACAGATACTAGTCCATATCGCAATTTGATTTAAGTGTAATGACCTACTTTTGATTAATTCATTAAAAATTTGACAAATTCTGTGACATTACGCATTAAACTGTAAATTCCGTTTTTATGACTGGATTCCGCGATTCCATCAGCATTTTCCGCATTGGGGAATTCATAGGGCCCTAGGTGTAAGTGTGTGTGTAAATCTACATAAAATGAGACATACTGAAAATAAAACAAAATTAAAATTAAATGAAAATGTCAATATGAAAACTAAATTAAAGCTATTTGGAATATTTTTTCCTTCAATTATTAAAAAACCATCCAAACCCTTACATTTTACCTAAAAAACAACAACCCACACACACTTAAATGGACTTGAGTGTTGTCTGCATATCCTCTCTAACACTCTGATGCAAAATTCATCATTTTAGGATTTATACTACTCTCACATAGTGTTTAAATTTCATCACGGTCAAGAATATGTGACAGCAAGGTCAAGGTTGGGTTTGCCAAGTTGGCTGATTGTGACCACAGGATGCAAGACTGGGAGAAATACAGTGGCTGTAGATCTGGCTTTAAAAAATGGGTTTTTGGATAAAACAGAGCTCCAATTAGATATGCTTTATTAATACAATTTTCTATATGACTTCAAATAGACAGAGTTTGAGGATGTTTTTTGAACTGAGATTTTAAAAACCGGTGCATAAAAATAGAACCTCCTGTAAAGATGTAGGCCTTCTCATCCAATTCTCATCTGAACAGAGCTATTACAATGGTCAGCACTGAGACTTATATTTAATCTCTGGCCTAAATTAGAAAATTGCCTTGAAAAGTGGGTCCACAATATAATTAGCATAGGATTTTGTAATATTTTTAAATCAATGACACATCTCATAACATGTCTTAATCATAAACATTTAGGTTTTTCTATGAAATCTCAATCCTCTCTGAATTTGAAAATCTAGTTAATTCCGAGCCATATGCTCGAGATTCAAAAATTAAATACCCAGCACTAGGAGCATGGGGTGACCCAGCAATACATGCCTCCCTTCCAATGTTGCTGTGGAGGTGTGAACTGTTGAGTCACCAAAATGATAACCTGAACTGTCACCACAGAGCAGACAGCAGAGAAATGGGTGCTAAAAGAGAGGGAGAATAAAATGGAAACAAGAGCAGTTTGTGCATGTGTGTTGTGCTTTAAAGGGTCACTGAGCTTTCAAGATGTCAAGAAACACCCCTGGGCTTCTGAGACGATGTTGGGTGATGACACATTAGGATGTCAGCCAGAGACAAGGATATTAGTAGGAGGGTTAAGTCTGTATTTTGGGGACTTATGTGCTCCACTGCATGCATCTAACACATATTACCCCATTTAAAAGTTTGACCTCTGACCCCTACACTAACACTGACTAAGGCAAGCATTATTATTAAAGGGATCCTATTATGCTCTTTTACAAGGTCTTGATTTTGTTTTGGGGGTGTACTTAAACAGGCTCTCATACTAGGTTGTTCGAAAAACACATTATTTTGCACATATTTTAAATTATTACAACACCTCTCTCCCCAGTCTGGCATGAATGGCTGGAATAGTTCCTGTATCGAATGAAGGCCTGCCTTCTGAAATACGAAATGCACTGTGATTGGTTAGCTGACCCAGTCTGTGTTTTGATTGGCAGCACTCGGCACCTGGTCGGGAAATGTCATACCCCTTAGCATAGCAGCCTGCTGTAAGCTTCAGTGTAAATATTGCGTCAAAATCAAATCAATTTGAGTGCGATTTAAACCCGGATGCTAGCATGTCTCTGACATAGTGATAACACTTGGTGCCTTAGTGCAGATCAATCAGGTCTTGTCCCATTCCTCGATATTTGGGATCTCACAAATCCCGGAAAATATGTGTTATAGTCCAAACGAGTCATTCGTTGTAGTTTTTAAAAAGTGATTTCTGTTAATTAAAATATATCCTTTTGAAGTAGACTTTGAGCTTTGTAACTTTGCAGATCTTTTTTATGCGCAAACAGCAACATTACAGACTAACTAAAGTTGAAAAAGTGAAAAAGCATAATAGCACCCCTTTAAAATCTTTGATATTTACTTCATATATATAATGTCAAAAGACAAGAGTGATTTCTGTTGATTTAGTACACAGCAATACATTAAAAACCACTCAAAACACCTTAGAACCACCTGCCAGCCACCTCCAACTCCCAACTTGGCAGCCATTTTTGCATGTGCAAGAACCATCTAGCTGTACTCGTTCTAGCTGATGTATCACAACCATCTTTGTTTTTGGAACCACTTGGAAAAACCAGCAATTAGAACCTACACAGAGACAGATTTCACTGTAAATGCCTCATAAATTAAATTAATGGCCCTTCCAGATGTCTATGAAGATCCAAAGATCAAGTTCTCCTGCTCTGTTTCTATGGGCCATCACATGCCTATTTTTTGCAATGTCTTTCTCTTCTATCTGATAAATACAATATCCAGAATGTCTGCATCATCAATTAATGTTATTTACTTACTAAGCCTTTTTGTGTGCTGTCTACTCTTCTACAGATTAAAGTAACTGCTAACTGTTTAAAACCATTTGAGACACAAAGCATTTGCTCAAGAGGAAAAATGGCTTAAAGGTAATGCTGTAATTCAGTATTAGATAAAATGCAGGTGTTCCTGTGTGCATTTAACAGATAGAGAGGACAGCAATGAGCAAATCATCCAATCAAGAAGCAGTTGTAAGTATCTAATTGTACTATAAAAGAGATAAGCAACTGACATAGAGAGAGATGCAGAGAGAAACTAATGGATGAAAAAAGCTGCTGTGGGGCCTGTTTTGCAGAATACAGATCATGTAAACAAAACCACAAATGCATTCAAGGTGAAAGGTTCATTATGAGCCCTTGCATATATGTTCCTATCAGACTCAAGGTGAATGCTGAGTATGGAATTCTGTAATCATCTCATTTATATCCGGACAGCCTTCACAACACAGTCACGCGCTGGTTTTGGAATCAGAGACATTTAATCTCATTCAAAACAAATAATGCAGATGCATGAAACAATCTGTAAAATCTGAGAGGTTTAGAAATCCTTGCATAGCATCCTTCCAGAAACATAATTTCAGATAGAGACCCTGCCTCTGCTTCAATGCGCGAGTCCCTTCCCCCCTCACGCGCGCCACAGCCCAGGCGAGCGCGAGACACCGTTGCACGCGACATCACCATAAACTACTGTCAACGTGTCAAATAACTCACTGGTTCCTTTTAATGAAGCACTTTTAAATGATAAACAGTAAAACGTCTGTATTTTAACGGAATTGCGCTGTTATAGGAGGACAGCAATATATGCAACAACCTGGGGTGCAGGCAATGAGAATTATCCACCGGTTTTCACATCATAAGATTAATGAGGAATAATTTCACAAATACAGCACAATATCTATTGTTTTTGCATTGCACAGAAAGCACAACAGATGAAATGACACGTTCCCTCATTAGAAAATGAGCCCACCTCTGCGAAGAAGGTCTCCATCTTCCCTGAAAGGATGCAAGACGATCCAGCGAATCAATCACAAATCTGCAGAGGATTCCAGAAACGTTTGACAAGATGTATGTCTGTTCTGCAATTGCTTTCCATTCAAGAATGCTTACGAAGAGCAGGGCGCTGCAGTCCTGCGTGAAGCGGCAATTCAAACAACTGATGGCGGTTGGAAAAGAAAACGCTCAGGTGTTTGGTTTCTGTAAGTGTCTTTTTTACTTAATCGAAACGCCGGTGTCCAGACACATGCCTCTCTGACTCCGGTGTCCGCACCACACCAAAATATCCAGTTTCCGCTCGCACATCCCCCAAAGCCAGGAGAACCGCCAGCGAAAACCAGCCCCCCCAAGTTCGGCTTTTTTTTACCGTGCATACCGGTAGTAAGATGACAGAAATGTGCCTTCGCAGACATATGACATATATTTAATCTAAAATAAAGCAAATAGTGCTATAATCAGTGAGTTTGGGATGCGTCAAGCGTTCGTTATTGATACACTACATGAAAAACGAATGCGTTATACGTTAAATAAAGAGCAATATGCTTTAGATTCCATTATCTGTATGATCTGAAATCCCATGTGCCTGATGTGGTACTGCGATGGGTTTCACTTCTAACACATATTTCTGCATGCGCCACGCGCATCTGAAGTGACACTCGTGCAATGGGTGGAGTAGAGCAGATTCACTCATCAATACACATTTATAGAAGGTGTTGCAGTGTCTGCAGGCTTATTACTCCGAAAAACAAGTTCATATTTGCAACATCTTCAAACTACATAAAGTGCCAGTCTGCATGAAAGTCAAGTAAAGCAGATGGTGGATGTATTAAATCATTAAACTCTCATCTCTCTCAGCTTGAAAAATAAAAAATGTAATCCGGATTCTGTAACCAACACAGAACAGACATTAGTGAGCTATCCTAAGAAGGACTATGAAATTGTTTATTTGTCACTGACATTTTTTTTAACTATTTTAAAATGTATTTACATGTCAAAACATTAGGACACATAATCATTATAGTTAGCCTACATTAAAAAAAGCTTTTGAAACATATTTTACTATATAAAAAGCAATACTGTGTCATTAAATGGAAAATTATATGATTTTTAAGAGACTTACTGACCTGAACACATAAATATATTGAGCAGTATTATTATGAGTACTGGGTTACCTCTTCCAGGATATGAACTTATGACATTTCCCAAGGGGTCCACTAAATCCAGTAGTTATGCTATATATTCCCTTACTCTTATTTGAATCATTTTAGTATATATTCAGCTTGTATGCCTGAGAGTTTAATAAAAATAAAAAAAATCCAAAACATGCAATTTAGTTAAAAATGCTTTCCAAATATCTCCTCTCTCTTCTCTATAAAATGCTTTAGTCTGATGGTTATTAATTATTTCAGCTCAGTCAGCTACAAAAAAGAGAGGGACCCAATAAAATCGCAGATCCAACCACAGCTAGTGAACAGAACCAATCAAAGTTGAGGCTGATCTGAGAACAGTTGAAGTTAGAAGTAAAGTTACAGTGGAAATGAGACTGACTGAAAATGCTAGGGGAAAATCTGGGTACCAGTAATGTCTTGAAAAGGAGAGGGAGCCCAGGAGAACTGCTAAATCAGTCTATCAAAATGTTCTTTTGCTAAAATTCCCATTTCTGTGCTATAATGTAGTTTGTTATATTGTATAATACACAGAGAAATACACGTCACATGGATTGTTGCTGATGTGATAGCCTATATTTAAGATAACAACAATGTCTAAAAAACACGCTAATACAACTCACTCCACTGATGGATACATTTAATAGCTTTATTTAAATAAAATATTATGCAGTAGCATGTTATCTTCATCAAAAATGAAGACAGTGATAAATGTAAGAGGTTTTATTTTACATGTGACGGCATTCTTTCACATTCCTGAACGTTAACCTCACCTGTAGACAGCGACTTTAATTCTTTTTGCATACCCTATTTGAAGATGAGTCATCAGACTGCTAAAATTCAATGCCTCCATGTAAATGTAACTTGTAACTGTTCAGCTGGATTAAAAAAAAACAAAAACAAAAACTTCCAGATTCAGAAGGTGTCAGAAAGTCTCAGATGAAAGTGTGAATAATCAGCAGTACAAAAAAAAACCAAAGTGTTTAAGTATGATCTATACATTGTAGCATGCGTGTTTGAGTCAGATAGACTTTGAAGACTGATGTCTGTGTCATCTGACAAAAGAAGCTGTGAAGACAACAATGTGAAATCCCTGTGGTCACATACATCACTATAAATAAAAGACATGCTAATTTTACACCCTAAAGCAAACACACATACACAAACACTTTTCAGGTTATTTTTCTTTCTTTTGTCAAATAGAGTATTAACTAAGCTGTGCGTGGCACCACCTGTTCCATTATGGCTTTTAACCTGCGGCCTATTCGAAAAAAAAGAGAATGGGGTTACATCATTTTTTATGACATTATTTCAGGTGCTTAGATATATTGCCACATTTTTTCATATTAGAATTGTAAAATATAAACTCACAGTAGTGAGAAAAAAAGTCAGAATTGTAAAATAAAAAGTTGCAATTACCATTTTTATTTTATTATTTTGTGGTGGAAACGGGTTTTCATACTGATAAGTTTAGTATTGACACAGAGCTTACTGGCAATTTCTTTTTTTTTTTTTTTTTGCTTTTAATGAACAAGGAACTTTTGATAGCATATATATATATATATATATATATATATATATATATATATATATATATATATATATATATATATATATATATACGATATAGATATAGATATATCATCCATTTATGCTTGCCAAAACTATCCATTCATGTGATGGCAAGAAGCATGTTCGTCTGTGCTCCAGACAGTCAGACTATGGAGCCCATGCGCCTTACTCTAGCCAAGTCTGAGCCTCCCCTTTCCAGGCCTCTCTATTGTATCCTCATGGAGGCCTTGGAGGTCTTAGGGGCCTCCTAGTAAGACGTGTAGCCTGCAGCACACTACCTGTAGTGCAGTCGCCTCTTTGTCTCCTCCAGCCTTTTATCCCTTGCCTCCCATTGTGGGACACAGGCCGGGGTCACACCACTGTAACAGAGCCTCACGTTCAGAAGAAGCTTATCTCTTTTGTTTAATCTTACTGAATGAGGCTGCTTTATTTTTAAGTGTTGGGGCCAGTTCCACATGGTTCCCTCTCCACTATCATCACTCCCCTACTGTGACAACTTAATTTGACATGAAAAGGCTTGACTTGTTAATCATTCAACTGATGCTTTGCTTTCAACAAGCATTTGTTGCATGATGCTCATAAAGTCTAAATAAACAATAAAACAATAAAGCCACAAACTGAAGAGCAAGATCCGGTTAATAGTGCTCCGGGCTCAACTCAAATAAGAGACAGAGGAAACTAGAAAACTGAGAGGCTTATCCCAAAAGTGTAGTTAGGAATCAAATGACATTTTAATGTGACATCAATCGGACTCTCAGGGTGATGTCACTGTAATAGACGGATGAGAAAAATGTGATACACTAAATGACAAGCCATGTGGTTGGACCATCACCAATGTTCTGCACAACTGGTTTTGTGTAAAAGAACCAGATTACATTTGCAGGGATTACTAGGTTGTGCATCGTTTAGAATTTAACTGACAATTCTTTTAAATTCCACATATTTTCAAATTTATGGAAATGGAATGCAGAATTTAGATTTTAATTTTAAATTGAATAATCTGAATTTAAATAGTTAACAATTATATTTAATTGAGAATAACTTATAATAAAAATTCCAAATAAAAAAACAAAATAAAAAAAAAACAAAATTAAAAACACAAATCAAAATACTAATTAAAATAATTAAAAGAGTAAACACCATAAAGATATACACACAGCATAATTTCAATTTACATCCAGTTTTTATTAGATGATTTTCATAATCAATGTTTTAAATGTCACCTATAGATATTTGTATTAATGTACAGTATGTTATATAATTAGCAAGAACATTTTTTTAATGGAAAACCTGTTCAAATTTTACATTTAATTTCTAAAATGAAAATGGAATATATATAAAACATATACACATAACCTATTTTCAGAAACATTAGATGATTTTAATAATTAGTGTTTCAAAATGACACCTATTTTAGTTTTTACTTTATGTATACATTACATATGTAAGACCATTTACATGTAAATATTATTTAATGGAAACATGTTGCATAAATCCCTATGTTTTATGATTTAATTTATTTGGATTTTTTTCAATTACAGTACATTCCTCTTTTTGCATTCCGATTCAAATTCCAGTTCAACATTTTGTAGGTGTGGTCAATTAAATTCAAATTCCAACTTGTTAACTGAAAAAAGGGTCAACTGTTCAATTCTGAATTTTGCCTAAACGGTGGAAAAACTAATTTTAGGCTCGACATGTTTTTGAAAAATAAAAAAGAGACAATCATCATAGCATCTTGGCACCACTGACAAGTTAACCATAATAACCGTGTTGTTATGCCAATAAAATAAGTCCTTTATTGTAACAGGGCTGTGATGTGTTGACTTCAGGTGGCATTTTTCAGGTATGAGAGGTTGTTGATGAAGTGGGGAGTTCTGTATAAGGAAGTATTTATGCACTTTTCTATTTTACCGTTTGACTGTCCAAGGTTCCATCTGAGTCACTGCAGGGATAGATTATCAGTTTTGCAGCCCCATCGAGTTCAAATCACTTGAAAATGCTCTCTCCTTTGTGGAGTCCAGCGTTTTAGTACGGAATCAGAAAGTAGTAAAGAAAAACTTGTCGATACTGTTGTTTTCATTCGGTGAGAAACAGATTAGTGTCAGTCAAAGGCACTAGCCAATAGCCATCACCATAAATCCCTCTGATTCAGTGAATAAACAGAGGCTTTAGTGATTTTCCTTTATTTATCTATAGAATAGGAACAGATTAAAATCTCACTACACCCCTATCCATAGCGTACAAAGCATACTATTTGTGTTTAAAGAAGTAATATGGTGATTTCAGAAATATGATTAAAATAAACATTCAATACAGAAATGTCCACACAATATCTGAAAAAAATAAAATAAAATAAATAACAGGCAAAAAAGACCCAAGTCATTTTCTGATCTCTAGATATGGTTTGGGTCTTTCCAGTGTAAGTCTATTAAACACTCGTTCTTCTCCAATCTTCACAAGGTAGAACTGATCACTTGGAAAAAGAAAATGTTTAATAGGGGTTAAGGGTTTGTTCAGATCCATAACCCAAGCAGTATAGTGACAATTGCTTAGCCAAGCACCACTGACAACAAAAATTCTAATTTTTTTGATGGAATTGTAGACATTTTAGAGAAATAAGCCAGAGCACTTCTTCACTATTGATCTTGGATAAATCAATTACAATTATTGAGCTAGACAGACATGAGACTGTAAAGTGCTGGGTGTTGTGTCTGGAGGTATAATGGTTCTGCAATAGACAGGGAGGGTATATTTTTGATGCCAAAATCATTTTCATTGATCGCCATGGTGAGTTTGTAAAAAAATCTTACAGTGCTTTTAGATTTGTTTCCTTTTACATTAATTCTTGTTAATAAATAAATAAAATAAATAAATAATGTGCAATGGTTATGCAATGCCATGACTTTTCATTTACAGTACTGTATAAAACTTTACACTAAAACATAAATACAAAGTATTGCATCTTGCACATGCATTAAAAGATCAAAAAGTCTATCCTCAATTATGGCTTGCATTAAAGGATATGCATGCTATCTAAAACTATAACTGGTCCACAGGAAGAACATCCTTGGGAAAATGAATAAGTTTATTGTGTTAACAGAGAGCTATGAGGAAGGAATCACGTTGAGAGTCCTTGGATCATCACAGGATTTAAGATCATTGTGAACAGAAAGTGAGTGGATTTATGATTTAATTAATTTATGAAGCACTATGACCAAAACAAACCTCTAATCTGTGTATCTAATGGACTGTTATAATGCATCACCAGGGATCTGCCATTAAAGATGTTGCTGCTTTGCACTGCCAAATTTTAATAAACCACTTTCAAAGACAAAAACACACACTTCGTCATTGCTATCTTTACTTCATTCCCATGCCAAATCCAAGATTATCCAATCTTTCAAATTTATTACAAAAAAAAAGGAATCTGCCCGCCACCATACCCTCTCTTCTATAAATTCATATGCACCTTGATCCTTTTCAATCTTTAATATGAAAATGTCTGAAGCAGTAAATCCCAGTGATATACAGTACTGTATAAAGCATATCTCTCCCTCACAAACATCTACACACTTTTCTCCATAGACTGAAGCACAGACAACAGGAAATGTTCTAGACATGCACCAGAGAGGAGGGCCAGAGTTTACTCCAGATTAACTAGTATCTATTTACATGTTACTAACATTATTTGTAAATAGATACATTAAATGTTTTTTTTTGTTTGTTTGTTTTTTTAGTTTCATTTGTCCGTATTCATAGGTAGAGTTTACTTCTTTTAAGAGTTCTAATTATTTTTTTACTTCTAATAACTGTTAAGACTAACAATTGCCCAAAAACATACAGGTACATTTTTAGTAATATGTGCATATATTCAAATAATGTGTTAAATATTGATGTAACACAGCATCCTAAGAGAGAAAAAGAAAGGATAAATATCTCAAATCTAATAAAGCTTTATTTTATTTATTTTTTCTAAAGTAACATTTTAGCTGAGCCATTGATTGTATCCTGATGAAGACGATGGTATTTTTGTTTGAAATAGTCATTTAGTTATTTTTTGACCAAAATTAGTTTTGGCATTGTAAATACATTCAATTTTGCTTGGACATTTTTGAATATATTGCTTTGCATATTTGTGTATGATGGGACTTTTCTGACACTTTCACTGATTTTTGATGCACTTTGAGTGTTTATGCACCTTATGAACCTTATGTCTAGTTAATTCTATTCCATGCCTACTCAGAAATCTTACAATATCAAGTCACAATTTATTTAACCCTATGAAAGCAAGTTGTGTCTAATCAAAGCAACAATCGTCAAATTAATCAGATAATTTTCTTTCTTTCTGTTTTGATGCTAACTAATTAACCAGCTAAGTTGACAATTTACATATGATACAAAAATGTTCAATTCCATTCTATATGGTAATATAAATATGATAATACCACATAAAAACACAAACATATATCATGGCTTAAAGTAAATAATTATGCATTGATATTTAAATGAATAAATCTAAACATTCTAGTTCCTTCCTAATGTACTATAAATTTGAATATTAAAAAAAAAAAAAAAAAAAAAAAACTGTGCAATGCTCATATGGGTTGTGATAGATGCAGTAGGTAAGAGTATGTGTGTATAGATGCATATGGTTCCCAGCAGCCTGCATGAATTCAATTTAATTAAGGGTCCCAAGAGGAATGACTTCATCTCTGAGCAAGAGGGGTCTTCACTTACCCCCATTTCTCTTCCTTCCTCCTGTCAATCAGTACGACAGAATTTCATCTGAATCAGTCCTCAATATCACTAATGCATGGACAAAGGTCAGCGGGACAATCATGCAGAAATACAGTACAACCACAATCATAAATCCTGTTTCTCATCCGTGTTAAATGTTGGTGCTGCTGCAAACACCACTACAGCACTTTTCTAAAGGTAATGCAATTTTCCTGATCCAATTTTCCTCATGCAATAATAAATTAAAGTTGAATTTGAGGTAAATCAATCTATTATTTAATAAAACCACATGTACATAATGAGAAGTGATTGAAATAAATTGCAAATGGATGAGATGTTATATTCGATTTAATTAACGTTTTTGTAAAAAAAAAAAGTATGGAGTATGGGGAAAAAAATCTATGGAAATCAATGGCTATTGTCAAATGTTTGGTTACACATATTCCTCAAAATATCTCAAACAGGTTTGGAACAATTTGAGAGTGAGTAAATGATGACAGAATTTTAATTTTTTGGTGAATTATCTCTTTAAGTGTGGATAACTGTATAGGCCCCCTAACTAAATATTTACATGATTTATAATCAGAACAATTTTTTTAATTTATAATAATGGTGGTTTATGGCCACATGGCAGACACATTTAACTAAATTAAATATGTAAAAAAAATTAACCTGAAAGATCATGTGTGAGAGGGAGAGATATGGGCTATGGTGTGTATTAGGGCTGTCACGATATTCGATTTTTCATATCACAGTTATTGTGGCCATAAGAATTCACAATATTGATTTATCGTGATATCTAAGAAACCTTGGGGGGAAAGATATCAGTCAAATTATTTTTTACTGTTTATTGAGGTTTTCTTTTTCACCCAACGAACATAAGGATACTGATAAACGCAGGGCGCAAGACCGTGGCTTTCTCTGTCTTCTTTGAAGCTCCTCTGAAATAACAAGAGAGAAAATACTGTCAAGTTCAACAGTATGATGAATAAATATTAATGGTAACACTTTACAATAAGATGTCATTTGTTAACATTGTATTAACTAACATGAATGAACAATACATTTATTACACAATTTATTAATCTTTGTTAATGTTAATAAAAATAGAGTTGTTCATTGTTCATGTTAGTTCAGAGTGCATTAATGTTTAACTTGTGATAAACACAACTTGTGATTTTAATAATGCATTAGTAAATGCTGAAATTAACATGAACTAAGATTAATAAATGCTGTGGAAATATTGTTCATTATTATTTATGTTATTTTTTATATTTTAACTAATGTAATGAACCTTATTGAAGAATGACCACAGATGAGGCATTAAGTGTATGGCACTGCGACCAACTTAACATTTTACAGAGTTTAATGTAGCAATGATTATATGTTGCGACCAAACTTAAAGCAAAAGTTGGTAGTTTTGTAAGTTGTCTGAAAGTTGACATCATCTGAAGTCGTCTGAGGGGTTGGCATCATCTCTTCTCATTTTTCTATCTCAATCCCATGTAATTGTAAGATTTCCATACTAAATAAAGCTTAATTAAATACAGACAAAGAAATAAATAAAAAAAAAAATTAGATTATCTTCAAACCAAACTAAGCAAAAAATTATGTGTTCAACCCAAGCAAAAGAATGTTAATGTGCATTTGATCAGATGTACAGGGTTATGAGATACATTATGTGAATGCTTGGCTAAAAAGATGTGTCTTTAATCTAGATTTAAACAGAGAGAGTGTGTCTGAACCCTGAACATTTTCAGAAAGGCTATTCCAGAGTTTGGGAGCCAAATGTGAAAAAGCTCTACCTCCTTTAGTGGAATTTGCTATCCTAGTAACTACCAAGAGTCCAGAGTTTTGTGACCTTAGGGAGCGGGATGGATTATAGCATGATAAAAGACTAGTTAGGTACACAGGAGCTAAACCATTAAGGGCCTTAAAAGTTAGTAGTAATATTTGTAACTTATACGGAACTTATCAGTGTAGCCAGTGCAGAGACTGTAAAATTTGGGTAATATGATCATATTTTCCTGACCTGGTAAGGACTCTAGCCACTGCATTTTGGACTGTAGCTTGTTTATTGAAGATGCAGGACAACCACCTAACAGTGCATTACAATAGACAACTTGATTTTCAAAAGACAAGTTGCTGTCTATTATACAGTAACACCCACATTTTTGACTGTAGAGGAAGTAACAGTACATCCATTGGTCCAATAAGTAATATCTCTTTCTTATCTGAATTTAATAGGAGTAAATTATTGGTCATCCAGTCTTTTACATTTTTAACACACTCTGTTAGTTTAGATAATTTAGAAGTTTCATCTGGTCTTCATCTGTAGTGTCATCAGCATAACAATGGAAACTAATCCTGTATTTTCTAATAATATTACCAAGGGGCAACATGTACAGTATATTGAAAATAGCAAAGGGCCTAAGACAGATCCTTGCGGCACTCCATACTTTACTGGATTTATTTGAGATGATTCCCCATTTGAACAGACAATGTGATAGCGATCGGAAAGGTAGGATCTAAACCATCTTAAAGCCTGCCCTTGAATACCTGTATAGTTTTATAATCGATCTATGAGTATGTCATGATCAATAGTGCCGAATGCAGCACTAAGTTCAAGTAGAACTAGCAATGAGATGCAGCCTTGGTCTGACGCAAGAAGCAAGTCATTTGTAATTTTAACAAGTGCAGTTTCTGTGCTATGATGGGGCCTGAAACCTGACTGAAATTCTTCATAGATATATTTTTATTTTTTGCAGGAAGGCGCACAATTGAGAATACACAACTTTTTCAAAAATTTTAGACATAAATTGAAGATTTGAAATGGGTCTGTAATTTGCCAGTTCATTAGGATCTAGTTGTGGTTTCTTAATAAGAGGCTTAATAACCGCCAGCTTGAATGGTTTTGGGACATGACCAAGAGATAATGACGAGATAATAATATTGAGAAGCGGTTTTTCTGCTACAGGTTACAACTCTTTCAGTAATTTAGTGGGTACAGGATCTAATAAACATGTTGTTGGTTTAGATGAAATGATAAGTTTATTTAGATCTTCCTGACCTATAACTGTAAAGCACTGCAGTTTTTCTTTGGGTACAATTTATGAAGCTGAGTTACAAGATGCTGTTGATTCTACATTTGTTATTGTATTTCTGATGCTATCTATTTTATCAGTGAAGAAATTCATTAAGTCATTACTACTAAAGTGTGAGGGAATATTTAGTTTGGGTGACGTCTGATTATTTGTAGCCACTGTGCTAAATAAAAACCTTGGATTGTTTTGGTTGTTTTCTATGAGTTTGTGTATATTCTCGGCCCTGGCAGCTTTTAGAGCCTGTCTATAGCTGGACATACTGTTTTTCCATACAACTTCCAAGGTAGTTTTTCTCCATTTGCGTTTAAGATTACGAGTTTGTTTCTTGAGAGAATGGGTATTACTATTGTACCATGGGGCAGTACGTTTTTCTGTAACCTTTTTTAATTTGATGGGGGCAACAGCTTCTAATGTATAAGAGAAGAAAGTGCCCATATCGCTAGTCATTTCATCTAGTTCAAGTGTATTTATTGGTAAAGTTGAGATAAATCAGGCAGGATTTTCGTTAAATTAATATAATTTAAACATATCTGAGATTTAAACAATTATTTCAGCATGCAATGTTCTGCAGTTATTATGCATACACGCTTGACATTAGTATGATCTTAGTCTGTTTCTCTCCAAAATCATATGAAACTTAAGCAGACTTAGTTGCATCAGTCAAGTCATTGTTGATGCAACAATAAGTCACAAGGGGGAGACATTGTATAGCCAGGTAGTGCGAGCTGTTGCCCTATTGACCATTCAATGTTACTTTTACACAAAGTGTCCTGTTGCATCAGGCATACCCCACTGAGAACAGTTAGGACTATGTCCTATTCACTCTAGGACTGCACAATAGACCCTTCTGAACCATTTAATATGCCTGAATTAATTTGAAATTTGTAATGTATGTTTTTAATCACAAGCCCCTTTTAATATATATATATATATATATATATATATATATATATATATATATATATATATATATATATATATATATAACCTATTTTTAAATTATATTTACTTTAATGTTAACCATAGAAATTAAAGGGTAGTTATGGCGAAAAAAAAAAGTGATTTCAAACCTCTGTCTAAATGTATAGTGAAAAGCATATTACCAGTGTAAATTGTAGCCTACAAAGACGGAATCTTTAGCACTACAAAAGCTATTGTAATGACTAGTGTGTTGTCCTTTTGAAATGTGGAATATCTCTGTTGTTTAAGTTCTCTCAAAACAATATGTAAATGGCTTTAATTTGCTGTCCTGTAACATGCAGCTAACTATGATAAATCAATGTTTACTATTTAACCCACAGAGTAATTTAAATATTCAGGCACATTTACAACTTTCTGTGTATTTTGGGGAATTCAGCATCTGAATGCTTTTGGAATGGATGCTGACTGTGTGCAGTATTTACCAAAAGAAGACCCGCCTCCTGATGCCATTGGCTCGTTCACACTCAAAACCAGCTTCTGATTGGACAGCAAATGTGTCACACAGAGGACGCGGCCTCTGTACCGCGCGTCAAGAATCGAAACCAAAAATGCTTCAAAAGGGAAAACAAAAGAGAGCTTGGCATATATAACAGAGTGTGAATCATTAATCACTGCTCCTTATATTCGAATGAGGTAAGATTTCATTCAAACCTTGTTTCTGAATAGCGAACAGCCTGTTTGTTGCTGTATAGGTAGGTGTTTCTCAATGTGACGCGCATTTCATATTTTCCTCAGGCTTGTTGACAAATAACTGGGTGCCACTTGCCAGCGACAGTAACAAACATTAGTTGTTTTAAGTATTAAAAGCCATGTACTGATAATATAGAAGACTTAAAAAGGAACCAACGCGACTGTGCTCTGTGTTTTTGCCTTTTTCAAGAACAGACTGACTGTGTCTTATGTTTCTGCTGTTTCATCTAATGACGAAGAGCAGAATCGGTCCCATAGACCTTTTGGTTTCATAAATGAAATGGCTGGAGGTACAAGGTAAGAATTATTAATCTTCTAATAGCAGTAACGTATTATGTTTAAATGCAGACACGTTCCTTCAAAGTAGCATTGCTTGCATTGTTTGTTTTTCAGAGACTGACATTTGACAAAGCCAGCCAAACTGGTCAAACACTTGTTTTAAAACTGCTAACGTAATGGCAACAAAATCCAGTGGTTGTTTTGGGTGAGTATGTTATTTTATTGGTTCTTATGACGTGAGTCATGAGCACGTTTCTTATGAGCGTGTGTTGCGCAATGAGGTCGCTAGTGGACTGTCCTGATTTGTTTTTGTGGGCTTGAACTACAATTTGTCATGTTTATACATATTTAAATGTCTTTAAAACACAATTTAAATAACAATTCTTTCTTGTTTTGTATCACACCAAGTGGTTTGCTAATAATGAAGTAAGTATTCATTTGAATCTAAAGGCAGCAGAAGGGATAGTGTGTGACAGGAGATTTGGAGGCTGACAGCGGGATGGCCCACTTTGATACAGAGTACCAGCGCCTGGAGGCGTCCTACAGCGACTCCCCTCCCGGAGAAGAGAATCTGCTGGTGCATGTTCCAGAGGGATCCAAATGTAAGATGTACAGCAGACCCCACATAGATTGTGTGCTTATTGTATGTCAGAGCCATATGCTTTTATTCTTTGGGCATGTTAACCTTAAATGAGCAATGGATATGCAACATGCTGTTTACCGTTAACCTTGCTCTGAAATTTTCCATGTAATTTTGTCATAAAATTAATCAGTTTAGTTATTTATTGCAGCTCCATGGCACCACATTGAAAATCTGGACCTTTTCTTCCAGAGAATATCCTTTGAGCACTAAAAATGAATTGCTTGATTTTGACCTAAATTGTTTTTTAAATAGATCAAGTTAGATCAAGTAGATTTACTTCAATATAGTGATTACAGTCAACGTAAGTCTTTATATTTTCCTTAACATTCAGTAAGTCTATAATCTACACCAGAAGAATGGATTCACGTGTATGCTGCTGGGAGAAATATTTGAGCTTGTGTAAGTATCGATTAATTTGCTGTATCCTTCATTAAACATGATAGTGTAATATGATGATGCTCATAAATAGTGTCTGTAAACAATGAATCTGTAATCAAATTCCTGGAACCTGCTGAAGTTTCATGTACTTTTCCCCATTATTATTCCAGGCAGCTGGTGTTTGTGGTGGCATTCACAGTGTTCCTGGCTAATTGTGTGGACTATGACATCCTCTTTGCCAACAAGTTTGTTAATCACACTGATTCCTCAAAGGTTACTCTCCCTGATGCATTTCTTCCAGTGGACGTGTGCAGTGCTAGGTATATTTCCTATATTAAATGTCATTAATCATGTGGCTTTTTGCTTTTTACTATCAGTATGATCCATCATAACACAAACTGTCTTTTATTGATGTGTTTTAGGATCCATGACAATGTTTTTGTCATCTTCATCCTAATCATATCAGGGGTCTTTTGGCTCCACCGTCTCGTCAAGTTTATCTACAACATCTGTTGCTACTGGGAGATCAGATCGTTTTACATTAACGCCCTAAAAATGACCATGGTGAGCTTTTCTGCTAACTCATTGTAGCACATTTACTAAAACGGTTCTGAGTCAGCAGTGGAGGAAAGCTTTCTCTATTTTTCTTAGTTCTTAATGTGTTTTTAATGCCTGTAAGCCACTCAAACTACTGATAATTTTTCTGAGCAAAGGTACTATAGTGAAATTATAGTATTCAACTGATATCACATTTTTAACTGTTTAATAAACCCTTTCTCTTTTGCAGGCGGACATTCCTTATTTCACCTGGCAGGAGGTGCAGGCAAGGATTATTGAGATCCAGAAGGAGCACCAGATTTGCATCCACAAAAAAGAACTGACAGAGCTTGACATCTACCACCGCATACTGCGTTTTAAAAACTACATGGTTGCGATGGTCAATAAGTCACTCCTACCCGTGCGCTTTTGCTTGCCTCTGCTAGGCAACACTGTTTTTTATACTCGTGGCCTCAAGTATAACTTTGAGTTGATTTTCTTCTGGGGCCCTGGATCTCTTTTTGAAAACGAGTGGAGTCTGAAGCCAGAGTACAAACGTGGAGGGAACCGTTTGGAGCTAGCGGACCGTCTGAGCTCAAGGATCTTGTGGATTGGAATTGCCAACCTTCTCTTGTGTCCAGTTATCCTGATTTGGCAGATTCTGTATGCGTTCTTCAGCTACACTGAGGTGATCAAGCGGGAGCCGGGAAGTCTGGGTGCTCGATGTTGGTCCCTGTATGGCCGTTTTTACCTCAGACACTTCAACGAACTAGACCATGAGCTGATGTCACGCCTCAGCAAGGGCTACAAGGCCTCCTCGAAGTACATGAACTGCTTCATGTCACCATTACTGACAGTGGTGGCCAAGAATGTGGCATTCTTTGCGGGCTCCATACTAGCAGTTTTGATTGCTTTGACCATTTATGATGAAGATGTATTGGCGGTCGAACACGTGCTCAGCAGTATTACATTACTTGGGGTCTGCATCACAATCTGCAGGTCTGACAACGATAAAACGGATCACTAGAACTGAGTCTTTGGATATTTGTTATTCATTTTATTTACTGGTGAGTCTTAACTTTGAACTGTTTTGTGCTCATTCTTTCATCCTTGTTTGCCCTAGGTCTTTTATCCCAGACAAGCATATGGTGTACTGCCCGGAGCAGCTGCTTAAAGTGATCTTGGCACACATCCATTACATGCCTGATCATTGGCAGGGTAATGCCCACCGCTATGAGACCAGAGACGAGTTCGCACAGCTCTTTCAGTACAAGGCTGTAAGTAAAGCAGCAGCTTAAGAAATAATTCTTTGTGTACCCAACACAAATATATTATTATCGTTGTTAATGAAATCTAACATAACATTTTCATTAACATTTACATTTATGCATTTAGCAGAATAATGTTTCTTTTTTACGCAATGCTCTACCACTGAGCCACAGGAAAGTAACTGAAATAAAAATGAGAATCTGAATACCAAAACTATATTTTAATTTTAGTTTTTGATACTCAGGATACAGTGCATTATAGAATCAAAACAGGATTTTGATGATAATAATGACGTGCCATATAAATAGTGCAAATGTTTTTGGGAATTCCCAAGTCCCATCTGCAGTTTAAGAGGTTGAAAATGGATGATCCATTCACAGTACAATCAATACCATGCATTTCTATAACAGAATTTCATGTTGATTGTCTTTTGATCTGTTCTTGCAGGTGTTTATTCTTGAGGAGCTGTTGAGTCCTGTCATCACGCCCTTCATTCTTATTTTTTGCTTGCGGCGTAAATCTCTAGAGATCATAGATTTTTTCCGAAACTTTACTGTAGACGTGGTTGGTGTGGGTGATACTTGCTCTTTTGCACAGATGGATGTCCGTCAACATGGTCATCCTGCGGTAAGGACAGAATTTTTTTTTTTTTTTCCAAAAAAATTATTTTTATTACTGTGCTTTTTTCTATCTACCTAGTTCTCTCTATATTGTTGACTATGATGCCCTTTTTTGGTCCACTATAGTGGATGTCTGCTGGGAAAACAGAGGCCTCTATCTATCAGCAGGCAGAAGATGGGAAGACTGAACTGTCACTCATGCACTTTGCTATCACAAATCCACACTGGCAGCCCCCTCGGGAGAGCACGCATTTCATCAGCCTTCTGAAAGAGAAGGTGCACCGTGAGGCCGCTGCAGTACAGCAGGGAGTCATAGCAGAGAATCCTGCATTTACCTCAACCCATTCACAGTCTGATTCAGAGGTATCCAAATGACTGAGCTGCCAACATCCATCCGTCCAGATTACTACATATAATATGATATATTTCTAATGGCAAATCTGATCAATAATTGGAATAGTAATAATTACTATTATATAAAAGTATTCGACTGGATCCTAAAAAATATGAATGAAAAGTGAACCAATTAGAGTTCTTTTTAAAATGAGGTCTGATTTTGGGTGTTGTTTCATTTCAGCCTCGCAGTCTTATTGCAAATCTCCTGATGGGACCCCCTTCCTTGGCCTCGCTGCATCTGGGTCGAGAGGGCTCCATCAATCCTGTGTCCATTGGAGTGAGTGAGGGGGCATCCGCCCTCCATTCCATCTCTCCTGTCAGCACGAGTCTACACCTGCGGGGCAGCTACCCATCTGCCAGACTGCCACGACCTGACCATCCAGCTGTGGTGGCTGGACGAGCGATGACAGGCTCAGGGTAATGACTGAATAAAAGTTTAACATATTCATTAAAATAATTAATAGAATATACTAAAACAGTATATGATTGTGTTGTTGTAAAATATTTTTTTCGTATATCACATTAAAATGATATAATTTTTCAGCTTTATTAATTATTTTTTTTGATTTTCTCTTATTCTCAGCCTCAAGTCTATTGCATTTTAATTGACTTTGAGATTGACACTAGAATTAGCTTTGGGCACATGCATTCTCATTGGGATGAATCAGTGTTCATTAACATTAAAACAGTTAAAAACAAACAAAACAACAAAGACATTTGTTACAAAAGATTTCTATTTCAGATAAATGCTGTCATCAAAGAATCCTGAAAACAATGCATGACAGTTTCACAAACATTAAGCAGCACAACTGTTTTCAACATTGATAATATAAAGAAATGTTACTTAAAGGTGCTGTATGTAAGATTTTGACTCTACTAAAGAATAAAAATACCATAATATGTTTGTAAATATTTAAGAAACATGCTAAGTTAACATACTTGTTTATATAAAAAACAATGCTACAGTCAGTTATTCTCCTTTGAAAATGTGCATTTGGGGCGGGAATGTCGATCTTTTTTTTGGTTTGTGAAACTCGCCCACTGCCAGTTTACCCAATTGTATTTTGGCACCCAGGGTTGCCAGTTGGCGGAAAAGACAGCATATTTCATTTTATTCATCGTCAAGTGCGCTCGTTCTTGTAGGTGTTGTCAATCTGGCAATGTGCGTCAAGTCTGAGGAGCAGGGGCTGAGTGAAAAAATCCTCTCCAATATTTTGAATTTGGACTGCAATACCTAGTTCAACCACTTGGTGTCAATCCTACATACAGCACCTTTAAGTACCAAATCAACATATTAGAATGATTTTTGAAGGATCATGTGACATTGAAGACTGGGGTAATGGCTGCTGGAAAACAGCTTTGAAATCACAGGAATATATTACATTTCAAAAATATATAGAATAAATATTTCACTCTATTACTATTTTTACTATATTTTAATTGCAGCCTCTTTGATACTTCTTTTGAAGAACTATAAAAAAAAAGTCATATTAACGGCAATATATGTGTCTTTGCATCTTTACAGCTAGACTGATTTTAAAATGTCCTTGCCAATATTAAAACTTTCATATCATTTTGTTCCTTTTTTTATTTTTTTTTCAACTCTTGGATTGTCTTCATCTAGCACTGATGCCCGTACCATCAGCTCTGGCAGTAGTGCCTGGGAAGGCCAGCTGACCAGTATGATCCTATCAGAATACGCCTCCACAGAGATGAGCATTCATGCCCTTTACATGCATGAGGTAAAGCACCACATGAACAGCTGATAGAACCAAAACTTTATTACAGAATTATGGAATCAGTGAATCACATGCACTGATCCAAGAATATGAAACTGTCTTGATCAACACATGGCAAAAATATTACCCATACTTTCCACGAAGGCTGGGCATCTTGGCTGCTTTTCCTTTACTGTCTGGTCCAAATCAGCCTTTTAACCAATAATGTGTTGAAAGAGGTCAGTCTCTAGTCTGCACCTGAATATTAAAAACTGTATCCAATGTATGTGTAGATGCACAAGCAGCAGTCCCGAGGTGAGGTGTCTCGACACACCTGGCACAGACAGGAGAGTGACGAGAGCAGTGAGAGTGTCAATGAAGACATAGAAGCCGCCCGCAACTTCCCCCGGTCCAGCACTTTCCCAACCACCTCACACCAGGAGGGGCCAGCACAGCAGAGCAGCAGCCAACGGCGCTACGGCGGAGCTTCAGGTAATACAGATCTCTATTTGCAATTCATAAGAATGTAAAAGTGCCACCCCTTCCTTAGTCTTTACATGGGTGACAAATTCTGTCTCCTGTAGATCCTGTTTCTGGAAGCTTTCGGGCCCAGAGAACTCCTCGTATGCCTATGGGCGGCTGGTCTGAGGAGAACCAAATGGGCAGACATCACGACCCGGTGCCCGAGGAGGGGTCTGAGGATGAGCTACCACCACAAATTCATAAGGTACAACATGCAAGTGTAAATATGAAGCAATGGTGATATGTGCTGGATTCTTAATAATCATTTCTGTTCTGGTCTTTTTTTTAGGTGATTTAGCAGGTGTATCGTAGATGAAGTACTCAAGTGAGACTCACAGCATCCATTTACTTTTGGACACTGATAAAAATATACTCTTGGACAAAACTCAAGTCCGAGCTTATTGTAGGTCACAGAGTGGCATCATGTCAAATTTTCAGATGCATTGTAATGGTTTGAGCTTCTGAGGGAATGATACAAATAACTACATCATCAAAGTCACTCAATTATTCAGTTCTCACATATTGATCCAGCTTAGAGAAGCTGCAAAACTGGTTCTGTAAAATACTTCATTGTGAATAGGAAAGTCTGTTTGACAGAAAGCATCCCCAAGTCCTTCGAGTAAACTTTCTAATAGGATTGTGTGCAGTTGACCCTGACATTTCCATTCTTGTCAAAACGTAAATCTTGGTGTTGATGTAGGAAATTTGTGCTAAGTATTTTTGAGCTGCTTAGAGTAATTTTGATAGGAGAAAGAAATATTTATAATATGCAATGTGCCATTATGAACGTTAAGCTTTGCAAAAGTAGATTTTGTCAAACAGAGATTTCTGTGAGGGGGGGAAAAACCACTGAAGATCATACAAGCCTGGTACTGTAAAAATGATGCATGCTCTCTTAATTTGTATTATTTGCACAACATCAAATAAGAATGCACTTTATTCATATCCAAAGGACGACTCCAAGGCAGTGGGCAAATCAGACTTGTTTTTATTAACATGCAGTTTTAAAGGAAGTTGTATATTTCTGTCTATAGGATAAAACCCCAGGATTTTTTTCTACTTACATTTTCAGTTTATTTACCATGGCTCAGGTGAATAAAACATCTATGAGAATGAGGGGGTTATGTAAAACATAATATACTTCATATACCTCAGGACCGGCTTGTTTTTAGCACTGAAGTTGCCCAGAAAGTGCACGACACTTATTGAGTGACTGCAGACTGCTGCGTCTCCCATCCTCAAACCCTTAACTACTAAAAGGGAAGTAAACAAACCTTTGGCAAATGTATATATATATATTTTTTTTTTTCACATGAACTGACAGCATTTCTCATATCTCACACTGCTCACATACATTGTGCTTAGAGAGTGTTCAAGGTGCAAATTGTGCATGACCCTTGACCTTTATACTGCTTCTGTGACCTTAACTAATCTATCACCTGCAGCTGTGCATTTTCCATTGTCTTTTGTTTTCCGGTTTCTAGAAGGTGTTGTTTATTTACATTTTGTACAGGTTCAATTCATCAATAAAATTTATTTAATAGTTTGAGTACAATTCTTTACAAATAATCTAAATAGATATGATTTTAAATCCAAAGCCAACTACAAAAATCTTAATGTTTTATTAGTTCGTGACTTAAAGGGTTGACAATCAACAGACTACATGACATTACACATACACTGTACTGGCACGCACATTTTTAGTTAGTAAAAGCCAAGAAAAACGTATCGCCCGAACAGGGACTTGAACCCTGGACCCTCAGATTAAAAGTCTGATGCTCTACCGACTGAGCTATCCGGGCCGTACGCATGTTCACGTCACTCCACTTTTTCACTTGTATCAATGCATATCCAACAATTATACAATGAAAGAAATTATATATAAATAGAAATACCATAGTTTAATTCCTTAGGTGGGCTCGCGAAAAGTGAAGTATGAACAACATTAAACGCTGGAACCTGAGCTGAACTAACGTTACAGAAGCACACAAGTTGGCAGAGCGCGCTGATTTTCTTACATTCTAATGAATCCAACCCGATTTCAGAATCTGAAAAGATGATTTTATAAACTCTAAACTTTGCAGTCCGATTCACATATTCGTTTACAAGTGTTTCGTTTACATCTGTTTGCAACACAGTTTCAGCGCATGCGCAGATGCGGCCGCATTATTATGTTTCACGCAAACGTAGTTTTTGACGGCCATGTATTGTTTTTACTTTAAAACCTTTAAATTTAAAAACAATTATTTCCTGATTTCTAAATGGCAACGAATATTTTCAACTTGAGGACATTTTTTTTCTTCATCTAAATCCCACCATAACGCTAACATCCTCCACGAAAAGGCATCACGTAGCATTTAACAGTTAATAAGCTACTGTTATGCTACTTAAGACTCTTTTAATTTCTGGCCTATCAAAAACTAATTTATCCGATATTTTCCTTTAAATCGAGATTTTATGCCATTCCTTTTTTTCTGTCTCCTGTCAAAAAGGTAGAATTATTTATTTTCCAGCAAAGAATAAGCAAGTTACTTTAGAATATGTCAGAACTTAAAGGATATAGAAAATATGCACAAATATTACTCCCTGTGAACTGACTTGATTCAGAATATTGTAGTAGTAGATGGGGCCAGCACCAGAAATTGTTCTGTTACCCAGATTCTGAATGTCAGAATTTTCATTTTAGGGTGAACTATACTTTTTTTTTTTTTTTTTTAATCGAAATGACAGACCAAAAATAACTAGATTTAGACTAAAATATTTATTGTTTTCCATAGAAATACTGTACATAAAAAAAAAAAAGATTATAAAACATTTTTCAAAACATTTTACAAAACATGTCCAACCATGTGCACTTAAACAGTGGCATCCATTAAAAATCACATATACAAGTGCAAATGTCTTAATAAATGCTTATTGTGGACAACATGTAAAAAAATATACACTGTAAACAATTACAGACCATTCAAAATTTGTATACAAAAAAAAAAAAAAAAAAAGACAACATTTAGCACTGGTTGCAAAAAACAACAACAACACATTATTGGTGATATTGTTTCAGCTAAAATGATAAAGCATAAAAAAGATAGCAATTTAAAATTTTTGAATGTAAAAAAACTAATTTAAACAGACTGGCACTAGTGATCAGATTTCTTCATTCATCGATCAGATTTTCTGGCATATGGAAGCATTGATGGGGAACCTGCGAAAAAAAAAAAAATACACAAACAATATGATTAGAAATATCAGTCCTGCATTTGCCTTCCCTGCAATCACCCTACACACAGTGCACAGGCACATGGAAGCATTCATGCAGACAAACAGGGACGCGCACCTGTGTCAAACAAGACCAACCAGAATGTGACTGATCACACAAGAAGGTGAACTTCTCTCTGAACTCCTCTAAAGGCCACATGGACCCCGGTGCCAAACATCTCAAATACAGCGAGGTTCTATCTTCTAGAAACCACTTTTGCTTATAACTTGTCGTATTGGGGAGGCTATGCCTCCTGTCCGCTCTGGGGACTGTAAGATGGTAAGGTCAGAGGTCACAAACGGCCATTATTTAACGTTTTGGATACTCTTACCTTTAGGTGTCAATAGGGATCCTAATGTAATCAGTTACAGAAACAGGGTCTAAGTATAGTTTTGAAAAATTGCACTACTATCTGAATGCAAGAACACCATTCGTGAGTTTGGTCATGTGCTTCAGTTGTCCAGTAGAGGTCAGTGCAAATAAATTTTTTTTTTTTTTTTTTTTTTTTTTTTAAATGTTCCAGGTTTAATGCAACTAATACATAATATATATACACTGCATTCAAAAGTTTGGGGGCAGTGAGATTTATATATTTTAATAAATCAATTATATTCAGCAAAGACATTAAACCAGGGGTCTCCAACCCTGCTCCTGGAGAGCTACTGTCCTGCAGATTTCAGCTCCAACCCCAATTAAACACACCTGAAGCAGCTAATCAAGGTGTTCAGGGATACTTGAGTATTACAGACAGGTGTGTTTGGAGCAGGGCTGGAACAGAAGTCTGCAGGATGGTAGCTCTCCAGGAACAGGGTTGGAGATCCCTGCAGTAAACTGATCAAAAGTGACACAAAAAAAAAAAAAAAAAAAAAAAACCTGTTATAAAAGTTTTGGCTGGCCTCATCCTACCTGGACAGCCGGCTCCCAGACGCTGCTGGACAGTCTCCAGATGTTGGATATACTCCGTAAGGGAACGTTCTTGATCTTGGGTAGAGCTGAAGGAGCGTTCAGCTGGTCCCAAAACTGGACTTGTGTACATTCTTTGTATAAGAAGAGAAAAGAGGGGAAGTTAAGTTAATAAATCTGTTATTTTTAAAAACACTAAAAGGGAAAAACAAACTAGATCAACACTCCATACATCTGTTTGTGTAGTAAGAAATTTTTCACCTATGATTCAGTCTGAAGGGTGATTTGATCGGCGGCACCAGAGACGAGGCCACGCCCCTTTGAGCCAAGGCATGATCACGGGTGGGTGGAGAGTTATACGCAAATCCAGTCTGCTGTGGCCTCAGCACTTCAGTCCTCAAAGCAGAAACTAAGACAGAAGGAAAGACTAATGATTCAAATCACCCGTAGAATTACCAAATCAAGTCTGCAGGTGAACAAGTAGATCATGTGATTTACACACTTACCTGTGCTTGCTCCTGTTCCACGCACTATGGCACTGCCTACTGAGATTTTCCTTGTAGCTCTCTGCCATTTCCTGGTGAGGAACTTCAGTCTAAAAAGCAATAAGAAACCAAGTAACCACCCATAAACTAAAGCAAAAAAAAAAAAAAAGGTATAAGAAACTAAATGTCAGAAAACAGTTAATCATTTTCTAATCATGCTGCATAGCCATTTTTCTTACCTTGAGATAGCGATGACTACTCTGACAGACGTTCTGAAGCGGTTTAGAGGCCTGGAGACCTGCGATTGGCTCAACGTCGGCCGCGCACCCATACGAGCGATGAGCGCAAGAGTAGCCTGTTCACACTCTTGAAACCCTCCCAGCAGCAACAGCAGATAACGCTTCTGATACACCAGAGACTTCCTGTAACTCTCCGCTCGCAGGTATCTCTCATAAAGTCGCTGCACCTACAGGAACAGGATCAACAGGACATAAAGCAAGCGTTTCAAACATACTAAAACGGTTTAAAATGTACTTTTACATCTTATTTTTAAAGCACCATGTGACACTCTTATGCAAGACTCATTCAAAACACCAGGGTTTCCTAAACCAGGTTTGAATTGATGGAAAAAATAATTAAATTACAAGTGTATTTTAAAAACAACAAAAACACTGTACATCAAACTATTAAAAGAAAAGGACAAATTATACAATGTGAAACTTTAATCCAACTAACCTTGTTGTTGGAGAGGTCACAGGTGGGTCTGTTTTCATTGCTAGCAGTGACTTTTGAGAGTTCAGTCTCTGCTTTACGCAGCGCAGCCTGAAGAGTTGCTTTTTCCTTCTGCCAGGACAGCTTCTCCAATAACATGCACTGTTCCGTAACAGCAGGAGAATTTACCTGATGGACAGACAGACATACACACACAACCAAATCTATAAATCTATAGCATCAAAAACAAATTACTCTACTTTGAATTTGACATGTATTTAAATGAAAGTGTGTGTGTGTGTGTAGCATCACACCTAGAACCAAAAAATATACAGACTAATATACAGAGTATACAGATGTTTAAAAAGGTCCACCTTTCAAAAAAGGATAATAAAAAAAAAAAAAAAACATTGAAAATAATCTTACCTGCTCCTGGCGTTTCAGGCTTTGCAGGTCTCTCTCCAAACAGGATATAGTGTGTTTGAGGGAGATCTTCTCCTCACTCAGAGCAGCGAGACACTCAGAGAACTTAGCGTTCTCCTTCAGCAAACGTTCCATTAGTGAGGGAGAGGATGAGGTAGAATCCTATTGAGCAGAAGATTAAATATATTACAAATACACTACGTTAAAGAATCAAAATCAGTTTGGGGAAAGCATAATTGAGATTCTGGAGAATTGCAATTGGAATTTAAAAAGCAATTTAAACAAATCTCCAGGTTTGTTTTGCTTGTCTGAAGGGTTGCACAATTTGGCCAAAAACATTCAGATGCTTTTCTTGCCTTTCTGTTCAAGGATAACTATTACTGTACCACCTATGGTCAGAGAGTGAATTCTCATTTCCATTCAATGCGTCTGCCATTTTTTCCCAACATTGTTCTGAAGTGAACAGACATGTCACATGCGAAAAATTGGAACCATATTTGTGCCAATCATTTACACTGGTGTGAACAATTTTAGTTACCATTAACTTCCACTATAATGTACACAAAAACACAACTGAAGTCCCTGAGAACTGAAACTACTTGGTTACCAACAGTCTTGAAAATATCTTCTGTGTTCCACAGAAGTCAGTCAGTTTTGCAATGACACGAGGGTGAGTAAATAGACTTTTTCATTTTTGGGTGAATTATCCCTTTAGCACTTAGGCTTTCTTAGGCATTCTGTACTAACACAGTACAACAAAACCTATTTTTCTTTAATTTTAAATGTCATAAATCATTTTGTATCTTTACAAACGCTTTCATCTGAGTGAAAGCTTTTGAGAATCAGTAGGTCTGGGTATATTTGCTTGTAAAACAAAAAAAAAAAGCCAAGTGCATTTTTGGGTTAGGTTTGGGTTTATAATTTAACAGTACAAAAAAAGTCAAAAAAACCTAATACCCATTCAAAACTTATGGCTGGAGAATATTACCTGAGGGATGTTTGTGAGTGCACTCTGACCCAAGGTCAGGCCATTGGAGTGTGTGTCTCTCTGCAGGCGATCTGACGTGAGCTGTTTCTCTTTCTGCTCCAGGTCAGCCAGCGTCTGCTGTAGCTGCCTCAACCGCTGCTGATCCTTCTGACGCAACACTTCCAACTCCAACTGAGAGAATTTATCATACAACTTCAGTGCTCTAAAACACTGACAGCAAAATATACTGCTCATGTACATACCAATTTAAAGGGTTAGTTCATCCAAAAATGAAAACCGTTATTGATTAACCCTAATTTCATTCCAAACCCATGGGACTGGTTGATATTCGAGAAACAAAATAGGATTTTTTGAAACCTGATCGGTTTCTGACCCATTTAAATACAATGGCTTTGATGAACTGATTTAATTTAGGTTTTTGGGTCTTATGGGTTTTGAACAATGAGGATGAGTAAATTATGACAGAACTGTCATTATTGGGTGAACTATCCCTTTAAGAAGATAAATCTTTTTCTTCACCAGTTTCTCATTGGTGTGTTCCTGTCGTCGCTCCTTTTCCACCTGCTCCTGTTTCCTCTGCCTCTCCATCTGTTCCTCCCTCACTCTCTCCCTCTCTTTCACCACTCTCATCTTTTCCTTCATCACATCCAACTCCATTTGTAACTGAGCAGCTCTCTCCCGCTCTGCCTCTAGAGTGCGTCCGACCTCTGTTTTCTGAGTCTGCAGGCCCTCCAGAGCTGCACGGAGCCTCCTCACGTCCTCCTGCTCCTTGTGTGCCTCCTGCTCTGCCTCCTCCGCTTGCCTGCGCTTCCCTTCCAGCACCTGCCCTTGCAGACGTTCCAACATGGCTGCCAGGTCCTCCCCCTGACGCCTCTCCTGTCCCAACTGAGCCCGTAGGTCCTGAATAAACTTTCTGTCCTGGGCACTGGCCGCTTCCTGTCTGCGGGCTTCCTCCTCTAAACGGCGCGTGTGCTCCTGGGCTTGGCGAGAGAGCAAATCTAAGAGCTCCGCCGATCGGGAGCGTTCCTCCTCCAGACGGGAAAGTGCAAGTTCGGTGCGTTCGTGCTCCTTGGCCAACAGGGCCTCACAACGAGACTTCTCAATCTGGAGCTCAGAGCGCAGGTTACTGGATGTGATGTGCTCCTGTTCCAGTGTGGAGTTCAGCTGACTGACATGTGACGCTTGCTCATTCAAAGCTTGCTTCAAAGACTGTTTAAAAAAAATAAAAAAATTTATAATAATAAAAAAAGGATTACTACATTGTAATTAGGCTCAAACAAAACCATCACAGGCTTCAGAATTTTCAATATCACCACATAACTAAATAAAATAAATTAATTTAGTAATGAAGTATACAAATACTGGGAGTATATCCCATTTTACCTGCATACTGTATATACAGTATACCAATGTAAAGTAAGTCTAAGCTGTATGTTTGCATTGCAAAGTGTAAGCTATATTATCATACAGATCTGTGTGTATATAAAGTTGGATATATAGTATATATTTAAATTTAGTTGCGTACATACAGTATACTCACGTAAAGTATATTATACAGCTGTGTGAATTACCAGTGTGGAATTAATGGCATAGCTCTAGTGTAGATATTAAGATATAACCATTAAAATCATGATTTTCTATAAAGCAGGTTTGAAACTGTTTTTTTTTTTGGTGAAAAGTGCTAAAAGTTAGACTTGACTTTCTTCCTTTACAAATAGCTTTATTGCAACTGCTTTCCTGCCTTTGGTGAACTCTGACCTGCAAATTTATATTACACGAAGGTCGATATGGAAGACTGATACATCCCAGTGGAACTTCTTAGCTGAATTGACAGAAGCTGGAGCATTGTAGTAAATGGTGCTTTTTTAGATTTTGAATTGTTTTTGAATATATGTTCTTGAAAAAGATGCTACAGAGTGTGATGTCATATCAGAACTATCGCAATGCCCACAGGAATTTTGCGTGCTTAAATTCTAGTGTGACTGCAGCATTAGAATTATTTTGGTCAAAGACAACTGAGTAAATGATTCAATGACTCGAAACATAAAACAAAAAGAGCCACAACATATTAGCAAAATGATTTAACCTGAATAACAGCCACCAATATAAGGTTAGTGCATCAAAACGGTGTTTTACCTCCTGTGTTTGGTGGTTTTGCTCAACTGTCTGCTGGTCAATGAGTCGCTGCTGCTGAAGATCCTCCTGCAGTTCCTGTACTCTAGCCTGCTCTTTCTCCAATGCCTGTAGACAGGCTCGATGTTCAGCCTCAACATTTTCCAGCTTTTGCTTAAAGACGAAGAAACATTTTTCCAGAAAAAAAAATCAAAAGCAACAACATTTGGCATATTCAAAGGGTGTGCATATATGTTTGCTGTACCTGAGCTTCTGAATTTGGCATTTCAATTCATCTAGATTTTTGTATGTAGACTGAAGCTGTAGCCTGGTCTCCTCTAGCTCCGCCTTCAGCACTGACACAGCTTTAAGCTCCGCCTCTAACTGCCTCTGCTGCTCCAATCCCCTACTTTTCTCAGCTTCCAGAGTGGTGCGCAGATCATGTGACACTGTCTGTTCCTGTTGCAGCTGCAACTCCAGCTCTTCAGCTAAACAGTGCACAAAGTTAAAATCTGCCTTTGGGAGGGTTTTTGTTGGCTTTTTAATACTTTTTTCTTAATCCAATTGTGAAGAACATACCATCTCTACGCAGCTGATGTTGCACTTCCATGCCCTGTTCTTTTGCAGTGTGCAGGGAATCCTGCAGCTGCTGTACCTGTTCCTGGCTCTGCTGGGTGCTTGCATGCAGCTGCGCATGCAGACTGCGCACCTCAGCCAATAGACTGTGACGGTCTGCATTGAACAGCTGCTCTAGAGATTTCCACTGCTGTTCCTCCTGAAAGAGAAGAGTTAATGAATAACAAAAGCACTTTAATGCATTTAATATGGCAATATCAGCATCAAAAACAGCATTACAAGGTGAGCTGCTGAGCACCTGCTTCTGAAACAGTTTCTTTAACTGATCCAGCAAAGGGGTGAGGTCCATCTGAGTAGTGGTTGCCATGAAAGCTTGAAGCTGAGAGTGAAGCCACTCCCTTTCACTGTCAAAAACACTGCGGACCACCTGCAATAGCTCACGCCTCCAGTCCACATCCCCCTTGTCAGTCCATACGCATACACAACACAAAAACACAAAATTAAAATGCATGTGAACTGTTGGATTGTACACATGCTAATGCACACCATCAACCCTGTGCAAACTCTGGATCTACAGTTTTATTTCCAAGCTACTTTAACCCTATAAAGCATATTGCATCATATCTTATCAGCAAATCAAGGCCTCTAAATTAATAGCCTGATGATTAAAACTTTGCTGAAAAAACTACTGCACACAATCTACTGCATGACAGTTTCATTGGGACTTTAAGAGCTATCGGGTAAGCAATGCACAGATGAGCCTCACCCTGGGTTCCCTGTCAGCCATCCTGCAGAGCAGCTCTCTGAGTGATAGGATGGTCTCCTGTAAGGCCCGTCTCTCCCTCTGCCAGGAGGGCGGTGGGGCAGGGTCAGAATCTGGGCGGGACTGGCCAGATGGGGCAGGGCGATGGGACAAAGACAGGATTCTGCAGCTTTCCTGGTAGACACGCTTCAACATACCCTATGAATGATACAAATTATATAAATTAATCAAAATCAATAATTTCTTCATGTATGAGTGATGACAGCCTTATAATACTGTTTACCTGTAACTCAGGTGTGAGGGCCTCGTGTCTCTCATGCATACTGCCTGCAGCGCTATCTGTGTTTTCAGCAGGTGACATTCCTCTGTAGCGCAGATACTCTACAAAATGAGCATCTAAACGCTCTGTATTCTCCAACTCAAGCTTCAGCATGGCTTCCAACTCTGAGCTCACATCTACAAACACAAACACATTAGGATAACTAACAAGGAAAATGATCTTAATCTTATTAAACACACGCAGTCTCTCTTACAGAAATGTAAGCATGCATGTACACTACTCACTGCTGCCGTATCCATCGCTGACCCACTCCGGCACAGACACAGGAGAGGTGGAACCAAGTGGAGACCGAGATGGTGTCACATCTGAATTGTCCAATTCATCAACCTTAACACATAACATAATGCCAATAATGATGTCAACAGAGAACCAATAAAGTGACACTAGTTCTAACTATTGCAATTTGTTTAGGGCATTTTCTACAAATACAGCAAAAATCATGAGGATCCAAAGTGTGAGAATTTTCAGATCTATTAGATAAACTAATAACTAAAGGTGCAGTCAACATTTGCAACATTTTGTGGCCAAAAAAAAAAAAACCCACACAAAACAGTCCATTTTCTGGCATTTAGGTTGGGTGATAAATAAATATTGACTTTTACTGAGGAGAAAAAAAAAATGCTGAACTTCATGAGAAACCAGCAAAATAAAAATTAGTATGATTAGTTATACTTCCACTAACATAAAAACATGGATGAAAAATGGTCCTGGTTGTATGTACAGTATGTAGTATACTTCTGATGTGCAGTGCTGTTAGGACAAAAACAAAAGTGTGCAAATATTTGGTTGTAAAGTGTTACATTGTTATTTGATTTTAAGAGATTTATGAATGAATGATGATGTAGGAATTCAGTAATTGCGTCTAATAAAATGATAAATTTAGCAAAAGACAGAAACCAGAAACAATAAAAGGGATTAACATGTGGGCCTAAAAAAAAAAAAAAAAAAAGTACCTTACTCTGTGGAGTAAGTGATGTTTAGATTCATTCTTGAGGTCTAACAAACATATAATGTATTTCCTTCCTTATTAATGGTGTTAAATGAATATTGTAATATCAATATTGTATACTATTTCTGGCCATATGACCCAGCCCTATTTTACACAAAAAAACGTTTGCTAATAATAAACTGTATTTTTTTTTTTGTGGTGGGGCCAAATGTCAGCAGGGCTGGTGGAAAACAATTGTTACCATTTAGCATTGGAGCCTTTCTTTGGGAAAAAGTCAAATGCATGCTTACCTTATCTGCATCCAGTGAGTCGAGCACAGAAAGGTGTTCAGACACAGTAACTGAACATGGGGATGCAGTGTGTGTGCTGGGTGGGACTTCCTCTGAAGGTGGGGTAAAAGTTTGTCTGGCGTGTGGTCTCTCTTTGTCCCGCTCCATAGGTGAAGGCTTGCTGTGGAGCTCCAGGCTGACGTTGTGGAGCACACTGAGCTCTGAGAGGTGAGATACCTGCAGACGAGAGGGGCGCTCTTCACTGCAGTCCAACCTACGCAGAACCTCTGGGGAAGATAGGGAAGCTGAGAGGGATGGGTCACGGGAAAGTCCTTCAAGAAAGCGGTGGCTGTGTTTAGGATGGTGGTCCTGCAGGTTGCAGCGCTGTTGGAGCTGCTCTAGCTCCTGCTGCTGATAGGCCAACTCTTCTTCTTGCACAGCCAGGTCATCCTGCAGACTCCGAAGCTCCACCTTCAGGTGCTGGTTATGGACCTCGAGATCAGCCAATGCACGATCTTTCGTCTGATGGTGAAAGATCAAGTCAGCAAACTTGATTTTTATATTTCTGATAAAAATGTGAGTGGTGCTTTTGCTCTATGGAATTACTTATTCTATTAACCCCTAATAATGCATTAAATCTGTATACGATTTTTGCATTCTGGGTCCATTTGGACCCAAAGATCCTTTTATCTAAATATCTAAATAACTAAAACCATATTGTATCTAATCAGCAGCAACTCCTCATTAATGAGTGAATGTGAAAACATTTCAAAAGTTTTGAATGTTACCACATTACCATATTTACCTCTTTTAAAAAAAATAAATATATTTATTAATTTTTATTTAAAATGACAAGCCACACCGAAAAACAACAAACGATGAAAGATGCAAAATATTTTTTTTAATATTGAGAATTATTTGAATATAGCATTGTATTGTATTTGTATTGCATTGACCTAAAAATGTACTTTGTAATTCATGATTGCCCCAAAACAGTCCAAATTATGAAATCTACATAATTATTTCTAACAAAATATCATCAAAACAACAAATAATACTCTGAAAAGTATTCAAACAAAACAAGTTTTATTTTTTCATTTTTAAGTTTAATTTTATTTGCATAAACTTACACTTTCAGATAAAACTAAAAAAAAAAAAAAAAAAAAAGTCATGCTGCAATGAAAAAGTGGCATACATGTTCATGGTTAACTAAATTCAAAATTATTTAGTGATGCCAAGAAACTAACTAGTTTGTGAATCACGGTTGATAACGTAAACTTTGGCTGTAAATTGCCAAATCCTAAACTTGAACAAAAGTCAGGCCAGAAATAATTTAACAGACAAGCCACAACATACAGTATGTGTATCAATAAAGGAACTAATCCACATACCTGTCCCTCTTCCTGTAACTTCTCTGCTCTCTCTGTGCTGGTACTAAGCCCCTCCTTCACAGCTGCCAGCTCTGCTCTTAGAGCATCATGCTCCGTCCTCAGGTGGATCAGCTGCTCTTCTCTCTCACGTAAAGCAGTCTCAGCTTTAGCCAAGGTCTCTTCAGCACATGTCTGCAAAAATAAACACTCAATGTCAGTTCTTTACACCACACACAAAATGTGTTATATCAGCAGTTACAAAACCTTGCTTTTAGTTAAGGTCATGCTCTGATAAAAGAGCAGAAGAACAAGCTCAAATATGCAGCAAGTCACCTGTAAAAAAAATACATGACTCAACATCTAAACTATTCCCAGCTAAGTGAACATAAAACAATCCAAAAATGACACACAGTACAGCTATTACATGTTAAAGCAATCAGAGTTCTGCCTCCTGCTCAATCAAAACAGAAATAGACTCTCCACTAGAAAGTTCTAAGAAATTAAATGTTATTTGCTAAAATAATACTCGATCGTTCTGTATACACAGCAAATAAAAACAGTGCAGCTCTCCACTTTACCTCATGACTAATCAAGTCTAGATCAAGCTTTAAAAGTAAACGGTTTAAAAAACTTCAGATAGACTTCCTCTTTCTGTAAATTTACTTCCTGTGTGAGCTGTTCTCTCATGCCAGAGGGTTGGACTACATCATTCTATTCTTGTCCCTCCCCTTTTTTTCTTCTGTATTTTCAGGCAATACCCTGAATGCACACACAACATTGTTGATCTGCAACTAATTACAGTAAAGCATGAAACCCTGAGGCAACTTCCCAAATAACTCACTGTTTACATCATATCTCATGGAAAGAGTAAAGTTTACAGCCCAAGTCTGTAACAATTTTGGTTTGTTTTGTAGAGTTGCTCAAATTCCACTACAATAAGAAATGAAAACTATATACTCACCAGTACTTCTTTCTGAGCTTCACCTTGTTTAGCCACAGTCTCCTCCTGTTGCTCACATAGTTCTTTTATGTAATCTGTCTTTGATGTCACTTCCTGTTTCAAACTCTCCATTTCCTCCTGGAGGGATCCCTCCCGTTTTCTTAGAGCCTCTCTCTCAGCGAGCAGTTCTTTTTTGCTTGTCTCCAAGGCAATGATGGTGGCTTTGCTTACTTTGACGTTCTCCTCAAGCTCTTCGAGTTTGGAGTGTAAAGTGGTAAGTTCATTCTGATAGTCCTCTTCTTTGCTTTGCAGTTTGGCGATTTGGTTTTCCAGAAGCTCCTTCTCAACACAGTGGTTCTTCACCTCCTCCTGCAGCCTGCCAAGCTCCTGTTGGACCTCATCTCTTCTCTCCTCCAGCCTTCTCAACTGGAGCTCAGACTCTCTAAGTCTGGACTGATAAGCTTGCTCTGTATCTTCCAACACTTTCACACGAGCTGCCAATCTCTCAGCTTCTGTCTGCTTCTCCTCTAGCTGGAGTTTCAGCTCATTTGCCTCCTGTTCCAACACGACCACCTTCCCTCTTTCCTCTCCGAGACTCCGGCCGAGTGTCTCAACCTGGCTTCCATACTGTTCCTCTTGGGAGAGCAACAGTTTTTGAAGAGAGTCCTTCTCTCCAGCTGCTCGCTCCAGCTCAATCTGTAATTCCTGCAAGCGAACACGAGACGATTGCAGCGTGTGGCTGCTGAGCTCCTGGCACAGGCTTTCCTCGTGCACCCTCTGCTGGTGAGGACGAGGGGTCCAAGGGAAGTCCGATGACTCTGGGCTGTCAGTGTTGGGGTCACTGACTTCATGATGGTTGGGGTCAAGCTGGCTTAACTCCTCTTGAAGCTTGTTAATAACTTCATGGAGCTGCTCAGTCTCTTCTTCCTTTGCCTGCCGTAAACGTTCCTGATCACAACGAAGACGTTCGACAAGAGAGCGCAGCTCTTCAATCTCAGCTTGCTTTTCCTCTAGCATCTGAAAATGGTAATGAGAACTAGTTACAAATCAGCAGCACCCTTAATCAGTACAAAATAAATGACAGAAGTCTTCAAACTAAGCTAAACACTAAACCTTAGCTCTAATGTCCTTGTAATAAGTGTATTCCAATCTTCCTGAATAATATAGATGGGATTTTAAAGGGGTCATGAACTGAGAAATCAAAATTCCCTTGATCTTTTGACATGGTCATTGTACATTAAAAACATCCTGTAAGTTTCAAAACTCGTTAGTCTAATAACAAATTATATTGAAGCCAATCTGCCAAAACGACAGGTTGTGGAATGTGCCACTTTATGACGTAATAGTGTGGCTAAACCCCTCCTCTGCAGAAGATCATCAACTCCTGTTTCTACAGCCGCCTGTTTAGCCCCGCCAACCAATTTGCGCATGTAGTGTAAATAACAAGAGAGACGAACGCAGGTTTATGCAGAAACCAAACGATAAAGACTCTCCAAAGACAACAAGATGCTGTGCAGTGCCAAGATGTGGAAAAACAAAGTCTTTGCATTGCCTTCCTTCTGATCCCAACATTAGGAAAAAGTGGATGAACTTTACTTGAAGTGGATGAAGATCCAGACCACGTCATTAAGAGCTTGGTCCTTTGTTTACTTAATTTTACTTTAGATTAGTTTACAAACTAGGCACAATTCGAAACAAGAATTTCAGAAAGCTTGAAACTAAAAGACGCTGCTGTGTCGACTATATTGGATCCGACAGTAATGTAGCACCACAGAAGTGAGTAACTGTTTTTATTTCGTGATCACTGCTTTGTGTGTTATTACAGATCATTTGATATGTACTGAGTATTTATGCATTTTTAACCTAAATCACAGCAGCGTCCATCTATGAAGGATGCAGGCTGTCAAACATACACAACTGTTAGCCAATCATAGCAGTGGGTGTTTACTTCAAAGTCTACAATCCACCACACCTATTCAAACGGAGCATTCCGATAGGGTCAAAACAGGACAGAAAATAGCCTATTACTTCTAAATTATGTTTTTTGATTTAAAAATCTTGATGACATTATTAGTAGACCTCAGAGAAGAGTACAAAATAATAAAGAAGTCAGGTTTTTTTTTGTAACTATTCCAATTCCTCTTACAGTTCCATTAATGTTTCTTTTCTTACTTCTGAATAAGAGATTTGGGGAACTCAAAAACATACATGGACATGCTTGTTTTACCTTATTATCATTGGTCATATCAAGCTCCTGCTGCAGCTGGAGGATCTGCTGGTTTAAGTGGTCGATCTCCAGATTCTTCTCCTCCAGAAGGGCAGAAGGCAGCTGAAGGATGGATTCGTCACTGCCCTCTTCTAGTCGCCTTGTCAAAGCCTCCACAGTCTCCTAAAGGACACACAATGAGGTCCACCTGGTTTTTTAATATCATCCAGACAATCATCAACTAAATCCCCTACACTGTTCAATGAAAGTTCTGTTCTATAAATACAATTTATCCAAGACTGTCAACATGCTGGCCATCCTATCACAATAGGATTGACAGACTACACAGAGAACACAGCCTTACCTGCAGGTGCGTGATGTGTGTGTGGAGCTGATCTTCTGTAGCTCTGCTTTCTCTGTTTTTGAGCTCCAGCTGTAGTGTTAGTTGTCCAAACCCTTCCTCTCTCACTACCAAATCCTTCTCAAGCTCACTTATACGCTCTGACAGCAATTCCACCTAAGAGAGATGAAAAGTCTTAGATCAAAATCCATGTAGCATGTCCAAACTAGGAACAAAACAACCTGTTAAAGCTAATTTCATATGTATATGACTCCCTTTTGATACACACCTGTTGTTCTTTGGTCTGCAGATCCTGTTGTGTGGCTTCCAGCTGCTCCAGGAGGTTGGGCTCAGGGGTCATATCAGGGAAACGGTGTCTGGTCTCATCAAGTTTGGACTGTAGAGCAGAGATCTGGAGTTTATTAGCATACTGCTGCTGCTGCAAAGCTTCTTTATCCTGGAAGTAAAAAGACACGGACCACCACTGGTTAGAACCATGTAGATATTCATGCTACAAAATAATTCCAATTCTACCCAAACATTAACACCCAACTGAAGCAGTCAAAAATGCATGTAAGGGGTTTTGTCATCTCTAAACACACATTTGCTCTTGTATGTGTATTTTTGTGCACCTGTGTGAGCTCCTGAATGTTCTTGTGTGCTTTCTGAAGTTCTTGCTCCAGCTGTGTGACCGTTCGGCTGGACTCTGCACAGCTTAGCAATGCCTGCTCCAACTCTCGGATACGAGTTGCCAATTTTTCAATCTCTTCATTACGCTCTTCCACATCACGCTCACACTGCTCTTTTGCTGACAACAGTACACTATAGTCTTCTATCTTATCTTTGATCAGGGCCTGAAGACTTTCCGCCTGTACAAAATTAGAAAAATAAAAATCACATGTATCCATAACAAGGAACAGGAACAGGCCACAGTCCTAAGAAAAGTGAATGTGTGAGTATTTGAATACAAATACTGAACATCCATGTGGTAATACATGCCAAACAGCAGTTCAAATTTGCCATAAATTATTGAAGCAACAGTTTTGCAAAGGATGGGGGTTACAAGGCACAAATGTACAATTTAGGCAGTAAAGCTATTAAATAAAGCCTTCAGAAGCCACTACAGTAGTAAGCAAAGACATTTCAGAAGAAAGAGAATAAGTGTGTGAATTTGTGTGTTCGAGTAAGAGGATGGAAAAGGAAAAAAACAACACAAATTACAGACATGACTGATGTACACCTGCTGAAAAAAGGTTTGACAAACAAGACAATGGGCAATATCTACCGCATGCTCTACTAATTGAAATGCTGCATAAGCCATGCAATTTTTCTACAAGCACGATAAATGACTACAGCTGGATAACATACCTGAAGAACCAAGTCCTCAATCTACAAAATTCAGTTAGGGAGAAAAAAAAAAAAAGCATCTTGATGAACATTCAAATCATTCAGAGCTGGGGTAAAATAATTATAATGCTGAAGGTGAGATACAATTCATATTTTTCCATTAAATAGCTAACAAAGTCATTTGAAAATTTTCTGAGAGACTTAATTTCACAAACAGCATGAGTGAATCACTGCATGCTCTCTCTCTATAACTCTCTAAATGTGCAAATTGCTTCAAATCATACACACACACACACACACACACACACACACATATATACATACATACATACATATATATTAGGGATCGACCGATATGCATTTTTCAGGGCCGATGCCGATACCGATTATTACAGATCAAGGAGACCGATAACCGATATTTTGAACCGATATGTGTCTAGTGTAAAAATGAAAATTAATGTCAAAATTAAGAATAAAAAGGACTCTGACAAAGACTCTCTTTAAATTATTTTAACACATCTTTAATTCTGAGAACTGTTCATAATAACAACATTAATATTAATAATAACAACAAACATAAAAAGTGCTGGGAGCATCCACCAGCAGCATTCTGTAAACTAAGTAAAACTTGCATCCATCAGCAGCATCCTATAAACAAAGTAAAACTTAAAGCAAATTTAAACAGCGACAAATTAACAAATAATGGAAAATAAATGTAATCTCTCTCTCTCTCTCTCTCTCTCTATATATATATATGTGTGTGTGTGTGTGTGTGTTATATTTAGCATTTTATTTGCAACCCAGAATTGCATTAAAATCACACACAACCCATATTGTAATAGTGTTTTTTTATTTATTTTTAGACTGTTTATCACGGCGATAGAAACTAGGAAGTATACAGGACAGCGTCATCCAGAAACGTGCAATGTGAGATTATTGACAATTTACGTTATTAGCATAGGGTTATTAGCAGGGTGCGATTTGTGAAATAAACAAAGGGGGGGGATGCTTTTGAAAAATTTTATGAAATGTTTTTAATACGACGGAAATTGTATTTAGTGTGATCTCAGTTTAATAAAAACATTGTAAGCCTACGTTAGGCCTATTAATTGTAATGATTTAATGTCCACGGTTATTCAAACAACAAATTACATCGAGAAAGCGAGCAAAGAACACAACGGAGCTTTTTGAAACTCCGAATCAGTTAAACCATTGCGTCGCAAAATTATTCACTGTTTCGATGCGCTTCAATCGGATCGCGTATCGCGAATCATTTGATTCAGATCTGGACGTCAGAGCGGGTTTGCATGATGTTTTTTATCCCCACCGGAGATAAAAGTTATTCAGCAGAGGCAGGGATGCATAGACCAGAAGGGGGAAATCCCCCCCCACCCCCCCCCGGCAAATCGCATGCCCGGCTAATGGTTATTAGTCAAATGAGAGAGCGCAGCCGCGGAGATAACTAAATCAGGAATAGGGAGCTCGCGTCGCGTCAGGGCGTCAGAGCGTCAGAGCTCGCGCTTGATGCCCTTTCAGCTCTTCAAAATTGCATAATGGTAATTCTGAATCTGTATGATAAATTATTTTGCAATCATGTTAGAATAAAGCAATATTTCTCCAAATATGTGCAATTTTTTTGACTAAGAGCCCTAACGGAACGGACGCAGTTCAGTGAAGCTATGTGAACAACACACAAAAAAAAAACCGCAGCAGACGTGAGTGAATTCATTCGTGTTGATAATCTATTCACAATATAACGTTAAGTTGGCCGAATGGTGAGAGAAGTATAGGTTTTAGTTTCACTATCTCAGCACTGATGTGATGATCCGTTAAAGCATATCACTGCAATGACGGACATTGACCGGGAATTCACAGTATAATAACTGAACGGGGCTTGTCATCATAAATCGATTATATTTAGGTGTTTTGCAACTTCAATGTAGTGATTTATTGCAACTTCAGGAACGTTTACTGCATTCTTTACCTTCGAGAGATAACTTACTGATGTGTGATGATGATCACTGAAGCAGCTCCTGTGCTTTCGGTGTGAGAGCGGAACATTTTCCAGCCGCCCCAGCCGTATTGACTGGCCAGGCTCGTGACTCCCAACAAATCAGACGGACGATGGGCGGGGCTTAGTCTAGGCCACAGAGCGGTGCGCTCTGACTGAGGTGGCTGGAGCAGTGCCAGATTGCGCATTTCAAAATAAAATGGTTTTATCGGCAAATCGGTTTTGAAAATGGCCGATGCCGATAACAATAAAAATGCTTAATATCGGCGCCGATAATCGGCCACGCCGATAATCGGTCGACCCCTAATATATATATTTTTTTTTTTGGGGGGGGGGTGGTTGCACCGACTAATCGACTAGTCGACTTCAATGCTCTGCCATGACGTTTAAGCTTGATGTCAACTAGTCACTGGTCCTATAGAGGGCGCAACAGGATAAGAAACCTTTAAAGGACTTCCACATTTACGTTTCGTTTCTGAACAGTTAAAATGACAAATAAATGCATACTCTGAAAGCGCTCCACAAGACGTGTGATTATATTACTGGATGCTCGAAATAGAATGGAAGAAAGCACGTTTTAAACAGCCTATTGTTCAGTAAATTAATCGCTGTTCTAATCTAATGCACTGCAACGCACACACATAGGCTACAGACAGTAGTGCGTACATCTAGGGTTGTAACAATATACCAGAATGACGATATACCATGATATAAACATGTACAATTATCATAAAAAGATGCAATATGTGAATGGCCCCTAACTGTTCTCTTGCTCCACCCACGCGTACAGCGGAGACAACACCATAGACCCACCCAAACTTACATCTTACACAACACACACCTAAAACAGAGACAACATCAGAGACAGAGGCCGTTATCTCTAATCTCTATCCCACGTCAAAATATGAGTTAAAATTGGTACTAGTATGGGAATACTTTTTATATAGAAAAGACGAATGCTTATTTGTCCTCGAGGGTAGACACAGTTTGCAAAAACTGTGGTCGGAAAGCGGCTGCAAAACGAGGAAACGCATCAAACGCATATCATCCCTCCGTGCAGATACAGCTATGTCCCATTTATAACTTAAGGTTAAAGCATTATGATTTCTCTGATGCGGAGTGAATCCCAGAATCCAGTCATGACAATTAATTTACAGTAGTTAGCTACAATGCAGATGTCACATAAAATGTGCGATTTGATGGATTGATGAATAAATTAAAAACAAAGCTGTAATAATAATGACAAAAGCACTGCTTTATAAATATATAGGCTAATCTGTTTGTTTTGCATGTCTCTCTGTGAATGAGTGGCGTTGTGTCGTGTACTACATACTCAAGTATGTGCCAGCGTGGCTTAAAGTGCCCGGTTTAACCACCTGCTGTCTCACTATCTGAGGACGTGAACACAAACACTGAGAGCCTCACTGAGAGAACAATTAATAATCATTTCATAATTTTATTTGAGTAAACCACTGTCAAAAGCAAATACATTCTGACACTCAAAGCTCTTCACTACAACCCATCAAAATAAAAGTCCGCTTTTTAACTTAAAGAAATTGACAGAAATTACGATTGTACTATAACGTAGCCTAGTTCTAAAATAATAATTTACATAAACATTAAGGAATATAATTTTTTCCCTCATTTTAATTTAGTAAATCTCTGTTGTGCAGCCCTTTGCGAAAACATAAAAGAATAAAGGTTTTAAAACATTAATTAAATTGTTACATTTTTATGTATTTTCATTACCACCATTCTTGATAGTATATTTGTATTAAATCATAAAAGTACAGAATCCAGAAAAATTAAGTCAAACCAGAATGTATGAATAATTCATGATAAATATAAGTAATAAATAACTAATAAATAATCAGTGATTACATTTTCTTGCTTTTGATTAATGGAATTTGAATAAACATGCTTTTAAACATTTGTTCAACCAAAAAAAACCCTGTTTTGATTGTTTAATCATACCGTGAAAATCTCATACCGTTACAACCCTACGTACATCACGTGCTGATCTCGCACACACAGAATCATGTATTATCAACACTGTTCTGTGATTTCTCAATAAAATAGCTTAAAAACTGAAAAGTTCAAGCATATATTTCTTAACTAAATCCCACAGCTTCACTACTAGTAGAGAGACGCTGCCAGGTAGAATTAATTCACACGCAATCGGTTTCACTAATTCATTCATGAGTGCAATCTTTACTGTGGTACTTCAAGACTTCATTAAAACACCTTACAAATAAATGCTGTTCTTTCTTGAACTCTTTGAACTACGTACTGAAAAAAAATTTCCACACAATTATCAAGCAGCACAACAGTTTCTGAAGGATTATGTGACACTGAAGGCTGGAGTAATGACTGCTGAAAATTCAGCTTTTCCATCACTATATAAATGACATTTTAAAATACATTAACATACAAAATTATTTTGTATAAATAGAATTTAACTAATTGATTTTATTCTGGTCACATACTCGTCACAGATTATTTAATAATCACAAAAAGGGTGTCAGACTGTTAAGACAAACAGATATCTAAAGTTCTAGACATTGACCCTTACCCTCTGTCCCTTGCTGTCCCCTCCTGTGTGTCCTTTAGATGGATGCCTCAGCTGAGCTTCCAGATTCTTTATTTCCTGCTGGAATTCATCTCTCTCATGCTCCCGCTCCACTGCTTGTTCCTGTACATAAGAGGAAAAAAGGCACAGTCATTTATTTCCCTTAGCTCACATTCACCTTTTCTGGTGCTGAATTTCAGACATTTGAATAAACTGCTGGAAACACTCGCATCTATGAACTGGCGGTTATGTTTGAGCTGTTTCTCCAGAGCATCAATGTGCTGCTGCAGGTCCTCAGTCTGCAGGCGATGCTGTTCCTCCAGCTGATGCGCACGGCTCTCCTGCTCCTCCAGGGCCTGTTCCAGCTTCTGCAGACGAGACGCCAAACCACCGCAATCCTTCTCTGCCTGTCGCTGAACCTCCACACACTCCTGCCCCAGACGCTCAGCCTCCGCTAGCAGAGCTGCACAGAACCCAGGAGGACCAATGAATACAATGAATGAGTAACAGCAGAGTTCATGTCAACAAAACACACAAACTGCAAATGCAAATTAAAATGCATACAAGCACAGGAGCTCCAGATCTTTATGCATTCTCAATGCACAAATAAAGCACAGCAAACTGGATCAAGAAGAAATTGGCAAAGAAAGACTGATAAGAGAAATGAACCAGTATTTAGACCTTCAAAGCAAAAAGTTAAACTGCAAAAAAACATCACAGGATAAGCAAAAAAGTGTTAATAAACCACAAATTTAAAAATAAAAAAAATTGCAAACTTTATCTGTAATGGATGCATTTAATGTCAAACTGTACAAGTAATTTTTCAACTCAAACATTTGCTTCAGTCGCAGATTATCATCACAAACCTGTCTCTTCCTCTGCGTCGAGGAAGCCTACAGAGCAGAAAGAATTCGTAGCATGAAACTAAACTCTTCATCACAAATCACACAATCTTAAAAATTTCACTCTGTGTTAGGCGTGTAATATTGACAGATTACCTCCATATTTTACAGCATTTTGTCGATAACAATTAGACAATATTTTGCCAAGTGTGTTTTGGTGCTGCTACCTTTGCTGGATTGCTGTTCGTGGACAGCCAACTCCAGAAATTTGACATACTCTGTGCAGTGGTTAGTTCAAATTTTTCCACTACAAGGCAATATTTTCCAGGATTTTTTTTTTACGACAATATTTTTTATTATCAAACTTTATTAGATATATGCACCATCTTCAAATTCTTAACATTTAATGAATAAGATAAAATAGAATCAATCAAATAAAATCAGTACCAACAAAGCTCATCTTTGCACTGCAGAAGAGGAACAGAAGCTGCATCTGAAGTGGCATTTAAAATGTATTTACCCAGACTGTTTAATGTAGTTCAGAGGTGGCTTGAATTGTATTTACAACTGCATAAATAACCCTACAAGATTTTTTTTTAAATATTAATTTATTTCAAGTATAATTTAATTTATTAGATATTATGAAATAATGTCATAATTAAATATGAAACTAAAACCGCCAGTAGGTGGCAGCAAGTAATTGAATCATTCATTCAAAGATTTGTTCAAATGAATGATTCATTCAGTCATTGAATCTTTTGTTAAACTGATTTGGTCAAAACGCAGATGCATGCAGTAAAAAAAAAAACTGCTGTGTTGGTCAGAGACAAAAAAAAACGTTCGGCTGTGGTTTAGAAATTGTTTTGACAAAAACAAAAATAGCCAATAGAACATCTAAAAAAAATTTAACTCAAAATGTTTCCTTATTGTTTACTGCATTTTTCTTAAATTAATGACATACATATTTGTGATGATATTGGGAAAAACAGCACTAGCTAAAATAGGCTGCATCACACAATGAAAGTGTGCGCTCAATGCAATTTAGTTTGGTTTAGCAAGTGTTATGCTCTACATTGTCAGTTTGAATATAGTTTAAAACTACAATTATGAAATTATTATAGATGATACATAATCGCACACCCCTACTCTGTGTGCAAAGCAACAGACACATCTGTAACAGGTCATGACTTTAAGGCATGCATCGAATGACAAAACTAATGTTACATAATTGCATGTTGCGTAAATCAATCTGAGAATTAAACTAAAGCATGTCAGCTTAAATCATGGCCCTAAAGCCTTCCTCTCTCACCCTTCTCAGTGTCTCCGAGGCCGGCCGTAAGGGCTTCTCTCTGATGCAGGAGGAGGGTGTGATTTTCACTGAGCTGCTGCAGTTGGATGCGCGTGCTCTCCAGCTCCTCTGCCAGACGCTGCTGCTGATTCTCTTTCCGCTGCAGGGCCTCCTCCAAAGCGGCTTTCTCAGCTACGTAGCCTTCCATCAGACCTGGAGCCACACATGCAAATGCACTCAGGACAGCAAATGAGCAGTCATAAGAGTATGAAACCGAGATACAAATACAATGGATAACAACAGACCATGTATGGGTATTCTGACCTTCAGCCTTGTGCAGCTCCAGTTGTAACTGGCTCTTCAGACTGGCCTCATGATCCAGCTGCTCCAGGAGCTGAGAGTTCTGAAACAGCAGAGACGCTCCGGCCTCACCTCCATCTCTGAACTGCTCATTTAGCATGGCCTGTAGACCACACATCTGCTCCAACTACAGTAGAAAACAACGGGAAGAGAGAAAAAAAACAGACATGATTAAGATAAATATATGGTGAAACAGTTCCTACACAAAAAAATAAAATAAACCTACATTACTAAAAAAAAAAAAAAAAAAAAAAAAAAAAAAAAAAAAAGTCTAAACCAAATTGTTTTCCAGAAACATTAAGCAGAACAACTGTTTTCATCTATTATAAGATTAAATGTTTCTTGAGCACTAAATCAGTATATTAAAATTAGATGATGTAGCACTGAAGACAGGAGTCAGGGGCGTGTGTGTGTGTGTGTGTGTGTGTGTGTGTGTGTGTATATAAGCGTGGTACCTGCTGTGAGGATTCTGAGAGCAGCTCCAGTAGTTTATCTACAGCAGTGCGTAGACGTGTACAGGCACCCAGCATGAGCTCCTCGCCTTCCGCCTCCATCTCTCCCTCCGGCCCAGAGAACACACTCTCACACAGCCTCTGAGACAATTCCAACCCCTCATCCACAGCCGAAGACCACACGCTACAATCAGCATCTCCCTCTTCGCCAATCACCTCTCCTGAAAAGAAATAGAAAATTAAAAAGAAAAAAAAAGAAAGATAAATCCATTATTGAAATCCATCTGAAAGTCAACCAAACATATTAAACAACATTCGGAACATTCAGATTTTTTTAATATTAGTTCTAAAGTATTCAGTAAGAAAATAAAGGATGTACCAACTGTCACATTTGCTATCATTAAAGGGATAGTCCAACTAAAATTAAAATTTTGTTATCATTTATTCACTTTCAAGTTGTTCCAAATCAATAGGACTTTTTAGCCACTGGTAGCCATTGACTTCTATAGTACGGAGAAAAAAAATATATACTTTAGAAATCATTGGCTACCAGCAACAGTTCGGTTACCAACATTCTTCAAAATATCTTCTTTTGTGTCTAACAGAAGAAAGAAACTCATACAGATTTGGAACAAGTGGAGGGTAAATGACGCAAATTTTAATTTTTGGGTGAACTATCCCTTTAAATATTTTACATACATTTAATTCTCAAATGACTGGACACTATTTTTAACAGTGGTTGATCAATATAGATATAATTCAGCAGACTAACAGAAACATACCCGTTTCACGTGAATCACGGCTACTGCTGGCTGTCATAGAGCTGGGCGTTTTGTCTCCAGCCCGACCACCTGATACACAAGCCCCTAACTTGTGGCTTATGCGCTCTTCTGTTGCCATAGTGATTCGAAGCATCTCTATGAGCATCCGCTGTAGTTTGTCACGTGCTGTTTGCAGGTCTTGTCTGACAAGGACAAAACAAAAGTTTTAATGATCAACTCAAATTATGAAAACAAGGTTGTTCTCTTAAACAGTACGCAGACTGTCAGTTCCCCGAAATCACTCTTTCTGTAGGTCAGCTGACCTTTGCTGTGTGGCCGCGTTGAGGTCTGCTCTGAGCATGGCCAGTAGATTGTCTCCCTCCTGGTTCTCCCGGTCTCTGCGTTGCAGGAGCGTCTCCAGCGTGTCCATCTCTGCCCGCTTGCCGTCTAGCTCCACCTGTAGCCCGCTCACCTCCGCTCGCAGCTGCGGAAGAGGCAAAAGAGATGCCACAGACAGGAAACCAGTCATCACACAGGCAAGAAAGACGTAAGCATTTGCTCAAGAGATGTCAATGCAACTAACAAATAGAGAAGAGGTTAACTTATGGAAGCCTCATAAAATAAGACTGCTGCCAATATAAACCGAAAACTTGTCTGTCTGTCTGTGGATGGTCCAACAGTTCTGTGGCTTGTTTTGAGCCTGAAGGATTCAAAGCCAAAAAGAGGTGGGAAAATGGCAACAAAAGCAGATGAGACAATGTAGCATGCATTTAAATAAGGCTTCTGTAAGAATGTTCGGAGCATTTCACCAGCCAAAAGGCATGCAAAAATGTAACCATAACAACCAGCTCTACCAAAGCTTAGCTAGGCCCTTTGTTACCATTCCCACCCACCACTTACGTACCAGCATCCTAAACACCTCCTTAAAATAGCAACTCAACTGTCTGGAAACACAGATTAAAACAATAAATTTTGGATTCCTTAAAACGTCTTTTTGTTTAATGGTTATGTAATCAAGTTGCTGTTGCAGTCCCAACCAATGTTAATACTAAATAATATGAAAAATTATTATAAGTGTAATTTTATATATTTTATTATTTATTTATTACAGATAATATCTTTTCATTTAATTCTTCCTATAATGCCTGATAGGTTTGGAACAGCCGTTACCGGGGAAACCGCTATTTCTGCCTATTCTTAAAGCGCCTCCTGCTGGCAGAGAATTAATTAGCATTTTCAATCAATCAGGCCATCTGCTGTTTTATAGCCTATATTTCCCCCGGGGGAAGTTCTGCCACAAATAGAGTGTATGTCTGTGGGAAACACTGACTTGTGCTTGGATCGACACAAATGCATCTTAATACCAGCAGTAAACGGGGCCTGTGTGGCGAGATGACTGATTGTGTGTTGTACCTGTGACACTACAGTGTCCAGCTGCTGTAACTGCGCATTGAGTTGGCTCATCTTGTCACTGTAGGCGAGTTCAGTTTGCTCATGCTGCTGTCTTAAAGTCCTTTCCAGCTCTTCAAGAGCAGCAGCCTTGTCCCGGTCACTCTCCTCCTGAAAGACACACGTGCACATCATGGGCAACACTGAAGAAACATGCAGAGAAGCAATGACTCCTGTATCACTCCTCTGCTTTAAATTCTCACCTCCAAAACAAACATAAACCAAATGGTTGGAATCTAACTTAAATCAGAATTTACCTAGTGATCTCTATAAAGAATTAAAAGGTCACAGACAAAATCACAGAAAAAATAAAAATAAAATGCAACAACAACAAAAAAATAGCCTCACACAAACCTCAAATCCTCAATCAGTCACGTGTCCCTACACTCTCTCCCATCTGTAGGATTAATACTGAGAGAGGACCTCTCTAATGCTCCAATGGGAAAGTGGCCAACTGACAAACCAACCAGGGTAAAATCTCAGAAAGCCCCTTTGCTGACAGATTTCAGCTAGAGGATTGCTCTACAAGTTCAAATGCAAACGTCTGATAGCATCCAATCTAAAGAAAAGGTTTTACTATGAATGATAGAAGCTACTGTACAATGTACAGCACAGAGTGGGGATTAGTAATAATTTGAGCTTTGAGTGGACCGTCCCCCTGCTCCAGATCTTAACTCCCTCCCCCCATAAGCTTAGCTATTGTGCATAACCATGTCTATGAGAGTAGCATACGCACAAATGTCCATATGACTGAACACAGCAATAACAACAACATAGACATGTTGAAAAAAAATAAGATTATAAAAAGCAAGTTTTACCAGTCAAATTAAATCTGAATGAATACTTCTTCGATGAGATGGCAAGAGAAGCAGGCTAGACACAACAGTCTATAAAAGCAGCTAAACTCTTAAGTCTAATTTGGTGCCAGTGTTTACAATTAGATGGTCTATTAAAAGTTACAGCAACTCAGTTATAGGAACTAACCACTAGGTTGGTCCCCCAAGAAATACATTTTCCCCAAGTGCCATTTTCCTGGTTGCATTCACAGCAGGATTCAGAACTCTGAAGTGATGTAAGCTAGCCGACAGCAATATTTAAGCGTGTCATCAACTGGAGTATGGAGTAACTGGACTTCGGCATCGGCCAATCTAGCAGTTTTCCATGTTTGTGGAGCTAGCTAGAGGAGCAAGTATTTGTAAACTTTGTTTGCACAGCTTTTTAAAAATGGTGAGTGCCAGTGGCATGCTTTCAGCTAGTCAGTGTGCAATCAGCGTTGATTCTGGACTTGTTTTCTTAATAATATCTATTCCATATTCAGCTTGGCCCAGCCCAGGGTTTTTAAAGACCAACAGGGACCCACCAGCCTGCTAAAAAGGGTCGAGGGAATAGTTTTTTAGAATAAGGGATAGGAAAAGCAAACAAACAAAACAAAAAAACACCACCAACTGCCAGGGTTGGGGGGTAACGCATTACAAGAAACGCAAGTTATGTAATCAGATTACTTTTTTAGGTAGTAACTAAATATTGTTAATGCACTTTTAAAAGTAATTTCCCTCAAAACTGCCAACTGCAAGATAAACTGATAGAATACGGCTACTTTAAAACTAATACCTCCTTTCTCTCACCTTTAACTGAGCAATATTCTGCTGCAACAGCTCCTCAGACTTGCACTTGAGAAGCTTTGCCTCTTCCAGGAAGTGGAGGCGTTGCCTTGACGCTTCTTCCTCTAATTCCCTACGGAGAGCCTCCAGCTCCCTGGCAGACGCTCCTCTTAACTCCTGAGGTAGAGAGGAGAGTTAATGAAAGAAGCTCTTATCTTCTTTCACTTTAAACAAGACTTTTCTATGCTAAATCCATGCAAAAGGCTGAACACATCTAAATGAAAATGACACACTCGGGCTCTTATTGTTCTTGTCCTCCTGAACACATACCTGTAGCTGTTGCTGATATTGAGTAGCCAGCACATCTAGTTGTTGCTCATGTTGCTTTTCCTTTGCAGCTGCAAAATCAGTGATCTCCAGAAGGGCGGCGCTATGCTGCTCCTCTAAAGCAACTACTTGTTGCTGAAGAGCTTCCAGAGCAGATCTATGCTCATCCTCCAGAGCAGCCCTCTGAGAGGAGATCGCTTCAGAGATCTCCGCCTGCATGAGCAAGGTAACACACTAGATGTTGCTCCTGCAATAAACTTTCTATGGCCATTGAACTAAACTTGCACTATATAAATAAATCCCTCCATTACTGTGCTTACCTGATGGGCTTGATTCAGTTCTGCTGCCATGGCGCTGAATTTATCCATATGGACCTTAGCAAGCTCACTTCTAAGGTCCTCTCTGATGGTTTGCTCCTCCTTTCTCACCCTTTCAATCTCTCCAGTATAGTGTTCTACAAGGTCTCGCAGTTCTCTTTCCTTCTCGTCCTGTACTGTCTGAATTTCTTTCAAGAACGTGCTCTCCAGTGTATCCATGTTCGCCAACAGCCTCTCCTCAAGCTCCTCCCTCTCCTGTTTGTGTCGTGCCTGAAGCTCCGCCTCTTGAGCTTCAAGCTGTGCCAGGTTGGTCTCCTGAAGGACCGCCTCCAATCTGTTGAGCTCTACCTCGTGTTTATTTGCAAGCTCCATCTCCAAGGTCTCTAAGGCCATTTTGTGATTGGTCCTCAGGGATTCCAGTTCCTCCCAGTGGTGTATTTTGAGTTCCTGACAGTCCTTTTCAAGACGCTCTAATTGTGCAGCTCTCTCATCCAGAAGTGTTTTCTGGGCCTGCAGCTCCACAGCATGCTGTTCTCTTTGTTGATTCAGGGCAGCATCTCTCTGAAGAGTCAACTTCTCTTCCAGTTGTTTCTGCTCTTCTTGGTGCCTACATGTATGACACACAGATGATAATTTACACATTTAACATTGTTCTGACAAAATAAAAATAAAAATATTTTTAGAGCACAAGAAAAAGTCAGCACCACCATGCTACCTAAATATAAGATTTAGAGGGTTGTTCTAGTGCTATACGATCAAAAAAAAAAAAAAAAAAAAAAAAATATATATATTGCATTATCAAATAGCAAACGCTGCAAATGATTTAAACCGATATATGCACTGGGTTTTTTTTTTTGTTGTTGTTGTTGTTGTTTTTAAGAGTGAAGCACAGCACTGTGTTCTTTTACATGCAAGCAGCTCATGACCCAGTGTTTTCAGTGACTCCAAGCAGCTGGGTTAACAGTAAATGCTGCTCCACACAAACTTCATCTCTTCATGTGCTGAGTTTAGGTCTCTTATTACAAGTTTGGGAAGATATTTTGTGCATATTGTGTCCCAAATGTGTACTGAATCTTTTTCTAAGTGAATTATAACAATATTAGTTTCTTATTTTGTTTAATATTTTTATTTAGTAAATAATAATAACAATAAATTATAGGCCAAAACATTTTCAGCATTGTGGAAAAAAAATTACAACAACTAAAAAAAAAACTAATTTTAAACTTTAAATCCAAATTTTTAAATCATAAAAAAAATATATATATATATATATTTGCAATGATATTTTTCCCCAAATCGTGCACCCATATGTTGTTTAAAAAAAGTATAAGCAATAGTAAGGACTACTGACTTTTAAGCACTAACATGCATTAACATGCGTGTAGTTTTAGTGTAATGCAGTCTCTGACCTGCAGAGGGCCTCTTGTAGCTTGCTCTCCACCTGATCCTGAAGTAGAACATTCAACTCTTTCACCTCTGCTGCCATGGCGCTCTTAGCAGTGCACATCTCTCGGTCATATTGAGCCTGGAGTTTCTGCTTCAATGCCACCACCTGAGGGCTCTCTTCACACTCCAAACTCCTTTGCAGGGCTTGAAGCTTCTCCTTTTCCACATCAAGGAGCTTTTGCACCTCTAGAAGCTTCTGCTCCAACGCCCCTTTCTCTTTAAGGGCAGATCTCTGAAGCTCCTCTCTCTGGGATGCCAAGCGCTCCTCAGCCTGAATTTGGAATTGCTCCCTCAGCCGGGCATGCTCTTTAGTGAATTCCTCACTCACACGATTCCTCTCTGCCTTCTGTGCCTCTTCAAGGTGCACCCTCATCTCTTCAGTAGCATCTTTCTTATGCTTTAAAAGGAAAAGAATGCAGTGCTCAATAAAAAAAAAATATATACCACTGATACTGAACATGTTAGAGTATTGCTAAAGGGTCTCCAGAATAATCAGCATGAGTTTCATCTGTCTATAGCATGACCGCTATTTCTACACCTTATGACAGTACTTGGTACCAGCCTTTGTAACAATCGTCACCAAAGCCCTTTTGTATCAAGTCTAAAGGGCTGCTGTTATGCACACTTACGGCCTCCTCAATCTGTCTGAGCTGCTCTCGGTGTTGCGCCACCACTTTTTCGAGTTCCTCTGAGTGCATTAGGGAGAGGTGAGATAGCTGGGTCTCCAGCTGGGTCACCCTGGCCTGGTGCTCATGAGTCCTCTCCTTCACATCAGCCTCCACCTGCCTCGCTACTTCCTGTGCAGACTGTAGCCGTATCTTGTTTATTTCTGATGAAAAAGAGAAAATTATTTTTTCTTTTTAACATATATTTAGGTTTGAGGGTGTTTTTGACCAATGCTGCATTTATTAATCAAAAATACAGAAAACTAACTGTAATATTGTGATTAATTATAATTAACAAAAATGAAATGTTTTTTAAATATTTTAATATTAAAATATTGAAATTAAATCAAATAAAATAAGAAATATTAAAATTGTGGAAACAGTTATACATTTTCAGGATTCTTTGATGAACAGAAAGTCCAAAACAACAATTTCTTTGAATTTTTTTGGATCAAAAGCATTCTAACTGTATTTTTGTCAATAAATAACTCAATAGGGTGTGCAAATGTGGTTGCTGAGGTGGTTTTCTGAGCAGTTTTTACCATGGTGCTGTGTGGTTGCTAGAGTTGAGAAAAAAAAAAAGAAGAAAAAAAAACTAAAAATGCAAAGTTTGCAGCACACTCAACAAAGTTTAACCTTTGATATGGTTGTCTGAGAGTTTGGCACGGAGCTGTTCTAGTTCATGGGCATGTTTGGTGTTGAGCTGGTCAATGTCTTTGTAGTATCGGTCAGTGAGCTCAGTGCGAGCCTGGAGTAGCTCTTCTTTGTAAGTCAGAGCCATGCTGGACCGCAGCTGCTCCAGTTCCTGCTGGTGTCTCTCCTCTAACTGCAGCCGCAGGGAATCCAGCTCCTCCTGCAAACACACCAACAGTTACAGTACATGCAAAGAACACAAACACATTAGCATGTCCCCAACTTATTATAATACTAATAAATTGGTCAATAGTAGTCCTTTGAAATTGCTGAAAGATTAGGATAACCTTTTTTTTTGGAATAATGCAAGCTGCTGCAACACTGACAAGTAGTAAATTATGGGTAACTTTGATGTTATGAAGTGTATCTCAATAAAATTCAACACCACCAACTAAACTAATTCACCTTGTTTTTCTCTAGTTGTCTTGTGATCTCTTCCATAGCATCACTCCTGTCATCGTCACTCTTCCCTTCTGAAAGAAAGCTACAAAACAACATTTTGTTACTCTGACTCTAGTTTTAACAAACACCAACTATCCATTTGTTCAACTCTCTGCACTCACTTGGGCTGAAAAGTAAATGTCAGGCCTTTATTTAGCTATATTAAAACTAAAAATGTTTTAATTAAATTTACTTACATTCTCTACATTTCAATTAAATGGCTTTGATGGGCCAAATCAAAAGGCCAAGTTTGGCCCGCGGGTACAAGTGCCAATGTTTACACCTGATATGGATAACAGTCTGAGGTGCTCAGACCAGGTGGACCAGGTATAAATGGGGCCTTTGATTCTCAATTGTACATTATAATATTGTAAATGCAAGCACAAAGTAAGTTTTCAAATAACAGAATCACTAACAACACAAAAATATAGTCTTGGGCTGGCTTTAATACAAGTCTATAACCCCAGAACCAGGAAATCTAAGCAAACCTTGAATCTCCAGTCTTGAGCACTGAGTCCTCCAGGGCTCCCTCTACAAGGCGCAGCTGCAGGAGTGCGATTTCTTCCCGATGACTCTCTTCTGTGACCCGGAGTCTCTGCTCAAAATAGGTACGGAGGTTTTCCAGCTCGATCTCATTCTGCTCTTTGATTTCCTGCCGCTGCTGAGTGAATTCTTGTTTTAGTCGCTCAATGTCATCAACCCGCGCGGAGCGTGCTAGCAACTGCTCTTTCAGCTCTAAAGAGAAAGAATTACAGGTCTTTGTAATTCACACCAACACTAAACAATAGGAACTTTACTGAAAGAAAAATAAATCATCAATTCAGAAGAAATAAAACTGGTTTTATTATAAATAATAAATGAGTAAAACAATACAGCAGTCTAAGCACACAGAGATGATATTCAAAAGCAGAAAATTTTAAAGGGAAATAGCCCAGTTTGCCTCCGAGATCCTGTCTGTCGGTTCTCATGCTCTCCAGCTGGGACCAGAGGTTTGAGATCTCCTGTTCTGAATTGGTCTTCAGTTCCTCCTTTTCTGACTGTAAACGGTCAACCTTTCACAAAGATGTTGTCTCAGAACAAACAGAAATAAAACACCTGCATTGCAATTTTGTTGCAACAGAGATGTGCATAGTACCTCTTGTTTCAGCTCTTTTTCTCTCTGCTCCAGCGCTTGGGAATGTTCCTGTTGCTCCTGCAGTGCTGCCTTGTGACATGCAACCAACTCCTCAACAGCACCTGAATGGGAATGGAGGAGAATTCAGGGCATTTTCAGAACTGCTGATCATTTGCAGACTTCAACTGTTACAATGTTGCATTTTCTTCTTGGTTTGGTTCATTTGCATTTTCCATCTTGGAATATGATGCTGACTGGTTTGTTGGTCTGTTGGGTTGCAATGCTTTCACCACAACTGAACCACTACAGAGTTTTCAACTGAGCCAAGACCACATCGTTCGGGCGAACTTGAGCCAATTGTTATGGTGGTGTATTCATACTGTATATGCTTAAACCGAACTAAGGGCGAAAATGCACCAGGTTCTAAAACAATCAATCCAAACAATCCAGGTGTGAAAATACCCATACTGGGCCAGTAAACCATATCACTGTCAATATGACTTAGCTCACACAGTGGTTTAAATGACACTCACGTGCAGCAGCATCTCTGTCAGTCAAGGCCTGCTTGAGCTCTTTCTCCAGATTCTTGAGGTCTTGATCTCTGGAACGCTGCAGTTCTTCTAGCCTACCCTGTGTCTCAGACAGAGCTACTTCAGCCTCAGTGAAAGCTGCCTGGGTCTCACTCAGTTTATGATGTGCATCGTTTAATTGACTCTGAAGTGACTTCTTGACCTTATCAGCCTCCAAGAGCAATTCAGCCTTTAGATCCTATGGAGAAAAGAAAACAAACTGCACAAGCCCGTTTCACACATAATCCAGGCATGTGATCAGCTAGAGACAGAAAAGCAGGAAATCTGACCACGCCCCAAGCCACACCCTCTGGCCTTATTATTTAAAAATATACATTTTATCACATTAAAAGAAATATCTTATATTGTAATAACACATACTATTGTCCTGTAAAAATAAAATACAGCATTTAATAATATAATATAATAAGTATTAATATTATTGTTATTATTAAAGTATCTGCTAAATGTTTGGAAACATTACAATAATTTTGAAATAAAACTCTTCTGCTCATTAAGGCTGCATTTATTTGATCAAAATAAAGTGATAACTGCAATATTGTGAAATATTATTACAAATAAAAAAAATAGTTTTCCATTTTAATACATTATAAAACGTAATTTATTCCTGTGATGCAAATTACTCCAGTTTTCAATGTAACGTGATCTTTCAGAAATCATTGCAATTTGATTTGATGCTCAAGAAACATTATTATCATCAATGTTGAAAACAGTTGTGCTGCTTCATATTTTGTATGGAAATGGTGATACATTTTCTTTTCCAGGATACTTTGAAAAATAGAAAGTTCAAAGAAAAGCATTTTTTAAATGTATTTATTATATTTGTTAAAGCATTTATTAAATATAAATTTTTTGAAGCATTTTAAATGTACCGCGTCAGACTATAGATTATATTTATGTAATTACATCACAACCGTTGTGAATTTTATGACTGTACTAAGCAATCTCAAATTCTCACCACCATTCATAAAAGTTTCTTGGCGAGTAAAACCTTTTGGGTCTGATTCTACTTGCATTTGGTGCTTTAAACCATTTGAACCCTTTTAACAGTCCTGCAGATTGCGACGCAAGCTCGTTCAGCGCTCTCAGGACCATTCAGGCCATGACGCTTTAGAAAACAATCTTTTTGAAGTTTATCTAGTTCATTGCTTAAGGCCATTTGCGCAGTTTCAATCATCATGCTGTAAACCCAGAAAAAAAAAAAAAACACATTCCAGACTAATCCGGAAGATTCACATCCCTGCTAATCCCAGGCAAACAACAATATTTCAGTGGGTCATGGTGTTTGTCCACTGAAGAAAAAAAGAAAAAAAGTTCTAGTTTACCTCTAGTTTACAGGCCTGCAACTGTTCCACTGAACTCTTCTCTTCCAAAACTCTCTTCTCCCATTCCCGGTTCAGATTATCTGTACAGTAACAGAACATACCAATCAAAAAAAAAACACACACATATACTTCAAACAAACACACATCCCACTGCATTGACACAGTACTAAAATAATATTACAAAGAATAACATTTTGACATCAAACTACAGACCAAACCCTCACCAATCTCTTGTTGGTGCAGTCGCTGGTTTCTTTGTTCCTGCTCTTGGCTCTGCTCCCGTATTCTCTCCAGCTCAAACTGTTGGCGCGTCTGCAGCATGGCGCTTTCCTGTGCCCATTTCTCTCGTAACATGGTCTGCAGCTCGCTGAGGGCCACTTCCTTATCTTTCTGCATGTTGGTTTGAGAAAGCTCCAGCTGAGCAGTGTGCAAGTTGGTCAAGCTCAGACGCAAGGCTTCCAGCTCCAGGTTGTGGTGACTCTGATTATAAACAGTAAAATCAACCAACATTACTAAGTGGAATTGTGGTTAGAGGTTAACAGAAAGAAAGCAGTTAAAATATGGGTATGTTTAGAATGGCATATAACTGTACTGCTACTAGGAATGCAGTACACATACTTGTCAGAAACAGAGGTCATAGCCAGCTACTAAGAACCTGTGCTCATGCTGCTGTAGAGATGTAGGCAACCGGCCAAGAAAAAGTCATTTATATTTTCGTGAGGTTTACATGGTAGGTAATACCATTAATTGGCAGGGGTTGCATATCAATTGGAAACACATGAAGTTATTATTTAATTTTTTTCCAGGACTTTTAGTGAATAGAAAGTTCAAAAGAATGGGATATTTGAAATAGAAATCTTTTGAAACATTTCTTTCCTTTCACTTTCGATCAAGTTTATGCATCCTTGCTGAATAAAAGTATCCAATTCTTCCTTTCAAAATCTTACTTTTGAACGTTATATGTATTGAGCAGCATGTCAGCATTACATTCCAAAACATACCCCTGGACTCAAAAGAAAATCCTGAGATTAAACAAGTACTTGTGTTTGGAGCAGCTCAGCCTGGTGTGCAGCCTCCAGGCCGTCTTGCAGCTCCCTGGAGAGCTCATCTTTAAGTCTGCAGATTTCCTCACTATGTTGGGCTGCCAGCTGCGTCAGCTCCCTCTCATGCTCTCGTTCATAGACCTAAGACAGCAGAGTTGACAAAGACCAGTGTACACAATTTAAGAGAGCCATATGATTCATATAAAAGGGTGGAATACACATTGCTATGGTAAATAAAGTTAAATAGGTTGTTTAACCTGTTTAATCAAGCTGATCTGTCTCTTCTGCTCAGCTTCCAGATGAGCAGACTGTTCAGAAAGTTCCCGCTCAAAACGTACATTCAAGTATTTAACCTGGAGATAGGAAACATGAGATGTTACTTAGTTTATTTTTCAACCGTCTTCACTCAACCAGTCTTTTTCACTTTTTTTCCTTTTAAATGGACATGCTTCCAAGTCACTTTCATGAAATGGTTCTCACCTCTTTCTGATGTTTCTCTTCCAGAATTTCCTTCTCCTCCTTGTGTTGCTTCTGTCTTTCTTCCAGATCCTGTTTGACTGTGATGAGCTCTTTCATTAAAGCGCTTTCCTTTTCCATGTATTCCTCTTCTGCCTTCTCTTGTGCTTCCTTAACTTCCTTGAGCTCTGCAGCCTTTGATTCAAGTTGGTGCTAGAGAGAAAAGTGAGTGTTACTTTGAGGACCATAATTGTGTGTGAAATACATAAAACAAGTTTCCAAGTTTTCCACAAACAGGGCACACAAATGTACGCATTCGTTTGTTCTTATTACTTTACTTGAACCAGCAGCACATATTTTGGTTTTTTCATTAAATATAAACTACATTTCAAAAGAGCAATTAAGATTCAAACCTCAAAGTTCTTGAGTTCTGATTCTAGAACCATCTCCATGCTTTTTACTTCGTCCTCCAAAGATTGCAGACGTCTTTCAAGGGTAGCTTTCTCCTCTTCCATGTTGTTGAGGTTCTCTTTAAGGCACATTAGCTTAGATTCAAGGTCTGTCTTCTCTTTCTCCAAGTTCTGCAACCTTCCATCCTTCTCTTCCACTTCAGCTTTAAGCTGCTGAAGCTCTCTATTGGCTTGGTCCACCTGCAAGGTCCTTTGACCAAGCAGCACTGAAGTAGCTTGGTTTTTTTCCTTTTGTTGCTCCAGCTGAAGTAGAAATTCATCTCTCTGAGCTTGCAAAGAGGAAAGCTCACTATTCAAAGAGTCCTCTACTGGTTTCTGCACATGGACATCCTTTACTAGCTGCTCCTGACATTTGAGCTGTAGCACCAATTGGGCATTTTCCTCCTTTAGTTCCTTTAACAACTCCTCTATAGATAAAAAGATTGAGGTCTTATTGGAGTCAGTGTTGTCAGGCATTAACCTTTCATTGTCCTGAAGCTGTGGCTGTTTCTGGATCTGCAGGTGACTCAGAATGTTCTTGAGGTTGTCTTCTTCATGCATTTTCTGGCTGATAACTTCCTCATACTGAATTCTTTTCTCACGTTCCATCTCCAGCTCCCACTTAGCTTCCTCAAGCTCCTCTGAAGCTTTGCTCCAACGCTCCCGTGCCTCCTCAACCTCCTCAGCCGAGTGCTGAACCTCCTCTTGAAGAACCTCGAGCTGTCGTTCTCGCTCTTCTAACTGCTCTGCCAGGTCTCGGCACTGCTGGATTAGAAGCTCTTTTGCCAAGTCCACAGTGCCTGCGCTATCATTCAGCTCTTCAACAACTGAGGTTGAGTTTTGCCACTGGGCATCAGTGAAGGACATTTCATCAGGTTGGGGCACTTCAATGTTATGAACCACAGACAGTCCTGGCTCTGACTTGTCACCGTCAGATGTGACATTGTTAGGGACATCTGAATCGTGAAATATGACCTCACTGTCCAGCTCAAACCTGGGCGTCTCAGAGTCTTCCTTCAGGCTACATTCCTCCATACTCCCTTCAATTAATGAGCTTTCTTGAGGCCCTTCGGAGGCCAAGTAACGTTCCATCAGAACATCCTGGAAACCCCCTGCAGAGACATCGAAACTATAATCATCTCTGACTGCACTCTCAGTGGCTGTCTCCTCATTGTAATGCTCTTTGGAGACTTTTTTCCAGGGTACGTCTGCACCAAAGTTTTTGGAAACATTATGATGAGAATCGGTATGGTGACTTTGGGCCTGGTTCAGAAGCTCCTGGATGCGATGGATCTCATCAGAGTGCTCCTTCCGCAGACGACTAAGAGCAGCCTCATGAGCTTCGGTTAGCTGGGCTACATTCAATTCCCTTTCCTCCTCCAGAGTCTGAAGCCTGAGATCATAATTGGAAATATCAGCTTCATATTTAGAACGCATATGGCGTCCTGTCTCCTCCTCTTCATGAAGATGTTTTTGAAGCTCCTTCACAAGGTTATCTAATCTAGCCATTTCTCGGTTCAGTTCATCTTTCTCTGCTTTATATTTCTGGGCTTCCTGGACTTGTGTTTCATTAACTGCAGCCAGATGAGATTCCATCAGGGTCTTTTCACTCTCCAGACTCTGTATCCTTTTCTGAAATGCTTCTACTTGTTCTTGAGCTCGCTGGCTGTTCTTACGCTCTTCTTCTAGCTCAGCTCTAAGGCTTTGCATTAAAGCTTCAGAGTCTGAGTCAGGACTGTTATCTGAGAACAGAGAGCTGACAGTGGATAAATCGAAACTACCATGTTGGTCAAGTCTTAGATCTTTTTGATCACCACTTCTCTGGGTAAAGGCATGTTGAAGCTGAGAGAGGGATTTTTCCATGACACACAATTTCTGTTGCAGGTCTGTGATCTCCGTTTCTTTTTGGGCCAAAAGGCACTGTTGCTCTTTAGTCATCTATAAAACAAATGTAACATGTTGATAAAACAAAACTGCATATTTTGCTTCAATGACAAGCTTGACTTTTAAAAAGACACGTGTCCTAACCTGTTGCGACTCCTCCAATTGTACATGTAGCTGATTTTGAACAGCCTGGGTCAGATCCACACAACCTTGACTTTTGCTACGTAGATATTCTTTGGCCTGCAAGTAGTATTACATTTCATTCATTTAGACTCCTACTGTTGTGTTCCATTATGAACAAAAGGTACGAAAGGATTGAGGGTATTGTTAGCAGAAGTCAACAATAGTTATCATTTTTCGTGTCTAACAGAGACCAGCATTTTTCCATTTTATTCTTTACAACCTAAACATTATACATTCTTAAGATCACAATTCTGCCAATCACTTTGTTATAAAGTACTCCATTAAAATTAAGTTAATTAATCAGTGCTGAGGACTTGAGGCAAGACAGAGAAACTGATGGACTTTTCTTTTTTAATAAATGTATGAACTTTACCTGCTGTAGTTGCTGTTGTAGTTCCTGAATCTGATCAGTGAGCTGCTGTGCCTCAAGCTGTACCTGGTCTCTGCTCTGCAGCGCCACCTGCAGGTTCTTACTAAGCTGTGATATGATCTCATTCCGTTTTTCTACTGCAGCCTGTAACTGCTGTGTGAATAATTAAGTAATTTCAGCATTATTGAAATCGTTGTAAGTATCTATAAATAACATTCACAGCTACAATATTTTTAAACTGCACTCCAGCCAAGGAGTTTCATTATACAGAGTAAGCGCAAACACTTTTTGGCTTCTTGGAGCACAAAATCATAATTCTTAAATCCATGAGTGGAATGAACACATGCAATGAGGATACGTTTAACCTCATCCATGGAATCTAACTGGTTTTATCTTTTCCTCTGCACCATCAAAAGAGGCTTTAAAAACGAATTCTCTAAAATTCAAGCAAACCATTTATGGTAAACACTACGCTCCAGAAAGCAGAACTCTCCCTCAGGTTTCTAGATGTGTGCGTAAACATGACCACGAATTAGTCCATTCAAACGGACAGAAGTAACCCAGTTTCGAGAGAATCTTTCTCTGTTCTATTTCAGGATAATGGCAGTTTCATGAAAAAAAAAAAAAAAAAAAAAGAAAAAAGAAAAAAGCATATTGCTGCACAAACAGACACGCTATTTAAAGTGAACAATTCAATACAACATTATCTGAGAAAAGAGTCTTCAACATGGTCTCCACAAAGCTGGGATTAGCTTATTGCCAAATAAATTGTATTTTCTTTGGCTTTGCCTGTTCAGTTTCTGAACTCATGGATGGGCAGAAATGTACTAAACGTGCACAAAAGCAATGGAAAACGCTAGTTACATATGCAACTGTGGTTCTGTGAATTCCGGATGACCACCAGAGGCGGTGCTAAGCACTAGTGGATAATTGCAGCATCAGCTAGATAGGTCGAGAATAATGTGTCACATCATGACACAGACCTAGCCACAAGGATATAAACCGCAGTAGTTCGGGGCCCAGCTTCGGAACACTTCTCGTGTTGACAATGTTACATTTGTTTAATATATACATTGTGTTGACAACGTCATGTGTGGTGCACTTACCTTCAGTTGTTCTTTGCCAGTATATGCAACTATAATCATTTCTGCAAGTTCATCCTCTGCTTGATCGGGCAGCTCTGACTCTGCCAGAGACCCAGAAGAGGACCTCTGTTCAGGGACATCAGTTTCATCGTCCTCTCTTCTGCACTGATGGACCTCTGGAATACTGCTCTCTGTGCCATCAAGTCTGAGTGATGCCTAAACGTTCAGACAAACATGCATATTTTGTACAGTTACCATTACTACATTGCCCCAGCCATGTTATGCTAACTGACCTATTTTCAGATGGGCTGGGAACAAAGACATACATGCTATTGATTTGAAATTTGCTGTAGTGGTGTTCACATGCTATTTGCATGTAATTTTGTAGGCTTAATGTCTAAATGGCATGTAAAGAAGAAGCAGCCAAGCACTCAAAGTCAATGAAGTGAAAGCATAAACTGACCCGTTTCTAATAGAAGTCATATACATATATGCTTGTAAGCGTGTGCCATATTTCAGCTTATAATGACCATTTTCTACATCTATAAAACCCTCATAAATAAACTGTTTTTGAAAGATCAGGAAACTTGATAAAAACTAAACTCAGCTAGAAGAATACGCACTTTAGAAAATTAAGTTTATCTGGCATTTAAGAAAAATAACATTCTGCTTTCTCCTTATTGCATCTCTGTGACTGTTGCATCTGACTGATGCCACAAAGCTATAGAAGCTTTTTGCAGCTTAGTTTTAATAAAGTAAGTAAAGTAAAAAGAAGTTGGAAATTACTTTATTAATATATTGTTAATGAAAAATGACAGCGGTGAGAAAATACTGTGGTTAAAGGGACAGTTCACCCAAAAATTAAAAAATTTGATGTTTATCTGCTTACCCCCAGGGCATCCAAGATGTATGTGACTTTGTTTCTTCAGAATCTCTCATTCACACAATGTCTGAACTGTTAGAATTCTTGTGAACGCACATTCACAGCAGCAGGCGCCTGAGGCATCTTCTTCTTTTATGCGCATTCACAAGAGTTCGGACATTGCGTGAATCAGAGGTAAAAAAACCGATATAAATACTGTTCAGTTTCTTGCACAGACTGATCGTTTTGTGTCTTTACACATCAATGTATTGTCACGAGCTTCAGTGTTTAATTTGGATTTGTCTGTGCATGTTTTTTTACTCTCATAGATTTTGTTACCATTGCCATTCATTATACAGCTGAGAGACTGCAACGGCTGAAGTTAAAAACCGTAATTTGTGTTCTACTGAAGAAACAAAGTCACCTACATCTTGGGTGCCCTGGGGGTAAGCAGATAAACATCAAATTTTCATTTTTGGGTGAACTATCCCTTTAACAAAGCATCTGATCATATCGATGATGCTATGTTTACACACGCTTTGCAATTCACCAGCATCATGTCGACAGATGAGGTAATTAAAATTACACTGTTATGATAGTTTTATCATAAAGTATACATAAGACTACAGATTATTTAGATGTGGCTACGTGAGACTATAGTCTCTGCATTAATCCCTTTTCTTTGCAAGGCACATTGACATTACAGTATGGAAAACCCTTTTTTGGCATTAATCTGAACAATGCATAAATTAATGTGTCAGAACAGAAGAGAGGCTCTCAGATGTGCATGTACATGTCACAACATTTTGATTTTTCCTGGTAAAAACGTCCCGAGTCCTTCATTTAAAAAGTCAGAGAAGGTCTTGTTTAGGTTTTGTTACAAGTTGTTCACACATTGCCAATAAAAAAAAAAAAATGAAGACATGAAAATTCTTACATATAGACTCTTTAAAATTAAAAGCAAACCTCTGAGTATTCCTTGTTGATCTCTCCATGACGATTGACTGTCTCTGGTTCCTCGAGGTGGCGCTCTTGTGCTGACAGGTCATTCTTCTGGACAGTTTGGCCCTTCCTCTTCTGCGTCTTTTTCTGTGTGCTCGAACTTTCGCTTTTTGCCCGGCGCTGTCTAAAGTTAGCAAGCTGCGCCACAGGTTGAGAGACAGGTAGAGGGAAACATACATCAGGATGAGATAGCAAGAACATAGAATCAGCATTGTGCTGGACTTTAAACATGAACCATGTCAAAAGTCAAATGGATGCATCTCCTGCATGATTGACACCTCAGAATTAATCCAAACAAAATAAAATTCATCTTCATCTATAGTCCATAATGTGACAGACAACAGCAAGGAAAACAGGTTTAAAAAGCTGACATCCAAAATGATGGGTTCTTCATCTTTTAAAAATCATCATCCTCTTCTTTTTTTTGGAGAATCCCTGATCGTCAAGCATGGAAACGGGTGAGGCTTGAAACACGCACAATTCTGCAGGAGATGTTTCTCACAGCTTCTTTAAGAAGATTATTCCAGATTAAAAGCAAGCTCAAATGAGCCCTGCCGGACCAAATATGACAATAGTGCTTCCATGAACAAACATCAGCACAAACCCTAAGGCTGTTAAATTAGTCACGTGACAGCAATCCATCAACCAATCAGAACGCCATATGATTCCTGGGCATGTCTACAACTATGAAAACATTAAGACCACCAAGTGGAGAGATGTGCTCTGCAGAAGCCATAAAAACCCAATTAAAAAGAAAAAATAAAGAGGAGGAGCGAATGCACATGAACATGTATACTGTGAATAAACTTGAAGCTGCGCTCTGGACTAACCCTCTAACCCAGATCTGAGTATGAATACACCTGAAAAAAAAAAACACTACAGTAGACTATTCCACTGGATTACATTTGACCTGCTTTTATAAACATGTAGGGAATCAGTTTGTGTTTCGCCCACTGACTGTCAAATCACATAAGATGTTGATATGAAGAGAGCCCGGGGGACCACAAGCCACAAATGGCATCTAGAACAGCAGCTTATATGCAATATTCAGGCCACTCTATACAGCTTCCACTGGTAACTAAAATGGTGTGCATATCAGATTTAAATATAAATTTGATCTAATATAAACATAATATTGATTTTTATGTCAACTTTTAAAGAAATTTGCAACTGAAGTTAGTGTTATGGGCAGATAGTTGATTGCTGACCAGTTAACAAAAGCCATGGCAACCAGCTAACCACTCTAGAACTGGTTAATATTTGAGCTAAATTAATCCACCAACTCACAACGATCCAGAAACATCCCATTAAGTAATGTTAAAGGGATACTCCACCCCAAAATGAAAATTTTATCATTAATCACTTACACCAAACCCGTAAAAGCTGTGTTCATCTTCGGAACACAATTTAAGATATTTTGGATGAAAACCTGGAGGCTTGAGACTGTCCCATAGACTGCCAAGTAAATAACAGTGTCAAGGTCCATGAAAGGTATGAAAGTCATCGTCAGAATACTCCATCTGCCATCAGACGTGCAATCTGGGTTATATGAAGCGACGGGAACACTTTATGTAAGCGAAGAAAACAAAAATAACGACTTTATTCAATAATTCCTCTGTCAACGGTATGCTCTGTCTCTCTCCATATCATCCGCACCACAAGGATGCACTGTTTCTACGTGTATTTAGCTTTGATTTAAAATAAAACAGCGCATCCTTGTGGTGCGGATGACACAAAAGAGCATACACCACATACGGTGATATGGAGAGACACAGAGGAGACTGCTGTAGTGCTGGGCTGTTTGAACAAAAATTAATATCACGTTTTTTTTTCTAAATTATGCCGGTTTCCCGGTTTATGACGGGTTTTTTTTTTTCATGCATAATCAGGTGTACAATGCATTTTCTGCTGGTTGATATTCTTTTAGCCCGACAGCACTTGCATAAGACCAGGCTCCTCTTTTTGGCACAAGTTCTTCTGTGTCATGTTCTACTAGTTCTGCAGCATCCATCTCCCTGTAATGCTGTTTCACACATACTCCGTCTGCAGTGCATATGCAGTCCGCAGCACGGACTCATTGTGCTTTCACACAGGACGCGTTTGCAGTCCGCTACTGATCCACGGCTGTTTAGTCCACAAACAACATTTGAAAAAAAAAAATCAATCATATGTAAAAAAAAAAAAAAAAAAAAAAAAAAAAAAAAAAAAAAAAAAATATAAAAAAATATATAAAATAATATATATATATTATATATATATATATATATATATATATATATATATATATATATATATATAATATATATATATATATATCAGCATTGTGAGTCTTTTATCACGGAACAGTAACAATCTTTCATACTTATAGACATTAGTTTACACTCAATAAATATAAACAACGCATTATTCATGCATTGGACTTCTAGGTTTGTATAATAAGCTGCTCAAGCAAGTGGCAAAACATTTAAACACAATAATTAGCCTACTTTTCTTGTTAAAATATTTCAAATTAAAACACCACAGACAGAAACAGTCTCGTGCCTTTTGCATTTAAATCTTTATCACAAGCAATCCCACGGGTCTTAATGAACTTTGTTTTTCTGCCTCCATAAAAGTGAATATATATATTGTTTTCCTTGTTTATCTAAAAGTGCACTTTTTCTTGTTTTAAACCTAGCCAAAAACCCATGTGTTGCATGTGAAACAGCTTTAATTAGTATACATTTATTGTGAAATGACTGCATTTCCGTGTAAATCCATGTTCATTATTCCAGCGAACAATGCGCTGTCATTATAATTCAGCCCCTGCAGCACAGCAAAAATAGACTCGGTACATAAACGATCGCTGCACTGCTGCAGACGCACCGCTCCTGGAACGCACTGACGGACCGCAACCTCGTGCAGTATGAACGCTGGAATCCCTTAACATGGGTGCGTAAAAAAAATACACAGACGGAGTATGTGTGAAACAGGCGTTAAAACGTAACACCAGAGCACTACTGTGTTTACCCTCACCACGCCTCGCAGTCGCTGCTTAGAAGTGCAACATTGTAAAGGGTCCATCTGAAACAGTGTCCCGCGGCCGCGGCGCAGCATAACGTTCCGAACATTGAGTAATTAAATACATCGGTATGGCGGTATATTAAAAAATAATATCGTAACGAAAATATACACCGGTTTTCGGTGTGAACCAGTATACCGCCAGGCACTAGACTGCTGACAAAGGAATTATTTAAAAAAGTTGTTATTTTTGTTTTCTTCGCTTACAAATAGTATTCCTGATGCTTCATATAACCCCGATTGCACGTCTGATGGCAGATGGAGTATTCTGACAGTCACAGGCCTCCACGTTTTCATCCAAAATATCTTAAATTGTGTTCCGAAGACGAACAAAGCTTTTACAGGTTTGGAACGACATGGGGGTAAGTGATTAATGACAATTTTCATTTTGGGGTGAAGTATCCCTTTAAATGCTTGAATATTAATGCATTTCATGTGGCTGAAGTTACAAGATGAAATTCAGAGTTTGACAGTATGGATCCAGTGCAAGTGCAAGATGTAGATGAGGATTTGTTGAAATTGCAAGAGACAGTTTGGATCAAATCAGAGTTGAATATCATAGACAAAGAATTAGTGTTTCATTCCATTTAAATAAACGTTCAAAAAAATTACAAATTTAAGTGTGACAAATAAAGAAACAAACAAACAAAAAAAGCTGCCATAAAATAAGATTTGAATTTTGTCAATACTCAACCACATGCTACAAATGAGTAATGACTGCCTTCCATGGAACACAAAAGATGACTGAGAACTTTTTCCATACAATAAAAGTAAACTTTTGCGTGCAGTGTGCCCCACATAATATAAATACAATATGGCCATAAAACAACATTGGGGTGAGCAAATGACTACACAATTTATTTAATGAGTCCTGAAATGCATCCTTGCAATGTTGAGACTTTAATCGTGTGGTGCCTCCTGCAGGTCTCTTTATAAACAACAGGCAGTATTCTCCTGTGGACTGAATATCATCATCCAACAATGAGAAAGTATTTAGTTAATGAATGCAGCCAATATTGTGTCGTTTACATCATTTGAAGAGTTTGTCCTTCAAAATGAGGCAAAGAAATGCCTAACAAAACGAGAAGATGCCACTTCATTTTTGTTGTCCTCTCATTGCGGATAAAGTGCAGCTCCCGTAAAAGCTCTCTTGGGATAAATATATACTGTAGATACATGTGAGCTGCACTGATCCTGCCTAGACACAGAGCTGTGCCAGATTCCTCTCAGCAAATCAAAACTTTATTTGCAAAATAAGACAGCCTTATAAGCAGTGTTGGGCTAGTTACTAAAAGAATGTAAATATATTACTCATTACTAGTTACTCCTTTCAAAAGTAATATTGTTACTTTACGTATTACTTTCTGGCAACAGTAATTAGTTACACTACTAGTTACATTACTTTTTCTCCACAACCCACAGAAGTTGTAAATTTCTTACATATTTCTGCATCATCATTTGACCAAAATCCACATTGGATCGCAGTCAGAAGTTATTACAAACATTCAATAGTGACTGATAGAGACATTCAAGTAGAAGTGCTGCATTAATCTCATTAATTGTCATGTGTAGCTTGAAGCTAATTATAATTTCTCTGTTACCCATATACGATTATATTTCATTGTGTATTTTATCAAATCACATAAATTTGTAAGAAAATGTTTAATTTTTACTAATTTAACGGTTTAATATAGGAATATAATGTACCACATGCTGATCGGAGGAATGTGGGTGGGATGTAATGCCAGAGTAAAGTAAAGCCACAACTTACACAACAGTGTTCAGATCATCTTTTCTCCTGACAAAATCAATATAATGCAATATTTCTATCTGCTGAATGTAAGCTTTTCCATATTCCAAGCTTGCTTGCTGCACTGGGGACATCACATGCAAGTGCGAGTCATGAAAATTATGAAAATAAATCTAGGAATTATTTGATTGCTGGATTTGAAATCAGCGAGGTCGATGCATCAAAAGTAACTAAGTTGTTTTATGGATGGTAACTGTAATATTATTACTGAAATCTTATTAGTAATTAGTTACACTACTAGTTACTGCAAAAAGTAATATTATTACAGTAAGTTACTAGTAACTAGTTACTGCCCAACACTGCTCATAAGCATAAATGAAAGCTTTTGCTGCAACGCCAACACACATTTACCCCAAATTTAAACTCAAACTAAACAAACATATTAACAAAAACATCAACAACAAAAAAAGGTGCAAAACTTCCAGCTGAGGAAGATCGCTCTGATTTTGTGATCCAGTGCAAATGAACGACATACACTCAGAGAAAATTTGGAGTTCAAGCTTCATTTTGTCCATAATGACTTATGGCATGATATAAATCAAAAACTCAGCACAGTGAATTATGAGAAAGTTGGGCACAGATACACTGATAAATTGAGTCGGGCTGAGTAGTTCCTCATACTAACAAGTTTTATATTAAGATATTGTGCACCCAGAACAATGGGAGTGACTGTGACATCTGTCCCGAAATACAAGCGGATCTCAAATAAAAGCAAGAAAAAACATCTAAATAAATGTGGTAGATGATATAATTACAGACAAAAGGAATAACAAAAGAATATTCAAATTCACAACTAGCCTATGTAAAGTTATTCTGCTAATGTTAGCGCTTACCTTTGCTCGTCCGGCCTCTAATTTTCTCTGCCTTTCATCCTGATCCATTTCCTGGATCAAGGAATTTCATGGGAGTGAAGGAAACACTCAAGAGGACGCCAGTCAGCCTGAAATTGCGTTTCTCTAAAACTCCTCAAACGAATTTATCGCAATGTTTTGTGAGTTCAGAGATTTTCCTAAGGAGTAACTGTCAGTGTAATTTTCAACATGGCCGCGAAGTGTGTTTATCCCCGCCCTTATCAGATTGACAGTCAGCGAGAACCTATTAGAACAAAGGATGTGAACTTGTCAGCCAATGACATTTCTTGTTGCAGAAATACACCTGCTCTTTTTAAAAAGCCTTCCTTTAAAAGCGTTGGGCCTGAATGACCAATTAGAAAGCGAGTGCAAGCATGACCCTTTGATTGACAACTTCTAGAGCCTATTGCAGTGCAGAATAGAGAGAAATGCCATCCTCCGTAGGCTGTGTATTTGTTGTGGTAGTCGTGTTTCCGATAGTGGTTGTGATTGACAAATGAGAGACGCGGGTAAAAGCCCGGGAGAATCATAAGATTAACCATTAACGACAGCTGAATCGACGTAACTTCACTAATAATAATATAAGGCCCAGTCTCATAAATTGTAAATGTTACGCCAGTTTATATATATATATATATATATATATATATATATATATATATATATATATATATATATATATATATATATATATATTTGAGAATCTAAGTACGGAATAATAAACAAAGATGATAAACATAATCATTACCTTGTATTTGGAGTATAAAGGCATATATAAAGATACAAATATATAACAATATTTAGACATTTAAATTCTACATCAAAAGTAATTATTATAATTATTATTTGATTATTATTACATATTTATAAATGCTCTATACACATAATTGATTTTGTAAATTATAATAATAAAGTTTCCATAACCTTTCTATGATTACATTTTGAGGTTTTCCTGAAATACAAATTTAAAATATTTTGTTGGAAGCTGCAATATGTTATTCTATTAATTAGTTTATTTATTTTATTTTAGAGTACTTCACTATGGGTCCACCATAAACAAAAGAGCATGGGTCTGTATTTCTAATGTAACTTAGCAACTTGAGTGTTGGCAAAGAACTCTGCAACGCAGATATATTTTGACAACAGACACCCTTCTACAGCAAACATGGACAATAATTAAATAAACGTATCTATGAAGTGTTTTTAAAATGGCAGACCCAGTGGTTGGCCAAATGACAAGGCTGAGATTGAAAATGTTGGAAAAGGTAAGTTGGTTTAATGTGATAAATATTTATCAGTTATTCAAATCCTAACTGACATGATATTCATTCTTTCTTGTTGACAACATTCTATCATGAGACCAACCTTGTCAATTAAAAGACTTATTATATCATCTGTGTGCTCCTTTTTAGAGACTGGAGTACACAGACAGTAGTGATTTTTTTGTGTACTCCACTGTTGTATTTTTAAAATTTTGAGAGTAGTTTAGGTACAATATTACATGGTTGAAATGATCTGTGTTTTGTCTTTCTGACTAAAATTCTGTCCTGGAAAAAAAAAAAAAAAAGTTTACCAGACAGAATGTCGGATTATTCCAAACCTAAATAAAACCTCTTCTCGGGCCACTCCAGCCTGTGCCTCCTATACATATCCACCAAAGTGCACCACCTGCACCTCCACCTCCTCCTGCCCCACAGCCCACTCCAATTATTCAACACACTGTATGAAAAGTTCACACCTTTGGTTATACTGGTTTGATCATACACAGAATATCTACATTTACTATTCCAGTTCAATTAATGGCTTAATAGCTGTTCTAAAATATACAAGTACATAAACAATTTGTGTGTGCATGTGTCTGTTACAATGATATGTTGCTGGCCCTCTTCTGATAACTTATATTTCTCCTTCCACAAGGTTCCTCAACAGCCAGCCACCATAATCCAGCAGTTACCACAGCAACAGCCTCTCATAGCACAAATTCCACCCCCACAAACCTTTCCCTACAGAACAGGAAGTATTAAAGAAGGTACATATCAAATACAGAAATAAAAAAAAAAAAACTGTTATTGTATACTAAGCCAAAAAAAAAAAGCCATTAGTAATAGTGTTATTGGGACATTTAAACTTGCCTACAGGTACTTTTCTAACAAAAAAGAAACATAATTAAAATAAAAATTACAAGACCATAAGATGTTATTTATTTTCACTAAAGTTTTGGGGTCCGAAGGATTTCATTTTTTTTTTTTCATTTAGCAAGGACAAGTTATTTTAATAAAAAAAAATATAATACTATTTTTTATTGATAATAAAGTTATTTTTATTACTGATAAAAATATATTTATTATTTTCCATAATTTTGATATGCAATTATATTTGACAATATTATTGATTTGACTGCATTTTTAGAATAAATAATATAATTTTTAATAAATGTAGCCTTAGTGAACATAAAAATCTTTAGTGAACATAAAAATCTTTAGTGAACATGAAAACCCAAACTTATGAACATTAGCTAGAGATTCAAGTTGCATGCCTGAAATATAGCCAATAAGAATAAAGTGCTACTTTACATGGAGTTTTAACGACACTTCAAGATTTAAGCTAGGACAAAAATTTCTCTACTTTATTATTAATGACAGACATGGTGGAGTTGATGCTAATGCAGAATGCACAGATGCACCAGATCATCATGCAAAATATGATGCTGAAGGCTCTTCCGCCAACGGCTGTGTTCCCAGGAGGAAGCAACAGTCAAATCACACCTCTAGCCTCACATTCAGGGCAGGTAACCATCAAGAGTTGTTGTGTTCAGCTCAAACCAAGTTGATATTTGTACATTTTACAGTATGTAGTAATAAGTAAGAATGCTAATTTGATGTTGTTTAGGACCTTCATTCAACAGTTAGAGGAGTGGCTGTCCATCATCACCATCACTACGGCTCCCATGTACCACCTCTTACTCCAGTTGGCTACTCTTTTTGGCCCTCTTTGATGCCAGCAGGACAAGACAGGACTCATCAGCCAGCAGTGCAGCATTTGATTAGTCCTGTAAATATGCCCCCCTTAAACACATAAGAGACATCAATATAACAATACCAATAAATAATAATAAAAAAACCTTTAAAAACCTTGTGTTGTTTACATGTTTTGTTCATACATACATTAGATTTTACAGTGAGATCTTACACATTCTGTACAGACAGTACTAATTTTTTTGTCACAAAAAGAAAAAATCACTACATAATTATCTTGATTCATCATTAGTTATGGGTATCTTGTGCTACGTTTCAATGTTTAAAACATTCACTGGTCAGTTGTTGTGAATCATATAATCACAATATTCTCATGATAACTTGTTTTGCCTTGAAGAATGGGAATTGAAGCTGTGAACTCCAGGACTCCACTTGGACTCTGAGGTAAACATAGAGTAATTTTATTATCTTTTTCACTAATATTATATATTTTTCTAAGATAGCCTATTAGAAGTCAGTGCTCCTAATACCTTTTTTTCCATTTATCTTTTTCCAGAAAAATTGCCAAGGGCAGACGGATCCTTCATCTTCAAAAACAGATGATATATCAACATATGGATGTCTGTCATCAATTTACAATTTTATATACAGTTACATCATTTTGTTATTCATAGGGATTTTTTTGTGATTTTTAATTTTGTTGTATTTACTGAAGGATTAATTAAATATTATAATAGTAAATAGCAAAATAAGTGCTCAGTTTAATAGTAATTTTTTTTTTTTTTTTTTAAGTCACCTGGTATGCAGGTGGCGTGGCTGTTTTGCAATACAACAGACCCTTTTAAAATTCACAGGTCATTTGCAGTGTAGTCATAAGGTTACTTGTCATATTTAAATAGGCAGTACATTGTGTAACGCTGTCTTGCGCAACATAAAGCTTAGCTGAAGCTAAAACTGAGGGTATGTCATGTCAAGTAATGCAGTTTAAAATACTTCACATGCCTTCTCTGCGGTAAAAATGTTGACATAGAACATTCGTCAAGTAAAACAAGCACACCCACTCGATATTTCTTCCGCTTTCAGACACGTGATGCTCAGTTACACATCTGATTGGTTGCATGAGTTCACTCACATAGCCTACCAATAATTCTAAATCAGCATACACGGAATATACGGATAAAAATGTAAGTTATTAAATTGTGTGCAGTTTTAACTATTACCAGGTACTTTCTATTTGCTGCTCTGCAGCGCCTTAACTGGCGGTGTGAAGGAACGTCAATCTCAGTGTAAAAATAATTGGGCAGCCATGGAGAGTGGGAGGGCCTAACCGACGAGCAGTGGCGCTTGTCTCGTGACGCAGTAAAACATACGGCTACGGAAGGCTCTTGAAACACGAGTGGGTCAAATTTTCGGTTTCAAAATCTGGAATATAGACCTGGCACTAACAAACAAAGCGGAGTCTTATTCTTCGTGGTGGTTTGTGATGTATGAATGGATAGTTGACGGATTATCGTCGCTCTTTGTGCCTTTTTCTGGTGAGAAATCCGCAGCCTGGCCTAGAGAGCACGGTAACGGTGTAGCTCGAGCCGCGGGCACAGACGCGCAGCGGCTGGAGAACAGCAGGCCCGCCAAACGCAACTATCAAAGGTGAGGTATTAGTCTGTGTGTATTCCTCGTTTATGAATAAACCTAATTACTATTGGTTTCTAAATTTAATTGACACCGTGCCTTGTTTAGTCTGGTGTCTGTTTATTGTTCATTTACATAAACAATAGGCAGTGTAGTACATTACATTTGTTTTCAGGGGCAGGAATCAGTCCAATGTAAACAATTCGTCAGTACGACAGTCTACTTACAGCAATCAGTCACCATCTTTGTCATTAAATTAATAGGATACTGTCGAACATAAATTTATTTTATGAAATGTTTGTTGTGATTTAGAATTATTACAGATCTGATGTCGTTAAAGTTCTTTCCTGTTAGTGCCTGCACAATATTACAAAGTGTTAAGATAGCTATATAAATATGAATGTTCTTTAAGAAACTTTAAGTGGTGTTTTCTGTTTAGTCTAATGGTTTAGTGATTTTTATATTATTGCTTTTATTTGTTTGTTTTTTTTTGTATTAAAGGAATAGTTTAGTTAAAAATAAAAAAATGCTGAAAATTTACTCTCCTTCAGACCATCCAATATGTAGATGAATTTATTTCTTCATTGAAAGAAATTTAGGGTTACATCACTTGTTCATCTTGTGTTCATCTTAATGTCTTGTGAAGTGAGAAGCTGTGTTTGTACGAAACAGATACATCATCAAGACGTTTTAACTTTAAACTGTTGCTTCTGGCCAGAAAATGAGTCAATAATAACACTTCCTCCACTGGAAAAAAAAATCCATCCCCTGTTGTCCTCTCACATCAAAATACTGACATATTTGTTTAGAACCGTTTTGGACTGTTTTCACTTGTAAATGTTGCTTGATGTGTGCATATTTCTCTCCTGATTCAGGCGAGATGACGTTTTCACTGGAGAAAGCAGTATTATGGATAGAGGACTTGTGTTACCTAGAAGCAAGAGTTTGACGTTAAAAGTGTCTCGATGGATTTGTTTCTTACGAACACGCAGCTTTTCACTTAACAAGAAATTAATTGATGGGCTGGAGTGGTGTGGATTACTTGTGGATTATTATGATATTTTTATGAACTGTTTTGACTCTTATTCTGACGGCACCCATTCACTGCAAAGGAAGCAAGTGATGTAATGCTAAATTTCTCCAAATTTGTTCAGATTAACAAACTACATCTTGGATGGCCTGAGGGTGAGTAAATTTATTTTTCTTTTCTTTTTTTCTTCTTTCATTTTTGAGTATAAACTGACCTGAAGTGTTTAATTTTCTCCTGGGTTGCAGTGTGTACTCAGCTGATTGTGTGACACAATATCCAGAGGTCAAAAGAGCAAGACATGGTAAATATTTAGATGAGCACTTTCACATAAACAACCGTGTCGTAGTGACATTCTCAGTCACCTACCATCAAGTCTTTTATTCATATATCGGTCATCTTTCTACAGATGTGATCATCAGGGTTGTCAAGAAAACTGTTGCAGGGATCGCAGGGCTGTTCCGATCAAGACAACACAGAAAGGCAGAACATGAAAAGCAGAAAGCCTTTACGGAGGTATGTTCATATAATCACAACTAAGTGATTGCAAATACATGCATTGCTTGTGCAGCCTTGGTTTCATGCATTGTGTACATTGTCTTGTTTCTTGTTTTGCTCACTGGTGGCTCAGGTTGGCAGGGTTGCTTTTATGGGTATTGATGACATACACAGCAACAGCCTGAGTTCATGGATTGAGAGTGACAGAATGGGTGAGTGTGATCTAACTGTCCCCACATGTCTCTGTGATCTGGCAAAGAATTTGACAGACATGCATTACCGCTCAAAACTTGGGGTCCGTACAATTTTTTTTTGTTCTTTGGAACTTTATATTCAACGAAGGATCCTGAAAAAAGTGCACTGTGCATAAAGCTTATTTTATACCTATCTACAACCTGTCGGTTTAGTAATGGTTTACAATTATCTCTCTTCAGATAAACAGATAGAACTGGGAGTTAAAAATAAAGAAAGAACAGCAGCCAATGTCCACCAAAACCCCCAGGCTTTATGGAAACCAGAGTAAGTATCATTTAGTCATATTTTTCATAGTTTTGAGCTGTTTCTTAGTTTTCTCCAATTTTCTCTTCTCAAAGCTTTTTTCTTATTTTTAATGGTTGCATTTTCTGAAGGGATGATTATAAAGTTGTAATGACTTTACATTTTTATTTGATTAAAGGAAAGATTGTAAATTTCTGTTCTTTTAAAAAGAGAAACACATGATCCTCAATATTCCCACATCCCATGATGCACAGAATATGGACATAACTTCAGCCAAGCAACAAACACTCAGCAATTATGAATAATCATGCTTTATGCAAACAATAAGATGTGTTCGTGAAACCTCCACAACATTTAGTGATCTTCTCTTTCAGTTTGGTGAAGGAAACAAACTGGTCACAAATTACTAACAGCAGCATCTTTCTTTGTTTACTTATTTACTATTCTGTACATTGCTGCCAATAAGCCAATATCGAACTGCCTCTAAAGCTATTTTGTTTTTTTTAATGATAGCTGAGATTAATTTTATAAATACACCTTTACAAATAAATAATCAAAAAGCATTTATTTCTGACATTACTAAGCAAATGAAACTTGCCTATTAAATAAAGTGTCAAACAGAATATACTGTACAGTATCTCAAGTCTTACTTTGATACCAGTACCAGAGATATGTACTTCTATTTTGTAACTGTAAACCATGTTTTGGGTGGTTGCTGATAATAAAATGATTTGTCCTTTAGACATTGTATAACAGTCTATGTATTTATCTCCTTGAGCAGTGGTGCAATGCTGTACAAGGGAAGTCACGACAAAGGCAGGGAGATGTGCAGATCACTGAAGCTAGTGCCGTCTTGCACCACCCACGGGCTAAGCGCAAGACCAGCTGAGGTGGAGCATCCAAGCCGCACACATAAATCTTGCCTGACCGTGGAGGAGGTAGGGAAACTGAATTTTAATGAACTTAATACCTTTATATCTGTGATTTCCTGACCATCTCTCTTTTGAGTAGGCACTGAGAGAGAGCGATCGAGAGCATTACAGGAAGCTAGTAGAGATGGCATCAGGGAAATACTCAAAGAGCAAACCATTGCCATTTGGACGGATGAAGCCTCCAATGTAAGTGCATGAGTCCTTAGAACACTTGAAATCAGTGTTGCGTGGCTGGAGGAAGTTAATTGCTTTGTTCATAATTTTTTTTTTTTAGCACAACTTTCTTGCTTGATGGACACAAGGCTAATGGGCATGCCTCCATCAGTCGCGCTGCTGACATAAGCAGACCTGCTCCAGTCAGAGGTGAGCTTAATTACACCCTGCTGCACCCACTGCTTTTGTTTTAATTTAACCATCTGAAATTATTCAAAACTTTTGATGAATAGCTTTCATGATATGTTTTAAGTCGAATCAAATTTTCTATATTTGCCTCCAGCCTTACCTAATATGTCTGTGTGGCGGGATCCTCTGATGCAGACTAAAGACAGGTAACACTTCAGAATGTTTTTTAAGCATTATTGATTAATAAATGATTATCTGCATGTATTGATTTTTTTTTTTTTTTTTTTTTTTTTTTTTTTTTTATAAATATATTTATTTATTTGTAAATCTGCTATAGAACTATAGATGTTAATCGAAGCACACCAACAAGTTATGTCAAGGAAGGAGCCTTGGATAATCAAACTGCAAGAAAAATCGTAAGTGCTTATTGCCTTTTTCATGTCATGCAAGTGTTGGTGTCTACAGATGAAAGAGTGTTAAAATATTAGGGATAGTTGACCCTAAAAGGAAAATTACTCCATAATTTACTCACCCCCAAGTCATCCTAGGTGTATATGACTTTCTTTTTTCAGACGAATCCAATCAGAGTTATATTAAAAAATATCCTGGCTCTTCCAAGCTTTATAATGGCAGTGGGTGTTTTTTGTCAGTAGTCCAATAAAGTGCATCCATCATCATAAAAAGTGTCCCACACAGCTCCAGGGGGTGAATAAAGGCCTCCTGTATCAAATCAGTGCATTTTTGTAATATGCATATTTAAAACTTTATAAACCGTAATCTCTAGCTTCTGCTGACTGTTGTACGCATGTTCATTCTGGCATATGATGTAGGACGTAGTTTCGGTGAGAATATGCAAGTCTCCTCTTGGCTTCTATTGAAATACTCCATCATTTTTCTTTATAAATCTTCATTTTGTACTTTTAATTCGTGACCAGTGTTTTGTTTTGCTCTCTCCGCTGCGCTTCCACATTTGTCACTTCTCACTGGACCTTATGCTATGTCCTACGTCATCCGCCGGAGTGATGGGTCACGATACTTGGCTGTATGTCACGTCACTTTCGCTTTCAGTTAGTGGACAAAAATCACCCACTCACTGCCATTATTGAGCTCATTATAAAGAGCCAGGATATTTGTTAATATAACTCCGATTGGATTTGTCTGAAAAAAAGAAGAAAGTCATGTACACCGATGATGGCTTGAGGGTGAGTAAATTATGGGGTATTTTCATTTTTGGTTGAACTATTCCTTTAATCTGGAGATTTATTAAGTTTAGTTTTTTTAAATCCAAGATTGAAATGTTTTTTTTATTTTATTTTTTTTAAAAAACAGCTTTATGTCATTTATTTTTTTTAATTAATATTATGTTTTGTAAGTTCTGTTCTCTTTTCTTTTCTTCCTCACACTCTGTCCAGCCTTTGGATGTGGATCTGTCAGCTGAGGTTGAAGCAAGGTTGAATCTTAAGGAGAAAGACACAGCTGCAGGATCCTCACTACCATCCAGATCTGAACTGATAACAGATACAGTGAGGCGCAGTGAGGAAGAGATTCCCAGACTGACCAAGGTCAGTGTCTCAAACCCCCCCCCCCCCCCCCCCCCCCAAAAAACCCTTTCTTAACTTTTATTATACCATACTCTGTCTGGTTGTTACATGCACAGGAATATTTCTGTGTTAATTTTGAATATTCTGATTATAAATGTAACCTACACGTTAACCTCATTGCAACAAATTGTATTTCCAAAATTAAACCTCTCCAATAAGAGAAGGTGAGGATGAAATAAATGTCTTGTTTGCTTTGATGTTAGTGAATACCATGTAAACAGGGATATTCCAATATCTGTGGAGTGTGTAAACATCTTTTTTGGAATAAAGACTTGATCAGAGTATGAACAGTGATGTGTATGTAAACTTGCTTATTTATTTCCACTTACAGTTCACTGTCACATTGGTTCATTTCCATGTGGTTTGAATAACAGTGTTGTCTTTGTATCATGTAACAGGAGATGCAGCAGGAAGTGAGTGCTGCTCTTGCTCAAACTGATCCAAACCTGGTTCTGTGCAGTGCTTTCAAACTGCGTCTCACACAGAGGGATCTGGCAACCCTGCAAGAGGGCAGCTGGCTCAATGATGAGGTAGCATCATTTTAAAAGGCTTCTTAGGAATGCATAATATATTGGTACCATATTGGATAACTTTTTTTTTGTTATTGTTTTTTTTTTAACAATACTTTTACCATGGGGTTGTTATGTCGCAATTTTGGAAATGTTTCTGTTTTAAACCATGAAGGCTAATATTAGCAGGGCTTAAAGTTCTCCAGCACCATACCGGATCTCCGGCATGCAGCATTTGGCTGTGAAAAAAATATAATCCTACATTTAAAAAAAACCTTGTTGATATCACTTTTGAGTCCATGAGTTCGGTATGAGAGGAGCACAGCTTTCATTCTCAACCAAACTAACATTACTAGCCAGTCAGAATTTTTTGCTCTTTTAAATATGAGACACGCTTAATATTTTCCGATTGCAAAGTCGCAGCCTTGATGAATGGAGAAGCGCGACACGTTTTAAAAGCTGTGAGGCCCAATGGTCAAAGATGAGCATCTTAGGCATATTTATATAGGAAAACTAATTAAAAAGCAGCAGAGCTTTGTAAACAGCTCAGAGTAATCATGTCATCTCCATAAGAACCATATGATTGCCAGAACAAATTTACCGGGATTTTTGAATAAGTTCTGTTCACACATGATCTATAAATGGTAACTTACCTATAATTTACCAGTAAAGACTGTATGTGTGACTAACGCTGTAAAGTGAAACGTCACAGGCCATTGTTATAATACATAATGTACTTAAGTTGGTTATGTTCATATTATGTATAGGAATATTATATTATGTATTTTAACAGTGTTGTTCAATAAAACCATGTAATTAATTGGTTTTGATATTTTATTTGAGCCAATTATTATTGCCTCATCTTTAGTTTATATATAAATAGTCAAACTAAAGGCTGGTTTTCACTTAGGTTTCTTTGTGTTACTAAAAAATATCCGATAACTCAATTGTCAAAATGATCAGTAGATTACTTGATTACCAAAATAATCATTAGTTACAACCCTAGATTAGTTAAAATATTTCAAAATACAACTGCATTGTTTAACTTTTTGTAATAAAAAGAAAAATATTTTGTCATTGAAAATTTCTTAAAAATAGTATTAAAATATTGTCTTGTTCTAGTGAACAAAGTATCTGTATTTTGTCCCATCTCGTGAGCTAAGTGAGCTTATCGACATCTGTAGTGTCGATAAGCGGTGATACAGCTCATAATTTTCCAAGTGTATGATATAGCTTTCATTCTTCAGGTCAATCATATATTCAACAGAAAAAAATCAGTTTGGATAAGAAAATCAATAACTTTGCCATAGTATCCTTTCAAATGTTAAAGAAAGGACCCCACCACCCCCCCTGGCCCGCACCTGGAAAAAAAGTTGCTACGGTGTTAATATAATTTTAATTACAGGCCTATAAGTCTTTGTATAAATTAATAGACCTGTTTTAAAATACATTTTTAAAAACATTTTCAATGAGGAGTAGGCTAATAGCCTTATCTTTTATTATCCTCAAAATGCGTCAGTTATGCGGTGATGCGCTAAGAAATTATTGCGGGGCAAATTAATTGTAATTTAATAATAAAAGTAACCTAATAATAATAACAGGCCTAATAATAATTAGAATGTAACAGGCCCACATTAATTGGAAATGCCAAATCCTCTTAATATTGCCAATATCTATTGCTTTTGACAATATCTCTGGCTATAGTCGACACATGATACAACACAACCCAGCATGATCTGATAAGTAACACTCAATCGAATTATGCTACCATCTGTTTTTATGGGAGGTAGCAAAATCTGAACTGCGGAGATTGAAAACACTGCAAGCGTCGTCCGTGCTTTAGTATGTGTGTAGTAAACAAAACAGTGCGCTGCGCCATCCGACATTTATTCATTCATTGCTGAAATCATGGCGGCTCTGCCCGTGATGTCAAATGCTTCTGCAAATTTGCAGTATTACTTAGAATTTTACCTGAGCATTGCAAATCACGCCTATTGCTTTGTTCTTGTCAACAGTGTCTCTGCCATGATAAGCACTGAATGAATGAATGACAGGCTTTCTGTTGTAACATCGCGCAAGGTAAATAAGAGGGTGACATCTAGTGGAGAAAACTAATGATAAGATTCACATTAATCAGATCGTTTTAAATGTTTGCTGAAATGAATACTGGAAAAGATTGATTTGCAGCTTTTAAGAATTGATATCGAATCAACATCGAATCAACATCGTTTAAGAATCGATTAATCGCTTTTGTCCAGCCCTAAGTTGGTATTCTTGTGGGGAAAAAACATGCATCACTGTCACCGACAGCAAGTTTAGTTTTGCTTTTTTCTTTTCATTTTGAAAAGCTTGTAATCTTTGCTGTTTACCTCATGTTACGCTATGGAGGCTTTCTTTTATTAGCTTTTTTTTGTTTGATTTCTCAGTGTTTGCTAAATGTCATGTAATTTATTAGTCCGTATATAATACAGCATGTGGTGTATGCCATGCCTCATCTTATTTGTTTAGCGTTTAGCATTAAACGTTTTGTAAGCTAGTTTGTTATTGTATTTTACTGTTTTGTTGTTGTACTTTTTAATTTAGAATAACAATAGTCCATCTTTTGATTTAGTCTTTAAAAGTGAAAGGTGTGTAAATGTATGTAAGCAAAACAGACAATTTTCTTTTCTTGTGACAACAAGATCGCAAATTCGAATGTGAACGCACCAGAAGCCCGGCTTACAACATAGCAAAAGAGGAACTTCCATTCACAAAATTCAAATCAAAAATAATACTACTGATGAAAAAGAACAAGTTGAATATTAACCACTTTCGTTTCTATATAAACTATGATAAAACTATGATAAAGTTCATCAGCATGCATTGATTAATCCCATGTTGTAGCGCAAAAAATAAATAACTGAGAAAGTTAGTTGCAAAAAAGCAACCAGTGGGAAGAATGAGTCTGGAACCCTGATAGTGCTTTATAATGTCTAAGTATATTTATAATGTGTAGTCATTATTTTTTCTTTGTTTATAAAAAATATTTATTGCATTTATTTATTATTTATTTAGGCAAAAATGTAAGATTTTTAATCAACCATTTATATTGGCCATAACAAAGAATTATTGTTTCCTTTATTTTGTTTTTCAAAGTTTTAAATCAGAATGCATGTCAGGTGTGACTTCTCTAATCTAATAATTAGCATTTTCCTCCAATTCTTTTTTTTTTTTTTTTTTTTTTTTTCTTCAGACAAAAAATATGCATGAGTATTTACATTATCTTTGATCATGTAACCCTATTGCTCTCAGGTGATCAACTTCTACATGAATCTCGTGATGTCCCGCAGTGAGCAGGAAGTAGGGGGCAGGAAGGTCTACTCTTTCAGTACCTTCCTCTTTCCCAAGTTGCATATCGGTGGACATGCTGCAGTACGGCGGTGGACTAAGGCTGTAGACCTCTTCCTGTATGACATCATTCTGGTCCCCCTTCACCTGGGCGTTCACTGGTCTCTTGCTGTGAGTAATTAACTTCATGTATTATGGGTTCAAACATTAGAAACCCTTATAAATTTAACAGTCTGTTGCAGCACAGTGAAAAAGACAAACAAGCATTTATTGTTTGGTGTCTGATGTATAGCTATTGGATTGTTTATTGGCTTTCATTAGCATTTTAAAAACAAGTTTATTTTAGAATTAATGTGTGTATGTGTTATGAGGTTTGGATTTTAGTGTAATGTTTCTTCCTTTTACCATGGTAGGTTGTTGACTTCAAATTCAAGTCTGTACAGTCATACGACTCTATGGGTCAACGGCATGATGATATCTGCAACATGATTTTGTAAGTGATAATGTGTTACATAAATATGTATAATAATGTGTGCTGCATGTACTGTGTGGCAAAAATGAGGGGTTGTGTAATTTAGCTTTTTGTGCTGAATAGGTTAAGTATATGCGTGTTAAAGTTTGTGCTCAGGTTGTTTTTCAGTGTGTACTCTACTTGTTTATGTTATTAATCTAATGACTCCATCTGTCCATTAGGCTTTATCTGAAAGAGGAGTTCAAGGTGAAGAAAGGCAAAGATTTGGACACATTGAAGTGGACCTTGAGCAGTCTACGGCCTTCTGTAAGCACATGTATAATTATTTAAAAAAAATCTTACAAGAACAGTATAGGACTGTCAACAGGACTGAGAAATTCCATTCAGTGTTTTCAGTATTACCAAAATTCAAAATGTGTTTAATATTTCAGGGTAAAAGCTACAAAACTTCAGTGGTCACCAGATTTTTTTAAAATCAACATTGTCTCATAAGTCCACAAGAGGGCACAACAAATAAGTATAAATGAAACTGCGAGTCTGCATTGGGTTTTAGATGTGTATTTTGAATTAGATTTTGTTTTCTCTTTCTACTCTAATTTTGTTGATTTGTCTATTTTTTTTAAATGTCTATATAGTTTTATTATTTTATATTTATTTGCTTTAGACTTATTTTTAATAAATGTATTTTTTAATTTGATTTAATGTTTATTTTATTTCAAGTAACAGCATTTTTGTTTGTTCTTTTAGTTTTAGTTAAATATAATGACTCTGGTGCCAAGCACTTTTCTGCATTTAATTGCATTTTTAAAATGAAATTCAACCAATATTCCAAGTTCATATTTTTTATTTCACTGCTGTAGAAGAATTTCAATCTGTCTTCACACTGTAAGAGCTCAGCTCAGTTCTAATTATTATGTGTAGGAGATCCCTCAGCAGAAGAATGGTAGTGATTGTGGTGTGTTCGTATGCAAATATGCTGATTATATCTCCCGAGGACGCAACCTTACATTCAGACAGGTACGTTGTGTAGACACACACGCACACACACTAATTCAGGCAGAATAATACATGTCTCAATAATGCATTCATATCCCTGTCTCTTTCTCTAGAATCATATGCCGTATTTCAGGAAAGCTATGATCTGGGAGATCCTCAACCAAAAGCTGCTGCAGTAGGACCGTTGGGAAGTCAGATTGACCAAAGCACAGGACCACCATACGTCTGTCCCTTCTGCTCTTTTCTAGAGACATTTGGCTTTATATTGGCCTGTTGCAAAATTCCACCCAATTTTTCTAACAGACAGTGGATTGCTGGTTCCAGGCTGGGTTTGTTTGCACAAATAACCAATCCCTACTGTATGAATCCAAACACTAAAAACTCAAATATGAGCAGAACACTGGACTGGGGTGTGAATAGATTTGAGCAGGTGGAAGCCTCATTAGCAATTGTTGTGAGGCTGGAATGTTCCCATTCCAAAAATGTAGTCTTATTGCCCCCTAATGGTTATAATGTGAGCCTTTCCCAACTCGCAGAAGTAGCTGTTGATGTTCCTGTGTTTAGTTATTATGGGGGACTAAAGTTACAAAATGGACATTATTTTCTGTAAGAGTGGGGATGTTTTAGCAGTTACATGTCTCTTTTTACATCATATTTGCATTAATAAGGAATAATAAACATTATTTATTTTGTTTGAATGAGATGCAGTGATGTCAGCTTAGTACGTCAAGACTTGTGTGTTTTAAAACCTCCAATGTTACCCATTAGTCTCAGAGCATCAAAAGTGAGGTTTGATATGCATGGCAATGATGGTACTTGCACTGAAAGCAACAGTATTCAGAGGATCTTTTGTTTCTTCTGTGTCTAAAAATAGTCCTGGCCTCCAAGTGCCTTGATCCGAGAGCATCTCATATTTTAAAGCCATTAAAATATGTTGAATATTATGGCTTCACACCTGTTTCTGGAGCATCTGACATGCTTGTTTTATAGCTGTCTGTGTAGGAAAGAGCTTAAAGTAAAACCAGAGTTGGGTGACGGGGAGGGGAATGCATTGGACTTGTTTTTTTTTTTTTACTTTTTAGGTTCTAAATGCTATATTCATAATCCCAATGGCTGTATTAGACATTCAAACTGAACTGGAAATGTGGAACAGTGAAGTTGTGCCAAACGGACATTTCAGTAGTTAATTTCTGCAATATTCCTCTCTCAACCAGAAATGCAGGATCAAAAAGTGCTTTAATTCTGACTTGAGGTAAAAAAAGAAGAAAAAGGTCTGTATTTATTTGTTCCTATGTGGCTCTTCTGATTGAGTTTGAGCTTGAGTGCATATCCTGGAGTGGATTTTTGTTGTTGTTGTTGTGAGAATGGAGAGTGTTTGGATTGGCAGTGGGAGAGCTGGCTGAGTTCTGATGCAAGCTTTAATAGAGAAAATGAAAAGGCCCACTGCATATGAGCCGTTTTTGTCATTAATGCAGAATGTCGGTCATTATTTTTGTATGTAATAAAGATGCGAATAAGAAACATGTCTTCTGTCTTCAAGAGAGAAAATCAGTCACCCACTATCTGTTTAATTGGTAATTAAAGGACCATATGCAGAAAATAAAGAAATAAATGATAGTTGTATTTGGTTGTATACTGTATATAATAATATTTCACAATATTACTGTTTTTACTATGTTTGATCAAAAAAATACAGATAAGCATTAGTGACTTCTTCCAAAAATATTTTTTTTTAAATCATTCTGGCCCCAAATTTTTAATATTTACTGTAATATTCAATACTTTTAAATTATTTAAAAAATTATAAACATGGTTAACAAACATGGAAATTATTTAAGTCAGTACATGAATTTGTGGAGGCAATTTTTTTTATTTTTGTTCTTGACATCCAAATGTTTGTCATTCAAGCTCTTGACATTCAATGCTACACAATCAACAGTTTAAGATACATTTTTTCCATTCATTACACTATTCTGAACACACTGGGGCCAACAGGTGTCAGATTAAGCACACAAATGTAACCTTGCACTATGCTGGCCTTCGGTTCACACATTCTCTGGAAACAGTTCCATGGTGTACTTGTTCACAGGACACATCTGTCAGCGAAGCACTTCCTGCTCTGCCATCATGTGATCTACAGGCTAATTTATTGATAGGCCTGAATTATTCAGACTGCACAGTGTGTTCTAAAACATATCAGCTGGTCTTCACATGATGAAATAAATATCTGCCCTAGCTTTTTCCCCTAATGTATGTTCTTTTGTCCATGTGTATCTGGATAGGTAAGAAACACCATCTTAAAACTGATATAAATGAACGTTATGAACAAATATGTAAACACAATTAGCACCATTTATGAGAATCTCAATGTGTAAACCAGACAAAAATTGGGATTATTATTATTATTATGTTTTTGAATGTGCAGAGAAGATTCTTGCTTTCATAAAATGTGTTTTTGCCAAAATTAAAGGGGAGGGTTTTACATCTTGTGGTCATATTGCACAACATTTGCACAAAAATCACCCTGAGAGTTCCTCCAGGCCATTCCTCACCTCATAGTTTTATGCCAGAGGTCAAAACATGGAACAGCGTGGAGACGGACATATTTGTTTCCCCCTGAAGAACATTCCAGGCAGCCATAGACAGTCTCACGCCTCTGGTGTCCCATTCCACACAAGGCACACGGTCCTTTAGGTATGTTATGGTTGAGCAGATTAACACGTGCATGCTTTTCATCCCGCAGGTAGGTTGTGGACAGGTCAGTCATGCTGGCAGCCTTCTCATAGTAGTCCGTCACAACATCGTCCATGTACATATCCGAGTGAGTGAGCTCTTCAAATGTCCTGTCATCTACAGCAAGCACAGAGTGACATGTCAAGTCATATTTGGAATATTTCTTCAAGATCATTTTGTATATTGCAGATACAGCAATGACAATTTAAATCACCTGCTCTGAAAGGATTTCCATAGATGATTCCCGACAGGAATCTCCTGAGTCTTCCAAAGGAAAAACGGCCAATGAATCCCCCAAGCTGCTCACGCATCTGTTCCCTCTCAAACCCTCCTACTGACTCTGGTGCCACACATATATCTGACCAAAGTTCAACCAAACGTCATTAGATAAAGCAGTAAACATTTTCAAATCTAAAAAAATGTATATGGATAGGGTTGATATATAACACCATAGATATAGATATATAGGCTATACTGTTCAAAGTGTGGAGTTAAATTTTTTTTTTTTTTTTTTTTTAAAAAGACTCTTATGCTCACCAAGGCTGCATTTATTTGATCCAAAAAACATCCATATTATTATTATTATTATTATTATTATTCAGAATTTTAAACTAATCTATTTCAATATATTTCCAAATGTAATTTATTTCTGTGATGGTAATGCAGAATTTACTCAGAATTTACTCTTGTCTTCAGTGTCAAATGATCCTTCAAAAATCACTTTAATATGTTGATTTGGAGTTCAAGAAACATTATCAATGCTAAAAACCATTGTGCTGCTTAATATGTTTGTTAAAACGGTGATACACATTTTTTTTGTATTCTTTGATGAATACAAAGTTCAAAATAATTTTTTAAATAGTAATTTTTGCAACATTATAAATGTCTTTACTGTCATTTTGATCAATTTATAACATCCTTGCTGAATTAAAATATTAATTTCTTAAAATTATTTTATATATATGTATAGCTTATTGAGCCCAAGACAGAAAACTGTATTATTGGAGGCTTACCGAGACGTCCATCAAGACGCACATAAAGCTCTAGCACACTGAATGCTATGGTCGTGTGAGCTGGAATTACAATGGCTTTATCTCGACCTTTAGGGTTTCGACCATCATCTATCTGGAACTGTGTGGGATGATAGAGAGTATCAGAGAAAATATCAGAGAAGATATATATGAACACACACACTTGCATTTGTTTACCCTCATGGTAGTTCCTCGCACTCCAGCGTGGACGGTGAGTGAACACTGTCGTGTGGTGCGGATGCTCTCCATGACAACACACAGGATAGTCCGCCCACTCTCTTTGGACTGACGAATCAAACAGTGATCCAGGTCAACTTTCCTGATAGAAAAAAAGTGAGAGGAGAATAGATGGAAAGATTTATGAGAAAAAGAACGAGAGAATTCAGTGATTAATTTCATCAAGTACACAAGCAAGAGTGCTGCTGTTCTGAATATTTGCATCATCATAACCATAACCATTATACAAAGCTAGAGTTATCAGTAAATTGAATGGAAATAATTTGATATGGAAGAAAAAATTATGTTTTAATGCTTTTGCAAGTTTTGGGGGGGAATACAATAGTTTTGTAAAATTTTATTAGTTTTGCAAAATTTCTTGGGAGTCAAAAGAATGCAAAAGTTTAGCAAGCAAACACAAAGTTTTTGTGAGTAAACGCAAGTTTTTTTTGGTGGAGCACAATCATTTTGTGAGAGAATGGATGTTTTGTGGATGTATGCAAAATTTCTTGAAGCAATGTAAATGTTTTGCAAGCAAATTCATTTTTTCTTGGTTGAGTGAATGATTCTAGCTATCTCTTAAAAACACTCACTTGTTGCCACCTACTGGCCTAACAATGCAACCTGTCTGTAACATGCAAAAAGTGGAGTGAAACAAACAATGAAAAGTCATAGTGCTGCTGGACAAAATTCCAGCTCTCAGCCAATTTTGAAGACTGGAACTAAATGTTTTATAAAAATATGTACACAGTGTTCTTCACCTTGTATTGAGTTCCCTCAGTAGTGTAGGAACCTCCACCTCATGCTTGGTCACAATTCCAAACGAGGCCTTTACCGCCACAGAGTCTGAACCACTCACGTTTACTCCCACCTCGTGGATCAGATGGTTGCCCAAACGCCCATTTAGGGCAACATCGGACTTGTCTTCATAGTTTAGGAGCTGATATGAAGAAACCCCTGTCAACCAGAGAAAAATACAGAGACACTCCGCTGATAACACTTACAGTATGTACTTCATTCATAATAAAAACAGACTACTATTTGCATAAAATAAAATCTGTATATATAGCTGTTTTCATGCATTTTTAAGATAAATATTGAACATGCACATATAATTCTACAAGCATGTTTGACTGAAGGCATGAGAACCAAGTGTTTGTTCATCTATACTTATCCTTTATTTCAAATTATGAAATATTTCTAACTCACCTGCTGTGATCTCTTTCTCTCCCACGAGTATGTCTTTCAGTGAGAAGGGGGTTGTGGCATATTTGGTCTTCTTCCAGAAATGTCGTCTCCTCTTCCTCGTCACCAGGCTGAGTGGTTGATATCGGTCCGCTTCGCTTAGACTGGGCACAGGGACGAGGCGTCCAGTGTCCCCTACCTGCTTCACAAAATTCTTAGTTGCTGCTGCAAACATTACTATAGTTCACTGAAGCCTGATCGTATTGTTACTGTGTATGTTCATTCAAAGTCGTTTGAATTTGAGTTGGTACTGACTGAGGCGACATCGCTACCTGTTCAAGGCTAAATGAGAAGGAGAGGTGCTGCTTGGGTTTGTCCAACCAGATCATCAATAATAAAGTGGCTGTAAGTTGATCTGGGTGTTCTCTGCCATATGTGTAGTGTCTTATCGGGTTCAAATAAATAGGTCAGACACCATCACATCTGTTATAAGTGACTCACTCCAACATAGACTGTATTTGAGCTTATAGTGTATAGTATAATTACCGTTAATGCTTGTTCAGTATTGTTTCATTTTATTTTGTAAACAATGTAATTAGCTTGATTGTTCTGTAATTACCTAGTTTACACCTTTTTTTAATAGCATAATAAGATCAAGCTATAGTTTCCATTAATAATATTTGTGGTTAATTGTATGACTTACATTTTATTTTACTGGTAACATGTTGCAATAAGGTTCCATTTGTTAACATTGGTTAACTGCATTATAGTTAATATGAACTAATAATATGAACTAAAATAGTTATTTTTAATCTTAGTTAATGTTAATTTAAATATGTACTAAAACATTATTAAAATCAAAAGTTGTATTTATTAACATTATTTAAAGGGATAGTTCACCCAAAAATGAAAATTTGATGTTTATCTGCTTACCCCCAGGGCATCCAAGATGTAGGTGACTTTGTTTCTTCAGTAGAACACAAATTATGATTTTTAGCTTCAGGCGTTGCAGTCTCTCAGTCGTATAATGCTTGGCAATGGTAAAAGAATCTATGAGAGAAAAAAAACATCCAGAGAAAAATCTAAAATTAAACCCTGCGGCTCGTGACGATACACTGATGTGTAAAGACACAAAATGATTGGTCTGTGCAAGAAACTGAACAGTATTTATATGTTTTTTTTTTTTTTTTTTTTTTTTTTTACCAATGTCCGAACTATTAGAACTGTTGTGAATGGCTTTACAGCAGCAGGTGCCTGAGGCATCTTCTTCTTCTTGTTTTATTGCGGATAGCAGACTTATAGGTGCATTACCGCCACCTATCTCTCAAATGGACCATTAACACGCTATCTACAATCTCAATTAGGAGTGTCAATGGTCCACTTGAGAGATAGGTGGCGGTAATGCACTTATAAGTCTGCGATCTGCCATAAAGCAACAAGAAGAAGATGATGCAGACTGCTGTGAAGCGTGTTCACAAGAGTTCTAACAGTTCGGACATTGCGTGAATCAGAGGTAAAAAAAAACAATATAAATACTGTTCAGTTTCTTGCACAGACTGATCGTTTTGTGTCTTTACACATCAATGTATCGTCACGAGCAGCAGGGTTTAATTTAAGATTTTTCTCTGGATGTTTTTTACTCTCATAGATTTTGTTACCATTGCCAAGCATTGTACGACTGAGAGACTGCAACGGCTGAAGCTAAAAATCATAATTTGTGTTCTACTGAAGAAACAAAAATCACCTACATCTTGGATGCCCTGGGGGTAAGCAGATAAACATCAAATTTTCATTTTTGGGTGAACTATCCCTTTAATGTGCATGAGTTAACACGAACTTACAATGAACAATTGTATTTTATTAACAAATGGTAACAATGATTGATAAATACCTTAATGCATTAATGCACTTTTTTAATAAAGTGATACTATTTTACTAGTGTTACTAAAAAGTGTTACTATTTTATTTTTAGTTTAGTTTAGTTTAGTTTTGCTTTGTTTTGCTTTATTTTGTTTGAGTTTTCAGGTATTTCTTGTTACATACTGACCAGGTCAGCTTCAGCCAGAGAAATAATAAAACATTTTAAGGAGAAAAGAAACAACATATGTAAAAGATAATCCATACAGTATGTCATGTTTTACCAGAGTAGCGTCTTAAGAAAAACAACTTCTTTGAGTTGAAATTATTTTGTGGCATGCTTTATTTAAGATGGACCAGCAAATCTACAATCTGTGAATTCACATTGTGATTCACATAAATTGTGAAATAAACTGTGGTTAAAAGATGTTTCTCACCTTATAACTGACCCAGGATCACTTTTCCAACACTAACAAAGCATGTGGATACTTTCTACCTTGGTGGAACTGAACCTGTGAGTCTGCATAAAGCAATTTGTTAGAATATGTTTATTCTGCAGCATACAAGGTTCTTTTTTTTTTTATAAAATGTATATACGGAACGACTCACTCATTCATGACCTCATGTGGCTCCTCTTTATGTCCACTGATGGGTGGAGAGAACTGAGGTCCATTACTGTTGAGGGCACACTGGTAAAATATTAATGGAAAAGCTTTTGTAAAGAGTTGTTTTTTAGTTTCTAGAACATGTTCTGTACAGTAATACATTGTGGTGACAGCTAAGAACATGACATGCTTTCAATTGAATTTATATATTTGATTGACTCATTCGATTTACTGCAATGGGTAAAAAAAAAAACACCCACAAATTAGGCCATATGTTAGATCTGATCTTAACCCATAATTTGCAAATTCATGACGTAAATGTTTATGAAACTAATTTATCTGATCATATGCCAATCATTTTTAAGACTTTTATTGCCATTCAACCTGTTTATCTTGAAGACTCTTTGTGTTGGTCAAGGAGACTAAGTAGTACATCCAATGTTGAATTTTCTGCACTGTTTAAAACAAAAATGTAATTTATCTATGCCAGAAACACCTCTACAGCATTTAAATGTTGATGATCATTGGATTCTATTAAAATCAATTTGTGAGGACATCTTAGATAGCATTGCCCCACTAAGACCTACAAGTCATAAATTAAAGATAAATCCTTGGCTAAATGATAATACCTGTGTCCTCAGAAGGCAATGCAGGCAAGCAGAGAGAAGATGGAAAAAGAGTAAATTACAAGTTCATTATGATATTCTTAGAGACTCACTTAGTTATCAAAAGGCAGTAAGAAATGCAAAAAAAAAAAAACTTACTTCTCCAATATTATTAGGGCAAATATTAACAATTTGAAACTCTTATTTTCTATTATTAATTCTGTAATTCAACCTTTGAGTAATGTGTATCAAAAGTCCTCAGTTATTTCCTGTGAGGGTTAAATGCAGAGCACCAATTCTGAGTATGGGTTACCATACTTGGCAAATGTCACGACTTTTAGATTTTTTGGAAGTGTTAAGTGATATCTTCCTGGCCTTAGACAAAGGAGATGATGTTGTTTTGGTACTGCTTGATTTGAGTGCAGCTTTTGACATGATCGACCATAACACCCTCATCTCCCGTCTTGAACATTCAGTAGGGCTAAAGGGTACAGTCCTAAAATGGTTTCAGTCCTATCTGAGCGACAGATGTTTTTCAGTTAACTATAATAATAAAATCTCAGGTAAAAAAACATCTTCCTTGGGGGTTCCGCAAGGCTCTATCCTTTCTCCTATCCTTTTTTTCTTTATACTTGCTCCCTCTGGGCAGCATTTACAGATTCATTGGAGTCATTTCTAGAGTGTTTAAAGGACATCAGAAATTGGATAGCGAATTTTTTTTAATGCTGAATGAGGAAAAAACAGAGGTCATTGTTTTTAGCCACCCAAATAACTCCAAAAAAAATTATTAGATTCGAGCACTCTGGCACCAAATTTGAAATAAAAAAAATAATTGTTTGTGTTCAAATCTTTAAACAACCAGGCCCAATCATATTTGGCAATCCTTTTAATTCCATATAATCCTCCCAGAACACTACGATCAGAGAATCAAAAATAATGCTATATGCTAAATATATAATAAACAAGAAAACAAAAACATCCTGAGGTTACCGTGTTAGTCAGGTAATTATGACGATAAGGTGGGAGAATGTTTGCAATGGGAATAAACTTCTTCATTTAGAGCTGTACAAACAACTGTAATGACATGAATAGGAGCGACACTGTTTAACAACCTATATTTGTATTGAAGTAATTTGCCTTCTCAGATGTAGAAAGATTTGTGTAATTAGGCTGGCCAAGTATGAATGACAAATCCGGTATAATTATAATACCTATAATTCTATTAAAGAGATGGTTCACACAAAAATATACATTTTAATTTCATCATTTAATCATCTCATTCCAAATCTGTAGGAATTTCTTTCTTCTTTGGAACACAAAAGTTTTGTCTGCATTTGTTTGATAATCAAAACAGTGAAATATTATTACAATTGAAAATAAGTTTTTCTATTTTAATACTTTTTAAAATGTATTTTATTCCTGTGATGGCAGAGCTGAATTTTCAGCATCATTATTCTAGTCATCAGTCACTATCACATGATCCTTCAGAAATCATTCTAATTTACCGATTTGGAGCTCAAGAAACATTTATTTGCGTTATAAATTCTGAAAACAGTTGAGATGCATTTGTCAGGATTCCTTGAATCTTCCTTTGAATTCTTTAAATAAAAATAAAAAAATAATAAAAAAACAGTATTTATTTGAAACTAATCTTTTGTAAAATCTTTATTTTGATCAATTGAATGCATCTTTCCTATTTATAAGTATTAAATTCTTTCTAAAAAGCCAAATATTTCTGACTACAAGCTTTTGAATGTTATTGTATAATTTGTTTTTATAAACAGTTACATATGATCATGACCTTCATCAGCTCATATTGCATTGCAGTGTGAAAGACTGATAGGAATATCTCATGTTAATGAGTTTTAACTCATAAATATTAATGAGAGTGTTGACTAATTCATGTTTACTAGCTTAGCAAATGGTCATGCTTAGCACTTTATGCATTCGGTGCAATATATGTGATACACTAAGGCAACTGCAGGCCTAACAAAGGTACTTTTTTGTGTTCAATAACTGCAGTGAAAAAGGTTTAAAAGGTTTATTTTTTGAAGTGTGTCAAACTCTACAAATCTATCAACAAACACTTTCACCTGTTCTGCACATTTAAAAACTGAAGTACATCCATGCATATACCTTGAAAAAAATGGTGTAGGATTTACTTGGAAACCATTTTCACTCAGAAACTGCATATGAATTTTACAATTACGAAGACTGACCGACTGAAATAATACTTTCATGTAAAACCTACTACAATAATCTTTGTTTTATTTACAACTTCAAAAAAATCAATTATTACAGTGTTGTTATCCTATAATTAAAGCCATTGATGTCTGGCGAGTGATGCTGCTGAGCTTTCGAGTGTTATGACAGTGATACATGATGCATTCTGCTTCACATACTTCATAAGTGTGCATCATCTGAGAGAAAACTAGACTAGAGATTAGAGTTATTTTTGCTCCAGCTAGATGAGAGGCTGGAGAAAACACAGGGCGGGGGCGCACAGGCTGCCTGGAGTTTTCATTCAGGGAGCATCTGCGCAGAGGCTCGGGTAGAGTGGGCATCTTGTGGAGCGTATGTTGAAGCTGTGATTTTTTTCATAGTCTACCTCTTGTGGCAGGCACGGGCAAGGCCTGTGCCTCCCTGTTGTGAAAATGACTGCAGCTCATCACTTCAGGATACCTGTATGGCTGGGGATCTGTTTGGCCCAAGTGTTGTTAATCACATGCCAGGATGTCAAGACCGGTGAGTAACTCATAGTCTCATACTTTAAAACCTGACACAACAGGTCAAGAGTGATGCTATGTATATCAGTACATGCACCAGTGGTTTTAGATATAAATATGTAAGATGTGCTTGAAAAATGTGAAATAAGTTACATTTATCTGGTTTATATCTGAAAAGCCTAAAATACAATGGCTTTTCTGACCTTTTACTTTTATATATCTGATATGCACTTTCACTTTTGGAAAAGCCTCATTTAGTGTTCCACAGAAGAAAGAAAGTCATACAGGTACAGAACAACATTAGTGTGAATAAATGATGACAGAATTTTCGTTTTTGGTTAAACTACTCCTAATTCATCCTATTAATTGTGATTAGTAATAACACACCACAGTAAAGATGTTGTTTTAGACCTATTTATGTTATGAACAGCACTGAAAAGGGATACAAGGTGATATGAGGCAAGTTAATGCTGTTAAGAAAGACCTTCATAGCAGGTTTTACTTGAATAGCATCCTTCCTTACTAACTAGCACAACTAACTGTTAAGCTGAATTATCCTGATCTTCTGCTTTGTCAGTTCTATCTGAGTTGGAGACATAATTTCATGGCCTTGTGTGTTTTGATGTGAGGTTTTCTTGGGCCAAAGCAGGCCACCAATTGTGGTCAAAGTTCTTCCCAAAAGAGATGCTAGACACACCCAATTATGTGGCAAAGGCTTGACATCCAGCAGTGATGTTATCTCATTCATTTAGGTTAGTTAAACTATACAGTTCAGGTGAAGTTATTGATCAGCATTGCTGGGTAGAATCGACTCAGAGTCTAAAATGACATTGAACTCAAAACTTTTGCATGGTGAATTCATGCAATCACACTAAACCAAAAGGGATAGCTCACCCATAAATGAAAATTCTGTCATCATTTACTCACCATTAAGTTGTCTCAAAGTATGTTTTTTTTTCTGTTGTAAATAAAAAAAAAAGATATTTTGGAGAATGTTGGTAATCAAACAGTTGCCGGTAGCCATTGACTTCCATAGTACGAAAAGAAAAATACCACAGAAGACAATGGCAACCGTCAACTTTTTGTTACCAACATTATTCAAATTACCTTTGAATAGAAGAAAGAAGCTCATACAGATGTGTAACAACTTGAGAGTGAGTAAAAAAAAAGTGACTTTAATGTACAACAGTCTGGTCTAATATACATAAAACAACTTGTGTGACCTTCTCACAGTAATTATCCCACATGGGTACATATCATGTCCCTTATTTTTATACATGAGAATAGTGGTGTAATGTAATGAAGTAAAAATACTTCGTTACAGTACTTAAGTATTTTTTGGGAATATCTGTACTTTACTTGAGTTTTTATATTTCAGCCAACTTTTACTTTTACTCCACTACATTTCCTAATTAAAATGTATACTTTTACTCTGAAACATTTCCCATAAGAATATTCGTTACTTACTACAAAATAGTCAGAAGAACACAGACCGCAGGAAAGCAGGTTTGACGAATCAGTGGTCTGGCCTTTGCAAGTGAGACAAAAAACACCTTTGCTCATGTGCAAACAACCACGGATGATTTCATTTTCCACTCAAGTCGAGGCTGGGGTGTGCGATATACAGCATCATCTGTGATAATATGGTAAGTGTTGTTGTAATGATGTGCAATCTGACGTTATCAAGTAGGCCATATCATTAAATCACCCACAGAGTGCACGCACATTGATTTTTTAGTCTATTAAAACTCAAAATTCCAGGCATTCTAAATTGTAGACCGCAAAAATTCTTCTGTATGCTTTTTATATTTATATAATTTAATGTTGGCCAGCTAGCTTAATCTATATCACACACAGAGTACCGTTTTTCTGCAGATGCATGAACACATTTAATAATAATTTTATACTTAAGTTCAGTAAAACAATAAGTGACTTACATTTTAGACATAATGCTTGTTTTTGCTAAATTTTGCTAACGAAAATAGTTCTAAACAAAGATTACAGCACTGTTTTGCGTCTCTGAGCAGTGGACAGCGTTTACTTTTTGAATGAATCAGCTTTTTGAACGAATCGGTTTAATAAATGATTCAGTGCTTGTTTCTGAATGAATCAGCCGTTTGAATGAATCGGTTGAATCTCAATGACTCACTCATTAACATTCACTTGCTGTCACCTACTGGCGGTTTTAATTTCACATTTTGACTTTTTTTTATGTTTTAAATTATTTCAAATATCAGTATTCAGTGTTTTATGTTAAAAACAAAACATTAAGCCTATTTATGCATCTGTAACTGCAGGTTAAATTCATCCATGTCCCCGCTGAAATACAGTATACTGTAGACTAAATGCTATTTCAGTTGCAGATTCCAGAAATATTTTCTTATGTTGAAATGAAAGACACTTAGTTCCGAATGAAGGACTTCTAATTCTTATCCAAAAATACAATATGAAAGAAATAGTTAAAACTGAAAACAATCTTGCTTCTCAAGCTGTACAGATGAGGCCCGGAAGTTTATGCTATAGCTGGGGTGTATGAACATTTATATATATATATTATTTGCTTCTTTTCCATTTTGCATTTACTTGTACTTTTACTTACAATACGTTTAAGATTTAAAAAATACTTTTCATACTTAAGTACAATAAATATAAAATACTTTAAGACTTTTACTCAAGTAATATTCTAAGCGGTGACTTCAACTTCTACCAAAGTCATTTTCTGGTAAGATATCTGTACTTTTACTTGAGTACGACTTTCAGGTACTTTATACACTACTGCATGAGTATATAGTAAGTAAATGTACATTCCAAAGAGGATATTTTTGTTAAAAAACTTCAGACAGAAGGCCTGCCTTTTACTTTGACAGAAATAAAAGTTTGCCACAGACTTGCTTAAAGTTAAGCATAACCTATAATAGAGGCTGCTGTGGTTTCCCCAAAATAACATGTGTGCTTTTCCACTAAATTGGTACTTACTTTCTTTTCATAATCATGCTTTTAAAAGGCCAGTTTCATACAGATGAGAAGTAGCAGGTGTCCTGCTGCTAGTAGTTTTACTGCTTTATTTCCTTTGACAATACTGAAAATAATGTACATTTAATATTATTTTAGGTTTTCATTTAAGATGTTGAGTTTAACACTCATTGCTATTGAATAGTGGAGTTTAGACAGACACTGAGCAGACTGAGTGGCCCTGTTACACAATTCAATTTTCATCATGCTCGTGAGACCAAGCATAATATTTAGGCATTACATTTTAAATGTCCATTTACAAATTACATTTGGTGTAAAACTAATTTAAATGATCAGTTTCAGCATTCATTAGTTGCTGTATCAGTGACTGAATTCTCAACAGAATTCCCATGCCCTTCCGTCATTTACCACTGTTTTTTTTTTTTAAAGGTAGTTATTTATTCTTAAATTATACATTTATATTTTAAATATTTATAAATTATATTTGGTTAATTTGTCTCACAAAGTCTATATTTTGAAAAGAAAAAGTGAAGAGAAATTTTTCTCAGTCTTCTTAATTGCTTGGAATGTCTTTATGACAATTACAGCTGTCACAAACGCCTTTGATTGAAAAAAAGGGGCAACAAAAGTCTCCTAAAATAATTCTTGCATAAAGCTGTCTGCACTTCCACTGTGGCTTTAAGGCTTTCAGATTACAGCAGTGGAAGCAATACTTGCCAGCCCTCAGGATAGTCTCAGACTTTGAGCATCAGAAGTGCTATTTACTCTGTCTGCCACCTCTATCTTGCTACAGCATCTAATCAAGAGTTATCACAGCCTGGAGCTATCACTCAGAGACAAACATAACAGACAACATGAGAGCTTTACAAAATAGACATGGACTGGCATTTTCATGCTTGGGTGCATTTACTGTCAAATTATTCTAACTGGTGATATCAGGTTATTTCTCATGCATTACTCTACGATTATATTAAGGTATTAAGTAAAGTCTTAAGCATGCACGTTAACACCACATTTCCATAAGCTTCCTACTGTGATACTGTCAGCAACCTCCTGTAGTTTGCACGACATGAGGAAAATGTACAAAAGGAAGATGTAATTTCATTTATTTTTACTTACTGTAATAGACATAATGTTTGTATCAAGCAGAAACTGACAGGACAAGATATAAAAAAGTAGTGAAGAATATTTTTAAACCATTCAAGCACAGGGAAAACCTTTAAAGAAAAGAATGTTGGGTGGATAGAAAGATATCCTGTACAGATCACAAATGCCTAAACCAGGGCCCTTGATGGCCCCTGTTGGTTACTTCGATGACCTTTGATTTTGCCTGCCATACCATATCACAATAGTGAGGAGGATCAAAAACATGGCATTGAAGCATTCCTTAATGTTTTTCTTGTTTTTGTTTAATTTTTGTATTGAAGTGTAGAGAATAAAAATACATTTTATTCTGGATTTAATGCAACATTTACCTTCAGTCCACCACGACTCACAACCAAGTTACAATTTTGGCCTTTTGTAGTAAATAGAAGAAGAAAAAAAAAGGTTGAAGAAGGTAGTTTTTTTTTTGTGGTACACAAGAGGTGAATCCTCAATAGACTGAGTGAAAATGCCTGAAGGCCTCCAGCTGCAGACCTCAATTACAGGGTGAGGCATATGATATGATCACCAGCTACGAGAGCAAGCAGCACTGGATGAATACTTTGACTTATAATTATAGTTACATACATGTCCTTGTCAGGTGCAGATTATGGACCAGGCTGAAAGGACCAGTGCTCTATCACGGGCGCTGATCTGAGGGGTTTGCGGTGTAGACACTTGTTACTTTTTATGTAAAGTTGACATAGACGGACAAACACAGCTCAAACAGCCACTGACTGAATAAATGGAGAAATCAATAATGTTATCCATTCATGGCATTTCACTCAGCACTAAAAGTGCCTTCTGAACAGCTTTGATCAGTGTTTTTTTTTTCTTTTTTTAAATGTTTTATATGAGTCATAGTAAATGATTGTCTCTTTTGCAATGTTTTACATAAATGTGGTGTCAATTCTTGTTTGGATATTGTATCTAGCAACTCAGAAGGGATTTCCTTTGAAAACATTAGCATGGTTACCATAGATTATCATAAAGTTTTATTGTAATTCTTGGTTATTACTGCTATAAAATAATAATTAAATCTGCTGTAAGCAATATGTTAAAATAGGCTACTATGCATTAATTGAAATATGTGTTTTGAGACATCCAAATTTTCTCTATTTGCTTATAGTCTCTGTAAACAGAATTGGGAATTGGAATTGGGCTGCTTTAACAGCGTTGTTTAACGTGATATTTACCCCCTGAAATGCGAATTGTTCAGGGGAACCCAGGCAAAAATGTGTATTCTACCCCCCGAAACGCGACTGTGCTATTTTTGAGTCGCAATTGGAAGGGTTTTGTTGTGAGAACCTGGCAATCCTGCTCACAGCAGTTCTAGTTTGGCATCTCATTCAAACAATGTAAGGTACTTCTCCTTGTGATTTTTTCCCCCTTGATGATAGTTGGTGGTACCACGTTGCAACAGTTAGTTGTAAAAACAATATGTGTTGGCTGGAATTATGGTTAGCTTGGTAAATTGTTGTGAGTACTGTTACACTTAAGCACACATTAAGATATGAAGCATTATCTTGACAGTAAGCATGAGTGGCATTTTAGAATGACAACATAAACATCATCACTGGCTCGTTTGCTTTGGAACAAATAATTAATGACGCTAGACTGACCTCTGCTGGTGGATTAAATTTGTACAGACAGTTTCCACTGTAATTAATGTAAAAATATAGCTGACAAACCAATCTCACCTGAGTCACCTCACAAAATAAAATGATAATGTGATAAATGTGAATGTAATATTTGTGCATGTTAGGCAATACATGCCTGATACTGTATATATTTATGCTTGTTTTCATTGTCATTTTTGAACAGAGGAAACGAAAAGCTGTAAAGATGGTGATCAGAATTATTCAGAAAATGAGATTTGGAAGCCAGAGCCGTGCAGACTGTGTGTATGTGATAACGGCCAGGTGATCTGTGAGGAGGTCCGCTGTGAGGATCTGATAGGATGCGAAGAGCACATGATCCCGGAGGGAGAGTGCTGCCCCGTCTGTCAAACCTTCGCCAGCGCGCGTGGAAGGACCGGTGAGACTGACACACACGCTACGGCCGCTAGAGGGCAGACGTGACTTACATTCAGAAAGGCAATTCATTTAGATGTGTAGGAGTCATAGCTTATTATTATTTTACACATTTATTGTAATTTAACCTGAATCCATTTAAATTCTATTTTGTGTTTCTTTTTCAGAAACATTTGCGTTTAAGGTACGTGGATGCTTTTAAAAATTAGGCATACAGATTAACATACATATATATATTTTTTTGTAATACATGATTTTCACCCCACAAATTAATATGAGTGAAGTTGATTAGTCCTGCATGTTTTTTTTTTTTTTCAGGGCCAAAAAGGTGAACCTGGTGACATTCCTTATGTGAGTGGCATTCCTTATTATGCTTCTGTCCATCATTTTTGCAATATTTTATGAAAATCTCATTAGTGTTAATCATGTTACATACAGATTTCATATTATTTTATTACTTTTAATTTACTTTTTTTTTTTTTTTTTAGATTGTGGGAATACCTGGAAGCCCAGGAGCAATGGTGAAAAAATAATGCGTGCACACACACATATACCTCTAATCTATTATTTTTTCCCAGAATCCCCATTCTTTGAAACTGTCAATCAAAGTAAAGTCCATTATCTTCTGTGTCACATCGTACAGGGTCCCCCAGGAGCAGATGGCAGACCAGGATATCCAGGAAGCAAAGGAAGACGAGTATGTGGCATAAAACAATAGCCTCTATAGGAATTTCTATTCTATTATGTGACTGTTTCATCTCAGAAACACATTAAAATTATGTACAAAGAGTGGCTTTCTTTCTTTTTGATGCATGGAATGTACTGTAAATTATGGCTCATCAATGTTACTTTGAGTGACTGCAGAGTCATAATGTAGTAAATGACAGCTAAATTGGTAAATCGTGTCATACCATATTTTTCGCAAAGGGTGTCCCAGGTCCACCTGGTTTTGATGGAGAGCCAGGTGTCCCAGGCATGCCAGGTGAGCCCGGTCCTGCAGGCACTTCACTGCCTGGGGTGAGTAATATAATCTTTCAAGGTTTTGTTGTCCTGTAATTGTTACATCCCTAATCAGTGATTTGAACTGTAAAACCTGTTCCTCTTTACTAAATATATAACAAATATCATTATTACTAATCTGGATCTTTCTTTTTTAAAAAAACGTATAGTTGTAAAAAAAAAAAAAGAGTGTTTTAAGCTAAACATAATCCCTTGTTTCTTTCAAAAACATCAAAAATGGAAATGCAGAATTCCTAGTGTAGCTTTTAATGATACATTTGAGTGACAATACAAAACATAAGCAAACATACAAAATCCAGTCTTGATCCTGTAGTGTTTTTCAAAAACTTTTCACACCATTATAACATTTATTCAGCATTATAATGGAAATTGTCTTATTGTACCTATTGTTATATCTAAGTGAAGTGGCTTTTTTTGATCAAGAAAAAATGTAGGGCTGGAGTTGGTTTTGTTTATTGGGAATTGATTAGATTTGATTGTCATTAGACTGGATTAGCATTTTTTAATTCTGATTTCAGAGAAGATAGTTTATTGCAGGAGGGAGGGGAAGTTAATGTTTTTGATTCAAGATTACAGAAGTACATAATTTTTTTAAATGGGGATAAGTAATTTGTAATATATGATGAAATATTCCATTAAAAATTAAGATTTAAAAAAATATTTAAATCACTGAGCAACTGTTTCTGGTCAACAGATTGTGGACTGACTATAAAAATCATGGTTGGGGAAATCAATCATGGGTTTGTCATTTTGGAATTAGCAGTTAGAAAAATCAGATGGGCTCTTTATATGAATTTGTCTTGCAGATCTGTTAATCTATAGTAACAACAATGTGTGTCATGAATGCACTTTTTTTAAATTCAAATTTAAATTCAATTTATATTTTACAGAGCCAGTTTGGTTCTCAGATGGCTTCTGGATTTCAGGATGGAAAGCTTGGAATGGCGGCGATGGTCTCTGGAGAACCGGTAAATATCTTTACACATTCAGAAAGGACTTTTATATGAATATATTAGCTTGATTGCCATACAGAACTACTAAACAGATATAAAATGTATTTGTTCTGATCAGGGTGAATCAGGACCAAGAGGTAATCCAGGCCTACCAGGTCCACCAGTAAGTTGTCTCAAGATTGATGTTGTGTATATGCAATAAATGTCTTTAACCCCACCCCCCACCCCCCCATTACATGTTTTCAGCACATTTCCATTTTTTCTCTCTCTGTCACTCAGGGGCCAATAGGAGCACAAGGTGCACCAGGAGATGGGGGTGATCCTGGACCTATGGTAAGACCAAAAATGTTGAGAGTTTTCTAATGCGTAAAGTGCATGGTAAATAATCTGAAAAATACAGGTAAATATTTGAATTGCACCTGTGGGTTTCTAATATTCTTTAGAAAAACTATCCATGCCATGCAGTTCAAAAAGAAAAAAATAAGAATGAAAAAAGCTGTCACTTACTGTACAGTGCAATAAAGGTTTTTTTTTTTTTTTTTTTTTTTTTTAGGGCTCTTTTGGTCCAAGGGGACCAGATGGTCTTCCTGGAAAACCCGGTCCAGATGTAAGTTGACCAACAATTTGCCCAGTGATTTCATTCTTTAAAAATCATAGTGAGGCAATATGTTCAGTATGGAGTCAAATGCTGTCAAGTCACATTTTACAATGCTAACATAAGTAAGTTGAGTTTCCCTCTGCTTTTGATAACAAAAAACTGTTCCCTCTATAACAGGGTGAGCCTGGACCCCCTGGAAATATAGGAGAAAAAGGATTCCCTGGCTCTCCAGTAAGACAATGCGGGTGTTTACAGCTCTGTTTTAGGACTGGATGATATTATATCAAAAATTTCATTTTGATGCATCTCACTGTTTTTTTTAGAGTTCAGCTTAAAAAAAAACAACAACATTTTGTTCATTTGTGCTGCATCTAGTTGCTTTAGAATGCAAGAACACAGTCTCTGTGAATTAACTCTTAGACTTATAAGTATGTGCACTTTTAAGACCTACTCCACCTGTTCTAACCATGATTGGTGGGGTCAAAATAAATAGTGTACTGCTGCTTTTGAATAGCCAAAAAAGATGCTTTTTGCCCCCAGAATGGTGTAGCATGTTATGCATTAAACAGGATGGGCTAAATGAGCCATATTAAACAAAAAAACCTTGGTTTAAGTTATAAACAATGTAATATTTGACAATAATGTTTCCCGCGATCTTCTGACAACTTTTACAAGTCAACATAAAATTCCACAAATAGTGTCTGGGAACACTGTTGAATGATGACTCCTGAACTAAACAGACTAAAATACTAAAAGATGCTCTTTCTGATGAGAAACTGATGCGTAGGCTGTCAAGGGATGTTGAGGAGTTCCATACCACAATGTCAAACAGACTCAACAACAAATCAAAGGCTTTAATAACAGTGCAGCTGATTTATGATAGTTACAAGATGACTCAAGAAAGAACAAGTAAGAGAGTTACTCAAAAAGTGCAACTTAGACAATGACAAATTAAACACAGATGTAAACAATGACTAATTAATTAGCGGGAGCAATGACATAACATAACATAACATAAACTGTAAGACTCCATGGTGCAAACTAGTGGCTAACAGACTGAACTACAGTGTAGCTCTATCCTTCCACAGATGAAAACATCAGATAAATGCAGTTGATATAAGTAGATGTATGTGGTGAAAAGCATCAAAATATAATTAGCCCACAACCTCCATAATTCCTGAATATTAAATGCTTAGTGCATCCTTACCGGTGATGATTTGTTTCATAGGGCTCCAGAGGGTTTCCAGGGTTACCAGGTCAATCTGGAAAGAAAGGTCAAAAGGTGGGTTAGATTAGGACTTGCTTCTCAATACACTGATCACTGTTTGTTATTCACTCTTTGCACTGGTCCCTAATTACTTTTGATATTTATAAGTATCTATCATTTTGAAATGTACAAACCAAGTACATATTCATGTAATGTATTAAGTTTGCTTTGAGGACAATTTCACACACAGTTTTAAATCCCATTCCCTTTTTAGGGTAATCCAGGTCTGCAGGGAGTGAAAGGAGAACCAGGTACCTTGGGGTCTAAGGTCAGAGGCCACATATTTGAAGCCAACAAATTCACATAAAAGTGTTCTTTGGAATTGTGTCCCTTTGGTTTGATTGTCTTAGTAAATGGCGCTTTCCTTTTAATATCAAAGGGAGAATCAGGATCTCCTGGTGCCATGGGTCTTGTGGGTCCACCGGTATGGAGCACTACATGATTGCAATTCTAATTGTGATGTTTCATTTAGACGGATCTTCATTAGATTTTACTAAATTAAACTAATATTGTACTTTAAAGGGCCCAATTGGTATGCCTGGTGAGAGAGGACGTATCGGTCCAGCAGGCCCTGTGGTAAGTGGTTAATGTTATACAAATTTTGATTGGGTGGTGTTGTGTTAAATCTGATTGCTTTAATTGGATTTAATGAGTAAATCAAAATGTTTTCTGTTTGTAGGGTAGACGTGGTCTTTCGGGACATGTGGGAAAACCAGGTCCATTGGTATGTGAATGGCAGAAACCCCTCCATCAGTTCTCATTTATCTACTCAGATCTACACATTTACTTCTGACTAAATACCTTGAAAGAAATGCACTACCATTTAAAGGTTTGGGATTAATTTGATTTCTAATTTCTTAATGCTTTTGAAAAATGTCACTTTTGCTCACCAATGCTGCATTTACTTGATCAAACATTCAGTAAAAACAGTAATATCGTGAAATAATATTACAATTTAATATACAGTTGTGGCCAGAATTAATGACACTCTTGGTGAATATGAACAAAAGCAGCTGTGAAAATAAATCTGCATTGTCAGTCCTTTTGATCTTTAATTAAAAAAAAAAAAATCACAAAAACCTAACCTTTAATTGAAGTAAAACAATTGAAAATGGGGGGCAATTTCATTATGAAATATGTTTTTTTTTCTCAAATACACATTGGCCAAAATTATTGACAACCTTTTATTCAATACATTTTGAAACCTCCATTTGCCAAGATAACAGCTCAGAGTCTTCTCCTATAATGCCTGATGAGGTTGGAGAAGTACTGACAAATGGTCAGAGGCGATTTTTTTATACAGAATCTCCACAGATCCTTCAAATTCCCAGGTCCATGGTGGCGAACCCTTCTCTTCAGTTCACCCCACTAATTTTCTATAGGGTTCAGATCAGAGGCCTGGAAAGGCCATGGCAGATCCTTAATTTTGTGCTCAGTGACCCATTTTTGTGTTGATTTTGATGTTTTTTTTTTTTTTTTGGATCGTTGTCCTGATGGAAGATTAAACCACTGCCCATTATAAGACTACCAGACTCAATCAGGGTTTTTATTTTTATTTTTATTTTTGATCTGTTTTAAATGTTTTATTCATGTAATGGCAAAGCTGAATTTTCAGCATCCATTATTCCTCTCTTCAGTGTCAAATGACCCTTTAGCAATCGCTCTAATAGACTTTTGTTTAACCGTTATACATGTTTTTCATGATTCTTTGATGAATATGAAGTTCAAAAGAACATTAGAAAACATAACATGCCTTTAATAACACGTTTGATCTGTTTAATGCATCCTGGCTGAATAAAGTATTCATTTTAAAATAATAATAATAATAATAAACACTTACTGACCCCAAACTTTTGAAGGGTAGTGCATATCTGCCATTATCTTCAGAGATAGTTATCTTCGGAGTATGTTCTATTAATAAAGAGTGATACGTTATTTAACCTGACACTTATATAATTTGCAGGGCCCGATGGGAATTCCTGGAACCTTAGGATTTCCTGGTGGTCCAGGGATGAAGGTATGCCTGATTCCTGGTTACTGCAAGAATCATGCAGTCATGCAAATTTTTGCATTTTGTATTTATTTAGAAAGGATTTATGGCTAGTACAAAAAAAAATGAGGAATGAAATGTACTCTTTTTAAACATTGTGTAGGGTGAAGCAGGAGCCACAGGCCCACGAGGTACAAGTGGACCCCAAGGCTCAAGGGGAGAACCGGGCCGGCAAGGCTCACAAGGACCACAAGGCAACCAGGTGCAGTCTCACCTGTCCTGCCCTTTAGAAAAATGCTACATTTAATGATTTGTCTATTGAACAGTCTCCATAATGTTGATGCCATTTTTAGGGACCACCAGGCACAGACGGCACGCCTGGACTTAAAGGACCATCAGTAAGTTCCTACATCACTCATCAAAGAATGCAACTTAACATACTGTTTATTGCCCGTTACTTATTTATCAAATTTTGAGCTTATTAAAATTCAGAAAAACATTTCAAAGACAACATTGCTATTGTTGCTTATTCTTTGGATTATGGAATTGAACAAACCCCTACTTTTTAATCTGTTCATTGTAGGGCAATCCAGGTGTTCAGGGCCCTGTTGGACAGATTGGACAGCCTGGCCCACCTGGACCTCAAGGATCATCTGGACTTCCAGGAGCCAAGGGCCAACTGGTAACGACACAGTAAAAATTTTAATAACCATTGAGGAAATCACTTTTTCTTCTGTATGTATATTTGAGGTGGAGCACTTGATGATACATTGATCATATACTGTGCTCATTCATATATTTCATGTATGTCATAGGGTGACTTAGGTTCCCCTGGGTTTAAAGGAGAACCTGGAGCTAAAGGAGAACTTGTAAGTATTGACAACATTCAGGTGCCTTTATTTTTCTCATAATTGTTAGACAGAAACAATGCCTTCAGAACACCCATCCAATAATGTAGTGGTATATTTTTGTTGTAGGGCCCACCTGGAGTTCAAGGAGAAATGGGGCCAATGGGAGAAGAAGGAAAGCGAGGTCCAAGAGGAGACACAGGGGCCATTGGAGCCCCGGGCCCAGCTGGAGAAAGAGTGAGTGCCATTACATTACTGTGAACAACTAATATGCAAGTCTGTTTTATTTTTCAGTGAGGCTTTACATGTTTGTCCAGTACAATAATATTTAATGTTTTATATTTCTCAGGAGCTCCAGGTAACCGTGGGTTCCCAGGAGCTGATGGTTTGCCAGGTCAAAAGGTTAGAAACATGCTAAATAGTGGTCAATAAGGTTTTAAAGCCCCCTAACATTGCTAGAAACACCACAACATATCTATTGTAAAATGCACTGTGAACTAGTATGCACATTTTTATTAACTGACTTATTAACAAAATGCTGTAAAAATTAATTGCTCATTGTAAGTGTATGTTAGTTAAATGTTAATCAATATGATTAATTTGTTTTCTCAGTGTAAGTCCTTACCCATACTATATTCTCTGTAATTTCTCCAGGGTGCACAGGGTGAACGTGGTGTCCCAGGCTCATCGGGGCCTAAAGGTGCAACTGGAGACCCTGGCCGACCTGGGGAAACGGGAATTACGGGGGCAAGGGTTAGTAAAACTGATTTTTTTTATATTGTTATTCTGTATATTATCTATATTTGGTTCAGATTCTGTTCTGGGATTACATTGACTTTGTGACTTTGCTTTGACTGGAGTGGATGATATTGCTGGTACTTTATTTAAAGTGTTCATATATCTCATGTCATGTCATGTCTCTTTAGGGCTTGACTGGCATTTTGGGAATGCAAGGTGCAGAGGGGAAGATAGGTCCACAGGTAACTTGCAGTTTCCACCTAATGTTATCTTGTTATTCCTTCCTATTGTATACCTTCCTAAAAGAGGTCTTTAAACTCCTCAGTTTGTAGTCCTGTTTAAACCAGTGGCTTCTCTGGGATCTTATTTGGGAAAACTAGATGAACTAAACATGTCAGCTCACATCCTTTTGGAATTAGTCTTCTAGATTGGCCAACTGTTATGGCTAAACAGCTCCAAATGTCTTTATATTTGAAATAACACTTTTGTGAGTTCTGCCACCTCAGTTTCTGATGAGGATGGTGTTTTTTTTCTTAGGGAGCACCAGGAGATGATGGGAATCCGGGTACAGCTGGGTCTACTGGAACCAGAGGTGCAGCAGGACCCATGGGTTTGCCCGGACCTAAAGGCTTCAGTGTAATTCCCTTTTATATTAACATGTGTCATATTGTATATCTCATAAAAGTTTCGAAGCAAAGAGTATACCGGGGTGATAATTCTATTAGGGAGACTTTCTGTCCCCTGGCGTGATTGTTTTTATAAATATATAAACTGATATAACTATCTGTCTAATTTCAAGGGATATATTATAGCAACTTACATTTTTTATTATCATTTTAATTGTATTTTCTTAATTTTTTAACACTGTTGAAATGTTACATTTACCAGAATTACACTATTTTGACTATTATTTTATTTTCCCCTATTTGTTAAAATCAGGGAAAATCTTTTTAAGATTTTTTGCTTACGGTATATATTTTTTCATTTTGGATTAAAGTTAACTGGTTGCCAGAAAACTCATTGTGTTTGTATTGTAAGTCCAAGGTTATTCACCTTTTTCTCTAAAGTGAAAAATACAATTTCCATTACAGACCGTGTCAAAACTCATGGTATCAGACATGTCATACACTGAAAGCCCCTTGAAGGATGATGAAGGTCACTGACCAGATCTTTATTTCAGGATTTCAGGATGTTATATATGATGAAGCATTATTTTAAGGCATTTCAGCAGACAAAAGTGCCTGTAATAGATGAAAACCCATTAATATTGCAGTATACATGTTAAAATATATTCTTAAAAAATCCATAAGACAGAGAGTCTATGATAATGACTTTTAAAATTACGTTTTTATGGTCAGTTATAAAGTTTCATGTGATGATTTCCCCCTTTATCTTGTGTTTTCCTATTATGATTTTTTTTTATTTTTATAAATGTTTTTCTGAATATGTAGGGTGATCCAGGAAAAGCAGGAGAGATAGGATCATCAGGATCTCCAGGACAAAGAGTGAGTTCTGGCTTGCAGTTATGGTGCAACATTGTCGTGGCAACCTTAAAACTTACTGCAACTTTTCACAACAAGCTATTTTAAATATCATTTTTCTTTTTGTGTAAATGCTTCTGTTGTAGTATTTCAGATGGCCTGTCAGTGCTGGTATTGTAGTGCGTATTGATTTAAAAGTCAAGTCAATCATTAGGATTTGAGATGATAGTTATGATTCCTGCAGGGACCTAATGGAAAAGATGGCGAAGAAGGTCCAGCTGGAACTCCAGGACCTCCTGTGAGTCTTCCAATTAATAATTTATGGTGCATTTATGGCTATTTACATTTTCTGTATATTTTGGTTAGTTGTTTTCTTAGCTATCTCAGCTATTTCAGGTAATACATCTGAGTGGTACATTATTAAGAGGAGGAGCTTACAATATACGGTTGGTTTTATTGTATTTTGTTTCAGGGAGTAGCAGGAAAGAGAGGAGAACAGGGACCTCCTGGACTAACTGGCTTCCAAGTATGTTCTTATTTTTTTGGTTTTGGTTCCAGTCAGAGATGACTTTTAAACGTGACCCACACTGTCCAGATAGTCAATGTTTAAATGTTCTTAAAGGGGTCATATATATACACAGACACACACACACACACACACATACAAAACGGTCCTTCAGAGGTTCTTTGGGGTGCTTGAGGTACTATATAGCACCGCTGCTGTATAAAGAAACTGTTAAGTCAGTATGTTTCATCAGCGGATCTTTGGGATGGTTGAGGTGCTATATAGCATCACTGCCATACAAAGAACCCATTAAGCCCCTGTATGGCTTTTTAAATGATCTCTTATTCTCTCTTAGTCTTTTTGTTTAGTTGGGGAAAGGATTAAAAAACAACATTATGAAAAGAACATATAAAAAGTGGGAAAACCCATCAAATATTGTATTGCTTCTGGTTGTGTGTAGCACCTGCTGCTCTGCACAAAAGCATTTTGGGTATGGACTTGACTAACAGTACACATGGAACACATGGGACAAAAATAGTACAAATATATAATCCTTAAATATTTCACATCTGTAAGTAAATTTGATTTGATTTATTCCTGGAAGAGTTACAGTACATATTTTATTATGCTAAAATTCTAGGGTTTACCTGGACCCCCAGGACCACCAGGAGAGTCAGGAAAACCAGGTGATGAGGTGAGTGCATCATTTCTTTGTGCTCTTTTACCTGATCACTGTATTCTGGTCTTTACTGCATGTCATTTCTGCTCGTGAGGAAGGACACAAATTGACTGAGATTGAGGATTAAAGAATCTTATGACTTTTATTTTTTTCCCCTCAGGGTATCCATGGAGAGGCTGGTGGTGTGGGGCAGACTGGTCCAAGGGTAAGCCTGTTGTACTTACACTGCAGTGTATCAGTGCACAGCATTTAGAAGTGCACATAAACAATCTCATACTGTTTGTTTTTATCTGTTGTTTTTGTAGGGTGAACGTGGAACCCCAGGAGTGAGAGGTGAACCTGGACCTAATGGTTTACCAGGGCTCAAAGGAAGTGCAGGAACCCCTGGACCTGATGGTCCCAAGGTTAGAGCCAGATTTTTACTCATTAGTAATCATCAAGATAGCTGCATGCCTCTATGCATGCATTTAGTTCCTAAAAGATGACAGAATTACACCACTTGCATAACTGTAACGAATAAAAGAAATGGATTAACTGAATGCTTTCACCATTGTAAAAACACTTTATTGTAGTTTTGTGGACACCAATATAATAATCTTGACACACGTTAATGGCTGTGCAGGGTAAACCAGGTCCACCTGGAATTGTTGGAGAAGCAGGAGCACCAGGCCTACAGGGCATGCCAGGAGAGAGAGGGATAACTGGACCAGCCGGGCCTAAAGGAGAAAGTGTGAGTATGTCTCTGAGAGATAAGTGAAAACGGGTCTGCTTCATCAAAGGCTTTGGCAAATGTTAAACATTTGTCCATGGATAACAAATACAGTATAGATTTTAGTTTCATTCTTTCCAATCAGTGCAGCAATATTGCATATATTAAAAGCCCTGGTGGGTAAAGCTCTGTGAAGCATGGCGGTTGACATACTGGATGACTTGCTAATATCCTCAGGCAGGAAGTTAATATTCTCTAATATTAGTATCTGTGAAATATTATCTGTGTGGTGCTCTGAAGTAGAGATGGAAACCACATCTGTAACATATCAAACAGAATTTTCTCTGTTTTTCTTATCAATTTGCAAAAAACCTTGTGTTTTAATACTCTTTATCTGTTTTCTCAGGGTGCAGTGGGTGATAGAGGCACAGAAGGGGCAGCTGGCAATGATGGGGCTCGAGTGAGTGACAGAGCCATAATTTACTGGAAAAATTTAACCAACCAGTCAATCATTTGCAATTCAGAAATATACACATTCAAATTTTATTATCCATTTCTGAATACAGCAAGGGTCACAAAGAAACTAAACAAAATGTCATTGATGTCTGTAGGGATTACCTGGTCCTGTTGGACCTATTGGACCAGCTGGCCCACCTGGGGAGAAGGTTAGATTTTTTTTAATTTATTTACTTTTTTAAATAGATTTAGCTAAGTGGTAAATTGACCCTGTCTGTTCTGCCTCATGGTGTGTTTGTCTGCAATACTAAGACTTTGATGTTTCTTTTGTTTCTTAGAAGAACTAATTAAAAATTACATTTTACAGCTGTTGCTAGATGTACTCATAACTGATTGTTCAATTACAGGGAGAACAAGGCCCAAGAGGCCCTTCTGGATCTCCAGGCTCCAGAGCAATGGCAGTGAGTACAGCAGTTTACCAGGAGAAAACCTGACCTTTCATGTTTGCTGAAGTTCTTTTCTCATGTGGTTCACAATTCCATTGATGTATTGTGTTTTAGGGTTCACCTGGTGAGCCTGGTCCTACTGGTCCTGTTGGGTTTGCTGGACCTCCTGTAAGTCCATCCATCCATTAATTCACCCATAAAAACATATTTATTAATATAATATGGTATAAGTTGTAAATATTGTCATGTATTTGTGGTAGGGTCCCGATGGTCAGCCGGGAGTTAAAGGTGAAACTGGAGAGGACGGTGCAAAGGGAGAGACTGGGTCTCCAGGGCCTCAGGGAATGGCAGGAAAACCTGGACCACAGGTGAGCAAAATGATTGATACACTAAAAAAGTACAGTAAAGAGTGGTACAAAAATATATTTCAAATAAATAATGTTATTTTGGTCTCTATTCATATATTCATATATTCTAGTCATATATGTCTATATATATATATATATATATATATATATATATATATATATATATATATATATATATATATATATATATATATATATATATATATATAGCGTGTAGTAGTAGTGTGTATATGTATAGACTATTGGTACCTTAGGAAACAAAAACATGTATAAACATAATGCTTTTTTAGGGAGTGGTTGGAATTACAGGCCTCAAGGGTGGCAGAGGAACTCAAGGAGCAGCTGTAAGTTACAATAATCATAGTATCAAAATCATTTTTTATCATCTTAGACATGCTCAGAAATACTCAGTAACTGGATCCTCTTACTTTTTTTGTTCCTCACTTTTGTGGAATCCTCTTTGGTTTTCTTCTTTTGCTAAAGGTCCCAGTGGTTTCCCGGGATCCCCAGGCGGTGTCGGCCCAGTAGGCTCTGCTGTGAGTGATTCCATAATACGGATTTAATATGGAAGCTAGTCCTTCGTATAGTATTTGCAATGTGTTAGATTCTTTTCGACCAATAAAACATTTGTGGACTCTTACACTGATATTATTTTCAGGGTCCAGTTGGCGAGCCTGGTCCTATTGGAGCCCCAGGTAAAGAGGGCCCACACGGGATTCCTGGAGAACCTGGAGGTCCTGGCCGGCAGGGTGAGCGTGGTAACCCTGGACCTGTTGGTGGCCCTGGAGACAAAGGTGAACCAGGAGAGGACGGACTGCCAGTATGTGATACCTTAATACTCAAATTTGAGTTTTTGCAGGACAGTTTTTGGCTTATGTCATTCATATATAAATCATGAAAAATAAACTATTATTAAACTATTTTTTGTTTAATGCTACAGAATTATAATGAAATCACATTAATACTCTATCCAAAACTTATATACTTCTTTAACTTTCTTAGGGACCAGATGGGCCACCAGGACCTGCTGGAACTCCAGGACAGAGGGGAATTGTGGGTCTTCCTGGAATGAGAGGAGAGCGTGGTATGGATGGCCTTCCTGGACCTGGGGTAGGGCACCACTTCTACCTTCTTGTCATGCAAGCAAATATTTAGAAATTTTTCTGGAATTACATTTCTCAGCCTCTAGTTGGTTGTTTGTTTAATTGGTCAAAGATGATGATTTAATTAATGCCAAAAGTGAACTTCTTTGACACTCTGTTTGGTTTTTAAAGGGTCCACCAGGAAAAGCTGGCACCCCAGGTTCTCAAGGAACCAAAGGTGGTGCTGGACCGGCTGGTTTGCCAGGAGCAGCTGGACCCAGAGGAGATGCTGGCCCAGAGGTATGAGATATCAGCGTGAAAAGTACACCGTCAAGATAATTGATAACATATATACAAAACATTACCTTGATAAATTCCTTCTTAAACTAGGGTTTGGCTGGAGCTGATGGAATTCAAGGAGCTGATGGTATCATTGGACCCAGAGTACGAACCCATTCAACATTTGACACAGTCTTATTGAAAAAATGTTTAGTCAAATAAAACCAAGTTCAAATGATATGTTAACTTGCTTTCAGGGTGACAGAGGAGACCCAGGACCAGAGGGTCTTGCAGGTGGTCAGGGAGCACCAGGAAACCCAGGACCTGTCGGAACTCCTGGAGGCCAAGGACAGAGTGGAGATCAGGTTTGTTTCCTGTATCCATTGCTGACAATTAACTGAAGACTGATGTTTCAGAAATATATTTTTAAATGCATTTAAACTGACTTTTTTTTTTTTTGCATAATGTAATGTAACAAAAGCACTTCTTTCATCTTGTCAGATTTTAAATAGCTATGCTGTATTTTTATTCTATTTATTTTTTTTTTTGTTCAATTTTGCTGACAGGGTGCAAGAGGTCCACCTGGTTCTGATGGTCCAGCAGGAACCAGAGGGAAAAAAGTAAGTCTGCATATTTACATACTGATAAGGCCAACTTTATCATTTTCAAATATGAAATATAGCAAATGATAATGATAGCAAATGAGACTCTGAACTCTGAATTCACACAGTTGAGATATTTGAAAAAAGAAAATGTTACCTAATGAAGAGCCAATTTGTGGAAATAACACAAGGGAAACCTACAATCTGTGTTTATCATCCAAGTGAAAATGTCTTCTAAACAACCTTAGGGACCACAAGGACCAATGGGAGACAAAGGTGACAAAGGAGATGCGGGTGAGCGAGGTCAGAAGGGCCATCGTGGCTTCACTGGACTCCATGGGCTTCCTGGAACATCAGTACGTATAATTGACAATATATCACCTGTAACACAATACAGTAACTATCTTCTGATAATTATCTGTCAATCAATTCCATCCAGGGTGCTCCAGGGGATGATGGTGCTGTAGGAATCATTGGACCAAGTGGCCAAAGAGTAAGCAACCAATTCAACTATCATTCAACTTTGAATTCTCAAAGCACCAGCAATACACATGCATGTTGAACATAATTGAATACTGAACATGTCATTATTAGGGACCCCATGGCCCTGTTGGTCCACCAGGAAAAGAAGGTAATACAGGTCCACCTGGAGCAGTGGGGGCCCCTGGAACTCGAGGTGCCTCTGGAGATATTGGACCTGAGGTGAGGCATGAGATTATGTCTATGATGCATTTTATGTATATAATGAGATGGGTTCTTCTTGCTGAAACAGCTTAAACCAGTCTTATGAAGTTTGCAGGTCTCGAGAGGTTTTGGGCATTTTTCACATGTGACCATGCTGTGCATTCAATCACCATCTCAGATGCAACAGAAAATCTACAATTAATAAAGGGTTTTTGTGTCTCTTTTTCCAAATGCCAATTTTCCATCTTTAATGACTCATAATCAGATACACTTTATACTTCATGACTCATAACCATGATTAATTACCAGATGCTGCTAATGTGATTAGATGTTTAAACACTAATGTTCAGCATAAACATTATTCACCCATCTGTCTGTAGGGACCCCCTGGAGAACCCGGCCCACCTGGACCCCCAGGTTCACCTGGCCCCCCTATAGACGCTGTGGATGACCTTTATGGAACAATCTTCGACCTCGATATCGAATCCGAGCCAGAGGAACCTCCCCCACCCCCACCAGAGTTTAACGAGGATGAGGCAAGGCCCAATAACGGATCTGATGTGGTTCGGGTCGACAGTGAAGTTCACTTGTCTCTGAAGAGCTTGGGAAGTCAGCTGGACGGCATGCGCAGTCCTGATGGCACTCGCCACTATCCTGCCCGCACGTGTTGGGACCTAAAGCAGTGCTATCCTCTGAAGAAGAGTGGTGAGTAATACAAACAGACACGCAATTTAGAAGTAGCTCCGAATACTTCAGTTTTACTGACCCTGATCAGGTACAGCATGAATTGGTATATATTGATTTTCATGTGATGCATATCTATAGGAATATTTCACAAAAAAGCAAAGTTCTATAATCATTTACTCACCCTCTTGCCATTCCAAAACCACATTACTTAATTTTTAAAAAATAAAATAAAAAAGTCAAACCTGACATGATGTGTCTTGATCTATGGACATTAATGATTTGAATTTTGGTCTGTTCCAAGCTTTTGTATGGCTTCAGAATGCTTGTAATATAACAAAATGCAAAAAGACGTTATTCGTCATGTTTTGCAGTAGCCCAAACTTTCTTAAAATAAGATCATTCTACCTGATAAGCAATGAAAAAATGCATAAGATATCAAGTGTTCTGTTTAGAGAATCTGCACTGGCAGGCTTGTTTAACTGGTTTTAAGTGTAAGCCTAAATTTTTTATACCATTTTTAGAGCCCCTGTTCCCAAAAAACTTGTATTGTAAGAAAAAGAGCCAATAACTACTTCTGTGTTCCACAGAAGAAAAAATATCAAATGGGTTTAGAATGAACATGAGAAAACCTTATAGTAATAAACATTTTAGTTATTAACAGTTTTTTTCACATTTTCTGCAAACCACTTTATGGTCCCCGGGAGTCCTTAGAACACCATTTAAAAACCTTTTTTAAACCTTTATGTCTGTGTGTGTGTGTGTGTGTGTGTGTGTGTGTGTGTGTGTGTGTGAACAATATCATGGGGAAAAAAATACAGGAACTGAATGTTACAGGCCTTTAACCACAATCTAACTTTAGAAACACCTTTAACTTTAACATCTCATTTATGTAATTAACACAGTTATGGAACACCAGCAGGCATTGTGTGAGAAAGTAATGTCCTGCCCAGTCAACAATGCACATTAAACAGTGTTCCTAAGCAGAAATAAACAAGAATGGCTTTAACTGGAGGGTAGAAAGACATAAAACACAGCTAACCAATATAAAAAGGTTATGTTGTATTTGACAGGAATTACCTGCATTATTCCCAACCTTTAAGGAGAATTCATATATGAACAGACAAGTTAAATCAAAGTCCTATTATGTCAGGCATAAAACAAACACAGCGTCCCACAATAAGCATGCTCATACCATATTAGGAAACTGATGGGCGGTCATCTGCCAGTGAGCTGAAACTAAATCTGGATAATTAGCCCACACCAAAGATTTAGTTACCAATATTCAAAATCCACAAATCTAAATCATATACAGTAAGTACAGAAAAGCCACACGAGAGTCAGAATCCAGTGTGAGATACATTATATAATAATAAAAAAAAACTTTTTCATGCCAGTGTATGTCAAGTAAATCAAGTATGACTTCTTTTCCCAATGTATCACAGGTGAATACTGGATAGACCCAAATGAGGGCAGCCTTAAAGACGCCATCAAAGTGTACTGTAATATGGAAAAGGGGGAGACATGTATACCTGCCAACCCTGCCAGTATTCCACGAAAGAACTGGTGGAGTTCACGCTCCAGCATACCAAAACCAGTCTGGTTTGGAGCAATCATAAACCGGGGAACTAAGGTTGATATGATTACAATGATGACCATTTCAATTCAAATCAAAAAAGGAAATTACGAATAAGTAAAGTTAAACATATTGCCCTGTATAGGTCTCTAAAAGCATGTCTCATTGTGCAACTACAGTGTGCAGTTAAATTTACTGTATACCCTGACCTTTTATTACTCCTCTTCAGTTCACCTATGGAAACAAAGAGACACCAGCTAATGCTGTATCCGTCCAGTTGAGATTTCTCCGTCTGCTGTCAAAGGAAGCAGCACAGACCATCACCTATCACTGCAAAAACAGTGTGGCATATAAAGATGAGAAGAACAGCAATCTGAAGAAGGCTTTAGTCCTAAAGGCTTCTGATGGACAGGACATAAAGGCATATAGCAACAACCGTCTGAAGTACACAGTCTTAAAGGACGGCTGCTCTGTACGTTCAGATTTTTGACTTTATATTGTTTGATAACTATTATTTGCATAAAATGAAAATCAACGTTTGGAAAGCTACTTTGCAAATTGTAGCTTGGTAGACCAAAAGCTAATCATATATATTCAAGTAGTTAAATCTTTAACCTTTAAAAAGTAGTAGGCTACACAACCATGAAACTTTTTAAGGCAATGTTTTAAATATGTATTTTGATATTTTGAACTTATTTATAAAAGTTTAGAATAATTAAGACTTCATGTTTTAAAAGAAGTCTCTTTTGCCCACCAAGGATATATGTGCTTGATCAAAAATACAGTAAAAGTAGTACAATTGATAAATACATAAATGCATACATACATACTGTACATAAAAATAAAATAAAAATGTAAAATATTTTTTCTATTTTGATTTTAAAATGTAATCTATTCCTGTGATGGCAAAGCCTGAATTTGCCATTTGAGATCCACTCAGTGTCTCATGATCCTTCAGAAATCATTTTAATATGCAGATTTCTTGTAAATGTTTGTGGTAAGTTAGGGTTAGGGTTTCCTGTACTTTTATCCAGCAGACACATTAAAATTATCAAAAGTCACAGTAAAGACATGTATCATTAGACATGCAATCATTTCTATAAGAAATAGGAGAAAAAAAATTAAATCTTTATTATTCCAAACTTTTGACTGGTATTGTACTTTACTAAATAAATTTACTAAATTAATACAACCAATTTAAATGAAAAAATGTACTGTAGCTATTACTGTAAATGTTATTATTACATCTACTATTTACATTCACACTGAAAAAATTAAATGTGTGCTGTTGGGTGCTAGTAGGTGTTCCTACATGACTCAAGTGTCCAACTGTATCACATTAGATCACTGTTCATTTTTACTGGTAGGTTCTGGATTACTTCTATCTGCATTTGCATAAAGATGTCACATTGCTAAATTTTGCTCTGCTAATCACTCATTTCATCTCAGTGAATGACTTGTGGTCATTTTGCTTCTTCAAATTGCATCATTTGAATCAGTGTGAACGATCCTTGAGTTAGTTAGTCCCCAACGCTGATGACAATGTCAAGAATAGTATTCTGTAAGCATTTTAATTTATGCAAAAATTCATCCAATGAAAAATGACCTCACTATTCTTCCTCTTTGTTCTTCCCTCCAGAAACCCAACGGTGAATGGGGCAGGACTGTCTTTGAGTACCGCACACAAACGCGTTCACGGTTGCCCATTGTGGACTTGGCTCCAGTGGATGTAGGTGGGAAAGATCAGCAGTTTGGCATTGATATCGGCGATGTGTGCTTCTCATGAAACCAAGGATAAAAGCATCATCATTTGGACTTGAGCATTCAGCCAATACAGTATTTATTGTGAACACCATCTGTAAGGGCCTTGAGGAATTTCTGACCTTTATTTCATGATTATTCATGATGGTTTCCACTAACCTGTGGTGTATGAGTGCATGAGAGACTATGGACCCTTTAATTTATGTGTTATACACCAAATGTGTGAAATCATTCATTTAAATTAATTCAAAAAGTAATGTTTTACAAATTTGACTGTGCCTTGCCTGTCTAAACTGTATGTTGTTTTATAGATGTTGTTCACCCTTAAATTGCAATCATTTCAAGTGGATTTTGAAGGTCAAGTAGAGAGATGAGTTTGTTTGTATTGTATTAAAGTGGGATAATTATTCAGGACAGCACATCTGCATTCAATTCCCCAGCAGTTCTCTTTCAAAGGCTTGAAAACGACTGTTTTTTTTTTTGTTTTTTTTTTTTGATAGCAAACTGTTGGACAGATGATTTATTTATACTTTACTATTAATGAGAACTCTCACATAAACCAATGCCGGTCTCATTAAAAGGCTCATTAACCCATAATACATGCCAAAGAACTCTTTATCCCGCTTTTTACAGCACAGGCCCAACTGTACTCTTAAAGGGGGGAAGGGGGTGTCAATTGTTTGTAATGAATACCAAATTAAACATCTGAATTCCTTTTCAACAGACCTCCATTGATTTTTACCATGAATAAATGTCTGAAAACAAGAACTCTTTTGTTAGAGTTACTGTTTGTGGTTGTTTAAAAAAGAGCACAAGGCTAATATAGTTTTCTATCAGTTTTCTTTTATTCACCACCAAAGAGCATGTGAGACGCATTTAACAAATATTAAAACAGCCATCAATGAAAATAAAAAGGATCTGAACATCAGGAAATATAAACCTCAGCAATGATCTTGCTGAACATATCAAAGACCCACCAATTTTTAATTCTTTTTTTTTATTTCAAGGCTAATAAATCTTTTTTTTAGATACATTACAGGTTATGATTGCACCATTACAACATGAGCAACTGCCTCCAACCACCTTATCTTTTTTTTCCATAATTTGGTATAAAAGATTCTAAACAACTTTTGGCCATGAATGAATGCGTCTTTGAATTTAAACAATCTAAATTTGGTTCGAACATTTTTAGAAAGGGCTACAGTATATTTTGTTTCTCTCATTTTTCAACAGTTTCTGTTATAAGATTAAGAAGTGAAAATACACAAATCATAAAATGTATGTACAATCTTAAATGCTGATTTTATCTTAGAAAAATAGAAATGACCTCTACAGACTTTTTTGAGGCTCCTGCAACATTTCTTTCAAACTCAATTCAGAATCAAATATTTAATATGCAATATATTTTGAAGATTTTGTGATGAAGAATCACAGCATTTACAAAAATGTCTTTTCAAAATCAGCATTGGCTGTCCACCTGATCCAGAGAAAACACCGTCCCCTCTAGAGTCAGTCCCATTTGGAACCCCTCCTATGCAAAATATAAGCAAAACTGTGAGCTCAATATAAACACACAACAAGGTCAATGACAAAGCTAAATTGAGGTTTAGATAACACTATATAATAACTTTCATTATTAACATTACAACAAACATTATCAAAATGCATAATAGATCAGCAGTTTATTTACATTTAAAGGTGCTGTATGTAGGATTGACACTGAGTGGTTGAACTAGGTATTGCAGTCCAAATTAGAATTTTAGCCCCTCCTCCTCAGACTTGACGCACACACAGGTTGCCAGATTGATGACACAAACAGGAACGGGCGCACTTGACGATGAATTAAATGAAATACGCTGTGTTTTCTGCAAACTGGCAACCTGGGGTGCCGAAATACAATTGGGTAAACTGGCAGTGGGCAGGTTTCACAAACCAAAACAGAGACCGACATTCCGGGCCAGAATGCACATTTTCAAAGGAGAATAACTGACTGTAGCTGTGTTTTTCAGATAAACAAGTATGTTAACTTAGCACATTTCTTAAATATCTGCAAACATATTATAGTATTTTTATGCTTTAGTCAAAAACTTACATACAGCACCTTTAAGGTTTTCTTTAAAATTTTAAAAACCACAGTAATGTCTGTTTTACATCATCACTGCAGTGTAACTCCAGCAGGATTTTTTATTTAGTTTCACACTCAACAGCTGTTCTTCTGCATCTGTGGTTTTGAAATGTTGACTTTCATGAATGCAGTCACAATACATGCAGCCAATAAGAATCTCTAGTCTCTATGGCCCGGTTTCACAAACGGGGCTTAGCTTAAGCCAGGACTAGACCTTAGTTAAATTAAAATATTTAAGCAACTATTACAAAAATGCCTTACAAGCAAACATTACAGGTGTGCATCTTGACACAGAACAATGACATTGACATTTTTTAAGATATGTCAGAGCAAGATATTTTCAGATGAGACAGCTCAAACATGCATTTTAGTCTGGAACTAGCTTAAGCCTCGACTGTGAAACCAGGGGTATGAGTGCTAATTTTAACCAGATAATGCATTTTAATGTTTTATTTTTTTCTGCATGCACATTACAAAAATAAGCTTAGGGCTGAAACTACTTGCAGCTGCACAGTTCTGCTAATATGTGTGCGTAAATCATGTTTTTTAGTCTGAAAAAACATTGAGACAGCATGCATACAATAATCAGCACCACAAAGAATCTGCAGATCTCATGGACATACAGTAATTCTTCAAAGCCCTTTGACTCTGATGATTATACTTTCTCACAAAGAAAGGTGCAGAAAATGTAAAAAAAAAAAAAAATTGTAATTAATAATTAACACATACAATACAATAAAAAAATATATAAACCAGTCATGCTTGTAAATTGAAATATAAACCATATCAAACAATAGAGGAAACACTGTGAGGATCAACCACAAAAGAACATGTACAAACCATCTCTGCCGCTGAGAGGTTGGGGGTGGCATTCAAGGTAAAAGGAGAGATGAAGATAATTGAATTATTCAGGATTACAAGGTTTACAGACACAGAAGTGCAAATGACACTTATAGAGTCCAATAATCTCATAACAGGTACGATGTGCTCAGAAATGGAAACTTCCATAATCCTCTGGATTACTGAAATCGGAATTAAAAACAGTCTAATACAGTGGGGTAAGAGCTGCCAGCCAAATACTACATCCTTTGATCTAATAATATTGTCTGCCAATCATGTTGGCTGCTTCTGCTGTTTATATGTTTATGACACATTTCTCGTTCCAGTATCAAGAATTCTGTCATAATCCTACTTCAAAGTATGTAAGCAACAGGTTCAAAATTATTTACACCAACATTTTTAGCATATTGTGTCAAAGACTAAACTTTTTGATACATACAAAAGTACCATGGTGCAGTTGTAATACATATTGTGCTTCAATCCTATAATGTTTATTACTTGCATGGTAAAGCTTTAACAGAATAAAAATAGGGATGCATAATATATTATTACCATATCGATCATCTGTTTTTTTTTAATTATCAGCCATTTCTCCATTATTTGCCATAACATGAAACTAATCATCATATTGAACGGAATTTAAATATTGTTGCATAACTAAATTAAAGATAAAAAAAAAGAAACGACTAAACATGTTCACCTGCATCTCATCCAGTTTGGACTGGATGTCTGGGGTGAAGACAGCATCTCCACAAATGAACGGATCAAATGGTTCTATTCCAAACAGGTCGATATCTACAGCACAAACAGACAAACTAGTAAATCATTTGTCATTTAGCAGAAATTTAGCAATAGCTCATGGATCACCACTTGCAAAAATTATATTTATACATACGAATATGAATGAATATATAATTAATGTATACATACAAAACAACAACAATCTATCAGTGAAATTCACAGCCGCATATACTAACAAATGTCTCTGTTCAACATCTATACTCTGGCTTCATTTGTTTCCAACTCAAATGGACCCTTTTATGGAGAAGCATATTACATTAGCAATTATGGATTTTGCCTTCAGGTGCTTGAAAGTGTAACACATTCATCTAAGAGAGACAGCAAAAATAAGGAGCCCCCACCTCTGTCTTTTTTCGGAGGCAGGTACGGAGATGAGATGCTGTTACAGTTCAGCCGTCTTGTTATTGGAGATTCGGGGGTGAATGGAACCATATCAAATATGTCAGTAGAGGGCGCTCTAGCTTGTATGCTTCCAGCCTAATAACATGGATATCAGAGTAATATGTTTGTTAAAGGCATCAAAACCAGCCTAACTGTATGATAAGCATTTAAATGTAAATTCAATTAAATGTATTCATTTTATCAGTGCTTTTTCCAGTTTTTTTCCTTTTTTCAGTGGTTCTCAAAAAGTGTGGAGAATTCCCTATCTACCCTTCACCTTTCAAATTTACCACACTGATGACAAACATGAGAACCAATGAGATTAATGACAACAGAATTTCCATTATTTTGGGTGAACTATCCCTTTAAGTAGGAAAAATTGTAATTGAATCACATGCAAAGTGCTCTGTGTTTTTTTTTTATGTATGGGACATTTACACGAGGTCGTGGCACGATGCAACCACTTGTGGGCTGTGAGTGGGTGGGCTTAGCAGGTGGCGGGGTGAGCAAGCTTGCTGATTGGCTGGAATCGGGTGAGCTGACAGGTGTTAGAGTGACAGAGGCGATCTCTAGGCTGGACAGTGATGTGACATCATCACCACACCAGGACAAGGCAGGCGGCTTCTGCAAAATGCACGGCTCATTAGAGACATGAACATGCAGGTGCTGAAAAATGGCACTGGGGGTTGGGGAGAGAGAGAGACAAAGATAGATTGGAATGGAGAAAAGGGGCAACAAATGGCAGGGTAGATAAAAGAGAAAAACAAACACATTTTGATGAACTGAAAGAGAGCAGAATCATTGAGGTTGGCAGGAAACAGCAGCATTTGACTGGAATGATATGCAAGTCTCATTTCCTACTGAACGTACTGGTGAACAGCGAGAATCCATCAGCTGATCCTCCAGCTCCTTAAGCTTCTTCTTCAGTTTTGAGTTCTCCATCTCCAAATCCTGAATTTCAATTAACATAAGCACATTGCACAAAAAGATTCACATTTTCATTTGTCAGTCACATTTTGCATAAGTCTTTGGGATACAGGACGCCCCTGCAGCCTGCTCTCAGGATTATGAGCCAGTGAAATTCTGGTTACATCTATACTGGTATTTACATTTCAAAGGAAGCTGCTTTTTAAGTGCCATACAGTATAAATTATGAAAATGAGCATTTATGCAGACATTGTAATGTGGCATACAGTAAATGTATTTACAATGGAATCAGAATCGAGGAGTGCTAAATATCTGAATCTTCTGCAAAGCTGTTAAAAAGATTAAATGCTAAGCATATATATATATTTTTTTAAAGTAATAATTGTTAAAATGGGCCTGTTGCACATGTAAGCAGCGCTTTTTATATTTTCAGTATTCACTTATGCCATGCGGATTCACAGATTGACATTATCAAAGTTTGTAGTATGCAATACTGAACAACCCAAATAATAAGTTTCTTCCCCCTTTCTAAACCCTTGTGTGCACCAGTCTACATAGTTTGCTCCCCATATCTCCCCAAGCACTGTCAGATACATATTTTCTACTATTTTGCCTATTTAATTTCTCAGTTCTATACAAATCATTCAAAAACAACCGCAAGCTTTCCTCCATGTTGTTGTTTGTTGACATGTTTCAAGAATCAACTCTCAAACTGATGGGTTTTTCTACAACTTCAGGCATTTTTATGTCTCAGGGGTCGATTTTTTAATAAAAGCTAACAGCTTTTATCTTGAAGATAATATTAAAACAGTCTTGGAAACTTTTTATGGAAACTATGCTTTCATGATTTACTTTTGCCACTTTTTAAATAACTTATATATATTATCATTTTACCCTCATCCCAGACCCACATGCAGTCTTAAACTACTAAAATCCCTAAAAATTATTAAATGTGAAAAATATATTAAAAGTTAAATACACACTAAAAATTTCAATATTTATTGTGTGAAAATTACAGAAAAAAAAAACAATTGTAATCACACAAAAATATTGCCTCTAATAAAGTGTACTTGGTTACCAGAGACTGCATGCTTGAGCTGAATCTATACACACTGCTGGACACTGTTAGTGGAGAGACTGAAAAATAGTGAAAAGTGTGTTTCGTGTGGGTAAAAGAAAGTTATTTTCTAAAATTCCACAGTGGCCAGAAGTGCCCACAGTTGAAGAATCCCTCAGGTATGAGTGTGTTTAAGTGAGAATGTATTCTGGGAATGTATATCTACATCTCGAACGTGTGAGCAAGAAAAAAAAACTTACTCGTTTCTGAAGGTTTCCAATCTGTTTTCTCGTCTCTACATCTTTTCCACCAGACTCTAGGAACTTTTTGTAGGCGAGATCAAAGGCTTGTCCAATAGCAAGAGTGATCTCCTCCGCCTGGGTGAGATTTGCACACATTGCAATCATGAAGCAAACCAGGTTTCTGTCTATGTAACTTCTGTTAGATATTACAAGCTTATTTACTTACACATTTTTCACTGTCAAACACGTAACACAGGTGTTTCTTCGTCTCGGGTTCTGTGCAGATAAAGGTGAAGATTCTTTTATCTGTTTTGTCGTCTGCACAGAAGGACATTCTGTGAAGTTGGCAGTTATGCTGCATCTCCTGGAACAGGAAGAAGAGTTGAACTAAGATGAAAAGCTCACTGGTATGACTGACCTATTTTGAAACAAAAAACAACAAATCGAAAACAGCCTGGAGGAAAATTTTATTGCTCAGAGGTTTATGTTTTTAAGTCTCTTTATGGCTCGGGAGAATTAACTGTGTTCTCATTTATGTTTCAACAATTATGTTTATTAAATTTTTTCAGAAGTTTCTCAAAAATTAACAGGAAAAAATGTTTAAAATTTTTTGACACAAGCTTTTACATGCATTTTACATGCATAAGAGGTATTATTTATATTGTTTTAAAAATTGGTAGGGATGGGGAAGCGAGAATTGTTATGAACTACATTGAAACTTGAGGCCACAATAATTCTAAAATAACGTGAAAATCTAAAATAACATGTTGTTTTAAAGGAATGGTTCACCCAAAAATGAAAATATATCCACCCACAGGCTATCCAAGATGTAGATGAGTTTGTTCCTTCATCATAACAGATTTAGAGAAATTTACCATCACATGATTTGCTCATCTAATGGATCTTCCGCAGTGAATGGGTGCCGTCAAAGTTAGAGTCCAAACAGCTGACAAAAACATCACAGTAATTCACTTCATAAGATGTTTGATGGACTGGAGTTATGTGAATTATTGCAATGTTTTATCAGCTGTTTGGACTCTCATTCTGACGGCACCCATTCACTGCAGAGGGTTCATTAGTGAGCAAGTCATTTAATGCTAAATTACTCCAAATCTGTTCCAATGGAGAAACAAGCTCACCCACATTTTTAATGGCCTGAGGGTGAGTCATTTTTTTTTAATTTCCACTTGGATGTAAGTGTGATCCCTCATCTATAAATTATATTTCATGACAATCAAGTTTGTTATTTAGTGTTTAGTTTGTGAGAAATCATTTATATTTTATTAATTTCAAATAAATCATTTTCTTTTAAATTTACATCCAATAAAAAAAATCTTTGATATGGACAAACACAGTGTGCATTTGAAAGGGACAAGTTTATAAGTTTATAAATTGTAAATTCATTACTGAATTGTAAATGATGATTGATAGAGAATATTTACAGAAAAGTGTTTGTTTCACAGTATAATGTGTTTTATGCATTCACACTGTATGTCTTCTCACTCATTCAAACTGACAAGCGCTACAGCATAATAAACTCGTTGAAGTCTAACGAGGGATACGGCAATAAAATTTCAAATACAATTGCAAATTCACTTAGTGTTAGACTTTCCCCGCTGAGCATTAAATGCCCAGAAGCAATCTTGATTATTATCCTTGGTTATTACTGATTTCCCATGACCAGATACTGTGACTCTATCTACAACAATATCTCATGCATAGGGTGGCCATATGCGCCGTTCATACGGGACACATCCCGGCCAGGATTTTAATATTGTTTTAATAAAGTGTTTTCTAGTCGGGCTACCAAAATGTATCACCACTCTGCCCAACAGCCTACATAAAATGCAGATCTCCCGCGGGTCCTTTAAAATTCTTAAAGTGAGTAGTATCAAACTTAAGGCCATAAAAGTTTGAAATATGTTAAATGGTATAAGAAATGTCTTAATTGTAATTTATATTTTCAAGAGGTCTTACAGTTGGGGACGGAAAACAAGAGTCGCAATACAGCTGGATTAAACTTCAAAATGCAATGATGTCTTCGAATTAATATGAGCGCTGCACGCTTCAAGTCAAAACACGGTGCGCATGTCTTTATTTGAATGTATCTGAAGGAAACCGACTGTCCTCAGAAACGTGTTGTTGACATTTTTATTTCATTTTACCTATAATTCCTGATAAAGCAGTGTTTATGAGCACTGAGCTGCTTTGTTTACAGCCATTACCGGGGAAACCGCAATATTTCAGCGCTCCTAAAGCACCACCTCGTGGCAGAGAACGAGTCTGCCTTTCCAACAAGCCTTTCTTGTTGTTTATGATCAGATCAATGCAAATATCAACTCATGTTTTTAAGCAGCAAAGAAGTTAATGTGCCTTCTAAAAATCTAAACAATTAAGACAATAATATTTATAAGTTTTAAATTGACAAAATTTATATGCTTGATATATCCCTTTTCATAAAAATGGTCTAAAGGCTAAAATGCTGTTGTATAAGATTTTTGTTTTTTGTTAAAACCTGTATCTGAACTGTAAATCATGTAATTTTATGGCTCAGTACTGTATGTTACCACAGACATTGTCCAACACCACTCATACGGTGTTTATTTTACTTGTGCAGCTCTTAAAATGGGTTATAAATTGCCTTAAATTTATTTGTAAAAATTCTGCAGATACCCTGTAAATAGTGAAATAAAAAAATCTTCTTTTATTTGGGCTAGTTAAATACATTTTCTGGCTACCAAAATCTCAAGAGTACCTGCCCGAAGAGCTACCAGGGATTTTGAAATTTTGCGAGCCCTGTCATGTTACACATGACAACAGAAACTATTTCTCATGTGAGAAGATTCTCCTATTAAACAACCTGCCCGCTTTGCTTTTGAAATGGAAAATGGGCATTCATGATTTTTCTAACAACTACTGTTCACAGACATTGGCTTTCTTTTCAGATCCTGACCTATTTTGCGATTTAGTTACTTTAGCTGCTGAATTAGTTAAATTATTTTAGTATTGGAAAGAAATAATTCTGCCAGTTGTGCTAACGGCACTTAATTGGCATGACATTAAACAGTAAATGTTTAAAAGATAAGATAGCACATTTAATTTTCTGCTAAATTGCATTTCATTGTTCTGTCAGAGCAGGTGTGAGGATGGTAGTGCGGTAGTTCATTGGGATGAATAAATTACTGTGACTTTTCAAGTCTAAAGTAGCACCGGCATGCATGGAATCACATCAACAATATGGTTTTATATTTATTCATAAAGCACTTCCTCTGACTGAACATAAGATGATTTTTATATTAAAGAAAACCTACCTTGGTTTTAGGGTCCAATATCTTCACACCATATATAGAGATCTGAAGCTCCACTTTAGGAGTTTTTTGCCCCTCTGACTTCTTGATGTGCCTTTGAAACTAAGGAAGCAAAAGTGATTCAGCACATGCTGTGCAAATACATACTATCAGTGGAAAAGCAGTCAGAGCTGGGAGTGTTCACCATTTTTTAAAGGCTGCTGGAGAGCAGTAGAGCATCAGGTGAAATGAGGTGCTCAAACACATCTCTAGAGCAATGCACTGACCTGCAGAAAGTCCAAAGCTGGACATAAATTGGGGCGAAAGAAACTTCGCCCAGGAAAAGGACATTTTTATTGTGCCCTTAATCTGTCCCCTAAAAATCCCACCGTGAATGAATCACAGCTTTATTTCAGTCTCATAAACAGTTTTCGTTATAAGCAGAGTCCTGTGTATTGACTGTTTGGTTCAGTTATTAAATAAAAACACAGATGTTTCCAAAAGATATTTACGTTTTCTAAAAGAAATGTGAGGGAGTTTGGCAGTGTTAGGGTTGCCAGGGTTTTTCTATGAATTTGCTAAGGCATTGCTAGGTGGTTAATCAGCTGAAAAGACCCACTTAAAACTCTCTATAATATTCTTGTCCCAAAATATGTCTCAGGTCCCTCATTCAGTGTAGGTCTATGGGATTTTTTTGAAAGTAGCTTCATCGTTCACTAGGAGAAAATCATAAGCAAGTCACTCTAACTCTAACTCTAAACAGGTTAGTGTAGTCTTTAGAATATTAATATCAGCAACAGTATTAATGATGATTGAAGACAAATGATCATGTAAAATATAACAATAAAATACAGAATATTAATTTATAATAATTAGATATGAAAAAATTAAGAATCACTATTCAATTATTATAATTTCATTATATTTTATCAGATTAATTATATAAATTATTGTTTTACCTACCAGCTTTTGTCTTGTGTTAACTGGCACTCACATAAAATTGAAATGCAGCTTGAGCCTGTTATATGAACTTTGGAAGTGAACTTGGCCTTTTAAAATGTCTGTATATTTGCATTTAATTATCACAGCCGTTATTGCCCCATAAACAGGCGAGAAGAACCGTGAGTATGTTTTATATCCCATAAATGTTCAGAATAGTGGAGTGCTGTGCACACACAACCTTCAGCTTCCTGACGGCCACACGGACCATGTCTGTCCCTTTGGGCTGCTCCACTTCTGTGATCCCCAAGAACTACATGAACACACAGTAGACACAAACCACAAACCTTAAAACATTAGTTATGCGTCAATTTAATGTATTTTGTATGTATTGGTGAATGGGTTGATTAGCATAGGTGTGTGTATTATTTTGTTCTTGCTGCTGGAGATAAAAACTGATGAAGGTCAGAGAAGGGGAGTTCTGGGAGCTCTCATAACACTCCACACTCACACACACACACGCACACACACACACACACACACACACTCTCAAGTGCATTTATTACAACTTCAAACATCACTACATCCATCATAGCAACAGCTTCAGTGAAGCAGGCTATCTCTCACACACCTAACGCACACACATCTCACATCCCAAAGTCAAAGATATAGTGTACACAGTGGTATGCAGTGTGCATTTGCTGTTTAGGATGGCCCACAGGGTGCCTGAGTGTGTGTATATGTCCCCCCACTGTGTAGTAAATATAGCAGAAGCAGAAAGAACCACAGGAACAAATAAGAAATATGTCTCAAACTCTACCTTTGCATTATACACAACATGACTTCTCACCAAGGTTTCAGGTGTGTGCATGCTGGGTTTATCTGGATCAAAGAAGAGAGAAAAAGAATTTAGGTCTAATGGCAGATGACTGACATTTTCCATTTTCCAAGTTTGGAATTTTTCTAAATCAAAATTATAGTTACTGACTTAAAAATTGCCATACAGTCACAATTTAATGCAGGCTTTGCATTATATTAAATAATATTTAATAATACTTATTTACATTATTTATCATTTGATCATTTATCATTTACATGCATTTAAGTTTATGTCACTCCATGTGATTAAAAAGTCAATGTATCTTTTCTGTGCTGCATTGCTGTCCAAAGATGGCCTTATTCATTGAACATTTAATTTATTATTTTTTTTTTTTTGTGGTCGCCCCAAACTTTTTAATACATCACAGAGGCACCATAAATGAACTCTATTTACACAGGAATTACAATCACTGGAACCTTTAAAGTTGATTATTGGTTCTGCACAGCCGACATTGCATATTTACCTCAGAGACCCCTTAAAACTCTCAACATCAACATAGATCTGTTCCTCCCCCAATTTAAATGCTTTAAACATTAAACAGTAAGCACACCAAAGATTCAAACACAAAGAAAGCTTTTCTATGTTCTTCTTTCTAGGCATTTTTTAGCAAGGTGTGTAATGTGAGGATAATACACTGTGATGCAGTACTTGAGATCACAGCAATGCACGGCATGAATAAATTTAACTGATTACTCTTGTTTTTATTTATGCCGCTGTTGTTGCATTTGTTGTCACTTTAAATTACTTTTCATGTGGTGATTAATCAGACCTCATCTTTTAATTAAATGTGTTCTTGTGGTTGTCACTGTTATTGTGGTTGGTCTGTTAAATGTAGAGGTCCATGCGCATCTTGTTTAATTAGACGAGGAGTTTTTAAACTGTTCCAGGGACCCCCGGCAACTGCAAGGACGCACTAGGGGGTCCACAGAAAAGGTAACAAGAAATAGTGTAGTAAATGGTTACATTTTCCTAATTATTACATAGTAATAAATGAAAGTTAAAAAGTACAGTTTACCTCTTTTACCTCTTTCTCTATATTGGTCAGAAATCATTAGGTAACAGGGTTGTAACAATACACGTTTTTGTACCTAAATTGTTTGTCTTTCATGACGGTACATTAAAAACATTGACTTAACTGTAATGAACAGTGATAAAAAAAAAAATAAGGTACCAAGCTGTTAGTGTACCATTACTATTCTATGATAAATCACAAATTATTTTATTCTACCAATGGATACAATTTCTTTAAGAGGTAGTAAATATTTTCCAGATAATGTTTTTTTAAGATGTTTTTTTTAAGATGCTGACTGAGTGCGTGTGTGTGGTATTTGTAGTGCAGAGGTGATTGACTGTTGATGAGGGTCAGGTGGAAGTGCTCAGTACTCAGGTGAGGGCGTGCGCTGTGATTGAATGGAGGTGGAACCTGGCGTGTCTGTAACAGTACCCCCTCCCCACGGCCCGCTCCTGAGGGCCGAGGACCCCGACGACGTGGTGGACGTCCTCTTCCTCTGGGAGCTGGCCTGTTAGGATGACTGGAGTGGAAGGTGTTTAGTAAGTTCGGATGTCATTGCGTGGGACCCATGAACGTTCCTCTGGACCATATCCCTCCCAGTCCACTAGGTATTCAAGTTGTCCACCACGCCGCCGGGAGTCCAGGATGTCTCTTACTTCGTAGGCAGCACCGTCTTCAAGGAGGAGTGGAGGGGGGGCTTCGCCAGGTTCTGTGGAGGCAGAAACAGAGGGATGGTGAGGCTTAAGGAGAGACACATGGAAAGTGGGGTGAATCTGGTACTCAGGTGGTAATTGGAGTTTGTAAGTGACCGGATTGATCTGCTCAAGGATGGTGAATGGGCCAATGAATCTGGGACTTAGCTTGCGGCAGGGCAGGCGCAGGCGGATGTCCCGGGTGGACAGCCAGACCTTCTGACCGGGTTGGTATGCCGGAGCCTCGGATCGGCAAAGGTCGGCTGTCATCCTGCGCCTTTGTAGGGCCCGTTGGAGTTGGTGGTGGGCCGCGTCCCAGACCCTCTCGCTCTCCCGAAAGCAGTAGTCGATGGTGGGGACATCCGAGGGTTCTCCTGACCAGGGGAAGAGTGGAGGTTGGTAGCCGAGCACGCACTGGAATGGAGTGAGTCCGGTGGTAGGTTGTCGCAGGGAGTTCTGTGCGTGACAGAAGGTACGGAGGAAGCGTCCAATCTCCTGAACCTTCCTCTCCATCTGCCCGTTAGATTGTGGATGGTATCCAGAGGACAGACTGATGGCCACACCTAGGAGCGAATGGAATGCTTTCCATACCCGGGAGATGAACTGAGGACCTCTGTCTGAGACTATGTCTTCTGGGATGCCGAAGTACCTGAAGACATGGTTAAATAGTAACTCAGCCGTTTCCATGGCCGTGGGCAGACCTTTCAGGGGGAGAAGACGACATGACTTAGAAAATCTGTCCACTATGACAAGAATGCAGGTATTATTATCTGAGGGAGGAAGATCAGTAATAAAATCCACCCCTAGGTGTGACCACGGGCGATTAGGGACGGGCAGAGGATGGAGCTTGCCTGATGGTAGATGGCGTGGGCTTTTAGAGACGGCGCAGTCTGTACATCCGTTCACGTACCTTTCTGATGTCAGAGGCCATGTTGGGCCACCAGAAGCGTTCCCTTAGCAACGAGAGGGTTTCATTGACCCCTGGGTGACCAGTGCCAAGAGATGTGTGAGCAGAGTGAATGAGTGGAGTGCGCCGTGTCCTGGGGATGTACTGGTGTCCCGGTGGGCAACCCGGCGGGGTGTTGGTAGCCGGATCGGATGGAGGAAGAGTCTCGGCAGACCAGGTAATGGGGCTGATGATGACTTTTTCTGGGAGTATGGTTTCCGGTTCTTCTAGGTTTTCTTCAGGGGCGTGACACCGGGACAGGGTGTCAGCCTTCACGTTCTTAGCCCCTGGGCGATACGAGATGGTAAAATGGAAGCGGGTGAAGAATAGTGCCCAGCGAGCCTGTCTTGGATTTAGCCTCTTGGCGACCCGAAGATACTCAAGGTTCTTGTGGTCAGTGAGAACCAGAAAGGGGTGTTTGGCTCCCTCCAGCCAATGCCTCCATTCTTCCATGGCCAACTTGATGGCCAACAGCTCACGGTTGCCGATGTCATAATTTACCTCTGCCGGGTTGAGCTTCCGGGAGAAGAAGGCACATGGGTGGAGGCAACTGGGATTCCCCTGCTGCTGAGATAAGACTGCTCCCACTCCGGTAGTAGAGGCGTCGACTTCAACGACGAAGGGTCGGTTGGGGTCAGGATGGACCAGGAGTGGAGCGGTCATAAATGCCTTCTTGAGGGAGTTGAAGGCCTCTGTGGCGGCTGGAGTCCAAGAGAGTGATTTTGGCTTATTCCAGAGGAGACTAGTGAGAGGGCTGGTGATGGCACTGTAGTTTTGGATGAAACGTCTGTAGAAATTGGCAAAGCCAAGGAATCGTTGGCGTTCCTTGATGGTGGTAGGTATGGGCCAATCCCTTACAGCATTTACCTTCCCCTCGTCCATCCGGATGCCACTGCTGTTAATGTTGTAACCAAGGAACTGCACTGAAGGCTGATGGAAGGAGCATTTCTCGGCCTTGAGGTAGAGCTGAAAGGCCCTCAGACGTTGCAGGACCTCCGCAACATGGCGACGATGTTCCGCTAGGCTCCGGGAGTAAATGAGGATATCATCAATGTAGACGAGGACGAACTTACGGAGGAACTCCCGGAGCACCTCATGGATGAAATACTGGAAGACGGAGGGGGCGTTAACAAGTCCATACGGCATCACGCAGTACTCATAGTGGCCAGTAGGGGTGATGAATGCTGTTTTCCACTCGTCCCCCTCTTGTATCCGGATGAGGTTGTAGGTGCCACGGAGATGTTCCAGGGCAGCTGGGACGAGGGGAAGTGGGTATCGGAACTTGACAGTTATGTTGTTAAAAGCCTGATAATCGATACAGGGTCGTAAGCCTCCGTCCTTCTTTTCAACGAAGAAGAAACTCGAAGCAGGATCATTTTTTACTATTATTTTAAGTAAAGCACTTTGAATTATCATTGTGTATGAAATGTGCTATATAAATAAACTTGCCTTGCCCAGTGTATTGTGACTCGTGGAAGCTAGATTGGAACAGAAAATGAAATAATATGAGTGTAGTATGGTTTTGTCATGTTTTGCTGTCATATGTCCTCGCAAGTTATACTGTACACCGCTTATTTATTACAGATTCCTTGAGGGGATCTCTTGGTACTTCGGGGACCTTATCGAATGCCTATTAAATTTAGGGTGGGATGACCCTGATAAGACAGCAGCATTTTTTTCTCCCTTGAGCTGGAGGTAAAATTGTGGGTTGATGAATTGGCAAAAGGAGACCTCTATGGTCAGTGCATGCTGCCATGATGTAGACCTGACTCAGAAGGGCACAGCTTTAGAAAAATATAGAGAAACTTAAAAAACAATGGGAGAGAAAGAGAGGAAGACAGATTGAAAGATTAAGGGATGGAAAAGGAGACCAAGAGAGACAGCGAGTAAGAGAGATGGCCCTTAGAGTATAAGAAGTGCGATGCAGACAAAAAAAACAATAATATAATGAAGCTGACAAGCCGTCCAATCCTGTGCCAAAGAGGAGACAGTTCTCTCACTGTTTATTTGACACCTTTATAACACAGGCTCTTCAGCATTCATTGCCACGCAGGTGTGTACACACACACTCACATTTTAATCAGCTGAACTCTGATCAGCTCAACGGTACTGCACACCAATTAATGCTCGACACAGAGAGAACGAGCACTCAGATATTCCCTGCTGCAGTAATGTCATTGGAAAAACTCAACTGCTTATAGTTTGGGTGGCACAAATGTTTTCAAACAAAACTAGATTTGAACAGTTTCTCAAGAAAATGACAGTGCTTGCCTGTGTAAAACTTACTGGCACAGTTGACAATTTTTCCATTATCAGGGTTGAAAATAGAAATTAAAAGGAATTTAATAATTCTGGTTCTGATTTCAATTGCTCTTTGCAGTTCCAATTCTTTATTGGTTCCATTAACAATTCTTGCATTATTTTTAATAGAGAAATATTATGGGGAAAATCCAAAAAGTATATTTTATTTTATACTTACTGCCCTTAGTAGGCTGCTGCCAAATGATGACATTATCACAATATTTGAACAGGACAAACATAACTATATGCAATATGCAAATCTTTCAAGAGGTATGCTTACAAAGGCTTCTCATAAGACTTTTAGAGACATTCTAAATGCAACAAAATAACTGGCCCTAACTATATATTAAATAAAAATAAAAACTGTTGTAACATTTTATTAATTTATTCATTTCTTTGTTGATTTGTTCATTCTTTCAACAAGGAATCAGACAACACTGGTCACTCTGTATGTTTTTGATTTATTAAAACTGCCTTGTTGAGAGTTGTTTAAAAAGTTCTCACTCAAAAATAATAGATCAAAAGAATAATTCGTTGGGTGATCAGACTACACTGGTCGTGCTGTATGCGCCAACAGGGGCCCTCTAAACCAAAAGATATAATTGAAAAACTCTCCTCAACAAGCTGCATGGTGCTTTAGTAATCTTTTCAGCAAGAGTAATAGTAATGCTTGTCTTAGCAAACACCACAAATTAAATGAAGGCTAATGCAATGTTATTTACATATCAAGCAGATTATGATAATCTCAATAATTTAATGATAACCTTAAATACATTCTTATGAAATCACAACACCATACAGCAAAAAAAAAAAAAAAAAGAAATAAAAAAACTACAGTTCAGCTCTTGTACTGCATAACTATAGAAAGAATACTAAGTTCATAAGATTTGTGTCTGTACTTTGGAGAAAACTGCTGAGGTATGCAACCTCCAAAATTAATTAATTAAAACAGCAATCTACTAGGTCATTGCATTATTTTTAAATACTAAAGAAAGTGAGTGAAACCACAACAGGTTTATGTAGCTCACTGGTCTTTGAACTCAAAAATAACAAATGTGGTGCAAAAGGAGACAGCTTTACCCTTTTTTAGCTTTACCCTTTGCTTTTCCCTGTACCTCGCTGAATTATGAAAAGGTTACTGCACCGCAGGACATCTCTGTCCAGAGCTCAGGTCTAAAGGTCATTTTGTAATGCTTCCACCAATTAGCTGTCAATTTAAACACAAATAATCATAAAGGGTAAGCATTCAAAACAACTGGTAAAATGCAAGAGCACAGATGAGATCACTTAATGCACATTAAATGTTAAAATACAACCTGTTGCCAAAGTTATTACCCTGTCAAGCTTATTTATCTTATGAACATAACTTTATATCCAACCTTTTGCTAAAGAATAGCTTTTCCAAAAGCAAAACTCTGCTTTTCCCCCTAAATAAAGGTCATCCTTATAGTGGCAAAAACAGCCTGTTCCACAAAGCTAGTTTCAACTGGTCAGCCAGGTCTGATTTGAGAGTTTTATTCAGGGGGTTTATAGGGGTTTTGTTCAGTCAGGGAGATTTTAAAAGAGCTTTCTACAATGACTTAAAAAATCATGTGAGCTTTTCGTTGTTATAATAAAAAAAAAAAAAAAAAAAAAAAATCCTTCACATTAAAAAATGAAGATTGCATACAAAACATTTTCAATATTTAAAGCAAGAATTATTTTTTTATTTAGAATTTTTAAATTACTTTAAGTAACAGCCACAGATTTCCCACACAGTTCTCATTCAGAAACTCCTGATTCAGTTCAATTCTTGACTTGATTTAAATTAATGTCAGAATATATCATGTTATAATGTTACCAATCTTTCAATCACATAATCACCTAAACACCTGAAACACTGTTACAATAGTTTTTAGAATTGCAATTTTCAAACATGTTTTGTTCTATAATATGAGTCCAAACTTAGCTTTCAGACTGAACTGCAGGATTTTTGTTATGGAAACATGGATACATTCTTTAACAGGTTCAGAATATGTATGTAATGCAGAAGCATGAATCATTCGAACTCGTACAGTATTTCCATTTATGCCTAAAATCTTTAATATTCCTTTTGAACCTTTTGTGATTAACACTGTGTATTCAGCAGAACTGTTTACACACAGTAAAGTGTCCCTTGCTGACTATAAAGGTCAATGAATGTGAGGTCTCACGTAATTTCTAGCTCATTAAGCAGCATTATCATCTTCTGAAAAAGAGAATCATGTGCAAAAGTGTCTATTTGGACTTAACAATAATTCCAGGCAAAGAGTGAATCCCAGTTGAGAGCTATGAAATATTCAAATCAACCTACTACTGCAGTGTCTGTGGCTGGAGATAAACTCGCCAAATATGACCAGCAAGTCCTGAGGCTCCTCTGTCATCGCCATTAATAAAACATTAGCCTAGAAGGCACACTTTCTGTGCGAAGTAGGCTCACCTGTGTCACCTATCAATCCAGGACTGTCCGCAGTGTTCAAATTAGGCAAAGAAATGAAGCTTTGAAAACCTGATGTGTGGGGGTGAAACTTGAGTGTGCATCCCATTTTAGCGAGCTTTAATTTAGGCCTGGAAGTCATAACTTCCCCAAAGAAAATGTGTTGAAACTAAATAGTCAGAGGTTCTTCTTGGTGAACCGTTTTTGTTTTTTTTTTTACAGGGAGCTAAAACCTCGAGGAACTGCGTCCCTTATGGTGCAGCTAAAAAACGTAATTAGCTATCAAATGCAAAACATTTAGCTAACATGTTCTTCAAAGACTTTGGTTTCAGGTCAATTTAATGTAACAGTGAATTCTGTAGTACAAGTAGCTGGCATAAAAAAACATTCCCCCACAACACACACACACTCTTTTTCATAATATCAGCCAGACAACAAAGCAAAAACAAAAACTATACCCCCACACCCTCTCCCCTTAAAAACCCCCTTCATCATTCAGAGTTTGTTTGACAAGCACTTGTAAGCTGAGCACGGACTCCAATGAGAAGCCACCTGAAGAAAAAACACAGAGAAATAGATTGATTGTGAAAAAGCAGTACTAATCTGATCAAATGTTCTTGACAAATGGTTTTTTATTTAGTCAGTAACAAAAGTGAAAAAAGACAATCTATATATACAATAAATATTACAATTTAAGGTAGTACTTTAAATTAGGGAACACTATTAACTAGTTGCTTTCTAGCATGCATATTACTAGCCTGTTTATTAGTACTTATTAAGCACATATTAATGCTTTATGATCATATTTTATGTCCCTTAACCCTACCCCATACCTAAACTACCACAACAACTACCCTTATTACTATCAATAAGAACAAAATTAAGGGTTTATTGAGGGAATAAAATTAAGGGTGGCTGAAATGGAACAGTTTATTGAAACTTTAGACAATATATACGTATTGCATATGTGTTTTTTGCTCAGTATCATATTTAATACATCAGGCTTTTATGACTAATAAATATTGACATAAAATGAAGATAAATATAGATCATCACTCTATATCTCCCAATAATGTCTCAATAAGATATTGAAATGCTTAGTTTTATAAACAAAGCTCATTACATATAAATATAAATGCGATGCAATACAATGATGACTGAAAGATCTCTCAAAAGCTAGATGCATCATATTTGATACTCAAATTTTAACATGATTTAAAAAAAAAAAGTATGTATAATCAAGTAAATTTAAGTTACTTAAATCTAGTAAGTGTTCATCTTCCTACCTATTACTAACAATATAAAAGTCATTCTTATGTTTTACAAATAAATATCAGTAAAGATTTCACAGCAAAAAGACGTGTACCATTTTTTTTTTTCATTTACTTTTTTTTTTTAGATGTGGTGTTTTTTTTACACAGTTATACTAAAAGGAATTTTACTTGCTAAAAAAGTATAAACTATCAATCAGACGACAGAAGGCATATATTAGATCATGTACAACAGGTTTTTCTGCAATGTTTTGACCAAGTTGATAATTTAGAGGCCTTACAAATTAGAAATATGATACAGAAGGCTTTATAGGATTAAGGTTTGACACAGCAAAGACAACAATGCAGTCATCAGACTCAATATCATCTCTACTGAAAACTTTCAGCATTTTAGTTGATTTGATGCAAAGCTTCCAGAGCGTTCTGATGGTGCTGTGCCATGTTTGGCTCGATTGCTCAATGACAGGATCAGGAGTCAAGTGGCATCTATGAAGCCCTGAACAACAGGGAAACGCATCACTTCCTTTTATCAGAGTCAAAGCTTTGCTCTCTGTCTGAACTGCAGCGCAAAAGACCCTTAGCTCAAAATACTTCATCTTGCGCCAGCACTTCAGCCTGTCAATCAAAAATCATCCTCAGAGAAGGGAATGGAAGGATGAGAAAATATCAGAAATAGAATGTGCAGAAGAGAGAGGGCCAATTTGACAGCTTGCGTTCAGGAAAGTGGCTAAGCCTGAGTTTTCCTGCTTGAAGTGGTGCTTAATCTTTCTGTTCTTACAGTTTTCCATTTAGGGTGAAAGTAAAAAAATGATGTGATCTTTGAAATAATGAGAGGGAAGAGCAACATGTTAATAATATGCATGAAGTGATACATTAAAGAGACCACTCATGCATTTAAGGAAGGATTAGTTTAATGAGACACAAGGGTTTATTACTCTTGACTGACCATGCTAGTCTATGTCTTAAAATGACACATATAATCTCATAACTGTGGCTCTGTTTACACTTGGAATTAACATGTGACCTGTATCTGGACGTTGTCCACATACACATTGAAAAGACAAGTGTAAATGCACTTCTGATCAGAATGTTATCCGATCAGCATGTCCTGGTCCAGAGGTAGTCGAGGACTTATTTAAATATTGCGCAGGAAGGACAGATCTGATCGGTTATCCAGATAGAAAAGTCAGCTGATGTTGCCAAGTGTAAACGCGCCATGTTCTGATTGACTGATGATCCGATCTGCTTGATCGGATTACGGTGATCGCATGTTAATGCCAAGTGTAAACGCAGCCTTTGACACGAGGCAGAGAGGAGGTGAAGCATGATAACCTTTCCAAGTTCAGAGGTTTAAAGGCAACACATTAAAAAAAGAGGCACTCCAAAACTAGTTGCAGCACATTTTACATTGCCTTAATTATTTTGGGTGCTTTTACACTTGGTTTGATTGCCTGGTCTGAACCAGTTAACCTTTCACATATTCCAAACAAATCAAACTTTGACATTAAACAAACCTCGGTGTGCACCACAAGTGCTTCTGTGAAAGCCCCTGTATTTATTTTATGTCAATAGAGAAAACTCTTCAGAACTCATTTTATATTTTACATACATTTTAAACACCAACCGGCCACTTTTTTTAGGTACACCTGTTCAATTGCTTGGTAACACAAATTGCTAATCAGCCAATCACATGGCAGCAACTCAATGCATTTAGGCATCTAGATGTGGTGAAGACGACCTGCTGAAGTTCAAACCGAGCATCAGAATGGGGAAGAAAGGGGATTTAAATGACTTTGCATGTGGAATGGTTGTTGGTGCCAGACGGGCTGGTCTGAGTATTTCAAAAACTGCTGATCTACTCGGATTTTCACGCACAACCATCTCTACGGTTTACAGAGAATGGTCTGAAAAAGAGAAAATATCCAGTGAGCGACTGGTTAGAGATGATAGAAAGGCAAAAGTAACTCAAATAACCACTTGTTACAACCAAGGTATGCAGCAGAACACGTTGAACCCTGAAGCAGATGGGCTACAGCAGCAGAGAGACCACAGCGGGTGCGACCAGCACCACAGCGGGTGCTGCTCCTGTCAGCTAAGAACAGGAAACGGAGGCTACAATTCGCACTGGCTCGCCAAAATTAGACAACAGAAGACTGGAAAAACACTGCCTGGTCTGATGAGTCTCGATTTCTGCTGTGACATTCAGATGGTAGGGTCAGAATTTGGCGTAAAGAACATGAAAGCATGGATTCATCCTGCCTTGTCTCAACGGTTCAGGCTGGTGGTGGTGGTGGTGTGTTGGTGTGGGGGATATATTCTTGGCACACTTTGGGCCCCTTAGTACCAATTGAGCATTGTTTAAATGCCACAGCCTACCTGAGTATTGTTGTTGACCATGCCCATCCCTTTATGACTAGTGTGTACCCATCTTCTGATGGCTACTTCCAGCAGGATAATGCATCATGTCACAAAGCTCAAATCACCTCAGACTGGTTTCTTGAACACGAGAATGAGTTCACTTTACTCAAATGGCCTCCACAGTCACCAGATCTCAATCCAATAGAGCAGCTTTGGGATGTGGTGGAACAGGAGATTTGCATCATGGATGTGCAGCTGACAAATCTGCCGCAACTGCATGATGCTATCATGTCAATATGGACCAAAATCTCTGAGGAATGTTTCCAACACCTTGTTGAATCTATGCCACAAAGAATTAAGGCAGTTCTGAAGGCAAAAGAGGGTCCAACCCGGTCCTAGCAAGGTGTACCTAATAAAGTGGCCAGTGAGTGTACAGTATCTCACAAAAGTGAGTACACCCCTCACATTTCAGCAACCATTTTAGTATATCTTCTCAAGGATTAATACTATAGAAATGAAACTTGAATATTTTAGAGTAGTCAATGTGCTGCTTGTATAGCAGTATATATTTACTGTCCTCTGAAAATAACTTAACATACAGCAATTATTGTCAATATACTGTAGCTGGTAACTAAAGTGAGTACACATGTCAAAACTGTGTCCAAAGTGTCAATATTTTGTGTGAGCACCATTGTTATCTAGTACTGCCTTAATTCTCCTGGGCATGGAATTCACCAGAGCTGCACAGGTTGGTTGCTAAGATCCTCTTCCACTCCTCCATTGACTGTCACAGAGTGCTGGATGTTAGACACATGGCGCTTTCTCCACACCTTCCCGCTTAATAGGGTTCAGATCTGGAGACATACTTGGCCACGCCATCACCTTCAGTTTCCTCAGCAAGGCAGTTGTCATCTTGGCGGTGTTTGGGGTTGTCAAAACTGCCGTTCTGCCCAGTTTCTGAAGGGAGGGCATCATGTTCTGCTTCAGAATGTGACAGTACATGAAGGAATCCATGTTTCCCTCAATGAAGCGCAGCTCCCCAGCACCAATCGCACTCATGCAGCCCCAGACCATGATGCTACCACCAACCTGTTTGAGTGTAGGCAAGACACAATTGCCTTGGTACTCCTCACCATGGTGTAGCCACACATGCTGGCCACCATCTGAGCCAAACAAGTTTATCTTAGTCTCATCAGACCACAGGACATGGTTCCAGTAATTCTTGCTCTTGGACAGGTGAAACTGTTTGCGGGCTTTCTTGTGCGCTAGCTTCAAAAGAGGCTTCCTTCTAGGACGACGGCCATGCAAACTGACTTGTTGCAGTGTGTGGCCTATGGTCTGAGCACTGACAAGTTGACCTTCCACTTCTGACCTGCGTCTGTTTTTTGAAGCCAGCTTCTGCACCTGATGCACAGCACGAGGACTTGACTTCTTTGATCGACCCTTGCGAGGCCCATCTTGGAAAACCTCTGTATGACCCTGGCCACTGTACTGCAACTGAGTTTCAGGGTGTTACCGATCTTCTTATAGCCTAGGCCATCTTTGTGGAGAGCAACAATTCTAATTCTTAAATCCTCCGAGAGTTCTTTGCCTTGAGGTGCCATGTTGAGCATCCAGTGGTCCGTATGAGAGAATTGAACTCAAATCACCAAAGATGGCCAAGATACACAAATTTGTATGGTCCTGTCAAGCAGAGAAAAACATGAACATGATGAATAGGACATGTGGCTTTTGTTGTCACTTAGGGTGTACTCACTTTTGTTGCCAGCTATTTTGACAATAATGGCTGTACAGTATGTTAAGTTATTTTCAGAGGATAGTAAATCTATACTGCTATACAAGCAGCACATTGACTACTCTAAAATATATAAAGTTTCATTTCTATAGTATTGTTCCTTGAGAAGATATACTGTACTAAGTTGGTTGCTGAAATGTGAGGGGTGTACTCACTTTTGTGAGATACTGTATATGTGTAAGATATATCTCTCTAAAGCCTTCTACACACTGCATGATTTTAGCAGTCCTGTAAGATTATTGCTGGTCATACTGTGAGACATAGATCTAATAAACTAGGGTACGACATGCACGTAGACTGTACGATGATGACACCTATTGACTCGTAGGCTACAACGCACGTTTCTATAGAATAATAAAATGTCATTAGCATATGCTAGTGGTAAACAATAATGAGAGCATAATGAATCACACTTTGACAGATGTAGTTTTTATGTGTGCTGAAAAAAATTGGGAGCGGTGAAAGTGGAAGAAATAAGAGCTTGAGGTAAGCAGTGTTATGTTTTAGCGCCATGTCGCGTTGATTTCATGCCGCATTTTTACTGGTTGGTCAGTAAACATGGGTCGTAACTGCAAACACACTGTGCGATGAACATGCTGAATTTCTGACACTGCCAGAAAATTATTGTAGGCTATCTTTGGTTGCAAGACTGTGACAACAGCCCTCTTTGAACCTCTCTCACTGTACGACATAGGACCACCGATTAGGAGCAACAATCACAGAAATGGCCACAAATGTTTCACGATGCCAATCTTTTGTCTGGGACTGATGAAAATCGTGGAGTGTCTCTCGGGCTTAAGTCAGGGGTGTCCAGTCCTGTACCTGGAGGGTTCAGCTCCAGCCCTAATTTAACATGCCTGAACCAGCTAATCAATGTCTTCAGGAAAAGCTCCTTTAAAAGCAAGCCTGCAAGGTTAGCAAAAAAAAAAAAAAAAAAATAGGCACAACACTGCAGTGCACTGTTGAGAAGACGATGATGAGAGTTTCAACTGAAATATCTCATTTCTGATTATATCATATCTGGGCACACTTGATAAAATCATTGTTGAGATGTGAAACTCCAGCAGATATGAGAAATAAAATGATTCCCTTTTTTTCAAGAGAAAATCCTGAGAAGCAGAAAATATTACTCTAAGCAATCATAAACTTTAATATTTATTTCTTATGAAATTTTATGTACTAGTTACATCAAATGTATTGTATAAAAACATTTGATGTAATACATAGTGACATCTAGAAAAACAAATGTTCTTTTAAAAGGATTGGCATTTTAAGCAAACAAATGCAGTTTCTGTGGAAAATAGAGATTTTTTAATTAAAATTATGAGGACAAAATAAAACAAAATTAAACATGCATCGGTGAATCATTCACAATAAAATAAAAAGATGCATTTTGTAAAATAAATATGGTGAATTTTACTTTCATGCCTAAATTAAATGTTAGGACTAGTGTTTGAAAAGCCGTGAGCCTACACACAAACAATGGAACTTACCATTAAAGATTATTCAATCCATTCACCACAGTATTTTTAGCAAGTGTACCAGACTTACAAAAGAGAATTCAGCAAAAGAGAATTAACTTTCTTTACCATTACCTTACCTTACCTTACCATACTACTAAATTCAAGCCCTTTGAAACTTACTTTTATATCCGACGTTATATGAGTATCTCAGCCAAGTGTTACACTAGCTTTTTGACAAATTGGAAATATGTGTTTTAGGATAAGACTTTAAGATGATTTTATATATTTAAATAAAAACTGAGATATGACAAATGTAAAAATAATGGGTTTAATTATAGTCCTTATGCAGAAACACACAGCACGGTGGACTGAAACTGAAAAACACTCTTGACAAAGTCATTTAAAGTTGAGGTGTGAAACGAGAGATGGGTAATGGGGAGCACAAGAAGCAATCTCATTCCAATCATCTTCCATTTCAGGATACACATCAAATCACATTTAGCTGGAGATTTTAAATGGGGCTGGAAATAAGTGTAGTAATTTCCAAGGACCAAAGTGAAATGGTCTGCACACATAAATGCCACTAACTGACAGGGATCAGATCTTGACCGGGAGAGCCTGATGTCTTGACTCTTCTTCGGAGTTTTATTGAGGTGCACTTGTTCAATCTTTTCATACATTATATGCTGATTATTCGTAATCTCTGCAGGGATGGTACGCTTGCAAATGGATGATGGCTTGTATATGACGGAAGCTAAATCACTTTTAACTTGCAACACCCCTGGCAAACCCCAAACTCTGCCTGTGTGTGATGTATAGACACAGTACAGTTTTGTCTATTATTTTGCTGGCTCTTCTTTGTCTTCTTTGTCCCAATGATATATGGGCATTTTTCCACTCATACACATTTTGTTTGACTGATGGATCACACACATGCTGATCCTTTCCATCACTCTGACTGTCTGGGCCTCCATTGTTATGCTGAGTTTTTAGCATGAGTGTGTTCTTTTATTGTTTGTTTTCTTCTACTTTCCCCCCTAAAAGTACTATACAAAGTAAATGTACCTTATTATTTATTAATAATAAAACACTGACACTGCCTATTGGCTACTTTCCAGAGAACTGTACATGTTGAGCAAAGTCAAAGATAAATTTTGACAAGATTTTGACTATAAATGACTATAAATGACCATATATGATTAATAACCTTATAAAGCTAAAATGTAAAAATCTATCATTTATCACTACAGGTTTTCTCCTTCAAAACAGAGGACAAGCAATTGTTTCTGCATCGCCTCAAAAATGCATGACCTGCAGCTCTATTAAGCAAAAAAGGACATTGCTATCAATCAGTTGTGAATAGGCCTATATTCTTACAGTGACCGATCCACTGCAAGCTTCTAGAGAACCAGTACTACAAAAATAGAAGAGAGGGGTCGTCCAGAGTACCTTGAGGAAAGTCCGGACATCACTCAGAAAATTTTTCACATAGCAGATAGACATGCAAAAATCAATGCAGGCCTTCACATCTATGTTGAATCCATATTTTGGATGCTGCTGGAGTCTGTTCCAGGCTTTCTTAAGAAGCTTAAAGGGATACTCCACCCCAAAATGAAAATTTTGTCATTAACCACTTACCCCCATGTCGTTCCAAACCCATAAAACTCAGTTTGTCTTCGGAACACAATTTAAGATATTTTGGATGAAAACCTAGAGGCTTGAGACTGTCCCATAGACTGCCAAGTAAATAACAGTGTCAAGGTCCATAGAAGGTATGAAAGTTGTCTTCAGAATACTCCATCTGCCATCAGACGTGCAATCTGGGTTATATGAAGCGACGGGAACACTTTTTGTAAGCGAAGAAAACAAAAATAATGACTTTATTCAATAATTCCTTTGTCACAATCTCCTCTGTGTCTCCTCTGTGTCTTCTTGTGGCGCGGATGACACAAAAGAGCATACACAGCATACAGTGATATGAAGCGACACAGAGGAGACCGTTGACAAAGGAATTATTGAATAAAGTCATGATTTTTGTTTTCTTCGCTTACAAAAAGTGTTCCCATCGCTTCATATAACCCAGATTGCACATCTGATGGCAGATGGAGTATTCTGACAACGACTTTCATACCTTTTATGGACCTTGACACTGCTATTTGCTTGGCAGTCTATGGGACAGTCTCAAGCCTCCAGGTTTTCATCCGAAATATCTTAAATTTTGTGACGAAGACGAATGAAGCTTTTACGGGTTTGGAATGACATGGGGGTAAGTGATTAATGACAACATTTTCATTTTGGGGTGGAGTATCCCTTTAACCAAGATTTTTCTGGATTTTTTCAGCATCTCCACACAGACAGTGCCAGTTCCCCATTTACGTTTTCTTGGTAAACAGCAGCATTGCTGGTCAACCAGCATTTAAATTTACAGTATAGAAAACACCCTAGACCAGCATGGAAAGTGTCTATAGACTCTGCAGCTAGGTTACTGTATGAATATGTTTAAATAGCTTTATCTAAACCAGATGTCCTAAATTACCTATTTAACAGAAAAAGTAAAACACAACCCATGTGTAAAGAAAAAACAAGTCAATAACCATCTGTGTGTATGCATAGTTTTGGCTCCAACATTTAGTTTCTGCTACCAAACTATTAATAAATCAGAAATAGGAGTTTTACGTTGCAGATATGGAGACCAGAAGGGACGCACTGCTCCATGAAGCATATAATCTCATTATCAGAACTGTTAAGAAAGCCAATTAGGGTGTAAATCAGCAGACGGGATAATTCAGAGTTTTTATGCAGCAAGATGTCCTGCTGTATTGGCAGAAACACAGAATAGGTCATCTCAAATAGTCTCAATGAAATGCAAACTCTTTGTACAGACAAAAGATTTTCAGGGTGCAATCCATCTTTGTAGTTTGCAAGGTTGAAATTTGCCTTTGGGCCTGGCATGCAGAATATGAAGGCTTTGTTATATGAAGGAGAGGACATGATTGGTAAGGAGCATACTTAGCAAACTTGGCTTATATTCAGAAAGTGACACTTGTAGTCCTAATGAACTGATCAGTGGGACAGTGGATCTACAATGTATCAATGAGCCAACCTGGCATGTTTCTAGGGTCCAAGTGTATAATCGAACACACACCAAGAGGCATGTCAGTGTTGCTGAGGTCTCATGGGCATTGCCTACGCTCGTCAAGACAAAGAACCCTGGAATAATGAAGTAGGTTCATAAATCTTAGCTGGTGACTTGGAGCATGCATTAAATCCTTTTTTTTATATATAATTTTCCTCTAATCTTCATGGCTGTTTCTGCATGATAAGGAGTTTCCCTGGTGAAATGCTGCAACTTCTCCAGTCACTTAAAATATGCCCATAATTTACTGTCAGGCATTGATTTCTAGCGGTAAAGCAGCTCAAGGACAGACTAAAGCAATTTCAGTCATTTGGCTTGTTTTTCACCAAATAAATTTGAATGAGCAAGAAGCAGCAGGAGAAAGCAAAAGCAAACTGATGAATCTGATGTTCAGGTGGTCCCGTCAAAGTTGATTGAGCTAAATACGCCAGCCGAAGGAATAACTGCTGGTTTTTATTAAGCAAAGGAACATCAAATAACGAAATGTACTGAGGTTCTCTAAGGGAGACACATTTACATCAAGTAAATAAGGGGTGTATCAGACTTCACATTGACTAGTGTAGACATTCTACAATTGTTCTTTACAATACATTATCAATAAAGTAAAGGATGCTTAAATAGAAATGACTCGTGCAGGAATACAGATGCAAAGATACAGGACTGATACAAGTATACAAAATACAAGTTTACCTTTGTGAGTCTGCAGCCCTATTTGGGCAGTAAAAGTAAAATCAGTTAGATTGAGGTGCATATATTAAATACATTAAAAAAAAAAAATTGTAGAGCTCAAAGAGCTGCATTTCTAGAGCAGAACACTAAACATAGCATATAATCACTTAAGATACATTGTCCCTGTAAATGAGTTTGCTAAAGATAAACATATAAAACAGTAAAAATCTACTTTAATCACACATTGTTTGTCAATAAATGAACTCAAGGAAGATTAATATAATTTCATTAATATACACCAAATAGGTAAAGGTACAGTATATTCCCTTATTATCCACTGGCTGACATAAAGAGATAGTTCACCCAAAGTATTAAAATTCTGTCATCATTTATTCACTCATCATTGTCAGCTTGCATCATTTCAAATTTGTGTGAGTTTCTTTCTTCTGTTTTTGTAACAGTTTTGTTACCTTTGACTTTCACTGCATGGACAAGAAAAATAAATAAATAAATAAATAAATAAATAAATTCACTGAAATTCTCAGAATACAGGTTAGGGTTTGGAATGACATGAGGGTCAGTAAATAATAAGACAATTTTAATTTTGGGGTGAATTATCCCTTTAATGAATGACAAAATGAAATAATCACTGCTCAACTTTGTAAAAAGAGCTCTCTGGGTGGACTTTAAGGCAGCGAGAATTATGAATTTGTTCATTTAAACTGAATGTTTGAACTTATTCACAGAAATGAATCAAAATCAAACATTATTTTTATACAGATGCATTTAAAAAAAGACTTTTCAAAGATCTCTTTCATAACATTCTTGCGAGATAAGACAGGACTAATAACATGCATTTTAATAGCCAAGTAAAAGTGAATTAAAATCATTGTAATATTCAAAATGCTGTATCTGTGGGAAAAAATTGTGAATATACTGTATCATGAATTTCCATTTAGTCCTGGAATGCACTTAACTAAATAAGTTTTTTTTTTTTTCAAATTCTGTAACAAGGTGAAGAGAGTGGGTCTTTCTTTTCACTGGTTTGTATTTTAGTCAGTCATATTCAATGCACCATTTGATGAGGCGAAGGGTGCTAGAATGTGACTCAGGGCAAGAAACAAACAATAACAGCAACAAATGCCTCTGCGCATGCTGCCATCCACTTGGCAACAACGCCATCATTACATCAAAAACAGCAAATGGTGATTTTTTTATTTTATTTATTATTTAGAATCTTGAATAATGAAGAGCTCCTAAAATAAGCCCAGACAGCAGATAAAGGTGGTCTGGAAAGGCCATGCTAATACCTGGCACATCATCGCAGCTATGTAAATAACCAGCACAAAGGGTAAAGTACAGCACATGCCTGCCTGCAGCTTAAAATTTTTTTTTTTTGTTTAAATTCAAATAAGACTGATTGTGTGCATGAAAAAATTTGCCAGAAAAAAAAACAAACAAAACATTTTTGCAGCATGTCAAAGAGTTTTTACTTGAGAATTTGTTTTGCTTATGTCTTAAAAAGTTGCTCAAAAACAGTTCTTGGCAAAAAGAGAAGAGGGTGATAATATAGCCAAATACTTATGCATGTTTCAAAGTTACTTCTCATTTTAAGATACTTTTATCATTTTTAAACTGGCTATCAATGGCTTACTATGGTGCCGCCTCAAGTAATAATTATGCAAGTATTTTAAGAAAATGCTATAAGCAATGATTAGTAACAGTCACAGTATAAGTGCCAAACATATCTGAATAAGAATTAATTATTTTCTCCTTTCATCTTTTCACCACTTTTTCAAAAGTTGGAAAGAACAAGTGATGTTATTCTAGTGGAAAATAGACTGACAGAAATTAAATAGATGACCCTACCTATTAAACTTAAACTTTTAATCCACAAATATATTATTCACAACTTTTTGGGCATAGTAAAGACAAAAAATAAATAAATAAATAACTTTATATAAATCGTTTCATATACTGTATTTTATATACTGATGGACAGTCAAATTCAATTAAATATTGAATTTTATTTAAAATATAATTCCAAGTAGGTGTTAGGTAGGTTCTCAAATGTATTGGTGAATCCTTTTTTATAGTAAATGAATCATCTGAATAAAGCGATTCAGTACAATGAATTCACAATGCTTCATATGGATACAAAAGTGAGTTTGTACATGCAAATATGCAACATGCAGAAATTAAATGTGCTGTAAGGGTTTAAAATGAACAGTGCCAACTGCTGTTGTGATTTTCTGGAGGGGTTGGGTTTTGAGGGGGCGTGGAAACTAATAGGTTTAAAATTATATCCATCCATCTTAGTTTGTGCAGCCCACCTATTCATGTCAACCCAACGGCCATGTGGATACTGGTTCATAAATGATCTTAATGCATCATGTAGCTTTTAAATCATGTTTTCGTGAATGATGCTGGTTTGAGTTTGCACTAAATGAGGGTTACTGTATAATTCATATAATTCAGAGCAGACATCATTACTTAATAGTGTGCAAGATATTCTGTCCAACCAGTGCATTTTTGTCCACATAAAAGGTACATTGCTGGGTAAGAAACAAAGGCAGGCTGTGAAGTCAATGCCAAATAGAGACCAGAGCATTTGCCAGCCACATAAAGGGCTGTCTAATGCACAAGCACACACACACATATAAACATTTTCGGCACAGATAAAGCAGGGGGAAAGGACATAATGACAGTGAACCAAGCCAGCTCAAGTGCTTCACAGCTCACATCAAAAGCAACAGCTTTTATTAAGATGCTGGCATAAAGCCTCTGCTTTAGTGCTGCCTAATGCAGATATACCCAGGGCAAGCATTTGTTTGTGGGGTAAGTATGTCACCAGTAAATTAGAATGTCTTCCAGAATCCAGACCAGATCCTCTTTGGCCCCAATTCAGAGAAGACCCGGAGGGAAGAAAAGAAAGCTGTGCAGTCAACAAAAAACCAAACACAACAACCAAGCTTTTGTGTGATAAAACCGCATGTACCTAACAAACAGAGTACTGCATAGACTTGACTATCAATACGGACAATAAAACTCCATGATTAAACTAACTGGGGAGTCTTGATAGGCAATGGTGAATGGGCCGGCTAAACAGAGGGTAGAGATATATTTATGGCTCTTTCTCTCTAGAGCAAGTCTGGTACAGGAGAGATAAGACCCCTCTTCCCTGCACAGGTAATACAAAACACCTGTAAAGTCACCCTGTGAGCTGTTCAATGGATTGGGGTTGAAAAAAACCCTGAGGGTTACAATATGTCATTATTGACTAAACACACCAGTGGTTACATAAACAAAGGCAGCAAGTACTGGAATGTACAGTGCCGACTAGAATGTGCTTCTCTATAGGCAAATATACTTGGATTATTAGTTAGTCTGCAGAGTTTAGACCAACTCTGCTTCATTGTTTTGGTAATGTGGCATAGTGGTTAAACGTGGACTGGCAACTGAAGCCTCAAATGGGTGATCCCAGAATGCAAAAAAAAGATGTTGGTAAGCAAACAGTTTTGTTTACCATTGACTTCCATTGTATGGACAAAACTGACACAGAAAGATTAAAGAAAATATCCTCTTATAAGTTTTGCAGAAGAAACAAAATCTTGTTTGGAATTATGTGAGTGTGAGTAAATGATGATATTCCATAATTTTGTGGTTAAATATCCCAGTAAGACTGCCAGTTGTATTTTAAATGTCTTTAGGTTACTATGTGTCATAATAACAAAATACCATAGTTATATAGAAAACATAGATAGTTGCATCAAACAATGGTAATGAATGAGGGGCCATGCAAGGCTATGCATTTGTTCTTTTATATGTACTGGTAAATGATCCTTGATTGTGGATGGAAAATTAAAAAAAAAAATGTTTTGCCTTCAAATAGAATTCCAAGAAATAAAAAATCCAGACAGAATAACATAACTCAGAGCTGAAATGTGCACATTATGCAGATCATTTCACCTGGCATCTAAAGGCAACCATTAAATTTTCATAATAGTCATAATAGTCACAGCTGACTCTTTATCTCCACATTTTCCCCATAATATCACACTGACTGTGCACTCTGTCTTCTTTTCCCTGCCTTTCCATTTCACATTTACTGTTCACCTCATAGCATTCTGTCTCTGTCTGCTTCTTTCTCTCAAAGCATAAGATAACACTCTGTCTGAATATTGATTACTCATATAAGAGAAATACGAATGGAACACAGGAAATCCCAAAAGACGTGCAACTTGCTGCATTGTTCAGGATTTACATCTCAATCTCATACACTGACTGGCAAACTGCATCTGAAAATTAGAAATGTATGAAAAAACAGATATACATTTCATTTCAAATCTTAAACAATGCATTATTAATGATTTAAACACCGGAGCTGAACACATTGCAGCTCATTACTCTTATTTGAAATGCCTTGAACTTGAAGAGAATGTCAACAGTCAAAACATAGTGGTAGGTTCGCTTGGACTGAATCCTGGCTTGTACATCACTGGACCGTGCTGCAAACCTAAAGCCTTCTATCAGACAGAAGAGTAAAGATCTGAGTTAACCTTAAAGTGACCTTACCAAAAGCCCACAGTCTATTAATGGACTAATCTTGATACATATCACACAAAAAGCACTTCCAAAATCATTAGATCTAATCTGATTGACTTGCAATTATGCAATGCAACTGGACCGGGACTGCTTTGGCATTATTTGAGTTTTTTTTACACATGGTCTCTTATAGTATTATCATCGATTTCAGATGTACCAGCCCCTAAACAGCATGTACAAACTTAATTAATTTTTTGACGCTTTCCATGCTGGTCAGATGGCCTCTTTTTGCCTGAATGGATGATTCTTGATCAGAATAAGCATTTAAGGATTGAATGTGGAGAGCGGCAATCATCATCTCCTATTCTTTTAAAGAGGTTTGGTTTATAAATCCTCAATTTCAAGGTCAGTTTGGCCAAAAGCATTGTTGAAAAAAACCTAGCAATTTTAGTAAACTGTTCACACAAACATTTTGTTTTAGCCAGACAATACACACACATTCATTCAGCAAAACTCTCAATGTTGCTCCATCTCACCAGAAGTGATAACCTTGAGATGTCAAATTCTATTTGCTTTACAACAAACTGTATATAATAATTCCCCCATCCCTATTTTATAATTTGTGACATCTGGGAGCAATAACGCAGATTAATTTAAGTAGCTGCATTCTTTCCCCTTATGGAACAAATACAATAGGTTCAAGTGTTAAATGGAGAGAAGCTGCACAGCAGTTCCTCTACATAAAGCATTTGGAATAGAACAAAACACGCAAACATGAGTAAAACCCTACTGTACTCAAAGAAAAAAATTGACCCAGTAAAGACATGTGACAGTTGCCGCAACAACAGCAATGCAAAATATCTGTCCAGAGACCTGAAATGCTGTGAGAGCAATTTTTGTTTTGCTAATCAAAGCCTCATTCCACTTCTCTTTATCCCCACAGTGCCCTTTCGAACAGTCTCCCCCATTGCGTTAACACGCTATTGGAAAACTCCTCTTTACTCTGATACTGAAGCCTGATTTGTTCACATTTGTGTAGCTGTTTCATCAGAATTTTTCTCCTTTAACAACGAGATCATCTTTTCGTTGACTCTGCAATCAAGAAGCCGAAGAAGAAGAACCTCTTCTCAAGCTGCTGCTTGCCACCTTAGAGGGAGCCCCAGCAGAGGAAGATGCGAGAAGCTTTCCCTTGTGGCCATCTGGTGCTTGAAAGAGCAAATATCTGAGCAAATTTCCGCGAGTGTGGCTCATGCGTCACCTGCCATGCAGAGGCTGTGCTCACTGAGACTATGTGCTCTTGCGAGAGCATAAGTCTCGCCTTTCTCCGCTTGCTGATCACCTTCTTTTACGAAGGCGGTCCTCCCTTCTCTGCTCTCCCATTTCCTCTCTCCTCTATGAGACAGATAAATGCCCCTTGACTCCCATCAGTGGCGATTTCTTTAAGACTGCAAGGGAAGCTCGGCTTACCTTATAATGTCACAAAATTAATGGTCAAATATGTACTATTGTATTAACATTTTATTGACTAAAAATGCGTTAGAAAACGTTCATCTCAAAGACGAGTTCGTTCAGAATCAGTTACATATAGTAGGTCGGCTGACTCGATTTCCTTCTCATACATTCCCGCAGCGTCACAGTGCATTTCCCTATTGAAGCCCAGCGTCCATTGACTTCAATGGGGCTGCTTTGAACAGTTTTTTTCAGCGCTTTGAAACTAGACGGTCATTGGATAAACGCTGCGATTATGTCCCGCCCACGGACGCTCAGCGTCTCTGGGGGTGAATGGGGAGTGGGCTGGCCCGGACTCCGAGCTTCTGCGTGATGATTGGAGGGTCTGTCGAAAGACTGCATCTCCTTTTGACTGACAGCGATTCTGTACTATAAGGAATCACTGAAGCTATTCGCGCTCAGTCCCATCGCGGATTTCTCAAGTTCAGTCGAAATAAAACCTGCTGCAACCTATTTCTTTGATATTTGCTTGGCGAAATTGCTTGATTTTCATCATACATTTCACACAATTATACACCACATTCCTTGTTTCAGTTTTACAGAGTTTAATATTTTTTTTTTTAGATCGTTTATTCAGTATTTCCAGAGGAGGCCTTCCAAAGTGTCCTGAAAAGTTATGGCCATCACTTTGATTCAGGAAGACTGAGGTCAGAACTTCAAGTCCTGTATTCAGATCAGGACTTGCAGGGTAACAGGGGAAAGCTGTGTGATTACTTGGTGCTCCTTAAAGACATGGAGTTGGACAGTGCAATGCCTCAGCTTTACAAACTGTTCTCATTTGTGGCAACAGTTGGAGCTACATCTGCAGGTGTAGAAAGGAGCTTCTCATGTTTAAAGCGACTCAAGTCCTACACCCGAAACACAATGGGCCAAGGCTGTTTAAGCAGCCTAGCTCTGCTGGCCATTGAGAGGACACTGGTCAAGTCACTTGAAAAGACTCCTAGTTGGTACGACAGGGTCACAGACCATTTTCTTGAAAAGGAACGTAGGGCAGAATTTACTTTTAAATAAATAGACAATTTTATGATGTAGGCCGAAAATGAGCTTCCCCTCTCTGACAGACCAGTAGCCGCCACTGACTCCCATGAGTGGCCAGATCGCACCTGATGACTCCATGTCATTGACTGCATCGGATGCTGAAGAGTTGGCATGTTCCGGCAAAGAGCCTGAAACTCCTCCCCTGACGCAATCAACACAGCCCAGTGTGGACAGACAGCTAATCTGCGTTCTGACAAAGACTGTGGAGGATTACGGCCTGGCTTGGTTAGCTACGGAAAAGCCTGCACACGGCCTCCTTCATAAGTGGTACCTGAAGGGATGGCATCAACAGTACTCTTGCCACCGGCCTGCTCCCTTCCTGCTGGCAGTTCATGAAGAGCTCACCAGGACGTGGTGCGTCCCCTACTCGGCACGTGTTAATTCCTCTACTTCTACCACTCTCACCACTGTTAACGGCGCTGAAGAAAGAGGATACAGCAGGCTCCCCCCTCAGGAAGAGCTGCTCATCTGTGCCCTCCCTCGGCCCTGGGGTTGGAAGCCCATGTAGTACATCCTTCTAAGCCCTGCAGGACTACATCAGCCTTGGCAAACAGGGCTAATTCAGCAGCTGGCCAGGCTGGCTCAGCGCTGCATATTATGGTGGTACTCCAAGTATTTCAGTCCAAATTTCTCCATTACATGGGCAAGTCTGGCCAGGATTCTGATGCCTTTAAGGTAAGATAATGGCGCAGGGAATCGCCAAGGGCATGGCCAATTTGTTGGTGCTGGAGTATCACCTTTAGCTGAATTTAACAGAGATCAAGGATGCTGACAAGGTCGCTTTCTGCATGCAGAGAGGAAGAGGAGAGTGTCAGTTCTTGCAGAGGATGGAACTCCCTTGAAGAAAGTTCAACCTTGCTCTCAATCCCTCCGTACACTACGGAGCGATGGAAGCTCTATTCTAGCTTGGTCCGTTCTCGTTCAGCGCACGTCCAAGCAAACTACTTCTGCTGGATGTGTCAAGTTGGGTTCTAAAAACCATAGAACAAGGTTACTCAATTCAGTTCACTCGCAGGCCACCTCAATTCATAGGTATTATTCAAACTTCAATACGGGACAATGATGCTCATGTTCTCTGGTAAGAAGTACAAACATTGCTTGCAAAAGGAGCCATGGAAACGGTTCCTTGTACCAAATGCCCCTTTGTCAGCATTACCTTTTATGACACCCCAATCTCAGAAAAAGCTGAAAATAAAAAATATGTGGGTTAAGCAAACTCTGAGAGTTTGGACAACAGTTCAAAAAAACTGAGAGGAGTGGCAACCTTATCAAGAGCTATATCCATAGCAGATAACCCTGAGTTTCTACCCTCTAGTTGGAATGCTACTTTCAAAAGGTGGTGACAAAGGTCTTATAATAACTGATCAGTTATTTAAGGAAGTACATTGCACTCATTCTCTGATCTTAAAGAAAAATTTATGTTATCATCAAGTGATTTCTTTCGATACTTACAAATAAGAAATTATATTACAAATCATAAGGAAAGGGAAATACTTAAAGAAGCCCCAACTAATGTGCAACAGTACTTCATTAATATAAAGAAACAACACTCATTACACAAAAGACGTGTCGCACATATACAGCAGACTAATGCTTGATTCAACAGATAATACACTCAACGTAAAGACAAAGTGGGAGTCTGAAATTAACAAAATTATTGAGGATGCTACTTGGGAAACCATATGTACAGAATGTCATAAGTGCATCAATAGTCATAATTGGAAAGAGTTTGACTGGAAAACAAAAATTAGGTTTTTTAGAACACCATTGGTGATATCAAAATTTCTTAACAGTCCAGAAGCAGAGAAATGTTGGAGGGGGTGTGGGGAGGTAAGAGATCAAACACATATCTTTTTGGAATGTATCTACATTTTGGAGAGGGGTAAAGGTTGAGATTATGAAAATTCTGCATATAGACCTGCCTTTTACTCCCCTGTTTTTCTTACTTGAAGGGATACCCCAGGATTTATATAGTAAAAACCAGAGTTATATACTGCATATTACATATTACTTAGTGCAAGAAAAACCATAACAATTAATCGGATGAAGCCACAACCTCCAAAAATGGCCCAGTGTACAGAAAATCTTGAATCTATTTATAGAATGGAATATATGACAGAGCCGCGGCCCCTTGGAAAACTTCACACCTGTTTCTTGGGTTGGGGAGCTCTGTACAAGGGCAGACCGGCGTTCGGCTTCTAGTCAAACCTGGAACCTCGAGATGATGGTGGTTTTTCTGGCCCTAAAAACCTCACTGCCAGCTTTAAAGGGGCATCATGTCCTGGTCCGCTCAGACAACATGATGGTGGTAGCCTACATCAATCAACAAGGTGGTCTTAGGTCATGCTCCTTTCACAGGTCGGCTCGACGCCTCCTGTTATGGGCACAGGGCAAGATTCTCTCGCTAAAGATCCTTAGTTACAAATGACCTGCTCTTATCATCTGATCGTGGTTGTATCTCTCTATTAGTGCTATTGGATCTTAGTGCTACATTCGACACTATTGACCACAACTTTCTTTTGCATAGACTAGAAAACTTTGTTGGCACTAATGGAAGTGCATTAGCATGGTTTAAATCATACTTATATGACCGCCATCAATTCATAGCAGTGAATGAAGAGGTATCATATCGATCACAAGTGCAGCAAGGAGTACCTCAAGGCTCAGTACTAGGGCCATTACTCTTCACGCTTTACATGTTACCCTTGGGAGATATCATCAGGAAACACGGTGTTAGCTTTCACTGTTATGCTGATGATACTCAGCTCTATATTTCTTTGCGGCCTCGTGAAATATACCAATTTGAAACACTAATGAAATGCATAGTCGATATAAAAAAAGGATGATGAGTAATAGATTCTGAAAAAACAGAGGTGTTAATTATCTCAGAGAACACTACGATTACTAGAGTAATGTAACCTCGGCTCCCTGAGATAAGGTAATGAGTTGCTTAAGTTGCTGTGCTATAAAGCTGCACGTGAATCAATGACTGTCACTTCATTCTAAAGATTCTGATGAACTGGCATACTGCTAATGAAATAGCAGTAGGCCCCTCCCTTTTCGGCGGGCTTGAGTGCCATTAGTTTGTCCAGATACACAAATGTGAACAAATCAGGCTTCAGTATCAGAGTAAACAGGAGTTTCCCCATAGCATGTCAACGCAACGCTCTTTCCCTTATCTCAGGGAACCGAGGTTACCTTAGTAACCATAGTAATATGTATCCTGTTTTCTCCTTGAGAGGAAATGAGTACATTCTAAAGGAGGTTATAGGCGTCTCCAAGAGCAAAATAGACTTTGCTGGCGAAGTGTGCAATGTTATTTTGACCGCACCTAGAGAGACACTCCCAGGAAGTCTCAGGGTGGACACAGGTCTCCCTCAGTCTCTTCCTGCGTACATTCTCAAGCAACAATACCATATGCCTTTCATCTCGCCCAGTTTGTGTTCCTCCAGTTTAAAAAAAAAACTCATCATGTTAGCTCTTTGTCAGACTGTGGCTCTTTTAACAATTTATTATGACTTCTACACCGATCTGGATTTACTTTGACAGTAAATTCTCATACTTCCTTGGACTATTTTTAGAACTCTAAGGCTTTGTTCAGACAATATAATTTTTTTTTTTTTTTGTAATTCTTAGATGCAAATCTATTTAGTTTTTGGTAATACAAACATAAATAAAATAAATTAAAAAATGAACAAAATCATCACATAACATCACAAAATCTTCACAATATTGTCAAGGCTGTGTCCAAATTAGGACCATCAATTATTTTGGTCACAATTAGCCTAATCAAATAATCAGGTAATACTTAATAAAAAATAAAAATAAACAAATATTAAAAATACACTCAAGTGAACAACCACATTTTATGCTTTGCATTTTAAAGAATGAAAAATACTTTGTTGAAAAGCATGTGGAAATAATGGTTAGATATTATTATATATCTTATTGTGAAAAAAAATACATAATGTAAAAGTTTATGCCCTGAAATGTGCAAAGTCTGGTAGGGTTTTTATTTTATTTTTTTATCAATTAAGCCTATTCATGACAGCTCTAGTCCAAATACACAAATTTATTCTTGCTCACTCTTTCCTTAGCGAACTATATGATGTTCACTGCCTAGTGAGTAGCGAATGAGTTAGCAGTTTTGAACACAGTAAACATGAATATGTGTAAAAAACTGCTGCTCATGAGTTCAGCAATGCAGTGAAATTTCATAACAGACAAGGACAGGGGCAAATTCCCAGTCTTCCTTCTCTTTCCACACTGACAGCTCTCCACAAAAAATCTCTTGCCGTTGTTACTAGTAACTCATGTACATACACCAGATATTGACTTAACAAACGGATCAGATTTCACTTGCAAAATGACAGTGTGGACACTACAGTGAATACATAAACATCAGATTTGAAAAACAAGAAGGATTTGTGTACATCAAAAATATACTCTTGTTTTCATTGTCCCTAATGCTTTTAGAAGCTAATTTACTATCGGTCTACTAACCTATCACCATCAAAAAGACCATTTTATTCCCAGTGCCTAGAGCTGTATACTGATTTATCTTCTTAACTGTGGGAAGTCATGGCCTAATGGTTAGAGAGTTTGACTCCTAACCCTAAGGACTTAGGTGTCCTTGAGCAAGGCACCGAACCCCCAACTGCTCATCGGGTAAACCCTAAATGGCTGCCCACTGCTCCAGGTGTGTGTTCACTGATGTGTGTGTGCACTTGGAGGGGTTAAATGCAGAGCACGAATTCTGAGTATGGGTCACCTTACTTGGCTGTATGTCACGTCACTTTCACTTTTTTTTATACTAATGCTATAATAACAATGTTTCAAAGAGCGAGAGAAATTTCTGCCAATTTACTGAGGGGAAAATTAGTTCATTAAAGGATAGTTCACCCAAAAATGAAAATTCTGTCATTAATTACTCACCCTCATGTCGTTCAAAACCCAGAAAGACCTTCATTCATCTTCGGAACACAAATTTAGTTATTTTTGAAATCCGAGAATCTTCTGACTCTCCACAGACAACAACGCAGCTGCCACATTTAAGGCCCAGAAACGTAGTAAGGACATCGTTAAAATAGTCCATGTGACATCAGTGGTTCAATCGTAATTTTATGAAGCTACAAAAATACTTTTTGTGCTCAAATAAAACAAAAATAATGACTTTATTCAATAATTTCTTCTCTTCTGGTCAGTCTCCACCACCATTCACAAGAGTACCATGATGCATGCGTGTGATCTTGCTGATGCAGGAGCCACCATTCTGATGTAGAACATGCATATGCTGCGGCTTGTTTTCAAGTGGAGGAATGTGTCGTTGTACTCTCGTGAATGGTGGCAGAGAAGAAATGTTGAATAAAGTGGTTATTTTTGTTTCCTTTGCGCACAAAGTGGTAGTTCCGCTGCTGTCTATGCAGGGTCAGAAAGCTCTTGGATTTCATCAAATAAATATTAATTTGTGTTTTCAAGTTGACTGAAGGTCTTACTGGACTGGAACGAAAAGAGGGTGTAAAATTAATGACAGAATTTTTGGGTGAACTATCCCTTTAATACACAAATAAAATAATTGTTTTCTTCAACATCATGGTTAAGAAGCATTATCAAAAACTGTGTAATATATAATGGTTATTCAGGTAACATTTAGCCATCAGAAGGCCACTGCAACAATTTCATGAGGGTTCATGAGTGTCAAAATGCTTTATTTGCACTGAAGAAAATGCCGTTTATAAATCATGTATATTTTGTTGTGACCATGAGAACCAGGCTTTAATAACTTACTTTCACGTAGTCTGTGACAGAATTATAGTGCTATAACGACAACCCTATGATAGAACTGGGGACATTTCTGGAACACATTCACAATACTGTGAATTAATGGAGCCGTCAGCTACAGTATCACATCAGACAGTGCACTATAGATCCCCTGAGGAACAGTTCCACTCATTCTCTACTATAGGAGAGGAAGAATTGTATAAACTTGTTAAATCATCTAAACCAACAACATGTATGTTAGACCCTATTCCATCTAAGCTCCTAAAAGAGGTGCTTCCAGAAGTAATAGATCCTCTTCTGACTATTATTAATTCATCATTGTCATTAGGATATGTCCCCAAAACCTTCAAACTGGCTGTTATTAAGCCTCTCATCAAAAACACAACTAGACCCCAAAGAACTTGTTAATTACAGACCAATCTCAAATCTTCCTTTTCTGTCCAAGATACCAGAAAAGGTAGTATCCTCATAATTATATTCCTTTTTAGAGAAAAAGGGTATCTGTGAGGATTTCCAGTCAGGATTTAGACCGTATCATAGTACTGAGACTGCCCTCCTTAGAGTTACAAATGACCTGCTCTTATCATCTGATCGTGGTTATATCTCTCTATTAGTGCAATTTGATCTTAGCGCTGCGTTCGACACTATTGACCATTCTTTTGCATAGACTAGAAAACTTTGTTGGCACTAATGGAAGTGCATTAGCATGATTTAAATCATACTTATATGACCGCCATCAATTCGTAGCAGTGAATGAAGAAGTATCATATCGATCACAAGTGCAGTATGGAGTACCTCAAGGCTCAGTACTAGGGCCGTTACTCTTCACGCTTTACATGTTACCCTTGGGAGATATCATCAGGAAAAACGGTGTTAGCGTTCACTGTTATGCTGATGATACTCAGCTCTATATTTCTTTGCGGCCCAGTGAAATATACCAATTTGAAAAACGTATGGAATGCATAGTCGATATAAAAAAAATGGATGATGAGTAATTTCTTACTGCTAAATTTTGAAAAAACAGAGGTGTTAATTATAGGACCTAAAAACTCTGCATGTAATAACCTAGAACGCTGTCTAAGACTTGATGGCTGCCCTGTCAATTCTTCGTCATCCGTTAGGAACCTAGGTGTGCTATTTGATAGCAATCTTTCCTTAGTAAGCCACGTTTCTAGCATTTGTAAAACTGAATTTTTCCATCTCAAAAATATATCTTAATTACGAACTATGCTCTCAATGTCAAATGCAGAAATGTTAATCCATGCGTTTATGACCTCAAGGTTAGATTACTGTAATGCTTTATTGGGTTGTTGTTCTGCACGCTTAATAAACAAACTCCAGCTAGTCCAAAATGCAGCAGCTAGAGTTCTTACTAGAACCAGGAAGTATGACCATATTAGGCCGGTTCTGTCAACACTGCACTGGCTCCCTATTAAACATCGTACAGATTTTAAAATCTTGCTTATTACTTATAAAGCCCTGGATGGTTAAGCCCCTCAGTTCTTGAACGAGCTCTTGTTACATTATAGTCCTCCACGTCCGCTCCGTTCTCAAAACTCCGGCAATTTGATAATACCTAGAATATCAAAGTCAACTGCGGGCGGCAGATCCTTTTCCTATTTAACGCCTAAACTCTGGGATAGCCTACCTAACATTGTTTGGGAGGCAGACACACTCTTGCAGTTTAAATCTAGATTAAAGACCCATCTCTTTAACCTGGCTTACACATAACAAACTAATACGCTTCTAATATCCAAATCCGTTAAAGGATTTTTAGGCTGCATTAATAAGATAAACTGGAACCGGGAACACTTCCCATAACACCCGATGTCCTTGCTACATCGTTAGAAGAATGGCATCTATGCTAATATTTGTCTGTTTCTCTCTTATTCTGAGGTCACCGCAGCCACCAGATCCAGTCTGTATCCAGGTTAGATGGTCACTGCAGTCACCCGGATCCAGTACGTATCCAGCCCAGATGGTGGATCAGCACCTAGAAAGGACCTCTACAGCCCTGAATGTCAGTGGAGACCAGGACTACTATGAGCACCAGATTCAGATCCCCTGTAAAGACCTTGTCTCAGACGACCACCGGGACAAGACCACAGGAACCAGTTGAGTCCTCTGCACAATCTGACTTTGCTGCAGCCTGGAAATGAACTGCTGGTTTCGTCTGGCCAGAGGACAACTGGCCCCCCGACTGAGCCTGGTTTCTCCCAAGGTTTTTTCTCCATTCTGTTACCGATGGAGTTTTGGTTCCTTGCCGCTGTCGCCTCTGGCTTACTTAGTTGGGGACACTTCATTTACAGCGATATCGATGACTTGATTGCAAATGATATCACAGATACTATTTAAACTGAACTGAGCTGAATGATAAAATCACTGAATTTAATGATGAACTGCCTTTAACTGTCATTTTGCATTACTGACACACTGTTTTCCTAATTAATGTTGTTCAGTTGCTTTGACACAATCTGTTTTGTTTAAAGCGCTATATAAATAAAGGTGACTTGACTATTGTAAATCTACCACTCAAAATAACAGTAAATTCATAGTGGGGCATAACACATCCTCCTGAAGAATAAATGCATGAAATCATCCAGCCCACACTAGCTGTTCACTCCAGTGTGATTTGGTCATAGGACCGGTCACAGAAAACAGAAAACTAAAGACGGAAAATGACTGATGCAGGTCCTTCAGACCACTTGAGGCACAATGGGACGTAATGAAATTGGTCTCTTTTCCCTCATTCAGATGTGTGAATCACATCCTAATGACTTTTTCATACAAGTAATTAAACTAATCCTCACAGCATCTCTGTGTCTTCAGCTAAACGATCATAACAAGGCAATTAATCAGCATGTACATAAAAACCCCAGTAGTGCTCTCCCAAATAATTTCCAAAATGATGAGTGACTATACAATGATTCATATTATTCTCATAACAGACTCTGCCTGTTTCTGAAAATAAAGAAATATATGAATGCAATAAATTGATTAGTTCATTACACATTAAAATCATTTACTACATTTCATATCATTTCAAACCCTTATGACTTTAGCTTTCTCACTTGGAACACAAAAATGAATAAACTGGCCAGTCTTTTCCATAGGGAAAGTAAATGTGAACTGGGTCTGTCAAGCTTTAAAATAACAAAAAGCACTATAACATTAGTTAATATGATTTATGCACTATATACTGAATTTACTGAATTTACTAGCCAACTCACCAGCCAACAGAGTGCTGCAGGGATGACATTTTTGTAGGCCAAACCCTGGAAAATCACATTGTTTTTAATGAGAATCACTTGCCATCAATACAGTTCACAGTAATGAATGAAAGGGCGTGAGATGATTTTATCATTATTGGAGTGATTTGACATCATATGTGGTAAGCATTAGCATGTTTACCATCCATTGCCATTAGCATGTTAGTATATTTTTTTCTTTGTTAAAATACAAAGTCCCATTCCAGCTTAACTGTAATAAGTAGGGCATTTGTACAGTAGGTCGAATTCCTTGAAAAATGACAAAGCGACTAAGGCACTGTTTGTTTGAGAATCCTGACTAGGCCAACATAGCAACATTGGCTAGTTTGGGGCGGGACTATTTGCTTGTACAGCCAATGACAGATGAGGAAGTGTTCTGGAAACCTGATTTGCAATTTCTTTTGGAGATTTATTTACAGGTTTTTTTCCCAGCACCCCACTTCACACTTATAATTGCATTCATATTGACAGTCACACATGGTCTCTTGTATTATTGTAATGGCTGTGGGGGTAAATGAGTCACATTGCACTATCCTAATGAATCAATACGAACATTCCTGATAACAAAATGGCATTAAGCAGACAAATATAAATGAAGAATCGGTAATAACTTGTTTACTTATTTATTTTTAGATCGATACAGCACCACGCTGAGGGCTGATTTGTAAAGGATCATAGGATTTGTGTGCCTAATTATCAGGCATGGGCCTGTTCCTCATACAAAGCCTTGAAAACGGTTGCTTTACTCAAAATTCACATTGTTAGTTTAAACAGAAATTTATTGGTTTCTACACTTCAGTGAATTCAAATGGACAACTCATTAGACTCATGCAGCACCTGCTCCAGTCAATTACAATTTAAAGCTAAAAAAAACTCTAATCTAATTTGGAAGAGACAGCACGTAGACATGCAGTCAGATGTTGATTCACTGACAGGAAATGAAGCATCAAACGCCGTTGAGTGATTATCTCTGTCTGGATGTTTTGAATATGAGGGGTATGGACCCTCTCAGCATTCAGTCTTTGTGTTGTACATGTTCATTTCTATTGAAAGTATGTCGAATACTGTTTGTGAACGCAAAAGTGTTGTTAGCAATTACAGCTAAGAGTCAGATAGATTTTCTGAGTCACACTAATCAATGTCTGGGGAACAAGAGCAGAGTTTAAAATGTGTACGTTAATTTGTATGCTTCTGCAGATCATAATGTCAGAAACATCTGTTTAGATTGAATTTTGAAATATTTTTATACTTTCAATTTGCATGCGAGTTGCAAAATGTGTGGTGATAAAAGCTGTACTTCCCAGGGAAATAACACTCAACTTTTACTAAATTAGTATTCCTTGGTAGGAGGTTTCTATCGAGCAACTAAAGACACATTGCTAATTTGCTCAGGGTAAAACTTGCTGGCAAACACAATAAACAATACTTCCCTGTGCACTAAGGACCTAATGTTAAAGTAAAACAAACCAAATCTAGGATAGATTTAGAGGATCGTATCTCTCTAGACAAAAACATTGCATCGTATTTGCTATTCAAATTATGTCTCATTATGTGTACTTTATAAAAAACTGAATGAGTGTGTGCCTGCGGGGTTAAAAGCTGTCTAATCACTTTTCGTCTAGTTACTATCACTAATTTTTACTGTCACAGTAAAGTTTTGTTGAAGAGCTCCCATATAAATCACTGATTGAAAGTGAAAAAAAGTGAAAGTCGTGACATTTGCCAAGTATGGTAACCAATACTCAGAATTGGTGCTCTGCATTTAACCCATCCAAGTGCACACACACAGCAGTGAGAAGTGAACACACTGTGAACACACACCCAGAGCAGTGGGCAGCTATACTGTATATCCAGTGCCCGGGGAGCAACTGGGGGTTCAGTGCCTTGCTCAAGGGCACTTCAGCCATGGGTATTGAGGGCGGAAGAGGGCACTGTTCATTCACTCCCTCCCAGCTACAACTCCTGCCAGCATTGAGACTTGAACCTGCAACCTTCGGGTTACAAGTCCAACTCTCTAACCATTAGGCCACAGCTGCTGATTGAAGCTGAACTGTAATTTCTGATGGGCAAAAATAATGATTATACAAAAGGTTTGATGAACAACAATCCCTGCCACATCTGTCATTGATGGCAATATTTACATTTTTATTTGATAACTTTATAAAGTTAATCGAGGCGTTTATATGATGGCTTTTTCAGTCCGATTGAAACATAAATCCAATTATAAACACATTATTTGGTTGCATGTAAATGTAACTTGTAATGGTACTGACTTCATTGACAACAATTTTTTGCTGTTGTGCTAAAGATTCACAAAGGTGCAGCTCAAAAACTGCAAAGTTTAGATAGCACCACAGTGTTTTTAGGGACAATCAACATAAAATGGTTTACTTACAGTATAGAGACTGAGCTGGAAGATGATATCACTGAATCAATGATGAACTGATTTTGACTGAAAAACTGAGTGTTTACTATTGTCCTCTTGCATTATCAACACTCTATTTTCCTGTTTAAAACTGTAAAGCTGCCTTGACACAATCTGTATAAAGCACTATTTAAATAAAGGTGACTTGACTTGACTAGAGACATCTTTCTCAAATTATTCCTGTATCTTATTTATTGACTGCATACTCATAAAATCAATCTTACTGAAGAGGCTGAAGAGGCTACTAGAATATGCAAAAAGTGTGTGCTTTTCTTCCTTTTGGCCTGTAACATCAGGAAGTAATCAGCAGCCAGTGTTCATATCAATTCTCCTAAGACAAAGGGAATAAAGTTACCACTGGGAAAACATTCCATGAAGCCCATCACACCTGTCTTCCAATTTATAACCGCTCTAGAGTCCAAATCCCATGGCAAAATCCAATTTCACATGACCCAGACAAGAACAGAACCCAAGACTGGCACTGGAACCAGACCACTCATAAGACTGTCAAATAATCAAATAAAGCAAGTCCAATCCATTATTGACAGCAATGATCATGAGTACATTATCATTATAAATCATTATAAGTCCTGCTGAACATGGCAAAGTTCCAAAAAAGGATTTCACATATTTATCTCTAAATATCTGGCGTGGATCATGTTGTCATTACATTACAGCAACAGTTTTTTGTAGAAACATTGCAGCATGTGATTCTTTTGACATGGCTCATGTTTTTTACTAACTTCACTTAGAATAAAATAATCTCATGCTCAAGAAATGTGAGACACTGGTGTAATCTGAAGATTATGCAATTTGTGACATTTTAATAACAGTGTGATTGAATGACACCTGCAGATCAGTGTTATTTAGAAAAGATTTTTCCTTGTCCTGTTAATCATTCCATTAAAATGGATTCAAAGTCTTATGTAAATGTCTTGCCTAATGCTCTTCAAGAATTATGACAAAAAATATATTCATCCTCACGAACAATTTTAGCAAATTAAAGAAATAAATTTATTCAACCTTATGGTTTTTGAAACCCATATGATTTTCTATTTTTAGTGAAATAAAAAACAAGACAAATCGCAAATGATGCACAACAGTGACCTGTAGCTATCAAGCTCAAAAAAGTACCATTAAAGTAGTAGCTGCATTCCATCTGTTCCGAAGCCATTAGGTCTTTTATTTATAGATTTATGAATTTTATAAAGTTATTTCACTATAAGTCCTCTCTGGAATTGCATAACCTTGTACGTTTAACATTTTTATGTTGTTAATACTTGTCAGCATTGTTTTCCAGATGGAGTATTGATGGGCACCTGAAATAATGCAAAATCTGTGATATAAAATACATATGTGCTTGAAATGCCACTTCAGTAGCTAGTGACAGCATGTCTCTCTGGATCAATGTGAAAGCCGTCATAAAATGTGAAAGTTAATATCAAATGCTTAATGTCATTTATTTGTCTCTTGACTGATCATGATGCTTAAGGTTTAAAAATATGGAGGTGTGAATGAGATCTGAGAGATGTAACAGGGATAGATTTCTGGTAATTAGGATTTTCCAACTGTTCTGCATACAAATGTACTGTATGGTATGGCTTCAGAAGTCTAGTAATATTGGACGAACTATATGAACTGATTTTATTCTGCTTTATGGAGACTGGGAGGCACTGGAATGCTTTTGTTGTATGGAAAGGAGCAGCTTGCCTTGGACATTTTTCAAAACATCTCCTTTAAGTTCCACAGAAGAAAAAAAAGTAATATAGGGTTTTTAAATTTGTAGACTTTAATTTTGTATTAACAATTCTTTTAATGTTAGTATAGCTGTTTTAATCATGAAATTTAATTTTGAATAAAATCATATGAGGAGCATGAAGGTTCATTTATTTAGCAAGTTCACATTTGATTGAAATCATTCTCAGAAGCAAATGGATTTAAAGTCTGGCAGCCTCAGTTATTAAACCACAACAACAGCAGCTTGCCTGAGACTGTCAAAATGTCATTATGCTGTTCTCTCGTTTTCCTCTGTCAAGGACAGCAAACGGAGAGGGACACGGAGTCAGCAATATCATTATGAACATTATTCTGTCTGTGTGACTGCTGGGGTCCGTGGCTGAGCTCTGGGTCAATGCATTTGTCTAATGCACGGCAGAACAGTGCTGAAACCACGGAACAGTTAAGCCATATGAACTGAACAACGGAACTAACTTTACAACAAGGCGATCAAATATACACGCGCGTGCACGAGTTTCACTAATACACCTGCCATTCTGCTTATACAGTAAATGAAAATATTTTACAACAAAAAACGTCGGAAAAGCCCATTTAATTGTGAATGTTTCCCTTTGTTATCAATAACACAAGTAAACAGCAGTATAGTTATAGAATAAATTTAACGCGTAAACAGCATGCAACAGATTCGCACTCAAACTACTTTTTATGCCTCTGTTATCGTTGAAACATTCCTCTAATAAAACGTCACCACATAAACCATGTATTTACCGCAATAATAATCTATTTAAAGAAACGGAAATTCTCTTACAAGGAATGTTGATTTTGTAGTTATTCCCAGAAAACCGGAGCCAGTCCAGTCGCATCTGCAGCGAATGCCTGGAAAAGCGCGCGCGTGTGTGCCTTCCCCTCCGAGCGCACTCCAGTCGCTTACAAAGTTTAATGACGTCAGCTGGGCATTTAAAACCCCGCTTTTTTCATAGGAATTTACGACGTGCTGTCTGCCTTAAAGGGGCCGCGCACCCTAAAGACCCATCAATGAGAGACTAAATAAGATCAACTGCTGAAAGTTCAGTTTCATTAAAAAATGACATTTTGTCATTATTTGCTCACCTCATGTAGTTTCTTTCTTCTGTGAAACAAAAAGAGAGCTCAGCGGCCGTTCAATTGGGCTTCTTGAGTGTCTTAAGAACGCAGCACTAATGTGAGCAAGAAGCAAAGGTAAGAAGCAAAGATCACAGATGTCCATCTAGACAGGAGAATGCTGATATACACCAACAATCAGCAGTATTGTCCACCTTGTTTAAAAACTTAAGAGCAAGCACAACCATTTTTTACTTGAATGTGCAAGGCTTCTTGTGGGAGCGACTTTCGGTGATTTTAGCTGTACAAAAATAGACCAATATGCTGCCTGATCTCCCCATTGTGCAATAAAAATATGTGCAATACCACTTATATTTATTTGATAGCACCCATATTAGTCTATCCTTACATCTTACACTATTCAATCTATAGCACACCTGTACAAAAATGTTTTTGTACATTTATATGTGTATTTTATTCATATATCTTTATTTTTTATTATCTGAGTGTTGTTCTTGTCTCTGTGTACTGGAAGCTTCTGTCACCAGAACAAATTCCTTGTATGTGCAAACATACATGGTAATAAAGCGCTTTCTGACTTATGATATTAAAAACAGCATATTTTAGTATATGTTGTAATTTTAATGTATTTTTAGTACAAATACAATTAATTAAGACATTAATATTTTCTTTTAACGAAAATAGATATGCAAATAATGTTGGTAGGTTTTAAATCAACCATATATGGGCTGGCTGTTAGCAGCAATGACTGTTAAAGTTCCTAAACACATTATATCTAAACAGCCAGTAATCAATTAAAAAAAATAATTGGAAAAAAGGAGAAAAAATCCATACAAGAAAAGTGGACTGTGATTTATACTGTCAGGATCCTAGAAGATAACATTTTTATATTTGGATGAACTATTCTTTACATGTTACACCATTTAAACATTAAACTTTAACATGACAAATAAGTGACTAAAGCATAAAGTTGAGCAGTTTAATAGTTTCTGCAGGGGACTGGAAAATTATTTGTTGGAGGACAGCCATTGAGACTAATTTGTATGTACTAAAAATGTCACCTGTCCTGAAATTGTCCAAAGAAAAAAGACACTTTACCTAAAATGTAAAATACAGCATCACATTTTGTTAGATATAACCGCTCAAACTTTTGTCAGCCCAGACATCATGACTCTCATATATACTATCAGAAAAACTGTCACTCATTACAGCAAATCTACCTTTGTTAAAGGTTTTAAATATTTAATCTAATCAATCAACAGATCGAAGTGACTCGTAACGGTGGCTAGCTAATCAGAAACCTGGCTGAAGGTTTCTTGCGCGTTCGGTCTTTTCAGCGTGTAGAGTTATTCAATTTAAATCCAATTCTAATCTGACTCCATTTTAATATTTCATCTGACTCCATTTTAATAATTCATCTGACTCCATTTTAGTATGACCTCGAATTTAGGTTGAAAGGCAAATTGGTTGATTGTCTGTCTCTAATTATTATCATTATTATTATTCTGACATTGGATTATTCTAGTTAACTCTTTACTTTATATTTACTTGTTCATTAGGAATCTATGTCGCTCAGGGTGCCCCACGACGGCCGTTCTTCTACGTGTGCCCCACGATCACAAACTCGCCAGTCTAAACAGTAGTCAGAGGTTATGACTAATACTATTTAATAGGTTACCCATACTTACCATATTTGAAATAGTATTTTCGTTTAGTCCCCCTCAGTTACCCATGTACAACTTAGTTAAAGCTCACCACAATAATCAGCGGTTATGCTAGCACTATCTGTCTAGCCCCCCCGACAGTCATATAACTACGTACAACTTAATTAAAGCTGAGACAATAATCAGAGGTTATGCTAGTACTCTTTGTCTAGCCCCGATAGTTAAGATTAACTACGTACAACTTAAATAAAGCTCAAACAATAATCAGCGGTTATGCTAGCACTACCTGTCTAGCCCCCCGACAGTTATATAACTGCGTACAACTTAATTAAAGCTGAGACAATAACCAGCGGTTATGACCAGTGCTCTGACTAGCCCCCCATAGTTACTGCAACTGAGTACAACTTAACTAAAGTCAAACGGTTAGCCAGAAATCTAAAACCTCACCTGATGTGCCCCATGCTCCATCTAGCCTGAGTTTTAGTATGCACTTAACCCTGGACGCAGGTTTGCGGAAACATAGCCTTCACTTAATCTACTTGAGGAAACAATTTCAGAGTAACTCAGAGTAAATCAAATGTAACAATTTATTATCAGTCAGGTAAGTATTATGCCAATTACATAGCCAATTCAGAGATATCAAATCAATACAGAACACATCAAATTCTCAAAGGTGAATCTAAGAGTAAAAGATGCATACCAGACTTTTAGAAAAATACATAAGTATGAAGTGTGTGGACACACTTCATGCTAAGGGCTCATTCTGGCTACAGAAGGCCCTGATCCTTTTGCTGCAATCGTTTAAATACCCCAGACCAAGACAAACATCCCCCGAGATGGAGACAGTAACAAACAATAGGAATTTGCATTAACTCAGGTCCCAAGCCTGGGTGGTTTTACAACTCAATGGGAACAGGAGGTAATTTACATGGAGGACCCTGGGAAGGGGCACTCCCATCACAGTAGGCAAAATATCTCTTAACTCTTAGGATCTGTATTATCTTTTAATCTACTTTTGTAAGATTGAGACCATTGTACCAGTTGCACTGAGACATTTCAAATGATACCAGACATGACTGTTAGTTCACTTGCATTGACATTTTCATGTAATCATTTTGAGCAGATTGAGTAGAAGAAAGCATGGGTGAAGGGATTTAAAATGAAACAAATGGCCAGAAGGGAAGGAGGTCTCCTGCACCTCCACTCTGTGGGGTGTCTCGAAGATGCCCGTGTATGTTTGTATTGTCTGTTTCTCAGGAGATCAAAGTATCTCAGGTTCTTTAATCCCTTACAGTCCCCCGTTTGACCCCCAATGGGTCACATTCAGATGAATCCAATGGGGTCACTGTTAGATGATTGTTTATCTTCGAGATGTTATCTCAAAATTGTCTTTGTGATGTTAGCAGCTGTAGAAACCTTCTGAGGGCTGTATTTATCAGCAGAACACTCAGTCTCAGCAGGTGTGTGTCGCTTGAGTTTGGCAGGTGGATGAATGTCTCCGGTGTTTCTACCTGTGGTTGAGCTCAGCATGTGAGCACAGTTCAGTGGGTCAGTCTGAGCCTTTACGACTTGTTCAGTTTATGTGTCATTCATTTACGGAGAAACCTCTGCTCCTTGTGGCACCTTCTCTAGGACGATAGTCCGACCCATCTTCGTGAATCCTCTCACCTCCAGTGGTGCGGTTCTCTGGCCAGACTTCAATAGGTGAAAGTGTTCTCCTTGCTTACACACTGATTTGTGTGGGACACCTGAAAAGCATCTTAGTAGCCATTCAATGACTGAATTCTGATCAGCTTAATGTCATCACCCATGGAGTAAGATAGAAAAGTCATAAGTTAACATAAGAACAATAAAACAAAAAAGAAACCTGATGAATTCAAGTCACAAGTGCAAGTGGTACATCTGATGTTAAAAGTCTTTTGAGGTCAAATATGGTAGAGTGGTCCCATGTAAGCATAAATTTAAATTTTCTTGGTCTTAATGACTCAAAGGAAATGCAGCAAGAGGTCAGTATAACTTAAATATTAATGTAGAGGTATGCATCAATAAACAAGCCATATGGTGACAATAAGAATAATATTCAATCACGATTATGAAGGTATATATAATAATCACACTGTTCATTCAGGAATCTTCCGATGCAATCCACTTATGTAGATCTAAGGTTTCTAAGTAGTGACTTAGAACATGATTAAAACATTTTTCTAGAATGGAAATCCTAAATTCCTAGTAACAGGTGTGTGTGTGTGTGTGTGTGTGTGTGTGTGTGTGTGTGTGTGTGTTTGTGTGTGTGTGTGTGTAAGTGTGTTTGTGTGTGTGTATCTGACATGCAGGCTAAACAGTTGATGGTTTGGTAAAATTGTATATTTTATGATTGATTGATAGAAATGAAGTGCAGGCATTTCACATTTAATAATTTTGATAATGTTTTTTGTTTTTAGTGATGTGTTGGGAAACCAGGGGCCCTCTGGCTTGTCAACCACCCTAATAACAATCAGAAAGATTCAATATTTAAAATTTCAAAGGCTCGTCTGCCTCTGTGTTCAAAAATTTGCGCCATCGATCTGTGACAAGTCGTGCAAATGTGTGTTACAGTGTTGTTCCATGAGTTTTCAGATGGGTTGCAGATAGTAGATATGTTGTATCTTTTGGAATGTAATTAATTCTATTGTCCTGTGAGTGTGAGGCTATGTGGTTCTGTCAGTGTGAAGATGGACAATAGATCTTTAGTGAAGTATCACGTTTGTAATCCAAGCCATCATTGTCTTCTGTTTGTAGTGTACAGACTGGATAGTCTAAATGAGGTGATGCAGTAGTGGCGGTGTGTGTTCTTTGCTCATGTCTGGGAGATGGATGGAGTCTAATCTATAGCAATCTGTGTTGCAAAAATTTAGTTCCGGTTCTAATCCGGGAGGCCATGTGGATATTTGTGTAGTGATGTTCTGCTGTGAGGTGTGAATGGCCCCTTCAAGTGTCTTCACATCCATCTCCCACATTTCAGGTTATGTTCTAACAATTCTGTTGTCCTGGTTTGATGAAGATGGGACCAGGCACCTTCCTGGTATCTGTTCTCCAAAGAATTGCACTGGTCAACCTGAGACAGAAACAAATACAAAGAGAACCACAGTTAATTTTGAACTTTTCATCAGTTTCATGTTCAGGCATGTGGAATTATTTTAACTACATTCACCCTCATGTATTGTAATTTTAATTCCAGATGTCACATGAAACAGAGTTCCGTTGGTCAGATCTGAATCACTGCCACTGCTTCAGTGCAGTCTGAGTATGTAACACCTGATGCTGCTCTTGCAGTCGAGCCCTCACAGTCTGCTGTGTCATGAGCATTAGAGACCCCAGTTCTGCTGGGCACATTTTCTAGATTAATTGGTGTTTTTATCACCCATGTCGTCATGAATTCCAATGGACCAATGTCCATGGCTTTAGTTGCATTTGCTCTCATTACAGTCAGATCTGTGGGCAGAAATGTGTTCACCTGTTTCTGTGTTGTCTGTTTGGCAATTGTTATTTTATGGTGTTGTTCACACATTCAGATCTCTGTGGCACATAAAGACTTCTTGTATTTTGGTCTGATGTTTAGTATTTTTACACCCCCCTTTTATCATTTTTTTCAATTAAATGTAAAAGATCAAATGGTGTTGTGTGGCATCATTCGACTGTGGCTGTGTGTAAATACAGTCATGCTCCAAACAAAGGAAAGGAAGTTTTACAATTGTGATGTCAATTTGGTCCTTTTGCTGTAACAGGTAACCAGCTCCTGAATGTTAGTAGATTTTTTACTTCCAGTTTTAAGGAGCAAGATTAGGTGCAAATTCAGAGTTTCTGAATTCTGCATTGAAATTTGGATGTTTCAATTTCCAAGTAATGTTAGCCACTCTCTCTGATCAGATTAAAATTTTTTGTTGGTGCTCCTAAGCGAAGGATGAATTGGTTCGCTATCGCTTGTGCCATACTATTGAAATGAAAACTAACCTCCTCCCTTTTTGGGCACTGGGTAGCAGACCAATGAAATTTAATTGTAAGTGTTAGCAAATCATATTTTTCCATGTAATGCCATGCTTGGCGATTATAATATAATGTACATTATAAAATTGATTTATAATATAATTATATTATATTAAAATAGTATATATTAAAAATAATATTATTTCTGGTCTCTGGAGAGTCTTTGGAATAAATATAGTTGTCAATTTGTTCGTCTTGGAGAAGACCTTGTGATTTGGCCATGTAATCACAGTAGTACACACATGTACAATGTATAACAACTAGTCCTTCTTAAAGCCAATGAGAGACTCTGAAGTTGTTAACATCCAATGACTGCATGCATACTTGGAGTACATGGTCAAATCACAACTTGTCCGAAATTTTCCATCTGCAATAAGGTCTAAGTTGTCACAAATTGCATTCTAATGTCAATTCATTTGAATATGAAAAGGTGTTGAGGAGCTGGGCAAGCTCAGGGCTGATGCAATGCACAATCACTGTTTTTAGGTCTCAAAGGTTTGTTTATTTAATTTAGTCTGTTTAAAGACTATATGAAGGCCCAGTAGCCATTTGCTTGATATAAGGTGTGATATGTTTTATTTGTGTGTTACAATTTGGCCATAAACACCTCCCATTCAACAGGGAGAGAAACATGAGTCTTCTAAATGGATGTACCCTTGGACTCAGCTTTGAGCCACTCTCAGAAACAAAGCCATTTGTTTTATAAAATCATCACTTTCGATCTGTGTATCAGTTTCAGATTTTTTAATCCTATCATCTATTGTTTAACTGCTGTCAAGAGGAGTTCTGTTTTGTAGTAGTTAGTCCTCAAGAGCTTAGGTATCATTTTGGCCTCAGTGAAGCTCTCTTTGAAGCTCTTTTATTGGTTGTGTGATTTTATCACTCTGTTTTGCCCAACTTGTTTTTCATATTTAAATGTATCAAATTAAATTGTCTTCCTTTATCCAATCACAAGTTTCCCAATCGTTTATAATTTAGCATTTTTATTCTCTTTCCTCATTCTCATTAAAATGTTGCTCATTTGTTGAAATGAAGCAAGTAAAACAATATAGAACACAGTTTTTCTGATTAAAGCTTTAGGTTCTATTTTGTGACTCTCTGTTGAGTACCAGACAATAATTTGGAGGATGGTATTCCAATTTTAAGTTTCATCTCTTGTTGCTTAGGCAAACAAAGAGATATTTCCATTTCAGAACAAGGGATGTAATTCCTCATCTACGCTGCCGCTATCATGTCCCTGACAAGTACGTGGTTTCGTCTAATTCTCAAACCCACCGGATCCGGTCTCCGGTCTAACAATATGAGTATTCCGACTCATTCTAGAAATGTGTATATATGGGATGCGTCTGTCTTTCCCTCAATATTTCTAAAAGGCAAATAAAAATTGACTTACCACAGCAGCTGGAGAAAGAGATGGTCAAACCTCTTGTTCGGTACAAATCCATATTGCGCTGAAAGATGCAACTCGCCTGTTTGGGAGATCGCGTCGCCGGTCACCACTTTGTAAGGTCCAGGCACTCGGTCCAAGGAAGGTATCCGGTGCTGGCTGAAGGTTTCTTGCGCGTTCGGTCTTTTCAGCGTGTAGAGTTATTCAATTTAAATCCAATTCTAATCTGACTCCATTTTAATATTTCATCTGACTCCATTTTAATATTTCATCTGACTCCATTTTAGTATGGCCTCGAATTTAGGTTGAAAGGCAAATTGGTTGATTGTCTGTCTCTAATTATTATTATTATTATTATGACATTGGATTATCCTAGTTAACTCTTTACTTTATATTTGCTCGTTCATTAGGAATCTATGTCGCTCAGGGTGCCCCACGACGGCCGTTCTTCTACGTGTGCCCAACGATCACAAACTCGCCAGTCTAAACATTAGCCAGAGGTTGTGACTAATACTATTTAATAGGTTACCCATACTTACCATATTTGAAATAGTATTTTCGTTTAGTCCCCCTCAGTTACCCATGTACAACTTAGTTAAAGCTCACCACAATAATCAGCGGTTATGCTAGCACTATCTGTCTAGCCCCCCCGACAGTCATATAACTACGTACAACTTAATTAAAGCTGAGACAATAATCAGAGGTTATGCTAGTACTCTTTGTCTAGCCCCGATAGTTAAGATTAACTACGTACAACTTAAATAAAGCTCAAACAATAATCAGCGGTTATGCTAGCACTACCTGTCTAGCCCCCCGACAGTTATATAACTGCGTACAACTTAATTAAAGCTGAGACAATAACCAGCGGTTATGACCAGTGCTCTGACTAGCCCCCCATAGTTACTGCAACTGAGTACAACTTAACTAAAGTCAAGCGGTTAGCCAGAAATCTAAAACCTCACCTGATGTGCCCCATGCTCCATCTAGCCTGAGTTTTAGTATGCACTTAACCCTGGACGCAGGTTTGCGGAAACATAGCCTTCACTTAATCTACTTGAGGAAACAATTTCAGAGTAACTCAGAGTAAATCAAATGTAACAATTTATTATCAGTCAGGTAAGTATTATGCCAATTACATAGCCAATTCAGAGATATCAAATCAATACAAGACACATCAAATTCTCAAAGGTGAATCTAAGAGTAAAAGATGCATACCTGACTTTTAGAAAAATACATAAGTATGAAGTGTGTGGACACACTTCATGCTAAGGGCTCATTCTGGCTACAGAAGGCCCTGATCCTTTTGCTGCAATCGTTTAAATACCTCAGACCAAGACAAACATCCCCCGAGATGGAGACAGTAACTAACAATAGGAATTTGCATTAACTCAGGTCCCAAGCCTGGGTGGTTTTACAACTCAATGGGAACAGGAGGTAATTTACATGGAGGACCCTGGGAAGGGGCACTCCCATCACAGTAGGCAAAATATCTCTTAACTCTTAGGATCTGTATTATCTTTTAATCTACTTTTGTAAGATTGAGACCATTGTACCAGTTGCACTGAGACATTTCAAATGATACCAGACATGACTGTTAGTTCACTTGCATTGACATTTTCATGTAATCATTTTGAGCAGATTGAGTAGATGAAAGCATGGGTGAAGGGATTTAAAATGAAACAAATGGCCAGAAGGGAAGTATTTCTCCTCAACCACCACTATTTAAGCACAATAAAAAATCTACTCTTGTGTGAGGAAGTCATTATTCATTAAGTTACTGTTATTTAAGCACAATAACTAATCTACTCTTGTGTGAGGAAGTCATTATTCATTAATTAGTTTAATTTTTTTCCTGAATATTTTAAAATATCAAAATATTTGAGAATGGAGAAATTATTCTGATCAATTTCAAAAGCTTCAGTTATTACCCATTTTATATAAATATTCTTCACCTTTAACAACAAATTAAGAAATTGGGTAAATTTGACTCAATTTACAGTTGTGCACAAAGGGAGTGAAATCAGAGCATGCTTTATAATGAGAGAAAATGATGAAATAAGGTGTTATTTTGTGTGTTTTTGCACAAAATATAGTAAAAGATCTGTTAGTGTTTGATGTTATGTTACACTCTTAAAAATTAAGGTGCTTCACGATGCCATATAAGAACCTTTTTGTCTAAATGGTTCCATGAAGAACCTTTCTGTTTCGCAAAAGGTTCTTTGTGACAAAAGAAGGTTATTGAGATTATAAAAAGGTAAGAAAAAGATGGTTCTTTAAAGAACCTTTGACTGAATGGTTCTTTGTGGAGCCAAAAATGGTTCTTCACTGGCATCACTATGAAGAATCTTTTGAAGCACCTATATTTTTAAGAGTGTATGTTGGAATTTAGGGGTTTCTGTTACTGTATGTGGTTGTTTTGAGGTGGATACCATTGTGGTGAAGAACAGAGGCTGTGGTTCAGTAGAGGACAGACCAAGAGACAATGAGACTAAAAAGATGCATGCTACATTTATTACAAGCAATATCTGCATGTGTGCAGGCAGTGGTCTTTATGTTAATTATGTGTATCTGCACTATTGCTAGGTAATCATTAGTTGCTATTTTTAGTGGATTCATATTATTTAAGTTCACATTTCCCATGAGCCTATTTTTTTCGGTTTTAGCTTACTTAAATACTCTATGATTCTACTCAATTTTATTTGTCATGATACCAAAATGTAGTTATTCAGATCTACTTTTTTTATTTACAAAAATTCTTCAATATATAAGCTTTATTTCATTTATTTAAAGCTTTAAAATGTACTCAGTACTTTTAAGTGTAAAAATGTTACACCAAATAAACAGGTATAGGTAACTGTGCTTTGTTTCCACCGTGCTAAACCACACCCCCAGACGCATTGTCAAGTGCATCAATTATTTTTGTCACATGGCTTATGTAACCAATCAATCAAGAGAAAGCAGAAGTGGTCCCTTGTGTAACATTATGTGCATACTTTCAGCATTTTGTCCAGTATTAAAAGAAAAGCTGATAGTTTTGTTTTCATGCATGCCAAAGTTGGGCAATCCTATGAATGCATTATATCGACATTTAAAACAGACTATGTGATTATAATCACAAATCCTCATGTCTGTAAAGGCCTCACAAAGTGTCCAAAAAAGCACCCAATCAATGAGCACTTGTGAGTAGTCACGCTTGCATATAAATTCACACGTGCAGACATATAACACAGATGTAAATAATCAGCCATGCACAGGGTGAGCTGATGTTAGCCCATGGGTAGACAGCCATAAATCAGACAGAATGTCTTATAATGAGACTCTCTCCTGTCTGATCCCGCTAAAGATCCGCCTAGAGCAACCTCATTTAACAGCTTCTCTTCATTTGCATCAGACGCATCATAAACAAAAAGTCCATTAAAACAGTCAGCTAATAGGATTCTGTCTCGTTCTGCCACAGCTTGTCATTTAAAAACACATCAGACTGGTAATCATTACAACAAAGAGAGACAACAGATCTCTATATAAATGCATGACTCATAATGGACATTTTGTTTCATTTAATGCTTCTTATCTGAGACAGCATTATAAATGTATTTTCCTCAGAATCCCTTTATAGGTTGTGATATTTTGTGTAGAGCTTTGTTGACTGATTTACAGTTCATTGTCTACTTCTTCTTCTACTTATTATTATTTACTACACTCATAATACTCATATTCATAATTGTATTTTGAGTATATTTCTTGGGAAATATTCTTACTTTTCTACTGTTGATTATTTTATATCGGGTGTACCAATAAATTAAACTTTAAATGCCATAAACAATGCTTCTACTACTATTAATAAAAATAAGAGTAAATAATAATAATAATAAAATACTTATAATGCTTATTGTTGCATTATTGTTGCTGTAAACTATAATTACTTATAAATATAGATCAAATGAATCATAGTATTAGTAAACTCAATGGGGATAATCCAAATACATTATTTTTGCGATATATTGTTTTATTATTTTAGCACTGGCCTGCAGTCCACAGCAATTCATTTTGCGCTTGAGAGAAATTATAGTATATTTAATCATTTAAATTAGATATTATTATACACTTGTGAGCTAACACTCATTCATTGGCTATATTTATCAGTTTGACAGAATGTTGTTTAATTTTTTGCTGAGTAATTTTTAATATGTATCACTGAACGCAACAGCACCTCTACCTGTTTTGTGAAGTTGAAGTTACAGTATCTCTCCGTGGCAGCTGGAATGATAACTGCATCGAATAGCTGACTTCAACATTGCAGCTTGGTTGAATCCAGCCAGCACACATTACACCTAGACTCCAGTCTATTTCTTGAGTTGTTATGGCTCTAAGTCTGCAGTACAAAAAGCCTTAGTCTGTCTGTCAGGTTCAAATCGATTTGTTCTCCACAGAGGAATCGGGCAGCAGGGTGTCAGAAAATTGCATCACATTGCATTGCTAATGATGCCATTTAAACTCTGTGGAAGATCATTAGCTGCAGTCCCGTTTTCTTCACTCGTCTTCGTTTTTCCTTCGTATATCTGTCTCTGGCAGTGGGAGTGGAGCTTCAGGGAAATGATACGAGACAGGGGGTGATAAAACACCAAAGCCTCTGGTCTTTATAGGGCCACACAGGAAGGCAGATCACAATCACGTCTCTCGTCAGACAGCGGTTAATGCAATCAGAGCAGTATTAGTGGAACATAGAGATAGAAGAAAATATTTTTCGCCCTGAGCGTTTTCATCATAGTCTTCTATAAATAACTGAGCGAAACCTATTCACGGCGGGGTTACCCTTTCAAAAGAAAGAATGAAACATGGAAAATAAGAAGATAAACTCACAGCGTGTGTTTTGCATATGAATTAGTGTGTATTTAGGGTTTGATCCTTTGGCGTGTGTTTGTGTGGAGTACATCTGTGCCAATTTATTCCATCATCATAAACAAAACGCTTAAAAACACCATCCCTTGGACATCACATCCTAGTTGTGGGATAACAATTTTAGCTTTCTCAAGTGCTTAAATTAATGCCTATTTCAAATATTGGCATTTAATTTCCTCTTATGCTTCGAAAGCAGGAAGTGAAACACATAAATAATTACACCTACATTTCTCTCCTGCTCTACTAGAGCATTTCATTATCATTAGCCAGTGCAGTTCGTTTACATGAGTTTTGAAAAACACCCAACTCATTATAAATGTCTGATAATGCTGCTGTGCTGAGTGAATCAAATGGATTATAGATCTAGGTTTTAAGAATTTAATCTCTTCCTAGTGCCTACAGGTGATCTGGATTCATTTTTGTTGTATTATCTTAAAGGGGTCATATGATGTGATTTCAAGTTTTCCTTTTTCTTTGGAGTGTTAGAAGCTGTTTGTGAATAGATAAGATCCCTAAAGCTGCAAAGACTAAAGTCTAAAACCCAACAAGATATTCTTTATAAAAGTTAAGACTCATCCATGCCCTCCTAATACGCCTCGTTTAAACATGCCCCCAACATGTCTACATCATGATGTGGGAAGATTTGCATAACGCCGCCCAAATTTTCACGCAAAGAAAGAAGGCATAACTTTATTGTTGCTGCCACCACCACCGCCATGTTGTGAAGACGGTGTGTGTTTCATTGCAAATACTTTGTTTGGTCTTCCAAAAGAGGACACGACTAGAAATCAGTGGTTAAGTTGTATTTACAACACTGTTCCAGAACAGTTAAACCCAAATATTCAGATGTGGAGAGCATTTATGGAGGACTGTTTCCTGATGCTGGGAGAGTAGACTACAATGCCGGCTGTTCTGACTCACAGTCTGTAAGTACGTTTTTATATTTAAAGGATTTGCCACTGATGATTCAAACGCGAGTTTTGAGCAGTGTAGAGTAGCGCTTGTTGTTTGTTATTTCTCCGATCACAAATCCAGACATGGTTTTATGTTTACACGGTGTGATGCAATGTAACGCATAAAAAGACAGTATATTGTAAGTCATTATAATCTGTAAATTATGTCCCAACCGGATTCAAAAAATGCCTCGTTTATAATGGGTTTTAATGTTTTTGTCTCATCCCTCTGGCACATGGCATCACAGTATGGTAAGGGGCGAAACATTTCCATCACATGCTTGAGGTATTTGGCCAATCACAACGCACTGGATAGCTGGCCAATCAGAGCACACCTCGCTTTTCAGACCGATGAGATTTGTAAAAATCGATTCATTTCAGAAAGGCGGGGCATAGAGGAGAAACAATAATGTACAGTATGTGAAAAATAATGTGTTTTTTGAACCTTAAACCACATAAACTCATTTCATTACACCAAATACACAAAATAATGGCCTTTTTAGCAACATCATATGACCCCTTTAACTTTCTATACATTTTTGTCAGTTACACCCATATCATGTCACAGTATACAACTATGTAAAATGAGCTATGGTTTAATCTGCACGGTTAGCCTTTATTGGGGCTGTATCAAATAAAAGTTACTGTACTGAACTACTAGTATGTGTGTGTGGCCACGTGTGCATAGGATATGAAAATGCGTGTGTCATCAGAAAAGTTATCCAGTAAGCATTATAGGAGTCACAGATTAAAATTATATGATCTTGCAGATCAACAGAATACTCTTTCATTCATTTAAAATCAAAATTTTCATCCTGTTTACTGTGTGAAATGTCTTCTCTCTCCCTCTCTCTCTCTCTTTCTCAGTCTTTCTCACACACACACACACACACACACACACACACACACACACACACACACACACACACACACACAAAGACTTACAGTAAATACACATATCATATTTAAAAGTGTTGTTTCGTGCTTCTTTAGTCAAACAAACTTTTATTATCAAATCCACAACAATACAGCAGTAAAAGTGGTGTTTCATGCTTCTTTAGTCAAATAAACTTTTATTATCAAATCAACAACAATACAGCAGTCAGCAACTATTGTGTAATAATGTTTGTATCTATTTCTGTTTACATAAGGACCTTTGTTTTGAAGTTTAGTTGTATTGTCTTCTCGTATTTATGTTTATGATTCCTCCCTGATTGTTTCCAGGTTCCATGTTTAGTAATTTCATATAAATACCCCTCATGTGTCTCTTGTCAAGTATTGAATGTAACCTGTAGTTTAACTCAAAACAGCTCAATTGGGGGTTCTAGTATTCTCAGTTTTGGGATTGTAATTTATTACTTTTGTCTGTTTTGTTTTCATAATGCTGCTCTTGGGTTTCTTATATCACACACTGTGAGCTCTAGTCATTACAAATTGCAGGCAATGAGATGTACTATCTGCAGGCTCCAGAGAGTGAAGAAATAAACAGAAAAGTGCAGTTAAAGAGCAATAACAGGCAATGGGGATGATTTTAGCACTTCTTGCTTTAACATCTATAATTCAATCTTTTTTTGCTCTATTTATCTTAAATTTTAATATAATTTTCCCACATTTATTTTGTTGCAAATTTAAGTTTACAGTAAACAGTATTCTGACTTTTTTCAGAATTGTGACGAAAACAGCCTAAATTGTGAGATACAAAGTCACAATTATAATTTTTATGCAAATGTAATACAATATGTGTCATGCCATGTAACAATTGTATGTAATGTAATGGCTTTAATAGCTGCTGAAGTGGTTACGAAAGGTCACCTGCAGTTAGAAACTGTTCTGACATTTGTTGGTCCTAGTCTGAAAGCTTTCCAGATGCTAAGAGATAAAACAGCAAAAACACTCATAATCTTAGTCCAAAACTTTTGCAAGAAAATAAATCAATGCAAAGATGCCACTCAGACATACTTTAGCGATTATTATGGCAGAAATAGTTATAATGGCTTGCACTGAATCATCTCAACCAGGCTCTTCAGTTTCTCTCTCTTTTCTGTGCCACTATCCCAAGAAATGTCTGTTTTGCCATGTTCTTACCCTGTGGTGATAACAGATGGGAGTCCAGTGAATCAGAAAGCTGAGTGATGTGAATTTATCCTCCTGCCCTATATTCCTCTCTCAGACCCACACGTGAACAATAAACCATATGATTGCATTGCACTGTCACAGCCACCAGCCATTTAAAAACCAAAAACCTACATCATTCAACATCCAAACTGAACAGCAGGAGGCCTGAGTCACTGGTCCACAATTTCACCTGTTTTCTGTTTCAGGTGGGATTGATTTCTTGTAGTTACACGAATAGCCTCTTACTTATGAAAACCTCTAAACACAGTCCAAAATTATCATTCACTACACAAAAAATGAGAGTAAAAAGTGGCTTTGGTAAATAAAAAAATGATGTTACTCAATAGTTGGCCGATAACTAAAAGTAACCCCAACATTCATGGATTAAAACTGATTGTAAGACTAATTTTCTGACCCTCACCGATATACTGTACGTGACATGAGAATTTATGTGTCTCTTAACTAACCCATTTCTGCCTCAATGTAAAAAACGAAATAGGTAATTGTGAGATAAAGTTACATTGTGAGATAAAGTCACACTGTAAAAAAGTAGCAATTATGAGCAGTGAAATTTATGAGAAATAATCAAAATTACAAGAAATGAAAGTATAAAGATGAATAGGGATTATGAGAAATGCAAAAAAAAAAAAAAAAAAAAAAAAAATGTAATTTCTGAGACTTCCATAAACAAGTTTATCTTAATAGAATACTTAAAATATTTTTTACACCTAAACTCTATGAGGTGATTCATATGTGAAATATTCCTAAACATAAAATCACCCAGATGGAAAAATGAAGAGAAAAAAGCATAAATATCAATGTTTTTATGACAGGTCATCTCATCATCTCATGTCATTAGATGTATGATGCTCTGAGTGACAATCACCTGTGCTGTTTGTCTGAAACATGCAAATATTAAAACAAAGCTACATAATTCCATTCTCAAAAATATTTAAACAAAATATTTTAATAACAAAGCTGCAAGCAGCAATCACAGGGCCAAGCAGACTAATAGCAAAAATACTGGTTGAACATATCATTCTGGTGATGAAATTTATATGTGATATGACATTATTGGATGATTATAAAGGTAGGCTTTATATGAAGTTTGATCTTCAAGCCGTCAAAGAGTTGCAGTGTTACAGCCTCAGATCCTGTGTGAAAAATGACAGTGCCACCTGGTTGCTGAGGTTTTTTTTTTTTCTCATTTTTTTTTTCAGCCCAAGAGTCAAATATATCCACCACATTTTTTTCTGACTTTCCTTTGTTAACCTTTTCTAATAACGGCTAAACTGTGATCAGCCAATGGTGGCCATGTTTCTCAAGAAACACAACTGTCTTCCCCCAATTCGTCAGTCACTAACGTAACCTCTCCTTTCCCTCCTTCAGGGAATGAGGGTTACATACGTAACCGAGATGTACCCTTTCAGTCGAATTGGGATCCGTATTATACCCTGCCTGGGGTGAGATCACTACGCAACAGAGACGGCAGAGAAATCTCTGCCAGGGAAAGACACGGGCTTACCTTGAGGCAAGCCGTACCGTGGAAAAATACACATGTGGGATCACCCGAAGGGGGGAATCACTACACAAGGGCATCTAGCCCAGCACAAGGGATGACCTTGGGCATACACCCGAGTTCTGGACCTGGCGTCTGGCACTCCGCCATGCCTGACTGCCGAGGGTGTGGGAGGAACTTCAACAGGGTTCACCAAGAGGAAAACTGAACTGAGAAGCACTTAAGTGCACGTATCCAGTCAGTAGAGGGAAATGACGCAGCAAGCGTGATTGACACCAAGTGGGTCCAGCATTACCAGCCATCTGAGGCGAATACACGAGAGAACACAGGCTCTACACAGAGTTTATAGAATCTCGCAAATGTGTTAGGTTTCTCCCAGCCGGCAGCTCTACAGATGTCTGCTATCGAGGTGCCCCGTGCCAATGCCCAGGAGGAAGCCACACCTCTTGTAGAGTGTGCTCTCACTCCGAGGGGGCATGGTAAGCGATGGGCCAGATATGCTAAGACAAGCTATGCGATTGGGCAGCTCGTGCACCACCATCCTGGCCCTCTTGAGACCCAAAAAAACAGGATACTGCTCTTTTACAAAACCAAACACAATACTGCTCTTTTACAAAACCAAAAGAAAACAAAAGATTATCCACTGACCCGCCTCCGGGGGAAGGAGCGGTGCCCTGACCATCTCCTGAAGAGCAGGATCCTGAGACTCCAGGTCGCCCATCTTAGGGGCGCCGCTTGCCCTGGCTCTTTACGGGCCGGGGCAGAGACAGGCTGTGCTGCTTTCCTGGTGCCAGCTCCATGCCCTGGCCATGAAGGCTGCTGCTGAGGCCGGGCTGGAGCAGAGGTGGAGGCAGCAGGAGGGCGCCCTCGGCGATGAGCAGGCGGAGGGGCTGTGGCCGGCAGCGAGGTGATGGCAGCAGCGGGCTGCCAGGGCAGGATGTGTTTAATCGTATCCGTCTGGTTCTGCGCAGTGGAGAACTGTTGGGCGAAGCTCTCCACCGCATCACCGAAGAGGCCAGCCTGGGAGATTGGAGAGTCCAATAAGCGGTGCTTGTTGCACTCCCTCATATCTGCCAGGGTAAGCCAGGGTAAGTTCCTGGACCACTAACGTGGACATCGTCTGACCCAGGGACCGTGCCGTGACTTACCTCGCCCGCAGGGCAAGGTCCGTGCAGCTGCTTTAACACCTTGGCCTGGTAGACCTGCAGGAGGGCCATGGCGTGCATGGTGGAGGCGGCCTGTCCAGCAGCTCCGTAAGCCTTGGCCTTCAGGGTGGACGAGACCTTACAGGTCGGCAAAAGCTGTATCGCAATAGCGCACTCAACTGGGGGGATCTCCACATTCCCCTTAGCCATCGAGGGTAGTGAGGACTAGATCTGTTTCGGGCAGAAAAAGGTGCCCTCCAAGACCTAGTAACCTCCTCATGCTCTTCCGGGAAGAATTGAACTGGAGGTGGTTGCCGGCGATCGGCGTGCGGCACCCCCAGGAACCAATCATCCAGCCTTGAGCATTCGGGAGATGGAGGGGCCTTCCATGGCAACCTGACGATCTCGGCGGCCCGGGCAGGCATAGCAGTCAGCTCTGGGTCCGACCCGGGCAATGCTGCTCTGCCAGAAGGAGGCAACTCTGCCAAATCCTCATCTCCAGAGCCTAGCTCATCCCCCGATGCAGTAATCAACATCTGGTCATCTGCTGGTGGCCCAGATGAAGTGCTGGGCCCTGCCCTGTCCGAGGCTACCGCATCGCGGTACACCAGAGGGCATGATGTGCTAGAGGAGCTCAGCGGGGAAGCCTTCACTGTAATCCTCAGATCACCCTGGCCATGAGCCCGAAGTAGTCCTCGTCTGGGCGGAGGAACTAGAATGGGGCATAGGGAGGGGGACTCCTCCTCGTTTGATAAAGAGAAGCCGTGATCGCAACATCGCGATGGTCAAGTTCCCGCAATGAGAACATGACTCATCCACGAACGCTGCCTCCTCGTGCTAAAGGCCCAGGCACGAGATGTAGTGATCGTGACCATCAGATGGAGCCAGAAAGCGACCACATCCAGAAATGCACGAGTGGAAAGACATCTTTAAAAAGATGCAGTGTCACTTGTGGAGCTCTTTTAGTAAATTGCTCTTTTAGAATGCTCTTTTGTGAAAACACCAAAGTGTTGAAGCATCCAGGAGGAGTTGCAGCGTGACTGCAGAATGGGAAGCTGCAGCACTCTGAGATCAAAGCAGCAGCAATGGCAACCCCCGCTGACACTCCGTAGCACCAACACTCGTAAGAGAAGGTGTCTTGATGACACTCTTGCTTGGTAGCTGAAAGGCTCGGCTCCGAAGCGAAAAGCTGATGTGCGACTGCATGCGCTCTCCTTATATACCTGCACTGCGGGGCGGTGTGCACGATGCAAATCTCGCACGCCAATATTCATTGGCTTGTTTTGTTAACACTCAAAAGTGATTTGTCTCTCTAGTGAGATCCCAATTCATCAGTCACTGACGTAACGTTGAACATGACTGACTGAATGGGAACCAGAGTTAGAGACAATTTCATGGTTTTCCTTGGTATAGCACCAGCAGGTTGCCAAGCCATTACTTTTGTATCCTCAAATTGATCCATTAAATATATGTGAATAAACTGTGAAAATATCTGCTTCAATTTTGTACATAAAGACAGCAACACCCTGTACTTTCTCCTACTCTATGTTCCTTTGGCACTTAGAACCAAAATTAAGTCATTTTCCCTACATTACTGAATAAGTCAACCACCCAGGTATATTTTTATTATTTTTTTCAGTGGTTTTGTTCCAATTGGGCAAACAGCCTAGAAGCAATCGTCAGTTTACGCAATAACTCAAAATTGTGAATTTGTCATAGGGCAATCTATGGCAAGTTTGGTATGCCAACTAGATCAAACTATTTACATGTTTTGTCCACTAGATAATCTGCAAATGTCTCAAGCTGCTTCAAGGTATGGTGGTGATGAAAAATATCAATTTTCATAACAATACGCCAATGGCTGTACCCTTACCAAGAAGTAGTATACTTCAAGTTTATTTTATTAAGTATACTTAAGTATAGTTCAAGTATATTTAGACTTTTTGTAAGTATAAGTCAAGTATACTTAAATGTCATTTTAAGTATATTTCTGAGAAGTACATAAAGCCCATTTCTGAGAAGTACATAAAAAGTAAACTAAAAGCATACTTTCCTATTTTTAGTTTAAAAGAAGTATACTAATAGCACACTTGAATAAACTTATTTTTCGTAAGGGTATGGATTCACAGCACTGAACGTCTCCAGTCTTCTAATGCTTGTGATGAAATTTACCTGAACTTTTGTCTCAATATGGCAAAGCATTATGGAAAACAGCCTCATGTCCACTTCAGCTTACTCACTGTTGAATTTGTTATCAGCTTCATAAAATTTTGCAAGCATAGTCTAACCATGACTTGCTGAGGATTGGATAAACCATCAAGAAGTCAAAGGAAAGAAGACTTCATAAAGGTTTAGCATAAACATAAGTGCAAATTTGAGCTGTTGGTGGCACTATAAGATATATTTACATTTACCATCAATTGTGCAAGTTTCCATAACTTTTCCACAAATGGTTCAATGGACTGCCATGACTTCAGAAGAAGAACACTAATAAATACAGGACGTACCTATACACCTGTGGTGCTTGCGTGACCAATTTCTATACTTCTATATGGGCACTAGTGATTGCACTAAACTATCTATTTTATACCAGCTGACTTAAAAAAATGAAATACCATTTCATGACCAGTATGAAAGATTAATTCCCATGAAATTCCCTTTTCAACATGGCAAAAAATATTGCTTGCAAGATATGAGCATTTTAAATGTCTATTTTGTTCTTATTGCACACCTTTGCTGATATTAATTTTGTAATTTCCTGCTGTCAGCTTTACATGTGCTGTCTGTGTATGTGGTGGATGTCTATGCATTAGTGTACTAGAACCAGTCTCTGAGGAATCATCCAGAAACTTTAACTGATGATCCATTTCTCGCATACTGTGTCCAATAGGTTTATGTAACTTGTGGCAGGTCATTGATTAGCAATAACACCTCCTTGCAGACAGCGGGATGTGACCATGAGAGGGTAAAATTGCTTCTGTGTATGCATGTGGATGCTTTTCATTGATTGTGGAGTTTGTAGACAAGGCAGGGAGTGAAAGCAGGCACAGTTGACTTTGAATTCATCTTTCTAGCATACGCTTGATAAATCCCACTTGGTTTCCTACAAATGTTCCTCTGATTCTGCCTATGATGTGATTTTTCAGTCAGGAATAGATTTCTTCCAATTGCTATTTAGGTTGCTGGTTCAAAGTCCTGACATGACAGCAAGTCCTCTTAATTGAAAAATTTGCTATTCAAGTGGTTCTGCATCCACTTCACCAATAACCCTCTCCATCTCCCCGAGAAAGGATCATGCAGTTGCCCTGTACTGGTTATGGTAGGTTGAAGTCTACTTTTTTAGTGTCACAAGCATCACCAAACATACAAACACGATTCCAAAAAAGTTGGGACACTGTACAAATTGTGAGCAAAAATGGAATGGAATAATTTATCTCATAACCTTATATTTTATTCACAATAGTATATAGATAACATATCAAATGTTGATAGTGAGACATTTTGAAATGTCATGCCAAATATTGGCTCATTTTGGATTTCATGAGAGCTACAAATTCCAAAAAAGTTGGGACAGGTAGCAATAAGAGGCCGGAAAAGTTAAATGTATATATAAGGAACAGCTGGAGGACCAATTTGCAACTTATTAGGTCAATTGGCAACATGATTGGGTATAAAAAGAGCCTCTCAGAGTGGCAGTGTCTCTCAGAAGTCAAGATGGGCAGAGGATCACCAATTCCCTCAATGCTGCGGCGAAAAATAAGCAATATCAGAAAGGAGTTTCTCAGAGAAAAATTGCAAAGAGTTTGAAGTTATCATCATCTACAGTGCATAATATCACCCAAAGATTTAGAGAATCTGGAACAATCTCTGTGCGTAAGGGTCAAGGCCGGAAAACCATACTGGATGCCCGTGATCTTCGGGGCCTTAGACGTCACAGCATCACATACAGGAATGCTACTGTAATGGAAATCACAACATGGGCTCAGGAATACTTCCAGAAAACATTGTCAGTGAACACAATTCACCGCGCCATTCGCCGTTGCCGGCTAAAACTCTACAGGTCAAAAAAGAAGCCATATCTAAACATTATCCATCTGGAAAGGCACCATCAATGCATTGTCCAACATGACAATGCCAGACCACATACTGCATCAATTACAACATCATGGCTGCATAGAAGAAGGATCCGGGTACTGAAATGGCCAACCTGCAGTCCAGATCTTTCACCCATAGAAAACATTTGGCACATCATAAAGAGGAAGATGCGACAAAGAAGACCTAAGGCTGTTGAGCAACTAGAAGCCTGTATTAGACAAGAATGGGACAACATTCCTATTCCTAAACTTGAGCAACTTGTCTCCTCAGTCCCCAGACGTTTGCAGACTGTTATAAAAAGAAGAGGGGATGCCACACAGTGGTAAACATGGCCTTGTACCAACTTTTTTGAGATGTGTTGTTGCTATGAACACAAACACTCCATCTGCCTTTGGTTGGGGAATCAAGCTACAAATGGCTTACTTTTAGTTGAGTCAATCACAAACAATGTGCCTATGATAAAGAAAAGGAACTAAAAAAAATCTAGGTTGAAACACATACAAAGTAGTTGTTGTTGTATAAATTAAAATAATGTACTTGTTATATTTATGTTGTATTTGTTTTTTAAAATATTTTATACCATTTTCAAGAAAAGTATGACTCTAAAAATTGTATCATTCCTTTTGCAGTATTTCTCACAGTAAGTGTCAATGTACTGTAGTTGTTTAGACTTCAAATATGCAGTGTGTTAATATAGATAATGCCTATTTGAAAATTTGCTTCAACATATTTGGAGATGTGAGCTCCAGGGTGTCAGCAGCCATTCGGCGCAACCCGCAGAGAGCAGCCTTACCTTGGTCAGTTCAGAAGGTCTGGGAACCATGGCTGCTTCGAATGGCAAAGGACCACTCAAGACGCCATATGACTGACCGATAAAGCAAGCAGTCACGTTCATCGTTTTGTGCTGTGTCATGTTTAGCAAACTTTAAATATTCCACACAATAACAAAAATGTGTGTAAAACTCTTGGACGTATTTTAAAAAGTCTATGCTGCGAACTTTACATATTTCACATACTTTTGAAAATCCAGTCTTAGTTGATCCTGATAAGCGTTCATTGTCACAGTTGTAAACACGGCAGCTTTCTTCTAACATGAGGGGGTTTGGCGACAAGGCATTTTTGTTTCCAGGTGGAACTTTAAAGAACGCGACACATGTCTCCCTGAAATCCTGTATAATTCAACCAATCAGATGACGACTTTGAAACTCCAGAAGTGTTTCCAATTTTGTGTGCCATATGCATCAGCCGTTCAGCCAATGGTCCATGGGCGTGACGTCTGAGGCTGAGACTAATTTCTCTATGGAGGTTAAACATGAGAAACATGACATATATTTGTTTTGCGTAAATATAACAGGCAGTTTTTGGTCTCATTAAACTATTATTTGTTCCAGAGCAAATAGTTTTGGCTGAGGGTAAAATCTAATAACATTATTTTTGATATAACTTTAATGCTGTATATCAGAGCGCTACCTTTGTACTTTTGACTGAATTGCCTAGCAACTTTTATGTTGGCTGTTGTTGTTTATTAAATATTATTATTCAATAAATAATATTTTATAATAGTAGTATTTACGGTTTAAAAAAAATGCTTACACAGTTTTTGAAACTTTGGCTCCGTTTCTCAAAACTCTACACAAAAAAAAACACAAAACACACAACATGCAAAACATCACACATATCTTTGCAAAAGCAAACACTTCATTCAAAACTATTTTAACTATTTTATTTTTGCATAGTAACTGTACGCACAAACATAAAACAATAAGCCACATACACACCAAACTACACACAGATGTAAAAAATTTAAAATACTACTCTCATGTTTGTCATAGCACTCACACATACATGCATATGTACATATACAATGTATATACAGTATGTATGTACAACCATATATCACAATATATACTGTATATGTATATATATACTGTACACACACAGTGGGTATAGAAAAAAATCACCCCCCTTTAAAATAATCACATTTTGTTGCTTTGCAGCCTGAAATGAAGACGGACACAGTTTTTGCTTTATCCAGCTGTATTTACTCAGTGCAACTTATAGCATCCAAGTGAAAGTTATAACACCAACATGTCAGATAAAAATAAAAAAATACAAATCCAGAATCATTGAGTTGGAAAAAGAATCACCCCTCTCATAAAAATGACTTGTAAACTCAATCAGGTGTAACTACCTTCTCAATGGCAGACAAAGCCATTTGACTTTCAGCTGTGATCAGCTGAGCTGAGGTCATTTTGATTAGCTCAGCATGAAAAGTGTATTCAAAAAGTCTAAAGATTAGGTACATGAATGGTTTCACTGAGTACCATTTTTTGTGTCTAAGCAATTTTAAAAACTTTAATCGTATTTATACCTGTCAACACTCTCGTTTTTCTGTGAGTCTCCCGTATTTTACACCCATCTCCTGCCCCCCTCCCATTTTGTTATTTCTCCCAGGGAACTCCTGTAATTTGTATGGCCCTACCTCGTTATATGAATAATAACATCAATATATTATTTCAAGGTTATCCAATTGCCAGATATTGTATGAAACGCATCCTACTCACACAACAGATCATACAATTTTGAACCCATTTGTGACCTCTACCTGGAATCCTACAACTCAGTTGCGCTGTTGATATCTGAATATAGGTAGATGGGGGAATTTCATTTCTCAGAGCGAAGCAGCATCGACAATTCCCATGCTTTTTTCAAAGTGTGTCACACTGATTTTAGTATTGGATCAGTGTGACACACTTTTAGTATTGGAAAATGATGTAATGCAGCACAATAAATCACAACATCCCAAATAAAAAAGTACTTCACCTATAACTGTTATTATTGTAATTAGAATCCCTTTATATTTTGCTTCAGAGTAAAACAGCAGATTTCAGAGTGATTCAGAGAGTAAAGTACTCATTGCTATTAACCAAACTCCCTAAAACCAAATGTAAGCACAGTGATCTGGCCCTGAATAACCTATTGTCTAAGAGCAGGTTCTCTATTGTCTGCAGCACAAGCATAATTGGTAGAACTGCAAGACTTTGTAAAATGCAACCGTTTATAATTAAAGTCTGAGTGAACCATCAAAGACTCTTTGTTTGAACAAGTTCACATCCACTCTGTGAAAGCTTGTAGTGTTAAACTTTTGACATTCATTACCTTACCCTTGAAACCACAATTATGCATTATGAATAACCGCTACTTAATTGCAGCCTTTACACCGCTGTGCTGCTGCCATCATGATAGCGACTCAAAGACAGGGACGATGTGTAACCAATTGCCATCACTAAGCTTTTAATACAAGTTAATCAAGATTCCTCTTGAGCTGTGAATGCTTCTCTGGTCTTTGCACATGGACTTGTACTCAAACACAGTGAGAAATGAATGGCATTTCTGACCTTTAGATCGTGTGTAGTGAATATGGCATTGGTTCTCGGACTGGCAACCAGCTCAAGCCTGTCCCACAGGACCTAACCCAACAGATAGCATCCAGAACCAAAATATTCCATCTAAAAACACTGTATGTTTGAAGAATATTGTATAGACCCAAACTCAAATTCCCAATGTACATCATTTGCAGCCTACATAAACTGAAAACATGCACTTAAAAAAGTGTTTATTTATGGAACAAAGCATTGCAGGAATATCAACGAAAGTGGGTACCCGAGGATATCTCTCTCACATTAATTTTGAGCTCCTTGATGGAAATCAATAGCAGCCTAGTATGTGTGCATCATTAAAGGATTCTTGGAAAGCTCTTGACCCATCCAGCTGAGTGCCACCGCACATCTATAGCACAACTTTACATTATACTGCTCATAACTTGTTGTATAAATTGCAAGGTTAACAAAAATGTGAGGAAAGACAAGTTTTACAGCTGCTGTTGTCTTCATTCTTCAACCATTCTGGAAGAACACAAAGGTGCTTTCTGATTGTCTGATGTGAAATCTACAATTCATAATTTTTCAAAAAAGGGTCATTTAAAATGATGCCCTTGTGAAAAAGAAGCAATAGTTTATACTGTATTATGCTTATGCAATGCATATAACAGAGAATATCCACTGCAGGTTGTGTTGGACAGGGTCTGCTGTGTTTTTTAGTAACAATCATCCATGACTACCAGGCATCAAGAATCTAATTCTAGATACAGTTTTAGCTTTACAATTTAATTGCTCAGCTGAAGTTACAAACAAGCCGTAAACAATCTTAATACAGCTGCTCAGATTGACTATGTCCAGCCACATGATTTCTCACTCTCTCTGCACAAAAGATGTCCTTTTCAACTCTTTGTTTCACAGACCTGGCAGCCTTTTTTCTGAGTTTGTTTGTCTACCTTGTTTTGTTTTGCTAAGTGTATATTGTAAATGCAGATATTGGATATGGGTCACTTTTAAAAGGAAATGCAAGCTGGTCATAAAAACAACAACAAAAAAACACAACGGATATAGTCAACAAATCACAACTGGGCATGAAGACCTGAAATGCAAATTTGGCCTAATAAATCTGGAATTGTGTAGCCTATTACTGTACAGATTGTTCCTCTTTTGTAAGCCACTCTGGCTAAAAGTGTCTTCTAAATGCATAAATGTAAATGTAAAAACATAAAACAAGAAATTATATCATAGACACCCAAGGTCAATAAGATTAAAACATCAGATCATTTTACATTTTAATTACAAGGCAAGGGTAATTGTACAGTGTCATGTAGTGTGACTCCCCCAACACTTAATGATATTTATAAATTAACAATTCCTGATATTATCATTGTGAACATTCATATTTGTCAGTGACCCAGATTTTGAATCCCAAACCTGCCCCAACCAAGCAACTTCCATTGAGATGCATGAAAATGCTTTTTTTTTATAGACCGCCTTGTTTTCAGAGCACAGAAATTAAAATTTTAAGTATCTTTTTAGAAAAGTGTTTAGAATTTCAAAACGAAATTATCCCATTTCCCCGATTTAACACAAAACCCTAGTGGAGGCCACACTCCAAAAAAAGCTCTTTGAACAACTCTGAGGTGGTCCAAATCCATATAAAATTTGTGCAGCAATGTCCTAATTTTCTTCTATCATGTCATGTTTATTCTCTTTTTGTATTTTTTTGTAAAACAGTTTCAAAAATAAATCTTCAAACACAGAATTTGAGTTCTATAACTAGATGAGAGCGTAGTCACATGGCATTTGGGGGTTTAGAGGCCTTCCCTTTAGACAGTGTAACAAAGGCCTGTGTTTTTGAACAGTCTACATGTATATCTCTTCATGTTTGTCTGTTAAACAGATCTGTTCTGTTCATGTGTTCAGACACCCAAATCCCATTTTACCTCATTAAACAATATGAATATTCATAGCTTCATTAACTACAGGCAATGCTTGCTGTCAGCACAATAGAACAATACAGCCGCTGGCCTGAAAAACCCTGACAACCCAGTTGAAGTTGAAGAGTATGCTTATTTTATCCACCCTGGTGTTGATTCCGTTCATGGCAGGCAACATAAAGCACGCAAACAAACAAAACAAACAAACATGAGCAGTCAGTTAATTGTGCATAGTGATTATCTTAATTACTAAATCATTTCCACTAATGCTCATTACACACCACCATGATTTTTAAACATGTTACTGATGCACCCTGATAACAGATGCTGTTTAGACAAATATGATATAGAGAGCAGTAATTAAATACGAGACATGACTATGCATCTTCATGAATAATTCATTGTGGTGATAAAGCAGACATGAGGAGCGCAACAGACAGCAACCAATCACCTGATTACGGATGCCCCATGTTTTATCATTATAATAATCAACAGAGCTCCGAGTGGAGAGTGCTTGCCTTGTTGCTGTGGATGGTTATGACCCACGAACTGGCCTTCCTTCTGGAACATGATATAAAAGTCCATTTTACTACATTCCATTATTCATGGAACCGGGAGAAGTGGATAAAAATACCTAGCATCCCTGGACTTCTGACAGTTTATGGTCTCCGGAGGTTTTATTGTCATGGTCCCTCATGGCTCTTGTTGCATTGATTTCCATGCAGAGACACTTTCAACTGGCCTCAGCACCTGACATAAGAAGCTAAGGCAGGGCAATGATCCTGGGTTTTGATCCAAAGGCAAATAAGAGTCCACGTTTTTTTTGGCAAATATTTTTTCCCCTTGCTCTGGCATCACCCTGCTGAACTTTCAGGCTACTTTATGCTGGTTAATGCTGTTTTGGTGCTGGTCTAGCCAGTGGAAAAGTTCACAAGCTAAACATAGCATGTCCAAACAGATTTGAGGACAATAATCATTTTATATTTTACTAAACATAATTTTAATGTTTTATTTACATGTTCCAGGTCAAGAGCGCTGATATAGCCTACCGATCGTATCATTTCATTTGTTTTTGTTTCCACGTTCCTGATAGACTCTATGTTAGTAGTGGGTATTTTTTCAGTGACTATTTCTAATTAGGTCACATTATTATCACTATAGGTTGTGTCTTTATGAGTGAGGCCTTGAATAATTAATTTAACTGATTTGTACAATAATACTGTTTCATTTCGGAATGTAACGAGTGAGTCATAGAATTATGCACTCAACCATTTTGTTTGATTCATTCAGAAAGGTAAGCAGTCTAAACGGTTGACTCTCTTTGACTTTGTTTTGAACTGTTTTTGTTGGTGGAGCACAAAAAAAAAAAAAACTGTTCACACCAAGGATGATAACTGTAACATCAACTGTAATTATAAAATTTAGTGAGAAATCAGAGAGAATAGGGAAGTCCACACCGCAGCTATAATGTTAATGGCACAAGGAATGCTATAGTTGGAATCATGTTTAAAAGTTTGATTCAGCTTATGAACAATAAAAACACTGATGACCAATCACAATCCACTAGACTTTAAAGAGCTTGAGCATTTAAAATGACAGATGACATAACTGCAACACACACTTATAATAAATTTAACATTATAGACCTTAGTTTATGTTAGACACCATATTTAATTTAATGCTGATGAAAGCCAGGCTGTGAGGAATAGCCTTAGAGATTTTACATTGGCACACACTGTATAAAAGTTCTAGATCACATGATTTTCACAGCTTTTTTTTTTTGGAAAGACATTACATCAGCTGAAAAATCAATTGAACAAACTGTACTTAAATCCCTCACAGCCTCATTTTTATTTCTGTCAAAAATGAAATGTGGCGTACCCTGACTAAAGTCTGTCATCCCTTGGTGTGGACGCTAATACAATTATCTTTACAGCTGTTGTTCTTGGTGTGGACTGTCTAAAATGAAAGTTATTCAATATTAACTTCTTGTTTATTGTATTGTATAAATACCACTCCCAGTTTATATAGGCCTGAATATTAGCACAGTGTTGTTTGTGTGATATTGCGTAACTACATCTGAACTTTTATTTGGCTACTTTGCCGATTTAGGACGTACTGTAGCATCAAATTCTCAAGACACTATTATTAAAGTGTTTGAGAATCAGGTTTCATTCCGTGTGTGATGAAATGGTGCATTTAATAAATCAGTTCCCTGTATTATAGACCTCTCCTATACCACAATCCTTTTATACCATCTAAATCACAGCTCTTTCTCATCACATTCTGGAAATCATTAAAACGATTCTCCGCTGTTTGATAGATCGGCACTGTTGATTCTGTGTTCGTGGAGGCTTGATGTGCTTTATTGAATCCATCCGTGAGAGACTGACAACAGCTGCTGTGTGTCTCATGGTTAAGACAGCGATGGAGCATCAACAATCGACGGGGAAAATGGCATATGGTAAGAGGTGACCTATGTTACTTCAGGCGCCAACATGCACAAACACAATACGAAAATACACACACAAGGCCCGAGGAAGCAACAGACTTGTGCTTGATTCAAACAGTTCCTTATGTTGTGACTCTATTTTCTCATTTGTAGCTTAGTTGAAAACTGAAATGAAAAGTTTAAAACTAACAAATGATAGCCTATTTATTAGTAATTCGGAACTCTAATTTGTGTTATTCCCTTTTGAGTTTTGCTATATTGCTGTGTCAGTAAGTGGGGTTCTCCTACTTATTATTCAAAATGTGTTCTGCATGCACTTGCTTTCAAATGAGTGGCCAGACACAACAAAGCAAGGATCTGCTTTTTTTTTTAATCGACTGTAATAAGGATGGACTTGGAGGGAAAGGGGAATGGTAGTTTAATTGTAGTTAATCTCAGTTAAATCTCTGCATTATTAAACAGTGACAAACTCTGTTCTGATCAGCTGGGACTCTAGGAATAAACATGTTGCAAAGAAATGATTTCATACCTATTTAAAGCTTGCTTTGAGGCTTTTTGATTGTCATCTCTAGTGAAACAGAAACATTTTGAAGCGTGATGTTTCCTGCCTGTGATTCTGTTCCATTCTGTTCTGACACAGGAAAGAGTTTTGTCTCTTTTAAAGAAAGATGATTCACTTTATGATTGACACAGCTAGCTTCAGTCTCACTCCCTAAAGACAATAAAAAATAAAAAAAAATCAAGAGAAAGGATCTATTTCTCCTTCTTCTTTTAGTTAAGGTTTTTCATTTTAGAAATGAAATTCAAAAGCTACTGTAGTTTTCCCAGAAACTACTCATGAAAATCTCCTCATTAGCACTATATTAATGAATTCTCATTACTGCAAAAAGAATCACACGTGCCACTGCTTGTTAAAGTCCAATTCAGATTGTTCCAAATTCTAAAATGTGTCACAATTTTTTGGAAGAATAGGGTGACACACTCAAATAGACCTGGTAGAAAGCCTTTGGATACAAAAGATGGAAGCTTGACTTGAAAAGTTATTTCAATTAGAGAAATGGATACAGAATGGAGAGGCAAAAAGCAGATCACATTAAAATAACTAATTTATTAATTAATATGAGGGCTCTCAGTAATTTAGCCCTTAAAGTTGAGATTCTTGCAAAATATTGCTACAACACCGAGCAATGTTTATTAGAAAACGTTACATTGTTTTTAATTGAACATTGAACATAAAATGGAGACACAACACAGTGCCAAAAATGCAAATTGCACTAAAGTAAACAACAATGTCCTTTTAATCAAACTTAAAATTGGTTAAAATGTATTAATATTACAAAAAATTATTCTTAACATGACGTGCTGAACAGGACATGACAATTTTGTAAATGCATAAACAACAGAAGTATGATTTATCTGTCTAACACATGGAGCAAATGTTGGGCCAAATTTTGCATTAGGCTGCTGAACATGAAAAATGCACAGCCAGATGTTGGCATCTTACCAAAGACGTAACCATTCAGGACTCGTGACTAAATGTAATAACTTAGGATTCAGGATTAAAAACTACATGTCAGTCTAGCTCAGGGCCATCCTTAGGGGGGTGCAACTATGGTCACATCGGGCTCCCTACCTCACACCGGGCCCTGCGTCAGCTAAGAAGCCCTGGTCTGCTAATCTGAATTTTGAGGGGACATATGGTGGTTCCAGTCCTTCATCTGCCTAATTTAGCTTGTGTCTACCAAATGACAGATGAATTTGTACCATATTACCCTTTGACGTCATCTACAACAAAAAGAAAGCATGTTCTGCTCCCCTTTAAAAGTTATTTGGCTATCCTAAATATGCATGATTATATCCACAGTCAAATAATCTGAAGAAAATAAAAGTGTATTTTTTTGTGATGTGATGTGTATGCAGGAATTTGTGTTCCAATTTGTGTGTCTTTGTTTGATAATGTTGTGTCTCTGCATGAATGGATATGATGATTGTTTCTCATGTAGTGTGTCAGATTAAAGATCAGCAGAGTCAGGCTGCAACATGTGGAACATCTCTCTGACAGCTCTGCACGCCATGTTCCTCATGTTATCAGATACAAGGCTGAAGATATAGTAAAGGAGAAGTGCTTGTTTTTACACTTTTTACCCCAGTGAATAACTAAGAATAGGGTTTTTTTTTGTTTTGTTTTGTTTTTTCAGTTTCTGTATAGACACAAAGTCTTGGCTACCAAAAAAAAAAAAAGTCTCCACTTTCCAATTTCCACTATCATTGTACAGAAAAAAAGTTTACTGAACGTACATAGACCTTCTTGCAACAGCGAGCATGTTGACAAAATATATAAGGTAAGCTGTCCCAATAAAACTTGTCTTTAAAACGCTATTATAGACTTTAACAAATGAAAACAAATGAAGCAAAATTATTAATGGGGTACAGTAGTAGCATAACAAAATATTTATTTAGGCCTACAAATTAATAAAAATATTTAAAATTTAAATATTTGACAACTTGCACCAACTTGTAAACTATATTATCACCCAGCTCTAATCTGCAAATGCAACTAGACATGAAGATATTATATATTATTATATATTATACTGTATGTTACAAAGCTTGCCTTTGTGATAAGTATTCCCTATAGGCTAAACAACAACCATGTTGAGTCTTTGGCTGTTTAGCTCCCTCTAGTGATTTTTATGTTTTCTAACATTGAGATATATATATATGTGTGTGTGTGTGTGTGTGTGTGTGTGTGTGTGTGTGTGTGTGTGTGTGTGTGTGTGTGTGTGTGTGTGTGTGTGTGTGTGTGTGTGTGTGTGTGTATGTGTGTGTGTGATCTTCTAAAAATGCAAAAAATACAATGCGGATTTAACATTTCCATTCTATTTTCTGTTCACCTTCTTTGGAAAATGCCAGTGACATCCTTTCTGGGGTGCACATAAACTGACTCCATGCTATAACATGTACAAACAGCTTCATCAGACACCAAAATCATAAAGAAATGACTTACTCATTCTCATTAATGTTTGTCATGTGGGACAACACCCGTGCTTGCATTTATCAGTAGAAGGGTGATTTGCATATCCTGTCCTTTTGGGAAGACAAAGAGGGTGTGGGAGTACCCACCTGTCAGTCAGGATGATTGACATTATCTCAATAAGCATTTTACGATGCATGGACTGAATAATTTCACATTTTCCCACATCTTCTCCCAGCCCCCTCTGCCCTACCCTCAAATAATAACTCCTTTCAAATTCACTTTTCGTTATGATTCTTCAGAGAGTCACTGTGCATAAAATGTATTAATGTTAATAGAAAGAACAATGAATTTAAATGTATAGTCACACACCTCCTGTCATGCAGGTTTTAATATTTTATGAATATTTCACTGAAATATATGAGAAATATTTTACATTTTCATAATTGTCATGTGCATCCAATTTCTACAGATGAATAATAATCCCTCAATGTTAAACATCCATTTTCTCATCAAGAGACATAAAGGGCATATCACAGGGCCGGCAATAGCAAAGGTAGTTCAAGGACAGTGAAGGCCTAGACCAATGACATCACAAGTCCACAAATCAAGTCTAGTTCCATGGATTCAAATGGTTGTGCTTCAAATGGATCAGATTAAAACGAGCATTATTCAAACATTGCAGTTTAAATACAAATTAGTTATTTTGGTATAAATTTTTATACTTGTCAATATTTAATTCCATGTTTAATTTTGTATATATCTTATGAAATTAAATGTCCAAATACAACTGTGACAAATCGCATTAAATTACATAAAAAAACAATTTTATATAAAAAATTTCTTTGCCTGAGCAAAGTATACTAGTATACTAGGATACTAATATACAAAATATTACTTAAATGTAATCTAGTATTCTTTGCTTTGTACTAGATTATGTGTAAGTAATATTTCGTTCTCATTTAAAGCAGCCCTCAAGTATAAATAAAAAATAAAAAAATTTAATAAGAAAATTGCAAGAAACAGGAATTCCTAAGGATTAGGCTGTGTATTGGTAAATGCCTGTTCTCTTTAATTAACACAGCAGGGGACTGTTTTAACAGACTCTTTTAATTAAATTTGATCACATTTTAATCATGTATTTTGATATGTTAAATCAACTTAAACTTAAACTGTATTTCCGTATTTCCTGAGGGGACTTTTGCATATTTTAAATTAATAGATCATTTTAGTCACCCAGAGCCCTGTGCAAATGGGTTAGACGCAGGGGTCACCCGATGCTTCACTGCTTAATGTGACCATTAAACTTCAAAAGGCAATGACTTCATTGAATAAATATGAGCACTGCAGTCTTCATAGATAGCCCTGTGTACAGCAATCATCTGCTGCGTTGCTTTATGTACTGCCATTACCGGGGAAACCGCTATTTCTGCCGTTCCGAAAGCGCCACCTGTTGGCAGAGAATGAATTCGCATTTTCAATAAGTTTCAATGAGCTCTGCTGTTTGTTCAGACAAATGTGAAAATCAACCAATTTTTTTACACAGCAGACACACAGATCTGCAAATGAACTGGCGGATCGACAAAAAGACAATGTATTATAAAAATGTAAACAATGAATACAGTAAAATATATTTATGATATTTAATTAGGCCTAACATCATAATTGATTGATAATAATTGTTTAGAATAATATAATAATTGATACTTTTGATTATGTTTTCTTTTAAAAAATGGTTTAAAGGCTAAAATGTGAAATTTATCATTTTATAAAACTTTTGGTTTTATGAAAAAACCTGTATCTGAACTCTAAATCATGCTTTTTATAGTCATGTTAATTTTATTTGTGCAGGTCTTAAAAGGTCTTTAAAAAGTTTTAAATTGGAGCTTAAATATCCTGCAGATACCCTCGTCTTGCAAAACACATCAATTCATGTTTTTCTATAGGCCTAATTGTCCGGACCTTGGCTAGTGAGGAGGGTTCATTACTGGACCTTAAGGATTAGTTGAAGACCCGTGTGTTATATACAAATTAAGTTTTATAGACAAATTTTGAAATCTTTGGTAGACATTTAATGCCATTAGACTATTCAGTTTGATCTCCCCTTGGCCTGTGCTTTCACTGGTCCTATATTAAAACACAAGGAGGCGCTATAATAGTAGTTTAAATTAAGCATAAGTTAACTGAATCAGAGACAGGATTGGAGAACAATAATTTAATATAATTACGTGATCTTTTTATTTGCCTATGTATTTATAAACGTATTCGTTCATCCATTCATTATTTTACTTTAAACTAGACCTCTTTTACATTGAAAATATTATTATTTTCAGCGGGCACAGTCTAATTAAAGTTACATGATATCAGTGAAGCTGGCGACGCGACAGAATCAGAGCGCTCGTTTGCAGTGTAATGGGACACTGTGTGATGTCACAGGAAACCCGTTGCACACTCTTTTGCTGCTTTAGGGGCCACAACTCATCACCGAGCACATCTTCCAGACAGTACACACTACACACACTACATACTGCCGCAGCGGACCACAGAGGACCGAGCAAACGAGGTAAGAGCGAGAATTTGTTAATATACGTCAACATGTACATTTATTCTTACGACGCTTATTTCTCATTCGTGGTTTCTAAATTATAAACTCATTGCGCACTTGAGCAAACTTTATCCGGTGCCCTATTGCTCAGAATTGAAATAGAACACTTATTTAAATTTCTTTTTTAAGTAATTAAATTCTGTTAATTCTATCACGTACTGTTTGCGTGATGAGTCACTGTAAATTTGATGATTTATTATTTTTGCTTGTTATTGAAGAACCTTTAAAACTAAGTACCAACTTAGACTAAATCACTTTTTTTAGTCTGGCAGTTAAGGATCTCAGTTTGACTAAAATGTTTAAGTAGAATATTCATCAGTGTTCAGAATGATTTTCCTTTAACAATAACATTTAAACATTATACAAAAATAAAATGGTGAGTTTATTAGGCTACAATATACTAACAGTAGTGATAAACTGGTATTATTGTTTAATATGTCATATTTGCCCATATTTAGGAAATGTAAGGTTATTGGCATTATACGTAACTGTACCCAACTGAGTGACTGAAATAGCTAGTCGACCTGCTTAATGTCCCTCCAGAACCACTGCTTTTTTTTTTCTTAAAAATGTATATATAATATATATATATATATATATATAGATATATATATATATATATATATATATATATATATATATTAGGTTAAATATTGTATAAAATATGTGTTTCTTTTATATGAGACAATTATTTGCTGCAATTAAATTATAATTGTCAGTACTACAGTCCTGGTGACACCCTAGATTCCATTAAAAATAAAGAAATAAATGACTTATCAGCTGAACACTAATTAACAGTGATGTCTTTCAATTGAACATTGAGGTTAGTAGCTGTGTTCTGGATAAGTAATCTTTTTAACTCTTCATTAAAAACATAAATAAATACTTAGAGCATAAGTTTTAAAGCAGACCTGTTTTAAGATAAGTCATGAAATACCTATTTAAATGGTTTGGAGGGTTTTGACCAATCATATTATTTTGACCTGTATTAAGACTTGACATACAGAAAAAATGTTACGTAAATATAAATGTTGACTGCTTACACATTTCACATTATATTTTATAAGGACTTTTTTTATTGGGTTAATATGAAACACGCATTTCTTTAAAAATGACAATGATTTTAGTCGAGTTATAACAGTCATCTCTATAAGTAAACACATCATTACTGCTGAATATAACTTTATGCTGTGTCACTTTAAGATAGTGTGAAGAGTGGAAAAATTTGGTGTTATATACATGGGTGTTTCCTAAACGGACATGAGTTAAACTAACTGTCAGTAGGCTTCCTGATTTAAGATCTGGAGGGTGGCTTTTTGTAACCAGGCCCAGCAGAGAGAGAGTGACAGGAGAGGAAGGGAGGGAGGGTTTGGGTATGAAAGAGGGATCTCTGGGAAAGTATATCTATAAACCACTCCTTTAGCTTCACAGGAAGGGCAAAAAGTTATCATGTTCCAGTGCTCTGTTTTTCCACCAAATGCTGGGGTCATCCAATCATCCAAAATGTTGAAGAAAACACTTTATTTTCATATTTCTATTAGAATGATATCTAGGTGATTTATGCCAACAACTGGATGGCCAGATTTACAGCTGTTAAGTTTCATTAAGTAGTTTTATGGACTGTTTTTGTATTTCTTTCATCACCTCAATGTTTTTTTAAATGTAGATTTATTGTAAACGAAGTCATCAAGAAAACGTTTAGCTGATTAAGAAATGTCATTCATCAAGGTGCACTTAGTAGATTTCTGCTGATAATTCATCGTGGTCATTTATGTTGATCTTGACTTGAAGGCATCCTCACAATGGATGCAGTCACATTTCTTTCTGAACTTTAGTTCTTAAAGTATTTATTGTATAAAAACAATATTGCTTCACTGATATCGTGGTACGTGGCCAGCTGATAAATTTTATGGATATCAAGATTATAGGTACAAATTAATCTGTCCTGTGAAATGTCATGAATTTTGCACAATACAAATATTTTATGTAGTATCTCAATAAATAGCTGTCTGCTTATCTTGAATGAAGGGCTGAGAGTAGATCTGTCAGGGTTTGGAGCTTACAGGACTGAGTCCTTGACCCCGAAACATATACATTCTGCATTGATGGTGAATGGATGTTTAGGTGAATGTTATGCAAACTGGCACTGAATCGGCTGAACTAGAAACAATTGGACACACACTGGAGGAATGGTGACGTTACAGCCAGTGCATTGATTAATGTTTTCAAACAGGTTTCCAGAACACTGTCTGACTAGACAAAGATCTGGCCCCAAACTCCTGCCATTGTTTGGACAAATGTTGCTATGTTGAGCTGGCTGGGATGTTCAAATCGAGCAATGCTGAAATTATCACAATGTTTACACTCTTCAGTAATGTATCAGTGTATTTCTCTGCATATTAGGAGAGAGTAACACTGAATAATACACAGAGGTGTGTTGTATAAGAGTTGTTTTTAGTCCTGGTGCTGGGGGCCCATGCCACAGCACATTTTGTATGTCTTTTTTACAGAATCTGACACAGTGGATACTGTAGAGAGAAATTCAAAACATTCATTGAGTATGGAACTACAACAGTTCTGGCTTGTGCAGTGTTTTGAGTTAGATAAATCTATAGACCTACAAATTCAGACAGAAATTGTTTGTAAAGTCTCTGTGTCATTTTGCAGCGAAATTTTTTGAGGTTTGGTTTGTAGCTGTTGTCAAAGCTTGTTGCTTTTAGATTAGATTCATCTACACAAAACATTTCGCCCAAAAAAAATTGGATTTCTATGAAAAACATAGATATGCAGTTCAAAATTCATTAACTGAGGTTGTCGAACAGTTTATGAGGTTACTCTGATTGGACACCAACTTCACATTGACTGGTCAACTTGTGGAGGACATTCAATTTATCTAGTTGGTAAAAGAGCAAACAAAACGTCTTAAAAATTGCAAAAATGGCTAAGAAAAAGTGAAGTTAGAAGGAAGCTCATCATTTGTTTGCAGATGCCAATTGCTGTATGTGTATATATATGTCAAATACATATATATTTTTTATGATATCAGAGGGTGGCGTCCATACCTACCTACTCTATCCCTATTAACCATAACTTTTTAATCATAACTTAAAAAATTAGCATCATCTGATATGTGATATCTGAAATGAGCAAACTAATTGGGAAAATGAAAAAAAAAGAAAATTAAATTTTATGTTAGTCCCCATTACCAAACAGAACATGCATGTGACTAATGCCCTCATTCCTCCTCATGTAATTCATTTTCATGCCGTTAAATCAGATAACAGAGCAATGTGAACTCTATATATAATATCTTTATCATTACTTATGAAGCAAAATACTGGTATTATTACAGTAGTGCACGACAAAAAGTCTTACACAGAAATTTCTTCAAAAGTCACGATTATTGCCAGTTCGCATCGAGAAATATATCCAAATGGAAGTTATAAAAAAACCACACGTTCACTAATTCACTTTGTCTGGAATTCTGGGAAGCTTGTTCATTTTTGAGACTAAAGACAAATCCAAATGGATAATTTTCCACATATGAGTCTAGTCATGTGGTTTCGGGTCCCCATCCAAGCAGGAAATGTTTGGAGGCAGAACAAAAGAATCACATGACGTTTCAGCCCCTTGGCCATGGCCATACCGACAGGTATTAATTTTAAAAGGAAATAACAACAGAATCAAGGCATATGTTAAAGATGTTTTGGAATGCTCTGTTAGTTGGAACACCATAAAAAGAATAAACTGGGGTTGTGTATAATCAAACTGTAGTTCAGGATGTCATAAAACATTAGCATGTAAAAATAGTGAATACTTTTTTTGCAAGCAAATTTATTGTGGCTAAAACAGATCTTCCTATGCTTTGAAACTGATTTATGATGTTATCTATATCGAGTGAGCCAAAACAGCCACGGTGAACCGTGTAATGCATGTTTAATGATGCCTTCTTGCCTTTTGTGGTGATTATCGGTGTCCTGATGGACTGAACTTTCATGGAAAGCAGGCTTTGATTCTGCCCTCTTTTCCAACTTTACAACAGAGCTGTTACCGCACTCCTGGGAGCAACAATATTGCTTGGACAAAATCCAATGGCTTGTTTTCTTGGAACTGAGAATTTACTGTCAGCTTGACAAAAATATCCATTAGAAATTCTTTAGGGAAATCCCTAATTTCATGTTTTCATTTGAACTCACCTACACTCTTTGTTAAGCTTATTTAACCAAAATCTACTAACAACTGTCTGTTCATTGCTCAATTATTTGGATGTAAAACAGATTATTCTGTTTGCTTTCAGCAGAAACATTCAGATCATTTGGAGACACGAAAGCCAAACAGTAGAACCATGTTTGGATGCTGGATTACCTCTTTTCTCTTTCTGTCGGCAACCACTGAGGTATTTGTTTGTCATAAGCAATTTTACATAAAAGTTATACACAGGTTTATATCATTTTATTGGGTTAACTTGCTAGCTAGCTATTTACTGTAAAATAATTCATTAATTACCATTAAATTAAGTATAACAAAACACCGACCCATGAAAAGTTTAGTACTTAGCAAACAATCAGTAATTTAGCTGTGTTACACATTATTACTGTGCAATTCAAAGATCCTGGAGAAACAAAAATTTATTTTCTATGGTTTATGTTTCATCATCTGATGTCATTGTTGATCTTTTTTATCCTATTTTTGAATAGTTTTTTGTGGTGGTCCTCTCAGAGAACAACACTGAAGGTACGGCACAGAAGAATACCCTAGAAATGGGCTTCACTCGTCACAATATTTTGACCGCCCAATTTGAATGTTTCCAGAAGATTATGAAAGACACTAATCACAACAGAACAGGTGAGAAGTCCTTATTTTACACAGATTCTTGACTATGAGCAATAGCTATAAACTACACCCAAATATAGTTTGTGGGAAGTCATGACAGTTAAAGAATTCCACTGTAAAAGGGAGGGTTATTTTCTGCCCTCAGTCTTAGTCAGTCTCTACTTGGATGCTCTTAAGAATGTTAAGGGGCATGGACCGAAACCGCATGATGTTTTGTCACATCATCCTGGAACTTACAGGAAGGCTCTAATGTGAACAGATGATTAAATGGAAACATTCTTTGGGGTGTTTACTACAACATGAATTTGTTCATCTACAGAAGCCCAACATTAGCTGTCTGGCTTCTGAATTAAGATTCATTGCTGTCTATGAGACACAAGTTACATTTGAAGGACTTGTGATTAAAGCTTGACGGGGGGAGGCAGATGTTCTGTGACAGCTGTTAAAAGCTGTTTGGTAAACACCTCCAAAACTGAGGATCCATTTACACAGTGTGTGAAAAATAGTGCATTTGTTGTTCTTTTAAAACGTGACTTTTTAAAACAAATTATTAAAATATCATCTGGAAATTTACTTTGTGCTGAGTTTATATCTTTACATTTTCTGTACCTAATATTATAACAAACATTTTTAATGCAAACGGAACTGAACCAATTTAAAGAACTGTGGCAACGTCTCCAGGACACTTAAAGAAACTTACCTGCAAAGCGACAGCACTGTGTAAAGTTTTAGGCAATATTATTATACTATCTATTGACTAAATCAGCTCAATATTTGATGTGACCACCCTTTGCATATATACCAGCTTTTGCCCTAGGTACACTTGTGCATACTTTTTCAGAAACTGTTGCCACAGTTCTTCTGGATTTAGTCTGTCTCAGTTTTTTTATATTATTCATGTAATTTCAGACAGACTGGATGATGGTGAGGTTAGATTACTTTTTTGTTACAATGGCTGTTGTCAGTCTTGTGCATACAAAAATCTCATTGGATAATTGCAATTAATGGCAAAAGGAATGTTTGGAAATGAAAAGATATTTCCTACTGACACACTATAGTAAAAGATTTTAAGCCAGAAATGGCTTAAAACCATTGTTTCATTGGTGAAAATACCAATGGCTTTGCAGCAATGTAGCCTATTAGCAAAATATGCATATATTTACAAATATTTAAGTAGTTGAGAGTGTGGTGTTTCATGTGAGTTGGTGTTTTCTGCATGATTTGTTTGCCACGGCTCTTATTGGTCGAATTTTCTTTATCATGGGTAATGAAGTTTTCCTCCAGGAAATATTGCTGTTAAACATGATTCTTTGAAAAATAGGTTGAAATAATGCAAACTGACAGCTTCAACAAAAGCATAATCCATTGACAACCTTGGAGCTCACAGTACAGTATATCTGTCTTAAATGCAAGTTATTGTTAAAAGTCATTTTCCCTATGGAGAAAATGAACGGAAAATGTATGCAGATTTAGTGTTATTACTGATAAAAGATCTTTATTGTCTGTAGTCTTTTATCTCTTGTCTGAGAAGCTGATTGCTAAATGTAGACAACAGATACTCAGACCCAGTTAAGATTCCAAGTCCTTATGTTATTAATAACTGCAAATAACTGTACTGCAGATGGTTCTATGTGTAAACGGACCTGGGATGGATGGATGTGCTGGGACGATTTGGAAGCAGGATTCACTTCAGCACAGCATTGTCCAGACTACTACGATGACTTTGACACCTCAGGTGAGTCCCACGATAGATTTTTTTTTTATCTTGACCATTGAATAAAGGTTACTTAAAGGTTACCTGACTAATTCCAAATCGTGTTTTATCAGAAATGGCGATAAAGATTTGTACTAAATCAGGCCATTGGTTCGTTCACCCAGAGAGTAACAGAACATGGACAAATTACACGGGCTGTAAACATATGTCTAGTGATCCCAAAAGGGTGAGCTCAAATTTAGGATTACAGTGGTCCATTCTATCTTCAAAATTCACTCAACTTTTGCTTCACATAACTTTTGCTTTTGTACATATGATTCTTTCTTTCCTTCTTCTCAGACACCACTTGATCTCTACTACTTGGCTTTGATTGGTCATGGATTGTCGCTGATATCTTTGTTTACTTCTCTGGGGATATTTTTCTATTTCAAGTAAGTAATGTGAAAAAAAACTTGCCTCCATATCTTAAAAACGTGCCTTCCTTTCCACCCAATCTAATATAGTTTGCTGTTTTCTTCCACTCAGGAGCTTAAGTTGTCAAAGGATAACTCTACACAAGAATCTGTTCTTCTCTTTTGTGTTGAACTCGGTTATAACCATCATCTTTTTCACTTGTGTTGCAAACAATCAAGAAGTAACACAAGCCAACCCAGTAAGTGTACAAAAAGTGGACTCTCATGTGTTTTTAAAAAGGTGAACAGGGTCATATTGATTTCATTGTTGATGGTTTTTCTCCCAGGTGAGCTGTAAAGTGTCTGTGTTCATCCACCATTATCTCCTGGGCTGTAACTACTTCTGGATGTTGTGTGAGGGAATCTACCTGCACACACTCATTGTGGTGGCAGTGTTTGCTGAGAAGCAGCACCTCATGTGGTATTACCTCCTAGGATGGGGTACGTTTTTTAAATTGCCTTGTCAAAATGCACCAAAATTTCTGTTTTTTTTTTTTTGGTTTTTTTTTTTTTTTTTAATTTTAATGATTTTATTTATTTCAAATGTTTTCCAGGATTCCCGTTAATACCTGCATTTATCCATGCAATATCCCGAAGTTATTACTACAATGACAAGTGAGTTAAATCGAATAGGAATTTAAGAGTTCTGATCCTGCTTAATGATTTTGGTTCCATAATAATTCCATTAACTTTTCTTTTGAGGAAACATCCCTCTTCCTTATAAGTAATCATTTTGTGTTTTTGTTGTAATTTTGTGTAAACTGTGATACACTACCATTCAATGGTGTTGGGTAAATAAATTTTATTAATCAACGTAGCATTTAAATTGATCAAAAGTGACAGTAAATATATTTAGAATATTACTAAAAAGGTTGTTTATTTAACATTTCTAAAAACATGTTTTCAACATGTTAATAATTACTTATTACTTATTTCACTGTATAAATCCTGCCTTGATGAGCATTAAAGACTTATTTTATTTAACATTAAAATTCATACTGCACATTTAAACTCTGCTAAAATCTAATTTCTTATGCTGTAGATTGTAATAAACACTTTAGTACCATGGAACCTATTTTAAAAACTTAATTAGTTCTCGATTTTGAATTCAGTGTCAAATAATTAACCTTTAATTCATCCCAGATCTGTCAGGATGCAGGAATACAGTGACCAGGCAGAGGCTCTGTAGAACATCTTGTGAAATTATAGCAGTGATGTCATTGAACATTTAACGAAGTGTTCATGTGTTCATTGGTTCTGAAGTCACTTTTTCATAAATCACTTTTCTTACGCTTTTGTCCACAGCTGTTGGATAAGCTCGAACACTTCTTTGCTCTACATTATTCATGGTCCCATCTGTGCAGCCCTGTTGGTAAGTCTGTTTTTCTTTTTGCAGTCTTACTTTCTTTCACTATTTCATTATCTCACAATTTAAATCTTTTGTTTATCTTCTACCCACCCTTGTATCTGCATGATCTTGATTTCAAAAAATCTACTTAAGCTCTGGCAGTTTTAATCAAAGTGCCGTGTTCTCTTTGTTGTTTGTGATGAGGTCAGATTTGATTAGGAATGATTTCCTATGCAGCCCATAAAAAGCATGTAGTGAGCATATGATCAGCATCAAATGAATCTTGGACTGACTTCTGCAGTGCTGCAACTGCCAGTTTAAAGATGATTTTGTGTCATTATAAACAGTGAAATATCACTGTGAGATTGTGTTGGAATACCGTCTGAGTCGGTAACCGATTCTCAAACTATTTGGTCCACGACCAGTCTTGAATATATTGTTATATTGTTATGTCTGTTTATGTTACAGTTTACAGGTATTTTGACAGGCTTTCCATGTAATATAACATAATCCAAACTTTAGTAATTAGCTGTTAATCCATGCTTGAATGTACATTGGGGTCTGAAATACATTCTTTATTTAAACCTAGAAAGAAAAAGAATTTTTTTAATTTTGAAAAATGTAAAAATAAAGAAAACATATGACATAAAATCATGAATGAATACCTTTATGTTTACTGTGTCTTTACTGTGTATAGTAAAGAGTTTTGGTTTTGGGGTACTGCAATGCATTTCTTTTTCTCTCTCTTTATATTTGCTCTTTTCTCTGTTTGGTTTCCTCAGATTAACCTCTTCTTCCTTTTAAACATTGTGAGAGTGTTGATCACTAAGCTGAAGGTGACCCACCAGGCAGAATCCAGTCTGTACATGAGGACCGTCAGGGCCACCTTAATCCTGGTACCTCTGCTGGGAATTCAGTACTTACTGCTGCCCTACAAACCCGACGGACGGCTTGCCTCTGAGATATTTATGCACACAATGAGCATACTTATGCATTACCAGGTAAGTGTTGTTTAATTTAGTAATGGACCAAATAAATATGTATTTAAATCTATTAAGTCTAAAAAAAAAATTTTATTGTGAAAAATGATTTAATTACATTTTTTTATTAATACATTAACAGTTGTTTTCTTTTTCATTTTAATAGCACTCATACTCCTCCATACACATTGGTTTACACTAGAACTTTTTTTTTTTGGCTTTGAAGCTTATAATTTATTATTTTTTTTTAACACAGGGTCTTTTGGTTGCCACTATATTTTGCTTTTTCAATAGCGAGGTAAGCAATTTTTGTACAATTTCAACCCAATCATAAATGTTCGATTTTTCCTTACTTGTAACTCAAAACATAAAGTTATATGTCATTATACTTAATATCTGTCTATATTTTGTTTGTTTAGGTGCAAAGTGTATTACGAAGACACTGGAACCAGTACCGCATCCAGTTTGGCAGCACATTTGCGAACAATGAGGCCCTGCGTTCTGCATCCTACACGGCCTCCTCCATGACGGAGGTCCATCGATGTTACAGCATCGACAGCCACATGGACACTTTAAACGGCAAGAGTTTTCACAATCTGGAGACCACCATTCTCCGATCAGACAGCCTGTACATGTGAGAGACTCTAACTCTTTGACCTTTGGGAGAACAGCCTCATGGAGAGGACCACTGACTGAGATGCGTGTAAGAAGAGGCCTACTGGACATACATCTGGTTATTTTGGACTACAGACACCCAGAAGCCTTTCCTTTTCCATTGAGGCCTTAGTTATCTCATGTTTATGGATGGGAACTGGAGAAAATAATGTATTTTATGTGGAATATTGAAGTCACGTGATCCTCTTCCGTGATGATCCATTGGAACACTTTGGAGAACATCACACATTGTAATTCTTTCCGATTTCTTTGATTGAAATGGAGGTGAAATGGAGGTGTTTTATGGGTGAAACTATGAACTGAGGATCACACCCTAATGAAGCTTTTTTCTTTATGGCACTGTGTTGTTTAAGTTAAGTTTAAGCCACACTGATGCAGTGGATGATGGATTCCACATCTGTAAATCTATGGATTATTCTGGCTCAAAGAATCTGTTGTAGAAGAAAGAAATAAACAATGGAAGAGAGATGAAATCACTAGAACCTGATTCCAGAAGATACTGATGACCTTGTCCTGCTCTTTTTGTTCATCCTGAACATTATCTTGTTATTAGTTATGTGATTAATTTTATGTGAAATTTTTATCCACATACAGGGCATTATTGACAATATATTCTATGTATGCAAAATGTTTTATTATCTCATATGTCAACATACATTTCCCTGCTAAAAGACTAGCAGATAATGGATAAATTAGAATAAACCGGTCTGGACTAGCATGTAAATTCCTGCTGGTCTTTTCATCAGGGATATTTTATTGACTTCTTATTCATCGAAATGTCTTAAACTAATTTATCTGTAGTTCATATGAATCTCAGTATAGGTGAATCTTGTTGTTCAAGGGCAAGTTACATTAGCACATGTGGGTTTACAGATTTTGGAGATCTACAGATCTACAAACCGAGATGAGGTCTCTATGTGTCTCTATGTCTGGAACATACAGATGCGTTTGGCGCTTTTGTCATTGTTGTGTTTCATAAAACATTTTATGTGCACATGCTGGATAAATAAACATTCATTTTTTGAGACGTAAATGCATTTCTATGTTTGTGTCTTATGCATGTTTGCATTTGTATATAAAATGGTCACCTTGGAATTATAAGGTTCTATCTGCATTCTGAGCAGTTTCGAGATATTGAGCTTCAAAGTTTTTGCATTGCATATAGTGATATGGGACATAGGCAATAAGTCTCTTTCATACATCAGTCCCAAAATGTACACAACTTTAAAAAAAAACACCACATAATGTAAATAAGTTGTCACAGAATAAGAATATGTGAATAACTCAATTTTGACAAAAATGACAGATATACCTTAGAACTCCAAGGTGACAAAATGTCTTTAGTTTATTGGAATCTATTTTTCCATAAAGAACTTTTAACTTCCATAATAAACATTTAACATTCATGGAAGCTTTCCATTGCACAAAATTATTTTTATAGTGAAAAATGTTTCTTTAGATTATTAAAATGTTCTTCTCAATTAGAAAAACATGGTTCTTTTAAAGGGATAGCTCACACAAATATCAAAATTCTCTCAATGTTTATTCATCCTCGAGTCATTTCAAACCTGTAACACAATAGAAGATGTTTTGAAAAATGTTGGTAACCATACAGTTGACTGTAGCCATTGACATTTTTTATGTATTCAACAGAAGAAAGAAACTCATACAAGTTTGGAACAACAAATTTTTTAGGGTGAAATTTTCTTTTAAGAATGGTTCACGGAAAGGTTCTTTAGGGAATCCAAAATGGTTATTTGAAACCACTGTGAAAAAAAACACCTTTATTTTTAAGTGTACTTCAAAAGTGGTCGTTGGAATCTAATGTTTTACAGTAGAATTGTCAAAAAACTGACATTACCGATTAGTCATAATGACATCTGATACAATTCAGACAACAAAAATTCCAAAAAAAATTTGGGGGAATTCTTTGGAATGAATGTTGACAACCTTGTCACTGTAAGTGTTTTCTGATGGAAGTATGAGCACTTCCAGAGTAAATATAGGTTTTAAACATCCTGGAATTATTTGAAAGAAGTTTATCCTGCTGGTATCCCGCTGACAAGACCAGCATGAATATTCAGGTGTTGCTGTAGTCAGTTACTATAACTAGAGAGATTGAGTCTCAAATTATTTCCTGTTTATCTGTCAATGAGCTTTGTTCCTGTTTATACTCTAACTTATATTAACAATCATATTAATTTACATAAGAGACTATTAATTGTATTAGAAGCTTTATGTCGCTGCAAATGTGATCAAGATGTTATTAAAGTAACAACGATGGCAGATGTGTTCCTGTCTTTAGCAGTGAGTGCATTTCCCACTGGAATACTGATGTTTTTAAATGTGTTCTGTTAAAGGCAGCAGATTGCTAAAGATACTGTTGGAGGTCACTTCACAAAGGGATATGTGAGTGCTCCAACAGGATGTGTAACTTCCTCACTCATACACACATACAAGCATGTACACACACACACTGTGGAAAAAAAAGTTGCAGAAGTAAACAGCATGCAGCTGACATGTGTCTCAGGCTCTGGGAAAAGCACAGGAAGAAGCTTCGGATTTGGTGCTGCCACACACTATGGAGTCTCTCTTCTCGCTCACTTTCTCTCTAAATGTGTGTGTGTGTGTGTGTGTGTGTTTCACAAATACATTGTTATGTAAAATCTGCAGTTATCAGCATTTGCAGAGATTGATGTGATTATTTGCATTAGTTTCATTTGTGGTGTAGTGCCCAGAGAGAAGGACACTCTACTCTCAGCAGATGAACTGCATGCACAAGGACCTGCAGCAAGTACAGGCAATGGGCCTCAAGCTATTTTTCAACCCTAAAAAATATTTTAAATTCTAAATGAATCATTTAACATGACCACAAAAAGTGTCTTGAGAAGGGCGTCACCTGGGGTGATTAGCATGTTGCTAAGCTAATGTCGCACACAAATATCGGTTGACATTTTCTACAACAAAACCTTTCAATACTGAATAGAACACATTTATAGAGTACAATATTGCTCCCAGGTGTTATAAATACCCTTTTGATTTTATACAGACTATAATAAACAATAACCAAAGATTATTATAATTTTGCTGCCTAAAATTACAGTCACATTTATCAATGTTTAGTGAATTTCCGTGTGTAAAATCCAGTCATTTCAATAGGAATCCATTTATAATTATTTATAAATCCATTTAGATTTATCCACATAAAATTCCCAAAGGCCTCAAGTTGTTCACCCAAATTCGCCACATTGACCAACAGATAGCTTCTTGGTTTTAAAAGTGACTTCTGTGTGAGCTCCACTTTATAAAGCGCTACACTGTTGACAACAGGCATTGGATCTTTTTGATCACAAATGTGAACACAACAACTCCTGGAACAGCCTTTGTTTCAAGTATTTGTCTAAGATAACTAAAATGTTTCCTACAGTAGTTCTGGTGCAGCTTGATTTTGGAACTGGATTATTGGAGTCTCTCTCTCATGTGCAAAATAATAACGTCAATCAAGATAAAGATATAAATAAATAAGCTGTTTGTAATTTATCCCTTATCAGCAAAGAGAAGCTGTTCTTTTCCATTCTTTAATCAAATCTTTTGGCAGAGAACATCACTTCCCTTTTCTATAATTGTACTGCGTGAACTTCTGCACCCATCCCAAATTCACAGACGTCTCTGACTCTTCGAGAACACTCTGTTTTTACTGGGCCAACAGTCATAGACTTACCAGCCAACAGAAAACAAAATGATTTTGATGATCTAAATCAATTTGCGAATTTGATTTAGTCCACTGAGGTTAAAAACAATACTGAACAGCTCGTCATCAAGTTTGGCTGGTGGCTGAAATATTCTTAGTGTTTATCACTTGTTTGGCTAATGCTGACGTTATATTGTATCTGGTTACAGAAAGCTTGTAAAAATTATTTATTGCTTTTTTGAAATGTTCTCATTCTGAGAGACTTCCAAACATTGCGATCCAAATACCAGAATATTTCTTGTTAAAACCACAATCATTGTCATAACAATCCAGCATAGACTGGGTTCCCTATTTCCATTAAATTTACTTGTTTCCTTCAATATGTGAGATGTTTTTATTTATAGTTTAACTGGAATTGTTAAAGTATTTGTGGTATCATTTTTTTTCAGACCAACACTGTGAGTAACAGAGTCATACTGCATTCATAAAGAGTAGAATAGTGACATATACCCTTTGTGTTTTTATTACTCATCATTCATGAGTGATTGAGTAATTGTGAGGGTGAAAGTTATATCTGAAGAGCAACAAAAATAAACAACGGACAGGTAAGTTAAGCCAAGTGATCTTCCTCTGATTGTGTGTGCTTACTGGCAGTCTGCTCGGTTTTCAAAGAACATGGATTACTAAGCACCCACCTCATTGTTCACTTAAGAGGATTTAAAAGTGATCAAGTTTCCTGCTGCATTCTCAGCATTAATTAATTAATTTGAGGTCCGTGCACTGAAGCACTGAGCATTTTCCATGAACCTTGAACCAAGTTACACTAAATGCTTTCATCTTTTATAACCTTGCTCATGTAAAGCAGCACATTCTGTTCAAGAAATAAGACAAAGTCACAAATGAAAGATTGCATTATACTCAATAACACATACAGGCATATATGGTAGCAGTGTGGGTTAAAAAGAGGCTTTTAATTTAATTTCATAGAATGGCAAAGGAAATATAGTATATAGTTTAAAACCATCTAAATTGGGTCAAACTATGTGTTTTTCAGAGTTTTAATTTTGTAAAATATGATTAATAAATTTATACTATTGTTGGCCAAAAAAGTTTATACAATAATTTATTTAAGAATTAGATTTTTTTATGTAAACGTTTATATATATAAGGCCAATTACGCAAACATATTTTTATATTATACTGAAATATACATTTATTTATACAGTATGTAATTAATATATCTCATTATATATTAAACGTTATAATTTTTGCCCTTTTAGTAATTCTTTCATTAATTGTAAACAATTGTGGTGTAGAATTTATTTATTAAATAAAGTATGTAAACTCATGACAGCTTGTGCCAATTTAAGATGGTTTTCAGTTTTGTGAAAATACTTTCACCTTGACAGCTTACCCCATAGTGTGTGGAATCTATTTTTTTTTTTTTTTTTTTTTTGGCATTAATGGTGGAAAAATTCAATAGTTGTTTTGTTTGTTTTTTGGCCCAGTCTCTATATATAACAAAATCTGCGAACATCGTGAAAAGCAATCACAAACAACATTCTGTGATGCTAATGGACTGTACCAACCAACCACACATTTGGAAAACCCAGTGCAGGAAAGGAATGGGTTTCCAGCACTAGAGAACAATGGATCAAATTCCAAGACCAGGGACAGGCCACATCTGGCTCACGGATGAGGGACAGCTCAGAGACCCCTGCTGGACTTGTCAGTTCCTGATGGACAGTTCTCATTTCTTTCTTTCCAGGAATATTACTCCATTTACTGCAGGAGAATCCCTGAACAGATTCTACAGTTGGCTTCACATGCTGCTTGCAAAAATTATGCCTTGGAACAGAGAAGAGTCTTACACAATGCCCAAAATGAGTAAAAGTGGCTTCACAATGATGTAAAATAAATAAATGAATTAAAATAGATTAATAAATAAATATTTTAAGACCATAAAAAGTAATGAACTAAATAATGATCAGTTCAACTCACATTTGAAAGCAATGTACAGTACATTTCTGAGAACAAAAATTTTATTTCAGTGCTTTAAAAAGCTCAAAAGAGACTGCATGCATGTTCTGCTGCTCAGCAGTACAGGAAATGGAATCTTCAGAGCAGGAAGTCCTGGTCCCAGTGAGCCAACAGGCCAGTTTAGGCACATGCTGTCAGAGGCCCATGATGCACCTCCCTTCAGCGCTGATGAAAATGTCTTTTTCCTTTCTTTTAGTTCTCATTTTCTCCACTCACTCATTTTTCTGCATTAGTCTCTCTCTCTCTTTGCTCTTCGTCCCTTGCCGCCCGTAGTGTCTTCTAGAGAGAGCACGTTTTCATCATTTGCAGTTTCCTGTGATTGTTCTCTACTGGGCTAGCAGAGCCCCACCAGGGCCGTGGCGTTATCTGGGAAAAAGGTGGAATGTTAAATCACAGCCTTTCCTGTCTGTCAGCGGGAACTCCAGCCAAACACCACAGCCATATACAGGGCCGCCCATGAACTATGACCTTCATAATGAAACCCAGGGGAAGATGCTTGTGCGTTTGCATCGCAGACCACAATAAACCGCAGCTCTTAATAATTCTTCAACCAGGACAGAAGACGGAGAAAAGAGCCAACAGAATAATTTCGTTGAGGGATTCACAGATGCGCAGTGGACCACGCATCCTTTTTAGGTCAAACTGGTTGTGTTGTTATCGCTTGCGGCAAATGCTATGGTCATAAATAATATTAATTGCCTTTTTTTTTTTTTTTTTTTCAAATCGGACATACAAACGCCATCTGGTGAGAGAGAAATTCTCTAGCGTTGTGTGCGGGCAGTTTACAAACAGCTGCTGCGATGGAAAGCGGCTGTAACACATTTACCTCTGTGATTTTTTCACACACACACACACACACACACACACACACACACACACACACACACACACACACACACACACACACACACACACTTATGGTTGGCTAATATCAAGAGCTCCACACCAAACCATCCATTTTTTTTCTTCTGCAGTTTACTGAAGCTTTACTCACTGTCTAAGAATTTCCCACACTGCCTAAGGAGGAGAGTAACACGCACTAACATCTTCTCATAACTGTTTTTTTCATACAACTAGTTTACATATGCTGTCTGCTCTTTGTCTTTAGCACCGTTGTACTTTTCAAGACACTGGGTGGTAATAAGTCATCAAATTATGTATGATTCGACAACCCTGACACATTATTTGTTTTCATCGTTTAAGAGAAGACAGATGTTTAGAATTGGCTTGTGTTCAGAACTCAACACAACATTTAATGTTTTGAGCTCTGCAGATTGGCTCGGAAAAGACAGCATCAAAATACACAGTGCATGGTGAACTCCTTGAAAGGGTGGGAAAAAATCCTTCCCAGAGTCCTTCAAGGCATTCAGAGTCAGGAAGGATAAGGAGGGTAGCTGGGAAAGGTTGAGAAGGTACAGACACACACACTTGCATGCATACATACGCACGTCGTGGCATGTTGAAGGAGCCTCCTGCCAGTGTGTTGCCGTCACTGTGGGCGAGGCGTGAGGAAGGTCACGGGCCTGGTGGGGTGGCTCAGTTTGTGCTGGACAGCCTGTAAAGTCTGCCCTGGGAATCAGGCGGAGATTGAACAGATTTAGCCGAGGCTATATTCACTTCCTCAGGAAATGAGAGATATGTACCTCCCTGTAGGGCAGTTTGGGGCGGGGTAGAGAGTTGTCTGGGTGGGGTTTTCACTGGAGATGGACTCACTGACCCACAACCTAGCGTGTCTGCTGAAGTCGTCGCTACCTCAACCAGGTCATCATCCTCCCAGATCCTTCAGGAATAATTATCTCCATCTCTCACTGCGCTTACCATATGTTGCTTCACGCTGCACTTTTATGGCATCCCAGTAGCCATTGAAAGACTGGTTGAGCTGTATTGGACAAAAAAGTGGAAAGCTCAGACTCCCACGTTGCTGGGATCTTTCATTTCTGCACTGCACAATGATCTAAACTGTCCATAATACACTTCACATGTCAGAGACTCGCACCACTAATTTGTACTAACCAGAAATAAATTTTGGTCCCGAATTCTGGTCAATGTGTTGAATTTTGCTCTGCTTAAATCTTCCTCTTTCTTCCAGAGTCACACTTACTAATTAAAGAGTTATTTCCCAAAAAAGGAAAATCACCCATGTGTCATTCCAAATCCACATGACTTTTTGTTCATCTTCAAAACACAAATGAAGATACAGTATTCTTATGAAACCTGAGAGATTTCTGTCCATAAATTAAAATTACATTTAAGTCCATTCCCCCAAAACTTTTACACTTTAAAAAGTTCATAAAGAAATCATAAAACACTCAGTTCATATGGATATCTTTTACGTCTTTTGAAATGTCAAAATTTGAAGGAATGGACTCTCAGTTGAGTGAAATCAGAATAAAAAAAAATAAAAAAATTAATTATTTAAAATATCTTCATTTGTTTTTCAAAGATGAATGACTTATTGGTTTGGAGTGGACTTATTGGGTGGACAGTTGATTAGTGGCATCCCTGGCCAGTTCAGGACAGGACAAGTGTTCATAGACGGCCTCCATGGCCATTACTGGACAGTCATAGAGCTCAGAAACAACCTCCTTGGACATTAAAAGACAAACAGAGAGTTTGGGGCCTTCTTGGCTAAGGCAGGACAGTTCAGAATAGACCTCCTTGGTTGGAACAGGACAGACTGAGAGTTCAGTATGGCCTTCTTAGCCGCAATGGAACAGACTGAGAGTTCAGAAACAGCCTCTTTGTCCTTAACAGAGTGAGCAGAGAGTTCAGAGACAGTCCTTTTGGCAGTGACAGGATAGGCAGAGAGTTCAAATGCCACCCCTTTGGTCATGACAGAACAGGCTGAGAGTTCATAAACTGCCTCCTTGACCATATCAGGACAGGCAAAGAGTTCATATGCAGTCTTCAAGGCCGTAATTGGACAGGTGGAGAGTTCAGGTCCGACCTTCTTAGCCATGACTAGACAGTCATAAATTTCACAGACGGCCCTCATGGGCATGACGGGGCAGGCTACAAGTTCATTAACGGTCTCCTTGACCATGACAGGACAAACTGAGAGTTCACAGGTAGCCTCCTTGCCCGAGACAGGACATTGAGTGGATTCAGAGGCGGTCTCGGTGATCATGACAGGAAGGACTGGGAGTTCATGAACAGGCTCACCGGCTCATGACTGAGGATTTACAAATGGCCTTCTTGGCCATGAGTGGACAGTCAAAGGGTTCAGAAACAACCTTCTTGGTCGTTATGGGACAAACAGAGAGCTCAGGATCGGCCTTATTGGATATGGCAGGGTAAACAGAGAATGCAAGAAAGGCCAGCTTGGCCGGGGCAGGCAAACAGAGAGTTCAGGAAAGGCCTCTTTGGCCGGGACAAGGCACTAAATGAATTCACAGGCAGTCTTTGGGACTATGACAGGCAGGGCTGAGAGCACATGATTGGTGTCTAGGGCTAAGACAGGTATGACAGGGGATTCACCGATGGTCTCCGTGACCTCGTCAGGACAGACAAAGAGTTCATGAGTGGATACCCCTGTCTTGAAGGGAGCTGAAGTGAACACCCCCGCCACCTCGGGAGAAGCTGGACTCACTAGAGTCATTAGAACAGGAAACATAACTCCTGGCTGTGACGAGGGAACTGGAAGCATTGGAACAGGAAATGGCACTCCTGGCCGTGATGAGGGAACTAGAATTATGGGAACAGGAAGCGGCACTCCTTGCCGTGATGTTGGAGAGGACTCAAGGATTGGTGCCGACTCTGGGACTAGACTGAACTCGAGAACAGATTCGGGGACTAGAGTGGGCACCACCACCTCGAAAGGTTCTGCAGCAGAGGTAACCACCTCTGGGAAAACTACAGTGGTGTATGGCCCAAACACAGAGGATGGCCATAGCCATAACTGGCAGGGCAGTGAGTACATTGTCTATTTCCGAGACTGATGGCACTGTGCCTGGAGAACTGGAGTGAGTATTTGCCCGTAGGCTCACAAGCGTCGAAACCGTGTCGCTTGAGAGCATCAAAACCGTGTCGCTTGAGAGTGTCAAAATCAGATCGCTTGAGACCGTCAAAATCAGGTCGCTTGAGAACACAGAGTCAGCATGGCTAGGGAGTGGGGAGTCAGCGTGACTCGGTAGCCAAGAGTCGACATGGCTCGGGGGCAGAGAGTCTGTGTGGCTCGAGAAAGGAATATCTGAATGGCTTGAGAGCGGAGTGTCTGCGTGGCTAGGAAGCGTAGATTACGCGGTGTAACCCGTTGCTCGTACAGACGTCAGAGGTGGATTTTCCACGTTGGATGCCAGTCTCGAACATCTTGAGACTAACTTTGGGCTAATAGGCATGGTAGACATGATGGGACGAGACTCTGGAACGGCTGCCCTGATGGGACAAGGCTCTAGAACGGCTGCCTTGACAGGACGATGCTCTGGAATGGCTGACTTGATCTGAGCAGGCTCTGGCTTGGCAGGCATGACGTGAGCAGGCTTTAGCTTGACCACCATCTTGTAAAAAGTCTCTGGGCTGACAGCCATCTTATGAAGAGACTCTGAAACCATGGTGACTTGACTCAGGAAGAGCTGTAGTGACTTGACTTGACTCAGGAGAGGTAACCCTGACAGTGGGAGGCTGAGGTGTGGCGGTCATATTGCGGTCCTCCTCTACCACACCCACAGTGAATGCAGATCCTCTCAGTTGAAGTGCTAGATTAATATAATCCCTTAAAGACCTGTCCAGTTGCCACAATGGCATACATGAGCTGACAGGCTTAGTCCACCACGAAAAAATATCATTAAACACACCTCATCAAATGAGGTTAAGCGAGCCAGCTCAATAAAGTCCGACACATAATCTTCAGTGGACCGCTCACCTTGACAGAGACACATAACTTGTGCTGCTGGATTCATGGCTGGCCTGGATAAATGAAAAAAGCTGCTGGATCCGGGTGTGGCTGATGATACTGTAATGTCAGGAGGTGTGAGAACGGAGTAGCGGAACCAAAAGCAAGGCTTTATTAAAAGTGTGTCCAGACAGGCAAGGTCAGAACACCAGCAAACTGTAAAATCCAAGGCACAGGCAAAAGGGTAATCCAATACACAGGCAATAGTCAGGGCAGGCAGCAAACAATCAAAAAACAAGGAAACGCTCCAGGATCAGAAACAAGGCAAGGAAACAAGGAACAAGGACAACACAGGACCACTACAGGCTTAACAATCATCTGCGGTGTGAGAGTGTGTGTGCCATTCTTATAGTGTGTGACTGATGAGGTGATGAGAGACAGGTGACTACAACTGGTGAGTGCTGATGAGACTGGGCAAAGGATTATGGGAAATGGATCCCTAGGTGAATAGTAAAAGTCATGGATGGAGTGCCCTCTGGTGGAGATCATGGGCACTTCAGTGGAAAATCATGACTGTATATGATGTGTATTTGTCCTTTCAGGGACTGTATTTCAGGTTTCATTTAAAAAATAATAATAATAAATTATAATTAATAAATTACATTCAATAAACAGTGGTTTTTCTTCAGATTTTTTATGTGGCACAGAGCTGTGGCATGCTTTTCCCGACAATGTGTGCTCACAGTGAGCCAAGCTTGAGTCAGGCCAGTCATTTACATTTATGACAAAGCAACATTCATTCAGTTCGGTTCATGCATTCCCTGGCAATCAAGCCCATGATCCATGGCATTGCTAGCACCATGCTGTACTGTTTGGACAACAGGAAAAATAAGCATGTCCCGTTCCTAGTCCTCTTCTCTCTCCCTGTACATAACTAACAGGGAATGCTCTCAGAACTTTGGCTAACATTTTGGGAAGGTTCTTTAAAAGTTATGAACAAACATTCTTCCAGTAATGTTAATGGAATGTTCATTCAGAGTTATCTGGTCTTCAATAATGTTCTCAAAAATATTACCAGAAAAACATTATTTATTCATTGTTCATGGAACACATTTCTTTCCCTGAAAGTTTTAGTTGGACATTCATCTAAATATATGTGTTACTACATGTTTCGGAATCCTCAGAGAACATTCAAAAGTAATGTTCTCATATTGTTTGCTGAATGATAAAATTTTTGGATAATAATAAAACATAAAAATTAAAAAAAATGAATGATTTGAATGTTCAGAGAACACTCAGAAATAATGTTTTCATAACTTAATGGGAACATTAGCAAACTTTTTTAGGATATATTTTTGTTAGCTGGTCTTAATAAGTTAGAACCATCAAACTTCCTGTTACTTTTTCATGCCATTGACGGCCACATTTGATTCCATTGCAAGAGAACCCTTTCCTAAAATATAAGGCAGTTTTATTTTCATGTTTTTCATGGACATACCCCTTTACAGTGTGTGAAAAATATTAAGTTTTTATACTGTCATTGTACTGAATATGAAAGCAAATTATCTGAAAGGAATTCATTTATTATTTGGCAGTGTATTTTTTATTTTCTACCCACTATTTGAGTAAACAAACATTTTTGATAAATTTTTTAAATTTATTTGTATAGCACTCATCACAATAGATACTTTATAGATGGATGAACATAAAGAAATATATTTCTTCACACTAATGCATATATGTTTTTTTTTTAATTAGTAAATTGACTTATATATAATTATATATTATACTATAATATTTTTATTCTCTGACCATTCTTTAAAATATAAAATGAAACATTGATTCATTTAAATTTTTAAATAAAATTAAATAATTGTGCATATGAATTGTGTATATTAATTAAAAACTCATTTTAATTAATACAGTATCTTAACACAGGAATGTTGTCAGACCTAATACAGACATAAAATGCGTTAAAAATAATAATATTAAAAGAAAAATCAGTAAAATCAGTAAAATCTTTTTACTTTCTCTCAAGTTTTCTACAGACCCTCAAGCACTCCCTTGTTAAAAAAAACACCTGCCCTAGGCTATATCATATCAATGTCTTGTTACAGAAGCCACACGCAGTCAGTGCCTGGGGCTGAAGGCTGGCTCACGAGCCGTCTGTGTCATTGTGTGGTTGAGTGGGTGTGCGGCTGCTGGGTTTACTTGACCTGAGCAGTGCTTGTGCTCAGCTCTGGGATCTGAGAGGATGGAAGGGGGCCAGATGACTTGGAGTGTCTGAACCAGATGTCCAGATGGTCCTCCTCTCTCACCTCTTCAGATAAAAACATCTATCTGAATTAAAGGCTTTGTAAGAAATGTTGCTAGGTGAATGGAGAGTTGAGTCAAAAGTGTGATATGACTAAAAGAAAACAATACATTGAAGGATTAGTTATGAAGCCTTCTTATATATATATATATATATATATATATATATATATATATATATATATATATATATATATATATATATATATATATATATATATATATATATATATATAGAGTCAATTCATGGACATCCATCTTTGTGAAGCATGAATTAGGGAAGTCCATTCATGCAAAAACATTGCAGCCAGGAAACAATAGTAGAAGAAAAATAGAGAATAAAAAAAATGATCTGATAATCCACTCAAAGGCCTGTTCAGGGATGGAGTTCTGCTAAAGTGGAAATTTCCAACTTGATTCAGCCTGTATGGAGAATTTTATGTCAAACCTCAATTGTCACAGGTATATTGGTACAGATGCTCTCTGTGACGTATCTACATTAGATCTTAGCTTCATTTGAAAGAAGCCAAAGAAAATGAAAACAGGCAATGAAAACTCTGAGCAGCACTGTAGGGCCGAGCTGCTTCCTTTGATTCAATGATACTATCCTCTTGTGTTTGCTCTGGGCACAATGGCACCTTGCAGCAGGCATTTGTTCAAAGGGTTGTTCACACACTCCCCTGCTCTTGAGGGAGCACTCAGGAAGTAAGCATTCCAGTTGGAAACCCACTACACATGAGCACTTGACGATCCATCAACGTGCGTCAAACATTAACACGAACAGCCATTTCTTTAGTACCCAGATAAAAATCTTGTGCCATTGGCATTTTGCCCATTGCTTTTTTGCTGGGAACCTGCAAGGGACAGGCTCAATAAAACTTTTTTTTTCATAATCACTTTTAATATCACTTTTAACATTTTCTTACCTTAAATTATTTGACATAATTTAAATATTATATATATATATATATTATTTAGATTTAGATATATGTGTTTTTCCTAAAATGATGTTTCCTAAAAAGTTGTTGTTGATGTTTCAAAACAATCAATATTTCAACTAAGTAGATTCAAATCTTATAAAAAGAATCAAGGCATGTGATCCACACTGCTTTACACTAAATGAACAATAAGAATAAGAAAGAAGAATATTTATTAATTTGCTCATGTATATGCACTAATATAACAGCACAAAATAAATAGGAATATTAATCTACATCAATTTTTACTAAACAATTTTAATACATTTAAATATATATATATATACACACACACACACAAACAATTTCATCATTTTTATTGTTGACATTGTACAGTACTAAAACTAAAATAAATTATTACAATAATTTCTCTAAAATATTATTAATAATAAGTAATTATTTGTATAGCTCTTAATAATTCAAATGTATTTGTATACAACTGGTTGTAATTCAAACAAGCAATTTTTTTTTACACTTTTTTACCCCTTTGTGTGCCCCTGGGGATCTCAGGACCCCAGTCTGAATTACCGACCTCTAATGCTTGTCTGCACCACAGAAAACATGCTTACAACAAAGTACTTTTGTCCACAGCAATGCTGTTTAGAATCATAGCGTATAATCTCTGTGTTACTGGAAATGTTCCAAAGATCACTACACTGATCTGTTCTCATGTCCTCTAATACTAATAGTGCACTGCTTCTCAATGCACCTTTGCCAACATTTTAAATAGACCAGGATTCTAAAAATGTGTGTGTGCCTGTACAAGAGCACAGGAGAAAGCAAAGCAGAAACTGCAGTTTTTGTTGGTGCTGAATGGGGTGGTGACCCTGTAACATGTGCTGAATGAACTCTTACCCCTTTCTCTTCCTGTGCTGGTCCTTCCTCTAAAAAAAACAGAGATCACACCATATAAGAAACGAAAGGTGAGGAGAAAAAAAAAGAAATAAACATAAAGCCAATGAAAGGTCACTTTTCTGGGTGTAACTGCCGGCGAGTCTAAATGGTGCTGTTTTATAGGATGAGCTGTATCCCCTTTTGTGTTGGTTTCGTCAGACCTGATTTATCAAAAGTATTATAAGTATTCCACTAGAGTTTATCAAAAAGTGAAGGATTTATTACTGGAGGCAGAGATCTTCTCACTCAGTAACACACATTTTTAATTTCAAATCTCTATTTTAAACAGTTCTGAATAAAAACCGCTGCAAGCTCAGTGTGTGTGATGGGAGGGGGTGAAATGGCTGTGCTGGGAGGAAAGCTCCATTATGATCCGCATGATTTAGAGGCATTGATTTATTGTTCACTTACAGCATGACTGACACAGACAGGAATCAGGCATCACAGCTCTCTTCCTGACCCTCCTCCCTTAACTCTTTCAGTACTTTCTCTCACTCTCTCTCTCTCTCTCTCTCTCTCGCTCTTCCACTCTTCTTCTCTATTTCCTTTGGCATGATAAATATGAAAATCCATTATAAAAAATGTAGTTTTATTACATTTTTCAAAAATATGTTAGTATTTAGTATTTACCACAAGTGAAATAACTGAACCATTTAAATAAATATTGAATGGAAATTATTTATATTAATTTATAAACAAATTAGCCTTCAGTTGTTCATTATCAAGATTTGCCTCTAAAAAAAGTTTTATTAAAAGTTTTTTATTTTTTTATTTTTTATTTTTTACAGTGTGAATATCATGCTTCAAATGTAATATGAGATGTGTGGTGTGTGAAAACAAAGAACAATCAATGTAAACAAAACGTGAGCATAATATTTTTATTGATTAATTTCTAATCAAACTGTAGTTTTTATGCAAAACAACAACAACAACAACAACAAAAAACAATTCAACAAACTTGAAATCTTAGCTATGAGATTAGACTTAGCAGGGGAAAGGAGTCTTCCATTTTAAATCCAAAATGTTTAAAATTTCATTTCCACCACAGAATGCTAGCAAACATCATACATAATGATTTTGTGGAAAAGACTGGAAATGTTCATGACTTTCAGAAAAAATGATATATCCACTGTTATAAACCAGTAGTGATGTATATGATGCAAGGTGAAAGAAATCGTTTTTTAAAGGTGCTTCAAAAATATGTTAGGCAAAAAGTTTTTAGAAGAGAGAAGATATGTGTGAGATTTTAACTTTAGAAAACCTATTGTTTCATATTTGATAAAAAGCCTCTAAATTAACAACTTATTCATAACTTTGCTGAAAAATCTGTTGTACACAATCCACTACATACCTTCTGCTGTCTGACTGATAGTTATTTGATATTTTTTGTTCTTTTAGTATAATTAAGTTCAACTTTTTATATTGTTTGTTATATTTCAAGATGAACATTTACTCGGCTGAAGTAGAAAGTTTAAGTTTACTTGATTTTCCATACATCAATACACTGTTGAAGATTATTAGTAGACAACTCAACTACTATAAAAAGTGTGTTTTAAGGGAGTTTATTTTCTAAAACACATCAGGGCCAAGAGTGTACACAGTTTTAACACTGGATTCTGGAACTGGCTTTTAATACCCATTTTTTTACTCTGGGTTAGCAACACCACCCCCAATGATCAAGTCATCCATTGCTGTTCCACCTAAATCTCCAAGCAGACCCAGAAAGCTCTCAGATATAGTCTATTTCAATATAATTTCAAATGTCCCAAGTGTGTCAGCAAGATTCCAACTAATATTTAAACAAGTCATCCAAACACAGAGTGTCGATGTGCTTGTGTAAACCAGTGTTGGGAAAGTTTATTGAAATCATCCCCTGTCTGGCTCCTCAGAGGGAATGGTGTGATGTCAGCACTTTTTATGAACGCAAGCTACGTCAGAGGTGATGAAAAGACTGTACTACAGTTTGGGAACAAGCAACAGATTCAAGGTTTGGCTGGTTAACATGGCTGGTCTACAGACACAAAGCATCTTTCTCCAGTGACAGACATAAAAATTGATATTTGGGGGAATGATATGTTTATCACTCTCAGGATAGAAAAGGGTTTATGACTGTGTTTTCTTGGCATTTCTTAATCACATGGCATTTATGGCTCAGGTAATTGGTTCAAAACATCACCCAAATTGTTCCGACATCACGTTTCATTTACTATATAATAAATTCCATGTCGTATAAATAAAAGCACATGAAATCAGTGGACAGATGAAAGGACAAAAGGGTAGATTGATCAAAATGGATGGGAATCTCATGGGCAATAAAAACAGGCGTTGTCACACTGAAATGCCTGAAGTGATATGTGCATTATGAAGCATGCATGGGCCAACAGATGTTTTGATGATGTAATCCATTACAAACTACTTCACGTAGGGGTGGAATCTGCAGAGAGATTGGAGAGCAGTTTGTCATTCTCCAGCCCAGTGATGCATCAGCACTGCGCAGTTATTTGTAGGATTTACTTTATGACTGTACAGACACTGTAATACATATATCAGTCTGTGTATAGTCTGGAGAAACAATGTGCTCATTTGCAGTCCTTACAAAATCACATGCAATCTCTGTTTTTGTATACGACTGCTGGTAAATTGAAGGATAATACATGGTTTGCTAGTATCTGTGTCAATGCAGCTTTAGTCTTGTGCCACATGTGAATTGTCTTATGATTTATGATTGTGCATCAGAGCAGCAGCTTTTGTGCAATATCAGATCTTTTGTACCATATCGACACATATTATACACGCAGAAGGACACATGATAGACTGAATGTTCTGCACACAAATCAATGACCTCCCACTGCAAGTGTCTAATATAAACCAGTGGTGATGTGGGATGCGGGGCCAAAGAAGATGATGAGGAAAATGTGGAAGGCATCACTCTCACTTTGAGCAAGCTGAACCCCAAGGCACATGGTGTGTGTTATGGATCACAGAGATGACAATAGATATACTGTAAGTGAGATTCTAAAGACCAGCAAGAGCTTCATGTTCAGACAATCACGTTTTAAAGATTATTATCTGTCACAGTGAAAAGGGAGTTCACGGCATGATACTAAAGATAACAGTCATGTATTGAGGCCAGTTCCCACAGACCAAACCTTGATCAAAATACAGAGAGTGATAACTACCATTATTGCACAGATGTCTGGAGTGCTTGATTCTGATTGCTCAATCACAACATTCTGCATTTTCCTTGATAATATTCCAGTAATAATGCCGTATGTTTTCAGTCAAGTGTTTAGAATCAGAACTAGTGACGCCAGATAGATGGGGCAGTAGTGGCCTAATGGTTATTGAGAGTCTGACTTGTAACTCAAAGGTTGTGGGTTCGAGTCTTGAGATTGTAGGTGGGGGGAGTGAATGTACAGCGCTCTCAATATTACGACTGAGGTGAGACCCTTGAGCAAGGCACCGAACCCCCAACTGCTCCCTGGGTGCTGCAGCAAAAAGTGGCCGTCCACTGCTTTGGGTGTGTGTTCACAGTGTGTGTGTGTGTGTGTGTGTGTGTGTGTGTGTGTGTGTGTGTGTGTGTGTGTGTGTTCACTACTCACTGCTGGTGCACTTGGATGGGTTAAATGCAAAGCACAAATTCCAAGTATGGGACCTGGCTTCATGTCACCTCACTTTAAAAAATGAAGTGAAGAGTGACACGAATTAATCACTCTTTTCACAATTTTGATCTTTTGGTCAAAGTTTGCAAAAGGTTCTAAACATGTTTGCGAATTTAATTAATTTGTAGCAGGATATTTTACAACATATAAAACAAAAACAACACTGTGAGATTTATCTTTAGTTCACTCTAGGAAACAAAACTTGTAAATGTCATTTATCAGCGAAGCAGCTTTTGAAGCATGCAGATTGTGAACGATTCACTTCTGCAGATAAAGGCCATTTATATCCAGATATCATGACAGTATCAAAAAGACGAGTATCAAAATATGAGTACACGTTTTTAATGGGGGGCCTGCTGCCTGTGACTCAGTAATGATGAATGGCTAGAAATGCCCCTGTATCTGCTATTAATACTTTTACCTTTTCTATAGACTAGATATCAAACATACTCAGCTACAATGTAACATGTTTTTCATTATTTTGCAAGATGACATCAATTTTTGTCACTTTAATCAGACTGAATAAGCTCTTCTGTACTACAATCTTTATATCTGCACTGATTTTTTTTTTTTTTACTTCACTGGTTTGCACTCTATCTGCCATGTGCCTTGTGCTGCTTTACTTATCTTTTTTTACATGACCTTATTTGTATAGTTGTATTTTATATTTTGTCTGTATTTAATGTTCTACTATTAGTGTTATCTGTATGCACCAAGGGTCTGAGAGTAACGCAATTTCAATTCTCTGTATGTATGTACTGTACATGTGGAAGAATTGACAATAAAACAGACTTGACTTGAATTGACTTGATAGTTGGTATGAATGATGTCTAGGAAAGGCCAGCCTTTTAACAACAAGCTTAAGAATAAGCTCTTAAATGTGACCCTGGACCACAAAACCAGTTTTAAGTCGCTGGGTTATATTTGTAGCAATAGCCAAAAATACATTGTATATGTCAAAATTATAGATTTTTCTTTTATGCCAAAAAAAGTAAAAATCATGTTCCATTAAGATATTTTGTAAATGTCCTACTGTGAATATATTAAAACTTAATTTTTGATTAGTAATATGCAATGCTAAGAACTTCCCCTTTTTTTTTTTCACCCTGGGATTCCAGATTTTCAAATAGTTATATATCGACCAAATACTGTCCTATCCTAACATCAATGGAAAGCTTATTTATTCAGCTTTCAGATGATGTATAAATCTCAATTTCGAAAAATGTACCCTTATGACAGGTTTTGTGGTCCAGGGTCACAAATATGTACTTTTAACAGTGACTGTCTCTATCAACTGATGTTGATTAAAGGAACTGATATTACAGAGAACACACTAGGTTAAGCGCAGGAGACAACAGAGACTCAATACCGCCATCTAGCGGTAATACGTCACATCTACTGTTTATTGAGCGAAGCTTGTTGCTATAGAAACACCAGATACAATAGCAACACCTGATTCGAGACAGAAAGTTTCAGAGTGCCTGCCAGCCACCTTGTTAGGAATTAAAGTTTTTTTTAATCAATGACAGACGTTTACTAATAATATATGCGTGTTTTTGAACGAAACTGAGTTGATGATGTTCCGGAAAACAATGTGGAGGAAAGCAGTGAGTGATGCGGTCAGCTCACATCAACATCGAGCCCTGAATACCACCATTTTTATCCTCAAAGAGTTTGGACCGATTGGTTTTCTTCTGAAAGAGGATGGAGACGACAAACATTATAAAGTAAGCTTGCATTGCTTTGTTATTGTTGTTTAATGACATTTTTAATGTATTTTGTGCAAATTAACAATGCCATTTTCATATTTGAGGTGTGTTTGGGCGATCCACACACGTGCACCTGCCCAACCTTTCAGAAAGAAAAGGATCTTTGTACACACATCTGCTGGTAAATAAATGCTTTGGGTCAAACTCTAGATTGGTGTTTCTTCAACAGCGGGCACTTTTTTACCTTTATTACTTACTTTTTTTAGTAAAAGTGTAGGTCTGGCCGTGTGGGGTAAGGGTACAACAATAAAATCTGCATGAAGACGTTTGAAAAGTAGAAGACATGAATGATCTAGGCATTGTATAACATTTCTAAGTTTTAATCTTACCTTGATATGAAATTAAATCTGTTCGTTTTTAATAAATAACAACCCCTGGGACAGAAAAGTGCACTTACTGTAGTTGAAGAAACGCATACAGTTTGCAAGTTGAGATATCATCTAACTTTACCTCATACCTTACTTCACAACTTCATTCTAGGATCTTGATGCGTAAATTTCGACTGCCACAAGATCATGAATGTAAGTAGATACATTTTTCTTTCTAAGGTGTATGTATCATCAATACAATTCTGAGATCTTGCAAACAGATGCACATAAATGCACATATACCTGTACACAGATGTTTGAGCTGCAAGTGTCTTTCTGGTCATTTGTTCGGTTTCAGATTGTTTTCAGTATGGTCTTGCGGAGAGACAGATCCTAGAGCTGTTACAAGGGCTTCATGTGACCAAAACTACGTCTCCTAATGATAGGAGGAGCTCAGAGCCATCATGTCCTGAGCCTAGTGAGGAAGACGGAAGCATCAGACAGAAAGACATTGAGAAAGATGATATATGTCCAATCTGTCAAGAAGAACTTTTGCTGAAAAAATTGCCTGTGACCTATTGCAAGTAAGAGAACTTAATCAGAATTAATCTTATTTATGAAATAAAATGGATATTCTCTAAATATATGTATAATTTAATGAACATTTAACACTGTATTTACCAGGAATTGAATATGCTTCGCAGCTGAAATATTTGAAATCAATACATAAAATAACCTAGAAATGTACAGTATTAAGGATGTCCTTTCTCCATCTTTAAAGCCAAATGCATCACACTCACCCAAGTTTCCATTTAAACCCAAAAAGCTATTCGTAATCCTCAATGACATTAATTTCTATGTTGCGGTGGTGACTGGTTACATTGTAATTATGCATCATTGTTAAGGTTTAGCTGTGGAAACAACATCCACATTTCCTGCATGAAGGTTTGGGCTGATCATCAAATAAAAAGGGACCCGCGTGCACTTCTTAAGTGTCCTCTCTGTAGGGAGGACTTTGGCACTTTTAAGCAGATAATTGAACAGGTACGTCATTCCAAGACACAGTCACTCAAATCGTCATTACTACACTTTGTTTACACTTAAATCATCTTGGGTTTAAATGTGTTATCTTTGACAGGTGAAAAATGCAGGTGAACTGTTAACCTGCTATGAGAAGGACTGTCTGGACAAACATCTGGGTGTTATGTGTAACAACTGCAGGGTTTGTCCAATCATCGGCAAATGCTTCAAGTAGGCATCTGTTACACAGTGCAGACATACAGTATACTGTTGTTAAAAAGTTTGGGGTCAGTAAGAATTTTTTAATGTTTTTGCAAGAAGCCTTTTATGGTCACCAAGGCTGATGATGAATTGCTGAATGAATTTTTTCTATTATCACATTATTATCAATATTAAAAACGGTTAAAGATAAGCACTGCTTATTATTCTTGTGAAAACTGTGTTGCATATTGATCAGGATTCTTTGATGAACAGAAAGTTCAAAAGAATATAATTTATTTGAAGTAGAACATTGTAACAAATTTGTAACCATGTAAATCCCTTTGATTTGATCAGTTTAAAGCATCTTTGCTGAATAAAAGTATTAATTTTAATGATTAATACTGAAGTTTTAAAATCTTACTGAGCCCAAATGTTTGAATAGTAATCTATTTATTCTGATTCTGACTAATGATTAATTGGAGTGTCATATTCAATGTCTTAAATCTGATGTTCACAGGTGTACAGAGTGCAGTTTTTTTCATCTGTGTGAGGACTGCTTTAGGAGAACAGTCCATCCACAACATTGCTTCATGGTTCGAATGGTAAGTTTTTAAGATTCACAAGTCAGCAGGAAACATGGTGATGTTATTCATAACTGCACAGTTAAGTTATTTGTAGCATAAATTAGAAAAAAGTTTACTATATGCTACTATCAAACAATATAATAAACAACATGTTTTGAATGTTTAAAGTGATGTTTAAGGTGTAATAGCGATTTAAATGTAGTTGAATGCATTATAGAATTAAGAGGTTAACAAAATATTCTTTCTTTACTGTTAAAATTGTGCAGAAAAGAGGTCAGCCGTGGCAGACAGTAGAACCTCACATCTCTGAGGAAACACAGAAAATGGAAAACCACTCAGTGTGTAGTAGGTTTGTCTGCTCCATTCTAGCTTCTGTGCAACATAATTCTTTTATTTGTAATTCCAAACCCACTTTAAGGAATTTTTTTGGGAAATGTGTTGGGACACATTACTCTGTGTTACTCTACATAACAGCTCCAGCAGCATGTCTGGCGTGACATGTGATGTAGTCCCGAACTATGTAATGAAGAGTTTGCCGATCGTGAGAGTTCGGAGAGAGTCCAGACTGCTTTATCCAGGTGTTCAGTGTAGAATATGCCTCTCAAGATTTCAACAGGGTCAGCATGTCAGAACCCTTCCCTGCAAACACAAGGTAACACAACTCAAGTTCAGCTCACTCAAGGTGTGTTAAATACTGATAAAGCTTAAATATCTTTTTCATTAAATATTTTCTCTCTTTCCTGAACCTGACCCAGTTCCATACTGGCTGTATTGATCCATTGCTCCGCAAGTCTAACTGCTGCCCACTGGACTGGCACGTCATCTACAATCCTCTTACATGGAATCCCAAAAGTGGCAGAACAGAAAGCTCTCTGACTCCATCTAGTGATGTTCTGACCAAGCGAACCGATGACCAGATCTCAGAGTTCTTTCTACCAGGTATTGGTTTGCACGTAAAAAGAAATAGTGCTCCATCTCCGCTGAGAATAGTGACATCTGAACCAGGGTATTCCGGTCCTTCCTCAGTGGATTCACTTACTCAGGGTTTTCGGGATCTCTGCATCAATAGCTCCCACATAGAACCATATACCGGAATGTCCACCATGAAGCAGAATCATACAAAAGAGCAGAGGTCTCTTCATAGGAGCTTATCAGTTGGGAAGGCAATAACTGCACAGGCTGAGAGGAGAGAGTCCTTACTAAATAGGCCCTCAGCAACTTGTTTGAACACCCAGTCAGCTTTGGCTAGAACACAAAATGATCAGCAAAGACTTGCTGTAGGCATTAATGGGTCATCCAGCATTACTCCAGCTTTCGGCAGGATCAGACCACTGAGGAATGGTCGCTTAAGAGAGAGACCAAGGCCAAACAGGGTGGATGTGAAGGATCTTCATCTCTGGATGACAAACAGTCCTGTCAAAGTTATACTTATGAAAAAACGAGAGTAAAGTAAACAAGTATGCAATCAAAAAAAAAAAATTGGTAGCAAGTTGCTTCAAGGGTGTCTGGATTACCTCCACAATCCAGGAAGCAGAAAATCAAATTGAATAATATTGAAAAGCTTTTATTAAACTTCGGCTATAACATTAAAAACCAGAAGCGCCCCGATGAAGACTCTTTTTAATGTTATTGACCTGTTATTATGTAACGTTATTACCTTTTTAATATTACACCTCATATGAGTGCCTTCAATTTCTTGTTTACCGGTAATAAAATCAAGCATGTTAGGTTTTCTTGTATTTAGCTGAGCAGTCACTGAATTGCAGAATCTTTAAACTCAGAATTAACAATGCTTGATCTTTCCTGAAAACAATGACAAAGACTTCAGATATCAGATATCTTTACAGTTCATTTTTTGATGTTATTGCCCTGTTTTAAAATTGGGCTTTTTAATATTATACCCAACGTGACCCTTAAATTGATGCCTTAAATTTCGTTTAATTAAACCAAGTGTGTTCTAATCAGGTATGTTAGGTTGTTAGGAAGTTTGCAGAGCAGTCAGTGAATTGCAGAATCCTTAAACTCAAAATTAACAATACTTGATCTCTGCCGAAATCAAAGGCAAAGACAGGCCAATTTTGAGATTTATGTTGGTATAAGAGACCAGACTTTTATTATTGTATAAAAAATTTTAAATGACTAATTACTTGTTAATTATTTAATGTTTATTTATATGGTTTTAAAAATCTCAAATAAAATTACAAAAAACTCTTATTTTTTTTTATTTTTTTTTGTGGTCAAGTACCTTTATTAAATATGCACAAAAAGGCAGATTACAAGCTGTACTTTAAAGCATCCATGAATGGCTCATGAGCCATTTAAACCGGTGTGTTGAGAAATAATTAAAATATATTACAATTAATGAAATAATAAATGCTACAATACAACATAAATTACCTTAAAAACATTCAGCTGACACAATGCAATCTCTCCTCGGTCATACTTCATTTAAAATGTCAAACTCAGTTTCCCTTCTTAGTTCTCATTTGCTGCCTGACAACAAGAAACCAGAGTTTTATTGTAACTGTCAATAAGAATTAAACAGTTGCAATTAATTGTCTAAAATAATAAAACTACAAAAGCTCCAACACATTCAGTACATGAGTTGATAATGATTTGTTGTCAATTTGTGACGGAATATTTCACACACAAAACACATCAGCACAAGAAACATCTTAATATGCTAGGCTCATGACCTATACAGCTGTGCTTTCAGCATTGGCCTTGGTAAGGTAAGCCATAACCTGAGACATATTGTCAATGTATTTGGGTACTACATTCTTACACATTAAAACATTGAATGATAAAAGCATCACAATGGACAGCATGCAAACGTGACTAGCAATAATACATTAAATAAGTACAGTGCGTTAAAATGGCATATGACCTCAAAGGCCTTAGTTGCTCCCTCAAAAATCTTTTTGCAACACACTGGTGCTCTTTCTGATTTGGAGAATATATAGTGCTTAGCTTAACAGCTTATGATAACAGTGCTCATTTTTTCCCACAATTTATTTTATAATTGTTTATGGCACTGTCTGGCATTTCCTTGAATTACATTTAAATTTCTGTAGAATTGAACTGAAGAACAAAAACTGATTCCAAGCAAGTCAAGAGATCCAAATTGATTGCATTGAATCGCATTGATCGCGTTTTGCGGACTCACTAGAAGAGCTTTGTGGGTACAAGCATTGTGCTTGTAGGGCAACAAATGTTTAAATATACTATATATATATATTTTTTTTACAATGTACTTTTGAAGGTAAACAAATATGTTCTTCCAAAGCAGTTTGTAAAAACATTGTACAGTGTGGTTGCAAAATTGCGTACAAATGAACTGCTGACAGAATGCTGGATACAGCATCGCCACACGTATCAACTTTGAGTTACGGAAGGTAAGACAGGCATTTTTGTTTTATTCATTCTTCCTGATGTTTACGTTATAAGGCAATTTTAAAACCATTTGCTACACTTAGAACCAAGAAGCTATGACTACACGCAGGTTATTCAGTTATTGTTTTGTCTGGGGTCTTTCCTCCCTCATGTGTCGAGAGGTCTTCTTATCAGGCTTCTTGTCTCGAACCCTCCTCAGTCTCCGTGGCGGAGGGGTAGATTTAGACTCGCTAGAGGTGTCCCCTGCATCCCTGTCCTCTGGGATGTTGGGAATGGCTGCACTACTGCCTTCCAGGGTGTTCCTCAGGGACATGTCCTCGGGACTCCCAATTTCACTGCTGCTCAAGTCCTGCTCTTGATTTCTGCTTAATTTAGCCATACTAGCGCTCGAGGGTTCCTCGCTTTTTCGCAGAGGCTGCTGCAGCTCATTCATGTCCACTCCAGAGTCCAAGCTTGTGTCGTTGCTGCTGCCCGGACGGTGTCTTCCTTGAAGCTCAATCACAGAGTGACGAACCTGGGCTGCTGGTTTACCATCAAGAGACACAAACCAAGCCCGGGGTGGGTGAATGGAGGGTTTGCCCTTGGAGAGCTCCAGCAAGGTTTGCTCTGATATTCCCTGGAGTTCCCCACGAAAAGGACCCATTCTGGCTGCTTCGTTCAATGTTCCTGGGACAGACACTGATTCCAGGAGATGACTGTAGCGGCCCCATAGCCTTGGGTTTGCAGCAGCAGCTTGCGCTCCCTCCAGAGCCTGCTGCTCATCGCTGTCCTGCGGCGGAACTTTAGGCAATGTCTGAGTGAAATTGTCTTTTAAGTTCCGCTCTGTCTGAGCTCCATGCTCCATGCCATTCCTTGGGAAAGTGGCAGATCTACTTCCAGAAGGGTCAGTTTGTCCCTGGGAACTGAACAACTCTGGGGCCGGTACAATCGCCATGGACTGGTTATAGATGTGGAACAGCTTGTCTTTGAAAACTGCATTCTCTGAACCATTCTGGCGTGAGCCATTCTGTTCAGATTTTTCCCGAAGCTTTGCAACTTCATCACTATTAACATAGAGATTAGACACTTGGGCTCTGAAGCTTTCTAATCCCACAACTCCAATGTTCTCGTACAGATTGCCCGCTGACAGCCCAACATTTTCCACATAAATATTGTAATTGGCTTGGTGTCGGGGAGAGTCTGATGTATCATGGCTGATGCCCCTTGCAGCCAGTGAATAAGAACGGTCCCCATTATGAAAGAATAGTTCTTGAACCTCATCAGAGCTGGTGGAAGTGGTCTGGTCTTTCTTTAGTACAGTGAGCCTGGTGGAATTCCATCGCTTTCTTCCGGCCTCATAGTTTAAGTCTCTGTAAAACAAGATAGAAAGGGATTGCTACATATTTTGACAATTGCCCTATACATGATAATAAGGCTAAGATGAAATAATCAAGTCATGCAATTCAATGTTGCTCAATTGTATTTAGAAGAAAGTCATGCAATGATACTTGCATGGCTGAATAAGCTCTCACCTGCAGTGAAATACAATCACAGATAAAAATCCAATGACTATCACAAGAGTTCCTCCCAAGACACCCACAAGAAGGTATGTGTGGTAGGACATGAAATCCATTGAGCTTGCAAGCCCCATATAACCTAGATTTACATAAATCTGGTTAGAGGGCTGCACATGGACACAAGATAGGGTGACCATACGAGACATTTTTATGGGACGCACCCTTGCCAGGATTTCTATATTGCCAAAAATATCCAGGTTTTGGCTGTCAGCACTTTGCAGATCGATCGTTGTATGACATTATTTCACGAGAACTACAGAGAGCAGAGCAGACAGTTCCTTATGCTTTCAAATCACTCTCGCGGTACTTTGGTGTCATACAACTATTGGTGCGCAGCTTCAAGTCGAACGAACAAACAAACTTATGCGCATATTTGCATCACTTTGTTCGTTTGCCTTCTCACGCATCACGATTGGTCGATTATGTACAATACCTGCATGTGATTACGCAAACTACTTTGGATGTTTTAGACAATATAAAAATCATGGCCAGGACGTTTCCCGTATAAATGACACATATGGCCACCCTAACACAAGAAGATATGGATTTCAGTGTAAACGTAAGTAATGAAAGTGGAATGCTTTTGGATTGATAAATAGTAATGATAAATGAGATTTTACAATATTATTTTCAATTACATATCTTAAAATCGACTGATTCCTACCTGACGATGGTGGTGGTGCAGCAATCCAGTTACCCAATTGAGGTGCTACGTAATTCCAGACTAGGCCGTTTTTCTCCATCTGAACAGTGCCTATACCTTTATTTACCCAGGTACCTGTGATAACATATATCATTATGTGTTTCAGTTGGACGCAATCCTAAATTCAAAGGTCTCCTAACCTTGATACACATGCCATTGTTTAAAATGAAGCTCCTACTTAATAATAATTAATTAATAATAATAACAATTCTGAACATTTATATAGCGCTTTTCTGGGCACTCAAAGTGCTTTACACTCAGTAGAAGGGGGTAATCTCCTCAACCACCACCAGTGTGCAGCATCCACCTGAATGATGCAACGGCAGCCATATTGCGCCAGAACACCCACCACACACCAGCTTATTGGTGGAAAGGGACAGAGTGATGAAGCCAATCAGCAGATTTGGGGATGGTTAGGAGGCCATGATGGTCAGAGGCCAATGGGCGAATTTGGCCAGGATGCCGGGGTTACACCCCTACTCTTTTTCGAAGGACATCCTGGGATTTTTAATGACCAAAGAGAGTCAGGACCTTGTTTAACGTCTCATCTGAAAGATGGTGCTTTTTGTCAGTATAGTGTCCCCATCACTACACTGGGGCGTTAGGACCCACACAGACCACAGGGTGAGCACCCCCTACTGGCCTCACTAACACCTCTTCCAGCAGCAACCTAGTTTTCCCAGGATGTCTCCCATCCAGGTACTGACCAGGGCTGCAGGGTGAAACTTCTTCACAACTAAAAAGAACCGGCTGCTTAACTTAACAGCTTTTTGACAATGACTAGGACCCATTTCTCAACAGTTAGGTCACTTTTTCAAAACTCTTCACACAGTTCTCGTAACCAACTTTCAACTTGGCAAAGCAGTTCATTTAACATTCAATATGCTCTTAAACGACCAAATAAAGTACCTATGTCAAATCAAGTAATTCTTCTATAACAATAGAAAAGGTTAACAACAGGCAGCATTATACGTTTTCTTTTGTAAAATTTCTTTACATAACATGAATGACAGTTCTATACTATTTAGAATTCACTGATGTATATGTTACAGTACAAAAGGATTACTATGTTGTTCAGCTACATCTAATTGTTTTCATATTATTTCATTTTTTAGATTTATAATATTTTTAGTATTACTATAGGAGTGTCGCAAATTGTGGTCTTATTCAGTTTTGTAATATGTTAGGTTCTGAACATAAGTTTAACAGTTTTTAAAAAAAAAAGTATGTATACATGCAAATTGGCCTATAGGTACATAGAGTTTTGGTAGTGGTTGTGTAAGTTGTGTGAATTAATGTAACTTAAAATAAATAGTGACTGAATTTATTTTATTCCAAAGCAATGGAAAATGATTTATAGTTTAGCCAACATAGACTGCTATTCACTGTGTAAATAGTTCTGAAAAAGTGACTTAAGTATTGGGAAATTGGTCTTAAACACCTTGTAAATAGGTGTAAACAATCTGATATAATCTTATCTAAAGTGTCTAAAAGATGAAATGTCATTTCTGACATTAGCCCTCATTAGGGACCAGTAAGTATATTGCTTAAGGACCATAATGATGATAGTTCATAGAACCCACTTTAAGAAAACAGTGGAAGATCTGACAAGCTACTTTTGAATGGGTAAGTTTGCAGTCTTTAAATGCTGAAATGTTTATCAGTCACCTATGGTCATGTCGAAGGTCCATGCAGGCAGTGAGTCAGACGGTCGTATGTGGGTGTGGTAGGGAAGTGGTACTTTGAGCTGAATGGGTCCTTTGACATCAACCTCTTTTCCATTAGACACTAACTGGGCACTGATCATAGCCAAGGGGTTTAACTTGACATTCCTATAACCTGTAATTCGGGATACAATGATAACTGAGATTAATTTTATAATCTGCAGAAAATACACTGGAAAACTGTGTGTGGGTGTATGGTCTAGAAGATAAATAATATGTGTACAATGTGCCATCATGTTAGCTCTGGTTTAAATCTGGGTAACCAAGCAGCCAGGTATTGCCTAATCAATAACACATAATAACATTAATCAATGCAGCAAAGAGTCTAAACAGTAATGGAGTTTCTAGCTTTTATTGACTAAAACTGTCCTACAATATAAACTCCCCTTACTTACAGATTATTAACATTCAGGGAAACACATAGGGTCAGCATTCACTCGAGATTTGATAAGAAATGACAGGACTGTTTAGATTTGACTGTACCACCATGTAGTCAGATGCAAATGATATATATATATATATTTTTCAGATTCATCTTACCTCCTTTACCACTCAGGTTTTGAGTAAAGATATTTGAGTCTTTTTCTGTAGGCAGGGCTGGAGCTGTCAGATAGGCTGACAGCATGGAGATGGTAGTGTTCTCAGACAGTTTGAGGAGACTTTTGGGAAACTGTACACTCGGTTGAAATGACAGATCTGTAATGTGAAAATAAATAAATAATACAACAGTAGAAATTACGTGTGTCAGTATCACATTCAGAGTAGGGCTCCATGCAATAGATATATGTAGATACTAAATTAAATTATAGACATTCATTCCTTTTATATATCCTATAACATTTTTAAAACAGCTCTCAATTTCAAAATAGCAATATGGATAATTGGATACAATAATAGGTAATAGAGTAAGGAATGTTGGCATAACTGACATACCAGATGCTTTTCGAGTTATCAGCACAGTATCATCAAAGAGCCAGATGTTCCCTTGTGTTTGAGGGCGCAGGGACATCGTAATAACAGAAAAAACTGGGAAATACCATAAAAACAAACACTCAAAACTCATTTCAGCAGCCCAAATTTTTCTAATTAAAATGATATTAGTTGTATTTTCGCCATATGTTTGAAGGTCATTTCTTTAGAGTTCTATTTGGGTGTTATACAATAAGCCAGGGCCAGGGTGAGGTCACATGGTTCACAGCTTTTCCTACTGCCTAGTCATCTTTTTCTCACTATTTATCTCACTGAAGTGTTTATTGAGCATATCTCACTAAAATATGCAGAGATTAAGAGGAAACTTTGGACTGAAAAATAATAATAATGATAAAACCATCTAATATATACCTATAAAAAAACGAAATCAAAAACCTGGTGTCATCACATCATATAAAATATGCAATAACCAACTAAATTAAATAACTCTGCATCTTTGAGGTTATGAACTTACTGGGCATCTTGGTGGTTTTCCAAGGCAGCTGGGTGAGCACATAACCCTCCATGCTGGCCACCAGAGTGAGGGTCAGGCCAAGGTGGTATGAGACATTGACCGTGACCTCTCCATTCTCCAAAGTCTGGCTGGAGTGAATCTGGGATCCATTCAAGAATACTCCCACCAGAGCTCCTTTCAGGAACCTCTGGCTAGATGCATCTTTAACCCAAATCTTCAAAGTCAGGAGTGACTCTAGAGACAGAGAAAATGTCAGGTTTTTGTGGAAATGAATAAAAAATGTGCATAAAACAATTATATTGTGCATAAAAATGAGCATAGAAAGGTATTCTGGTTGCTTGAATGCTATATTTTGCCTCAAACCCTTGTAATATGTGTCAAAGATAAGAGAATTATTTAAAAAAAAAATGAAACAAATCAAGGTTAACCACATGGACCAATGTTTATAAGTTCATTGAGGTAACTGAAATTGCTCAACGTATTAAAAACAAACACAGCCAACAATGAAAAAAATTGGTTGGTGACAGTAAAATCTTAGTCTTGAAATAGTAATGACCACTGGACCCACGGCTCAGGCACATCGACTTAAAAATAGATCAAAGTGCCAAATGTCGGATGTGCACATCAGTGAAAAGCTGAGACTTGAAAAACCATGAAAATCCTCTTTGAAATGTCTCTCAATACTGAAAAAAGAAGTGAATCCCTCGTTCTTTGCATAGACCATGTGCAGATCCTCAAAACACAACATGACCAGGATGAAACAATGGGAGACACTAGAATTATTTCAATAATAATTTCAATTTCAATAAAACTGATTTTTATTGGGAATGTTTTTGGTCTTCTTGTTGCCCTGATATTTGAAGATTATTAAAAGATTACTATTACATATAACTAGATTACTATAAATAATACAACCAGAATCTGGTACTGAACAAAATATATAACAGAAAATTTGCTACTATAGCACATGGTAACAATAACGTTATAAAATTCGGTGTACTCTTTGTGCTCTACTAGACCCATCTGTGAATTGTAATGGCAGGTGCTTTCAAGCTGGGGTCCAGGGATCCCTAGAGATCAGCAGAAAATGTAGATAAAAAAATGTAAATAAAAAAAATCTGAATTATTAATATTTATTTTAAATTCATGCTCTATAATCTATTTTGGCCTTTGTGCAACATAAATGCAACTATTTTTCTCAAATGCACACACACACACACACACACACACACACACACACACACACACATATATATATATATATATATATATATATATATATATATGGCTGTCCTAAATAAAGCCTGGAATGGTGGCTTCGCTGCAAAAGAGCTTCGCAGGTTCACAAATAATAGATACATAATGTATGATACAGGCCAATGTTATGAGACAGCAAGCACAGCGGTCAGCAGCGCACCCATGTCCTTTGTTGTCATGTACCCCATCATGAAAACATCCCTATTATTTGCAAGCACACCGGATGCAGAGCTCATGGCGGTGCTGATGCTGAGGATGTAGGTGATGCTGAAGATGAACCCAGCGGGTGCCTTGACCGTTACCTGATGGAGGCCCTTTCGCATCCCACTGTCCCTTGAGCGTTGACGTCTGTGTGTCGCTGGCATTGTCCACCTCCGACAGCGAGGCGAGGCCCTGGGAGAGCACCCCACCCTCCGCTCTCCTCACGTACCCATCCTCGCAGAAAATCAGCAGCGCGGCGAGGAGCAGACACCCCGAAAGTTCTGGCATGGCGTCTCAGACATAACTGCACTCAGTGACACGGAGGAGGAGAATGTTGTTGTTTTTCCGTCTTCATGTGGTTGTGTATGTCACGGTCACATCATGCTTCTCGGGTGGACTGACGGATATCTGAGCTGCTGGACAGGGTTGCCAGGTTTTCACCAGGAAACCCTCCCAATCGCTACTCAAAACTAGCCCAATCGTGTTTCGAGGGGATCCCCAGTTAAAAATCGCGTTCCGGGAGTTAAAAATACACGTTTTTTGGCGGGCTTCCCCTGATAAAATTCGGATTACAGTAATTAATTATCATGTTATTGGAGTTGCTTCAACCCGCGGACATGAAAAACAGCCCGCGACAACAGTGTTAAAGTAGCCCAATTCCGCGGGAAAACCGCGGACTTGGCAACACTGCTGCTGGAGTCAGACGGGTGCGCGTGTTGCGTCACAGCTCATGCGATGCCATCTGCTGGCTCAGTGTTTTTTTTTTCCTCTTTGTTAAAGCAATGCAATGCTCTTTTCATGCCTAGGTAAACAATTTAATTTATTTGTATGACGCATTTAAAAACATTAGTTTTAGATATAAAAATGTGTATACATATTTGTAAGCAAACAGCATGTGTTATACAGTATATATTTGCATGCATATATATATATATATATATATATATATATAAATAAATTCACACACACACACACATATAAAAATATAAATTTGTTTAAAAATAACCTTTTTAAATATTAAAACTATATTAAATATTTCTTTACATAAACCACCAGTCAAAACTACTTTTCACATTTTACAACTTTAAACCCATTAGTACGATGATATACAGCAAATGGAAGCTTTATGTAATGAAAAAAAAAATTCACTTTGAAACTTAGAAAACAAACTGCTGTATATTATGCAAAACCATTGTCACGAAAGAAGAAGTGACATCTGAAGGACAAAGCAGTTTTTTGTGGGGTATTGAAATACCTCCATTTTATTGTAATAATTAAAGCGAATTACATTAAACAATGTACAACATACAAACAGACTGTGGAAAAGGTCTTCTGTAAAGACAAAGTCTTGAAAGAAAAGTGACCACATTTTCTCACTCACCCAATCTCCAAAAACAAAAAAAATAAGTGTATTAATAACATAAAAACAAAAACCAGGAAATTAAGGGTCTTATTTTTTTAAAATCAAGACATTGAAAACAAACATAATCCCCTTTTCAAGCAGCCCTATAAATGAGTGGATGAACGGTCCTCAACTGCACCATGTAAAGGTATGAATCGTCCAAGATCCTCTTTCCCCTAACCAGCTTCTAAGCATAGTTATTTAAAGCACTCATGGTGGTCATCTGTTCACCGGACTTTTTTTTTTTTTAACTGAATAAAGCTTTAGAGAGCTCACAAACCTCTGAAGCAAAAAGAAATTAAAATAAAAAAATAACAGCATCCAAACAGTTCCCATAAAGTTTGTATACTATCTGCATATTATGAAAGCCTTGTGATAGGCTAAGAACAGTGACACAGGAGCACACGGGTCAATAACAATAAGTGGGAGGAGGCTGAGACAGTCTGCTAAGCCACGCCTCCTTCCTCCCTGCCAACAGATTAAACCTCCTCCTCTTCATCATCCTCCAAGTCACAGAAGTCGATGGACGGCCTGCTGTCCTCCACCTCATCTTCATCCGATTCTGCATATGAACCTTTGAGTCCAAACATAAGGAAAATACAGACACATTAAAAAATAAAAAATAAAAACCCTGAAAGGGAGGAGGGAGGGAGGAGAAAAAAAAAAGCCAGATGCCACCTTCTGGTGGAGAAGTAAACATAAGCAAGCATTTCTAACACCAACAAGGCACTGGTAATTCCTTCTATGCATTCAACAGCCAATTATGACTCACTAAGTTTGTTAATAAATAAACAGATGTAGTAAATGCCATGCAAACAGATCTGAACATTTGCTTACACTTTAAACTTTTTTTTTTTTTTTAAACAAGTACACATTTTTGCATAATTAATACCAGCAATACAAGAAACATTGGGTTATCATCTATACTTACCTATGCATTTAAAAGAAGTTGATATCAACAAATATATCAAGATTAATATAAATGAACTGACAAGATTTAAGGGTTTTATGATGCAGTGCGAAAAATAAATAGAATTTATAACGTACTTTCAAGATTGTCCATGTGTTCATGTAGAGTTCTCGCCAAGTTGAAAAACTGAGCGAGAGAGGGGAGAATGTTTTTTGTTCGTTTTTTTTTTTAAATCACAACATTAGCTTATAATGAACACAATACTGAGTGACGCAACACACAAACCAAAGTATTGAACTAAAAGATAAGATGATAAAGCAATACAGGAAAGATGTGGAAGTCTTACCCCAGCATCATTTACTGCACCCAAGACATCAGAAAACCTCTGCTCACACAGATGCAGGAGCACCACCAGGTACAGCCCACAGCTGATGAACTCGTACTCCGACTGAGGAATCAAACACACAAACATGAAACCAAAAATTCAATTAAAAATATCATTCATGGAACAGATAGATGTGACATTACTTGAAGATAACATGTCTGATGTTCCTTATTTGAGATGTTTGTTTTCAGATTGGTTTGCACCAATCCTGGGTACCATGAAAGTGGTTTAGTTTTTAGCGGCGTTCATCACCATAGTAAATCATCACCATAGTAAATTACGCTCCACGGCTAACCTGCTCTGGGGCAGGTTATGTTCCGGGTCAGAGATCTCAAACCAAAATTGGACCAATCAGATGGGAGCAAAGTGACACTGACACATCCAGCTCAATAAAGCCACTCCCCTAGTTTCTCTTCCTCCAAATGAAAGGTCACTATATAGTAAATTTATGAAACAATGAAATTGTGTAGCTTTAATGATAATTACTTATAATTATTTTTTATTTATTAATCCATTACATACAAGCAATTTTACTTTAACAATTATTATTTATTTAGTTTAAATGAATATTAATATATGTTATATAAATTAGCCATAGAACCAATAGAAAATGCTTTAAAAATGACTTCATGTGACCTTATATGTTCGAGTCTCTATGGTATGTTATATATCATCAACTATATAAACTAACTTCACAAGTTTCAGTTGCACTGAAAGAGCGAGATAATTTCATTTATTTGTCCTCTTTCATGGACGAGTATTTTCTTCTGTGTAATTGTGTTCAAATTCTTCAACCCCTTAACCTTCAGCAAAAGAGCTTTGAATCAGGCGGTCTCTCGCGAGAAGTGAATCGCAGTTTCTCTATGTTGTAAGGCTTGTGATTGGCTGTTCGCCAATGATGTCACATTTGTATGCACACTCTCCACAAACTCAGGATCAAAGCCTGAGTTAACAGAAAGTTGATGATCTGCATCATGGTACCAACAAAGCCGGACTGGAGTGATTTGGTTTTGTCAATGTAAAACTAATCCTGTAACACTGAGTTTGCTCCACTGCCATCATGGTACAGGCCCCTGATTTATTGTTTTTCTATGCAAAAATGCTAGACCAATGCAGAGCTCAAGTTACGAGTTCAACAGCCTAGACTAGATTTTTTTTTTCTCCTCCATTCCTCTACCCGGTCTCGTATTTTTAAATGCAAAAACGTACTCAAAGGTCTGTTTGCACTATTAATGCATGGGCTATTGATGCCTCTTTTCAGGCCAAAACAAACATTTACATGCTATCAATGTGACATTTTCACACTTTGACAGACTCTGCTGTTACATAAAACTAGGACTTACTGGCTCTCATTAAAAAAAAAAAAAAAAAAAAAAAAAAAAAATAAAAAACATACTCATAAAGGTATTTTGCTAAGCAACATTTAACATTTTTCCCCTTGTATTTTGCTAAGCAACAGTGAATTTTTTGTCCCTGTACTGTTGTATTAGGCATTATAGCACCATAGCGAATGCAAAAACCTGAAAATCAGTTTGAAAAGATATAAAAACTGTTTGACATTTTTCTTTGTGACAAGCGAGTGTCAGAAGTTGCACACTGCTGCTTTGTGTACCAATGTAACTCTGCTTTTCCTAAAGTGCCACCAGCTGTTTTTTCCACATTGGTCTGAACAGAGCAGCAAAAACAAAAAATATATATAAAAAAAAAAAAAAAGCCAAAACAAAATCAGACCAAATTCATGTTAGTGTGAACAGGCCTTAATTACACATAACTCTATTTACTTTAGCGATTCTATAAAAAACACAACTGGTCAAAAACAATAGGGAAAATAAATATTTATGGTAATAAAAAAAAAATAAACTCAATTCCTAACCAATTTTGGGTTTCACAGAAGAAAGTCACACAGGTTTAGAACATCATGGTGAAAAGCTCACCAAATGAGAAGTAGTCTGGTATGATCAGCCTGACCACACAATTTACAAATGCACTGGCAAGTATGTGTCTGGCCTTAGAAATAATAGGTATTCTAAACAATGTGCTTTATTGTGTAATATTGTGTTGATAAACTCACCCTTTCATGAGATCTGTAGAGCTCATTGATGTCAAAGTTCTCGATGTTCAGGTGCAGTTTCTCCTTACAAAGTTCACAGTTAGTGATTGCCTCCAAGTTAGAACCTGTGTATCAAAGCAGAAATATGATCTCAATAAATGAAAAAATACCCACATTCAACTCTTATTAACAAATTTAGCCCTCAATGAATTTTCGAACCACAATTTATCTGTACCTTGCCAATGCCATGTTGCCCTTGGGAAATATTAAGAAACGTGGAATTTCCCAATAAGCTGGAAAATGGTAGAACCAAAGTATTCTCTTAAGTACATCAGAGTACCGAATAAATACTTTGGTACGTAATTGGTAATCATTCTGAACTACACAATGGCACTGCCACAGCATTCTTCTGTAATGGCTATAACTCTCCTCAATGAAAAGTTCTTCAAAAGGTTTAAAATACAGACAGTTAACAAATGAGGGTCTTCACGATTTGTCACGGTTATGCATCAGTAGTCCTGAACTGCAGCAAAATTGTTCCTTTCTCAGTGCACATCAAACAAATGACTATACACTAAATAAACGCCTAATTTACTTCTGCTCTCAGGAAAAGACATCCATACCAGAGCTGATTTTGGAGCGGAGCCATTTCTTAATGCAGTCCTGGTGCACAAACTGCAGGCTGCCGGTGCACTTGCAGGGCTCTATCAGAGGGTTGGAACTCGACTGCTCCCCCATCTGACAGATTCGGCACAGATCACCCTCCTCCTCATCAGAGTCCTCCAACAGCAGGCTAAAAGTAGGAAGGGGGTGTTGTTAAAAGCAGCAAATTAAATTGTGAACATCTGCTCCTACTACACCAAGGGTGCCCAATCATTCATGGTTTAGACCCATTTCTTTTTGACCACAATTGAACCAGCTAATCAAGATCTTCAGGATTACTAGAAACTTTCAAACAGATGTGAATCTAAACTTTGCAGGAAAGGCGCCCTTTGGGAACAGGAATGGAAACAGCCTATAAATAAGTATGTAGTGAGAAAATCTTTTAGGTCGTAAATCATCGGTTTATAAAGTGCATACGAGTGTGTACTTCAGCGCTTGGTTTAAAAGTGACCCCTTATATGGGATCTGTGCTTCATACATAGCTACATTCACAACGATGGACCTTTTTTGATAATGAAATGATAATGAATTTACTGTAATTTTTTTTTCATTACAACAAGTAGAGATGATTAAAATTGCCATCTAACCTCTCCTGAATCTTTCGCAGTCTTTCTGGGTCTCTGGAGGGAGCGGGCTTGTCTTTCACCTGCTCGTCAGTTTGACTCCTCCCTTCTGCTCCCACTCCCACCCCTATTATCATGCTCTCAGGCATACGGAAGAGCGGGCTGGTCATCACCCTGCCCATTCCATGGCTTCGTCCTGCCAGACGGACTCTGTCCTGCAGTAGTGATGCAGACAGACCTGAGGCTCCAGCAGAGGGTGCTGCTGTGGCGCCCCCTGAGGACTCATCTTCATCATTGTCATCGTCATCCTCATCATCACAATTTGTGCCCCGGTCAGGTGTTTTACGGCCATCTCGGTCACCAAGAGGGAATTGGGGTGAACGATGAGGGTCCATGCGGGCGCTTTCGTCACGCCCTTCCCTCCTGCGACGAGAAAACAGTGGGGTACAGCGGTTCCAGTTCAGCCAGGACAGGCCTGCTGGAGATCTGAGGGATTCCTGTTCGGGCTCTACAACATCAGAGCTCTCCTGGACTGGAGCGAGAGACGGTCTGCGTCTGTGCAAGTTCCTCAACTCTGCTTCCAAATTTTCTCTAATGACAGGAGGAGATGCTTCAGAGGGCGGGGCTTCATCTGGGCTTGAATCATATGACCTTGAATCAGAGGCAGAGCTGGTGGTAGAGTTTGATTCCTGACTGGAGCGTCGGGAGAAAAGCCGAGATAGCAGACGCCTGGTTGTTCGCCTGCCATCTGAGTCACTGCCATTCTGAGCAGGAAGTGGAGTGGGGGCGGGGCTGGAGGAAGGAGGGCTGGAGCTACAGCCAGTAAGGGGTGTGTAAGGGGTGGAGCTCCAGGATGAGAGCTGGCATGGGTCCGAGACAGAGGCTGAGGTTCTGGTGGAGCTAGAGCTGGAGCGTGGCATATCACGAGAGAATGGACCAGACTGGTAATCTGAGGTCAGCCTGTAGGAGCTGCGCTCCAGAGGAGAAGGGAGATACTCAGCTGAGATACGGCGACTAGATGAACCATTCTCTCTGTGGGATAAATATTGGCTCTCTTTGGGTCGAGCACCTTGTGCATAGGTGGAGGTAATGCGCTCTGAGCGGTCTAAAGCACAAAAAAAGACAGGAAGATTTACCATGATGGGCTAACAATGCAAAACATTAGACCAGTGATTTCCAACAGGGTTTCTGTTTGATTAAGGAGACATGCAACTCTCCTCCAGGTACATGGTTGAAAACCACTGCAATAGGCTACATCCACATTAATTTGGATATATCTATAGAATATTTCAAATGTATCATTATAATTAATGTGGACTTAGTCTAAGGCTTAGGAGAGCATATAATGTTAAAAGAAATGCCATGACATCAGCTATATAAAAATCTGAATTCTGTAACAATAATTTGCAATAAAGCATTTCCATCCCAAGTGTTCATAAAAATTAAACCGCAACTTCTGGGGAAACAGAAACGGCCAGATGACCACAGCAACATTTAAGATGCTATTTAAGAAACTACTGGCCCAATCCAATTTTTTTTGGTTGTCTTATTACTGAATTTTAATCACATTATGAACAAAATAAAAAAACTATAAAGTTCAAGAAAGCATTTTATTCAGTTTTCATTCAGTATTTTTAAGCAATATCCCAACATTTTGATGAAAAAAAAAAAAACTTTGAAAAAGTGAGTTTAGGTCATTCAAACAGCAGGACTAGACTGCTAGTGGATGATTGTCTATGTAAATGTGAGTATATGTATGCACATACACAGTGAAGATGTCAGCCCGCTAGGCCGGTAACTGGGCTCCCCCAGTGAGGTCAGTCCTGAATCCCCCCTCTTCTCCAAATCTCTGCGAGCCCAAAGACTCTCTGATGGAGTGGACAAAGATGAGGAGGATGATGAAGAGGATGATCTAGACAAAGGACTGATGGAGGATTTCCATGAAGAATCTACACACAAGATCAATGCATTAATCCACCATAAATCCATACACTGAAGAGACACACAATATTAACTATAGTATTTTTGTAACTACTTTTTACTGTGACATACTTCCTAGAGTGGAGTAAGAGCTGGTAGGTTTAGATGTGGATGGGGATCTGGAATATGCTTCTCTATTTGCGTAGGAAAGTTTTGCTCTTTTAGACTCGCTGTCTTGGGATGTGCCAAGAAGTCCACAGTAGGTTCCCGGTCTTCTCTCAGAGTCTGTCTAAAATGCAAATACACAAACAAACGCAATCAGATGTCACATCTGGGATGTCTGCTAAACAGATTCTTGGACCCTTCACATATTATTATAAAACTACTTTATATAACTTGTATATACAAAATTTAAACAAGCTATTTACAAGTCTGCCTCGGTCCCCACTGGTGGATCCTGTCCATGTTCGATCACAGGAAGATGATGATGATGATGTTGAAGACAGAGAGACAGGAGTAGAGAGCTTCCAGTTGGAGTGACGGCTTTCAGTTGAATTGTAACCTCTTGGAGAGCTCAACAGACGAGAGCTCGAACACACAGGAAACATTAGAAATGAACACACAGCATATGAACGTTACAACAGAAAAATGTGACAGGAAGAGATTCAACAATTATTGAGTCATTCAACTACTGTTAGTACTACATCAATAGTGAGATGCATGGGCCAGTATACAGACTTAAACAGCCAACCACAAAGCCTCTGCAAATGGTTTCCTTCCTAAAGCATATAGGTGGTTTGCTGCGTTATGTTGAGAAATCCCCTGTGGCAAACTATATATGCTGATGGTGGCTAACGTTGTTTAATATCCACTTGAACATTTACTAATGTAGTCAAGTTCTCAGATGTGATGTTTAAAACACACTCTGGGAGTCAGAAAAGACTCTGGAAGTTTCAGTAACTTTATCTAGCGAGACAGACCATGACAGGTTGACGAGAAACACCAGGGCCAGGAATCTAGTGTGCACTATAAAAAGCCCAGTGAACCAAGGCAGTGTAACACGAAGACCTTTCCAGAGTCCCAGCAGTGCTGCAGAATATGAGATGCTAATAGAGATAGCACACTGATCTCCATAGTGCCCCTCTCATGCTTCGAGAATTTTCATGAAGTTTTACTGACTGAAGGGGTGGAGAAAACAAGAGGGGAAGAGAAAGAGAGAGGAAAGAAAAGAAAAGTCCCTTAGGTAAATACTTTGCTATATATCAGACAGACCCCCACCCCAAAAAACAAACAAACAAACAAACACTATTACAATTGTTAATAACAACAAGAAAAATATGATATATTAACATTAATATTTATTATTGATAACCCTTAGAGACCCAGCATAACAGAACTGTAATGATTGCATAAAGCAATTGAATAACTAATTTTCATTAAATATTGGTAAAAAATTACATGCAACAGTAGCTGACACTCTGGAAATTAATCTATACTTAGTTATCTAATATTTCTATTTCTATACAGGTGCATCTCAATAAATTAGAATGACGTGGAAAAGTTCATTTATTTCAGTAATTCAACTCAAATTGTGAAACTTGTGTATTAAATAAATTTTTATGCACACAGACTGAAGTAGTTTAAGTCTTTGGTTCTTTTAATTGTGAAAAAAATAAAAAAAAAACAACAAAAAAAAAAAAAAAAAAAACACCATATTCTCTCAACAAATTAGAATATGGTGACATGCCAATCAGCTAATCAACTCAAAACACCTGCAAAGGTTTCCTGAGCCTTCAAAATGGTCTCTCCGTTTGGTTCACTAGGCTACACAATCATGGCGAAGACTGCTGATCTGACAGTTGTCCAGAAGACAATCATTGACACCCTTCACAAGGAGGGTAAGCCACAAACATTCATTGCCAAAGAAGCTGGCTGTTCACAGAGTGCTGTATCCAAGCATGTTAACAGAGAGTTGAGTGGAAGGAAAAAGTGGAAGAAAAAGATGTACAACCAACGAGAGAACCGCAGCCTTATGAAGACTGTCAAGCAAAATTGATTCAAGAATTTGAGTGAACTTCACAAGGAATGGACTGAGGCTGGGGTCAAGGCATCAAGAGTCACCACACACAGACATGTCAAGGAATTTGGCTACAGTTGTTGTGTTCCTCTTGTCACTCCTGAACCACAGACAATGTCAGAGGCGTTTTACCTGGGCTAAGGAGAAGAAGAACTGGACTGTTGCCCAGTGGTCCAAAGTCCTCTTTTTAGATGAGAGCAAGTTTTGTATTTCATTTGGAAACCAAGGTCCTAGAGTCTGGTTGAAGGGTGGAGAAGCTCATAGCCCAAGTTGCTTGAAGTCCAGTGTTAAGTTTCCACAGTCTGTGATGATTTGGGGTGCAATGTCATCTGCTGGTGTTGGTCCATTGTGTTTCTGGAAAACCAAAAAGTCACTGCACCCGTTTACCAAGAAATTTTGCTGCTGACCAGCTTTTTGAAGATGCTGATTTCATTTTCCAGCAGGATTTGGCACCTGCCCACACTGCCAAAAACACCAAAAGATGGTTAAATGACCATGGTGTTGGTGTGCTTGACTGCCCAGCAACTATTGTCAAGAGGAAAATGAGAAACAAGAGACCAAAAATTGCAGATGAGCTGAAGGCCACTGTCAAAGAAACCTGGGCTTCCATACCACCTCAGCAGTGCCACAAACTGCTCACCTCCATGCCACGCCGAAGTGAGGCAGTAATTAAAGCAAAAGGAGCCCCTAACAAGTATTAAGTACATGTACAGTAAATGAACATACTTTCCAGAAGGCCAACAATTCACTAAAAATTTTATTGGTCTTATGAAGTATTCTAATTTGTTGAGACGAGTTGTGAAATGGTGGGTTTTTTGTTAAATGTGAGCCAAAATCATCATAATTAAAAGAACCAAAGACTTAAACTACTTCAGTCTGTGTGCACTGAATTTATTTAATACACGAGTTTCACAATTTGAGTTGAATTACTGAAATAGTTTAACTTTTCCATGACATTCTAATTTATTGAGATGCACCTGTACATCTATAAAACAAAATGCATAGCAAAAACGGTTACTGTAGGTTAAAGGTTTGACATATTACATAAATGATATAAACCTTTATCTTTGATTACTACTATGTAATGATTTTCACGTTGAAATTCTAATGCATAAGTGACAGCAAAATATATAGGAGCAGCATATTTTGAGATATATTTGGCTAGTTTTTTGATTGACCATCTTGCTATTTTTTCCCCCCACACAAACCTGGCAAACCGGATGTTGGGCACAAAAAAAAAAAAAAAAAAAAAAAAAAAAAAACACAAAAAAACATTACATTTCAAATATGATTAGATATAAAATATGATTTGATATAAAAAATTACAGTATTTAAAAGCTCAAATAATGAATCATCATTATTTTTCATGACTGCATCCTTACTGGAGAAATATTTAATTTATAAAAAAAAAAAAAAAAATGTGTGTGTGTGTTGAATTGTTGTGAATACAAAACATTTCCAAATTGTGTATACAAATTTTGTGCAAACAAAACCATTTTCATAAATAATGGCTTCATAGAGACATGTTTAAGGATGAGGGGGGAAAAAACATGAATATCAATGCTTAAGTTTCTGAAGGACAATCAACTTGTGGAACATATCATCGTCCATAGACTTCCATTAAATCTATCAAGCTATTTTCTCTGGTAATCAACATCATATCACAGATACTGTCAATAGAACTATACAAGCGGTATTGAGCCTGAAACGCTACTTTAACTGTCCTGAGTTATGTAGGGAAAAAAATATGGATTTCTGGGTGACTGGTTCAGCAGAAGGGTCTGATGATTCAGAGCAGATGGCAGTCCTCTACCGAGAGACTTAAGCTGCGCTACCTGTGGGTGTGAACGCAGACACTACAGAAATGAATGTGTCACTGTAATACCTGATAGTCTGAGTCTAATTTGACAGAAGCTTCTCTGCTAAAGCGATCTCTTCCCAAGACGCTCCCTCTGCCATAGAGTCGGCTCGCACTGAGCGCCGAAGATGAGGAGGAGAGCGAGGAAGGCGATGACAGCGAGGAAGAGCTGGAGACAGCAAATGGAAACCGACGAGATTTTGAATCCATCTCTAAACTGCACCCTGAGAGACAGAGAGACACACAACGTTACAGCCACACACCCATGACAGCAGTCCCCGCTAAATTCCATTTAAAAACAGGATTGGTAATGAGAGGTTTCAGGCGTGTCTTTATGTCATGTTCTTCCATAAACTGTCAAGCATGACAAGTTGCCTCCAGCAGTGTGATGGGTTTTAGAGGAATAGTTCACCAAAAAATGAAACATTCTGTCATGTACTCACAGTCGCATTGTTCCAAACCTGTCTGACTTACTTTCTTACTGCTTCAGACTCCATTCATCATAATTACACGTTAAAGAACTATTAGCACATTATTAAAGGTTTAGTTCACGCAAAAATGAACATCCTGTCATCATTTACTCACTCTCATGATGCTCCCAAAGCCCATAAGCCTTCAGTTCACCTTTGATATATTTTTAAATATATTTTTAATATTCTCCCACCAAGCCATGCTACAAAAATTGGTATGCTTCAAAGACATCATAAAAAAGTAAACCATACAAGCACAGCAGTTTTATCTCTTTATTATTTGAGGAACAGATTTTAATTTAGGCTTTTATTTACATACAGACATTGATCAACGCACACACACTGACCACATAAAATATGGTAAACAAAAGTTCAAACATGCCTGACATTACCAATTATCAGTAACCCTGAAGAAAAAGCATTGGCGCTGCCGTCTTTCTTAAACACACAGACAGTATGGACCACCTAATCCTGTCTTTTTATATCATAACACACTCCCCCTGCCCCCCTCATTCTTAAACACACATCTTTCTACTGCACCCTTCATCAAGCCCTCTATAAATACCCACCCCTCTACAGTAAAGCATCAAAATAGCCCCTTCCTGCAATGAAAGCTCTCTGCTGTATGTCAGGCTTTTTCCAAATCACGTTTGCCAAGTGAGAACACCGCTAAACTTAACCTGAAGGCACGAAAGCAGTGCTTCAGTCAGGTGTCAGGCAGAAAAAGAGCAACTGAGAGAGGGGCTACTGCAAGCTTAAGCCTGTACTTGAAATGTATACTCATTTAGATCCAGAATGTCGTTGAGAATATACAGTAGGCCTCAAAGTTTTCAGACAGCTAAAGCAACCATTTTGTTCCATCATTTCTTATGACGCAGCTTGGTACATCTCTTGCATCATTTAAAACTTTCTTCTGAATGTCTGTGCTGCTCTCTTCCATAAACCAATACTGACCAAAAAAAAAGCAGTGTCTAACAACTTCTGCACTATATTCCAAGTATTCTGGAGCCAAATGATAGCTTTGTTCACAGAGCAGGCCTAAATTTGCCGTCGCCACTATTCACAATCGTTTTATGGAAATGAACGGCTAAGACAGTCTGGTGAACTTCTCCTTTTCTGTTTAACGGAAACAAGAAACTCATGTGGGTTTCGAAAGACATGACAGTGAGGAAATAAATGACTGTTTATTTTGGGGGAAACATTACTATAAGCATTCATTTCTTTTAGGGTATTTTAGCATAGATCAACACTTGTAATGGTACTAAAGGTGAATGACAAGCAGAATGAGAAATGCATTAACAACAGGGCGTGTGTGTAAGGAGAGGCAGAACAAAAAAAACACCCATGTGAAATCCTGTGGCTTTGTTTGCCGATTATGTAACCAGTGCAGGAACATTTTGTTAAACCCAAAGATTGCACACTCAACAAAAAAAATTCACACAAATTAATAAAATGAGGAGCCATTAAGTGACTGCATTCGTGCAGTTTCCTCATTTTGCGGTTTCTAAAAGTGTCAAGCACACTTCAGCACATATGTGCTCTTCCTCGATTCCCTGTGCATTAGTTTGAACTTCAAGAATTTTAAATGTCAACGGGTGCAAATCTGACTATTTTGATTTAGATTTGAGTTGATATTTAAGATCAAAATTACGACCTATTAAAATATCTCTCCGGTTTCCAGACCACAAACGTTCAAATCCTTTTTGGTGCATGAACTTGACAGGACAAACAGCATAATTTTAATTTGATTGTAAACCACAGCTGATGCATATCAATCACGTGAGATGTCAGTGATTTGCATTAGCTCAGCACAGCTCTCAGGTTCCAAGCGCATTAAATAAACAAAAACCAAATGGCTCGCAGAAGAGGTAAACACGGAATATTTATCCTGTACAAAAGCTTTTGCTCAAATAAATCAGACGGATTTAGTCAATGCATTCAATAAATAAAAGGACATGATGATGACATGCGCCACTGACCCGTTAAACTAGACGCTCTAGGTCGCATGTGATCCCAGAAGTCAGTCGCATTAATAAACCAGCACTCTGCCAGATGTCTAACGTTAGGCCTTGTTTTTGTTAGCCAGGACACTTTGTAACTACAACAAAAATAAAGCTCGCTGGGTAATCGAATGCAATTAAACCGCAAGCGTTTATATTTAAGTTACACTTAGCAAACGATACCCGTTAAAACGCAGGAATTTCACCGTATTAAAACGCTCCGATTGGCATCACTTCCGTGTGAACTCACCTCTGATTTTCCGTCTCTCTGCCTTTAATATTAATGGCGTCCGTGTGTTGATATAGGGAGGGTCACGTGGTTTAAAGTGTAAGCGGAGACCCGCAGGAAACGCGTACTTTGTTCACGGCGGCTGAGTGTCAGCTGCTCCGGCCAGTGAATGACAGAGTAGCGAAATACAGCCCGCCCTCTTTTCTCTTGAACATTGACATGCTGCATGTAAATGACACATGTGTCAGGTTGTAAAATCCAAAATAAAATTAGAGGTGCTTCTCGAACATCTCCATTGGTATATACAGAAATTTGATCTTTGATCTTGGGGAATATAAAAAATGTAGCCTATAATTAAATTAGGTCTATTCTTTTTATAATTTGAAAAAAATTGCACTACTATATTAAATATATCTTCCTGAGAAACTGATTTTTATTATTATTATTATTATTATTATTATTATTATTATTATGTCATTGCATTGGTTGGCGCATAAGAAAGAAATGGAGAGAAAAAATGTAAAAAAAAAAGATGATATTTTATTCATATTTATTATATTATCACATTTATTCTATGTCCTTTGTAGAGGACGCCAGGATTTAAAAAAAAAAGAAATAGACATGAAAAGGCATGTATAGGCATGTTTTATTGTTTATGTTTTATTTTTTTCATTCACCAATAAGTTTTTATGTTTCAGACTATTTCTAGCCAAATTTATTTTCCTGCTGACTTCTTGTGATTCCCCAAAATGCCTGATTAACATAATGTTTTCCTGGTGTCCAAAAGTCTATGCCTGGGTCCCAGGGGGGATTAAAAATTTTTTTTTCCAAATTGCATGTATATAAAAGTAGCTTAAATTTACTAATACACAACTGAAAATACTTACTGAGTGAAACCAGAACTTTGACAGTATTAAGAGAAACACCAGGACTTTAAATATTTGTGAGCTTTATTATTTAAATTGTTTATACAATTTATTCAGAATTTTGTCTACAAGTGTACTTGTGTATTTACTCTTGGGTTTTTGTCTTTTTTCTTTTTCTGTTAGTTGGGTTTTTGTTAAATGTGAGCCAAAATCATCACAATTAGAAGAACTAAAGACTTAAACTACTTCAGTCTGTGTGCATTGAATTTATTTAATACACGACTTTCACAATTTGAGTTGAATTACTGAAATAAATGAACTTTCCCACGACAATCTAATTTATTGAGATGCACCTGTAATGTTGTTCACTGAATAATTAAAGTTATGTTGTAAAATTAAAAAATGCAGGTGGCATACAAAGGCAGTAGTGTGAAATAAATTCTGGTAAATAATAGTACTTTTTCTAGTGTCGTTCAGTGTAAATAACGATTAAACTGAACAAAATGGCATTTGTTAAAGATTTATTTATTTATTAAAGGTTCTTTTTCGGCTATTTGTTTAATTGTCCAGTAGATGGAGGCATAATGCATCTGATACAGTAATAACTGCACCATTTCACTTGTGTTTGCTCACAGCCACATGGCATTTATTCTTTCACAGTGGTAATTAAAATATTGCAAGCGTGACAATAAGCCATTAATGAGAACAATGCAAACAAAAATGTTGCTTTACAAGCTACAATGTCTTAAAATACACTAACTATATTCATATGGCTATTTGATTAACTGAGGCAAACAATTTGTCATTATGCACACAAGCTTAGAAGGGGAAAAAAAAATCAATTTCTGAGTCTAGGAAGACTGATAGCTGATACAAAATGCGTTTTCAATTGCATCCATTTTTTGACTGAACAGTTAAATTAATTAAACAGCAGGCCTTTTGACTTTATTTCTTGAGAATATTAAATGAATTCTTTCTAATTGGGTCATTGATCATGACCAGAGATAAGCTACTTAAGAACTACTTTATTTAATAACTAGTTTACTTTACAGAAGTCCACCACTGTGTACTCAAATCCATTTTTAAAGAGCAGGGTGAGAGGAAACATCTTTAAAATCTCTAAAACAAATAGAAAAGATCCCTGCCACATGCCCTGATGTGCACATATGGAAAAACATTTTATTAGGAGACAGATTTTAACCCTGCCTAACAGAGGAAGTGCTCTCTTTCACTCTTAATCCTTACATGGTGACAAAGGCCTTATAATGAAGAGGTCACCATCAGAACAAAGACAGAACACAAGCACCACCCCCACCAGTGTTTGCCTTGTCCGTCTGCTGTCATGTTTAGGCTCCCACCAGTGGATGACTGGATTAAGGAAGGGTTCTAAGGTTTATGTTTGCAAAAGAAGAAGGAAGTACTGCACATGGGTGCCCGGCGTTAAAAATCTTGTATCTTTTTTGAGAGCAAGGACATGAGCTTCCACTCTCTGCTTGATTTTTGGTACTTTAAATACAAGCGCAAAATATAAAAGGGGCTGATTCAGGCCACGTCATGCTTCTATATTAGGAAACACAGTCACCAAATAAAATGGTCACAGCTGAGTTTCTTTTTTTTTTACAGATAAGAAAAAACAACAGCGCAGGATCAAGGGTAGAAGTCAGCAGTTTCAGACATGGCTGAAAGAATGTCTGGCCTCTTTCTCCACAGATGTGTAATCACAAAGGAATGCCTGCAGACCGTTCGGCTTTTCCACCGGCCTCCGTTCACTCGTTCTCTAGTCGCTTTCCCACGCCTTCCCCTGGTCTCCAGCCTCTTGCTTTTTTTCCCTGGCCGAGGTTCACAGCACATGAACGCACCTCAGAGGGCCATGCTTTCAACGACACAATGCCACTTCAGTCAGCAAAGCAGCGCACAGACCCTAAAATAGAATTTGTTGTGAGAATATGTTTGTCTGCCCTCCCATTCATGTGACTGTCGTTACTCACACACACTTCCCCAACATCTGACAAGAGAGTCGCTCTCTTCTGAGCATCTGTTTGGTGAATTTTCCATCTGAAATGTCAGTCTGTGAAACTAGCACGAGGTTTCAGCCACTTTTGTTTGCTCTATGTGATTGCAATTGGGATAATCAAGAAGTATCGCAATCCAAAATGAGCAAAAACACATGGTGTAGTGTACTCTCGTTTTTAAAGATCACGGACGCTAAACCCGTACAAGTGCATAATGTGGTGCATTCTCGCTAATTTTCTCTTGATTAATGTAATATTGCTGTGTAAACATTCCTCCTTTTCCTTTTCTCTCTCTCTGTCAAGTGCCTGGGAAAGTATAGAGGGCTGACAGGAAAAACTACCTGTTAGTTGTTTATTATTTTCCAGTCCTCCAGGTGTATAGTGACTGCTGTGATTATCCATGCTCCACCCAAAACCACCCTGCTGAGTGGAGATGGATGGCTCATGGGGGATAAAAACACTCTCGCATGTTGCTGGGGTGTTGAGACGTGGCTATTATCACGGTGTTGCTGATGGCCTAGTTTTGATCATACAAAAAGGAGGTTCCTCCGAATGTCTGACCCTGCATGCCGCCTAGAGCACAGACAGCAGTGAGGCGAAATGACTAATTAAAGCAGACGTTGTTTTTGCATAAATCAAGGTTTGATACGGACTGACAGTTGGCGTGAAAATTTAAATAGATTTCCTGAGAAGGGAAAGGGAGAACAAATGCGAGTGTTCAGTTGGCATTATGCAATTTGGCGTTAGCCAGACAGGAAAGGGGAGGTCCGCAGGAAGGTGTTATGAAATGAGATCATTAAAAAGAAGTTGAAGGTGAATAAGACCAAGGAATGCTTATAGCTTTGTCTCTTCATTTCAGATGTCTTTCTTTGAAGGCTCACAACAAAAGCCAAGCTATCATTTTTCAGGTGGAACCTCGCAAAGGCTGGGCTCTACCTAATCTATCGTCGCACTGCTCCTTTGCACATTCTGAATTTATTCAATAACATCCCTGTTTTCTATGCCCTTGGCACCAATGCTCGTGGCCATAAATAGCTTCCATATGACATTCGTAACAGCGCATATATATGTGCGATAAAGCGCCGTGCTAGCATCGTTCCATTGTTCCACATAATCAAAATGAAAACAACAACACAAAGCCAAAGACAATCATAAACACACACTCACACAACTTCAAAATAATAATAACAACTACAATCTAATGTCTAAATCGTCATTTTTTAAAGGGAATTTATGTTAAATATTTCCATTAGCGCCTTGCACTGTAGGCAGTATGATAATTTAAATAGTCACCCAAAAGGGTTATTAAATAATATTATCTTTACAAATGGAAGCAGGCACAGCCGCTGAAAGCTAATCTTGGGAAATTGATCAGCCGCACGGGCTGTCCTCTGTTTTTCCTTCCTTCCATCCATGAAAATGTACCTCTGTCTTTTTTTTTTTTTTTCACAGGATGGATGTTGCAGGGTTGCTTGACAGATCCTATTTTACTGGTCTTGGTGAACGCTCAATCTATTTTCCTCCCCCCCCCTTTATTAATCCTCCTAATGTTTTCTCTCCTCCTCCGGCGGCTGATGCACTCTTTGATATATCATTGCTGAAGGGAGCGAGGGAAAATGTCAATTACGACTGTTAAATGTGAACATTTAACTACTGTACGGATGTTAGAACCACTACTGTAGCTTTATAAGAGGGCTGGTATGTTGAAGAGAAAGAAAAGCGGATCATTTTCTCAGTTTATTGGTCAGTTTAAGATGAACCCTGCTACCACTTAAGGCAGCTACTTTTTCCCCTCCAAACCTTGCTTTAATGATAAAATGATGTATTTGTCTCCTAAATAGAGGAATTAAAAGCTTCATTGTGCCTTTGTCCTGTGAGATCTGCAGCCTGACTCAGACCCGTTAGGAATGATTGCATCTCTATGAGAAGATACTCCATTTTAAAGCCATGACTGGATTCGTTTTTTTCTCTCACATTAATGACCCCTTCCTGGAAATGAGTGTGTGTGGGGGGGGGGGGGGGGGGGAGAGAGAGATGGAGTGAGTAAGCGAGCGAGCAAGAGAACAAGGGCTGATGTCAGTGGTCTGTCACCCCTCATGTGGTTATCCCTGTGGGTCTGCCACTCCATCACTTCCTATCTGTTTACCTCATCGCCGCCATATTAACAAGACTTTCCCCACATTGGGATGATGCACCTACAGTAAACAGTTGAAAAAAATTAGGTTAGCATCTGTTCACATGCCTTTGCAGAAACATTACATCCAGAGGTCAAAGGTCAGTTTGTGTGCAGCCTTATGATCATGATCACTGTACACACTAATAATCATGACTAGGAAGCAAAATTAATTTATTTCCAATTGAGAAAATATTTTTGCCTGACACTGAAACTTTAACTTGCATTATTTTTAGGTTTTAATTATAAAAAAAGTATTTTGCTTTTTTCCCTTATACAATGCAGGTTATTGTGCTGCAGCTGTCAACAGCACCTGTCACAAAAGTGATTTTCTTGACACATTTGTTGGTTTGGGTGATTAATGCAGGGAATATTCCACATGGAATAGAGAGAGGGTAAAAAAAACTCCTTCTGTCCTAAATAAATTTTCCACCAATGTAAAGACTCTTGAGTTATTTTCTTTAGTAGACGGCTTTTATGCGTTTCGTTTGAATCACACACTTACATCACCAAGGTCAGATTAACATTCAATCAATTAAAACCATGCAATGGTGCAGTTTCTGATAAATTTACCAGCTAACTGCAGAGTAATTTCTTTTATTTAGTCTTATTTATTTTTACATCTTGATAATGATGCAATAATTTGTAACCTGCACTGTAATATAAATATGTTCATTTTAAAAGCCAAAATGAGAGTTTTTGTCTTCTAAATATAACTAAACACTTCCCTAGTCTTAAAACTGCTCTATATATATGCTTAATCATTGAGTAGGTAGAGGAGACAGCCTCTGCCCCAGTCAGATATAAAAATGGTTTTCATTGCTGACTCTCATACAGGTGTGTGTATATATCACCCCAGACAGTCTGTATTTTAACTCGACTATGAACCATAATCAAGCGGCTTGCTCTCTCATTTGGAGTCAGACATATTAAGAATTTATGGCTGTATAAATTATGTAAACATTTAAAGGTCATATTTTATTTATGGATACAAACAGCATCAGAACAAACAGTGGAACAAACAGCTTAAATACCTAATAGAAACATTTCTGTTCACATCGGTGTTCGAAGTGATTTTACTCTAATTATCAGCTGCTGACGCGAGCATCAGTTGCTCCAAAGTCAGTCGGGAGAAAAATGCTCTTTACTCTTTTAAAACAGGCTAATAAGGCAAATCGAGGAAACTATTGTCTCTTTTACACTGATTAGCTCTTTGCGTAGCGATTTTATGCAAGACTAAGTGAGAGGATCACAATTCAATTATTCCAGAAAGCAAAACCTTAAGGCCACCGAACTGCGTAAAGACACTATTTGAGTCTCTTGGAGAGAAATTTGTGTCATTGGAAATTAAACGCTTTTGTGGCGCTGGAAGGTTAGTGTTGTTAATGGTATTAGGGAATGTGGTTTTCGGAGATGATTAAAATCTGTGTTGGAGAGAGAAAGAGAGAGGGGTGAGAAAGAAAAGAGAAGGAAAAAACAAAATCAATAGCTGCAAGCACAGCTCCCACTCGAGATGGACATCTCCTCTATCTTTATCCACCCTAATAGAAAAATAACAATTAAATCCAAATCGCCACATTAATTTGGTTTCCATCAGTCTCGGGGGAGATCATCTTTACCAGTTATTATTCGCTAGGTTATTATATCTTCCAATCAAGCCTCTTAAGATTAAAAAAAAAAAAAACAGCCCAATGGAAGAGACAGGCTGTGTTTCCTCCACTTCCCCCGTCCCCCAGCAGGCTTGCATTGCACTCATTGTACTTGTGCTTATTATGTTTCAAATGACCGAGGTACGGCTGACATTCTGGCTACATGCAGAGAGGCCCAGCCTCTGTTAATGACGCAGCTCATAGTCCTAAGAGCCTCAGCTCCTCACCCACCCACCCACGCCCCAACCCCCAACACCCAACACACACACAGGCTCTAATGAAGAACCACCAACACAATTACAAACTCCGGTGTGCCTCTGCTGGAAGAGGGGAGGAGGTTATACACATCACTCAGAGGGAGGAATATTGCCATCATGTGTGCACAAACACACATATATACTCACAATTATGGGTTTTTTACTGTGGCCAGGGTGGTCTGATGATCACAGATAAACATAGGCACATGGACTGTATGCACACATGTTAAGACACACGCTTTGCACACGATCGTCTCATCTTGTCCTCCCACTCTCCAGAGCGCTGATCCCTGGAGGTCTGCCTGCCTCTCCGTGTCCCTTCATAAGCATCCCTTTTCACCCAGCTTCATCTCTACAGGTGAGGAGGGGGTCAGAGAGGATCAATGAACGCATGCATTAAATGGTAAATGAATGTGTGTGTTCTCTATACGCTCTGATGCTTCCAAAAAGACCAGTGACTGGTTCTCCTTTGAACAATTTCAAATTTAGTTTCATTACACGCACATTAAAATGACAGAAGTGGTATTTAGCAATAAAGTCACAAACGGTCTGCAATTACAATCGGAATTAGCTCATCAGTTGTAGCTACATGACTATAACACTAGTACTATCTGACTACAGTGTAAGCTTAAATTATTAAAATGTGCTTGACAGTTTGCAACAGGAGTTGTTACATGTATAAACATTAGTTATCCACTGTTTTTATATTTAGCATTAACATGTTTAAAGCACTCATTATCAGGGTTATTACAGTTAACCTAAACTAAAACTGAAACTAAAATTAAAACCATTAAAAAAATGTTAATTGAAATAAATGTTAACTTAAAATAAAATTTATATTTTTAAATATATCTAGTTGCCAAAGCAACATTTCTATTTTAAGATTCTATATTAACATTTGAATTTAGTTCAACATGATGTACAAAAAAACTAAAACTGAAATAAAAATGAATAAAAACACATTTAGACGCATATAAAAATAAAATAAAATCAAAAAAATGTTATAATAGCAAAATATTATAATAAAAACTATAATAGTTTCTCAATTATACAAAAATAACACTGCTCATTATTAGTGATACTTACAAAAAGGAGAAACCAAAACTGGACAAAATAAACTAACAAAAGTAAAAATACCTTAATATTATAATAAATAAAATAAAACAATTATACATCATATATACACACACACAAAATTTAATTAAAATATTTAAATGAAAATTAAGTGTGCACACATACACACATTATATATAATTATATTGTCTCATTGAGAAAAAGAGCTTTCCGCTTATCACACAAAGTAAAACCTCAATGCACGCAAGTCTCACATAACTTGAAGCGTCAAGCTAAGCTCCGAAGAGTTGCCCCTCTCTTCTCCCACTGAGGAGTGGCAGCGTGTCCCTCCTCGCCCCCCCTTGATGTTGTTTTCTTGCTCAATGAAATAATCTCCCACCCCCTTCATCCCTCACCCCATGCCACCCCCCTGGCCCAGTCTAGGTCAGAGGGCCCCCCTCAGCCTGTTGCTGATTGTGAGTGCAGCGGCAGGGAGAAAAAGCACACAATTAGGCACAGATGGCTGTCTGCCTCGTGGTGCCCAGCTCAGCTCCCGCTGCAAAGGGCCATTCTGCCGCCTCTCGCTTTGCCCGCAAGTGTAATTCAAATGAGAGATCAATGAGCGTCATACTAAAAGTAACAGTTCCAATTATTCTGCCTTTTATTTTCTGTTCCTCCTGAGTGTCACGGGGGCAGATCCTCTTTTTTCTCTTTTCAACAAGAGACGACATCAGCTCAAACGATGCCACTATGTTTTGGATTACGGAAATTCTGTTGTCAGATCATAATGTTATCACCTTGTCTCACTCCCCTGATGATCTGAGGGGAAATAGGGTCAGATTAGCCGGGTTAATCCATAATCCCTGAATTTAGCTATTGAGGTAACTGGAGACAAATGCAATCAAGTTTGATCATGCATCGCTGTCTTGCGGTTTATCTGACAGCTTTTGAATGACAAGTAACCAATCTTAGAATTAAATTTCCATTTCACTGGATGCCATATTATCAGATTTCCACTGCTATTGTACAGCATAATGCCTTCACATTCATTTGCAAGCGCAATCTCATTACCATGTGCTGCCTTGTAACTTTTATTCAATACATGCCAATTTTGATAATTGGTCATATAACTTAAAAAAAAAAAAAATAAAAAAAAAAAAAATATATATATATATATATATATTATATATATATATATATATATATATATATATATATATCTATATATATATATATATATATATATATATATCCAAGTAATTTAAAAACAAACATCATACAAAAATCAAAAATCAAAAATCTCAATAATAAATCGTCTTAAAAAATAATTGAATAAAAAATTACATAACTTTAACAGCCTCAAGGGTTTTTTTTTTCTTTAGACTCTTCGTCATTGACAGATGTTTTGTAAATAGTAAACGATGCTAAAAAAAAAATACAGCGTGCAATGTGCATGATTCGGGCACTTCCACACTTCTGCCTCTTCACCGCGAATAAAAGTTTTATCGTCTAAGTATTGTCCGCTGACGTCACTTTGATTCCTTGAAGTGAGGCAGAATAAACCTTGAAAGGACTCTCCTTCAATCTGCCGTTCGTAACTAACACACACACTCACGCAGTCACTCACTCACACACACACACACACCGAGACTCAATTACTGCCCAATTCCCTTCTTCATCATCTCCTGCTACACCGGCCTCTTCCAAAAGCAAATCGAAAAAGGAAAGCAAAGAGCAACGTTACCTGAAGTGATACTTCGAACCCGATCGAGGCGGAATTACACGAAGTGTCAAAACTAAGGGTAAGTTTTGAATTTATTGGGAGCTGGATCAGTTATTTAATTGGAGAATCAATGTTGTGTCGCTGGCTGGCTTGATTTCTTAGCGAGGGCAGCTAACTCGATAGTTTCTTTAGGTTGGCTACGCGTGTGCCTCGAGCGCAAAAAGCGCAAAACTTGTCAAAACCATTCCAACGGCGTTGTCGGGAAAAGCCGATCGGGAGAAATATTCCGTTGCGACGGCGAATATCGCAAAACTTTACGAGTGGACAAAAATGTTGCGCGCGGGGGTTGTGACTTCATAATAGGAATCTGCCTTTGTGCCCTCTCGCGTGCGCTGTAACTGTTACGTTTTTTTGAATGTAAACTGTTTGTAAACACTCCTCAATGTGTCCAAACATGTTTCAAAAGAGCAAGCGCTTCCCCGTCGTTCATTTTGGTAGGTAAAAATGTAATATTTTGATGTAATATTTGAAGAGGGCGATGCGGGAGAGTCACTTGGAGGAGCTGACGCTACCTTTGGTCTGTTTAATGTCCGTCTCTCAGATGATGGCACAAGCTAACAGCTCTTCATTGAGACAACATGATTAAAAGCATTTACTTTACAATTCCTTTTGATAAAAACTGTTAAAAGCACACGTTTTGGGATTTTCGACGGGAAAATCGCCTGCTCGGTCGGAGTGGGTCGCTGGTGTTGAGTTGGAGCTTCGCGTTGCTCTTATCTTTGTTGCTTCCTTAAAGAGCAGCAGCTGCCGCCTGGCCGAGTTGTTGAAATTTATCCCTTTGTGTATATTACAATATCCTCCATTTTTTCTGCCCTCTAAACAACAAGCCTCACGCCATCTTGGTTAATTTGAAGTGGCGGATCTGTGTTTTCTTAGGACTCGACCTGCACATGTCGTTACTGGCAGAAAGTTTAGAAATGTCTAATGTGGTGGCGGTGACGTCATGTGAAGTTTAAGTAAAATGCGATGTTTTGCCAAGAAAGCGTCGCATTTGTTATCTCGCTTGACATTGCTGTAAAACTCTGTTTTTCGGTTAGTTTTGGTGTCGGAATGACTCTAGGTGAATAAAAACAAACATTCTGATGTGATCTCGAGAATCTTACGCGATGTTTAATGATTCGGTGTTTAACAGGTGGAATGAATGACATCAGCACACTAATGATGTCATTTAGTGAGGTGAACTGTTTATTGTCTTGTCTTTGTTTAAAATTTTTTATTTTTTATTTTTTATTTTTTTATTTTTTTTTTTGTAGTTTAAAAATTCATAATTCCCATGAAGGATTAATTAAGAATGTGCTGTAATGATGAAACCGTGACCTAAGGTTTCACATCCATTTCAGAGATTTTTAATTTTTTCGCCCTCGAATTACCACATTCGTATTTTGATCCTTTCAGAATTAGGCAATCAGACATATTTGAGTTTGTCATATGAATTTATGGCTCACGAGGTTAATAATTATGGTCTCACTGTACAGTCATTTCCTCATTTAGAAGACTTCTGATGTTCTAGTTAGCTTCTGATGTGCCTTTGCACATTTTTGTACAGCCTGTGTGTTTTATTTGTGCACACAGATAGAGTTTTACTTAAAGTTGACCTCCTAATGTGTAAGAAGTAAGTAAAGATGGTAGTAAGTAAAGTAGTGGTTTGTGAATGAACAGTCCTTTCCACCAAGCAAGTGTTTCATATTTGAAAGTTTCTGTTATGCAAGTCATGAACTTTTTACAATTAGTGGTCAGCGACGCAAAACCCACAGGTTCACCATAGGCTGGTTAAATGGCTGGACTGTCTGTTTTGTTATCGGTAGGGCTCTGTCTCATGTAGCCAAGTATCCTAGTCATTATACATAGAGTAGGGTGTTGTTTTTACAGAATGTCTCAGATGGAGAAGTCAGTGTTTCCACCTCCCATCTCTTTGTCTGAGTATGTGCTTCTGCTAAAGCCATGAGAGCAGGGGAGCAGATGTTTAGCCAAACATCCTGACGAGATGCTTTTCTCTTGTGGGAATGCCGCCTCTTCCTCCCTGTTCCCGATGCATCGCCTTGACAGCTGCTTGATTTCATGGAACTGCTAAGAAGCCATTAGCGGTATCAGTGAATTGAAACGGAACAGTCTCACCCACTCTCTTCTTCCATTAGAAATGGCTATTGTTGGATGTTTTTTTTTTCTTTCTTTGTGTGAGTGTTTGTGCTTATTCAGAGCACATAGAATTCTCTTATATACTTGTGCTGTTTTTCTTACCGTGAATTAGGGAGGGCAAATCTGTCATGGCCTGTTTGTGCTGTTGGGGTTTGAAGGGATCTCACACTGTGCTCTCTCAAGCACACCCAGACCACTGGATGTCTGTAGCTGCGAAGAGAGAGAGAGAGAGAGAGAGAGAGAGAGAGAGAAAAGAACTTTGCTCGGGGTTAGAATGTCAGCCACACGTTTCTGTCCAGGATGTTTGTTGTTTTCCAGACAGGATATGGGTTAGGCTTGTGAGAAGATGTTCGTATCTAGGAATTAGTTTAATTTGGGATCTTTAGAAGGATCTTGTTTAAGCTCTGTTTGCATGTCTTTGTTGTGCCTACAACAACAAATGATTGTGGTGTAATGAGCTGATTATGAGAAATGTGGGCTGTAAGAAATGGGTCTCGAGTGCAGAAGCTGTCGAATCAAAGTTTAGCCCAGACAATCCCAAATGCACATGGGTTTGGGTTTATTATCACACTTCTTCTGAAACGTGCACTGATCAGTCCGGTTCATTTAAAGATGATTTGAATTTATTGGATGTTCCACTCATGCAGTTACATATGAATGACTAGAGAGCAGTTAACAGGCACAGCTCTGCCTGTATCTCATAGTCTAAATGGCTCTATGGGCTTTCATTCTACATCTTATTGGATTAGACAATATTATAGTCAACTGCAGTGTATAACATTGTACTTTCACTTTAACAACTTACTTGACATCCTTTCCAGAAGATTACTTATGCCTTGGTTATGTTTGGTAAATGAACCCTTTTCCCCCCTCTGTTTTTAGCATTGTAAAACCAAATTCAGATTATTTAAAACCTTTGGTATGATTTAAATTATGACATATATTTAGATAATTAAAATAAAGTAAGTAAAAAAAAAAAAAATATATATATATAAAATAAAGAAAATAAAAAATAATTAAAGTATATGTATATATATATAATATTAGAGATGCACATATACCTAACTACACCGCCCATAAGATTATTCAGAATGATATCTGCCGATAACGATAGCTTGTTTTTCTTAAGGAAAAAAAATCTCTCCTAACGGATGCTGTTAACTACACAGGGCACTCTATCATTTGGCACATTACTATAAAATTAAAGGTTAAAATGAATAACATAGCTGTTATTTATTTTCAGATATGATAATTACACTCAAATAAAAATTTTAAATATCTGTTTACAACTCATTTGCACATAGTCTTCATGCCAGGTTTATTCAAACATCCATATATAATTATAAGTAAAAAAAGCTAATCTTGTGTGTTGTTTTATAGCTAACTAATGAACTGTGAACAGTGGATAACTTTGCTGAGGTAAATTCCATGTTAAGTGGCATACTGTTCACAATCTGTTTTATTGGCATCTTTCCACGGTTGAAACACTGATTGAGTGATTACATAAGACATGATACATTTTGCTAAGCTATACTGTATCTTTCAACATACCTTCTGATGTTCATTCATGTTTATTTTGAGCTATAACTTAATAAAGTGGAAGTGACTCGCGCTCCGCACTGCTGCTTGAACTGATCTGTCACGTCACATTTAAAACTGTCAAAATGGCATTCATTGTTTGAATTTTGTGATAGAATGTACAGTGTTTGAAAGCTGAGACTTTGTTTCTTATCAGAAGTAAGAAAGCACAAAGCTCTTTGCGATTATTGGATGGGAGGCGCTACACATAATGTTTGGTGTAGGGAAAAACTGTAGATCTGTTAACCCTGGCTTGAACTATGGGTGAAATAAAGTCTGCTTTAATGTCACTATTTTTAACTATTAATGTTGTCATGTTAAATTTGACTGCCCTAAATTAAACAGAGAGATTTTCTTCACACACAGTATTAGCTGCAGTATGACACGGTTTTCTGCCGTCTTTTGATTGACAGTATATAATCAGACCTGATCATTGGCTGATTTTGAACAATCGGCCTATGGCCAATAGTGAAATAAATTGCTTTTATTGGCCGATACAGATTATTGGCTGATACATTGGTGCATATATATATATATAGTGGACAGTTGTATAAATCAAAATAAGACGAAAGAAAAACATAGTTCTTCCCTCAGCGTCATTTTGGATGACCCATAGTGAGAACCCATTGATTTTGGTTTTTAAACACGCATCAATCGTTGCACCGTTAATGGCGAAATTGATTTAAATGAACTTTGGAACGCTTAGCCCGGAGTTTCTGGATTTGTCATTTGATTTAACCATCCTATAAAAGTCCAAGGCAGTGAGAAGTTCTCACCTGATCATAACACCTGTCATTTAAAGAGCTCAAACCCAAGCACAGGCTTGATTATACAAGCTGTGGTGTTCCACGTGTGTGGCCAGTAACTGCCAAATGAATCAGCCCTGAATACTCGATGCTGGAAGGTCAGCGGTGAATTTGTTTTCTGAGCAGGTTGTGTCCTTGTACTCATAACAACTTGGCAAATCACCTTGTAAATACTGACAGATAGTCTTCCCCGTGCTGTTTTGTGAGACGACAGTTGGCATGACGTTAAACAGTATCATGGATCATGGATAAGTGCATCTCTATCTTGACTTACTTGGCTAATGATTTATTTTGTCGTTAGCCAACAGCTTTGATTGTAGAATTTCCTCTCAACAGTTGTCTCTTACATAATAGCGGGTGATGTGGGTTGCTGTTTAGCATGAACATTAGCGCTCAGAGACAACTGTTTGTGTCAGCAGAAGCGCAAGTCGGTTGCGGCAGACTTGATAATTGTGTCGCAAACATGATCTTCTTTACCTTTAGCCTGCTGGTCCGTGGTAACGAAGCAGAGTAGCTTGAGATTCACATTATGCGGACAGTTAAATGAATGGGCTTTCCTACCAGCAGCTGAAGCGGGTCATACCAAACTGACTCTGTTTTCAGATAAACACAGAGAGGACACAGGGGCCAAATTTCAGAGGCAGGCAATTAGCTGCTTTTTGGTTCAGTGTCCCTCGGGCCTCTGTTTATCATTCAATGTGAGAATATCCCTGATGAAACTCAAGGTTATTTTTGTTGGGCTGTCTGAATGCTTGTTTTTCACAGACAAGGTGAAAGGTTGATTTTTCCCTCAAGAAAGGCTTCGTATAGACTTGAGAAAAAAAAATCTCCTTCGCTGGAACTTCACAGTAATTCAGGAAGTGTTTTCAGAATACGTGTGTATCTTTCTGGCAGCCTCTGCTGTTAATCAATGAGGCTGATCTTGTGCCTGACACCTGAAGGTCGTCATTCTGAAACCTTTCTGTGTGCCTGTTTTTCTGCTTTCCATCTGCACCCCCCTTCTTTCTATCTATCTCCCTCAGCTCCTCAATGAGGGTTTGAGTGCATTAGTGATTCCGGGCAGAGGAGAATGCTGGAGTGATGAGGGCTGTTTTTTCCACCCTGCATCGGTTGTGTCTCCAGTGTTGTTTGCCCTCCAGGAGACTGTCATGTTGCCTGTGCCGTGGGTTGCAACTGTGGCGCTCCATTCCCCCTGCTGAGATAATGGAGCCCGTGTTTGAAATGCCAGTAGTTTCGCCTATTTATTCTAGTGCTTATCGCTATATTTGCGTCCAGAGTAGAAATAGCCATGATTTCAGCAATGGCAGGAATGATGCTCCTCTTGTAGGAGAGGGCAGAAGGGAGGCTGGGGGGGATTTGGCGAGAGCTGTGGGATGGGAGAGAATCTACTGCACTGTGACAGCTGACTGCAGGACATGCAGTATTTGACCCTCACACACACATACACACTCAAAGACATTCAGAGATTGTGCTCAAGCAGCCCCTCTTATTTATTGATCTCGCTGCATTTAAAATCTGGTCACTGCCGCCACAAAGCCTTTTCATTTTAGCTGCGCTGGCAAAGAGTACCTCGGCGCAGCAAGAATTTCTAAATTTTTAATTTGCACAGAAAGGCCCACGAAATGACAGGGATGAGATGGAGACAGAGAGACAGAAAATGGATTGAAAACAGAATCGTTTCAGCTGACACCGTAATGTAGTTTAGAAACCAAAGCCCTTTTTGTTTTGCGTAAAGTTCCATGCAAGCTTTTTACATAAGCTTTTATTTGATCTCTTACGACATGAATATGGTTAATAGAGCAGTTTAGTGCCAGCATTTAACCCTGATATGACACATTAAGTTTTTTTTTGTTTTTTTTTGTAAAATAATCTAGCCTGGTTTAATCTAGGTCTTGAACAGTAAACAAACCACTGTTGGATTAGCTGTGAGGTTTTATAAAAAGATCTCCAGATTGAGAGAGCTGGATTAAGAGTTCTAATCTGCATTCGCGTGAAGGTGCATCATGGCGTGTTCCTGGAGCCTACAGACGCAAGATTAGGCGCTTCAGCAGGCCTCATGCTCGCCGACCCGCAACAAATGTGTGTGTGTGTGTGTTTTGGGGGGGGCGTCTGTCTCGGTTATTAGAAATTAGGCTGAGGCTGCTTTGTTTAAAGTTGGAACGGACGAGTGATTCTTTGTTTAAATAATGTAATCAGTTAAAGAGGTGAGGTTAAGAACTGCAGGTTGTTTAGCAAAAGAGTGTTTGTGTCATCAGATTGTTCAGTGAAACAGACTGCGGTGTGGTTGTTTCACGTGACACTCAAAATGAGAGGAAAAACACTGCAAGTGTTCTCTCTTTCTCTCAGTTTCTATCTCTCTGTATTATCTCTGTTAGATGGGTAGAAAGCTGTGAAACCTGTCTGTAATATGAGCAGTCAATAAACTTGGCAATAGCACTAGAAGAAGCCTGATCCAGAGGCCATGAAGAGCCTCTTGTTGAGTCCTTCGAGTGTTAGTGTGTGTATGTTTGCTTGGAAGTGCATCTGTATCTTTGTTCTGATGGCAAAGGATCATATGGAAGCATTCTAGGGCGAAGGATGAAATTAATGGTAGAGTGAGCAGTGCATCCTTATTTGACCACAGTGTGTGTGTGTGTGAGCGCCTCCATAACTGAAAACCTTGTTTTGTGCACTTATCTGAGTGTGTGTTAGTGTGTGTGCACATGCATACGGATGACTGTGCATCAATGTGTGTTTGTGTGTATGTGTGTAGAGATGGAAATATCCTTTGCTCCTGCAGGCTAGAATAAATCCTGTGTGAGAGCTCCCTGGTGTAATCCAAACACTGCCAGCTAATTTAAGCGTGCAGCAGGAGCAACAGCATCTTTCATGAAAACAATGCATTCAGTCTAGAGCTCATCTTCACTTCCTTTAGTCATCTATTCAGCCATCACCTTGACTTCAATGTTACAGCTCAAAACACATCCCAACAAAACCGCTCAGAACACCACCACACCCCAACAAAGCAGCTCAACACGCCACTTTACTTAACATCCCAATAATATAACTCAAAAAACCACCACACAATCTAATACTACCTCTCAACACACTATCATAATCCAACATTACAAGCCCAACACAACACTTCAACATGTCACTTGACTGAACATCCCAACACAATGCTCAGTGCACCACACAACCCTACACTTAAGCTCAGACCACTACAATCCAACACAACAGCTACCAGCTGACCTGGAATAATAGCTGAACATCCCAAAACCATTCTCAACACACCACCACAACTCAGCACTGCATCTCAACACCCAGTAGACCACCATGACCCAGCACATAAGGTCAGCACATCACCACACCTTCAACATAGTAGCTCAAAAAACAACACAACCTAATGTTATAACTTTACAACCATTGCCCAACCTGCCACCTAATGATCCAACACTACATCATAAAATGGCAGTTGATTGAACATTCCATTTAGGGCTGGGAGATATATCGAACGATATGATCATGCGTATCTAGTCAGTAAAGCCGGTTCCCTGATTAGCGCTAAATCGGCATCACCTGCTTTCAAATGGAGCGCCATTTAATAGACAGAGCCGTAGTTCACTGACAAGGTACGCAATATCGCGTTCATTACCGAAGGCGATTCATCTTTGATAATGAACGCGATATTGCGTACCTTGTCAGTGAACTACTGTCTATTAAATGGCGCTCCATCTGAAAGCAGGTGATGCCGATTTAGCGCTAATCAGGGAACCGGCTTTACTGACTAGATACGCATGATCATATCGTTCGATATATCTCCCAGCCCTAATTCCATTACAATGCTCAACACACCACCAAACCCCAACACTGCACACCCAGTAGACCACCACATGATCCAAAACTAGGACTGCACGATAAATCGCATGCGATATTTCATGCGCATCTTGTCAGTGAACAACGCCTCTGTGTAGTAAATGCTGCATCATGTGAAAGCACACATGTGATGGAGATTTACCGCTGATTACAGAACCAGCTTTACTGACAAGACGCACATTAAATATCACATGCGATTTATCGTGCAGCCCTATCCAAAACTTTAGCCCAACACACCACCAGGTGACCCAAAATAACAGACCAATACACCACTTGACTGAACATCCCAACAACATGCTCAACACACCACCACAACTTAACACTATCTTTTAGACAATCTCAAAACAACAGATTAACACCATCAGACGACTCAACCCAACACTTGACTGAACATCCAAGCACCATAGCTCAACACAACACCATAAGTGAACAATACAGCTCAACACCACACCCGATTACCCACCAGAAAACGGCTCAATATACCACTTTTGTGAACATCCCAAAGTCATGCTCAGCACGCCCACTACAAGCCAAAACTATACACTTAGCAAAGCACCATGACCCAAACACAACAGCTTAAGCCACTACCACAACCCACATTACAGTTCAACATGCCACTTGACTGAACATCCACCCTAACCCAATACTACACGTCCAACAGACCACCACATGTCCCAACACATCAGCTCAGGGTGCCGTTTGTAACATCCCAACACCATAGCTCAACACACTACCACAACCCAACACTGCAAATTACTATCACCCCACCACAACAACTCAACCAATACCATGACCCCAAATTATACCCAACACTATAGCTCAAGGGATAGTCCTCTCAAATATTTTGTCATCATTTACTTATCCTCATGTTGTTCCAAACCTGACTGATTTTCTTCTGCGGAACAAGATATTTTGAAGAACGTTGGGAGCCAAACAATTTTGGTGTCCTTTGGCATTGGCTACACTGAGACATTTCTTAGAATATGGCTCCACAGAAGAATGTAAGTCACACAGCTTTGAAGTAACATGAGGATGATTAAATGATGCGATTTCAAATTTTCCTTTCTCTTTGGAGTGTTACAAGCTCTTGGTGAATAAAGAAGATCTGTGAAGTTGCAAAGACTAAAGTCTCAAATCCAAAGAGATATTCTTTATAAAAGTTAAAACTCATCCACGCCCCCCTGAAATGGCTCGTTCTAACACGCCCCCACATCTCTACGTCAGTATGTGGGAAGATTTGCATAACGCCGCCCAGATGTTCACGCAAAGAACGAAGGCATACCTTTTATTCTCGTTGTAGTATTGTTGTTGCCGCCGCCATGTCGTGTAGATTCTGTGTGTTTCACTGTGAAAGCGAAACTACTTTGTTTGGCCTTCCAAAAGAGGACGATATCCGCTTCGTCATGCCTGGAGCTGATCCATGCTGATCGCTGAGGAAGTACATCAACTTTGGACTGTGGATCGCCGAATTGGCTTTCACCATGGATGAAGTGGAGTCCAGCCCGTGGTCGTCACATGTGGTTGCTGCAAGCCCAAGGTACGCACCTTTGTAGAATTCGCTTGCCGCACCGTTCTCAAGCCGCCCGCCTCTGCTCACTCAAGCCAGCCACGGCTCATTCTAGGCCTCCGGCCTTCGCTCACTCAAGGTGTGTGATGCTGTTTCATTGAGAAAGCGAAACTACTTTGTTTTTGCCTTCCAAAGGAAGACACGACTAGAAATCATGTTTATATCACATTTATAATGGGTTTTATGTTTATGTCTCGTCGCTCCGGACGGACAAGGCATCACAATATGTTAAGAGGCATAACATTTCCGTCACACACTTGAGGCATTCGGTCAATCACAACACGCTGGATATCTGGCCAATCACAGCACACCTAGCTTTTCAGAGCGATGAGCCTTGTAAAAATCGACTTACCAAAATCGACTTACCAAAAGATTTACCAGGACAAGTAGTAGTGGGCTTCCTTACTACTGCACTGCCAACAAAACACCAATCACTTTCCACAGCACACTTCAGACCAAGCCACATCATGATCTTAATATACTGTAATATTTGTTGGACACATATATTTTATATTTGTTTAAAAAGGCAGGCATTTTTTGTCATTGTTGCTGCTTCACTGGATAGATGTCAGGTTGATGGCGAGAGCTTTCACGTTGGGTGTGTTGAGCTTAGGGATGATAGATGACTTTCTGGTTGGTTTGTGTGTGTCAGTGTGTTTGTTCGGATGTGTGCGTGTGTTTGAGAGGAAGGCGTGACAGCTGCATAGGCAGCGGGATTGACCTTCACGCAGAGAAATCTCAAGGCCTGTTTGATTACACTAGATTCTGCTGCTTTGCGTTCTTTAGCGCTTAACTTAATTCGTGGACAGCATTTAATCTGTGATCGGCTTCTTTTGACTGCCAGTGTTATTGTTTAGGGTGCTCCATTAAGGGTACATGTTGTTCAAATAATATGGTCGCATGTAAGGCTGTTATCTTTGTTTTTTTAAACTGTGGTATTGTGTCAGTATATACTTAAGGTGGCCTCAAAGAGTTTAAAATTATATTTGGACACTGTTAAAATGACAGGGTCTTGCTTTCTCTTTGTGGCTTAATAAAATGTAATTCGATTTAGTATTATACAGTTCTGCTTTTGTTTATATAGTACTTGCAGAATTTGCAAGATGCAATTTGTTTATCATTAAAAAAAAGAGATAGGTTTCACACAACAAAATAATAACTGAATTTACTCAAATATTTACCTTGTTTCATAATACCACATGTTGCCTCAACAAGCAACTATAAACTTTTAATAGTTGTACATACGTCTCTGGGTTGTTCTGAAATGTGAAAACTATCCGTTGTTCTTGACAAAATTCTTCCAGGTTCTATAATTTCTTTGGTTTCTCAGCATGCTTTGCACATTAGTGTTTTCTCCCATTAGTGTTTTCTCCCATAGCTATATGATGCTTGACGGGTCAACAGACGATTTTAAGAACAGGATATAGAATATAGAGTAGAATATAGATATACAACAAACACATTGTCGATTCTAAGGTTTAAACTTATTGTTACATTATCCATTTTTTTCCTTAGATTTCCTTCAACATCCTGCAGTTATAACTTTCTTATATTGTCATAGAGACAATTAAAAGTGTGTGTGAGAATTCTCAAACTTATTGAAACATTTTTGAAACACGACATGCATGAGATTCCTTTGACTGGCTTGTGAACAAATGTTTCAAATGCATGTTCTCAAAAGCTCTTGTAAGGCTTTGCATTTCAAATGCATTTTACTGGATTTCACTTAAAAGCTAACCTAAAGTATAGCCTCTGATCATTTTCCCATTAGTTTGTTTGTTTTCGTAGCTGGGAGTGCCTAAAACATGTTTTCTGTTCCTGCCGTGTCTGGCGCTGACTGCAGAGCTTCAGAAACTTTCCCACATGTTTTACCTTTGTTTAAAAAGCGCTCCATTTCATGTGGAGACACATGAGTGTTTTTTCTCTCTCTCTTTTGCTCACTCTTGTTCTTCCTTTTGCTTCCATCTGGTCTTCATTTCCACCAGACTTCAAAGGTGAAGAAAATCGAGGATAGGAAATGGGTTGAATATTAATTTGGCCTTATTGTCACGAGTTGCTGCGTTCTGCACAGATGAACTTTTGCCACAAATGTAAAGTCAAATTACCACAGTGTTTAGCAATCCATTCAAAGACGATTGCTGTGTCCTTGTGTGTGAAAGAGAGTGACTCTTTGTGAGTGTGTGTGTGTGTGTGTGTGTGTAGCACGGTTCTTCCATTAGCGTGTGAGTGATGACCTCCAGAGTGTGCAGTTTAAGTTATAGCGCACCCCCTTCTCTCTCTCTCAGATGGAGCTTATTGTCTGGTGGCCATTTTTGAGGAAGTGTTTCCAGTTTTTTTTTTTTGCCCTCTGGATGGCTATGTCCTTTTTTCCTCTGTATTTATCTTTTTTCCCCATCCCTTCTTTTCTCCTGAATAAACCGCAATCGGCCTAATGATGAAGGAGTAAGATTATCAACAAGAGAGAAAGAGATCTGGTCCAAGGCTGTTTTTTCCCAGTCACAGAACTCACACACAGATTCCATTTTGTCAGCTTTCAGCTGGGCATAATACAGCGATAAAAGACTCTGCCCTGCAGCCACACTGAATCATACAGAGCAAAGAGAGGGAGAGAGAGCAAGAAAGAGATGAGAAAGCGAGAGAAAAGGAAAGAGAAGTCTCTTTGTGCTGTGTGTGCTCATATTGTATGAAAAAAGATGAATCACTTCTATTTAGGGATCAGTTTCCTGAAACTGGACGGGTGAGATGATTCCACGAGAGATAGATTGTCGGGACTTGCCTGTGTTTCTCTGAAGGGTTGGAGCTAAACATCTGCAGTCGTGGCAAGGTGCTCCCTAAAGGACCGGCTCCTCCGACAGGAAGTATCAACCTGGAGCAGAAAGAACAAAAAGGAAAAAAAACCCTCCCCTCTGTCTTTTCTCCTCGCACACCATCCTCACAGCTCCTCACAGTTTGCAGTCTATCCGAAGGGGGTGTGTTATCATTTAATCTAAATTCCTCCCCCTAGGGAAGTCAGTAAAAAAAATGTAGCATCAAAACGTTTTTGATTAGCTGGTCCTCAGGATGGATGAAGATGTTTGGGGAGAGCTCAGCACTCGCAGAGCGAGCTTTGAGCCACTACGCACAGGCTTTCTTTGGCAGTAGTGCCGTGTTATTGTGGTAATGATCAGGCCGAATGTAGTTTGTAGGAAATGATGAACCCCACCAGCACGCTCGCCATTATCTCAGACTTCGTGTCTTCAAGCTGTCATTACGGCTGAACTCCCCCCCGGTGACATCAGCTCTAACGCTGCATGTGTCCTTGGCCACTGTGGCGATGGAGCGCCTCCACCGTAGACGGATGAGTCGGATTTTGATTGACATGCGGATGCTGTCAGTCACAGCCTGGCTCACTGTGTAGCAAACAGTGGTAAACAGTTCCAGACATCTAACTCTGCCCAGATGGAAATGTTTTAAAGAACTAAAAAGAGGAACTAACTGCCCAGCCACACATTACTCAGAACGCGTCTGCTGTTTGTTTGCGGTGGTAATTTGTTTTAGCTTTTTTACCTCATTGTGAATGTGGTGTTTGTTTCTGAGCAGTGTGCGTACAACTTGTTGTCTGTGCAGATTGAGGAGATTCGAAGCCAAATCTGATTTGTGTGTCTGTTTCACCTTTTTGTCTCACTGCTGTGATGTTCCTGATAATTCTTAAGCACACATACACACACAAACAGACAGAAACACACACAAGGGCTGTGAGAAAACTGGAGCAGGCTGGTTTTCTGCATAAGACAGTGTGTGTGCTTGGAAAAACGTCCCACACACCCTGGGTTTTAAAGCCTCACTGTAATTCCAACAGGTTTAGCAGGAAAAAAGACGGAACCGGGTGCGTGCATGAGCATTCAGACATTCATGTGTTTTTAGTTTACTTGTGTGGGCATGTGAAAAGTGGTTGTCAGTGTCTTTGTGTACATATGTGTGCGTTTTTCTTACTTAAAACCATTGGCAGCCACAGGTTAACACTGTATAACTCCAGCCACAATGGTGAAAAAAAACCTCTTGATGTTGACTTGTCCCCTTGAGGCCGAAGCTGAATATTGAGTGTAGTTTAGGACATTTACCTTAGTTTTGTTTCGGTTTAGTGACCAAATGTGCCATTAAAACACTTTTCTCTCTGTTTCTTTTTCTGGTCTCCTACAGGTGGACAAGCAGTGATGTCACACAGCTGAGGACATTTCCACTCAGTGAGTATTTATACCATAATGCTAAATTACCAGTTGTCATCACTTTTTTTTTTTTTTTAAAACCTTCCCTCTGTGACTTTGCATTTGTTGCAAGACCAGTTTTCCAGTTTTGAAGCCATTTGTCACGGTTATGCACCTCTGTTTGTTTCGGGTAATTGGACGCTGTGACCGAAAAGGGTGAACACCGATTCAGCCGATTTAAACCTAATTTAATTTCGTTCTTAGAATGTGAGCCTCTCTTCTCACCCCTCTCCCTCCCAATTAGCTGAAACAAAGCTCTCCAAAGGCAATTGTTAGGTTGACATTTCTTAAGCATGCTTTGTCTTTGTCTTTGTTTTTTGTATTTGTAAAGATCTTTAATTTGGCAATTCATTTTCACAGCCGAGTCTCTTGAATGAACCACTGCGGTGGAGAGAGTTTGTGCTTTGGAACAAACAAATCAGCCAGTTTCTCTCTCTCCCTGTGTGGGCTTAGGCTAATTGGTAGCGTGGATGCTGGTCGCGGTGTTAGCGGTGATGCTGGGCGGGCAGCAGCCTCTCAGGGCTCTCTGCTCGGCTGAATCGTTTCATTCCCCAGCTCTCTGGTGGTTTCAGAGAGTGACAGAAATACAAGGACATTTCTTTCCACTCTCTCATCGTCTCCTTCTCCCTCTCCTTCTCTCTGTCTATACCACTAACAAGTGACAATGTAGAGTTTGAGTTCTGGAGTGCTTGAAGACTGAGAAACGGACTAAAGCTGCCTCAGGTGAACATGCAGCTGTGTGTAAACCGAGTGCTTCCTCAGATGTGCATGTGTGAGAGAGAAAGTGTATGTGTCTGTGTGGTGGATTACAGATGACTTTTTATTAGAAAAGTGCCCCATTCACACTCCAGAGGAAATTATATATATATGGAAAGAAATATATGGATGGCAAGAAAGTCAGAATGGGATAGGGAAAAACAGAGACAGACAAAAACAGCGAGACAAAGACTGTCTTGCAGCTCCTCAGCTACACATCACTGCTGCCTCTCGCATTGGCAGCAGTCACTGCCACCGTCTCAGCCATCAATAATGGTAATGGAAGCTCCATCCGAGCATTGATTTCTGGGAATTGTAGGAAGGCATGAAGGGTCATCCGTGCTCAACAGCTCTGCTCGTTTAGGGAAGGCGAGACAGGTCAGGATTTCAGCATGAATCATAGTAACATTCCTGTATGTCTGACTTACAAGGCAGTCATGCTTTAGAGGCAGCACCGTGCATGTCCTTTTAATGCCAAGGCATTGCCCTAGAAAAAAATGGAGAAAAACATGTTTTTGGGGCTATCAGTTTAACACCTTAATTTACTACAATTAATTACAAAAAAATAAGGTGTTAAAGGAATAGACACATTTAATCATGCCCTCTGACTTGCAGGCTACATGCTTCATCAAATCGCATTTGCTGAGAGCAGGCGGCAATGAATAACAACTACGGAACAGAGATACGTCTGTAGCAGTGTTGTTATAGTTAACTAAAACTATTTAAAAAAATCGGCAATTGAAGTGCTTAATAATAAAATAATGAACTTAATAATAATAATAATAATGAAAAAGATCAGATGAAAAACCTAAACAAAAAATGAAAAATAACTTGAGTAAATAAGTTTCATTTGAAGTACATAAATTACTAAAACTAACAATAAATTAAAGCTAAACAGAAATATATAATATATAGTATACCAAAATAACACTGGTCTTTAAAAGTCCTTAAGTCTACCTCGGAAATATTGGTGACTCAATTACAGAATCCACTTTTTGTAATGTCTAATTATGTCCCACAGTAATGTTACATGTTTCATTTATTTTAATTTGGTAACTTTTCTCAGCAATTATTGATATATGCAGTTAATTAATTGTAATTTATTATCTACATAACATGAAATCAATTCACTTACAATTTTTTTATGGATTTTATGAATGTTAGAACCATCATTGCAAAGTAAGGATATACAGATTCCTGTAGCCTAAACAGTATATGCATTGCAACACTGTATCGTGGTTTTGATTCATGAGCTGATAAAATTCACGAAAATAGAAAAATAAGAAGTTAAAATGATTAACTGATAATTAGAAACTAAACAAAAGCATTCAGCAAGGGTATTGGTCATAGGGACGAAATTTCCATTCTCATGAAAAAAGAAAGGAAGGAATAAAACAGAACACTGCTTGGACACCCGGAGGGAATTACAAAAGTTTATGGATGGAGATAATATCAACCAGTCTCTTTAGAGAGTTGAAATTGTAAAGTAAAATAAGGTCTGTCAGGACAACATACTCCTCTATACTTCTCATTTTGATATGGAGGTTATAAGTTGTAGTCACTGAAAATGCTGGAGACTATGTGGAAGAGAGAGAACTGAGCTCTTGCAATCTTGCCCAGGGGCAAAGCAGCTATTTATTAGCGCACATGTTAAACCCTCTCTCTTCAAAGCAAACTTTCCTCCCAGCCTCCCACAGAGGGGGAAAGAGAATAATAAAGCAGAGGAAATGGCATTTCTCTGCACAAAGTGGATATGAGTGTGTTCAGTGTAACCAACTACTCTTTATTTCGAGTAGAGAAAGAAATGGAAAATAAAAGCAAAGGAAGACAAAAGAGGGTGGTGAAAGGGAAAAAAGAGGCAAGAGAGTGTGTTTGAGCATAGATCTTGGCCAGGCAGTGTCAGGCTCCTGGCCTCTCTCTTTCTCTTTCCTGCGTCCCTGGGGATGGCTCATAGCTCATACTTCCTGCTGGAGAGATCTTGAGTAGGAATCATGGTAGAGGGATCTGTTTTCATTGCTGGTGCTGTGCAGTAGGAGTGTGTCTGTACTTTTGCGTCAGAGGCAAAACATACCAGTTGTTTGATACAAATAATGCAGGCCTGCTGGATTCTGTGTGTGTGTGTGTGTGTGAAAGGTATAATGGACCCCTGCCTGAACTCTGCTGGGCTCTCCAGATCCCTGGTGAGAGTTATTACCTCAGTACAAAATGCTGGACACACACACATATGCACACACACAGTGAAGGTGAAAGTTTGAAATGGCGTTCCTCAAGTGTCTGTCATTGGCCCTTTTTGTTTTCTCTCTCTCTCTTTGTCCCTCTACTTGCTGCATGTGATTTTACTGTTCCTTCTTGCCTTAAATATTTATGCCCAGCCAGGGTACGAGGCTATGCTTGCTGATTCTGACTGTATTGGAGGATACAGCAATAAATACTGAATCTTCCATAGAGAGAAAGAATGAGTCAGTTATGAGGCAGTTAATATTCAGAGTACATCATAAACATAATCTCCTATTATCTTGCCTTAGCCAGGCCCCCCACTTGCATAAGTGCTATCATCTATGATTTATACACATACACACACAATACACATGCTCTCATATGCAGGTTACACAAAGTGGATAGACACTATTCATTTGCTGTTGTCATTGCGCTTTAAAGTGGCAGGGCAATGACAACATAAGCCAAAAATAACAGTATAGGAACATGTAAGCACTCCTGAATCCATCACAGCTAGAAAGATAGATAAATGAATACAGAAAATAGAAGAGTTAGAAGATGGGGCTGAGAGAGCGGGAGGGAGAGAGAGAAAAGGAGAGGGGAAAAACATCCAGAAGGTCAGGATCAGCGGGTGGCCATCTAAGGGAGCGACATGGAGAGACTCCGATTGAGTTTCACCCGCCCCGTTACCGTGGAGATCCATCCAATAATACCACCTTATCCACAGCAGAATAACTATAATACACTACACCTACAACAGACTGACAAATAGTGCACTGGCTAAACTGAGACAGCCACAGCAGGCAGTGATCAAATCTGAAGCAATATCTCGCAAATGCTCAATATGAATCCACATATTTTGCTTCAGCAGCACAAATGTTTTATCTTGGCCCAACCCTAAGACAGGTGTTCTTTTGAAATAATGAAAACTACCTATTTGTTGATTGTGCTTCAGCTAAACACTGTAGAGAACCATGTGGGAGTGTCAATGTTGTTACCATGTTTTTGGATTGCAGATAACTCAAGACCAAACCTATCCAAATTTGCAGGTAATTTCTGTAACACCTCCTGCTTAAATACAGACACAAGAAATGAATCTTAAGAATCAAAATGGACACAGAGCCCTGAGTCTTTTCAGAGCAGCTCGGCATAAAATGACAAGCTTTTTATCGGCACTGCTCTTACAAACCTACTGAAATGACTTTAACGAAATTAACCAGCAGTCACCTTCAGGTTTTCTCCACGTGGCCACTTATTTAATTAAGCAAGCAACAGTTGAGTGAAAAATAGTCATTTTCTTCCCTCCTGAGTAAATGGGTAAATGACCATTCGCTGCCACCACTGTCTCCCTTGAAACGGCTTCTCCCTTAGATGTAGATGAATCATAAAATGTCATTTTTAAAAGTTTTCAAGCCAGTCACTCGAAAAACAACTCGAAGTTGAAATGGCAAACAGATACTTGTATCTTTTTATGCCTTTACGCCTTTGTAAGTTTTTCCAGGCCACTTCCACAACTTTAGCAATGTTATATGAATCTTCTCATGAACAATACACAATAAGAAAATAATTAATGTAAAGTGTCTAGGCAACATTAGACCATCAGAGACCTAAAGAGAGCCAAACCGAAACCAGTTCCAGTTTAGACCAACTATGACTCAGATCAAGAAAAGGACCTATGAGGGTTATATTCTTACAAAGTCCATATAATCAAACAATCAACTGAAACAGAAAAAAACTTTGTACAGCTTAGGTAATGTCTGGGACTTTCCGCAAATAGTTTTTTTTTTTTCAGTATGTGGTGGATGGAGGTCAGCTTCAGAAAATGATTGTAAACTTAAGGTCTAACTAAACATTATGTGAGTTATTTTCTGTTAATTTTATATGAGGTTTGCCATTTTTGCAATCATGATACCAAAACTCTGATATGTCTGAATGCAGTTTAAAACCTTCCTGAGTTTTATTTGTAGCAATAACATTAAATAATCATCAAAATGTATAAAAGAGAACAAATAATAAAAGGCACGGATAATGGCTTTTAAAATGAATAACGGATAACAAATAATTCTGCCCAAATATTTGTTATATATTTGTTATAATAAATGTTTGCTAGATTCACAGGTGAGCCAGGGGATCAGCGCGATATTTTACACAGACCTCTAAATTAAAGCAATGATAAGTGTGGGAAGTGAATGAATGTAAACTTTACGAATGAAAAGAGCGCAAATCAAACACCTCTTGCTGTTGCCTCCCTGTGCATTTCTAATTAATCAGAGCTTGGCAAGAGTAATATTGCCTAAAATAATACATCATACATGTTCCACTATTTGTGTATATTTAAAAGGCAATGATTTAAACCTTATAGGCTATGATACAATACACGAATGAATGGAATAAGCACAGCACGATCGTCAATCAAACAGCCGCGTTGCTGTCTCTGCACGTCTCTCTCTCAAAAACCAAACCAGCTCTCTGTCAAGAGTAGGCTAATAATCAACTTCGATACAGATACTTTTTATACTAGGCCTACATGTTTGCTGCTTTATCTTTTGCTGGTTTGCGTGGCACATGCACATTTGTTTAGTGAAGTTCAAAAAAGACTCACTTAAAGAGCACTGCGTAATGAAAATGTGTGCCTTGAATTAATTCAGTCATGTTCAGATGATCACTAAATGTTTGTCATGAAATCTCTCTACTTGTATAAGTATATTTTTAGAAATTATTAATTTTATATTTTAGAACACTGAATGGGCAAATAGTCGAATTTTTGTTCTCATTTTTCCATAGCCTACTTTTCCAGACCTGCAAATTACGTAAGTGAAATACTTTTTAAACTGCGCAGGAACCGGTGAGCCAAAGGAAATCATGTTGTTTTACATAAACCTCTAAAACTACAACGCAGTAACAAGTGTTTGAAGTAAATGAGTTTAAAAGAATGAAATAAGCGCAAATAAAATAGCAGTGTTGCAGTTGCCTTCCATGCATTTCCTGGAAATGACTTAAATCAGCTTCCATATTTCTAAACTGCATATGAGCCCTTACTGTTTTAATAAGAAGATATTTAAATATTTATTTATCAGATCACGAAAGGTCTCCAAGCTGGGACTCGAACTCACGTTGCTTGAAGCACAACCAACTGCATCTCGAAGCACTGACTATACAATATAAGGGTATTGGCTTCGCTGTTAGAAGATATTTAAATAATTGTTTTATGATTATAACATTTATTATTTTAGTTAAACACGGCATATTTGTTCAGTGATAACTACGAAAAAAATAGGCTGCAATAACATAAACATAATAAGTTTTATAAAGTATAACTATACAAAGTTCTGGTTCAAGATCTGCCTACTTCCAGTTTTATCCGAAAACAGATACAGATACGAATAATTTTGTGATTGTTACAGATACAAATACTGGCTTTGCTGCACACCCATAGTTTGCAGTAGCAGTAACATCAAATACAGTGTTCAAACTTAAATTAGGTTGTCACTCTACTAGTTTTAGTTTTAAAATGTTCTTCTCACAATAGAAAAATATGGCATTTGCGCTACATTTGAATGTTTTTTTTTTTTAAGTCATGGGCCAAGTGTACTGTATTTGTGGAAAGTGCTATAGAATTCATGCAAATTCTATGCTATAGTGAAGACCTTAAGAACACTGAAGACAGACTGCTGTCTTTTTTAAGACCTGTGACTGAGACGCAGATCTACACCAAGGGCTCAAGACCAAGTGCACAAGATTAAAACCCCAACTCTAATATCTTTTTACTTAAGTGATTCTACAAATCAGCATCCATCAAAACGTCTTGACTTGAGCATGTTACGTCATGTAATTAGTCTGGGCAAACTTCCAGAATCAGCAAGTAGGGTTTATTGTTTTGTTTGTAAAGACAAGAGGTTGAGATGATTTGGTAGGTGGGTGAAGCACATCGAACATAGCTACTTTCCTTCTAATGCTGGTGTACGTGTTTGTGTGTATGTCTGTTTTCCCCGTGCTGACGCTAAAAGCGGCGTGAGGACGGATCTGAAGGAGTGAGCGCTGGAATACTAATGAACAAACACAGAGTAAGAGGCTGTGTGCTCCTGTCTACCTCTCTGCAGTGAGCTCACTTGCTCCTCTCTCTCACTCTCTCCCTTCATCTGCACCTCTCGCTCACACAGAGGATAAACTGTGTACATGATGACATTTACACCGCAGTTGCACGCAGAGGGAGTGTGTGTGTGTGTGTGTGTGAGAGAGAGAGCCCTCTCATTCCTCTCCCCACCTCTGTTTTTTTCTTCTGCTCTTCCTTCATTTTGCTCTTTGCTCATCTTCTCTCCATCTCTCCTCCTTTCGCTGTGTGTGTTCAGCACAGGATGTGCACCTCAAGGGAGCACACACACACACAGGCCATTATTTATATCTTTTTTGAAGGGCAAATATAAAAAGGAGTGGCTTTGCTTTACTGCCACAAATTTGACGCGCTGCCTGTGGATCCAAACACACACTTACGACTCTTACTGAACAGTAGCCATAAACTCTTTGTGTGTGTGTGTGTGTGTGTGTGTGTGTGTGTAAAAGGAAAAGCAACATCACAGCTTGCATGCTGTACTCTGTAGGGTTTATGTTCCGTTTAGAGTGTAAAAACGTGCGTGTACAAGGTGTGATGAGGGGAAGTGTTTTTTAGGTCAGTCAGCGGGCGTCTCTCCCTTCTCTCAGAGGAATCGGGTGGTTAAGGGCAGTTAGAGGGGCTCTTGGGGAGGTTGGGGTCCCTCAAAGAAAGTTAAAGAGATTCTATTGAATCTAACGGCCCCCCTTTCTTACACACCAAGATTTGACCCCTCATAAACACACCTTTTGCACCAACCACACACTTTCTCTCACCTATTTCATTCACACTCTGAGACATAAACACACACACACCCAGCCCTAGAATATCAAGCCACCCAGGGGTTTCCCTCCCTCGACCCAAGGTATTTAGAGAGAACCTGCGGCAGGCCCTGAGCTCAGAACGGGAGCCGGGACGATCTGGATCCAGGGTGGTCCGGGGAGATTTTCTGAGCATATCAGGGGCTTTTTGTATTCTGGGTGTCCAGGGAGAGCTCATTACGCTGGGTGTGCATTCGCAGAACCTCCCTCACCTCTTGGAAATAGAGAGAGAGCCGCGATACTGGACCTCAGGGAGGTCATTACAGAAAGAGAGACTGAAATAGAGAAAAAATAAACAGGGAAAGAGGTGGGTATGGAGTCTTAGAAACAGAAACGATGAAGTTTGCTGATTTGGGCCCACGGTTGAGGTCTCTGCGTGCAATTTTGAGAATTTTGCTGCTTTTATTTGTAGCTATAGTGGGGAAAGGATGCGCAGAAGTAGGGAACAGGATTGGAAAATTATGCCATGCAGACTCGAACCTGCATCATCCACATGAACACCACAGCTCAATAGTTATATGCACCGATGGATTCAAAAATAGCTTTTGCAGTGCTGTGAAGCGAATGTTTACCAGAGCCGTTTTATAATAAGATCTCTGATGTTTACATATGTTTTACGTCTTATGAACATATGTTTATTTACATCTGGTCAGTAGAGGAAACTAATTATTTAATAAAAGCTCTTTTGACTAATGTCACCCTTTCTTTTTAGATACGTAATCAAGGTAACTAAAGGCAATCAAGGCACTGACTCACAGGATGAGGTTTCAGAGTAACTTATAAATATCTGAACACTGAATGACTGATTAAATCAAGTATTTCAGACAATCTGATAATAATAATTTAATGATTGCAAATGATACTCAAATTTGCTGATTTATTTCACACAACATTAACTCCAAAACATAAAAAGTGTGTTATTCTTTTACAAAACTTTTAGTAGTTTATATACACATGGGAGAACTACAACAGGGGGAACATTATTTTTTAGAAATGGCCAAATATTGTCAGATTTATGGGTCTGTCGTTAATCATGGTGGTGGTTTAGAGCGGCAGATACAACATGAGCGTTTCTCCGTCATATCTGGCTATTGTTTACAGCTCACAAGGGTCTTGAGTGTCAGGGGGGAGGGACTGATGGTTTGGCGTGCAGATGGTCCAGGGAAGAGGGGGGCATTGTGTCTGTGTGTGGGTGATGTGCAGGCAGATATTTAGTATTTTATTGGTCTGTTCCAGAGGACCCAGCTGCTAGGTCATTCCCTGCTGGCACACACGGAGAGGGAGAGAGATGGCGAAAGAAAATACAGAGAAAGCGGGGGCATTAGTGTTGATGTCGATGTGAGCAGAGAGGATTTAAAGCACAGAGGAGAGAAGAAAAGTGAAAAATCAGAGCTAGAATGAGAGAGAGTGAGGCGAAGAGGAAAAAAGGGAGGGAAGGAGCGGGAGAGAAAGGAAAAGAGAGAAGAGAAAAAAAACGAGGGAGGGAAAGAGAGATAAGCAGCAAGCGAGTGAAATGTGTCCGCCGTGATCCATCAGCCCTGCAGCCACACTAATCACAGGTGGAATTCAGCGAGCTCTTTAAAACCGCTGCCTCTCATTTCAAACCCTGCCCTCAGGCTCTCTGTGTGTGTGTTTAGAAGTGTGTCAAAATCTCTCTGCTTGCCCTATTTTGTGTCTGTTTGTGTGTGTATTCAACAGTGCGTGTGTGTATGCGTTTTAAGAGAAAGACAGGGATCTCACGAGACGGTGTGTGTAGGTTTGTGTGTATGCGTGCATATTTCTGCATGTGTGTGCACCTGTTTGTGTAAATCCCCCGAGACGATATCTGGCTCAAACAGCTCCAGTGATCACAGATTGTGCCGTTACTCTGTGCGTGTGTGAGCGAGCAGAAAAGAGATGGAGCACAGAGGAGAGAGGTGTGAGTGTGTGTGTATGTGGGAGAGAGGGCAGAGTGTCTTTGTGTCTCTACCTATCCCATCATCCCGTTCAGCTCAGCAGAGGTGACACCAAGGTGAGCGTGAGCGCTCTCTCTCCTTCTCCATCACACCAGCACTGCCTCTTGCCCTCCCTCCCCTCCTTCTCTCCTCTCCTTCTCTCTCTCTCTCGCTGTGCCTCTCTGCACGGCTCAGTGGCAGATGGAGGCTGTGTCAGCAGGGAGAAATGGCCATTCACACACTCCTTACACACACTCTCCCTCTCTCTCTTTCTCTGTCTTGCTCTATCGCGATGAAAAATTTTGGCCGATATGGATAGCTGATAATTAACTGATACTGAAAAAAGAAAAAGCTCTTATATTGGCAGATATCAGAATTATCTAACTGTTTGTTGATCCATTTATCCATCTCTCTACCTGTCTGTGAATCTATCTCTCTGTCTGTTCATCCATCTATCTCTCTGTCTGTCTATCCATCTCTCCACATCTGTCTGTCCGTCCGTCTGTCTATCAATCTATATTACATCTACCCATATTAAATAATTAATAAAAATAATTTAATGTTGTGGCAGATCAGAAATCACCATTTTGATTGTTTAGTTCTTATTAAACATACAGACAAAGATTTTACTTTTTGTTTGAAATGGTAAAAATAAGACCTGATATTATCTGCTTTCATGTCCAGTCAGACCAGTGCAATAGATAGGTGGCTGATATCAATCTGTTCACCGTTACATATCTGTATCTGTCCGCTGCTTATAATCAGTTGGTCGTTGTATTAGCAGTTGGCTTCTTTTGGTTCAATAACATTAGCAGAGACTGTCACATCTTTCTCAGTTATGTCACTACGGTCACAGCGTATCTGGGTCTCACCTCTTTGCACAGGTGTGTGAGCGTGTCATGCAGGTCAAAGAAGTGGAAATGTGCGATCATCATTTTGCGTTAATACAGCTATTAAAACTCAAGGTGAGCGTGAGATAGAAAGGTCGGAAAGAGTGGGGGAGAGGGAGACTGAGGAGACGGCAGGAGGAACAAATGATGCACAAAGCGGGTGACAGCGCAAGCTGCTTTAATATGTATGTATTGCAGGTTGATGGTTGATTTCATTAGCAAATCTCATTGTTATGCATGGATTGTTCTCCTGCAGCAAAATGAATATTGCATTCATGCCGCCCGTAGGTTTGGACCAAAACGTTTGGATTTTTAACTGCAGTCTTAAGGAAAAACAAAACATGTTTTATGAGGCTTTCCCTTCATTTCTCTCTAGATCCAATTGATGGCAATTAAAAGCATTTAGAGTGTTGTCATTCACTATAGATGAGGCCTTGCGTAGAGAAAGAGGGTTTAATGTGTTTGCCCCATGTTTTGTGTCTCTGACATTATTTGTAATTGTAACCAAATGCCTGTCTTTGTCTTTAAGTGTGTGTGTGTTTTGCTCTTTCAGCTGGGTGTTTCTATGGAGGTAGTGTATGTTGTATGCCTGTTTGAGAGTGTGTGAAATAAGGGGTTTATGTTAGTGCGTGTGAAAATGTGTAATATTAGAGTGTGTTGTGTTAATGACAAGCCCCTGTATAGCCTGTCTCAGATTGTATAACAGGACTTTTGAGCTGTGCTCGGTCTCTGGTGAATATAGAGGTCTGTGTGTGTGTGTGTCTCAGAGGTATTAATAGCCTGACCAGGCACAGGAAAAAAAGACTCATGTTTTTCCATCTGTTTTCACAGGAAACAGTCAGGACGGATTATCTCTTACACACACACACACACACACACACACACAAACTCTCTCTCTCTCTCTCTTTTTCTTTGGGATAATAATCTGATGGCTATAGCAGCACATCTTTGGTTTTCTATGTGGATTATGGAATCATTTGAAATATGGACATTACACTTTCCATTCGGATATTCTGGTTTCTCTGTCATATTCATCAAGAGAGATACAGGGAGAAATGAAATGATAAACTGACAGAGGTCTGGAGTTTGTGAATCAAAAGCACATAACGGCCCCACACACTGAAAACCACCATGTTATTTGCTTTCAGGCAAAACACACATTTTTTTGTTTGAGAAATAAGAGAGAGCTCAGACTCTCAACCACTCTGACTAAAGGTTAGTCACACACTCGAACAAATTCACAGGTAAGAATACAGAAAGGTGTGTGGAGATGACTGTTCACTAAGTGATTACAGGAAAGTTCAGAGTAAACACACCCAAACAGACACTAGAACGATGTGTGCACAGGAACACACACACAGACAGCAGTAAAATGCTTTCCAATTTGCCTCACCTTTTCAAATCGACGAAATCAATGTTACTGAAATCAGTTAATCACATGTCAATATTTACTCAGAAAAGTACATTATTGAGGCAGATTAATGCATTGAAAAGACATTCCATAATAACCTTAACATTCATAATATCTTTTATTTTTACATATTTTTACATAAGTCGATCACTGGTCACATATGCTATCTATTATTTTAATTGTTGGTTTTGTACACACACTGAAGGATGTCTCTTGCCGTAATGTAACATCTTGTTGTTTTTAGGGTCTCATGCCATAAGTGACACATGTATTATTTTTTTAATTTTATAAAAAAAAAAAAAAAACATATAATTGTCATAACAATCAGAATGAAAGGTTAAGTTGAGCTCAAAGTCTGAAATATATCTTCATATGTTGTTAAAAAAAAAAAAAATATTGTCCAGAGGCCCTTTATTTCCAGATTTTAAATAAAAATTTTATATTTTCAGTGTGGTCTCAGACTTTTGGACTCCATCGTACATACACAGACTCTCATTGGTCTGTTGATATCTTTTGCAGAAAAGGCACAGATTGTGTCCAGCCATCTGCTATTGAAAGAGCACATGCTACAGTGTCTGTCAGTGCATGTGTTTTAGAGCTGAGGGGAGAGATGGAGAGAGAGACCTGTCACATGCAGTCACATTCAACAAACCCAAACACTTTCCTTCATATTAGAACAGTTTAGCAATTTGAGGTTTTTTGTTTTTTTTTAAAGTGATCGCCTGTTGCTTCACAGGAATCCAGCACCAGTATATGTGTGTAAGTGTGTGTGGATAACGGCCTCTGCCATTAGTGTGTCTCTGTGTGAACAAATACACACACATTCTTGGTTTTTCTCAGTAATTTTGCAGCATTGTAGCAGTACAGGAAGTGCAGAATCAACTTGCGGTCAATAGTGAAAGTAAGTGTGGGGTAGGGGTGTTGCTTTGCTATACTTAGGGTAAAAAAAGAAGCCAAATCAAAGCTTAAAGTGATTGATAAGTAATAAGTGTAAATTAAAGTTACACTTTAGTTTGGGTACCAATTCTCACTATTAACTACTTTTAATTCCTCAAACTCATAATTTGCTGCTTATTAATAGTTAGTAAGATAGTTGTTAAGTTTAGGTATGGGGTAGAATTAAGGGATCTAATATATTGTCATGCAAAATAAGGTATTAATATGTGCTAAGTACTAATAAACAGCCAATAGTAATATGCATGTTAATAAGCAAAAATAAAACAATAACAATTGGTTACTATTTTATATATATATATATATATATATATATATATATATATATATATATAATATAATATAATAATAATATAAAAAGTTTAAAATATAAATAAAAGTCCTTGTTTAGATAGATAACTAGAAGTGTGTGTGTGTGTGTCTGTGTACCTAGTTAACCACATTTTGGAAACAAATTTGGTGGGCTAAACCTGACCTCTTGGTCTTCATGTGTAAAAATGGTGTAAAAATAAAGTAAATAAAGTTTTTGTTTTAAATTGTAAAAATACAGTACGTTTTCTGTTAGGGTTTGGGTAATGGTTAGGTTACAGTATTTTTAACTAGCTGTGAATAAAAACAGTAGCTATCTATGCAATGCAATGTTTATGTGATAGATAAATAAATGTGTGTATGTGTAGCATTTAAAAGCCATTCATTTTTTGTCAAATGTACAGAGACTAAACACTCTGTCACAATCAAAGCAGGAGACATGAATACCGTTGTAAGCTGGGTGTGTGTGTTTTTGTGAGATAGTCGTGTGTCATGTTCTCTGATAACGTCTTGAAAGGATCAGCGCAAACAGAATGTTTAAACAGCAAGAGAATATTTACAGGTACATCTGTAAGACACAGCTGCAACCGCTGTGCATGTGATGGAGATGTGACTGTTTGTCTATCAGGTGATTAAAGAGACTGTTAAGGGCGTAAACCATCAGCTAATTTTACCACCACAGTCTATTACATTCATTAAATTACATCAGGATGATTAAATCAAATGCATCAAACAGGTCCATCAGTGGAGACGAGTGTGTGTGTTTTCTCGTCCCTCCCGCTGCTGTGGTTTTTCACGAGGGTATCGGGTAATAGTATACTCTAAACTAACAGCGACCTGCGCTCTTCCCCTGATCTGATCGTCTGTAATGGCAGACACACACTCACAGCTCTCAAAGATGGCCGCCTCCACGAGGATGACAGTGCGTTTGTTGTTCTCGCTCCGAGGAGATTGGAATGTCAGCATACGTGAGCCGAGCGAGCGAGAGAGAGAGAGAGAGACGGCTGTGTTTTCTCTCGCTCTGTATCTCTGCAGGCTGTCTTCCTGGTTGTGAGTGAGGCGTGAAGGATGTGTGCTGCCCCTCCCCTCCTTCCCCTCCTCTTCCTCCCGCCCCACACTCGTCTGATTGGCTAAAGGGACAGAAATGGAAACATTATTCGATTCTGTCTCCTCTGAGGTCAGCGACCTCTCTGAACGCTCTAAAGACTGAGCTCAGCATTTGGCTGTGGGATGGCTCAATGTTAATGAATGTTTAAAAAATAGCTAAAAAGCTCAGAGAGAGAGAGCTTGTAGGAGACAACAGAGTCCATGTTAAGTAAAGTGGGAAGAACCCTGGCTGTGTACAGAATGGAACACAAACCTGAAGCTTACTAGATAATGCACAGTATATACGGTATACTGTCTACTAACATTTAAAAAAATATACAAAATGGTAGTATTCTAATAATAATGAAAAATAAATAGCTCTCCATGACTTGGGTGGGGGGGGTCTAATTGCAATTTTTCACGACTATTTAAAAATGCATTTTTTTTTTTTTAAAGCTCTGGCTTTGCTGTGTTTGTGTGTAGAGATGCACAATTTGATAGATAGACAGATAGATCGATAGTTCGCTTCAAACCTTTCAAAAACGATCGTTATTTGAGCAGTTTTGTTGTTGGTGATGCTTTAGTGCTTCAGAACTTTCTTAGACCTCCTTTATTGATCCCCAAGGGGAAATTAAGGTGAACTCTTCAGTTTTACCTTTCGACAGTTTTAATAATTTGTTAGGAAGACATTTTTTAAGTTATTTTCATTACACAGGAAATGGGAGATCGACTTGAGCACATCACATTGTAGGAAACAATACCCAGCGCAGTGTGCTTTGCTGTATACTAAACATTTTGCTAAAATATATCGGAGTATTTCATGTACAGTAGCCAACATTTGAAGTGGATCAAAAAAGTTCATCAAACTTGTCCTAAGACAAGAACACAATTTGGTTTTAGGTTTTAGGACAACTTTGATGAAAGGTTTTGATCCACTTCAAATGTTGACTAGTATTTACTGGCCATACTATGCATGATATACTTCTGAACATGTCGATGTACCCTGCGAGCTTTGCAGTAGTCATGTTAAGTAACAGCTGATTGGAAAAGTACATTTCCTGGTTTAACCCCACACAAGATGTTACATGTGTTACGTCTTCTGAAAGCAAAATAGAAACAAGTTTAATCCCTATTCCCTAGTACATAACACAGGAGCAGAAAAGCCAGAGTCCTGCTCTGTGGCCGTTTTACCCTTCAGCAAGGACCTTAACCTCAGATTGCTCCAGTGGGACTGTGGCTGTAATTAGTGTACTGTAAGTCACTTTAGATATAAAAAGTCTGCTAAATACAACAATTTGGTATTTTACACTTAACCTTCATTTCTGCTTACATACCTTATTGGGGTGGTGTGGAATATAGGTTAAAGACCTAGGCTAGTAACTTAAAAGTCATAGGTTTGAACTCCACAAGTGACGATCCATGAGATATTACCACTGTAGCGCTGGTGCTTAACCTCAGGTTTCTCCAGGGGGACTGTCCCTGTAATATGACCCATGTCAACATCACCAACTCTACAGTCTTTTAAGGTTCTTTATTGGCATCTATGGTTCAGCTGAGAACCTTTAAACTCCATGGAATCTTTCCACTTCCACAAAACGTTCTTTATAGTGGAAAAAGGTTATTTTTAAAATATTCTTAACACTTTAGAAAAATGGTTATTTTAAGAACTTTTCACTAAAACGTTCTTTGGTAAACCTAAAATGGATCTTCTGTGGCATCACTTGGAAACTCTCCTTTTGGAACATTTATTTTTCAGAATGCATGGGGTGGTGCCAGTGCAAAATCAAAGAGAAATAATGAGCTGTTTTCCATACAAATAGCAAGATCTGTCATTTGACTTCCATTTTATTAAGCTATAGGAATGTTAAGCATGTTAAGCTATAGGGAAATAAATAAAACAATAATAGCCTAAATAAAGTGTTTTACCATGTCAAAGTGTTCCTACATCATTTTTATTGTGTATGACAATCAGAAATATTTACCCATTCATAATTCTCTGAACTAGATTGACTCATATGGTCCACTAATCAAACATCAGTCAGCAGTATTTAGTCCCTTTAATGGCTACTTGCCTGCAATGCATCATATTCTGAGCACATAAGAAAGCAGTTCTGAATATGGTTTTATTTTATTTAGTTTAGAGTTCCTTATAGTCACCTTACTTCACCAAGGACTGATTGTGAGCAGGATTTGTTTGGGGCAGGATTCGGTTTAGATTGGATTCATTCATTTGGAAACCGATAAAACAGGCCAATAGTAAGTGCTTGTGGTGCAGTCCACATCAGAGAATGTCTGTTATTTCTCAAACTGAATTCTAAGTGTCTTGCTATCTCATAGAGAGGAGCTTATCAAAACTGTGTAGATGGACACAATGTACGAACATTGTGTGTGTGAGGGGCGACAGTGTGTGTATTAAAGAGTGTGTGAACATTTTATTTGTTGTTTCTATTGTCACACACAGCTGCTTCAAGGTTTATTCTCTCATTTTCTCTCTCTCTCTCTCTCTCTCTCAAGCTTGAATTGGGTTCAGCGTCCACATCTGTGTGTGGCAGCTGTGAGCAACCTTGATTGGATGAAATGATCAGATGAGAGGGCGAGGACAGGGGGAAAGAGTATATAAAAGGAGGGATGGAGGAGTAATCAGAGGGAACTCTGTCTGTTTCTTTTGATTTGTCTGTCTCTCACTGTTTCTCCCTTCATATAAAGCTCAGTGTAAAATCATTTTTAGATTATATTGACCTCAGCCTGATTTCCCCTGCCGGTTTGTATTTGGCTCCAAAGGCGATTTAAGTGATTCTTTGAAAGAGAGAAACATTGTCAGAGCCATGGCATAGCAGTTAGCGCACATAGATTTATAGCATAAAAGCCGATAGCATTTTTCGGCTTGCATTTCCCGAATCTGTTGCATCTTTAGAGGCCATTTAAACATTTTCAATACAAAAATGCATAATGTGAGCAGTGTAATGAAAAAAAAGAGAAGCACACGGTAAAAGATGTCCATCTAGTGCATGCTTATATATAGAAAATGGAAAAGTAATGCAGTGGCATGCATATTCTATGTGAATGGCCTTTTATTCACCTTAGGGATGTAAAAAGTACCAGTACCTCTGTATTTTGTCCCAGGCCATGTGATGAGGGTCTTAAAGGCCCAGGAAAGAGGAGGCTGAACATTAAAGGCTTTTCCCATGAATATTAATGACAGCTATAACAGATAAAAATGGTATCCTTTCAATAAACATGACAAAACTAAATGAAAAAGTACAAGAAAAGAGTGCTCCTGTATTTCAGAAGTGGCGGAGTCTGATTTGACGGATGTGTGTAGGTTAAAGGTTTCCAGTTAAAGTGTCACTCCTTCAGTTGGTTGTTTTGTAATGAAATAAACTGGATAAACTTCACAACCAAGCAACAGTTCCCTGAGGACAATCTCTCTCCCAAGAGAGAGATAGACGGTCGGATTTCTGCTAGAATTTGTTCAGATCCAGACCTTCACTTGTTAACTCTCACGTATTTTAGCTAAAACGGCTTTCATGTCATCCCGCGCTGTGGTTTTTGGCTCTCGCAGGAGGACGAGGTGGATGCGGGCGATGTGTTGCGCAGCCTAGATTTAGTGTGTTTGTGTGTTTACCTCGTCTGTGTGTGTTGTCTTACCTCTCCGTGTTATTATTGGGGGCTGTGAGTCACTGGATGTTAATCATTTCCTACACGGGCAAAGTACACACACACACGATCACAAACACACATGCTCACACGTGCAAACTGGCAGGATCAGCCGTGATTACTCACTGCTACGCAGGGCTAGTTTTATTAAGAGCGTGTTTACAGCCTGACTTTTAGTCATTAGTCTCTGCCTGTAAACACTTAAAAATCTTATAAACAAACAGGCGTAAATTGTGTTAAAGCAGAAAATCTTTTTTGCAGAAAGATTTGTAATCAGTCCAGGATTATTTTTAGCTGCCATTAAACCAATGAAACGGCACAATGCTAATGCTACCGTGTTTACATTTAGTTAACAAATGTGTAAAGGCAAAGAGCAGGTGCCAATGAACCGGTGAGGGGCGCCCGAAGATCTCTCTCCTCCACAGCCCTCCGAGGGTTTCACACCGGAGGAGCTCCTGGTAATTAAAAGACAATTTTGTGAAATTGATTAGATTATGCTAATCAGGGGAGATAATATCTAGAGAAGAGTGTGAGTGTGTTAGTGTGTATATGAGTGGGTGGATAAGTGTGTGCATGGATTTGAGTTATTATGAAGAGATGGCAGTCCGGTCGCCATTTCAAACCCCTGAATCCACCACACTTGTGTGTGTGTGTGTGTGTGTGTGTGTGTGTTTATGTGTGTGTCTGGAGATCACGCTCACGCCGCCATTTCACACAGCTCCGCTCGGCTGTCTCTGCCACTCCTGAAATGTCAGAGCGATGTTCCCTGGACTAGGCGTGAGGATATGACAGCTGGCTGCTCACCTGCTGCGTGTGTGTCCGCATGCTGGGTGCTTTCAACTGATCCGGTGCCTTTAATGCATTCCATCGCTGATAGATAATCTCTGTCTTGAATGAAAAATAACTGGAATCGCTGTCCAAGAAAAATGGTTTGAGATGAGATATCTATTATTACAGACTGACAATGAAACGACCAATCAGATTCAAGCTCTCTCTGTCTGTGCTAAGACAAGCTGACTGTCAGTGACCTTTGACCCACTGGATAAGGGAAAAGGAACAGGCATTTTCTGCAGCAGCGATCTTGGTCAAAAACTATTTATAGTTTCAGAGTTGTGTATAAGTAACAAACAAATAAATAAGCAATATTCATCTCATTAGATGCACCATGGGTGTCTTTGTAACTTCAAACACACACAGACACACACATTATGACTCATGCATGTTATCATCAGAGATGAACAGTCTTGCCTATATTTGGCTGGCAAAGCCACATAAACTTCACATAATTGCCTTTCTGTTGGGAAGGAACGAGCCGTGTGGAAGGAAGAATTCATAAAGCTAAATGAAGACTATCTCTTTAAACGAACGCCTAATTATGCCATTATGTTAACTAAAGAAAGAAGGTCTGTTCTAAAAAGAACAAGGAAAAACAAAGACAGCATTATAGGTGGAGAGAGAGGTGGATGGAAAAGTCCTAGACCGAGAGAGAGAGATGGTGCCTTCAGGTTTTATTTAGCTGGGACAACAGAACATGAGCTCATTACACACAAATACACTGCGGCTACTACACCTCCGGCGCACAACTACACATTTAATATGATCTCTCTGTCTAGGCTTTTAGATCCTCTCCTTTAGCATGATCTCTCCATTCAGATCAGCACATCTTTGATGGAGCCTTGCCGTAACTGATCACCGAAGCTCTGTTTTAAAACAATCCTGCCTTGCTATCTAATGTCTAAATAGGCAGCTGCATTCTAACAGAAATGGAACCTCGTAAGTGGCTGATTTGGACAAAGCCTGTTCTCTTGGCTGCTGTACATTGTCAGGGAAAATGTGCAAAAATGGTACCTTAATTGCATAACAGCGTGTAACTGTGGCAGCACCCTCTAAAGAACACCTTTGTACCATATTTTCCCCTAAAAGGTTCATAGTAGTAACTTAATAGTACTAATATGCACCTTTTAGGGGTAGAATAGGTACAAAGTTGTCCCTTTAAGTGTACAGCATCAGTGATGAGCTGTTGTACCCCTAAAGGTACAATTTTTGCATTTTGTTCTGACAGTGTGAATGGATAGCACACCTCAGCATACAAGTACAGCTAATAATCTACTTGAATGGGGTAAGACTAAAATCTACAAAACTATTTGTTAAATTTACTTTTCAAGAATTTCATATCAGCATTAAAATCGTTAAACAGAAACTTAAATTTAAATTCTTAAATTGATTTTCTTTATTTAACCTTAGCATGGTGCTAAGCTTACTAAACTAATAAGAATAACAATATATAGCACATATAAATATTGGGTAAAACTCCAATTTTGAGTCATGAAATGATTATCTCTATGATAAACATTTCTGTTATTTTACTTATCGGCCATGTTTTTAGTGAGCTTCACAGTCCATCATATACACACTTCGGAATCTCTGTGAAAATAGAATGTTATCAGGGTATGTTATCCTTTTCACCTCCGGTCTTTTGAATACTGTGAATTCAGACATGCTACTACTGTTTTTCACCTACTATATAATATGGAAGTAGGCATATTTGGATGCAAGTATGTCAGGGCTGCACCTATTATGCCTTAATATGCTGTCTAGGTAGGCAGCTGACTAGGTTTTGGAACAGTCCTGTGTGTGTGTCAGTGTTTAGGATTGAAGGATTAGGCCCAGTCCAGTCTGCTTTACCTAAACTCACTCCTGCTGTCCTACTCAAACCCAGCAGCCCACAGAAAAATCACACAAGGAGCTATTCTCATCTTCTCTCACTATGTTTCTGTTCGTTCCGCCCCTTCTTGCTCCTCTTTCCACTTTCTTTCCTGTCAGCTTCTCTTTCTTTCTCTGGAGGAAGAGAGGCTGATGCAAACGGGTGGGCTGTGGTGTAATCCAGGGCCTGGGAAGGTCTGCGGATCAAAATCCATGTTCTGTATCCTCCGCGTGTCTCTCGACCTTGACGCCCCCCGACCCGCCTGATCGCCTGCAGTCCTTGACGATGCCATCATAACCTCATAAATTCCAACCGCATCCTCCCTGACCCTGCAGCTGACTCCTCCCACATGCCAGATGATTGACAGCTTGCGGCAGAATCAATGATTTCATTTAGTCCTCCCAGATTGGTTGCATGTTCCGCTCATGTGTACACACGTTGTACATTTGTGTGGGATTCCTCACGGTTTCCATGGCTTAGCCCACCTTTGTTTTAAAGATCAGGCACAGTAACGGTGTAATCCAATGCCTGATTGTCGCCAGAGCCCTTGGTAATCGTAATCGCCTTGAAATATTGTTGCGGTTGTCGCCATGTGTTCATCCTGGCACTTGGAGAATTTTCTGGAAGGCTGCCGGTACAGTCGAGCAGGCCCAGACAGGCAGGGAGCGTGTTTGGGTGCGCAGATGTGGGTCGTTTTTTTAGACTGGCCTGTCTGAGGAGGTCAGGGCTGAATAAAAGGATCATATGACAGGGGTGTGATGTGCAGAGTGGAGAAGGAAACTTCAGTGTTCAGTTTAAGCTAAAATTAGGCAGATGGTTAGACAGCTCTGGATTAAGTCTGGAGGCCAGAGAGAGAGAGAGAGAGAGAGACAGGGTGTGAAAGTGAGAATGACAATATTTAAAACAAAAATTGCTCAAGCAGCCATAGTTCTTGTTTAATTTGCAACTGTGTCTGCCTGTCTCTGTGACTGTATCCCCCCCCCCCCCCCCCCCCAGAACAGTGCAAATGACTTGAATAGAAAATTGAACTTAACTCATATTTAATTACGTGAAGTGTCACTGTTTGTTTGTGTGTGTGTTCTGATTTATAGACTAGGGGTTGTACTGAAACGTCTAGGTTAACCTCTAGTTGACGCTTTGAGCCTTTGTTAACTAGTCAGGGCCACATGACCTCAGTGTCGGTTGTTTTATATGGTGACAGCAGGAGGAAAATTACCATCTGCAAACTTCGTTCTTTATTTTTGGGTTATTATTGTATGGTGACCTGTCCGAAGGTCTGGGACCATATTGAAAATTTAGTATATTTTTTCCCTTGCATTTGTCCCCCAATATTTAGATTAAATATTTTAGTATTTTGAAAAAAGAAGAAAATAGATTTTGCACTTTGCACATTCAGCATATGAAGTCTTTTAACAAAGGTATGATTTTCTTCTGTTCAGCAGGTAATTTTTGTATTCAAATTTTTACTCTTTGTACTCATTACTAGAATTTGTAATAACTTTTTAAAATTAAATTATAAAATTGCTAGATAGTATTTTCACTTGTGGTCTGACTTTTGGACTCCACCTTATATGGAGAAAATGTGACAAAGAAGTGAAACTAGAGCAGTTGTCAGTGAATGACACAGCAGACGTCTGAGATGGAACAGAGGTCATTTGGTATGTTCATATACAAATAAAAACTGTAGAGAACTGCTCTGAGATGTCCAAAATGTTGTCCAAAGAAACAGTTTTTAGCATTGTTTGCATTAATTAAACAATGCAATTACATGAAAGCTTTCATGTTTCACCTTTCTCACTTTTAAGGATGATTATTGGACTAGTAAAGTCCCACTATTTTGCTCTGTTTTTCATTGATCACTTTGCTCTGGTTTAAAGTGCATATGTCATTTAGTTAATGATACAAACACAGGATTTTTTGGTCAATTATTACGTGTAGCTGGGCTCACTATGGGACTAAGGGGGCTGCAGAAAGACTTAAATTGATCCAAATTGTAAATATATTGTAATTAGTATGATGAATATTATTATCAGTTTTATATTAAAACTAAGTCTAACTTAATTAAAATGCTAAAAAAACATATAAGTAAGATGTAAAATGAACTCATTGCGACACTCCCAGCTTCTGTTAATAAGATATTATAGTTAATTATATTCTGTCCTAGATGGATAAACTTACAAGGAGATGTGAATGATTTAAATTGCTCACATCACTCATTCCTTAGAAAGTTTCCAAATAACATTTTTTCCCCCACTTTTTTTTTGTACTTATAAAAGGCACTTTCTGCTTGCATATGGCATTTTGCGGTCGTTAATGTTGGACCTTGAGACTGTGTGTGTGGAGTTTGCAACGACTGGAACCTTTTTGTTTAGTAGGACTGGCGTCTCAATGCATCATCATACTCTTTCACCCCCTCTGCCTTTCTCTCTCTTTAGCTGAAAATTAATCTCTTAATTTCACAGTTATCATCATAACCTTACAATGAATAATGCAAAGTTATTCAAAGAACCAATCTATAACTTATTAATTGCTGCCTTTTCTCATTCACTGTTCTCTCTACCAACAATCTGTCTTTTTTTCTCCTCTCTCTCCTCTTTGCACACTTTTATTTGAGACGCCACTTCCATCACCCTTTCCATGTAGAAATATGATGACTCTTGTGTTATAGCACTGACACGCTGATTTTACTCCCTTTTGAATGTTTAAATCATCCCTAGAGCTAGACACTCACACACACTAACACACACACACACACACACACACACACAGTCTACAGGGAGAGTGGTGCGGAACTGCACGCCTGTCTCATGGCTGTTTTCTTAGCTGATGGTTGCTTTGCAGTGATCAATAGAAGATATTTCTGCTCTGTCCAATCCGAAACAGGAGATGGATTTTCTCATCAGGTTTATGCTTTTGTCAATGTAATCACACACACACATACAAACACAGGACATGAGGGGAGGGCAGGATGTGTGTTCCTCTTTTGTGGAGCTGTAAATCATGTTTATGATGTTAATACAGGTATAGATCTTGATGGAGAAAAGAATTGAAGTGATGAAACTGTACGTAGTTTAATTATGTTTCTGTCTGTTTGTGTATGTATGCATACATGTATGTGAACACAAAATGTGTTTGTGTGGATGTTAATGGAGACGGTACAGGGACATGCATGACACACACACACACACACACACACACACACACACACACACACACACACACACACACACAGCTCTCTCTGTAATGGAGTGTCTAAATATATCCGGTTTTTGCCGGATCCACTGCCTCCGGAGTGAATAAGAAATGGGCTTCTGTAAAGGACAGAATATCTATCTCTCCCTCACACACACACACACATTCACACTCTTTCTCGTCTTTCTCTCTAACGGTGTGTCGTCTGCATATCGCCACTCACTTGCAGTGTGCGACAAACCTAGATCAGTAGTTTTTGTGAAAACTAGAGCAATCTAGTTTTGTTACGCCGCTTGCTTGTAGATAGGATGTAAGACACCTGCGCACACACTTATATTACAGCACGAACATAAACACACACATTGAACGTGCTGTGGCAAGCTAAACATCTAATGATCCTCAATGGTCCCACTGGGATCTTGCGAAGGGTCAAGGAATGCTGGTGAATCCTGTGAGACTCTTTATGCTCCTCTGAACTGACCAGTCAGCATGCACATTTCATTGGCGGTCAGCCGGCTGATTATGTGTGCATCAGACTCATGTTTTGTAAAAGAGATCATGCAGTCATTAAGTAGACAGGTATGGAGCTTATAAATTAACATTGATATTTTAGTTCATTGCAGACTGTAAATACTTTTTTGTGTGGTTCCTAAACTTTGACACTTGTCAAATGACTTAGTATAGAGAGAACAGGTAATGATGGGGTGAAGAGGGGCAGATGGCAGAGCAGGCTTTTTCAGTGTATCTGTGCAAGTGAGAAAGAGATTATGTACAAGCTCCAGAAATTTGATAAAGCCTGTATCAAGTTGCTGCAAGAAGAAATCGATTGCTCGAAATTGTTCAGCATATTTATTTACACACAAATTTTATATATTTTCTAAAAGCCATTTGCATGGATTATTATAAAAAATAGATAATTTATTAGAAAATAAATGTATAAATTATATTTATTTTATTTTATAGTTTATATTAAAATATGATCTGTATACTTTCATAATAATATAATCTATAAATATAAATCTTTTTATTTAACTTTTTAAACACCAATTAAAATGTATTGTTTACATATTTCTCAAAGCCTTGTTTTCATATATTATTGTAATAAAATAAATTTAAATTATTTATTAGAAATGTTTTATGTACAATATATTTCCAATTTCTTTAAAATATATTGTACAAAATGTTTCATAATTTATTATTAGAAATAATACACAAATTAAAATTTAAAGTTTACATATTTTTTCACAAAGCCTTGTTTTGCTTATTATTATTTTCTCATTTATACATTTTTCATAATAAATTGTATTTATTTTAGTTTATATAAAATGTAGTGTATAATAATTTATAATAATATAATTTTAATTTTTTTGTAATGTTTTTCATTAGTAATATATTTCAAAGCCTTTGTTTGCATACAGTAGCTGACATAGTACAAGTGGCATAGAAGTAAACTGAATTCAAACTTCAATCATTCTTATGAGCACCAGTTCAATGTGACAGCCCATATGTGCCACAGCAAATCAGAACTAGTTTATTTGATTGATTTATTCGCTCTTAAACTCATAAATATATAGTTTTACAAGGCAGAGAGCAGTGTTGTTATAGTAGTTCAGTGTGTGTGTGTGAAAGTTTTTTTAAAAGATTGTGTGTGTGTGAATGGATCCGTCCCTGTCTTAGGGCTAAATGTAGCTGCTTTTATATGCACTACTTCAACTACAAGTGTGGGCGTGACCAGCAGCTTCTGTTTTTTGTGTGTGTGTGTGTTTGTGTGTCAGCGCCAGACAACCTAAAGGAATGTGTGTGATAGTTTCCAGTTGACTTTAAGAAGACTGAGAGTGAGAGATCATGAGATCAGAACAAAAGCATCCGCCATTTCACTGTACTTCCTCTTTGCTTGTGAAGAAAAGTTAATTCTTCCTTTAACATACACTTTAGTGTGTAAAGTTGTAGGATAGTGGTGTGTGCATGTGGACATCATGTCTCATTTTGCACTGTTTGGGCAGACGATCTGCTCTGTATATCTGCTGATCTGTGTTGCTGTGGAAGCAGATCTGGTAACTTCTTATTGGACCACAGAACAGCTCACGGACGAAAGGCCGAAGTTTCCCAGCATGCAGCTTTCCACCATCTGTCACGGGCCCTTTGTTTGGGTGTGGGTTGAGCTGCTGGTCTCTGGTTACTCATAACACGCAAAGACACAGACACACACTCACACACATATTACAGCTTTAAATCACATTTGCCATCCTTTGAATTTCAACTGTCTGATACTGTGTAGCATAAGACTGATGTTTGTTACGGTGGAAAGGCACATTGACGTGATCAATGGCATCTGTCTCCTTGCGTTAGGATAAACCGGACGGTTTGGCTCATGATCGGAGTTGTAGAATTTCCCATTTTGCTCGAACGGACACGGATGCATAGAGCCGTGGAGAAACCCACAGCTTTTAACGCTCGGAAATCAATTTTATCAGTCCGACCCTGCTGTCCTGCTTTTCTTAAAGACCTCTAGATTATTCATCCATGTGGCAGGACACACACACACACACACACACACACACACAGAATCTAATACCCTCTCACTCACAACTGAGATGGCTGAAGAAAGAAAGGTGAATCCCACACCTCTTTGTACAGGCCACCGCCCACATATCATTTCTCCTCACCATCCGCCCTCCCCTCCTTGATTTAGAGACGTGTTTTTAACATGACGCCGCACATGCTCTCTTTCTCTCTCTCTCTCTCTGTGCATCCTGGGACGCTGACGGTGGTGTGACTGCCAGTGTCACCAAGCAACCGTGTCTTGCGACAGGCGAAGCCATCTCACGCTTCAGGAAAGCTGCTCCAGCCAATGGCGACGCAGCGCTGCGACCAATCAATGAGTCATAAGGACCGGGAGATGGATGTATTTGAACACTCGTTAACCACAGTCTCATGCCCTTGTGAAAATAGCATGTATTCTACGTCCTATGTACTTACCGGTTGTAGGAATGCCACTACATCTGGGAATTAGCAGTGATATGAGGTCAAAGGTCGCTGTTCCCTTGCCGCAGGTCACCCGTAAGCTGACAGGCCTGTGCTGAGCGTGCGCTGGTTGGAGAAAATGGAGTCTTTGTGTCGGTGTGGTTGCTGGCGCGCTCTGATTAGCACTGATCCATGCTGATGACTCTGTTGGCAGATTAGCGTGGCTAGCATTGGCCATCTGTTACCACGGGCCATAACAAGTGAGAAGTGTGTGTCATGTGCGGGTTTGGAGACAGATACACAGCATTATGAATAAACACACACTCTGTGCCCTGTCTTTCTCTCTGATCTCTCTGATCCACACACACACAAACTTAAATCACACACACTCTCCCAAACACAGCAATCTCAGCAGTATATTTCACTGCCTCAGGAGTGTATGATTGATTTTCAGGGTAAATTAAATAACACACAGCTTTATGTAGTGACTCTCTCTGGAAGCACGTTCATGGGAATCGAGTTCGCGTTTTTCCCAGCTGGCTGGAGAGTTGAAGGTGTCGTCCATATTGCACGGACTAAAGGTATCCCGCAAAGCACCCGGATCGCGATTAGCATAAGATTCACTCATTCACAGGATACGAGACCTGCTGTTTTTTCCAAGAATCTCATTGGCTGCGTGCACCAAGTCAAATTATTTATGCAGCTCATGGAGATTATGATGCCTGCCTTCCAGTGCCACAGTGGAAGATGGCTAATTAGCTAGAAAATCAGACTAATTCTGATGCTAAATCGGTTTTAATTTTTGATAATTAAGTCAGGATTGGATCCTTAAATACCCCAGCATACCATTATTGCAGTAATCATGGTTGTTGTTATGAATTATTTGAAACCATCATCTGTTAGCGTTGATGTTTAAGATAATCACGCTAAGTGAGTAGCTGGAGATAGGTAGATGATATGACCTATGTACACTACCATTCAAAATTTGGGGTCAGTTAGAATTTTTGTGTGTGTGTGTGAAGAAATTGATACTTTTATTCAGCAAGGATGCATTTAATTGTTCAAAGGATAAAGGAAAGGCATTTTTGGGCCAAAAAAAATCTATATTTTAAACGTTCTATTAATTAAAGAATCCTGAAAAAATGTATCATGGTTTCCACAAAAAAAAAAAAAGCATCACAACTGTTTTCTATATTGATAAAAATAAGAAATCTTACTTAAGCAGCAAATCAGCATATTAGAATGATTTTGAAGAATCATGACTTTGAAGACTGGAATGGCTGCTAAAAATAATTCAGCTTCGCCATCACCAGAATAAATTCTATTTTAAAAATAATATTAGAATAAAATGTTATTTTAAATGGCAGTGATTTTTCACAATATTACTTCTTTCTGCTGAAATTTGTCCATAACAGGAATAAATTACATTTTACAATATATTAAAATGGAAAACGTTTTAAATTGTATCTATTACACACCATTAAATTATATAATATAATTTATTTTAAATATATAATTTAAATTTTAAAGTCTTTGCTCAGTCTTTATAGTGTTTTTGTTTTTGTGTGTATGAAGTGACTTGCAACATTCTTTTCACTTTCACTTTTATTACTGTGTCTGTGTTAGCATGTCTTATTTGACCTTATTTTACATCACAGCAGTTTCACCAAGAATATGAAGTGTACTATCTGTATCCTGAAGAATGTAGGGTAACTTGTATATTCAAGCGTTGTGTATAAATCAGTCATTGTTTTCCACTGAGCATTGTTTGAGCAGTTATTTAGAGTTGAATTTCAAGCTTTAGAGTAACCTGCCATGAACTTGAGTTGGCAGGGTCATGACCTGGTGATCTTTGACCTTTGGAGGCCGGGTATGAGTAAGGGGAAATGGTTAGGAAGCAGAGACAGGGAAGCGAAGGACAGGTGGAGTGAAAAGAGGGATAACAACCGCAGTGGCAAATTGTGGCAGACAATTTGCAGACACTTTGATTGTGTGTATGTGTGTGTGTGTTTTAGTTTCGGCATTGCTCTTGGGTGAGGGCTGTTAGTTGATATTCTGTGGATGTTTCCATCTCTGAGATCTAATCGGTGTGTGTTTGCCTGCATGTGTGTTTGTGTGTGTAGCAGAGACATACAAGAAGTAGAGCTGCTCAGGGGACAGGCCACGAGCTATGTGTGTTATACCGTGTCACTCTCTGCCGCTTCCCACAGCGAAATCTACTCGTGTGATTAGCATCCGTGCAGACATGCGACCAAGCTCAAGATTTCTAAACACATAAACAGTTCACTTGTCTTCAGCAGTCAAATTTTTTTCTGCTAGAATCACACGCTAACGGCTGCTAATCGTATTTTGAGGCGTTTAAAGTACGTGCGGATATGGTATGTTTTGAGGAGAGAAAAATAAATTTGAGAATGCTTGTGGGGTTTTGTGTGTTTATATGTTGGCTGTGTGCGGCTGTCTTTAATATGCGTCTCTCCAAACTGTGAAATCTCCACAGAAACAGTTAAAGGCATAATTTGCCTGTTAAGCACATCAAGTGTGAGAACGCTTGTTTTACGCTGTGTAAAAATGGCTGTGTATAGTCTTGTAAATCAGTGTGCTGCTCACTTTGTGTGTGTGTGTGTGTGTGAAAGTCTGTGAGTGTGTCTCTCTTCTATCATATTGAAGGAGGTCTCAACAGTGAATGAATGGTTAACATTACAAGCCGAACAAACCCTCTGCCCAAACGGGACATTAATGCGTGGTCCTGTAGAAATATGCTTGTGGGGTTGGTTCGTCTTGCGAGCAGACATGTGCATGTGTGAAGGAGACTGACTGGTGTTAAATAGAAATATTGTTCATGGCAAGTGAAATGTGAAAGGAAGAGTGGCAGGCCGCGTGTGCGTGCGAGAGCTCGCTCTAATTATCGATTGGATTGTGCTTGACAGATATGGAGTCTGGAGAACGGCTGGCCTCGCCTTCCACCACCCCGGCCTCCGTCCACACCGCCACCTCTGCATCGTCATCTTCCTCCTCTTCCTCATCCACAGCAGCCTCCAATGTTAAGAGCAGCCTGAACCATGGAGCCACGGCCTCGCTCGGCACATGCGGTAAGAACTCATGCACACACACACGCTCTTTCATGCCCTGATGCAAGGGTTGCTTATTGTTACAATGTGAAAAGTGCTCAGTCAAAACTCACGCACAATCACACACACACCACCGAGTGTCGCACGGGTATGCTTTGAGCTCATCTCCAAGTTTAGACTGCGTGGTTGGTGGCAGATTGGAGACTGATGTCATCAGGGACCTCTCTTCCTGTCTGATGAAGCATCTTTTTTCTCTCTCTGAGTGACATGTGATAAAACGCATATTTTTTCTGCTGATTGAGTCTTGTCTGATAAGGCACAAGTGTTCACTTTCTCAGATTCTGTTCTGTTAAAGTGATAGTTAAAGGGTTTGCTTAACACTTGAAAACAGACCTCGTTGGTTCTCGTGTGTCAAGCAAGTACAGTTGAGGTTCCATTTACCATATGTGATGTGCTCTGTGCGTGCTCTATATGACTAAAACTAAATTAAACTAAATTAAATCTGTTCATCATATGAAGTGACAGTCTCTCCTTAAGATTTGGATGCTAACACTTTAGAATTATTAATAGTTAGTAAGTTGTTAAGTTTAGGTACAGGGTGGATTAAGGGATCTAAAATAAGGTTGTGCAGAATAAAGCATTAATATGTGCTTTATAAGTACTAATAAACAGCCAATATGCTAGTAATATACATGCTAATAAGCAGCTAATTAATGGCGAGAATTGGTCCTTAAAGTAAATTGTTACCCTTTGGATTAGACTTTTAAAAGACTTTTACGATGTCTTTATGAACTTTTTGATGAGTGAAATTTATGGTTATGTGAACTTGGACATAATTCTGAGAAAATATTAAAAATATCATCTGAAGATGAACTGAAGTCTTGTTGGTTTGGAATAACAAGAGGGTGATTAAATGATTGCTTTATGTCATTTGAAGACAAATTATAGCTTTATGTGAGAAAAAGGCCGAAAAGTAAGTATTTTTAAGTTATTTTCTGAAAATATTCCCCACATAGGTTTGGAAATACATGAGTGTGAGTAAATTATGAACTATCCCTTGAAAATGTTAGTGTAATGCAGTATCATGGCTGCCAGTAGCCAAGTGATAATGTTGATACTTTAAAAATAATTTTGCTTGGGACTAAAAAAAACTGTTTTAGCAGGCTAGCAACACTACTGTGTTGTTATTTTTTTTTTCTGACAACATTTATGAAATTAAGTCAAATATCCTGTGGCTTTTTAGAATCAGAACTAGCAGTGGCTGATTTGTGAATGAATCAATCTTTTCAATGAATTGGCTGAACAGCTTAACAAATTCAGTCTGCATTGTTCAGCTCACTCACCCACTGAACTGTGAAAGATTTCTAAATAAAACAGTAATTGGATACTTCAATACACAGAGAACAACAAGAGTGCTGGTGCTAAATTAAATGTTTACCCAGAATCAGTTGAAACCTCTTTTTTTTTTTTTTTTTTTTTTTTTTTGGAGCTTGAAAACTTTTGTGGTTCTTTGAAGAAAGAAAACACAGGTTTAAAATGATATTAGGGTGGTTAATTAAATGATAGAATTTAAATATTTGGATGAACTTATATAAATTGCTTTTCCAGCTGTCCATAGTCTTTCTATCTGATAAAGCATCTCTTCTCCCTCTCTCTTGTGTTTTGTTCCTTCTGTGGTGCAGTCAGGGCTGAAGAAAGCCACCGACTTGCTCCTGTCGTAATTACCGACTTATTGTTCAGCATGTGAAAACACCGTCCAGGATTTAGCACTCACAGTTTTGGCTGCAAATTGAAAAGCTGCTGCATTAATGAATCTCAACCAATTAACTAGGCCTTTGTTAATACTGCTGTCATCTCACTCTCCACCCCCCTTCACATAAACACATGCGCACATGTGAACGCACAGGCACAATAACACAGCTTGCCCTCCATCCTTCCTGACACTCTTAAATATCCTTTTCTCCTCTATAAACTGTAAAGCTTGTTAGGCTCCACTGACTCTTTCCTGTCTGCTCTGCTTTCGTTTTTGGCCCCGTGTCACTTTCTGATGAGACTCTCATTAACAGTTGATATTCCACACAGCTTTCCACTACTCTACTTTCACACCAGCCCGAGAAGAGGAGTCATAGTGGAGTGAGACCTTTTGTTTTTGCTATTTTTCCCTTCAGAGTTGTGGATTTTTGAATATGCAATTCCAGCTCTGGCTCGTCTCTCTTGAAATTCAAGTACCCAGCAAAATTCAGGTTCGAGTGTTCACCAAGGCTTTGTTGTTCTGTTTTCACAGAAATAAAATATAAAGCTTGAATTTTAGTTGGAGCTGTGGCTTAGGCCCTGTTTATACTAGTGTGTTTTCATTTTAAAATGCATAACTTTTGCTACGGTTACACCTGTCGTTTATACTACGCCGGCATTTCAGAGTTGGAAGATGGAGACTTGATGCAGAAAATGATGCAGACCCCGTTTTAGTTTGAAAACTTAGGGGTTGCGTTTCAAAACGAAAACGCACTAGTGTAAACGGGGCCTTAGTGGTTACTGCAGATACTCCTGACACGTTAAGCCATGGTGCTCGTGTGGGTAATGCAGCTTCGATTCTGGCTTCTAACTTTTTCTGAATCCATTCGACTTTCCACTGTATCTCTGTATTATACAGTAGTTGGCTTCAGGCAACTAATATGATAAGGAAAATTAGCATCCCAAGTAGGGATGGGTCATGATGCAGGACTAGTTGACTATTCGATTGGAGGTGCTGACTATATATATACACTAATAATGCTTTAAAAAATGCTATGAAACTCAATTGTCTGAGATGTTTAGGCTTTAAATTTATGGACACATAAATTTGGACATCAAACGTTTTTGTTGCTATTTTTTAACATTTTGCATTATTCTCATTGCGTTGCGACAGTGAGTTGAGACAAAAATAATTCAACATATTCCTTTCTTTCTGCTTCACTAATGAACCTAAAACCAGCCTAATTATTAATGGCATCCTGAAGACTCGTTAGCCAGCCAGTTTTTCAGTAACCCAGTAACCACAGTTAATTTTGAAAATATGAAGTTTTCAAGTCCAAGAGTGCAGACTGGGACAGTTTGCATCTTTTCACTTGTCTGTGATTGCTACAAAGAATTCCAGCACTTGATCCTGGCTGCTTTGTCCTCTCTTGGGACTATTTTTATTGGCTGTGCAAAAATAAAATAACTGGCCATATTGTGTCTGGTACTTAATATTAACTTTTTATTTATAGTTTTTATATAAAAACAATATTTCATAAGCAAGAGAGATATGTATCATTGAATATCACTATAGCTTTACCTGTAATGTTCTGTACAATAAGCATTCCTGCTCATCTGATATAAAATGGAAAGAAATCCAAAAACAGAATGATCCATTAAAAAAGTGATTTACTTGGGTTAAACAGACAAGAGGACCTCTGTAATTCAGTCCTAGTTGAGCTGATTAACGTTCAGAATGAGACTATCCCTCGACAGGTTCTCACAGCGCTATCATTACCGCTTTAAACGCAATTAACACTTTGTCCCACTAAATCACCGGCCCACAAGCGTGCCAGAGCGATAGATGATGTTCAGGTTGAGAACGAGGTGCATCTGGGTTTAAACAGAGAATATTTTAACCTCTCGCAGAACAAACGGTGGCCACATGTTCACACTTTTTCTCGCCGTCCCCCTCAGACACACAGACAATTAAGTCAGCTGTCAGATCTGTCTGTAGAAATGTGATTGATGCAAACGGAGGGCACATTAATCGGCTTCCGCCGCATCCCACATAAGAGAGCGAACGAGGAGACAGGTGGGGGAGGACAGTGCCGCTTTTCAAAATGGCTCGGTTTGTCAGAAGATGGAGAACATGGGAAGGTGTGTTGGTGGGGGGGGGTGGGGGCAAGCGAGAACGAAGGAGAAAGATAAAATAAGAAGGATATCAGGTAATCCGGTAATTCTGCTCTGCTCCTCTCAGAGGCTGATTTAATTATTGCCGGCTGAAAGCGCATTAATATGAAACTGGCGTTTCTGCCACTCTGTGTGTTTGTGTGTGTGTGTGTGTATGTGTGCCAGCAGGAGCGGATGATGGTCTTTGGGGGAATATTTCCTCTCATTTATCTTCACATCCGCCTCTCTCCTTCTCAAGCTCTTTCTTTTCATCCTTTTTTCCTTCTTTCGACGCCACTGTCTATATCAGGACAAACCACCAAAACATACAGGCTGAACTGGATTTTTGTGTGTGTGTGAGAATTAAAAAGTACAGGCCTTAAGCTCGGGAACTGAAAGCTGTCTGTCGTCTTCTTTTCTCTCTTTTATGTTCTAGAGGCTAATTAAAAGAAGGCACATCATGCAAAATGGGATTGTCTTGCTCTTTTGAAATAAGAGTTAACTGGCTGCATGCAAAAACAAAAATACAGTGTGACCCAGTGTAGTCCGATTCAATAACAAACAACTCTTTGAATCAGCTAGCGTCACTAGTTTTGATTCTAAATGGCTGTCAGAAAATAGCTAATGTGATGTGCTTAAATATTGTCAGGGAAATGTAACATGCTGTTTAAGTTTGTACCTTGGTTCAAAATAAATAAAATAACTTCACTACAACACTTCTGTACAACTCTGGCTTTACAAGGAATAGTGACCTAAATTGTCATAATTTACTCCTCGTGTCTTTTTTTCTTCTGTGGATAATAAATGGAAAGGTTTTTAAAAACACTTACACTGGTGACCAGCATTGTGTCAAGATGAAATGAGGTCAAAGAATCATAAATGCAGTCGATATGACTCAGGGCGCACTATATTCCATGTCTTAAGGTGCTGTCACAATTTTGCGGGTAAAACAGATCCATTTGTCTGTTGGCAATAGTGTAGTGATGTATGAAGCTCACATACAAATCACTTTCAAACCAAGCAGCTTTCTGCTGACCACATGAAATTCACAGAACAACGTGATTGCACCTGTATTAAGACATTTAGTGTGAGGAACAAACTAAAATTTATATCATATAGGCAATATGGGTTTTGACAGACAAAAAAAGTAAGTAAATAATGACAGAATTTTCATTTTTTGGTCAATTATTTTTTAGTTTGTTTTTAAGGGTCAGAGTGAGAATGGAAAATAGTCATGTAAAATTAATTATGACTGTTTTCTTGGACTTTTCAAGTGGACTCCAAGGAAAAATCCTGCAAAAAAAAATCTGCATGCAGCACAGTTCCTACAGTCTTTAAACATAAACAACAGCAATGGGAAGTCAAGGCCCTCTCCTCCTCTCCGTCCCTCCTGGAGTTATAGCTATCTGCAAAAATCCTGCATTTCCCATCATCGCTTTTCTGTGTGTGTGTGTGTGTGTGTGTGTGTGTGTGTGTGTGTGTGTCTGCGCGCGAGAGAGAGAGCTGATGCGGCGCTGTGCTGGCGGAACGGTGCGCTCAAGCCTTTCTTCTCTGTGCTCCCTAATGGAAATTGAATTTGCATGAAATATGCAGCTTAGAAATTACATGTGACTCCTGAAGGAGACAATGGGCAGCATCAGCGCTGCCAGAGGAGATCGATCCCAGAAAGGATGCAATCTGGATGATGATGACGATGATTAATACGAAGAGCTCTGTGTTTACATGTATACCGAGAGCCTATACAATGTCAAACAAGAGATTGAAGTGATTTATCGAACTTGGAGAGGGTGCTGTGATATCTTATAAAATATCGTAGAGATGCCGGATCGCCTTGGGCGTCTTCTCTCCCACTTCCTTGTTCTATCATGCGGAGACTTTCATTTGGTCTGATCATAGTTATTAATCAAATACTGTCGGAAAGCCTGTGATTACATTAACATTAACAGCCATCAAACTGTCTCTCATAGAGTCTCACTCACACTTTTACTTAGCGGCCTAAATGAAGGCATAACATAGACTGTTGTTGTTATTTTTTCATAAATAATTATATAATTTGAATTTATTATTTAATTATAAATACAATAGACTGTCCCTACTCCTAACACAAAACTTTCAGCATTTTAGCTTAAAAAAAAAAAGAATGAATAATTTAAATTGTCCCCAAATGAGCTCAAGGGGAGGTTTTCATTCGTCTAAACACACATTACTGACAAACAATGCAAAAGACAAATTGCTCATGCTGTCTCCTTTATTGGACTTTGGCCTTTGTGGCTGAAAATGCAGCTTCTTGAGCATTGCTCATAGTCATTTCCAGATATGTGGCTTCAGAGGCTGAATTTGTAATGGTGTTTTGTTTGTGTGTGTGTTTGGCGGGGCAGGTTCTCTGTTTGGGTTGACGGGCAGTGACCAGCCCTTCAGCATCAGCTCAGTGACCTCTGTGCCCAGTGCGTACCCGCTCATGGCCCACCCAGCCTTTGGTCTGTTATCACCGGCGACAGCCCGCCCAGAGTTTGGGGGTCTAGGAGGACTGGGGGTCTCTGCTGCCCTCGCAGCTCATCCACAACTGGGAGCCTTCACAGGTATGTGTGTGACCGAAAGCCTGATGACACAAAATCCTATGTAACCAAATGACACAAAAATAATATTCACAAACCCATATTAAGTAATAATGTTATATTATAATAGTTTTTAACAGTATAACCATAGCTATAATGAATGATAACAACAGTGTTTATGGCTATTTATTCATGACAGAAGCCCTGATGACACCAAGTCCTATGTACCTAAATGAATAAATATTCATAAACAAATATTAAGTAAAAGTATTATATTTTGATGGTATATAACAGTGTAACAATAATAAGATGCTTACGTTTGTGGTCGTTTATTCATGTTCGAAGTCCTGATAACAATAAAAGTCCTATGAAACTAAATAAAGCAAAAATGTAATTTTCATAAATCAATATTAAGTAACAGTATTTTATTGTATTAGTATATACCAGTATACCCATAATCATAATAATAATAATAATAAGAAAAAGATTATTATGATTATTAAGAAAAATACAGTTATTATTATTAAGCATTTATAATAATAATAATAATATAATCCAATATTTATATTTGAGTCGTGTCTAATTTAGATTGTCTACCCTAAAGTTAAGAGGTAATTTACTCTTTCTTTTCTCAGAATGGTGGAGAGCAGCAGAAGCACATGGACGGAGTCCTCCAGCCTTCTTCCCACCTTTTCTGGGTCTGCCGCCTATGTTTGCCCCGCCGCTTCACAACCATGAGGCCAATCCTTACACATCCAAAACACCCAACAAGAGCAGTCAGGCCTCCAAGGGTATTAATCTGTAAAGCCCTAGTCTATTTCTGCCTCCTGGAAAATGTGTGCTATCCCTTGGAGGCAGACTTAAAGTTAAACAAAAGTAGTGTAGCCTTCAGGCTGGTGTACTCAGAGTAATCATCGCCTTGAGCAGTCGCCTCCAGTGATGAATTCATAAGGTGGCTTCTAAGGAGATCTTTTGCAGTTTTAACTCCACAAATCCCTGATAAAGGCTATTTGACATAGTATACGTGTTGATGTAAATCTTTATTTATTTTCTTTTGTAGCAAGAATTTGCATAGTTTAAGAGCATCTGATTGCTTCATGTAAACTCTTTTGTGGGCAGGTGTGAATGGAGCTGTGAATGGTCGCTCACTGTCTCCATCTGCGGCTAAAGGAGCGGTTTCGGCTTCTGCCTCCCCCTCCCCCGCGCTCCGGCCCCCTGAACACAGCCGGACACTCAACGCCAAAGCCCGCGACCGCAAGGCCAGTCACCATAGCAACAGCACAGGGGAGCTACAGGAGAAACCCTCACAGAGACCTAAAGAGAAGGTACAACATCATGACATACATACGAGGGACGATCATGCAGTGTGCAGTCTAAAAACACAAAAACTTCTCATAAATGACCAGCTCTTTAATTATTTGTTGAAATTATTAAAATTGAGTCATGATTGACATCTGTGTCAACCCATGCAGAAGGCCCGTAAGAAGCAGGTTGAGGGGTCTGGCATAAGTGAGAGTGAGTCTGGATCATCGCTGGATACTGACAGCGACGGAGTGAGCAGCAGCGATATTGATGATCTTGGAGAGGAAGAAGATGATGATGATGAAGAGGAAGATGAGCAGAGTAAAGACAGTGAGGAGTCAGACTCAGAAAAGGAACGGCAGAAAAAAAAGAAAATGAAAGTAAGCGGCTGCTCATATTAGTTGCTCATATTACTCTTTTTGGCAGGAAACCACAAGGTTGCAGGTTTGAACCCTCCCTTTGTGTATCACTTAATCCCAGATTGCTCCAATGCATTGGAAGTCACTTTGGATAAAAATATCTGCTTAATTACAGATCATTTACATATGCACTCAAAAATATTTAAACCTTAATTTAAGAATTATATATTTTAATTGCATATAAAATTCCATCCATTTGGCTTACACAGTTTTAACATAGATTATTAATCTAATTTTATGCATATTTGTCAGTAATACATAAATAAATAAAAAACAGATAAGATTTCTGTAATAGTTCTAATAAACTGAATGTGTTTTAAATACACAATAACCAGACTTATAAATTTTTAGAAAATCAATTCAATTTGTTTGAATCTCAAATATTTTATCTAAGTGAATATTGCTTGTTTCACAGCTATCCATATTTTAACCATAATTTTAACTCAATTATATTTAATTGTTTCCACAATGGACAGATTTATGCTAATTCTAAGCAATTTGAATAAATCCATTTTTGAAAATATGATTTTTTAAATAAAATCAGATACATGAAAATACATGATTTTGTGTGTGTACAGAAATCTTACCTTTTTTTTTTATCTATTTCATTTAGGTATGACTGACAAATATGCATCATATTAAGTTTATTAGTTTTTTAAAACTGTGTAAAGCAAATTATTTTTTTTATATGTAATTCAAATACAAAAATCTTAAAAGAAGGCCTTAATTTTTAATAAGTGTGGATATCTTAAAGGCAGAGTAATAAAAACAACCTATTTAATGCTGAGGGTCGGTGAGAGTGGAAAAATACAATATGACTGTTGTTAGTGTTAACTAAACCTTAACCAACATGTGGACTTCTTTCTCTTCTCTCTTGTTTGGCCAATTGTGACGCCAAACTCTGGGCTCAGTAAGAAGGAAAAGACCAGGCTGTTGGACGCCAAAGACTTTCATGGAGGCCTGCTGGGCAGTGCACCTTTAGAGCCCTCTCTTCCAGTGCACCTGCATCGTTCTCCACCTCCTCCAGGCCTGTCTCAACCCCCTCTGCTATCTCTATCGGGCAGCAGAGCCAGGGAAAGACCCCTCCACACCAGTGTCATCCAGTCCACTGGCCTGGCTGCAGGCGCTAAACCGTTAGCGCTAATCGCACAGTCACGTCGAGACATTTCTCCTAAACATTCTCCACAGCATCGCACCTCCTCTCCAAATACCACATCAGCCACTTCCAAGCCCCTCACTTCCTCACCTCAGCCCCTCCCACTCTCATTATGCTCCTCCCCCAAGCCACTATCAGTCCCCTCCCCTCCAAAATCCTCCCCCTGTCTTCTTCCCCCAAACCTCCCCCTCTCACCCCTACCCTCAAATCGCAGTCTCAAGCTTCCACCCGCAAGTCCCAATCTCCAGCGCTGGACGCTCTGACCAGCAGGAAGATTCTGGAAAGTTCTCTGGCACAAGTCACTGCTGATTACAGGCTGAAACAGGTGAGTAGACAGTCTGCCACAGTCTGGCAGGAGAAATGTGAGACTGTTCATCCTTCAAGTCCATACATTAATCTCGCTTTTCCCTCAAGGCCAGTGTCCACATTTTCATTTTCCAGAAAAGCAAACCAGCTAAAGCAAATTCTCCACAGTTTGTGTCCGTATCTTTTAAGCCAATTTAGGATTATCGCTTTTAGGGTGCTGTTGGTATTCAGGACGTGTCTCTTCTTATTGACCAGCCTATTTGAAAAGGTCAGAGTAACGGAGAGGGAGAATGTAAGGGGGAGAGAGAATTATTTATTTGTGTGCGTGTGTGTGTGTGAATGTGTTGAAGACAGAAATGCAGAGAGAAGGACAGAAAGGACAGCTCCCTTCTCTTATCAGTAGGACTGGCTTCCCTACTGTGTGGCTTTAGTTGGTAAATGAAAGTGACAATGTGCATCGCTTTATTAGAATTACTGAAGCAAAACCAACAGGCAATTAACTCCATGGCTTCTTAAGAGTACAGATTTCAGCAAATGAGTGCCTTTTTCTCACCTATTCTTTTGTTGCCTTGAAATTACTATTGAAGAGGTTAATATAATTTTTTTCTTCAACTTGTAATTAACCAGAGTGGTTTTATTATTATGTTACGGTGAGGAACAGTTCCATAATATTTTGATTTTATTAGTGGTGCTTACTAAGGCAACTAACAGTGTTACTCTTCCTCCTGATTCATGAGGATCTGGTGTTTGTGCTGTCCGAATGCTTCCTAAAAACAAGATTTTCGTCTAGTGGACTATAAAACGAGAAAAGTCGGCATGAAATGAAAGTTCACCAAATCTATTTCTAAATGCATGTTTTTGATAATTGATCTTACTATGAATGATTCATCCATGTATACATAATTATGTTACATACTTCAGGGGTTTATTACAATGCTCCAGAACATCATAAGGCCAGTTCACACTGCATCGACAGACGCAAACAAACTCGAATCAGTCTGCTACCCCGTCTGTGTTTGTTGGCATTGGTGGGCACTTGTTTTCGTATTTTGAACATGTTGACTTGGCATTTGTAGGTTCTTGAAATATCTGAAAAAGTGACGTACTGTACTCGGTCAGCTTTCAGCATTGGTATGTGTCTGTTGATGCGGTGTGAATTGGCCTATAGACACTTGGAATTGGGGTTTTTGGCAACACCATATAAAACAGTTAAAATGCTCTAGCAACCTCTCAGCAATGGTCTCACAAACAGCAATTTTCTGAAGAAAATGTAAACATGTATTTCGAGTTAATTATTCCAATACATACGTTCATGAGTCTGGAACTGTAATGGTGCTATGAAGATTTCAAGTGGTTGAGCTGAGTGGTTGAAGGCGGGCAGAGTTTGAGCATTCCTTCTTTCTTAATGAGTGTTGTGGAGCTGATAGAGTCATGGCCGCGCTGTTGTTCTCTGTTTCAGTGAGTCAGAGCAGCATTATGCTCACTCACTCTCTTCCTCCGCCAGCACTTAAGCCACATGACAACCAGTGCAATTACCACATCTCCACCTATCCCTCACTGCTGTTTTTCCCCTCTCTCTTTGTTTATCAGTCAATTTGTTGTTTCTTACTCCTCTCATCGTTGCTCTCAGTATACATACCTCACTTTCTCTGAAGATGTGCTTTGTTCATGGAAATCCAGTCCTGTTTCACTTTTGTTTCAAAAACAGTGTTGTCCCACAGCAGTACTTGCTGTAAAAACAGATAAATAGATGTATATAGATAAATATAATAATATAGATAGATATAAAAAATAAAAAGTGAGTTTTATTCACTATACCAGAACTATACAAGCAGACATGGAAAAATCACTTATTTCCATTATATTTGTTATTTAAATATGGGTTCATTCGCAATGATAACTATAAAGATAACTAAAATGATGATGCCAATGAACGATAATGTTCTGTTATTATAAGCATTTATAATAAGAGTTATAAGAGTTATGTTGTCTGCTTTATTAGCTGAAAAAAATTCTGAAAGTCATCACAATAAAATCGTTCCTCTGTGTTGTTATCATTATAGCTGTGGTGTGGAGTTCAGTATTTTCACAGAATTATGTGTGATAAAACATAATAGTTATATCCTTAAAGTTATCACCATTGTTGAAAACAGTTTATCTTTTTTAAAAAAGAGCCATTTCAGCAGCTATAACTCCAGTCTCAATTATCACACGAACCTTCAGAAATCATTTTTATATGCTGATTTGGTGCCCAAGAAACATTTCTTATTATTATCACGTTGAAAAAAATGTGTGCTGCCTAATATTTTTGTGGAAACTGTGATGCACTACCATTCAAGAGGTAATTAAGATGAAAAAAAGAGAAAGAAATCAATACTTTTATTTAGAAAGAATGAGTTAAGTCACTTATAAAGACATTTATAATACCAAAGATTGCTGTTTGATATAAATGCTGTTCTTTTTATCATCAAAAGAATCCTGAAAAAAGTCAGTTTCCACAAAAATATTAAGCAGCAAAAACTGTTTTCAGCATTGATAATAATAAGAACCATTATTAATAATTGAGCAGCATTAATAACTGAGCACCAAATATGCATTTTAGAAGGATCTCTGTGACACTGAAGATAAAATGTTTGGTGAATATGCCAGCATAATTTACATTTAAAAATATATTAATATAGAAAACAGTTTTTTTTAAAAAAACTGTAATATAATTTCACTTTTAAAGGTTTTTTTTTTTTTTTTTTTTTTTTTCATTTACCTGAAAATAAAAACAGATTTATGTGTCCACCCACTGTCCAGTGAAAATATTGCTATATAACAGAATAACAAACCTTTTCTGTTGATGTGCACAGCTTTTTAGTAAATTAGGCTGGATGTGATATAGACTTGTTTTAGTTACTTTCCATCATTGTTTTCTTTGTGTTTCCTTCTGCAGTCTTTCCTGTCCCAGGACCAGACGTTTCCTCTCCAGTTAAAGAAACAGCAGGACCCATATAAGATAAACAAGAGGGGAGAGGCACTTATGTCCTCTACCTCATCTTCATCCTCCTCCTCTGCGCTCCCTCTTAAGCTCAGCTCCGAAGCGTCAGGTAGGACCAAGCCCCCTGCAGCGCAAGGCGTGTCCTCCTCCGGTCTGCCTTTCTCTCATGGCCTGCTGGGTCTGGGCCAGCCTAACGGAGTCATCCAGAGCAGCCAGGAAATGCCGTTGGCCCTTACCACCAAACCTCGCTCAGATGTGCCCGTCAACCTCAGTACGGGAGGCCGTAAGAGCCCTGCCTCTGCATCTCCCACTCCTAACCGCACCCGAGAGCCCCGGAAGAGCAAGACTCCCAAAGCATTGGAAGCCTGGAGGGGTTTATCCCAGAACCACCTGGTGCAGTCTCTGGTCGACATGTTTCAACACAGCGGAGATGAGCAAAAGCTGCCCAGCAGCAAAGACTCAGATGACTCTGCTGAGGACGAAGATGATGAGGATGATGATGTGGAGGATGAAGAGGATGACGATGAAGAGGATTCAGATGACAGTCTCTCAGGTGAGATGCCTAAAGAGAGAGGTTTTGTAAGTGCATTAAAGAAATAGATTGTCCAGAAATTAAAATTCTCTAATTTTTTTAAATTTTTTAATGCAAAGACTTCCATGGAACACAAAAGAGGATTGTTTTAAGAATATCCTGGCCACTTTTTTTCCGTATGATTGAAAAGAATGAAAATTGAAAATGAAAAAAAAAGAAAAATTAAATAAAATAGCATAAATTATCATTGAAATAGTTCACGATGTATGTTTGTGGGTGACATGAATTTTAGTGAATAATCCTCACTCAGTCACTATCAAGTCAGAGAATTTTTATTTTATTTCATCTGAAATCTCGATCCAATGAAATATGCCTTACATTATTTATTTTTGAATATCGTTACATGCTTACTAGGAAATGCATCACATTTTGGGAGGATTGTTTTAAAGTATATCCTGCCACTCTTTTCCATATGATTAAATAGAATGAAAATGTATTAAAACATTTACAAAAACCCAAAACAAATTTACCATAAATTTCTGTGTAAATTGGATAACAATTAATTAATTAATTAATTAATTTAAATTTTTCTTGATCCAAAGAAATATTCCTTAAATTATTTATTGCTGAATATCAGTGGATTTTTATTTCAAAATAGATCAGATTATGAAAATGACATATGTTGCTATTGTGCTATTTCAATTTCTCTTTAAAGGAGCAGTCACCTAAAAATAAAAATTCTGCCACCATTTACTCAACTTCCAAACCTGTATGACTTTCTTTTTTTCTGTGAAACAGAAAAGACAATATTCTGAAGAATATTTGTAACCAGACATTCTGGTTCCCATTAACTACCATTGTATTTTTGTCCATACAATGCAAGTTAATGGGAACCACTGAAAGTGAGTAAATGATAACAGAATTTTCATTTTTGCGTGGACTGTTCTTTTAATTTGGTTCATTGATACAACCAATGACACAAGACATGTTATAATGAGCAATTCCATAAAAACTGTCTCGTGTTCTCTCTTCTCACCTTCTATTCCTCAGAGTCAGACAGTAATTCAGACAGCGAGATGAACGGATCAGAGGGTGGTAAAAAGAAGCGCAAGGATGGAGTCATGGAAATGGACACCGATGGAGAGAAGACTCCTCAGAAACTCAGCAAGGGGTTTTCCCATCTGAACTCCTCCACCAATCACAGCCTGTCTGACTGTCTGCCACTAAACCTCCAAGTCATTAAGCCCTCTGGTGTGGCCACGCCCACCGTGGTGAGCAGCTCCGGTGCCTTGACCTATCACAGCTCTCCCTCCTCATCATACTCTGTTGGCACCTCTCCAGGTAACCACAGACAACGTCATTACTAAGCTAAAACTGGATATCCCTGACACCTTCCTTTGGAGCTCTGTCAGTGTGCATGGGGTTGAATATGTGTTGTGTGTATGCGTATGCCCTTTTGTTTGTGTATTTGTCTGTGTGCAAGCTGTCACACTCAGATGACGGAGTGTCTATTTTTAGAAAGATAAATGGTGGTGTCTGGCATCACTCGGCTCCCTTTGTGCCCGACTATTTGAGTGTGCGTCCTTGGACCTAGCTCTGTTTGGCCTGTATTCCAGGAAAAAACCTAAAAAGAATTAATATGAAACTGTTTCCTTTAATTGTGTTTGGTTTATGCAGGGTCAGGTTTAGGTTAGGTAAATGTAGCTGGTAATGAGTGCTCTTAGTGTGGTGTCTGGGTTAACCCCAGTAACTGTGCCTTAACTTGTTAGCTGAGGCACATCAACCACCTCTGTTTGGCTGACTTAATCTTTAGTTTAATTTTTCCTTCTGAAGCTAACAGAGACATTTGTTAAACAAAACACTCACAAACCCAGCAAGCATGGCACACAAGTGCATCTGCTCTTGGACGGCATTCAGCATCCCTCACTGCGATGGAATGAAAAGCTTTTTCTAATGAAGCCGAAGTGTGTCTGTTGAGAAGCGCAAGGAATCTGTAATAAGCTGAGAAGAGTTACTGCGATGATTTGTTTTTGGAGCATTATTTGAGCTGCTGAGAGATTCATTTAACTCCTGTTTTGTTTGCAGACTTCACTTCTGTAAAGAAGAAATGTGAGAGAGATGATTTTGTTAGTTTTTTCCTGTGGTTTTTGTTAATGTCACTGTTGCTATTACTCATATTTTAAACAACACCCTATCCCAAGCATTAAACTCGAACGTGTATCTCATCTTGCATCTTTTGTGCTATGGGCATGAATGATACTTCAATTAATGCAGCTTGTTTAGGAGAGCTATTAGTTTACTATTATGTGATCAGATGTTTACCCGCCTAAAAATCGGGCCAAAACCCCCCCATAAATTAAGGTACCCAAGTCAAATCTAAGTACCAAAATACCATATTTGAGACTTGGAAGTGGGTTCTTTTGACTTGGCCCTCTAAACAACCATCAAAAACTCCCTAGAAATTGCAAAGCAACACATTAAAAAACAGGTATACACAATATGTAGGTACCATTATCAAATAATGACTGTTTGTATTTATTTATTTATTCTTTATTCTTTATTTATTCTTTATTGATACTAATTTTGCATGCACTACTGTTCAAAAGTTTGGGGTTGCATTTATTCAAACAAAAATATAGAAACATAAAATAGTATTATTAAAAATTAAAATAATCTTTTTTGAATTGTAATTTATTCCTAAAGCTGAAAAGTAATAATTTTTTTTAAAGAAAAAAATCTAACTAACCCAGTCTTTTGAACACAAGTTTATGTAATATCGGTCAATATTGTATGTTTATTTGTTGATGCTCATATGTCCTATTTTTACATGCAATTTATTTTACTTAATTTATTTTTACTTACAGTTAATCTTTAAAAACACCCATTATTTAATAACCATGTTAAGCAAGCCTCAGAATTATTATCCATTTTCCATACTGTGCATTAGAATATAATGATGCCTAAATTTACTTGATTTTTGTTTTTAAGTGTTTAATTTTTAATTTATTTAAAAATACTGTATAATTTAAATCATGAACCCCTAGTAACAACAATTCAGGACACTTTAGCAACTGCAGTGAAATTCCTTTGCATTTTAGAAGCAATTTTTATGTGTGCAGGCACCTTTAAAAGCAAAGCAAATAAAAATCAAGGTTTTATTTGATGTTGTTTGCTCATTATGAGAGTTGTAATGTGTAAGAGATATTGAAATGGTTTGCTTAAAGTGTGTGTGTAGTGTGTGTGTGTGTGTGTGTGTTATAATGTGTTTTGTCTGGCTGTTGTCCTGTCTCAGGCTCTGCGAAGAGAAAGCGAGTGATGAATGAAGATGATTTACGGATTCCGCTGGAAATGGGGTACGTTTAAATATGACACGCTGGCGGCAGAATGACTCAACACCTGTTAATCGCGGCTCTGCATTCTGTGCTTCTTAAGCAACAGAGCACACACTCTCACACAAACATTGCATTAAAACTGCAGATGTTTAAATACTCTGCTCAAATCAGAATTCTTTGCTCTATTATTACAAACCCATTCAAAAAAGCAAAGTGGCACTGTGGCATAACACAGTACAGGTATAATGGCACGGTACTTAGATACTTTAAATGATTTAAATTCATATTCAGCATATTTGCATGCTATCATGGTATTATCAAGGTACATGTGAATGCCTCAGCAAAAACTTATATGAAATAAATTCTAGAGAAAAGGTTTTAAGTAATTTCAAATATAGGTAGGTGTTGTTTAGGCTGTTTAACAGTTAGCATGCCTTCTTATGACTGTTAAGCATATTTTACTTGAATGCATAGTTTTTATTGTAAATAGACAACGATTTTACTCAGAGATGTGTTTAACTGATATATTTTTTAAATGTATCACCTGACTGTATTTTAAATATTTTGTCTTGTATTAATCCTAAATGTCTTATATAGGTTTTTTTGTTTGTTTGTTTTTGTGATTTTTGTTATTTAGTGTGTTCTTGCCAGGAAAATATACTTGCTGCTGACTTGCCTTTAAATAATCAATCAATCGATCAATCAAAGTACATGTATTACCATGCCACCATGCCCACTATCATGGATAGTAAAATTAGCATTCAAAAATTGCGTTAAAATAAATGTTTTGGTTTATCGAGCAGTTTTTGAAAGGTTGTGCAAATGTGTTGTATTATCCACTTTTTCTTCAATGTGTGTTAATGTTCCAGCTGGCAAAGAGAGACCAGGATGAAAACAGTGGGCGGTCGGCTGCAGGGAGATGTTGCGTATTATGCCCCATGTGGCAAGCGCCTGCGACAGTATCCGGATGTCGTAAAGGTAACTTTTACCTGTCTTCCTCGCTGCCTTGTGCTTAGACCCCCTCAAACACTCAGGAAGCCTCATTCCCCACCCCTTTCCTCTCCCAGTGCACCATAAGCATTTATTGGTGTAAGATCCAGCAGGTCACTTAGGTGCACTGTTATGGCAAGTGTGCTAGGCTGCTTTCAGTTTGGTACCATTATAGTGCTAATGGCTCTCTGGATGTCCTGTCTGACAAAATCACTATTATTCTCTCTTCTGTAGTATCTGTCCAGATACGGAATAACTGACATCACACGTGATAATTTTAGCTTCAGTGCAAAAATAAGGGTTGGTGACTTCTATGAAGCCAGAGAAGGACCCCAGGTGAATGCCTTTCATCTCCTCTTTTTCATTTTTTTTGTTCTTTATGTTCTTTTTTTCTCTCTGTCTCTCTCGCTCATATTCTTTAGCTCTCCCTGTATCTCTCTTTCATCTTGAACAGGGCAGGGAATTTGATTGAACCCCGATAGTCTGAATTTCCCCTTTTAAACTGTAGGGAGTCTGTGCAATAATCAGCGCTCGTTGTTTCCACAGGGTGTTACTTCATGTTTTGTCTGTCATGTATGTTGAAAGAGATTCTTTAGATTAAAGATAAAGTGCAGCAAAAGTTTATAGATTAAAATTAAAATTAAATTGACTCTCTTGTTTTTTGAATTTACTTAATTTCATGCTTATTAATTCATTTGCCTAAATTGGATCTACAATGAGAATAACATTTCAGAATATTACCAAATAATAATCAACTTGCTCAATCAGCTTCAGTGTTTAGTGATTATAAAGTCACATGATCATTAATGACGTGACAATCTTCTAGGGAACCAGACTAAAATAGGAAACTTTCTGTGTTTCTACCGTTGTCTTCATAAGTCTGACACACCTTTGTCTCCTGCTTCCCTCAGGGTCTGCATTGGACTCTTCTGAAAGAAGAAGAGGTCATCCCCCGTATCTTGGCCATGGAGGGTCGGCGAGGTCGTCCACCCAACTCTGAGCGGCAGTCGAGGGGCGGCAGAGAAGTTTCGGGCAGCAGGCGGCGAAAGAGCCGCCCCCCCAATCTAGGAGAGAGCGAATTCCCAAGTCCCTCCGAGGCCAAACTGCTGCGCAAGCTGGAGGCTCAGGGTAAAGTGCTTCTATTTGACTTATACACCTCATTCATATATAATAATGCATATATTGATGGAAGAGATTTGTCTGTTTTCATGACAGAAATCGCCCGGCAAGCAGCTCAAATGAAGCTCATGCGAAAACTAGAAAAACAGGCACTCGCACGGGCTGCCAAGGAGGCCCGCAAACAGCAAGGTACTTCACGATTATCAATACCACTTGATTGCTTACAACGATGTTCAGAATTCTTGCTGAAATCTCATTCTGTCTCTCTTTTAGCTATCATGGCCGCAGAGGAGAGGAGGAAGCAAAAGGAACAGCTGAAGATTCTCAAACAGCAGGTGAGTTTGTGAAGGAAAGCGGTTTTCGGTCAGTCTGAGAGTCACTTGATATTAGATTAAAGTGTTGATTCAGAAAAGAGACTGACGGTGCTTCTACGACTGCGGCTCGGCTGCCAGTCGACTTTTTTAAATGCACAGCAGCACTTTCAATTAACAGACTTCCTCCTCCTCTCCTACCAGGAAAAGATAAAGCGTATTCAGCAAATCCGTATGGAGAAGGAACTCCGCGCACAGCAGATTCTCGAGGTATGGAGTGACTGCGGAAAGAAAATAATAAATTAAAAGAGTTGAAATAGGCTTAACATTCTTAAAATACACGCCACCCCCTCTTGGGGGACAGTTTTTGAATATCAGTTCCTGTTTAACATGGAGAGAGGACCACAGCAGAATCACTCAACAGCATTTTGGGGCTCTGAGTTCTGCATAATTTTTGTTAGGACTAATGCTAAATTGGTTTTGGGGGACAGTTTTTGAATATTAAATGTGCTGCCTCCCGTGATTCAAACCAGAGGTAAATTAGACATAAAAGATTTTTTTCCATCAGACAATGGCAGTTCTTGCATAAGTAGCATGAGGAAGACACTGTTTACTTTACTCACCCAATTATAGAGGCTTCAAAAGTGTTTTAGCCGGGCAAAATCAAATTGGAGCTGACACGCTTGGCAAGCCATTCCGAACAGGATTTCTTGCTGTTTGTAATTACGTATTTAAATTTTCAGCTAATTCGCCTTTGCTTTCTTTTTATATTGCCGTTGTCAGAGCCCTGAGGAATATTGAAGCATTGAATATATATATAATATATAGCATTGAAGATCTCGGGGCTGATTCTGACACGGACTTGAGGAGAAAACATTCTCAATCACTGACTCGGTGATCTGTAGCTAGAGAAAGCGCAACAATGGCAAGATGTGAGACAGAAGGGCTTTCCTGTGTGTGTGTGTGTGTGTGTGTGTGTGTGTGTGTGTGTGTGTGTGTGTGTGAAAGTTTCGATGCCAGCTCTCGCTTTTCCTCACGCAGACACATCAATCAAAGTGTTAGTATAAGTTATAAATAAAACAGATGTTGGTTTAGCATGTTTAATTTAGGTTTATACCCAGCACGGCAGCACTGGTCTGACCCAGACCTGTTTTGCATTGGCAGGCAAAGCGGAAAAAGAGAGAGGAGGCTGCCAATGCCAAAATGTTGGAGGCGGAAAAGCGAATAAAGGTCAGTTTGAGAGTGCGAAGAGATGCTACACACCTACTCTTGCGCACTATGAATCATGGCCGTGGAAACCCCCACCCCCCCGACCCAAGAAACTTCCCTTGCTCTCACCTACCGCGGCAAGCTATTAACATTCCTCGGCCACAACAAAGGAGCTGAGCCTCTGTTTGACTGATGTCTGCCGGCCCGTGGGGGAAAATTAGCTTGACATCTGGATTTTTGCTGTTGTTGTTTAAAATGAAAAATGCTGTGTGCATCTTTTTATGTCTTGTACACATGGGGCCCTCACTAGAATACACATCCTGCTCTAAAAAGCCTTTTTTATTTAAATGAAGTTTTTTGTAGAGTGTTATGACTTTGTCACGTCTGCTAGCTTTATAGCCATCTTGTATCATACATACTCATTTAAAATATATAGCCTTTCTTAAGGCAGTATGATCACAGTTTCTGCATAACAATAAGTGTACCACGATCTAGTTATTTTGAGGAAAGTTTGGCATCAGTTTTTTTTTTCTAAGAAATTACTTTTAAAAAGTAAACAGCATTGATTAAAAAGAACACGTTTTAAAATTGTTAGAAAAAAATCTAATAAATGCTGTTATTTTTACCTTTCTATTTATTAAAGAATCCTGAAAAAAGTGAATCGTGGTTAAGACCGAAGGCAGGATTCTGATTGATGTTTCATTTTAGGCTGCGTCATAATGAGTGTTTTGGTGAAGCATTGAAACGTTTTTATGTTTTGTGTTTGTAGGAAAAGGAGATGAGACGCCAACAGGCTGTTATTCTCAAGCACCAGGTCAGTCGCCACTCTCATAAATAATAGGTCTCATAATGGCCATTTATATAGTAGTAGTGATTTTTGCTACAAAATGCAGGAGAAAGGAAGGCAAAGGGCATGTTTTTCTTGTAGAGTTCCCAGTAACCATCTGAAATGCAGTGTATTAGTTTGCTTAATTAGATTTGTTCAGTCTGTGCCCATCTAAGAAGTGGCGAATCTCATGTGGTTGTGTCTTTAACTTTCTGCTGTTTCTTTCTGGTAAATTTCCATGCTTTTTGGGAGTGGGGTCTGTCTCTTTGGGGTTACAAGCTGAAGTTTTGAGTTTGTTTATTTTTTTCTTATTTAATGACGCTGTGATTTTTTTTTTCCTGTCTCATAATACTCTGCCAACTCTCTCTCTCAGGAGATGGAGAGGCATAGACTAGATATGGTATGGGTATGTTTCATCTTCTGTACATCTAACACTCGCATCGTGAATCCTGGTTGTGATATGATGTCATAGCAGCACATTTTTAAATGTGGCACTGGCTGCTGTCAAAACTACATTTTCCTTCTGCATGGCTTTTCAAGCATAAAAGAGAACAAAAGAAACAAACTGCATCGCCTACATCTGCTATGTGTGTAAATGAGAGAAAACCGGCTTTGATGCAGCAGGCCTGTGCCTTGTTTGTGTGTGTGTGTGTGTGTGTGTGTGTACTGTATGTGTATGCGTGAGTGTGTGTGTGTGTGTGTCTATGGAGCCTGTTGAGTTTATACCCTCGTTGGTGGAAAGTGCCACACACACCTCATTCAACGTGTAAAGTCACCCCAATATTGTGTATTATCATTATTGCTGTGAAAATGTGAGTGTTGGTGTGTGTGTATGTGTGTGTGCGTGTGTGTATGTTGTGGCAGACTCTTTGTCAAGATGTTGCATTTGCACTGTCCTGCCTGTGAGGTCATCAGTACAGGTCAAAGGTCATAGTGCCTGACCAGTGAGAGAATTTGAGGAAACTCGCACTTCTCTCTGTTGTACGTTCCATGTCATCTGTGGGTCAGATATGAAGATTTCACACTAATTGGCTTTGTCCTTAAAGTCAACATGAAACTGCATTCACAGCCCATTTTGCTTCCTTTTTCAGAGTAAAATATTGAACAAATTAGTGCAGCACATCATTTCCACTTCATTCTATTGATTGGATTGTAAAAAGTGGATTTTCCATACCATAATAAAGCCAAACCTGAATGGGAGTTTGCTTAAAAAAAAAAAAAAAAAAAAAAAAAATAGGCTATTAGTTAAGGGTGCACTCTGTAATTTTTGAATTTAAATTATTAAAAATATTTGTTAAATACAGTTTTATCATATGTTTTCTTATTTTATTTGTATTTTTTTTGTAAAGTCATAATTTTGTTATAATCCTATTTTAATCTGTTTATTCTTTGCAATAGTTACTATTTACTTTTCATAGTGTGATTTTTTTTTTTTTGTGATTCACTAAACTAAACTAACGTAAGTTTGATCCTCAAACATCATTGTAATTATTAATTATGATATTAATGATATTATATGGAAATCACAAAAACATACACAAATACACTGTCTCCGTTTTTTTTTTTTTTTTTTTGAAGATAATCACAAGTGAGATTTCAATTATGTTTTGAACACCGAACTAGGAAATGTCCCTGGTTTTCGGAAATCTGGTCACATTATAGTACAATGAAAGTTGTAATTTATTTGGAGTGTGTCTCTTCATGGGGGCAGCCATGTTGAGATCATAACACATAACCAAATACTGCTCATTTCATCTTGGTTAACACACTTGTTTTTAAACAATTTAATTTATAGATCAAATAAGTTTGACTTGTGAACTATATTGGTAACTGAAAAATGCATGATGCTACATCCACACCACTAGATGTCAGTATGACTCCAAGACATTGGTAGGGCAACATAAACAACAAATTACTGAGTGCACATTTAACATTATCCAATGATGTCAACCGCAAAGTAGTTATTTGCCAGTTTTACATTTTAAAGAAAGCTACTCAATAAGACTTGAAATGTGTATTAAATTGGGTCGTTTATGGCTTCATGTTGACTTTAAATTCATAACACTGACATAGCAATGTGCTTAACTGTAAGGACAGGACATTGAGGCTGAGGGAAATCTGATGTATTTTCCCTTGTTAGCTTGTAACAGTAGGTACGCTAATCTAACTCAAGATGCACCGACAGCTTTCCTCCTCTGACCTGCCCATTACATCTGTGGCTTTTCTTTTCGCTCTTTTGTTCCCGTCTGATCAGCTGTAACACACGTTTTTGTGGCTGCCTCATCCTGGCCATAGCAATGTGTCTGTTCTACACCTACTTTTTTCTCTCTCACTTTCTGTGCAACATGCTAAACCACGCTGATCAGTTTTATCGTCTGTCTCTGGCTTTTATATTTTGTTTGTTTTCTCTGTGTGTATCTGTATGCTCTGCTTTCCTCCACTGAACGATGGAATCATTCTGTCTTTTCAGGAGAGGGAGAGGAGAAGACAGCACGTTATGCTAATGAAAGCCGTGGAGGCTCGGAAAAAAGCTGAGGTGTGCAAAACGAAATAAATAAATAAAGGAACACTGTCCTTCACCACTCCGCTCTCCTCTCTGCACCTCAAGGCTTTCTCACATGTCACGTCTACCTGCTCTGCTACACTCCCTGAATGTGTTTCACCAAATGATTTTGATGTAGTTTGATAAAGTACCCTTAACATTCCTCATTCTCCAAAACAAAGTTTTCTTGTAGAACATAATACCCTAATGTCAAACGCGCCTGATGTGGCATCCAACCGGTTTGTGAAGTCTTTCTTCCACCCCGCAGGAGCGTGAACGCCTCAGGCAAGAGAAACGTGATGAGAAACGGCTCAACAAGGAGCGGAAAATGGAGCTCCGGAGGCTGGAGCTGGAGATGATCCGTGAGATGAAGAAACCCAATGAAGACATGTGTTTGACAGATCACAAGGTAATGGAACTTTTGCAGTTTAAAAATAACTTTAATCATCATAAATGAAACTTGTTTTGTTATATTCAGTTTTATTCATCAATAAATGAGCCTTTAACATAAAGGCTCATCCAGTTAGAACTCTCAGAGGTATGATGTCACAAATCTCACCAAAGCACTTGACCGTGAATTCAGCTGAGACTGAATACTGCCACCTAGTGCTGATAAAGATGCATAATGATGAAAATTGGCAGCCTTGTATCTTAGTCCAGGAGTTTTCAAACTTTTTGATGCTAATATACCCAAATTTTGACATGAGACCCCTTTCTTAAAATATAATGGCTGCTGCATGAGTTTATGTATAATGGCCAATTTATACAGTGTCAACAAAACAATACTCGTTACGCTGCAAAGTCAACATATTGCTTCCTAAATTAAGTAAGTGGCTTTAATGTTGTAACAGTACTGAAGACAAAACAAATTATTTGTTATCTAGATACATTATCATTATCTAGAGCACAGTTTCCCAAACGGGTTTGTGAGGGAACTGCATGGGGTTTGTGAGTTGCTGAAAAGCTTAATTAAATAATTGAATGGGGCAGCACAATAATTGTGATATAACTTAATGTTATTATCAAAGAAAAGGCTGCAATTTGCTTAATAACGGACAGTAATAGGCCGATGTGCTGCGTGTTTACAAGTAAGGCATGCAGCGCATTTAATTACTATAATTATCAAGTTTTTTTATTTTATTTTACAGTACAATTGTCATTTACAATATTAATATAATTTTATCTTTATTTTTATAATTAGTTAAAACATAGTACTACTAATATATACTACTACTACAAATAATAATAATAATAATTATTATTATTATTATCGACATCAGAGAGCCATGAACTTGTAAATATATCATTAAATAATTTAAACTATTAGCTTAAAATCTCAGGCGGTACTCCACAAAATAAAAAAAACATAATTAAATACATTTTTATTTATATATATATTTAATAAATATATATTTATTGTCCCAAGTTAGAAATATTGAATATATTTTTATTGTCCCAAGTTAGAAACATCAATACAGAATATAATACAAGGAAGCTAGGTGAAGGCCCACTCAAAAAAAACAAAAAAAAATACATGCATGCACACACACAAATACATTACATGCTCAGTATTGGTGGCTGTAATGGAATGAGGATGAATAGTGAATCACTAAAGCAGCTTGAAATAAATTTTTAGCATGATTTGATCAAAAGAAGCAAACTTCATACTATTTTTGTCAGATTTCATTACTCATTTGAAACATGTTATTGCAACATGATGTTTACAAATAGTCTGTCTCACTTGTTTCTCTATATTTCTGTTTCTCGCTACAGCCTCTTCCTCAGATTCCTCGTATCCATGGTCTGGTTCTGCCCGGGAATGTGTTTGCTGACTGCCTGATGGTGGCGCAATTCCTGCGGAGCTTTGGGAAGGTTCTTGGCATGGATCCCTCAGAATTGCCCACTCTGGGTATACTGCAGGAGGGACTGCTCAACCTGGGCAACAGCATGGGGCAAGTGCAGGACCTGTTGGTCCGGCTACTCTCGTCTGCTTTGTCTGACCCAGGGTTGCCTCAAGGACACAGGGTGAGGAGGAAATACCTGGAGATTACTTCAGTGTGATTGTCGCTGTAATAAGTGTACTTTCAGGCCTGTTTGCACCTGCGATCAACATCTGTCTAAAATGATCATTGCTCAGCAGAGACACATTTCTGTTTACATGTGGTATTAACATGCATCTACTAAGTGCTTGTGATTATAATTTATTTAGAGGAAAGGGTCTCTGGTTTAATGAAACACATAAATCACTTACTAAGTCAGTGTGCCACTGCATATGAATGATCTATCCATCTTTGGTTAAAAGGGTTAGCAGAATTGCAACTGTTCCCTTTTCTCCATCAGGCTAAGTCTATCTTGGGTGACCACCTGACCAATGTAGGTCTGAATCGGGACAACGTGTCTGAGGTTTTGCAGCTGTACATGGAAGCTCACTGCTCTCAGACTGATCTAGCTGATCTTACTGCAAGTCTGAGGACCAAAGCCTTTCAGGCCCACACTCCTGCTCAGAAAGCCGCTGTCCTGGCCTTCCTGGTTAATGAGCTGTCCTGCAGTAAAAGTGTGGTCAGGTAAGAACCAATCAATTCAACTTATGTTTTCAGAGTTCAGCTGCAGTGATTCTTCATGACTTGATGTTTACATTAGTACAAAACACAACTGTTATACACCATGGCATTTTTTGTAAGTTATCACAACACAACATCATTTTTCAACTTGGATACAGTAATTATTCATAAAGAACAGTAAACCGATTTTTAAAGTTAAAAATGTTATATCCTTAAAGTTATTGTTATATGCATAGACCATTAATTGTATAGCATGACGAGAAATTTTAAAATGAGGCAAGGAAATATTTACTGAGGCAAGGAAAAATATTCACTTCAAACAAACTGCATTTTTTATGAGAAACATGTAACACCCCTTTCAGCATTAATTCAAAATCAACTAATTACACCAGTGCTAGACATTCTTAAACTCAAATGATTCATATTTGGATTATCAGGCCTGCTAGGGCACAATGAAATATTAATTCATCTTGAAATAATAGGGCATAAAGAGATGGTGGAGAGGTCACAGATAGTGTGACGGTCACAGAGCTTTGAACACTTTATGCAAATGAACACTGCAACCTCAACAGCCTGAGTTGATCATTTGACAGAATCACAAATGTATGTCATGAATCTACCAGGATTATTAACTAAAACAAAAACATTTAGTTGAAAAAAGATTAAATAACTTAGTATACTTATATATATAGTTAGTAACTGGGAATAAAAAAAAAACTAGTCTAAAGACTGAACTAACTAAAACTGAAATAATGAAAAAGTAAACATTGATAGTGATATATTTTTAATATAAAATTATTTAGTATAAAAAAGAAAAATCAAAGGCTAGTTTAAATTATTAATAAAAACTATAATACACAAATAATATTAAAATAACACTGCTATCTACGGCAGTACAAAACTGTTTGTGTTTGTGTTTTTGCAGTGAGATCGACAAAAGCCTGGAGCACATGAACGTGCTAAGGAAGGACGAGTGTATCGTGGAGGGCAAATTGAAGAAGTGAGTATCATCAGATTTAGTGCTGATTTATATGACCATAATGGCTGTATTTCAGAACTTCTCTACCTAGACAGCATTTTTAGCTATAATAGATGTGTTCAAACATTTGAATCGAGGCGTCTTACTAGGCAATAAACAAACAAATGTTTCTCTCTGCATTAAATGTACATAATATCTTAGTTTTATCTCCATCTAATTGGTGATTATGTTCATGCAGAATGAAAACAATCTACGCTAAACGGACAGGGAAACGTGAAGCAATCATTGGAGGGGAGGAGCCTCAGGCTGCGGGCGGCTCCGCCATTGGTCACAAGCGCAAGAGGAAGACTGGGGATAGTGATGATGACGAAGATGATGATGATGACAGTGAAGACGCAGGGGATGAAGATGAAGATGAGGAGGAGGAAGAGGCTAAAAAGGGAAAAAAGGTGGAGACCTGCGATGAGGTAAAAGGCATTCATTTCAGGTGCAGTTTTTAATACAGAAATTACTTTAACTGTCTTTAGCAGACTTTTTATAATGATTGAGCCTGTATATGTGTGTGTCAGGATGAGGGAGACCCAGCCACAAGTGTTGAAGAGCTGGAGAAACAGATTGAGAAATTATCAAAGGTAAAATCAAATCTTATAATTTAAGGCTGTATGATTTGGGGGGAATCAAATTTTCTGATAAAATGTGTGGTTGCAATTAATTTTCGTTTTTCAGAAAGGTCCAGGTTTACTTTTACTTTGCTTGTAGGGCTATGCCATTTAGCCCAAAATTTTGTGACTTCTATATCAATATAACTGTAAAATATAAATGATGATTCTTATTATAATAATATAGTTTATAATTATATAATTAGTAATACTTCTGAAAAATAATAATAATAATAATGAAAGAACAACTGTAAAACTAAAATATTTATGTATTAATTTGTAAAGGTTAAACCATCAGTTTTGGCAGAAAAATGCAGGGAGCCCTCAAAGCTTCTCTTTTGTTTATAATAGCCCATTTAGCATGTGGTTGACACATGTTGGGTTCCCAAATGCACGTTTTAAACAACCAAACTGAAAGCAGATAATGTTTGAGATGTTGAAAACATCAGATCATGAGCTGCTCGTGTGTAAATGAACACAGTGCTGCACTTTATTTATTTAAATAAATTGCAGCCTTTATGATTTTATAACTGCACTAAGCCATATAGAAGTAGCAGTTTTATTTCAGTTAATAATTACATATACAGTCCCACTCAAAGAGCCACTAATGTGTATTTCTGTGTGAGTACAGCAGCAAAACCTGATCCGTCGGAAACTGTTTGAGTCGTCTCACGCCCTGCGGTCCATGTCATACGGGCAGGACCGGTACCGCCGCAGATACTGGGTCCTCCCACAGTGTGGAGGGGTTTACATAGAGGGGTTAGAAAGTGGAGAAGGTGAGTCAATCTACCCATCCCTCCTTTTATCCATAAATGCATTTGCGTACAGCAACTCCATTAATTATGTTTTCCTTCTTTCTGTCATGTAGGGGTCGAGGAACTGGAGAAAGAGCGTGAGAGGTTGAGAAACTTTCCAGTTGTGCAGGTCAAAGAGGAGCCCATGGAGGAAGATCAGCATGAGGAGATACAGGGGCCTGTGAAGGAGGAGGTGAAACAGGAGGAGGAGAAGCCAATCGATCCTGATCAGGAGGCAAATAAAGAGATGTGCTCCTCCCCACTAAAAGAACAGCAGGAAACAGATGTTGCGACCACGCCCCCTCAACCACCAGAGCTCCGCCCCTCACAAAGCCCCCAGTGTCAGGAACTGCCTCGCACACCTGCCAAGGCCAACGGGCTCTGCCACACCCACAACAGCTGCCCCGCAGTGGAAACTATATCAGCATCGTCTCCAGCTCACTCTCCAACTACCTCTAAGCTGACAGAGGCCAGCAGCCCGAGCGCAGAGCACACAGTCCCTCCTCCTCTGCAGTTGGGCATCCCCGCGCACATCCTGCAGCCGCAGCAGCTGGTGCAGACTCAGCTCCTGGCCAACGACCAGCTGCTCAAGGTCCTCAGTGAGCGCAGCGGGCACTGGTTCAGCCTGCTGCCTCGCTCGCCCTGCGACGACACCTCCCTCATCCAGCCGTCTGCACACCCGCAGTCCTCACCCAGCAGCAACACCACCAGCACACGGCCCAAAACTCCACCTCCACCATCTACCTCCTCTCCGCACCATCATCTGCTTCCTCTTTCTGTGTCTCCAAGCCCTCTGAACCTCTCACAGGGTGGAATCAGCAACCTCAGTTTGCAGGTAATTACCCATCCTACTTGAGATATATTTCATATTTACAGTGTCCAGCATGATAAAGAGACAAACAATAAATCTCCTTCATGTTAATCAGAGCTTTTGTCCTAACCAAGACAATTTGTTAGCTGTTTGGATTCAATTTCTTTCACATTATTTTGGGTAGCTCAACCCACAGAGATATATTAGTGGTTCAAAGTCTTGCTTCACGAATTATGCCCAAGTGTTATGATGATGTGAATGTTCAAACATGTTCTGATTGGTTGTGATTGTTTAATGCGGCAAAGAATTGAAAATCAATTCATTTAAAATAACTATCAAATTTAAGTTATAATATCATACAGTTAACTGATTTCTTCTTTCATTTATGTGACATTCTATAACATACCAACAAAAATAAATAAAAAATATTAGACAAAGTGTCTAATATTTCTTCTAAATTCTGTGGCTCGTGGCTCAACTCTAAATCAGAGGCTCTTACCTTTTTGAAGGCACTCCATTGTCCACAACAATATTCAAAGACCCCTTGACTCTACCAGTTATTCATGATATATGAGTTTTTAAAAATAATTTTTTTTCTTGTAATTTCCTTGGAATAAGTAGAAAGCGTTTTACAATTTTGTTTCCAGGTCTAGAAATCACACATTTAAAATTAGGCTTCCTCACATCTATAGGTTTTTCTAAAGAGTTGTTGAGTAGGTGAATTAAAATAAGAAATACCTTGATTTTTATGTTTGTTTTCTCCTATTATAAATAATCTTGACACCTCCTTGAAGGTTTGAAGAGGCCCCCTAGTTGGCCCCAGCCCCTTGGTTGACATGCACTGATCTCATGTATGTCATATGTTTTCATTATCTCCTCCTAGGTGAAGGCAGGTGGAGCTCTGATTGGTTTGCCTTTGGGCAGCTGGTCTAGTGGGGTCATCAGCCCCAGTCTCCCCCTGTGTAGCAGCCCCCTGCACATGTACCCCTCAGTGGAGGGCAGTGCCAGCCCCCTGCTGGCACCCAGCGTCTCAACCAGCAAAAGTGGTTCTCCTGTTCCCACTGGGGAGAAGCTTACGTCTGTTCCTTCTCCAATGGCACTGGACCTTCCTAGGAATCACGACCACCACAAACCCCTGCCCATACCAGAGAGTGAGTGCTGTACAGTCAAGAAATTCACTCAGAAATCACACATACAATTGACCCTTCACATAAACTCGCCCTCTTTAGTTACTGTTGCTATGTCTGACACTCACATCACACCACACATCATGTTCTCACGCAGTAAAAAATACATTGCGGAGCAAAGAGGAAACTGACAACACACCGACAGACAATACAGAGCAGGTTACGTCTGGTATTTTAAGAAATTCAAAATATAAATACCATTTTGTGGCTCTTAAATGTGTCACCATGACAGATCTATGTATTGCCTCAGTTCAAGCGGCACGTGAACTGCTTGTCTTTTCAAATGTACTTAAAGCAAAAAATAAAAATGAATGTACATCAGAACATATTTTATTTCAACTGTGGAAAGACGTCAGTACACACAATTTTTCATGTTTAAGTCCACAGAAGTTAACCTACTGTACTCTCTTGTCTGATTGGTTGTTGGACAAAATGGCAGATTCAGTGTAATGATTGTTCAGTCAGTCTGTCAATCAAGCTCTTTGCGAAGGGTCAATTGCTACTTCTGCTATTATTATTATTTAACTACTTCTACTAGTTGTTAAATAATAATGTTGCACTTTTAGTCTGCAAGATTCACCCATAATTCTCAACTACAATGTGTCATTAGTGCAGTTTTGTTTGGGGTTGTTGATGGTAATGGTTTTGGCTGATTGGCAGACATGCTGCTGGGCTGGTGGAAGGTGACAGACATGGAGGAGCTGAAAGCGCTAGTGAATGCTCTCCACAGCAGAGGCATCCGAGAGAGAGCCCTGCAAAAGCAGCTGCAGAAATCCATGGATCTCATTGCACAGACCTGTAACAAGAACCGAGAGGGTGAGTTGAGTCTCTAAGAAATAACACAATGTGTCTGTGTGTGTTTTAGCTTACAGATGTAGCCACGGAAACAGTTCAAGCAGACCAAAAGACCAAGACCGCCAGAGATAGCTTAGTTACCATTGTTAACACATTTTATTACAATATAAGATATATCTTTTAATGTGATAAAATGTATATATTTTAAATAATAAGTGTGGGGGGCGTGGTGGGATTTTCCTGCTTTTTTGTCTCTAGCTGATCACATAAATGTCATTTATTTTTTAATGTGATTTTTTTTTCTTCCATAAAAGAGGAACTGAATGTATTAAACATAAGTATATGGTTACATTTTATTTTAAAGGCACAGTTCACCCAAAAATGAAAGCAGTCATAATTTGCTCTCACTTTACTTGTTCCAGACCTGTATGAGTTTGTTTCTTCTGTAAAACACAATAGAAGATATTTCGAAGAATTTTGGTAACCAAACAGTTGATGGTAGCCATTGACTTCTATAGAATGGGGGAAAAAATACTATGGAAGTCAATGGCTACTGTTAACTGTTTGGTTAATAATTTTGGTAACGGATGATAGAGTTTTCATTTTCCTACTATCCCTTTGTGTCCTCATTACAGTGTAATTATACATTTGAGTACTGAGTAATATTAATTAACAACATGTACTTAGTTTAGGGTTAGTTGCATGTAATTATTCATAAATTACTGTTATAACTGATGTAAGTACTGTACATGTAACAAGGATACAGTAAAATAAAGTGTTTCCCAGTATAATTTTTAAGAAAAGAAATGTGAGCATATTTCTGCAAATTCAAACTTGAGGTTAACTGATATAGAATGCAGTAAAATAAATCAGAATAAACAGTATTTATTATTTGACTTGTTTGCAGTCATAAATAATATTCATAAAAGTACTCTAAAACACTGTGTAACTGACTCAGCCAAGCGTGCAGATGTCAGAATGGGCTGAATTGTGCTGTGCTTTACGGGTGTGATATCTCCTGGGGTCTTATGGCTGTCTTATTTTTTGTTTGCAGTGGCAGTTATGGAGGTCTCAGAGCTCGACGAGGGCCAGGTTTCCGTGGAGACGCTGCAGGAGTGGTGTGTGGAGGAGCAGGCCATGGAGACTGACATCGCTCTGCTGCAACAAGTGGAGGAGCTAGAGCGCAAAGTCACATCCGCCAGCCTGCAGGTCAAGGTGAGTGTTTGTACAGCTTCCAGAAATGCATAAAATCACTGTCATTTCTTCTATTAACCATTTCCCACAATCCCTTGCTTTTCAGGGCTGGACGTATCCGGAGCCACAGTCTGAAAGAGAGGACCTGGTCTATTATGAGCACAAGCCCCTCCCCAAGCCCCGCCCTGGGGCGGAGTCTCAGGAGGAGCGAAGCTCAGAGAAGGGTCTGATCCGTCGCTCCAGCAACCCATTGGACATCGCGGTGACGCGATTGGCAGAGCTGGAGCGTCACATCGAGAGAAGGTACCTGCGGAGCCCCTTAGGGACCACCATCCAGATCAAACTGGATAATGTGGGTACAGTCACTGTCCCCGCACCTGCTTCATCCACTAGCGCTGGAGGGGAAGGGTAGGTCATCCAGAATGCCAGCCTTCGTCTCTACTCCTCCTCATCCTCCCCCTCCCCCTCTCTCTGCTGGCTGGGGCTTCTCTGCTCGCCTATTCATCCGTTCTCACCCTGGCTCCAGTTTTGGGTTTTTGGTTGTCGTGCTGTGTATGTTTTTTTGTTTTTTTCTTCTTCTCGCTCCCTTGCCTGCACCCTTCCTGTTTTTGGCTGCATGGTTTTAATCAGCAGTGCACAGATGGAGTTTGAAAACATCAAAAGCTGATTTGTTTTCTGATACTTCTAAGTGCATGGTATACCACAGCTCTCCGTCTTCATGTATGGCTTTTAAGTCATGCCACAGAATTGTATCACACTATGTAGGCTGTACATCTGTGTGTGTGTGTGTGTGTGTGTGTGTGTGTGTGTGTGTGTGTGTGTGTGTGTGTGTGTTTATGTGTGTGCTTTTGAAACTCAGGGTCTCACCTACTCAATCTAACGGAAACATTAAAGACAAATTACAGGTTTGAAATAAACCCCGTCTCTGATCTGTGTGTTGTGTTTTTGTGTGTTGCAGGGGAGAGGAAGAGATTGCTCCAGGGATGAAGCTGTGGCGGAAAGCTCTGTGTGAGGTACGCAGCTCCTCTCAGCTGGCCATGTGTCTGCAGCAGCTCCAGAAATCCATCGCCTGGGAAAGGTCCATCATGAAAGTGGTAAGTGATGTCATACACGAACCACAGTCTAGAAGTGTACTTGTTAGACATCTACACTATATGTTGTAGTTTCCATACTTATATGCCTGATGTGTTTTCAGTACTGTCAGATGTGCCGGAAGGGCGATAATGAAGACATGCTTTTGCTGTGTGATGGCTGTGATAAGGGGTGTCACACCTATTGCCACAAACCCAAGATAACCAACATCCCAGAGGGAGACTGGTACTGCCCTGCTTGCATCTCCAAGGTAACCGCCTCCAGTTCACATCATTACGAGTACAAGTGCTCGTTTGTTGAGGTGCATGTTTTCAGAGCGATGTCTCTAAGATGATGCGCTTATGTCTGTAAGACTCCTGTATATATATATATATATATATATATATATATATATATATATATATATATTTGTATTTATATATGCCTGTTAATTTATATATAAATTAATTATTTTTTATTTATGTAATTAAAAATATAGTTAAAACTTTTTTTTTTATTCCTGTGATGCAAAGCTGTACTTTGCTTGAGAAGTATTTTTTATTATTATCAATGCTGAAAACAGTTGAGCTGCTTATTAAAAATTATAGTGTTTTTGTGTAAGCCGTGATAAAAAATTTTCTGTGTTCTTTGATGAACAGAAAGCTCAAAAGAACAGCATTTATTTGAAATTGATTTTTTTTTGGCGCCAAACTCTAATAAAACACTAGTCTATTAAAAAGATATGCACTGCCTTACCCCTTTCCCTTTTTGTATTAATAATAATAATAAACAACAACAACATTAATAAGAATAATAGTAGTAGTAGTAGAAATAATGATAAAATGTGTTTTTACTCAAGTTTTCTCATTTCATCAGTGGAAATGACTGAAAGTGACTGCAAGTGCTAATTATTTAGTCTAGCACTATGAGCAGTGATGTGTACTGTGTTCACTGAATTATTTGGAATAAGTGTTTTCATATATGTTCATGTTTTATAAACATGTTAAGTGTAGCATTATGAACCTGTAGATCTGAACTATTCCTGTACACCCTATCAGGCAAGCGGTCAGTCACCTAAATCTAAGAAGACTCCGAATCGTGCACCACCAGCTAGTGGAGGAAAAAAGTCGGCAGAAGCAGCCAAGAAAAGCAAGAAGCAGACTGAGACGTGTGAAGAAGAAGAAGCCACCAGCAGCAACAACAGCACCCCAAAGAAAGCAGCTGCCACCTCCACCCAGGCCAAGAAGAACCCCTCCACCCCTCCAGCACCCAAACCAGACAGCCCCGCCTGTGTAAAAAGAGCCAAAACAGCCAGAGACAACAACCGGGACCTGGGCCTCTGCAGGTGCCCACCCGCATTCTGTTATTTTCTCTGTGTTTTCCTGGACATGGAATGTTTTTTAAATGCAGCTCTCATGTATATTTGTATTTCTCAGGATTCTGTTGGCTGAACTGGAACGTCATCAGGACGCCTGGCCCTTCCTCACACCGGTTAACCTCAAATCTGTCCCAGGGTACCGCAAAGTCATTAAAAGACCTATGGACTTCTCCACTATCCGTGAAAAACTCGTCAGTAGCCAGTAAGTGTCTCTCACATGGATTTGAAAAATGCGAAAAAGTAAAAGCTGCATTCTGGCGGGGGAAGGGGACATGAAATACTAGAAGATGAAAAAATAACTTAATTATTAATTTTAATAATTCTTACAATTATTTTAATAAATACTTTCATAAATTATAAAAAATTTAATATATGTAGTTAAAAGCATTTTATTTGAGAATTTTATTAGATAATTATTTTATGTAGTAAGATTTTTATTAATGCTCTGGAACAAAATAAATAACTAAAATAAATATTAATAAGAAAAAAATGCATGCACCGATAAATAAATGCACAAAATTATAGACTTTACAAATGAACATAATATCCATAACAAATATAGATTATGCTCCATGTATCTTTAAAAAAATCAATCTATCAATTTATAAAAACATAAATGCTTAAATAAACCATTTTCCCTTTTAACATTAAACATAATGAAATACAGCATTGTTTTAAATCATTTACAATAAAAAAACACAAAACATTAAAAAAACAAAAAAAAATAAAAAAACAAAAGAAATAAACAAAAAAATCTATTTTTAAATAAAACACTTTACAAATGAGAATAATATGCATATCAGTAAAATGACAATAAATATTGGTTATGTTCCATGTATCCTCAAATAAAATACTTTTAACTTTAAAATATAGAAATTTAATTTATAAAAACTTAAATGACAAAAAAAAAAACTATCTACTCTCAACAGTAGAAATAATAAAAAAATAGATAGCAATGTCTTCCTTTATGTCTAACATAAACGCAAAAAAAAAAAAAATTAGTGTTTCATGATACATATTAGATTTTCATATTATTTTTTATATTATATAATAATATTTTCTCTGTTCTTTAGGTATCAGAATTTAGAAACGTTCATCATCGATGTCAACCTGGTGTTCGACAACTGCGAGAAGTTCAACGAGGACAACTCTGACATCGGCCGGGCCGGGCACAACATGAGGAAGTTCTTTGAGAAGCGTTGGACTGAGCTGCTGAAGCAGACTAACTGAGGTGGTCTCGGACCACCACGGGCTGTCATTTCAAACCTGCAACCGGGACTCAAAAGTCACAGATCTGTCTGCGACACAGAGCCTTCAGGACCGACCAATCCCACATCAACACCCAAAGAGACACAAGACAGCGGGTGTCTTTGTGCAATACCATTTCCTTCTAGAAAAGAGAAATCGCACTGAAATTTCAACCATCAGAGCTGTACTAAGGAGAAAAATCCCTTTCCACTACTTGTAAATATCTTTTGATTTTGGTTTTGTATTTTTACTTTACCGTTAATATTATAGTGAATGTATTTAATTTTTTAAATGATTATTTATGACTAAATAAAAGAAAGGTCCACTCTTCATTTTCTATGAAAAGGGAGAAACAGCAAAACTGCTTTAAATCTAATGGAATGTTTATTTGTTTGTGTTTTTCCTCTCCAAATATGAAACAAAGCCAAGAAAAAAAATCTGTTTACACTGTTCTGTGCCATGTGGCATCAGAGTATTCAACCCTCTGAACGTGAACTAACAGCATCACTGTACACACACACATACACACGCATACACACACACACAAGCAGGAGGCACCCATGTGTACATACTGTCTATTAATGTCAATATATTGAGTCTTGTTTGGAATGATGTGTATATATTGTTTCAGACATTGGATATTGTTTATGCCTTAGAACATTTGTAGCAATTGATTTTAGTCTTAAAGTGATTAATAATATACATTTATTGTTTGTACAGTATATACATATCCTCTACAAAACACTGTGGTCTCCTTAATCTTAGTAGTGCCTGCCCTTCAGAACAGGGTATAGGGAAAATGAATTTGTTCCTTCTTGTTTTGTTTAGTTTTTTCCTTTTTTTGTAATGTTGTTTTCTTATACAAAACACATCAAGGCCTCCACTCAAAGGCATACTGTACGAAACTCATATCTGAACCCATATGAAAACTATTCTTCAGTATCGCTGGCCCCAGAGGCGCTCAGAGATGGACAGCAGGCGTTCTGTAACCACATGTGTCTGAGTCTCCCGCGTGCGTCGTGGCCCACTGGAAGCAGCTAGAACAGAGTTTTTTTGTACCTGCGTCAGAGTACTTGAAGTTATTTTATTTAAAGATATTGTGGGAAACAAATGGTAGCGTTCTTTTTGTAGGAGCATTATTTTTCACTAGTGTGTGTGTATGTATGTGTGTGTGTGAGAGAGAGAGAGAGTGCGAGCGTGTGTTTGTGTGAGTGTGTGGATGTTTGGCACGGACTTATTAAAAGGATGTTTTTAAATCCAGACAGTGTCTAATGTGTTATTTTATTCCTTTTCCCATGGGCAGGGTTCTAATTTGCTTTCATTTTACGGGTCATGTTATTACTGAAAAATTAATTATTTAAAAAAAAAAGTATTAACATTTTTACATTTTAATGAAATACTTGTATTCACCATTTTTTATTCAAGTGTTAAACCCTTAAACGGGCAGCAACAAAAAATTATATTAATTTATTTTAACATTTTAAAATATTAATGCAATAACTTTTATTGTGTGTTTAACCCTTAAATGAGCAGCAATAATAATAACAATAATAATGATAAATTGCTGTTTTCCAACACAATAGGACACCCTTTATTTATTTATTTATTTATTTATTTATTTATTTATTTGTAATTTTAAAGTTTGTCTCTTGGATTTACTTAAAGATGAGCGAACTACTTTGCACTGCTGCCAAATGGTGAGTTTTATACCATAGCACATGACCCTGGTATTTGCTGGGATCTCTTTTCAAGTCTTTTTCTGTTTATTTGTCTCCAACAGAGAGAAAAAAAATAGTAATAAAATGTTATTATTTACAGTTCCATAGTCATTAAACATTGAATGAAAATGTTAATTGTACAAATAAGTGCATAAAACTGAACATGGCTGCACACGAAATTAGGAAATGCACACATTTACAGCAGTCTGCATAAAACGACAAACCTAAAAGCAGCACAGTAAACAAAAACCACGTGGGGTCCCTGAGAGTCACGTGACAGAACCAGGAAGTGTTCGCGAAAGGTACGTCATTGCTTCGAACACCGCTTACATTTGACATAAACAATATAGGAATGTAATACTAGGTTATTAAACGTAATATTGGGTAATTTAATAATGCTGTCTAGGGGTGACCAGAGGTATTACATCACGTTTTTCGTCAGTTAAACAACTGCGAAGCAGGTTTGTAATGTCAGGTGGTTTGACTGTCGAATAATGTGGCAAACTCCAGCTTTTAGCGTTAGAAAGACGAAACGAGAATGGTTTTGTCCGTTACGTCAGACACTTCCTCTTCCTGTGTTTTTAAAGGGACCAGTCAGACAACAAGACATAAACGCAAACATGGTGTCTCTGATCTGTACCTTACAAAGTCATCGAGATGATGTGAACTGCTGCGCGTTCTCCGGCGCTCTGCTGGCCACGTGCTCCGCTGATAAGAGCATCTGCGTTTACTCCGCACGAGACTTCAGCGAGCTGTCCTTCTCCCCGCTGTCCGGACACGGCTATGGGGTCCACTGCTGCTGCTTCAGCGCCTGCGGTCAGTACCTGGCCTCCTGCTCCACCGATGCCACCACCGTGGTGTGGTCGATGGACTCCGGAGAGATCGAGGCCGTCCTGGAGCACCCGGGCCGGAGTCCGGTGAGGGTGTGCGCCTTCTCTCCAGACTCATCTTACCTGGTGTCTGGAGGCTCCGATGGGACCATCGCACTGTGGGACTTTACCTCCAGGACACTGCGCAGGTACATCAGCTTTCCATAACTGACCTAGATATTTAATGACCAGTAATGCACCACAACATTCAGTCCAATAACAGTATTGATGTTGCGAAGTTAATCAATTATTATTGTTTTTTATTCAGCTATAAATCAGTTCTACAACTGCTACGGCATCTTCAGTGTAATCATCCAGCTTAATTCGGTTCGATTTTAAAGACGAAATTATTAAATAAATAAAATACAGAAAATAATAAATAAGTGTAAAGTAATATATATAAAAAAGTCAGTACCAAATTTAATTAAAATTAATGATTAATTAATGTGTTAATTATTGTGTTTTATCAAGTCATATACTTCTTTATTTAATTAATTTGTTTCTTTCTTTTAATTTCTGCTGGTTTGGGCCATTAAATGTTGCTGAAGATGTTGGTTATTAGTGAATCAAGTAAATCCTTTTGTAGGATAGTATATAGAAAAGTATAGATTTAAGTATATAGATTTATTTTGCACTGCACCAGACCAGTCTGTTTGATTGACACTTGTGTATGGTGCTGTTTAGGACGGGTGCTGTGTCTGACACCAGTATAGTGGCCTGCTCTTTCACTCCCTGCAGTCAGCTGTTCATCACCGGCTCCACATATGGTGACCTGCGACTCTGGGACCTGAATATGAACCATCTCCATGCGGAGAAGAACGCCCATGACCTCGGGGTCTCCTGCTGTCAGTTTGCTCCCCAGATAATGAAGGGTACGATTCCTGGATTTCAGTTATTCTGATAAGTTTCGAAAAACTACCTTGCTGTATCTACTTAAAGGGATAGTTCACCCAAAAATAAAAATTAACCCATGATTTACTCACCCTCGGGGCATCCTAGGCGTATCTGGCATTCCTTTTTCAGACGAACACAATCGCAGTTATATTTAAAATTGTCCTGGCTCTTCCAAGCTGTATAATGGCAGTGAATGGCGCCCCTGTTTTTGAAGTCAAAAAAACTGCATCCATTTATCATAAAACTACTCCACATGGCTCCGGGGTGTTAATAAAGGCCTTCTGAAGCGAAACGATGTGTTAGTGTAGGAAAAATATAGATTTTTAAAAATTTACGCTCAAACACCTTGTTGTGAACACGCACACACTGCTTGAGTGACCGGAAGCTGGAGATTACAGTTTATAAATTTTTAAAAATCAATATTATTGATTTTTTGAATAGCTTCCGTAATGTCTTCTTAGGATGAACCACTGGTTAAACGAACAAAAGTAAACAGTTAACTCTCTCTGTCTCTCTTTCACAGGCACAGATGGCTGTGTTCAGTTTCGGCTGGCCTCATGTGGACAGGACAGTCTGTTGAAGATATGGATTGTTTCTCTTTTGTCTGCTGCAGGTAGCAGCATCTGATACCTGCCCACCTGTGTCTTCTGTGTTTTTAGTGAGTGTGTGTGTGTGATGTAATGATGTTTGTTGATCAACAGGCATTAAGATGCAGCTCGCTCACTCTCTGACGGGTCAGTCTGCTCCAGTTCTGTCCTGTGCTTACTCTGCTGATGGACAGATGTTGGTGTCAGGGTCAGTAATGCACACACACATACCTGCACTCCCACTATAAGGATCATTTTTACTTCAGTACAAAAAGTATTTTATCAACAGTGAAAAATTAGTACTTTTAGGTAAATTTAAAAAGATTATCAGATCTTACTTTTGCACAGCATATCACTAAACATACTAAGATCATGGGCTTGATTCCCAAAGAAAAGTTGCTTTGGATAAAAGCATCTGCCAAATGCATAACCATAAATAATGTAGATGTGTGTACATACATGCCTTGCAGTTCTATTGTTGTCCACTGGATGGTGCTGTGTAATCACAGACATCATCATCATCTATGAGTCTGTTTGCTAATAATCTCTGCAGAAGCTGATTCTCCATCCACTGTGTGTCAGCAGACAGACAGTCTCAGTTTTACTGCAAATAAAGGTCATAGAGTGCTCGTCTGACTCATGCCTTTTAAATGGCACTCTCTCTTTTCTTTTACAGATCGGTGGATAAGACCGTGACTGTGTATCAAGCTGTGAGTCTCGTTCATATTCATCATATATTTCTGTCTTACCAATATAAATAACAGATGATTGACAGCTTGGATGTCATCAGCATAATGTTTACATTTATAATAACTAGTTGTTCTTTGCAGAACGAAGGTACCTTACTCTACACACTTAACCAGCATGATAGGTGAGTTGTGAGTGATGATTTCAGAGGTTTAAACTCAGTGTTTAAGTTATTAAACCGTGTCGATTGGTCTTTTCCTGTTGGACAGGTATGTGACGGCCTGTGCCTTTTCCCCCACGGCCCCTCTCATCGCCACCGGCTCCATGGACAAAACTGTCAATATCTGGAGGGTAGAGGACGGCTGCGGAGCTCAGGGTGGGTTCCTGAGCTTTGAAAACCTATTCACACTGCATTTCAAAGTAACATTTACAATGAATATGGGTCATTCCTGCTATACGGTACCTTTTAAACTCTGTAACCCCCTCAAAAAGGGTATAAAAGGGTAACTCTTATTTCAAAAATATGCTCTGGTCAAGCTCAGGAACATAAGGGTGTCAGCTTGAAGTTCATTTTCACGGCTTACAAAAATATTGTCCAGATTTCTATAATTATGCTAAACAGGATGGAATGTGGCTAATACTTTCTTTAAAATGATGTCACTTCCTGGAGGATGATATAATTAAGGACCTGTCTTTTGTTAAAAGGACATTTGCAGAAAACTAACAGTGTTCTAAGTAAAATTGAGGACAAAGAGGAAACTTAGAAAATCATTACCAATTTAAATACGTTTTTGAAAAGAAAAATAAAATAAAATTAAGGAACACTTGGAATATTTCTTAATAAATTGCCAGTGTTTTATGTTAAAAGGGTAGTGCCAAAACTGACAACATCTACTCAAAACAATATGGTAAAATTCTTCAAATTAATTCCACGTTCAGTTAGTTCCAATATTTGATTTAAATCAAAACTAATTATTGATTCCCACTATTTAAAGTTATAGTCAACCCAAAAATCTAATTTTTGTCATCATATACTCACCTTTGTTATTTCAAACCTGTATGCATTTCTTTCTTCTGCTCTCACACACACACACACACACACACACACACACACACACACACACACACACATTAGAAGTAAATGTTAACTGAAGGTGTTTAGATACCAACATTCTTCAATATGTATTATTTTATAATATAGATAGATATACAGACAGACTGATAGATACAGGGATTGAATTTTGTTCATAAAGATAGTCACATGCTTCATTCCTGAATGATTCAGCCCTTCTAACAAATCAATGAATGATTCAGTGATAACTTCAGTGACTTGCCGCCACCCGCTGGTGGATTAAGTTTCATTTTTAGCAATAATTTCAGTTATTTAAATTTCACATTAATTTATTAATTTAATTGCACTCATGCCACCTTCAGCATCTGAAAATGTACCTACAAGCCACTTTTGTGTTCTTCTGTGCCACCTCTGTAGTACAAATTAATTTATTAATACTAATTTCATATGATTGGTAACTTATTTGTGTTATTAAAGAAATATTAAATGATTTAAATAACTGAAATTATAAGCTAAAATGAAACTAAATCCTCCAATGGGTGGCGGCAAGTCGCTGAAGGTATCACTGAATCATTCATTCAACTGATTCGTTCGAACGACTGAATCATTCAGGAATGAAGCAAGTGACTGTCTTAATGAACTGGCGGAAATCCGTCATAGCGACGGAAAACTTTAATCCTTTAATGTAAGATAGATAGATAGTCAATGGGAATTGAAGCTGATAAGATACCGACATTCTTCATAATATCTTCTTTTATGTTCCACAAAAGAAAGTCATGCAGGTTTGGGAGCACATTAGTAAATCTTAAAGGGATAGTTCACCCAAAAATCAAAATTATGTCATTAATGACTCACCCTCATGTCATTCCAAACCCGTGAGACCTCCGTTCATCTTCGGAACACAGTATAAGATATTTTAGATTTAGTCCGAGAGCTTTCTGTCCCTCCATTGAGAATGTATGTACGGTATACTGTCCACGTCCAGAAAGGTAATAAAAACATCTTCAAAGTAGTCCATGTGACATCAGAGGGTCCGTTAGAATTTTTTGAAGCATCGAAAATACATTTTTGGTCCAAAAATATCAAAAACTACGTCTTTATTCAGCATTGACTTCTCTCCCGGGTCTGTTATGAGCGCGTTCACAGCACATCCGGTTCGCGAACTTCCCATCACTACCGGTGATCCGAAAACCGATGCAACCGGTTCTTTACTGGAGAACGAGTCAATGTTTCGTTCGTTATCTGGCTCGGTTCAGTCAGTGTACTGTTTGAGTAAATGAATTACTCCGGGATATTGATTTATTTGAACTCAGAGGGAGTGTCAGCCATGTTAAAAAAGTTAACAGCTTAAGTCATTTGTGGATTAATGCGTTATTGTTGACGCGAACCGTTACAAACGATTCAGTTCGATTTGGTGAACTGGCACAAGAAGATCCGGTTACATCGAGTGATTCGTTCGCAAACCGGATGTGCTGTGAACGCGCTCATAACAGACCCCGGGAGAGAAGTCAATGCTGAATAAAGTCGTAGTTTTTGATATTTTTGGACCAAAATGTATTTTCGATGCTTCAAAAAACTCTAACGGACCCTCTGATGTCACATGGACTACTTTGCTGATGTTTTTATTACCTTTCTGGACGTGGACAGTATACCGTACATACATTCTCAATGGAGGGACAGAAAGCTCTCGGACTAAATCTAAAATATCTTATACTGTGTTCCGAAGATGAACGGAGGTCTCACGGGTTTGGAACGACATGAGGGTGAGTCATTAATGACATAATTTTGATTTTTGGGTGAACTATCCCTTTAAATCTAAAAAAAAAAAAAAAAGATTTTAATATTTTATAGAGTATATTCAATTATATATTATGGGGTATGAAAATGTACTGCAGAGTAGGAATGACTCATACACAGGAAGTGCAAATTCCAAACTATTTGCTTTGGAAAATTCTTTTTTCTGTTTAATTTGTTCTAAGTACGATAATAATGATTGTTTGTTCAACAAAATGATTGTTTGTTTTTCTTCTTTTGTCATTTTCTCCTGTTTGATTCCTTAAATGAAAGGCAAATCTCTTTCTGGTGAGTGTCTTACCGGTTTTTATTGTTATTTTGTCTGTAACTAACAAACAGTGTACAAAAACTGGTGCTCAGGGCACAAAAAATAAACACTCAACCAACAAACACTTGACAACAAAAATACAAACTGAGCAGTGTTTGTATTGTTCTGCTACATTGCTAAAGCTTGTGTTTACAGCTGTTATGGAGCTCAAGAGATTCAACCAGAACCAGTATGATATATTATAAATTAACTGTCTAAGAGTCATAACTTAACTATGACGTCTGCTTGTAACCTGCAAACTGCCCCTAAATTCATATTCAGTTATGCTTGTTCCTGTGTTCCTCTTTTCAGATGAAGCTGCTTCGGTATCAAACAGTGGAGGTAAGAGAAATCCAGACCGTACAGTACATTGGGACATTAAAAAAAACATATAAATACAATTTTTTATAAATACAACATATAAATACATCCTATTGTTATCTGCAATGTAATACTGCTGCCCGTGTTCAGTAATTACTAACTAAATACACAAAGAAGAAGAAGAATGAGATGTATTCTTCACGGCCGGGGTGATGGAGCACAGCTGCAGCCTTTAGTCCAAACTCACAGTGCACTCCGTGAGCTCTAGTGGGCTTTACATACACTGACTGGTTTAACTGCATGTGTGTGGAGGACAACCGATGAGATCTGCAGTATGAATGCCAAAATAACAGCTCACACACACACTAGGAAGTCAAAGTACTGCAGATGATCTGACTGCATCCTGAGCGGATACATGGTGTAGAACATTCCACCTCATGATTTATGCATTAGATGCAGTGTGAGGAGCGTTGACCTGCAGTCTCATTAAGAATTCACTCTTAGTTAGTTTAGTTGATACCTTTCACTTGAGATATTAGGTTGTTCATGATAAAAAAGGAACATAAACCATGTTACTATTACTGCATTATACGTCGAAATGCTGCCATAAGGCTATTGCTTCAACTCGGATTACAGTTTTTAATGTATTTTCGAGTTAATTAATAGATGGGACAACAAATAGCATCATGTCATTGACCATATCCAGGTAACATGTACGTCCTGCTGCTGTTTCTCAGGCAGGAAGTCGACTGGACACTCCAGACTCATGGTGAGCGAGTGGTCTGAGGAGGATGTGTTGGCATGGTTACGTGAGGAGGGGCTGGAGGCAGTGACTGACGTGTTTAAATCTAATAACATCGATGGAGAGGAGCTGCTCTCTCTCACCAAGGAAACCCTCAGCTCCGAGCTGCACATTGGTAAAATGACAGCACACACTACTCCGGATCTGTATTCATCTCCCATACCTTGCTGTAGATTCTGATTGCAATCATAATAATCATGTCATAATAGGTGGAAATCATGTTATAATAGTGTAGAATGACATTAACCTCCTCTAAATGTCACCTCAGCTGATGTCACGAGGAGTTATATAAAAGTAACAAGGATTTTGCCATGTCTTTTATACATTACTGTACCTAAGGGGAAGTCATGGCCTAGTGGTTAGAGAGTTTGACTCCTAACCCTAAGGTTGTGGGTTCCAGTCTCGGGCTGGCAATACCACGACTGAGGTGCCCTTGAGCAAGGCACCGAACCCCCAACTGCTCCTGGGCGCTGCATCATAAATGGTTGCCCACTGCTCCGGGTGTGAGTTCACGGTGTGAGTGTTCTCTTTGGATGGGTTAAATGCAGAGCACGAATTCTGAGTATGGGTCACCATACTTGGCTGTATGTTCTGTCACTTTCACTAACAGGAAATCTTGACCAAGTAAATCATGGAAAAAGTGGCCAACATAATATGTCATTGTAGGGAATGTAAACATTGGATTTGTGGAGTTATGTAATGCAATTGACTGTGTCGCATCCAGAGAAGAGTTTGTGTGTATTAAAGCTGATTATTTCCGCTTTAGTCCTAAGAACAGCAGCTATTTACATAAGAAATCAAGTCCTAATGTGCACTTCTGAAAATAAAGTGAAATAAATCACTGTCCAATTCACCATGACAGTAAAAGCACCCCATTTCATTTAACATGACATCTGAACAGACGTTACTTGATTTGATTTCTCTGCTGCCCACTGTGACGTCAGGCCATTGTGCCTGGTTTTCTCTGTACAGTCAGAAGCAGATAGTTATGAGCACCCTCTCTGAGTTTGAGTTTATTTAGTCCTATGAAAATTCTTGTGCATGCACACAAAAGTAACTGTAGCTGAGCTCCAGGTAATGGTTAATGGGTAATTTATAAATACTTATAAATCAAACTCAAATGGGATGTTTGACAAAAGTAAAGTCATTCTGAGGATTTTAACTACCATCAAGTGAAGCACTTTAATGTAAACAATTCACACAAATAGTAGCGGGGACTAATGAATCGTTACATTTAATTAGAATTATATAGTTTTATATTATAGAAATGTTTCATTTTCTGTGCATTTTGATGCAGTTTGCTACAGAAAAAAAAAAACGGTATCAGTGTCAGTCACTATAGGCCCCATTTACACTGCATGGTTCAAGTGACCCAATTCCGATTTTTTCCTCTCATGTGGCACAGATCGGATATGACCGTGTGAACGTGTAAGCAGGAAAAAACCGCATGGATTCCGATTTTCTCAGATCGGATTCAGGCCTCATTCATATGTGGTAATAAATCGGATATGAATCGGATACGTGCGCCATGTAAGCAGACAGATCGGATATTCCCCAGTAAATGCGAGTCGTACGTCATTAAAAAAGTGACGTCAACTCAGGTGGACACCACCAACTGAGATCACATGACTGATTATAGGCGCGATGGAGGAAGAAGGATACACACAGTGGAGCAATGCGGAGGTTTCATGTGTTTTAAGTCTTTGGGGCGAAGAGACAGTACAGGCAAAAATGCAGGGTTGTTACAGAAATAAATCCGTGTTTGAAGACATGTCACGAGATATGGGGAGGCACAGTTTAAGCGCGTTTTTCTCCGCCGTACGAGACCAATGTCTTGCTGATTTTTTTTTTGTTGACTTTTCAAAATATTGTGGAAAGAAAAAACACTGTATAATTTTATTTGCATCTGCATCCATTGTATTTCGTGCTGTTTTACTTCCTTTTCTGGGTCAGAACGTCTACCTTTGGTAGTTTCAGCAGTGTAAAGTGTAAATGCAAAAATCAGATACGGGTCACTTTTAAAAGATGATGTAAGCGGGTCGTCAAAAAAATCGGATATAGTCAGAAAATCGGATTTGGGCATCAAGACCTGCAGTGTAAATGCAGCCTATTTGATAAACCTGATAATTCCTGCTTTGGTTTTATTGAACTCAGTCTAAAAGCATATTTCATGTAGCTTTAGTTGTAAGTTATAAATGTTACATTTACTATTAAAATGTCATATTTTCTACCATAATTTATTCAATAAATCTACAATAAACACCACAAATGTAGTAACTGTAACAGACAAAAAGATGCATGTTTAATTTAACTGAGCTGTAAGTGTTTGTTGTAAACAGATCAGCATTTAAAATTCTACATTATTTTAATTTTAAATTTGATTCATATGTGACAGAATTATGTACTGTCCCAGTGGTATACAGTAGCTTTTCACGTTTATTAAGTCTATTTTCACCTGTTCCATCCATTCAAGTTGATTTGCAGGGCGCTTGCTAACATGAGTTGGCCGTTATCATCATCCTATGAGGACACTCGCTCATATCTACAGTAGTTCTAGTTTCTTCCCAGCATATACAGAAAGAGTGGGACACTCAACTGAAATTGGAGACTAAAGTGAAGTGTTCTTGTGCTCTCTCAGAGTCTCTGGGCCTGCGGAGTAAAGTCATGAAGAAGATCGAGGAGCTGAAAATGGCACCTGTCTCTAACGGCACTCCCGACGAGTACCTCTGTCCAATCACACGTGAGATCATGAAGGACCCAGTGATCGCTGCCGGTGAGTGTCTGAGAGGCTGTTTACCTGCAGATTTTGTTCTTAGTTGAAAAATTTTCTTGTTTCCCACCTGCAGACGGCTACTCGTATGAGAGGGAGGCCATTGAGAGCTGGATCAACACGAAGAGCCGCACCAGCCCAATGACCAACCTACCCCTGCAGACCACACTTCTGACACCCAACCGCACGCTCAAAATGGCCATTTTACGATGGACCACTTGTCAGTGATTTCAGATAATAATGAGCCCAGAACAGAAGTCTCTCTAGAATTGGATCACCATGGCACTGATTTGAGATCAGACTGGCTTCAGACATTAGCACGCTTTAGCTTTTAACAGACTAAGTGATGTCTCAGCTCTTGACTTGAGCTCAAGTTCAGCCTTAATCCTGAGAGTGAAAAGGTGTTCCATTAGATGTGATGGAACACATCATGCGCTCCTCCATCCGCAAAGTGACGGTAGTTATGTCACAGGCAGACCAAAGAGTAAGTGGTCCATAATCTGGCTAAAACTACTAAATGCTTCTCCAGCATAACACAGCAGAGTGTTGAGTGGCCTTAAACATCATAATAAATGTTTATCATCCCCTTTCTGCTCTGTCACGGTGAATTTCCTCGAGTGATTTAGTCATTTCATGGATGAGCTATTAAACATTTAAAGGGTTATGTGTGTCATATGATGTTGCTCATATGAAATAGTTTACATGCTTAAAATCAGGTATACGTTTATTAGTGGATGATCATTGTGAGCAGTTTAGTAAGTGTCACTATGTAACATATTATGTATATGACTGTACTGATGATCTGTAGACAGTCTGGACCTTTATGTACATGAGCTGGTGGGTGGTTCATGCTAGGATAAACCTGCTGTGAGACTGAAAGCCATGCAGAAATAAAATCAAGCTGTTGTACAGTTGACTTTTGGCTAGTGATTCATTTTAACATTAAGTGATGGTAATTGCTGAGGGATACATCGCTGTTGTTCTTAAGCTGTATCCCACACAATTGTGCAACTGTATGATAAATCATGCAGCTTAATGAAGAAGTGTTCGGTAATCAGATTTAGCAATGAATGAGGAAAAAAAACAAATCACACTATCCAAGCAACCACATAATACATTAAAGAATTAAGTAAAGGTGCATTCAATAGTTCTTTAGTTCACATTAGCATTGCTTTTCTGATACCACAAAGGTTTTAAACACTGCATTGCCACCAATCGACATGAATCTGCATTAAATTACACGGATACTAATGAGTTTTAGTGAATGGGCTGCAATGCACTATAATTAATTCCCTTACCCTTGGTTCTCATTATAATATTTTTTTTCTATAACTGTCCAGTAACACAGTCACTTTATGACTTTACAAAATAAGACAAAGAAATGTAATGAACTAATACCTAAACTTAAGTCTAAACTGGGGTTTATTGTATATGTTGCTGAAATATTCAAATACAATACATAACTCTATACATGAAATTAATTGCAAATAATGTACATACGAAATAACATCTATGTCCATGCATGTAAACCTGGTCTCCTTTATACAGTTCAGGTCAATCTCACAATCATAGTGGTATTTCATAATATATAGCTGTGCAAAAATAACTAATATATAAAATATAATATTGTTTTAATTAGACACCAAGCCATAAATAAATTAGTCCAAACAGAGAGTAGTTCATGAAGAAATACAACACGCTTCTCCTCAAACACACACAAACAAACACACACACACACAGACTCACCGGCATTCAAATAGGAAATCCTTTTGAAAACACACAGGACCGGTCCACAATCCTACTGTAAAAGACAGTGTTTCATCTTGATAGATGTCCTATGTCCTGATTTAAGTCTAAAGTCTGGTCATATATATATATATATATATATATATATATATATATATATATATATATATATATATATATATATATATATATATATACACAAAATATTAATAAATCATCTGTCTCATATCTCAGCTCTCTTTGAATGTGCAGATGCAGCGTTGCGGATTTAAAATGTGCTTAAATACCTCGGAAGCTGTAGTTGTAAACAGAAATGCAAGGCAAACTTTTAATCGCGTGCGCTTTCCTAGAGCACTCACACAAAATGCTTTGAATTTAGTCTTCAAAAACGACTCAAATGACATTGGGTTTCTTGATGAAAACCGAGGCTCCTATATTTAAATCGTAAGACTGTAAATAATTTGTGCTTAATGTAAAGTATGAGTTCGTAGCTACACGTTAGACTCAATAAAGGAGCGTTTAGGTTTGATGGAGCTGATCAGGATGGGGTTGTCCCGGGCCAGGCTGGCCTGCTTGTGCTTGGTGTCATAGTGCTGCTGGATGGGGTTACTGTCCTTGTATCCAGGCCCAGGATGAAATTTGTCTGGGTGAAAGTCAGGAGTATGTGTGCTGTTATGGATGGGCTCCTGATAAGCACTCGTTTTAGTGTATTGGAGGTCACTGGTCAGTCCCTGTGAGTGCGTGTTCATGACAACGCCAACATTGTGACCTATGAGCCCTTCTGGCACAAGTCCTTGCCAGCCAAAACCGGACATCAGATTGCCATGATGACCTTGCTGCTGCTGGAAACGTGCAGTCTTGTCAATGACACCCATAAATGGGCGTGGCTTGGTCTCAGATTGCCTCGTGCCGCTGTCGGCACTCGCCATGGAATTGCGCACTCGGCTGGAATCCGCCAGGTTCCCGCTGGAGGAGCTGGACACTCTCACGCTGCTGCTCCTGCAGAATTCCCCCCTTGGCTCGGCGCTGCTTTCGGCCTTCTCTGCATGACCAAACTGAGTGCTGCCCTCTCTGGTACCACTGAGTGGACCCCTCTCAACACTGCCAATGTCAATGCAGGGCCCTGCTCGGAGTGAAGTGGGCTGGTGGCGGCTCGGCATGGGGCTGGACCCGGCGCTCTGGGGCGTCCTGCCCTCGGCGTGAAGCGAGCTGCTATAATCTCGGTTTTTCATGCTTTGAGCCTGTCTGGTTGGAAGACGCCTGTGGGCGGGCCGTCCGGGGGCAGCTGTGGAGACGGCAGACTGGGCATCCGATATCGCCAGACCTAGAGAATCAGGCAAGGTGCGGCTTTGATGCCAGCTCTCCTTCCTCTTGTCCTGCCGAGAGGAATCTTGCTCAAGCCGCCCCTCCTCCTCTTCTGCCTCTAACATGTTTATGCTGAGGCTGTCTGGGCTTTTCTCCAAACTCTCAACGTCTTGGTCATCATCGTCATCATCATCTTCTTCCTCGTCGTTGTCTTCCTCACGGTGTGAGGGGTTGCTGTGAGAGGTGGGGTGTTTAGAACCCTGTCGCTGCAGGTGTTGGCACTCTTCCTCCACACGTACCAGTAGACGTCTGATCTCTCTGTTACTGGGGCACAGACGTGCCGCTTCATAAAGATCAGCCAGCGCTGCTGCAAACTGCCTGAAAGAGTGAAAAGCAGAGGAACTGCTAAATATTGAATCATTATTATAAACTATATTCAGTAGATGGTATAGATATACACTCATTCTCTTCCTTTGAACCTACGTAGTAAGCTGCCTCACTGTCTACTTCCTACACAGGAAGCAGCCTACATAAACAGGATCTTTAAACACAATGGAACCTTATAAATGACTAATGTAAAACACTCTTCACATGCAGCAGCTTTGAAATGACTTGTTAAAATTCATATCTGACTGACAATTATACAGTATATTATAACAGGCATCACTGGCACATGGAGAGGTTAACACTGGCATGTGAGCAATAGTTTAAATGTTTAAAAGTAAACATTTAAATGGTCATGACTCGTTTTTCCTAACCCAGGATAAAAAAAGCAATATAATTCAAGTTCAACAGAACACTAAACTTTGTGGAAAACTTTGTAATGACATAATTTGGAAAGTTGTTACAACAGTAGGTGTTCGGTGCAACTGGTTACACAAGATTACATGATAATTGTACTGTATAGCCTGGGGAACATAGTCATCTGTTCCTTACTGTATGTGCCACATAAATCACATGACCTTGGGAACATGGGAATCACCCTGTCATGCAGCCTGTTTAAATAGATTTTGGAGCTATAAATAGTATAAGTGTGATTGACTGTGCTAGTCAATGAAGAAAACAGCTCAGATAAACCATTTGCATAACCACTGTGCATTACAAAGCAGATTTAACGCGGTAGCGCTATACTTAAGTGAACTGTGTGTCTAAGTGCTTGACAGTTCTCAGCTTGTTCTGCTGTATTTGTTGCTCTAATGACTCATTTCAAGTTTGATTACTTAGTAATTAAAGATGCTTAAATTCAGCACATGAAGCAGACCAGTGACTCCTGTATTGCGTTTTGTCCAATTTGACAATTGGGTTAAATTGATTGATTGATTAAAAAAAAAAATACACAAATTAAGGATTTTGTTGTGCTGTATGTTTGGTTTTGCATGCAGACAGCAAGAACAACCAAAGTGATTCTCTCTTATAACAAACAATTCACAGGTTCCAAACCAGCATGAAGGTTCTTTACCTGCTGCTCCTTTTGGCTCTAGCACGTGCATAAAATGCCTCATAGGACTTAGGCTTGAGCTCGAGAGCCTTGGTGGCAAACTCCTCAGCCATGCCAAAATCCTGTCAAGAGCAATTGTGAAAGGAAGAAGAGAGAGAGAATTTGAGTGACAGGAGGAAGGGCCAGGGGAGAAAATGAGGAGAAAATAACGATCACGCAAGTTTAACGCTGTCTTAACTAGACCCAGGAGAATGGTTAGTGTACTCATGGCAGCACTGGTGCATCCTGGTAGTGATGTGTGCATACCAATGGGCTGAATTTACTTGCTCACATTCTACCTCAGTCCTTCATTCTGCTCTGGTGTATGCATCTGTAATGGGGAGACTCTCGTTGAAATTCCATCCTTGAGTCTGAGGTCAGAGTTTCAATGACGAGCCATAACTGTCAGCCCTAATGATGCACTTTAAATGTTTAATAGTGTCAGATCCTATTAAATTAACCATTAGAACTTCAGGATGCCTGTGCAATTAGGAAACACGTAGCAGGACACATAGTGACTCTATCTCTCTCTCTCACATTCATGTAATCTGCTGCCTAAGTTGCACTCAAAACACTTCTATGAACAGCCCATGAGGCTCATCTCCTGAACCTAGACAAACATGTGCATGTGATCAATATAAAATGCCTATATCCATTTAATATACTTAATTCTGTTTGTTAAGGCACATAGAGATGTATTGTCATCCACTAATTGTTATGGATGTTACTGAAGCCTTTAACCTCTATCCTCTGAAGTTACGCATACACTTGTGTGACATACATTGGTTTTGCGACGGCAGCGGGACAGGTTGAGATACAGGGAAACCCGGAGCTCCCTGAATGCCTTCAGGTCTTCCCCAAAACCTTCCCTCGGAAACTTCCTCAGTGCATACTGATACCTCTGAGCGGCTTCCTTCATCTTCCCTTTCTGAAAAAGAAGGAGAGAAGGAATACATAAAAAAGAAACAATTATGAAAGAGTTTCAGAAAATCTTAAGAGAACGTTCATTGAAATTCGCTGAACACAGTTTAAATGTGTTTTAGATCCACAGACCTTATAAAGCAGGTTTCCCTCCTCCATGAGTCTCTGCAGAAGTATGATGAGGATGTCGGGTTTGGAGGTGGCCATGGCCCAGGCAGCATTACCTCAAGAGAGAAAGAGAGATGTCAGTCCTGACGGTCAATAACACACCGACCAACTCAAGAGTATGACTTTCCTAATGCTTGTACCTGATCGTTCATAAGGAGATGTTCTGTAGCCTTTAGCAGTGATAGTGACAGCAGAACAGAAAGAAAGAAAAAGAAAAAAAGAGAAATAAAGCATAAAGAACAAATGCAAGGAAAACTCAAGAAGAATAGATGTGTATTGGAATTGGGAAGTAATATAAACTATCATTCAAAATTTGGGGTTGGTACATCTTTTAAATGTTTTTGAAATAAGTCTGTTATGCTCACCATGGCTGCATTTATTTGATCTAAAATACAGTAAAAACAGTTTTTGCAAACTGTTTTGCATTTTAATATAATTTAAAATACATTTATTCCTGTGATGGTAAAGCTGAATTTTCAGCATACTGTACATTACTCCAGTCATGAGTGTCACATGATCCTTTAGAAACCATTCTAAGCAATAAGAGACTGTGACTATACTCACAACATAGCACAGCCTTGAGCACCTTTTATAAAACCATTACTACATAAAAATCAGTTTAAAAATACTATATAAATCAGTTTCGTAAAGCAAACCCATTATGTGCCATCCTTTCACTAGACTATATAATTATATATAAACGTGTAATATATGGCTAATAGTTGTATCAACAAATGAGCATTCAGGACTGGAACTGTCTGTTTATAATACTGAAATAAATGTTAAAACCGCAACTTCAGGCCAACTTTAGGAGTACTAGAGCAGGCTGACTAAAGGATAAAAGTATTCACTGGCAGCCTTTCTAAAACATAAAACCTCTTGAGATGGTTTGGATGAGATTTTGACATATAAAAAAATGGAAACTAGATCTTTTTGCTTGTCCTGCAGTATTATTTGTATAGCGTGGGGAAATGAGCAAGCAAAAAAAAAAATTGCTAACCTCTATATTGCTCCTTTCTAGAGGCTAACTGGAAATATCAGCTAATGCTGATTTAAAATGTTGTTTCAGTGGTTATGGAGCTTGCTCACAAAAGTGGGAGATTTTCTTTTTTGCAGTCCACACAGGAGTTTTTCTGAACCAAGTCTAGTATGTAAACTAGACAAATCACACCACAACATCATTAAAATGCATCTGGTAAAGTCACTGCCATCATCAACCTCCAGACTGGCAGAGACAGTTGCCATTTCAGATGTAATTAGATGTTTATAAACTGGAGGGGGAATAAGTTCTAAGGTTTGCATTCTGTGACTTTGAGTAGAAAGCTGAGTGGACTACGCTATAAAAGTCTTTGCCCTGACGCAGAGTGTGAATGACAGTCCCATACATCACCAGCGTCCTACTTAATTGTGGGCTAACAGTCCTGCACGGCTCTTCTGTGAATATGGCCTGGTTTCAATTGCATTTAGGACTCAGCAAAAGAACGCTGTGCTTTTACTCTCAGAGAAAAGGGGAGAACAAATGGAACTCGCTACATTCTAGATTTAGAATGGACAAGCCCCTCCTGAGAACTTGACTGTGGCGATCTAGATTCTAGAGGATGGCACATGAACCCAGGAGATATAAAGTATGTGTGTCATGATGTTCTGAGGTGAGACTCACCCAGTTTAGCCCCTTTCTTTAGCAGAGTGACCACAACTGAGGTGTTTCTGCTACCGATGGCCCGGTCAAGGGGTCTCATGCCGCTGTAGTCCATGTGTTCAATCACCGCTCCACACTCGACCAGGTAATGCACCTGAAAACAGATTGCTCAGATATGGACTTGGCATAATACTGAGATAAAAGTGTCCACGTGTGTTTGTGTGTCCACACAGAGAAAGGTTATCTTGGCTTACTATTTCCGCGTCCCCGTAGAAAGCAGCCAGGTCCAGCGGGGTGCGCCCGTGCTTATCTGTGTGGTCAATCTGAGCTCCCCTCTCAACCAGAAACTCAACCACTTTCTTCTGCCCTTTTAAACACGCCCACCCGAGCGGGGTCAGACCTTCTTTATCCACCGCTGTCATACATGCTCCTACAATAAAAACACAATCCTTAAGGACTTTATTTGATAGAAAAACATGAGACGCAGACAGTGGAATACAAAGCCTAAAGATGCATTATTTAAAAGTTTTAAAAGTTTTTTGGATTCCCATGTCATGCATGAGATGCTGAAAAAGATGCAAGACACGAGTGCAACAGTCAAAGATGCCTATCTAGCATGTGTTTACATAAAAAAACAATGGAACACTAGCACAGTGGAATGGGAAAACACATTCTGTGTAAACCAACTATTACAGTACGTTTACTAAAAATCAGAAAAGATTTCACAGCAAAAACACACATGTACCATGACTTGAAGTTGGACAGTTTCACAATTATACTACAAGGCTTTTTTACATGCTAAAAAAGTATAAACCATGAACAACAGAATGAACATTCTGATCATTTATAAGCCTTAGAACTTTGCATATCAAATATGATACAGTAGGCTTTATGGGGTTAAGACAGATTAAGGACACCTGGGTCATGATTACTGACCTTGTGAGAGCAAGAAGTCCACAGTCTCCAGGTGTCCCTCGCTTGCAGCAACCATCAGTAGAGAGCGACCATGTTTATCACTGCAATTCACATCTGCGCTACGCTGTAGAAACAGCTCTGCTATCTAGAAAAGAGAAGAGAGAGAAAAAAAAAGTAAAAGGTGAGAGATGTCAATGTAAAATGAAATTTTTTGCTACATACAATGTTTCTGTTTTCGGGGTAATAAAGGGTCTTACCTGTGTGTGTCCATGTCGCACTGCATTAAAGATGGGTGCTACCCCTCTGCGATTAGGCTGTGTTACACTGGCACCTTGATCCAGTAGGAACACACACCCCTCTAGTTTGCCCCGACCAGCAGCAGCAGTTAGAGCTGGAGAAGATGTGCATGCTCAAAATAATGTATATCTAAGCAACAAAGCAGTCTCTATTGAAGGGAAACTATTGCTGTGTCTGAATATGCTACTTCCCTACTATACAGATTGCGAACAGTATGCCAAAATAGTAGTATGTCCGAACTCATAGTACCTATGACCTCCTACTTCCGCTGAGATTCTGGAGTTTGCGTTTGATGGACACTTTACTATCCATGATGCCATGGTAGAGCAGTTGTGAATTTCAGTGAAGTGACGCAAGTAGTAGTATGTATAGTAGTAGTATGAAGTACTCTAAAGTCTAAAGTACTCATAGTTTAGAACATACTTTTTTTGATTGCAAAGTAAATTTCAAACCAAATGCAGTAGGTACTAGACAGTATGCGATTATGGACACAGCTTACATCTGTGTATTATTTTTTTTTTTTATCTTTCAATACTGCATTAAATGACAACTTTTACATGTCAATTATCTAATAGTACAATTACTTATAATGGTTTTACACTAAGACATTAATTAAAAAGATTGTACTTTAACTACAGTAAAAAATAGCAATAATAAATGCATTGTAATGTCGTGTATTTACAAACCTGTTTCACCCCACAAAGTGTCATAACCGTCAATCTGCACCGAAAATTCATCATTGTTCAATGCAAGCATCCTTTTTACCACCTGTAAATACAAATTAATATGATAATGATGACTCAAGATAGCATGGGTGTATGGGTTTGGTACCTGCTCTTCTAACTAGGGTTGCACAATTAATCGAATCACTAATCGTGATTACAATTACAGATGCCACAATTACGAAATCATTCAAAGGTGCAATTACATGTACAAAAAAAACATACATTATTCTGCTTGCTTAAAGATGTGTTTTTTATTTCTACAGGTTATCTTAAGGTTTTTTCCCCAATTGTTTTAAATTTAGTTTTAGTATAACATTATAATACCATGCATATTTTTCCTCTTTTTTTCCCCCTTCTAATTTCTAACCTAGCTTTGTTTCAGGAAAAATGCTGAATAATCAGAAAACCTCTAAATCTAACAAAAACTCAACAAAAAGAAAATTAGCTTTTTTTTTACTTTGACTTTTTTTTCATCTATAGTGGACTAATTCTAAATAACTTTATATAAAACAGTAGACAATAGGTTATGGTATGTGCCTATTTTGATAGCTAAATGTGGGAATGTTTTTGGTAACTGTTTGTTGTGTGCATGTGTGGTGTAGGGTATTCTGTGTGTAGTGAGTGTGTATTCAATACCTGTGTGTGTCCCATGCTGGAGGCAGCAATCAGTGCCTGCTGCAGTGCCTTATTTTTGAGGTCTGAACTCCACTCCTGTTCCCGAAGATACTGCACAATCTCAGCATGACCCCGCAGAGCAGCGTGAACCAGTGCACACTGACCGCTCTTATCAGAATGATCCACCTAACATAAAAAATGCTTATTTATACAGTTTTACTTATAAACCTGCACTGAAATAGAACACATTAATAATAATAAAAATAAATGTATTTCCTAATTAACTTTCAGCTAATCAGCTTTTCGAGCAGTTCCCGTTAATAAATGAGCGGTAAAATTCAGAGTTCTTCTGTAAAACTTGCAGAAGGTAAAACTGAGGAGGAAAAATTTGGAACACCTTGTACACTATACAGTAACTGTGTGCAAAAATGATTTAAAAATGTAACAATATAAACGTTTCACAGACTGAAAACTGTAGAATTGTTTATATAACCAAGGTAACCAAACCACGAAATAACTGCACTCTCTTTTTGCTGGGTTCAGTTTGATTGACATTTACATGCACATTCTATGAAGCATTTAAAGTTAATGAGGAAAACAACAACATTTAATGACTTAAATGTCTTACTGTTAGAACATTTTCACTCATTATAACAAAACAAATAAAATAAAATCTTTTTTTTTTCCCACATAAAAATGAATTTCCCATTACTATATGGGGGCTTTCACAGTAGCATTTTTGATGCACACCCGCTCGTTTAGATAATGTGAACACTGTTTTCAGAACTTGGGTGTGCACATTTGCCTAAAAAGGGTTGTCTATTCATCTACTTATATGCAGTACCTATATTGCTTGCTTTATTAATAGAGTACATATGGTGTATTTTGCATGTTTATTTTATTCTCTTTCTTTTCCTACAAATAAAGAGTACTGTGACAAAATGGTTTTAAAATTTATTTTCACTAATTCCTCCACCTCCCAATTTAACTCCTGAATACTGAAATACAGAGGTTTAGGTTTGAGTCTAGTGAAGTGTTTGAATCATTTATAGCTAGTTTATGTATTAAAAGGGGGATCAACTGACCTTTGCACCTTTTTTGCAAAGTAAGGTGACAAGGGGCAGATGTCCAGCAGCTGAGGCATAACATAGACAGGTCATGCCATTCTCTGACTGCCCATCCACTGGCGCCCCACACTCCAGGAGCAAAGCAGCCATCTCCAGGTGGCCCAGGTGAGACTGCACACAAAGCACTGGTGCACTGTTCAACACCTCAGTATGGTAACACACACTCGCCCCTCCCAGAATCAGCAACCGGGACACCTGGGGACAAAGGTAAGACTGGTTTTAACAAGAAATTAAGTAAACGGTTCAATTATGAAGTGTTTGTGGGCTTCACAGAATAGTTCTCCTTGTTGTTATACATTGTTGTACTAACATATATATATATAATACACACACACACACACACACACACACACACACACACACACATATATATATATATATATATACGCAGTATATATCATCATGCTTTAAAAATCATTGTCACAATGTATAAACTTAGTTACGATTATTCACTCACAATTTACAATAATTTAGATTTGACTTCAGCACACAAACCTCAATTTACAACCTACATCTTCCATCTATATCAGCAATCCACAGTAGTTGCAATCTCAATTTACAGTCTACATCTTCAATCAATCTATCGCCTTTTTTTTTGCAATCTATAGCCAATTTATAGGTTAAATCTACAGCCTTCAATCCACAATCTTAAATTATAATCTACAGCTTCATTTTACAATCTAGAGCCTTAATATAAAATCTGCAGCCTCAGTGGACAAATACAAAACAACAGATTCAATCTATAGCCTCAACCCTGGGGAAGTCGTGGCCTAATGGTTAGAGAGTTTGACTCCTAACCCTAAGGTTGTTGGTTCGAGTCTCTGGCCGGCAATAGCACGACTGAGGTGCCCTTGGTCAAGGCACCAAACCCCCAACTGCTCTCCGGGTGCCGCAACATTAATGGCTGCCCACTGTTCCAGGTGTGTGTTCACGGTGTGTGTGTGTGTTCATTGCTGTGTGTGTGCACTTTGAATGGGTTAAATGCAAAGGACGAATTCTGAGTATGGGTCACCGTGCTTGGCTGTATGTCACCTCACTTTCACTTTTTACTTTCAATCTACAGTACATCTTCAATCTACAAAACAAATCTATAATCTACAGCTTCAGTTTGCATGTTTAATCTATAGCCTCAATGTACAGCTTCAGTAAACAACCTTTATCTTTCTACAGTTATAATTCAATCTATAGCCTCAATCTACAATCTACAGAATTAATCTACATGTGCAATCTACTGTACAATACCAAAATGTGCATCTTCAATCCACAGCCTATATCTACAATTTACAGATGCAAGCAAATCAACAGCCAATCTGTGCCTTAATCTACAGAATATATTCAAAATACATCTTGAATCTACAATCTACAACATCAATCTACATGTGCACTCTATAGCCTCAATATAAAGCTTCAATATACAGCCTACTGTATATGTACAATCGATAGTTTCAAAACAATAGTCTATATTTTCAATATATATAGCCTCAATCTCAATCCCTCTACCACAGTTTCCTGCCCGCCATTTTAATTTGATCAGTAATAATTTGCGAAGTCTAATCACAAAATCAAAGCACAAAACTTTGAAAATAGGTATATATACACATATATATTATTTTTGAGTATGGGTCCCAAATTTTACAAAATATACATTTTTAGCCTTCTGTGAAAATGACTTTATTTATTAACTGAACTCAGTCTACACTAGGTAATGAAGGACGCAAAAATTATTCATAATTTTATTATAAATAATAATAGTTATTTTTATTTGGTTATTTTTTTTTTTTAATAAAACATTTTCAAAAATACTAAGTGTGTGAGTGACGCTCCTGCATGAATTCATACTCGCCAATTGGGGTGAAATGAACACAACCTGGCATTATTTCTTTTTTGTGGACATGGGCAGTGTGGTAATGGAAGCTTGATTAAGATGTTGGATGAAAGAAGAACACATTAAAAACAAAGTAAGCAGAATTGCGTTTATTTATACAAACACAGCAGGAATTAAAGAGCAGCTCTCCAGCCAAATGGCTGTTAAGGACGCTGTCGTGCACACAGACTTAGAGTGACGTTCGTTTCATTAAAACTCCGTAGAAGAGGAAATTACAGGGAGAGCGGAGTCTAGACTGCAATTAACATATAATAGATTTAATAAATAAATGCAGTCATTACGTAAGGCATTTTTCAGTAAGCCTCAGCGCTAATTACTATGTTCTATGTGACTTATGAAATCTCGTTCATTGTGGATGACTCAGAACTCTGTAAGACTATAGCTCTTCCTGTGCGGTTGAATGCGTCAGTCGCGGTAATTGTTGGAGCCGTGTTCTACAATTCAGGAGCGCAAAGCAGTTGTTCATTTTTATTCTTTCCTCAAGATTGACGCTGCTTTTTATAAGTGAAGGTCTCATTGGCACATTGAGGATGAGTATGTGTGTGTTTTTTGTGTGTGCATATCCTCCAACCTTGACGTTGGGTGTGTAGAGGTTTCTGAGGGAGGAAAGAGCTGCAGAGAGGCTGTCTGTACTGTAGCTGATCCACAAGGGTTGCAGAATACTTGATGAAACCCCAGTTCTCTTACTGTGACCCTGAGGACAGAATTGATAGGCAGGAAGAATTAAAATGCAGGTCACATCACTCAAACAAACACAGAGAAGGATTTTGAGGATCTGTGTTTCCTACCTTGAATATGTGAGCTTTAAGAATGTGGTGGCCCAGCTCCATAGTTTGCTGGCGGTTGAGTTTTCCCTCTTGACGTGACAGCATGAAGGCCATCAGAGCGTGTCCACCTCTGTTTACCAACATTAATAACAAATAATCAAAACCACCATCATAATGAACACCATCATCCAGTTTCATCATACAAACGCCGCTCTTGAAGGGGATCTCTCTTGAGTAGAGAATGAATCTTTTTAAAGGTGGACATGTTTCCTTTCTTCCATTCTGATAAACAGTCTAAATCAAGGCAGTAAGTTCATTTCTTGAACATTTCAGTGGAGACCTTTTTTTTTTGGTATTGTCTTTTTATTCAAAGGATTTCTTTTTTCTTCAAAGGACTATTTTCAAAACTGTGAAAAAAATTGTAGTTTGGATCACTAGATATTACTGTTTGTCTTTTAACAATTTTATTATGTTTAGCTACTTACATCGTAACATCTTACAGTCTTTCACTGTTAAAACCTGAAGCGTCATGCTGGAATTCATGTTTGGAATCTGTGAACAGTAAAGCCTGCCATCTTTTGATTTTATTGGCCATCTCTATAATTTTGACATGGAGCATTGTTCGACTGCTGAGGCAAACAAGTGTAAAATGTAACTTAAAATTTTGTCATAAATAGAGCAGCATCAAAAATATCAAGTATTGGGGAGGGACGTGTCCCCCTAAATGTCTATAATGATTACGGCCCTGGTCTAAATAGCCCTACAGATGCTTAATGTTGTCATTACAGACAGCAACGTTTTTTTCTCTCTGAATCACAGTCCCTGAACTTTTCTTTTTTAGTGGGTCACTCTACAGTTTATAACAGTGATGAGGCCTTTCTAAATGAGAATACTGAGCAATGTGTGTGTGTGTTTAGGTGGAGAGATAACTGAAGTGTCTACGAAATGAAAGAGAACTACACAAGAGTATAATTTCATGTTCAAAGGCTACACACACTCAAATGCAATTTGAACTCAATTAACAAACCAAAGAATCACACATAATAGATGGCTGACCTGTACAGGTACCTCACACACTCTGCGGTTGCTAAGGTGTTCTGATCAGTTGTAGCACATTGCTATAAAGTTTCTAAGGTGTTTTGAGTAGTTTTAGTGGCATGATCCCCCTACTATATGTAAGAATTTTCATGCATTAATAATTTTTTTATTGCCAATGTGTGAATAGTTGTAAAGCAACATAAAAATGTGACCTTCCTAGGTTTCCTATAACAGTCTGTAGACCGATTTTTATGTGAAGGACGCAGGTTGGTTTTGCTGTTTTTTTATCTGGCTAAGTAAAAGTATTAAAGGTTGGGTGAAAACTGGGGTGAATATCAAACCAACCCTGAATGCAGTTCACTTAATGGCAACCGGTGTCATTAATAACAAGGATTTTCTGATTCTTACATGAAATATATTTAAGTGCAATCCCCTCTATGCAGCTGATGCTAAAGATTGCATCAGTCAATTCACTTGAAATGGAATATTTTCACAAGAAAATATTCCAAGTAGATTTAACATGTTGCTATATGCTAAGGTGTTTTAGTAGTTTCAACACATTGCAACTCAGTTGCTTGGGTTTCAGATTAGTTTTATCACATTGATATTTGCTTAGTAGAGTGTTTTGAATAGTTTTAGTGCATTGCTAAAAGTAGCAGTACTCGCTTTTTTGGTGTTTGGTCCGCAGGAACTAGGAACAATTTTAGTTATAGGAATGCCTTCTGAGTAAATTAGCATCTACTTCAGAGTAGGGTGTAACCCAGCACAATTGGAACTACCAGTGATGTAAGTGATTGGCCAAATGCACGCCATACGAAACACAGAGTCCTGACATTTTTAAAATAAACGAAGTAACTTCACAAGCATAGAAAACAGTCACAGATTGACTGACACCAAAATCCAGGCACTTCTATGTCCTCCATCCTCCAGTTGACAATGTTGTTGAATTCTGCACTTAGGGTAGGGACACACCAAACGGACGCCAAAGAACTAAAGTTGAAGAATGCCAACTGTGCAGTTGCATCGCAAAATCACATCGCTTGTGTTGGGGCAAAAAAGTTGCACTAGAACAAACCGGACTAGACAGACTACAGCCGATAGCCAACTATCATGTACACTCTGTGCTTGCTTGAGAAAACATAACTCTCCCATACCAGCAGGTGGCAGTAGTCTGTATTCGGCATTCAAACAGGGAAACCGAAAGAGTTAGAATTTTTACCACTTTTACCACTGTTTCCACCAGTAGTGGCCACTCCTGGATCATGGTGATTAGCTGGTCTTCGACGTCTTGATTCCACAAAGCCATGTTATTACCATGGTTTTATTAAAATAGTCCTCTAATCAAATAACATGACAAGACAACAGACAAGAAAGACAACAAGTGTCTGTGCATTCCATCTTCAATCCTTACGTTCCATCCTTACGTCTTTGGTTTGCTTTTGTCAGTTCGTTTTTTTTCTTGTGCACCCATTCACTAAGCTGAACAGACAATTGGAATTGCCAACAAGCTCTGCCACCTATGAGACGTGCAGAATTGGCCGAAAAACAGCTGACAGTGTCCGACTAGAGCCAACAGTGTGGAACACACCAAAAAAACTAAAGCCAACCGACATGACTTTAAATGATGTCACTGTCCACAGGATTACATCACTTCACAGTTCCTACTGCCTCTGCAAATACAATTAGGAAATTTGCCCTAGGGGAAAATTTAGTTATCGGGGGGCCACCCTGGTTGCTAGTTCTTGTAACTACCTGGTGCGAAAGCCCCCAATTTCTTTTTTCTGTTGAAGAAGATATTTTGAAGAATGTGGGTAAGCAAGCAGTGGCAGGTCCCCACTGACTTGCACACTATGGAAAAAAAGACTATGGAAGTCTATAATGAAAGAATAATAAATGATGACAGGATTTTTATTAATGTAGAACTATGCCTTTAAGGTCAGCCAAGAATTTTTAGTGTAGGGGTACCTAGTCTTGTCTCTGGAGATCTACCTTCCTGCAAAGTTCAGAGCCAACCAAAATCCAAAACATCTGGATCAGCTAGTTAAGATCTTCAGGAACACTTACAAACACTTACACTAGTTACAAACAGGTGTGTTGGAGCAGAGATGCAACTGAACTGGTAGATATCCAGAAAAAGAACTGGGCACTCCACTATTGCAGACCGCATTGCTATGCACTTTCTGAAAATTTTTGGGCAGAGCGCTACAACTGCTGTGAACACCTTAGCAACTTCATCCTTGCCTTAATAAGCACCAGTATCACCAAACAGAACTATTCTTATTTGTGTCATACGAAATGTCATCACTGCTTACCTTGGGTCACACAGGAAGTCAGTGCTGTCACCATCCGCCCTCCATACAAGCCACTCCCTAAATGAGGGGTGGCAGAACATGCGTGTCCTGTCTCGACGGCCAATCAGAAAGCAGGAAAGAGCATCCATGCGCTGCTGGAAGTCCTCCCACTCCAGTTCTCCTCTCATGGACCCGGCGTTCAGTGCCCGGAAGAGCTGTTCATCCGTCAGAGGGTGCAAAGAAGCCAGAGCCACGTTTAGCAGAGGCAATACTCGTTCAAATGCTGAGGCCGATGGGAATTTCATGTTGCACTGCAGCAGGTAGAGCTCAGACAGAGACACGGGTATAACCTTATAGCTGGAGCTTTTAATGACCAGGTGACCCTTCTCAAACAGGTCGAGGGTTAACTTTAAATAAAGATATGAGCCTTGGCTGCGGGCGACCAGGTGGGCACTGAGTTTAGAGATGTTTGCTGGGTCAGCTTTGCCATTGATGGCAATGTTGCTGAGGATATCAGGGCTGTGGTCTATACGGTGCTCGATGTAGGAGGTGAGGTCAGAGGTTATATCCTTGTTGTCATGGAAATCATCCAGAGAGATGATGGGAAAGGGGAGGAGACTGGTGACTTCCTGTGAGAAGATCAACAAAAAAGCCAATGCAAATACCCTCATGAGTTATAATTTATACCTATGTTTATGTTTAATGACTGTAAATGACACTTTAAATTGTTATTGTATTTATATTGTTATTGTACACATCTGTACTTTTTTCTATTAAAAAAATAATGAAAACCTTTAAAATATACACTACTGATTTTTAAATGCTGAAAGAATTCTCTTATACTCAAAGTCTGCATTTATCAGATCAAAAGCAAAAACAGTAGCACTGTCAAATATTATTACAATTTAAAACAACTGTTTTATTTGAATATATCGAATATATTTCACAATATATAAAAATTAGAAAACAGTTCTTCTAAATTCTAATAATATTTCACATTACTACTGTTTTAATTGTATGTTTTTATTGCATATAGAGACTTCTTTGCAAACATATAGAAAATCTAATTTATTCCAAACTTTTGACTGGTAGTGTATTTTTCAAGGTATTTTTTATAAATATCACAAATTTATAAATATCTTTTTGGGGAGTCACACTACATGACATTTTACAATCTTAACTAACCTTGCCATGTCATAAAAAGGACAAATGACCTGATATGTATAAAGCAGCTTGACACACAGCCATTGGGGGTCTGCAGGGGTTCTCTCTCTGACATCATGTCGGTTGCACCACATGACTTTGATCAATAAATTATAAAACATCAAAACTACACAAAATGACCATTTTTGACAATGCCTTCATAATTCAGATACTGGTAATTCAGCTTTCTGCCCGCTGCAATGGAAAGACATGCAATTAAATATGAAAAAAGCCTGGGATTTTAAGGGATGAACCTTCACTGGCTGTTCTGCACCACAGCACAAGAGTAACGACCACCAGCCTTCCCAAAGAACTCTTTTCAAATTTCTTGAATAATTATAGTTCCTTTCAGTTTACAGTTTTGTGCTGTAACCACTGACAACAGGGTGCCCTTGATGACTGCAAGAGGGAAAATTAATGAATACTACAAGGACCACAGAAGTCTGTTCCTTTTTATCTTACTGCACATCCTCATCATCATCTGTATGCAAATCACGACAAATGTTTTCCAATCAAAACAACTGCAGGATTAATGTTTTAGAATAAACACCAGCAGCCTGGTTGTGTGGGTTGTCTGGCACTTTTAGGTCGTTGCTCCGAGAAGTAGTGAGTGAAAGAGAAAGAGACTGTGTACGTGTGTGAAAAGTGTATAGGGACACGCGTAGCATCTGCCGTGTTGCATCACAGCCCTTATCCCCTCTTATATAAGCTTGGTTCCTGCAGGCCAGAGTCCAGCTCTGATCAGACATGGATTACACAAACCCACCCTAACACTAGCCACTGACCAAAACTCACCACTGCAACCATTCTGAAAGTTTAGATCGCAAAAGGCACATCAGGACACTGAGCATTTTAAACCCTTCTCAACATCGTCTTACATCGTCTTAAAACCAGCAAAATGGTCTAGCCAAAGTAAAAGTGCAGCCAATGCAAAAAAACAAACAAACAAACAAAAAAACTTACCACTACGTTGACCCTGATGGTCACAATCAGTTTAAGCCAAATAGGAAATTTGGAGATGATTTTGGTGATGAAAGTCGCTATGGTGTCTCCATAGTCTGGTTTGTGGTACTCTGCCTCATTAAGACCATCCACTAGGATGATGTAATCTTCTTCTGGAATCTTCCGCTCTGCACATCAAAAACAGAAATGACATGGTTAGATGAACTAGAAGTCCATTGCGGGTCCTGAGTTTGTTAAGAGTTTGCATCCTGGCATTACGTGGGTGTGTTTAGGTTTTTCGTTTGAAAATGTTAACAGGAACTATGTGTACTGCTGAATTCATGTACAGTACTAGGTGATTTTAGAACAAGCAGCACAATAAAACCCTGCATGCTGCTTTCTTTCACCATATGTTGAGTAGGAAAAAGTGCCTACATTCTGTAGTGAAACTCTCACTCTCACAATTTTTGAGTACTTGCCACTTGATAAATAGCTGCACCCTTCAGAATGCAATTTGTTGAAGGAATAATTCACATAAAAATGAAAAATATTTCATATTGGGAGCTAAGCAGCACCTATCCTCATTAAATTTCATTGTACAGAGTAAATGAAACTTTCTGCCAAACATCTGCTTTTGAGTTTCACAGAAGAATGTAAATCAGGTTTGGAACAGCAAGAGGGTGAATAAATGATGGCACAATATTAATTTTGGGGTGAATTATTCCTTTGAAGTCACAAATGTAATTACTTTCTATAGCGTGGTGCTTTTCAAAGTGAAATAAGATATTCAACAAGAAAAAAAAAATGTAGGGCAGGACCTGATTTTATTGATCACCAATTGATGGGATCTTGAAATTAGGACATTTAATACCAGAATAGAGGAAAACCTGAAGGCAATTCAGCAGTCAATTCAGAGGCCTGAAACACAGCCAATTTTGACAAAAGATTACTTTTTTTTTCCTTTTTAGAAGAAAACACCTGACTTTATCTCTGTGAAAAATGTAGCTGCTTATCTTGTGTGTCTAAAGCTTTTCTCAAATTTTTCACACTGGAATATTCACCACAATAAGCTACCAAAATCAAAAACATGACAAAAAGCACATGTGAAAGGTGCAGTTTCATGAGACACAGAGACCGGCTCGTCTTGTACATGATCTGCACTATGTAAGAAAGAAACCGCTAAATAAACCCATTGTCGCAAACTGTCATAAAATGTATTTGATTTTATCCACCATTATTAATATAAAGGCTGTTTTCTCTACTTTTCTCAATTCTCTTTCTAATCTGATGTTACAAACCAGGAACACAGGTTTTCCTTTAAGAGTTCAGAGTGACAGTTCTATGTCTTCATTTCCAGGCTCGAAATTTGCTCTAGCCTCATTCTCTAAAATTCCTGTTAAGTCCTTCATCTGTCGTATATTGTGATCCAAGCCGTTTCTGAAGACCATCTGTTCACATCCGTACTGGGCCAAATTAAATGAGGCAAGAGCGCTCTTCTCCCCCCATTACCCCTGAGCAAACATATTTAGTTTTTATGTGATGTTGTGATTGATGACAGTAGCATGTGATGCATCTCACCTTTGCGTAGAAGTGTGAGGGGTTCCAGGACTCCCTTACGGAAGGCAGTGGCGGGGTCCTGGACGCAGGAGCGTAAGCTGAGCAGGCTCTGCAGGTGCGTCTCTTTGAGCAAGAGCTCTCGATAAGCATTGAGTCGAGGAGCTCTGCACAGTAAAGCGGACACACTGTGCACAAACTCTGGGACCAGGCAGGTGTATGTGTTATCAGCCTGACAATAGTGATAGGCCACCACCTACAACAGAAGAAATGGGGGTAAAGGAGGTAAAAACAGAAAACAGATGGGAAAACATTGAAAGTGGGAGTTTGGGACAGGTTAAAAAACACAAAAAAGAGGGACTCTTTCTGCCTTTGATTCTTTGCTCTATGTAAACCATGCGTTACACTGTCACAGGATAAAACGTGCTCTCTCCTTATTTCCTCACCAAGATTCTGATCACCAAATAAATGTCATTAATGTGTCAATGTGGGCAGTCATGTGTTGAAACGGTTATCTTTGCAGAAGTTACATGATTATAGCATGAGTCTATTTTGGAGCTTATTTTAAATGCTCATCCACTGGGGAGGAAGTTTTAGGTTCCGAAAGTAACAGTACTGTAGGTTTTCAAAGCACATGGAGCTCTTTTATCTCAAAGATTAAGGAAAATATGATTCCTCATGATATAACCCCTTTAAAGTTTGTTTGAATATCATGAGTCCCAAATCGTTCTGAAATACTGGAGAATCCAAGCTTCTGAACAGAAGTGAGAATGAAATTGTGGCCTGAAACGACTTTCCACTGACAGATGGCTGATTAAAAAGACGTGACTAGAAGACAGAGAGGGTTTAGGTCCAGATGTAAATGGAAAAACATGCGCACATACTGGCACACGGAGCAAAGTGTTGAATATGCATGTGGCATGCAGTTTGCCTCTGTCACGGAATGACACATCTAAAACATTGCACAAAACATCATGTGTATTTATAAATAAACATGAGAGCTGCTCGGTGGAAACTCTTTATTTTGCTGTAAACAATTTTGAAGAGCTTCCATTTTTCAAAAAAATGTCATTAAAAAAAAAGGGTTTATTCTCTGAAAGTGGGCGTTTTTGGATGCATGTCACGAAGCCCATTGAAATAAACAATAATTATATATGTAATATAATTAGAACATTATTCACATAATTAAGGAAAGCAATTAATTAAAGTGCAGACAGATCAAATCTAACCAGCGACTACAGTTGCCATTCCAAGCTGTTTCAGAGATAGGAATCTCTTCATTGATTTAATATTATTTTTCCACTGAATTAAATGCAAGTTAGTATTACAGACTATCAACTGTTATTTTAACCAGAAAGTTGGAATGAAACAAAGTACACTCACAAAAGTTTCAAAATGTGCATTTTTATTATTTTTTTTATATTTTTTATATTTATTTTTAAATGTTTTCCGTTTTTTAATACATTACTTACTAATATAATTTATTCCTTATTCCAAAGTTGATATGGACAAGTATGTCTGTGTAACACGGATTTACCCGACCTTCTCAGTGAAAACTAGTCCTGTCCGAATAGGGCTGAAGTGTTTACCTTGCTAGCCAGGCGTTTGACTGCCCCCTCTCTGTGCCGGTGTGTGTCTGGGGTTGGGGGGCAGCTGTTGCTGTGGAGGGGACTCTGTGAGGGGGGGTTCAGCTGATTGGTTTGATGAGCATCAGCCCCTCGATCTACAACACAAACACACACAATTCCCATTATTTTACATAAATTCAATGCATACAGGTATTGCAGGTCTGAAAATCTGAGATACTAACACATCTCAGTTGAAGTTTACATATTCATCGAAAGCCTTGAGTCCATGTAATCCAGAAGTTGAAAAATACGGAGATCAAAAACCAGCATGTCTTCAAATTTCTACATTTGAGTTTTAATTTTTTTCATATAGTTTTGCAATATGATGAGTAAATACAAAAAGTTAAACTATTCTTAAAGGGACATCTTACTCTGGGGTGTAGCTTCAGGGCTGTTGAAAGCAATCTGTCTCATTCGTCCACCATGACAGCTGAGAGCCACCAGCCTTGAGACCACTGCCGTCTTTCCAAAACCGACGTTACCTATGATGACAGCCCCTTTACCCTCACTGGCTTTTCCTCCCCCCGTAAGCACCTCCTCCAGCCGCTGAAACAGCCAATCACGACCCACAAACACTGCATCCATAGAGACACTGGGCACCTCAAACAGCAGGGGTTTGAGCATGATGTCCACTGGTTTGTAGGGCGTGAGACGGGCTGCAGGATTCAAACAACACAGGTGTTAAAGGGATAGTTTACCCAAAAATAAAAATTTCCCCATGATTTACTAACCTTCAAGCCATCCTAGATGTATATGACTTTCTTTTTTCAGACAAATACAATTGGAGTTCGTCACTTCTCACCAGAGCTTACACTATGTACGTCATCCACTGGAACGCCACTCTCTCATGAACAAGCGTACTACAGTTAGCGGAAGCTAGAAATTACAGTTTAAATAAGTTTTAAATATGGATATTGTCATTAAAAAAATCGATTCTGCTCAGAAGGCCTTTTTTAACCCTTTAACCACAAAATTATTTTTTGATATAACTCCGATTGAATTCGTCTGAAAGAAGAAAGTCATATACACCTAGGATGAGGGTGAGTAAATCATGGGGTAATTTTCATTTTTGGGTGAACTATCCCTTTAAAATAAACCACACACAGACAGACACACACACACACACACACACACACACACAGGCAAATCAATGTAGAACATATTTCAAATGAAAAGAATCATAAGAATGAATCATAAGGCCTTGAATGGCTTGAAATGAAAACATAAAATGGAGCCCAAACACCCCATTTATTTTCTTTATAAATGCCCCTTATATATGTCAGATGTATGTCACATTCTGGAGGTTAAATGCATTTTTCAATGAATTTGGTCAGCTGTAGTGGTTAGCCAGCACCTTTAGTTTCTTGACTGCGGCCCCCTGTATGAGCTCCATGCCACTGTAAACGCATGGAGGAGCGCTGGGGAGCGTTCCTCTGTTCATCCAAATACCGCAGCTCCTCCAGTTTAGTACTGCTAGTGGCTGCAGGGAGAAAGACAGAATGAGAGAAAGAGAGTCATTTAGGGTTGTGTTTGGCTCACAGACAGCAGAGAGATTACATGCCACCTCTGTGATCTCGGTGAAGAACAAACACAATCTGCCGCTGTGTGTGGAGGAACACGTGTACCCAACACCCCCACCCACCCCAATTCATCCACACACACACACACACACACACAGTTTAGAGATGGAAAAACACAAAATAAGTATATTGGGAGAGTGAATGAAGCTGTTCTACGTTTCACTTCCTCTAAGCAAGAAAAAAAAGGAAAATTAATAGTCTTAAATATGTTTCAGGATGTCTGCTATACACTGCATTTATAAGAAAGCATCCATTACATAAGAAAATGACTTAATATAGTGGTCCAATGACAAAGCAGAAAGGAAAAGGTTTAATATTCAGAATATTTGGATATATTAAATCTTTTGTAACTACATCTGTAGTACGCTAGTATTTGTAAAGCAAAGATTATCAAACAAATCTCACCATCACTATTCTTCAAGGCACTTGCACAGTTTACTCTGTAGCATATTGCACACTTTACCCCACTGCTACAATTTTGGAGAAACATTTTTGGCTTGTATACTCTCAGAAAAAAAAGGTACAAAGCTGTCACTGGGGCAGTACCCCTTCAATAGGTACAAATATGTAGACTTTGAGTACTAACATTACTTCTAAACTACCAATATACACCCTTAGGGCAGGGTCCAGTGTCCTGCAGAGTAAAGCTCCAATTCTAATTAAACACACCAGAACCAGTCAATTAAGGCCTTCACGCCATGTCTTAATTACCAAAATTCCAAGATGACAACACGTGACATTCTACTATGAGCTGCCCATGGACTCAGAGGTAAAGCCTAAATGAACCTGGTGGTGGTCAGGTGCTACAGCAGTTACATGGTCCAAGTCATAGCTCTCAGAACAATACAAGCTTACAAGTTGTAATTACGAGTTCTGGAGCATGTGAAGGGTTTTCAGTTGATAGTGTTGCCATAGAAACACATAATTCAGCTCAGAGTAGAATGTCACGTGTTGTCATCTCAGAATTATGGTAATTAGGACATGGCATGAAGGCAGCATTACGAGGCATACTAGAAACTTCCAGGCAGGTGTGTTGAGGCAAATAGGAGCTAAACACTTCAGGACACCAGCCCTCCAGGACCGAGTTTGGAGACCCCTGCTTTAAAGTGTACCTTTTAAAAGGTTACCCCCCCACCCCAGTTGTACCTTTTTTTCTGAGAGAGTATAACTCAATCATAATTCATCCATCAATCATCATTCAATCCATCAATGGCTCATTTCATTCATCTTTTTCACTGCTCACCATACTACATCCCTCCCATTCCACTCATCCCTGTACAATCCCCCATCCTGTCCCATTATTTAATCTGCTTGAAACCCATAATCTCTGCTGAAGGGCATAAACACAGGGATGATGATTGTCATTTGTCACGTTGCATTTGTTTGTGGAGGGAAATGCAAATGCAAAATCATGGTCCAGCCCTTTAAAGCTGCACAGATATAAATACATTATCTTCCTTTTTCAAAGCTTTGTAGGACAAAGATCACCACAGACAGGCACTTGGCGAGACATTTTGCTTTGTTGGAGTCATTCTGTATATCTGACAGCAATTTCTCTATTTAGCTTTACAGCAAGAGGAAATCAAAGCCACCTGCTTGCAGTGCTTTCCACAAGCCGCAGGAGGAGAGACAGCCAGGCGACATATTGTACACTGAGCTTTTCCCTTCCAGGACATGCTACTGTGTTAGAGACCAGCAACAGACTCATTCAAACACACACACACAGAAACAGACAACCAGCTGCAAACCTTTATACTAGCTATCTTGAAGACAAAAAAAAAAGAATTCAAAGATTTTAACACTTTTCTTCAGCAAGAATGCATTAAACTGATCAAAAGTGACAGTAAAGACATTTACACTGTTACAAAAAAACAATTTCCAATAAATGCTGTTCATTGATCTTTGTATTTATCAAAGAAACCTGAAAAATATTAAGCACAACTGTTTTCAACACTGATAATAATAAATATTTTTTGAGCACCAAATCAGCATATTAGAATGATTTCTGAAGGATCAACTGACACTGAAGACTAAACATTCAGATTTGTGAATGAATAAATTACATTTAAAAAGATATTTAAATAGAATTTTTTAAATTGTAATTTTCACAGTGTTGCTGTTTTCACTGTTTTTGATCAAATGATTGCAGCCTTGGTGATCATAAGAGACTTTAAAACATCAAAAAATTACCAATGCCCAAACTTTGAACAGTTTCTGGTCCAAAGTACATATACAAAGTAACAGTATTTTGCTATAATATTTCAAAGAATGTTTTTATAGTTTAATGTGGTAACATTTTAGCGGTTCAGTAAGTGACTGATTCAGTGAATTTATTCAAATATAAATCAAATATAGAGTTTAAGAGTATTTCAGAGTAATTAATTACAAAAATACTACTAGTAGTCATTCGTTTGTGAATCAGATTAAATTAGTAGTTAGCCAGCCAAGACAAACCAACAGAAAGACATACTGCCTGCACGTTATTTTGCAGTAAACAGCATTTTTATCTAATGACATTCAATTCAGATCACAAGCTCACATCTTGGGTAAAATACAACTTATTTTAGCATTGTGCTACAGATTCAGCAGGGGTGGAATGATGAATAATGTGCAGGAAACACTAAGGTACCAAACCCCTCATCCACATTTTATAATATAAAGAAATAATACAGCATGTGATGATTCATTACTCACCTGCCACAGAATTTGGACGTGGCATAACCAAAGAAGTGCTGTGGTATGTGATTGGTCCATCCACAGGTGATGTCACAGCGGGTGTTGCCCCTCCTGTGGTACCTGTCCTGAGCTGGGCTTCACCAGACACCGCCGGCTCCTCTGGGGTGATGGGAGTGCTGGGCGGATGAGCGCTACGCCCGCTCTCGCCCCTTACACCCGCACCACCATCTTTCGCCCACTCCAGACTAGAGCCACAGCGCTCTTCATTCTCGCTGGAACTGGTGACTGTTGCTGCAGGATGGAGAGAAAGAGAAAGAGATGAAAGTGAATGAGGTATGGGGGAGGGGCCAGATATTAATGGAAAGGACACAAGAGGAGAGAACGACACAGAAGGTCAAACCAGAACATCACGGAAAAGAAAACAGGAATTTTACCATCAAAGGCAGTTTTGGAGAGATGGTCAACAAACAATGATTTTGGAGTGTAAGGACATCAGATAGGATTCGTTCAGGTAATTGCTGTCAGACGTTTTCCTTAATGCAGCTGTCTTTGACCTTTCTTTGCCGCAACCAAATAGAAAAACACTATTTTGGGCTTTAAAAACCCTACTGATGTCCTACTTCAAGAAACCTCCGGCAGACCTGAAATAATGACACAATGCCGTCCTAGTTTTGATAGTGCGTATCTTAGACTCATGAGCATTAACAGCACAGGCCAACAAAAACACTTCAAGAAAGTTAACAAACAATAAACTGCTTTGATAAGTCGGTCTCAGGAACTCTAACGCTCACTTCCTCTCTTCCTCACAGTCCTGGTGCTGTTTTTTGGTGGTGTGGAAAAGTCAGTCGTGCATAAACATGCACACCTCTGTCAGTATCTCCAAATGTGCTGTAACACGTTAGAGATGTTGAAAACTCATAAACAGAAGAGCAGAAGGAAAATGGGGGAGTGAAACTGACCCCTTATAAAAGAAGTAAAGAACTCTGAGATTTACTGTAAGTACTCTACACACTAAACTATGTAATTTGAATATAGACCAATCACAGTTCAGCAGTTTCCATTATAAGGACTCTTTTTTTTCCACGTTCCTTCATTTTCTAAAAATCTTTGTGTTCTTATAAAGAAAGTCATATATATCTATCATCATTTTTGGGTGAAGTATCTCTTTAATCACCAGGTTCAGAGCAGACATTAAAGATTGGAGTTGAGCTACTGTAACTCACAAACCGTTTGAATAAATCATAAGGAATGATTAATGAGCCGTTTGCAAAAAATATTCCACACACAAGTATACTTTTGCATCAAATACCTTTTTATTAAAAAAAAACTAATTTCTGTCAAAAGATGAAAAACAGTTTATATATTTTATCTTCCTTTATATACCAGAATTTTTCCTGCTGAACTTTGATGATTAAATTCTACCAAATAAAAAACACAAATGACTTGAATTTAGTTAAATGTCATTTCTGCAATTTCAGAAACAAAACTGAAAAATGAAAGCTGCTTCTGACAGCTGGATGGCAGAACAGCTTTTAATTCAGCCCGACAGATATGCTTTCACGCTTGGCTTGAATAGACCATTCATCAGTGAGTTGTTTCTCTTTTTGTTTTGTGTTCAATGTGAAAGAGACTTAACTCTGAAATTATCAACAAAACCAAGTTTGTATGGAGCCTATATGCTGTAAGCAGTTGTTGGAAAAATGGTAGCAAACAATGTTGGACTTTGAGATAAAGGAGGACTTTGATAAGTAGAGCAGTAGATGTTACCTATGATCCCGCTGTCTTTGCTCTCCAGGGTGGAGCTGGGTGTGGTGATGACGGTGGAGGTGGCAGTGGAGCAGGTGCTGGAGCAGATGACAGGAGCCCTGCTGTTGGAGGAGGTCTCAGGCAAGGTGGAACAGGGGCTCTCAGCGCTGGGAGACGCCGTACTGCTGGTCAATGTGGAGCAAGGACTCACGCCTTGACTGGACACTATACACTACAGTGTGACAGAGAGAGAGAGAGAGAGAGAGAGAGAGAGAGAGAGAGAGAGAGGGGAATGAAGCAAAAAGAATAAATAAATAAATAAACACTGCATGAAGGAAATACAAGAGACAAGAGGAAAAGCAAAAAGGGAGTGAAGAGATAAAGTGATAGATGAAAACTGTTAAACTCAGCTCTTATGTCCATACAAGGGCAAGGCCAAAAATACTCCAAGCCCTCCAGTCTGCTTTAGTTCCAATATAAGCAACCAATAAGATGCTTTTAGAAACAGATTCAGCCCTGTAACGGCAACAGTAACCAACACACAGACAAATGTAAATCTGCATTTCACCAGTGTTTAGGGATAGGTTAGGGATAGGGATAAAGACTAACTCGGCAAATCTGGTAAAATAAGCCAACAAGTAAAGATAAAGAGAATAAAAATGAAGGAAAACTCTGTTGGATTAAAGGTTTCTTAATCCTGGTGTTACTGTAAAAAAAAAATCATCGGTGATGGCAACTTTATTTTATGTGTGTGTGTGTTTATTATATTAATAGTAATCTGTTAACTTAAAAGTGAAGTCATCCTGTGGCTCTTTGAAAGTTTGCTGAGGGCCGGACCCCTGGTTGAGAACAAATGCTTTAAAAAGGACCAGAAGGGCTGAATGCAGATTAACCTAAAGAACTAGCACTATGAATGTTGGTGTGTGAGAAATTATGGGTATCCTACCTGCTTCATATCTAAAGGAAGTGCTTACAGAGCATAAACCAACAAAAAGAAAATTTCTGCTTGACTCTTGTTTTAATACTGTACAGAGTACATCAAACCCTAGATACTACTCTGTCCTCTCCTCTTACCTCTCTCCATACTCTATATAGGTCAGGGAGAGTGATGGTGAGTGTGTGTGTGTGTGTGTGTGTGTGTGTGTGTGTGTGTGTGTGTGTGTGTGTGTGTGTGTGTGTGTGTGTGTGTGTGTGTGTGTGTGTGTGAGGGGAATCAGTGTACCGGAGCCCTGGTCCCCAGAGAACTGTTGCCTGCACACCGCTCACCAATGAAAGATTCTTATCTCGCCACACACACACACACACACACACATCAGAGTAAAGCATAGCTCAAGCTTTCAGGTAGAGCTTCATGCACCTGTTCAATAATTTCTTCAGTGCTGGAATAGCGTTAGACGAGCGTGTGCAAGAGGGACACTGTTGCTCCACCCGCATCATTCGCTTTCCCACGGAGAAACTGCATTACTCACTGGCAGCAACATATCCAGGGTGCTTCTCCGCATCAAGACGGTTTCTACCCTTATAAAGCGGCTGGGCACGTACAAGCAGCAAACACGCAGAAACCAGCATTCATACTTAATGTGTTGCATTTGAAAAGCCAGAAAGGAAAGTCAGAAACTGGCCAATCAGAAAGCAGCTTCTCATCTGTGATAATACATGACTGATGAATCATGCTTGAGGATGAATTCAACTAGTAGCTTTATGTGCAGCAATCCATAAAAATGCTACGTAAGCCTCTTAAGAGCGACTTAGATACCAGATAAAAGCCTCAAAACCTCTGTATGATGTACCTACTGTATGATGATGTGAACACACCATCACAAAAAGATGCTGAAGGAAGATCGAAGTTAGATTTTAGTAATCAAGAATTAGCATATTATAGCTGTATAATAGAAAACACAAAGCACAAGTCTGAAATGTCATACAAATACAGCTTTAAATAAATAAATAAGATAATTAAATAACAGATCATTTTAAATAGAGCCTTGTTTTTCTTGAATCTAAGTCATTTACAATGTTGGTAGTATATGTAAAGTAATATGTATCTCTTTCAGTTTCTCCTGCATCCAAATCTCAAATTTTATTGGTCAGCAAAAAGTACCATCCTAAGGACTTTTGACAGTTTTTTTGAAAATTACAGATTGTCCAAACTTCGGTATCCCCACTGACAGACAGTTGGATCAAAATAATTTTGGAGGCTGAAGTTTTCCCACCTTTTGGCAAAAGCGAATGCCACAGCCCTTTTTCGTTATGTAAGCACCAATTTATATATAAATTGCATTTCTCCTGCAGAGTTTTATTAAAAACCAATCTTGCCAGCAGTGAATCAAGAGTACGACCATCCAAGTGGAATCTAAAAACAAGCTCTTCCAGTACTGTGTCTGGAGTGAAAGTGTGATTCTGAGGGCAAAACAGCTCCAGCAGTGTAATCGATCTCTCTGATAAATGACCTCTGGTATTGAAGGCTGATTGCATGTAACCTGACTGAAAAGAAAATTCAGAAGCTGTTTCCTCTTTCTAAGGATGTTATCGTCCTAATCTTGCAATCTTCGGTGACATGATGCAGCAGGCAGGTTGTTTGTGTATCAGATTGCATGTCTGTCAGAGTTTGGGTGTTTAGACCTGTAGGGTTCATGCTTACCTGTTTCTCCTCCATGTTTGTTTGTGATGAGGTGGGGATGGTGTCTCCCAGCAGGAAGCCCAACCGTGTCATGAGCTCCTGGACAGCCGGGGAGGAGCCAGACTCAGCCGGCGAGAGCAACTCTGCACACACACACACACACATACAAGGTTAGGGGAGGATGCACACAAAAAGCCCACACCCAAAAGCAACATGTCTACAGGTACCCAAACACACAAAGGATACATTCACATTGACTATACACCTACTTGACCACATTTACATTCAAACCCTACATTCAGTCTAATTACATATTTAACGCTATTCCTCCAGGACATACGGCAAATCTGTTCCAACTCACCAAGATCCAAAGGACTGGTGTGGCACTTCCTGTGCTCTCCTTTCCTCTCCTCTCGCTGCCTTTCACAGTCTCCTCTGCTCTCTCACAATCTCTGTCCCTCCCTCTCACATCTCTCTCTCTCTCTCTGTCTCAATCCCTCCCTCTCTCCCCCTCCTCTCTGTTGCTCTGTATCTCTCACTCGGTTGTACAACACACAGTCTTTACAGTGCTCCACACAGCTTCAGAAAGCCTAGGTTTGAGATGTGGTTATTATGACAAACAAGTTTCCATCCATTCAGAGGCTGTGTGTGTGAGACAGAGAGGACAGGGTGTGAATGTGAATGAGCAGAGATCGTGCTCGTTGCAATCACTGGGCTAGTACAACTGACTAGACACACACACACACACACACACACACACACACACGTGCGCATGTTCATTCATTCTCTCCCTTTCTCACATGTAGCAACACCATCCCACAATTCTGTATTGCCAGACATAAAAAGAAACAGCCACTGTACATTCATTTAATGTTAGATACTGACATTTTAGGGATTTAATTCAGTATCATTCATCGAGTCTTGTTGAAAATCGGTTAGATTTGGAAAAGAGACCAACTGGGCTATTATATATATATATATATATATATATATATATATATATATATATATATATATATATATATATATATATATATATATATATATAAATATATAAATAAAAGGGGTGGAATGGTTCAACTTACACGGTTCTGTTTGTATCACGGTTATAGAGTCACGGTTCAGTATGTGCTGTGTTTATGGAAAAACTATACTTCCGAATAAAAATACAGAAAATAAGAATAGTCTATCTAATTACAAGTAACAGCACAATTAAATACAAAAGAGTAAAGATCCAAATAAAATAAACAGTGATTTTTAAATTTATAAAATTTTAGGTAGGTCTAGCATTAGTTTTTAGGTACAGAAATTGAATAAAGTAATCAAATGTAATACAGCATTGCATATTTGACTGTATAAATTAAAGAGTAATCATTATCCAAGTTACAAAAGCTATCCAATCAAAAGCAGTGAGTGATTTATTTGTTGTTGCTGTTTGATTTAATATTAAGACTTTGTCACTTTAAGAGAATGCACTGATCCAGTGCACTGATCCATTACGTTCAGCCGGCTATGTCTGCTATACAATACTTACCAAGATGGACATTTTGACATAATTTTTGCGTGAATTTGTCCATTCACACACAATACTCCAGAGTGAGCTTAATATTTGCTTGTGTTCTGAGACGCGGGCAATACTTCAGAGAGAGCTTAAAATCCCAAAATGAAAATTTTGTCATTATTCACTTACCCCCATTTCATTCCAAACCCATAAAAGCTTTGTTCGTCTTCGGAACACAATTCTGAGCAGTACGCAGATGCTCAGAATTGCCAAAATGGTGCTAAGCTGATTTAAGGAGAGAGACAGAGGAGAGGAATTGTTGAATAAAGTAATTATTTTTCTTTTCTTTGTGTACAAAAAGTATTCTCATCACTTCATAATGTTACGGTTGAATCACTGATGGCAGATGGACTATTCTGACGATGCTTTTCATACTTTCCTGGACCTTGACACTGTTATTTATTAAGCAGTCTATGGGACAGTCTCAAGCCTCCCTGTTTTCATCCAAAATATCTTAAATTGTATTCCGAAGACGAACGAAGCTTTTACGGGTTTGGAACGACATAGGGGTAGTGATTAAGTGATTTTTAGTGATTAATGACAAAATGTTAATTTTGGGATGGAGTAACTCTTTAATATTTGTGCGTGTTCTGGGACGCGGGTTTGTGTGTTTCGGATGAGTGCATGCACAAATCTTCTCACTGCTTGCGGAAGCTTGCGCCCTCTGGCTCTTAAATGTTTAAACTGGCAAAACTTAAATGAGTTTAGTTTCAACACAGAAATCAACGTTTGCGGGTCAGGTCTCTCCTGTGTGCCCGGGTGATAAAGAAAATAAATGACTGCTCATATTCCAGCATACAGTATTCGCATTGAACAAGAGTGAATGGTTTGTACAGGGTTTTTTTTCTCTCATATCGCTGTTGTTGTAACGTACTGGGAAGCCAGAATGCACATCCATCAACAGAAACATACATTAGCCAAACCCTGTTTTTTAAAGTGTTATTTATAAGAAACCATATTACAGATGCGTTGTCAGATTTAAGTTAAACCGCGGTCCTAGCGCGTGCCAAACCGTGTGTGGCGAAACGAACTGTTTTTGATGTGTCACCAATGTGACATGATCCTTCAGAAATCATTCTAATTTGCTCATATGGTGCTCAAGAAACATTTCTTATCAATATTGAAAACAGCTTTAATATAGGCGCTAAAGTTTCATCACTGATACCACATTACTTTTCACTTGCAAGTAACCACCTAGCAACCCGCAAAGAACCCACTTTTAAGTCTCATTCATATGCTGATCTTCTCATTCAATGCCAGTCATTGTAATTGGTGTTGTGTATGTAAACATGGAGGGGTACAGTATATGTGGTGAGTGTTTTTGTTGATGTTTTCATTTTAGTGTCAAACATTCACATTAATGCAGCTGCTTTTGGCCCAGAGATATCGTATTAGACAACTTCAAACTGAACTACACAGCACAAAGTACATGCGTCATCCACTTGTAATATACTGGTAATGCTACAACTTCTCATACTGGTATATTGTTAGACCAAATTTCCAGTATTTTTGAAAAGGTCCTGTTCACACATGATCTCTTAACAGGAATTTTAGAGCATTGCAGTGTTAGAGCATTGCGTTAGCAGTGCAAAAGCTTGTGGGTTCGATTCCCAGGGAACACATGTTAGGTAAAAAATGTTAGCCTGGATGCACTGTAAGTCGCTTTGGATAAAAGTGTCTGCTAAATGCATAAATGCAAATGACTCAATAGATACATTCAGTCTAAAAAAAATATTCACATTTAAATATTCAAAATATTATTTTTAAAACATTTCTCATAGCATCATTGATGCAACTGTAATTGCAGTGTAAATACATCTAAATGCTGCTTTAGATGCAGTTTCTGAGCCCTCCATGTGGTGCAAAAATGGATTTTGTGGATACTGATTCATTTGATTGGTAACAGACTACAGTGACTCTATTCAAATTGAATTTATTGATTAATAGAATTTGACACAAATTATAAGAATATTACACACCCATAATTCAACATACTGTAAAGTATGTAGATACTCAAACTAACGTGCACATATACGAAATGCCACAAAACTTTAATGGTGATGTCATATTTATCAAGCAAATACCAAGACACAAAAGCACAATTAAACAAATATGTAGCCAGTCATATTTACACTATTTCGATATGTAAACAAGCAGTGCAGTCTTGTGTAGCATCCCTGAGGGGGGTGACAGGGCAATAGGCCACAGTTCATTAGCATACTGCACTCCGTCAGCAACACACTGTCCTGCTCCCTCCCTCCCTCGTTAACATCTCCTGCCATCAATCCAGCTTTACACAAATCACTTCACGATTGATTGATGCTGCTGGTCAGGTAGTGTTGTTTGCTTTCGACTGACTGCAGATTTCACAGACAAACCTCAGGCAGAATCCATATTTAATACATCATTCATAAAACATTTATTAACATTCAATGAAATGCAGTATAAGCACGCTTTCTCTCCAGGTCTACATTTGAAGGCATATAAAAGCATGTTAAACCAGATAAATGTTCCCTAATTAAACAATTTATTCTGCTTTTCTTTACATACTGTGACGGGACGAGCCAACGACAGACACAGTGGGCGTGGCGTCAGGCCTCGGAGAGGTTTTTATTTAACAGAAAAACCAAACAAAGGGGGAATAAAGTGTCCAAAAGGGGAAGAGTGTCCAAAACAACAGGGAATCTGGTGTCCTCGTCGTGCTGCGGGGTTCGTGGGGGTCTGACAGTGTTCATGGAGGAAGGGTCCAGGTAAGGGGCGGAGTCCGGCGGCCGCACGCGCTCCCCTCTTCGGTCCGGGGCGCGAGGGGCGGCGGCTTCTTCTAGCGGCTTCATCCTCCTCGCTGGCCGCGGCGCTTGCAGGGGATGGACGGCCCGGCATCCTGGCCCGACGGCCGTGTAGACGGGTGCGGTTCTCATCCGGACCGCGGGTCCGGCAGCTCACGTCTCTGGTGGCGCGGGAGTCCCTCAACGCACCCTTCCTGGACCCACGAGGACACCAGGGTGCATGCACAGGGAAGAGACCGGTCTCCCGAGGAGAGGCGCGTTGGGCTTTTAAACAGCGGCGGTGATGAGGCTCCATTTCCTTCAGGTGTGCCCCATCACACGCCGCCAGCCCTGACTCGTCCAGCGCCCCTCCTCTCTCCCACACCCCCTCCTATCGGGAGCCTGGTGAAGGGCGGCGATTTAGGACGGGGTGCCGGTGATTATCAGGGAGGAGGCAGCTGACTCGCCACAATACAGATATTAGGAGAGCCAAAATATTCAGCATAGCTCCTCTCAAATCATCTCCATTTTATTCCACAACCATGGTACTTGGGTCTAACAACTGGTCTCCAGTTGATCTGTGTTTGCCAAAGGACACAGACCTCCCAATGAGTTCACACATTTCACTCCCCTTTTGCTTATGAAGACTATGTACACCAAACCATTTCCTCCACACGCACACACACACAGTTAGACATGGCTTGTTTTTGCAGAGCACTCAAGCAGTAGTGTAGTGGTGCCTTCTCATTTTGGCAGGCCAGAAGTCTAGAAGACTAGTAACACTTGTGCGTGCATGTGTCTGTGTATGAAAATCACTTCAGATCAGTTGCCAAATTCCCTCCTGATTGTTTGAGTGAGCGGTGTAAATCTAAACTAAACGTGTGATGTACAGCAAAGTACTGGAATAAACTGGTGTAATGACTTTAATGTCATGAATACAGGCAACAACACCATTTATAGCATCAGGTGTTAGTCATAAATGAAAAATTGCACCGTTTATATTCATTTTTTTTTATTTATTTTATCTTGTATACACTTACACATTTGAACTATTAATAGTGTATTGAAATAAAATAAATATTTTTTTAAAAAGCAGCGATGAAGAGGATGAAAATTTTCCTCATAATTAGAATATATATATATATAAATATATTGGAATCATGATGATTTCAGTAACTGACAAGGAGGGGGCAGCGACACTAATTGAGATGGTGTCAGTGATTCTACAATGTAATCTATCTGTCTATCTATCTTGGTTGGTTTTGGGATTTGGTTTATGTTCATGTTTTCATGTTTTTTTTATGTCAGCTGTACAGTGCATGATGGCAGTTTCTATATTGTGTGTTTGGGATACACAATGTTTTCCAGTCCATGAATCTGCTTCAGAGCCCGCTCCAGTCCATGAATCCGCTCCAGAGCCCACTCAAGCCCCAGAGCTCTGTCCTGTGTTGGCGCCAGTGTGTTTCCTGAGTTTCCTGTTTGTCCTGTTTTGAACACAGTGGTCACGTGCCAGTCATGTCACGGCCAAGGAGGCCTTCTCTGAACTCACAGTCTGCCCTATCATGGCCAAACAGGCTGTCTCCGAGCTCTCAGCCTTTCCTGCTATGGCCAAAGAGGTCATGCCTAAATCCCTTGCCTGTCCTCTCTGAACACTCTGCCTGCCATGTCATGGCTATGGAGGCCGCTCATGAACTCTCTGCTTGTTCTGTCCTAACCAGGTGGTCTGTCCATGTCTCTCCTCCCCCATGGTCTCCTGACCTGTGGTGGTCTTCTGCTCCACAGACTTCACCTTGGTTGCTTGCTCAGCCCAGTCTTCCTGCTCTGCCGGCTCCACCCTGATGGTCATCTGCTCCTCAGTGGTGGCCCAGGTCCACACTGCTCCAGGGCCAATGGTCTTGCCCACTGCTCCATGGTATAGATCTTCCCTTGCTCCACGATCCAGGTCCACCACTGCTCCACCATTCAATGTCTTTGCTCCACGGTTCAAGTCTGCCATTGCTCCACGTCCCAGGCCCGCTACTGTTCCACGCTCAGGGACTTGTTCCGCTTCATGGGCTTGGCCCTCCATCCCGCCCCCAAGACCGCCTCCACTCCGCCACCCTCTAGGACTTTTTTGTTTGTGTTTTGGGGTGGGTGTTCTGTTTGGGCACTGGGAGTCACACATAGAGGGCGGGAAATGTCACGGTTGGTTTTGGATTTTTGGTTTATGTTCATGTTTTCATGTCTTTTATTTTGTATTTTCTTGTCTTGGTTCATGTCTTGTCATGTGCTTCACTGACCCTGTCATGTGGTGCTTTTTTCATGTGTCTTGTTCTCATTGGTTCCTTTGTTTTATGTGTCACGTTCTCATTGGTTGACTTGTATCATGTGACCCCTTTGTTTGATATATATAGCCCTCATATTTCATTGTCCATTGTCTAGTTTTGTTTCCTGTAACCAGTGTTGATGAGTGTCTTGTTTTATGTTCAGGTTCAAGTTCATTTCATTATTCTTTTTCAAGCTAAGTATGGTCAAGTCTGTATATGTTTGTATATTAATAAACTGCACTTGTGTGTTATTGGATATGATACTGCATATAAGACTGGTTAAAATTGCAGCCCAGTGATGATAAATTATTCTGTTCATGTGTTTAGAAGCATGTTGAGATAGTCACGTTAAATTGAGATAGTCACGTTAATTTGCTTGATATTTACTTTTAGTGCCTTCAGGGAATGTAATTATTAAAAAAAAATAGGAAGGACAATTGTTAAGTATCATTTTCTTGTAATGTAGGTAGATTTTACATGTGAATAAAAATAATAATGAATGATATCATTGTGGACGCTATGCTGTTTTCTTTAATGCAGTATATATAGACGTATATATAACATCATGTTACCAATATTTAAAATTCTTGATGCTGCACTGCACTGCACTGCTCTATATGTTGTAGGGATAGCAAAAAAAACAAACAAAAAAAACCTTTTTTAACATTATTTTTTTGTGGCTGGACTGCTTTAGTGATCTAAAAGTGTTCATCAATATCAAAATGATTGCAATAACCATTTAAATACTAGGAAGTCGTGGCCTAATGGTTAGAGAGTCGGACTCCCAATCGAAGGGTTGTAAGTTCGAGTCTCGGGCCAGCAGGAATTGTGGGTGGGGGTAGTGCATGTACAGTTCTCTCTCCACCTTCAATACCATGACTTAGGTGCCCTTGAGCAAGGCATTGAACCCCCAACTGCTCCCCGGGCGCCGCAGCATAAAAATGGCTGCCCACTGCTCCGGGTGTGTGTTCACAGTGTGTGTGTGTGTGTTTCACTGCTCTGTGTGTGTGCACTTCGGATGGGTTAAATGCAGAGCACGAATTCTGAGTATGGGTCACCATACTTGGCTGAATGTCACGTCACTTTCACTTTCACTTTCACTTTAAATAAAAGAAATCAGACTTTACCACTGACAGAACCCAAACATGAATTCCAGCGTGAAGCTTCGATTATAAGAGTGAGCGAGTGCAAAGTAAGATATGGGCTAGAACCTCTGACAGCTGTTTTACAATAGAAATGTTAAACGACTGAAAGTAATCCAGAAATACAAATGACTCGTCAAATTTAGTCATTTTGAATTTAAAATATAATTATGTGATTCATGTAATTTATAATTGTAACGAGAAAAGAAGCATTGAGCTGTTTTCTCCATATCAGGCATGAGACGAAGAGTAATTGTGTGCACATTTGAAAATAAAAAAAAATATTTATTTGAAAATAGTTAAAATGCATTACAATAAATTTTAGTTCTTTTACCATTTACAGGACCCATTTAAGTCCTGTAAAAAATTATTTTCCTTTTTAAATACTTTTTAAATACCCATTCTGTCTTGCAAACAGGTTAAAAATGCTCATGGCACCCCTGGAAATCTTGTCAGACTCTTCTTAGTCTTAAATCTACCTTCATAGAACTGAGCAAAATCAGCCAATTTTGGATATTTTTAATTCAAAAATATAACTCACTAGAAGAGCGCTTTCCCTTTTAAAAAAATATGCGCAAGTGAGTTGCTGTGCATTTGTGCAAAAGGAGTCAAGGACATTTATTAGAAAAAAGTACATCTGCCTTATTAAATGCATAAAGTATAACTCTGAGCTCATTTAGATTTTCAAAGAAATTCTAGAGGTCCTTCCTCTAGTAAATAAATGTCGCTTAAAAATAAATGATGACATCTATAGTTCCATGAAGAATCTTGAGCAAAACTGACAGAATTTTTATTTAAGATCTATTCACTAAAACGTTCTTTGGGAATCCAAAAATGATTCTTCTGCAGCAACCTCCTTTTGAAACCTCTACTTTAAAGAGTGTGTTGCAAGCACTCATGTTTTTCTAACTTAAAGAATATACTTTTTTTTAATAGCAGATTTCAAAAGGAATAATTATCCATCTTTTGTACAGTTCATTCTAACAATGCTATGCCTAAATTCTTTCAGCACAAATCTTTTTTCTTTTTTTTCAAATGCATTTTATTTCAAATAAAAATGTTGGCATTAAAATATATTTTATATTTTAGCACTATAAATTGCCAGTCACATTGGACCCCCAGGTATATGGTTTGAGAACCAGGTATAGAATCAGATACTGGGGTAAATCAGATAATTCCTCCAAATTCTCCAGTCTCCATTTCTATCATGTCTCTCAGACTATGAATCAACCATAATCTCACTCTTCTCATATGGCCCCTGTCGTTTTCATTTTCTAGACGCTGAAATCTATTTGCATGCTAAAAAGCTCGGAAACACCATTCCCCTCCCCCTGTCCACACTTCCATCTCCACTCCATCCCTTTTCATCAGATGGCCTTGTTCTTCCACATATATTTAATAAAATAAGGAAATATCTTTAGAGAACACAAACTCATGCTTTTCCCACAATTCTTTTCATTGATAGCATGTGCACGTATGCATGTGAGACAGACAGAGAAAGATCCCCAACAGGACAGATAGTGTGAGTTATGAGAGAGGGAGAGGTATGTATCTATGTATGGAGGAGTGTGAAAAAAGAGGGGGACGTGGTGAAGGAGGACGACAGACACAGAGCGAGAGCGAGAGCGAGAGAGAGCGAGAGAGAGAGAGAGAGAGAGAGAGAGAGAGAGAGAGAGAGAGAGAGAGAGAGAGAGAGCGAGAGAGAGAGAGAGAGAGAGAGAGAGAAAGATACAATACATGGGTCCAGCATTAGTAAATACAAAATCCAGTAAAAAACTAGGCTCTATATCTTCAAATGGAAGGATGACATTTTATAAATTTGCTTAAGAAAAGAATGTTTTTTGAAAGTTTGTTGTTATTGTGCACTGTAATAGCCATATTATATGGTCATATGTAACAAAAATATTTTGTTTCAAAATTAATGAAATAAAACAAAAACAAACTAAATAAATAAAACAAAAATAATACAGTAAATAAATTAAACAAAAATATCAATAAAAAAGAACAAAACCCATATATACAAAATAAATGTCAAAAATAAATAAATAAAAACAAAACAAAACAAAACAAAACAATAAATTAATAAAAACCATAAACAGATTATACATGAATCAAACAAACAAATAATCATAAAGTAAATAAATAAAATAAATACATAACAAAACAAACAACAAAACAGATACTCAACAAAATAAATAATACCAAAACAAACAAATAAAAGGAAAGAAAAGAGAAACTAAGATGCTTTACAACACAATCCCGTGCCTCTACAATGCTTCTAATTTGCATGACATGTTTCACTGACCACCAAATACAATTAGTTGTAGCTTTTTAATGACCCTTGTTGCAATGGAACAAATCAAAGCAATAATCAAAAGATTAAGGGCTTAAGAACTGAGATCTGCTGAATTTTATCCTAAGACCAGAGGGACAAACTCTTCCAGAGTGATCTTTAGTGCTGAGGCTGCCTAAATTTACTTAGATGAATGTCTTTCTAATATGATAATGAATAAGATAAAACACTTAGCTAACAAATGGTATAAGACAACATGAGAGACAACCTTAAAACTGAACAAAGGTACCCTTCTTGATGTACATCAGCAGCTATGTACTAACTATAATGCTAAAATTAACTGAACATATGCTGAATGTTCACTCTGGCCTCAGTCTCTAGCAGCCAACGCTTAGTCATAATCATTATTTGTCAAAAATAAATGTTTATATGCCACACAAATTTAAGATCCTTTCAGATCAGTTTAGACAATGAGTAGCCTTTTGATCTCTGGCGATAACACTTATTAATAAAACTGTCATCAAACTTTGATTATGGGTTTTTCAAAGCAATCCTACACATGGGTAATAACAGGCTGTATCTTGTTGCTTTAACTCTGATGTTATCCCACCCTTGAAAAGTTAAAATTAAACCTTTTCCTACAATCACTGACAGCAACTGCACCCACAAATCCTTACAACTTTTTGTTGTAAATGTAACATTTAATTTATTAATAACATTGTGTACTGTACATGCCAGAATGTGTGATGTTGTGATATGAAGTAGCAAAAGCAAGTGATTCATTCAATAAATCATTGGTGACATTAATCTTATTTGTTAATTTAATATATTTATACAGTATAAAGCATGCACACCTCCATGCTAGCATTTGTTTGAGCTAATGCACACTTGTCATTAAATGAAGGACCCATTAAACTTTATTACATTTGCTTTGGCCAAGCATCTATTTCAGACAACCATAGCAACTGGCATAAGTCAACCTGGCCGAGTCTGGTGATTCTTTTTGGTCAAACGAGTCAAAGTTTTTCCTGCAAAATGACATCTAAATTACAGCCCTGTTGTTCAAAGATTTATTTTTGCAGCTAATGGCTGAAACACATGTAACGGGGAGAAAGCACGGATCAGGGAGGCAACGAGCAGCGGTATGGAATAAACGGCGGGATGCGGTGCGGTATTGTCGGTCTGTGATGAGAGATCTGTGCTGGGTAAATCATTAGCACTCATTAGAATTGAATCATGGAGATTATGCTCTTAAGATATCAGTGGAAAATGCTGGTCATGGCTCAAAGAGAACAGACACAATGTTGCCATAGAGATTTGTCAGCTCAATCAAAATGAAAGGCTGAAACTCTAAGACTCAAGAGCGCAGCATTAGTCCACACTTTGGGCTAAGAGCTTTAGGACGTGTCTAAGGCTCAGACTAAGACTACACAAATTTGAGTATTGCTTGGTCTCTCGTTCAAAATGTGGATGCTGACTGTACTACATTATAACTGACAGTACATACTTATCACTGGTCTCAGCAAGTCAGCCTTGTACCTGTGCTACCTTTTGTTCTTTTAAAACAGTGATTTCCTAGGCAACTAGGAATATGAAACTAATAAGCTAATATCTTCCTATATAACAAGATTTTCAAGGTTTACGCCACCTGAATTAAATTTCAATCAAATTTGACCAGTTTATTTTAACTAACTTAGACTATTGTCCAATTAAAAACTGATTATTAGGGTTATGGATGCACCGATAAAATTCTGACCATCAGCCAATAAATATTTTCATGTTATCATCAATATTGCAAATTCTATACCTAGACTATTTTGTGTGAAAAATAAATTCTAAAATTAAATCTAAATTAGAATTGTTGTAAATGTTACAAGTAAATTTAGGCATCATGATATAATAATGCACAGCATGGAAAATGTATATTTGCCAAATATTAAATTTATTGGTGTTATTGCATTATTTACATTTTTAAAGATTGACTTTGTGACTTAACATAGTGTGGTAATAAATAAATAAATAAATAAATAAATAAATGGAAATGTGTTTGCACAATTAAATACAAAATGTTGGCTGGTATATGGAAATGATACTTAAAAAAAATTTAATTCATTAATTAAAAATCTTAGATATAACCTATATGGTATTAATACTGTGCATCCCTAATTACTGTGGGTTCAATGCCAACAGAGCTAGTGTGAATGCCCCTTAATGCACAAAACATGTTAAAGGGTTAGTTCAGCCAAAAATTAAAATTATGTCATTAATGACTCACCCTCATGTCGTTCCAAACCCGTAAGACCTCCGTTCATCTTCGGAACACAGTTTAAGATATTTTAGATTTAGTCCGAGAGCTTTCTGTCCCTCCATTGAGAATGTATGTACGGTATACTGTCCACGGCCAGAAAGGTAATAAAAACATCATCAGAGGGTCCGTTAGAATTTATTGAAGCATTGAAAATACATTTTGCTCCAAAAATAACAAAAATGACGACTTTATTCAGCATTTTCTTCTCTTCCAGGTCTGTTGTGAACGGGACTGCTGTGACTGTTGACGTACGACGCTGCTGACGTGTTCTCTGTTGCGCCCAATAACAAAGAAAACACGTCAGCAGCGTCGTACGTCAGCGGCGTCACTACAGTGTTGTGAACACGCTCACAACAGACCCGGAAGAGAAGAAAATGATGAATAAAGTCGTAATTTTTGTTATTTTTGGAACAAAATTTATTTTCGATGCTTCAATAAATTCTAACGGACCCTCTGATGTCACATGGACTACTTTGATGATGTTTTTATTACCTTTCTGGCCGTGGACAGTATACCGTACATACATTCTCAATGGAGGGACAGAAAGCTCTCGGACTAAATCTAAAATATCTTATACTGTGTTCCGAAGATGAACGGAGGTCTTACGGGTTTGGAACGACATGAGGGTGAGTCATTAATGACTTAATTTTAATTTTTGGCTGAACTAACCCTTTAATGAAAAACAAAAATGTGTCATAACACAATTCATGATGCAGCACATATAGAGTGATGTATTATTGTAGCCCAAAACCCGGAAACGAGCACTTCCGGTTCCATTGTCCTGCAGTCAGGTTTATTTTTTCAGTGGGTTTGTGGTTAACTGCTTAACTTTTGTTGACCACAGAGCTTATTTTTCGCAATAATGCCACAGTAATACAAGAATGCATGTTAAGAATCCTCTATTTATAGAGAAAGATCAGCGATCAGGAGAAAAATGCCCAGCATTTGTGAAATACACTCCAATCCATCAGATGTAATTACATCACAAAATGAAATCATTCAATCTACACAGCACTTTGCCCAATCACAGGTGGATGTGCTGGCATCTGTAATGACCTCACAAAGACTTTTTTCGTCCTTTCAGGAAACAGTAAGTAAACACACATAGACAATAACTGCCTTTTACATAGGAAGAGTCAGACTCTAATGCACTTCATAGTCATCTGTTTTGGAGGCGAAAGGTGGGTGTGTGGCATGTATTTTTTACTCAGTCTCCCACGATTCTTGGTTCTGTGATTGGTAAAGAAAATCTGTGTGACCCAGAGTCCATTTTGAGCTCAGTTTGTAGTCCACACAGGTATGGAGGGAAAGCATTAATAGAACAGCTGTCAGGACAATGAACTTCGCGCTGAAAGTCAAAGTCATCTGGGCCGTCACTGACATGGAGATCATTCATTTGCATCTACATCAGGTTCATCTGGAGAGGGCCACCGCATCTGGTGCATTGTCACAATCTGCATTAGAGATCATCAAACGATGGGGGTGTGACTGCTTCATAATTAATGTTTTGTAGATGCACCAATATTCTAGATGTATAAAATTAAAGGCCAAAGCAAACATAATGATTGCCTGAAATAGAACAGAGGTGTCTAGGGAGAGGATCCAAAAAGAACAAATGACTTTTAATTAGGGGACATTTGTGAATGTGTCATCTGTGTAATTCTGTGTGTGTTTGTGTGTCCATAAACATGAAAGCAACTGCTGTCTAGATGGCAATATTTGCATGTGTGCTTGCGTTTACAGTGGGGAGCAAACTTTTGAGACCACACAGAATCTGGGATTATTTCCAGTTCACCAGGAAATCAACTTTTTTAGGATAAAAAAAAAAATTATAATGTAAAAAAGTTATGTAAAATGCCACTTAAAATTAATATTTTTATTCAGAAAGGACTCAATAAATTGAACAACAGTGAAAGTAAAGTTACATTGTTACAAATATTTATTTCCAATTCTTCTAAACTGCTATTCATCAAAGAATACTGAGAAAAGTCTCAATGTTACCACAAAAACATTAAGCAGCAACTGTTTTCAACATTGATAATAATAAAAAATGTTTCTTGAGCATTAATTCAGCATGTTAGAATTATTTCTCAAGAATCATGTGACACTGAATACTGGAGTAAAGGCTGCTGAAAATTCAGCTTTGCCATCACATTAATAAATTACATTTTTAAAAAGTAAAATATATTAAAATAGAAAACTTTATTTTTTTAATTGTAATGATATTTAACAATGTAACTGTTTGTGCATTTTTGATCAAATAAATGCAGCCTTTTAGAAAAAAAAAAGAAAAGAAAAAAAAGAACCTTGTTCACTAGTGGTCTAAAACATTTGAACTTCAATTTTATTTGTGAATACATCTAACACAATCATTTGTGTGTCCACCTGTAATCCTCCAGATTTCACACATATTCCGATTAGATTTTACAATGCAGAGCTGAAATTTGCCATCCTAACTGGCTTCCACAGCATCACATCACCAAAAATGACAGATTGAGTAATTCACTGAGCGCACCAACACATACAAGCAAAGATCAGCATTCTACAGAGAAAAAGAATTGCAAGCAGGAAAAAAAAAAGTGTAGGATTGGCCCTTGAAGACAGAAGTATACCACGTAAGTAAGAGGGAGGGAGGAGTGTGGTTTAATGGACTGCTGGATTTACTGAACTCTCAGCTGTAAATTCATGTAACTCCCCACATCTTAAAAACACCATCCCTCAGTTTATGACAAGGGCAAATCTCACTCAGAGACTGTGCGGACTTTCCATTGACTTCCATGGTTTTTATATTGAGGTAATGATATTTTAATTCCCCCTAACTTAACCCTCACACAAGCATTTTCATTAAGAAAGTATTCAATATTTATTTATTTAAAAAAAGTAGGTTATCTTATCTGGTTATCTCTTTACTATCCTTGTGGGGATATCTGGTACCCAATGTAACAAAACCCGATCCGCATATAAAAATCAATTAAACTACAAATGCAAACATTCATATAAAATAATATGTTTCTTAACTGAGCCACTGATCCACACACAGAAGTACTCACCAGTATTGTTCTTTTTCCTGTTCTTCAGAGCACAGGTGACAGGATCTCCAGAAACATGAGGATTCTCCACATATTTGGGTGTCCTGATTGAACCTGCAGACAGAGCAAAAATGAGAGAAAGACTAGAGCAGAGAGAGGGAGAAAGAAAGAGAAAGAGGGAGGGAGGAGGAAGAGAGTGAGAGAGACGCACATACACACACAGAGACAGTTAAGCCTTTCCAGATGGGATTTTGAAGCTGGCGATCTGAATCTCTGGGCAGAGCTGCATGTGGATCTGCTTGTGCTTGTGTGTGTGTATGTATGTGTGTGACAGTTGTGATCAGCTGTCCTGTACTCCCAGAGAGATTCCAGTATAAACGAGGAGTCTGTCGTGATTTAATCTCCCTGAGCAGTTCCTCCTGTGTCAGCTGAGTCAAGCTTTATTGCCATGATTGTCAACATATACAATATACATAGAAGAGCTTAGGGTACAGAAACAGACAATAAATAATTAATGTTCAAAAGTTTGGAGGTTGGTAAAATTTTTCTCTGTTTTTGAAAGAAGTCTCTTATGCTCAGCAAGGCTACATTTATTTGATCAGAAATTTAGTAAAAGTGTAATATTGTGAATTAATATTGCAATTTAAAATAACTGTTTTCTATTGGAATATATTTTAAAGTGTAATTTATTCCTGTGATGACAAGGCTGAATTTTCAGCAGCCATTACTCCAGTCTTGAGATTCAAATGATATCACATGAAATCATTCTAATATGCTGATTTAGTGTTCAAGAAACATTTCTTACTATAAATATTGAAAGTTCATTAAAATTTTTGTGGAAATCCTGATATATTTTACACATGATTCTTAGATGAATAGAAGGTTTACTAATTTTTTTTGTAACAATGTAAAAGTTTTTACTGTCACTTTTGATCAATTTAATGCATCCATGCTAAATAAAAATGTTAACTTCTTTCAAGAAAAAAAAAAAACACATCAAACTATAATAAAGTTTATTATTTAGTCTATAATACTAGACCAAGTAATATTACAGTCAATACATTCTCATGGTTACTTCAGCACACAAACCACTAGCTGAATCAGCTCATTCACAGACCTGACTGGTCTGCAAGAACATTTGTTCCATTTAACTTCACAGCGGTTCATCATACAAAGCCTCAAACATCAGACAGGAGCCTGAAATGGGAATAAAGACAGACATCTCCACTGGCGCTCAGATTTGGAAGTAATATTCAGGGCTGTAGCAACTGACACGTTATTCCCACTTTCAGAAATGAAGTTCACCCCTACCCACTTTGTTTTGATCGGCCACAACACAAAAAAAACTAAATGTAGGCAGTAAAATGATGACACTTCCAAAATTAATTTGGACTTTGTTTGGGCAATGTGTCACCTCGACTTTTCAGACTCTTCTTGCACCTCTGGTAATATAAGATTACACAGTTAATGATTGTTTGAAGGAAAACAATAGTGAAGGCTCTGAGAGATTAGTGCTGTAGGATCAAATCAATGTAGGTTTGACTCAGGAACTGGACTATTAGCACAATCACAACTCTATCACATCTACATCCTAGAGTTAGGCAGTTAACAACGGTTTGCCTGATGGGGACTGTAGCTTTCAGTACAATGCTTTGGATGAAAAGTGTTTGCTACAAGGTAAGAATGTGAAAGGCTTTATCTCGCTTTTAAAATCAACCTGACACAGCGTTCGCACAGTAGTTTCCTTGTGCAACAGTATGACTTCAATCCGACTGACATAAGTGATAAGTGAAAACTTTCATTCAAATGAAAAAATTAAATTTTTTAATTAAAATATTATTATTGTTATTATTTTATATATATATATATATATATATATATATATATATATATATATATATATATATATATATATATATAGTGAATGAACTGTGTAGAACAAGACCAGGAACAAAGCAAATTTTATTTTCATGTTGATGAAAACTGGTGTATACTGCCACCTACAGGAACAGACACAGCATTGCAAGCTCAAAAGTGCTTACATTAAGCATCACTTTATAATGGGAAATGCTTATAGCAGGAGAGAAACGGACAGAAAAATAATGACAGATAAATAACTAATAACTAAGATAAAATACTATGATACAAGACTGTGACTGTTAGCTACTTAAACATTAGAATGGATCTAAAAATGAGGAATAAATGAAGTACATTAATGGTAACATTTGTTACATTTCTGGGTTTTTTTCTTTCTTTTTTTTTTTTTTTTTTTTTTTTACACAAAATTTCTTCTGTAAAGCATTCTAAATAATTCAGCAGCACACAGGTCTGATGTGGGTATGATCACACAACCTGAAGTGCAAGACTGTGGAAAGAACAATCACCAAACGCTGCCAGAATACTGAGTGAGTTCCTGCCAAGTGTTTCTCTTGCAATGTGATTGGCAGCTCTCAGCACAGCTATTAGTGTGAATGAGCACAGAGCTACCAATACCACAACGATAACACAATACATATACAGTATATGATACTGTTTCATTCATCAGTTTGCAAATAATCTATAGCAGCTTGCTAAATATGTACAGTTTATCTAATCACACATTTGGAAAAGACTGCATTTTAAGAAACATGTCAATGTATGAACCCACTCAAGTTTACCTTGACCTACACTCATCCTTAAGACTGACAATCAACTGAACCTACACTTTGAGCCTTGACTTTTGTTTTATAATGGGATTCCTTACTAGGGGCTAGTTGCATAAACAGCCACTATGTCTTAAGAACTAGTCTGGCCAACTTGTAGTTAGTCAAGGGGTAATCAGTCTTACTTTTTGAATTAGATTAATCAATCAATCAATCACTCACATTTACTAAGTTATTAGCCATAAAGAAAAGTTAGGTCACCACAGACCAGTGGTTCTCAAACAGTTTGCTTCAAGACTCCCATTTGATATTGAGCATCACAGAAACATTATTTATTGTACAAAAGTTACCAAATATGTCCTTAAATCAAACATGAAATCTATTAAAATTCACAAGTAAATATATATACAAAAAAAATTCACTGGATGACTTTTATATTTAACATAATTTTTTACCCCCTCAAACTATTGTTTTTTATTATAGAACATACCATTGTGAAATCACAAAATTAATAATATTTAATACATTTATTATAGTGGCATTCAGTTTATGCTAATAAAAAAGTTAAACCAAGCAGCAGAATTACAGAAGAAAATATCTTATCTGGGGGGCCTTTCAAATGTTAGACAATAAAGGACTTTTGAGTTAAAAATTTGGTCTATACTTTGAAGTCAGCACCAATAGATGGCACAGTTTGTGCATTACATAAATCACAGCTGCAGATCTTCTTAAAGAGGACAAAGACATAGTACTGTAAATTTAACCAATGTGTCCATTGTGTATAATATACAGCATACTACTTGAACCAGACATACCATCAGGATAGTACCAAAACAGACATACATTTTATCTTTAATTTTATCTCACAAGGTAAAAATGCATTTTTCATTAGCTCTGAATGTATCTGTAGTGTATGTGATGTGAAATCTGAAATTACTTGGGTGATACAAGACATAGCCAGGGGTGTATAAAATGCATAGTCTATGATAAGTCAATGATAATATTGCATAGTCTATGATAATATCACAATTATTGATGTAATGATGTGTATAAATGAGTTTAGTATTGATGCATTAAAGTATCAATGTATTAATGAGTTGAGTTATTGAGTCATTTATTCAAACTCTCAATATAGTACATTTAAAAAGTGACTTATGTACCTGGTGACTTGTTGGACCGGACTGGCGAAACATATGGCTGGCGGGGAGGGAGCAGGGGGGAGGAAGGGAGGGAGACAGACACTCCTCTGGTCAAACTCGGCCTCAGCATCTCCTCTGCAGGGTACGGCTGTACTGGCAGCGGCCCACTGCCATGATTCTGAATAACCGAAATCCCCCCTTCCTGAACTCTGTGATGGAAACTGGGACTGAGGGATTGACTTCCTAAGCAAAAATGAGAAAGACAAAAGATATATTTATTTTCCTCTCTTTTGAATTCTTGATTAGAACAAACACTGAACATTTAGAACTCTTTGAGTCTTGTAAAATCTCTCAAACTCTTACATTAGAATCATTTAATCTATGAGAAGTGGGAAAAAAAAATTCTCTGTATGCTTTCCAGTTGGACGTCAGAAATCCAATTAGCTAGGTATCATTACCAATGGCTTTTTCTATCCAAGCCTTCAAAACCACTATAAAAACATACAGACAAACTACTAAGGCTGTCTCAAGACCAACAGTAATATTATACATCTTTCTCCTCCTATAATAAGCCCTTTCGAAGAAAGCTGAGAATAATTTAAGCTCTTTTAACATTCCAAAGCAAACATACAAGGCCTAAAATTCCTCTCACCGCAATAGGATTTACTGGTGATCTTTACTGCCAAAACGAAGCTGGTTTTAAACAAAAAGCCAACAGAAATGCAGATTTTCACAGGACAACCCGCCATATTATGAGGAGGACATCCCTGCGGTCATTTTGGAGAAAGACTGATGAAAGAAACAAAAGTGTAAAACTACTGTGTGTACTTGAAAGGAAAATAATAATAAATAAATAAACAGGCTCTACATTAATTTACAGCTTTACTGAAACCTTGTACAGTTTCTGAAATTAATGAACTGAATATACATGAAATCAATATGCTACTCCTGTTCAACTAGTCAGTTTCCTCAGTAAGCTTACCTGTTGGTGACTGCACCATTCTTAAAGACTTTGGTGTGGCTTGGTTGTATATGGCAGTCTAAAACATTTGTTTTTCATGCTGCACTTTTTTATTTTTATTATTTAAAATTCTAGCCAATGTAAATAACTATTTTCATGTTGTGGCTGAAAACAAACAAACAAACAAAAAAGTAAATTTAAGCGTCACTAGATTATGATGTACAGTACAAAAGATGTATATTCTAAGATTTTAAGATTACATTTAACAGTAACCTAAAGTAAAAGTAATGGAAAAAAAGAAAAGAGGAGAAATGAGCATTCACAATAAAATATTCTATATATTTTAATATATTTTTGGAAATCAATTAATAATAATAAAAATAATAATAATAATAATAATAATATATTAATTGTGCATCCCCCTACTTGTTTTACTGTTACATTCTTGTTGCTAAAAAAAAAAAAAGGTGTGGACATCCAAGTTTCATCACAAATTCTAAATGTACTTAAATAGCTATAAATATATATATTCCTTTCAAAATTCAATGCATTCAGTTTTAATTCACTCATAAACAAAATATATGAAATAAGAAAAAATAAAATCTGTTTGCATTTTTGTTTTAAAAGGAAATGATTTTCAGCATTCAAATGATACTTGACCTGATAGCAAGGTTTCACTCCAGTATGGAGGCTATATGTAACATTGGCCATAGGAAAATGTGCCGGCATGGCTTTCTTCTTCCCTTTTATTGCAGATTTGTGGTCAATTGCCTCTTAACGCAGCCCAAAAAATCAAGTCTGACTAATGATAGTCTACTCCAGAGAACCCTGATATAATTACAGCCCTACATTCATAACACTGAGGCCTGACCAAAATACCAACCAGAGACTCCATTCATCAGACATCAAATATTTATCAGAATATAAATTCAGTCGAAATGAGGGTTTGGAGCTGGACGGAAGCCTTGCTGAATCCTATATTTAGTCAAATGTGGACAGACCGAACTAGAGGGAAAAAAAACATTCATGCTGCTGTAAATGGACTCTTAATGTGCATGTGGCGTAAATCAGGTATGCTGGCATTTTGGCATCATCAAAAGAATGCAGCATAAATCAGGTACGCTGAAGTTCAGCAAGACCATAACAAACAGCGAATGACTAAAGTGACAAATGCTCAACTTCTGAAGAAATTTTAAGTAAAAGAACACACAGACAGGGATAGAAATGTACAGTCGAGGAAAACAAAGACAATAAACCTTAACCCCAGATGGTACCAACTCTTCTTCAAACAAACAGGAAGTAAAAAAAAACAACAGGCAAGGACAGACATAGGATGACAACAATGAGGAAGGAAGGGAAACAAATTCCATTTTAAATAAATGTCGTTCCTTGAACTTTTCGTTCATTCATCATAGTTTCCAAAAACATATTAAGCAGCTGTTTTAAACAATGATTATAATACAAAATGTTTCTTGAGCACCAAATCTGCATATTAGGATGTATTCTCTGATGTGACACTAAAGACTGGAGTAATGGCTGTTGAAAATTCAGCTTTGCCATCACAGGAATAAATTATATTTTAAAATATATTTAAATAGAAAACAGTTATTTTAAACTGTAATGATGTTTTACTCTGTTTTTACTGTGTTTTTGATCACTTTTCAAAAACAGAGATCTTACCAACCCAAAATTTGAACAACAATGGTGTTGATAAGTCTTCAGTTTCCACATCGAAAAGTAAGGATTTGAAAATCTAATTTAAACCTGAAGATAAACAATTTTAGTTTTTTTTTTTTTCAGGGGTGGTGCAGTGGGGGGTAATTAAACAAAGAAATGACAAAAATTAAGAAATATTTAAAATTTTGGACTTTTCCAAGAAAACATTTTCTCTTAAACATTTAACTTAAATTGTTACATACTTTACAAGAGTAAAAATGTTAAAAGTAAAAATTATATTTAACAAGCACAACTTTTAAACAGTAATGTATACAGTATACAAAGCAAGAACAGATTGGGTGATGACTAATATAATGCAGACTCTTAAAGTGATGGAAATGGTTGACAAGTGTATTTGTCCCTAAATCAAAACATGCAAAAACACAGATGGATGACAACATCTTGGAGTAATTAGCCAGATAAAATCAATCATCCCTAACCTACAGCAACTTTAACTGTTACATGACTCCGCAAGAGCATCCTTATGTAATTTAGCCTCACTCCCAAATTAGCCTAATTTCCTACTGTATATCCTAATTCTCTTCCTGACGGCAGAATTCCTGCAGCGGTCCAGGAGGATAGGTGGATAGGCAATAACCTTCTGTCTAAATAAACTTTCTGACTCCGCTAAATAACATGAGAAGCCCCTGCTGAGTAAGGAGAAACTGGACACCAGAGCAGCTGAGATAACACAGAGAACCCTTCTGAAAAATGCACACACATACACACACACACACAACTGGCCTCAAAACATAAACCTTACTCTGACACATAATGCAGATGGATCAACTTTCTGAACGTCACTCTACTCCTATACACGAGGACAGTAAAATCTCACACACACACTATAAACCTCTCAGAATCATGTATCACTCGGCACTGTAACCCAGCATCAAACAGGCCCATGTTTTAATGCTAAATCCTTTGTGATCCGACCTTTACAAGGCCTCAGTTCAAAGGCAGGAGAATACTTCAATCTGACATTCCAAATGAAAAAGGGTCAATCCATGAAAGCAGAAATCCCCACCAAAGCATGTTTCTTAGGGATTAAAGAGCTCAAACCCACACACACACACACACACAAAGGAGCGAGAGAGAGAAAAATGAGACAGAAAAGACTGAAGAGAGACCATAACAGAAATGGACAACAAAACAGTAGAATGTACTCATTGATAAACTGATATTAGAATGTTTTGGCCCATCATTGGTGTCAGTTCTACTGTTAGGAAAAACAGTGCATGTGATATCCAAAGTTGAGATGCTTGAACTGTATTACAGAAACATCCTACCTTAGAGTCTTATTCTCTCTGCTTAAGGCCTACTACACAATTTTAAAACACTAGGCATCATTCACTTGCGGACTTTGTAACAGTTACACAGAACAATCTGGGAATTACACACTAAATAACTGAGGATCACACACTACCAGACTTTCAAGATCTTCTGAACACAACAAACTCACACAAAAACAAGTGCCTTGTTGCTAGAAGACACATAAGGGTTCTGAAATGAGCTTAACATATCAGATATATTTGATATCCTCCAACTGGATGGCATCAAAGTCTGAAGCTCAATCACACAAAGGGTGACCCATGCATTAGCCAACTCCATTATGCCACTGAGCAAGACAAGTTTGCTCAGGAGTTCGTCCATGTAATATGTTTTTGAAAAACATTTTCGTTCAATTACCCAAAATTTCTGTACTTCCAAGATAGCATTTTAAGAGATCATTTTATCTGTTATCTTATATAAAACAAACCAAAATCCAATGCACTTCATGCAAATCATACTTAACTTACTGAAAAGGCAAATGCACTGCAAAAAACAATGTAAATTTTCAGCCCAAATTATGATTCCATATGGAGTCAAGGGAAATGTCAATTCTAAATGTCATTCAATAGTACAGAGTTTAAAAAAAAAAGATGTCAATATAATTAAAAATTGACTCTTTTATTCGGTATTCATGTGTGCTACATATTTTTATGCTTTGTGTCAATTGCTTAGCAACATGCAAATGTCAAACTCTATTGTAATCAATTGAGACTTGAGTCTTCTGTGTGCCATTTATGTTGCTGCACATGTACAGCATTCCATTCAGTCATTTATGAGGTTCCAAATGATTTAGGCTGCTGCATATTAAGGACGCTGCTTATGAAGTGAATAGACAGCAAGGCAGCTCACTAAGTTTCTGAATAGAAAAATATACATCCACACATCTTGTTGAAAGCTCAGTAGGTCTACAGCTATTTGCTAGTCACGCGTTTCTTATGTCTCACTATTTTACAGTTTTTCTTTGCTCTATACAATTAAATATCCTCAACTATAACAGCATTAAAATAAACATTCTTGTGATTCACACAAGGTGCAAATCTATTAAAAAAATTCCCTTTATTTCCATAAAACTCTACAACTCTAACTGTTCCTACACCAGTCAGAATCTTGAAACAAATTTATTGTCTTGCGATTCAAACAATGCAAAAGAAGCTTAAAGGTATATGATAGACATAAATATAAGCAGAAAAATGTTCCTTGCCATGGTAGGCTATTTTTGAAAATTTTTAATATTTCATAAGCAGCATATTAGAATAACTTCTAATGGCTGCGGAAAATTCAACTGATTGATCAAATAAATGTGTATTTTTGATCAAATAAATGCAGCCTTAGTAAGTGAGCAAAAGAGACTTCTTTCAAAAGCAATTAAAAAACATCTTACATAGGGTTGGGAACCGTTAGGGTTGTTTTTTGAAAAGAACCGGAACCGTGAGCAATTTCTAAGTTTCGGTTCCAAAAACGGTTCTGGTGCAACACGTGACCAAGCGCTGTGAGCAGCCTTGTGCTGGTGTTCTGGTGATTCAGTGTTTCCCGTAAAGGATGTCACAAACCAAATAACAGAAACGTCACCCTGCCTCTTTAATTACTGAGCACATTTTTTCTAATGACGCACACTCCACAGACACGCACGCCGCGTCATGTCTTTAACTGCCGAATACATGTTTCCTACGACTGTACTGCACTCGCACCTTTGATAACTGTGCACATCGTTTTGTCTGACTGTACATGTACCGGCAGCGTGCAGCAACTGCCTCCACAAAATTACATTATATTTGTCCCATATTGTCATTAATATACATATTAATTTCAACTTGGACCACTAAATAAATAGACTGCTATTGTTATGTAAGTATGAGGGTTAGATTATTTAGTGTACAGGTCATTTCAAGAGTGATAAACAAAGTGATAGAAAATATTTATTTTCATGCATTTTAAATGTTTAAAAATGTGAAAACCACTCATTGCATCACAGCATCTCCTGACTGCAAAATAGGGGTTTTTTTTTGTAAAATAGGGGCTTTATGGAGTGTGTGTTATACATGGTTAGAAGTATAACAGTTTATATTTCATTAATTTAGGGAAATGAACAAGTGTCTTAGCCCTCAAGGGACTATTTGGCCAACCTTATTCCTGCTTGAAAAGCAAAATGTTATTGATAGTGTAAAAAAACATCAACTTTGAAGCACATGCTGATTGATGGACGAGCTTTACTCAATATTACTTACTACCTTCCAGCAACACTACATTCACTGAAGGTAAAATAGTAAAAAAACATAATAATAGTTCATTTACAGTAAATGGAATCGGAACCAGAAAATTTGTATATTGTAATATATATGTTGAATTTTGACATTGACAACCTTTAAATTAAGTTGACAGTAAGTAATAAACAGTATTGAGCATTGAGTATTTGAGTATTGTGCATTTTTCCTTACCACTATTTTTTAACAGTTGTTTAATGATTTTAATGGAACCGGAATCGGAACTGGAACCGTTAGGAGGAACCAGAACCGGAAAATTTCTAACGATTCCCAACCCTAATCTTACATCCCCAACCTTTCGAATGGTAGTATTGATCATAGTAGTATGTTGGACAGTTCAAAAAGTATACAAGTTGCTCCAAAACCTTATTCAGTGCTGGAAGAAGGCACGGTCATAATGTTTTTAATACTGTATGACAATATGCAATAAATCATTTGAAGGCTAAGTTTAATTTAAATTAAAGATTAATTTGTTTGATTTTGTTTTAAAGTTTATAAATTTTTTGTTTGTTTGAAAAATATGTTAAACAAAAATGTGAGAAAAACTGCACATGATCACATGCATGTGACTTTCTGAAATCCAGATTCCTCAAAAACAAACGAGAACAGATTTGACTGAATGGTCATATTTGGCACCAGAAAGGTTTCTCATGATCTCACTACTTGTGTATCTGCTGCTCTTTATTACTTTCGCAACTGAGAACAGAGCTTCCAGGCAGATGATCCACCACAAAAAGTGGCACTGTAGAGTGGCGTCTGATCTGTCATGTGTGCTGGATAACTCTCTCCATCCCCCTGCAGCTAACATAAGGTGTGGTAAATACTTCATGAGCAATATGTCTCTTTAGAGGACACACAAGTGTTGTCTCTAGCCGACAGAGACTTCATCGGCTGTCAGTATGAAAACCAGAGGGAGTTCACCGATGTTAGTAGAGCAGATTTGCACATCAGAGAATGAACAAAGTGACAATCAACTACATTTAAGAGAGGAGGAAATACAAGTGAAATTATTTATTTGCAGTCTCCTGACTTAAAAAAAGACACAGAGTTAGATTAGCAGACGATAAGTTGTATTGTATGTGGGTCAGGTAGTGTTTGTTTGGCTGCTCTCAAACTTGTCTTGACATACTTAAGTGAGTGAGAGGAGCAGAGATGAATGAGGTTAATTGGAACATGGCTCCATTGAGAGGCTCCGTTGGGAGAGAGGTATCGGGGCAGCAATGGTGCTGAATTCAGCAAGAAGCCTGAGCGGATACAAGGGAGAGCTTGTGGAACTGGGTGTCATGGTAATGTGACATCATTAATGAAGTAATGACTCTTATTTGTAGCAGTGGTTGACGTTTCAAGAGAGTGCCATAAGTGTGAAAGCGAAGAGGATCTTAAAGGAATATTCACGCAAAATTTAAAATTCAGTTATTTACTCACCCTCGTGTCATTCAACTAATATGTCATGGAACACAAAAATTTTATTTATTAATTTATGACGAACATTCTGGCCCCTTGTATAAATATAATGAAAATGAAATGGGGACAGCCTCGATCAAGCCACAAAATAAAAATATAAGTACTATAAAAGTAGTCCACATGAGTTATTTTTAGAGATATTTTGAATCTTCTGAAGTTATATGATGGCTTTATGTGATGACCAGACCAAAATGTATGTCATTATTTATAAAAAAAAATTAAAATAAATAAATAAATAAAAATCTTGAGTTCTTTCCTTAACTCTCCTGGACATATTAATAAGAAAAGTAAAAATTCCTGACATCCAAGTCAGTAAAGAATAACTTTTTAGAGTCAGTTCTACTTAGTGAATCAGTTGCTCCAGTTCACATAACCAATCTTAATGATTCATTCATGAATCTGACTCTTCCTCAGAACAGCCCACTGGAAAACAAGATTTTCAGTGAAAAGACCCTGTTTGTCACACAGGTATCATATGGCTTCAGTGGCATACAGCACATCTGTGAGGCCCCCGCAAAGAATGAGATGGGGCCCCTCCCACCAACAGTGATGTCATGTATGAACATTTATTCATGTTCATGTTCGTCTCCCCATTTACATAACTGATTTAACAGTAATGAATGTGTTGAATTATCATTGCATTGATGCATTTGATGTTATATTGAATAACATTATGTACTGTAGGCTATATAATGTACGTAGTGATTTTGATATCCCTTTTTAGTCAGACTGAAATCCCTGCAGGAATAAATATTTAGTCTATGAACATGGAGGCAAAAGTGCTGCTCCAATCTGATTGTTATTTTAGCAATAGCAGGAGAATCCTTCAACAATAATAACACACAAACTTCTGTTATAGGCCCCGGTCTAAATATTTTATTTAACAGCAAGCTCAATAAAATTCATGTAGGCTAATGGCCTAAAAAACGTCTCAGTTCAATCACTGGCCTACAGAAGCATCGCTAATTGTAGAAAAGAAATAATACAAGCAAAATTCATGTCTTGCAGTAATAAAATGAACAGTAAAAGAACTAGGAGAAACACATACATTAAAGGAATGATTCTACTTTAGGAAATAGCATATGCTAAATTTTGAGAAAAATGAACTTTCTACACATCTTAACATTGATGATTAACTTATTCTTTTTTTATCAACTGACTACAACAAACAAACAAGCAAAAAGTCTACCCAATCCTTTGCACTCTCCGAGCGTTTTGGTGCACAGTCTTTGACTGCAGCTTTAATGTCGATGTTGCAAGCACAGGCATTCTCAATGCTCAGATTTTCTTGTCACATTGTGCTCCAGGGAAATGTCTCGCTCACTTTCAATTTCAAGAACGAACGATAGAAATTGCATGGCAAAGTCTGGTGACAAGTCGTAAGTGTACTGAACCTCTACAGAGTTTGCCTTTTTAAATAGCTGGTTGTCACAGAAGCACAGCAGCGGACCAGGGCACAAAAACATATTTCATATTTGTTAATCTTTTAATGTGTTATTGCATTAAGCCACATTAAGTGTAATGATAATCTAAAAATGTGCTTCATGTGGTAACATCTAAATTAATTAATTTTATCTAAAAATGTTATTTAACATTAGAAATATATTAGGTAACACCAACTGAATTGAATAAGAACAGGTAGAGCATAACAATTGCATGTTACCACTTTTTACAGTGGGAGGTAAATGCTTAACGTAAAACCTTGTGCATTGCATTCATATTCTGGGACATTAAGAGTTTTTACATGCGCTTTTCCACTCCACTGCACTATCTTTGCTGTTGTGTCTTTTGCAGTGTCTCAAGCATGACATGATATTCTAAAAATGCAGCGATCAAGTCAAAAGAAGTTTAAAAGTTTAAAAAAAGAGACCTTGCATTTTTTTTCCAAATTCCACTGCTGTGTCTTGGGTTTTTCAAAGGAAAAACAAAAAAAAAATTTGTGTGATTTCTGAATGCCTTTTAGAACGTCCTGCGACAGGGCCCACTAAACAGGCAGGACCCCCACACCTCACAGGGGTGCGGGGTTTCCCATATGCCACTGTATGGCTTTTGAAGACATAGAAAATAGCATACTAGACATATGGACTAAATGTATGATATTTTAATGATGATTTTGTGCAAGCTTTTTAAGAGCTTCAATCTCCATTCATTATTAAAATTCCTTCTTTTGTGTTCCATAGAGGGAAAAAAAATATTATATGGGGTTGGAACAACATGAGTTTGAGTAAATTACGATTTTAATTTTAGAGTGACTATTATTCTATGAAAGCTGTGAGATCCTAACATTTGTTATTACGATTGTGAAATTATCATTTCAGATAGTTTTCAACGACAAGCTACAGCTTGAGCTGGAATAAGAAAAAAAAAACTAAATCTCACTGGGCCAATCCCAGCCACAGCTCTTTGGAGGCCATAAGCCAATTATGCAATTAAATTAAGCATACACACAACAGCAAAGTACAGTTCATTAGGTTTCAGCAACATTTTATTAATATCATTTTCCTTCCTTCTGGGCATAAAGAAACTTACCTGCATCTCTTTTGCCAGTTCTTCCTCCTCCATCTCGCCCTTTCTTCAGCACTCCCTTAAACATGGTACAGTTCCCACTTTACCGCAGTACTTTGTTCCTGCAGAGACACAAATTTATTGAAGATGCATGATACAATGTATGACAACTAGCAACTGTTAAAGAAAAAAGATCTGGTCAGTAATACCACAATGTCACAAACAACTTGACAACGCAATGGAAAACAAAACTCCCTATTCATTTTATGTATGTGTGTGTTGCCACCTCGTGACAGGAGGAATTGGTTGATGAAATTCCGACATTCCACGTCTAATTAATGCTCTGCTGCCTGGTCTTAGGCATATAAACAAATAAAAAAAGAAACAGTGAGTGCCAGCAGTACCCACACACTGTGAACTGTTGCACGCCACTCACATAATCCATTAAATGTGAAATAAAAATACATTTAACAGCTCAAACTGAAGAAAAACCGAAAGAACTTTGTAGGCAAGGAAAGGCCAGTTGCTATAAACCACTCAAAATAAGAGGAAACCTAGTGCCACTGTCCTTCATGAGTCCATTCCATGTGTCAACACAGCAGCTGTCCACACTGACACGTCTTTCAGACAATAGCAGGAAATACCAGCCTGTCTACCAAACCTCCACTTGATTCTAAAATAGCAAAATGGATCTACTTAGTATCCAGGCATCCAGGCTGGTCTCACAGTGACAGAGGTCAGAGATGGATATTTGCTAAATAGGAAACACAGCTGTAGATGTTTAACTGTCCCATTACAACCAAATGACTGCTCACTAGATCTCAAGGCATTTCATTCTACGCCGACCATCCAAATGTAGCATAGAAATGGAAAGTAATGACAGATCTTCTCCATATTGTGATGCACATCCAAAAAAAAAAAAAAAAAAAACAGATGAGAAAAAAAATGTAGGTTGAGGACTTGGTTCTGTGCATTGATAGTTCATTGGATTTTGAGATGTGGGCTTGCACTCAAAATTGGAAGCAAATGAATGCAAGTGGGCTTGGTGGACTAAATGACTGGAGAAGATCTGGAGACATTACCATGAAGTCTGTCGTTTTCACCAGAATTCCCAGTTTATACCCAGGCATTTGGATTAAAAATTTATGAAGTCACACTTAAAAAAAAAAAAATGGATTAACTGTCCCTTGAACCGTTCCCAGATTGTAGAAGATCAAAACAGATTAATTTTCATTTCATGAAGATGTTAAACAATGTCTCACACTTGCAAATATGGAACGGCATGGATTTTATGGGAGTTACAGTATAATGCCTTCTCCAGAGCAAGCAATGCCCATCATATCAAAGATCACAGAAAAAAAATCTATAGTGAGAAACAATGCAGTTCAAGACTCTTACAAGTTTAGTAACCAACAACCAATTGTAAACAAATGCTTGCCTCATTAAATAGTCATGCAATTTTTGTGTAGTCATAGAAGCACTATTTAGCTTCCAAGTCTGAGGAAAATGTTAACAAATTATTAAAAGTAGGGATGCACTGATACCATTTTTTCCGATACCAAAAATTCTGAGTATCGGCCAATACCGATATCAGCACAGTTCATTTTTTTTTTTTAAATCAATGTAGAATTTCTATACCTCTGTGTGTTGACCTGATCATCACTGTTTTGTGAGCTAAACACAATCTTCTAAATATAGACAACGTCATTATACAGAAAAAATAATAAAAATTATAAACTAGTTTAGTAGATAATTAAGCAGCCAAAAGTTACTCTAGAAAAATGATGAGTGCAAAATAATTGTACAAATTATTGTGCACAGTAATGAGGCAGCAACATATGACAGATAGGACAGAACAAGAAAGGCTATTAAAAATCTTGCATTGCGCAAAAGTATTATAATATGAAAGGCTCCAATACAGAGTGGCACAAAGCATTTATGCACATCCTGTTAGCAGAATGATCCGCTTGAAGCAACATGGAGTCACAGAAAAGTTCAAAGTTCCACATAGAAAAGTTCAAAGCATAAAGGGAAAAGATACTGATGTGTAGTTTATTATATCTGTGCGATATTCAATACTGTGAGTTCTGTCTTTTCTTTGAACAGTTTTAAATTTCAGTTAATGTGCATGTTAGAAACAATTCATAGTGCTCTCTACTCCTGTGTTGTGATCTATCCAACACTATCTCATGGCCAATTCATACGTTTTATGAGGCAGCTAATTCGTAAAAATTTTGTACGATTTCTGTGACGGTTTAGGAGCGGGGTTGATATGGTCCTGCATACAAATTCCTACAAATTTACCACCTCGTAAAATAAGTAAGATTTTTCGCAAATAGTATGAATTTGTACGAATTGGCCACCTTGTCAAATATACGAAATTGCCGTGAGATCAGGTTGGACCGAAAGCCTACTACACAATGCACAATATTAGCAATCCTATAAGATGCTGTAAGAACTGCCTATAAGAACTGCAAATCACACTGTGCAACATGGATCTGATAAACTTGGGTACGACGTATGCTGACTGTACGATGATGACACCTATTGACTCGTAGGCTACAACGCTCGTTACTATAGAAGAATAAAACGGAAATAAATCAGCATATGCTAGTGGTAAACAAAAAGAGCATGAGGAATCACACTTTGGCATTTGTAGTTTTTATGTGTGCTTAAAAAAATCTGGAAGCGGTGAAAGAGGAAGGGGTAAGAGCTTTAGTTAAGCAGTTTTATGTTTTAGCAATGTGTCGAGTTGATTTCATGTTGTATTTTTATTGGCTGGTCAATAAACGTGGGCCGTAGCAGCAAACACACTGCGATGATGTTGAATTTCCGACACCAGCAGAAAATGATCTTAGGTCTTTGAATCTCTCTCATTGTATGACATAGGACCACAGTTTAGGAGCCACGATCACAGAAATCATCATGATTGTTTCACGATGCCAATCTTTCGTCTGGAACAACCAAAAATCGTGCAGTGTGAAGAAGGCTTAACAGACATCCGCTAAAAAAAGTAACATGATATAGAAGCAGCACTAAACTCCAGAAAGATAAAGTCCTTTTATGCAAAAACCACTGATCTGCATCTACAGATCAAGTATAATTATAGGAACATTGAATCATCTTGGAGAGAGTTTCATTGCCTTGACTGTCATAACCGAAAGCGACATGCAGTTTGAATGGTGAAAGAAGAATGACTGACAGCCACAACGGAGAGAAGAGTTTACGTGAACTTGAATTTAACGACTTAAATATTTATCTGTACTATGGAATTGCTTCAGATCTCTTGGAATATAGTACACAAAAACTTTATGTTGCTGTATAATGTTTTTGTGCCTTTTGTGGGGCTTAACAATAACACAAAAGTATACGCACAATTTTGGATTTGGACCAGTCTCGTCTGACCAATACCCGATCCAGCAGAAAATGGCAGTATCGGAGCCGATATCGATACGGTGTATTGGATCGGTGCATCCCTAATTAAAAGTGGCAAACAGCAATATTAAATGCATTAAATAGCATCTTTTAAACTATACTTGTCAAGTCAATGGTTTTAACCCAACCCTCTAGAATGAGAGTAAATCACCTGCATATCTGACAAAACTTTGTCTATAATTAGCCACTGGAAAATTAATTGTTACTCACCTTTATTTGAGTTAGAGGCTAAGAATAAGTTTAGCACAGATATATTTACACTTGCCTTCAGTCGACTTGAACACTCTGACTGAGCGCTTGATAGTTTCAAGTATCAATGTCTTTAAAGCGCACTATTCCTATAGGTATCAATAAATGCGCAGTGTATTTGACTTACTGTAAACTCTAGTGTGAAGGCACCCAATTCACCATCACTAAGATGAGAGCACTCTTTGTTTCTTTCACATTCGTTTATTTGGAATTACACACACATAATACATACATATACTGTGTGTGTATATATATATATATATATATATATATATATATATATATATATATATATATATATATATATATATATATATATATATATATATACATACACATACATATACATACATACACATACATATACATACATATACATACACACACACACACACACACACACACAGGCTTATGGCAATTCTATTGCCAACATGTGTGTAGAGGGCTTTTGAACAACAATGTTGTTCAAAAGCCCAAATGAGTGATGGACTTGCTAATACTTTGTTTTCTGTGATGTTCCAAGAAATGTATTGTTTAGGCGGAAAAGCAGAAAAAAAGGAAATAAAGCAGCTGTAGGCAGCATGCAATATTTTTGTGGAAAAATGACTTAGGAGTTATTAATAAATGGATCTGACTGTTGGGCTTAAAAAACTGTTACCATCAGCTCTTTTAAACAGCACATCCAATTTTACTGATTCTTTCCCTCAGCCACAGGACTGCTGGCCACAACCAACCAGAAGCAATCAAATAAAAAGAACAACAAATGAGAGGGAATAAAATCATATAAGGATAAATTATGAAATTATTAATTAAAGCAGCAAATTATGCCCTATAAATGATGCAACAAAGTTGTGCACTTACTATAATTTGTGACTGTTTTGGAGACAAACTCTGGGATTGATTAGTTTGTGTTCTGTTAAATGTTAAAATTAATTATCACTAAGCCTAAAAAGCAGCACTCTACAGAACTGGTTCACTGCATTCAATACTAATTGCCTGGATTTGAAAGGATCCACATCCTGTCATTCAGAGACGTGGGTTTCGAAACACAAGCCTAATGACATCATGAAAAGCACATCACAGACATTGTGCCCATCCAAAAACCATCTGCACATGTGCACCCCAGGAACATGAAGCAGGGTCACACACACATGCAAAACTGAGTTCACAACGCCCGGCATGTCAGGCCACATACTGTACAGATTTGCAGAGACACTGATGTCACAGAGGTGATGTCACATTACTAACTCCATCTGGATAGTGCTGGATACCGTGAAACAGGCCTTATGCCTTACAGAGACAAATCACATACATGCAGAACTCTATAAAATAAGAGTAAACTTCACTTAGAAACATTTAGATCTTCTAAATTCTGATTATTACAAAAACCCTCTAATTTTGTACTAAAAATTGCTTTTTTCATAGATATTGAATATTGACATTCTACTTTTAAAGTCGCTGATCTCTGTTTGAGAAGCTAAAAAACCCCAGACCAAATCATCCCTGAGTGTGACTGAAAATCAAATTACAGACTCCAGAAAAGTACATTAGAGCTTCACCGTGGTGTGTTTGCCAGAGCTGGAACCAAGCAACTGGAAAGCTCTGGTTTGACCACCGCTGGCCCTCCACCGTGAATAACGTTTTAAGTTGTACTTTCTAGTAATAGCAGGTTTCTGTGGGCCATGACTGCAGCCTAAATGTGAGTTTAATTGGATGAAAGCTGAGATTTATCAGAGCTTGGAGGGAAAAATAGAGAATGACAAGAAATAAGGTGGCGACTGGGGTGGATACTGAGGGATGAAAGCAAAACATGACTAATAAAAGTATAGGAAACAGAGAAAACCATGCATTCGGAACACAAAAAACTGCAGCAAATTTAGTCTTATAATTATTTTATTTATTAAAGTCTCATTTAAGTGCTATGATATAAATGAAAATATAAAACAGCTGAATGGGAATTTTTCATTCAAATTACACATTCAGAAATACATTCGTAGTGCTAATGAACGTCTTAGGGGTTTCAGAATTGGCAGCGCTCGTTCAGTGAGAGGGAAATGAGGACATCTTTTTCTAAATAGGTTTTATGGCTGAAACCTAAGGGAAAATGGCCTTGTTTCCTTTTATGAACAATCTGGCCTAAATCTCCTCCCCACTTTACCATTTGAATAAGACATATGACACATGGGGGGGTCTTATACAAATGTGCAGCCCTCACATCAAAAGCTGTCAAGCTCTTCATGCCTAACAAAAGCAGGTTTTTAGACAGAAGGTTACTGGTTCGATGAGCAGTTACGCAAGAACTAGTTTTCTAGCACACACTTGTCAGATTCATTCATTTCCATGATAAGCAGTGAGAGGGTGACTCTCACGGAGAGGTGTCCAGGTCATAATTTACATAATTTAATTTCATAATAAAAAAAAAAAAAAAAAAAAAATCATTCATCAGCTGATACCTGCATTTTTTTGTATTATTACATTATTAAATCAGTTATTATAAAATATATCAGCAGATATTGCTGTCTATTTTGAGATTTATATAATCAATTGGCACCAATTTAAAGAGATAACATTGGCTTATGGCAAATATTTAACCCTTTACGAATGCTTTTCCTTTAAAAGTGCATGTCAAATACTTAGTTTTTAGTGCTTTGTTATTTTCCAAGTATAATATTGGCCATTTATCATTTATCAGCATTTTAAAAGCTTGTTTTTATTTTTATTTTTTTAAATCTGTATATTTTTATATATTATGGCAGTGTTTGTTGTACTAAGAAATTAATTATTTTTCAAATGAAATAATTTTATTAATAAATAACTGCAAATATAATACAAGAGGTATTGCTGTAATTGCAAGGAAAACTTAACTGTCCTAAAAAAAATGACAATGTAAATCATTTGTGGGTCTTAACTAGTTTTATACATTTTTTTATGCAAACAAAGGAGAGAGGTAAAAATGTGACCAGAGAAGAGTGGCCATGAAGTGATTGTAGGAGAGGTGTGTGTGTAACACACATGATGAGAAAAACTATTCCCACAACATCTGTTTTTCCACTCTAACAAACATGACATCATGGGGCATCAGCCTGATGAAATGCTGAGACCAGTGACCACCCCAAACTTATACAGTAGATCTGATGCTCTACAACTTATTCTCTGGTAATTTCGACATCTGAAGTACATTAAACATTTGAGGCATTTTTTCCTATTTCAGATCCCACTTCAATACGGCCACAAACCAAAGTTAAATCTTGCCATCGACATATTGTGTGTTGATGAAAAAGAGAAAGATGTTCAAAATTCTGTCTGGATGGCAGTGAGTGTAACAATCCACACTTCATTTCACTAACCTATAGACCCAGTGGACATTAGCCAGCCCACCCTTACTCCAGCTCTTCTCAGGTCAAACATTAGCTCATTCTCTCCCGCTGAGTTAAGCACAGCCAATTAAACCATTAGTCTGCCATAAAAACACTAGAGTGAATCAAGGAACAGCAGGACTGTGCAAGCCTGTATACTTCCATTAATGAGCAAACACGGAAAATGCTCTAAAGGTGTTGACAGGGAGATGGAAAGCTATAGTGTTCGCAACGTCCCAACAAATACTATAGCACAGAGGGCATGTATTACTCACTAGATCACTTCTGGAACTCACAGAGGGAATAAATACACTGATTAAATCAGCACTTCTTAGGATTTTATGATTTTTTTTTTTACTCCAGTCAGAACTACTTCTGTAGCACTCTCTCTTCAGCTGCCAGAATTCTCTGCATGAAAACAGTCCTCCCTTTGCATTTTATTATGACTTCGCAAGTCACAGGCTTCTGAGGAACAGCAGAAGAATCCAGTGACACATGCTCACCACAGATCAGCAATACGTTCTTCTTTTAAAAAAAAAAATTTGCAAATTGCACAATTTGATCATAATAGTCATTATAAACAAAGAATCATAATGTTCATACAAAATATGCAATGTGAAAATCAAGTTCTTTTTTGATTACAGGATTAGTGTCTGCCCACTTTTTCAGTGGCGTTGGTTCCAGAATAATTACTTTCACTCATTTTTCATTCAAACTTCATTAAGGTGTTTAAAGCCATGAACCAAGCCAGCCAGCCACAAGGTGAATCACAACATTACAAACTTTTATTTAAAAATTATTTTAGCACATTTTAATAAATAATTTTACAATTTTTGTTTGAGAAGGTATTGCCATTTTGCCATTTCCTAGGATCGTCTGTAACTTCTAATATGATAAACTGGTAATTAAGAAATATTGATAATGTTTGTGTTTCTTGTGTTTTTTGTTCTTAATGTTTCAAACTAAATGATTTCTTGGGAATATTTTCTATGTTATTTCATAGGATTTTCCTATATGTCTTCAATTTTTTATTCCTGAGATATATATATATATACACACATACATATACATATATATATATTAGGGCTGTCAAATGATTAATCACGATTAATCACCTCCAAAATAAAAGTTTTGTTTACATAATATATGTGTGTATACTGTGTATATTTATTATGTATATATAAATACACACACATGCATGTATATATTTAAGAAGAATATGTTATGTTTATATATTAAATATATTTATATATAATATAAAATATAAGAATATAAATATATAAATGTATATACATGTAAATATTTTCTAAATATATAATTTATGTGTGTGTATTTATATATACATAATAAATATACCCTGTACATATACATATATTATGTAAACAAAACTTTTATTTTGGATGTGATTATATATATATATTATAATATCTCTTATTCATTTTTTTATAAACACATCATCTTTCAGGAAATTATATCATTAAACAACATGACATATCACAAGGAATATTGTTACATTTATCTGCTACATCTATTAGCTAAATTTTGCATACATGCAAATTTAATTGTAATTTTAAAGGCAAAAGTTTAGTCTTTGCAACTTTACAGACCTTCTTCATGCACCAAGAGCTTGTAACACTCCAAAGAGAAAGGAAAAATGTAAATCGCATCATATGACCCCTTTAATGAATGGTTATTGCATTACTTTAGTGTTGTGTTTTATCATGATGGTGTTTTGTGTTTGCATGAATGACTACAACTTCTTTAATACAATTCAGCTTGAGGAAAAGCTACTTGTGATAAACATGACTCTTCATGTGGCTTCCTCTTTTACCGCCTGCATTATTATGGTGGTTGTCAGTACATGTCAATAGTACAAAATAGATTTTAGTAGCAGTGTGTGCGTTGTTGGATTTAATGGTTTAAATTGCAATTTTCTTGTTGGTAAATTACAGTTTTATACAGGTTGTTCTGTAAATGTTCACATTTTTATTGTATTTTTTACAGAATTATTCTAGCAACCACAGCTGCCAGCATGTTTTTTTTTTGTGTGTGTGTGTGTGTGTATATATATATATGTGTGTGTGTGTGTGTGTGTGTGTGTGTGTGTGTGTGTGTGTGTGTGTGTGTGTGTGTGTGTGTAAATAATAATTTTAAAGAATGCAAACAGATGGCTTCAACAAAAAGATAAACCACTGATTAAGAACCTCTGGGTTCACAACAGGTATGTCTTTACACAACAGGTTTAAAAGTTATTCTTAAAAATCAATTCCCCTATGGAGAAAACAAATGGAGTTTTGACTACCAGAGCCCTATTGTTGCACTCTATTATGAAGCAAGGGCTTCATAATCATAACCTGAAGTTCAGCCATATTCTCCATTAAGCAACAATTATGCTGTTCTAACTAAAGATGGCACAAATTATCACAAGAATGGAAACGGTGCTTGGAATGCTCACAGTGGAAGTACAAGACACTGAAGGAACCGTAAGGATTAAGCAGCGGGATAAGGACAATATCTTCTTTCACGCAAACCCACAAGGCATGTGGTCCATGCTCTTGCAAAATTCAATATAATTTGATAGGGCATGCAATAACAGATTCAGTGATCAGAACAATGGCAGCAAGCTTTAGAAATGAAATCCTACTCTGCTTACCGCAAGTGATCTGATTACTTTCTGGCCGAGGGCAGCAATAACAGACGTCTACTGAACTGAAAACTTTAACTAACTGAATCTAAAGGCTTCAGGGTACTGTGTGGAAAAGAGATGAGAAATGCAAGACAAGCAGGCATGGAGGAACAGCCACAGTCTTGGTTTAGCTGACCTTTACAAATGCAAGAACAAACACATTCCATTACTTTGTCAAATCTAGTATAGCATGTGTGCATTGTGTGTGTGTGTTTGTGCACCTGTTCAGTGTCAGTTGGCTCATGACCCTGGCTGGAAAGTCTGGGGTACATCACATTTTTCCTAAAATGAGCATGTGTGTAAAGAAGAAAAGAAACTCTCAGGCTTCAAGTGTTGATTTAAAGATCCAAAGTTCCTGACTATTAGTATTTGCAACACAAAATATCCACATGTGATACCTACCTCTTTCCTTCCAAGTCTAGTACAGTATTCTTACCACAGACAAGTGGCAAGAAAGCAACTGTTACATACAGGCTTGTTTGACTAATAAAATAAAGATCAGCAAATGATTTAAAAATATGAATCAGGACTGCAAATTATTTGTGTCCAAATTATGATCAGTGTTGCATGTGACATATCACAGTATGACAGACAATCACTGCTGTTGAGTCCGACAAGGTAAACATGAGTTGTCCAACAAAGGACGCTTATAAAACAACCGTGAAAACAATTGTGAAATAAATAACGCTGATACATCCGTTAACACGAACGCGCCTCTGTGCAGCAACTTCACGAGACCAAAACTGGCAAAGGTTGTCCGTTATGTCTCGTGTAAAAACATGAGTCAGATTTAAAGTTTTTAGAAAACTCACCTGTTTTAAGAGAGATTCCGCTTAGTCTCTGCCTGCCACGCGTGTTTCTCGTTCAGTAAAAGTTTATAACTGGAGTGAGAGAGAGAGAGCGGCGCGCGCTCCACCAACTCCGCCCTCTCGCGATTCCGTCAATCAGAACAGACAACGCGATAAACTGACTCCGAGTGAGAAACGACTGTTCACACGGACCTTTACAAACGCTCTTTCCTTAAAAAGAAGCATATTAGTATTTTAAATAAACAACATAGCCACATACAATTTTTAAACAAAAATAACTAAGAGGTGCTAGCTATCATATCTCCAAATACCTTAAGCTCAAAAATTGTAAAGATGAAAATCATGTTATCTTAGTTATCATGACAATTAATTGAACATGGATAGAATTTGAATTTTATAAATAATTGTAGCCTACTATTTTGATTTGAGCAGATGTTGCTATTTGTTCTAATTATCGAGAGCTGCTGTAAAACTGTTCTTTTTTTCTCTAATTAAAATGTTTTCAAACTGTTTTCTTGGAAGAAAAAAAAAAAAAATATATATATATATATATATATATATATATATATATGTGTGTGTGTATGTGTGTGTGTGTGTGTGTGTGTGTGTGTGTGTATTTCCCATAAATTCTCAATTTCCCATTCCATTTTTTTCTTCTTCTTCCTTTAATTAACAATTACATCATCTTCCAGGAAGTGACATCATTTTTAATCTGCTACTCCTATTAGCAAATTTTGGTATATATAAATGTAAATTTTAATTTTAAAAGCAGAAGCTCAACAATACTGAATACTGTAAACTGTTAATATGTGTAAACATTTGAATGTTTTTAACTTTGTTTATTTCTATTTTTTATTTGATTTAGTTGTAAATCTAAAAATGTAAGTAAAAAATTAAATAAAAAGCAATGGATCTGTTGAAACTGACATTTTGTGGTAGTATTTGGTTTGTCATTAAAACATTTCATCCTGTTAGATAAATAATAATACAACTTATTGATTTAATATTAATTTGAGTTACATCTCCTCATTGAGTAATGACCAACTTTAGCTCTGCATTTTCATCCTGTTAGGTTCCATAAGCAATTTATAATTTCTAAAATGTGTATGAGCTTGACCAGAGCACATTTCAGAAAGTCCCTATATTACATCACAAACATATTCTTTCTTATTTTCTTTCTTTCTTTTTTAAAAGTTATTAATAACAAGAATGACCCTTTTGTTCATATCTGATACAGTGGAGCAGGAACTGACCGCTTATAAATATGTGCTGACAGAACACCATGTAGAAGTAATAACTCACCAGGAAGAAAATAAACACACTGATATGTATCAGGGGTTTTCACTCCCTCAAACCACTGGTCCATAATATCTGTCCCGTTATATCTGCAAAAATAGTATGGAGCTGCTCATATTTATGTGCAGTATCACCGACTCTTCAGCGTCCCCGTGTGGCTATCGATGGAACATCTTTCTCATTAATATTGCAAGGACTTCACTTGTGAATAGCTTAAGGCCACTGTCTGCTAATAAGCACGCCAGTGTTACAAATCTGGGTGTCATTTCTCATTCTGAATTGAAATCTGATTAGCTAATTAATGCTGTCGTGATAAATAGCTTCTTCCAAATGAAAGCTACTGCAAACTTAAATCTGTCCTCTGGGTTATTCTCTGTCAGAATGCTTTAACACAATTTGTAGTGCGAAAACCACTTGAAAATAAAATTGAATTCATTGTAGACAACATAATCCAACATCAAATATTAAAAAAACAAATGTTATCTTTATTACATCTAAATATTCTGATAGTAATAACTTTTGCCTCCATAAGGTCTCTTACATTTACACACAGTTCTACATAGTGATTTATCATGGCACAGTTTTTTGTGCTTAGTAGCACAGATCACGGTTGTACAATAAACTGATGTAGTTGTACAAGACATCATGGAACATACATAAATTTTTACATTAAGTAGGTTACAGCAATGAGACCAGACAAATTGCATTTTTGTTTTCCAATGCACAGAACATTATTATTTGTGTTTTTTTCTTTTTTTCTTTTACACTGCTAATATTTCTTTATTAGCCTTTTCAGCCAATATGGGATTTAGTTACACCTTTTTATTTGGCTGAAAAACTGAGGTGACTATAATAACATGCCATAAAAAATAAAATAAAAAAAAATCATAAAAAGATGGTTCAAGTTCTCAGTAAATCAGACCTTAAGCACGCTTTACTGTTTAAAAACAGCAGATACTGAAAATTAAAGTCTTTGGCTCACACTCAATCTCAGGTCAAACTAATTCAAGTTCATTTAATGGAGCATATAATCTCTCATCTATGTACACACACACACACACACACACACTCACTCCCACTCACACCTGCGCACACACAAGCATCTAAATGAAAATGAATGTCACTGCACCAGCTTGTTTGCACACACAAAACACAAATTAAATTTGTCGAATGATAATGAACCAGTCACTTCAAATGCAACATCTTGTCCAAACAACGGTCTTGGAATCCACTGACCCAGATATGTCTTAAGGAGTAACACCTCCTTGCAATATTCTATCTATGGCTACACGTTACATGAACAAATACACACAAACATACACGCCTACACCCAAGAGTCAGGTGAGGCCGGGTAGGGCTGAGTTCTGTATGAAGGCCTGCGTGTGGTGGAGTAGAAGTCCACGTAGTTGGTATTGGGTTTGAGCACCTGCCTCTCGCTCACCACTGGATAACGAACCGGATCATCCAGGTAAGCATCCTCGTAGCCCATCGGAGACGACAGGTACATTCCAAAAGTGTCATAGGTGCTTTGATTTCCCTCCTCTGGGTAGTAGAGCCGGCCATGCTGAAAGAGGAGACAAAATGGGTACCTTTTTGTCCATCATTTACATGTTATAATAACAACTTAATAAAAAAACAAAACAAAAAACCTGACACCATTTACTGAACAAAAATCAAGTGACTTCATCTGAAAATGTGTATATAAATATATGACAGATATATATAAAATGAATACTTTGTATTTATTGTCTCAATTTTTTTTGGTAGATAAGACTTTTAATAAATTCTTATTTTATTTTTCAACATTTTAGTATCACTACAATAGTAAATATTACCAAAACTATTAAATATTTTATTTAATATTTTTTAGTTTTAGTTTTAGTTTTAATAATCCTGTTGAGTGTTTTTGTCATTTTTATTAGTTTTTGTTTAGATAGGGTTTTTTTTTAAATCAAAATTAGATTGTTATTTTAGTACATCAAGAAATGTTGAAAAAGCTATAAAACAAGTTTAAGGGTTTTATTTATCTTATTTCAGTTAAAGTTCATTTTATTTCAATATAAATTAAGGTTTTCTGTCTTAATAGTTAACTATAATAACCATCACTACCATAACAATCCCACTTTAATCATCTTATCCTATATTTTGTGATTTATGTCAGGAGACAATCTCAAATCGTCAGTCCTGTTTTAGTGATGTTTTTAACAGTAAACAATTATTGAAAACCTAATATTTGTAAAAATATTAGCATTAAAGCTTTAAAAGTTTAGCACGAAAACATAGTCCAATAATCACATGCTATTTGTCCCTTCAGACCAATACGTAAAATAAAATCTGTAGCATTGATGGCATGTGAATTTTTCGCATTGGTCTGGACAGACACATTAACAGCCATTCATTCATATTAAAATGTTTATCACAGACTTTTCGTGTCAGTGTGAACAGGCCTGTCATTGCTGAGTCATGATGTAGTGTGAAGTGTGTTAGTATATCCCAACAAACATTAATATTAACACTCTGAATAAGAGATCAATTGATGAAATCTTACAAAAATTAAATATTTTACCTTAAATCTAAACCCAGATGCTTTTCACCACAGATTTTTGTGGGGAATTATCAAGGGATAAACCCAATGGATTACGTAAACCTCATCTGTTGGGATTCGACGCATTAAATCCAAGTCAATGGTTATCGTTTGCAGTGGGCATTGAGCATCTGGGTTCAGCCGGCTTCAGATTCAGCAATTTCTTCCTCCTTCCTTCCTTTCTTCAACTCACCTGTGATATGCGCGACTCCTCGGCTGAAGGAGAGGGATAGGAACTGATAAAATAGGCAGACTGTTTTCCAGACCCTAAACACAGATGAACACAAATTTTAAAACAAGATTTCTACTGTATAATTTGAACAGAATTAATATTTTTCTATTTAGCAGGAAGTCTGTGGTGAAGGTTTAATTCTGTGAAGCACAGTTAGGGCAGAGAGCAGGGCTGAGGGTTAGATGGGCGGAAACAGTTCAACAGGGCAACAGGCCTAATGAAGACCTCCCTCGCACTGACTCCGCATTCTGAATCACAACCACATAATCAGACCCTCCAGGCTGAAGTACCACCAATCAATAAAGAGTAACTACGGAGGTCAAGTGCTCTTAAATGAATGGCCATTACAGCTTCCGACCAGACAGGGGAATAAAACTGATTGCTCTATTAGTTGAAGAGAGCATGGGTGAAATATCTATTAGCACATCAGTCCAGCTTCTTGATTCACAGACAGATTCTTCTGTTGTTTTCCAAGAGTGATGTACCATAAATCATTACAGGCTATGCTGCATAGTCAGGAATTGATAATGTATATATTCCAATGGCATTTGATTGGATCTTGACAAGGATTGTCAGGGGATGAACTTAAGTTTATTGGTTAATATTGTTTTTCCCTGACTGCACAGCATTGATCACATCAGTAGAAAAGTCAAATCAGAAATCAGAAAATTGTATTACATAGTGACAGAAAATTATAAAAGCATTTTTTTTTTAAAATTACATAAATTATGGATACTTAGGATCTGGTTATATTTTTAAAAATGTTGTCTTTTGTCTGTTTTGATGTGGACAGAGGACTCAAGGAAAGCTCACCTGTATACTGACTTGTGTTTCGGTTGGCGTCTCCATAATAATTATGAAGTTGCATAGACGACTGGGTCCTCCGCTGATTTAAGCGATGACCTCTTATACCCAACATGGCAGGGGAAGAGGTGGCACTGCCTCCTAAATGTGGAAAAAAAGCAAATAATAATTAACAATAAACCAATTCAGAGTACAACCAATTAATAAATATTAGCATTTGTGAGAAGTGAGTCATTTCTCTGTAGCTTCTACAGAATTACATTGGCTACAATTCCTTGCTGTTATAATGGCCCACCTGATTGGATAACAGGCGACATCTGCACGTTGCTGGTTGGCAGAGTAGGTTGGGAACGGTAACGGTCTCGTTCCAGTGTTGACACTGGGGTGATGAAGTGGTTCTGGTTCCATCCATCCTGATAAACCACAGAACACACAGTTCCTGTTTACATCTACTATAATTATCCATTCCAGGTGATGCAATTACAAAAGGTCAACCGAGACAAAGTATTTTCAGTCAAAGTCAATTTGAAGTCATTTTGTTCCAAATTTTTGATGAGAAGGTTGTTCCTTTGTAACTGTTGTTGTAATGATTGATATTTAGATACCATTGGTACCTATAAATAAATCTATTGTTTTCCGCAAAGCACTAGTGTATACACTACAACTTCTTTTAACATTTTCAGCTTGTGTCGTCTCCGCATTTTGTTTGTGTCACTGGATCACAGCATTTTGGACACTGTTGACACTTCAAACATTTTTTTTTTAATAATAATAAATAATTTTGTTAAAATCATTTATCTATATTTTTATTTATAATTTTTTTTTTAATTACTTAATCATTAATCAGTCTTGTTTTCCATTTAATTATCTAAAGATCTAAAACAAGAAAAATTTAAAAAAGTAAACATAAACAAAAAATGTTTATGCTTAAAAAGAAAAACAATTTGTCTATATATATGCTATGTGTTAATGTTATAATAAATGTATAAACAGAGCTGTTGTAGAGTAATTATTATCATTATTACTGTCTTTTTAAAAAAAAAATATTTTACAGAACGACAGTAAAATTGCAATACTATCATTTTTGAATGTCGATGGAGTTGTTGCTTTTTCTTGGTTTTTATTTTGGCAGAAACCCGCAGGAAGATCTCAGTGCTTCTTTTTGTTGACAACAGCATGTAGATTTATAAATGATTCTCATTACGAATTTGGGAAGATGTTTGTCAGACGTTTCATATTGTCACATGCCTTTAAAAAAAATTCAAAAAGTAACAAGTTCAGCGCAGATTTTCCTCGCACTGTGGACTTTGAACCCTTGCGTCACAAGCTCCTGCAGCGCTGTCAGAATACATGCAATTTGTGTGTGCATTAAACAATATAATATTCTGCAGTTTATTTAGTAATCATTTGAGGTAATTTAACCTAACCCCCAGCATCAGCCACCTCTTCTTCTCATTGGAGACGTGATGCAGCACTAAATAGTCTCTCGCTGTCAGTGCTTTGTGCTTGTAATGATCTCTGTGTGTTAGGTTGATGTTCTTGAAGACTCTTATTCTCTTTTAGGGGTGTCGCGATATACAGGTATTGACGATAACCGTGATATTCAAAGCAGCAATTATCGATATCGTGTTAATTTAGTGTGTGACAATATTCTGGTATTAGCGATAACCGCAATATTTAAAATGAACAGTTCTCTTATGATAACACCACATGTAAATTCTCCAGCGCCAGTACCTGGTTGAGCTCCCAGGTGGCAGTATTGTCCCTTAACACTGACACCTGTCACACAAGAAGAAGACGCAGCGCTTGCAGCCAATATGAGAGCCGTGTTTGGCAGAGTAAGTTGCCATTTATTTACCAGTCATAGAATGGGAAACGTTACATTTAAACGTCTTGACTCGTCTTATTTTTGTATTTTGCAATCAATATGGCCTGTGCGTAGTAACACTTTATTTCTTTGTTCAAATCTATTAACAGTTACATGATTAAAACTGATCTTGAAAAACTGAGCGACCACATTGCTACATTAAACTCTGTAAAATGTTAAGTTGGTCGCAGTGCCATACACTTAATGCTTCATCTGCGGTCATTCTTCAATAAGGTTCATTAGTTAACGTTAGTTAATTACATTAGTTAACATATATAAATAACAAATAATAATGAACAATATTTCCACAACATTTAATAATCTTAGTTCATGTTAACTTAAGCATTTACTAATGCATTATTGAAATAAGTTGTGTTTGTCGTATAATGCACTGTGAACTAACATGAACAATGAATGACTTTTTTATTAACATTAACAAAGATTAATAAATTGTGTAATAAATGTATTGTTCATTGTTCATTCATGTTAGTTAATACAATGTTAACAAATGACATCTTATTGTAGAGTGTTACCATTAATATTTATTCATCAAACTGTTGAACTTGACAGTTATTTTCTCTCTTGTTATTTCATAGGAGCTTCAAAGAAGACGGAGAAAGCCAGCATTTATCAGTATCCTTATGTTCGTCGGGTGAAAAAAAAAAAACTCAATAAACAAAGTAAAAAATAATTTGACTGACCCCCCCCCCCCCCAAGGTTTCTATAGATATCATGATATTGTGAATTCTTATGGCCACAATAACCGTGATATGAAAAATCTAATATCGTGACAGCCCTGTTCTGTTTATTTAATCACGTTGTTTTTAGTTTTTTTTTTAAATCATGTCAAATAGCATTTATGAATTGAATACACACGAACAACCACAAAGTCGCAATTAAGAGTCGGAAACTGGTGGCTCTGTATTGGTGGTAAATTTGTTAAAAAGAAGGAATTTTTTTATATATATAAAACTAAGTTGAATGTACAAAATACCATTGTATTGTACAATTATGTTAGATAACATATTACAATTAAATTTACAGAACCTTTATAAACTGAAATAAAAACATAAAAAAAAGAACGCACTTCAAGCATATTTTAATTCATCATGTTTTAGAAATAGCATTTAAAAATTTGCTGAATTTTATGTAGAAATGGTACTTCACCATCTTGCTCCAACTAAAGTGACTTGAACACACCTGACATCATAATTTCAACTTCCCAATTCGTAAATACGAGCTTCCTAGGAGGACTTGAACGCATTTTATTTCCTGTTAGCTGTCATGGTTACAAATTATGTTCGCCACCTGTTTTGTATTTGGTGGCTTGTATATTTTGCCATGTGTCTGCCTCTTTAGTTTAACATAACTGTCTCTGTTATGGTGTTCGATATATTGCTTTCCAAACTTCTTTGCTACTGTATTATTGATAATTTTGTTTGTTTGTTTGGTTTTGTAAATAAACGTCTACTGCTATATATTTCTCACTGGAAAAATATTGATTGTGAACATTTATGCAGTGCACACACATATTTATTGCTGTGCACTTTTGATCAGATCCTACAGAATGGATGTCATGAAAACATTAGGATCCCTCACCACAGAGCAATGGTTGAGAACATATACCTTTTTGTAGAGGGTGCGCAGATCTCTGTACTGCCACAGAGTATTTAGCACCTGAGCTGCTGCCTTGACCACCTTCATGGAGTACCTGCCACAGAGAATAAGATATTATTAAAGATATACTAGGACATTCAAAGAATAAAATGGATTTTGTCATGAAACAGTGTGCCAACGCCAAGTGACATATAAAACCGCCCACTTCAAACAGCCCATAAAATGAGGTATGCACCTCTCCCCACGTCCTCTGCTGATAGTAACCAGTTTGTCGATGCCGCCCGTCTGGGCGAGAGCACGGGCGTTCTCCATATTCCTGCTGGTGACCTCATGCAGCGCACAGCAGACCGCTGCCACCGTCTCATCCGACAGCAGGGACGGCCCATTGCCAGGGAGACGGGTCACTAGGTCCCGCATGGCGTATTTTCCTTTCAAAGCAACCGAATTCAGCAAACATTTATTTTAGAAGATGCAATGCAGTTTTAAATGGCCACATAAAACTAGCATAAAAAAGGAATGTAAAGTTCATAGCAATAAGTTTGAGTGACTGACCAATGAGCTCCTTGTTCCTGGCGTCCAGAGCCATGTTCCGTAGAGCAGTGGCCACAGAGCAGACCACCCTGTCATTATCCATTCTTAGTAGCTCCACCAGTATGGGCAAACCCTTCTCTTTACGTACAGCAGCACGGATGTACGCCGCAAACTGAACGGTGAAAGAGAGAGAAAAAGAAGGTTATTATCTTTCAGTTAGCAAGAATTTGCATTAACATTTACTGAATTTTAAAAACTGTGAAAGTGATGCAATCCAAACACTATATCTAGGTATCTAGTCTACTACTAACTTTAAAAGCATTTCCAAAACAAAGGATGCAAAGACAAGAAAACAAAAACTGTTGCTGTATTAGAACCTTGAGGCTACATCTGGTCAAATAGCGTGTGTGTGTGTGTGCGTGTGCAGGACATACCCTTCATCCACCAGCCAATTATGTCATCCATATAATTCAGTTCTATTTTGAACACTGTGGCTGTATAATCCAGTTTATGTTATAGGGACCACAAGCAGCCTACCCTCCAGGTTCCGGCGGAGAGATTCTGCAGAGACCCGGCTGCTCCTTCCAGCGTAGCTGGGTTTGAGCTCTCTGCCAGCAGAGTGAGGTAAGGTTTTACCACAGATGGATGCCACAGCATCTCTGCGCCCTTTGGACTTCCAGAAAATCCAGGAATAGGCCCCACACCATCCCACTGCATCACAGGATTACACAAATAGTAATAGGTCAGTTTTAGCTGTGAACATTCAGTAAAAATAACTTTCGATAGCAACTACTAAATTGGCTTCTGTAAACATAAAATGTGAAAAACAAACATATTTATTAATGTATTATTATTGTTTTATCATATAATCACTAATAATTTAAAATGACAACTAATTTTAAAATAAAATAAAACTAGAAAAATTATTTTATAGAGGCTACACTCAAAATTAAATATTCTGTTCAAATATAAATAACTTTTACAGCTGAGTTGAAACTGAAAATATGAATTTCCATGGCTTTTCCATAACTTTTTAAAGATTTTATTTATTTCCATTATTTCCAGAGCTGGAAATGTCCATTTTAAAATTTACTGATGTTTTCAGGTTTTCCATGAATATTGGCTGAAATTAATTTCTCTTACACAATCTCAAATCATTTGATAACTGAGCACAAAAGCAGTCATAAGCTTTCAGAGCATGGGATCCAAGCTCATTTTATTTAATGATAGATCACCTGCTGATCCTGCCAGGACCTCTTCTTCTTCTTCTTTCTGAGCCCCCAGCAGCTGTAGTCGGCCTGCTTACTGGAGGTGTCAGGGCCCAGGAGCGTGTCCAGATCCTGGGTTCCCATCAGCCGAGACGGAGGCATCTCCAGCTCAAGACGGTATGACAGGTTCCTCAAAGTGCACACACAGTTTTCCACAATCTAAAAACACAGGAAAACAAAAAAGGGTAAGGAAGGAAATGTATAATATTTTGGACATCAACAGGCCCAATCCTCATTATATTCAAAAATCATACTTTTGTTCCATTTAAGAAAAGTCAGATGGGTTAAATTAAAAACAACAATCACTATTTTTATTTTTACTATTACTAATTATTATTATTAAAATTATTTAAAATAAATGTAATAAAAATATTTAAAATATTTTTTTTGGATTCCTCTTTCTCTTCCAGGAAGCTTTTCAAAGCCTGTTCCTGCAGATGGCATGCTAAGACTAAGATTTCATAAAGAAATAACCAAAGCTGCACAATGCTGTGCTTCACCACTAGAGGCACTCAATATTTTTTGGCCCTTCAAGGAGTGGCACAGAAAACATGTAACACCTTTTTTGTAAGCAACATTAGGCTCTGCCAGTTCTCAGCTGTCATCGGATATACAGACAGAAAATTAGTCAAATATCTGGCAAGAACGTATCAAGCATGTTCCAAATATTACCAGTAATTTACAGACTGTTGTACATCAGAAGTGGATGGTTTTTATATATATTCTGCATGCAATCACAAGAATATTGTTAACCTTGCTGTCATAATCAGAGGTGTTTACGCAGGTTTTGATTATATAAAGGAGGGAATCAATCAGCCCTTCACAGCAACGCATCTGCCTTCTGGCCTCTTCTCCAGCTGAGCTCAGGTTCCTGAGACACACACACACACACACACACATCAGCATCATGTGGTCAACAATGCAATCTGATTTAGATAAAACAATCATTCTCACTTGAAAATCCAAATAGTTATCAACTCTGACTCTGAGGATGAAGAGTAATGCTGCTACTACCAGTGATGTGCAAAACTATATATTTTAAAAATCAACTAGTTATCTAAATGACTATTGATTAATCGATCTTAACAGGAAGCCCTGTATAATTAGGCTGGTACACCTGATCAGACGTTTCTTACATGAAACACACCTGAGGCAACCAGTGGTGTTCCTCAGCACCAAAGATGAGTGCAGTTTGAGTTTCTGGTCCTCTCGCTGAGGGGCCGCACCCCACCCAGAGTGAGGGATAATGACTGTGTTGGTAAGTGGCCCGAGAGCATCCCGAGTGATCGTCATCTTCACAGAATCACATGACGACAGGTTCCACAACACTCCTGTCAGACATGACAGCAGAAACGTAGTACATAACATATTACATGCAAAAGTATAGTATTATAAATATAGAAAACTAGTGCCACTTTAATATAAAATGAAGGAATCTATTATAAATTTATGAATTACTAAAAAAAAAAAAAAAAACACTACTTACACTGGCAAATTTTTTAGTTGACATTGACTTAATATGCAAACACCATGTAAAAGTCGATGTCCCCTTTAACAATGGAGTTTGGATTGATAAGAGGGTGAATAAGAATTTTTAGGTGAAGTCCTTTAGCTATAATAAGCAATTCAATACACTTGATTATTTAACAGAGCTCATTAGAAAAAATGAGAGACACATTCAGAGGTGTGTAATAAAACTGTAAAGAGGCAGTGGGAGTGTAACAAAAAATCCCGCAGATAGAGATCATTAACACCAAATAGTCCCTGTGGTTGTGAGTATATGTGTGAGGCGTGAGCAGAAGAGAGCTCTGCCTTTGCTGAACAAACCTGCTGCCAGCCTCTGTTTGAGAAATGACAGTGAAAATACATTGTATGCATCAAGAAAACTGCTAGGGAGAGTAGAATTTGCCTATATCTATCTAGCAATTCTTAGGATATCCAGCTTGGAAAGAGTGTGCGTGCTTGCAAGTTTGTGTCAGCTCAGCTTTTAATCAAATACTTCGTCCCTCCACATTAATCACAGCCACGAGTTCCATTGACTGTAATCTCTGATCTGAGCTTCACAGTGCAAACTGATCTCACCACAGAAAGCGAGTTGAAAAGAGCGAGACAGAGGAACAGAGAGGGAGAGAAAAAGCTAAAGAAAGACTCTCTTATGGCAGTCAGACATGTGACCCCACACACCCACTCACCGGTTACGAGCTCTCGCACTTCAGTGTCTGGAGTTTTCCTCAACAGACGAACCAAAGCTGGGATTCCACCGGAATTCCTCACACACACTTTATTATCATCTGTGGCTTTTCCATACACTAGGTTCCGCAGAGCACCGCAAGCATTCCGCTGAACTTCCAGGGTTTTGTGGTCAAGCAGATCCACCAGGTGCCGGATCCCCCCCATTCGACACACCTGAAAACATACAGTAAGAGCGTGCAAGTGTTCACAGTTGGCATGCTTTTCTCTCTGTTTATGCAGTCTGCAAATGCAAACTAACTAAAAACAAACATTTTCCAGTAGCTTGCTATTAATTGAACTGCTATTTCAAACACTGTAGCTTTTCCAGCAATGACCAGTAATTTATCCAACAATATCACATTGTTGCCAAGTGGACATCTGAATGAACTGATTCAATTTAACCACTAATGCACTGGTTCGAGTTCATACATAGAAGTCCCTACTTCTTACTTTTTTTATTGAATTTATTAAACACTGGTGTTCATTTATGATTTCAAACCGCAGAATCAGCATGTTATATTAGCTTTTTGAAACCTACATTTATCCGTTCAAGTTTGCTATTTAAGATCCCCATTGTTTCTGTGTCAGTGAAACACTACTCTGATTATAAAAATCAACTACAGAGTTACATTCATTTAAAATATATATATTTATATATATTATACTGTAAAGGTTTAGGGTTGCTAAGTTTTTTTAATGTTTCTATAAGAAGTCTCTGATGCTCACAAAGCCTGAATTTATTTGATACAAAATACAGTAAAAAAAAAAAAAATTATAATTTAATTTTAATTAATTTAAATTTAATTTATTCCAGTGATGGCAAAGCTGAATTTTCAGCAGCCATTACTTCAGTCTTAAGTGTCACATGATATCTTTAGTTCTAAAAACATTCTGTATAATTATAAATGTTGAAAACAGCTGTGGGACAGCACTTATTTGAAGAAAATAAATAAATAACTGCATCATCTTATTGTCAGTCACTGATCATTGTTACTTTATGTTACTTATGAATTTACTGTTACTTATGAAATAAAGTGTCCTTGCCTTAAATTAAAAGTATTAATTTTTCAGACCCCAAACGTGCTTGAACAGTAGTTTAAAATGTACAGTTATTATAAATTTTGATGCCTCGTCCTGCACTAGACAGATTTATGTCCAAGATTTAAATATTGCTTTTTTTCTCTCTCTCTTAATGGTTAGGCTTTGGTTTAAGCTTAAACTACAATAAGTCAACTGTATTTGAGAAGAACAGAAGACATAAATAGGAAGCACCTATTAGTACAGCATGCGTGTGTGTGTGTGTGTGTGTGTGTAACCATACCTCTGCCTTTATGCGGTTGTCTCCATAGCAGAGGTGCTGTATGTATGCTGCAGCATTGGCCTGGACAGAAGGGAAATGATGCTGCAGCATTCGGATCACCTCTGGCAGCTCAGGGTCTCTCCAGGCAAACTCCCTAACACCCCCACAGGCACAGAGAAAACAGATGTCAAACACACATACAAATATGAAAAACGGCCACATTTGACAAATAAATGTTTGCAGATTTGAATAAAATATACATAATTACTTGTGTTTACATGTTAGCATCGGGACAAATAACTAGACACACTAGACTGTCCAGCTTCAATTTTTTACAATCGCATTTGTCATTAAAATATGCACTGCAAATGTGAATGAGCACTCAGGCGATCTGGTTTACATTTTCTGACAAGATCTTGTTCTGTCTGCAAAATAAACATGCCCAGAAATATGATTACAAAGCAACATATGCACAAAAGTAGTGGAGGTTCAACAAATCAAATAAGTTTGAACAATGCGGCAAAATGGGAAGACGCACCCTGGGTTTCATTTACAAGTAAAGTCTTCATGTTTTAAATGTCAGTGACTTCAAAGCTGGTCCTAAATTATTTTTGAAGCTTTCTGGAATCACTGGGTTCAGCTTTTCACCTGGGATCTTTGTGAACACTGTCTATGGAAGGTGAGCGCGTGACGGCGTTGTCGACGGCAGCTGCATGTCTGGTGTAGTTCGAGTCGGTTTGGTGGTAATGGGCGGGGCGATAGGTGTCAGAGTGCGTTGCCATGGATCCCACTGAGAATAACTCTCGCTGGTACCTCAGAGCGCTACACTGACTAGTGGTCCTTTGTAAAGTACCAAACCCTGAGTGACAGAGTGAGCAATACAGACATAGTTAAGATGAACAGTGTGAAAATGTCAGAACTCATTTACTGAGTTTGCAAAGATAGCAGTGGTGCATGAAGGACATTCATCACATACCTGTATTGTTTCTGGAGATAGCGCTCTGGGAGCCGTGCGTGGGGCTCTGGTACAGAGGGTTCTGGAAGGTTCTGTCTTCATAGATTGGTGTGACATGGCAGTCTGGGGAGCGGGCGTCTTGGCCTAACTGGCTGTTCTGACTATAAGAGGTTTGCAAGCCTAGATGTAGATCAGAGATTCACAACAGTGTTATTTTAGTACATTTAATCTGTTTTTTTGTTTGTTTTAATACATATGTCTACATAGCTTTTATTTAGTTTAAGTTATTTTAGTACATAAACTTGGCTGAACTAATAAGTTATTTTTTTATTTTATATTTTGGTTCATATTTATTATAGTTCAAGTAATAAAAACATTTTTTATTGTTTTAGTTTTAATTAATGATATCCCTGATTCACAGTCAGTAAATTTCATGAGTTTATTCACTAGTGGTCGAAAGTTTGGAATTATTGACATTTTTTAATGTTCTTGAAAGAAGTGTCTTATGCTCACCAAGGATGAATTTTTATTAAAATACAATAAAAACAGTAATATTGTGAAACATTATTTCAATTTAAAAGAACTGTTTTCTATTTTAATATATTTTTAAATGCCATTTATTCCTGTGATAGCAAAGCTGAATTTTTAGTAGCCATTATTCCAGTCTAATTATTTATTAATTGTCCTTATTTTTATCAATGTTTTGCTGCTTAATACATTACATTTTCTTTTTACGATTCTTTGATGAATAGAAAGTTAAAAAGAACAGCATTTATTTGAAAAAGAAATCTTCTGTAACATTATATATGTCTTTACTATTACATATTTAATTAATATGTCTATGCTGGATAAAAGTATTATTTTATTATTTAATTTTTTTTTAACAAATAAACCTAAATCTTACTTAACCCAAACTTCTGAATAGTAGTGTATCATAGATTCAACAAAACTATTAAGCAGCATAACTGTTTTCAACATTGATAATAATAAGAAATGTTGCTTCAGCACCAAATCAGCACATTAGAATGATTTCTGAAGGATCATGTGACACTGAAGAATGGAGTAATGGCTGCTGAAAATTCAGCTTTGACATCAAAGAAATTAGATACATTTTTAAATACGTAACAGAAAACAGTTCTTTTAAATTGCAATAATATTACATAATATTACTGTTTTACTATTTTGAATCAAATAAATGTAGATATATTGAGAATATACTTAACCTAACCCTAAAACACTTAATAATAATAGAAAAAATAAAAGCATAACAGACTTATCAAAAACATTCAAAAAAATCTTAATCTTAAAAACGATTTTACTCTACTTAAAGGATTGGCATAGACCAGCATGAATTTCTATCCAGGCTCGTTTGTGCTAATTAGGCATCGGTCTAGCTAGTGAAATTTTTGTTCATGAGCAAAACCAGTCTAGGAGCTGTAAAACTACATAACGAAGACTTTCGTTGTGCATCCCTAGGCAAATGAAACTCTTAAGCATTCAAGTGGAGATGTAAGTTATATTTGATAAAAAACAATCTGCTGTAATTAACCACTCCACTGGACTTCCCCACCTTCAGGTGCATCTGTGAGAGATGATGACCTTGAACAAGTACAAGGCGTAATCTGCAGCAGTAAAGCGCATGAGATAAAAAAAATTATACTGAAAGAACAGCACTACGTGGTGTTGCTGTTAGCGACGTGAATGTAACTTTGCCTGACACAATCAGAGATGCGCATACAAATAATTGTGCAATTTAGATGAATTAGCCAGAGGTTTCAGCCTTTCTCCCACACATGATTTCATGGCAAACAGGATACAATAGATTTCCTCACAAACGCCTACCCAAAATTGCATACCCAATTTCCCAACTCTTGGAGCGTAATTACTGAATCTACTGACAAACCCTGTGAATGCTTGTACTGACATTGTACAGTATGCTTATTAGTGTATATTGGTTTTAATAGCTGTAGTACATGTATAACCACACAGCCTTGTGAGACTGACATTCACAACCAGAACTTTCAATGGAACACATCTGACCACAACCTAATCAGAAACCTGGATCACAACCTAAGCAGACAAACATTGATCTCTGCCTTCAAACTATCATCTGACTATCATCAGAAATTCCAGAGAGGCAGATACATTGACCAGTTTGATTAATTAGGAAATATTTGGCCATTGTGAGATAATTGCATCAGCTGATAACCATACTACAATGTTAGCTTTGCTGACAAAAAAATATATATAATTCAGTAGGGCTAGAGGAAAAAATATAGATTTTTTTTTTATTAATTGTGATACTCAGCCTGAATGATTATGATAGCGCTTTTTAAACACATTTACTGTCTTTTTTATTTCCTGCATCAAAATGTATTTGTACATCAATTTTTGTTTCGCAGAATCGCTGGAAAAAACGAGTGTGAATGTGAGTTTGCAGTAGGGCTGTGCGATATGGACAAAAAAAACCTATCACGATTTTTTGATCAATTTTGCGATTTCGATTTTAATTACGATTTTGACACACACAAACATGCTTTACAGTCATAAATGCATTCAGTATAAATTTGAAACATATTTCCAAAAGAAAACCAATTAGAGCTTTATCAAAAAGTTGTAACATGCCTCTAGAACAGACATAAGTCAAAATAATCACTAAGTAAAGATGTCAAACAAAATGTCTAGACATATGGCAATAGAAAAAAATAAAATAAAACCCGTGTCCAGGGCTCTTTTTTTTTTTTTTTTTTTTGCCATGCATTGGTCATAGACCTCATTGTAGCGGTGCCTCTATGGAAGCAGATTAGTCTCAAATATAATTCACGCAAAAAACACGATTCACACATGCGTAGACAATTTCACATGCATGAAACCTAATTCACGTACACACAAAAAAAAATTCACGTGCGTGAAAAAAAAAAATATATTCACAAAAAGCAATTCACATGCGCAAAATAAAATCATATATTCATAAAATACATTTCACAAATGCAAAACACAATTCGTAGATATACAACTGTGCACAAAAACCTTTGAATGTTTAAAATGTACGAGTGTCTGAATGTACAAATCCTCATTTACTACGAATCCACTCGGATTTGTGTGTGTGTGTTTTTGAGACTTTCCTGGCACAGCTCTCTTCCCACGTGGGTCTGTCGTACTCTTTAACCAATCATATTCTATCAAACCATACAACCAATCATATCATAAGCCACTGAGAGTGCATTCAAGGAGCACGATTCTGCGCACCTTTTGCGCAATATGGATTAATTAGAACGGAAATTAAGCCTTTACATCAGTAATCCCATAGACAGTAAAAGAAATGGACACAGCGACCCAATTGGAACTCAATTGAGACAAGTGAAGCCCATTTTTAGCGATTTTTAGCACTTCCGTTTCTGACGCGCAGACTCAAACTAAGCTTGATCATCTCAGCAACCTGTCTGTCAGATGTAAATCTTCTAGTAGCTGTGCGTGCAAACTGCCATCGTTAATCTTGCAGAGACGGCGAGCTTGAGCGGGGAGTTCTTTGGCGTGAGTTAGCAGGAGTAAGTATTCTGATTAATTATTTTGTATAGTATTTTAAAATGTAACGCCAGGGCTTCTATGGGCTCCTCTCTTGACGTCTCCCCGATTGCCTGTGAGCTTCTGAATGCACTCTCAGTGGCTTATGATATGATTGGTTGAATGGTAAGCTCGCATCTGATTGGCTAAAGAGTACACAGACCCACGTGGGAAGAGAGCTCTGCCAGGAAAGTCTCAAAAACACACACACACAAATCCGAGTGGATTCGTAGTAAATGACGATTTGTACATTCAGACACTCGTACATTTTAAACATTCAAAGGTTTTTGTGCACAGTTGTATATCTACGAATTGTGTTTTGCATTTGTGAAATGTATTTTATGCAGTGAGAACGCATTATTGTAAGGCGAAAGCACATTAAAATAATGCGCGAGCGTGAATCTCTCCGCTCGCACGCAGATTTCTTTTGCTTTGTCACAAAACCAGACACGCGTGCTCAGATACACGCTGCTCTCGTCCGGAGAGTGCACGCACTTAAAACATGTCTCCTCTCACTCACTCACTCACAACTCTCTCTATGCTCATGCGCTAGATATTCATTCTTTTCGCATCTTTCGATTTCTTACCTTTTCTGTTCACATCTTTTACTGCGTGCAGTGGGAAGCTCTGATCCATTAACATGGGCTCGGAAAAAATATGCATCACAAACAGAGTGTGTGAACCTGACGTTAGGCATTGCCCAGTCTCTTCTGTTCTCGCGCTCCACTTAGGTGCGCTGCATTCTGATTGGATCGGATAGCATACTATGGGAGGTCGGGGCCGCGGAAAATCGTGCTATAAACAGACCTACAAAAAACTCACTCTAAAATGGTGATTTTATTACGATTGCGATTAATTGCACAGCCCTAGTTTGCAGTACTGATGTGAAGCAAGAAAAGGACATTTTCTATTGTGAAACAATGATTAGAAACGTATTCAAGGGCTTCATGCAAAAACAATGCAACCAGCTTAAAATCAGATTCTTTTTAGTGAATCAAAAACATCCAGTGTAGCCTGATTCCTCAGACGAATGACTCTCTTAAGCCGATTCTTCCCATGAATTTCAAAAATCAAGCAGTCTGAAAGACTTTTACGCTGAAGAATTCACAGCACTTGCAAAGAGAATTCATTTGTAACAAAGATAATAAACCAAAGTAAACCAGAATCAAATTAAATCAAAATCTAGAGCTTGAGAATCAGAATCTCGAAACCATCGTGCAGCGTTAACAATATGGTATGGAATGATTACCATTGTCAAATACTATAGTGCTTAGTTATACCATGGTATTGCCATTGCACCACATGTTCAAGCAAATATTTTGCCTTTATCTTTGCCTTTATACTATGACTGAATGTTGAGTCAGTGTAACATTAGCATAGAAATGCCTCAATTGGGTTCTCAAAGAACTTTTCTCACATGTCAATCAGACACTAGTGATATAATTAAGCAAACTGTGAACCGAACAAAGCTGCACAGCTCGCTGATTTGAAACAGCCATGCAGAATTCAGTGAGTTTGTCTTTCATAAATTTCTAATCACTTCATACATCTCTAAATTCAGCAATAGTTTTTCCTGAAGGGCCTGTAGTTAAAAGCATAGTTTTCAAAGGTTTTACATCATGCATGATCTACAGAGAAACACGGCATAAATGGGGCAGTGGGGCATATCTGAGAAAGTCTCCCACAGAGCCAGAATGTGAGATTATCATCAGAGTAATCCTACAAAACACTACAGCACACATAAAGACATGTGAGCACACACATACACACACACACACACACATTTACACAGTCAATATCCATGCAGCTCCGGTTTCATCTGGATGTTTATTGCAGATGGAATTGAGACTGTAATATGATTTTGAAACAATATACTATACAAGCCATGTATTAGTGCATCTCAGCACTTTCAATTCACAAACTCATATGCGGACATGGCATCTTGTAATCAGAGGGTTATGATCATTTGGATAGGAGCAATTACTAGGATCCTTTTTTACACGTTTATGAGAACCAATTTGTGTCAGTTTCACAAATTAAGTTTTCTTAATGGAGTTTTAACAGACAGTATACACTATGTCAGAGACTAAACTGTGAAATGCTTAATGAATTCTTTAAAAAAAAATTCCAAGTAGTGAAAATTCACCTCATGAGAGGATTTTCAGGAAAGAAATACCTTCTTAAACCAGGGAAGATTTTATAATCCGAACCAAACACACACTGATAAGTGACAGCATTACTAATCCTTGTATAATATAGTGCACATACAACGCTAAGAAAGTTTCACACATATTCAAATCCGTGTCCTTAAATCCATAACTTTTCAAGTGTGGTGCAGAAATTGTGTTTGATAGAGTTCTGACTTGGTCAGGATAAAAGAGAAAATCGTTTTATGGATTTAAACTTCATGGAATAAAGTTTTATGAATCCGAAAATTGTTGGTTGCTTCAAGTCAAGTTTGGGATTAGTAAGTTTTTTTTTTATGTTTTCGGAAGAAATCTCTTATTCTCACATCTTATGCATGTATTTAATTAAAAATACAGTACGTACAGCATTAGTGTGCAATGTAATTCATAAGCCCATGCTTCAAACGCTCCACCATCATCCCCATCCCAAAGAAATCCAAAATTACAGGACTAAATGACTATAGGCCTGTGGCTTTAACGTCTGTGGTCATGAAGTCATTTGAAAAACTGGTGCTGGCCCACCTGAAGGACATTACTGGACCCTTACTGGATCCTCTTCAGTTTGCCTACAGAGCAAACAGGTCTGTGGACGATGCAGTAAACATTGGACTGCATTATGTTCTGCAACACCTAGACAGACCAGGGACTTATGTGAGAATCCTGTTTGTGGACTTCAGCTCGGCCTTTAACACGATCATCCCAAACCTCCTCCTGCCCAAACTAACTCAGCTCTCTGTGCCCACCTCCGTCTGTCAGTGGATCAACAGCTTCATGACAGACAGGCAACAGCTAGTGAGGCTGGGAAAATACACATCCAGCACCCGTACAATCAGCACTGGAGCTCCCCAGGGCTGCGTTCTCTCCCCACTGCTCTTCTCCCTGTACACGAACGATTGCACATCTAAGGACCCCTCTGTCAAGCTCCTGAAGTTTGCAGATGACACCACACTCATCGGCCTCATTCAGGACGGTGACGAGTCTGCTTACAGACAGGAGGTTAAAGAGCTGGCTGTCTGGTGCAGTCTCAATAACCTGGAGCTTAACACGCTTAAAACAGTGGAGATGATCGTGGACTTCAGGAGAAACCCCCCTGCACTCCCCCCACTCACCATCATGAACAGCACTGTGGCTGCAGTGGAGTCATTCAGGTTCCTGGGCACCACTATCTCTCAGGACCTGAAGTGGGACACTCACATTGACTCCATTGTGAAAAAGCCCCAGCAGAGGTTGTACTTCCTTCGCCAGCTGAGGAAGTTTAACCTGCCACAGGAGCTGCTGAACACAGTTCTACTCCGCCATCATTGAATCCGTCCTCTGCACTTCAGTAACTGTCTGGTTCAGCTCAACTTCTAAATCTGACCTCAGAAGACTAAGGAGGGTAGTCCGGACTGCTGAGAGAATCATCGGTACAACCCTCCCGTCTATTCAAGAACTGTACTTATCCAGAGTGAGCAAAAGGGCTGGAAAAATCACTCTGGACCCCTCACATCCAGCACACTACCTGTTTGAACTGTTGCCATCTGGTCGACGCTACAGAGCACTGAGCACCAGAACGACCAGACACAGGAACAGTTTCTTCCCCCAGGCAATCCATCTAATGAACACTTGATAATAACTGTGGAACACATTACACTATTTATATTTACAGACACATACACTTATTACCTAACACACATACTTAGTGTACACTTAAATTATTATTTTTTTGCACATAATATACCTGTACATACATAACTGCTCATTGTAATATATCTGCCATACAATTGTCAATTTGTATACTGTCATTCCTTACCTACTGATTTGTATTTTCTGTATTTTTTTTATTCTTTTATTGTGTGTTTTTTGTTCTGTCACTGTCATTCTGTTGCACTGCGGAGCTTCTGTCATGAAAACAAATTCCTCGTATGTGTAAACATACCTGGCAATAAAGCTCATTCTGATTCTGATTCTGATTCTGATCAAAGCTGAATTTTCATCAGCCATTACTGCGTGTCACATGATCCTTAAGAAATCATTCTAACATGCTGATTTGGCACTCAAGAAACTTTTTTTATTATTATATCACAGTTGAAAAAGATTGTGCTGCTTAACATTTTAGCGGAAACCACAAAGTTTGATGAACAGAAAGTTCAAAAGAACTTTCGAAATCTACTGTAACATTATAAATGTCTTTAAAGTCACTTCTTATCAATTAAATGCATCTTTGATGAATAAAGAAATTAATTAATTTAACAAAAAATTAAATCATACTGACCCCAAACCTTTCAAAAGTAGTGTACTTTGGAAAAACTCTTATCCTTAACAATAACACCTGTAAAACAGGACAGTTTATGTGTGTATTGTGTAACCCACCTGTAAGGCTATCTGGTCTTGAAAGTACCATCCTCTCAAAGATGTCATAGGCCCGTGACCCAAAAGAAGAGTGAGTGCTGTCATATGCACGTGAATCGTGCTTCCCCATGGTCCCGTACTGCTGAGGCTGAGCGGTCATACCGGCCCGCAGGAGTTTTGGTGACTCAGACTCTGACTCCGTCCCATTTCCATGCTGTCCCAAGTAGCTGGAGTGTACTGGTTCGGGGGCGTGGCTGGAGGCAGGAGGCAAGCTGGTGCCAGGAAATATACTAGGTAGAGGACGGGGCTCTGAAACTATAGGTGAACCATAGGGGCTTCCGAGAGAAGTACGCAGAGGCTTACGAGATGCAGGTGGGGACTGGGTGTAGAGTGGGGATGGGGCACGAGAGGGAACAGAACTGACACGCCTCATGACACGGCCACTGCTGCCCACCTGAGAAACAGATTATATACAAACAAACACTTAAGCCATCATATATACTGTAATACTGTATACTGTTATACTAAATGCTGTAAGATGAATGATAAATCAGGATTGAGCCTTCTATGGGCTCTATGCACGAACATTTCCACATTTAGCCTCAAAATTAAGCACAAAATTAAATCTTGAGGAAGGTTCACACAGGGGGAAAAAGCAATTATGATATGATCCACCGTTATGGAACAGGTATTTAAACCTTCAGGAACTCATTAGTAAGAAGTTTTAATATAATAAAAAGATAGATTTACTATAATTAACAATATGCTTAATTCTCTATAAAACACAGACTATAATACACTTAATAAATTGAATATTTAGAAATAAAAATAATAAATTAGTTACCATAATACATTTCACAAAACAACACTAAAATTAAAATACAAATATTTATGAGTCTCGATTTTTGCTTTCAAACATGAAACCAACAGAGCTTCTACACTGAACAAAACTATAAACACAACACTTTTGTTTTTGCCCCCATTTTTCATGAGATGAACTCAAAGATCAAAGACTTTTTCTATGTACATAAAAGACCTATTTCTCTCAAATATTGTTCACATATCTGTCTAAATCTGTGTTAGTGAGCACTTCTCCTTTGCTGAGATAATCCATCCACCTCACAGGTGTGACATATCAAGATGCTGATTAGACAGCAGGATTATTGCACAGGTGTGCCTTAGGCTGGCCACAATAAAAGGCCACTCTAAAATGTTCAGTTTTATCACACAGTAAAATGTCACAGATGTCGCAAGTTTTGAGGGAGCGTGCAATTGGCATGCTGACTGCAGGAATGTCCACCAGAGCTGTTGCCCATGATTTGAATGTTCATTTCTCTACCATAAGCCATATCCAAAGGCGTTTCAGAGAATTTGGCAGTACATCCAATCCGCCTCACAACTGCAGACCACTTGTAACCACACCAGCCCTGGACCTCCACATCCAGCATCTTCACCTCCAAGATCATCTGAGACCAGCCACCCAGACAGCTACTGCAACAATCGGTTGGCATAACCAAATAATTTCTGTACAAACTGTCAGAAACCGTCTCAGGGAAGCTCATCTGCATGCTCGTCATCCTCATCGGGGTCTCGTCCTGACTGCAGTTCGTTGTCGTAACTGACTTGAGTGGGCAAATGCTCACATTCGATGGCATCTGGCACTTTGAAGAGGTGTTCTCTTCACGAATGAATCCCGGTTTTCACTGTACAGGGCAGATGGCAGACAACGTGTATGGCGTCATGTGGGTGAATGGTTTGCTGGTGTCAACGTTGTAGATCGAGTGGCCCATGGTGGTGGTGGGGTTATGGTAAGGGCAGGCGTATGTTATAGACAACGAACACAGGTGTATTTTATTGATGGCATTTTGAATGCACAGAGATACCGTGACGAGATCCTGAGGCCCATTGTTGTGCCATTCATCCACGACCGTCATCCACCCCCCCCCCCCCAGTAAAACTGCACCTTTTAGAGTGGCCTTTTATTGTGGCCAGCCTAAGGCACACCTGTGCAATAATCATGCTGTCTAATCAGTATCTTGATATGCCACACCTCTGAGGTGGATGGATTATCTCGGCAAAGGAGAAGTGCTCACTAACACAGATTTAGACAGATTTGTGAACAATATTTGAGAGAAATAGGCCTTTCGTGTACATAGAAAAAGTCTATGAGTTCAGCTCATGAAAAATGGGGGTAAAAACAAAAGTGTTGCATTTATAATTTTGTTCAGTGTATTTTTGGCAGAAAACAGGAAGTCCTGATAGCTTCTTTTTTGTTTACCAAAAAAACAAAATAGTCTCATGACTATTTTGGGCACATGCTGGGTTTTCGAATGCATATTATAAGTGACCCAAACTTGCTCTAGCAAAGATGGAGTTCGTTTGGAGCAGCATTTACTGCGAAAAAAAAAAAAAAAACACCGGATACTCGTGTAAAGATAAACACAGCACCGTGGTTTACTCTGAAAAATGCAGCGTGTCAGACTACATATTTCTATAATTAAATCACAGCCTTTGCGATTTAATAATAGCACTAGATGGAGAGGAACACCATTTCATATTCTAGCAAACTCTCATTTACTAGCATTGTCTGAGATGCAGAGGGTTTCCAGCACACAGCCGATAGATGGTGCCACTAGCTCTTGCAATGCTGCCAGAAGCAGTCCATGCATGCAATGTATTTGAAAATACAGCATTTTACAGTTCAATTATTTTTTTAAGTACATCTCGACTTCTCAGGTCAGAAAAGGTAAAAATACATTGCTGATAAAACTGCACATCTATAATTAAGATCTAATGACTTTCGGAAAAGCTAAATAACCTATGGAAAATTAAATTAATAAATTTGTCTCTTTGTGTATTTGTGTGTGTTTATACCTGTGCTGAAGCCTGTCCTTCAGCCCTAGAACTAATGGCAAGGGTGGGGCTTCCGCTGGGGGCGGAGCTTGTCGACTGGGACCTTCCTTCTGATCGTCTGGGCGTCACAGTGTTACTATAGTAACCACTCACCTCCTGATATCCACTATCTGAATACGAATTCATTCGAGTAGAGCTGCGTGAGTTTGGCGCAGACCCTGAGCAAAGGAAACAGCAAGAAACAGGCACACCAGAAAAATACTGAGATAGACAACATATTTTCTGTTCAGAAATGGTAAAATAATTCTATTTGAACTATGGATTGCTAGGTTAAATACAAATTAAGCTCTATCAATAGAAACTGTGGCCTGTTGTTGATTAATGATTACCTGTCTTTCACTTTAAAAAAAAATGAAAGAGAAACATATACTTTTGTACTAAGTCGACAATTAACATACACAGGTTTTGATACCAGTTTTACTGCAATATCGGTAATAGGTGCAATTGATCGTTCATGTGCAGCTGCATTAAAAAGTAATTTAATGTCTCATGTTAATGTAAACAGAGAACAAAAGGAGATGTTCTTTAGTTAGCGTTAAAGGAGTAGTTCACTTCCAGAACAAAAAATTTACAGATAATGTAAAGAAATTATGTTTTTTTGAGGAAAACATTTCAGAATTTCTCTCCATATAATGGACTTTTATGGTGCCTGTGAGTTTGAACTTCCAAAATACAGTTTAAATGTAGCTCCAAATAGCTCAAAAAGATAAAAGACCGGTAAGAAGGGTCTTATCTAGCTAAACAAGACAGTTAGGGTAGGTCTAAAACTCCCATCTCATTTTCTCTTCCAACTTCAAAATCGTCCTACATCGCTGCAGAAGTACCAACCCACTGTTTACAAAGTGAACATGCAAAGAGGATCAAATGCTCTTTACAAAAAAAAAAGGGCGATGTAGGACGACTAAAACTACTTCAGTCTGTGTGCACTGAATTTATTTAATACAAAAGTTTCTTTTTAATACACAAATTCTAATTTATTGAGATGCACCTGTATTTGTACTTTTATACTGGCTGTTTAGTTGAATAATTATTTGAAACTCTTGAAAAGTAATGTCTACCTAATTGAAAATTAACTGAAGGCTGCATGCAATTGTTTTATTTTGATTGGTTTATGGTGATATTAATATTTAATTATTTAAATAACGGAGTATGCTCAATGAGATTTGTTCATGTTCACTGGTACTGGTATCATCTACTTACATCTTGGTACTTTAAAAGACCTAGTGTGTACAGTAATTCTCTTAAAGTAGAAGCCAACCTGTAGATCACAAAAAAATTACCTCGTATTTGCTTTCTATACTAAATGCAAAGTAATAAAAAGGCATAACTACTGTACATGTACTGTTTGCATGGAGCAAACTTCATTAACAATTATTACACCAGAAAAACATAACCAGACTTTCATCCACCTACAAAAGCCAGTCTGCTTCAAAAGGATTACAAAATGTAATTAGCTTATGAAATGCAAGTGCATCCCATCTAGGTTTCCAATGTAGGTGTATAAAGACTTTTTACTGTTATAAGGAAGCATTAAATTTGTCTAAAAATGACAGTAAATACATTTATAATGTTACAAAAGACTTGTATTTTAAATAAATGTTGTTCTTTTAAAAGAAATGTTATTCTTTAATAACAAAATAGCAAATTAGAAAGATTTATGAAGGATCATGTGACACTAAAGAAGAGTAATGGCTGCTCATAATTCAGCTTTGCTTTGTCACTTTTATCACAAGAATAAACAAAATTGTAAAACCTTAAAATATCTAAAAATATTTATACACACATATATATACACAGTACAGACCAAAAGTTTGGAAACATTACTATTTTTAATGTTTTTGAAAGAAGTTTCTTCTGCTCATCAAGCCTGCATTTATTTGATCAAAAATACAAAAAAAAAAATGTAATATTGTGATATTTTATTACAATTTAAAATAATTGTTTTTAAATTTATTATACTTTAAATTATCATTTATTTCTGTGATGCAAAGCTGAATTTTTAGGATCATTATCACATGATCCTTTAGAAATCATTCTAATATGATGATTCATTATCAAAGTTGAAAACAGTTCTGCTGCTTGATATTTTTTCAGAACATGTGATACTTTTTTAGGATACTTTGATGAATAAAAAGTAAAAAAAAAAAAAAAATACAAGAAGCTATGTTTTTAAAAATATAAATATTTTGTAATAACAATATACACTACTGGTCAGTAACTTGGGGTCAGTAATTTTTTTTTTTTTTTTTTTTTTAAATAAAATCAATACTTTTATTCAGCAAGGATGTGTTAAATTGATAAAAAGTGATAGTAAAGAAAATATATTAGAATATATATTATTAGAATTTTTTTTTATTTTTAATAAATGCAGTTCTTTTTAACCTTTTATTCATCAAATATATTAGACAGCAGAACTGTTTACAACACTCATAATACATCAGAATATTAGAATGATTTCTAAATGATCATGTGATAGACTGGATGTTACATGTGACACTGAAGGCTGGAGTAATGATGCTGAAAATTCAGCTTTGCATCACAGGAATAAATTAAATTTTAAAATATATTCAAATAGAAAACTATTATTTTAAGTTGTAATAATATTTCACAATATTACTGTTTTTTCTGTATTTTTGATCAAATAAATGCAGGCTTGATGAGCAGAAGAATCTTCTTTCAAAAACATTAAAAATAGTAATGTTTCCAAACTTTTGGTCTGTACTGTATATATATATATATATGTTTTCATCAAATAAATACAGCCTTTTTGATCTTTCAAAAACATCAACAACAACAAAAATCTTCTTAAGTGTAGTGTATAAATTGAAAGACACACTATTTTCTGTGGTAATCAACAGCAGGCCACAGATGCTGCCCATAGATCTTTAGCTGTATTCAACTTGGAATACTGCATAAAAGCATCAGTGTGAGTATAAATTGTTTACACAGAAGTGACAGAAGGCAATATGGAGTGTGAATGAACAGACCCTCACTTTCACGCAGGGAGATCTGTTCCAGTTCAGGAGAGTAAAGTAACCCCTGACCTCTGACCCCAAAAGTGGGTGATGAGCAACCATCTGACGGCTTAGACACACCTGCACCTGAGGATTCTGAGGACCAAAGGGTTAACATACTGTGAGATCATTATTGAGAAAACTATCAAGATACAGTTACCTTCAATCCCTGACATCCCTAGAGGGAGCATTAACCTAAAACATGCCACCTTTGCATTTACCCAAAATAAAAGTCCTTGACAGATAATCTAAAATGCTTTCTGTCATTTCCACAGATAAAATAAGGTATCTGGTCTATTGTGTTTCCATACTTTAAAGACTTTCTCACAGTAAGAGATGACAATAGGAATTAGAGCTAAAGAAAAGGGTAGAAAACAGTTAAAGCAACTCTGTGAGGATTTGGAGGGAGTAAAAGAGATTCCAAATGTAGTTCAGTGGAATAATTCATGGGATATTTTTCATTAAGGGTGACCAGATCACAAGACCACAGTGTATATGGTGTCTTTTTTAGAGCATGCAGAATAAAAAAGAAAAAGCCCAGAACCCACAACACAGTGTTTGTCAAGAGTAAAAGACCTCGTGGCACAGTTCTTGTGATATCAATGTCACATTAAAAATACCAAATATTACAATATAATACCGTACAATGACATAGCCAACATAGCTTAGCTTTGGGGTACTGTAACTAAACCATAATACACTGAGAAAAGATAGGTCAGGCAAAAAATGTACACACAATTACGCACAAATATCCTCTAAATGCTTCAGAGAGCCTTGAGTACAAAAATCAGCCAGCTCAACCATCAAAGCTAAACTATGTGATCTGTGCTGTATGTATGTGACTGCAGGGCTGTCTAAAATGTCATAGCTCTGCTTATTCTTATTTACAACAGGTGACAAGAAAAAATAACAAGCAGGAAGAGAGCTAGACAAAAATACCTGCAGATCTCCACAGAAGGGACTTCTCAGAAGAGCTGGAAAAAATGAAGACATGAGAAAAGATGAAATGAGAGGAGAGCAATGTCATTCACGGTGCACAATGCATCTGAGGCATTTATTTGAAACTAGTGCCTTTTTCAGTTGATTTTAAAGTAACTTTTTAAAACATACTAATATTGTTTAAGTGGTAATATAATATGCCATTAATTAATTTTAATATATGCATAATTATGCCTTCAGAAAAGTAACATGGTTGACATTTTTACAATTTAATTTGACATATTGTGCTTTAATTAAACTTTTAACGTGCGCCCAAGGTTATAATGCTAGAAAATTTTTATTAAAGAGACAATTTTATACTGATATTAAATATACACTTTTCAATTACCACTTGCTTACTATAATAATCATGGTACACTGGGTGGACATTTTACGATCACCCTCACTATCCCCACAACGAAACATAAGATAAATTGATACCACACTATATAAACTTGGAACGTTGGAAAAACGTTGGGAAACACTATAATAAGTGTGCTTCATTGTCTAATTTTCAATCTTCACATCACTAGACAACACTATACTACTAGTGTAGCTACAGAAGTAAAGCCAATGAGTGTGAGGATTCTTTTTGACATTTGCTTAAACACCACGGCTCACATCATTTCAACATGGCAAAATATAGTGAGGTGGGTGACCCATGCCATGTATAATTAAAACACTTTGAATAGAAAACTATTATGAGTACTGTCTTCATCTCTTGTGAATCTACACCATGACAAAAACAATTTATTTCTTAATCTGTAAAACTTTTTTAAATTGGCACCAATTACTGAACTCACCCTTAGGCCATCCAAGATGGAGATGAGTTTGTTTCTTCATCACAACAGATTTGGAGAAATGGATCCTGCAGTGAATGGGTGCCGTCAGAATGAGAGTACAAACAACTAATGAAAACCTTACAATTTGAATGTTATAATCCACAATAACTCTTCCCCCTGTTGTACTCATATCAAAATCCACAACATATTTCTTTAGAACTGTTTTGGACTGTTTTTACTTGTAAACAGTGCTTGATCTGGGCATATTTCTCTCCTGTTTCAGACAAGATGATTTTTTTGCTGGAGGAAGCAACATTATAGAGGACTCATATTTTTACCAGAAGCAACAGTTTGAAGGTATAAATGTCTAAATTTATTACAAACAGTCAGCTTTTCGCTTCACAAGATTTTAATGATGGACTAGAGTCGTGTGGACTACTTATTTCAGCTGTTTCAGAACTCTCATTCTGATGGCACCCATGTTCTGCAGAGGATCCTTTGGCGAGCAAGTGATGTAATGCTAAATTTCTCCAAATCTGTTCCAATCAGTTGGATTTGAACAGATTCACAGCGTTAATGAACACTATCAGTATTAACAAGATTCGAAAAGACGAAGAACTCATCTATAGTACATCTTGGATGGCATGAGAGTGAATACATTTTCAGCAAATTTTCAATTAATTCTAAACTATATATGTACAGTATATAGAAAGAGTAAAGACAATAAACTAACTTTTATTTTCCTGCATACAACATTTGGCCAAAAAGACATCCTCATAACAAAAGACAATAAATAGATAGCGAATTAAAATAAATTTACTGTTGTTTTGTTGATGTGTTAGTTTGTGAATCACTGTGTACTGTGCATGTCTAAAAGTTGGCATTAGCTATTTCTATTTCTAGTTAATTTTCACACATTTATGAGAAACACAAATCATCTTCCAATAAGTCAATGAAAAGCAAAAAGATCCGTTCCATTTGCCCAGCATTAGGAAACCATTACCAGTGAACATCAATCACATTGTTACAGTCTACTGACTGTCACGTTCATCTAATTTCATACAAATTTTTAAAAATCCTGTTCGGTTAATGACAAGAAATTAAAATACTTGTGCATTTGTAGGAACTGAAGAAGAGAGAAACGGCAGGATATGTGCTATTAGGAGTTCAGGTTGAATAAATGACAGAATGTAGACACCACTGTCTTAAAACAGTAGATAAGTGTCTGCTAATGCCTGACAAAAAGTGACACTGTCTGCAAAGGAGGGGTCAAAGGACACCGGTCATCAGTGTACAGCGACAGCTGAAAGGGGGCACAGTGGGGACAGCAGGGATGCCACATAGAGAAAGGTTAAAGGTAATGGGTTGCAGGGCGCATGGTAGCAAGAATGCACACTTCTTCAAACAAAAGTAAAAAATGTCCTGTGTGCGGCAAAACAAAGTCATCTGAAAAAACAGAACAGACACTCCTTCACAGATGAGGAGCACAAACATGCATAAACACATACAGACACAAAGAGTTCAATGTGGCAAAGCAAGAGATGGCGAAAAACTATACTTCAGTTTAACCAGATTGAAAATAAATGTTTCTGAAGTGATGGCTGTAGCAAACATCTCTGATTTATCAAGAGCACTCTATCCATGACATTCATTAAACAAGAAACTTTCACAATACCCTAAAGCTTGAATGTGTTTATTGTAAATTGACAAACACCCACTTTCCATAAAAGTAATTATTCAGTGAGGAAAGAGAGACAACAGTTTGCGCTTCACTGCACACTTGTCCTTCATACTGACAAACACCATGAGAAAACACAGAACATATGTACACGGACTACATATATAATGTACAGTTAAATGTGTTTCACGTGTAGGCAGGGGCGTGAGAATGATCCATTTATGTGTGGAGGGAGAAGGGTTTAAATGCGTAGTTGCCACGGATACACTCATATGAGATTCGTTTGAAGGCTTACAATAATATAAAGTGCAATAATTAAGCCTCCTCCTAAAACCCTCATTGTGAAAATCATGTAACAATGTATATTTTTGTTTTTCATTTTTTTTTTTTGTTATTTTATTAATGGAATATTTCATCAAAAAAAAAAAAATTGCATGTCTTTGCAAAGCCGTATGATTTTTTTGTCTTCTGTGGAACACAAAAGGAGGTTTAGTAGAATGTTCAAGTTGCTCAGTTCCAGACAACAAATCTGAACTGCAGGGTTATTACTGTTAACTAAAAATAAAATTTATACATATATATATATATATCTATATATAATATATATATATATATATATATATATATATATATACATATATATATATATTCAAAATACTGCTGGACTGTCAAGCTCCAAAAAGGACAAAAATCACCATAAACATAAACATTTGCTTGGTATCCTCCTCCTTGTCCTTTAGTAGTGTTGAGTGACCCTGATCATCCTGCTTTAAACATCTGCTTTTGTGTTCCACTGAAGATAAGTCAAGTAAAATATAAGGTGAGTAAATGACAAAAATTTTAATTTCTTTCAAATACTGCCACTGCCAACTATAAAACCGCTAAAAAAACACATCGGCAACAGTGATTAGAGGAAAAACATACTGAGCCGGCCTCATGGTAATAACTAGAAAGCAGTACAGATGTTCTTTTCATAAATACATTCTGCCATCATTTACTCCAAACTTGTATGACAAAACAAGTAAAAACCCATGATGTTTGAAGTCACTAATTTTAAACCTGGTTACACGTCTCAAGGTGCCATATTTAAATGTAAAGAAACACAAATGAGATTAAAGCAACAGCAAAAGCGATGGTATTAAAGTCTATTCTTCACACAAAGGTATTGCACAGTGTATAAAATGTCATACAGGCTACTTTCATGACATTCTTACTTTCAATACACATAAAAAAACGTCATTTCTAAATCAAAAGTCAAATAACCTGAGGAAATTTACATTTTTAAATGAGCTCTTTCTTTAAATCAGACCCTTTAAAATAAATTCCACTAACAGAACACGAGTTTTTATCATAGTGGTTTTTTTTTTCAAATCTACCTCTTACCTGTCACTCACAGCACCAGGAGACTCCGCCCCCAACCTGCATCGTTCCAGCTGATTGGCCACAATCTGTCTCTCTTCTTCAAGTTCTCTGGTAAGCCGTTCAAACTGGAGCTCTTCAGAAAGACAGGAGGGACAAAAGTGTCGCAGTCACTGCCTTCTATCATCAAAAACATATCCATAATGTGAAGGCAGTACACACATCATACCCGTTTCCAGTTACAACATTAATTTAGCTTCAAAATCCATCGTCTTTAAATCCTGTCTCTTCTCAGCTTCCATCCTGTCTCACTGCTTTTTGCTTCTGAATATGTGCCACCCCCCCCCCCCCCTTGACTCAGTCTCTCTGTGTGTGTGAAATGCATGTGTGTTTGTTTATGTGTGTGTGTGCGGAAGGCGAGAAGGCTGCACTGTTGGCCTGCCTCACTGTGATAGAGACAGACTCGTTGATGCAGCTGCCCTTAAAGGAGACACACTCTCTCACAAACATATAAACAGCTCACATTGCTGTTGTATTGACTATAGTGTTCTGAGGAGAAAAAATATCATTGTAGTGTCACTGCATATTTTCATGATTGCTTGCCATTGTTAGACTGCAACGAAACGATTCCAGAGCATTGTATATGCTCTGAAATAGATATTATATTCTGAAAGTATTGCAGGTTTCAAGCCGGCAAGCACTATAAGAGGTTGCAATTAATGTAGCCAATGAAAAGGAGAGATTATTGAGTGTTGTTCTCCAGGCGAGATAAGTCAGGCAATGGCTATCTGCCTTGTGCCATGCTGTGAGCTACCAGGCCTCTTCTATTCAACCTATTGTTCAGAGTGACAATACTTGCTTATGTCCTGATTCTGTCCAAGAGGAGCACAAAGAAACGACAAGACTTGACCACACAAATCACTGCAATCACACACACACAATGCAATGAAATCCATGCTGCAGTTTCTGGTGTCCTAGTGAAACATGTTAAGCCTGGTTATGGGATAATCAGTTAGATTTTAACAGAGACTCATAGCGTTAATGAACGCTATCAGCATTAACAAGATTTGTAAATGATTAAGCTAACAGTTTAATTAGTAATTTTCATGACACTGAACTGTGAAACAGATCAGAAGGCCGGAGCATCAGACCTTATGTGAGAAAACATGTAATTAAGAATTTAGTTCCTAAAAAAAAAAAAAAAAAAAAAAAAAAAAAAAAAATTAATTAAATGATCACTAGACTTAAAACTAGACTTTATCATCTTGCCTGATGTGAGGAAATAGGTAAATAAGAATCTTGTTTCTAAACAAAATGGTAATAAAATAAAATACACAATAAAAATAACAACATAAATTTGTAATAAAATAAAATGAAAATTGGTTAACTTTATTAAATCCAGCCCTCACATTCAGTGTGAACCTACACTAAATAAGAATCTTGTTTTTAAACAAATTTTCTGATAAAATAAAATACAAGATAAAAACACTTAAATTAATTTGTAATAAAAATTGTAATAAAATATAACAAAATAAGTAACTTGATCAAATCTAGCTCATAAATTCCATGTAAACCTGATGTGAGAAAACAGGTCAATTAGAATCTTTTTCTTAAACAAATTGGCTGGAAAAAACAAATATGATTAAAAACACTAAAATACATTTGTAATAAAGATGGAAATAGAACCTAGCCTTTATCAGCTATTAAATTCAAACCTGAAACAGGTAAATACGAATCTTGTTCTTAAACAAAAAGGATGATAACATAATAAAAAAATAAAATAAAAACCCACACTGTACACAAACAGATGAAACGAGGTTATCAGCTCTAAAATTTAAAAATGTAGACCAGATATTTGTGTTCTCAAAGCGAGCTTTACCCAATGCAAATATGACTTTTGACTAATGACCAGGTTGACTTAATACATCTACAATCTGTGGCCACTCATGTTTGAGTTGCTATTCAGATTACAGCTACCCTACAGCCAGACACTGGCAGATGGAGACGGTGCGGCATACCTGCTCTTTAACAGAGGCCAGCAGGTTGGTGGTGGTGGCATCAGCCATGTTGTTGTTGTTGGATCTTCCTTCACCACTCAGCACCTTCCTTTCCTGCACAGGGCTTTGCCTTGGAGTAGGCATTCCCCCTGCACACAGGAACACAAAACACACAGCTATTATCATTTATATGCAGTGGCACTGATACACTATTATTATCTTGCTTTGCAAATACAGTCCAATATAACTCAATGTCCTACTAATTATTTAGATATCATAAAACCCATAATGTTTCCATTTTCCAAGCCATAATTGTTGGGTTTACTGGTCAATTGTCAATGGTCGATTCTGATATTGATGTCACACAATAGTACCATTCATAAGTTTGGGGTCAGTGAGAATTTTTTTATTAATATTTTTTATTTATTTATTTTACTTTTACTGTTCATAAGACAGTAGACACACATAAAATTATTTTAAAATGAAAACTAAGACTTTTATAATGCTACAAAAGATTTTTATTTTCAATGAAATGCTGCTCTTTTGAATGCAACTGTTATAAAAACAAATCCTTAAAAAAAATGGATCATGATTTCCACAACAATATTTGGCAGAAACAGTTTTCAACATTTGCAAATAAGAAAGATATATAACATAAAGCAAACAAACAGGGAAACTTTTCATTTCATGTTGATGGTGTACAAGAAAACTGCATGGAAATCTCTGTCCTATTCACTTTTATTAGAATGGCAAAGAAAGCATACAGCATTATGGCAGGGCATCAAGGGATGTATTCCAACGTGTGTTCCAGCATCCCAGCAGGCAACAGCATGACAAGACAACCTGTTCCCAATACCCTCCCCCAACTGACAGCAATAAATAGTATTATCAACAGATGTACTCTTTTCCTCATCCTGGATGGCTTTAATGCCTTTAAGATTAAAAGAATAGCATATTCTTCAGCTTTGTCTAGCTGCATTTTTGAAGTGATTTTGAAGAGCAGAATTTTGATAGGATGTTCTGCACAGCTAAGATTAGATGGAATGAGATTAGATAATGAAAGATTAGAGGAACAAAAGTATATATTTCAAATTTGACTAGTCGACTAATCAGTTTTATGGGATCTCTGGTTTCAGTTCAGCTGACCCCGATCATATGTGCTCATGGTGCACGATGCTCAAAAAACAGTACACGTGCTTTCGGTCTTAAAGTGAAAGCAGATTAACAATAAACCTGCTGCTGTCAAAGAAAAAAACAATCTCTCACTGCTCTTGACTGAATAACTTTTGCAACTTTAAGAATGAATCTATATTTAATTTATAAAGTGACTTTGCAGTGTTATTTTACATATAATTATTAAATTTCTGTACCTAAAAACTTGTTTTAGACCTACATGAAAAACCTGAAATGCACAGTTTATTTAATTTGTGTCTTTGTTCTACTGTATTTATTTTCTGCTATTGCTTGTAATTTGGTTATCTGTAGAAAGGATTCTTAGCACTGAGCCCATAGTGGCAGCTAAAAAAAAAAAAAAAAAGAAAAAAATATTTAACAGCTTTATTTTTTTATTTTATTTTTTTTACATTTAGGCCTATTTTTTGTTGTGAATGTTCCAATTGATGTTCATGTTATATATTCTGGTTGCATTTGTGAGTTATCAAAAATGTAGATGGTTGTTTAAAATAGGTACATAATATCATAATATCGATAAATCAATTGTTAGGCTCCATAATCAAATCATTTTGAAATCTTATCAAATTCTTTTGAGGTATCGGCAAATACTGTATTTCTGCGTATGAGAATCGATATCATATCTTATCGTGACATTTACACCCCTACTGCACAGATCTTATTCCTATAAATGATAATGATTCAGCAATGTCTAACACTCTGACACGCCACCGCTAATCCAGAAAGAGCTGTTGTCTCTTGTATGAAACAGCTTCACAGTGTTTTCAACCACACAGCATCTTTATTTGTACAGTATGTAACAAACATTCACACAATCACTTAAGTATTGGATTACAGTTTATATAGTTCAGATTTAAGCGTTGATGTCTATAGCGGTTATCAAAAATTGAGTAAATAACCTTTTGGAAGTTATTTGACATTTAAAATACTGTAGTAGGTACAGTTATACTGTAGATAATAGATAACTAGCTGGTCCACTCAGTTCTTCTCACAGTTCAATAATTATTTTGATCTCTCGATGAGCTAGTTTTTAGAAGGATCTTTACAGCTCTCTTAAAACATTGCCACAGACATATGCAATGATCACTAATCACTTATATAATAAATCACAAAATAATAAATACATAAAAGTTGAACTGTTGGTCGCTTGAATCTGATCAAGAATCTCTCCGCATTAGTGGTGGGGCTTCTTCTGGTAGGTGGCGACAAATGAATGACTTTATTCATTCTCATCTTCAGCATTAGTACAGGTGGCGGCACTTCTGCAGTCTACATCATTATACAACTAGGTTATACCAGCAACAAACGAAAAACTAATGACTTTATGAGCCACTGAATCATTCATTCAACCAATCTTTTCAAGGTGAATTACTGAATCATTTTCTACACTGATTTGTCTTTTCCCTCAGTGACTAGTTGACCAGGCAGTCAATGCAAACACTTTCACACATATTCATAAGACCAAACAAGTTGGATGTTTAGGCTATGTGCAATAGTGATAACCGATTCTTGAGCTTGTGTGCCTGCAATGAACAAATCTGACTACACTAGAATACACTAGGTGGCTCTTACTAGACTGTTGTTGAACCAAAGAACTGGTTCAAAATTAATGAATTAAACCTACAGGCAGAGCTTTTTGGTCAAGTCTGACTCAACGGTCATGGTCTGCACACGCGTTATGCACACAAGTCAGCTCATGTGTGATTTTGTTACCACATATACGTCATCATGCAACAAAAAAGCCTGAGCTTCAGGACTGCTTGTCTGAGGCTGTGGATTACTGGTAATAATGTTGTAAATAACATTCAGTTTCTTGCACAGTCTGATTGTTTCACTTAATTTATCATCAGGGGCTGTAAGTATTAATTTTTTGCTTCATATTTCGACTTTTTTGACTCTTGAAGTAATGGAACCTGCTGACTTGCATATTATGAATAACCAATGACCATGATTTCAGCTAAAAATCATCTTTAGTGTTCTGTGAAGAAAGAAAGCCTGAGGGTGAGTAAATGAACAGATAATGTTCTATGAACTATTAGGATGAACTAGTGAATAAAACATAATAATCAGTAATTTGCTTTAACACATATGCTTTATTTGACTGTTTCAGCATAACAATTTCTAAGTTGTTAGAAATACATATGGGTGACGTAGTTGAGTGATGACGTAAAAAAAATCAAACCTTGGAACCATTTTTTTTTCCGGGTTCGATGAAATGAAGCATCCGAGAGAACCGGTTCACGGAAAAGTGAACACACACAAAAACACACACATCCATACATAATCCAATGATTTAAAGCTTATAAACTTCATAAATGGCAGGAGCCCACTGTGCTGGCATTTACAAGAATAAAATCCAAAATCCACTTTAGAAGTCCTTAAAATCCCCACCCACCTTCACACTGGATTTACCAGGAGTCTGCTGTCAGTCAGAGCACCGTTTATATACAGAAGAGACGAGAGGAGGGGAACAAGCAAACCATCCTATTACTCGTGATGACCAAGAAACAGTAATAAACTGTTACTTATTGGAGTCATCTGACATTGTGTACCACCACCACTTACAGCTGTCAGAGAGATCATTCTTTCACTTCTAATGAATAGCGAAACTCGGTTATTTCAAATGCGCATGTACACACAAAAGTCCCTGGGATGCTTTTTGACAATGCAGTGTAAAGACAGCTCGGTCTCTGAGGAACACGTCTTACTGCATCATGATGCACTGTCCCTGCAATCTTTACATACTGTAATTGTGGACTGCTCAAAGCAAATCACCGCACAGCAGCAATTACATGGCGCACAGCAGCAAACCTGCATTCAATCTAAACTCTGGTCAATATGATGAGGCAGCTGAAACTGCAACCACACTGATATTACAGTCCAAACTGATGCAGACTTCTTCTACATTATGTCGAGCTTGAATTATTAGAGCAGGAGCTGAGAGCAAGTACGGGATGCTCAATTATGCATAAAGAGAAGTGTCTAAAAGATGGTCCAAGCTTGAGTCCCAGTGACAGCATCTATAGGTGGTAATGGAGACCAGTCTACTTCACAGGCTGTGGGATACTGGACTGTAGGATGCCATAACAAATGCCATCGAGGATTCTAATTATTCCAACTAACTAATGCAACATGCAATGTATTGCCCAGGTTAGAAGATGATGAACAGATGGATAAAATGCGCCATACAGGTACTGATGATGGACCTGAGATGATGATGGGAGGTGTAGGTACGTCGATTAGAGGTGGAAGCGATACTACACCTGCTCAAGTTATTCAGCTTTATGTATTAAACAAGGCCATCAGTTCAAATACGTAAGCATAACTATAGTACAAACGTATATTTTCTGCACAGTTAAGCACTGCAATGAAGAAAGGCAGATGGAATGAGATTTAAAGCAGGCATTGAAAAGCAAACCGCTTCTTGTGCACTGCCCACAGCATCTATTACAGCTCAGTTCTAAAAATGACTGATGGAGAGATGCACGAGATCTTGCCGATAAATGACAAGCAGCGATGAATTCACGCCGCCAGCGCACGCCAGATGTTAGCAACGCTTCATTGGAGCTACGCGAAATCACCAGTACTTACCGCAAAACCACCGAAATGCAAATTATTCGCGGAGACCGATAAATCCATTTGTAACAGAATCACTGGATGGCATGCTTTCCAAAGGTGTTTTCACGCGATGAACGGGCGGCTCCGGCTGGGTCTCGCGCGCTTCCATGGGCAAGAGGGTCAGAGCGCGTGACGTAGACGCTCCACACAGAGACGCTGTTTCAGGGCATTTAAATGTGTTGCCATGTAGTCGAACAGTAGTTGATTCAAAAATATGGAGTTCCCATCGAAGTACGTAAAAATTAGGTTACAGAGCGAAAACAACAATCCTTAAATGGTCACATGAATGACCATCTGCTTGTAGTGCGCATAAACGCCCACCAATTGGTTACTTTGAATTGCTTGATATGTGTTTAGTCTTCTTTGGGTTGGATTTATAAGTATTCGGGTTCACCAAAGTGCACATAACTTTGGGGAAGACTAGCCGGCGCATCATAAATATTTTGTGTGGTAATAAAAACACGATTTTCTAAAGGCTTTTTCGAAGCGACCATTAGGCAACATTGCCATCTTGTGGATAAAAGGGCATCTCCCATTGGAAGTGATCTAACGGTATCTGTCAGATGATATAACATCTTTCAATGCCCTAACAAATTATATTATATTATAATATATAAAGATTTATCTGTAAAAAAAAGAAAAAGAAGAAAAAACAAACAAAAAAAAAAACAACTAGGCTTCGCATTTAGTTTATTTAGTTAACACAAATGGCAGTCAAAAAATAAATAAATAAATAAAAAATCACACACATTACGTAATACCAGTTAAAGAGGTGCAGGGTAAGCAAAATACCCGTTCTGCCAGATGGAGCACCAAAGCTTTTTGAGCTCAGTTCAGGACTCCTTCTGCTTTACCCATCAGGTGTTTGGACCTCATATTTTAGCTTATAAGAGAGCCTCTTCTCATGTTCTGCCAACTAGTCAGACACACTGAGTCTTGGACCAGTTAAAAGTCCAATTTTAAGGGCTGTTATGAAAACCTGTGGGACTGGACTATTAGTGTTTTTCAAGCGTCACACTGTCCATACCTTGACTTCCAAGTCCATCTCAATCTATCCAAAAGGGCATTTTTGTGTTATGCGTACAAAATATGCACATACCATGCACTGATATAAATTCAAAATAATTAGCAAAAAATCAACAGAAGGGTATCCATGTGACTTGCAGCAGACTAATTGCAGAGCCTGAAAGTTAAATGCCCAAGTCAAGGGTGGTGTTATGATTGAGCAGGACTGTCATCAGTAACTCTCCAGCGCTGGGTCGACTCTACCTGGGACCGAACCTGAAGCCTTTACAGTAACATTCTTTAATTTTACTGTTAGATTAATACCACTTCTGCTTGTTTTCATTTTAAAATCTTGAGGTCAGAAACTCCTGTTTTTCCATCCCCTCTGGACTAACTTACATCTTAAAATGTAGTCAAACATGAAGGTTGTTTCCAATTTTAATCATATTTCACAATATTACTGTTTTTGTTTTTAATCCTATAAATGCAACCTTGGTGAGACTTCTTTTAAAAACATTTTTTTTTTTAAATGTATTTTTATATTAATCATATTACATTTAAATACTATTGCTGTTTTTGACTAATCCTCTTATTATCTATTCATTATTTTTAGCATTAAAATGTTCTCTTTTTGATAATTTTGTTAACTAAAAGTTTGAAATATAGTTTAGAAGGCATTTTTGATTGACTGAATAAACAATTGAAAATCTGTAAAGATAATATGCTTTCAACCTATGAAACTTGCCTTTGAAAAAATGACTAAAACAGAAAAGTATTTTATGCACATGCAAATTTATTCAGTCATCATTTACTGATATTAACTGACAGCAAGTGTAAACATTGTTCTCAGAAGGAAAAAATATTAAAATTAAACAGCACAGAACACCAAAACAACTGCTTCTGTGATTATTATTTACTATCACATCAATACTTAACAGACATTCACAATCGCAAACTCCCTGAACCCCCTTCCTGTTCTCAAATCCCTACCAATGGCATCTGCGTCATTTATTTTAAGGTTACCTTTTTGTGTGCTCAACTAGCTAACTACTGGACCATAAGAACACTCATAAGTGTTCAAACCAGATACTAACTGTATGAAACAGCCATGGAGCGTGTAATAACAGCTTGCAGCTTACATATTTTGTCATATCCACTGACAAATATCCCTTTCTTCAAGGGTACAGATATCCTGATCACAAGCACCATAGACATGTGAGCATAACACAAACAAGTCTTTTAGATAAAGATGCAAACATACGACTAAGTGTTTTTGCATAAAGCAGAGAGCGGGTGATTGATGCAGAGGAGCTAGTGATTACGAGAGAACAACAATTCTTGAAGAAGGGTTTTATCTTTATCTTTATTCCAGTTCATCCTCTGGTGCAGTGGTGCTGGTCTGCTCAGAGGTGATGCCTAAAATATCAAACGCAAACAAGTTAGTTTCGCAATTATATGAAATAATTTGACATGCTTTAAGAATTTCATACCAGGCAACACTGCAGCTGCCTTGTACATGGTAACCGCAATGCACTACTCATAATGTTATAAAAAAAAAACAAGAAGTCTCACTTGAAGCATCATCATCGAGAGATTTATCCTCTTCCTCAGCATAACCAAAACCTAAAAGTTTGGACATGTTCACTGGAGCTACCGCCTTCTTATCATGGGAACTGCTGAGACAATCATCAAATACTAATATAGACATTTCAAAAGCTTAATAATTGTTTTTATTGTGGATCTGGAAAATAATGTAGAGGCTAAAAATGTAAAAAGAAACATACATCTTCTTGAACCTGTTGGCTTCTGCAATCTCGTTTTGGCTTAGGGAGAGTTTCTGCATCTCCGATGTGGCATGGCTGACGTCCTGCGTAAGGAAATAAGATGTTTATAATTTTAGGATTAAACATAATTTTTCACAGTTTAATATAATGGTATAAAATGCTACTAATGAAACCTTCTTTAATGTAATTAATTCAAAATTCACAATCAATAATTCAATTCAGCAATAAAAAAGGAAATTCCCAAACCCATAGGCACAAAACATCATTAATAAAAAAGAAGCATGAAGGCAGAATAATAAATGACCAATAATGCAATAAGATGAGACAATTTCCTGTTTATACGATGAACATGATGGGGCATGAAGTGAGAACCACAGATCTAATGTTACAGTGCACAGAGCCATAGCAACAGTCATTTGAGTCAGCGTTCTAAAAGAACCAGTCCTTAGTTAAAACATGTCAAACTGGTTTTTACATTTGAATTTGAAACTCTTTGTTCAGTAACCTTAGTACATTAAGGTTACTGCTTTCATAGTATGCAACCCTAACTTGACTACAGCAAATGATTTTAAATCGTAATTTTAGAGTATTTTGTTTTTACATCTAAATTGTCAAACTAAACTGTGCGTACACGCACGAACACGATCTTTAATAATCCAAACAGGGTTAATTTAATTCCAACAGAGGTAAAGGCAATCCAGTAACTGCTATACAGAGACGAGACCTGACAATCAAACACAAAAAGAACTGAACTTAAGTGGGTGAGATAATGCCAAACAAACCTGAACATAAAAGTGAAATCAAATCAGTTACTATGACAACTAACAAGGAGTGGAAAACAGTGCAAAACAGAGTCCATGTGGTGCCACAGAGCAAACAATTTTATCAAATGTGTACACCTAAAAACTCACCACGAAAACATAGAACATATCTTGCCAAAGTCCTATAAATTGTTCTATGAAAGAATGTGGTCTGACCATATCTTTATCCAAAGTCTTCACGTCAACCAGTCAAGAAAATCAAAAGCAGAATCTCAACAATGGAAAACAAAAACGACAGCATGCAGATTGGAGTTTTTTTCTCAAATGATTCAAGTGAAGAAGATTTCTTCAATAATATGGTTTTGCAGGTGCATGGCAAAAAAAAGAAAGATGGCAACTAAAAGATTGTCTGTAATATGGCAGCAGGAGGAAGTATGGGAGGTTTAAGGATGTGATAACTGTCCCGGTCTGTGCTAATCCATTCACCTTTTTACCAGAATCCCAGGCTGAACAATTATCAGTTCCAAATGGGGGCTCCAGGTGTTGTAAGACCCCTTTGGACTTGCTGATTCCATCAGGGGTAGTTCCATTACTTCCACTGTAAGCATAAGATCACATGATTGAACCCCAGTTTCACACCACCACATTGGATGGATGGGGGTGGACCCTTTTGTCTCAACACAACCCTATTATTTTTCTGAGAGAAGAATGAAGGTCTCCATGTCGCCCTATATGGACCAGATTAATGTTTAACTGTTTGAATATGCCATGCTAGTTACCATCCAACATGTAGATGAGGTTGTTTCTTCAGAAATTTGGAGAAATGTAGCGTTACATCACTTGCTCACCAATGGATCCTTGAAGTGAATGGGTGCCGTCAAATTGAGAGTTCAAACAGCTGATCAAAACACAATAATCCACAAATAATCCACACGACTCCAGTTCATCAATTAAAGGATTAGTTCACTTCCAGAATAAGTCACCCCCAAGTCATCCAAGATGTTCATGTCTTTCTGTCTTCAGTCGCAAAAAAATTAAGGTTTTTGAGGAAAACATTCCAGAATTTTTCTCCATATAGTGGACTTCAATGGGACCCAATGGATTGAAGGTCCAAATGCAGTTTCAATGCAGCTTCAAAGGGCTCTACACGATCCCATCCAAAGAATAAGGTCTTATTTAGCAAAACGATCTGTTCACACATTACATAATCATGTTGGAAAGGTCATGCCAGGTTAGCTCTTCATCTGTGTATTCTGGTTCAAAAAGTTAAGGTAGGGTGAAAAAATCCATCTCATTTTATCCTCCAACTTCAAAATAGTCCAACATCGTTGTTTTACCTTTTTTGCAAAGGGCGTTTGACTTTGACTTTCTTTGCAAGTTCGCGTTGTAAACACTGGGTCGGTACTGCCACCTACTTCACACGTGACCTTTCCAAAGTGACCATGTAATGCGTGAAGTCGAGCTAGTGCAACATGAGCATTTGTGGTTAAAAAGTATATAAATTTTTTTATTTAAGAAAATGACAGATCGTTTAACTACATAAGACCCTTATTCCTTGACTACATTGAAACTGCAATTTGTACCTTCAACCCGTTGGCCACCACTGAAGTCCACTATATGGAGAAACATCCTGGAATGTTTTCCTCAAAAACCTTAATTTCTTTGTTCTTTCTTAGATGACATGGGGGTGTGTAAATTATCAGGAAATTTTGTTCTGGAAGTGAACTAATCCTTTAAAGTCTTGTTAAGAGAAAAGCTGTGTGTTTATAATACGCTACAAATCCATCATTAGGAACTTTAATCCACTGCTGCTAGCCAAAATAAAACAGTCTATAATCCTTAATAATGCTTTCTCTAAGGAAAAATTCCATACCCTGTTGTCCTGTCACATCAAAATCAGTTTTGAACTGTTTTTGCTTGTAAACGGAGCATGATCTGTGCATATTTCTCTCCTGATTTAGACGAGACAACTTTTTCACTGGATAAAGCGATATTAATGGACAGAGGACTCTGTTTAAATTAAAAACATCTGAATGATTCATTTATTTATTACAAACATGTAGCTTTTTGCTTCACAAGATGTTAATTGATGGACTGGTGTTGTGTGGATTACTGTGATGTTTTTACCAGCTGTTTGAACTCTCATTCTGACGGCACCCATTCACTGCAGAGGATCCATTGCTGAACAAGTGATGTAATTCAAAATTTCTGTAAATCTGTTCTGATGAAGAAACAAACTCATCTACAGCTTGGATGGCCTGAGGGGGAGTACATTTTTATTTTGGGGAGAACAGTTCCTTTAAATACCAGCACTAGTTCATAGTGCCTTATTGCCAAAGAATTAGTAATGTATTGAGATCTCTTCTAATTATCTACGATCATTATTTTAATCAAAATGGTGTATTTCTAAAGCCTTTGGCTTCATTTATTATTTCTATACCAATTCTCACCTCTCTTGATCATCAGCTGTGTCAGAGAACCAACTAGCGGGTTTGTAGGAAATGTCAGATTTTGTTTCTACAGGGTCATCATGCCTCAGCAAACCTATGGTAGAATTGAAAGATAAGCAGGATATAATTATGGGTGTGTTTTAAAAGTAGAAACTATATCTTTAAGGATTTTCCTTGTTTATCAGTTAGCTTGCGAGTGAACCAGGTCACTTAGTAAGAAAAGCAGCATCAGGATCCCAAGCATCATTTATAAACGATTTCACTTTTTGTAATCCAGTTTTGTATAAAAACGTCGACAACAAGTCACAAAACACTGTGCACAGTTGAGTTTTTAAGATAATTTGTCACAATCATTTTGTTTTCTATCCTAAACATTTATGCAATAGCAGTTGGTAATTCTGTAAAAATATACTTCACTTATAACATATTGTAAATTTTGGCAAAGATGAAGATAAATATGAAAATAATACATTCTATACAAGTGTGACACAATTACCCTTCTGTCCTCCTTGTTTTGCTAGTTTAACATAATCCGAGTCAGAGGCCTGAATTCCTACACGTCTTCCTTTAGTCTTTTCTTCAGGAGTGATGTCGGCAGATGCAGATAATCCCGGAATCTGTGATGAGGGCCCAGCTCCATTTGAACTAGCAAGGTTAGCTGTCCTAACACCTACAATGAAATTATAATATTTGTACTATTATTTGCCTTAATCAGAAATGTTTAGGGAAAACCCCATTCATGTATTATGTGACAGCAATGTAGGCATAAAGCGATGCGTAAAAAAGATTCAGTATGGTGCTTCTCTCAGAAGGGCCCTTACCAGGTTTTGTCCGGCGATAATTAGGTTCGGCAGCCATGACTGGGTGTCTTAGTGGTCAGTGGTGGTTTGTTAGCTCTGAAATTGCAGAAAGAGAAAGTTAAGCGCTTAGCATTTATACTAAATAGAAGGTCAGCCGAACTATTGCGTTTTAAACCAGTTAAACCGCGAATTACTGTCAGTGTCAGCCCGACAGCCATGTATAGCTAACTTAGCACAGCGAATACATGCTGCTATCACTGATCATGTTTTAAAACACTGCGGTTCTTTTAGCTATTTCTCTCAAGATGTTTCTTGTTTATCATTTAACTCGCGATCCAACCCGGTCGCCTAGTAATAAAAAAGCAGCATCAGGACCACAAGCGTCATCTGTACAAGACACGGCAATTATCCGCGCAGATTTAAAAAACAGAAAGCACAGACATTGCAGATAAAAACAAAACTGAGAGCAGAATCAAATTCATAAATTACATCGTTATTGATAAACCTGAGGATACAAAAGGACGTGGAAAAGACAAAGCTTACGTCGTGTTAATCAACGCGCGAAAGGGGGACGCCTAGATCCTTCTTCTTCATCAGAGGGAACTGCGCACTGAACCGGGAGGCGCCTTTCCTGCCACCTACTGGATGGGAAATACAATTCAAGCAGCGTGGAAACATACCAAGACACAGGGGCGAGGCCACAAATGTTTCAGGGGGGTGTCCTACATAAAACAGGGTGGGCATATGAAGTGTAGCATATGAAAACCTACAAATTGCTCACAGAAAATACAGCACGAAGGATCAATAACCAATACTTATAAAAAGCATTTATTAAACTTATTGTTAATTTTGAGGCATTTTCTGCTTGTAAATAGGCTATATGAATTAAATAATACAAAATACATTGAAAAATACACTGACAACAAAGTGACCGCAAAAATATGTGCGAATAATAGCCTACTATTGAAATCAAATAATTAATTTTATCATAGGACTACTGAATTTCGATCCGTATTAATCAAGGTCTAAGTTTTGTTGTTGTTTTAGAGGTGAGGTTAAATATGATTCTCCATAAATGTGCGCTGACAGACTTACAGTCAAATCAAAAGTGAAGCCCCAGGGACTTTACTGTGGTCACGTGTCGTGGCATCCGTTCAGAGGCGCGTGTAAAAGCCGGAGGAGCGCCGTTCTCAGCAGCAGAGATGTCAGCACACAGTCTGAAGATGACAGCATCTGTACAATTCATAAGAAAACTGCTGGGTAAAGGCAGCTGTGCGACAAGCAACCTCTTGAACACTGGACACAAAACACAGAAGAACACTACTGATTATAAAACAATCAGGAACAAAGATGGAAGAAGTCATAAAAGAAATGTAAGTGACTATTGATTTTAAAATGTTATTTCTTATTTACTTTATTTTTGACTTTTCTTTATTAATATCGACTAATCTACATAAAAAATATATTCACCTGAATAAAATTAAAAAAAAAAAAATACTAATTTTTAATTTTAATAATTAACAAAGTTGAATGTTATTTTTTAGATTGTGCAATCCCAAGACAAGACAACAGAGCAGTATATAAGGTAAAAAAAAAAATTACTGATTTGCATTTTAAGTTTGTCGACCCACATATGCACCTCAGAGTTGGTCTGACTCTTTCTTGCTTGTGTCTCTTTCTTGGTTAACAGGAAAAATGTTGTTTTAAGAAGAAAAGAAAATGAAACTTTTGGGTTTGACATCCAGGTATCCACCCTCTCTCTTTTCTCTCTATTCATTCAAGCATTATGCGCCTGCCCAAAGGCTTATTATCTGTCAGGGGATAATTGAATTTTGGATAATGAATTGATTGGGTCTCTTCTCCCTGTTCACAGAAAAGCAGTGTTGAGAGAAGCATCAGTGCTGAGCAGGATTTGGGCTCATGTGTGTGTTGGGTGGAGGAGAACAGTCTTGCAGAGAGTAATGGGTTAATGACTGGTGAGTTATCAAGACACCTGCTCACTTCTTGCAAGCAACAGTATCATTCAAACTTTCTCAATACTAAAATCTCTTTGTATCTAACCTCAGGTGACGTTATTATAACAGTCAACAATGTGTACATTTCTGGATCCACTCCTCAGCAGATCAAGGATCTGGTTAAAAAATCCTCCATCTTAATGTAAGCACAAACACAGTTACATTTTTGATATGGTAATATGTTCATAAACATGAACGTACAATTAAACACTATTTTAAAGGAAAAAAGAATGCAAAAATGCTGCATTGTTTATTTATTTATTATTTATTCTTTTACACTATACTGTGTAAAAATTATATTTGTTTGTGAGTAAACAAATTAATTACCATATAATTTATGGTTGAAATCGACATATTTAAATTATTATTATTATTATTAATAAATATGGTTTTATTAAGGTTTTTTTTAATCATTTTTTAAACAAGAAAAATATGTCACCTGTTTATTTATGGTTAAAAAATATGTTTACAGAAGTCCCTGTGTGTGAAGCATCACATTTCATTATATTTTATTTACACTTTTTATTGTATGGCACTATTTTTACAATATTACACTATACTACAAATACTAGCCTATCCAAATATTGTCTTAGCAAAGTAGTTTTATTGTTATTAAGCTCATCAGTCAAAACCCTGACTAACCTTATTTTTCTCTTGTGTTGACTAAAGGTTGGAGATTATCAGAGGTGCTACAGAAAAGCAGAGGCAATTGCTTAGGAAGCTTTATCTCCTGCAGGTGACTTCTTATTAACATCAGTCCCATTTTATACCACAATAATGTATTTTATAACACTATAATCATTCTTGTCCTGATTCTGTCTTGCTTAACTTGTGCATCAGTAGTTATTTACGGTAATATTGTCGTATTGGGTAACGGTGCGAATTGTGAACAACACAGGTTTCCTCATACTTAACAGGTTTTTTTTCTTTCTCTGTGTTTCCCCCTCACATTTACACCGCACTACAGCAACAGTTTACAGAGAAATGCGAAGAGCTTCAGACACTCATCACAGAGGAAGTGCATCTGACAGGAGGTGTGTGTTCATGTGTGAGAGTAAGACAGAGAGATGTGGGTATAAACTACCACAATAGAAACACATAATTTCCCCATAAAGCCACACTTTGCCCTCAGGATGCCAACAAAAGCATCAGAAGATTTGTGCGTGTGTGTGGGCATCATGTGGGGAGTGTGTGCTTATATGGAGAAATTCTGCTTTTACAGGAAGATACTTTGCTGACAATTCTTGATATTGTTCTTATGTGAAACTTTAGCACATCTACACTGTTTTGTCAGGTCATATAAAATGTCTCTATAGAGTAACAACAAATTTAACTGGTTTATTCAATTAAAATGTATTCAGTATGCATATACTCGGTATGATGCCTTAAAAGAATCATTTTTGGTTCCCCATTCTTTAGAACATTCTAAAGGATCTTTTATGCAATGGAAAGGTTCCATGGATGTTAAAGGTCCTTCATGGAACCATATGACAATAAAGAACCTTTATATTTTAAGAGTATGCATCAACAGAAATGTTTAAGAGATCTTACAGAACTTACAGGAATTACATATGTTAAAAAGTATTATATAGAATAGCATAATACTTTATAATGAATAATAATTTGTGATAAAAAAAAAGTAGAAAATAGCTCTAATAAATATTTTCGGTTAATCCATTGTTATTCATTTCAGTTATCTACTATTATGTCCACACAAATACTTTAGTGCAAGTAAATTAAACCAATCTGTTCCTCTGTTTTCAGGTGCCGTTGAAAACATCCAGAAGCCTTATACGCTTCCTACAGGATCCTCTGCTTCCATTTGATTTTCTTCCACTTCCAGTACAATCAAACACACCTAATCAAGGTTGTGGGGTTCTTTTGAAAATGACAAGCTAGTGCATTAGAGTAGGGTTGAAACTAAGCTGTGTGATCAAGTAGATTGGGTACCCTGTGCTCCTGAATCATTTTAAAGTTAGTCCAGGAAAACAAATCCTGCCCATCTGGTCAAGGAGACCCCGTAAGAGACAGAATCATTTTTTCTGTATTTCTAAAATCTGTTCTGTTACATCATGGTTTGAATTAGTGAATGAAAAGCTAAATATTGATGTACAGTATAAGATGGAATTATTTAACTATTTATTTTAATCATACTGCATTTTGTATTATCTGTACTGTATTTGTGTATTTTGCACTATTAAGCAGTCATTTTTATTGTCATTTTATTTCATTTGATCTAATATATATTTTGTCTAAATGTGTTTTGTGTATTTATATACAAAGTGCACTAATATTTATTCATTTTCATATTTATATAATGCTTCTTTAATAAACTTTTATAACAAACTGATATTTTGCTGGTGTTTCTCACAGTACACTTAATCTTGCTGAATGTAGTTTGCATAAATTGATTTGTCTGCTGTTTACTTCTGCTGAACATGTAGGTTTCCCAGATATCATCTTAGTCAGTGGTAAAACACCAGATGCATTTCTCATTCATCACATAGATCTTAAGCCTTGCAGGAAATGACACGTCATTTACTGTACATCCCGTTTCAGAAATAAACCCTAGCATTCTCATCACTTTTATAAGACTTGATTGACAGTATAAATGATGTCTCATTCTGTGTTCGCCCTCTCAGACACCTCATTTTTTTTTTTTTTTTTTGAAAAACTTGGTAGAATATCTTTACATTAAGTGTTGAATGGCAATCATACAAAGCTCAACCAAACTGTAAACACAAGTAAGATTTTGCTAATTTCTTAGATAACCCAGGGAATGTTTATCCAATCACGATGAAGTCTTACTTATTATCTGTAAGATTTAAGTATCTAGTTATTTTGTTTGTAAATTTATACTAAATGCAGTATACTTAACTGTGCCTCTTTTCGACACACTTAAGTATGAACTTATATATGTTATATGTCATTTCATAATTACTTCTAGTGGTTTATTGAAATATGGTTAAAGTGTATTGCTGAATGTACCAACAAGCATTTATAGTAAAATAAAATACATAATGTTACAGTACATTTAATGCCATTTCTATTGATACATGTATGTCATGTATTTTTAATAATGTAATTAATGAAAATGTGTAACTTTAAATGTAATATCAAATAACACCTTACAGATATAATTATAATTGAGTACTGTACATGTGGTGTCGTGTCTTATTAGTCAAGACATCCAAGTAAGTGTGCTCCTTTAAAGCACAACCAAAGATAATTTTTCTTTATTGATGTGCACTTCTTAAAAGGAAACATGAAAGTTTTCTCTCTTTAAGTACATTTTTGTGACCTTTTATTTCAATAACATTATATTATTTGCAAGCGCAGTTTTTTAAAACATATTTTTAAGATTTAAAGTACACTACAAGAGCACATTCAGTACAATTACCTGTAGGCACACTTCTTTTTCAGGAGGGAACAGTGGAAAAAAAACAAAAAATTAGAATAGACACCCGCTTCCCATAAACATGAGGCTGACTAATTGACACCTCCGAAAGATGCTGGACTGTGAAAATATAATATCCATATGACAGAAAGCCTGTTATCCTTATGTAAGTCTAGGAAAACAAAACCTTGCAGAAGAAGAACACCGAAACATCTCATATCTTCGAAATATTTGAATATCCTCGGAAAGAAGCTCAAAATAGAGAGTGCCAGTTTTTGAACTGAATATCCATTGAACCCATTAATCCCACAATCCCATGTTCACTCCCAGAATTAGAGGCCAAACAACACTGTTCTCCAAACAATGGGGATGAATTTCTCATCAACTTTGCCACTGGCAATGAGAATGAGGCTGCGTCACCCAATGCCAGTAGATTCCACTGAGTCTTGAAGGGAGGGACACAGACACAGCCACAGCCACAAGAGAATACTTCTGAGCATCCTTCTCCTTCAAGGTCTGCTATCCTTCCCAAACCACAGGAACCGGAATCAGACCTTCTATAACACAGTGCCACAGAGCAAACACGAACAAGGTAAGATACATTATTAAGTGCATGAGTACAATGAAGTTTAGAGTTTGTGCCAATGAGGTGGTTGGTTTCTGCGTTTGTACTAACAATGCAAATCTCCTCCATAGACTGGTCATTGGTTTTGATGACGGTATACGTTAACTTTTCACATTCAGATGGTTTGGTTTACTTTTCAATGTGCACATGTTGTTTTATGTTGAAATCTAATTTTGGAAGAAAAATGACATAACCATGAAGAGAACAGCAATAATAGTTTCTAAATGTAATTTGAAAGATGTCTAGACATGGTTACTTGGACAGATATTCTCGCTTTTCTGTATTTATGCAACAGTAATGCACAATTGTTCATTTCTTGCATGTTATGTAAGGCCTCTCATTGATGAAACATACAGGAAGAATTGTGTACTTGCTGTTCTCATTCCAGCAGTTGGTCACTTTGTTTAGTTAAATCAAATTAAAATTCCTCAAAACAACTTTGCATCTTTTGCCAAGTCTGCCTAATTTGGACATGCCAAACCATTGTGTTGATCGGAGACACAGACATTGACTGTCATATGAATACTACAGGTCCTTCTCAAAAAATTAGCATATTGGATAAAAGTTCATTATTTTCCATAATGTAATGATAAAAATTAAACTTTCATATATTTTAGATTCATTGCACACCAACTGAAATATTTCAGGTCTTTTATTGTTTTAATACTGATGATTTTTGGCATATAGCTCATGAAAACCCAAAATTCCTATCTCAAAAAATTAGCATATTTCATCCGACCAATAAAAGAAAAGTGTTTTTAATACAAAAAAAGTCAACCTTCAAATAATTATGTTCAGTTATGCACTCAATACTTTGTCGGGAATCCTTTTGCAGAAATGACTGCTTCAATGCGGAGTGGCATGGAGGCAATCAGCCTGTGGCACTGCTGAGGTGTTATGGAGGCCCAGGATGCTTCGATAGCGGCCTTAAGCTCATCCAGAGTGTTGGGTCTTGCGTCTCTCAACTTTCTCTTCACAATATCCCACAGATTCTCTATGGGGTTTCAGGTCAGGAGAGTTGGCAGGCCAATTCAGCACAGTAATACCATGGTCAGTAAACCATTTACCAGTGGTTTTGGCACTGTTAGCAGGTGCCAGGTCGTGCTGAAAAACGAAATCTTCATCTCCATAAAGCTTTTCAGCAGATGGAAGCATGAAGTGCCTCCAAAATCTCCTGATAGCTAGCTGCATTGACCCTGCCCTTGATAAAACACAGTGGACCAACACCAGCAGCTGACAAGGCACCCCAGACCATCACTGACTGTGGGTACTTGACACTGGACTTCAGGCATTTTGGCATTTCCTTCTCCCCAGTCTTCCTCCAGACTCCGGCACCTTGATTTCCGAATGACATGCAAAATTTGCTTTCATCCCGAAAAAAGTACTTTGGACCACTGAGCAACAGTCCAGTGCTGCTTCTCTGTAGCCCAGGTCAGGCGCTTCTGCCGCTGTTTCTGGTTCAAAAGCACACGCCTGTGCACGGTGGCTCTGGATGTTTCTACTCCAGACTCAGTCCACTGCTTCCGCAGGTCCCCCAAGGTCTGGAATCGGTCCTTCTCCACAATCTTCCTCAGGGTCCGGTCACCTCTTCTCGTTGTGCAGCGTTTGTTGCCACACTTTTTCCTTCCCACAGACTTCCCACTGAGGTGCCTTGATACAGCACTCTGGGAACAGCCTATTCGTTCAGAAATTTCTTTCTGTGTCTTACCCTCTCGCTTGAGGGTGTCAATGATGGCCTTCTGGACAGCAGTCAGGTCGGCAGTCTTACCCATGATTGTGGTTTTTTGAGTAATGAACCAGGCTGGGAGTTTTTAAAAAGCCTCAGGAATCTTTTGCAGGTGTTTAGAGTTAATTAGTTGATTCAGATGATTAGGTTAATAGCTCGTTTAGAGAACCTTTTCATGATATGCTAATTTTTTGAGATAGGAATTTTGGGTTTTCATGAGCTGTATGCCAAAATCATCAGTATTAAAACAATAAAAGACCTAAAATATTTCAGTTGGTGTGCAATGAATCTAAAATATATGAAAGTTAAATTTTTATCATTACATTATGGAAAATAATGAACTTTTATCCAATATGCTAATTTTTTGAGAAGGACCTGTATATCATATATTTATTTTTTAATTATCATTTAAATACAGAAACCAATTATTACAGGCATGCTTCATCTGTGATCTGTTGGTTTTGGGGTAAATGGACTGGAACTCAAACTGAAGAATTGTATCTCTTTTACTTTATAAATTTACAACAACTGCTGCAATCACAGGACAGGAAGTGACATCAATGGAGCAGAACGACAAGGGCACATTGGAAACTGAGAAACAGCAAATGAATGGTCAAACAGAAGAAGCACCTCAAGAGACGACCACACCTGAAGAGCCGGCTAATGTAAGTGAGAATAATTCAGATAAAAATGATCAAGAAATGCATGAGAGCAATGCAGAAAAGAATGAAGAAGAAATAAGTGTGAATAATGGAGATCAGAATGAAGAGGAAAATGTGAAGGAAGAAGAGGAAGAAGAGGATGAATTGGCTGATGGTTTCCAGACTTCGGTCGAGATGTCAATCCGGCAATTTGAGAATGATGAAAATAACCGCCCTATTTGCAGGTACAACACTGTCAGCTACAGGAAGATTAAGAAAGGAAACACAAAGCAGAGAATAGATGAGTTTGAGTCCATGCTGGATGTATAACAGTGATGAATGTCGTCAGAGACACATACTGTACGTAAGAACTGAGTGGCGTCATCATGTATGTTTTGTATGTGGATCCTTCAAAAGTATGTGACTGTTAAACTTCTTTATATAGTTAAAAGGTTTAACACACAATGGCATGAACAGTATTTTGTCACAGCCTAATTTTGGCCTGTATCACATTTTTAAAGAAATCAGTAGTTGTAGAAATAATATTTTGTAGAAATCTTTAAAGCATTCAGAAAACAGGTTTTAAATAACCCATCATCTGGCAGCGAGCCGAAAAAACAACAACATTTATTTGTCTACAAATGAGATTTTTCATTCATGAATGCTCCTTCAAATAACACACAGTCTGTCTGACTAATGCAGGCCTGATCTCTACTGTGCTGCCAAATCACCATTAATGAATTACTGGAAGAACTTACAGTTACAGTAAGCATACAGTATGAAGGGCATTATTGTATTCCTGTTCAAAAATTGTATTGTAATGTAAAGCTACCAGCTTTCTAATGTTGATTATGATTATGGTTACATGGCTTTGTAAAACATGCTCACAAGTTTTAAAATACAACAACAATAGTCAGCAGTTTTTCATTTCCATTTTCAGATTTGTATATGTAATACATGCATATAGGGATACTGTGATTATATCTTTGGACAATTAGAAGTTTTCATTGTTTTCTATAATGACATAATGCTACTTGATATCTGCCACACTAAACTGAATTCATGTAACCTGTTCAAGTTGTTAAGGCTTCCTTTTTCTCTGAATGCACAATTTTTTTCTTTATTTTCATTTATTGAGGACGAATAAAATCTTTGCAATAATTAGTTTAAAACTGTATATATCTTTGCATTTATAAAAAATTTATAGTAATATAAAAAAAAAAAAAAAAAAAAAAAAAAAAAAAAAAAAAAAAAAAAAAAAAAATAAATAAAATAATATAAAATAAAATAAAATATAATAAAATACAAAATAATATAATATAATATAATATAATATAATAATTTCCTCACCACTAGATGGCAACATTGTTTTGTCTTGGTATAAAAGGAGAGGAAAGCGGTTTGCATGACCTGTCTCTTGTGAACTTTCACAAACTACATTCCTGTTAATGGGTAACAACGTCTTCATTTGAATTTTGAACATTATCCGTGATCACATGTACTTTTCTAAGCAAAATCCTGACTGTTATGTGTCCTGCTAGAACTGAAACATTCATCAACTGAAGAAAATAAATAGACATGGATTATTTAAAACAAATGATCTTGACAGTCCTTAATAAACCAGTCTAATATACAACCAGAATAAAACTATAACTTGGATAATAAAATCAAACCTCGACCAGCTCAGTTACCAAGAAGAAGGAAAACCAACAAATTGTTTACCGTTGTTAAACTAATCATTTTTTATGTCGCATCTAATATATGTATAATCAATGTAATGAGATATTTACTGCAGTAATTAGTTTAATTTGGGGGTTTATGACCCAGTGGACTCTTTTATTTATGTCTCTGTGTTTGTAGCCCCTCTCTAATGGCTCATTGGGAGTCTGTGTGGGTTTGGTGTTGTTTCCTCTGTTAGCTCTATAAATGTCTGAACTTTACATTACAAATCTCACTAATTGCTTTTTATTTGAAGGCAGTTTATGAATATCACTGCCATTCCTCCACCCAGATTACCTGCTGCTGGCTGATCGTAATGTACTACAGGTTACTTTAATGTTTTCATAAATCTGCTGGAGGTTTACTTAGTCAAAACGTGACAGGGCTTTTGGCCTGGCTTGTTTAAGTCAGGTCTGGGCCTCATTTGAATGGTGACAAATCTCATGCTGCCATGGCAACGGGAGGTTTGTGACTGTTGTGGTGCACCATCCCTGGGCTAGGGGTCGGAAGGCACTTCCTGGGCAACACACGTCCCCCGTGGTTTAGGCTCGTAATTGACCTTTCCTGACAGAGCAGTGCGGCTTTTCATTCTCCCTTTCTCCATCTCTTTTCTGCTGTTTCCTCTTTCTTTCTGGTTTTGTCGCTCTCACCCTTTCTGTCTCCCCAGAAAGCAGGTTACATCACGGTGGGCTGAAATGCCACGATTGGCCTGGGGCTTTTACGCAGCTCTTTCTGACTTCCTATGTCCCTCTTTGCCTGTTTGAGGCATGTTTATGGAGCAAGGACCATGTGCTTGTCTGCAAGTTTTGTGTCAGATAAAAAGGAAACACGTCTCTCATGGGTTGCAACTTTTGAAGTCTCTCTTACAATCAAATATTTGAACACTGAACCACACTGAAATGTGTAATTTTATTGAATTATACAGTATAACAAAACATCAAACCAAGTAACAAAAATAAATAAATAAATAAATAAATAAATAAATAAATAAATAAAACAGCACACTCTTATCAAGTAAAAAAGGTTTATTACTTATGATAGGCTTTAAATGTCAAAAACGATAGATACTGCCCTATGAAAATAAAATACCTGCATTGTTATTGTGATATAAAACCAAAACTATCTAAAACATTTTCGTTAATTGAAGCTTAATAAATGTTAACTGAAATACAATAAAATATTTTTAAAATGTAACTTTTTAATTCAGCTGGTTGTCAAGGACAATTTTTGGTTAGTTTGTCTTGACGTAAAATAAACTAAATTAACAAAATCTAAATAAACTAAAATTAATTAAAAAAAAATCAATTTAAAAAAATCTAAAACTATTACAAATGATAAAAACAAAATTACTAAAACATTAAAACAAAAAATATAATAATATTAATTAAAAATATTAACAAAATCGATATAGAATTTGACATTACTATTTCATGCTGCTTTCTAAAAAATAGTCAGAATTCACATTTGTGAAATTAATCCAAAAATTATTTTATAATTTTCAGGTTTATACATATAACAGTATACTCTAATGGTGGGTAAATAAAAAGATGTACTTTATTAATAGAAATAATAAATGTTTTTATATTTTAAATATGTTTGTTCATACTGATGAAAATATATAAAAAAGTCCAAATTTATGGCAATTTATTTTATGATTGTTTTCCACTCTATAAGCTTTTATAAATGAAAATATGGGGGTCCCTGTGTTTTAAGTGTCTAAAAGTGTCCAAATAATTTGAGGTCAGTATATAACTGAGATGAATCTATCGGTGTGTAAAACCAATTTTTGTAAAAGTACAGTAAATCCCATCTCTGTATTTTATTTGCAAATGAATCCACAAATGCTGACACATTCCTTCTAACAGATCTGTGGACGATGTACAGAATAAATGATGATTTGAGAGCGAGAGGTCGCCTCGGAAGTGTGAGTCATCCGTCAGTGTTTGTGTGCTGGGAGAGCGGCCCACTGTGGCCTGACTCTACGGCAGACATTCATGAAGCCCCCTCACACCAGGATCGCTCTACAATGACAGCTTTGTAAAGGATGGAAGAGAGCTGCTGTGGAAAATATTCAAGACACAGAGAGAAAGAGAGAGACAATGAGAGAAAAAGAGGAGCTATCAAAGTGTTTCGTTCACAAAGTCTGCGAGTGTTCCAGCTCCACTGGAAACTTTCAGTCGTTCAGTTGAGTTTAAAGGGGGTGAGAGACAAATAGAAAGCTTGCGTCTTGTGGTAAACATGGGGTGGGGTCAGGAGGGGTCATTTTTCTTTGTGCATTCAGTGGGTGGGTGTGATGGCTTACTGGAGGCCTGTTCCGCTGTCCATTCTCTCTTCAGGTCAGCTCCAGAGACCAGTGACGTCACAGTGACTCACAACAGACATGCCATGACAGAACACACAGGAACTGATGACTTTCTGAGTGAAATAGCTTCTGAAAAACTAATTTCTTTGGGGTGGCGTTGTTTCCTGTACAAAAACGCAATAATTAACAATGGTAACAAAACCAAACCAGTTCCAAAAGACTCTATGCCATAATTAAAATCACAAACAATTCTGGTATTATATGTTTTTGGTTATTATTATAAAGAACCAAAAAAATAAAAAAAAAAAAAACAGTAATATAAAAATAAAATAGTAATATATATATATATATAAATAAAAAAATATATATTAATAATAATATTTTACATTTTTGTATAATATTTTGTGGTTTAATATTTGTAATATTAATTATTATTATTAATATTTTACACAAAATAAAATATGATTTAAAGAAGAAAAAGAAATAGAAGAAAATCATACAAACAAACAAAGACATACATACATACATACATAGTGCCTTTATCATAAAGTGCTTTTACAGAATTTTCCAAAATATTGCATATGCATGACATGAAAAATGAGAGAAACAAACAAAGAGAGAGACATACGTAGATAAAAAGAGAGAGAGAGCAGGGGGAAGGGTATTAGAAAGGGTGACCCCGGGATAGTGGAGGTCACAAGAGGTTTTCCTGGTGAGTAGTCCTTTGGGGTCTCTTTAAGCTTTGAGTGACAGGCATCCATTGTGATGGCTGTGAACCGATGCACTCTGGTTTATATCCATTCTTATCACCAAACCAGGGATGGTCTGAAGAGATGGCCGTCTGCAATGCATAGAATAAGGATGGCTTTCCACCACAGATGACCACAGAGTCCAGGAGGAAGAGGTTGAGCGGAGAGGAAGTGTGATTGTACTGGTCACACAATGCACAGGTGCTTGATAACTGCTCTGAGAAGACACAGACAGCGGACGACCTGATGTGGGGGGTGGGGAAGAGTTTATGCGGGGACCAAGTCGGGTTTCCCAAAGGACGGCATTTTAATTTCTAATTTGTTAATCTCCTCTGTGCAGCCACCCTGCTTTGTGGAAAACGAAAACCAGTATAAGATTCACCTGACTGGCTCGAGTCAAGGTCACAAGGTATGAAATCAGAGATACTAAGGTGCCTCATTCTCAGTTTAGAGACAGAACAGGCTAAATGTTCCACAAAAATAGTCAAATCTAAAATCAGCTGCATGAGGGAAATGGCAGAATAAACATAATAATGTTTTAATGAAACTGTAAAAAAGCAGGAAGGTAACTTTATGTTAGGTTTAGAGTTAGGCAGTATTAGGCATGAAACTTAAAATTTGGTAGCTAAGCTACAAGCTACTCTTTAGATCTTTTTCATGTCTTATTATTTTAAAGCAATAAGCCCCAAGAAGCCGTGGTTTACAGTGAATTTATAACAGTTAAGGGGTGTTGTTAGGCACGACGCGAAGCGAAGGCTTACTGCTTTTATAAAACAGTTATTCCATACATGTAGTAAGGTTTCACAGAATAAAACAGAGCAAATAAAGTGTAATGATATAAATAAAAGGTGTATGTTTGTAGTGTCATTTACAACAGTTTTGAACGCAGCTCAACCAATCAGAATCAATGACCGGAACTATCCGTTTTTTAAAAAACTGTAGAACAGTATATTTCCATTTGTTGTGATGCCTATTAGTTGAAGAGATAAAGTTACAACATTTCCTGTCATCAGGTCTAAGTCAAACACTGTAACAGGAGTACAGCATAAACCAGTGTGTGTGTGTGTGTGTGTGTGTGTGTGTTTGTGCACACCTGATTCAGTTGAGTGGATGGATCATTTATTTTGGAACCACTTTGATGAAATCAAACTGCATCAAAAAAAGGCTGTATCCAAATATCCATAATTTCCTACTATAGACATAAAACTGTGAAAAGATATGTCTGAATTCATATTATTCATAGAACAGTAGGGAAAAAGTACCTGAAGGACCTACTACTTCTGGACAAATGCTGAAGTGTGCATCCCATGGAGACTTTACTATCCCATGAGGCCATGGATTTGTGAATGGCAGTGAAACTACACAACTTAGACTGGTAGGTCACATGACAATGACAAGACATTCATACTACATTCATTGCTGTCATACTACATTCATACACACATTTATACTATATAGAATAGACTTCTTTAATGGTTGCAAAGTACTCATAAGACACAACCAGACTTGATTCATAATAACAGCATGACCGATTCATTGAAAACAACAGATTCAAAAGAGTTGTTCATTCCCAAATCTGACACCTTTTTTTTTCTTCATCTTAGCTGACAGAATATTGTACACACATTTTTTTAGCTGAAATATTGTTAAAAAAATGCAACATTGTAGTGTTTCACAACACTACCCAGCTACTTAAAATAAAAGAGCTTCGATACAAAAAATCTACATGATGTCAAATATAAAAACAATATAATGGCCTGGTCACACCAATACAAATGTTTGGCATGGAAGTTATATCTGTATACCAATGCATTAAAAAAATTCCTTTTTCATTAATGCCATCTGATTTAGAATGATCAAATCTGTCTGACTATGAATGGACACATTAACAGCTATTAAATAAGATCAGTAAATAATTTAATATAAGTATTTTCACACCAAATATTAGTCTTGGTGTTAACAGTAAATGGACAGTTCCTATCGTACTAGAAAAATGAAAGTGTGTTGCTCAATGCTTTTTGCAAAGTACACATACCAACTCCACATATCCCCTCCCTTCCCCCCCTCTCTCTCCTCTCACCCACCCCACACCTCTATCTATCTCACACACACACACACACACACACACACACACACACACACACACACACACACACACACACATACAAACACAATGTGGTTATATTCTTACACCTTTGTGGGTGTACAATAATTCCTATTTGGGATAGAAATCAAGACAATATTTCATATTCCCACTGCTGTCTGAGGGACTGTAGAGTATTATGATCTGTCTGCCTGGAGGCAGAGAAAAAGTCAGGGAAAATGGTGACAAAAGAGATGCTAAAACACAGAGAGCCTACTGTTTGTAGTCACTTTCCCCACACACACAGAATGAGAGAGAAACAAACAAAGCAAGAGAGACTAGGGAGACAGACAAAAGAATCAGCTCAAGGAATGGTGGGAATTTTATTCTGCCAAAGACTTGAAGTATGGGAATAGTGATTTCTCATGTTCTAAAAGAAAGAACCAGAAATTATAATGCTGTGAGATGGGAAAGAGGCCCACTTCACTTCAGTGGTCTTGCTACTGCTGGATTCAGTGTTTCTGTATTCATCCACACTTTTGTGTAACTTCTCTGTTCTATCTCTTCCCAGACAATGCAACCTCACACCACAAAAGCAATTTGATCATCATCAGATCAAGAGTTAATCATTATTTCATAATTTTGGCTGATGGGAGAACCTGACGAGTGATCCGGTCCAGGATTACAGATGACTCTGAGTTGATTGGGAACTGTACTTCAATGGTCAATGTTCCGCTCTTAAGATAAATCCCACCATTCCCTCAGCATCATTCCTCTCACATTCTCTAATTAGTTTTCAATGCGCTAGAAGCAGATGGATTATCACCTAATATCTCCTCTCAAAATATGATTTAAACATGTCTCTGTCTATGACAAAAAGAAAAAGTTAATGTTAGACCAACATGAAACTATTTATTGGGCTTTCAGTATTTTGTGAATTGTTTTTACATTAATAATCAACTAAATTTACCCAATATTTTTTCAATAAATTTACTACGTTACATTATAACATTAAAACCACACTGGAAGAATTAGGAGAAGTGACTAGACAGATATTGTGTATGAGCATCTGAAAACAAAATGTAAGGTTCTTTTTAATGGATATAATGAATGGAAACATGCAGAAAAACATGAACATGAACAAACATAGTATATGTTTAACTGGTTTTTAAGATCAGTATACAAATGAAGACTCTGGGTCAGTGGGGGACAACACATTTGGCACTGCAGACTTTTAGAAAAATAAGCCTCCTGAAACTCACTTTTCACACTTTCACTATTTCATGTATTTGCCACTTTTTGGCACTGCAGACTTTTAGAAAAATAAGCCTCCTGAAACTCACTTTTCACACTCTAACTATTTCATTTAATTAGCATGCAACACTTTTTTTTTTTTTAAGTTATGAACATTTCCATCACAGGATCATTTCAACCACGTCTCAGTTCATTAAAAAAAACTTATTGAAAAAAAAAAAATAATAATCAATGAGAGTGATTATATATATATATATATATATATATATATATATATATATATATATATATATATATATATATATTATAAGTAGATCAGATAATTAAATACAAAAAAAATACACATGCTTATTTCACAGCTTAGTTTTAAAAGTAATAAATCATATTATTTTAATGAATTTTCATAGTTTAAGACTGAAAATCTTGGACAAGGTTAAAACAATAATCTATAAATAATAGGTAATTAAGAAGTAGATGATTAATATATACAAATAATAAAAACATGATGAAATGTTTCAAAGACAGATTACGCCACTTACTTGTGATTTTATCCTTCTTTTTTTCTTCTTTTTCTTTATATGTATATTTTTTATATATTTTATTCTATCTAACTTTTTTATAGGAGCACTTCCAAAATTTATTCCACATCCATATTTATTACTGCTAGCATACAAAGAAATATAATGCAAAGTTTGATTCATAACGTTTTCCTTCTGAAATCTTCTATGCACTAGACTCCTTCCTCGATTTCACTGTCAGTTTTAGGGGAATATTTGTTTGCCGCTGCCTGTGAGTGTAGAGTATGTGGTATTTACCATATTTACACACAACAGCGCTCATCTCTGCTCGGGCCTCTGGGTGGCATTTAAACCCCTCAGTCTTTCAGTATTAAATCGTCCTCTGTCCTTCATGAAGAACCTGAGGGACAGACCCATCTTGGACCTCCCATTTCTCTGTCATTTTCCTCTTAATTACTTCCTATACATGCCTGTTTGTAATATCCACCTAGTTCCCTTTGCAGTTTGTTAGGAAAAGACCCTCAACTCAGTCTGTACACTATTAGGATTTCTTGCACCACATAAGACTATATAATACCAAGATGATTATTTAACCTAATGTCTTCTCTTCACATGGTATTTTTCCAGACGCCTTCATAATAGCTCATCCCTTTCGTAAGAGATCATTGGATGACTCATTATTCATCCTTAGGAAATAGAAGCCATTTATTGTCATGAACAGTGTGGTCAGAATTGTTACAACACAACTCTAAACTCTGAGAAGTTTACATGTTTATTGAGCCATGAACATGTGAAGAGATGCGTGTGGTGTGAGGATTTTTGTTTCAATGGGGCTGTTTGCAAAGGCTTGACAAAAACCCTTCAGCCAGCACGTTTGGAGCAAGTCAAAAGCTGGCAAGAGAAAACAGGTGTAATAAGTCTTTTAAATGTGTGTATTTGCAGGTTGCTATGGCAGCTCCAGCTCTTTTGTGCTCGTAATTTTCTATAAAGGCACAGCCTAACAATTCTGGACTGAGGGGTAATCATGAATTAAATGAATGAACGAATAAATAATGCATAGGTTTTTGTTCAAATATATGCCGTGTGTACAATTAGACATAAGCCGTTTAATTAAAATATTGTATTATTATTGTAAGTATTATTGTAGTGCATGTGTACTGTACTGTATGTGCTGTGAAGATGAATAGAATTTTATTTTTACCTCATTATTTTTATTATTTATAATTTAGAAATTTGTTATAATTTATTATTTATAAAATAAAAACAATTTAATTTCTCCTGATATTATTTATTTTGCATATTTATTAGCATCAATCATAGCAGAATCACAGTTTTCAGTTACCAATGATGTCATTAAAGTCTCTAGTGAAAAGAAAATTGTCAGTGCTAATAAATATTATTTTATTCTCTATCATATTTAAAATTTATTTTAAATCCCTTTAACAAATGCCGCATAGTTGATTCCAGTGTGTGTGTGTGTGTGTGTGTGTGTGTGTGTGTGTGTGCACATGTACGCTCACTTTAATTGGCCATATGGGGGAGGTGATCTTGCACAGAGATCAGGTTAATGAGGATGTTAATATAAACGTAATGGACATTTCCCACAGGAAACAATGACCTGTTGTTCTGAACATGAAAATTAAGGCATTGTGGGATTGCGGACATATCAATTAGTACAATTTGAAACAGTACTTAAATTGTCACACAATAAAAATGTGTCAATCATTTTCAGCAGTTTGGCAGGACCTTTCAGTGATTTAATATATGTTCATTCACATATTTCTATATCATTCTGAACTGTTCTGGAAAATGTTGTAAAATCCAAAAAGCATGCTGCGTGTCTTTAAACATATAAAGTAAAAAAAGAAAAAAAAAGAAAAAAGGAACGCATAGAGGCCATTAACAAGTGTGCTCAAGAGCTGTTATCACATGGATAAGAGATCTATTAGCAAGTGCTTGTTTGTGAAGATGCAGCTTTTTTTAGATGGAAATGGATCAGGCAGGGAAAGAGAGAGATAAAAAAAAAAAGTAATTAGTAATTAATATTAACAATAACATTATTTTAAGCATTAGTTTGCTAAACTGCTCCTGGTGTTTTCATGCATACTATTTATAATCAATTATCAACTGTCACGTGAATCAGAATTTAAACAATGAATATTCATGGGACTATGTGGCAGAGCGGCTGTGTAAAATGATTCTTTGTGCTCGGAGCACTGCGGTCTTATTGTTGGACTTTTGGCCTTTCGCAGTACACCATGTAAGGAAATGTGCTCTGTAAGTGATAGTGAGTTAGCACTCTTTCCTCCTAATCAGCCCCAGCTCACCTCTTCCTACCAGGATATAATCCTAAGCAGCCCACCCCCAAATCCCCTTTATAAAACCTAATTAAATCATGCTAATGCCCATATTCCCTGGATATGACTGGCTTGGCAGATTTGAAACCAGCCAATTATGGGGTTAATCAGACCCTTGGAAATAAAGTTTCCCTCTCTCCTATACATTTGAAATGAAGCCAGAATCCTGAATTGAAGAGAAGGAGAGACAGAGAGAGAGCGAGAGAGAGAGAAGGAGAGAGAGAGAGACAGAGATCAGGGATATTATATGGTCTGATTTGCACATTCACACAACCACCATTGCTATTGAGATTGTCACAACACCCCAAAATATTTAGATCATCCAATATGGGTTTTTCAAAGGTTGATAGGTAAATTAATACACCCCTCCTTCTCATTCCTGAATTTGCAGTTAGACCCATGGTTGAATGTGTCCAAAATGTTAGATTGGCAGCATTTTAAATACTCAAGAAGTAAAGAGACAAAACAGTCTTGATTGGAAATGATGGGTTCAGGCCTCAAATGATTGCTGCATCAAAGCATTTCTAATACTATGTATTTATTCTTATTGTAACATAGATATTCCAACAGATGCCTATCCAAATTTTGGGAAGGATGATTTTTTTCCTCCTCATCTTTTCATATCACTCTGTCCTTTGAGTGATTGGAGCATGTATGACAAGTACAATGGCTGTTACCCTCCTCACAAAAAAAAAAAAAAAAAAAACACAGATCCACTAAAAAAAAACTAAAAAAAAATCACATACAAAACCCTCTGAGAGCTTCTGATCTAAAGATGTCACTTACAACCTTAAAAAGAACAAGAAAAGTGACAGATGTTTGTTATATTCTCTGAAATATAAGATCTGTTTCTCAGAACAGACTTTGAAAGATATGAAAGTCTGGTTCCTGCAGATGTGAGCTGATCGGATGTGATACTCTCAGCTTGAAGTCTTGTTTTTGGAGTCTGGCACAACAGAGAGAGAGAGAGAGAGAGAGAGAGAGAGAGAGACAAGTAGAATGGTGAGGGGGGTCTCTTCTTTACTGCACACCCTAATGAGAGCTTCCCTTTTTAATTAATGCCTCAGGAAAATTAATTCTGACCAAATCAGTTAAGTAGCGGGTTAAGTAGGGGTGGTTTTTCTCAAAGCTATTCCCTGTGTAAAGGGAAACAAACACAAACAGGAGAATGAGCAGGATGCTTATTATTGTGCATGCATCATATCACCAGACCCTGCATTCCCTGCTGACTGTGGCTAATTCTAATTAAGACTAATGAAAGTCTCATTTATGAGAAAGCCTGAGACAGGTATGCAAACATTCAGTGTGGCTATGGCTTGCATGATAATGACCTCAGTAGCACTTGTTAATTTAAGACCTGCCTCCTTAGCAATTAGGGCTGCCTGACACACCACAATTCTGTGTGTGCGTGCGTGCGTGTGTGTGTCTGGGTGACTGGATGAAGCCTGAGTTCTTTATTCTGTTCCCCAGTCACACATCTAAAATCCTAATGATCCAACTGAGAAACAGACGATATTTGAAATGTGATCTCTCTCTCTCTCTCTCTCTCTCTCTCTCACACACACACACACACACACACACACACACACACACACACAGACACACACACAGAGACATGTTGCATAATCTTATAATACTATATGTAGATAAGAACAACTCTTTGTGCATTAAGAAAATAAATATATCCATAATACAATGGAAAAATGAGATATGGTCGCAAGTATTTTTGCACGGTGTTTGTTTTACGTCATGTAATTGTGCAGCCCGTGTGGTTTTCTGATATCGCCAAAGCCATGAATCACAACACGCCTCTATCCGGTTCTCGTGACGTCATCCGCGCAGCGCGTCCCCTCCTTCACATATTATTCCACTCATTATGGTTAAACGTCGCTAATAATAGTAATGATGATAATGCATGTCGTGACACCCTTATGGTTGTCGATGACCGCATTACTGGCGCCTAGTTTGACAGCTCGTTTCTTAAGGGGGTTTTATAATTAACCCATTCGGGGTAGTTGACAGTATCTCAGTAGCCTAACTATGGTTTTGAGTCAAAAGTGTAGTTTCATGTCTGTTTTATACAGCAGTTGGTTTGTATGATGGGTTCAAACATATTTTTGTATGCAACGTTTGCTGTTTTTGGAATTGTTGTTTCAGTTTTGCTGAAAAGCCATATTGTGTTTATTGATTTGTGTTCTGATTGCAGAAACTATTTTATGAAGCAAAGAAATATATTTTAATCAAATCAGTTAGTAAAGAACATGATCTCATTGTAATAACTTATAATGTGACTACATGCCTTGCTAAGAGTTCAACTTGTATATGGGTTTTATTGCCAAATGAAAATGTGCTAAAGCTTTTATATGCTAGTAGGGCTTCTACCTCCACATACACTGATAAAGTCAGAATATATATAAATATATATATATATATATATATATATATACATACAGTATATATATATATATATATATACATACAGTATATATATACAGTATATATACAGTATATATATATATATATATATATATATATATATATATATATAATTTATTTATTATTATTATTTATTGCCTTAAAGGGATAGTTCACCCAAAAATAAAAATTCTGTCACCATCTTGTCGTTCCAAACCCGAAAAACCCAACTACCCAGAGAGGTAATAAGGACATTTCAAAATAGTCCATGTGATATCAGTGGTTCAACCATAATGAATTCCTCTGCTCATAAACAAGGCGCAGCGCATGCATGTTCGACATCAGAACGCAGCTCCTGAAGCAGCAGGACCACACACATGCGTTGTGGTACTCTTGTGAATGTGCGTCGAAGAATGACATGGAAGAGAAGAAATTGTTAAAGTCATTATTTTTGTTTTCTTCATGCACAAAAAATATTCTTGTAGCTTCGAAACATTACTGAACTACTGATTTCACATGGACTAGTTTAACAATGTCCTTGTTACTACCATTCTTGGCCTTGAACGTGTAAGTTACATTGTTGTCTATCCAGGCTCAGAAAGCTCTCGGATTTCATTATGTATTTATTCTTGATTTTTTTTATTGCATACCACACATGAGGAAATGATGGACTTCACATGTTTGTTTTGTCGTCATTTCTTCTTTATTTTGGACACAGGTTTAGGACAATGGCTTTGCACTGGTGTTGTTTTCAGACCCAAGTGAATTGCATTAATATCAGCAGAGCTGGCAATATAAAAGACCTTCGCATTTATGAGTTGTAGTCTGCAATCTGCTCCCTCAAGTCTCCGCATATCTCCAGTCTGTTCTTGTAATAAACACACACACACACACACACACACACACACAGCTATACATCTCCTAAAGGCCTTTACTGTATGTATAGTTTCACAATCTTATGATTATTTTAATCACTGTCATATCTTCTCAGTGTGGTCATATTCTTTATATATTCTTTATATATTCTCTTCTGATTTCTTATCCTATGGGTTTCATTACACCCGTCCTAATCCTCTCACACCCTCACCACAGCACAGAGCACCGGGTCGCATGTCATCCAGATTTGTACCAGATTATTCTCCACAATTAATGGCTGTTTGGGCTGGAGGGGTCAGCGAAAGTAAACAACCCCGCAAAGCTACGGCAAACACTGAAAATTAGGAGCAGAGGACTTTAACGCTGTCATTCATATCTCCAGATGACCTTTAGTGAGGCTTCGTTTCTTCTCTATTTGCAGGAACTGGAGGAAAAGGTCTAATTGGTTTTTCATCCCCTTTTTAAGGTTGGAAAGTGCTGTCAGCAGGGTCAGTCAGCGTGATTGTAGGTAGACAACATGCAGGACTTCTCTCATTGTCATTGAGTGATGATGATGACCAATATACATGTGTCCCATCCTGAAATGACTAAACTGGGAACAAAGTATATTTGAGGCTATTATTTACATATTAACATGATGGGGTTTAAGGGCCTAGACAAAGTTAATCAGGTTCATGTCAATTAGATTTTTAAAAGGTGACAAAGGTTTGAAAAATATTAAAAAAGAGATGAAAGATGTTTTTCTATTGATGTTTATATGAATGTGTGTTTAACCTGTATGTACACTACCAGTCACAAGTTTATATAATAATTAGTAATAATTAGTCATTAATTAATATTTTTTTTTAATGTTTATTGTTAAAGCATCTTATACTCACCAAGGCTGCATTTTTTTAAAATAAAAATACAGAAAAAAAATATAGTGTAAAATATTTTTACAATTTAAATGAACTCTTTTACATTGGAATATATTATAAAATATTTTTCCTATTATTCCTATAATTTATTCCTGTGATGGCTAAAATAACTGATTATTACATACAGAATTAACATTTTACAATGATTTGTGAAGGATCATGTGACACTAAACACTGGAGTAATGGCTGCTGAAAATTCAGCTTTTTCATCACAGGAATCACAGGTGTGTGTGTGTGTGTGTTCTGGTATATATAGTTTATGAAAACACAAATGTGTATAATGACATGGGTATTACAACGTAAACGGCTTAAAAAAAACATACTAAATGGTGTTTTATGAAATAAAAAAATTGCCAGTAGTTTTCTGGTTTAGGTGTAGGGCAATAGAAAATACAGTTCGTACAGCATAAAAACCATTACATGGAGAGTCCCCGTAAACCACATATGCACGGCTGTGTGTGTGTGTGTGTGTGTGCGTGTGTGTCAGCAGCACTGTATGCAGTGTGGGGGTGTTGCAGACAGGGAGGTGTGCCCGGCTATTGGGATTGTTGACAATTGACCTTTAGTGCAGTCAGTGTGCTTTCAGCTGCATACAGAGAAATGGCATGACAGCACACTGTCTCTGCTCAGGATGCCAAAGCCTCTGTGAGTGTGTGAATGTGTATGTGTGTGTGTGTTTGAGAGAGAGGCTGGGTCAGGAAAAGACTGGGTAACCAAAGAATATGATATTTCAGAAATCAAGTGTTTAAACAGGTTACTTTAATACTTTAAATTGCATAAAAATACTTAAAATCATATTCATACAAAATGGAAGGTGCATTGTAAGATGAAAATTGCCAAAATTTTCAGAAGCTCTCAAGACGCACCACACCAAGTTTGACGTCAATGATAACAAACAATTGCTTCTTGCATTTCAACATAAACTGATTTGTTTTTAACATTAATGACTATTTTTAAGCACAAAATAAAATTTAAGAGCAATTACAGAGATTATACATAATATACATTTCAGTCTATTCTTTATACAAAGCTTCAAAAGACTTTATTGTGCCTTTTTTGGTGTTTGACACTAAAAGTTGTTGTTTTTTTTAATGAAAAAGATTAGTTTAAAGCCATCCTGCAAAATTTTTATCACAATAATTACCATTCAACATTTTTGTAATGTTTTGAAAGATGTTTCTTATGCTTACGAAGGCTGCATTTATTTGAGCAAAAACAGTGATATTGTAAAGGATTATTTCAAGTTATATATTTCAAGTATATATTTTAAAATGTCATTTATTCTTGTGATGGCAAAGCTCAGCAGCCATTACTGCAGTTTTGGTGTCACATGATCCTTCAGAAATCATTCTAATATGCTGATTTGGTGCTCAAGAAACTTCATTATTATCAGTGTTCAACAATGCTGCTTAATAAAACAGGGATAATTTTTTCAGGATCAAAAGAACAGCATTTATTTGAAAAATAACTTTTGCAGAATTATAACTTTACTTTTTACTTTCACCTTTATAGCAATTTAATGTCCTTGCCATTTAATTAAGTGTAACACCTTGAACTCTAATATTTTATTTTCCTCACAAGTTGCCATAAGGTCAATTATTTGAAATATTTACATACTTAAAAATATGAATATTATATTCTGTTAAATATTTGAAACATCTTTAATTGGCCCAACAGAAATTTCACCCTTAATTTGTCAACATAATATTTTCTCTATGTTTAATGGATATATTTCACCTCTAAACAAAAAACTGTATCCACATTGTAATGGAATAATCTTTTCTCTCTCTCCGTCCAGTGTCACATATACGTGGGTCTGAAGACTGTCTGACTCATCAGCCTCAAACCAATAGAGACACATATCCATTCACACTGCAACAAAAACAAAACAGAGATCTTGCATTGATTGCAGAGCAACACAAAGATGTCTCTAGCAAAATCTTGGAAAGACTTGCAAATTCCTCCACATCCCACAATGTTTTGTTTCATTGCTCTGCATCACCTCGTTGGCATGTCGACAAAGAAAATCCTCCAGTCACTGCCAGTAACAGAGCTCCTCCGCAGACAGACTGTCAGTAAAATAGAGGACACAAGGAACCAACAGCTTCTAGGCTTATTAAATTCAACATGTAGGCATTGCAATTCCAGTGTTTGGGACAGCTTTTCTAAATGTCCATGATTCTATCAAGTATCATTATCATATAATTTGTTAAAAACTTAATTCAATTGTTACTTAAAAAAATGAATATTTTAAAAATTAAAAAAAAAATGCCATTAAAATTAAAGCAATAGTTCAAATATTTTTTTTTTCCTGACAATTTACTCACCCTCAGGCTATCCAAGATGTAGTCAAGTCAAGTCACCTTTATTTAAATAGTGCTTTATACAATTCAGATTGTGTCAAAGCAGCTTTACAGTGTTAAACAGGAAAAGCATGTGCTGTTATTGCAAGAGGACAATAGAAAACAGTCAGTTTATCAGTTAAAAGTCAGTTCATTGTTGATTCATTAATGTCATCGTCTAGCTCAGTTAAGTTCTCTTCCAGTAGTGTCTGTGCAGTCAAGTCAATAATGCTGCCAGAAATTGTGTCCCTAACTAAGCAAGCCAATGGCGACAGTGGCAAGGAACCAAAACTCCATCGGTGACAGAAATGGAGAAAAAAATAAAAACTTGGGAGAAATCAGGCTCAGTTGGGGGGATATCAAGTAAAGATCATGTTCTATGAAGATATTTTGTAAATTTCCTACTTTAAATATATTAAAACTTAGTTTTTGATTAGTAATATGCATTGCTAATAACTTCATTTGGACAACTTTAAAGGCGATTTTCTCAGTATTTTGATTTTTTTGCACCCTCAGATTCCAGATTTTCAAATAGTTGTATCTCGGCCAAATACTACCCTATAAAAACCATACATCCATGGAAAGCTTTTTTATTCAGCTTTCAGATTATGTAGAAATCTCAAATTGACCCTTATTTTGTGGTCCAGGGTCACAAATGTCAATGTATTTTGATGAGAGAAGACAACAGGAGATGGACTTTTTTTACTAGAGGAAGTGTTGTGGTGGAGTATGAACTCGTTCACAGCAGATGATCCATTGGTGAGCAAGTGATGTAATGCAAAATTTCTCCAAATCTGTTGGATGGTCTGAAGTTAATTCAGTTTCCAGCAGATATTAATATTTGAACTATTCCTTTAATGTTATTTTATTATGAAGCTTCAGCCTTTAGTTTAACTGTGGCCCATCTATTACCTTAAAGGGATAGTGCAGCCAAAAATGAAAATTCTTTCATCAATTACTCACCGTCATGTCGTTCCAAACCTGTATGCACAAGAGAAGATATTTTGAAGAATGTTGGTAGGAGACATCACAAGTTTCAGCTAGCACAAAAGTTATGTGAGAATAATAATGACAGTCACTCACAAAATAACTCACAATGCAGATGGCAACCAGACATATTTAATTACAGAATTGTGTTTCTCAGGCTTTTCAGACATAAACTGAATATAAAAATACATAAGCATGTTAACCCACAAAAATACGTAGTCAAGTAAAAGATTACACTCTTTTAGTGTGTGTCAAACTGTGCGTTTCAACATGCAAAGTTCATTAAGTGTCTTTTTAAAGTTAAAGTTCACCCAAAGACAAAAACTGTGTTATCATTTAGCATGTCATTCCAAACCGGTCTGACTTTTTTTCTTCTGTAGAACATAAAAGAAGACATTTTAAGAAATTTCAGAGTTTCTTTTCAGTTTTCCCTATGATGGAAGTCTATGGTAACTAAAACTAGTTTGGTTGCCACCATTCTTTAAAATATCTTCTTTTACGATCTGCAGAAAAAAAGTAAGTCATAGAAGGTTTGGAACTACATGAGGGTGAGTATATGACAGAAATTCAATTTTGGGGTGAACTATCCCTTCAAGAAGCAAGGCACATTAAGGACATTCCCTGCCATGCTCTACATAAAAATGTACACTTATAATATTCCCTTATTATTTCATGACAAATGGATAATCAATTACTTTTACAGGCAAGACTTTATAGGAAACATTCTGATGTGGAGTTCCAATTGTTCATGAATTTGAATAAGGGATAAAATGTTCAGCATTCAAACAAGAGCCCTTACATTTCATTATAATTAGTAAAACCCTCCTGTTGAACCAGAACAACTGTACACAACCCGTTTAAGACAAACTAAAATAACTGATCTGAATACAGTAATACAATTGTATACTTAATCACATTAATTAAAAACAAGACAGTATGATGGAAATTATATATTTTGAATAAATACTTTTCAGAAAATTTGAAATTTGAAATGATTAAAATGCAAAAAAAAAAAAAAACACATTTCATTACTGTAGAACAGTAACAATTAAGCAGTGTGCACTGCAGTGTAAAACTGTGAAATTCACATATAGTGCATTATTTTCCTCAGAAGTCACCAGGAGCCCTTAAATCACACCTCACTGTGTTCAGTAGTAAATAATCTACATTAATAAAATGGCACAACAGAAAGCTCACTGGATAAAGCTGCTCAGAGAAACAATCTATTCATGCTTACCAGGACACACAACATGGCACTGCATGCATTAGATAAAAATAAAGATTCTAGAATACACTTTGAAATAATATTCTGCTCTAATTTCTTTTTTAATTAAATTAAATGTAAACAAGTATGCTAAAAAAAGGTAAAAAAAGGCAGTAGTAAAAGGCAGCCAGCTGGTTGGGTGAGTTAATGATTTGAGAGGATGTGCTTGCGATCTGACCAGCGTGGGCACAGTGCTTTTTGGTGTTTATCCAACTTTGTGGTGAGAGCTGTTGTCTGGTGTATGTTTTGGTTTGTAGTTGGGATTCAAACGCCGCCTCCACTGCGGTCAACCGAGACAGGTCCTCTCAGATCCAAGCCCTCCTCGGCCGTCTTCATCAGGATAGCCAGACGACTGTCAGAGATTTGGCCTCTCTGGACCGCACACATGAGCTGAACCAATCAGAGAGTAAAACATATGCATAATCACTACCTAGCTTAATAGTTACAGCCACATTACTTTGCGTGCTTTAAAGGGATACTCCACCCCAAAATGAAAATTTTGTCATTAATCACTTATCCCCATGTCGTTCCAAACCCGTAAAAGCTCCGTTCATCTTCGGAACTCAATTTAAGATATTTTGGATGAAATCCTGGAGGCCTGTGACTGTTCCATAGACTGCCAAGTAAATAACAGTTTCAAGGTCCATAAAAGGTATGAAAGTCGTCATCAGAAAACTCCATCTACCATCAGTTGTGCAATTCCTTTCCACCAATTCCTTTGTCAACAGTCTTCTCTGTGTCTCTTCATATCACCATATGCTGTATATGCTATTTTGTATCATCCGCACCACAAGGATGTGCTGTTTCTACGTGTATTTACAGGTAGCTTTGATTTGAAAGAAAACAGCGCATCCTTGTGGCGCGGATGATACAGAAGAGCATACACAGCATACGGTGATATGGAGAGACACAGAGAAGACTGTTGACAAAGGAATTGTTGAATAAAGTCATTATTTTTGTTTTCTTCGCTTACAAAAAGTGTTACTGTTGCTTCATATAACCCAGATTGCATGACTGATGGCAGATGGAGTATTCTGACGACGACATTCATACCTTTTATGGACCTTGACACTGCTATTTACTTGGCAGTCTATGAGACAGTCACAGTCTCCTGGTTTTCATCCAAAATATCTTAAATTGTATTCCGAAGATGAACAGAGCTCTTACGGGTTTGGAACGACATGGGGGTAAGTGATTAATGACAAAATTTTCATTTTGGGGTGGAGTATCCCTTTAAGAGGCACAACTTAAAATACCAATAATAATTTTTATTTCTGATAAAAAATACACTACCATTCAAAAGTTTGAGATCTTTAAGATGTTTTTGAATTTTATTTTGCACACCAAGGATGAATTTATTTTAAAAAATGGCCCCACACTTTTTCATCAAATGTAATCTTGACCCACTACTTTGCTGTACTTGCATGACTGGAACTAGTTGTCCAAAGACATTACCAATATGGCCTCAAGTGAGCTGAGCTGACCTAAACGGACTTTGGTTAAAGCCTGTGCTAGTCATTTAAAAGTTAGTGGTTCAAGCCCCAGGAAGTCTCCTGACCCCATATATGGTAATCTAGTTCAGGTTTCATTATAGTAAAAAGTCAAAAAAGTGCTGCTGATTATAAATAATTAACTGAAACTCTAGAGACACCAGGTCTACTTTATACTCATTCTGACTTAGGTATGACATTTCAGAGCGATTAATCACTGTTAACCAGTCGGCTTATGACAAAACATGGATGTAGTGACATGAAGATAACAAGCACTTTTCATTTTGAGGTTTTCATACCTACAACTACAAATCCGGCCTGAAAACCAGAGCGACACCAAGACAACCTGTAGTCTATAAATAGCTATTTTCACAGGTTCTAAGGGTTCATACCTGTAAGAACTCATCCAGTTCCACCTGTCCGTTTTTGTTGAGGTCCACCTCGTTGAGGATCTCATGGAGGGCATTCTCATCTATATGAATGCTGAGTTTCTGAAAGAACACAAATCAGTGACAGAATCAGTATCTAAGAGACATTAGACTGAGGCTTAACAAAAATGTTAGAAATCTTAAGAAAATCTTAAGAAATCTTAACTAACATTATGGACTCCAGGGAAAAAATATATATTTTAAAAACAAAGTAATGGCTGCTTAGAACAAATAGTAACAGTATATTTTTGCAATCTAAAATATTAAGGAAGTTCAGTTTTACTTGTAAGAGACTGTAACTGAATGAGATAATAAAACTCACCTCTAGCACTTGCTGGACATCCACTGTTGTGATAAAGCCTTTACTCTCCTTATCAAATTTGTAAAAGCGCTTCTTATACCTGTCAATCATAATAACAACAAAATTAGAAGAGTCAGAGATACAGGATCTTGTATACACTTATACTCACACACTCATCCGATACCTCGCTATCTCTTGGGCAGTGAGTGAGATCTCTCTCCACCTCCTCATACACACACACACACACATATAACCCATCTCCAGGTGCAGGAACTTCTTTGCTGCCTCCAGCTCTTCCTACACACACAAACACACACAAAAACAGACTGAGTAACTTTCCAAAGGTTGTAAACAACTGAATAAAATTTATTTTTGATAAATTATTTAGTTTTCTGATCATAACAGCAGCACATTTCAGCACAGATTATTTCGTAAACCTATTACAGTATAATGCATGTTTTGCAAATTGGCTGTTACTGAAGGATGGGCCAGTTAAACGCTATATTGGACCCAACAGAAAGCTCACAGTTTGTGTAAAAGTGTTGTTTCTCATTTCTTGTCTAAAGAAGGCATTTACATAGAAGTCTTCATGGCACAGAAATAAAAAAATAAATAAATACTGGTCAGATAGATGGTGAAATATGGTCAAATAAAGATAAATTACAGGTATTTTATCCTTTTTTTAAATTCTTCTCAACAGGCTGCCACATATATTCACATTAAACTTTCTTTTTTTTAAGGCATTTACATAAAAGTCCTAAATCAATAAATAAACAAAAAAAATCTAATTTTAAGGGTCAGATGGAAGGTGAAAAAGGGTCATATAAAAGTAAATTACAGGATTTCTTTCCTGAAAAGCCAACCCTTTTAAATCTATTTTTTTCTATGTTCTACTCAACATGCTGCCAAATGCCTCATTATAAGTCTAAATATTTTAAACTGTAAAAAATGGATTTGCGTCAAGTTGCTCTATCATTTCATGTCTGAAGAAGGTATTTACATAGAAGTCTTAAAGGCACAGCAATAAAATACATTAAGTAAATTTTTATTTATTTATTTCAATTTCTACTCAACAGTTCAAAAAAAGTTCAAAAGGTACAGCAACACAGCAACATGAACGTTCCTGCAATGCACAGGATGAGAATTTCTGGCTTGCCTTGCAGAGAGCTGTGATATACCTGCACTGCATAAAGGTTCCCAGCAGAGCATTGTGTCTGTGTCCGTGCATATGTGTGGTGGGTGTGGTGCACCTGCATTGTGAGCAGATCTGAGCTCTGAACTCATGGGAACTGAACATATCAAAGCTGCACAGTGATCTGTGCTATTATTAGTGCTTGTGTTTATCAGACAGGAAACCAACAACCAACGTGCAAAAGCTGGAGTTACTCTATCACCGCCTTACAAACGCACTACACACACACTTTCAAACACTCATGCACGTACAGACGTAATAGCCATAGTCATTAAGAGGTGTTGTGCTGGCCGTTCATTGCACAATTGAATTGTGATCTTATCCTGAAGTGGAGACTCCTTGTTAAAAAAAAGTCACACTAACAATAGCTGAGGCCTATTATTAGCTGTTAACCTGGCTGAGACCTTTAGCTTTAGATTAGTCAAAAAAAGCTGTTTTCAGGGAAAGGGTAGCAGGTTTGCACAAATAATAAATTCAATAAATCAAGTATTGCCAACAAAATGTTTGGATATATTTGAATTCATATGTGTACTAAATGTGAATTTAAAGTGTATTCTGCTTTCATTTTAAGTAAATAATCACAGGCACATGCATACGCACGCACACACACACACACACACAGACACACACACACACAAACACACACACACAAACACACACACACACACACACACACACACACACACACACACACACACACACACACACACACACACACACACACACACACACACACACACACACACACACACACACACACAGTAAGTATGTATTCTAAAGAAATATGCCATGAGTTAAATTACATACATTCTTTTTTTGCTCAGTCCACTGCAGTTCTTTGCCCATGATCTCAACGATACGTGGCAGAGCCTCATCCGCAGCCTGGACGTTCAGAAAGCCCAGCCGAGTTCGGCGAGCAATCACATCGATGGCTGTACACGCATACTCCTTTATAGCATACTGCACCTAAATCCAGACAGAAAAATTAAAAAATAATTTAAAATTTAATGGAAACTGTTTGGAAACAATCAGACATCAATGTATTTTTAGGCTGACTGAATGACCTGCAATATTTTCAAATATCAAGATTAGCTTTCAACCCAACAGTGAATCTTACTTATTTTTAATGCTGACAGAGTTATAGCATTTGACCCTTAGCTAAGCTCCACCTTTCAAGAAACAATGTGATTTTCAGTAAAATGTGCTCATGAACTGTAATGAAGTGTAACATTGTAAAGAGTTTATTTTAAGGACTAGCTTATTTCTAAAAACTTTAGAGACTGCTCATCAGAATCAGAACGGAGTCAACTGTCAAGCTTAATTTGAAAGCGATCAGAACAGATAATATTGGTGTAAATGAACAGAACTGTTCCTAATGTTTCACAATGCATTCACTATGTGTGCGTGAACTGTGTAGTGTGACTCTTACTTTCATCTCTACAACCAACTGAATCAAATACGTAAATAAAACAACAAAGAATGAATTTCTCAAAATCAATTAAAATATTTGGTATAGGGAAAATATACTGTACACTAAGGCTCACGATTAATCGCACATGATTAATTGCGATTGTCATGTCATGATTGTCACGCACACGATTAATTGCGATTGTCATGCTAACACAGAGCTTCAGACTGTGAGACTGCATAAATTAACTGAGAGAAATGTTCATGGATCGAAGGAGAGTGTTTGTTTTTGCTTTGTAATAAGAGTTCTGCACAAACGCAATTCATTCACTTAGTAAGTGTAACCGTTTTTACAGCTTCATGACACAACCCGTCAAAAGGCTTATATAAATGCTGCAGAATATTCCTAAAGTTCTCAGAGGTGCAACACCGCATACACATATATGTTTATGATGCAGAGTGCAAATGGCTGTGCATTTATTTGTGTTTTTAACTCAATGGGAGGGGAATTAAATTGTCTAAAACCGAAGCTGTCTGTGCTGTCTGTCTCCCCTCCTCTGCTCCGTTGCGCACCTCGCCAACTTTTTTATCGTTTTTTTAAGTGTGGTGAGAACTAACCAGTGCTGAAACAGGGGTTTCATGACCCTTTAAAAGCGGGGCTTTACAAATGGTCAACTGCAAGTTAATTGTCATTGGTATAATTTTAGAGTGCTTACCTCACTCTCAATGTAGGGAAACTCAGACACAAGGCGTTTACCCACTATAGGCCATCTCTTGCCTGTCACCTGGGCCATTTTGGCCACTTCAAATGATCTTCCTCCATAGGTGGCTGCCAGGTGCTGAGCAACCTGTGGGTTCAGAAAATAAAAATGTTATTCCTTACGACTGTAACCATTATTAAAGGAACACGCCACTATTTTTGAAAATAGGCTCATTTTCCAACTCCCCTAGAGTTAAACAGGTGACTTTTACCGTTTAGCTGCAGCTAAGCATAGATCATTGTATCTGATTAGACCATTAGCATCTCGCTCAAAAATGACCAAAGAGTTTTGATGTTTTTCCTATTCAAAACTTGACTCTTCTGTAGTTAAATCGTGTACTAAGACTGACGGAAAATGAAAAGTTGTGATTTTCTAGGCCGATATGGCTAGGAACTATACTCTCATTTTGGCGTAATAATCAAGGAACTTTGCTTCCGTACCATAGGTGCAGCAGGCGCAATGATATCACGCAACACTTGAAAACAATAATATCATTGCACCTGCTGCAAGTTTTGAATAGGAAAAATATCGAAACTCTTTGGTCATTTTTGAGCGAGATGCTAATGGTCTAATCAGATACAATGATCTATGCTAAGCCCTAAGGGGAGTTGGAAAATGATTAACTTTCTTTCCCTATACAGGAAACACACTGTAACCAAAGTTAGATTTTAAACATTCGCTTAGGCTGTAGAGATGTTTTTTTTACTAGCTTATGAACACCTGTGCTTCATTAAGTGTTCAGGCAAATAAAACGGCCCTGTTTACTTCGATTCGAACTCTTCTTTTATATCTCTCACCAAAGGTCAAGTGCTGTCAAAAATATCTGCATGCTGACCTTTTTAACTATGCTGGCAAAACAACATCCATGGTAGCGCTATGGCTCCATCAAGCTCTCACGCTTCCAAACAAGGGTTTGCCAGACTTTCTCTCCCCCACAGAATCATGGGGGACTAAAGCGTTATGGAGCAGCTGAACCTGCTCCAAAGAGCTCTGACCGGCAGAATGCTAAGTAGTTGGGCTTCAAAACCCACCTCGTTTTCCAAGCCGTAGTCTTGAACCAAGCGAATGTACAGGGTGGGGGTCCAGTCCTTCCCACCATCCAGCATCAGACCGACTGTCCTGCTGGGACCAGCTGAGAGGTTATGAGCCTTTATGGCTGCGTCAAGGGTCTCCTCAGCCATAGAACGATAGGTTGTCCACTTCCCACCTACAGTAGACAGAGCAGAACAACTGTTTTCAACATTGGTAATAAGAATTTGGCCAAAAAATTAGCTTTTATACATATTATATCTCAGTCAATATGACTATAAAATAAGAATTATAATTATTATAAGGATTATTATTACCACAAATATCAAACTAAATAAGAAATATTACTAATGTATTAACATTGTTTCACTTAAAAAAAAAAAAATATATAGTAATCAAAAAATTAACATAATAATTATTTTATAGTACAAGTGTAAAATTACTTCACTTTTAGATACAAGTATATATTTTTCCCCAATAAATATATTTACAGAAAAAGAGGAATTTATATCTGTATTGTATTTTTGGTCACATCAATAGAGCCTTTGGTGAGCATAGTCTTCTTCCAGAAACATGAAAAAAATCCCCAAACTTTTGAATTATAATGTATTTTTGAAGAAGTTCATGCTATATATATATATATATATATATATATATATATATACAATAGATACAATTTTTTCACATTGTACAAATCACCACTTAATGAAATAAAATATAAAAAAAAAAAAAAAAAATGGCACAATGGCACTGACCAGCAATGGTGACGAGTCCACTGTCGCTGATGTTGACGATGTGGTTACGACAGATGGACTGTGTGTCTTTGGAGTTGGGGTCGGTGACCAGCGGACGAATGCCACTCCAGGCCGCCAGGACATCCCCTCGCCGCACTGAGAACCAAAGAAACCAGAGACGTTGACAATCTCTGACAGCTGAAGTGTGTGTGGCGAGTATCTGATTGACAAGACTACAATAGGCTACACTATTGTATTTATGCAGTCAGTGTCCTGTCTATAGCTACACACACAACTGTTTATATGAAAATGACAGTGATGTCTGCATTAAAAGCTATTTGGTTTGGCAAATGACCGTAGGGGAACATGGGAAACGAGACTGTCTATAAAAACTGGAATTGCTTTGTGACTTTGTTAAACCAACAAACTGTTACTAGAACATCATGTATGAGTCCAGAGTCAATTTCCCTATTGTGATGACATCTCAAACATTAATTATTAAGAGGGAGTTGTGTATCGATCTGCGGTACACCTGCCACTGTAATATGCAGGTTGATATTTCTGAATGGGAGGGAAAACAGAGACAGCACTCTCATTATCAAAGGGCATCTCTGAAACATTTATGACAAGGCTAGGGAGCTCAGCAGACAGCAGACTGGGGAGACCAATAACACACACACACACACACACACACACACAAACACACACACACACACACCTTGAGTCTAAATGAACCTCAGCAATAGACCGCTGGGCTGTCAAATGCATTCAAGTAATCAAATTCTCAAGGGAAGAATTCAGTCCATTTCCAAGCTGTGGAATGCACTCGAAGTTCTCAAAGAATCACAATCATACCTAGGCATTTGCAATATATTGGCAACCATATTGGTATAGGCCTATAATTAATTTTTTTTTAATTTTTTAAAACTACCATCATTGGTCAGTTAGGCTGAGAATGGAAGATAATATTTTACATTTTTTTTGCATAAAATTTTTCTTTCTTCATTCATGTCTTATGATCAATATACATGAGTAGAGGTCCCGGTGATTTTTTCTTATTTTGACGAATCAAAATTAAAGTTAATTAAATTAAGCCAAGCGACTGACTAAATGTAATACAGTTCATCACAGCTGCTCAGGACAAAAACTCTGACATGAATGATATATATATTTGCAGGAAAGATTTTATAGATTTTATAATTCTGTGAATTTCCTGGGACAGCTACGCAGACTTTGAGATAGCAATATATATTTAAAAGTAAAAATATAAATAAATAAATAAAAAACAGATGTGCAAATCATATCTCTTTCCTCTTTGCTATGTACTGTACACACATTTAAGAATAGTCTGTTGGTATCTTTCTAGGGAGTTTTTTCACTGTCGCCTTCAGCTTGCACACCAAGACTTATTTCCTGTAAAGCTGCTTTGAATAACATTTATCAACAAACGTCTATGCAAATAAATTTTAACTGAACTGAAAACATAGCACACTTTAAATATTGGGTAGAAAAATTTACTAAAATATTTATCATATATTTTGTCATTTTGTTTTGTATTTATAGTATAATGACAAATAAAAACCAACAATTTAATTTATGAAATTTCATATTGTCTTTGTACGCATACACACATGAGAATATTCAACTGGCTTTACATTTCAGTGGCATTCATTTGATAAAAACTCACTGACATTGCCAAGATCCACCAGTTGAGCTACAAGACAAGAGTGGATGTGAGTATGCATTATTTCTTTTTATAGAACAATATAATGATTTTTTTTATTTATTCTAGACTGGAGCTTTAGTGTGAGTGCTTAAATGTTGAAAATTTATAGAGTTATATCAGTCATTATATCAGTAATCAATAACATAAAACTGATCAAATCAACTTAAAATTCTATATTGGCATTTTCAGAGTTATGTTTTGTTTTGAGTACATCCCTTCTTTAAACAGGTGATGAATCAAATTATGGTCAATGAAAAAACATGCTGAATGAGAAAAACTAAGAAAGTCCAGATTTTTCAAATCTCTCTGTTCATCTCATGCAATCATCCTTCTTTCTCTCTCACACAATATCTCTTCTTGAGGGACAAACAACAAGATCTTGCCCCTACATTGTCATTGTGACAAATCTCCCACAGCCAAATCCCTTTAGCTGCCTTCACTAGAGCCGAGTCCAGTCCAGCCTCAACCCTCCATCTAGGCAAGGTCTATTTGTCATTCCTCCGTCACTCAATCCATCCTCATTCTCCATGATCCGCGTTATTCACACTCTCTGTCCCCGGTCAACAGAGTCATTTGGTTGCTCATTCATGCCCTGAACAAAGCTGAAGACACCCAGACACACGGCAGCCGTCACATTGTGGTTTATGTTAATAATAGACAGCTGGATGACTTTCTACAGAAAGACACATGCAGCGCTGAATGAGACTCAATAAACTCTTAATGACTTGCCCAACAATCAGAGAAAGAAGGAAGCATTTTGTGTGAGGGAAAATTAGTTATGAAGCTAATCAATCAAGCAATCAAGCCCGCATCCACGGTGCTTTAAACAATTAGAGGGCTGTGCTCAAAATTCAATACCTCCGCTTTCAGAGGAAGATGCTTGGAATAGTTATCAGTCCCAACTAGTAGTTACTAGACTCACACAACAGTGTTGTCTGTTTGTTCATTAACATGCTTGCAGTATGTAGAGGCCTCTACATGTGGCTCTTCAGATGTGACACTGAAGACTGGAGTAATGGCTGCTGAAAATTCAGCTTTGCCATCATGGGAAAATTTATATTATAAAATATATTAAGATGCATTAAATACATAAAATTAAAATAAATACATTAAACACATAAAAAGTTATTTTCAATTGTATTAATATTTTACAATATTAAAGATTTTACATTTATTTTATTATATCAAATACATGCAGCACTGGTCATCATAAGAGACTTCTTTCAAAAACATAAAAAAAATTTTAAAAAATGTATAGACCTGAAACCTTTAGAAAAATAAGGCATATATAAATTTGGTCAGTTCAATTGAGTCATACTTTCGGCAAACTCTTTACTTAAAAAAATCATTATCTAGCCATCTTCATTTTAAGAAAAGCAGGTATGACAAAAATGAATTATTAAAATGTCAGTGCTCTTTTCCATATAAAAACAATAATAATAATAAAAAATTTAAATAAAAAAAGATGTTTGATTACCATTAACTGTTCCTGCACATTTGTTTTTCTGCCATTGTGAACAGAACAGTAATACAGTACTCTGAAAAGCATTTCCTGCGTTTCCTGCTTCTCTAATGAGAGGCATCACAACAGCGCTACTGAATCTACTGTACAGCAAGAACCAGGAGCATCAGACAAGGGTTAATGGTGAAACAGAGTTACAGGGGCCCTTGGGTAGAGGGGGACTGGAATGCGTTTTCAACCAAGAGGGATCCCAGAATCCCTAGTGACACCACTAGAAAGAACTATACAGTCCAACCAGTGTAATTAAAACAATTCCCGAATGAAGGAATGAGTCGGTTCTTTTTAGTTAATCAAAACAATACAACACAACTGGTATAATAGAGACTTAAATAATTACTCACCCTCATGTCGTTCCAAACCCATTAGATCTTCATTCATCTTTGGAACATAAATTAAGATATTTTTGATGAAATCCAAGAGCTTTCTGACCCTCCATAGACAGCAATGTAACCACCACAATCAAGGCACAGAAACGTAGTAAGGTAATGGTCCATTTAACATCAGTGGTTCCAGCGCAATTTTACAAAGCTACGAGAATACTTTTTGTGTGCAAAGAAAACAAAAATAACGACTTTATTCAACAATTTTTCTCCCCCGAGTTACCATCTACCTCCATTATCGAGAGTAACACGACGCATGCATGTGATGCGGCTGACGCAGAACACGCATGCGCTGCACCTTGTTTATGAGCGGACAAAAGCAAGCGCATACATTGTAGTACTCTCCATTATGGTGGTAGGTGGTAACTCGGGGGAGAAGAACTGTTGAATAAAGTTGTTATTTTTGTTTGTTTTTTTGCGCACAAAAAGTATTATGATATTACGGTTGAACCACTGATGTCACATGGACCATTTTGTCTATGTTCTTGGTACCTTGAACATGGTAGTTACCTTGCTGTCTATGGAGGGTCAGAAAGCTCTCGGATTTCATCAAAAATATCTTAATTTATGTTCCGAAGATGAACGAAGGTATTATTGATTTGGAAAAACATGAAGTTGAGTAATTAATGACAGAATTTTCATTTATGGGTGAACTATCCTTTTAATGTCAATTATTCCCACCTCTAATGGTAATACAGGTACATAATGTTATAAATAAAATTCAGTTTCTTGGACAGTCCGATTGTTTTTCTTCATAAGATCGCAATGTATTGCTAGAAGTCGCAGGTATTAATTCTGTGTTGCCTGATATGATTTTTTTTTACTCTCAAAGTGACGGCAGCATTTTATGAATCACCAAACATTGGTGAGCATAAAAGACTTCTTTCAAAAACATTAAAAGATTTTTCAAGTTCTAAAAAAATGAATGAAACTGAAATCATTAAGAATCTGTCTTAAAAATTTCTTATTTCGCCTAGGGCACCAAGTGAACCAGGACTCTAGGCCTGTAGAATCAATGTGTACTATTGCTTTTTAAAAAAGATTTTCAGTTTTCCCTTTGCTCTAGGTGTAGCAACATATAACTTTCAAAAACCATTCAAAAGAAAATGCATAGATGGGGTAATATTACCTTCTACGTCAGGACTGAGGTAATTTCGTACTTCACTCAGGATAAAGTTTATGTCATCTTCCAAAGGGATTGGATGGGCAGTGACTTCAGTGGGCGTATCTGTTGTGCCGGCGATAGTCATCTTCTCCCAGGGCAGGAAGAATATGACACGGCCATCACTGGTGGCAGGGTCTAACAGCCCCATGTTGTCTGGGCTATAATTGGTAGGAAGAGAATTTTAAAACCATAAAATTATACTTGAGGAAAAAAGTACAATATGATTGCAGGATTGAGGTAAGTACCTGTAATATCCAGGGATTACAATGTGCACTCCTGCACTAGGCTGGCAGATGTTGGCAGTTTTCTGGCTGTCCATTTTGCGCAGTGAGTCAGTGAAGGGGCCGGTAGCGTTAATGACACATTTGGCACGAATGTCAAACTCCTGCCCTGTGAACAGCAGTGTGAGGTGTTACACTAACTCAACACAGCTGACTGGGGTTATTTGCTGAGGAAGGAAGACAAATCTCTTCATAAAAGGATTCTAAGCAAAACATTTAAAGGAGTTACTGAAAGGTGATAAGTTGCTGGGTTGTGGGGAAATGAAACTTTAAAAGAAAGCAAAGATTCAAGAAATAGTCTTTACATAGACTTTATATTAAGATCTCATCTCAAGCAAATTTTTGTATGCAAAATCTGGTTATATCAATGGAAATCCACGCAATTGGAATTTCATACAAGGGCGAAAAAATTCCATGCTTACATTTCACAATTTAATTTGATCACACAGATCCATTCCGTTGACCAACAGAAAGCTGCTTGGTTTGAAAGTGACTTCTGTGTGAGCTGTCATTTCATGAGGGTTCATGGCATTTTTTCTCTCACAAGTTAACTTGAAATGTCCGTTTTCTAGCAGTAAAACATTTCATTTAGTTTTCAGTCTGGGCATATCTCACCTGTGATAATGTCTCGGCAGTGGGCTCCACAAACTTTCTCTTGGCCTGTTTTTGGGTCTGGTTTCTTTAGCAGATGAACCACCTCTGTGTAGTTAGCAATAGCAGCACCATGGCGGGCCGCTGTAAGAGTGATGGCCAGGTTCATCCGAGCGTCATTGTGTTGCCCTGAAAAGAGCCGGAGCAGAACATGTCACAATACACATATACAAAAGCACATAAACATTTTTCATAAATAAGACGTACCATAGAAATATTTTTAAACAAAGCTATGTATAAGTGCTTGCATACTTGCAAAATTAGAATACTATTTTTTTTTTTTTCAGTGTATTGAAACACTATCCCCACAGAACTAGAATCTACTAAAAATACTGTGCTCTAACCCTTACAGAAAACTTTCTGCATTTTTTTTACTTTATTTTATATAGTATTTTAAAATGAGGACATTTCCAAAAGAAGGTTTTTGGGGATTTCATCAGATTTAGCTCACTTCTGGGTACAAATTCTTACCCAAAATATGTTAAGTAGGTACAAAATGTTTTTCTGTACTTGCCAGAGGCCACTGCACCCAGTTAAGATTCGCTTTATGATTGCAGTGATTGAAGTGTTATGACGGTGTTCAATATTGTTATAGGGCCTTGTGAGGCATTGAAACAATTTCAGACACATTTGAAACATGAATTACAGGAAACCTTGAACGCGATATCACTCTATTAGGGCAACTAAAGAGCCACTAGATTTTAAAAAAGCCTCTGTGTTCTAGGTCTGTGTTCTCGATGTTAAAGAACCAGAGGGATAGGTAACCCACGTAAGCATGTCTAATGCTAACACATGCTCAGGGCAACTCCACCAGACAATAAAATAATAACACAGGCAGGAAGCCTGTTTAAAGGGCACACTTCTCAAAGAATAATGTGCAGTGAAGGCACCAGCATGCTTTGTTAGAGATCCCATGAACCTGGGTTTGCCTCAGTGCTCATGGCTCTGCACTCAAATCATGATACAGGGAAAATATCCACATAGAGAAGGATAATACACACATAAGCATGCTGGAATATTGTTAATATCATGTAAGAGGACAAATCACAGCTCACACAGAAAGCTGTGTCCTGCAGCAGTAGACAAGAAACGCTTGGCTGAGCTTGAATGTTTATTAGAGTACAGCTTGCAGGTATGGCGAAAAGAGCAGGGCTTCTGTGCTGCAAGCAGAATTCTAATGAAATAAAGAAACCGCGACATTACAAATGACTGAAAACGCAGATAAGGGAGTTTTAGCATCAGATTAGATTAATAAAAAAGACCTACAGAAAGATTGAATGACATATCATAGCGGAGGAGGGATGTGATGGGCGGCCATGCATGTGGATGAGATGAAAGAAAGGGAGAGAGGACTCAAGGAGGATGAGGGACAGGAAGAGAAGAAGCGAGAGAGTGAGAGTACAAGTAGAGGAAAAGGAGAGAGAGAGGGAGAGAAATAGAGGGAGGCAAATAGCGACAGGCAGGCTGCGATCTCCAGCGGAGAAGGTCAGATTCGGAAATGTCACGGCCGTGATTGTTCCAGATTGAATAATTGGAGAGAAAAGCCGGCTGACAACCCAGGGGAAGGAGGGATGGGGGGTTGGGGGGGTGGATGTGGGGAGAAGAACGAATAAAACCTCTAAACTGTCATTACAATCGCCGGTTTCGATTCTCCACACACATACATACGCAAATGAAGATGCTTTTTAACGCAGTCACTGGCAGCACGTAAACACGGCGCGGCAGGGAACAGAGCATCCAGACGTCTCTTTGCCTCTGTTTCTCCCACAGATGGACGCGATGTGACAGATCGCTGCTCAGATAGCCGCTGCGCTCCCCCTGAATATAAGCTGCCCGCGTGCCCTGCGAGGGACCATGTGTATCAACGCAGGCCAAATGTAGTTTGACAGCAAGCACCGGAAGGCAGGATTGGTGGGCGGGGCTTGTGCTGCCACAGACGGGACCTTGAATAAAGGGGACACATTCTGCACACCCAGACTAACCAGGAACATATGGAAGTTTTGCCTGGTGGCAGCCTCGGGTGGCGCAGGTCACAGTAGATCCAAGAGTGACACGGGCACAAATGAAAATATCTATGAAATTTTAATGATAAAAAATCTTGGACTGACATACAAGATTTTTTTCTTATTTAAAGAAAAATAATATATCTGTCCCTTTTCTCCCTAGCACATGCTTGGCAAAGGCATTAGGCCTACACATAAGGATTTTTACTGTTTTAAAGTTCCTCTTAATTAAGGGAGCGAATCTATGGGTTGACAGCAGTTTGTTTTCTGGATGCGATGACACCAGTTAATTGGCACGGGTTCTATTGTGGCCACGTGACAACGGTTGTATTTACATACATATATATGTTAGTTAAACAATTGCTACAGTTAATATGCCATTATAATATACTATTGTACTCTACTATCATTCAAAAGTTTGAGGTCAGTTTTTTAATAAAGAACTACTTTTATTCAGCAATAATGCATTTAATTGATCAAAAGACAACCATTTTCAAAATTGAAATCAAAAAATGTTGCATGTCAGAACAATTTGTGAAGGATCATGTGACTCGTCTTAAGACTGGAGTAATGGCTGCTAAAAATTCAGCTTTGCCATCACAAGAATAAATTACATTTGAAAATATAGTAAAATGTTGAATTGTAATGATATTTCAAATATTAAAATAATATTCTTTTTGACCCCAAACATTTGAATGTGTGTATAGTATAAAATTACTTTAGAAATTCATTCATTTTTAGCATTTTAAATTGATTACTGGCCAAAAGAAATGATAAAAACCAAATGTCCATAGAATCACTTCAGCTCTGAAAAATTTCAGATCATACGCAAGACTGAAATAGATTCACTCCTGCTCACCATCATAGTAGACAATGGCTCCCACAAGTTTGTCTTTCTTCAGCATAGGGAAGAGCTCCAGTGCTTTGCTCTTGCTCAGGATGTAGCTGCTCTTCAGACACTGTGATCCGGCAACCAGGTCATACATTTTAATGCCAGCCCAGTAATACGGCAGCTGCCACCACCTGTGTAAAACATAGGTAACCAGGTAAGGTTGGTTTACGCTTTTTCTTTTTTTAGCAGGGTATATTACTAATTAAAATAGATATATTCTCTATGAGCAGAATTGGATTTGTCCAAGTAACACTAAGTCATGTAACACCTTGTGACTTATTTGTTTTAAGTTAAAAAAAAATCTGACAGGCAGATGATGTAATCTTGAGGTTTCTCATTTCTGTGACCCTTTCACACTTCTCCGGCTGCTTTAAATATCAGAGCAAGGCATAAATGCCACGAGTAATTAATAATGATGATGGTAAAGACAGGAAGATCCTTTAAAAACCCAGAATGACAAGGGGCAGAGTCTGAGGAGGCGAGAGGTTCAGCATTGATCCACAGAATATCCGAACCCCACCTGCTGCAGGTGTCCCTATGAAAGATTCAATGCCATTTCTGTGAACTTATCATTGGATTTAAATACAAAAACTGTCTTTTATGAATCTAGGATGTCTCTGGTGTTTCTCTTTAACTTTGTTCTGTCTAAACCCCATATTTCCATTCCTTTTTTATTTATTTTTCCCTTTCAATGAGCAGTGTTTTCATAGTCTGACATGTAAATTAGTGAACAGAGTAGTAGTAAGTAGTAATTAGATAAAACTGGTTTTCTTACTTGTAAACAGGAAGCATTATAGGTAAAGGTGCAGACAGGTGGGGAGCGATGTTCAGAAGATTGGCACGTTCATGAAGGGCCTCTTTCACCATCATGTACTAAGAAAGTAGAAATAAATCTGTTAAGCATGTCATTTACATTCTAAAACAAAATATGAAAATGTCTTAAATTAATGTTAACCACAGATGTCAATTTACTCATAAATAAAAAAACAACTTTACTCTAAAAGAAAATTCAAGTCTTTGAATTATCTTCATTTGGGGGATTTTGACAGCAAATACTGATATATACAATTAATATAAATATGATCCATCCTATATTTCACTGTCACTTTATTCCCTATTAAAACTTACACATTTTTAAAATTACATTAAGTTGGCCAACAACAAATCCTGAATGCAATTGTTTTGAGTTCAAAATTTTAAGAGTGCTGCTATATCCGATTATAATTTACAGTATCATTTTTGTATTTACTTATTGAAACAGTTGATGATCAAGCTATTGTAAGTTTTGGTTATTCATCCTTCACACTGATGTCTCAGATCTGCACTATCCTACTAAATGTTTGTGCTTTTTTCTGTCTGTCTGATGTGTTCAAAATGTCACAGTGGTGGCGTAAGCGACCTTGCAATACTTCTTCTAAATATTAGTGGCAAATAGGGAAAAATGAGGCATTCACCTGCTCATAATCTAGTTTCATGATGGCTTTCTGCAGATAGCGGACTCCGCCGTGAATGAGCTTGGTGCTTCTGCTGCTGGTGCCCGATGAAAAATCGCTCCGTTCTACCAGGGCGGTCTTCAGATCTGGGCGATGGGGCAGAAAGACAGGTAAGGCATGGATTAGACAATGCACTGGCATTTCAAGACCTTATGGTGCCAAATATTTAGACTGCAGCTGCTGTCATTTACATATGGCTTTCTCCACTATCTGTAATATCACAACATGTTTATTGCACCCAGGCACATTCTGCCATGGCCTTCAGAGATGAATACAACTTCTAATGAGAATAAAAAGAAAGAAACAAAAATAAAAGAAAATTAAAAGCAAACTAAATTAACACTAAAATGTGTACAAGGCAAATCAAAACTGACCTGCACAATAAGCAAATTTTAAAATCAATAAATATCACAAAACTTAAAAAATACATACTCCGTGTGACAGCATCTAAGGCACATCCTGACCCCGTGGCTCCGCCACCCACCACCAAAACATCAAACTCCTCTGTGTTTCGCAGTGTTGAAAGCTGTTCCTCTCTTGTTGGGAGAGCATCTTTAAACGGCACCTTTAGCTCACCCTGCGCTTCAACATATGCCAGCCGAGCCTGAACAAATCCAGCAGGTGCAAAACAGACAAAAAGAACCAAAATAAGAAGACAATGTGGTTAAAGATATAACAATACCCTGTATGCTCTTTAAAGATGCAATCCAGAATTGACATTTCATAAGCATTATTGTGCAATTGCACATAAAATCCCAATTCTAAAATGCCCTGTATTGTTATGCAAGTTGTCATTGCTAAATCTACATCCAAACATAAGGCTTTTTCTGGATTGATCTTTAAAAAATTAATAGTATTAATGATAATAATAATTAGATGTAAATTAAAACAGATTCATTTAGATGAATTAAATAAGACAAGTCAACATGTCTACATCAAAATGACATATGAATATATTTCATGAAACATTATGTTAGTCAGCATACCAAGACATAGGAATTAAGCAGAATGCATAATTGTTCCAATTCAGTTAGTTCTAGCTTCCAGTTCTAGTTTTAGTTTCAAGGGGGTTAAAAAAAATAAAATAATAATAATTTAAAAAATTAGCATTCATGACACAGTCACTCTTTATGGCAACATACACTGTGACCTTTCATATTGTATATGTGATATTTTATACATAAGCTTGATATCACTTTATTTAAACTCCCCAAATCAACTGTGCTTTTCAATAAATCCTCTTATCATTAACAGCCAATCTAAAGTATATTATAAAGTCAAACGGAGAGACTGACAGTTTGAAATTGTGAATGAACAGGTGCCAATCTATCGGTCACATGAAGGCAAAAAGATGCAAAATTCAAATTAAGAGAAAACAAGCCTGGGCAAAGCTAGGTGTCGAGGGTTTTAGCAATAATGAAACGTTTTATTAATTTTTTCGTTAGCATTTGGCCTAAATGATTACATCAATCTGCCCCCAAAAGCCCGTAGGTTCCATTTGACTTGCAAATGACCAAATGAGCCCAGACATTTGCAATTTAGACAGTAATAGCATGTAAAAACAAGATTCGGTAATTAGTGTCAGACATATTTCAAACATCCGCACACTATTAAGAGAGGCTGTCCTGCAATCAGGACAAGTGCATGACGGAAACAGAGAATTTCATGCAAAGCCACCACAGAGTAATACATAATAAAAATTCAAACAGAGCCCAAAACACACATTACAAAAAAACACACAAACACACACAAAAACAACCAACAAAAAAACAAAACAATACCAAATACCACAATCATCTGCAACACAAACGACTGCAAGCAATTTTTGAAAGAATATTCATTATTTCTCTTTCGACTTTTGCTTACCCATTTAGGCTGCATTGAGATGACACGAGGGATAAATAAACAGATAAATGGAGAGACATCAGAACAAAAGTTTGTGTCAGTGAAACGCTTAACATGGGATGCAAATGTGACGTGAAGGTGATCTGATTTACTGCTGCAGTACATCCAATGAAGTTTTGCAGAGTGTTCATACTGGTAACAAAATCTCTTTAAATTTGAAGACGGTTAGAAAAAATATTCAAACTCAAGATCATCTTTAACATTTTTTTTTTTTTGACAGATTAAACGTGTAGTGACAATCTCCATGGCAACCATGTCCTTGAGAGTGCCTAATTCTCTCACTCCCTGGAGTTTCATTGGGATTGGAACAGTTGAGATGCAAGATAATGGACAAAATGGGCTTGGGAAGATTTAAATAAATGATGAGAGAGAAAATCAGGACTCCCATTGCTCTTCAAGGGTCTGCCTTTTTTTTCTTCATTTGTTTTAGAAAGCCTTGTTGATTATCTTAATCTACTTGACCTTCCGTTATTTGTTATAGCATCTAAACAGACGAGACCCCTGGGGATCTTACTAGTTTAAATACGGACAGAACATGACGTGTGACACACTCCCTGATGGCGTGAATGGGGATCAGATTGTTCATGATTACATATTCAAGAGAGATCCTTTAAACAATGTGTGTATCACTGTTCAAGTGTAATCTCCCTTTAGCAAACAAAACCTCATTTTAATACGGTGGTCCACCCTAGAGAGAGAACGGGGTGAGTTTGGAGACTTGAGATAGTACCGAAAGGTATAAATGAGATTTGCTAAAGTATCTGGATTTGCTAGGTCTAATCTTAATGAGATTTGTAGCGCTCATTAAAGAAATCTCTCCCATATGGTTGGTGACCACATGAAAACAAGAATCAAATGTTATAAATTATAAATAGGGAATAGTTATAAATAGCTATAAATTGATCGTAGCTTTAAGATCAAAATACAGGACCTGAGTACTATGTGAGCTGAATACGGCTTTTTCTTTAAGGTTGTATAAACACAAAGGGGACATTCCTGAGTCAGGATAAGACATGCTGTGGTACAGATGGGTTTGAACAGCTGCATTCTACATAAAGTGTATTCTGCACTTTAACCTGTAGGAGTCACTGTATGGATGTGAAACGTGAAAACAAAAAGCTTGGTATTTGTTACAAGGATTGGCCGAAACTTTACATTTAGACCGAAAAAGGTAGAGCAAAAACATTGATGGCATTTAAATCAATACCTGATTCTTCCTGTATTCAAAGAACTGTGATAGGCCGAAGGCTGTTGCTACAGCTCCTCCCCCTATTAGGGTTCCTTTCACTGCCTTTCTGAAAGCCATTGATCCCTGAAACAATAAAAAGTTAAGCAGATTTTTGAATAAATGCCTTTGGGAACAGAAAAATGTTAGTATCGCTTAATTTTTCCAACTCCTGATATTTTGCAGTGTACTGTGTATTTATAATGTATATTATTTGGATAAATAATTTCCATATATAAATAAAAAAAAGAGGAATTTAACATGATGTCATTGTGTCCAGTGCTTATATGAGTGGAAACGACTAGATAACTTTTTTTTTTTTAAGTTCCTTTGGTTTCATAATTGCCTGTATTATATATTTTAATTTCCTCCTTTCTGATGCCTTTGAAATTAAACTCGGTAACACTTTATTTTAAGGTGTCCTTGTTACACATGTTACATGTACTGACTATTAAAATAACAATTAATTATGCATAATTACATGCAAGTAACTCTAAGCCAAACCCTAATCCTAACACTAAGCATATAGTAAGTACATGTAGTTAATTAATATTACTCAGTATTTAAATGTATAATTACAGTGTAACAAAGACACCTTAAAAAAAGTGTAACCTTAAACCCAGTTAAATAAAATGAGCAATTCTCAAATAAAAACAAAAAACTAAATATAAATTGTAAAAGAACTGACAGAGTGTAATGTAGGCTATAAGACGGAACAAATCCAGTACATCTCAAGTTGACTTTATGAAAAAAAAATATGAATTTACAAAACTTATTTTCTGGTAATTATAAGGGAAAAAAAAGAATAAAACCTGCACACCATCTGTACTTGCAAATGTATCAAAAATAGATTTATTCACTCAGACAATGTTTCGGTCCTCCATCAGGCATAAACCCTTATATACCGTACATGCCAGATGAAGGTCAGAGGACCGAAATCTATTTTTGATACATTTGCAGTTATGGATAATGTGTGGGATTTCTTCTTTTTTTTTCTTTTTTTTTTAATGTTGGACCTGTTTTTTGGTTGTTTATCCTACTCACCTATGGATAACCTACAGGTGTGCAAGGGTAATTGTTAATTGATTGCTAGTAATTATAAGGAAAATAAAAGTCAGTCACACTGAGAAACTAAAAAGAAATGAAAAACAAAATATTACTTACTTCCCTTTCATCCCCTTAACATCCCTTGACCTTGGCATGGTGTAATTAAACAAACCTGTAACACTTGTTCACAACTCACCATTGTTTTGTGTCAAAATGAAACAAAACTGTCATATGTCCAGTAGTTGTGTAAACAGTGTTTACACAACTATAACACTGTATGAATCTCTGGTGAAGGTCAAAGTAAAGCTATAATCAATCTCGACCTAATGCTCTGGGTAGGGATGCAAGACATTTCACTACATGATACTAGAGGAAGTGAATGAGTCATTCTTACTACACTGTTTGAACTCACGCCTGTCCCGCATGGTCCGTTTATGGCCAACCATGTGCAAATGTGAAAGAGAGAGAGAGAGAGAGAGAGAGAGAGAGAGAGAGAGAGAGAGAGAGGGGGGGGGGGGGGGGGGAGCCACAATGTCTGAGAGTGATCTTACAGGGTTATTATTTTACCAGTTCGTGTACGATAATGAGACTCCTAGACTGGAGTGTGAACATGTACAGTAATTCAGGCTAAAGTCAATAACATATCACATCTTTAAAATCTTACCTCAAACTGTTCTTACTTCAGTAGAAAAAACAGAACAGTTCCCTTTATGCTCAATTCTTAAAGACAACTGTGATGATTAATACAGACTCATATGGTGTACCCGCTGCATCACATGAACTCGCGTGAATCAAATCACCGATCGAGCTCGTGACAAATACATCCTGCGATAACATAAAGCAAAGCCCACAGCTGTGAATTTAACTTATGATGAAGCGATTTCTCTAACAAGTATTTCAAGAATTCACGGGTTGGAGCAACAGTGGCTGGCTCTCATCCAAGAATAGATCGGACAGGCTCGATGGTCGACGACAAATAATAGCTAGCTACAGCAAATAATATGACGAGACTGTTGGTTTTTACTTACTGGTTCTGGCGATGGTGACGATGATGTCTAAAAAGGAAAATCATGGACAGTGAAGGTATCAACTGGGTGATGTTACTATGTTACTTATTCAGGAATCCAGGAAGTACAGTGACAGGAAGTATTTGACGGACAGGTGGCTGGACAAATCAGTACAGAGGATTCACAGCTCTCGTCCAATCATTTTTAGGAAGGCGTGTCCAGGCGTCTTGTAAGACCATTCTTTATGAGGGACGGTGTACAAACACACCTAACACACTGTTTAACTCTCAGTGAAACAGTATAATTGAACAAATGGATTTGGATCACATGTATAGCTATAACATTAGTTTAGACGAGTATTTTTTTATCCAAGAGCAATTTATTACTCAGTTGTTTCCAGCTAATTTACTTTCTCTATTATGAAATGTCAAAGAATAGCTTAACTGAGGCACAAGGCTATGCATACTGCATGCACTTTAAAATGTTTAAAAAAAAATAGTGGATTCTTTGCAAGGCACTTTATCGTGTCAGTTGCACAGGTGAGACTTCCAGCCTAAAAAAGTTCAGCGCGACCGCATCAAGCGTCATGGAGCTCGAAGCCGCTGACGTAGTGATGACGCAGCTCGCTTCAGTCCAAACAAAGTTGCCTCTGTTACAGCGGGATTCCCTTCTCACAATGGAAACCCTTCACCGCTCAGAGAGCAGTGGAATCAGATGAAACACACCCTAATCTAATGAAATTTTCCCTAAGAATGATGCAGGTAGAAACAGATATGGCGTCACTATACTGAACAGCCTTGCATCCTTTGATTCAAAGTTATATAGCGAAATTTTATTGTAGCCTAAGCTATATTTTTTCTTTAATATATGTTTTCTTTAATTTTCGAAGCTTAATGAATTACGTGGATTTCCCCCTTTTCACTAAATTATGTAAATATACTGCAATAGTAAAGCAATTTGTTGTTTTGCACCCTTTTCCATAATCATAATCTAATTTTCACTTTTTTATTTAATTCCTAATTTGCGGTTTTCCTTTTTTTAAGTGTGTCTGGGAGGAAAAAAACATTTAATTAATCAGCATTTATTGCTGCATTTATTTATGAATGGATAAAACAGACGATAATGTCTTTGATTTGTTATGCCTACGCTGACTGGCGAGTCCCTAAAATAGTGACAAAAATACAGTACATTGCTTCAAATCAGTGAGATCTGATCTCCTGTAGGTAGGTGGTTTCTATATTAGGAAATAGTTTTGCGCAACAGATTAGGCTATGTGTAGGAAATTCAACTCATTTGACCCAGTGGACAGTCCCGCAAATGCAAACGCGCAAACGATTGAAATGCGCGCAGGGCGCAATGAGCGCGCTGAAGAACAGTCTCTCTGTCCAGCGAACGGCTCATGTCAAGGGTTGACGCGCCTGACGTCACGCCCTCTTAGCACGTGGGTTGTGGCATTCAGAGTTCTCATAAACAAAGGCACATTGCACTCGGGCTCCAGTCTTCGCGTGCAGTCGAAGGAGTAAGGTGCACAAAGACATTGGCTCTACATGCAGACGGAATTTCTATCAACAGGAACAGCTACATGGATACGTAATTTGCAACTCTTTTAAAAGCGATTTGAGGTATGTAACAGTAATTATATAATAGTAAAATGTGTTCTATTTAATGAAAAAGCGTTTAAAACTGCTTTTAAAAACTATATTTGTGGGAAGATTGTAAAGCAATACATCTACTAAAAATCCACGGCCGTTTCTTAACTTTTGCCTTTATTTTTAGTTTTTAAAAAATACCAGTTTTAATCTTGTCAACACCTTAACATACATTTGTTTAGTAAAGTTGAAGTCATCTGAGTGCCTAAAAATATATAAAGTAACTCGCACTGGCATGCTTATATATGAAGATATTTTCACTAATGATAAAAATATTTCTTTCACAGAAAATCAAACGAACGGAGAGACACGCTCTGACATCAGCTCCTATTACTGACTTCAGAGATTGTTCCACGAGAGATAAAAGTAGCAGGTGTGCGGAGGTAACTGAAGCAGGCCAGGGAAATGTATGTCAGAAAGTTTGCATACATTCTTTCCGATGGAAACACAGAACGTTAACTTAGGAAAAAAGGGGTTTTATTTGTATTTTTTAAATTAATTAAGAATAAATTATATTTTATGTTGCATACAAATAGACACTTATTTTCAAAAGTGTAAAACTATAAAACAAATATTAGGCACCCTGTCAGAGAAAGCTATTACAATTCAATTCTCTAACACTGCAGCCATGCCCTGCGTCCAGGCTCAGTATGGGACATCACCTCCAGGAGCCAGCCCTGCATCTCAGAGTTACAGCTACAGCACCTCTGGAGAGTACAACTGCGACTTCCTAACACCGGAGTTTGTCAAGTTTAGCATGGACCTGACTAACGCAGAAATTGCTGTCACTTCCTCGCTCCCTAATTTCAGCACCTTTGTGGACACCTACAGTTCCAGCTACGACGTGAAGCCTCCCTGTCTCTACCAAATGTCCCACTCTGGGGATCAGCTGTCCATCAAGGTGGAGGAGATACCCGCACACAGCTACCATCAGCAGCAGCATCATCATCATCAGCCTCACCAGGCTGAGGAGAGCCAACCCCATACGGGAACCATTTACTATAAACCATCCTCCCCAAACATCTCCCAATCACCCAGTTTCCCGGCGCCTCCACACCACACGTGGGAAGACAGCGGATCCCTTCAGAGTTTTCATCAGAACTACCTTGCTACTTCACACATGATAGACCAGCAGCGTAAAAACGCGATGTCTAGGTTGTTCTCGTTCAAGCAGTCTCCCGTGGACACGCCGATGTCAAGCTGTCAGATGCGCTTTGATGGATCTCTGCACGTGTCCATGGGCCCCGAAACCCCGGGTGCGCATCGTGCGTTGGACAGTTTTGCTTTACCGGCATCCCCAAGGAGACAGCACGCTGTCAGTTTATCCCATTCGCTTAACGTCGGACACCCTTTCCTGGAAAGCCCAGTGGGCTCACCCCCGGCTAGAGGATCTCCATCCAGTGAGGGTTTATGTGCTGTGTGCGGGGACAACGCTGCCTGCCAGCACTACGGGGTGCGCACTTGCGAGGGGTGCAAAGGATTCTTCAAGGTACACTTTTTTTTATCACTAATACTACAAATCTTTTGTCCATAGTAGACTTATTAGAGGCATGACACCACTGGGGTAAATGATTATAGTTAAAAGCAGGTCCGAAACTATGACCTTTTGGTTACCAGCCCAACTAAAGATTGGAACAAGAAAATGCATGGTTTAGAACTGGTCTACAGTAGATTATCCTTAATTAGTCCTATCTCAGTTGTATTGATTTGACCCAATATGCACGGGACACGTCCGTTCATCTCTGCCACCATTACTTTCGTCTAGAATTAAATTGGTTTGTGCTGAGAGTCATATCGCGCCTAACCGAGCGTGAAGGAACTCCCAGTGGTGACATTAAGACAGCTCTTTATGTCACCATCGTGATAGAATAATCTCGCTAATCTGACAAGAGGGGTCGCGGAGAGAGCGTCGGGGGACCCCAAATTATGGCTGCCCACGGATCTGTATTTACCGAATGTCTGCTCTGTTCGGCCCTTGAATGTATTACACAGCTTTGGGCTGAAGTGCAGGGTTTGAGTGTCCTATTCCATTGCAACTTCAGACTGTGATTGCAGTTCAAGTTGTCCATGCGAATGGAGTAGATTTACATGCAATTAATACGCTACATACATGTGCTGTTTCTTTCTAGCGCACGGTGCAGAAAAACGCCAAATACGTTTGCCTGGCAAACAAAAACTGTCCCGTGGATAAAAGACGGCGAAATCGATGCCAGTATTGCCGATTTCAAAAGTGCCTGGTCGTAGGGATGGTAAAGGAAGGTAATATCAAGCACTTTTTCTGTTTTATTAATATCCAAGGTTTCGTTAAAATGATGCACGTTACACTGTATTATCACAGAGATGTGGTCTAATATTGCTGTGCAATTTATATAACCAAAATATATTTTTTACAGTTGTGAGAACAGCCAGTTTAAAAGGACGAAGAGGTCGCCTCCCCTCCAAACCTAAAAGTCCGCAGGACATTCCAGTCTCTATGACACACGTCAACCTCCTGAACGCCCTAGTGAGAGCGCACATAGACTCCAACCCTTCTATGGCCAGACTGGACTACTCTAAAGTAAGCATCAAACATAGTGTAAAGCGTTAAGTTTTAATGAATGAAGTAATGTTTTAACAACTCTTCAACATTCATTTAACAGCAGAATTTTAGTAGTCATAAGTTTAATTTACAAAAAAATTATAAGAGGGTCAAGCTGCCTTTCTTTTTGTGTTAAATTCTAGTTTCAGGCGAGTCCAGAGTATCATAGTAGAGGAGATGAATCTCTGCACATTCAGCAGTTCTACGATCTTCTCACTGCTTCAATGAGCATCATTCGCGGATGGGCCGAAAAAATCCCCGGATTTTCTGACCTGCCCAAATGCGACCAGGAACTGCTTTTCGAGTCAGCCTTCCTTGAACTTTTTGTGCTGCGTCTGGCTTACAGGTAAACAGACCTAATCCCAACGGACTCGCTGTTTTTATTTTATTTTAAGAAACGCAAATAATCACTTTAACAATTTCTTTCAGATCTAACCTGCCAGAGGACAAACTTATTTTTTGCAATGGAGTGGTTTTACACAAGCTGCAGTGCGTGCGAGGCTTTGGGGAGTGGATCGACTCTATCGTCGAGTTTTCTTCCAACCTTCATAACATGAGCATAGACGTCTCTGCCTTCTCCTGCATAGCTGCTCTCACCATAGTTACAGGTAAGACAAGTCTGACCTTTTCCAAGTGATGCACAGAATATACAGCGTGCTTCACCTCTGACGGACTGTTTCCCATCTCCATAGAGAGACACGGACTAAGAGAGCCCAAGAAAACAGAGGACCTTCAAAACAAGCTCATAAACTGTCTGAAGGATCAGGTGTCCTGCAGTGGTGAATTGTCTAAACTGCTGGAGAAGCTGCCGGAGGTGCGCGCGCTGTGCACGCAGGGACTGCAGCGCATCTTTTACTTGAAACTGGAGGATTTGGTTCCCACGCCTGCGGTCATTGACAAACTCTTTCACGATAGCTTACCGTTCTGAACAATCGGCTGAACTGCGGCAGATTCATAAAACCTTCATGATTTCTCCATGTGGCGGACTTGAAGAAGTGATATTGCCGGATGGTATTTTTATTTGATTTTTAAGTTTGAAGCACGGCTGGCTGCAGGGGACAAAAGTGAACAGCCCTGTTCGAGACAACCGCGGAGGAAATGATATCAATAGAATATTCAAAACATTGAGAATGAAATTATTGTGGAGAGAAAAGGACTATCTTATGCCTGTTTAAAGTGTATTCAGTTATATACTGAGAAAAATGCGGTGTGTTGGAAATGTGTTTGTATTGTTACGCGTCATATTGTTTGTTACCTGCAAAGCATTTATAAACAACTTCTCATGTGTCATGCAAGATGTAGCCTAATGATTTAAGGGATCAAAATCATTTTGACAAGGTACTTTAACCACTAGCCAGTTAAGTCATTTTGCATTATTGTACTGAGTGAACAGGAGGATTTTTTAAACTGTGCAACATTTCAGATTTCAGAATGGATAAAAGCATATAGAGCACGTTTTTGTGTTTATGGATTCATTAGTGAATTTTATTGTTATTAAGATATGAAACGCTTTTTTTTTTACAGTTCAGAAAGTTTGCATGGAATTCGATTTGAGCTATTAACATTCTCCAGCACTTTGTATTAATTTCATATTGAAATAATGTCCGAGGTTTACGTGCAACTGGATTAAAATTCTTAACATTATCCTTATATATTTCAGATCATTGTTTTCTATGATGTTATGGTTTTTGCACTGCATTCTATGTTAAGCTTCTCTAGTGTATTGCTGAATAAACCTAACTATTATACATTTCTCTTGTTTTTTGTCAATATGATTTAGACTACTTGTGTTCTATTAAATTTTCGAATTTGCTTACGAAAGCTTTTGAAAGATTTTTCATTCTAGTAAAGTATTTCATAGTCTATACATTTCATTAATTCCTGAAATTCCAAATTTTCGATGGCAACATTTGTAGGCGGCATTTCTTCAAAAGAGATTTATGATTTATTGGGACCAAAAGGAGGAATGTCTTGCGAAAAATTGCTAATAAAATTGCCTCATATTGTTTGAAAGAAAAAAAGAAAGAATGTTTTTTTGTTTTTGTTTTTTTACGAAAAATAAAATCATTTAAAATGCTGTAGGTTATAAAAGACCGATCTTTTCTGAATTATTTCGGAATCATCCGTTAATCTGCTGGAAACCTTTTCCTTAATTAATACTCATATGCTTATGTTTAATATAATTTCAATTCTCCCCAAATTACCACAACGATTTTGCAGAGCAAGCAAGCCTCCATCTCTGTGAAATGACAGTAACTGTGCTGTCGTTTTACAGCCTGAACTTTTCAAAAGGTCATATCTTTATTGAACAGATGAAATAACAAAACACAATCAGGATGCAACAGCCTGTGAAACATTTCAAATGAGAGTGGGAACACACAGGTAGCTACTCAGCACCTTCAAGTCGTTACAATTTGTTCTACAACACCAGAAATGTAATGCAGAAAAATGAGAAGGATATGCAAAAATCCAGATTTGAAGAATCAATATTTACACTAAGGACGCAAGTATGGATTTTAAGCTGAAGTACAGCAAAGATAAAAGAAGATATAGGCCTAAAATGGACCAACTCACTGAGTATAACGGTTTGTCTTTTTTGGTCATGAAGATCATGAAGTGAATAAGTCTGTGCCCTCTTCCTCTTTTCTATCTGTTCTCCCTCTCTCATTATTTGGGTGATAAAAATACAGATGAAATCACTTGAGTCATTACAGATTGTTCTGTTTGGTCCTGGCATTCAATTTAACCATTGAATGTATTTTGCTGAATTTTTTATTTAATTCTAAGGCAGTCCAAATGTCCCAGATTTCAGTTTGTTAAATGAATGATTGCCAGTCCTTGAACAGAATTTGTTTCAAGATTAGATTTCTTCCCTCTGAAGAAAGTATGATTTAATTATGGGAAAAAAAATAAATAAAAAAATCAATAGTTTTGTCTACTGCTTAATTTATAGATGTATTTGAAGATAGCTGAAAAACAGTTTAATCAGGTTTTTGAGTAAAAATGTATCTCTAGCATCAAATGGTTTGATGCTAGAATGCCATCAACATGGTAGATAGAATTCTCTAGCTCTAAATGTAATTTTGAGATGTGATAGCCTCCAAAAGGATTGTAAGAATAATCCCTTCTGTTTGTGGATAGATGGTTCAAATGCAATAATGGTTGAAATGTTTAGTTATGAATGCATTAACATTTTCTCATTCTTAGTCATTAAACATTCCTGCAGTTTAGGTGTTTCTCTCCAGGTGTCAGGTCCAGCGATATGATCCCGATGCCCCCCCCCACCCCTCTCTGAGGCTGGAAATATAAAATATTGATTTATGTTTGGTAGAAAGGCCTTATAAAAATGATCACATACACAAAAGGGATTCATGAGCCTCAGATCAATAGACATCCTGTTTCTCAATGCTTTGGACCATCACTGACTGTGAAATGTTAAAATAAAGAAATCAATATTATCTGAGAAATGTCAAATTTATTATAATTATGAGGGTGAAGGACTGGCAAAAATGTTCCTATGGGAGCTGGTCTGAAAGGAGGGGTTTACAGACACTCCTCTGAATCCAGCCTGTGTGTGTGTGTGTGTGTGTGTGTGTTGAGTGAAGCTATGCACTATAGACAATGGATTTGTCATGTTGATACTTCACATGTGTGGATGTGCGTCTGAATGAGAAACACACACTCTTTCTTGATTGGCATATAGCCATTAAACCTTAAAGAAAGTAATATAAACTTGGATTAGGAAGCAGGAACCTTCTGCTTGTCAAGCTGAACTATCGTGTAAGTTTGTGCTGACAATACTGAGATTTGTTCTTATCACTTCCTTGATATTTTCCAGATGAACACTGCTCTGACTGTAATCTCAATTAACGACAAAATGGTCAAACAACTGTAGCAAAATGTGCACAATCTAGTGCGAGACCACAGTGACTATATTTCGCAGAGGAGTCTCTGTGGTCTAAACATGCAGATGGCCGGTCTGGAATCAAAGAAGGACCAAGGGACATGCCATTTGCTCTGAGCCCAGACCAGCACACTGACACTTTGTTCAGTTATGTGTTTCGTGTGGCCTTTATTAATAATTCATCTATGGTCAATAGCATTTTAGAGAATTATCTGATTCAAAGCTACAGCAGACCACTAAAACGGTAATAAAACCAGATTATATTGAACCACATCTGTGCGATGATTATTGAAATGTGTAAATAATTGAAAAACTACTTGTAAAAAAAACAGAAATTTATTAATTAGCAAACATGATCAGGTTTTTTATAACTGTATTGTCAGCTGTAAAGTATAACAATGTTAGTGCTTAAAAAAATCATAAAAATATCTATCAAAGCTGTGAAATACCCTTAATAATCATCCCAAAATGTCCCATACACACATATTGTATTAGTCTGCATTAGAGAGAAACCTGAAAAAAGGCATATATTTCAGATATCTGCGGAGAGTTGAATTGTAATGGAAACAATTTTCATTAACCTACCCATAAACTGCTAGAAAACTCTTAATCCCACAAATGTGAATGAAATCAACTATAACGTGAAGAGCAATTAAGAAGAAACGGCACATTTGCAAACACCTTAACATTGTTTCATTCTCCTAGCTGAATTTTCCTGTTTTCCACAATACTGTGAGTGCCATGCCTTTACAGATAGTCATTTGCATGTGACCTTTAATTTAAATGTCTGGAAAGATTGAACGGCAGAGGGTTGCTATTATTTGAGGAAAGGGACTCTAGGCCAACATCCTCTATCCCTCCTCCCTTTCAGAATTCTGATAGAAAGTTTCATTGATTAGAGCATCTTTGTCACCATTAGAGATCATTTAGGTTATATTCACAAATTATATTCATTAAGGACAGAGACACAGTAGATCATATTATAATAAATAAATAAATGCAAATGTATGGACAAAACGTTTTGTTTTTCGATAATCTTTAATGACCAGCACTATGACCCCTATAACCCCTAATGTACAACAAAATCTAAAAGTTGCATCTTTGTATCTTATTTTCCCTAAATGGTATTAGTCTGGGTATTAGTATCTTAAAGGTACATACAGTATTATATTAGTACCTTTTACCGCCTCACTGACAGTTTTGTATATAAATGGGTGTATAAATGACCTATAAGCATAAATAAAAGCTGAATTTAATGCTAAAATTGCTGCTGAGAAAAAGAGGATGAAAAACACTCAAGGGTTGAGTTGTCTTCCATAACTATTATGTAATTTATAGATAATTGAGCCAAGGATGTCTTATGTAAAACCACATAGCAAATTTAGATTTTCATTGGTAGAATAGAGTTCATTTGAAAGCTTTTTGCAAAGAAAATCTAGAAGTCTTAAACAAGAAATAAGACACACACACACACACACACACACACACACACACACACACACACACACACACACACACACAACACACACACACACACACACACACACACACACACACACACACACACACACAAGAAACACCAATAGTCCATCCAATATTTTCATATATTATATCATCAGAAGCTAGTGATATACAATCTATTTATACATAATCGACAAAAAAATAAAAAACAAAAATTCCTACAGGAATAAACTATAAACTGACAGTGGCTTAAAGGAATAGTTCACCTAAAAATGAAAATTCTGTCATCATTTACTCATGTCGTTGTAAACCTGTATGCATTTATATCATATTAAGAAGAAAATCAAAATAACAACAAAAATAAAATAAAAAAAAGTCATAACTTAAGAAAAACAACAATTACAGAATTACAACAATGACATAATTTTTATTTTTGGATCAAATAAGCCATATATTATATCTATTGTCTCCCTGCCTCTCTGGCAGAATGACCACACCCATTTCTTCATCCATTAATCTGCATTTTGAATGGCACTGTCAATCAAACTGTAGCCCCACCCACCTCCCCATCTGTAGCCCCTCTGACCCCCCACCTCCCCCACTTCATCATCTGACTGATTTATTTATTTATTTAGAGCCTGTCTTCACCAAAACAACACCCCCCACAACATATATCCCCCAACAAAAAATCACAGATATCCATCCTGTAATATGTTCATAGTGTGATATGTCATGGGGGTTAGCAAGTGTGCGATCACCATGGATACATACAAATGAAATATGACAGAGTGGATGCTGTTAATTACTCTAAAAGAAATTAAATGGAGGGGATTTAAGCTTTGAAATGTGAGTGGAATTTAAGTAGTCACGTTCTGTAATAAGGTGATCTTCCATAATAGATCAGTCTCACTGCATTAAATATTAAATAAACAGTGGACCCTTGATGATGAGAGACAGAAAGAGAGACACCACCATGAACACAGTCATCTAAACAAAGTTGATTGGTCTACATTCCCATGATGCCACTGATAACCTTTTAATAGAGGCTTCCACATGAATGGGAAACTTGTCTTAAACACAGTAAAGGACATGATTTTTTTTTTTCACTTACTTAACATCACATGTTGTCCAACATACTAATTTTGTATAGTGGTTTCTGGGGTGTCTGTAAGGCACTTAACCACAGGAATTAGTTCTGTGAATTTTGGGGCTTTTGATGGCAGTATTGATTCAGCTACAAAGCAGTAAAACCCTTATCAGAACTCACGCAGAGGATTGCTATAAAAGCCCATACTAAGAGTCTATCTGTGACCGATAGGAGCAGGATGGGGGGTGATTTGTGCAAATCCTTACAGGACCTATATTGACATCTGAGCACATGAAATATGAAGTGTGTGTTGTGTTGTACAGAGTAATGCTTTATATATGTTCAAATCAATGCAATTATGTGTCATAACTAAAACTTTACAAAATGAATTCTTGACTGGAGAACAATTGACCATTGGTGAAAATGAGACCTTTTGTGAAAAAGAACTACACTTTATATTTTCTTTTAAAAAGAGTACTTATAACAGATATAATGTACTTTAAAAGAATAGCCTATACTTAAGTGCAAACTGAATGCAATGTTTTCAGACACTTAACTGTATGTTATTTACAAATAAATGCAGGTAGTTGAACTTAAGAGTGTTTTAACTTTGACTTAAGTGCATTTATATATAATTCCATAATTATTTATATTATCTCTTAAATATGGTTAAAATGTATTACAGAATGTACTTAGAAGCGTTTATGGTAAAATAAAATATACTTTAATGTAATTTCTACTGAAACATGTATGTCCTGTATAAATATAAATATTTTTGTATAAATATATTTAAATAGAAATATATGTATAAATATATTTGTATTTATACATTTGTAACGATGAAGTTACAATTTAGAACATTTAAGAAATATCAAATAACACACTACAGTTCAAATTACAATCAAGTACTTTACATGTGCTTTTTAGCATGTTAGCCAAAACATAAGTGTACTTCTTTAAAGCATCAACAAATAATATTAAAACAATGATTTAAAATTTAGGCTTCTTTTTAAGTAAACTTTAATTTGACATTATTACAAAGTTCACTTTTTAAAAGTGTGTTAAAAGTATTTAATTTTGTTAAGAAACATACTGTACATTTGAATCCCACCTGGGGATTTTTTGCTTTTTCCTCTAATTCAACCCTGAGGGCAGAGCATGTAGTTCTGCAAACCATACAGATAAGTGAATCTAAATAAGACTGTATTATTAATATTCAAAGATAAGATGGTGAACGATATGCTGTATGTAGATTACTATGAATGTTTTGGATATCAATAGACCTTAATAATGGAATCATTGACCAACACAGATGGACCTTGTAAGAGGCACAGTGGGATTCTGTTCCCGGCCAGATGAACATCAGAATACCCCACAGAGACTATACATCCACACCTGCCTGGCCATTAACCCATTCAATTAACTTCCACCAGAGGGTTCTGCTAATTATCTTAATTGCATCTTTAATGATGTGAGTCCTTTAAAACAATGAAGGTATCTCTTCTAGAGCATTTAAAAAGCAATAGGCTATTAAGCTGAGTGAAGCAATAAATACTACACTGACAAAGATTTAAGAAGCATACTATCATTAGCTAAATCAATATTTTTAAGCAACAGACATTTGCATTACATTATGATTATTTAATGTAGGAAGTCATGTGATATGCTTTATTTTTTATTTTTTGAAAATGAGCAAACAGGCTATTCTACTACGGATCTCCAGGCCAGTATATATTACATATTTAGTTGTTATTATTAGAGTAAATAGTTATTATTGGGGCAGTTTTAATTGAATTTATATGTCATATTAATATTATCTATAAGTGTTTGCTGTTTCATGACATCATAGTCAACACCTACTACACATAATTTTCCAAACTACATTTTAAAACAAAGTGACACCCATGTTTTATAGCCTTTCTAATTACAGTCTTTGTGAAGTGCAAGGGTATAGCTGAAGGTGAGAAATACTAGGTTAAAGGTAGGGTGGGCAAACATGTAGCTTTATAACCTACATCTGACCCTTCACATATTCTTTGACCCAATTTGACATATCTCTTCCTTTGACAGCTACTTTATCTTTCTCTGCCCTGGACGATTTATAGATTTTTTTGATTTAAGGTTAATTATTTGTCAGTTTTCCAATGCAGTGTAACAATCTCTTTGCATAATCCCATCTCTCTATAAAAAGACAAGTTATATTCAGAAACAGATATATTCTCCATCAAAACACAGTTTGGTGTGTGTACCAGCAAGATATCATTGATAAATGTTTTCATTTTTTTGAGCACAACCAGAAAATTCAGACTATTACTGGAATATGAACAACTATAAAGAATAGTGATGCATGCATAGAAAGGATTGAAAGAGTAAAGATCTAAGAACAACACACCAATGCTGTGTGCGAGTATACTGACAAAAATGGAGATAACAAAATCAATAATCCTGGCAGATGTGCTCATATGCACTAGCTATCTAAAACAAATTTATTTCATCCACACACCTGTCATACTTGTATTTATGCTGAACTGTGCCTCATCCTGCTTCATTGTAATGGAAAGTCTCTTAGAACTAGAGCAAACACAGTTTCACACTGTCTCTCGAATAAGACATGGACCACTGGGAATCAGAGCCTCTGTTTACCAGTGCTGTGTTAGGTCATTATTCCTCCCCATCAGTATTCAGAAAGCGATGCTCAGATTATGAACAATGTGACCTGATTTGGCTTAAGAGAAACACACATAACACAGTGACACTTGCAAATTATGACCATCTTATAAACATCTCTGGTAGGGAAAGCACAGAACTACAGGCATGATTTTCTTAACTTTGAATGGAGACACCCAGCAATCAAAATTTGCTAAGTTCTGTTTTCTGTGTAAAAAAAAAACAACAAAATGATAAAGCACTCTACAAATGGTGATTGAGCTCTTACCAAAAGGTCATCAATTTTTTTGATTTGTTAAGGATTCATTGAACATGATCGATTGGATTCATTAATGACACATGAAGACACACCAGATCAATCTAAATGGTAAACTGGCATCATTGTCATCATTTTGCAGCTCAGTGCTCATAAAGCCTATTAATTTGTGCTCAGAAATGATCATATATCATTTAATGAAGATAGTATGCAGCTTCCACATGACATAAACCATCAGTCACTGTTCAGCACGATTTGTGGACAGGAACCCATTAACATGGCAAAAAGCTAATTAATCAAATCAGAGATTTGTAGCTTTTAGTCCATGTCTATAAGCTTTGCAGTCATGTCTGATCAGGTGGCTGTGAATGTTTCAGTGAAGTCGCCAAATATGCCATATTTCTTATATTCAAGTTAATCACAGACTACAAAAGAGTCTTCGGTAGGCAAACTCTTTTGATTTGAATAAATCACTTTTTTGGGAAACTACATTCATCTACAGTAAGTGTCAACTTTTCTTTATAGCCTGGTCATTCCGAAAGCCTCTCCATGGAGATCGGACTGACACTCATGGCCAATAAGGTTCCCAGTGACAAAAACTGTTTTTAAAAAATGCTGTTGTTGTGTAAATTAATAGGCAAAATGTATTTTTGCCTGACTTTTCAGTTTTTAGTTGAAAAAGGTGTCAGGGAAACGCCACCAAAATTAATCAGTTTAATCATTTGCTCACCTTTGCACTAAATGTTGTGCCAATCAGACAAGTAATTAGAAATTAGGTATGAATAAAATAAAAAATAAAAATAAAATCTGATTATTATACTACCTCTTTGTGTGCAGTTTGAAATTGTGGTCTAACATGTCAAAAGCATCTCATTAAAAGCCATGTGATTTTACAAAGAAAAAAATAAATAAATCCAAACTAGGAGTGATTTATGTTTTAAACCCCAGCTGCAACCAGTAATGAATGGAATGGTTGTGACTGGATTTATTTAGCTCAGATAACTGGATGGAGAAAAGCATCAGTGATATAGATGTGCCATGTTTTTCTGAAGTATCTGGGTTGTATCAGAGGATATTATAGGAACAACAAACAAAGAAACCAACCAACAAAGAAAGTACAAACCAATTTTTCAAATGGTTGTGGAGTTATAGGGGTTTGTCAGTTGTAGTGCCCCCTATTGGCAGAGTTGTACTTGTGCTTGGACATTGTGTTCAGTATATATGGGTCAACTTGTAAAAATAGCCATCAAGTGTCCAATTAATTAACATATATCTTCCCAATGCTTCAACATGCTTTATGGAAATGGATATGCATAAGATCAGCTGATTCTGGGGAGCACTGAAAGAACTCTTGCTTGGACAATCAAATTCAAGGAGCAAAACTAACCACTGTACAACATGAAATATGATATAATTAGATTACATGCCTATAGTGCAATTTGTGTACTATAATTGACTAAATAGTGCACTGCAGTAAAGCAGAACTACATTCCCCAGTAGGCATTTTCTGACTATATGTACTGAAGTGTAGTCCAGGATGGTGGAAGGCCCAGTGCAGTGTGGTTGGTGATTCAGATTAAACTGTATCTCCCATAGGAGGCTGCTCTGAGAGCTTAATTAAATTGTAGGACACTGGCAGTGATGAATGCCTCTTAACATGAGCATGCTAAGACACCGGTACCGCTGCCCTTTAGCTGTGCATCTTCTGTTGCGCAAAATACCACCATAGCATCCATAATTGTGTCTCCCAATTCCCTTCGCCTTGATGCACAACCATAATTTGATGAACAATGCCACATTGCTTTGAGTCAGAGATTCTGGTCTTTTCCAGGGTCTCTTGTCCATTTTCTCCTGTTTAGAGCATGACAGTTCAACACGACTAGTCGGCGGGATCTTTCTGGATCCGTGGCGCTTTTGGTGTTTCCTAGCATCGGTCTATTCATCACCATCGCTAGCCTCTTGTTCTGCTCTGTGTCTTCCTTCATCACTGCAGCTAATTAAAGAGCTCGGAGGTCTGCTACTGTTTCCACTGCCTTGTATTACCATTCATTACAATGACATCTCAGATCCTCGGCATAGCAGCACAGTGATTCATGGTGCAGTGTGTCTTAGTAAGAGACTTATCTTGCACACTCACACATACTCCTGTACATATGCATGAATGCACTCACACATACACACACAAACATAATAAATTAGGCTCTACTGAAGACTGATGGCCCACAATGTAACACCATAGATCAATTAAGCATGCAGAGAACGGGAAGGCTAATCTCTGAATATAATGAGTCGGCTTTTCTGCCTCTTTTAATTCAAAAACACTATGTTTCGAGATTATACAAACAAACAAGCCTGTAATTGAATGGGGAAAATATTTTGAGCATTTTTAATTAAATTCTGCGGAATTGTGTAAAAGCACAGCAAATCTCAGTATACAAAATACTATTTTGCACCAAATATTATTTTCTAAAAAATATATTTTCTTATTATATTAATTTTTATTTAGATCTATTTGTCTGATTTTGTATTTTAAAGAGCAACATCTTCATAGTCTGTCTTCATAGTAATTGTTTTAGTGAAGTGTACACCTCATGCTGCATTTCTAAAAAATAATTAACCTCTGATACCCATTCTGTTGTCTGTGATGCCTGTGAATGTGACTAAAATTGAACTGTAAAGATGACATGAATAGAGACATGATCGGGCTAAATGCAGGGGGTGAGTCTTATGGGTGTGTGTCAGGGAGAGAAATTGAGGAAAAGATAGAGGGCAACAGAAGCATTTTGCTCAGGCCCAAGAGTAGATAAGCAGCGCCCAGGGAATTGGTCTGTAAACACTGTCCGTGATTGACATGACACCCCAGTTTGTGGGAAACTTTACATTTTATTATCGGCCTGTAAACCCCCATTTTACAGATCCACATGCTGCTTTAGCGGTGTGTGTGGGAGGTATATGGGTCGAGGGTGGTGCACTTGAAGCCTGTTTTGATCGGTCCTCACTAAATATCCACCCAATTTTCACAGGTCTGGGTGAGCTTTGAAGAAAATTGAGCAGATTTGCGATGAAGAGCCCCTCTGGAGGAATTTGAGAGTGTTTGAGGATTAGGAGGTTCTTATTCTCAGCATAAGGCCCAGCTGAAGAAGTGTCTGATGCCTCAGGAGGTGAAGCTCAGCCGAGCATTCCAGTAAATAGAGATTCTGAAGATAAAGAGTTGAACTGACAAGCTTATGGACTTGGACAAACTGAGCAGGCATACAGTTCAGCTTTTATGCAAAGCAAATAATAGCGGAAGCTTTCATCCTCTCATGTTAATCCAGAATCAATCAAATCATTGAAACGTAAAAGATCAAAGGGTGTGTTTACAAGGAATGCTCACGTGTGACTCTTAAAAAAAAAAAAACTTTCATTATGACTTAAATGGTTTTATAGTTCTTGTCTGTATGAGCTCAAAATAATCACAGTAATATGTGAAGATATGGGGAATCAATTTAAAAACTAAACCACCGTCGACATCTAGTGTTCATCAAGATTATTGCAGTTAAAAGTGCTTGTTCCTCTGTCGCCAAAAGATGTCGCTGTTTCGCAATGTGGAGTCATCTGAAATGACTTTTTTTAATTACAGAAAAATATTCTTGTGAGCAGTGTTAAATAATATGAATTTAATTTTAATATACAAAATATTAAAATAGTATATTTACTAAAGTAAAATGAAAGAGTAACGCTTTAGTTTAGGGACCAATTCTTACTAGTAACTTGATTATTAGCATGCATAGGACTAGCATATTGGATGTTTAGTACTGAAAACGCATTGGCATGTATTCTGCATGACCATATTTTAGATGCCTTAAAACTACCCATACCTAACTTAAAAACTACCTTACTATTAATAGCAGCAAATTAAAAGTTTACTGAGGTAAACGTCGTAGTTAATAGTGAGAATTTGCCCCTAAACTAAAGTATAATTAAATGTCACAATCAAATAGATTTACACTAAAAGTAGTGCAGATAAGAGAAGTGGACCCACCCGGCAAAATATGGTGAAGTAAAGAAGAAGAAGAAAATTGTAAATACAGTGCTGGATGCTGAGTTACAAACCCCTCCCCTGTCCTGCCGGGGCGGGGCCTGACGCGTCCGGATCCGCCCTGATGTCCCGATGACAGCACGGACAAGATGGCGGCCAGCTGGGAAGTGAAGTGAGGATGTCAACATCATTTCTGCAGCTCAAACAAGCCAGGATTCTCACCACCCACCCCCTCGACCAATCCGTGATATAGTTCATGTTCCGTGCACCTGTTTTAGGAGCCGAAACCGGGGCATTTTTACGCAAACGCGCGCATGTTCTTGCGCTATGTTTTGGAAATCCGTTTGCGCAAAAGGGACCATCAACTCTTGACGAGCGATCTGGCCTGCGTGGACCTCCAAAACCCACTCCAGGAGTCATCAAAAAGAGCGTTTCAACATCCGATCGCACGCTACATCGACTGAAACTCCGCGATCGGTCCGATCCACGCTGTTCTGACTGGCGTTTGCGGTGATTTCCGCGAGAAGAGCCGCGGATCTCATTAAAGCTGCGGAAGTGGAGGAGAGGTTTTCACGCCAGTCATCTTTCAGATGCACTTTCTGTCCTCCCGTGGATGCTCTTCGCTCCGTTATCCAGCTGTAAAATATCTGAGACCACGTTAAAACTCGGGCACACGGGATCCAGCGGTGCATTAGCTGTATTTTGTCCGGAAACAGTGTTTTTTGCGGACTTGCTGGCCAGTTTTAGTGGTTAAAGTGACGCCATGGCTCATTCTCCAGTGCAGGGCAGTCTGCCTGGGATGCAGGTAAAGAAACCCACAGCATCGTTTATAGTCTACCGTGGAACATAATAAGGTTTTTAAAGTGTATATGTGTTGTGTAATGTCCCAGAGAGTTTTCACTTTCTGATAAGCAGCAGAAGATCAGAAGTCTGTTTGACTCCCTCTTTGTAAATAATGGTTAATAACATAAACGTGTTATGCATTGTGTTTTTTTTTTTTTTTTTTATCAATAAGGTCGTTGTATTGCTCTGTACATACAGGATGAGGTGATGGCCCATCATGTATGAAGTAGGACAGTTCCAATGAAGAACCCTTTTCAGGGTCATTCTATTAAAATTTTCATGTTCTTGTCCTCTAGAGAGCTTTAGCACCACGGTAAATTTTCTGGGACATCCTTTATAAACCATGATCATGTATGAAGTGGGACAGTACGAGCGAAGAACCATTCTGTTCTTCAAAACACAAAATCCAAGAAAGAAAGGAAAACATGAACTGGAAGGGTAGAGACAAAAGGAAAGAGGGCGATGATGATGTCTCCAGAGAGTAGCCATCATAACTGGGACATATGTTGGGTCTCTGTTCATGCTGGGCCATATGACTGGTTTATCCTCAGGACAGGAGAGCAATCTGCCATCCCAAGTAGCTGAACTGGCTTATCTCTCCTTAAGGTTGAATATGCAGGAAGCCATTGTTGGCTAAGAACCTCCATCTTGAGAGGAGGCCATTAAAACCAAAGAGCATCCATGTGATAAGAGGAAAACCGGAATTATGCAGGAGGTCACAGACTTCCACAGGGAGGGCTACAAGTCACCAGTTCTGAGAGCGCCCATTCTGTAGTATTTCCTTATGGGTCACAGAGGAATTGTGGTGGGCATCCATTAGGAGCATTTCTGAGGACTTTCTCTCACCTGGCTGTAACACACCTCATATGGCCAGCCTCAGAGTTTCCAGCTCCCTAAAACACAACCACAGATGAGAGCCAAGGGATGACGTGGCCTTCTAAAAGAATTGGCTGTTACACCTGTCAGTGTGCATCGGGATCAGGATTACGGAGATCAGCTGGGAGTGTATGTGAGCAATCAGAATTAGGGCTGAATCAGGGAGCAAAGCCTTCATCATCTCCGTGATGGGACGGGTAGATGACAGCTAATGAATCTCTGAGTGATGCATTAAAGGGCTTCTCTGCGGGTGTGTGCGCTTTGAGGAAAGATGTGCGAAAATCAGCTGTGTCTGAGAAAATCGATTTGTGTGTGTTCAAAGGATGGCATCACTAGTTGACAGAAAACAGACTGGCAGTCGGTCATTTATCACAGTGACTACTGCTCACTGGCCTCTTTTTCCCACTTTCATAAAGGCTTTTGTCATCTTTTGAGTATATTGCTTGTTGTGCTGTAATCGGTTGATTTGTGTTGTTTAAAGCAGTGGTTCTCAGCTGAGTTTGTTCAGGGAGGTTCAAACGCTGTAGGAAAAAACGCAACTACCCAGCATAGCAAAAAAAAAAGAGAGAAAAGGTTATAATTGTTTGTCAAAGAAACTCAATCAAAATCTGATTTTGTTGTAAATTCCCTTGGTAGAATCTAGCCAAATTAGACTGATGCAAACATAGACGGGTTGTTTGATCCATGAAAATAGTATGTGAACGAAAATATGAAACAAAAATTATACTCATTAAGGCTAAATTTATCTAATCACAATACAGTAAGTAATTTTGTTAAATATTACTACAATTAAAATAACAAATTATTAATATTAGAAACATGTGATGTGTGCACTTCGTTTTTTTGTGGAAACTGTGATATATATTTTATATTTTTAGAAGAATTCTTTGAATAGACAGTTTAAAAGCACAGCATTTAGCTGATATCAGAAGCTTTTGTTACATTATGATATCTTTACTGTCACTTTTGATCAATTTGATATGCCCTTGCTGAATAAAAATATTAATGTCTTTCTAAAAAAAAAAAAAAATCCTACAGACCCCAAATTAACTTTGGAGCAACACTGTATGTTGAATATGGGTTTAATAATAACCATAGAAATTCAAGAAATTAATTACCAATTTTCCTATCCAGCTTACGTTTTGTTGATAATTTTGCATTTTAATCTGTTAGCGTTCCACTGTACACTGTGTGTTTTTGAAAAAAACAAGTCACATATCATTGTAATGCTGAGATTCTTGATTCGAATGATGCAAACCATTTTAAGATATAATCAACACAGCAGGTACAATCAGTGTCTTTGTCAGACCGCCAACAAGGTGTCATGCTGCGATCCCATTGTGTTTTCCAGCTATAGTCATTTGTAGGCATCAGTTTACAAGAAAAAAATTAAAATAAATGTAGGCGCAATGTTTTATTTTTCCTTTTTGTTTTTCAGTACCAGTAAGAATTCCAGTGATTCTGAGGTTTGTTCTGTTTAGGAACAGTGTCACCTTTCAAAAGAGACCAAAACCATGCATATGCTCCAAATGGTTCAAGAACAGCATGCTTTAGGTATGCCTTTTTCTTAGGCGTTTCAGGCTGATTTTACAGGAATGCTATGGGGTTAATGAAAATGCTTCTGATTTTAATACTATTAAGTGTTTGATTTTAAGGACATGTATGTTGAACAGTATCTGATACTGTGTTGGGTCGAAATGCAAAGGTTGAGAAGTACTTGAATAAATGAAACCAGTGCTATTTGTATAAAATGAAATGGAAAACACATCTTCAATCACTTTAAACCTTTGCTAGAGGTGATCAGCTCTTTCAGCCTTATATCAAAGCCAAGATATCCCTAAAAAGATTTCCATTCATTCACGGTACCCCGAGGTATGAGGCATTAGAATAATGCCCTTTAGGATGCTGTCTTTCATCTTGTATCTTTGGTGCACTAATGCTGTGGACGATCAGCTCTGTTGTCATCCATTTAACTGGATTTTACACTTTCATGAGGTCCCCGTGAAATCCTGGCTGCGTGTACCTCCCGCAGTGCCTCTGATATTGCACTGGACAAGCTGTTCTGTTGTTGTGTTCGGCAACTCTGCATTCGGTAGGTTTAACGTTTATGCTACCAAAAGAGATTTGGAGGATTTTAAGGTCGTGAATTTTTGCGTGCTCAATGGGGAGGATGTACACGGCAGCAGTTCCAGATTGTATTCAATTCTGCACACACTGACGGTTAGTCTAGCATGGTTTGTTTTGCTTTGTTTGAATGATGCTTATGAAGTGGCAGTGATGTTTTGGACTGGTTTTGGAGGCTTGTGTTAAAGTTAGAGCAGTCTGAGGTTTACAGGTTTCCTCGGTTAGTTCTGCTTTTATTTATTCAAGTGCTGTTCAGTTTAACCACTGTGGACTCTGCAACAAACTGCCTCTTGCTAATAATGTTGATGCTGTTCGTAGAACTCTCTGTGTTTCCTTTAAGAAGGTCTCAGGGGTCTGCGATGTTCAGGGTCATGGCTGAGACCTCTGGGAACTTTGGTCCCAACCAGATGTGCGTATGTTCTCAAAGATACTCAGGTCTTGCTTCAGTAGCATTTCAAAGAACTTCTAGTCAAACCAAAAAAGCTCGTCTTAAGACTGTTCAGAAGTATCATTGCTGTATGTTTAACCCAAAACAATTTCATTGATACATTGAGGTCATTTTAAGTATTGATCATCCCCTTGTTACTTCAGGTTAGAAAACTCTTCCTGCTTTTAAAATATAGAAACTTTTATTCAGTGTTGAGCACAAGGCTCTTTTCTGTATGGAATTTTTACTTTAAAATGTCACATCATGTGATTTAACAGTACTACCTGAATTTGCACAATTGTTTAATCTGCATAAAGCTAAATAGAGACCTATACTGAATTGTCTTTGTTCTTCATTGCAGAATTTAAAAGCAGATCCTGAGGAGTTGTTCACCAAGCTGGAGAGAATCGGTAAGGGTTCGTTCGGAGAGGTGTTTAAGGGCATCGACAATCGCACGCAGAAAGTTGTGGCCATCAAGATCATCGATCTGGAAGAGGCTGAAGATGAGATCGAAGACATTCAGCAGGAAATCACAGTGTTAAGCCAGTGCGACAGTCCCTTTGTCACCAAATACTACGGTTCCTACCTAAAGGTGAGTGGCTGGAATATGCAAAAAAGTCATGCTTCCTCATGCTAACATCAGGGATGTGTGTCTTGGCAGCTGCTTAATTACAATTAACAATTAGCCCTGCTGAATCGCACCTCAAGCCGTGAGGCCAAAATCAAGATGCGTTTCCACTGTTGGACCAGCGGTACACTAAAACCCGTCCTTAACACGCCTCCCTGAAGCAAACATCACACAACCCCACCATTTCACCAGCGAGGGGAAAAATAAATGAAAACTAACTATATTAGACTTGACTGACTATAAAGACCTCAGCATCAACATTTTAATATATCAGTGTATTACGATACAATTAGTGATGTATTAATTTGTGTCAGCATACTAAATCAAACTGATATTTATCATTATTTCACATAAAAAGAGAACACATAGTTGTTCAGTCACAGCTGTTCTGTTTATTTGTGATAACAGGAATGCACAAAACAGCTCCAATAGGTCTTTTAAAGGGATACTCCACCCCAAAATGAAAATTTTGTCATTAATCACTTACCCCCATGTCGTTCCAAACCTGTAAAAGCTTTGTTTGTCTTCGGAACACAATTTAAGATATTTTGGATAAAAACCTGGAGGCTTGAGACTGTCCCATAGACTGCCAAGTAAATAACAATGTCAAGTATCTGGTCTGGTGTCTGGTATTTTCATAAGCAAGTATATTTATAATGGCGATGTATAGCACTCCGGATCCCAAAGAGTATCACTCAGGACTCAAGCAACTACTCAATGGTTTTTACTCATAATACTCTAAGTACGCAAAGTATTTTTACATCTTTGAAAGAAATGGATACTTCCATTCACTAAGTAGAATTAAAGGCTTAGTTCACTCAAAAAAGAAAGTTCATTATTAATTTACTCATCCTCATGTCTTTCCAAAATGCTTGTTCAACTTTGAAACAAGATGGCATTTTTAATGAAATCTGAGCAATTTTGGTCCCTCCGCTGAGAGTCCATTACACCAAAAAATTGATGCATCAGAAGGTTCATAAAAAGATTGTAAAAGAAGTCCATATGAATCGAGTGGTTTAATTAAAGTTTTACAAAGAGACACAATCATATGATATGATGAACAGATTTAATTTAGGCTTTTATTCACATATAAACATTGATCAATGGACATTTGTAGAGTACATCAAATATGGTAAACGGAATCTCAAAAGTGCTTGCCTGACACAGAATAACCAGTGAGGTTTTTTCTCGCATGTCATGCAAGCACTTTGGAGCTTCCGCAAGAACCATTGAGGTTTGTTTTTGTGCGTCAAGCAAGTACGTTAAAGCTGTTGTTTGCCATATATGATGTGGGTTTGATATTGGTGTGAAATGACAGGAAGGTGAGTAATTGATTTCATTTTTGGGGGAACTGTTCAGCTTTAATCTCTGATTTCAAAGTCTCAATACTCCAGCTTATAAGAAAACACTGTTCATTCATCCTCAAGTTGTCATTTTAATCTTCCAATTTGGTACTAAAGAAAGCTTGTTTGTTAACTCACTACAGTTGAAAACAGTTGTGCTACTTAATGAAGTATGGAGTTGGCAACACAATGGCTTTTTTTCTTTTGCTGAAGTGATGCCAGTACACTGACATTTCTATAGTCCAATTTTGGCTTCAAAGAAACAGCTTCCTCTAGAAGCTCATCAGTCTATTGTTCTTTTGAGAGATGAAGGCTATTCCATCTGTGAGTGTACAATAACGTCTTGAATCAAGACAGCATACTGGATTTAAACAGGACAGAGAGAAGGGGACGTCCCAGATGCATGCCAGCAAGAGGACATCAGAGTTTGAGAAACAGACACCCCTCAGGTCCTCAACTGGCAGCTTTGTTCAGTATTATATGCCAAACCGCAGATTCATCAGAAACTGTGAAGAGCAGACTGGGTTGTGGGCCCTGTAAGCAGAAAGAAAAAGAAAAAACTTCATCTGAAGTTGGCAAATAAGAAACAATTATAGAATGGCCAACTTAGAGACTGGACAGTAAATGATTAGATGGGTGTTATTGGCGACTGAAACTTGGTTTGAGGTAATGAGAACAATTTGATAGTAAGATCTGCGAGAACTGCCAATCAAAGCCATGCAAAGTGCTACAGAAGGTCAGTTTATTAAGAAACTAGTGCCCAAGTTCTGCCCACCTGTCATTGTTCACTCAAGTAAGAATACAGCATTTATTTAAAATAGAAATAATCTTCTGTGACATTATTTTTACTGAAAATTCTTATGAAAAATCTCTATGAAATCTTAATATTGCATAGAGATTTCAAAATTTTGAATGGTATATTTTATGTATGCTGTACATTGATCCTTAAACACATGAACCCTGTTAAATTTACCATAGAGCTGAATCTATAGTGCTACCACAAGAAATGTTTTACTCATTTTGCAGTCTAAATTGAATATGATTTTATAAAAGAACATTGAGCCTCAGAATAATGGCAAGAAAATGCATCTTTTTTTACTGAGCTGACCTCACAAAACAACTATACAGCGCTGCACAACCAGTGTAGTCCAATTCATGAGCAGACAAGTCTTAAGTACCTGTTTTTTTTTAATGAATTGCTCAACTCACAAAAGTTATTTTGAATCAGGGCTGTCATGAACACTTTAAACCATAGGTCTTCAACCCTGCTCCTAGGGACCCACTGTCCTGCAAATCTCTTTCCAACCTGTATCAGCAGCACACCTGGCCTGTGACTTTTCAAGTGATCCTGGAGATCTTGATTAGTTGGTTCAGGTGTGTTTGATTAGGCTTTGAGCTGAACTTTGCAGGAAAGTGGGTCTTATTTAAAGACCTATGCTTTAAACTTTAAAGTTTGTGAAATTTAAGTCATTGTCTTTAGTGACGTGTTGTTCATTACAACGTGTAGTTAAAACTACATCTCTGTTGCCCATGTTTTGTTCCATGCTAGTTAGCTAAATCAGGGAGATGTGGTTCCTGTATTGCATAGGCCTACATTACTGTGTAATAGCAACTTTTGGCAGGATTTGTAAAGTAAAGCTGTTAGAGAGTAAAAATCATCACACCTCATTTCGCTTTATTTTTCGGTTGAAGTAGAATTCAGACAGATCAATATGACTTGAGCTCACACTGATGACCTTAGTTATTACTATTTGGTACGCCGTCAGGCAGCATGTTCAGTCTGCTTCCCGCTGTGAAAAAAAAGTGTAAAACTAGCGTGTGTGGGTGTTCTTTAAATCAGCCTTGAAACCATTTCAGCTTTTCTGTCTCATGCTCTCTCTTCCTCGACAACAGCATGCGCCAAATGCTCATAATCTTTGATGCCCCATTTATTGTTTTTTTTTTTTTTTTTTATTTATAGTGATTCTCAACATTAAACTTAAGCTGAATTAGCCCGTGTCATAAATGGAAATGGAAAATGTGGGTGTTCACTTAATGCTCAAGTTAAAAGAGACCATAGTGAAGTGTTTTAAAATCACTTTTCTTTTTGTTGTGTGTTTAAAGCTTCTAGCCAGAAAGAGAAAAGCACAGACAGCAGCTGTAATTTCGGCCTGGGGGAACATACGATATGTATTTTTGGGAAACACATCCTGTTGCATCACTTATTGCTTTGAAGATCTGTAATAATGAACAGGAAGCGAAATAACTGGTTTGAGTTGTAGAGAGCATGTAAAATTAATTTTTTTTTTTTTATAGATTTCAAACTAGGTAACATTTTCCTGCCTGTGCAAAGCTCACTGTTAATTAACTCTCGCAGTGTTTGCTAATCCATTGCTAAGTTGTTCCAGGGGGTTTAGGATCTTGCCAAGGTATCCTGGGTGGTTGTTTAGATGTTTTGTGTGGTTTCTAGGTGCATTTTTACTAGGGCTGGAATGATAAATCGATGCAGAATCAATTCGTGGATCGATTCTCAGATTTTCAGAATGCATCGCGATTCCTCTGGAATCGATTCTGAGCTTTGATTTTAACAGCAGATGGTGCTCTAATCTAGTTTTTATCTGCACACTCAAATGCTCATGAAGAAGAGTGCTATAGAGCACTTGTGCATTCGGCTGAGTCATGTAATTTCACCTTTATGACGCAAGATTATTGTAAACAGCCTAATGTGAATACCTTTGTAATTCGCTTCAGCCTTTTCGAATTTCATGAATTATTATTTTAGGTTCAAGTGTGTGTAAGGATTTGAAAACAAGCAGAGTATGGCTGTTTCTAAAGCATGCAGTGCCACCTGATGTTCAAAACTAAGCTCAGAATCTGTTCAAGAAAGAATCGCGATGCATTCGGAAAATCTCAGAATCGATGCTGAATCATTTCTCGATTCGCGATGCATCGATTTATTTTCCCAGCCCTATTTTTTACTCTCCAATGTCAAAAGAGCTCACCTTCAAGTTTCTGTAGCTTACACTGCAGAAGTATAAAGAACACACCTTATAAAATTCGGCAAAGATTCACAAGGAAAAATCGATTCATTGTTTGTTTGTTGTTGTCAGTATTGCAGCAATGTATGGGGCACAGCTCACACAGGAGTCACTTTCAAATCAAGCTGCTTTCTGTTGGTCAATGTAGCAAATTTGTGTGACCAACTTGAACCTGTTGCAAAATCTGCTGTTACTGGATTTTGATGACATGGGGGCAGTCCTGGCCTAATGGTTAGAGAGCTGGACTTGTAACCAGAAGGTTGCGGGTTTGAGTCTCAGGTCCGGCAGGAGTTGTCGTGGGGGGAGTGAATGACCGTGGTATGGTATGTGAATGAATGAGTGCTCTCTTCTACCCTCAATACCACGACTGAGGTGAGACCCTTGAACAAGGGACCGAACCCCAACTGCTCCCCGGGCACTGCATCAATATGGCAGCCCACAGCAGCGTGTGTGTGTGTGTGTTAACTACTGTGTGTGTGCACTTAAATGGGTTAAAGTCACTTCACTTTCACTTAAATTTGCAGCACTTTATGACTGCTTTTCTTAAAGACTGATTCTGTATATTCGGAATCGGATAGATTGCATAGATTCCAATTGAAGTTACTGGATTTTGATCACTGAAAATGACAGCATTTTATATAGGAATGCATGATAAATGTTGGCACGATATTTAATGCGCATCTTGTCAGTAAAGCCGGTTCTGTAATCAGCGGTAAATCTCTACACGTGCGTGCTTTCATGTGGAGCAGCATTTACTACACAGAGCCGTTGTTCACTGAAAAGCTGCGCAAAACCACAATCATATTTTGCGAATGTTTTGCGCGGCTTGTCAGTGAACACCGGCTTTACTGATGAGATGCACATTAAATATCGTGCCGATATTTATCGTGCATCCCTAATTTTATAACTGCTTGTTTAAACAGCAAGCTGGTTGTGACCAGATTATTATTTTGTACTGTACTCTGAGGTCCACATATATTGTTATGAAGATTTTTACATCAAAATACATCATAATTTAGAAGTGATAGGCTATTTCCGGTCCTGTTTTGACCCCCTCATCGAAACGCTTAGTTTGAATAGGCGAGATGGATTGTAGAAGTAAAGCGCACTGCTATGATTGGCTAACAGTTCATAGATGGACGCTGCTGTGATTTAGGTTAAAAACGCATAAATACTCAGTACATATCAAACAATCTGTAAAAACAAACAAAGCAATAGTGACACTGTAATAAAAACAGTTACTCACACTTGTGTGGTGTGGTTTCTGCGTTGTCCTGTGTTTGCGCCTCTCGTTATTTACACTACATGCAGGAATCAGTGGGTGGGGCTAAACAGGCAGTGATGCAGAAGAAGGCGTTGATGATCTTCTGTGGAGGTGGGGTTTAGCCACACTATTACATCATAAAGTGGAACATTCCACAACCTGTTTTTTTGGCAGACTGGCTTCAATATATGCTGTTTTTAGGCCCAGTTTACACTAGTGCGTTTTTGTTTTAAAACTGCATTTTAAAGTGATCCTCGTCCACACTGGCAAAACATTCTCAATCCACACTACAGAACCAAAAACATGTCACATGACCATTCATGCAGGTACAACCATAGATATGTATAGGTAGATGCTTCATTTGACTGCGTCAAGCACGTCAGCCATATTTTAACGGTCAACTTGACGTCATTCACCATAATAATCAATGAATATTCGAAGCTGCCACAATCCTGCACATCTGATGGTTATAAAAACCGCCAGGATTTAAATTTCTGAAGAAATGGGATAAACTTTCACAGGTGAGAATGTGTTGGGTTGTGTTTTTAAATGTATTAACTCAATATTACAAGCTTTCAAACATTGGTAACTTATGTTACTGTTATGGTTGATGACATCAAATTGACCTTTCGAATACGGCAGATGGCTTGCGTATAGCGGCCCATAGTAACAGTCGCTAATGAGGCATCTATACATATATAGATATACAAATCTATGGGTACAATAATGTGCATGATGTTATTGTTTACACAGTCGTCAAGGATACGCAGAGCAAATGTGGGCAGCCACGCCATCATTTTCAAAAGTCACCATTTTGGTCCGTTTGCAGTGAAACGCAACCCCGGAGTTTTCAAACTAAAACGTCTTCAGCATTTTTGAAAGTCTCCGGTTCAAAAACGCCAGGGAAGTGTAAACGACAGGCGTAACCGAAGCAAAAGTAAAGCATTTTAAAATTAAAACGCACTAGTGTAAACGTAACCTTAGACTAACGAGAAGGTTTTGAGTTCTGAAATGACCTCTTATCTGTCAAGAGATCAAGGGAATTTTGATTTCTCAGTTCATGACCCCTTTAATGCAATGTCTGTGTATCAAATTGTGCAAATAGACAGTCTACAGGCTTGTTCCAGTCTGGATATTCTCGATAGTAAATCTCAAAAATTTGGAAGATTAAAATTCAGATCAAGGATCATGATTTTTTTTTATTGTTATAAGATTGTGATATCATATTTTGGGAAGATCGCCCACACCTAGTGTGAGATATTCACTGAAGTTTAATAATTAGGATTAGGGGTCGGTATGAGCATATACCAAAAATAAAAATTTCAAATAGAAATTTGTGCATCTTAGTTTTGGCATGACTTGCCAGTACTGCAGTGTGCAGTAGACTGTAAATGAATTATTTCAGGTGCAAAAGTGAGAGAGACCCACAAAGAGCTCAGCACAAAAAGATGAAAGAGCACACAGAACTTTATAGCTGCACTGTGGTGAACCATTAGGTGCAATAAATTAATCGTTCAGTTTTAAGAGGCTCTCGGCGTGCTTCTTCATTATCAGTTTCTACACACACACACACACACACACACACACACACACACACACAGAGGCTCACGTTCTCTCACTCTTAGTGGGAGGTATGTAACCCAGTTTTCACTCTTCCCTCTCTCTCAGTCTAGCTAATCCCAAATTAAAGGAGAGATTAGGATTACACATTTGCCCTCTCACTAGCAAATGCCCCGACTCCTCTGGAAAAGTTGTTGTGGTTTATTTGTGAGTTGATGGTTTTTTCTCACCTTTTGACACCCAATTCCTCTACATCTCTTTCTCTTGCTGTAGGACACAAAGTTATGGATCATCATGGAGTATTTAGGTGGTGGATCTGCCCTGGATTTGGTACGATGCAAGACTTTTTAAGAAATATTTATGTGTGTGTGTATATATATATAATATATATATATATATATATATATATATATATATTATATATATATATATATATATATATATATATATATATATATAGATAGATATATAGATATAGATATATATAGATATATATTAAATATATGCATTTATGTGTGTGTATTCATCTATACATATAAATATACACAGTACAACCACATATATTATGTAAACAAACTTTTATTTTGGATGTGATTAATCAGATTGACAGCACTTGTATGTTTTTGTTGTCATGATGGGCTAGGGCTTGTGTTTGATCATTGTTCTCTTTCAGCTGGAGCCTGGTGCTTTAGACGAAACGCAGATCGCCACCATCCTGAGAGAGATCTTGAAAGGCCTGGAGTATCTACACTCTGAGAAGAAGATCCACAGAGACATCAAAGGTATGGATGGTAGATTCAAGGTCATCTTGACCTTAGAAGACTGTCTTATGCATATTGCACACAAAAATGAAAGAGAACATTTCAAGTTCAGATCTCCTTTGCAACTTTCTGGAGTCAGTGTGCAGTGTTTTCATCTCTTCACTGAGACACAAAGTTTCATTTACAAAGTACCAAGCTTCTACATTGAACACTTCTGAGGAAGTTTTGTCTGGGTTTACAACATATATAAAATAGTTATTATCAGTTATAATTATTAGCAAGTATTCATTATCAGTTGTACAGCTTCATTTTAATGGAAATAGTCTGTTATTATTACTGTTTTGTTTATTTACAAAAAAAGCTGAGCAACTTTCCGTTTCTTGCAACTGTGAAGAAAGTAAAACAGTATTTAAATATTTTTGAAATGGAGGTCAGACTTTTTTTTTTTTTTTTTTTTTGCAATAGTGTTTATCAAATAACACTAAATACAAGAGTACAGAGACAGGAGACCCAGTTCTGGATTCCTCCTCTGCTGTTCACTTTTGTTTAACAAAATACTCATGAGCACCACCAAGTCATGATTTTAGGTAACAACAGCTTCTCTGACATTTGACCAAAATGCAAAATCTCTTGGTTGGCCAGTTTTCTTCACAGTGTGATGGAAAAGATTAGAACACACACAAAAAAGATTTGCCTCAATTAGGCATGGGCCGGTATGACATTTTGACAGTATGATAACCTTAAGCAAAATATCACGGTTTCACTGTATCACGGTATTGTTGTTACAGATCTAAAATTTGTTATTTTTAAATGACTGGGTAAAAAAATATATAGTCCGTCTTCAGAGTCTCTGGCCTGTGTTAATGGGCGTTAACAGACTTCATATTTTCACATAAATGACATTTTGTAAAATGATGGCGTTGCAACTCAGTTTGTGCAAGTCCAGAACAGAGAGGTGCAATAAGGCAAAAAACGGCCGGTTGGTGATCGCGTAAAGGCCAAAGTACTGTATTTTTCAGCCGTCCGCGCACCGTCGGCATTACGTTTTTTTCGTCACCAAGAGGGCTCGCGGACAGCCGCACACCCCGTGGTACTGCGCATGTGTCGAGCTCATCCGTCCGTGCTCATCTGCGGTTAAGTATACTTTTGAAAGCTGTGCAGATGCGGCTGTGCATGAGACGGAAAGGAACGCTGAATGTGAAGTGTACCCGGGCCTTAAGTTCGGCCACCCTACACACACGAGACTGACCGCTCGCTCGCACCAACAGGAGGAGGAGGGGTCATTGTTACTCTCTACACTTCACTCAGCCTGAGGGAGTCCTACTCTTTCAGTCTTTGAAGAGACATAGAAAACAGCGCATACCGTAGGAACGGTATAATGGAATATATTAGTGGTTTTGAAACCGTGAAATGTTCAAATCGCGGTATACCTTGAAACCGGTAATCGGCCCATGCCTAGCCTCAATGATGACATGCAAATGTTTGATCGGTCTGAACAGCAGTTCATTCAAATTAAAATGTTTGACACACCAAATTGTCACACCAAATAAACAGGTCTTTGTTTTTTTTCAGTCTGTTAAATGGCTGAAGTACATGTATAGATCTGAGATTGTCAAACCTCTTGATGGCCATTCATATTATTATCATTAATGATTAAGATGACAAAGTTAAATAAATGTTTCATTGTACTAAAGCAGGTTGGTAAAAAAAATAATTTGGATATATTTGCACATATAGTAAGATACTTGATGTTAGGTTGACAGCATATCTGCTATTAACCCTTAAGTTTTTTCACAAAACTGTAAAAAAAAATATAGTTGACACTGAATTTTCTGGTTTCTGACTATTCCTTAGAAAGCATGACTTGGTAAATCAAATTTGTAAAAAAAAAAAAAAAAACCATTATTTCATATTTTACACATTATTGTAATAATATTATTAAAATAAAAATTAACAAAAATACAATAATTGAATTACATTATTATTATTATTATTATTATTATTATTATTATTATTATTATTATTATTATTATATGACTTTTTTTCATGGACCCCCAGCACACCTTTGGTCCCTCTGAGGGTTCCCAGACCCCAGTTTGAACCATAACGTATATTTGTACACTCTAACTAAATGCACACTTTCCCTCCATCACTTGTTTGTTTCTTTCAGCTGCAAATGTATTATTGTCAGAGCAAGGGGAGGTCAAGCTGGCAGATTTCGGTGTGGCCGGTCAGCTCACAGATACGCAGATCAAGCGGAACACATTTGTGGGCACACCCTTCTGGATGGCCCCAGAGGTCATCAAACAGTCTGCCTATGACTCAAAGGTGAGGGTCACTGTAGACACGCCTATGAAAATCCATCATTGCACCAGATGTCTGGCTCTGGATTCGGTGTTGATTGGAATTATTTGTCAGTTTTTCCAAATGATTCATTTAGATGAGTGATGACTGTTCCACTTCCACATGACCTGACATGAAGACGTTGCCCGTTCACATCAATTTTCTTTTTGTTTTTTTGCCTTTCTTGCCAGGCTGATATTTGGTCATTGGGCATCACGGCGATTGAGCTGGCTAAAGGAGAGCCGCCCCACTCTGATCTGCACCCCATGAAGGTGCTGTTCCTCATTCCAAAGAACAACCCCCCTACACTGGAGGGCAGCTACTGCAAACCTCTGAAAGAGTTTGTTGAGGCCTGTCTAAACAAAGAGCCCAGTTTTGTGAGTATGCTCATAGGGGATTTCCAGAGGTCATTTCCTCTGATCCTTCTGACAAAACAGTTTATTCTATTTCTGCTACTCAGGTCATGATCTTTTCTTGGTTATTAAGGCATGTTCTATAATTGTACCTAAATCAAATAACAACACTGAGGTTTCGTATCAAAGGTCCCATCTCACACTTTCTTACATCTTTCTGTCTTTCTCTCAGAGACCGACAGCCAAAGAGTTGCTGAAACACAAGCTCATCGTGCGCTATGCGAAGAAAACATCCTATCTGACAGAGCTCATCGACAGATACAAGCGCTGGAAGGCCGAACAGTCCCGAGCAGAGTCCAGCTCCGATGAATCTGACTCGTACGCCACTCAAAACAAAGCTTTTCATAAATATATTAAAGGAATACTCCACCCCCAAAAAAATTATAATTCTGTCATCATGCATTTCTTTCTTCTGTGGAACATAAAATGATATTTTGGAGAACATTGGATCACATTTACCTCTACTGTATGGATGAAAAACACTGAGACGTTTCTTTTATGTTCCACAAGATAAAGTCATGCAGTTTTGGAATGACATGAGAATGAGTAAATAATGACTGTTTATTTTCAACTGGATTTCAACCCTGGGTTAAAGGGTTAGTTTACCCAAAAATGAAAATTAGGCCATAAATTACTCACCCTCAAGTCGTCCTAGGTGTATATGACTTTCTTCTTTCAGACGAATCCAGTCGGAGTTATTCGCTTAAGTCTGACGTCACGTGTCACCGCCTCCGTGTCCAAACGCGCTATCAGATACCACGAGAAAACAACAAAAGTTGCTAATATACACTCACAATGTGATATAATACTACCAAAAAAAATATAATCCTAACCTTTAAATCCCAGATAGCCAGACAATTAAAATATAAATAAATAAATATAAAAATTATTTGTGTTTGGGATGCTGTGAGCATGGAGACTGTTGTGTGCACCGTAACGTTTAGCTTAACTGTTTAATATGAATAAACAGTGCTCATAAATGGCTGCTGAGGCAGTATTCTCAAGTGAAGCGGGTTGAGGCTTGGACCCGGAAACCTCGCTTCTTACGTCACCACTTAACCGAATATTAAAAATTGTCTTTGATCTTTCAAGCTGTTTAATGCCACTCAGCGGGTGTTGCAGTGCATAAGTCCAAAAGAAGTTAAATAAAAAGCGCCCATCCTTAATAAAAAGTGTCTCACACAGATCCAGGGGGTGAACAAAGTCCTCCTCTAGTGAGGATAAGCCAACATACAGTGCAAAATTTTAAAGCTTTACCACCTAGTAAAGTTTAGTAATTACAAGTATGAACTGTGTGAAATGTGGAAGATCTAAGAACATAATCTATGATGGCTTTACTCCAGGGTTAAAGAGCTAACAACAAGAGCTGACAGCTTCCATAATACAGTCATTTGATAGAAAGCGGTTACTCACAAGCTACTCTTAACTAGTCCAGCAACTTAAATAACTGTCTTTAACATCATCTAGATTGTGCAATCATTAAAGTTTTTCTCCACTGCTTGTTTTTGGGCCTCTCCTAAAATCTTATGCATTTTTCATGCATGCCATTTAATTTTTCCTTTTTTTTCCTGTTTAAAAAGAATCCCTTCTATTTTGTCTTTGTTCCATTCAGGGAACCGGATGGCCAGGCGTCTGGTGGGAATGACTTTGGCAGTGATGACTGGATCTTCACCATTCGAGAGAAAGACCCCAAAAAGCTGCAGAATGGAGCCAGTCCAACAGGAGAGGAGGTACGTGACTGAGCTCAAGGCCACTGCTGACTGTTGTGTTGCATAAGCGTTTTCTTTATCTCACTGTGTGATGTTTTCTGCTTCCACAGGAGCCTATCAAGAGGCCTCTGTCCCAGAGTCTGTCCACTGTCATCACTCCAGTCTTAACTGAGGTAAGACATACCAGCCACCGCCACAGTTGAACAGTCAATGCCAAAATCAGAAATCCATTTATGTTTAAATGCTGGTTTGTGTTTATACTTGCCAGTAGTGAGGCCACATATTGTCTGTGGTGGCACTGGTCCAACTCTAATTGGGTTTGAAAATGTTTTTGGGACCCCTAAAATTTTGTATTTTTTTTTTCTTATACCTTATGTAAGGTTCCGTTTCCTTGTTTCACCAAGGTCTGCTCGCTATAGGATTTCTGGGTTCGACACTGGTATAGAAACGATTTCAGCATGAAGATTAAAAGTGGCACTTAAATGCTTTATTATATCTTAAAAGCATCTTTCAAAGGCAGCCGTCACTCCCTTAGGCCTCTTACTAATCAGTATGGAGCAATGAGGTATTTGAGGCGGAGAGCGGAAAATTGAGGGATGCTGGGAAAAAAGCCCAGGGACAAGTGACTTTGCACTAATTTGCTCCACCCTCTTCTTCATTCAAGGACAAATCTTTCCATTTCCTCTCATGCTCTTCATGAAAGTGTAGTCTAGATTCTTGACTCCACAAGAAGATTGTTTTTAGAGTTGCTGATATATATATATATATTTCTATATCACTGTATACCTTTTGTGAAATATTGCTGATTAATAAAGGGAGAAATGTGTTTATTTTATAGTTATAAATCTAGTAATGTGATTAAATGAATAATTGTATTATATACATTTTTATATTACCTAATGTATAGTAAAATATCTTAATATTTATAATAAATAATAGAATTATTGTTTTCAGTATCATTAAACTATATTATTGAATTAATAGTCTTAGTAATATATTAATTTAAAGGTCCACAAGTTTTTCCAAACCATGTCTTTCTTTACCCAAACACACTTTCTTATAATTATGATTTATTAAATTCATATCATCCATCAAATCAAAGTAAATTCAAAATTAAAAAAGAAAATAATTTGTGCTTGTGAATCATTTTTGGTTTAGTTTGAGCTTCCTGCAAAGACAGTAATATTTTGATATATACTGTTATTGTGATATACTGTAAAATTGCTTTAGGCAACACAACTGGGCAAGTGATCCAAGTTGGTAAAAGAAAGGCTGCAGGTTATGGACTCCTACCGGTGTCACTAGCAGTTTACTCCAAGGATACCGTCTCTTTAATAAGTGAGCTTTGGATAGAGGCATCAGCTGCATGTTAAATTCTGTGTGTCTTCAGCTGAAGGAAGGGGCAGGAGATGCTGCAGCAGCGACAGTAAAGCCTGAAGTTCTGGAGCAGCTCGGGGAGGCCATTTTTCTATGTTTTTTTTTTTTTTTTCTCGCTGAGGAGGCATATCCAGGGATCTCAGATGTCATGGTCACCCAACTTATTCAAAGGCTACAACGGTAAGGACTGCGTGATGCAGTACTGGTCAAGCCTCATGTAGCCCTTTACTGGCAAAGTTCCCCCTTAAGTCATCACTCAACTGTGCTCAACCTGGTTGAATTAGAAAGTGACTTTCCTGTTGGAATAATTTTGGTATAATTACAAATCACAATGACGTGTGCCTACTCTAGAGGAAAAGCGACCAATTTTAACCTAAATTTCATTAACAAATAGAAGTTGAAGTGAGGGTGAATATGAAATGTGCACTACCATTCAAAATATATATATTTCTTTTTAAGTTTCTGACTATCTAAAACTTCTATTTTATTATATATTCTTTTAATGGCAAAGCTACATTTTCAGCTGCCATTACTCCAGTTTGCAGTGTCACATGATTATTGTTATCAGTGCTGAAAACTTTACGCTGCTTTAATAGTTTTATAAAAACCTTTTAAGCCAGTACTTGCTTTGATGTAACTGTCAGAAATGATTTCTCTTTAAGAAATAAAACATCTACTGGTCAACTAATAAGCTTCCTTCATGCACAGATTCCTCAGCTTTCGTTTTCTTCCATGCAGGTTCTCTAGGGGAAGAACATCATCGTCATCGCACCAGTGATTATTCCATTAGCCTGTCCATCTCCCATCAGTCCCGCCCCCCGGCATCAGCTCAGCGAATCCTGACACCAGCAGACTCTGTGACGTCTACCCTGGAGGACCAACTGTCCTTCACTAGCTTATCAAGAGAACTTCTCAAACTCCTCAAGCTTCCCCTAGTTTCACTTTTCTTTTATAATCTCCTTGAACACTCTTTGGAGTGTGAGTGTATGTGCTTGTGTGTATGCGTAATAGTGTGTTTGTAATGGAGACTGCTTAAGCAATGGACAAAACGTAGATGTAACTCCTTTGGCTAAGCACAGAGTGAGATAGAGGCAGGTCGTTTTGAATTATCGCACCCGGGCTTTTGGAAGAATGCATTAAATGAATGCCATCACAGGGCGAGGAGCCCGGCCCGTCGCCGCCACCTCCACCCTAAACAAAATACAAGATAGTGTGCATGACTCTGAACAAAATGCATGTGTGAAGACGGATGTCTGTCGGAGTGTGCGCGCATCCGAGCCCTGGTGAAGGAGATTGCAGTTCTCACGCTGAAATCTCAGGTAATCTGCGACGAGCAGATCAGTCATCCAGGAAGACAGAGGGCGCTATGTTTGGATTTGTGTACAGATCTGTGTATATAGTCTCAATTTTACAGACCTTTAAAAGAGATGATGGATTTTTGCAAATGAATCACTGTGTACAGATGGCCAAGAGCTTCTGTAGATATTGTTAGAAACAAAACAAAGGTAAATATTTAAAAATCAAGCCTCTGAAATGCCTTGCCTTTTTATCAAATGTACATTTTTTTTTGGGGGGGGGGGTGCTCTGTTAATTTTAATAAGAAATTAAAGGGTTTTACTCAAGGTTTGAGATCTACCAACTTTTCTTTTCTCTGTTCAATCTCATATAATAGCAATAATTTCAAAATAATAGTTATTAATGGCAAAATATTTTCATTGTGAGGCATAAATATATTTTTTTATTGAAGCACTTCATCAAAAGTTGATTTAATCATAGCTTATTGGACCCAGTGTAGTTTAAAATCCATATACAGTGTTATGTAGAAACAAAATAATTTAAAAATACATAGAGGAAAGTACTGCACTCTAATGCTCATTATCTGGTACATTCTTATTGTAACCCCTTCAAATAATGCAGATTTTAAGTTGCAGAATAACAGCATTAAAATGAATTACTTCAAAGAAAACTTTACAATACTTTGTTTTACCCATTACTTGGTGTAGATGAATGGCTATTAATCAAAATTATTTAGAGGCACTTTAGAATATTTTCTGAAAGATCCAATCCACAATTACACAAACAGGACTGTGTTGCTTGAAATAGCAGTGTGATGATGTACTTCCACTCTATGGTTTCCATTTAATCTGGTTTTTCATTATAATGGTAAATTGCATTTTCCATAAAAGAGCGTCACTTGCTCTTTTTTTTTCACTTATTTATTTATTGATAGTAACACATAAATAAAACCCGCCTGCTAAGGCACCAACGCACGGTCACTTTAACACTGATCTTAACCATATCATGCTCTATTAAACTACCAAACCTTCTGCCCATGGTTGTCGTCCCAAAACACACCATTCAGTTTCAGGTAGAATTAGCTTTTCTTGGGCTGATTTTTGCTACTGCATAACAAATCCCAAGCCCAGCTTTGATAAAAAAAAAAAATGGTGAATCAGTTCTTCAGTCAATAGGAAAGAGAACACCAGCACTTTCAAACCACAGATCAAGAGAAAAAAGAAGCGATGCATCTAGATCTTCGTTTGTTTGACATCTGTGTTGTTTGACGTCTCGTTGTTAACATATGCCAAATTGTCTTTCGTCATCATTTCAAGCTCTTTCCTTTTCTTATCATCTGGCTCGAGCTCCATAAATTTAGCCTCAATTTCTGCCGGATCCATGTAGGTGTAGAAGTAAGCCATGACCGCAAAGATGATACTCACAGCCACCAGGAGACATGCAAACAGCACGTATTCAGCCCACTACAATGACACATACACACAGATGAGCTCGTAGCAATATGGATGCCAACAGAAAGTGACATTTGACTAGGATTTGGTCAAAAAAAAGAGCGGTTCCAGTGGTATACCTGCTCTGGAAGTGAGCCTGCCTCAGCCACAATGAGCACGATGATGTTCCCCACTGCAACAGTCAACAGCCAACCAGCCTGGAGCACTGACTTCATATTGCTTGGTGCCTAAAAGGTAACACATTATGAGACGATATAAATAAATAAAGAGCTAATTAGAATTTTTCTGAATGTCGCAGTCCAGAGAGCACACCATACCTGTGAATAGGAGAAGTCCAGGCCGACAAAAAAGAACACCACTCCTCAGCACATCAAAAAAAAATTAATAAACAACCAGCCAATCCATATGTATTTCCTTCCCGGGTTAATATCCTGGATTGCTTTAATGTTCTCGGTACACTGCACACACAATCAGACAGAATTCAACTATTGAGAAGGGCAACAAACCAAACCATCAGATTTACTAGAAATTATTTAAACAACTCATTTTCTGATCCCAAAAGATCCAAGACTCCAGGATATATATGTATATATCCACAATTCAATTTGTGAGTCCAAAAATGTAAAAAGGAAAAAAATTATATTTGACTTTAGTTTACATCTTGCCTGTTTAAATTAAATCTAATTTAAGCCATCCTGCAGCCATATCATAAGTTTGCTGAGGCCCCCTAGTGGACCCCTGCATGACAACTACTGATTTAAATAGAAAATTCTTTCCATGTACTACCCTTCATATCAATTCAGACCTGTATAACATACTGTCTTCTGTGGAATACAAGTGATGATATTTTTGAAAAAAGTTTTATATTTTTAGTTCCATACAATGAAAGTCAGTGGTATCCAGTGTTGTTCTGGACACAGCTGACTTCCATTCTATGGCTCAGAATAGTTGAAACACTTAAATATATTCTTGTGAGTTCTGCAGATGGAATAAAATGCATACAGGTTTGGAAAAAAAACATGGGGGCAAGTAAATGATGAGCATACAGGATATAGGATGATCTATTTCTAGTTCTAACTATTCCTAATAGTGTTCATACTATTATCAGTGACTGTAAAGACAAGACTTACAGATTCTCCAAAAGTAAAGGTGTTTGGGATCAGGACTGTGTAGGAGCTTCCGAAGCCCAGCTGCAGGATGTAGTGACACGTCTGTCCTTCCTCGTTTTCAATAGTAAAACTGGCTCTGGGAAAGGAGACATCAGATATCAGATCAGTGTAGAAAAGCAGCCTAGCAAAGAGTTTGCACTGTATTTTCATCATTTATCATGTATATGTATAGCTATATGTATATGTAACATAAAACAAAACACATACTTTCCGTGGGTAACACTGAAGTAGTCTGATGCTTGTAAGGGAGCGATGGGACCCAGATGATCAGACTTTACTGAGAAGTTCAGATGAGACCTAAAGCCATTCACAAACCTACAACATATATTTTATGTTAATGAATTTAAATAGGCTTTTCATTTTCAAAACATCTCTTCCAATTCAATTTGAAAAGAATATAAAAAAAATCAGAAATGCACTTACCTGATCGCATTCATGCCTTGATTGGGTTTCTCAGTTATGTCATTGAGCTGTAAACGAAACAATTCATCAGAACACTCCTCATGACATTAATGTTAGCAAAATAATCGGCACATTTATTTAAGATATTGAATTAAATACCAAGATTTTCAAAAATTAATGTAGCACTCACAGTCTGTAGCATTCTGTCAGCATTTATCAAAACCGTGTGCCTTGATTCCTTCTGGAAGTAAGCTGTAGCGTTTCTTCCTCCAGCAGAGACCGTAACGTTCTCAGTGTCCAGTGTCATATAATTATTAGAGGACTGATGGAGCAAAACAACATCAAAGAATTTTGATAATTATGTACAGTTTACATACAGCACATGTGCATAATGTTTCCTCAACTACAAATATTTTGATGTCCCAGGGATTGATTCTTATGAAAATGAACAGATTTCAAGTTTTCTTTCCAAAATGCACTACTGTTAGAAAGTGTCAAGTCAGTGTTAGGGTCAGTCGGATTTTTTCATGTTTTTAAAAAAGTATCCTTTGCTCACCAAGACTGCATTTGTTTGATCAAAAATACAAGAAAACCGTAACAATGTCAAATCTCACTACATTTTAAAATAATGTTTATATTTTAATATTTTAAAATGATCAAAGGGATTAATTTATTTCTGTGATGACAAAGCTGAATTTTCATGAATTTTTTTGTTCATGCCTTTTTTTTTTGCTACTTTTCAAATAAAATATAAATGTAAAAAATTTCAATATTTATTTTATGAAAATGATTTATAGAATTTATAGTCCACTATTGCTGTGTCAAAGTTGTACTGTCCACAATAACAAACAATTTTGTCCCAAATAAAGATTTTTCACAAGTTAGTGTACTTGGTTACAAACAAGGCAAGATTTCAAATTACGCAAAAATATGTGAAATGTTATTTAATTGTGTATTTACAATACATAAATGCTAACTATGAAATTAACCACCGTGAGACAAAAAATGTTTAAAATATAATTTCCATCATTTTATTTATTTTTCATCATCTCATAATTTTATTTATTTCAGAAAACAATATATATATATATATTATATATATATATATATATATATATATATATATATATATATCAGTTTTTCCTGTGATGTATTGTTTGCATATACACTATTACACAAAATAGTAGTTAATTTATAAATATTAGTACGATTCTAAAATTTTCTGAGCAAATGTCTCTGAGATTTCCATCGTGCCAAAAATGCCCATAATTTAAGAGACACCCAATAACCCATTTGTTATTTCCTTTTAATTCTGGGTTTCCAACTCTTTCAAAAACTGCTTGATTGAGTTTGATGTGCCATTGTGTGAACTTACATTAAAACCAGGAACAACAAACGGTTCTTGCCCCTCCACTACAACAGGCACTGGTGTGTTCTCCAAGTTCAGGAACTTCACCTGGGTTTGAGAGCTTGATGGGAAGTTGGGGACTGTTCGCTGTTGGAGTACAAGACAATTAATTTTCTTTGCTGAAAATGTACAGTATATCAAATGCATTGTGATGATTATTATACCAGAAAGCTAAGGGCATAAATCAAGCCAATAAGCATGCTGTACCAATAACAATCTTAAATCTAAATAAAGCATCAGGTTTTGTTTCTTAGACGTCATTGCAACATATCTGCTAGACTGCAAGGTATCTGTTACTCACGTCAATTTGAATCTGCAAAAGAGCAGCAGCCACAAATGCTAACGAGGCCAGCAGCATACCAACAGTCATCCTCCTCAGGGGCCTGGAAATCACCACACACACAAAATCACAGTCAAATAACATGTCATGTCTCATAATCACAAAGGCAAACTCCATAAAAGTTATCCAGCGCTTACGTGAAGTTAAGACCACACTTCTTGATAAGTGGATACACTGCAGAGTCCATTATGGGCACCATTATCACAATCAGTATGGGGTTCACAATCTGCACCAGAACACAAATAATGAGCACACATGCACTATATGTACACTACAAAGTCACAGATTGTCTTGATCATTTCATATCCTGTTAATCATAGTAAAACACAAAACAAACCGTTTAGCATAAATCAGTCTTACCTGCATCTGATCTGGCTGAATTATAAACGCTCCCTATGATGAGAGAAAGAAAGAAGGAATATACCACATAAAATATGACAATATAATTGGACTGATATATATGCATTTTGTAGTTTTCTTTAAAGAGCTGAAAATGCATGTGTTTTGTTTTTTACTTACAAAGTTACCATCCATAGTAGTGGCCTGAAGAGTCCAACGGGAGCCCTGGAAAGACAAAAAAAACCTCTCATTTAACATCAAGCCAGAAAACTGACGAGTGTTTGTGCAAGAATGCATATTTGATTATGGCGTTGTGTAGCATCATTGTGTTTTTACACCGACCTGCTGGTCAAATAAGGCCCAGAACATTGGCAGAGGGATATAGAGGAACAGAACCTTCAACACCATCTTCACCTGAGCAATCAGGAGTTTCTGTAAAAAGACAGAGTGTCTGTGTGAATAACTTACTGCACTGAAGAGTTAATTGGTGCATTCTGTGCGTATTTAAAACATTTAATCACGATGCTTTATGTAACATACATCATATTTCTCTTCCGCCCAGTCCATCCAGTGCTCTCTCTTGGGGTGTTGCTTACTGCGATGATTGAAACGGTTCCTAATTGCAAACTGTAGTAGAGAAAAGACAGCAATCATGCATTTAGACTTTCCACATGACTTGATGTTATTCCAGCAGGCACCTTGATCTCAATTCGAATTTCAAACATTAGTCAAGACTTGATCAAGATGCTGTGACATCATTTTTGATGTCAATTACCCACCAAAACAATTACATATGATTATTGATTATTTATCAAACATGCAAGTTACACTGTTGTTTAATGGAAAGTAAACTGTAATTGAAAAGTTTCATTTTATGTCTCTGTTTTTCCACAAATGTAATATTATTTCTTTTGTTTTTGTTGCACTTACTCCAATGCACTTCATGACTTGCAGCAGGATGTTGCCTTTGGGGGATTCCATAATGTACATGTTGTGGCCTGCGATGAACACAACTGCAGAGAGAAGAATAACCTCAGTCAATCAAGTGGTCATAAAAGGTATTGCGCATGTCAAAATAAATACAAGTAGACCAAAGCTGCTGTAACTTACTGAGGGCAACCACCATGAGAGCGGCAGGGACCCCAAAAGCCAGCGGGAAACAACTTTGCTTTGAATAGATACCACACTCTTGAGCTGAAAAACATAACAAATACACACAAAGACAAGACCATAAGTGTATTTACCAATCTACCATGTATTTAACAACAAATGTGAAAGATGCTATTCGGACTGTAACAAAATACACACCTCTCAGGATGGGTGTGATGAGAGTGGAGAGAAGACTGCCAGCATTAATGGACAGATAAAATATGGAAAAGAAAGTACTTCTTTGTTTTTCCTGAAATAAAAATAAATCATTTATATATTATATACCATTCAAACATTTGGGGTCAGTAATTTTTTATTATTACTTTTTAATTATTGAAATATTATTATATAATTACAACATTGCATTACATTTTAAAGTGATGGCTTCAATCTTACTCTTACTAATTTTATTTGAATTCTGTGATGGCAAAGTTTAATTTCTAGTCTTTAGTGTCTTATGATCCTTTGGTACATGATAGTTCACCCAAAAATGAAAATTACTCCATGATTTATTCACACTCAAGCCATCCTAGGTGTATATGACTTTCTTCTTTCAGATGAATACAATCAGAGTTGCATAAAAAATGTCCAAGCGTTTTTGTCAAGATTTTGAAACCCAAAAAAAGTGTGTCCATCCATTATAAAAAGTGCTCCACACGGCTCTGGGGGGTTAAAAAAGGCCTTCTAAAGTGAAGCCATGCATTAGTGTAAAAAAAGTATCCATATTTAAAACTTCATAAACCGTAATCTCTAGCTTCCGCTGACTGTTGTACGTGCATTCACAAGAGGGTAGCGTTCCAGCGGACGGTGTAGTGTAAACTAGTGTATGCTAGTTCTGCAGTTCTTTACAGCAAAGGAAACCTTCTTTACAGAAAAGGAAATCACATGAAGAAGTGAATTATTTTAGCTATACTTACATTTTATTAGTCTTAATATTGTGCGTTCGTGTGTATATCGGGGATGCTTTAACATAGCTAAAGTCGCGTTCATCACTTCTCACCGGAGCTTATGCTATGCCTACATCCTACATCATACACTACGTCCTACACCACTCTCTCATGACTGTGTGTATGATAGTTAGTGGAAGCTAGAGATTACAGTTTATACATTTTAAAATATGGATGTAATGCTTACACAAATGCATCACTTCACTTCAGAAGGCCTTTATCAACCGCTGGAGCCGTGTGGAGTACTTTTATGATGGATGGATGGATGGATGGATGGATGGATGGGTGAATGCATTATTTGGGTTTTTCAAAACTTCAACCCCCCCCCCCCCCCCACACAAAAAAAATCCCCAAACCTCCGACTGGAAGAGCCAGTACATTTGTTAATATGACTCTGATTGTAATCGTCTGAAAGAAGAAAGTCATATACTGTACATTTAGGATGGCTTGAGGGTGAGTAAATCATGGGGTAATTTTCATTTTGGGTGAACTATCCCTTTTAGAAACAATTCTTATTATTATCAGTATCGAAAACAATTGTGCTGCTTAATACTTTAGCAGTTTTTACTGGCTGAAAGCATGTAAGTGTGTGATATGAAGAATATGAGGAATGCTGACATATAATAGATACATCAGCATTCCTCACATTGTAACATTCAGCCTAGAACATGCACGTTTCACACTTTGAGCCTTTAGACTTTATAATCAATGTGGCAGAGGTGGAGGCGGGTGTGGGAGCCTACAAATCACTATTTGTTAATCTCTAACACTCAATATCAGAGATTTAACCTTGAACTGATAACAGCTGATTTACACACACAAGAATGTGCTGCTGTGCTTGAATTCAGTGCATCCTCTTTAATAGGGTGTGTGTTTATCTGTTAAATGTGTGTGTGTGTGTGTGTGTGTGTGTGTATAAAGGTCTACATGCCTGATGTTCTTCAAACTGATCTCCTCCAAACGCTGCCACACAGGGTTTAATACCTCCAGTTCCCAAAGCAATGAGGATGAGTCCCAGCATGGACATGGCACTAAGATAAAAGAGAGGAAATTCAAATTCACACCAAATAATAAATAATAATGAGCATGCTACTTTTCATTCAATAGGTTATTTGGGTTATGTTTACAATAATATAATAATGTAATGATACAGCACATCCCAAGCGATAACTCACGTATGGAATGTCATGTTGTCAGGTGTACCGTCTCTGTTTGTATCTGTGATGTCATGTATGGCACTGATTGCCATGATCACCTGGCCGATGGTGTACACTATAGACAGATACACGATAGTCCTGCGAAAAGTGGAGAATGGAAGAAATGTTTATACCCACATGAATTCTAGTAGAAATTAATTCATAATTCTAATGTTGTTGAATTAAGTCTTTTGACTGTGTACTGGGGTCCGGTGACCGCCATGAGGCCACAAGGGGGTGCTAGGGGTCCAAGTAAATTTTCAGGAAAAAAAAAACATTGGACCAATATTTATTGTGAAAAGCAATAGTCAAATAAAATTGAGTTGTTATTATTAATTATCTTCAATTTATAATGTTTTCTCAAAAATATGTTAATAATTGTTTTACAATTAATGGAAATTACTGATTTTTTTAAATCACACTTATTAATTATTGATTTACCTCAAAATGGGTTTTAAAATATGCACACTACCCTTGAAAATGTTTTAATGTTTTGAAACAAAGTTGCTTATGCTCATTTATGTGATAAAAAAAACAGTAAATAATATTGTAAATATGGTTATAATTTAAAATAACTGATTTCTATCTTAATTATTTTATTTTTTTAAATTATTATTCCTGTTTTCAGCAGCCACTACTCCCTCCAATCTTCAATGTCCCATGGTCTATTCTAATATGCTGATTTGCTACTCAAGAAACATTATTATTAAAGCACAGTAGTTGTGCCACAGTATTTATGTGGAAACTATGGTTCCTTTTTTGAATGGTTTTGATATTGTAGGAAGGGGTACCATCATAGTTAAAAAGTTTGAAATTCACTGACTTTGTATATCGCATACTGTATTTCTAGTATGGTAAGTATGGTAGAACGTTATATTTTCCAAGTCGTAAACTCACTTGAACTTGCCCAGCCATGAGTCTGCGATGATGGCCCCCAGGATAGGTGTTAGGTAGCACAGGGCCACGAACGTGTGGTAGATGGTTGTGGACAAATCATTGTCCCAACCGATAAAGTACTTGAAGTACAGCACCAGCACCGCTGCAAAACACAGAGACAGGAGACACACAGCATGAGATGAGTGGAAAGAGAAAAAAGACTAAGCTGTGTGAAATCATCTGTGGATGGTAAAGGTAAAACAGAGATAAAAGTTCACATTATTTAATTTGTATACGGTATGTGTTTGATCTCACCTTTCATGCCATAGTAGGAGAATCGCTCACAGAACTCATTCACCACAATGAAAAATATACTGACAGGATATCCCAAGCAACTTGGCTACAATGAAAAATTACAGCTCAATTAAAATATTTCCTCATAACATGTACTTTTATTAGAATTTGATATTTTTGTATTTACTATAAAAAAAACAGTGCTTAATTGTGTTGACAGTATTTTTATTTGATTAAATGTAATAATTTAATTACATTTAATTGAAATAAAAATACTGACAAGTCATTCTGTGAGAAACTAGCATTACTGATCAGATTTGAAAAGTCTCACCCTATTCTTGGCCTTCTTTGTATTTCTCTCCTCATCTGCAAAAATGAAGTAAAATGTCATTAAAATAGCTCTAATATGGATTCAGCTTGAACTTCCTAAATGCTATTTCAAATGTTTTCACATTATATTTATGGACAGTTTGTGCATTGCCCTGTTTAAGCAAAGAATACACACATTCAATCTATAGGTACAAACCCAAAGTTAACAGAGATAATTATTATTATATTGTTCCATATCAACATCTAGGTTTACTCACCTGCCATGATGACTGCTTTGACTGAGGCTGCCTTCTAGTCCTCTCGTTAAGAATATCCTTTAGTTTAGAGATGCACACTCACACTCACTCACACACTCACTCACACACTACCCGGGACAGACAAAGCTGTGCTCTGAAGGAGACAGGTAACAGGGTTTTATAGACTCTGAACAATAAAATGTATCCTTGCCCACCACCACTGGGTTAAAATGAGATTGGCGTAGATGTTTATGGCAGTATTTGTGACTGTGTGTCTGCGTATGAGTGGGAGGAGGTGAATCAGGAGCAGTTTAGTTATTTATGGCTGTCTTATCAATTTATACAGAAAATCAAATGATATGAACGTTTGGCCTTTGTAATAAGATAAGGCAAGTTAATGAGTAATTAATTCCAAAAATAAAATAAAATAAACTATATAGAACAGTGCAAAATGTCATTGTTTTCCTAAGCACATTTTCAATAAATCAAAGATTTAGCAAATCAATTTATTCTTATATAAATTTGTCCTTGAAAGTTTTTTAAAACTAGTTCAAGTACACTTTTTTGGTGGGGCAGATAAAATCCTACAAAATCTTTAAATATGAATTATGTTGAATGGTTAATGGAGGCTGATTTAATATAATAAATAATTAACTCTTCGAGCTGAAACTGCTGTCTGAAAGAATGTAGATTAGATGTGCTAGATAATGTTGGAACTTCAAAACATTGCCAACACATCATATGACTGTTCTAAATAACCCTAACAATGTCATTTATTACCCTGATACAACCCTGTGACACATACAAACTCAGCAAATGTGTGCATATATTTACATTATAAGATTTACTGACTGTGAAGTCCGAGGGATGTGAACAACACTTTCATAAAGCACATCGTCAGCTGTTATACAATTTTAAAATGGCTTACTTAAGATGAAAAACTGAAGATAACATGGACTTGAAGTTTGTAGAGCTGTAATTCGTTGGAAGAGAGATGTAAACAAACTGCCCTCACCCAAACAGAGATGTTTCTGTGGTACAATGGTGACAGTGCAGTGGTGGAGGGGGGCAGGGGCAGAACGGCATGAGCAAGTGTGTGTGTAGTTTGAGAGCAAGTCAGCAGGTTTCATTCAGAACGTTCTTTAAAAACAAAATTGAATCTGATACTGTGTCGATATGGTCTATCTCTTCTAAACCATATATAGGGTATATATAGGGTCCTTTAAAAGTGGCAGCAATCAGATAAGAGAGAATAATTGATGGGTGGTATGTTTTTTTGTTGGGCGGTAATCGTGCTAAAGGCCTCATAATTTGGGGTAAAAATAACAATGTATGGTAGGCCATAAATTATACATTAAAAAGACCATAAATATTGTATAGACAAGAAAACTGAATCAGGTTTTAATAAGGATCTTGTTTGTTAAATAATAAAGTTCACAGCAGTAGAGATAAAGTATGTTTAAGGCAAGCAACTGATAAGAATGAAAACCACATGAAAACTGATGTAAGATAATACATTTTATTCAGAGATTTTAGGGACATTAATATATTTCCAGAACAGATTCTATTAAATAAAAATACCCCCCATATCTAACCCCCGATATAAAACAATTTACATTTAAACAAACATAAACAGTTATAAAAATCCTTGTGTTTATCTCTTTTGTCCATATATATTTATATATTTCACATCTAGCCTTTTCACTTTGGCAAGAGATCTTCAGGAACCAAAACAGGACAAAGAAAGAGAATTATTGCACTCCGCTACAAAGAAACAGCAAATTGTTTCTTGGCTCAAAAACAAAACAAAACAAAACAAAAACAAACAAAAAACAAAAACAAAACAAAACAAAACAAAACAAAACAAAACAAAACAAAACAAAACAAAACAAAACAAAACAAAACAGAGCAATTCCAAGAGGGTCCTTGCACCGCGGTGCTCGGGCCCTAAAAATGATAGAAATGGAAGTGAGGGCTGAAAAGCTTGAGTGGCTCAGGTGATCATGGGTATTTTGTACAGTAAAGCTCAAACTTCCTGCTACACTAAAGCACAGTTATATGTCTTGTCCAAATACCCACACTTGCGGTTTTTGCACTTGATCACTTGACTACTTATATGACGTATTTCCTGTATTTGGCCAAGTGTTCAAGTGAGGATGAAGACCACAAGTGTGTGTACTACTTTTCATTACCTGATGGGACACACTTTAATTCCTGGTGCTACTAATTAAGTGATAAAAAGCAGTTGCAAATGATGTACAAAATAACTATAGGCTACTCACCAATAATTGCGTAGCACTTTGTTTTACTACCAAATTATATGTAATATCTAATTATTATTAATATTTAACTTACATTGGAAAGGTTTCCGTGACCTCTCACGATCTTGGCAAAAAGTCTTGCAATTTATTTCCACAACATGATGCATGATGGGATACACTAAGCCTTGAATACCCCTCCGGAGCGGTATTCGAGATAGTGTAGATTTAGTGTGTGTTAAGGGCACTGTGCTCGGGCATTTTTAAGATCTGGACAGTCTTGCGCACTTACTTCCTTTCGCATGCACACGCTCTCAAGTGGCCACGACCACAAGTGTGGATATTTGGATGAGGCAATATTCTCTTCACTACTACTCAATGGACGGCAGCTGCCTCAGACACAGGAAGTGATGTCGCAGCCTCTCTCTCAGCACAGAGCAGCAAAAAACATACAGAATTGGGGAATATATGGAAAGATAAAGCATTACAATTGAGGAATGTGAAAGTAAAAATGCTGATTTTTCAAGTTGTTCTGGTTATGAAATAAATAAAAGCCATAGTCTCCACAGGAAACACCTGTGAAAGGAGGACTGGAGTTGATTAGAGAAGAACAAACGTTCCCTCTTTCAATTAAATAAGTCACATGGGAATAGTATCTGGACATTCCAAAGACCGGACACACCTGCTCTATCCCAGAGTCCTGGATGCTGATTGATGGGCGATTCATTCAGGAGTGTCGGACAAAGAATTTCCATTTTTTCCTTGTTCTTTCGCTTTTGATGCTTTCAGTCTGTCTGTCCGTCTCTCTGGCTCGGGCAGGGTCAGAGGTTTAAGGCCAGGGGTGAGAGTCACACGGTGGAGGCGGAGCTAGGCATGCCATGCAGGGTGGTGCCACTGGGCGTGCCACTGATGGCATTGAAAATATGCAGCGAATCAGAAAGAGAGCTCTTGGTTCCGCCTTCCACAGTGGAGATCTGATGAAAAGGAAGAGTGCAGGGTGAGAAAGAACAGATCAAACTGACTCTTGAACTGTACTTTATTGTTTTTAATGTATGATAAATTGTATGAATTATTACCATCCGATCTACAGAGGCCAGCACAATAGAGAGAGAGAATGAGAATCATGAATATTAAACATGTACAAACATTCACATTGGCGGCCAAACATTTGGAATTACGATTTTTGCATGTTTTTGAAAGAAGTCTATTAAGCTCACCAAGGCTGCGTTTATTTTATTAAAAATATTAAAAACAGTAATATTTTGAAATATTACAGTTTAAAGTAACATATATTTTTTAAAATTATTATTTGAATGCATTTTAAAATGTAATTTATTCCTGAATTCTAATATACTGATCTGGTGCTCAAAAAGCATTTCTTATTTTCATCAATGATAACATCTGTTTTTGTTGCTTAATATTTTTATGGAAACCATGACACATTACCATTTTTTTTTTTCAAAATAAAATAAAATAAAATAGTAAAAGCGACAAAAGTGACAATAAAGACATTTATAACGTTACGAAATAAAATCTATTTAAAAAAATTCTGTTGGTGAAGTGTTTAAGAATCCTGAAATGGTTTCCAAAAAAAGATGAAAGGCAGAAAAGATTAGGCAGGAAAAAAATTTCAACATTGGTAATAATAAGAACTATTATTAAATAATTCAGCACTAAATCAGGATATACAGGTTCATCTCAATAAATTAGAATGTCGTGGAAAAGTTCATTTATTTCAGTAATTCAACTCAAATTGTGAAACTTGTGTATTAAATAAAGTGAATGCACACAGACTGAAGTATTTTAAGTCTTTGGTTCTTTTAATTGTGATGATTTTGGCTCACATTTAACAAAAACCCACCATATTCTCTCACCAAATTAGAATATGGTGACATGCCAATCAGCTAATCAACTCAAAACACCTGCAAAGGTTTCCTGAGCCTTCAAAATGGTCTCTCAGTTTGGTTCACTAGGCTACACAATCATGGAGAAGACTGCTGATCTGACAGTTGTCCAGAAGACAATCACTGACACACTTCACAAGGAGTGTAAGCCACAAACATTCATTGCCAAAGAAGCTGGCTGTTCACAGATTGCTGTATCCAAGCATGTTAACAGAGAGTTGAGTGGAAGGAAAAAGTGGAAGAAAAAGATGTACAACCAACGAGAGAACCGCAGCCTTATGAGGATTGTCTAGCAAAATTGATTCAAGAATTTGAGTGAACTTCACAAGGAATGGACTGAGGCTGAGGTCAAGGCATCAAGAGCAACCACACACAGACATGTCAATTGTGATTTGGGGTGCAATGTCATCTGCTGGTGTTGGTCCATTGTGTTTTTTGAAAACCAAAGTCACTGCACCCGTTTACCAAGAAATTTTGGAACACTTCATGCTTCCTTCTGCTGACCAGCTTTTTGAAGATGCTGATTTCATTTTCCAGCAGGATTTGGCACCTGCCCACACTGCCAAAATCACCAAAAGTTGGTTAAATGACCATGGTGTTGGTGTGCTTGACTGGCCAGCAAACTCACCAGATTCTCTATGGGGTGTTGTCAAGAGGAAAATGAGAAACAAGAGACCAAAAAATGCAGATAAGCTGAAGACCACTGTCAAACAAACGTGGGCTTCCATACCACCTCAGCAGTGCCACAAACTGCTCACCTCCATGCCACGCCGAATTGAGGCAGTAATGAAGGTAAAAGAAGCCCCTACCGAGTATTGAGTACATGTACAGTAAATGAACATACATTCCAGAAGGCCAACAATTCACTAAAAATGTTTTTTTTTTTTTTTATTGGCCTTATAAAGTATTCTTATTTGTTGAGATAGTGAATTGATGGGTTTTTGTTAAATGTGAGCCCAAATCATCACAATTAAAAGAACCAAAGACTTAAAGTACTTCAGTCTGTGTGCACTGAGTTTATTTAATACACAAATTTCACAATTTGAGTTAAAACTCGTTGAGTTGAACTTTTCCACGACATTCTAATTTATTGAGATGCACCTGTAAGGACTATTTCTGAAGGATCATGCGAGTGCAGTAATGGCTGCTGAAAATGTAGCTTTGTCATCACAGGAATAAATTATTTTAAAATACATTCAAATGGAAAACAGTTATTTCCATTTGTAATAATATTTAACAACAACACTGTTTTTACTATATTTCTAATTCAGTAAATGCAGCCTAGGTGAGACTTCTTTTAAAGACATTTAAAAAAGGTAATTATTCCAATCTTTTGCCAACACAGACTCAGTGTGTTTCTACTGGCATAGGGAAACAAGATTCACGATGTGCCACTGTGTATGGTTACCTGTTCATGCATGATGTGTGAAAGCTCTCTGGCCAGGTCTTTGTAACTGGCTTTCATCTCATCATGATATTCCTGTTGGTCCTCCTTAATCAGCCTTTCATTCACAGCTAGAGCCTGTCCACATGCCTCAACAAACTGCCTGCATACACAAACACCATATACACACACAGAATAAGAAAGAAGGCGCATGTGTAGAGATTTTAGAAGGCATTTCAAATGGTGTTTCAATACCTGAAGACCTCTTTAAGCTGTTTGACTTTGTTATCTGGGTATTTTTTGGCACAGGCATCATCAAGGAAAGCTCTGGCATATGCAAGTGGCCCAGCATTGACCTGAAGAGAAAGAAGTGTTTTGGAAAAAAAAAGTCATTTACAGGTCAGTTTTGAGTGTGTGATGTAATGGCAAAAGTGTATCTGAGGGAAGGTTTGTTGTTAAAATCCATGCAAAATTGCCCTACAAGGAAGGAAGGAACTAAATAACATCTTAACTGAAATTTAAACATGCCAAACTTGGGGTAAATGTGTGTGTGATTCAATGCAATTGCTTTGTTTCAATACCTAGTGGGGCGCCTTATTGTCTGCTCTCTATCGGCAGTGATTTTATTGTTAGATGTCACCAAGTGGTTGTATTATTAATCTAAAGATTCAGTATTTTTAAGTATAGTATAAGTATAGTTTTTTACAATTATACTCTACCGTTCAAAGTTTTGGGTCTATAAGATTTACAAAAATACAATGAAAATATTTATATTGTGAAATGTTATTACAATTAAAAACAGCTGTTTTCTATTTGAATTAGTGCTGTCTAACCATTAATTCTGATTAGTCGCATCCAAAATAAAAGTTTTTGTTTACATACTGTAATATAAGCATGTGTACTGTGTATATTTACAGTATTATGTATATATAAATACACACACATGCATGTATATTCTATAAATATGTTTTGTTTATATATATAACATTTATATTTATAGATCGTAAAATTTTATATACATACATACATACATACATACATACATACATCTGTCTGACAAAACACATTAAAGTATACACACACACACGTGTATGTATGTATATATATACACACACACACACACACGTGTATGTTTGTGTATTTATATATACATAATAAATATACACAGTACACACACATATATTACAGTATGTAAACAAAAACCTTTATTTTGGATGCGATTAATCGTGATTAATCATTCGACAGAACTAATTGGAATATATTTTAAAATGTAATTTATTCATGTGATGGCAAAACTAAATTTTCACCAGCTATTACTCCAGTCTTCAGTGTCACATGATCCTTCAGAAATCAGTCTAATACACTGATTTGGTGTCCAGAAATCATTTTGTATTATTAGCAATCATTTTTTGTTGAAACCATGATACTTTTATCTCAGGATTCTTTGATTAATAGAAGAATCAAAAGAACAACAATAGGTTCAAAAGAACAGCATTTATTTGAAACTTTTTAAATTGATATCATGAGTGTCTTTACTCTTATCCATGCTGAATATAAAGCATTCTTTCAAAAAGAAAATAAAATCTTACTGACCCCAACCCTTTGAATGTATTGCAATGTCTTTTTAGTAGCTCTAGAACATCTGATAAAAAATAGGATGTTTTGCTGGTAAAAAGTAAAATGTCACCATGGATCAGTTTTCATGCCACTTGATTTATTTTATTTTATTTTATTTTATTTTATTTTATTTTATTTTATTTTATTTTTTCATTAACTGCAACCTTAAAATATTACCATGTTTCACCTATTGATTTTACAAACATGCAAAGCATATAGAAATATAGGATAAAATATTAATTATAATGTAACATTTTGATCAAAATAAACTTTTCTATTAATAATTGTATACTGAATACAATTACTTTATATTTGACACTTCTCAGAACTTTCTCACGACGAATCTTGTATGTCAATATCAATGTAATTTTTCATTAAGCTCATTGGAGTGCATTCTGGGATCAAATGAGATGATGCTCTGCCTGAACAAAACCTTATCTTATAACACAGAATAACTTTTTTATTATTAACATTGCTTGTTTTTTAATCAAGGGCTCTACATCATGATGTCTAAAATGTTGGCTAGGTTGCTCTTGTAACAGACCAATGAAGTGTTTATATGTTGTCTCACACACACACACACACACACACACACACACACACACACACACACACACACACACACACACACACACACACACACACACACACACACCTGTACACTAATGCTTCCCTGCAGCTTAAGTTGCAGGCGGATCATGTCAACTTCAGTGGTTGCACAGAGGGCTCTGAGTTCCGCCACCTTCCCGCTCATCTCGTCTATGGCCACCTCGATGGGACTCAGGTCTGTGTGGTGCTGATACATCACTGCTATGCGCTTCTTTACATATGGGAAACAGTGTGTAGCTGAAACAGAGAAATCGGAAAAGAAAGAGCACACAGACATTAAGTGAATGCAGTACTACGTTTAGAGAAGGAGTGGCTAGAAGAACAAACACATGAAGGTCCCATCTGAAATCTACTCATGTTTGTGGATTTATCGAGATTTATATTCCGTGCAGATGGTACACCTTGAAACTGTAAAAAGTGGGTTATGTAGAACACACTCGCTAAGAAGGTCATTCTGCCTTAGTGGCAAGATCTGATCTGAAAGTTTAGCAGAGGATGAAGATCAGGGTTCAACTTTGAAATTTCCTGGTTGCTTTTGCAACACTAAACAACACTTAACTTGAGATAAAGACTTTGATTAATTGTTTTTGAAAACAACTGCAGCCCAGAGCTCAAGATCAGGGTGTACAGTGTTAATACAGGAAGTACACACTAAAATGTAATCATTAAAGATTAGTGTTCAGGGAATAGCTGGGTAAATAAATGTATTATACTGTATAGAGGCCAAGGATATATGCTCATTAAATCTTGTTTCGGTGTCTAGAAGTGCATTTATGTAGTGAAAGGGTTTTGTGGTCAGAGAGTTTTTTTTTTTAAAAAAAGATTGACCAAAGAATAAAGAATAAAGCTATTCATCACTACTGAGATTTTCATGCTAATATAAGCAGCAAACTAAATTTTAACAGGGATCATAAAAGAAATGTTTTTGAGCACCACTCCAGCATATTAGAATAATTTCTAAAGGATCATGTGACACTGAAGACTGGAGTAATGACTGCTGAAAAATCAGCTTTGCAATCAATCAAATAAATAAATAAAAATGTTATATATTAATATAGAAAACGGTTGTATTACATTCTAATAATATATATAATATAACATTATATGTGAATCCTGAAAAGAAAAATAAATAAATAAATAAAAATAATAATATATATATATATATATATATATATATATATATATATATATATATATATGTGTGTGTGTGTGTGTGTGTGTGTGTATATATATATATATATATATATATATATATATATATATATATATATATATATATACACACGCACATTTGAAAATAATGAATACAAACAGTATTGTGGCTCAAAGTGCTTTCAAATCAGATTTGGAGAAAATACATCCAGTTTCCAATTACAAATAGTGTGTTTTATAATTAATTTTGAAAATATATTATCAGGCTTGCCTGCCTAATAAAACATTAAACTCTCTGCTAAACCATGCTGATATGGTTGCAGTTTCTTTTTCAAATTTAGTGCCATAAAATCAGGAGTAGAATATATGTTAGAATTGGTGACGGATTTATATGCACTTATATACATTTAAATTTGAAGTGAGCATGATATGGAGAATGATCACATCAAATGTAAATGTCTTTGGCTAGCTAAAAAGGACAAAAAAAAAAAAAGCATGTAGAAAAATACTGTGCTACGGTACTAGAAAACCATCATCATATCACTACAGGTGATCCATTAGCATGGCTGAGCTCGGTTAGCTAACAATACTAAAATGGAAATGCAACTGGAACTATTCCTCACTATGATCGGAACCGTTCGGCCAGAAGACAGAAAAGCAGAGACATAACGGTTTTATTGTTAACGGAGGTTTTGTGGTCTAAAAACAGAAATCTACATCTTCACTTCTTTTGTTATATGTATACTTTGTATTCACAACAGTAACTGTGATAGTGACAGTTATAGTGATCACTCACTGGTGAGCACCGTCCTTCGTTTACACTGTTCCTCGACCCCACCGTGCCTCTTCCCTGACTCTGTGAACGGCGTCTCGAACACAAAACGACGAATGTTGTGGCTTCTCTCAAAGTCAGTCTTCCTCTCTTCCAGCTCCTTTTCCTCTAGATACGGTGTCACGTGCGTCACCTGGATGTAAGCAAACTTTGCCTCCAGATCTTTAGGGTTCACCTGAGACAGATGAGATGTGATATACAACGGTGGGAGGAGACCAGTAAAATGCTGATAAAACATGAATAATCAGAATTCTTGTCTGTAAGTGCACTGGGGTTAAGGTGTGACTGGAAACTCCACATATCAGAAGGTCTGTTGTCAAAACTGATCACATCTATGGTGTAATGCTCTTCTTGTAAGTGTGTGTGTGTGTGTGTGTGTGTGTGTGTGTGTGTATGCACCGTAAAACTGATTCTAGGATCAAGCAGATAATCATGATACTGATTTTCTATTATACTATAATATATACTCCAACAAGCATAGCAGGTGACATGGATTCATTTTTAGCGCAAATAAACATACGCCAAAATTTCCCTACATGCAAAAGGACTTAAATACTTAATATGCTTAGATAATTTGATTGTTTGGCAGTTTCATTTACACTGAAATTAAACTAGTACACTGTTGTCTTGTAATGTCATAATGAGTTTGTTCCTGTGTTCCATACAAAATAAAAAACTTGTTATTCATATTCTATATGTTGAGGTCAGTGTGTATTTCATGCATGCTTTTTGTCTGACGAGTGTTCATGTGATGAGCATTCATCATCACATCACATGGTGCTATTGTCAACAAGCACTTTGCTCTTTATGACATTTGACATATTTTGACATATGACGATTTGTCATAGAAATGTACATTAGATTAAGGGTTTTCAAATATTTAAAGGCCAGACTCTCAAATATGTAATTTTTTGCTTTACAGTTTTTAAGAACTTTTCTGCAGAGTTTGAAAATACGCGCATTAGATACAGCAGAACTGTACAGAACAACTTGCTGCATTTGCGTTTAACTTGGGTGATAACAACTTAACAATGTAAAAATTAAAATTAATTCCCTCGTGTGGTTCCAAACATTGAAATGCCAAAGAATGTTGCGATCCAATCATCTTTTGAGCCCACTGACTTCAATTGTATGAGATTTCTCAAAATATCTTCTTTTATGTTACACAAAAGAAAGTAAGCAGTTTTACAACAACATGAGGGTGAGTAAATGATGACAACTTTTTATTTTTGGGGAAAAAATCACTTTAACACCTCATTTAAAGTGTAATCTGTGTACGTGTGTTAAGATTATACATGATTGTCTGAGCTTTTACCTAGTCACAGAATACTGCTAAAATATGAGTGTGCATTTTCTCACCCTGCCAGAGTCCTGGATCATTTTGACATTCTCTTGGCCAAATTTGTCAGAGTAAAGTTTGAGGAGACGCTGGGAAATCTCTGAGAGAGGTGTGAATTTTGGTTCTTTATAGATATATTCCTTTCCATCCTCATCTTCAAAGAAACCCTGAAAAAAACAACATTTCAATCACAATTTGTGTGTGACAAATTAATACACTGTTATTGTTGTTAATGTACAGCCAACAAAATCTGATTTCAATCCCATAATCAACAAACCTCAACATCACACAGGTGGAAATGAAGAGTTATGACTGATAAACACACTTTGAAATTTATACTGTCTTAAAAACCTCCAACATATTCAGGATTTCAAAGTAAATTTACTAACACACCATGGCAGAGCTCAGGCTATCAATAGCATGTCTCCTGCACATCATAGAATTCATGTTATCTATATTTAATCAGTGATATCTTTTATTCTCTGTAGTCCAACATAGACACTTTTGTGACATCAGCACTTACGCAGAACACAAAGCTTTTGACTGTGTTTTTGTTGAAACAGCTCAAACCATAAATCTCATGGCTTCTGTGAGGTTAATGGGCACAGCGTATAGCGAAAGAGCTCTCTAAGTGTTGCCTAGCTCATTTTTATGGTCCAAACCCATTTAAAAATGGCTTCCACAGTAAACAAAGAGTCAGAGTGCTGTCTATCTCATAGGATGAAGAAATGACAGGATGTACAGATGAGAGGATGTATGCATTTAAAGATTCATGAAGGATGCTAGAAGCACACAGAAAAAAGGCTCTTTCTAATCCAAAGGCATTATGCAAGCAGACAAACAAGCAGTAGTTTAGTGAGACTGTTATGGACTAAACAAAACTTGCCTCAGAATGAGTAAGAAAGGACACACACACACACACACAGTTCACAACACTTACCGCAGCCTTAGGAAAGAAAAGAGAGCAGAAAAGACTGATTAACCGAGACCCACAATGCTTTACACATGCTTTAAACAAGACTTTGGCTATCATGCAGGGTATATTATCATGCATACAGGAATGTCTCCTTTCTGATTTTAAAGAGGTCATATCATACATTTTTTATTATACAACGTTAATGTGTGTAATTTTAACAAGTTTATTTACTGCCTAAAACATTCAAGATTAGTTTTTTGGTGACCATTTTCCACCTTCTCTATAACACTTATATTTTGTGCACACCAAACGCGAAGCGAATATTTGCATCACTTTACTCGCACGAAAGATGCGATTGAAGAGAATATTGCATGTCTGCGGCAATCACATCACCCAGCGTGAATTCTCGTCTATTTGCGTCTTTGCATTGACTTTGTATGTAATCTACTCACGCAAATCATGAAATTCACTTTTGGTGTGCACAAAGAAGACTGTTGTGGGGCAAGTTTACTGATAAACAAATAAGCATTCTTCATGTATAAATGTGGACTCTTATATCATTTTGAGGGTCTTTGATTTTTTTTCTACAGACATCCAATAGTTTTGCAGCTCAGTTTCAATAGATGGTCTCATGGGTCATTATTTTTGGACTGAGGAGGAAGTTTTGAATAATTACAGTCAAAGTATGTTTTCATAATACACCAAACTTTTTCTCAGCTTGATACCTCATGATTTGACCCCTTTAAAATAAAATGCAGCTATATTGTTGTTATACTGCAACTCAGTTCTCAGTCAAATTGTCTGTGTTAGCTAGACTAGTTGAAACCACTGCACAATTGCATTGTCTTACCTGGCCGAAAAATGCCACTCTGAAGAAGGTCCCAAGTAGCCTCTTCCCAGAATGCATCACTTCCAGCACTTTAGTGTAAGCCCGATGTAATGTGTCATACAGGTGGGCCAGTTTCTACACAAAAGCACAAAAATCTATTCATACTACCCAAATATGGTACATACTGTATTTCAGGCAAATGTAAATGCTGCATTTCCAATGACACATAAACAGTGTGTGTGTGTGTGTGTACCTCAAAGTCTCTGCGCTGTTCATAAATTGGAATGATGAGTTTGTAGATATCTGAAATAAGTTCATAACGCTCAGCTTTCCATAAACCATCAGCACAAGCTTCCAACAACTCCATCAGCACCTCCTGCAGATAGACATGCATATATGTAATTACACACATTAATGTTCAATGCTGCATTTCAACATTAATGTATTAATCCAGATACAGCTACAGACGAAACTGCTGCTCTAACTGGACAAAGTCCAACAGCAGAGATGATCTTTTATCACGAGTGTAAGTACTGAACAACATATAAATGTTACACAAAGAGTTCATTAAACATGCAAACTGATTATTCATTATCTCATTATCTCATTATCTGGACTTCCCTTACTAACACACCCACTGGAAAGGGGCAATTGATACTGATTAGATAAGAAATCTGAGAACATTTTCTACCATGGATTATTACTGACGTTATAAAAGAGAGTTCTGAATTCATTCCAGTGCTGATGCAGAGTCAGTATATAAAACAGTGGCAGGATTAAGAGGCTGTGCCTCATGAATGTGGCTATATATAAATGTGATCAGGAGCAAGCTGGTTTGAACCTCATTGAAGTGAACGTCCTGCATGCCCACATCCTCCATCATGGCTGCCTCCTCATCAATGTTAGGTGTGATCACACAAAATGCTGAGCAGCCCTGCCGGAACATTCCTGCCATGGTGCCATGGAGAAGGAATAGTAAGCAGAACAGGTGAAAGCAGGTTCAATAACCTGCAAAACCTTTTAAAAAAATCAGGCATTTGGACACACACTAGGTATGAAGGGAAACATCACACCTCAAGAACCATTCTCCCCTGTAAATGATGTTCACACAGCATAATGTGAATGTGTGTGCTTTTGTGCATACAGTACATGTGATCATTTTCCTGACCCTGCATTAATAGTGCTGTTATCACAGATAGAGATTACCTCCTGTAAAATAAATTTACAAAGAACTCCAGATTGCAAAATACAGATGAACCTTGAACAAGATGGCTTTATAAATCTGTATCTCTGTACGTGTGTGCATTCAAGCATGGAAAGAAAATGTTAAATCACCATTCACCTCAATACTAGAAAAATAAGCTCAATTATCAAAGCTTTCAAAACATATTTGATGAGCCAGCCAAAAAAAGCTTTTTTAAAGATTTATTACATTGACCAAACCTATTCATATATGATGAACTGTATATCATGCATTGTTACTTATTAATAGTATTTTGAATATTTGTTCAAAATGTAAAGAACTTTACTTAAATAGATCACAAACTATGTTCAATAATGCACATATCCACTCCAGGGGGCAAATTTAGCATCTTGATAAAAAAAAAGTTCATTTCTGACCTCAAACTACATTGCAAACTTTATTTACTGTGCCCCCTAGTGGACTCCTCACCTTTCCTCTTCAGGTACTCAGCCACAAGTGCTGCCACATGCACGTAACACATCGCTGCCTATAGAAACAAAAAGCCCTTGATGAAGTCATTGATGTAACGTTATCCACCATTGTTTTACTATATCAGACAAACTAATGCTGAATAAATAACTCAAATACTGAATGAAAAAAGTAAAAAATATAAGTAACAGGATGAGTTTAACCTAATTTAGTTATTTAGTTAATTAAGTTTTTTTAGTTTTAGTTTTAAAGACCCCTTAATTTATTAGTTAGCATAATATGGCCAGCTTGCCTCAGAGAGATCTCCATTCTTCACATGGATTTTGGCCATACTATCCAGCCAGGTTTTGCGCAGCTCAGGGGTGCTGGTGTAGGATTTGGCCAGGCTATACTGAAGGTCCACCAGCATCTCTGGGTCTTTTTCATGTTCCTTCATCTGCTCAGTGGCCATCAGTACCGTGCGGATCCGCTTGGTCAGGTCCTTCACATCTGAGGGGAAAGCAGTGTGCTAGAAGAACAGGAAGAGAGAGTGCAGGATAGGCCAACAGTCAATCATGTGATTTGAATATGAAAAGCTGATGATCTACTTGAATTTATCATTTTCAATGTTACTCTGACATCCATATTTAACATTTATGTTCTTAATATATGCTTTCTTAAGGCTAGAACACACTACATGACTTTTGCCCAGATTTTTGCCCCAGTTTTCTGTGTGGAGTTGATGTTAAAGTCAGTGTTTCGATTTTGGGCACTCAAGTTTGACCAAATTCATAGAAAATCACCTATGACTTCAGAGGATAAAGTCTACAAGTGATAATGCTTAGTAATCTGTTCAGAAATTAAAAGTTGTGTAGGGTATTCCAGCATTTACTCAAAAAGCAACCTAAAGTATAATAATATGCATTTTGTATATAGTGTATAAATGGAAATTTCTTATTGTACCTTTACAGTTTTATCACTGTTGGCACAATTATTAATGATGGACAGTGACTGCTGGAACCGTGTCCCTCCAATCCCGATGACATCAGCAATCAGCTGACTCACGGCAATCACCACCTGAGAAAATTTTTTTTTCAAATAAATCGCCAGGTATTTCAGCCAGACAGTGTTTTCACAGTTTCACAGATTGTGTTTTTCAGGTAAAAAAGGGCCAGTATGGATTGCAAAAGGGCTCTCTAGAGCAGTGGTTCTCAACCAGGAGGCCTGGGACCCACTAGGGGGCGACAAGATGACTTAAAATTATTTAAAAAATTCTTTAATGGACACTTTTGGTGTTTATTTGATCCCACCCCCCCATTACCCACTTATCCCTCTCTTGCCTGCAGGTGTGTGCGGACAAAGGACTTCCTGCCATTGTACTCAAAGTTGCTCTTCATGAGGAAATAGAGCAGGTGGGCGGCATCACTGCGTATGGAGCTCAGTTTGGAATTACAGCACTTCAGGATCTCATAGCACAAACAAGCACACATATCTGCCCGTCCATCAAAAAATGTACAGGGAAACTGAGAAAGATAGAAAAAGACATGGAGAGTTGGATAAACAACACAATTATGTTCATCATGTCTACACTTACATTGGACATTTAATTAACCAATTATTTGATTTCAAAACTAAATTCAGTGGCAGGAAGCGTAAAATTGACTGATATTTTGATGAATATAGCCACGGACTTCCACAGTATTTTTTTTCCTACTATGGAAGTCAATGGCTACCAGCAACTATCTGGAATCCAACAAACTTCAAAATATCTTCTCTTGTGTAGAACAGAAGAAAGAATCTCATACAGGTTTGGAACAACTTGAGGGTAAGTAAACGATGGCAGAATTTTCATTTTTGGTGAACTAAGGGGCTAGTGAGAAAAATATATCAGAAAATATTGTACTTTGCTAACTATTTTGCTTGTTTGATCCCTAAATAAACCTTTTCTAAATGTAAACTGTCTGATTTTGGTGCATTATTTGTGGTCTCAGGATGTTCTGCATGTCTTTGTATTGAAAAGGGTCTTTTTTGAGGATTTTCTCCTGTCATATCCCATGAATCAACAGTGAAGGTGGCTTGAAAATACCTTGAAAATGAAGGTACGCAGGGAGGTGAAGACCTGTTTCAGTGCCGTCTCTGACTGGGGGATCTGAAGGAAACAGAGGTGCACCTGGAAAACCTTCTTCATCAGTGGGTTATGGCCCAGATCTGCACACAGCTGAGTCTGTAGATACATGGTTTAATATGAAAGTGTTTCAAGGAAGAACTGAACTTTGACTTGTACTAATAAACACACACTTCCACTTGTTGTCTGTACCTTAAAGCCCATAATGAAAACACTGAGTGTGTCCAGCACAGTCAAGCACACCTCCGTTGAGACGTTAGCCTCCAGGAGACACGTGTCAGCATCACCATGGCAATATGCTGGAGGAGAAAGAGAAAAAGAAAGATCATATCATTTAATAACTAAACTGAACAGAAGTGAGATATGTTGCTTTGGCCTCTCAGTATTGCTTTCTCTGGACTGACTACATCAGTGGTTCTCAAGCCTGGTCCTGGAAGACTGTTAGAGAATTTCAGAACCAGGATCACAAAACCACCGGACTACAACACTTAATTCATTCTGCACTGAAGATGTGCCGTAGAATGACACATAGAATATGCATAGCACTATGCTTTTTGGTCTCCTTGAAACCCAAGAAGCTCTTACCGGTTAGTCTACAAAGATCCCAAGAACAAATTCTCAGACTGAAACATACACACACACACAGTGTAACTTTCATGATTGTCAAAGCACAATAAATTCTTCTAAATGTTCATCTTAGAGAGGTTGTGAAGGATGAGGAGTAATCAAGAAATGAATATGTGTTAATGTGTCTTACTGTGGTTGAAAGTGTGTGCGTTCTCCAGGCTGCCCAGCTGGTGTAAGCGTGTGTGCATGACGCCCCCTCTATTACGAGAAACAGGAAGAGTCAACGACTTCCTGTCCAGAGCCATAAACCCCACCCCATCCTGGCTTCTGAGGGAAAACAAAGCCTTTATTAGAGGTCTGGTGAGCTGTCAATCATATACATACAGTATAAAAATGCAAATATGTAGGTGTCATGTCATAAATCTTATGATGTTCACTTATAATGTTATTTTAAACCTTGTTCCACCCTCTCTCTAACAATTGCCTTTTTTTTGCCGTATTTTTTCAAAATTTGGGGTTCATAAACAATTTAAAACTGTTTTGTATGTTAAAATATTATAAAATGTAATTTATTCAAATGATGGCAAAGCTAAACTTTCAGCAGCCATTACTCCAGTCCTCAGTGTCACATAATACTGTACTTCAAAAATCTTCAGAAATCTGATCTGGACACTTGTAACATTTCTTTTTATTATCAAAACAGTTAAAAACAGTTGTGCTGCTTAATATTTTTGTATGGTAGTGTTCCCTTAAGACTTATGACAAAGGCTTCTTTGAACATGAAATGAGTACAGTTATGGCCGAAAATATTGGCACCCTTGGTTAATATGACCAAAGAAGACTGTGAAAATTAATTTGCATTGTTAATCCTTTTGATCTTTTATTTAAAAAAAATCACAAAAATCTTTCATTGGATAATAAGAATTTAAAATGGGGGGAAATATCATTATGAAATAAATGTTTTTCTCTAATACACATTGGCCACAATTAACGGCACCCTTTTATTCAATACTTTTTGAAACCTCCATTTGCCAGTTTAACAGCTCTAAATGTTCTCCTATAATGCCTGATGAGGTTAGAGAACACCTGACAAGAGATCAGAGATCATTCCTTCATCCAGAATCACTTCAGACCCTTTAGATTCCCAGCTTCATGTTGGTGGTGTTGCTTTTCAGTTTACCACACTCATTTTCTATAGTGTTCAGGTCAGAGGACTGGAATGCCTATAGCAGAAGCTTGGTTTTGTGCTCAGTGACCCATTTTTGTGTTGTTTTTGAGGTTTGTGTTTGGATTATTGTAGGGTTGGAAGATCCAAACATGGCCCATTATAAGAGTCAGTCACTTAGTGATTTTTTTTATCTGTTGGTATTTGATAGAATCCATGATGCCATGTGTCTAAACAAGATGTCCAGGACCTCCATCAGAAATATAGGCCCACAACATCAAAAATACAGCAGTATATTTCATTGTACACATGGGGTACTTTTTATCCATGTGTTCACAAAACCCATCTTGAGTGTTTGCTGCTAAAAAGCTATTTTTTTAGTTTCATCTGACCATAGAAGCCAGTCCCATTTAAAGTTCCAGTTGTGTCTGATAACTGAATATGCTGGAGTTTGTTTTAGGATGAGCTAGGATAATTTTTCTTGAAACCCTCCCAAACAACGTGGTGATGTAGATGCATTTTGACAATTTTTTTAAAGGTTTTCTGACACCGAGACTCAACTTTTTTCTGCAATTCTCCAGCTGTGGTCCTTGGAGAGTCTTTAGCCACTCAAACTCTCCTTCTCACTGTGCATTAGGACGATATAGAGACACATCCTATTCCACGCAGATTTATAACATTTTCTATTGATTGGAAATTCTTAATTATTTTCCTGATGGTAGAAATGGGAATTTTCATTGCTCTAGCTCTTTTCTTAAAGCCACTTCACTAATTTGTGAAGCTCAATTATCTTTTGCTGCACATCAGAAATATATTGTTTGGTTTTTCTCATTGTGATGGATGATTAAGGGCATTTGGGCTTTGTTTTCCATCATATTTATATTTCTGTGAAACAGGAAGCCTTGGAGGGATAATTTCATGTTCATAATCACCCTGGAGTGCTCAAAATTGTGAATATGAATGGGAATATACTTCTGAGATATTTTACTCATAAGAATTTCTAGGGGTGCCAATAATTGTGTCCAACGTGTATTTGAGGAAAACATTAATTTCATAATGATATTTCCCCCCATTTTAAAAACTTATTATCCAATGAAAGGATAGATTTTTGTCATTTTTTTTAAATAAAAGATCAAAAGGATTAACAATGCAGATTCATTTTCACAGCCTTCTTTGATCATATTTACCAAGGGTGCCAATATTTTTGGCCATGACTGTAACTTGATTTCTCATGATATGAACCCTTTAAAACACCTGCATTCATTATGGTTGACTTCTGTCTATTTCAGACACTGTATATTTCTTACATCATATTATATAAATGATAAGCCACAAAGTTGCACCTGTATTACTGCTCATAAACCAATAAGATGTTGCAGATGGTTTATAAAAGGTGTTAATACAGTGCATTAGATATTGGCATCCATTAGTCATGTGACTGGATATCCACTGGACAAAGAGCAGGACATGTGATGATGTGCACACTGATGTGAGCATATTATTTAACTTCATGTGTTGAACGGACAGATGCAGGTGATAAATATCTAAATGGGATACCACAAAACATTCTGCTCTTGGACTAATGAGAAAGCATGAATGTGGAAATGTCTCAGCACACATACACATAGAGCAGTGAGTTAGTAGAATGAGTCAGCATGCTGTTAGTGAAGGCCACTCAAAAGCACACAGCAGCTCTTACCCTGTTCATGGGTGCCAGGATGCTACAGTATCACTGACTAACTGAACCCTCGCCAGCATTTCAGCCAATAAAACATATACACAAATAAAGGAGTAGCATCATTCAACACAGTGTAGGATTTGATGCTGTGTATGCATGTTTGTGTGAGTGCATGTTAAAGGCCAGAGAGAGACAGTAAATATGAGATAGCAGTGGTAATCTTGAGCTTGTGTGTGTATGTCTGGTTTTACAGATGAGAACGGGTAAAATCATTTGTAATAAAATTAGAACTAGTGCTATCAACTGATTAAAAACATGTAAGTGAATTCATCATTCATGACATCCAGATAATTCATTTTTTAAATAAATGAACTCATAATTAATACAAAGGAATCACAATGAATCACATTTTATAATAAATCTTAGACTTCTAAGAATTCTTTGACTATTAGGAGCTAGATATTTTTACCTGGCAATGAATCTCTTCCCCATATACCTGAACTGATGCAGACACACTCTGTGCATGAGAGAGAGAGAGAGAGAGAAATGAACTGAGTGCTCAGTATTAAGTTACAGGACCTCTGATGCTCTGATGTGATTAGTACCAGTCTAGATGACTTACTCTACTAAAGTGAAAAAGTCCATCAGCTCAGAGGTTGTGGCTTTGTTCCAGTATGTAAATAAGGCATCTGGAAAAACAATCAAAAGTGAGCACATTCATGAGCAAAGGCACATGGACCTTGAAAATTAATGTCATGTGTGCAGGTTCTTACCTTCAGACATGCTCTTTAAAACATGGAGGAAACACATGAGCAGGTTTTTGATTTCTTCTCTGTCTAGTTTATCACAGCGCAGCATAGAGCTACCCAGAGCGGAGGCTGATTGGGTCTATCGTACACACACACACACACACACACACACACACACACACACAAGCATAAAGTATATAATGGAAGACACATCAAAATATCACATCACAGCACACTGCGGGCCATCAGAAGCTTCACTGCCCATCCCTAAATGACTTTAAATGAGCAGAAAACACCCCACCACATGCACAGAACTGGAAAAATACAATATAAGAAAGACATGCAACACCCTCGTGATGTCTAAAGCACACACACTCCCCAGATGGGGACACTCTAGGGTTGCTCTACTTGTATGGTGTCAGTAATTCTGTTAGTGTCGTTTTCGTCAAGGGTGGGGTTTGAAAGCAGTGAGAAATCCATTGTGACACGTTTGGCGGCCCGGCTGAGAGGGACGGAGTCCTCTGGTTCAAGGGGGAGTGGCAACACGGTGAGGGTGTGTCTACGTGTAAACCTCTCTTTCGGCTAAGAGGTCAAAGGTCAAGGGTAAGAGGGGAGAATAAGAGTTAGGAATGATTAACGGAAACTTATTAGCAACAGCTACATGTCTTACTGTAAATACAGCTGAATAACAGAGGCTCAGTTAAGGCAGTGATGGTGCCATTTGTGTCCTTATTATAATTCAATATATTTAACTTTGTTTAGTAAGTAATACAAAAAAGTTGAAAGATTAACCCTGGAACATTTTAAAGATTACATTTGCCAGTTATATATATATATATATATATATATATATATGTATATATATATATATACGTAGACAAACTGGCAAATGTAATATATATATATATATATATATATATATATATATATATATATATATATATACACATACATACATACATTTTAATGGGTTATATTGAACTAAAAATAAACCTACATTAAATTTTGCTTTTTTGAAATGTAAATATTATGATTTCAATGTTTATTACAGTAAGTAAATTTTTTCCAAAATGTTTTTTTTTTTTAAATGCTTTTATGTATTTTTTTATTTTTTTTGATAATAAAAGGCCATTATTATGACATTCAACCTTATGTCCTCTATCACTGAAACATTTGTCAACACATTTTGACAATCTAACAGCACTGGCATAAAACATGAAAAAAAAATCAGTATACATGTCACATTATAATGTGTGATATATTAAAAAGCAAAACTTAGTGATACTACAATAACTTATATATTCAAGTGATAAAATATATGAATAATAAAGCACAAGAATTTGAAACTTCCAAAACTCTGACAGGGTCTGCATAATGTATTGGTTTTCAGTTAAGGTTACTTAAGAAAAATAACTATTGGTGTTTTGGGAATTATTAGTTTAATAATTTCCTACTGAAAACACAAATGTCTATGTGATTTCTTATTGAGATGTTAAAAAAAAAAAAGAAATTTTCAGGCACTGTTGCCTAGAAATGACAGAGGGAGTGGGAAATGTAGCAAAACACAAGTTTCATGACCTCCAAGCTCATGTAATGAATTAGACATGTGGAAAAGTGAATACATTACAGCTCCAGTTAAAGGCCCCCTGAGCACATGTGGAGGAGGAAGGAACTCCCGCTGAACATTTAATACTTCCATTTGTTTTTAAAAGACAGAGTCAATCAAATGTAATTTTGTAAAGTGCTTTTCACAATACAAATCATGAAAGCAGGAGATTCTATTTAAACGAGGCAGATAAGAGATTATTTTTGGCCTGATGGACACCATCACTGTTATTCTACTTCACCTTATCGAGAGAGCTGGCCTTCTCAGGGATGCTGTTTCCCGAGTCTGTGCTGACCAGAGAACCTCGAGAGTCAGCGTGGTGCACAGAGCCAATGTTAGGCGTAGAGGTGTGAGGAGAGGCTACACACAGAATAAACTTCATTCATATAATGAAATCATTCACAGAAACATCTCCTGATATTCTCACTAATGCTAGAAGGTGAAAGGCCTGAGTTGCTGGTAGGTTTTTGATTTGCTCATCACTCACCAGTTCCTGAGATGACCCCAAATACATCTTTATGAAGGCTGTTGTCAAGGTTACCAACAGGCTTTTGGGTTGTTACTGTAGAGATGCTGGCAAGATGTTCATCTCGCCCATTCTGAGGAGAAAAGTTGTGAATAATAGATTGTCACAAGTTGTGAATAATAGACTGATGAGAAAGAGAAAAAGTACACAAGATGATTCACCTGGTTGGTGTTAAAATTAGATGTGTCTCTCACATTTAATCTGTGAACGTTCTCCTGCAGCAGCCCAAACAAGGGTAGATAGAGTGTCGCCAACCTGGCCTGCTGACTCTGTGCACACATCCACAGATATTTACCGGTTAAAATTAATGTCTGTTTAAGGCATGTCAATTCCCCTCATGGCAATCTTGAATGAGTTTTTAAATAGGCAATTGGCATACAAGTACAGCCCATTTGAACTACTGTATCACAGTTTCCCCAATGATATTAAGCAGAACAACCATTTTCACCATTGATAATAATACATGTTTCATGAGCATCAGATCAGCATATTAGAGTGATTTCTGAAATTCAACTCTACAATCAAAACTAATAAAAAACAAGCTCTTTTAAATGACTGATAAATTACATTTTAGAACGTATAAAAATAGAAAACAGTTATTTTAAATTCCAATAATATTCCAGAATATTAATGTTTTACTGTATGTTTGATTAAATAAATGCAGCCTTGGTGAGCACAAGAGATTTCATTCAAACACATTTTGAAGTCACACCAGACTTTTGATTGATAATATATAGTTAAATCAGAAGTAAAATAAGCCTTTAAAGCTCAAATCATGTTTAAAACTGCCTTTTCAGGCTAATGTGCATGTATATTCTAGAGTAAAAATTTAAAAACACAGCCAGTGCCTCTATCAAAAAGTTAATTACCTCTTTTAACTGAAAGGCAGGGCTTCCTAATGCATGTTATGTACCAATTATATATCACTGTTATATAATACATATTTTTTTTAAGCCACTGTAAGTTGTTAAGGCAGTTACAAAATTAAGAAAACACTCAGTGCAAACACCCTTAATTTTAAAACAGTTATTTTTCTTAACTCGAGGGGTTTGTTGCAAATGGGCACTGACCTTTGAGGCATAGCGATCATCAAATGTGTGTTTGATCATCAGACTCTTGAGAACCTGAATGGCGATCTGACGGACTTCCCCAAACTCCCGAAGAGCCCCACACACCTCCCTCAATAACAAACCCACTAGGAAGTGGTTCCTGCAGAAATCATCCGTCAGTGAATAGTCCAACTGTAGATCTATGAGGACACAGAGAAAAGAAAGAAAAAGAAAGACACCACATCACACCACAAATCACACCACAAACACTGAATGCAACCACCAGCTAATTTAAAACTGCATGTGTTTGCAAGTTTCAGCTCAAATATCCTGCTTAAAAGATGAAAGAAAAATAGTTGCTGCTTTGTATTTAACAATGCCTTAAACAAAAACAGTTCTACAGCTTTTTATAATAAAACCAGAAGCAATGATTTGAAATTATGCACTTTAAATTATAATTTCACTGATACAGCAAATCACAATAAACACACATACACAAGATGATTTCACAGGCAGACTCAACAGCCAGTTCATGGACAGTTATCACAAAACAAAGGTAAATAGAACAGTTTTAAACACCTAGTCAAACATCTAGACTCATGAATGAATTAGCTTATATTGCACATCAACATATATAAGACAGACTGGAGTAGGTCCAGTCCATATCAGGAATGAAACCTCATGGCAGTTGTGACACTGAAGAGAGACATGGACTGTGTCATTAAGACTAAACACATGAACATTGTTCAGTGCCTGGCAAGCAGGACTGCTCACCTACTCTTCTGGCATGAGTCTCCTTAATGTGACACAGAAAAGCTAGCACACACAGATAAAGAAGAAACAGTGGAAAGGCACAGCAACAGGTACAGAATGCTCAAAGGACAGAAGCCACAAAGAAAGGAAAGAAGAATTCTATTAAATATTTTTCTCCTGATGAACAACTTAACCTTTCAAGACAGACATGAGACAATTTCTTAGACTATTTCAACAACAGTGTGCCATAGAATACTGTTGTATGTTTACCTTGAAACCTCTGAATGCGGCCCTTCCCAAAAGGCATAGGCAGATTTAGGGGGACGTAGTGTTCATGATTACACACCACCCGCAGAAACTCAAACTTAAACTCATACAGCGTCTGCAAGTCACAAAGAGACATGATATTATATTATATTATAGATAACTGTTTATAATAAATAAATAATAATAACTTTCATTGATAAATCATTAACAAGCATTATATAATGCTTAACAGATATTTAGTTAATGTACATCCAAATAGATATGAGATAATGTGCTTGTTAATGTTTACTAATGAACTTATTAAACATTACCTAATGAATAACAGATCATTAATTCATGTAAATTAAAATGCACACAAATTTAATTAAACTTTCAGTTCATATGATCATGCACTTTTTGTGTTTAGCAAGCATTTAGCAAAACTTAACTAACCACCTTTTACACAAACGTTGTTACAGTAGCTAAAAGTCCATTTATAAATGATGAATAGTCTCATTTTTAGATTGGGTATTGCAAAAACAAAAGCAAATGATTGGTAAAGATGAGTAAAGAGGGTGAATTCAGGTCATTTGGACACCTTTTGCCCTCATCTTTTTGAGATTCTTTTTGCTCGTAAAAGTACTAATGATGAGTAAATGTTTATAAAAATTTACAAACGATGAATAATTTTTCAATTTAGACAAAAACATGAACAAATAATTAATAAATGATTTGTTAAGATGTGTAAATACTAGTATAAAGTCCAAATATATGACCTTTATGTACTGTGATTATGAGTTAATGAATAATATATTAACATGAATAATTTGTGAAGTGCTTAAAATGAAAAATTAAGCTATTTTTTCACAACATTTCTAAATGTAAAATCATTTGTAGATTTTTTTTACAAAAGTACATGATCATATAAAAATGTATGACATTTGTAAACATTATCTAATGACCCATTAATGTTTGTTAATGATTTATTAATGAAGCTTTAATCATTGTAAACCATCTGTCAAAGTCATTTGAAGATTTTTAAAAAGTGTATAATCGTATGAATAGAAAGTTTAATGATATTTGTAAGCATTTTAATTTACATGAAATATTGATCTGTTAATCATTAGGCAATGTTTAAATTTATTAGTAAACATTAACAAGCACATAATCTCATATTTTGTAGCTATGTGAATATTAACTAATGATCTGTTAAGCATTATATAATGTTTGTTAATTATTTATAAATGAAAGTTATTATAAAGTGTTACCGTACCTTGGGATCTCCAGGTACAAAACAGGAGACGTAGTTGTTTATCTGCTTGAAGACAAATCCTCGATCCATAAAGGTAAAACAGCGCTGTAGGGCAGATAGTGAGAAGACACTGTTGTTAAATGAATTCAAATCATCAAAAATGATACAAGCCTTCAAATACAACTCTCAGCAACTCAGGATGTCTCATAGAGACCTCTTTGCAGACAAAACGATCAAATATTGGTCAGAGTTTCAGTGTATAAAATCAACTGGCTATACCTTTATGAAGACAGCCAGGCTATGGTTGGCATTGCGGGCCGCATCCAGATTGTCCTTATACTTCTGGGTGATGTGTGGCATCAGCATGTTCACCAGTGTCTCCACAGCATGGTGGAACGAAGCTGTGAATCGCTGGTTCCTGGACAACTACACATACAACACAGCTAAGACAATTAATAAATGGAACATGGTAAACGACGAAATACAGCAAAAACCACGGTAAACAGTTTTCAAAATCCACAGTTATTGCAGTTACCTTTACTACGGTAATACCTTAATACAGGGTCTCTTTCAAGAGAGTGAGAAGCTTTCAGAATCTTTTTTATTTTGGTTAATTTTCATTGTTAATAACAGTGAAGGCAAATACCAAGTTTTCACAGTTTTAACCAGGATATTTTGGCTAAAACCATGGTTACCACGGTAAATGTTTGGCAAAGTAAAGGTACATTCTTAGTAAAAGAAGGTTTACTGAGGCATATAATTGTGTTTACCTTGACCTTGCCACTTTCCATCAGGTACTGTGCCATTGACTTCACCAGGGCTTCAAAAAAATACCACGAATACTGAAACACCGGAGTACACATTTAAACCATTGACAAATAAAATTCATAACAAACTTGCTGAGATTTAAGAGTTTTAAAACAGAAACTTTAAAACAAAACTACCTTGAGAAGCTTGTTGCTGGTTAGGAAGTCGGTTGAAGGCTTTAAAATGGATGTCATGGCTTTGGCCAGTTCCTCATGCACTGTCTTACTGTTATTGGATGAATAGGACTCTGGTTTAAACACGTACTGGAATAACAGGAAGAAAAACATGTAACCAAGATCTACTTTAGAAGCTGCAAAAAGTATGACAGTGTACATTGCAATAAATATGGTTGAATGTTTCAGAACTTGATTTACCTTCACATAAGACCTCAAGTAGTGTTCTAGACCCTCTTCATGGCACTGAGCAACAATGTGGACCATGACCCTGTAGGGGAGACAACAAGAGGGTATGTGAGAAAGCAAAAGAAAGACCACATGTTTTGATTTTGGCGACTCCTATCCTCTCACCTGGTGGTGTTTACAGCCACATCCTCATTACTGGCGCTGGTCAGAACATGAACCAGCTGGTTTAAAATAGTCGGCAGGAAATTGATCATAACATGACCTTCCATGGCATGAAGACTCTGTGGATTTATGGATAATGTTTTGTCATTTAACACCATAATAAGAATAATTAATGCAGAAGAATCCTGCTTCTCTAACTTCTCTATGCTCACCTTCAGGTATTTGACAAGCTCACCCTCAGTTGGATGGGTGGCACCAGACTGCATACCCTGGAAATGATGAAAAAAATTGTGCAGGTGCTGATCCTGAGGAGGTGAAAAGACATGCTTAAATTAGATAAATATGGAACCTCTCTCTCTCTCTCTCTCTATATATATATATATATATATATATATATGTGTGTGTGTGTGTGTGTGTGTAGTCATACCTGAGTGTAGATGGTAGAGACCAGATGTGTAGACACTTTGAAAAGAGGACGTCCTCCATCCACCCACTTTATCTCAGGACTAGAGTGCTGCAAACACAACATCCATAAAACAATATCATGTTTAAACAGTTTATTTTGATTATACTGACAAATCATCCACTGAAATATCTATTTAATGTAGTTCTCATATACAGCAATGAGATTAAATGAAGGGAAAATGGAGACTTTTGCTGAATTTGTGCCATGCGTGTTATAAAGCCATGCCTTCTCATATTCCCTAATTTAATTTTCCTGAGAAAAGAGCCAAGAGCCAAATACAATCTTTTGTATTTTTGTATGTTTTTGTTAATGTGTTTCAAAAGGGATCCCAACAAAGTCAGAGATTTCAACATGGACTCAAAAAAGGTTTCTCGTTAAATTAAAATGACTAAATAATCTGAGCTGCTCTATCCACAGAAGTTGTATAGCTATTTACCCTTCTAATACTAATACTAATTTGTGCCTAGTTTAATGTAACATAATTGAGAGCCCCAAAGAGTCTCCACTGCTAATAAAGAGCAACCTCTTCCTGTGTAAAACTGATAGTATGCAATACTATCCACTCAGAGAAAAGATCAATAATAATTAGATGTAGATATTCACAAAGTTTATCCAAATAGCAAATTAGACCACACAAAGGCTCAATTGCTATAAAAAGAACAGGCACAGGTTCACATTTGGTCAGCAAATGGCTGAAATTTTTGCCAAGAAGGGCAAGTTTTTGTTATGACTGTGCATAGTGGGTTTACCTTGCTTACACCCTCCTGGCAGCTGAGGTAACCATTAGGTAGGTTGGACGCCACAGAGATGTGTTGCTCACTCATAACAACACGACCATCTTTAAGCAGAGGAAGCCAGGCAGAGCCCACTGACAGAGATACAGACAGAAAATGAGAGTACAGTATGTGTTAGAGAAAACATTCAGCACATCCAAAGACTACACTTCATGTGACTGGTTGATTGGTATGCCTCTCTGACAATGCTGCAGAAATGTTAAGCATTAAAAGAAAAAAAAAAAAAAAAACAGAAGAAACAAGTTTCTGGGACTCTACACCATGCCTCAAAATATTAGCACTGTCAGTGACCCAATTACCCAACATGCTGTACCTGGGGTCTCCACTATGTCCCGCTTTTTTGTGCTGCTGTCACAGCTGATGTGGTAAAAAGTGAAGAGCAGGTGATGCTTTTCATTAAGTTGTGTGGGCAACTCAATTTTTATCTGCAGTACACAAACATACACACAATATGATTTAAAGAAAAAAAAAAACTAAAATATATAAGAATACTCTGAAACATTATTAATATCTTTAATATCTACACAACAAACAATGAGTAAAGTAGGACTTAATCATGTATAATAAAAAGATATAAATGCAAACAAAGATTATGTACATTTGAAAATACAATGATCAACTTTCTCATATTTGGATACCTATTATCATTACATTCAGGATATTCAAGAAAATTATTCAATTTTGTGTATGTATAAAAATTCCCATTCAAATATTCTTATTTTGCTGCTTTTATTATTGTTATTATTATTAATAATAATATAACAAAAGAAATTGAGCAAAAAGTTGAAATAAAAATGTAACTTAAATTTTAGAATTTCTTAGTATTTCGTTTGTCCCCCTTTGGCTCTACTGACATCAGTACTCAAGTTATTTAGTGCAAAGCCTACTGATAACACCATAACATTTTTGTTTACACTTTTTACTAAATCCTAAAACTTTTTTTAGTTTAAAATTTTGAACTCCTGTTTTTTAATATGGTCTAAAATTTTTGGACCCCACTGTATACAGCATATTATTTCCTGCTTGGTCCCCTGTAAAATATATATTTGCGCCCCATTCATCACCTCATCATAAAACTCTGGGTTCTGCTGGTGGTGCAGTACTGCTGCATAGGCATGTTTGGTGAAGAGAGTACCTCCTGGACGACCATAGATACACTATACATAACAGGGACACACAAACAGAGCAATTATTTTTTTTTAAGTTATTGGCCTTTTTAACTTTATTTCAACAGGGCAATGCAAGGAAGGAGAGAAAACCGTGGGAGAAGAGATAGGAGAACAGGGTAAAGAAAAACCCTATCAGTCATTATAAAGGGCTTGGGACAGCGTTGTACCTTCAAAGGTTGGGCATCCTCTTCATCTGACTCCCTGAATTCCACACATACTGCGATGTTCCTTGCCTGAGTCGCATAAGATAAAGACAGAACATGAGCCAAAAAAACTACTTACTATCAAATCCCTAAGTGCATGTTTTATGAGTGACGGATGTGAGCCTCCATTACACTGATCATCTCATATGCCAATACATTTGGCTGAGGGCACTAATTTTGCAAGAAAATGGAAAAAGCAAGAAGCTTTCAGCTGAAAATGCTAGTGTACCTTGGCAAAAGACTTCTGGTTGTCATATTTGAGGTGTTTGGGATAGACATAGAGATGATTGTTGTAGGTGGTGAAAGGCTGAGAGCACTTGGCAATACAGGGAACAAACTCCTCCACCTCAAACAGAACACCGGTGCTCGGCCCATTACTCTCAAAAGGCCTCACCGGGATGTAGGATGGAGTGACACAATCTAGCCAATGGTGAGAAAATCAGAGTTCAAGTGACCAATTCATTGCACACAAGGCAGGCACAGAGTTTCAGGAAATTAAGGTTGAAAATATGATGAAAATATCAGAAAGACATACATTATGATAGGGTTATATTAACAAATATTTTGAAGACTTACTAGCCACATCAGGAGGGACATTATCAATGGTCACATCCAGGTTACCCAAGATGACGGGTAGTTTAGCCATCTTCTCAGGTCTGTGGATACCGTTTAGACAAATACACTAGCGGTCAAATATTTATTTTTGTATTTTTGTTTCGTCTCTTAAGCTCATCAAGGCTGCATTTATTTGATCAAAACTAAAGTAAAAATCACAATATTGTGAAATATTGTTACGATTTAAAAGAACTGTGTTCTATTTTAATATATTTTAAAATTTAATTTAAAATTTATTCTTGTGAATTTTCAGCAGCCATTACTCCAGTTTCACATGATCCTTTAGACATCATTGTAATATGCTGATATGATGTAATATGCTGATATAATGCTTATTAGTATCATCAATGTTACAAAATATTTATTTGAAATAAATGCTGTACTTTTGAACTTTGTATTCATCAAAAAAAAAAAATCATAAAAATCATTATTAATAATTGAGAACCAATGATATTTGATAAAAACTGAGAACCAAATCAGCATATTAGAATGATTTCTGAAGGAGCATTCTGAAAGACACTGAAGACTGGATTAATGGCTGCTAAAAATTCAGCTTATCCATCCAAGGAATAAATTACATTTTAAAATATATTCAAATAGACAACAGTTCTTTTATACTGTAATAAAATTTCACAATACAACTATTTTATGTATTTTTGAGAGACGTCTTTCACAGACCTCTTTCAAAAACATTTAAACATCCTAATTATTCCAAACTTTTGACATGTAGTCCTAACAGTGGGACCGTCCACAGCTGCAAAAACACTGCAGAAGAATATGATGTTCAGAAAATATTTCCATTTAAAATCCATTGTTTTAATATACTGAATCTACTGTACTGTAAAAGGGACAGGAATCTCTAGTGAAGACAAGTCTGATGACATGAGGTGAATACTGACTTCCTAAAATCCGCCAGCAGTTTGAAAAGATCCTCTTCGGAGAGTTTATTACTGTCTTGCCGATACAGTGCGGAGAACCGAGTGCTTTTATCCAAAGTCCCTGAGGCATCTTTAAACACAGGCCTATAGAAAAGAACAAAAAGATTAAATATTGTGTTTGACACTACACACAGAGAGAAGAACAGAACCTTTCCAGGATGTTTTGGCTCACCGGGCTGCCCATGCGAAAGGCATCCTGTACTGGCCCAGTCTACTGCAGGCCATCTTGGCATTCTTCAAAACCTTCTGAGCAACCTGTAAAGCAAAACCCACATATTGTTCCCCACAACTTCTCCAGAGACATTTTATTAACAGTGAACTGGGCAGACATTACATTCCTTGCAGTCATGCAGGGGTTTTGGATGGTATCGTTGTGTAGTTTTAGGCAGGATATTGTGGGATGTGGTAGAATTGTTTAAAAGTTTATGGCCTAAGCCCTGATGATCCTTCTCCTTATCCTTGTAATAACCACTTATTGTTTTGATTGACAGTGTGTATTTGGTTCTTGTGCTTTGTTTGGTATATGGGTGTGTGTATGTGTGGGTCAGCTGTTTTGTTTCTGTATGTGTGTAGTTGTGTTAGGCTCATTGCCTTGTTAGAGTCGGAGCTCTTCATGTAGGGCTCAGCGCAGTGAGTAATGCCTCCCTGCAGAACTTTCTCGATTCGAGCAACCAGGAAGATGTCAGGGTGAGGACACGTCACAGAGAAGACACCCTGAAACACAAACGAGCACAGAACCTTCCCTTACTGAAAAGATTGTGTATTTCAGTTATGCATCCTTTTTCCAAAAGAGGACGTCCCCAAAGGGAGGTTAGATATAGATAACTTCTGGGACAAATTGTCCCCAGAGTATAAACACACTCACACACTTCACTTACTCTCTTACTTTTAATGAAGTCTATCCATCTATCTATCTATCTATCTATCTATCTATCTATCTATAGAATCTGTCCATCCTTCCGTCCATCCATCTATCTATCCACCCATGTATAAACAGTATCCGTCATCCATCCCTCCATCCCTCCATCCATCCATCCATCCATCTATCTATCTACAGTATCCATCCATCCATCATCCATCCATCCATCCATCCATCCAGCCATCTATCCACCCATGTAGCTACAGTATCCACCATTCATCCATCCATCCGTCTACAGTATCCATCCGTCCATCCATCTACAGTATCCATCCGTCTACAGTATCCATCCGTCCATCCATCCAGCCATCTATTCACCCATGTATCTACAGTATCCATCCATCCATCCATCCATCTATAGTATCCATTCATCCATCCATCCTTCTATGGTATCCGTCCATCCATCCATCCAACCATTTATATTATACTGTATATCTCTATATCCATCCATCATACTGCCTCTGAAAATGGATTGTTCGGTCCTCTTACTTTTTTGGGGTACTGCAGCATCCCCTCTGGCAGTTCACTAAGCAGCGTTTCTTGGTGAGGTGTGTCCACCCCTCCGTTTATCTGCATGCTGGGTGGTGGGATCATGGATCGGACCAGTGGGTGGTTGAGATCCACATGAAAATCTGCAGATATTTTTCGGCTGTTCTGCACGTCAAACAGTGAAAGCACCACGAAGAAGGGCTCCACCTGAAGAAAACAGTAAAGCTGTATCTAATCTGTACCAGAAGTGTGGGTTGAGCTACAAGTTGACACGTTGGACCACTTCAACAAACAGAGGAATGTTTACAAGTGCCACAGAGGCACAGTATTTGAACTTATTGAGAAGTCTTGTAAGTGTGTGTGCACATTAAACTGGAATAGGAGAAAGTGTTTTAACATTGAAATAATTACACATTTACCTTTATGTAATCATATACACGGCTAACTATCAATATACACGCAATTCTCCTTTTCCCATGGAGTTTGGCTGGTTGCCACTGCCACAACATACCCTTCATCAGATACAGTAATACTTAGCAAAAGAAAAGAATTTTATAACCACTGTGATTGTGTGTGTGAAGCTTACGTTAGTAGTAGGACCCTCCTCGTTCTCTGCTACACAGCTCTGAAGGTTGAAGGACAGATCATTGCAGCTCACCAAAACTCTCTTCCCAAACTTCTCCTCAAACTGCTTCACGTCAGGTTCAATGCCAGACAAATCGAGTCTCTACAGGCCAAAACATACACACATAGCGTAAAACCAGCAGCTCAGACTGTGATTTAATGGACTATTTATTATTAGAGCTGTGGCTCACCTGTGTGTCAGGGTCCAGAGTGAAGAGTTTCAGACGAGTTTCACTCCTCATCTTGGACTCAATGTCTCTTGCACTCTGGAACGCAAAAACAGCATGCCAATCACAAATTACCACAGCTGATTGCGTTTCCTGATCCAGCATCACTATTTTGTCCTGGCTTCCAGTGGTGTATGTACAAATACTTAAAACAAGATTAATGTACATGAGAGATAAAATAACAAGATAACAAAACTATTTTTTCAGAGAATATATCTGAAAAATAAATTTCCTACTCTATTGACAGTCTTTTACTATTAAACTAAGAAAATTAACAATTATGAAACAGAAGGGAAGACAAGAAATACTCTTTGTACATTTGTAACTTAATTTGCAATTACACAATAATCAATTGTCTATTTTTACACAGTGTTACTTCTGAAGTAAATTCATCACATTTTATGAAAGTTTAGATATTTTACTACAAAACAAAACAAAAGAAACGCTATAAAGTATTCAAGATCATTTAAGTGAGATATTAAGGGATGTGTGAGAAAATATTCTGAGTTTAGAGAGAAAAGGCGCCTAGATGATTGATTCCAGGGAGGAGAGAGATGGCAGACAGGAGAATAAAGAGCGAGATAGAGATGAGATGTGTGTGTCTATGATCCAAAGTGTGGGTGGTTCATTGTGGAATGGTTGGAAAACATCAGACGAGAGGACTAAGGGTGGGTGGAAAAACTGTGGATGTGTAGAGAAAGATCATTCTACAGTCAAAACAGCGGGCAAAAACCAGTATTCACCTTCACACAGACACACACACTCTGTGAAACTGTAGATGATTGTTTGTATAACCAGCTAATCAGGAGGGCATGTGTCTATATGTGTGTACTTGTTCACAAACCTGGAAACTGTCCTGAAAATTCCCCGGTGAGATGTCTGTCTTGCCCAGCTCATCGTCTGTGTGAGAGAAAACACACTTGCTATACTGAGACTCTCAAAACCAGCAAACAAACTCATTAGTCCTAGTGTATATAAATCAACATGTGGTGACTAGAAAAACTGTCAGATAACAGTGTAAAATCATAACAACAAACTCAAATATTAAAGCTGTCAAACTGCATTTTTTTGTGATTAAAAAGTGAGTGGATGTGGGAGTTTCCAGCAGAGTTTACAGCAATACAGTTTCTACACATTCATTTCTTTATATGTGGTTTCTAGTGTTTTGGGTGGTTGCTAGGGTGTTGCAAGAGTATTATGGGTGGTTACTAGGATGTTACTTTGAAGTCTCTTAAGTATTCCAAAAAAAAAAGTGGTTTTATACAGTAGGTGGTTGCAAGTGAGTTCCTAGAGTGTTTGCATGCTAACTATGCAGTTTCTAAAGTATTCAGAGTGGCTTTAAACATTAATATATCTGGTATGGGTTTCTAGGGTGCTGTGGGTGGCTGTTAGGGGGTCCCTAAAGTGTTATGGGTGGTTCCTAGGGGTGGCTAGGGTATTATGGATGGTTGCTATGGTGTTGCTACAGAATGAGGTTTTAAAAATGTTGAAATGTTGTTTCTAGGATGTTGTTAGTGGCTGCTAGGGTTTCCTAGAGTTTGTAGTTAGTTCCTAGGGATTGTTAGGGTATTGTGAGTGGTTGCTAGGATGATGCTAGTGGTTTCTAAGATGTGGATGGTTGCTAGGGTGTTGTGGGTGGTCACTAGGGAATTGCTATGTAGTTTTTTCCCTAGATATGATTTGGGGTCCTCCCTAAAAGCAAGTTGAAAGGATTCTTTGCTTGGATTCTTTACCATGATCGCTTTAGCAAGCTCCACTAGTAATTAGTTATATTTGCTTCTACACTCTGATTGGCCGACAGGTGTTTATTGTTTTATACGAGGCGAGAAGAGAGGAATGTGCTGTCTCCTTTGAAACTCATCAAATGTAAATAAAGACTCCCAACCTCCTCTCCTGTGTGAAATTCAAAGGTTTTAAGAGGTGTTAAGTGTTACTGTTTGTGTATGGCTATGTGTGCGTCAGTTCAGGAGTGTTGGCTATATGGCTTTATCTATTAAAAGACGTTAAAAGTGTGGGTGGTCTCCTCAAAGAACACATACACATGTATGAGACATGACCACACCAGCTGACTCTGTAATTACATGTCTGCGTACTCAAACTGTGTCAACAATCTTTTATAATCATATAGTAATGTATCAACGCATGTCAGCGAACATATATGACATCAGTACACACACATCTGTGAACTGCACAGACTCTTACTGGCCCAAACACACACCATCATGCAGTTCTCCGTTCCTCCTCTCCTGCATGGCGATCTCAAAGCTGCTGTGGAGGATCTTGTTGAGGGTGTTAATCCAGTCATCCATCTCTCCTTCGTTGTCTGCAGCCAGAAGATAAGTGCTTTTATCCTGCATCTTCAGCTCAAATGCGAAACGACGCACCTTACTGTTCTGCACACAGACACAACAGAGAAAGAGAGACATTTCTAATCATGCCACTGGCACTCAATAGCATAGCTCATATCATTTAGCCTTGTAAGAATTTGATGAGAATATTTTTTAGTTTATTGAAATTGGACTTTTGATTGGTATCTTGGCAAGTTCGAGAAATTGTTAGATCTCTTATGAAACTTCATGAAAATGAAATCTGAGAAACAGCAGATTCTGAGAAGTAAAATCTTTACTTGATCTCCATTTAAGCTCACTGCTGTCTAAACGAACAGTTAAGACATAATTAATTTTATTAATTAATAATTATTTTATTTTTTTTCTTTTCTTTCCTATGGGAATGTGAGAGCACCTAAGACTTTGAAATAATTTTACACTTGATGAATTTACACCAGAAATGACTCTGGAAAATATATTTGTCCTGCAGTAGGAGCTGAAAGCCATTTATTCCCAGATGACTGCTGAGGCTGCTTTAGATGTGCACCTGTTGAAATGCTTGGGTTTTGGATCTAGAAATAACTTTTACACTTTCTCTTTTGTCTGAAATGAGGTAAACAGACAAAATGTCAAAAAACAGATGTTGAAAACAGACAAAACAGGTTGTGCATACCAAAGGAGTACTTTTATTCTTTCAGGAGGCCTGGTGAATCGAGGAATGTGATCACATTTGCGCACACACTGAGCACACTACAGGAGAAAATGGAAATAACCGACCCTGGGAGAAATCATGCGTGAATTAGGCTGGACCTCATCTTTTCCTCTGTGCCTCTCACCCGTTTTTATCTTTTTCTCTTTCTTTGCAACCCTGAGTAGCCTCTTCTGAGGAACTGGTTATCCAAACACTGATATCCCCTCTTGGTCGGGACAAAGGAAGGGACTGATGAGGATGTTATTAGAGATCAAAACTCCTGCTATAATTTGCTTTGTGTTGCAGTAAATACACAAAACCAAGCATTTATTCTTCTGGCACCCTTATGACCTTTAAAGGAATGTTCTGGGTTCAATACAAGTTAAGCTCAATCGATACATTTTTGGAACAATGTTGATTTCTACACAGTATAATGGTAATTTGGTTTGATATTTTATTGAATACTAGTTATTTATTTAGAAATATTTATTATTAGTATAAGTTTATTGTAAGTTGTACCACATGATATTTTATAACCTGAACAAACCTCGTCATAAAAAGGTCAAATTATCTATTTTAAGACTTTGACACATGACACAGATATTATGAGGGGTCTGCTGGAATATTTCATGGTTTTTATGCAGGTTGATTGCACCAAATGACTTTTAATTTAGTGGGCAAAATTTTTTATATACATATTTTTAAGATAAAATAAAAGATTATAAAGTATGTCATATAGTTTTCTTTTCACACATTTCTTGAGGAAAGGCTTTTTTCTTTCTTTATGACATAAAGACAGTTATACCAGCCTTATATGTTTTACTTTATGCTCCCATCGAAATACAGTTTCCGCACACTACTCTGCATCATTACAGAAAAATACAAAGTACAAAAAAATTCTGTTATGATGCAAACTTGAGTAAGGTGCAGAATCAACTGTATATTTATGTAACTGTTTATATTTTTTGTAGTTTATTATTTCATCCAATGCACCTACAATTGATTTGGGTATGCATGGTATTATATGTATTTAATTCAGAAATTAAAAACATGTTCATCATAGAACAGGTCTATTTAAGTCAATACAAGGGATGGGTCACGATTTTCGAATATTTGATTAGTCGTTTTAATTACAGAATATCGATTAGGCTGTGCGATTATTTTCTAAGGATGTGAACCCTGCATGACCCCCAAAGCCCGGTTTGGTTGACTAATGTGATCGCTCCGTGCCAGCTTGGACGCGGTTGGTTGGAAGAGGTGGGCCAGAGCGCGGTTCAGTTTAATTAGGGTGCGGTACGCATGACCACTTTGCCATTAAAAACCAAAACTAAACTATTATGATGGCTGCAACAGCAGCTGTGTAATGAGGACGGTGACACGTGCTTGGGTCGGACTCGGGCAGATGTAATGTGTTTAAGCCTTATATTCATGGCTGAATTAATCTGTTCTAATCTTAATTAATCTGTAAACTTTTTTTAAAATGCTATTAATGTTTATGCTCAATTTTAAAATAGAAATGTCCTAAGCTCCTACAGCCTTGTGAGCAGTTGATAATCGATGGACTGTTATGGTAATAAGTGCCGTCATTCGGTTATGTTATATTAATATGTTTCAGCAATCATACTGTACAACCATCAGTTGGCTTGGGTTAGGATAGACTATTCTCTAATGAATTAAACAGTTTGTTATCATACAGATTGAAAGCCTGAATCGTCTCTCTCCCTAGCTCTCTTTTTATGGGTGTGTGTTTATGCGTGCGTGAGTGCGTGGGTGCATGTGCGGGAGGGGTGCGATTTTCGACTACTAATCGAATAATACCCAGCGATTATCGAATATTACTTTTGCTTAAAATGCACATCCCTAGTCAATACAGTATATATATTAGAGCTGTCAAACGATTAATCTCAATTAATCGCATCCAAAATAAAAAAAATTTAATTGGATAATATATGCGTGTGTACTGTGTATATTTATTATGTATATTTAAATACACACACATACATGTATATATTTAAGAAAAATATGTTTTGTTTATGTATAAAATATTTATATTTACATATAATATACATTATATATCTATATATATATGTCTGAATGTAAATATTTTTTAAAAATATACATATTTGTTTGTGTGTGTGTATATGTATATATATATATATATATATAATATATATATATATATATATATATATATATATATATATATATATATATATATATATATATATATAATATTACTGTAATATATATACATAATATATATACTGTAATATATACATAATATGTAATATATATTTACATAATACATGATATATATATATATACTGTATATATGAATTGCATTTTTTATTGTGTCATGGATGGATTCTTATACTGGTTGTTACCTGGATGACACCCATGCAGGAGTCCAAGAAGATGGTTCCCTTGGGTTCTTTAGATATTTTCTCATCTTTGTAGAAGTTTAAGTTGTATGATCCATCTCCTAGCTGCGTCAAATAGAAATACCTTCTCTTAAAAGACTAAAGGGAAAGAAAAAGAGAACGCAAAGATCATTACATGAAAATAGCAGATGTAAACACACTATGTTTGGATGTTAAACTAGTGACTTTTCTAAAAATAACATCTAGTGGAATGGGACCATGGGAAAATGGATTAGTGAGAACTTAAAGCTGGTAAGGCCTCACTTCCTCTCTATGGCATGGTGAGCACAAATCTGCTTCTGAAAGCTGGACTAAGGGTCAGAGTTTTTCTCTGCTCTGTCCATGACTGAAAACAACCAGCTAAACACAAAGATATGCAAGAACTGCGCCCCGTGTCATGTTAATGACATCATCACTTGACTCTATGGCTATGTGCAGTATACATACCATGTAAGATATGAAAATATCCTGTATGCATGAATATGCAGTATACTTGGAATACTATATCCCACAATGCAATGCACTCTACTTGAACCTTCTAGTGTGACAAATGAACTGGAAGCAATATTAACCATATTCAACCATTTCAACCTATTATTTGAATAAAAATGAGATAACTGAATGCCACTTAAAGGTATAGTTGATCCAAAAATGACAAGTCTGTCATCGTTTACTCACCCTCAGTTTCAAACCTGTATGAGTTTCTTTCTTCTGTTGAACAAAAAAGTATATTTTTTAAGAATGTTGGTATCCAAAGAGTTGACGGTAGCCATTGACTTCCATAGCATTTTTTCCATAATATGGAAGTCAGTGGCTACTGTCAGAATTCTACAAAACATCTTTTGTACTGTGTGTTCAACAGAAGAAAGAAACTCATACAGGTTTGGAACAACTTGAGGTAAATGATGGCATAATTGACATTTTTGGGTAAACTATGCTTTGTAGCTTAAAAAGTTTAAAATATTAGTATTTTTTTCAAACACATGTTGTTTCACATCAGAAGACAGTTTCAGATGAAGATACTGATCATCTTAATTACAAATTCATCATCATTAAATCAAAAAAGGGGTTGTGTAATGGCTAACTCACCCTCATTGTAACACTGATGGCACTGTTCATGTTTCCTTTATACAGCCAGCCGTGTTTGGACACGCCCCCTCTTTGAGAGCCCAATGAGGCAGCATCCTTTAGGAACCAGAGAGGAACATAACAAGCACACATAAGAACACATAGGTGCAATCATACACCCACACACTGTGACTTCATCTGTTTTTTCAAGCCTGAACAAAAACACATTGATATCTAATGCAGTTTCCCACGTTAGAGCCTCTGGACGCACGCCTCCTCCTTGTTTCAACATGAAGTCCATTTTCACCTGACCCCCTCAATTATTCATATTCTCCCTCATCCCTACAGGGAACAGCCTTCACACTGTACAAACAAACGCCATCTCTGAGTGAGCGCTCAGACAGAATAGCAGACATGGATCTGGAATTCTGGGAAATGTAGGTGAAACCCAATCAGGGAATCAGATAGCCCAGAGACAGGCGAGTCCTGTGTCTACTCTTTCTCTAAGGCTAATGTAGTGCCAGAGGCTCTGCACAAACTCATTACTAATATGCTGTAAGTTCCTTATTATTTATTTATTCGGCTTATCAGCCAGTGAGAACAGAGAGAAGGGAGCAAGAACCTTTTTTGGGATAAACGGTTTACTCCTTAAATTTCACATTTAATAATTTATGTAACCTAATCAAAGCAATCAAATAATATTTCCACATTTTTTTCATAATTACAGCTTGATTATAATTATAGTGAACTTTTCATCACTCATCATTTGTCTTATGTTTCATCTTAATTATGTTCTTCACTGACACTGTTGTCTCTTTAGTAAACAAGTACATTACATTTAGAAAAAAAACAATGTCAACAAATATTAAAATAGCTAATATATTTGCTATCATAATTTTAAACATAATTCTGCTTCCTAAATAAAACTTCTCAGCTCTGACACTTAATTTAATAATAATTCCATCATAATAATAATTTATATTTATATAATAGAATTTTCATAGTTTTATAGATTGAAAGTGTAAAAAAAAAAACTGTACAATAGAAGTCTTTTGAGTTAAAAAAAAATAGGAATGCATGCTAAAAAGTTTCCAAGACAGTTTTAATATGATTTTCATATAACAGAAGTCTTAAATCTGTTAGTTTGACTTAAAATCAACCCCTGCTACATAAGTGTTTATTTTTTTTTCAGGGAAAACAGTTAGGAATCATGGGCAGTCACCCCTTACCTCTTCCTTATCTGCATCCTCGTCCACCTCAAATACATGACTAGCTAGTTTCTCTGGCCGAGGAACTTTACTATAAAAGAACAAAATACAAAAAACAAACATAAGACAGATAGATTTTAAATTTTTTACAATGCTAGAGTATTGAGGGTGGTTGCCAGAGTGTTGCTAGCATTTTCTATGGTGTTCTGAGTGGTTTTTAGTGTGTGGCTATGTGGTTTTTAGGCAAAATCTCAACAAGCTAAATGATCATTCATATCATACTGTAGAACAATTCATGTCTAACAAAAAGGTTCAGCAAGTTTTACTCAAGGACACTGTTGCTCTTATCACTCACACAGCTGATGCAAAACAAAAATGAGTGTGCACACGTGCGTTTGTGAGTGTTTGACTAATGTCTGTGTGTTCAAGGAAACTGCATTAGTGGAACTATCCTGAGTGGTGGGCGGATCGTAATGCTGCTCATGATGACGATGACAGTGAAGCTTCACGTACACAGCACAAATGATCTCTGTCTCCTCCATCACCATCATCCCTCCTGCTACCTCTGCGACCTTTAGCAAATGCCAGACTCTGGCTGTCTCCTGATCTCCACAATGTGATTTGCCAGTTACTGACCGCTAAAACATAATTGCTCCATCAGTTAGTTGAGACAGGAAGTGACATCAATGGACAACAGACACTTGTCTGGGTTGCTGCCCTGTTCTAAAACAGGTGGAGTATTTATGTGTTGAATGACAAAAGTGAGAGGAAGAGAAAGCAAAAGAGAGGAGGAAACAGGAAAAGAGCTGCTGATGGGTTGTTTTTGTGTGAAGAAAGGCGCATTTCCCAATTTAGCTCTAGACGAGACCTTGCTGTCAACACTGGGGCAGGAAAAGACGAGGACACTGATAAAATTAGTGAGTAAAAAAGCATCTCTCTCTTTCACACACGCACACACACTCAAACACACTGTGGGCAAACAATGACTTCTGGGATTTATTCCAATACCTAGTGAGCTAGGTATTAGTACCTCGCTGTTGACTACTTGCATAGGCAGCTGCTTTCTAAGTAGAAATTAAAATTTAAATAAAATGTATATATATATAAAAAAAAAATAATTGTATTAAATGATTTTCAGAGCTGTCAAAATAAAATGTCCTGCTTAATAAAATATCTTCAAATAGCTATCTTTGCCTCTTTCCATCACATTTCTCTGTATTTTGATCACTTTAAGCAGTCTTGTGGTCCTTACTTTGGAAGATGGCGGAAGTCTCCAGAATAAACTTCATACTTGTAGTTCACCACATGCCAGTCAGAGTTGTAGGTCCTGATGCACTGTAAAAGAAAAAAAAAAAATCTAACATTTCTGTCTGCTCTCTACTGTCATATGGAAAGCACATAAACACATATGCTAGCATGCACACACACAAAAAAGGACCCAAAATCCCAAAAAGGCTAATACACTTCCAGTAATCTAATAAGTATCATGTCTTCCAAAGCAATCTGTGGCAACAGCTTTTTTTTTTTATTATTTCCTCTGGCACTGGCTGTATTCACTGCTAATCACTGTTAAAGCTGTCACCACACTGCACCACAAACAGACACTAATATATCCTCTGGGCATTACATTAAAGCAGATTCAATTCTATTTGCTTTGTTGGCAAGGCAAGCATTCAGTCCTCAGCAATTCTTAAAGGGATAAGATGAAATTAAAAGCCTTAAAACCCAAAACGGCTTTCTCACTCTTATTTTAAATCCAATTAATGAAGAGAAAGAGGAAGGGAGCAAGAGAGTAGATGAGTTGACAACGTAGATTCAAGACCATTCTGAACTAAGTGTTTATTCTGAACTGTCTCTGTTACTCCATCTGTTACTTTGATTTTTACTTTGTGGTAAAATAGAAATACAGTAAAAAAAAAAAAAAAAAAAAAAAATCTAATTCTAGTCTGCATCTAAATATATATATATATATATATATATATAAAAGAGAACATTAAAAATAGACAAACTGTAAATAAGAACTAGATTTTTACATTATCTGGACAAAACATGAGTGGTACCTATGAAGCTTTGTGTGTGTCTGTGTATTGCTGTGTGGTTGATAGGGTGTCCTGAGTTCTTACTACACTGTAAAAAAATCTAACTAATGTAACTAATGTCTAATTAAACTGAGTTTTCTCAACTTATGATTTTTTTTTTCAGAGTAGGGTGTTTTTGCCCATTTTATCTCAGGTTTGGCAAATCTGAGGTCTCATTTATGTCCACAGTACAAATAGTAATGGAGGGTGTTTAATAAACAGACTACCCCTAAACATGGACAATAGTAATACTGATGCTTGACTAAACATTTGTTATTCTGAAGGTTTTTTTCCCCCAATATTATAACAAAAATAATTTAGACAACTAAACCACCAACACTGATGACTTATGACGTTATAAGAAAAAAACTGAAAATAAATAAAAGTTCTTGGGTAGCTCATCTGGTTTGCATTCCCTTGTGGATCAGATTTAATTACAACTCTTTTAAAACAAAATGACACTGGCTTTGAAATAAGACCATGACAAATGTTTACTCAGTGATTCAACTGAACATATTTTATGTCAGACAACGTTGTTTGCTAGTTTAAAAGAACAATCCTTCAGAATGCGTGTAGTTCTGTGCACACAACTAACTCTGGGCTCTGGCCCAGCTGTCCTTGATGATGTCATTGAGCTCTTTAGCGGGAGAAATTATAATTTTACGCTCTCTGCTGACGACGCCCAATGCCCGTGATATCCACACAACCCTAACCTGACCTAGACCTCAAACACACTTATGGTTTATTCTAACACAAATGCACATACAGTATAATTATTGGAGATATACTGTAGCATAAATGAGGAACTTCTAGGAACCTGTTTTGTCCTGTTGACAATTCCTGTTTGTTTTATATATTTCTTTAGTTGCATCTAAGGTCTTATTCCTTCAAATATGATCAGTGATAGTCTTTGGTAAAACTTTTGTTTATTTGTGTATTTGAGGGCTTTAATCGTAATCCTGTTTAATCAGGATCTAAATGCACTGAAACCCAACTAAAAGCTTGAAAACATTATATATGGTACATCAGGCTTTTATGGCATATAAAACACCTAAGTTGCTTCAATGCAGAAAGCATTCATCTTGAAATATTTCTAACAATATAAAATTATTCTTACATTTACTTTATACAAATAAGTAAAGATTTCATGGGAAAAAAAATATGTGTATCACTATTGCACTATTTCCACCTGTAGAAAGGAAGATATTTGCATGCATTTTCTGATCTGACAGCAGTAATTCATCAAATGATGATCAAATGCTTGAGAAGAGACACGCATCGAGTGCATTTTTTAGAGATGATTCATGTGCTTGGACTGCAGTGATTGGGTGATGCAGTACAGTCTCAGTAGAGTGTGTCAGATTGTGGTATTCCACTGCATCCTCTCAGATCCTTTAAATTGTGGAATGCAAATACTGTAGCAGCATGCAAATAGCATTACACTAGGCACCAAAATGGCTGGGTGTGTTTGCAACCTGATTCGCATAATTCCTTTAATGAAAAGTATGCTAACACAATATAGACAACATGTGCAAATCTGTCAGCTCACTATCAGTGAGTGCAATTCATGAACTCTTTTCGCTCTGATCCATGAGTATATGCTGAGGTCTTACCTCCTGGACAAGCAGGCTGCTTGCTCTCTTTTCTGCCCCGTCTGGTACTGAAGAGTACAGAGTTCTGCCCTGACGCTGCAAAGTGGAGATCTACACAGATACATGTAGACATTTTTCAGATACTAGACAAAGACGAGCACATGAACATGCATAAAAAAGAACTGTCGGTGTAAATCTTGACATTTTTTGTAGCAATAAAACGAATCATATAGGACTATAAACAAAAGAGAGGCTTCCAATGTGTTTGTATCTAAATAATAGGATACAAGGAGGATTTGGAAACACTGAAAAAAGTGAAACAACCATGTTATTTAATTAAAGTGTATTTTTGTATTGGTCTAATTGGAAATCATAGTTTCCAGTTTTGTTAATTTTATGTAAACAAATATGACACTCCATAAAAATTAAAAGAATCCATTTTAATGAAATAGTATTTTTGCTTGACACCAGAGTGATGGTATGCAGGCTAGATTTACTTCAGAAATTATTGTTTTTTATTTCTGGTATGTTTTGAGTACAAAACTAAAAATATGATGCATATTTAAAAAAAAAAAGACATCACAATAAATATTAAGGTCTTTCGAAGTTATATTTATTTTTAATTAGTAAACTAATTCAAACATCAATAAACAAAAAGTATTTTTAGTTGAAATCTCTACATTAACATTATAGTTAATTTAGCTTTTTTAATGGTAAAATTAAATTGTAAAAAAAAAAAAAAGTATTATATTGACCTACATTAAGTAACATTTTGGCTTATGTCTAAAGAATATATTGATTTGCAGCTCGTGACGATACATTGATGTGAAAAGACACAAAACGATCAGTCTGTGCAAGAAACTGAACAGTATTTATATTGTTGTTGTTTTTTTACCTTTGATTCACGCAAGAGTTCTAACATTTCAGACATTGCGTGAATCAGAGGTAAAAAAAACAATATAAATACTGTTCAGTTTCTTGCAGAGACTGATCGTTTTGTGTCTTTACACATCTATGTATCGTCACGAGCCGCAGGGTTTAAATTGGATTTTTCAGTGCATGTTTTTTTTCTCTCTCATAGATTGTGTTACCATTGACAAGCATTGTACAACTGAGACACTGCAACGACTGAAGTTAAAAAAATCATAATTTGTGTTCTACTGAAGAAACAAAGTCACCTACATCTTGGATGCCCTGGGGGTAAGCAGGATTATCGCTTTAATAAACATATTTTTGGGTGAACTATCGCTTTAATAAACATATTAAATTATGTTTTAATAAAATGCTAAAAATGCAGAGATGTTTGTCCAAGTGTTAGGTTTAGGCTTTAGGTAGAATGTGACCACATACAGTACAGTATATGTCATATGTATATACACATAAATGAACTGCAGTCTTCATAATACTATTAAGACTAACAAGATTTTTGATTTGAGATTGAGATTTATATTTAACATTTACATTTTTTCAATCATAGATTTAGAATTTAGAATTAGATTTATTCAATTTTAATTTTAATTACCTAACAGTACCCCTAAAATTGAATTGTCTGGTTTCATTTAACTGGGCTGTTGCTTTCAGAACACTGTTTTTTTTTTTTTTGTTCCTCATAAACCAAGGCCCATAACAATGATCTCTTGCATACACACCAATTTCTAAAGGAACACAAGTAGATGGTTCCATTCAGAGAAGCAGCTTGAGAATCACCTGAGACAGTGTTACTGTAATGTTATTTGAGGGTTGTATAATGGTTGTGATGGAAAAGCAGGCTCTTGTGAACATAGAAAGAAAAGTGATGTATGACTAGTGAGCTGAAGGAGGAAGCAAACTCAGGACACACCACTGAGAGACAGTGAAAACTAACATTTGCACAGGTTACTCAGCCTCTGAATCATGCTGAAAAATAACATTGTAGAGGAAATCACCGCCTGAATTCAGATAAGTAGAGAACAAAAAATACCAACAGAACTGAAAGTGTAAATGAGCCTCTAGCAGGGAAAAATAGATGACAGAACAATAAAGGAATGGATATTGAGGGGAGAGCAGATGATCTGAGAGCTGGATGTGTATAGATAATCAGACATTCTTACCTGAAAGTCATCAATAGGAAACTGCAGCATGTCTCTGAGGACATCACTTAGTATTTGAGTTTTCCTCTGGACAAGTACACTCTCATAGTCCAATGGCTCGATCACTTTTGGTTTTAACTGGAGACAAACACACACACACACACACACACACACACAAGTTCAATGGAAGTGAACCAGTAGAACACATTAAATGTTCAGGGTTTCAAATAAACAAAATAAAATCAGGAACTCAAATAAACCATGAACCATCAGTTAGAAAAGCTCATGGAAGGGTTTGCTTTTGCTTTCGTTAAGTGACTGAGGATCCTCTGGTGTGTTATCAAAATCATTGTTATGAGTTCAGTCAGGATATTAAGGGCGTCATATACTAGATATTTTTTCCCCCTGAGGTACAGTATACTTTTATTTACTGTGTAAATTATAAGTAAAATGTAAGAATGGTTTTTAAAGAAGATTTACACTAGTGGTGCTTTCTTTGAGGAGCCGAGGGAGGCAATGTCTAAAAAAATCCATTTATCTTTTTATTCTCTAAAGCGCTTCTCCTTGGTCGAAGGAAAATTTGAAAAAATGTTTAAAAGATTAAAATCCAAACACAGAGAGGGTGCATCCGAAACTAGTAGGCGCTACGGTACATATGATTTGAAATGTACTTTGCAACTGTTAAACAATATGTTCTATATACATGTAGTGTGAATATATTTATGAAGATTTTTTTTTATAAATACTACTTCTGCCATGTTGTCATTTTCATAAGTCCACTGTGTATCACTGATTTGCACAGAGAGAAACTTTCCTTCATTTTACTCCTAGTTCTTTTGCTATTAAGAATAGTACATCTACTTTATTTCTCCTTATTGCCCCATTGTGATATTAATGTCTAAATGTGGCCAGTCATTGTGCTCTGATGTCAGAATTTTCAGACCAGACCATTTATCTATCTTAGTTTTTGGGGACTATAAAAAACATTGGAGATCTGAATGTTTTATTATCAATTCAACGTACAATGACCTTTGGTATATCAAAGGATCAAGGAAAATTTGATTTATCATTATATCATATGTCAGGTAAAATCCTCTGCATTATCTTTAACATATTATCCTTTATTCATATACTGAATAAATGTGGTACAAATTTAAAAATACAATATACAAACCCGATTCCAAAAAAGTTGGGACACTGTACAAATTGTAAGTAAAAAAGGAATGGAATAATTTACAAATCTCATATACTTATATTTTATATACAATAGAACATAGATAACATTTCAAATGTTGAAAGTGAGACATTTTGAAATGTCATGCCAAGTATTGGCTCATTTTGGATTTCGTGAGAGCTACACATTCCAAAAAAGTTGGGACAGGTAAATGTACATATAAGGAACAACTGGAGGACCAACTTGCAACTTATTAGGTCAATTGGCAACATGATTGGGCATAAAAAGAGCCTCTCAGAGTGGCAGTGTTTCTCAGAAGTCAAGATGGGCAGAGGATCACCAATTCCCCCAATGCTGCGGCGAAAAAAATAGTGGAGCAATATCAGAAAGGAGTTTCTCAGAGAAAAATTGCAAAGAGTTTGAAGTTATCATCATCTACAGTGCATAATATCATCCAAAGATTCAGAGAATCTGGAACAATCTCTATGCGTAAGGGTCAAGGCCGGAAAACCATACTGGATGCCCATGATCTTCGGGCCCTTAGACGGTACTGCATCACATACAGGAATGCTACTGTAATGCTGTAATGGAAATCACAACATGGGCTCAGGAATACTTCCAGAAAACATTGTCGGTGAACACAATCCACCGTGCCATTCGCCGTTGCCGGCTAAAACTCTGTAGGTTAAAAAAGAAGCCATATCTAAACATGATCCAGAAGTGCAGGCGTTTTCTCTGGGCCAAGGCTCATTTAAAATGGACTGTGGCAAAGTGGAAAATTGTTCTGTGGTCAGACGAATCAATATTTGAAGTTCTTTTGGAAAACTGGGATGCCGTGTCATCCGGACTAAAGAGGACAAGGACAACCCAAGTTGTTATCAGCGCTCAGTTCAGAAGCCTGCATCTCTGATGGTATGGGGTTGCATGAGTGCATGTGGCATGGGCAGCTTACACATCTGGAAAGGCACCATCAATGCTGAAAGGTATATCCAAGTTCTAGAACAACATATGCTCCCATCCAGACGTCGTCTCTTTCAGGGAAGACCTTGCATTTTCCAACATGACAATGCCAAACCACATACTGCATCAATTACAACATCATGGCTGCGAAGAAGGATCCGGGTACTGAAATGGCCAGCCTGCAGTCCAGATCTTTCACCCATAGAAAACATTTGGCGTATCATAAAGAGGAAGATGCGACAAAGAAGAAATAAGACAGTTGAGCAACTAGAAGCCTGTATTAGACAAGAATGGGACAACATTCCTATTCCTAAACTTGAGCAACTTGTCTCCTCAGTCCCCAGATGTTTGCAGGCTGTTATAAAAAGAAGAGGGGATCCCACACAGTGGTAAACATGGCCTTGTCCCAACTTTTTTGAGATGTGTTGATGCCATGAAATTTAAAATCAACTTATTTTTCCCTTAAAATGATACATTTTCTCAGTTTAAACATTTGATATGTCATCTATGTTGTATTCTGAATAAAATGTTGAAATTTTAAACGTCCACATCATTGCATTCTGTTTTTATTCACAATTTGTACAGTGTCCCAACTTTTTGGGAATTAGGTTTGTATTTTACAGGAGCCAAAGACAAACACAAATGTCTTTGTGCCCAGTTACTCTGTTCTGTTCGTTAGTGAGTGAGAGAGAAGTGAAGGGATAAGAGAGTTGTGAATGAGTATTGTGTTGAACTGTACCAGGCACTTCACACTGCTTCCCATAATCCACACTATGATTGGCTATGGTCAGCACCAACAATCCTACATCACCCAATATTGAAAGACAAAAAGGTCTCTATTACAATGTCCATTGTGAAATCATTTCTTTACGGGGACACACAGCACTGAGCAGCAAGCCTCAGTGACTAACTGGCTTAGATATCATGGAAAAGATGGTAACCTCCTTGGAGAAATATTTCCTGTCCAACACGCACACATAGACACACACTTTCATAAAGCTGTTTGCCAAAGCCATCTCTGAAATGTGCTCAAGTGAGCACATATTAAACACAATATGCCTTTGAATTACAATATGTCTGTGTAAATATAATGATGTCAATCTCTGGTTTAATAAATTCATGTGCAAACAATGCGCTGAAAAAAAATGACAAAATGTGCCAGTACAAAATGAAATGACAGTCAGAATAAGAAAAAAATAAACTGTAAAAATTTCAAGAATTCAAGCATCAAATTCCAGAATAATTTGGTAATGCAATCTTCAGCTGTTCTTGTGATATCTCAATTGTTTATCCTACTGAGCAATCTGACAAAATCTCCTTTATCTCAGATTTCTACTGAGAAAAAGACAACAATGTCACAAACTGTACTCTGATTTTTCTAGATATGCAAGGACTATTTCACCTAAAAATTTTAATTAGCTGAAAATTTACTGATCTTCAGGCCATTTAAGATGAATTTGTTTCTTCAACCAATTTGGAGAAATTCATCATTAAATGACTTGCTCACCAATGGATACTCTGCAGTGAATGGGTGCCGTCAGAATGAGAGTCCAACAGTTGATAAAAACATCACAATATTAGTTTAGAACTGTTCTGTGCATATGTCTCTCCTGATTCTCTCATATTTTACCTGAAAACAACAGTTTGATGCTAAAACCCTTCTAGAAAGAGACAGCTTTTCATTTTACAATAAATCAATTTAAATCAAAATAAATCAAGTGGTGCAATGCTACATTTCTACAAATTTGTCCTATGAAGAACAAACTTTTGGGAGAACTACTCCTTTAATGTGTGCACTTAGAGGTCAGAGATTTCTGTTTGAACTAACATTTCTCATTGAATTAATCCCAAACAATTTATCTGACCTATTGCACATCATTTAATACCTACCTTTACCTACCTACCTTTATTTATACTCTTACTGTACGTTAGCAACTCTCAAGTGAATCTGTTTTTTATATTTTTTTATATATTTTATTTTAAGAGACAATGTTAAAAGTATTGTAACAGATCTCCATTAAGTCTTTATAAAAACCCTGTGGGGTTTAAACCAGTGTGTGTGTGTGTGTGTGTGTGTGTGTGTGAATGTGTGTGTGTGTGTGTGTGTGTGTGTGGAGAAATTCTTGCCCACAATCCACTTATTGCGTGCATTGACGGGGCTGAGGAATGTGCCCTGGTATTACACTGTTACAGTCTTAGATTTATGTTCTTGAGTAAATTCACGTATGGCACATTACAGAAGACCAGCTCTACAGCTCTACAGGTCTACACACCATCTCTATTCAGGTGAACATTCCTCACACATTTGAATTTAATTAAGACACTCTAAATGATGACATCTGTTCCAGACATACATGGATACAGCCAAAAAAAAAGTGCTTTGTGAATTGTCATATTTCCTTCATTCAGAAGTGTTCTAGTCTTTTAGATTACACAATAATCAATATTCTGGCAACACAAGCAGCCAACATGCCAGCCTGAATGCCAGCCACTAGACTGAACCGCAATTCCCACAGGTCACTTAACAAAGCCAAAACAAACACCTACTAATGAAAACAATTAGGATCTTGCCAAGGCTAGGCACAGTCATTTAAACACTCACACACACATGTATGTGCAGCAGTTGGAAGACACTGATGCTTCTTTTTGAAGAGCATCCTGACAAACATCTGGCACGCACACTCATTTGCACACACACACACACACACACACACACACACACACACACACACACACACACACACACACACACACACACACACACACACACACACACACACACACACACACGTGTTTATATGTGCAGGACTGCAGAAATGTGTTGTGTCAAATGTAAAGCTGGAACTGCAAAGAAAGAGGAGGGGAAAGGGATTCTCATTAACTGTCTCCCTCCCTTCAGGCCGAGGGAGGATCTTAAGGTAGGAGCAGACAGTCCTGCTGTTTAACAGGGCTGTAAATCCTTGTGCTCTTGCTCCGATTTTCCACAGACACATGGACACACACTATTGAATGAATGAATGAATTAATGATGCATTTATATATCACTTTATTGTTTATTGTTGTACACCCAAAGTGCTTTACAATCATGTGGGGGGTCTCTCCTCAACCACCACCAGTGTGCGGCATCCACTTGGATGATGCGACGGCAGCCACAGGACAACGGCGCCAGTGCGCTCACAACACACCAGCTACAGGTGGAGAGGAGAGAGAGATAGAGCCAATCAAGTTGCTGGGAATTATTATGAGGCCATGATTGACAAGGCCTGGGGGGCACTTTGGCCAGGACACCGGGATTACACCCCTACTCTTTACAAGAAGTGCCAGAAGTGGATTTTTAATGACCTCAGTTTAACGTCTCATCCGAAAGACGGTGCTTTTTGACAGTATAGTGTCCCCATCACTATACTGGGGTATACTGGGGTATAGTGTCCCCATCACTATACTGGGGCGTTAGGACCCACACAGACCACAGGGTGAGCACCCCCTGCTGGCCTCACTAACACCTGAAAGTGAAACAGTGAAAGTGACAGGACATACAGCCAAGTATGGTGACCCATACTCAGAATTCGTGCCAAAGTGCACACACACAGCAGTGAACACGCACACACCGTGAACACACACTCGGAGCAGTGGGCAGCCATTTATGCTGCGCCGCCCGGGGAGCAGCTGGGGGTTCAGTGCCTTGCTCAAGGGCACCTCAGTTGTGGTATTGCCCAAGACTCAAACCCACAACTTTAGGTTTAGGAGTCAAACTCTCTAACCACTGGGCCACGACAACCCCAACAGCAACCTAGTTTTTCCAGGAGGTCTCCCATCCGGGTACTGACCAGGGTCAACCCTGCTTAGCTTCAGTGGGCAACCAGTCTTGGGCTGCAGGGTGATATGACTGTGGCTTTTGTAAACACAAAGACAAACACACACAATTTCATTCTATAATTCAATAAATCAGTAAAATTTTTGAAGCAAAACTTTGCGAGCTAATCTGAGCTTCACTACGGACCAATAAAGAGGGCGTACGCCAACACAGGTGCAACAGCTCTAAACACACACATACAGTACATCAACACTCTCGCACATACACTGTACATATGCATACACTCACAGCAAATTAGTTTTCACAAAATCTGTCTGGATTATATTTTACCGTAAATAATAAAATGCATTAAGAATGTTAAGCTTTTTTTAATATTTTGTCTTATAACTTCATTTTAATCATAACTTTATTTTAATGATAATTAAGCACATTTCCCACACAAATCCCCATCATACTGCAGAAAACCAGTTATTATTTATTGATTATTATTATTTATTACTAAACTATTATTTAAATTAAGTATGCAAAAATGATTTACAAGAAGACTGAAAATAAAACAAAGATTACTGGAGATTACTGATTACTGGTCTTTCTACTTCAAAAAAAATATATTTAATTCAGTGTTTTACTTGCTGTTTTTGTTTGTAATTGTGAAATTCAGTGAAATTGCATTTCTGTCACTGTAAAAAAATATGTTTTGAAGTTGAAAATAAAAGAAAGATTATTGTAATACTTTTTACATTTTATTTTTAAGAAAATACTACATGAAAATAGTTTACTTCAGTATTTCATATTTTATTCAATGTTTCTTTGTAACTGTGATATTACTAGCAATTTCTGAGTGAAAATTGTTTCTACACCAAATTGTTCCTACAAATTTATTGTATTGTTAACAGTATTTTATAGTTTTTTTTCCCTTTCAGAATTATGGGAAATACTAACCAACTGTAAAACAAATGAGAGCAAAAGCATTTAGTCATTATACAATCTGTTTTACAGTAATGAGAATTTGAAGGTGAAATGTGCTTAATTGAAAATAATAAAAATAATGTTACAGTGCCAATAATCGTAAATCTGACTTAATTTTCCATTTTTAAAACATAATGTATTGTTTTTAGGTTAAATGTGACCTGAAACTACTGCAGGATTCGTAGAAGAATATACATTATAGTATAGATTCATATAGTATAGTACATCAGTATAGCTGTAAGCCAGAGGTACAGTACTAGATCTTAGATGTTCTTTGTGCTTTAAATTGTCACATAAGAGACTTACCCCAATGGGCACTGCTGTTTCCCCCTCTATCTCCATCTCCCCCAGAATCCTGCCCTGCTGAGCTGTTTCACATACTGCATCCTTACGTGCAGCTCGTCCAGCCCTGCCCTGCATGATCCACAACTCACTCACTCCAGATGGACCAAGAGCTTAAGCCTCAAATCAATGTCAGTGACAGAATAAAAACCAGGCTATGTCTTGCACAGGACTAAGAGGCACTTGAGGCTATGCACACCCAGGGGTATTCTTCGTTCTCTGCTGCTCTCTCCCTGGCAGAGTCTCTCTTTCTGTTCTTCCACTCTTCTCTGTTTCTGAACTTTACCATGTGGAGTTCTAAAGAGTGTTTTCCTCAGTTCAGTCCCTCCCTCGCTCTCTCTCCCTCACTCTGTGAGAAGCAGGGACCACTCCTTCACACAGCTGTTCTGGTATGGGGGAGTGTCTGTGTGTATGTGTGTTTGTCCATGTCCACTATTGTGTTATGTCACGATCTGTCTTTCCTCAGTGCTGAAACAGAGATCTTAACTGTCTGTTTCACCTGCCAGAGAACAACACCCAAAGCCCACGAGTGAACATAGAATAGAACAATAAAGAGATAAAGTCCTTCTTTTTATGGATTTTAACAAAAGAATGACATGGCAAGTTGAAAAAGTTTCACAAAAGTAACTGCAGGGATTAGTCATATTAAATATGAAGGAAGATGAATTCAATATAGCCGAATGTAACTGATAAAAAAAAGAGATATGGCCAGGTAAGACAAAAGAGAAAGTTTGAAAAAGTTTTCTGTAGATGGTTTTACAACCCCATGAAACCATCTGTTTTCCCTATGTTGATGTGTTTTCTATTAAAAAAACGTTCTGCAAAAGTTCTGAAACAATACATCCAGTGGCTTTCTCTCTTTACAGACACAAAACAGCCAACAGGCTAAAGTTCTGTCACAGAAAAGTTACCTTGGCAACTAAGTTTAAGCATAACAATTCCTAACTGGGATTAAATAAAAATTAAAACCAACAGTGTCTTCACCAGGTGCGACCACTGTCATGAAGTGCTGCAGCTCAGTTTGACACAAAGCGAAAGTTCTGAATCCATTTGTCCTGTTGTGAGAAGTAACACAAGTGTGTGGTGTATGTCAGAAATAAAACGAGGCATCAGTTTACTATCACATCCAGTGTAGACAGTTTTACTTATCATAACAGGCTCTATTTGCTTTTGTTGTGTCATGCCACAGTATAAATATGGTGTAAAACTGAAATCAAAATGAGTTAAACCGAAAAAGTAATACTTACAAAACAATTTAAAAAAAATTACAAAAGCACATAACAAAATGACTCACAGGGTTCTCACACCTTGATTAACTTCAAATTCAAGGACCTTTCAAGGACTTTCCAGGTCCAATAACCTCAAATTCAAGACACATTTCAAGTGAGAGCAAGGTTACATCGTGTTATCTTGTAAGATACATTGTTACAGTTTTCATGTCTCAAACACAACTATGCAAAAAAGCTTTTTTTTTTGCATTTATGTTTGGCCATGACAGAGATCTGATATTCAATTTGTTGTATTTCTGTCTTGCATAAAACTGAAGAATATTCAGTACATCCTATACACTGTATTCTTAAATGATCTGATATTAACTTTTGCATGGATTTTATTGTAAAGAGTTTAGGCTCATGTAACCAGAAGTTTTAAGATACATGAATATGCTTTTAAGTTTTTCTTACCTCAGGGGTTTACATTATCTTACATTAAGCAAAGCAATTCAACATAAATTTCATGGTGTGTATGTGAAAAGTTGAGGTACCACTGTAGTAGTTTTGTGCGTGCATGAACGTCATGTAGGGCGACCATATTTTAGTTTTCCAAAAAGAGGACAGTGGGTACGAGCAGGGCGGGGGGCTGATGTGTGGTTGGTTGGTGGTTAAAGTAGTGAGCAAAGTAGTGCAATGACCATATCCCAAACATCAAAAAATATGAAAATAAATTTTGTTGTGCATATTGATCATAACCACAGCTAAAAAGCTTACTACCAATGGCCCTCCTTCACAAAATTGAACATCTAGCACAGTTTTATCATAGACAGAACGCAAAATGTTTCAATACATGCATTTCAGTCAAATGTAATTTAAGCAACATTGCAAATCTTTAAACCATGGGAAAAATCAACCCATTAACAGTTTAAAAGTAATCATAGGAAAAAAAACAGAGACTTGGCAACCCTGCATTCAACACGAGCTGCAGGTGTCAGATTTGACTGATCATGGGTTAAGGAGAGAGAGATGGCTGATAGACCATGCTGGAGGATTTGCTGCTCAACAGATCCTGAGCTTATTGACAAATATCTGATCTTACTTTACACAGAGCGTGCATGATCGAGTAAACAGAAGTGAAAGTGAACAGCGAGCACTCATTTAAAAGAGATTTAAATACTTTGTGTATTGATAGATGCTCCCTGATGCACGAAAATTATGCAATATAAGAATGTTTGCAGGGAGCGTGCAGGACTGGACACAAAAATATGGGGGGCAGTCAATAATGGTCAGAAATTCAGTGAGAGTGGGATTAAGAAAACAGTCCCTTGCAGTGCTCTAATACAAAAACGCACACAATCATTGGCGACTGTAGAAAGCAAAAGCCGAATCCCCGACGTTTTGGGCGATTCAGAAATCCTGGCCGGAGACATTTTTTTAGATCCAAAAAGAGGACATGTCCGGTAAAAAAGGGAAATATAGTCACTCCAACGTCATGGCAACATACAACACAAAGTACCTTATGCGGGAAACACTTAACGTAATGCGTAAATGCGTGTAACTAATGTAAATCAAGCAAGCTAGTATGCATAGACCACAGAGTGTTGGCGAAATAACACATCAGCAGACCAGAGGGAATAATATGGAATTTTTTCTATAAAACTTCTTGCACAAAATAAATTCAAGCACTTTCAAGGACATCTGACAATATATGCTTATTTTCAAAAACTTTCCAGGGCCTTGATTTCAAGGACCAGTGGGAACCCTGGACTCAAAATTAAACTAAAATTAAAATGAACATGGGGAAAGACATGTTTAATCTAGAGAGCTTTTTGTGTAGACAAAACTGTGTAGTCCAACATGAGTCATCAATATAGCATATATGGACAGAAATGGACTAAAAACCACAGAACACACATTTTTATATTAATCTGTGTGAAACCACCAAAATATCACCCTGCATTCATCTGTATCTTTAACTCCATACAGAAATCTTTCATAAGAAAAATAAATAGTCTCATATTATAAACAACTCATTTCCTTCAAAGTACATTAACTTGCAAACTTTCTCCGCAAAATGCAATTTCTTTGCGAACTCTCCATTACACTTTGCCTCATTTACAAAATAATCAGCAATCAATTTCTCTGAACAAACAGAGTATAATTTGATTCAGGATGCCATTAAAATAATTACTTGTTCCTGACGTTGGACCCTTCTGAAACATGCTGTTTAAACATTTGTCCTGTTGTTGGGAGTAAATCAAGCGCGTGGAGTACATCAGAAATGAAATGGAATACTGTTTATCCAGTGTAGACAGTGTCACTGATTATAACAGTTTCTATCTGCTTTTGATTTGAAGCTCGCATCTGGTGTAGACAGGTTTCATTGGTGCAATAATGTAAAACTTATTAACTTTAGTAATGGCACTCTGAACATTTTAGTATGGATATGGATATGGTGTTAATATATTCAGTCTTGGTTGAATAAATCTGCTACACTGCTGCTGCGGCTGCTGCTGTTTGTCATTGCTGCTGCTGCTGCAGTTAATTTCGTTAATGAAGACGATGACGAAAAGTATTCGTTAATAAACTTTTTTCTGTGACTAAGATGAGACGTTGACAAGCTAAAAATAATATCTGATGACGAAATTATGACGAAATTTATGCTGTGTCTTCGTTAACTAGACTAGACTGGACTATAATGTTATTTGGGGACTACCGGACATTCAAAATGCATCCTATATGCTATTGTCCTTCAAAATGTGCGTCCCTGTCATTGGATTGCGATCAGATAAGGGGCGTTTGCATATCTAGTCAGTATAGCAGCTGCAGTGAATGGATAGGCTAATAAAATGCGAACTAGCGATCTGAAACAATGGCCTCAGCACCCGAAGGGGTAGGGATAAGGTAACCAGACGTCCCATTTTTCCAGGGAGTCACAATTCATTTTCGATTAACTTAAAGTTAGTGAAGGCGGGATAGGTGGAATCGTGCTGATAGAAGTGTTCTCTCTCTCACGCACACGATCAGTTCTCAGCGCTCAAATACACACACAGCAGTCCAAATGTTTATCGTGTAGAGTATCTCACGTAAATACAGTAGGTTATGGATTAAGTGAAAGTGAACAGGTGGGTGAAACCGAACGTGTGTCAGTATTTCATGCATGCCTTCCGTCTTAAAAGGACACCATTCCAAATTAAATACCTATCTGTCATTAATGTTAACCAACAAAAGATTTTAAATAAATGTATACATGTTAAGTAAAACCTACTGTATCTTAAAAATGAGTTTAATTTGTATCTCTATTGTATTTGCCTTATTGTGCTTGTTTAAAAAAAACAAAAAAAAAAACAAATATATATATATATATATATATATATATATATATATATATATATATATATATATATATATATATATATATATATATATTAGGGCTGTCAAATGATTAATCACGATTAATCACATCCAAAATAAAAGTTTTGTTTACATAATATATGTATGTGTACAGGGTATATTTATTATGTATATATAAATACACACACATAAATTATATATTTAGAAAATATTTACATCAATATACATTTATATATTTATATTTCTTATATTTTATATTATATATAAATATATTTTATATATAAACATAACATATTCTTCTTAAATATATACATGCATGTGTGTGTATTATATATACACATAATAAATATACACAGTATACACACATATATTATGTAAACAAAACTTTTATTTTGGATGTGATTAATCGTGATTAATCATTTGACAGCCCTAATATATATATATATATATATATATATATATATATATATATATATATATATATATATATATATATATATATATATATATATATATATAAGTTGCTCCTTTTTCACTACTGTTAAAGGGATAGTTCACCCAAAAATGAAAATTGTCATAATTTATTCAAGTTTTTCCAAATTCAGTCCTTGATTCAAATTTCTCGTAAGCTTAATTGATTTGGTCTAAAGAGAAAAGAATTAATGATTATTTTAGTTTAAAGATTACATAAAAAATAGCTACCAAAATAAATTTTGGTAACTACAGTTTGGCTAAAACTATTGACTAAAAGTAATGACTAAAAGTTGACAAAAATGCAATGACTTTTTATTGACTAAAACTAGACTAAAACTATGAAAGACTAAAATGACTAAAATGTGACTAAGACTATTAAGCATTTTTGTCTCAAGATGAAGCCTAAGACGAAATCAAAAATGCCTGCCAAAATTAACACTGCTGCAGAGCAAGTATGGCGACTTGCTACTGCCAATACATCCACAGACAAGCTGATGTGAGCATGTAAGACATACTGCTGCTGCACAAAATCATTACATGAAATTACCCATAGCAGATGCACAAGGGTGGAGCTGGGGGAGGTGAAGGGTTTCTGATGGTGTGCTGCAGACTTGCTTACAGCAAACACAGAACCAAACTATGTAAATTTTAATCGCATTAAAGACCTATCAGCATACTCCATCAGAGTTTTATGACTGAAATATATATTCATTGATGTCTAGCTCTGGAGGCAGTCACGTGCAAATGAATTTGCCCGTATGACCTCACAAATCCCACAATGTTCAAACGAGCCATTTTAGGAGCTTGGTTTAAAGGGATAGTTCCCCCCAAAATGAAAATTCTGTTATTAATTACTCACCCTAATTTCGTTATTCACTAGAGTACAGCGACGCATGTGTGGGATGTCCTTACTATGTTTCTGGGCCTTGAACGTGGTAGTTCCCTTGCTGTCTATGAAGGGTCAGAAAGCTCTCGGATTTCATCAAAAATATATTAATTTGTGTTCCAAAGATGAACAAAGGTCTTACAGGTTTGGAACGACATGAAAATGAGTAATTATTATTCTTTAGCTTGGGTTAAACTAATCAGTTTTACTTGGCTGGAACAGCAGCTACGCTAATTATGTCTCTATTTGTTTCTCTGTTTAGTCTGGATCCAGAACACCTGAGAAGAGATGATGCCAACCCCTCAGAGGACCTCAGATGATGCTAACCCTGAAACAACATACAGCACTACAATTTTTGCTATAAGTTTGATTGCATAATTGTTGTTAATAGTGTTCATCGACTGTTTGTTTACGTCTTTAATTGATTTTTCCGAACATTTCTGCCGTATGCACATAAACTGACAGTCACCACTGATAAGCTACTATTAAATATTGTAGAAACGTAATTTTCCGTAAAGTTGCTTTGCAATGATTTGTATCGTAAAAAGCGCTATACAAATAAACTGAATTTAATTTAATTTAATTAATTAATAACAGAATTTTTATTTTGGTGTGAACTATCCCTTTAAATGCTCTTGTTGGACTGTGGAGGACATTTTAAGCTATGAAACTTGATGTTTAATGTTTAATGATACAAAGACTATTGTATGTCATAAGATGAAGGTAATTTAGATTTCTGATGTCTTGACATTTTTACTTTAGACACTTTAACTGTGGATGAAAATATTAATCCTTAGTGATAAGGATATAAGCAAATGTTCTTATTTTAACAAGCATCCCTAACTAATTAATAGTATGACTTTATGTCATTGTGTGTCTAAGCATTCAATCAATAACGTCTGGTCTATGAACAACTACAAACACATGAAACACATCAATGACCTACACACATACATATGCACCCTGTTCCCCACACCCTTGAGCTATGACATTAGCTTGGGTGAATTGCATAATCCCACTTTGACGCAATAATTGGGAAGATTCCCAAAGGGGGTCAGTGCAGGGAGCCAGGGTGGGGACCACTGACAGAAAAAAAAAATACATCCAGAAAGCCCCGACCTCACTGTATACACCCATCCACAGTGGGAGATTCAAAGCTAGGCCTGAACTTCAGTGAACTAGTGCTGTGTAGCAGCTGACAGTGTGATATGAGAATTTTCAGGGTTTACGCACCTTTTAGTGAAAGCATAAACTGTGGAGAACAGCACATTATGTAGAGATAAGCTGAGCACGTCCGATTGAAAACATGTGTGATATACAGTATGATCCCAGCAGAGAGAGGCTCACACAACTATTGTAGATCATGGAAAAGCTGATTATGTTTTCTGCATTATGGAGGAAAGATTAACCTGTGATCGAGCCTCAGTTACATGCAACTTTATTAGCGAGCAGATGGGTCGCTCAGACTAATCAATGTTCTGTTCTCATTCTCTGTCTGTGGCCACTGCTGCATCCCTCCAGATTGCTTTAGGATGGACTCCAATGCTTACCCTTTAATCATTATATTACTTAAGAATGTATTATTAAATAATTAAATTATTGTATAATATTTTTTCATGCATACATATGCATTTGTGCACACTACTGTTTAAGGTTTGGAGTCAATAGGTTTTTTTTTATTTTTAATTTAGCAAAATTGCCTTAAGTTTATCAGAACATGATAGTATAGACTTCTTCATTGTTAGAAAATATTTCTATTTTAAATAAATGTCATTCTTTTTAACGTTCTATTCATCAAATATTCTTGAAAAAGTCCCGTATCACAGTTTCCAAAAAATATTAAACAGCACAACTGTTTTTGACTGACAATAATAAGAAATGCTTCTTGGGCAGCATAGCAGCATATTAGAATGATTCTTAAGGATCATATGACATTAAATCCTGGAATAATGGGTACTGAAAATAACATAAATTACATTTTAAAATATATTAAAACAGAAAACAGTTATTTTAGAATGTAATAATATTTCAAAATATAAAAGTTTTAAGAACCTTTAAAACACACACACACACACACACACACACACACACACACACACACACACACACACACACACACACACACAATGCAGCTTTGTTGAGCATAGAAGCATCTATCTATCTATCTATCTATCTATCTATGTATCTATCCTATTATATCTACTATACTTTAATACAATTCCTTGGGTTCTATTTTCCATAAAGTAGCTTTGGAATACTATGTATGACAAATAATATAATTTAGAATATTGCCTGACTTGACATTGAGTCGTGGTGATCAATCAACGCTCTGTTCCCCAGGAGAAAAGTGCTCCAGTGGATCTAGGACCTGAGGATGAGGAAAGCAGAGGATTGACAGAAGAGACTAAGGCAGTGTATATATTATGTGGCTTAAATAATCTCATATGTAAACATATCTGTGAAGATATACAGTATATGAGCCACATATGAGATACATCTTTTTGGGGGGGATTTTACTAGGTAATTCAAACCACCCTAGTAACAGAAGGAATACCCAGACATACTTTATAACCACTACATGACTTTCAGAGAGATACATAATACATAAACCTACAGGCACACTTCCACACACACTTGAAGAAACGTTCCGCTCAGCAAACTGCTACTTCAGAGAGTGCTGAGTAATAGCATCAGAGGAAAGCCCTTAACTCTGTACACAAATCATGAGGTGTAAAGATAAAAAAAAACAGTTATATGATGTCTAAAGCACAATTTAGGGCAATTAAAATTACCAAAAGCAACACACACACATACACATAGTACCGATGATGCAGCTGCTGGTGGTATGATTGCCAGTGATTCTCTGCGACTGAGTGTGTCCTCTTCCTCCTCTGGCTCTTCAGCCTCCAGCTCTGGTTTACAAACATATCCACAATTCCTGTGCAACACACGCCGCAGCCCCTCAAACAGGATCACACTTGCAGTGCAACCCATTGCAAATGGTCCCAGAAACATACGCACACTCCTGTGAGCCGATCAGATGTGACCTCTTCAGCTTGCTTTCCCAAGTCTGCTAAAAGACACGTGTCCGAAGCTCAGTCGGAACTAACCCAGCTCTCAGATATCCAGCCCCAGCACAAATCTCTTTATCCTGAGACACATCACTCCATCATCCGCCCTGAACAAGGATCAGAGCGGAATGGAAATGAGGAAGCTTCCTCCTCAAAGGATGACAGCAGACTGACTTCATCCATTCAAATGAGGGAGAATCAAAGTTTCCTGCTTCCGATAAGTGTGTTTTTATATAAAATCGCTCTGTTCCTCAGGAGAAAAGTGCTCCAGTGGATCTAGGACCTGAGGGAGAGGAAAGCAGAGGATTGATGGAAGAGTGATGAGCTGCTTCTGGAATCAGTGCTGGGCGTTGACTTCTCCGCTGCCTAGAGATGCTGATCTATTTCTCTCTCTCTTTATCTCTGTATCTCACTCCCGTGCCATGCTCACTCTGTGCTTCCTCTACATCACCCCCCCCATCTCATTCTCCTTTTAGTCTCCTTTTGTTTCCTGACCCATATCTAGCAACACAGCATCACTTGAGCATTCATTCATGCGCTAACTATAGCACACACACACAAACATTAATGCATACAGTAAGAGCATCCTTTCATTTATTTAATATGTCAGGAAAAATTGCTAAAACTACTTTACACTAGAAATCTACTAATATTTTGTTAAAGATAGATATCAATAACAATTAATTTAACATTTTATTTGTCTGATAATTGACATACAGACATACAGACATTTTTATTATATACTTTTATTATTTGAATTATATTAAATTATTTCTTATTTTATTTATAACTATTTATTATCTTTCAGCTTATTATTTCATTGCTTTAATTCTTTTAAATTTCTAATTATTTTATTTCTGCTTTTTTGCACACTAATAAACTAAATAATCACAACATGCATTGAATATAATTACTAAAATAATTTTACCATTGGCACAATGAACAAACTGTAATGTAGGGCTGCAACAACTAATATTGATAATAATGGATTATGAAAATAATCAGCAATGCATGTGATTATCAATTAATTGTGATTAATCTGTGAGAAATTATCTGCCAGTCAAGTCACTTTACAGTAGTGCAAAAAGCTTTTTTTTTTTTTTTTTGGGACAAAACACATCTGAAAAATACAGTAGGACAAAATGCATTTTGCATAAAACTTAACGTTTTGCCTAATTTGATCCATTAAACTTCTCAGACTGAAGGAGCGATGGCAAACAAATGGAGCACAAAAATTCCTACTTAAATATACATTTTGCTGCATTACATACAGTATGCATCTTATTGGACATTAAATGTATGTTTTAAATTCTACAAATAACAAAAGTAATTGTATTTATGAAAGCATTAACAGTAAATCTACTACTGTAACATAATATAAATGTAATTATGTTTACACAAGTGAATATATGTGTTTAGTCTGTGCAGTGGGCCATTTTTTTAGTATTTAGGTTTATATTTTATTTAGAAATAAGAATATGAGTAAAATTGGTCAAACTGGTTATAAGGCTATCAAACTATCAAACACACATTAAGACCATAACTAAAGACTTCAAAAGCTAAAAGTCCAGAAAAGCCCCTTCTGTCAGTATGTGTTAATATTTTAATGGCCACTGACACAGTCACCTACTTTAGAGTAAATGACTCAGACATATCAGGGATGACATGCTGCAAGGACCTGAAGAATGGGGGTGACGTGTGTGGCCAAATATGAGCGTATCTGTCTCAATGTATCTCACACATGACATCAAAGTACATTATGTTTGTCAAGCATATCTAACTGTAAATGTAAGCATATGCAGCAATAGGCCTATGCCTTTAAATATTAATAAACTGTATATCTGTCAGGATCATGGACTGTCTGTGTCATGTTTTGCCCCTGTTTCTGTTCCCTTATTTGGTCATGTTCCTGTCCTCGTTTTGTAAATTATTTTGATTATGTTCGATTGATGTCACCTGTGTTCCCCTGATTGCCCTGTGTTTATAAGTACTAGTCTGTTCAGTTTGTCTCGGTTGGGTCTACCAGTGATATACGTGGGTCAACCTCCTGTTCCCTGTGTTGAATTTACCCTCTGTGTTGGAAACTATTAAAGTCTTTTTCGTTTATCCACAACTCCGTGTTCCTTCCGGCAGTGTAAAGTGACAGAAGACCTGACCAAATACAGTTACCTTCATGTTTTCCCCTCCGTTTGTTTTCTTTTTTTTCTCTCAGTCTTTTTGTTTCCATAGTGTTTCCTGTTGTGTCTATAGATCCCTTCCTTCAGCCCAAATTCTTCCTCCTCCTGCTGGAGCAGGGGGAGCGCTCTCTTGAGGACCATACAAGACTGTTCCGGATGTTAGCTAGCACCACCAGCTACCCAGACGACGCGCTCTACTCATTCTATGACTCAAGCTTGAACATCGCACCGTCGTCCGAGGATGGTCCGCAAGAGGATTTCATTGCCTTTGTGTAGTGGACTCTGGTGAGAAATGGATCGCCATCCTGCCCCGTGGATGATCTTGTCAGATCCACTCCAGACCCAGTGCCCAGCCCACCATCTACCTGCGGTGCTTAGCATCAGTCCGTGCCCACCTCTAATGTAGACCCAGAGCCCACAACGACCGATAAGCCATCACCAGAAAGTACAACAGAGCTGAGGATCACTGCGGAGCCAGAGGCCATGATGTCAGTCCTGGTTCTACAGAGCCCGCCATGAGGGAGAGAATCGCGGACGGTGTGAGTGCAGAGAGAAGCTCCACCCCCTGCACCGAGGCTTAGGGTGAGCTGAGTATGGTGCAGCAAAAGAACCAAACCGAAGAGGAGAGGGTTCCAGTCCAGAGTGCCCTCCAGTGCCTGCTCCTCGAAAGCACCCTTCAGAGCACCATTCTGTTCCCTTGTTCAGGCTAGAGGGGGCTCCCAATCCAGAATTTAGCCCTAAATGCCCAGAGGCTCACAAATGCCAGCCCTCCCACCCACTCCTGCCTCCTTCACCGCTATCGTCTGGCAGCCCCTCTGCTCACCCTCAGCCCACCATCATAATGGTGCAAGCTCCACAGGTCTGCCATCCTCCAGTGTCGCCATGGCTGGAGAATCCCTCACCCCAGCCTCCGAGACCCGAACACCACCTCGGAGCGTAGACCCAAGTGGCTCCACCTCGGCTCCTAGCTCCCTCGCCCCCACTATCACCCATCGATCCACTAGCTCCACCGGGCTCCCTCGTCCCTATGGCTCCACCATGTTTCTGGCATCAACCATCCTGCGCCTCGGGACTCCACTCCTCCAGCTGCGTCTCGTCCCTTCGTCCCTCCGGCTCTGTCAGGCTCCTTCATCCCTTTGGCTCTTCCTCAGTCCTCAGTCGCTTCAGCTCCGCCGTGGATCTCTGGATCTCCACCTCCACCTTGGTCACCAGAGCCCTCTTTCAATTATCCATGGCTCCGTGTTCCTTCCGGAAGAGTAGCGTGACAATATCTTGTATGTTGTGTAATTGCTCGTCTGTGTTAAGACTGACTTAACCCTGCTCTCAATCACCAGACATTAGTTTGGCATTACATTTAGAGCAGATTTATCAAAGCTTGCAGCTCACACCTCAGTGGTGGTACAGTGACATGATCACTGATTGTTGCTGGTCAAGTGCCTCCACCAATCAGATGTCTTGTTTTTTTGTTTTTTTTTTATATTACTACACAACTTCACAAATTCAAATATTAGCCATAGAAACACCCCTTGATGTCATCACATGTACTACTCCCTGCTGTGAGTTGGTTTGAGTTATGTATTTGGAATCTTCAGTTACACTTAAAATGACTGACTTATACTGCATTCGAGAAAAACAAAACAAAAATAAAAACAAAGTCAGGTTCAGTAGAACGAGTTATACCAAAGACTACACATTTTTACACAATATGATTCCAAGGCCAGTTAAGTGGATGTAAAAATAAAATAAAATAACAAAATACTACTTTTTGGGACCACTGTAAATTAGCCACACTCAAAAAAGTCCTCCTTTAAGAAACATCAAATACAAACTGCTTTTGAGAACATAAAGATGACTTTCTGACTTGCAATGTGGGGTTAACATTCTTTACAAGGGCCTCTTTTGACCAAAGAGAACACTAAGCCTAATGAACACAAAGAAAAGGACATTTTCAGTACAGACACATCACTGCTCAGCTTCAAACGCTCTATCCTGCTCACACACACACACACACACACACACACACACACACATTCATGACAGCATTGAGACAAAGAGAAGATCAAAAGCATGCACACTTTGATAACTTTTTGCCTTTCAGTCTCTCACACAAAACAAAAGGAGATTAATTTTTTAAATATTCATTAAGATTGTGATTCATTCAAATAAAATCAACGCTCTACACACCTTTTTTTATTTAGGGAGAAAAAAATATATATTTAAGTTGCTTTAAAAAAAATTTTTAGTACGCAATTCATAAACGAACGCAAGTGTGCAGTGGTCATGCACTCACATACAGTACTTGTGTTAAATGGATAGTTTACCCAAAAAATTTTATTCTGCCATCATTTACTCACCCTCAAGTTGTTCCAAACCTGTATGAGTTTCTTTCTCCTGTTGGACACAAAAGAAGATATTCTGAAGAATGTTGGTAACCAAGTGGTTGCTGGAAGCCATTGACTCCCATAGTATTTTATTTTATTATTTTATTATTATTATTATTGGCTACCAGCAACTGTTTGGTTGCCAAAATTTGGTATCCAGGTTTGGAAAACAAGTAAATGATGACAAAATTTTAATTTGAGTGAACTATCCCTTTAAGTGTATTTCTGACTTTAAAGGGATGGTCCACCCCAAACTCTTTGTTGTTCAAAAGGGCACAAAGAAAGATTTTTACAAAAATAATCCATCTATGTGTGTCCAAGTGAATGGGTGTACAAATGTTGATGTTCTAAAAAGAATGTGATAAACAATAGGTGTGTGTAAATAATAAGAATAAGAATAAGAATATTTCTTACTTGTTTAACTATAAACCGGACAACTGTCATACTCATGTTTATGAAAGGGTCGAGTTCACGACTGAGGTAAATGTAAGTGAATTGGGAATCACAACCTAAGTGTGTTGTGAATAGTGACACGAGTGAAGCTGAAGCAAGAAGTGTCACAGGAAGTCATATGCATCTGGATATTTTCTTACACAAATGCATTGCTTCACTTCAGATGGCCTTTATTAACCCCCCAGAGCCGTGTGGAGTACTTAATAATGATCGATGGACACACTTTTTTGGCCTTCAAAATCTCTACCCCCATTCACTGCCATTATAAAGCTTGGAAGAGACAGGAATTTTTTTAATTTAACTCATGGGGTAATTTCATTTTTGTGTGAACTATTCCTTTAAGGTTAGATTTGAATAGATGCTAATTTAAATTAATTCTCATTTCTATTTATTACATATCAGACCAAAGAAAAAGTGGCCAAAGAAGACTTATCAAAGAATATAATAATAACAAACAGTACAGTAGGTGGGCTCATCTAACTTGGGCCAGTATGCAACCCCCCAGAACATGCTGGCAACCATCTAGCAATGTCCCGACAACCACTTACAACACCCTATCATTTGTGCCAGCTAGTTGTACATGGTAAAACACTATTAACATTTTATTCACAAAATGTAAACATCCTGTTAATCTAGTTTAACATTCATAAGAGTAATATAATTGCCAGACACACAACTATAATTTAAAAGCTGGCAAAGAGAAACCTCATGAGATGAAAAATGAACAAAAAAATGAAAGTTTGCAGCTTTTTTCAACACGTTTTTACAATATGTTATTAAACTCCATTAATTACAGAGTGAACTGTTCTGCTTTCATGTGAGTCCAGTCTGCTCGTATGAAAGTCTATTTCTAATATTTGTTACTTGGAGCCTGAAGACTCACCTGGCGCCGATGAAGATGGCGGCCTCCGTGACATGCTCTGCAGTTGTTTTTGTGTTTTTGTTAGTTTGTCCTGTCTTTAGTTATATTCTTGCAATTAGGTTCACCAGAGACAAATTACTGGACATTCGGCACCACACATCACCTGATATATTACTGGTTTTCGACTATTCTGATGTTTTGCTGGACACTTTCGTCCGCAGAGCAGCTACGCTGATCACGCGCTTCAAGACGCGCAGACGGGGGAAGAGAGCCGGCGCCTTCGTGAAGCTCAGAAAGCCCGGATTTCGAACGCCGTTGCCTAGCATCCATCTGGCGAACCTCCGCTCTCTACCCAACAAACGGACGAACTCCTTCTGCTCTCCCGGACAAATAAGGATTTTTCACACTCTGCTGCTCTGTGTTTCACGGAAACTTGGCTAAACGATACCATTCTAGACAGCGTGCTCCATCTGCTGTGCTTTCAGCTGTTCATAGACCGCAACACAGAATCAACGGAGACATCGCACGGCGGCGATACATGCTTTTACATCAACGAAAGGTGGTGTACAGATGTAAAAGTGTTAAAGAAGATGTGCTGTTCAGATCTAGAAACACTCTTCATTAACTGCAAGCCGTTCTATTCGCCGCGGGAGTTTCACTCAGCTTTACAGAAACTCACTGATCAGATCACAGAGACAGAGACAGAACAACAACACCCGGACTCTGTTTTAATCATTCTTGGGGACTTTAATAAAGCAAATCTCTCCCGTGAACTGTCAAAATACAGACAGCACATCACATGTCCCACCAGCTAAAATCAGCTAAACCTGTATTAAGGACTGTAAAAAGATGGACTAATGAAGCAGAGCAGGATTTACAAGCTTGTTTTGAACTCACTGATTGGAGTGTCTTTGAAGCTGCTGCCACCGATCTGGACAAGCTCACAGAGACTGTAACCAGGACTCGTTTAACCTACAACAATGACAAACCATGGTTCACAGCAAAACTCAGACAGCTCCGTCAGGCCAAAGAAGATGCTTAAAGGAAGGGGGTCAATATCTTGAATAAACAGGCTAAATACACACTGGAAAAGGAGATCAGAGTGGCAAAGAGGAATTATTCTGAAAAAATAAGGACTCAGTTCACTTCCAGCGACTCAGCATCAGTGTGGAAAAGACAGAAGGAGATGACCAACTACAAGACACCATCCCCCAGCACTGTAGAGAATCAACAACTGGCAAACGATCTAAACGAGTTCTACTGCAGGTTTGAAGGAACACTTCACACCCGCCCTGAACACCTCTCCACACAACCGTTCACACCATTCACACCTCCTGCAACCCCCCTCTCCCCCACACCTGCAATTCAGATCAGCGAGGATGAGGTGCGCCAGGTCTTCCGGAAGCAGAAAAGGAAAAAAGCAACAGTCAAAAAAAAAGACAGTCAAAAGCAACGTCTGTGGTCATGAAGTCATTTGAAAAACTGGTGCTGGCCCACCTGAAGGACATTACTGGACCCTTGCTGGATCCTCTTCAGTTTGCCTACAGAGCAAACAGGTCCATGGACGATGCAGTAAACAATGGACTGCATTATGTTCTGCAACATCTAGACAGACCAGGGACTTATGCAAGGATCCTGTTTGTGGACTTCAGCTCAGCCTTTAACACTATCATTCCAAACCTTCTCCTGCCCAACCTAACTCAGCTCTCTGTGCCTACCTCTGTCTGTCAGTGGATTTACATTTACATTATATTTACATTTATGCATTTAGCAGACGCTTTTATCCAAAGCGACTTACAGTGCATTCAGGCTAACATTTTATTTTATTTTTTTTACCTAACGTGTGTTCCCTGGGAATCGAACCCACAACCTTTTGCGTTGCTAACGCAATGCTCTACCTGAGCCACAGGATCAACAGCTTCCTGACAGACAGGCAGCAGCTAGTGAGGCTGGGAAAATACACATCCAGCACCTGTATGATCAGTACTGGAGCTCTTCAGGGCTGTGTTCTCTCCCCACTGCTCTTCTCCCTGTACACCAGCGACTGCACATCTAAAGACCCCTCTGTCAAGCTCCTGAAGTTTGCAGACGACACAACACTCATCGGCCTCATTCAGGACAGTGACGAGTCTGCTTACAGACAGGAGGTTAAAGAGCTGGCTGTCTGGTGCAGTCTCAACAATCTGGAGCACAACACGCTCAAAACAGTGGAGATGATCGTGGACTTCAGGAGAAACCCCCCTGCACTCCCCTCACTCACCATCATGGACAGCACTGTGACTGCAGTGGAGTCATTCAGGTTCCTGAGCACCACCATCTCTCAGGACCTGAAGTGGGACATTCACATTGACTCCATTGTGAAAAAGGCCCAGCAGAGGTTGTACTTCCTTCGCCAGCTGAGGAAGTTCAACCTGCCACAGGAGCTGCTGAAACAGTTCTACTCCACCATCATTGAATCCATCCTCTGCACTTCAGTAACTGTCTGGTTCAGCTCAGCTACCAAATCTGACCTCAGAAGACTACAGAGGGTAGCCCAGACTGCTGAGCGAATCATTTGTACAACCCTCCCTTCTCTTCAAGAACTGTACTCATCCAAAGTGATAAAAAGGGCTGGCAAAATCACTCTGGACCCCTCACATCCAGCACACTCCCTCTTTGAACTGTTGCCATCTGGTCGACGCTACAGGGCCCTGAGCACCAGAACGGCCAGACACAGGAACAGTTTCTTCCCCCAGGAAATCCATCTCATGAACAGTTGACAATGACTGTGGAACACACAACACTATTTATACACTCATACACTTATTTATCTAACACACATACTTAGTCTACACTTCAATTTGTACATAATATACATGTACATACAAAACTGTCTATTGTAATATACCTGCACATACAAATGTCAATTTATATATTCTTATTCCTTATTTACTTGTTCTATTTTTTTTTCTGTGTTTTTAGTTCTGTCACTGTCATTCTGTTGCACTGCGGAGCTTCTGTCATGAAAACAAATTCCTCGTATGTGTAAACATACCTGGCAATAAAGCTCATTCTGATTCTGAAGTTTTTTTTTTACTTCATTTTTGCTCCTTGAGGGCAAATTTTGTGCATATTGTTTTGGTTTGCTTTTGGATTTCATTTCTGAGCTGGACCGGGTCTTAGAGTTACTGACGTCAGAGGCCTAGTGGTCCAGGTGACTCAGAGCAAAACTATGATGCAATGTGTGTGGTTGCCAGATAATATTGTAGTGCTCAGCACTGGACATTATTATGAGGCTGAAAACTCACTCTTTTTAACACACACACACACACACACACACACACACACACACACACACACACACACACACAAGTATGCTGTGGAACATCAGCACACTATTAGCTCAGATCAATACTTTTCAGACAGTGAATATTTAGAAAACATCATATGTGCCATGATTGGGATTTTCTGCCATCTACAGGCACAACATAAACTGCTTGAATAAAATATGCTGCTTTGTATTGTTATACCAGCAGATAAATTGTTTCTATATCACAAAGTTAAAATACTTTCATATCCCAGCTTAATATGCTTAAAACTGTAAGTACTGTAAGCCATTTGCAGGCTGATTTTCCAAAAAGGTAGAATACTCTGTGGCAATATAATAACAAATATTCTTGGTTTCAGTCAAAGCATCTTGATTGATAGAAAACAGTATTATGGAGGAGGAGTTAGTCTACTAGTAGAAATATGAATTACATAAATCTTAATGCCATAGAGTGCTGCAGAGATTACATATTTTTGCAGGCTAACCCGGAAGTCAGCATCAGCCAGGTTCCCTCGACTAAAACCCAATAAGGTTTTTCCAATGGCTTTTGGATCATTGCAGAAAATAAGCTCTATGGCCAATAAAAGTTTATAATTATTACATGGTTTGTTCATCATGATAATATTCATGAATGAACACTAGCTTTATGGATTTTGAAGCCTAAACACAATCATCAAATATAAAAAGCTATAGGCTATAAACAAACTTCACCACGATCACATGACTTCAACATCACCACCATTAAGCTTCAGAGTAAAGACTGAACTCTTTCAGTCTTTATTTAAGAATATTTTCCCATAAATGTTTGAGAGAATAGTTTGCTTTAAAAAAGTGTGATTATAAACACAACAAGGCTGTGAAGGTGAACTTGTGAGTAGATGAGTATACCTGTTCAGTGTGATGACATTTATGACCTTTTTCAAGACAAATAAAAGCTTTAAAATAAATCACAAGAAAGTATTTTATATTGTAGAATAAAACATGGAAATGAGCTTGTGTTAACCACAGAATTTAGGCATTTAACCAAAAACCCATTAAAAAAACACACTGACTGGAATGGAATGATGTATGATGGAAGTGCTAAAATGCTAACTTGTGTCAGGGTTTTGGCCTCCAAAAGTACATCATCCCTGCTGAACACTATATGTAAGATTTAGGAATTGAAGTCCTACCTTTCAGTTACAAGATGCAATAAGCTTTTTGAGGGTGTTTATGAAAATGTTCATGCATTAGCTGGATCATTCTTAAAATATTAAGCACAGTTTGAGCAAAAAGCAGCATATATGTATATGTTTTTGCTGATTTTAAATGTTATTTAAAGCAACACTATGTAAATTTTGGCGCTCTAGCGGTTAATAAACAGAACTGCATGCATCCCGCGGAAGTACATTCTAAACAGAGCTACTTCTCCAAGTTTATGTTTATGGCGATTCACGCAGGTATGTGTTACTCCGCAGTGGTGATGACCCGAACAGGCTACAATAGTCCAAAAATAATCACTTATTATAAATCTACCGTAGTGATTTGGGATAAGACAAAAAGGCGGTTTGGTAAATTAATTTATGATGTACTCACTCATTATAAACATTTTGCAAATTCTGAACACAGAAAAAGTTACATAGTGTTGCTTTAAAAGCAAATTTGCAAATTCTAGCATTAATGATGCAGAAATTACACACTGTTGCTTTAATGCCCACTTTAGTTCACATACAGTGCAGAATATATAGCCCTGTGTACTATGAGGTTACAGCAGGACAAAGAGAGATTCTCACATGGCTGGAGTTTGGCTTAAGTTTGATGGCTAAAGGCTCTGGCTTTGCTCACACATCGCTAACACTGATCCTGCACAGCGCTAATCAGAACACAGGACAGTGTTAGCATTGTTCTTCATGTGGAAATGTAGCAAGCAGAGACCAGGCCATCTCTGAACTTATACTGTGTAGAATGTGTGGACTGGACAGGAGAAAGAATGAAGATCTGACTTCTAATGGCCAGAAATAGCACACAGTATGCTAATTAGGAGAACACATTTTTTCCAGCTCAGATTTATTAGACATGAGTCATTTATTAGTCTGGGGTCGTTCTTAAAAAAGCAGGTTTCAATTTGGCTATTCTTTGGTCATTATAATGCAGAAATAAATAAAAAAGTCTCTTGCTATAGTAAGTATATTTAGCACTAAAATATTTCCAAAATCTTGTGGCTGCTTTGTCCCTTTGGCTAGGACACATTGCATTTCTAAAATATTCCACTGCACATAAACCAATTACATATTATGTAACAAACCACAAACATCGGCAAAATATGTTCTTCACACATGCGAACATCTGTATAATCCCCCAAAACCTAAAAATGGTTTAAAAAACACAACATAAAATCTTCATTATGTGTGAAGATTCATTATGTGTGAAGATTCAAAAAAATCTTCACTGCGTGATACAGCAGTGAGGATTGCTGTGGCAGAATGATTTTACATTCAAACTGAAGCCATAAATACAAAGGCTTGAGGCATTACTTCATGGAGCTATAGACAAAATTATTGATGGAAAAACTACACTCAGATTTCAGATTATGCAAATACAAATTCATGCATTAGAGTAACAGGAAAATGGAAATCTCTGTTTTTTCTCCATGTAAATTGACATACGTTTTACAATTTAAAGGATGCATTTAGAAAAACAGACAGTTCCCAGGCACTGATATGGTTATTGACAAAAACTGATCTTTTCCCCATTCATAAAACAATAGTCTGATTTAGTCAGTGAATCAGATGACCCTGTGTGAACTGCATGCTAATCTCACATTTGAGATTATTTTTAGAATGTAAGAGGAAAAGTAATGATATATCAGTAATGTGATAGATGGCAAATTGAGTTTGTCATTAATTCTGTCAATGGCTCTAAATCCCTAAAAAGTCTTGTCAGCACTGATATAATTATGTGATGGGGTATATTTTTTTCTCTTGTACAAATAAAAAATGGAAATTAATACATGCTGGGAGACTTTCAGACACCCAGAGTAGTGGGCAGCCATTTGCTGCGGCACCCAGGGAGCAATTTGGGGTTTGGTGCCTTGCTCAAGGGTCTCACCTCATTTGTGATATTGAGGGTGAAACAGAGCACTGGTCATTCATTTCCCTCACCAACAATCCCTGGGGTATCGAGACTCAAACCCACAACCTTTGGGTTATAACTCTGACTCGTTAACCATTAGGTTACAACTGCCCCACAGGATTTGAACCTGGAATGACATGAGGGTGAGTCATTAATGACATAATTTTCATTTTTGGGTGAACTAATGCTTTAACCACAGAGAACAACTGTCTAACTTTTAAAATAGCATCTCCTTGCAAAGTGTCCACTGGTGCACACTTCAGGAGCTCAGCTGATACAGTAATCCATGTATTGTCTGCAAGTATGAATACTATGCTTGTATTATATGCAACCTTCTACTCATGTGACATACTGTGTTTTGCATACTGTGTACACATATTTGGGTTGAAGACAGTACAAAAAAGCCTCAAGATAACCTTATTTATAACCTTATCTCTGCTTCCCTCTTACTGTATCTCTTTCATCTGACCTACCTCACTTTTCTTCTCAAATAGAAGAAAATCAGATGGAAAAAGAGGAAATAATACAGTATATGTTGGTGAATGCTCTGGAAAAATCTGTTGTAGCAAGGTGAAAACAGTTTCTCATTTTTGTTTCTATATGTGTACTAATATTTGGTGAGATATCATAGAGTGAAAGTTTAATGAAAAGATGAAAATAAACTAATAAAACGAGAGATGTTCGTGTAAGAGAGCCAGAATCTTAGAGTCAGTGAGGCCAGTCTGACCCACTAGCTGGTTTGCTTAATCTTACAACACATATACTGCACAAATATAGGGCGCCAGTTTGAGAGATAATCTACTCCTTTAATCATGGGAAATCCTTTTCACTACAAGCCAGCACTGACACAGGGGCGTTCCATTAGAGGGTTTCAGACCTTCTCTCCTCTGCAAACATGCAACATTTATCAGCTACAAATATGCTCATGTACAATACAAAATGTATGAAATTCAATTTCATCATTCCTAAGATGCAGTACTTCATAATTTAATCAAATGCCTTGTTGTGCTTATTCTTAAATATAATAATGAAACACTATTCTCAACTTATATTCCATAATCATATTTCTGAGTGAATTTGGATATTCAATAAGAAAAAAATAGATTTCATTCATTGCGAAAAGTGGACATTATATAACAAAATGGAGCCAGGATAGAGGGGAGGGTTAAAAAAGTAAGAAAGATTTATGACATGAGCTAAAAAAGATTATGAAGACAGATCTTTCTTATTTGGAATAGGCCTACTTGCTGTGCATCAATTAATCAGACAGTGTAGTATTAAGTATTAAGTTCAATACTTATGTACCAAACTTAAACACAGGCAAGGTTCAGCTATGAACCTGTACAGTGGGTCAATCAGAAAGCTTTTTTACAAACAAAAGGCATGTAAAAATAACAAAATAAACACAAATATATGTTTAAAAGCTCATTAATTCTTATGTAAAGCAAACCAACCAAGCAGTTCTTGCCAGACACTTGATAGCATTGTGTGCAGTATATAGGATATCAAATTGCCCAGTTACTGTTCCTGATGCACAGAGGAATACGGATTGGCGCATTTATGTAGCTCAAACAGTAGATTGCATGAAATGCATGAACTTAAAAAAAGTTTTAATGAACGTAAGTCTAGGGAGATAAGAGGGGAACACAGTCCTGGGGTCAGTGACGAAGGGAGGTCCATTATGGAAAGACATAATCATTGGGCCCAGAGGAGGGTACAAGGCTTATTCATTTTGCTTTTGGTGTGAAAGGGCTTTTACCTTTGGCAAAAATAGAACATTTCTTTATTAAAAACAAACAAGCAAGCCCAGGCCAGATGAGAAAAAGTACATAACGCATTACTTTCCATAAAATGTAAGTAACGCAATTAGTGACGTTTTTAGGGAGTAATGCAATATAGTATTGCATTAAAAGTAACTTTGTCCAACACTGGTGCTAACATTCACAGCATACCGACAGTTTGCCGTAAGCGATGGTTTAATAGTTTAAAAAGTTGAAAATACTTTATTATAATTTTTCTTACACACTGGCATCATATGGATTACAGTCATTCATTTTGCATTGTTTTTGAAGCATCAGTTTTGAGGGACTCCTTTATATGGACTCACAGAGATGGATTATTATTTTTCTAAAAGTCTCTGTTTGTGTTCCACAGAAGAAAGAAAGTCATATACATCTGGGACTGCATGAGGATGAGTAAATGATTCATTTTTGGGTAGAGTATCCTTTTAACGGCCGTTGAGGTGACTAAAGATATAACATGTATGATAAATATCATCATCAAGAAGTCCAAAGTAAGGAACAAAAAGAAAAAACACTTTTACAACTAATGACAGCTCAATTGACCGCTTATAGGTAGTGCTTTATGTCCATGCAAACCAGAGACAGAGCTGTTCTCAACAGACAGACTGCTTCAAAGCTCACAGGCTATCAGATGAAATCCTCTTCTCAGCAGCCTGGTTTCTCGCTTAGGCCTGAGTGAACTGGGTTTATGTAACAAAGTCTTTTCTTCTCTCGAAAGGCTGAGTGAGAGGAGAACACACAGCAGTACGAAAAACTTCAGTTTGACACTTCACACCAAAATCCACAACTAACTGTGCTGCCTTTATCATGAAAAAGGGTGACATTGGTTGAAGTTGTGAGACATAAGTTTTCACCGAATGTTTTGCTTGTTTTTGCTTGAGCAGAATTAGATTGTGTGAAGAGAAGTTCATGCTAGATTTTATCTACAATATAAAAACAGAAAACTTAATAGCATAGAAAAGCATTGATAGGGCCATCTGATGCCATATACTCATGCGTATTATGTAATGGCAGCTGCAGCAGTGTGTGTCATGCCTGGGTCAACACTAGTGATCCTTACTAGGGCAAGAAATTAAAATAAGCAAGCGAGGCTAAGCGCACGCACACCTGTAGAAGTGTAAGTTGAAGGAAAAAAATAAAATCTAATTGAAAGAGAACAACTGCACACTCACTTAAGCATAGGCTATTTATTCTCTCAACATTTCGGCTAGTAGCCTTTGTCAAACTTTTGTGAAACTATACTTGACAAAGGCTACCAGCCGAAATGTTGGGATAATAAATAGCCTATGCTTAAGTGAGTGTGCAGTTGTTCTCTTTCAACAAGTCGTGGGAAATCGTGGCCTAATGGTTAGAGAGTCGGACTCCCAATCGAAGGGTTGTGAGTTCGAGTCTTGGGCCGGCAGGAATTGTGGGTGGGGGGAGTGCATATACAGTTCTCTCTCTACCTTCAATACCATGACTTAGGTGCCCTTGAGCAAGGCATCAAACCCCCAACTGCTCCCCGGGCGCCGCAGCATAAAAATGGCTGCCCACTGCTCCGGGTGTGTGTTCACAGTGTGTGTGTGTGTGTTCACTGCTCTGTGAGTGTGCACTTCGGATGGGTTAAATGCAGAGCACGAATTCTGAGTATGGGTCACCATACTTGGCTGAATGTCACTTCACTTTCACTTTTTTTTTCACTTTCACTTTCAAGAAAATAAAACGACCTAGTAAACGACCTACCTAGACCTTGTTTATTATTAAAGTTTAACCTTAAATTATATTGAAACATGCCATGGTTGTATGAAAAAAAAAAAAATCCAAACCTAACCATCATGTTAATCAAAAACTCAATCATAACTCACCGTCTGACTTTAGCCTGAGTACAGTGCATCCAGAATGTTGGCCGAGAGGATCATATGTGGATTCCACCCACTCATGTCATCCAAGATAGTATGCAAATTAATCACATCTAATTAAGGCTGGAATTAGATGTTACCCTGCAGGTGGAAGTGAGAGCCAGATTTTTAATGATCTGGAACATGAAGGACAATTTATTTATTTTTTTATTTATTTTTTGCAGTGCAGCTATCTTGGTACTTATAATATCAGTTATTAAGTTTAAATGCATGTTATTGATTTCACTGTGAACAATTCATCCATGCACATTGAGTTTCACTCAAATGTACAGCACAATACAGAAGAAAAGATCTGTCACTACTTTCATTACATCTCAACTTTAATGGGATATGTCAGTCATGTTGGTTCAAATCTATACAGTGTTATTTATTTATTTATTAAATAATTTTTGTTCTTTATTTTTTTCATGTTCGGAGCTTAACAGCCATGGTTAATATAACAGTCATTATATAGAGAAGACATTTGTAAAAATTAAATCTAGATAAAATTAAATCGAAATAAAAATATATATATTTTCCACAGGTGACATGAGAGTAATTACATAATGGCTGAATTTTCTATTTAGGACAACTATCCCTTTAAGTGAAAATACATACAGTGTGTGTGTGTGTGTGTGTGTGTGTGCGTGTGTGTGTGTGTGTGTGTGTGTGTGTGTGTGTGTTTGTATGTGTTTGCACTGGTTTGGGTGGTTTATGAGGACACAAATTTGTATAATGACATGGGTATAACATAGGTATTACAATATGAAGGCGGTTTCTGAGGACACTTCCTGTGTCCCCGTAATTCAGAAGGCTTAAAAACATACTCAATTGTGTTTTTTTGAAAATCTAAAAATGCACAAAGTTCCTGTGAGGGGTAGGTTTAGGTGTAGGGTTGGTGTAAGGGATGGAAAATACAGTTTGTACAGTATAAAAACCATTAAGCCTATGGAGAGTCCCCGTAAACAACCAATACCAACGTGTGTGTGTGTGTGTGTGTGTGTGTGTGTGTGTGTGTGTGTGTGTGTGTGTGTGTGTGTGTGTGTGTGTGTGTGAAAGAGAGAGAGAGAGAGAGAAGTTCCTAAAATGGAGAATTCAATCTTTCAGTAGTAGTTCCATTCCCTCACTTTCAGTGTGGACGTCAGACAAGTTTCCATAATAAAAAACAGACTTGATAGATTTTCCAGTGGTGTGGTGAGTGTGGATCTGTGAGTCTCACTAAAAAAAGAATGGTCTCCATCACTTCACCAAAGCATCACAAATTCATCTGAAGTAGGGAAAATCATCAGATGAAGTGTCTGGAAGAGACATTTTCCAGAGCTTTCTTCTTCAGTTGTTAATGATATAATTGGTGGCAGCTGTAAAATTATGGGTACACTGCCATGGAAACAAGCCTCGAGCTCTATGACAATAACTATGTGGCGGAAGAGATATGAGTTTGTCAGCCTTTAAAACAATAGCATTTATGACTTAATGCAAGTTCAGGAAACTAAGCATTATAAGTCTATACCAAAACTGCATTCTTTTGCCTTTTAGGAGCACAGTGTGTACCCAGACATTTTAACACAAGTATACAAGCAGTCAAGCTAAACACCATTAACATCACTGTGGACCAATTACACAGTATTAGCCTGACCTGCTGTTTGCTGTTTACAGCAGTGGCAGGATGTAATGAGGCAATGATGTTCTCTCTGATGAGTCGCTCTCTGACGTTTGCTGTAACCTGGTTCCGCTGTAAATTAAGTTAGTACAGCCGAGCATCTCAGCAGAACCATCAGGGGTGTTAAAAAACCACACTGGCATTTTGCACTGAGTATCTTGCAGCAGAGATTTTACAAATAAATAAAAAAAAACAATTCTGAATAAACTTTTTTCAAATTCCATGATTAAACCACAAAAGAATAACTGTCCCTGTTTACATCAGAGAACATTAAGTGATAATAATAATGAAACAAAGTATTTTCATCTTTCCATGCAAAATAGTAAATTAATAAAGCGTGTCTGCAAGAGGATAGTGACCTTTTTCTGTTGATTGTTTTGCTTCATAATGGATTTAACAAGCAAAACTGTTTTTGTATACATTACAAAAATGGTATGAAATGAAAGGAATAGCTCACTTACAAATGAAAATTCTGTCATCGTTTATTTGCCAAAAGAACACATATAAAGAATATATATATTGCAGAACTTCTCTACTTTTTCCATAAAATAAAAGCAAATGGAAACTGGGCTCTCAGGCCAAAAATTACCATAAAAGTACCATAAAAATTGTGTAGATGAACTTGAAACCCATATAATAGTTTTTGTTTGAGGAACAGAACTTACAAAGCAGAACTTTTTTCCCTTGTTTTAGTTCAATCGTGGCCACATTGTCATAATTTGTTCCCTTGTAATAATTTAGGTAAACCGTGACCATGACCACAATTAATTTGTTCAAGTATTTAATTAAATTGATACAACTGATTAAAGGAACAAATTAATAAATTACTGAAACTTAAAATTTCGATTGCAAAGAAATAATGGCTGATTATCATTTAGCTAACTTGATGGCTTAAATTTTGGTGTGTTCCTCCCACAAAGTGACTGTATGCTTTTATTATACTTTTAGGATGCTTATTTGCAATTACTGAAGCTTGACAGCATCCATCTTCATTTACTGTCATTGTGTACCAAAGTTCTTTGTCAACAGTCAGTAAAAAGTCTCCTTCTGTGTTCCATGTAAGAAAGAGAATATAAGAATTCAGAATGACATGATGGTAAAAAATACATTTTTGAGTGAACTATTCATTTAAACCTAAGCAGTCTGATTTAAATGTTATATCACAACACAAACAAAGAGCTTCTTTATAAATGTATTGCATTCCAGAACAGCCAGTGTCTAAAAATGTCATCAAACTTCCCATCACTCAGCATTCTATGACTTTCAGCTCAGCATTCATACAATCCAGGCAATGTGTAGATCATGTGACTGCTGGATTCTCAGTGTCCTTTAACAAGCCCACAGGACAAAGTGCGTTTAAAAATAGAACAGACACCCAAGCTGCTCTCATCCATAATAAATGGTAGTGGATATCCAGTCAGCAGGCCTCACCTGCTCCCTACACACACACAGCAATTACACAGCCAGAAATGCACTAATGAGGCCAGGCAACTACATTTTACACACATTTAGAATTAAAATTCTCAATAAAACAGCAAGTGAAAAGTATGTCACTGTTAAAGCACTGTTATAGACCACATAGTATTAAATGGACCACAGATTCTAAATAAAATACAATATATGATACAGTGCTTTTGGTGACAATTACAATACCATTTTACTCTCCTATTGGTGATTATTCAGTAATTTGATCTGTAATAGTGAGTGTTCAATCTAACATATGCTGTCCACAAGCAGGGCCAGTAGCAGTCCATCTGGGAGGGTAACAGACACCATGGGCAGGGCCTTTGATATGTGTTTCAGGACACAGATGCATACACATACACAAACATCATGAAAGAAATAGACAAGGACAGCTGTGTGATTGCCACTGTGAATGAACTGCACTAGCTTACTGAAGCGTATGTCGGAGGAGGACGCAGGCCATTAATTGAAATGTAACACTCATATTGATCCAAATGCACATTCATGCCCCTGGCCACCTATCCTCATTTAGCTGATCTCACGGCAGCTACAGTGAACAAAGAAAATAAGGAGTGATCAGTCACACAATCTATCGTCAAAAACCTATTGTGTGACCGAAAAACCAAAAATCTATTCTGTGACCGGAAATGTCAGGCTTTTTGCGACATACAGCTTAAGTAAGTGTATATATATGTGGGGAATTCGTGGCCTAAAGGTTAGAGAGTTGGACTCGTAATCCAAAGGTTGGGAGTTCGAGTCTTGGGCTGGCAGGAATTGTAGGTGGGGGGAGTGGGTGGACAGCGCTCTCTCCACCCTCAATACCATGACTGAGGTGCCCTTGAACAAGGCACCGAGCAAGGCACCGAACCCCCAACTGCTGCAGCATAAATGGCTGCCCATTGCTCCAGGTGTATGTTCACAGTGTGTGTGTTCACTGCTGTGTGTGTGCACTTTGGATGGGTTAAATCCAGAGCACGAATTCCGAGTATGGGTCACCATACTTGGCTGAATGTCACGTCAATTTTTTCATATATGAGCTTGTGAGAACTAATCAGTCTCTGAAGCTTTGAATTAAAGGATAGTTCACCCAAAATTTTAAATTCTGTCATTAATCCTCATGTTGTTCCAAACCTTGTTCCAAATGTTGAGCAAATGAACTTTGCTCATCTTCAGACCACAGATTTCAAGGCCCAGAAACATTCCATGAAGGTCCAGGTCTGAGCCCGTACAACCCAGGAGTCCTGGCCTTTCTTGATTTGAGGATCAGAAATGGGCACAAAAGGATAGTGTCAAGGCTCGCACCCCTCCCCCGCCTGCGGGTAGGAGGAATCATGGGTCAAAAGGAGGTAGGAACTACCTGCATTAGTTTGCTATGCTGGACCTATGATGTTTGGTTTGTTCTATGGCTTCATAGTAACCACCTTACTGATGGTCCGGCCTGGAGGCTTCTTTGGAGTCACCTCTTGAGCAGGGCTCCAGCGCGGAAACCATGGTGGGTGAGTATGATCAATTCTATATATATATATGTATGTATGTTTTAATGTGCTGAATGGTTATGTGTATAAACCTTTTGTGAGATTTCTTTGCAGGATTTTTCTGGGACCTGTGGGTTTCTGTCCTTTCTAAGGTAGGTCCTGTGTAAGCACCACCTTGGATGGATTCAGAACAGGGTGCTCGACTTGCAGTGTTACTTCACTCGTCAATACTTCACCAGCCAGTATGATAGCCCTGGTGCCGGCTTCAGGCCTCCTGGATCATGCGCCCAGGTCATAGGCTTCTGCAGGAGCCTTCTTGATCATCAGGCCCCCGGCACAGCACTGCAAAATTTCCTGGATGTCTGGCAAAGTTGCCCTGAGGGGCTTCCTGGTCACCTGGATATCTCTTCTTGCTGACGCATCGAGCGGGAAATATAGGTGCCATTTGCGAGAATCTTCTTGTATAATGCTGTCTCAGGTAGTGCTACCCTTGCCTCAGAGGATTGTATTTGAGCTTGCCTCTCCCGTCCGGTTCGGCACCTACTGTGATGCTTAGGAAGCTTTAATTACACACGCTAAGCTCTGTGTACAGTAGTTTCTGAAATCCATATGGTGGTAAGTGTGCACGTTGAACACTTTGCGCACTTTCTAAAATCCACGTAAGTGGTAAGTGTGCACGCTAGCACTTTGCGCACTTTCTAAATTCCACATAAGTGGTAAGTGTGGACGCAAGACTCTGCGCACTTTCTGAAATTCTGTACAGTAAGGGTTACGCGCTCAGCTTCGTTCCCTTTCTTTGAGTTGGTTAGACCTTGGTTCCTTGGGCTCCACTCAGCCAGTGTGTCTTTATTTATACACTTCAAGCATCACTTCCCTCAACATGAAGGGCTATTTGGGCAGTACTCGTAGTAGTTTAGCAGAGCTCCCCTTTACCAAAAAGGGTCGCCTATGAGTGCGCTACTCTCTTCCTGAATTTGGAGTTCTCCTCTCACGTGAGATTGAGTTCTCTGTTTTTTCCCCAGAGCGCTCCAGCATTAATTACCATAGATCGAGTTGATAACTCTCAGATATATTGTTTTGGGATGCACCATTCCATCTATGAGCTGCTCTATCAGAGTGGCCCTAACAGGTAAGTTGGGTATGTAGCCTAGGCCTTTGGCCGAAAGGGATAATGTCACGGACAGCCATCTAACGTCCCAGGGGCAACTCCCATGGAAATGGTAGAGTTGGTACTTAGTGCTCGCCATGGTTCTGGCCTGCACTCCCCTCAGCATGGTGGCGTGGGTATACTGTTCCCCATAGTGACCCCTAGATGACACAGTTCGAAGTTCCCTTGAAAGGGAACATCTCAGGTTAATTATGTAACAATGGTACCCTGAGTAGGGAACGAGACACTGCGTCCTCTAGGTTTCTTGCCATGCTTTGGACACAAGCTTCAGACGAAGAAGTGAATGACGTGTTCTCCCGGTGCCTATTTATACTATAGTCCCACTGGTAGTGCCGTCATAGGCTGTTGCCGGCCAACATGTTGTTGGTGTTTTTTCAATGTATGCTTTAGACATGGGTCACGACGAGGCATTCCCCATAGCGACCCCTAGAGGACGCAGGTCTCGTTCCCTACTCAGGGAACCATGGTTACATAAGTAACCTGAGATGTTTTTTATGTATTTTTGAACTTAGATTAAGACAAACAAAATGAGCATCATGTAGTGTTGTTTTTGGCGGCCTGTTTTAATTTTAGTCTTAGTCTATTCTTTGTGTGAAGCTGTCATTTTAGTTTTTATTAGTTTTAGTCATGTTCATACTCTTTTTAGTCTAGTCTATTTCTATTCTTGTTTTAGTCGATGAAAACTGATGACATTTTAGTCTAGTTTTAGTCGACGAAAACTGATGACATTTAGTCTAGTTTTAGTCAATGAAAATGTTATTTTAGTCTCTTTTTAGTAATGCAATTCTATTTAACCCAGTCAATACAGTACAAGTACCTAGTAGTATAGACGAAACCAAATTTCCTTTTAGCCAAACCCATTTCAAACAAGGTTATTTTATTATATTATTGTTACCTTCTAGACTCAATAATACATCCATTCCAGACACGGAAGACTCTGATTTGAATTTACAACATTTATTTTACCAACCAAACATGTTAGAAGTACCCACACAAACAGCGCAGAAAATATGATGTCATCGCGGTGTTGCTGGAAGTTCGCTCTGAGTGCGCGCGAACTATTCGTGTGGCGTAGTGCATGGCATTTTTTGTAACTTTCCGCATAGCTCCGCATCCGAACATACATGAGTTCAGGGCGATTCTAGCCGAACATGCATGTCTGTGTCGGCGTTTGTGTGAAACAGAAGCAGTTTAATGTGAAGTTCAAACTCCATCAGGTACCTTTTGACGGAAAACTCTTTTTTGGAAAAAAAAAAAAGTTTGCATAGTTTGTCCAAGGCTTCTTATTTGAAGTACATTTTATTTTTATTGTATAAAATAGAATTAGAATTCATTTAGATATTAATTATACACTATTTGCTTAAAGTTGTCTTGTGTTTGATGCGTAATACAGCCAATAGTTTAAGATTGTTTTAAGTTTGTACATAAAGAAATTATTAATTCATCAACTAATTCATCACAAGACTGGCCATACTGGCAAATTACTTCTCACCGGTGATTCCCAAAGGTATTAGAGAACAATTACTCCTCGTCGCTCCCCTGTCGTTTCAAAGAATAGTACAACAGTGAACGCGACAAGGATAAAAGCCTCGTCCATTTGGGAAGGAGCGCTCGCAGTCAGCGGAGCCAGGCAATAGTATAAATCCCGCTTGACTTTGTTTGTTTTCATCTTCTAAATAATGCCGCGAGGAAGTGACGTCGGTCGCGTCTGCGCAGTGAGACACAGGAAACAGAAATACTGCAAAATAATAATAATAACGACTAAATGAGACGAAATAACGTTAAAACATTTTGTTTCGTCTCGTTTTGGTCAACGAAAATGAAGAGACATTTTAGCATAGTTTTTATTTTGTAAACCACATTTAGTCTTGTTTTTATTCGTCAACAATATTGCATTATACATTTAATTATAGTCATCGTCACATGACCAGCATTTACGTTGTTTCGTTTCGTTTTCGTCACATGATAAAGGTTCATTGACGACGATATTTAGTCATAATTTTTGTTGACGAAAGCAACACTAGCATCATGCCATTGTGAAAACGATTATTGCTATGCATTTGTGACTGTATAAAAATATGCTCTTTGAGGGTTCAAACTAAGACACTTCCAGGCCTCTTCTGTGCAGATCTGTTTGATCAAGTGACCTGTGAACATCAGAGGAGACAAATCCTTTTGGATGTGACATATTAGGACTAATGATCAGATGGGTTTTCAAGAAAGCAAGGAAAAAAGGATCAGAGACACACCAGAAAGAGGAAAATATGCCACAAAGGATGTTCGTTGGATTGAGAGGTGAAAACAAATTAGGAGCCATTGACCCCGATGTTCCATTAGTGGACCCCAGCCTTCCTGCTTACCACAGCAGTCATTACCACAAACACACTTAACTGAGAAACGGTGTGTGTGTGTCATACAGTTTATAAACCATCTGTTTATCTTCCGTCTTTCAGCATGGGTGATAATCAAAGATGTCATTAAAATGTACAGCACTAAGTCACAAAGCCAAACTTAATTGATGTCAAAAGGGTAAATCCAAAGTCTAATCACTGAACCATAAGTAACCACGGTAACACTAGCTGGACAGAAAAGCACTTGTCAGATTCAAAACCTTGTGGGTAAACCCACAAATCTAGGGAACTGCCACTCTGCCTTCCAGTAGCAGGACATGGCTACACAGAGAGTTTATTTACTGCGGAAGTCGACATAACAGCATTTTAATGTACTTGGAGTTAACCAAATGAAGGAAGAGTTCCTCTGGTGTAACCCTTGGGTTTTATGCCCTGCTAATAGTCATAATGGCGACAGATTAAGCATGTAGCCTCTAAATTCTTATCAATGATGGTACAAAGAAAACATTTTTAAAGAGGCCATCAGGCCAAGAACAACCACTAAAACTAAACAATTCAGCATCACTTTAAAGTAATAGCTCATCATCAAAAATGTTTAATTCTGTCATAATTTACTCATCCTCATGTCATTCCAAACCTGTATGGCTTCTGTTGTGGAACACAAGCAAAGATATCCTGAAGAATCCAAACTGCTCTCTTCTATACAATGAAACTGAATAGGGACTGGGCTGTCAAGCTCTAAAATTAACAAAAACTACCAGTATTATAAAAGTAGTCCATCCAACTCATGAGCTATATTTCAAGTCTTCTGAAGTCATACAACAATGTATAACTTAGGCTGTTTTTCACAGTGATTTGCACATTTGAACACCTGCAACTGCAAATGAGATTTACGTCACAGGTAAATATTTTCAGTTAATAACTAATTCAGTCATGGCTTACTCAAAAAATTTCAATGGGATGAACAGCATAGTACCAAACATCAGGATCAGAACACAAAAATATAAGCAAAAGCTCAAGCAGATTTATTCCATCGAGGCCTCAAAAAACATGGAATAAAGCAATATAGTTCTATGAGGTACTTTAATGGACATTTTGTGCTGTTTCTTGTCATATACCATTCCAAAGTTTGGGGTTGGTAAGATTTTTTAAATATTTATAATTAATTTAGTTAAAGATGTATCTTATGTTCAGTAAAGCTGCATTGATTTGAACTCCAGTAAAACATTAATATTGTGAAAGGTTGTTACTGGTATTAAAACTTACTTCAGTCTTCAGCATCAGATGATCCTTAATAAATCATTCTAATATGCTGATTTGGTGCTTAAGAAACATATTCCATTATCACAGTTGAAATCAGTTGTGCAGCTCATATTTTTTTTTTTTTTTTTTTTTTTTGTGGAAACAATGTTACATGGTTCTTTGATGAATAGAAAGTTTTAAATAATAGAATTTACCTGAAATAGAAATTTTTGTAACTTCTTTACATTGTCAAAAATGACTTTTTGGTTAATTCAATGCATCCTTGCTGAATAATAATAATAATAATAGAAAAAACTTATTAACCCTAATTTTTTGAACAGTAGTGTATATATGTATATATTTATCATTTTGGAAGTGTTTCAATTCAGCTTCAACTGTATGTAAAAAGAAGAGCATCAACATCGAACTTAATTGCTCTTGTTTGCTCCACAGAGAAACAAAAGTAAAATGTGAATTTCTGGGTGAATTATTCCTTTGAGTGCATGAAATTCCTTGATATTTAAATGATGTTCCTGGCACAAAAGCCTGTTTTGCACAAAATGAGAATGGCAAACTTCAGTTTGGCACTTTCATGTGTATTCAAGTGTTAGTAAGGCAACATCTGAATGAATTATGGTGGAATCAGACAGCTTGACGATAGCTGTAGCCTATTAGTTCCAGATGGAACTTTCCTTTTTGACATAACAGGTGATGGATAAAGAGACAGCAGCCTCCTTCTGCTGTTCTGAAAGATGAAGTAATGTCAACTGTTAAGTAAGGCTGCTATAATCATTTCAGCTTAGAGCACAGCTGAATCCTTCCAGAAGCTTTTTCCATTTCTTCCCCAGTCCAATACAATAAACATTTAAATGACAAGACACTGATGCAAAACTATTTTAAAGAGGTATGGTTGAAAAAAAAAGATGATGGTGGCAATGATATGACAGGTGACAGGTGCCCGATTTTTGAGCCGTAAAACCTTTGAGCCCTTATTAACATTTATCTGATGCCCTGTTTTTACCTTTCTGTTAGAAGCTCCCATCTGAGCACGTTAATAGCCATGTCCTATATTTCTTATTTAGGTCATTATGTGAATAAATTACAGCGGCTGTAATAGAAAGGCACTAAAACAATTAAAGTGGGACTTGAACCAAACGCAAACTTTGAGGATGTACTTCACTCACCACCAGTACAGAAGTGCGCACCACCTCGGAGACGCTCTGGCGTAACTCAGCGGCGGTGCCGGGCTTACTCAGCCCGCGCGTGAACTTTCGTGTCTCGGGCTGAGCCGAAGAGGCCATCGCACCTTGCTTGTTTTAAAAGACGAAGTCTTTACATGTCTATTGAGAAAAATTCACGCAGTCCTGCGAGGAAGTCCTCAGTTGGGACCTGTCCTTCTCAACAGCAACGCATTCCCAGTTCCCACAGTAAACGACACCATGGAGAGCGACGGGTCATCTGTCCTCTTCCAAGCTACATACTTCTGCGTTTGTTTTCGCAGCGTCGGATGAAAGCTGAGCGGTATAACGTTAACGCGTTCCAGAAGCGCTGTTGCACTTTGTGAGCGACGGTTCCCCGGTATGGCGCCTCCGTGCCAGTTTCGCGGCGTCAGCGCGTGTCAGTGCGTGATGAAGCTCCCGCGTGAGCAGCAATGCCTCCCCTCAGAAACTCAGCAGGGCCGAGGAGGTCAATTGCTTCCAGTGTAAAAGCACGTCATATTGAACTGATGCGTGTGTGTTATTATTTGTTTTGTTGAAACGCTATAATGCAATTTAAAACATTATTTAAAACGTTTTGTTGAACAGCAGAACAACAGGGAAATGATCACGAAGCTATGCACAATAAAATATAAAGTATTTTTAATTAACCATATGATAATTGTTTATAATACGTTATTGTTACTGACCTGTTATTTACTTTTATGGACATAATGCATTAAAACACTATAATCAAATATCAACATGCATTATAGTCTTAATTGTACAGTCAGTATAGTAAAGATGTATCCATAATCTCTGGGTTCAATTATTTATGAAATAAATAAGGCACTACAACTTGTATTATGAAATATTATTATAAAAAAACATGTATGCAGGTTTCATAAAGGTGCACCAGTTGTTGCAGATAAATAAACCACTATAATATGTGATGTTTCCCTTTAAATGTTACTTTAGTGTGATGTAACAAAGCTTTAATAAAAATGAATGTTTACATGTTTAGTGCGCCGACTAGTGGCGAAACTCTCATATTGCAATTCCAAATGCTGATGAGAGAGAAGTATTTCATCACACTGTAAATAAAGTGAGACTATGCAAATGCAAAGCATAATTTAATTTAAATCTGCAAATAACAATACACTTTTACAGTCTGCACCTTCTTATACAAATCACAATTTTCAAAATGTCTCAGCAAGGGGTAATAAAATGATTGATCACGTCACTATGATTACAACGATTGTGTTAACAGGAGAATAACATCATACAAACACCCGTTCACACATACATGCATAGACACACACACACATACGTGTGCATAAACACACTAGGGTCACAGCTGAAAGTATCTTGTGCTCTTTAAGATGCATTTAAGACATGCAACAGTCAGTTCAGGTGAGGATAATATGGGACTCTGTTTATACGATTTTAATAACAGCATCCTGTTCATTATCACTGACATGCCAGATCAGTTTAGTAACACAAGAAGGTTTGATTTCAAACCAGAGCTGCTTGCTTCATGTCTTTGTGCATAGCGTAAAATGCTGATCTTGTGTGCTGTGCTTTGAAAAAAAGACTGTTCTCAGGTTTCTAACTGATTAAACCTTTGCCCTTTGTTGACTGCTTGTTCATTAAATGATTGGAACAGGTAAGTGCGTATGAAGATGCACATCCCCATAGGAATAGATACAAACATGCAGCACAAAAACCATTCACACGACTAAAGACAAGACACAAAGCCACAGCAACAAACACACGGAGAACTGATCTTGTGCACTCATGCACACTCACTCACACATAGAAAAATAAGTACAGTAAATAACAAGTAGGTCCAAAGCATCATTAGACAGTTTAACAGGATCCAGAACAGTCAGTACACCAGACCAAGTGCAGATTTGTCTTGTAGGTAAAGCTTATCCAGAAAGCGAGAAGTGTGACTCCTGCATCTGATCATATCAGATGCTGCCTTGGTCTATGTAGTCACACCATTTCTAAATATTGTTTTGAGTGTCTGATGCTGAGAGATATACAGTGCCACCACAGTGAAATCTGTTGAATTGCTTTTTTATAGTCTGTTGCCTTCTTTCAGACCTCAGAAAGGGACGCCTGCTGTTATTTTGCACACACAACAGCACTTATCATAATATCAGATGCTGTGAACACAGTCATGGAACTTCAGTAATATTGTCTCATAAATCTCAAAGCTGCAAGAAACTGTGCATGAGAAAATATTAGAGAATGTAAACATATTTTGCAGGTATGCATGGGCAAAAATTAAAGCTTTGTAACCTTACAAATGAAATGATTAAAATGTGTGTTAATGAGTAACCCTATAATCTTATAACAGGGTTCCCACAAATTCTGATTGATGAATTTTCATGTTTTTTATATATATATATATATTTATTAATATAATTTTTAAAGAGGTTACACTCTCAGAGAGCACTGAAATACTTTAAAGATGAGCATAACTAAGAATTAATATTGACTATATAAATTTCCAATACTTTAAGAATTTGTTAATGTGATTAACTACATTTACACTGGTTTAATATTAGGGACCATTTCATATGGTCAAAATAATTAACTTCAAGCAAAAGCAAAAAAGTGCAACCAAAAAGCGGCTTAATAAAAAAAAAAAAAAAAAAAATGTAACTAAAAGATGGCTGCATAGCTCTTTCTAATGTAAATCCACTAAGATACTTACTGTGCTTACAACTGGGGTTAAATTGAAGACCTGTATATGGTTCAATCCACACTTGTCTCCACAGCCTTTTTAGACTTTTTAGAGCTATAGAGTTTGATTTTACATTTTTTAGAAGATCAAAGTGAGGTCAAAATTCAGAAGTCACAGTCATTGGGATCTGAGAAGCGAGATCCTCCCCGACTACCTAGATACACGGCAGAGGCTGATTTAGGTCTGCTGGTACCGGCCTGATTCTGACCGGGCCCTCCATGACGTCTGTTGTTGTTGACTTCAGCATCCAGTGTATCCGTGGTGATAACCCAGCTGGCAGGACGCCACTTCTTCAGAGCGTAAGGCGTCTTCACTCGCTTCTTGATTTTATCTCCTGATCCCTCTGTCACGTCATCGGCAGACTTGCCTCCTTTGGCGAGCCAAGAAATGACAACATGATCACATGTAATTTTAAAATGTAAAACAACGGGCCTCATTCCAGAAGCATCAGAAGACTGGCTCTATGTGTAAATTGTGTAAATTGTAAAATTTGTAATATTTTGTAAAAATTAGCACAGAAGAAAAACATAAGCAGTGTCTTAACCCAAAAATGCCACAATTCTTCAACTCAATTGATTTTGTGTTGCATAAATTCTATCATCTTATTTTGCAACATGGAAGTAGGCAATTTACTGTGAATGTGTGAGACTTCTAATTAGGTCTGTCAAACTGATTAACCGTGATTAATCGGATCCAAAATATAAGTTTGAGTTTACATGATATTTGTGCCCACTGTGTATATTTACATGTATATATAAATACACAAACATACATTTATGTATGTATGTATATATGTATATATATATACATACATACATATATATATATATATATATATATATGAAGTATATGTTAATGTATATATATATATATATATATATATATATGTAAATAAATATTCATATTTATATATGATTTATATTATATACATTTATATGTGTATATTTATATATACATATACACAGTACACACATATATTATGTAAACACGGACTTTTATTTTGGATGTGATTGATCGTGATTAATCAATTTGACAGACCTATTTCTAATTCATTCACTAAAACATTTAAAAAAAAAAAAAAAAAAACATAAAAAAAATATAAAAAAAAAATAAAAATTAAAAAAAAAAAAAAAAAAAAAAAAAATTAAAAGCTAAAAAAAAAACCCTGTAAATAGCACCACAAACCAGCATGTTTATAATTACAACAATACAAGATAATACAATAATAAAAAAACTATATCAGGTTTGCAATATCAGTTAGCATTAGGAGTGCAAAATAATGATGCGGACAACAACGGAAGCCTTGCACATTCAGGTCTACAAAGTCTACATTAGCTCTCTTACGTTAAAATAAAGTGGAAACAATGACAATTTATTTTAAACCACCGACATCAGCAAGTCAAATATGTAAATATATTGCATCAAATTTTGAATACACGTACCCCTTGAAAAAACCTCCTTAGTTCTGCAAAAAAAGTACATATTTTGCATTCAAAAGGCAAATTTAGTTTGGAGCACTGATACTCACCTAGTAATGGCAGTGTGGTGATGGACAAATCCAGTGAGTTGGGTCTCTCGGGTCTGCGCACACGGTTCTGTCTGAGCAGGGCCTCTCCGTGTGTCTGAGCTTGGGTTTGGGCCTGTGGAGGAACCAATGTTGGGGCAGGACATGGGTCGGGCAGTGCAACAGGCTCCACGGTAGAAGCCGACGGAGCGTCCCCTGTTGGACCAACACTCTCACTGTTCTCTCCCCCCTCTCCTCCACCCTCATTGTCTCCCTCGTCATCTCCCTCGCCATTGTTGTTATTGCTGTTGTTGTTGTTTGCATTGTCTGGATGCGCCTCTCTTCTCAGAAGAGGCTCCTGCTCATCAGGGCTAGTGTTCAAGAGGCCGAAGTTCAGGTCCTCTGAACTCATGGCGCCCTTCCAACGGACATCAGCGGCATTGGCTGCACTTCCTGCTGACTCGGGTGCTGCTCCGGTCGCATATTTACTCACTGCTGCAACAGCATCATTGTTGGCACCGGTAATCGGCCTGGGCTCATGTGCCATGCTCGCTGCACTGGCTTTAGCCACACCCATCTCAACTTTTTTCAGATTCGACTTTCCGAGTTTCCCAAACTTCATCCGTAGTGATGAAGATGACATGGTAGGTGTTTTCCCAGAAGACTTAGCATGGAGACTTAAGCTACTCGGCCTCTTAGGGACATTCTGCTGCTTAGGTAGGATGGTTATAGGGGCGTCAACATGCCGACCAGAACCCTGAGATCCTGAAACCTCGGAAGCCATCTTCATGAGGGGGTAGAACGGGCCATGTGAGGTTGCTGTTTCCGGAGAGCAGAACTGTTTCTGCGAATGTTCCATCAGGCTCTCGTCTGAGCTCTCCCTCAAGTTCCTTTGGACTTCACTTGGGTCAAGTTTTGGTATCTCCAGGTCTTCCCGGGTCAGCTGAGCACAGGGAGGGCCACTGCTCCCCACTGGTGGAGGCTGTGAGGACTCTGAGATTGGAGTGTGGGTGGAGCTTTCCGTGCTAGACTGTCGTGATTGGGCCTGCTGCCGCTCATAGTTGATGCAGTTCCTGTTCTTCTCTGCAGGGTTAGACCCTCCCACTGAGGGCGGGTCGACTGAGGTGTCATTGTGGAGGGGTTTATCAGCAACACTGTGGCCTTCAGTGTTTGTAGATGAGTGTTCAAGGAAAGAACCCACTTTAGGGGTCTGTCTTCCAGTCGAGAAGTTCCTGGAAAATTTAAGTTGAATTAAGAATCACATAAGATAAGAGCAAACATTGACTTATGCACATGATTTGTGACAGTTTGTGCTAACGGATTATTAATTATCTATAGTTCTATAGACTGGGATTAACTGTGGATGTGCAGTGCAGTGTTAAACATAACAGTCTGGATTATATTACTGATTATTAATTACATGTGGTTGAATTCATTGGTTGAATACATTGTTGAAGATATGACTGCTTTTGGATTTTCATTAGTTATGCAGTGAGTACCAGTTATTTATTGCATGTGGTTGTACAGTGATTAGTCAGTGATTACTGATTAGTCGATTATTACTGATTAATTAATCAGCAATTATTGATTACCTGTGGTTGTATGTGAGTGGTCAATGATTACTGGTTATGGGTTCCTGTGGTTTTACAGTAATTATTGGTTATTTATTACCTATGGTTATACAGTGAGGGTCAGTAATTATTGGTTACTTATTACCTGAAGCTATACAGTGAGTGCTGAGCAATTATTGATAATTGATAATTTTCTGGTTATACAGTGAGTGGTCAGTGATTACTGATTACCTGTGGTTATACAATAATTATTGGCTACGATTACCTGTGATTGTACAGTAAATAATGGTTATTGAGTACCTGTGGTTAAACAGTGCAGTGCTGGGGTTGAGAGCAGGACTGACTGATTTTTCCCTGTCCCAGATAAGGAGCAATTCAGCAAGTCTCTCCTCTGCACACTGAGCCGTCAGTCGGGCTTCAGCATCCTGATCCCAGCAGTCTTCTATCGTCTCTTTCAGAGAGTGCACCGTCTGCACATAAACACAGATGTATACATCAACATCAAAAATTATATTTTAGTCCACTGAGAGTTGATATACTGCATATGTGTGTGTTCACATCCTTATTTCTCACCAGACTATTCTCTTTCCAGGCCTCTGGGAATTTGGGCCTTTCTTTTTCTCGAGACACAAGTGCCTGCATGTCTTCTATAGTAGGGTGATTGCCCACCTCTGCCTGAAATGCCATCTGAAACGCTGGAACTGTTTCACCTGGTGGGACAGAAGATTTTCACTGAAAACAAACAGCAGCTGAGACATGGAAAGATCTGCACGTGTGTACATGTGTGTGTGTGCTACCTGGGAAGAGGTCCGCACACCGCATGAATGTCTCCCAGTAAAGCAGACCCAGTGCATAAACATCCACTTGTTTCAGCGCAGACTCACAATCCTTTAGATTCACTGCCCCTTCTAGCACTTCTGGAGCCATGTATCGCACTGTACCCACCTATTGAGTGAGGTGAAGAGATATAACATATGATTAGTCTGAGGTAGTATTGTCTAAATTACCAGTCTGGTTTAGATTTAGCTAGGTTGGATCAGACTGGACCATTTTAAATTGCTGTATGCTGACCTCACTGATGGCACTGTTGTCCTCTTCTCCATGCCCAGGCGGTCTCTTTCCCGACACAATCATGGAAAGTCCAAAATCACTGATCACACACGAGCCATCTGTCTTCACCAGCACATTCCTACTGTTCAGATCCCGGTGAGACACGGCTGGTTTATACACATCTAACAATGAGAAGAAGAAAGGGTAGGAAAGGGAGAGATGGAAGGGGAAGGAGTGGGATGAGAGGAGAGAAGGAGAGAAAATAACATGAGAGTCAATCACAATATAAGAATTGCCACTAGAGAGCACTAGGACCCACTTGTGTCTCCAGAAATAAGCTATGCAACAGGGATTTTACCAATGTAAGTGATCCAGTTAGGCACAAATGCTTAAGACACTTTGAGTGGCTTATGTTAGTTTTCCTCTGTTTTATAAAAGCAATATGATAAAATACACTGAATTATATAATATAAATTAAATAAATAATGACTATTTTATTAAATATGTTTATAAAGAAAGTTAAAAGCAGGATATATCCGTATATATCAGGATGACTGCACTGAAGTCTCCATCTTTCTTTAGTCTCTCTTTCTGTCTTTCTTTATGCCTTTGATTTCCATGCATTTTTCTGACACTAAATAAAATCTGAACACTTATAGAGCCTTTCACACTGAAACAAAGACAATGAAAACTAAAAAAAGCATTGAGAATTACGCCCCATCACTGCCTTCCTGCTTTCTCAGACTGAGGCTATAAATAAAGTGCACACACCCAATATCACATCCATACTCCATACTTAAAATCTAAAGTGTGTTTAAAAAAGTTGATACCTTTGATACCCTTTGTCTGTTTTAGAGCTTGACAGCCTGAGTTCACAATACCTTTCAAAAGTTTAGGGTCAGTGACATATTTTTTAAAAGAAGTCTCCTTTGCTCACCCATGCTGTACTTAATTGATCATAAATACAGTAAAAACTGTACAATTGTGAAAAATCATTACAATTTAAAATAATTGCTTTCTATTTTAATATATTTTAAATGTAGTTAATTCTTGTAATTTTTAGCAGCCATTACTCTAGTCTTCAGTTTCGTATGATCCTTCAGAAATCATACTAATATGCTGATTTGATGCACAAGAATTATTATTATCAATACTAAAAATAGCTGTGCTACCTAATATTTTTGTGTAAACAGATTTTTTTTCTGGAATTTTAGATTAATAAAACTTTTTAAAAAATTATTTTCAATTGAAATCTTTTGTAACATTATAAATGCCTTTATTTTGCTTTTGATCAATGTAATGTGTGCTTTCTGCATTATAATATTAATATCTTTCATGAAATAATTTTTTGAACAGTAGTTTATCGTCATTTTATGAAATAGATTGGCCACTATATTCATCAGCATTCTGCTTTTGTACTTCACAGAGGAAAGAAAATCGTACGGGTTTGGAACGACAAGTGTATGAAATATGAATTTATTTGTTATTTTTGTGTCTCACCCCCTCTCTGTATTTCTGTGTGCAGGTACGCCAACCCTCTGGTGACAGACAGAGCCAAACGACAGCAGCTTAGCCAGTCCACAGTCCGCCCGCTCAAATACGTGCACAGAGAGCCCTGGGAAAGACAGAGGGAGTACTCTATTCAGAGGAAATCATCTGCAAAGTACAGGGAGGAACGCACAGGAAAGACGGGGGGCAGAGGAGGGAGAAGTGAGGAAGGACGAGATTAAAGTGCAGAGCAAGAAAGATAAGATGTGGTGTATCTCAAAATTAGCACAATTAATGAACTCCTGCCATACCTCAGGACTACCTCAGGGATGCCTCCTGTCGCCATGGCAACCTGGCTTGAGGTTAGCCCACAGGAAGTACAGGCTGAAAGCCCACGGTTATGAATAATTGAAAACTTCTCAGCTCAGTCAATAATCTCTCTCTTCCTCCATAACATCGAGAGAGTGTGTTGTGGGTGTGAGTATGTGGCGAGAGGTAAAATGAGGATATTCTGCTGAATTGTAATCTTTTCCTGGTTCCATAAGTGCAAAAACAAAAAAAGAATAAGAGGATGAAAAAAGATGCAGAGGAAAACTGCAGGAAGAGAGCAAGCAAGTTTTAGGTGATATCCAAAGATATCTCATTACACTTGTGAGATGCTGTTACCACAAGATCAAGCATGACATCAGATCCCTCTGGTCTCTAAATATAGCCACAAAATAAATGTGTGCACTTGCAATTTTGGAGCTGTGATGTAGAGAAGAAAGAATGTGGGAGAAAAAAAAGAAGAACAGACTAAATGCGTGAGAGGAAAAGAATGAGCAATCTGGAATTAGGGTTATTGCTTTTGGTACTTTTTGGGTGGCTGGTTTGGGTTTCTCAGTATTCTTGTGATACTCACATGTGGGTAAAACTCCAGCAAGAGGAGAAACTCTGTCCGGCCTTCTGTACCGACACGTTCCTCACTCTCTAAGAAGCGCGCTACATTCTCATGATCCAGGAGGAGGCGATAAATCATACGCTCATTAGTAAACTGCTGCCGGTTAGCAGAAACGAAAACTTTCACTGCCACAGATCGGTCATCAAGCAAGCCATGATATACTGTTCCATACCGGCCCCGGCCAATCAGCTGTGAGGAACAGAAAGAAGCAAAAACAAGTGAGAAAAGTAAAAAACATTATAAAAAAACATTATAAATAGAAAGTATATATATATATATATATATATATATATATATATATATATATATATATACACATACCTAATAAAAAATACTGTAAAACATTAATATTATAAAAGATTATTACAAATTTAAAATTTCCTCCAGAAATCATTCTAATATGCTGATTTGGTGCTGACGAATCATTTCTTATTATCGCTGTTGAAAACAGCTGTGATGCTTAATATTTTTGTCTTAAATCATGCATTTTTTCAGGATTCTTTGATGAATGGAAAGTTCAAAAGAACAGCTCTTATTTGAAATAAATTTCACTATTTTTCACTATTTTATTTGCTTTAAAAGGGGCGGAAAAAAGAATCAAGCAGTGACTGGTGTCTGTGATTGGTTACCTCCAGCAGTACTAGGTTGTCCAAATCCAGAGAAGGAGGGGAAAGTGCAGTCTCTGGAATATCCAAGGTATGCTGAGAGTGTTTACCACGTCCTGGAATACACAATGGTATATAAATCCACATGCACATAGGGAATTTCATCATCAGGATTGAATCATACATTTAAAGCATCATAACATCACTACAGCAACGCACCTCTTAGCATGCGGTAGCCGAAAAATAGAAGAATGACAAGGACAGCAACCATGAACACAGTTGCTAAGGCGACAACTATGACTTCCTCTCTGTAAAGTTGACGGGAATCTTGAAGGATTCAAGGACAAAATGTTAACTCATAAATCCAAAAAGTGAACTAGAATTAACAAATAGATTGCCTATATAACAATAATGTGCTATTAATTACCCTTAAAAATTAAATTATATTAATAATAATAAATAAAATATATAATTTAATTGCAAATAGTTAAAGGGTTTGTTCACCCAAAAATGAAAATTAGGCAGGGTTTTACTCACCCCTGAGGCATCCTAGGTGTATATGACTTTCTTCTTTCAGACGAATCCAGTCAAAGTTATATTGTCTTTGATCTTTCAAGCTCTATCATTGCAGTCAGCAGATGTTGCATTCCTTCAGTCCAAAAGAAGTGAAATAAAAAGTGCCCTTCCATAAAATAAAAAAAAAAGTGTCTCACACGGCTCCAGGGGTTGAACAAAGGCCTCCTGAAAGAAGCAAAGTTTCCTTACTTAAGCAAAGGAAAACCAGTCTCCTCTTGGCTTATATCGAAATCCTCCGACATTCTTCTTTACAAATCTTCGTTTTGTACTTCTAATTAGTGACCATTGTTTTGTTTTGTTCTCTCCGCTGCGCTTCCACGTGTGTCACTTCTGAGCGGCGCATGCGCAAAGCCGACCTCATACGTATTTACACAGATTCAAGTGATTATTACGTTTTGAATATGGATATTGTTCTTACAAAAACACATTGATTCGCTACAGGAGGCCTTTATTAACCCCCCCGGAGCAGTGTGAGACACTTTCTTTTTTTATGGAAGGGTGCTTTTTATTTCACATCTTTTGGACTGAAGCAATGCAACACCCGCTGATGCCAATGATAGAGCTTGAAAGATCAAAGACAATTTTTAATATAACTCAGCTGGATTCGTCTGAAAGAAGAAAGTCATATACACCTAGGATGCCTCGGGGGTGAGTAAAACGCAGCCTAATTTTAATTTTTGGGTGAACTAACCCTTTACCCAAATATGCCGGAATGCCCCTCTGAGTCATTCCAGCCCAATTTAACCCCTGGCTTTCATTTGTACCTACTATTAGTACAAACACATCTTTCACTCAAACTCATTTGTTTGCATTTGCTGAACACTATGTGTTTGTCTATGAACCCCATATACACACTCACACAGAGGCTGTGCAGTGGTCGGGGAAGGAGTTGGGAATTCTTCAGTGAAGTTCAGATTGCACATGTCTTTGTTGCAGCAGCAGAATCGATATGTTCCATTCTGGATCGCCGTCGGTTGGTTGGTCACCACGCAACGGTCATAGCACTTCTGATGGCCACCCAAATTTGTCCAGCAACCTGTTTTAAATGGAGGAAATAAAGCTAAGACTGACTGTAAAGTTCTTTGTGTGTGTGTATGTGTGGAATGTATCTATATACCTTGCTTCTCTAGCAGAATTTCATTTTTCTTTTTCACCCAGAGTCCAAAGCAGTGACCTCCATGATTACAGCGAATGGTGGAGTTCTCACGAAAGACTTGCCCATCTCCTTCTGTCTGTTCTAAGTATGCACACACCCTCTGCTCGCTCTGTGCAGCTAAAAAGTCAGAGAAAGGAAGAGTTAAAATGAGAACGAAAGACAAAATAATAGAAACACAGCACTATATAACGATTAGAAAATAGAATGTTATAATGACTAACTAGTAAATACTGCAAAAATTAAGTACTGTAAATATTCTAAAATATATTTTTAATGTTTTTCTAATATAATATAAAAAATGAGAAGAAGATCTGATTAGATGAGCCTTGTTCAAAGCCAACATATTCACAAAATTAAATTACACAACTCTTTCGCTCTCTCTCTCTTTTGCTCGCTCTCTCTCTCTCTCTCACACACACACACACACACGCACACATATATCACACATATATCATATATATATATATATATATATATATTTATATATATATATATATATATATATATATATATATATATATATATATATATATATATATATAGTATATTTGATCATCTTCTTCTTCTTGGCAGCTTGATGCTTAAATATAAATTTTATGTTACAAACAAGCCTTCTGTCACGTGTATGTTCCTGTTTGTTCCTATTTGGTTTGTTCTCTTTTCGCATTCCTTATTAGTTAATCCTCATCACCTATCTGCCCCTCGTTATCTGCCCTATTTGAGTTGTAGCCCGGTCTGTCCTCCCTTGTCTGGAATTGTTCATGTTCACCCCTTGCTACGTGTGTTTTCCTGTTTCCTTGGACATTATTAAAGATTTTAAGTTTGCATTTGATTCTGCATCTCCTCATTCCTCGCTCCCTGCTTCCCACAGTAGCAGCACCCCATGACAGAATTCCAGACCGTGACAGTATTCCAGCCCCTTCTACCCGTGTTTGTTTTTTAGTTCTGAATAGTTGTGTTTCTTGCCTGTTTCTCCCCGCAGCGATGGAGGAAAGAGCGATGTTCATCGCCATGGTTCAGGCGAGCCACGACCCAGTCATCTAAGCGAGGGCGTTTGTGCCGCTCACCCTTGCCAGCTCCCTGGATGGGGAGACCCTTGTGACACTGTTCCAGCTTGGGGTCACATACCATCAGCCTATGGAGCTCCCAGACACCACCAACCTCGGCTGGAAGGAGGCAGTCATCCTGTGTCTGGAGAGCCTCCGATCCCGATCCGGAACCCCTCAGCCAGCAGTTCCCAAGTCCAGTCAGCTGTCTGCGGCTCAACCACGCCCGCCGCCCTCTATGGCTCACCCAAGTTCCTCGTCCATTAAGATGGCAAGCCGAACGAACATTGAGATGGCAAGCCGAAAGAACATTAATATGGCAAGCCTGCCAGTCCCAAAGCTCACTCCAGTGCCTGCCCCTCAAAAGTGCTTTCCAGAGCGCCCTCCAGTGCCCGCTCCACGTAAGTGACTTCCAGAGCATCTCCAGTGCCCGCTCTTCGTAAGCACCTTCCAGAGATTGCTCCAGTGTCGGCCCAGGCCCCAGAGTTTGCGCCAGTGTTGGCCCAGACCACGCCTTTTCCTCCTGGGGTGAGGAGAAGGGTGTCGGCCTAGCCCAGCGGTTCTCAATTCCAGTCCTCGCGCCCCACTGTTCTGCACATTTTGTACGTTTCTCTTAGCGCTTCAGACGTTTGTTCTATTCGAACGTAAGTGCCCTGCGAAGTGTACATCACAGGATATTCCGCCCTTATTCCAGTTCGAAGTGAACGTATATGTTCCATTCAAAGTTCATTGAAGTGTGCGAGACGTGAATTTAAATTGTATTTATTTACAGAGGTATATGATGTAACAGTTGTCCGCGTGTGAAGATGCTGCGCAGCACAAATCAGTGAATGAATGTTCCGAAGTGAGGTAAACTTCAACAGATTTCCCCTGCTCAGGGAGTAGGGAGCAATGAACACTGGGAACACAGTTCATGCACGAAGCTCACTTCTAACGAGCTGATTATCTGAATCAGGTGTGTTAACAAAGAGAGACGTGCAAAATATGCAGAGCAGTGGGGCGCGAGGACTGGAATTGAGAACCACTGGCCTAGCCCCAGAGCAAAGCAAGGCTCCAGTCCCCTAGTTTGTTCCAGGAGGGGCTCCCATTCCCCAGTTCGGCCCAGGAGGGGCTGCCGTTCCCCAGTTCGGCCTAGGAGGGGCTCCCATTCCCCAGCTCAGCCCAGGAGAGGCTCCTGTTCTCCAGGTCGGCCCAGGAGGTGCTCCCATTCACCGTGCCCCCTCCCACCTGGAGGTATTGTTACAGCACGGGACGTGCCTTCCAGGAGGGGGGAGTAATGTCATGTGTATGTTCCTGTTTGTCCTTATTTGGTCCTTTCAGTTCCTTTTCCCATTATTAGTATCATCTGTTGTTTGTTATTAGTTATTCTCATCACCTTTCTGCCCCTCGTTATCTGCCCTATTTGAGTTTTAGTTTGGTCTGCTTTTATCCAAAGCGACTAACAAATGAGGACAATGGAAGCATTCAAAATCAACAAAAGAGTAATGATATACAAGTGCTATAACAAGTCTCAGTTAGCTTAAACACAGTATTCGTAGCAAGGGCTTTTAAATAATATAATAAATAAAAAAGAAAACAGATAGAATAGAAGAAGAATAGAGCAAGCTAGTGTTAGAGGTCTTTTTTTTGCTTTTGTTAATTGTATAATAAATGAAAAAACAGATAGAATACAAAAAGAATAGAAGGCTAGTTATATATTTTTTTAGGAATAGAATTAGAAAGTGAGTGCTAAAGTTAGAGGGTCAAATAAAGATGGAAGAGATGTGTTTTAAGCCGATTCTTGAAGATGGTTAAGGACTCAGCTGCTCGGATTGAGTTGAGCAGATCATTCCACCAGGAGGGAACATTCAATTTAAAAGTCCGTAAAAGTGACTTTGTGCTTCTTTGGCATGGCACAATCAAGCGACGTTCACTTGCAGAACGTAAGCTTCTTGAGGGCACATAAGTCTGAAGTAATGAATTTAGGTAAAGGGGTGCAGAGCCAGTGGTGGTTTTGTAGCCAAACATCAATGCCTTGAATTTTATGTGAGCAGCTACTGGTAGCCAGTGCAAATTGATAAACAGAGATGTGACGTGTATTCTTTTCGGATCATTAAATATTCATCTTGCTGCCGCGTTCTGGATTAATTGTAAAGGCTGGCTGGAAGACCTGCCGAGAGAGCATTGCAATAGTCCAGCCTGGACAGAACAAGAGCTTGAACAAGGAGTTGTGCAGCATGTTCCGAAAGAATGAAGCAAATCTGCAGGACCGGACAGATTTAGCAATGTGGTCTGAGAAAGTAAGCTGATTATTAATCATAACTCCAAGGTTTCTGGCTGTTTTTGAATGAGTTATGGTTGATATGTCTAACTGGATGGTGAAATTGTGATGAAACGATGGGTTTGCTGGAACCACAAGCAGTTCTGTCTTGGCAAGGTTGAGTTGAAGGTGATGGTCCTTTCATCCAGCAAGAAATGTCTGTTAGACAAGCTGAGATGTGAGCAGTTACCATCGGATCATCATGATGGAATGAGAGGTAGAGTTGAGTGTCATCAGCATAGCAGTGGTATGAAAAGCCATGTTTCTGAATGACAGAACCTAATGATGCCGTGTAGACAGAGAAGAGAAGTGCTCCAAGAACTGAGCCCTGAGGCACCCCAGTAGTTAGATGTTGCGACTTGGACACCTCACCTCTCCAAGATACTTTGAAGGACCTATCTGATAGGTAAGACTCAAACCACTGGAGTGCATTTTTTTACTTTGCCAGTAGGGTCGACAGGAGGATCTGGTGGTTAACAGTGTCAAAAGCAGCGTACAGATCAAGCAAGATAAGTATTGAAGATTTGGATTACGCTCTTGCCAGTCTTAGGGCTTCAACAACTGAGAGCATGGCAGTCTCAGTTAAAAGTCCACTTCTGAAGCTAGATTGGTTGCTGTCAAGGAGGTTGTTCTTTGTGAGAAAGGCAGAGACTTGGTTGAACACAGCTCGTTCAAGTGTTTTTGCAATGAAAGGAAGAAGGGAAACTGGTCTGTTGTTCTCTAAAAGAGTTGGGTTGAGGATGGGTTTCTTAAGTAGTGGAGTTATACGAGACTGTCTAAATATTGAGGGAAAAACACCAGTGTGGAGGGATATATTAATGATGTGAGTGAGTGCAGGTACAACTGCAGGAGAAATGGCTTGAAGGAGATGAGATGGAATAGGATCAAGCAGACAAGTAGTTGGATGATTAGAAAGGATGAGTTTGGAGACTTCTGCCTCAGAGAGTGAAGAGAAGGATGTGAATGAGTGTATGATTGCTGGTGAGATGTGCTTGACGGATTGTGGTGTGGAAAATTGTGCACTGATGTTTTTAATTTTATTAATGAAAAATGTGGCAAAGTCATCAGCTATTAGAGTTGATGCAGGAGGGGGAGGAGGAGGACAAAGGAGCGAGGAAAATGTTTTAAAAAGCATGCAAGAGTAAGACGAATTGTTAATTTTGTTATGGTAGTATGTCCTTTTAGCAGTGGAGACATTAGCAGAGAAGAAAGAGAGGAGTGACTGATACACATTAAGGTCAGTAGTATTTTTGGATTTGCGCCACACCCTTTTAGCAGCTCTAAGCTTAGAACGATGTTCATGTAGAACATCAGATAACCAAGGGGCTGAAGGGGTGGTACGGGCTGGCCTGGAAGAAATTGGGCAAACAGTGTCTAACAAGATGTAAGAGTGGACCAGAAAGTGTCAGTAGCACTGTTAGCATCAAGAGATGCTAACAGTTTAGGGGAAGGAAGCGAAGATGAAATCATAGCAGATAGCCGGGAGGGTGAGAGTGAGCGTAGGTTACGTCGAAAGATGATATGTGGAGGGTTAAGTGATGTGTCAGGGACCATGTTGAGGTTAAGAGTGAGGAGGAAGTGATCTTAGGTGTGCAGTGGAGTAACCAGTACATAATCAGTGGAGCAGTGTCATGTGTAAATAAGGTCCAGTTGGTTGCCTGATTTGTGAGTAGCAGTAGTTGACACTCGGTTGAGATCAAAAGAGGCAAGCAGAGTGTGGAAGTCTGCAGACAGAGGTTTATCTAGGTGGATATTGAAGTCTCCAAGCATAACTAGGGGAGTACCATAATCAGGAAAGGTTGAGAACAGCACATCTAATTCATCCAAAAAGTTACCTAGTGGTCCTGGGGGTCGATTGACAACTACAAAATGGATTTCAAGAGGGTAGGTAACAGTAACTGAATGAGATTCGAAAGGAGCTGTTGATACCCAAAGATGGTAAAGGATTAAATTTCCAATCATTAGAGATAATCAGACCAGTACCTCCACCTCTTCCAGTCAAACAAGGGGAGTGGGAAAATGAGAATTTTTTTGGAGAGTGCTGCAGGTGTAGCAGTGTCCTCTGGTTTGATCCAGGTCTCTGTCAGGGCCATGAGATTTAACTTTGAATGACTAATAATAGAAGTAATGAAATCGGCTTTGTTTACAGCAGACTGGCAATTCCAGAGACCAATAGAAAATGAAAGTAGTGTATTAGCAGACATAGGCAAAGTGTGCAGGTTGTTAGGATTGCGCTGCCTACAGTGTGTGATGCATGGTTTGCGAGTGGTAGTGATAGTAGGGATCTGGAAACACATAGTAAGAATTGGTTATAAAAACTGAAACAGAAGTGAAACAAGTAGTAGGAAAAAGGATTAATCAAAACAACACTTTTATCCGTCCCTGCCCGGTGGAGTCGCACGGTAGAGTCAATGGTCTTTACACTATTCGGTCTTCACACGAGGAGGGCTTAACACCACTGCATACTAACCTATACTAAACCCGTTTATACCCGTCAGACAAAACCGAAATTGAATTCAGCTGAACACACTTTACTGTTTATCACAACAAAGGTCTAAGCAAGCGCACGACACTGACAAGGTATGCGATAGAGTACGAGACCAAACGCAGCACGTCTCAACACAGTAAACAAACAAGCGTTTCCTAGCAACGACAACTGCGTTAAACCCTAAAATAGAAATAAAGAAATAAATACACTTACGATCTGCTTTTAACTTCCGCTGATTTAACTGCTTCTCTCAAAGAGTATTTCTTTACAATGTCTTTTGCTAGCACTTGAACACACTTTACTGTTTATCACGACAAAGGTCTAAGCAAGTGCACGACACTGACAAGGTATGCGATAGAGATAACATTATGTGTTATTTTCTTTTGTTGACATTAACATTTCTACATAAGGTCTATGAAGGCCTGCCTAACTACATGATGTATTCTGTCTGAAGGGGATCTCAGTACTATCTAGCCAGTAGCAGAGAAGAAAAAACTGGGTATGAATGTAACTGGTGTTCTGGTCATCAGCTGTTTTGAGAAAGCAATATCTTGGCCAGACAGGCTTTGTGAGAAGCAAACCTCCCAAGACATTATATTATGCAGGTGATGCATGATAATTGTTTTTTCTTAAGGGCTGCAGATTGAAGACACTATCAGCGATGAATGCAGATGACGCTTATACGCTTTGGGAGATTACGTCCAAGGTCATCCTTAGCTATGATGTCCATTGAGGCTTGTCTCACTCCCCTACGCTCTCTTCTCTGCTCATGGTCTGCTTGTGGAGGAGGATGTGAATGTTCTCTGATAACAACACAACTGAGCAGTTACCCAGGGGCCTCTCTATTCTACTAACCCTGAAAATGCATTCAAAGACACATACAAACACGTCACAGCTCAGCTGCATTATGCCAGCAGACACATGCTCAGGTATATACATATTTTTCAGGTATTATTAATGTATACACTACATGCACACACATAGTAAGTATACAACTGAGCAGTTGTAATTTTACTGTTCTGAAAGTCAGAGGTCATATTTTGGCACACACATTGAGTTGTCTGTTTAAACTGTGTTTACTTTTTGGCAATTTTACATAAAATGTGTTAATTCTCCTGCATTAACATTATGAACCGTGAAATACATTTCAAAATGAACAATATGGACTTGGACTAATATGGACTAATTGAGATCTATTTACCTTTTCAATGGTAATAAATAAAATTTATAAAATCTATTTTGAAGAATGTCGGCAACCAAACAGTTTTGGTTCCCATTATATGGACAAAAATATAGTGGAAGTCAATGAGAAAATATTTGGTTACAAAGTTACCAACATTCTTCCCTTCTCTTCCGCAGTAAAAAGAAATTATTCTGACTCTCTCAGAATAAAAGGTACAAAAGCTGTCACTGGGGTGGTACTTTTTCAAAAGGTACAAATATGTACCATTTAAGTACCAATATGTACACTTTAGATACTAATATGAACACAAAAAAAAAAAAAAAAACAAACTTTTATCTATATAAATAAAAATGGTGTACCCTCTGAAAGGGTACCACAGTGGTACCTTTTGTACCTTTTTTCTGTGAGTGTACAGGTTTAGAACGCCATTTAGCATATGTGAGTCTAACAGTTGGAAACAAAAAAATATCAAAATATCTTAGTATTCAAAATGTCCTGCAGTGTAACAACAGTGTCCTGTGGTGTGACATTATTTGGTCCACAGAAAAATGTTCAAAGCACTCTAATAAAGCACTTTTCTAATTGTATTATTATTGCATTGTACAACCCCATTTGTCATGTTAGCTAAATACATAAATGTAAATGTATTCTAATTACTGTACAGGTAGTTTTCATGACACCATATCAGTTGAACAACTACAAAATAAAAATTAGTTTTACAGTTTACAGTGTCTAAAAACATTTTCCCTTATCCATTATATACATATATATCCTAAAACAGTCCAAATGTACACAGGATCATTTATAATGTACATACACATTACTCTGTGAAGCTAAAAGCTAAAAGCTCAGTTTCCACTATAGAATCAGCCAATGGTGGTTTCTGACACTGGCTGACACATCAACCTAATGAGCAGTCAGCCAATGGGCTGATGTATCGGGATAATGAATGTGGTCTGTTCATCCCTCTCCGTATTCAAGTGACAAGCACACTGGGGAGGAAGAGTGTGTCTAAACTGTATTTGTATCCATGAAGATGACTGTTTCTGACAGGGTGAGAAGAGAAAAACAGACTTGCTGCAACAGGAAAATAGAGAAATATATATATTTGACCTTACATTTTTTTCACTGTCACATCAAATTAAATACAAGAACTTTTGCTGTCCCATAACTGAGCTCCATGCCAGCATTTTACTGCCTTATCATCAAAAAGCTGGAAAATATTATTAAATTATAACTCTGGCAACCTGATACCCCTGCAATCCAGTTTATGAAGCACTTCAGCAGCACAACAGCAAACAAAATCCAACTCAGTGAAGTGGATAATTCATGACTCTCCACTTCTAACAGCACTACAAAGCACAGCAATGTGCTCACGACCTACATACTGGTTCACATCTAATGCTTCCAGCCAAAAAACCCTCCCTTGCCTTTCCTCCATTCTGTCCATCCAGCCATACTTTCACCCAGCTGCTCAGCTTAACCATTTGAGTACATTAAAATACTCACAAGATTAGGAACATTTGTTTGCGTGAGAGAGAAGTGTGAGTCAGAGGTGAATAAGAGTCATTATGAGTCAATACGAATTGAGCAAATGTTTTAGCAGTAGTTCACCCAAAAATGAAAGTATTGTCAATACTTAGTCATTCAAATAAAAATGAAAAATGGCACCATAAATTAAATTAGTCCTTGCGACTCATGTGCTTTATTCCAAAAGGGTAACACTAACACTATTTTACAGTGTCTTTGTCACACGTTATGTGGCCTATAGTACATACAGGCCTACTTAGCATAGTAAATAGTAAAACTGTAAATCATGCATACTAATTAATTGTTAATTAATACTAATCAGTACTTATTTGTGAACAGAACAGTTTAAAATAAAGTGTAACCTCCAAAACATCAGTTAAAGATGTAAAATATATCATACTGGTTATCAATCCATATTAAAGTTTTTGTTTTTTGTTTTTTTCAGTGTTTAAATATGCATACTCATTTTCTATTTTATTACAAACTTAAACTCATTGGTTAAATGTGCCTTTGGAAGCATTTCTGGAAAATGATATTATGTTGCTTTTCTCACATTCCACAAAGTGAAATGTCCAGTGAGTGTCACTAAACGTGCATTCAATAGGTTGTTGAACAAACCGCGCCAGTTCAGAAATTAAATGTCCAGTGAGTTGCAATAAAAGGTTAACATTCGTTTTTGAAAAAAAATTTACCATCTAAACTACACCTAACCATTAGTTAGCCAAAAGCAAATGTGAGATTAAAATAAATTGAAAAAAACTGCTTCTGTCTTGTTTCACAAGAATTGTATCTGAATGCAAACCAATCAAGTGTATTTACTACATCAGAAATACATATGGAGCGTGTTATGTTATGTGAACTGTATTAGTTTATAAATCATGCACTGTGGTAAATATGTCATACACATATTGTGCAACTGCACAAAAATAAGTCTATAAAAATATTAAACTTGTTGGTGTTTTACTGCCTCTAGTTTTCATTTCTGCTGGAAATTGCACTGAATGTATAAGTTTTATTTTGAATCTGAGATCTGAGTCCACTTACAAATCCAAGAACAGAATGGGTATAAAAAAGGTTCACTTTTAGCTACAAATAACATACAGATAGGCCAATAATCTGTTTGACTGATCATCCACTTTCCAATGCAAAACTCTGATATTCTGCAGATTTCCCTGTTTCACGAAAAAAGAAAATCACATGAATTTTGAGTGTGAATGCCCCAAACAAACTTTAAAGCTTACTGAACCCCTTTTGCTTATATTGTGCATTCAAAAAAGCAAAGCTCTCTGTGTTCACTTTATCTTGACATCTGAGTCCAATTTCAAGGCCAGGAACCGAATGAAAAGGAGCTGTTTTTTTCCACCACATGGTTCATTACTGAGTCCACTTAATGCACAAAAACACTGATAATTTGTTTGACTGATCAATTTTTCTATGCAAAACTTATATATTCTGTCAAAGATCACTCTTCACGGAAAAAATAACATGCGGTTGGAATGAGATGTGGATGAGTAAATGACGACAAATTGTTCATTTTGGAGTGAAATCCTTTCAATCTTGGTATGTAAACAAAGCATTTTCACAGATAAACCACCCTTATCAACATACTACAGAAAGTACAGAACAAATCTGAACTACACAACTGAAAGGACACTGTCAGTGCTTCTCAACTCATGGAATCAAACGCACAACCATTTCTGCGCCATCATGACACTTACTGTCCTGCTGGGGATTTATGATTTCTAATGTATGGTATATAAAAACACACACATTCACAAAACTACACGATAAAGCCAGACAATCCCACACTATGGAATGCAGTGACTATTTCAGGAAGCACACAAAATTACCGTCGCACACAAAAGTAGAGGAAAGAAAAGGAAATTGCACGCACACACATACTGAGACTCACATAGGTTTGGTGGGAAAATTTTGCAAGTCAAAATGAAACTTTATTAGAATGCACTGAGAAGTGGAAATCAGAGAAATCTTGTTTCAGGGGGTCACACACATTTTGACAATAAAATGTGCATTTTGAATGCAAAGCACTCCTGAGTATACAGTTCATCTGTGGGTTCTTTTAAAACAGTGGTTCTTAAGGCCCTAATTTTCCCAATCAAGGCCACATGACACTTGACGTTTTTCAGGATTTACTGGATTTAAAGTAAATATGTATTTTTATTCACAATTTCTACCAATTTTAAGATTTCGTTAATTTTACATGGCTTTTCCAGGTTTAGAGCTCAAACTTTTAAAATGAGGATTCCTTATATATCCAAGTTTTAAAAAAAGTAAATGGGAATCCTGATTCTTCAAAGAAAAAGCAGTTGTTGAGGGGTTGAAGAAAAAGCAGTCAATTCAAATCTTTTATTGTTTCAGCTTATTTAAATGCTTGTTTTGGCTTATTTTAATCATTTTAAGTCTTTCTGAGGCCTCCACCTCTCTGGTTGAGAAACAGTGGAATGGTCTCAGACTGGCTGAAGTGCAAACTAGTAAAAACACCATTAAAATAGAGGCAGACAAACAACCACTTTACCATTTAATCAGTTCTTTAATTTTGGGACTACTGATTAATGGCTTCTCTACAGAATAGCACCCAATACTACACAAAAGGAACCAATGGTTTTCATAGGTAAATTAATTTATTATTTCAGCATGCAGTTTGCATAATATTTACATTATACTTACATAACATTAAAAGCTAAATTACTATTGCGATTCAAATGTTCATAACTGTTATCTCTGTATTACTTATTACTAAGAGTATTTATAATTTGGAATTCGTTTTTTTATTTAAGTTTTCATTTTAGTTCTATTTTAGTCATTTTGTTATGTGCCTTCATTTTTTATTAGTTTTTATATATTTATTTCTATTTTAGATTTAGTACAATTTAGTACTTCAACTCTTTTTTTCTCAGGTTTTTCAGCCAAGCCAGCATTTCTAATTTTTAGGTTTTTTAAGTTAGCGGTTTTCATCTAGTATTTACATATATTTTAAATTTCAGAATTATTTAAATTCCGAAAACAATTTTTTATAGTTTTAGTTAATGATAACAACTCTATATATAATGCTTAGTTTTATTGCTGAAGTCTAATAATCATTTTGCCATCATTGTGTCACTGTATTGTTCTACATATTGGTTGTAAAAACAATAGCACCATAGTAACTACAAATCTGAGGCTGGCTTGAATCTGAAGTGGACACAGGCAAGCTTTAAGCGTTCTTGAGTGGTGTACTGTCCTCAGATATCTGTCCGTGCAGATATTTGGCTCTGGTTCCAGCCCGGATGGTCAGACTGCGGGGTTAGCTGTGGAGAAGGCCAATCTGCAAGTCATAATGTGCCTATTTAAGCATCAAACCGCAAGATGAGAAATTATGTTTCATGCTTGTCTTAATAGCTAATCGGTGTTTAGCCTTTTTCTCCCCACATGAACCATGATCAGGGTCAGCTCTTCCCTTATCTGTGTGATGCTCAGTAGCTCTACTGCAGCTCAGGGGCTGGTGCCAGAGAAACCGCGCACACACACACACACACACACACACACACAAAAAAGAGAGCTATATATTTAAATGGACATATAAACACGGATAAAGACACAATTGTTTATATATACACATCCACACACACTATGACACAAACAGTGCTGATCTCTTGACTCACACACAACCTACTCGCTTTGTTACTTATCCACAAATACAAACACACACACACACACACACACACACTTAGGAAATGAAGAGTTCCTGATGCATATGGGTGGCAGTAAATTCACCACAAAACTGGCAGGACACAAACACACATTCAATGTACAATTAATTACGCCCTCACTTTGAGAAGACATTGAGAGATTTGAAAACTAGGGTGTGGAACAACAATTATACAGTAATTCTATGATATTTACTGCCATTCTTTCTATTGCTACTATCTGTTAACTATTAGCCTACTTACCAGCCACAGGACCCAGAAGAACCACCATGGCAATCAGTCCAACATCAAGAATTGTTATTCTGCCTTCAACTGCCATGTTTTTTTCTTTTCTCCTTCTCTTCAAAGACAATATATTCTGATTTATTCTCAGTTACTTGTATAGCTCCCTAGGCTTCAGAATGCAGTCAGGCAAGAATATTTGTGCTTTGGAGAGTCCAGCATCACACTTTTTTTTTTTTCAAAACAGCATCAAAAGCTAGTTGTTCATTTGAGAATGGCAATGCAATAGTATAAACCTATAAAGGTCTTGCATTAACCTTCAGTGCTTTTATTTCCTCCAGCAAAAAGCATCAACTGTAACAACTGATGACTGTGAAATGTCTGTTGTAACAAACCAAATTAACAAATCACATCAAACTTTGTTTTCCCCTTTGTTCCAGAGCACGCGCCCCATACATCTGCCTAATCGGAGTTTAGCGCAGTTATATGGGACATCCCGAGACCGCAAGTGTCCTTGATGGTAACACACAGTTTCTGGTACAGGGTAACATCCATTTCATGACTCCCGACTATTAAAATGTCCATTTGTCGTCATATTCCTCGCGTTCGTTATCTTTTGATCTTCGTTTCAGGAATTTTCTCTGCTCCCATGATCCAGTGACCTGGGAAACTGTACGTTTTGCGATTTTCGTCCGTACTCCAAACAAGGGGAAGTGCACCAGGAGCCGGCCAGGAAGGTACAGCACACGAGACAGCGAGTGGAAACGCCTCGTCTTCGGATTGTCTCTGGGATCCGACTGTTCGATGTGGGGGCCGATTTATAAGAGAAAATAGGTGAGGCGCCCTCACGCGGCAGACTGTTAAAATGACAACATATGAAGACACTAAAGACAAAAATCAAGGCTGATAAATAAACACTGCCCCAGTTTTAAAACGACCTGGACAACCAATTTACATATAACATAATACCGTATAATTAAAAAATATCTTAAATTCTAATTTAAATATCATTTAGTAAAAATCTTTATATTATAAAAATGATATATATAAATAAATAATACATTATATTACTTGTGAATAATAAATGATACCTTATTTTGAATTATACTTTATTTAAACTATACGTAATTAATAAATTATACATGTATATAGACTAACAGTAGCCTATATATAAACTATTGTTTAAATATTGTTTTATTTTATTATATATTTATTATATTTCAATATTATGCATGTAGCTCATGTGTGCATACTTAATGTGTGCTATTTAATTATACATAAAAATACATAAGTATTATGCATTGTGTATTGTACCTGTGGCTTTTGATATTTTTTTAGCGTGACAGAGCCCATCTCTGGTCGTGGACCTGCAGCATGAGGGAAAAACAGCCCCACGCGCCTCAGCAACAGTAACGTAGTTTGGTGTGCGCGGGCACGGAACCACTGAGATTGAGGGAGCGCGCAACTCAACGCCAGCTGTCCTCTGAGGGGAACCCTAACCGCCCCTCCCCAAAAGACATGTCTGCAACCGCGAAGAACACAGAATTTTGAGTCATTTATTCTTCAGGCGACAAGGACCTGCTCATAAATTCACTCGCTTCGATACTACAGCTTTGGTATCACCTTTACACAGCGACAGCCCGGCAGCACAGCAACGCCCATAGCAACGGCACTGCGCATCCTCATTCTGTTTCTTTGACCCAGCAACACCGGCCGCCCTCCACCATCAACCAACCTGTTTTTCAACGACCTTCTAAACGCTGGATCCATATCACACACTTGTGTTTTTCTTTTTATCGCAAAGGACGATGGACGCGCCGTGTGCGGTTATTCTCTCATCAGTCAAAGGTGCATACCCGTATGAAACACCATGCGCTTATGTTTATCAATGCATTGCATATTATTGTTCTATTGTGGGTACTGCTTTTGTACGCAGAATAATTTAATTATTGAAACTGTTGTGGATTATGAATAATGTGACCAGTGTGATCTATATAGCATTGGCACAGACCGAGATGCATGCGGTTCATCGTCTTGTTTTCGTTATTCCTGAGTGCGGGGTGCGGTGCTGCAGATTCTGTGTTACACTGATGCGACTCTGCGTCGGTTGCAATCATTTAGTACATCGGCAAATAATACATAATGCAAAAAAAAAAAAAAAAAAAATGTTTCATTGATTCAGCAGATTTTACGTTTTTTTCATATGATATGTTTAGTCTACAATGTTTTGGATATTTTATTTTAATTACGAATCATTTCACTAAATATTTTATTTTATTGATACGTGTAATCAGTTTTGATTTTGCAGCGTGGTCTGCATTGCATTAACATTACACCTTATCTAAATGGGTCGCCATGGCAAAAACCATGGCTGAAAACAGGCTTTAGGGGACACTATGTGGGTAAACAACATTACATTTTTATCAACAACCATTACAATCACTCAGCCTTCAGTTGACTGTAGGCTCTATTTTAAAGAATTTTTCCATGAATGCATAAAAATCCATTTCACAGAATGTCAAACCAGTGCACGGATGGACTGAATTTAACAAAGTGACCTCAGTAATCTTGTGTTTTTGTTTGTTTATACATGGAAGGAACAGACAAAGAAAGAGAGAAAAAGATGTGGTGTGTAGTAAAGAATAAAGAGATTGCGGAGAATGTAGAGAAAAAAAATGAGGACAGAGGTAAAAACAAAACAGAGCCACACATGATGGATTAAAAGATTATGAATAGAGGCCAAGAGATAATGATTGTTTTACTACAGGAGAGGAGGGTAAATGCTATGCCAGCTGGTCAGCAGTTTTTGCTGTGGAAAAATCACAATAAAATATTAAACAATTACAATCTAACCTTCATATTTTGATTGATAACATATATCAAATATCTATGGGATAATATATGTAATATCCTAATTTTTCCTCTCTTTTTACTTCAGTCACTCCTCATTCTGAAAGCCCTTCCTTCAGCTGAAACACTGAGGGATCATCCTCCCTTCAACTCACCTGTAAGTTCTGGACTATCAAGGACCTGGCAGCGGCACGGGAGCTCCGCCCACCACACCCTCTAAATGAGGGACAAGGCCACTCAGGTGAGACATTTATGCTGTTTATGCTATGCATACATAACACATACATACAATAAATAAACAAAATTATACCATAAAGAGAGAAAGAGCAGACTTGTAGTTTACGAATTTCCATTTACACACACGCACATACATAATTGTTTTTTTTTTTTAACACAAGCACCCTGGGATAGTTTTCTACTTATAGGGTGAAAAACTTCCATAATTTCCCTTAATATAAAAAACATGCAAAAATTCTAACAAAAAATTACAATGATAGTTTATAGTTACTGTGATTATGCTGCAAAAAAAAAAAAGAACAGAATGCCCATGAACCAAATGTTCTTGAGACCATACAATAGCTTTCTGTAGGAAAAAAAGAAAGAAAGAAATCTTCCCCTTCCTTGAGCCAATTTATGAATGAATCAGTCAATGCTTTAATTGTTTGGTCCAGTCTCTGTTTTCCCTTATCCTCTCACTTTTCTCCTTGTCAGACCCCTAGGGCCTGGGTAGATGAGCGGAGGAGAGGTTCTCATAAGCGATCGGCTTCCTGCGGCAGCACTGACCAGCTGAAAGAGGTGAGACATCTAGAGCTGATCCAGTGTTCCTCATCCTTCACCTTTTTTTTATGTACTATGCTATTCATCATCTCTGTTTTGACTTCTTTTAGATCGCAAAATTGCGACAACAGCTCCAGCGGAGCAAACGCAGCAGCCGTCACCGCCGGGACAAAGACCGCAAGTCACCCTTTAATGGCAACCATACCATCATCCAGTCACAGGTGGGTATCATCGCATCCAAGCAGCCACCATTTGTGCTTGTGTGTGAATAATGGGGTGCTCTTGTACATCATTAACAAAAACCTCCATAACCTGGACTAGTATATGCTGCAGAATTGAAGTAGGCCAGACGTCTGGAGGATTTAATAGCGCCCCACTTTACTGCATATCTGTCCCAATTTTGAGGCTTCTCTGGCCCTTGGAAACCAGGGGACAGGATTGTCCCAAAGGATAGTGGCTGGTTTTAGAGTAGATTACAAGTGTCCTCTTCCAGCCTTTGGATGAATAAGTCAACACATTGTATTTCTATGCATTCGCATTTTTATAACAATTGTGCAATTAAATATACATGACTCCTTAGCAGTGTACAACAACCTAGCATGCAAATGAGCTCCCTGAGTAGAAGGCATTGTATTTTTTGTTCACTTGAAGGAATATTCCAAGTTAAGCTCAATCATCAGCATTTGTGTTGTAATGCTGATTACCACAAACAATTATTTAGACTTAGTTAAGAATCAAGGTTATGGTGAGGTATTTACAGTGGAAGTGAATGGAGGCAGTTTTTGAAGGATTTAAAAGAGGAAATATGAATCTTATCATTTTATTTTTTAAAAAGCACTTGCATTAAAGGTGAATATTTACCGTTGCTCAACCAGTTTCACAGGTGAAATAAGAATCTGCACGGTTAAGAATTTCACATAATGTATGAGCAGTATTTTGTGCAATATTAAACTAATAATGTGTTTTAAGTGTTTTTTTTTTTGCGGGTGAAATTTCTCTAATGTGACTGCACATTAATTATTCTATTAGAACTTGTGTATTATTTTAGCTGTAAAAATATTTTTTACAGTCCTTTTAGGGTTGAGATTTTCTAGGCATTATATTTTCATTGTGACAAGGTAAAATGAAATAAAATGTAAAATGTTAGTGAGCAATTTTTTCCACACTAAAGTCATGTAAGCGGCCATTTACACGGAACACGTTTTTGCTTTGAAAACCAAAGCGCTGTGTTTTTAGAACACCTTTTAATGCGTGAGATGCTGCAAAAGACACAAGATGCAAACGCAATGGTCAAACGCGTCCATCTTCATCCTTACGTAGAAAAACAATGGAAAAGTAGCGCAGTAGAATGGAAAAACACATTCTTCGTTAACATGCATACATTTACTCATTTCTGAGAAATGCGACAAACAGAGAAAGGAAAATAGGCAAAAGTTTGGCAATCCAAAACCATAATGGAGAAGGTCATGAGAGCATGAAGAAAAGCTCTTACATCACACCATACTCAAAATAAGTACCCTCAAGCTCAGCGGTAATGGGCTCTCAATGGTAATGCTCTCTGTAGTCAGTGGTTTGTGTATAATGATGGAGATTTTTGGCAGTGGAGAGACTGTAGAGATTGTGTATGTGTGGGCTCAGTGCGTGTGGGAGTCGTTCTATAACAGGATTACACAGAAGGCTGGTTTCCTCTGCAGGGGCAATGTTTGTGTACTCGACACACATACCCATACACACATTTCTAAGGAAGAATTGTTCCTTTTCCTCTTTTTCACTCTCAGTCTCAGATGCCAAAAACCATCCTGATTCCCATCCCCATCTCTAAGTCTACACCTCCCAGATTTCGGAACAGCATAGAGGGGCTCAACCAGGAGATTGAACGCATCATCATACGGGACACTGTGGAACGAGATGAGATCATAGTAGTGAGTGCATCTCAACCATAACTATTTTTTCAACAACTATAGAGTAAGATTTCTGAAATGGAAACCAGGCACTTTTCCCAGTTAAGTGGTCAAAATATCTAAATATGCATATCTATGAATTTAAAAAAATGTGTACATACATACCTACAATAAATTTTTGTATGTTTTTTAAATTGTGCGTGGGTTCCATATACTATTATTATAATGAATGATTATGATGCTTGTGGGTCAAACTGGTTCTAATATAGTTCACATTATGAAAAATAGCAAATAGCAAACAGATCAAAACAGTATTATTGCACAAATTATGACTTTAAAAAAACATTATAAGAATGAAAACAAAATAGACATGAGAACATATGATAAATAAAACTATAGTTTAAAAATTTTGTAACTGTATTTAATATTTACATTTTCACTAAATGTATATACTGTATACAGTAATTACAACTTTTTAACTTCTCAAATGTTATTTTATGTTGGTGCTTTTGGAAACAGATCTTTCCTATCTCTAAAACTTTTTTAATTAGTATTTATTCATATCAAGGTGACATTATTCTACACACCCTTCCACCATTGATCATTAAAAGGAAATTTGAAAATGCAAAAAATTTAAAATTATTAACAAATTACTACAACAGACCACGAATAACCCCAAAAGCTTGATTATTTCTGCAGCAATAATACAGACTTGTTAAATACCACTGTACTAATATATGTCTGTATTATGTAGCATGCATTGCCTAAATCAAAAATGTTCATCAGCTGGAATATTGAGTGATATTATTTCAAATTGATGTCTGTAATTTTGACAGAAAATAATTATTATATTTACTTGCTTAACAAACAATCATGTAAACACTGTTAATGAGTACTGAAGTGAAAAAGGGAGAGAATTAAATTTTAAAGCATCCATGTGAAAAAAAAATATTCATGGGATATATCATAAATCTAATCAGCAGTGCAGACCACAAATAAACAGTATATGTTGTTGTCGTTTTTATTTATTATTATTATTTTTTTTTCGTATAGTTAAAGTGGAATACAAAGCATATAATAATCAGAAGGAACTAAATGCAGGAGATTAAAAAGAGCTCCTGCCATGGATATTTATGTTGTACCCAGTCACATTAAAATACTAAGCATTATGTTATTCTCCTGGTGTGTGAAAATAGAACATGAAGGAAAATGTGCATCTCAGTACTTCTCCTAACGAAAAAAAAAATGCGGTATCCTCTTTAGAAAAAAGGTGTATAGGGATCTATAACAAAGCTTATCAGTGCATAATCAATACTAATGTAATTTTTGGTGGAATACAAAATAATTACTTTTGTCTTACTTTTGTCTTAATTAATCACATGTGCGAATGTGTTTTAGCCACAGGAAGTTCCTGATGGGCACCGTGCGCCCCCTCCTATCCCCCAGCGCAGCAGCAGCACACGCAGTATTGACACACAGACGCCCTCCAACGGCGCGCTCGGCAGTAACCGTAGCAACAGCAGCAGCCGGGCTGACTCTGTCTCGCCCTCGTACCTCAGTATCCTTAACGACACAGTCGGAAGCAGCCCGCTCGATGACACGCTCAATGAGAGCAAAGAAAGAGGTCAGAAGCACACGCATCATCATCATCATCATCACACAATAACCTAAAATCAAACTATTTGAATCATAAATATTCCTTTTTCTGTCTTAGACCTGGGACCTTGGTCCCCTCTGCCCAAATATGCTTCCTCTCCAAAGCCCAACAACAGCTATATGTTTAAACGTGAGCCTCCGGAGGGCTGTGAGAGAGTTAAAGCTTTTGAAGAAATCCAGTAAGTAACCGTTTTGTAGACATTTGGCCTGTCTGCTTACACATGAATAAAGTCTAAAATAGGGTTGAAAACTCTAAAATTAAATCAGTGTTGCTTCATTTTCAACACAGATTCAGTTGAAATTGAAGAAACAACACAGCTATTTAAAAATGTGCGATTTTGTTATTTTCAAAAAATGCAAAAATCAAATAAATAAACATAAGATATGAAATAAATTCAAATCAATCTAGAAATAAATTATATTTAAGAAAATGAGGTCACAGGGTTGTCGATTCAGCCTAAATTAAGCTATAATTACAGTAATTACGGACTAGCTAGTTTTGTAGTCACTCATAAAATTTCCCATAAATTAAAAGCAAATATTTGTTTGATCATGTTTCTTGTAATGGAAGACAATTTTCACCATGCTTTGGTAAATCATAATTTATGACATTAAAAGTCTAAATTATAACATACTAAATCATAAATATGAAATGAAAGTCAAAATTATGACATAATAAGACATAATTATTATATAAAAGTCAAAATGATGAGGTTGCCAATTAATCATCATCATAATTATGATTAGTCATAGTTGTGACAAAAAAGTCTAAATTGTGATAAAAAAATTCAACTTTTTGTCATAATTGACTTTTATCTCAATGTAAATTTGAATGTATCTCATAATTATTACTTTTTATCACGTTTTTATGTTATAATTTAGTTTTTATCTCATTTATTTTTTAATTTCATATTTATGACTTAGTATGTCATAATTATGATTTATCAAAGCCTGTTTTTTTTTCTTACTGTATGTGGCTGAACGCTGTAACGGAGCTGAATGGTTGAGCTTGATGAATATAATAAATATTGCAATCTGTGTACAACAGACGTTTAAAGATTGAATAAAAGAACCATTTAGATGAGACCTTGGACTGAAAAAAGTAATGGTATACCCATTTTTACCCCATGCGTGGAAAATGTCAAGACTTGGTTATTTTGTAATAAAGGGTTCCTCACATTAAAATTAAATGTGGGGGATTTAACTTATGCCAGGAACATTCATGTTCTTATCAGTATGAAAGATACATTCTCACGAAAGAGCCATGACCTGGTCTTTCTATCTTTTGTTCCAGGCCAAGGCCTCTCCAGGAGATTCCTCCATATCTCTGTCCAGACAGAAACAAGGTGAACTTCATTCCCAAGAGCGGCTCTGCTTTCTGCCTGGTGAGCATTTTGAAGCCTCTGCTGCCCACCCAGGAGCTGAACTTCCGTAGCGGGGTGGGATACCGCAGCATGTCCCCCTCCTTGGTGCCTCTGGGTGGTGTTGCGGTAAGGAGCCTGTCCCCCTCCATGGGTCCCGTTCTGTCTCGTGGACGTCAGTCACCATGTCTCCCACGACATCTTGAGGAGCCAGAGGGTTAAAACTCAACACAAGAACATTTTTCCCACACTCCTGTATCGTCTGATAGAGTCAGAGCTTTGTTAGGATTTTAAGAACCGGTTCTGAACAACTCCGAGCAATATCAGTCTGAAACTTGAACATGAGTTTTTTGTTTTGTTTTTTTGCTATCTAAGGGTAATGGTATTACCGTACTTGTAAAAGGAGGATTGAAAGGTTTTCTAGATGGTGTATGTATATAGATGAAACAATTTTAGTATTGCACTGCTTTTTACTTTCTCAACGAGTTATTGTATTTTACCATAAAGCCTTTGAATTTTCTTATGTATAGCTGCATCTTTTAACCTACACAAAAGTTTGGAATAATTAAGATGTTTTTGAAATAAGTTTTTTATGCTCACCAGCAATATTGTGAAATATTATTACAGTTTAAAATAAATGTTTCCTGTTTTAATCTATTTTAAAATGTAATTTATTCCTTTGATGTCTAAGCTGAATTTTTCAGATAAAATACTGATTTGGTGCTCTGGAAACATTTTTGATTACTGTCGACGTTGAAAACTGTTTTTGTGGAAATCGTCATACATGACCATTCAAAAATGCTGGTTAAGTAAGATTTTAAATTAATAATAATACTTTTATTTAGCAAGGATGCATTAAATCTATCAAAAGTGACACTGAATAAATTTCTAATGGTACAAAAGAAGAAGAAAATTAATTAAATTCATTGAAGAATCCTGATAACAATTTATCATGATTTCCATAAAAATATTAAGCAAAAACTGTTACCAGCACCAATAATAATAATAAGAAATCAGCATATTCTAATGATTTCTAGACAATCACGTGACACTGAAGACTGGCAGAAAAGGGCACTGAAAATTTAGCTTTAGGATTTTTTCTTTTTCTTTTTTTTACACATTAAAAGTACTTTAAATTGTAATATTATTTCACAATATTACTGTTTTTACTCTATTTTTAAGTGCAACAGTGAGCATAAAACACTGCTTTGAAAAACATTCAGAATCTTAATCGTGCCAAACTTTTGACCTGTAGTGTAAATGTGATTTGATTTACTAGAGAAATTAGGTTTTAGGTCACAGTTTTGCTTGCTTATAGTTTACATGCAGTTTGAAAAGTGCTGGAGGAACAACCAGAAATGTTGTAGCAGATTTGAGGAGGACTAACAAATGTGCCTGACTCCCACCTGTCTGTAGGACCCCATTTGCTTACAGTCTTTTTTCTAACATTGTCTGACCCTGCATCCCTTAAATGTATAGAGCCCTTCCCCATATACATAACCTGTATGTGCTTAATGTGATTTGCTGGTGAGAGGAGGTTTTGATGGTACACGAGCAGCCTGAACGCAAATTAGGAGGAGACATCGATCAAATCTACTGGACAGGATTATGATATTATGAAATAAAAGGTGTCATTGCTGTAATTATAATTGTGTGAAGGAAAATCTGAATTTACTGGATATGAAATAATAACAGTGAGAGAAAAGGGATGCAAATAATTTCAGAGGGAGGCATGGCTTTAGCTAATAGTGAACTGAAAATGTACTGATTTGAACTGTAGCATCTTTATACTGTGAAATATGTCATCAATCATACCGTAAATCTTCCTTTCTTCCAAAAAGAAAAAAAAAGTTGAAAGAAAATGGGCAGTCCTGAACAAAATGTATGTAATTGCCTTAATACTGATTTGAAATTGAGATGCGTGTAAATTAGACAGGTGCCTGTTTTCAGGGTAAAATTGGATGTTTTTTTGTTTTTTTTTTGCCATATGAGAACTGATTATATTGACCAATCATGAGAAAAATAACAAACAGAAACAGAATTCTATTCATATTTATTTGCTCTCAGATACAAGATCTCAGTCCAGTTTCCTTCGATTAAAGTGTACATCATTTAACTGAAACAAAAGGCAAAGTTGCATAAATTAAACAAGTGAAAGCAGCTGTGAATGGTGTGGTGTACATTCTTTTTCTTTCAAAGTAAAAAAAAAAAAAAAAAAAAAAAGACAAGTGATACAATAACATCTTAACATGTAGTTCCAAACACAACATTTCTCTAATACATAAAGTGACACTTCAAAATGTTAAACCACTCAAATACAAAATATGAAATCCTGTGTGAAATGTACAGACTCTTCAGCTAGAAAGAGCTATTCAGACTAACAAACATGTCTATGCTTAAAACAGACAACATCCATTCTAGAACAATCCGAGATTGAACTCGGAGACAATTTAGTGCATTTCTTTAATGCAAAAAAAAAAAAACTTTGGTCATAATTTCATAGTCACTCCTGATGAGTCCAAATATGAAAATCTGGCGAAAAAAATGTAACGTTTTCTAGAGCAGGATAATTAAGTAATTCTGTACTAAAGGTGACATGAAATAAAATCACATACAAAACCATTTTCACAAACGCATTCCAGTGTATTGCATCACAGTGTGACAGTGAGGATCATTTGGGAGAAGTTATTTCTCTGAGTGAGAGTGCTTCAGTATTTTTTTCACTAAAAAAAACAAGATGCATCACTTTTGATCAGTTTCATTAAAATGTGACGACCTCATTCCAACCAAACTAATGGCACAGCACACGACTTGCATATGTAGTTTACAGTAACACTTTTATATCGATAAATAATTTCATTTATTTTATCATTTAGGGTTAAACTAATCCAGTGAAAGAGACTCCAAAAATATTTGTCGTTATTTACACGCAACTTCACACATTTTGGGTCTTGATTAAAAATACAGTCTATAATCTATAATAGATGTTATAAATCTGTAACCTTGTTTCTGGACTTTAAAACTCACACAGATATACACACACACTTACACAGGTTTATTTATTTTTTTGGTCCTAGGCAAAACAACCCCCCACATACGAGATGGGCAAACTCTCACCTTCACATCCCTTTAAACATGTAAACTTCAGAAAGTAACAGATACTTTACTCTCAGGTAACAACACTACTGTGATAAAGAGATGAAGTCTTCAATATTTTACCCTTCGGTGTCCTGACCTAATGAACATACAGTAAATTCACGCACACAATAAGGAATGGAGAAAAGAGTCAAATTCCCATATCTCACAAACCCACCAGTGTTGGACATGGATAGAGATTTCTAGATGCTTTCTTGGCTCAGGTTGAAGGGTTTCAGGAGAGGTAGTGTTCCAGCTCCGAATGAAGGCTTGGGATATGCACTCCTTTCCAGCAAAGAATATTTGGGAAGCGATCAGCTCCATACCATCCTTCACTCAGACAGGAAAAAGGCTGCGTTGTGACAAGCACAACCTCACCTTTGCAACACAAGATTACTCGTGATCAGTAAAGCCATATTTACAACTGAAACATGGAGCACTGTATGATTAGACACATGAATGGATCTAATATTCAAAATACATTAAAACTGGAATTCACACATACAACGTGCTTCTATGATGAGCATATTTTTCATTTTTAAACTCAAATTCCATATAATTTTTTTTTATGTATATATATATATATATATATATATATATATATATATATAACACAGTCCAAAGGTCAAAAAAAATAAAAACAAACACACACAAACATATAAAAATAAAAATAAAAACACACACTCAAAAGGTCAAACACAGGAATAACAAACACAGGGAATATATATGTGTGTGTGTATATATATATATATATATATATATATATTATTATTTTGAGCTTTTTTTTTTTTGGTCTATGATAAATATATACAAACTCACAAAAACTCACCTCAGGCATTGAGGAACTCCTGATCACTGCGCCCAATAGCATCTGGGTTGGACAGAGGGTCCAGATCTGCAAAGAGGTTAAACCAGGCAGACATGTCCCTGGACCTTCCTTTAGGTGCTAAAAAGACACAGAGAGACGAATCACAACAGAAACTGAGATTGTCCATATCCATCTGTAATCTTTGACATATAATTTTTGTCATATAAAACTCCCACCACTATTGGTAGAAGAGTTTGGACTATTCTGGGTAGACTGTCCTCCACTGGAAGGTGGCTGGAGCGGCAGGGCTTGAAACACAGGTGGAGTCGCCCATCCTGAATAACAGAAAGAGAATGAATATGAACATCAAATTGACTGCACTGAATATTAGTATAGCACAACGAAACTGTGCTGTGCATTCCTCCAACCAGTAGAGGGCCAACCTGTGGTACTGAGGCTATGGTCCAGTAGTTGTGATGGCAGGAAGCCAGTGGGTGTGTCTGCTGTTCCTGCTTGTGGTGAAGTGGAAGCAACAGGAGCAAGAGGGGCCTCAAAACAGCCGAAAGCATCCTGCCATGCCTTACTGAACTCACTAGCACCACCCGCAGCCCCAGGACTCAGCAGATCCTGCAGGAAGGCCAGGTCACCTCTCTCTCCCTCCTCTTCTTTCACCCCAGCAGAGTCTAAAGCCTCAGACAACAGATCCCTGCCTACTAATAAAAATAAGAATGATAATGATTTACACTGCAAAAAGTGAATTGCTCCCTCAGTACTGTTGTCTTGTTTTCTTGTTTTATGCCATCTCATGTTATTTTGCTTATCAATAAAATGCATCTTGGTTTTAGAATAAGTTATTTGTACTGGAAAACGACAAAAATATGGAGGAAGAAAACTTTCTGCAGTGTAGTAGAAGTGGCAGTAAAAAGGATCAGAGAGAGGCTTCAAGAAACACATGGTTGCATAATTAAAACATAAACAGCATAAACAGAAACAGAAATATTAGCTCATCAGCAACAAAAAGCAAATCAGGGTCAATTTAAGTTTAAAAAAATATGAAAAAGAAATCCCCAAAATCTTCCAGGAGCACATAAAAATCAAACATAGCATAAAAAGATGGGGAAAAAGAAAGTAACCTTGAGGAAAGTACAGTTTTTAGAAATGCTTTTAACAAGTTTTACAGAGACAGGGTCAGAAACACCAGGAGAGTTTTACAGTGGAGAAGGGAACCTAAAAGAGCTGTATGCATAAAAAGTTTCTGAATAATTCTTGTGGAACCCAAGACTGATAGATCAAGGTGTTAAAGCACATCTGAAGGGGGGTTTAAGATTGATTTTAGAGAGTAAGAACAGGCTCTAAGGGAGCCCTGGGCATTGAAGAGATGCCCAGTCAAGCATTTATACCTATTTTAGATGGAAGACTGCTTGGTAAGGCATCTTGCTTTTCCTCATGCGAGACGCCTACACCCCACTGAATAGGCATTGAGGCCTCCTGCGGTATCTGAGGCTGCATAACGGACATGGATGGGAGTAGGGTTGGGGTCAAGGTTGGAGTTAGAGAAGGGATCGGGCCAGGCTCAGGGGTCAATAATAGGAGGTCGTCATCTGTGCTAACTCCACCAATGGGGCCTAACTGTTCATTCAACTCTGCAGTACAGGGCCGAAAGATGAGAAGATGAGAGATACAAAAAGGCAATCTGTAAATAAAAGCTGCTCAAACACACTAGGAGTTGCTCCAACTATACAAAAAAGTTGATTAGTTCTATCTAAAAAAACAATGTTTAAAAAAATTCCTTGCCAACATTTGAAAGTGTCTTATGACCTACATTTTCCAATTCATTACATTCTTGTATGCTTATGTAAGTACGTTGACTAAATTAGCAATGACTACTCATTAGTAGCAATGAGTTGTGGTGCAAGGCCTAGTATGAACACACACATATGCGCACACACAAAACTTACCAGAGTCCAGACTAGCACACAAAGAACTTTCTGATCCTCTACTCTGTCCATCTACTGCACGAGTAGAAACTGATAACAACAGAAAGATAGAGCATCTTTTTAAGAAACATGAGTCAGTAGACAATCGTTAGGCAATCCTAGTAGCTGGACTGGGTGTGTTCCCAAAATGTGCTTTAAAAGCTGAACATACCAGTATCGGATGATTCACCCAGCTGCTCATCTTCAAGTGAAACAAGACTGAAACATAAACATACAAACACCAAATTAAACTGATAGACACACTGATGCATGACTAAATGGATGCAGTTTTCTAAGATGAGAAGAGATGATTCACATGACTATGACACAGTATCAGATTTACAAAACACCCTGAATTAGATCTAAACTGACATATTGGAGTGAGTCACTGTGATATTTCTAGGAAGTAAGTGAGGGTCTAAGGGTCGATACAGTATCGTACAACAGCATGTCACAGATGGCACAGAGATAAATTCACTGTTTCATTTTCCACAGCCTAAACAGGAAATGACAGTGGAACTTTAAACAGCGTTTCCTTCACTAGCAGGAGTTTCTAATAGAATTGCAATGTTCCACTCACAGATCAGTAACCAGAGCCTTCAAAGAGGCCACTCGCCTGAAGACAGAGACAAAGGGGTTTTTAGGGAATGAGGAAAGAGAGTGAATGAGAGATCTGACAATGAGAGGCAAGCAGGGCGCCTTCAAGTGGAAAGATACGTTTTGTTGATGAAAAAGAATGAATAAGGGAGAAAAATGAGACTGCTAGATTTGTCTGTGTGAGATTCACTGACCACGGGATGTATATTGCACACATACATAAAGAACAAGCTGAAAATGGCTGGTTCATGGTCAAACCATGCCTACTGTATGTCTAACTGTGTTCTCACTTGTCTGGATGCGTCTTCTTGTCCTCGTCTTTGCTGTCCTCTGCTGCTTGTGCGGAGACAATCTGGTCCAGTGGGTCCCTCAGTTCCTGTAATGAATCAAATGTAGTCAAATGAGAACTTAAATCTCATGACAAGTTTACTTTTTGGCATTTGTGCATGGACACCTACTTTGAGGGTAGTGAACTGGTAGGGTACATATCCTTTGAAGGCCTCATGGATGCCAGACATCACATGTGCAGTCTTCTCCCAGTACTGTAAAAGCGTTGTCTACAGAAAAACAATAAAGGATGAGAAAAGGTTTCAGAAATAAGAGTGAAGCAGGTATAATAAACAATAACAGGTGGAAGGATTTTTACCTGGTAAGTACATAAGGAATGTGAAAGCATGTTGCAGCGACTGGCACCCAGTATATCCACTTTCTGACACACGTCATTCTTAAGCTTATCAAAATGCACTTTTGTTCCTCTAACCTGGGCCTGAACCTGTTCGCAAACACACACATATAGCAGACAATCGAACCTCTATGTATACAGATGCTAGTCCCCCCTCTGACTGCTCGCTTTGCTTAATCTGACCTTGCGAAATTTCTCCAGTTGTTTATAAGTATCTGGGTCCAGTTCCTGTGAGACATCCTTCATCCAGAGCAAAGCTCCGCGGTACTCAGTCCGTGCTTTCTCCATCCGGCTCACGGTCAGCAGAGAGTCTGCGATGGCTCTCCTCCGGAATGTCTCCACTTCCTGTTCGAAACGATGGAGAGGGGGACACAGAGCCAACCTGGACATGACAGAAGAGAAATTGTTGCCAATGACTTAATCATTAATTACAGATGATTGTTGAGGGAGAGTAGCATGCAAGTTACATCCAAGATTATGGGCTTCCTAATTAGAGAGCCTTTAGTGTGAAACTAGTGATTTTCAATAACAAAAAGGTAGGTTGCATGATCAACTGTCTAATAAGGCTTGTCTCAGGTTCTGCTGACCCTGAACGAACTGCTCAGTTTTTGAATGACTAGTTGATTAATAAACCATCATGACAATTCCCTAACAGAGATGTATTAAATGATGACATATGCACATGGTTGAGTGCCTACCTTTGCTTGGCAGAACAGCAGAGAGCTTTACTGGTGGCGTCCATCATACTGCCTGCTTTTGTTTTATCATGCTCTGCCTGGAAGCGCAAGAACAGTCCGAGCTCATTCTCCTCTTGAGAGAGGTCTGAAGAAAGGGGGCAAAAACAGGGTTATTACCACAACAGTGACTTATAGCATTAGAAACAATAAGTGGCTTGATTATATGTGCTGAAAGCTATCAATTATGAGAACCACAAACACACAAGAGTTATGCTTAAATTTGACTTTTGTCTCAATAACAGTATTCATCATGGAAACTAAGAATATGTATGCGACTGCATGCAAAGGCTTTCAAAACAAGCTGAACAAGACTCTTTGTGTTTGCGCACACACAGAATGTTCCTCACTCACGTGTAATTCTTTGCTGGTATTTCTCGATCACTTTCAGAAGTTCTGTGCAAGTGCTCTGGACTGACCGGAAAAACTGGAGGAAACAGAACACACATTATCATTAACAAATGCATTTAATAATTAATCATTTTGGTTTTTGATTACAAAAGCAGCCTTTTTGATTTTGTTGCAACACACCAAAATATCTCTGATACTTTCATTTCCTTTAGAATTTATATATTTAGATGGAACATTTGTTTACCCAAACAACATCTCCAAAAAAAGCAGAAAAAAGCAGACACATTAGAACACAAAACAAATTGCCTTTCCAGTCTCGCTGTCATGGCAACAAAGGATGATAAGTCCCTGACAGTCGAGCAAGCGAGCAGGAGAATGTGAACTTGTCCTCTACATGAAAGAAGTAACTCACAGAAATGACAAATAATATATATGACTCATTCTGGTTGCGCTGCCTTTGTTCAAGAGAGAGATTCAAGAGCTTTTGAGAGCCAAATATAGGAATAGGGCTTATTTCCAGCATTTAATAGTGGGATGAAAACACTGGGCTATAGAAAATATTTTAGAACTTGCATTCTAAAACCTTCATATTAGCAGTAGCCACACAACCATTCATAAGTTTGGGGTCAGTAATTTGTTATACTTTTATTCAGCCAGGAAGCATTAAATGAATCAAAGGTTATAGCAAAGACATTCACAATGTTATATTATTTAAAATAAACGCTGTTCTTTTGAACTCTCAAATCAATGAATCTTGAAAAAAAAGTCCACAAAAATATTAATCAGCAAAACTGTTTTCATCAATGATCATAACAAATGATAGTTATGATATGCAGAAAATCAGCAAGTAACAGCTACTGAAAATTCAAACTACATTTTAAAATCTATTAAAATCTATGAAATTTTAAAATATATTAATATAGAAAATAGTTATGTTAAATTGAAATAATATTTCATAATCTTACTGGTTTTACTGTATTTTTTATTAAATAAATGCAGCCTTGGTGAACACAAGAGTCAAAGCTGAAAATCGTACCGAACCCAAACTTTTGAGTGGTAGTGTAGGTGGTAATTTAACAAATGCTGTCACCCAAAGTGACCTGCATTATACTTATTACAGGGCACAGAGGTGATAGTTCATGTCTCACACCAGCAACCTTCTGATTATCAGCCTTAAGCCTTCGCAACTACTGTATTTAAGCAGGTCTGTAAAGAAAGTATTTAAATAATCATAGTCTGGGGATACAAATTCTATTTCAGGAAAGTGACCAAAATTATTGGTGAAATCTTATCACTGGGGTCATTTTTGTATTAATACAGTATATTCATGTGCATTAAATTGAATATGGCATCCAGCCAGACTAAGCTCCATGTGTGGTGATGAAGGTGTGACCCTTGCAGGTGAGGTCTGCATTCAGGTTACTGTTTAACTCATGCTGCACAAACATGCAAGAACAACACCCTCAGGAACCAGGTTTGTACAACTGCCTCTCCTAAATAAACACTGTTATTGAATTAACCAATATAAAATTCCGTCTTTTCGCACCATAAGGATGATGCATTACTGTTTTCATGTTAAGAGGAAACAAAGCTTTGTTTCCAAACAGTCTAAAAGCCAATTCATATGATCATAATGGCAGCTGTGGCCCAAAGGAGAATGAACATGGATACACCTGTTCAGTAAGCAAGCAGCCGGGGGGCTTACGGTGGCCTGTCTTCTGCTCTCCTCCAACACTGGAAACCGTCTAATGACCAGTAAACCAGGATATGCTTAAGTGTAACAGCCCGAGGCAGGGCAAGATTAGACAAGCACACATAAACAAACACACCGATACTTCCTTAAACCGTGAGTGGTCTATGGATTTTCATTAGGTCTTGATTCCAAGTAATCAGCTACTTTCTTTTATAAAAGCTAACTATTAACCAAATGTCAACTAATTTAATGCAGATGATCTCTCACACATACAACCACCCAAATACAACACTTCCAGGCTTTGTATTTGACTTCCAGAGTTTCCCTGCGTCGGTGCTTTTCATGTCGTGTTTCACATTAAAATAAATCCAGGTTCAATAAAATCACTGTTTATGTATTCAGATCCTGAAACCTGGAGTTTAACATCAAACGAAACAGAGGCTTGGGCTACTAATGCCCCAAATACTTAAAGGGAAAGTTCACCCAAAAATTATTTTTCTGTCATCACTCACTCCCCTTCATGTTATTCCAAACCTACAAGTCAAAAGTCATACAGGTTTGGAATGACATGAGATTGAGATGACAGAATTATATTTTTTTTTTGGAGAGCTATGGTAAAAAATGTGGGACAAAATGTCCCTGTAGTAAATTTCTCTGTTTGTTTTATCTGTTATTTCATAATATTTCTTGTAGGTCTGTCTACATCATAGTCAATAAATAAAAATGCTGAAAGACATTGCAAAAAGTGTGGTCTCAGGACACATATTTCAGTGCTATCTGTCGAATTTATGCATGATACTGTTATAAAAACAAATACTTGATATCATTTAAGCAAATAAATTAATCACTTTGGGTATCATATGGTAGTAAAAATATGTCCTCATACAAAGTACAAAGGTATTCTACTGTCCAAAAGTTTAGGGCTAGTAAGACTTTTTATTTATTCTCACCAGGCTGCAGTTATTTGACCAAAAATATAGAAAAACAACAATATTGTGAAATACTATTACAATTTAAAATACATGTTTTTATTTTATTATTTTAATATATAAAAAAATTTGATTTGGTGCTCAAGTAACATTTCTTATTATTTCTTATTATCAATGTTGAAAACAGTTGAAAACTAAATCTGCTGTGGGCTGCTGTGAAACAACAGACATACAGACTCATAGGGAATGCGCTCTCTGATTACGTTAAGAGAGAACGAGAGAAGGAAGCACAGTTGAGTGTGTGTGTGCACATAAGAGAAAGGCAGTCAAGACAGAGACAGTGATAGGGCCATTTGGACTGGATGTCTGTAAACAGTGGTAACATCAAGCACAGTTGATCAAAGTACAGCATCATCGAGAGCTCAATTCATCTCCTCTCTTCCCTGTCATCATGTGACAGTACTCCATTAACCTCCCTTCATCTCATTCAGTCATTTCTCTGTCATTGTCAGGCTAACACACATCAAATGAAAAAAAAAGGATATGCTTTCAAATGTTAAAATACAGAATGAGTCATACACAGTCACTGAAAGAAAAACCCGCCCCAGTGACGTTACAGTTTCACCTACAGCTGCATTCAAAGAGGTAATTTTACTACATTTAAAAGGGTGCTCATACCTCCAATTTGGCATCAAGGTCTGCGTCAGAGGCCACCACATGCTCATCTTCCTTCTTCCCTGTGGCCTTGATCAGAGCCTGCTTGGTCTTCCAGAACTTCTTCTGCATCCGGGCCATGACCGAGCTGTCCTCCCCCAGAACTGCTCGGCCACTGAACATATCACTGGAGAACCTGGAAGAACATGCCATGTTCTTCAGACATTGATATTTTTTTAAATTCGTAATTTAAAACAAGGAGGGGTAACATTCATGGGACAAAGTCAAGATACAAACCCATAGCTGTCCATCTTCTTAACGAGTGTGGCTTAAATCTGCAAATAGGATATAAATTTGTATAATGCCTTTGGTCACAAGAACTACTACTTCTTATTTGTTTATTTTAAGATATTCATATATTTATTAAGCAAGAAAGCATTAAATTGATCTTTTATAATGTCACAAATGATTATTTCAAATATTTCAACCATAATTAGATTTTATTTCAATAAATCAAAGACATGACTTCTGCATAACTGTTTGTAACATTGATAATAATAATAATAAATGTTTCTTGAGCACCAAATCTGCAAAAATAATGATTTCTGAAGGACACTGAAAACAGGTGTAATGATGCTGAAAATTAATAAATGACATATAAATATATTAAAATAGACTAAGCTGTATCTAAACTGTAATACAGATTTACTGTATTTATCAAATACCTGCAGTTTTGGTGAGCATCAAAGAAATTTTACAAAACCAAAATGTATGTTTACAAAAAATAATAATAATGACAAAAAAAGAGAGGACATTTTACTACTTACTAGCGATGGCATTTAGCAGACACTGAAATAGAAATTTATGAAATTATTTCAGACTTAAACATTAGGTGTTGCTGGACAATTTAAATGAATTATAAATAAATCTGGGCTTTGAGGAAATTCAGTGTTGATACAAAATGAGTGGAAGGCCCTTTGCAAACTGCTGTGTTTTTTCTCTTTAGACAAAACATCTTATATCTCACAAAAACACACACATCTCTCACAATAACAAAAACAAAAAAAAAATCAAACACACCGCATCGAGCAAAAAAATAAATAAATAAAATCGCAAAAGTCAAAAGAAACACCTGTCCTGACATTTATTCGACTTATCACTAGTGTTTAAGTGAGTGGAAAGTGTTTAAATAATCGCAAAAGTGGTTTGACAAATTTGTCACTAAATACACCATACATAAACAGTACACTTTCCACACACACACACACACACACACACACACACACACAAAAAACTCAGATATGTTAAAATCTAGCGTTTGAGAGCTGACGCTGTTCTCTGATCGCACCTTCCTCGCCATCCTTCCAACTCATCTCGGGTCTGGTTACAATGTTGCAAGCAGCCTGCTCGCTTCCATCACACTTGCTTGTATTTTTCCAAGCATTTTTGTACACAACTGCTACATTGTTTTTGGTAAATAGACTGAACTATGTATTCATAGTGCATACAGGACTCTTTACAAAGACAAACGACTAAATATTGTAAAAAGGAAGAGTTACCGAATTCCAAACAAGACAAGGAGTCATCGAGCTCGCGCTGCGTTTCCCTATAATAACAATAACCCTTTTAACTTAGAACACGAATGTGACATGGTGACTTCAGTCTGCAGTTCGAACCCGCCACAGTACGGGTCCCGGTAAATTACAGTTTGCATTCATTAATTATGAGTGTATATATTTTAATTGTTATTTGGGCATCGCATTTCCTTACCCGCTGACGTTGCCTTGAGCACCGATAGGAACGTTCACGCACGTCACTCCCGTGAGCCGCGAGACAGCGAGAGCGCATGCGCAAGAACAGTCGGCCCCAGGCACAAGCTGATAGTTCTCAATGAATTGAGGAAAAAACTAATATCTTGTTGTTATAATGTTTAAGTTAGAGTATATCAGCTAAGTGAAACTGCGCCTATGGAGAATTAAACAGAACAAAATGTATTGTAGGACTACATAGCATACAAAAGGCCTACAATATATAGCTTGAGGAGTCCTTTTGTGGTTGTATTACTCTTTTGTAAATTGCTTTGAATAAAAGTTACAGCTAAAAGGATTCATGTAAATACACAACATAGTAGGCTACAATAACCCTGCTGATCTTAGCCAGTCTTCCAGCATGGTCAGACTGGTCTGTTTTCTGGTTTTAGTAGAAGTAGCATAGTTTTTTTTTTTTTTTTTTTTTTTGCAGCTGCCAAGCAGGTAAACACCAGTTTTACCCATCTTTAAGTTTAGTCTGACATCAGATGTTTCTTTTCCATCAGAGGCGGGCTACAGTACAGATGAATGCATAGGCCTACAGATAGAATATTTAGCTACTATATTACAACACAATTCACTTTGAATTGTTATTCACTTTATGTAACAAAACTGAGGATGACAACTTGCTGGTTTTAGCTGGTCTCCCAGCAAGGTCAGACTGCTTGTTTCAGTATAGTTTTAGGTTTTTAGCTGGTCAGGCTGGGAGTGCAGCTGCCCACCAGCAGCTAAACACCAGATTTACCCATCTTTTATAAATGCTTATTTTCCAGCAAAAGCAGTTCAACACAATGCATCATTTAGAATAATTAATATAATAGAATTCACTTGTAAAGTTCAGTTCATTTTAAAACTTTTGACATTTTTTTTAAATATCTATTTTTTTTTTAAATAAATAGACATTTATGCCCAAAAGATGGCGCCACTGACAAAGTGAAACCAATGATGCCGTTCATCTCAAATGTGTGTACCTTCATAACAGTAACTCAGTGGGTACATACAACTTAAGTCTTTTGTTGTATAAAAGGAACGAGATTAAATGTGTGCTACAGCAAGAACATGTTAAAGACATAAATAAAAAAGAACAACAATTTAATATAATTCATTTAAAAGTTCAAAGTAAAAAAAATTGTTTAGATCGATTCAGATTTGAGATGATTGAGGTGCCCCATAGTGTGTATTGTAGCTTAAGACTCGTTACATAACATCTGATATAATAAATAACTCAGGAAGCTGTGGTTGTGCTTGGTACACTCAGTCTCACGCTATCAGTATGAAAAAAAAAAGTATTTTCACATATATGCATTCACATCCACACCCAGTTTGATGTACACAGACTTACTCATACACAGACGGGCACATGCCAACACCACACCCCTGCCACAACCACAAATCTTTTACCTCAAGACCCTCGTTTACAACCATGTGGCCTTACCTTGGTTGAAACGAGACATAGACTGCTTCAGAGGAGTCAAATCAACTAGCAGGAAACATTCAGAGATGAACAACAAACTCAAGCACACCTGGATAAGCAGACAAACATCTGTTCACTGAAGTCTGTCGGACCTCTGAGACACATTGAGAGTGGAAACCTCAAGTGTGTTTGTGTGTTTACTCTATAATAAATATTACTCTATTTTTATCAGTCAAGTTTTTTTTAGCCTCCAGCTGGTGGGGACAATGGATGACTTGGTCCTTCCTCAGTCACAACACTGATCTGCAACTTATGGTGATATAACTCGTTACTGACAAAGGTTCAAGTCAGATCATTGTATATTGCATTGTAATCCCTTTTAACGAGTCTGGTGAGACAGAATGAACACATAATCAATCAGATTAATCTTATCAGTCAATTAGAGCTAAAAGCAGATTTAATTCCAAAGTAGCTCCATTGTATTTGCCAGACATCACTAAACCATGCATTTCATTAAGCACATTATAATATACATTGTTTCTTGTCAATTTTAAGTTGCTTTGGCTAATATTGTCTGTCCAATGACTAAATGTGAATGTAAGCTCATTGTGCAAGTTGTGTTTCCAGTCACAAAGGTGAAAACTGCTGCCATTTATAAGGGAGGGGCCCTTTCAATATCACTCACATAGGAGTGGTTCATGATCAGTAGCCTAACACTTGTCTGGAAAGATAGGAGGAGACACTTTATGATACCTGCTAAACCAAATGAAGGGCAAAAATGAGTTAAACGTCTGTTAAGGAAATTACCCCACCCCAACATACAAAATGTGCCAGTGTTGTTCATGTGTGGCCTTTAGAGTGTTTACTTACATTTGTTAGTAAGTGTGTTGGTTATTTAAAGGAGTATATCACTTCCAGAATGGAAATTCTGTCATCATTTACTCACCTTCCACTTGTTCCAAACCTATATGAGATTTTTTCTTCTGTTGAAGAAAGAAGTATTTTTTCCTACTATGGAAGTCAATGGTGCCCATCAACTGTTCAGATACTAACATTTTTCAAAATATCTTCTTCTGTGTTCTACATAACAAAGAAACTAATATATGTTTGGAAAAAGTAGAGGGAGAGTAAATGATGACAGGATTTTCATTATGGAAGTGAACTACTCCTTTAACATGCAGCACCCCACCCCCAATAACATATATACACACAGAGCAGTGGATGTTCTTCTACAAAGGATGCAAATGACAGACAGGAGGGTTCCATATCAGTCCTCAGATCAGCCCGTCTAATCCTCTCAAAGACCTGCAACACAATTCAGCCCCATTCAGCGTGTCAGAGTCAGATTTCTAGCCAGACAGAGTAGACTAAAATTTTAAAGGAATTAGGAATAGTTCAGCCAAAAATGACTCCCCCTCATGAATGTATGTTATCTTGCAATTTGTATGGCTTATTTTCCCCTGCAGAACACAAATGAAGATGTTCTGAAAAACATTTCAGTGTTTTTGTCCTTATCATGTAAGTTAATGGGTACCAACATTTTGAAGATCCAAAAAGGATATAAAAGTATTGTGAAATTAATCCATAACCCTGGTGGCCTTCTAAAGTGACATAACAAATGAAAATGTAAGTCTTTATTAATCCAATAAAAACACTGATCGTTGAAAGCATACAAAACCTGCATCAAACATGTTGACATATCCTAAACCTCATTACATGATCATGTACCATGCAAGAATCACTGTGGTTTGATCTTAATGTTGGTTTGAGGTCTTTTTGGAGCTTGAAAATGATGGACCATGTTGACTTTTATGGACAAAACAGCTTAAATGTTCTTCAAAAATCTTCCTTTCTGTTCTGCATGACAGGAATCAAAGTTAATTTGAAGGTATTAAAATAAAATAAAAAATTCAGTAGTATATAGCCAGAGGGTAATTGTAAAAATAATAATAATAATAATAATAATAATAATAATTAATACACAAATTGTAAAATAACATTTATTTGAATGCTTTTATGAAATTATTAGTCTCATATAATTAAATTAATTGTTACTTTCATTCTGCTTTTAAATTGTCCAAAAATTGGCTTCATTCACTTCCACTTTACACGCCTCATCACAACCTCAGGCTAATTTATTTATTTATTTTGTGGTAATGAATATGCCACAAATGCTGCTGAATGACTTTGTACAAACCCAGTTTAAGTTTTTTAATTTTCTCCCATTTTCAATCTAACGTGAACATCAGTTGACTTAAGATGAGGTTATTTTACAACATGTGTAAACATATATATATATACACACACACACACAGTGTAGATATTTATAAGACATTTATATTACAAAAGATTTCTGGATTTTTGTGTTTTGAACTTACAAACAAAACAATTTCACAATTTCATGTGGTCTCTCATTGACTGCAGCACTTATACTGTCTCTTCTCACCTGTATAATTCAATGCAGCAGTGAATAGGCTAATCTTTGCTTAGTCTTCAATGACTTTTAATTAATAAGGGTCTGTCACCGACTCTGTTCCCCATAATAGTCTTTTCAGCTGGGATGAAAGAGAGAGAGAAAAAAAAGATCATTGGCAGTAGGCCATACAAACAGGTGTCTCTTTCCTTAATACCACCTTTTCTTACTTCCCCTGCCTCTGCTCACCTCTGTGAATAGACTGGCCAAGCAGTGATTTGTTTTCTGTCGCCTTGAGGCTGGAACTTTAGTGGCCAGCGTATAGACTTCAAGGCACCAACGTGCTGCCTGGTAGATCTGCAAATAGACCTCAAGTTTCTTTTCTCTGTTCACACAACGGTCTGACTAGAAAAGAAGCAGCATGCTCTTATCTGAATCTTGTCCTCTAAATTCATCTCTGTTTAAATCATTATTAGTAGATAAAGTTGGATAGGAAGAAAGACACATACAGAAACACATACAGATGGCCTAATGACGCTTAGATAGGCCATAAACTGTTATCTGGAATCATCTGACCTATTGTATTCTTATCAGAGTCTCTCTGCCCTGTCCTGAGGGCTATTGCCATGGCCTGTGGAGAAGAGAGGAAACCCTGCGCACTAGGGACATTTTTTAAAAAGAAGCAAACTGGTATATTTCATTAAGTTTGAACTCATATAATATATATATATATATATATATATATATATATATATATATATATATATATATATATATACACACACACACAACATAATTACTAGTATGTTAAGTTACAGAGAAATAAAAACTGATACAGATTAATAAAAAGTATGAAAGTACAAGTACACTGAAATAACACTGCAAAGAATCAGCAAGTGACACACAGTATTAAATGTGAAATTTTGAAGTAGGAAAAAAAAAATTCTTGTAAAAACATACTTCAATAATCTTTGTTTACAACTTTGACATTTTTACAGTGTATTGACCACAATTTGCCCATTGGCCATAGCCATTTAGTTATCACACCCTAAAAATGCCCCACCCACACCAGTTCAGACCTGTATCATGACAAACAAATTACCCAAACTGGAACAGTAATGCTATTAATTGTGTGATCCAATATCAAAATGTATTTAAATATATACATCATGCGCAAATAGACAAAAATAGACACTTATTATGCTATAGTTCTTCTCTTTTGCTACAAGCATGTGACCCTCTAAGGACAGCTGTCTTCAAACCTCTGTCATCATTCCAACGGTCAACTTCTTTTTCATTGCATTTGAATCTGTGTGGCACACACAGGATGAGGAAATAATACATTCATAGATGACGAGATCCTTTGCTGTACGGACATGAGAAAACAACAATGAATACATCAGTTACGCACATTTTTATTCTCCCACTCAGTCTTTCTTTATGCCTCTGCGCCTTTGACACCTCTGTGGTATCTGCAGACATAAAAGGCACCCGGTTTGTGTCTCACTGCATCATCGTCCTACATGCATACACACAACCACATATAAAAACTGATTTCTCAATGTTCCTGTGGAAAATCTGTGAGACACACAAAGTCAAACTTCAAAAGAAAGTTCCATTAAACCATGACCTAATTAAGATTTCCAATTACAGCCAAGTATGGTGACCCACACTCAGAATTTGTGCGCACACACACAGCAGTGATCACACACACCGTGAACACACACCCGGAGCAGTGGTCAGCCATTTATGCTGAGGCACCCGGGGAGCAGCTGGGGGTTCGGTGCCTTGCTCAAGGGCACCTCAGTCGTGGTATTGCTGGCCCGAGACTCGAACTCACAACCTTAGTGTTAGGAGTCAAACTCTCAAATGTATATATATGTATGTATGTATATATATAGTCAATTGATTAAAAGTGACAGTTACAAAAGATTTCTGTTTCAACTAATGGTAGTTTTGAACTTTCTATTCACAAATTTTAACAAATAAATGCAGCCTTAGTTGGTAAGCAAAAAACCTTCTCAGAGCTTTAATTGAACTGTATATATTTACTAATTTGTTTATCAAATATAAATAATATACATGTAATGCATTTTGATAATAACATTTGTTTACAACCAAACAATTATGTGCAACAGATTTTGAAGGCACACAAATACATATAGATCACCTTACAACTCTCCCAGTTTGAGAAGCAGTTTGCTGGAACCCATCTCTGTTGGCTGGTGGCAGGTGAAAACACATGTTCTCCCATAGGAAAGCACACACACACACACATACATTGCCAAAGGGTTTTTGTCTCTAACAACTGCCCTTCCTTGCTCCCTACAAGCATCGTTAGGCCTGACCTCTCATTTTAGCCAGGTGTCCCAACCACACTACATCTCTATTCACTAAGCAGCATCTGTGCCTGTTACAACCCAGTATTGAATGACTGAGATATTATAGAATATAGAGTATGGGGTGTTCTCTTCTTAGAGATGAAGGGGGGCTCTTTTTGATAATTTGTCATTGTGTTTATGATGCCAAATGTCTTAACCCCTCACACAATGCCATTTTAAATGACTAAAAAATACTAAAGATCTTCACTACAGTAAACAAAACATATTAAATACAAATCTTAAGTGTCATATTTTTCCAGTTGTGTTAACATAGGGGACAAATATGTATATAAATGAGTTAAAATAATTGATTTTGAACAAAGGGAGACCTGTGATCACTCAGACTGCCTCTGTGATTTTATCTGATCATCCACACATTAGCACCTTCTAAATGTGATGAAACAGCCATTCAAGGTATGCAAAACATAAGCAGCTCAGAGCAATTAAAGGATTAACATACAGTATCTATGCTCAAAACCCTCTTTATTTTAAGATATAATTTCATTTCAATTATTGTTCACATGGAAAGTGTTTGTGTATACTTTTCATAGACCAACCTCAAAGTATGACAACACTTTCACAAGTGTGTATGTGTGTGTGTGTGTGTGTGTGTAATCTTCTGATCTGAATCTGGCTGGCGGGCTGATCTGGCTGAATGACACTTAAAAGTGTTTTAAGAGTTGTAGTGAGTGAGCCACTTCGTTGGGAATTCATGATGCTTACCAAACACATAGATGTAAATATACAGGCAACACGTACAATCTTAAACAGTGTTGGGGAAAGTTACTTTCAAAAGTAATGCATTACAATATTGCATTTCTTCCTAAAAAAGTAACAAATTACATTACTTAGTTACTTTTTATGGAAAGTAGTGCATTATGTTACTTTTGCGTTACTTTTTCTCATCTGCCTCATTTTCCCTCTTCAGAAACAAACAAACAAACAAAAACACAAAATGTCATGTTTATCTAAAGTCATTTTGCTCATTAGTATGGTTGATCATCGAAGGTCAGCAGCAAAGATACTGGTTACTACTTGAAAAAAAGTATTCTGATTACATAACTCACGTTACTTGTAATGCGTTACCCCCAACAACTACTTTGTTGTTTATCACTATTTGTGAATGGAAATGAAAGTATTTGTTGGTATAGACAAAGTAAACTGGTTTTGTGCTAAGTTTCCCGCTGATATACTACAGCTGAAACGCCGATTTTCGTCACAGGATGTGTTTTCTTCAATCACACACACACCAAATTTTGAACACGAAAACAGGAAAAGAGCCTTTGCGGAAGACCCAGATGCAGCAACATGTGAGCGCAAGCACAGATTAGAGCGCGCGCGCTGTGAATGGGCGGAGCTTCTGCGCGCGAGTGGGGTATTTAAAATCCTCTGAGCTCCACAGAAGTTTAGAAAATCATTGTAAGCTTACTGGAGACTACCTTGACTAACGTACTGGAGCACTGGAGGAGTATTTTAAAGATGGCATATTAAAAAAAAACACAACATATATATATATATAAAAAAAAATTATATTAATAAAAGAATTATTGAATTCAATTCAACAACACTACTCACCACTTTTTTTGCAGCACATCGTCATTGAAGATGATTTATCAGCTGATAACGGCTCCGAGTTCGGCTCAGGGGACATTGGAGCCGACTTTGAGGTTCCGTGCAACGTGGGGGTCAGTCACGACTTCCAGAGGATCTTTCTTCCAACCGTGTACGGAATCATATTTGTTTTGGGTCTTATCGGGAACGGACTGGTTGTGCTGGTAATGGGCTGCCAGAAGAAATCCAGAACCATGACGGACAAGTACCGTCTGCACCTTTCAGTTGCGGACCTTCTGTTCGTGCTCACCCTGCCGTTCTGGGCCGTGGACGCGGCCAAAGACTGGTACTTCGGAGGGTTCATGTGCGTGGCCGTGCATATGATTTACACGGTGAATTTATACAGCAGCGTCCTCATTCTCGCCTTCATCAGTCTGGACCGGTACCTCGCCGTGGTGCGCGCAACGAATAGCCAAAGTCTTAGGAAACTTCTAGCCAGTCGCATCATTTACGTTGGCGTGTGGCTCCCCGCCGCGCTCCTCACCGTTCCCGACCTGGTGTTGGCCAAAGCGGAGACCAGCTCTATCCGCACCTTCTGCGAGCGCATTTACCCACAGGACTCTTTAATCACCTGGGTGGTCACTTTCCGCTTCCAGCACATCCTGGTGGGCTTCGTGCTACCCGGGCTCGTGATTCTCATCTGCTACTGCATCATCATCTCCAAGCTGTCGCGCGGCTCCAAGAGCATGCAGAAGCGCAAGGCGCTAAAGACCACAGTGGTTCTGATCGTATGCTTCTTCGTCTGCTGGTTGCCGTATTGCGGAGGGATCCTGCTGGACACGCTGATGATGCTGGAGGTGATTCCTCACAGCTGCGAGCTCGAGCAGGGTCTGCAGAAGTGGATCTTCGTGACGGAGGCTCTCGCGTACTTTCACTGCTGCCTCAACCCCATCCTATACGCATTTCTGGGGGTGAAGTTCAAGAAGTCAGCCCGCAGTGCTCTATTTCCCAGCCGAGGGTCCAGTCTGAAAATTCTGTCGAAGAAGAGAGGGGGGATGTCATCTGTATCCACAGAATCCGAATCTTCTAGCTTTCAGTCTAGTTAACACAAGCACGCACACCATGGACTGTGAATATGCTTCCAGATATGATATTAATGACATGAAATGACCAGCTATTTGTGCTTTGTATAGGAAACATATAGCAAACAGGCTGAGCCTGATTGAAAAGTAGCTAGGATGTGAATAAGTCTGTCAGTATGGCATCACATACTGCAAATCTCTCTTCATAGTGAGAAGAGACATTGTGTACATATGTGTTGATATAGTGTGCAAGATGTTTACTGTACATATCATGTAAATGTATTGTTTTTTTATCAGGTTCCTTTCTGCACTTATGTAGACCATTGCATTTATTTATTACATGATAAAGGGACTGAATTAGGGTTCATTCCAAGTTTTAAAAAGCTGCTTTGGCAATTTGAAGTCTTTGCAATAAAATTTTGAGTACTCAATATTGTGTGTGTGTTTTGAAAACTTCTCTTAAGCAACTGTTTATAGGGCATGATAGTGGAGTTTCCCTGCAATGCCCAGTATTGTTTATACTTTCACTCTTCACAGAGACATGCAACATGTATTGGTAAGTGCTGTTACTTTGCACAAACTTCTTTAGAGTAATGTCTGTAATCTCCCCCTCTGACGCATATAGGCATCGAGGACGGGGATTCCCTGACATGTAAACTCTCTCAGGTCTGACCAAACACCCCTTGGCAGGATCCCCAACATGCTGCAGAACCCATTCAAGCATGAACAAACCACACATTAACTTTCTTAGATGCAAATAGTGCAGTCTTGCATTGCCATCTTGTTTTTTTATAGCTTTCTAAATTTCATTTCTTTCCACTTTCATCTTCAATTGGGTTTTTCTCTTATTTGGCACCCATAAATGCTTCCACCTCAAAGAGAGTTTGTTTAATCAGGTGATGCAATAACAAAACTATGTTGCCATGTCTCTAGCAACGATTGGCGGTCGTAACCATAGCCACTGTGAGGAAATGTATAATTTATAAAACTGATTCAGTGTGGTGTCACACAGGTAAGAAAAAAGGTAAAAAACCCACTATTCAGGTTATGGAGATCATGCTTGTGATCACATTTGCTAGAAAAAGCATAATTCAGTAGACAAATTCTGTTGAAACACTTTAGCACTCAACATCCTATAAAAAAAAAACTCCAAATGTATGTGGACACTTGACCGCATGGTACCTCAAAATATTGTATAAAACCTGCGAGCAAATTATGCTAGAGCTTTTCTCAGAAGTAACTTCATTTCTGTAACTGAGAGGGTGATTGTTAGTGGATGTATGTCAGTTCTCTGAAGTTCTGATGTCAGAGCAACCACATGTGTAGTTTATCACATTAAGGAAATCATTTTGCATCATAAAAGAGGTTATGGGGCATTCTATTTTGATTTTATTACTTGTGATCCATGACAGTAGCATTCAGTTTAAATGGGGTGAGGATGAACCACAATAAAACCATGGGAGGTCTTTACAGAAGGAGAAAGTATTGTAGCAATGCACATCAGTGTAGAGCTATAGGAAACAAGAGCCTGTGACCCCTGCACTGCAAAAGCTGCTATCCAGGCCACTGTGTTAAGAGGTGAAATGTGTGAGAGCTGACCCACTGAGAAGCGAAATCCATGTTTAAGGACAATACAAACTAACACCGGTGACTGGACAGCCCGTTGAGTCAGAGTAATGGGCTCTAATGTAGAGTGTGAAAGATTTGCATGTCTGAGAGTGTTAAGTGCCCCATCAGGCCTCTGTTCTCCTGGGGGCTGTAAGAAAGGAGAGTGATCAGTGAACATTCCTAAAAAGCTGGTCATTTATTTTGCTGTTAAACCCATTTGTCCACCCTGTCAATCTGAATATATTTCACTCTATAGCGATAGACATATATAGACAGTGTATAAAATCACAAATCTTGACAAATATTGAATAATTAAAAAAAAAAGATTATTTAGTTAGTTTACAAATGGAAATTCTGTCATCATTTACTCTTCCTAATGTAATTCCAAACCTGTTTGACTTGAATTTCCTTGGATGACAAAATGAGAGATTCTAAACAATAGCACTGGCTACTCTTTTCTGCGCAATTAGAAAAACTGAAGGAACTTTTAAATGCATAGTTTGACTTTCTTTCTTATGTGGAACGTTAAAGAAGACATTTTGACAAACGTCTGAAAAGTTTTTTTGTACACACAATGAAAGCCAGTGCTCACCAGAAAATTATGGTCAAAAATGTATGTTAACACTTCAGATTAGGAAACACTATTCACTATGAACTAGTTGCTTATTAGCATGCACATTATAGCATATTGGCTCTTAATTAGAACTTAAAAAGCACATATTAATGGCTTATCCTGTGTGTTCCCTAATCTAAAGTGTTAACAAGTTAACAGCTCACTGAAAGGGAAGTGAGTATTTCCAGTGAACAGCAACTTGTTATTCTATGATATTCAGCTCTCCTTGGTTCATTTTTTGGAAAGTAAAAATGTCCAGTTTGGGAGCAAACAATTTTTCTGTCTCTTTCTTACAATGAATCTGTTCATAGAAATCATTCAGAGTGATTTGTTCACCGAAGAAGAGAGGGGGAATGTCATCTGTATCCACAGAATCCGAATCTTGTAGTTTTCAGTCTAGTTAACACAAGCGCGCACACCTTAGACTGTGAATATGCTTCCAGATATGATATTAATGACATGAAATTACCAGCTATTTGTGCTTTGTATAGGAAATCTGACTGATTCAGTTCTGTACATGGAAAACAGCAGCTAGTATCTTCTTCAAAATTTGATCTTTTGTGTTCTGCAGAAGAGAAGAACTCACACAGTTTTGGAATAACATTAGGGTGAGTAAATGATGTCAGAATGTTCATTTTAAGGCAAATCTATTCCTGTAACTGAGTAAAAGCATCCACAAACCTCACCGCGGGCCTCGATTCACAGCTCTGCATGTGTTTTTCCACTTACAAGCAGAGGGAGGGTTAGCGGGTAAAGCGATTGACATCCATAGCGCAGGAAGGAGATCATGTCTGGGACCATTAGCAGCCACTCACAGTTCCTGCTAGATTGACCCTAGTGGGGCAAAGAGACACTTTACGACCCCAGTGACCCCCAAAGCCTTAGCATGTTTACCCAAAAGGACTGGAGCCACAGAGGTCAGTAAAACCAAGATCATTTACAAATGAATCACAGTTCCAGGCGGCTTGAACAAGGACCAAACAAATGCTACTGTATTAGCAAGCAGTTTAACACATGTCGAACAATTATCACGCACGCTGGAGCTCCAAAATATCTTAAAAAAAATACACTGATTCCCACACACTGTCATCATGTGCACCTATGATACTATACATAATCATAACACTACACACATACCGCAACACTATCTCACCACCCAAGAGCCTGTTGTGCGATAAATGTGTGTGTTATTGGAGGGTAAGTGGCTATTTGGAAAGCAGTTTCCTGCTGAAAACCCACAGGGACACCAGTTCCCGCTGTGAAAATACTTAATGGGTCTGACTACAATCCTTTTTAAATTTTTCACTCTAGAACAACAGAATGCTACATTTCAGGAGGTTATTCGCATAAGGGCTGATATATGACAGAGTCAATAGAAATGCATCTTTAACCTTCAAATATTTTAGTGATATTATAATGAATTTGTTTTTTTATAATAAAATGGTAATTTTATATATAAACAGAGCTGTTATATTTAACTAAAAAACATGGTCGTTAATGGAAATTAAATAAATATTAAATAAAATATAAAAAGACAAACTTAAACTGCCAAGGCAACATTTCTTATTTTTATTTAGTTTAACTTCACATACTAAAATAACTAAAACTAAAACTGAAATAAAAAAGAATAAATAAAATCTAATAAAAGTAAAATGAAAATTAAAAAGAAAAAATATATACATAATAATCAAAACTAATATATATATATATATATATACTGTAATATAATATGTTGAAAAGTTAATCAAAATAATTAGTTAATAAATGACAATACTTAGAAGTACTCCTACTTTTTTTTTTTGAGGCGTAGCATATACATGTGTACACAGTTTGATTTATATTAGCCTATAGCAAATGTTCTGACAGAGATGGTTTTGTAACTGTTGTAACATGTAGGTATGGTTGCCTGGAAACAGTTTGTTGGGTGATGAATCATTTTACCATTTGCACTACAGAGGTGAGTCAGTCATATAATAATAATAAGAAGAAGAAGACGACGAAGAAAAACAAGTATAGCTGGCACTGACTAATATAAAACACAGCAAAAAAACATCCACATATTGACTGTTTCAGTTTTCAGATTGAGAGGAACAATGTTATCTTCTAAAAAAGCCGGCACACCCTCCTCATTTTTTGATGGCATGAAATCAGTTAGCAAATTTCTGTTTCTTGGCACTGGAATGCTGATTAGCTTTGATTAACTTGCGTTTTTGTCAAAGATGAAAAACCCGAAAGTTGGCTTGGTTCTTTGAAAGCATCTTATTTATGCCAGAACCGAATACTATTTTGTCTCCATGCACTAAACCTTTATTCTTCACCGAACATGAGCCCCTTGACTCTCACCCGGGGCTATGGTTGGAAATATGATCTTGGGGGTTGTGTGTTTTGAAGGAGAGCAGCTGCCCTTTTTAAAGGCTGTAGATGAATGATGGGATTAGATGTGGTATATACAGATATGCATGTGTGTTTATGAATGGTCAAGTTAAAGACCTGTGACTTATTTAATTATATGTGATCATCTGAACCTATAATGGCGACTTCCATTTATCCTGTTTATTTACACTAGAGCCTCTAATTTATTCATCAGAAGTGATTCTTTAATTAAGTCATTTCAATCCCAGTTCTCACCCTGACCCTTCATTCCTCTCAGAAATATGATATGTTCCTAAAGAGGATCTGGAGAGGATTTTGTCAAGTGATTAGCGGAAAGAAGAGCTTGTATCAAAGTGAGAGGGTCGGTGTTCACTTAGCACACGCGAACACGCATAGACATACACGTGCACACAAGCACACTGTACTGACAGACGGGCAGGTGCTTGGGCACCTGTTGGTACAAAAGTTACATTCTTTCTCCACCTGCAGTCCTTCTAACACTGTAGTCATCCCTTGTGGGTATACCCACACTACACACACTTCCTCAAGCTGTTTGCCCGCAACATTAAATTTCTTCCCTTGTACACTAACAGAAATAATGGAATTGATTATAACATGTTCACATGCATTAGGTCTTAGAAGTCAGGATAATTTATTGTCTGTCCTACTACAGTACGTAAGAGAGAAATGGCAATAAAACTCTGATTTGACTGTTTGAGATCATCAGCTATAAAGTAGTGTACACGCTAACCCCATGCAAATCTCACATAATTTAGGGCCATGCCAGACGTTATGTGACAGGCATGACCAAGCAATCAGAAACATATTCAGATGACAATACTGACGATCCCCCAAACTGAACATATTGTTCCACTGTGTTTCTTCAACAAGGACGCTTGGCCCTGTGAACTTTTAGAAAATAAAATGGTCCTAAAATAAAACCTTTCACACACTTACTACTTGATTTCATTGGTTTATTAACACTTTTCAGACAAACTGTTTTTTTTCTTTCTCTGAAAGAAATGTAAATTCCAGAGTTTTTTCACCGTTAATTTTGCATTGTGTTTAACAGCATTCAGTGGTAAAAATTAAATTTTTAACTTTTTTGGAATAAAATAGCAGACTTCTTTTTCTTGCTTAGGTTAATTTCATAGCTAGAATTTTATGTTTCCTAAATATACACATTTATATAATACTTACATCTGGAATTAACACACTATAAAAATATTCTGCTCACAAGGGATGCTTCCCATTATTTTTCTTTATTTTTCTTCACACATCACATATCTCATCTCAAGCATGCATTGACACTGTTGTCTCCTTAGTAAACAAGCATGCTAATTTTAGAAAAACAATTTATTAGGGCCAAAACTGTGTTGTAGGGTTGGAAATAATGGCCCAAATATAGGACACAATTAGTTATATATAACAATTAATATTATATTATATTAATATAATATTTCAATACAAATATTATTTCACTCATTCTTCATATAATTATAATTTTAATCATGCAGTAATTCATCGTCTTTGTAATAGAAAGATTTTGTATTTTTTATTTAAAGACTGAAAGTCAGGGTCTGGGAAAAGGGTAAAATAATAAAAAGCCATAAAAGCTTTTAAAAACTAGCAAAAATAAAATGAAAAAATGGGGAAAAGTAACATGAACCAGCCAGGACAAACCATAAAGTGCAACAAAAAACTTATTAGCTCATCACAGGGTTCAAAGTTCACTGGACCATATCTAAACATGTTTAAAGTTCTGACATCAAAGCACACTTAAAATGTATAAAACTGAAATCAGTGAAATCAGACAAAGCAAAAGCTTCTCTTGGTGAGCATTCACATGATAGTCATTAACCTTGTGGCTTAAGTGCTCCCCGTTGGTGAATTACTCCCAGACACTGTGTCTAATTAGCGTGATGTAAGAGAACCTTCAACTTGTAACTCCCACAAATCCAATTCATGCGTATAATTTGACCTTCCCTTGGAGGCAAAGATAAAGGCTAAAAGCGCACACGCATGTCAACGGAATGAAATACGAAACCATGCAGTCATTTGAACTCCTCACACCTCTTCTGTGAGGAATAAATCTCAGCAGCTCTTTCTCCTAAATGGCCCAGTTTGACAGAGAAGCATGTGAGTCAAAAGCAAAATCATGTTTATATGACCAACCCCCAGTTTCCCCTGTTCTTCAGTGTAACACAATGGTTTTGAATCTGAGCTTCGAGATGCTGAGTGAAGGTTTGAAAACTCATTCAGACCTTCACATTCAGAAAAGACTTCCCATCAGGAAGATAGAGAAATAGAACCTGGAAGTTTACTCAGAGGTTTTCGCGCCTTGTTTTTTTGGCGATTTCTTGTTTCGGTTCACCCTTGTCTGAGCTGCATGAGGAAGAGAAGGATTAAACAAAGAAAGAGAAGAAGGAAGGATAGTGGCATAGTAAACAGAGGAGAGGGTTGAAAGATGAAGGCTTCCCCCTCCTCCTCAGCCCCACGAACCCAGCTGTCTAAATGGAAAGGTGGCACGACAAGGAGGAAGGAGGAGCTTACAGTTGGAGGATGCTTATTGTTATGAGATTCCTGTGTTTAGGGTTCGGTTTGTGTCCCTCAAACAAAGGCCCATTCTACTGGAAGGGATATCAGCAAGTCATTGTGATTACAGGACAAAAAGCAAGCACTATAGCCAGAGAAGCTGGAATGGCATGTCCAATGCATTTTGCAAAACACTGCATTTTGATAACACCATTTACCACAATTACAAGCGTTCACATGCACCCAATTTACAAATGACTGGAATTCACACATTGTACTTCTGAGCTAACTATATGGTTGTTGGTAAAGATATGGTTTTCAAATTCCAGATTTTAAGCTCAAGATGCTTCGAAGCATTGATCTTGGTATCATCATAAAGCGTTTCAAATTGTATCACAGGTCTATCATGCAATAATTGATCAATAAGTAATGTACAACTTTTAATTATATATATATATATATATATATATATATATATATATATATATATATATATATATATATATAAATAACATGCTAAACAAATCAAGTACAATGACTCAAGTAATCCAACTTAATTTTGCGTATCATGTCATAAAAAGATCAATAAATGACGCACAATGAATCAAGTGCAGACATCACGCCGACGGTGTGAAAACCAGATAATAAAGTTGTTTACATTTTATGGAACACGACTCTACAAAGAGATTGTAGATCTGTTACGTGCTGGTATGTGTTCCCCGACTCGTTTCCTTCTGTCGACGTCCGTCAGTCTGACTGCATCTTCTCTCAGCTCCATTGACAAAGAAAAGAAGTCTGTGCTATGATGATGCAAATACACACATACACACACAACATAAGTCATCATAACAGTCAAATTCTTAAGTGCATTCCAGCAAACCTGTATTGACTGGGACAGACCTGTCAGGACACTGTTTACTGCTTTTGTTTCTGCAATCCTTGTTAAAAGTGTAGGTGGCTGTTCTTTGATGCATTTTTTTCCTTTCTCACCTGAGGAGACAAGTATGGGGTCAAAAAGTCATCAAGTCCCAAATGTTTTGCAATTAATCTCTTTTGTCTGCCGACACTTTATGCTTGGAAAAACAACAACAGTTAAAATGCTGACGTTGACGCCTGGCACATGCACGCAACATACAGACCTAATAAAAAAAAAAAACATGAATCATGCACAGATTCTTGAGTACTGGGACAAAAAAAAAAAAAAAGATGTGTTGTGTTGTGTGTATTTTAACATGTTCAGAGGTATTATTATTATTATTATTATTATTATTATTATTATACAGGTATGTATTTGTTACTAATACAAATGTTTTCTTTCCTATCTATATATCAACACTCGAATAGAAGATAAAGTTTACTGTCATGAGCAAATATGGCTATTTGTAACACTTTAGAGAAGGTGACACATATTCACTATTAAATAAGAATTAATAGTGAGAACTGGTCCTTAAAATAAAGTGTTACATGGCTATTTATTAAAAATATTACTAATCTAGGGTTCACTTCCAAACATGAATAACATGAATTTTTTTGATTATGTGACAGGGATGACATGTTTAACGTTTATTTATTTTAAATGCCTGTGCTCATAGCAGGTGAAATATGCAGCAAAAACCATCAGGATAAAGACATTTTAAAAATGTTTTAATAAATTTTACAGTGTTGACCAGAAGTACTGAATTTATTTAAGGTATATTTTTAAATATCGGGGCTGTAATGTTTCTTGATAGAAAAATATGTATTTACATTGCTGTTTTATAATATAAATCTGCAGTTTAACATGATCTGTCATTCAATTAAAAAAATAATGTGGGTTCACCAGGGCTGCATTTATAAATACAGTAATATTGTAAAATATTATTACAATTTTAATTGTTTTCAATTGCAGTTTATTTTAATGTCATTTCTTCATGAAATGACACGGCAGAATTTTTGCAACCAATACTTCAGGTCTTTAGTGTCACATGATCCTTCAGAAATCATTCTAAAATGCTGATTTGGAAGCATGCTCAAGAAATATTTCTTATTATCAATATTGAATTTTTTTTTTTTTCAGGATTCTCTGATGAACAGACAGTTCAAAAGGATTATTTAAAAACTAAAGGCAGGTATAACTGTGAGAAGTTTTGTTTTGCCATGTGACAGGAATTAGACCAAAGCTCTGTAACAAACTACCATCATCTCAAATGATTATGAGCAAATGAATATATAAACGTAACCTCACACAGACATCTAAGCATACATGTATCAGCCATGATTTCACATCCAAAACAAATAACAGCCTCTATTTATAGAATGTTTACTGTACTTCCGTCTGCAACACAACAGGAACACCATTTTTCCGCTTCATTTCAGGAAAGTTAAAAGGTCTAACAGCCAACACATACGTTGTTATGATATAGTAACAGAGAACAAGCTCCAAAACACACAGTGACGCAAACAAACAACCACACATCCAAGCTCAGACATCTGTGCGATGCAGCTTTTCTTTAGAACCCAAATACACAACATCTCACGCACAGGCTACATGTTTGCAGGATACTAAAAATACAACAATGGGTCTGTCACAATATGATTATACCCTATAATAGCTTCCTTCCAGGTCAAATCCTCTCATCTGTCTCTCTCTACAAAGCTGCATTCGGCCACTGATCAACCCAAGGGTCCATTCATTCATTCATTCGCTTATTTTCTCACGATCTCAGCTGTGTGGAGGATGTCCTCAAAAGTCCAACAACATCCTGATAGACAGCTGAGAGTCGAGTGTGCGTGCCTATCTATAAGTGTGTGTGGTTTTAACACATCTAGAGAGGTGAGTGTTTACTATGTTTTCTTTTGAATGACTTTCAGAAGAGTTGTGATGAAGCACTGCATTTTGCAGGTCACTTTTTCAAAACTCTTCACACAGCAGTAAATTTCACATCCAAAACACACCAAAACTTCCAAATTACTTCATAGAGTCAACTCAACTCAAACAACTCATTCTTCCATAACACTAGCAACCCAACAAACACACTGTCTCATAAAACAATGAAAACCTAAAAAACAACAGGTGGCATACAATGTTCTTTTGTAAAACAAGAATGTCATCTATCTTCTAGAATTCACTGCAGTATGTTACATGGTCCTTGTTTACATTACAGTACAAAACGTTTCCTAAGTTGTGCCCTTTTGGATAGATGGTAATGAAACTGCAAACCTAACGCCTGTTCAGCTACATCTAAAGTAGGAAATTGCTGTCTTGGGGCCATTCACACAGAGTGCGTTTCTTGCTTTGAAAACGTGAGACGCAGGCAGTGGAATGGGGGAAAAACACAAGGTCTTGAGACACTGCAAAAGATGTGAGACATGAGCACAATGTTCAAATGTGTCCGTCCAGTGCATGTTTACATAGAAAAACAAGTTGTGGCCTAGTGGTTAGAGAGTTTGACTCCTAACCCTAAGGTTGTGGGTTCGAGTCTCCGGCTGGCAATACCACGACTGAGGTGCCCTTGAGCAAGGCACCGAACCCCCAACTGCTCCCCGGAGGCGCAGCATAAATGGCTGCCCACTGCTCCGTGTGTGTGTTCACCGTGTGTGTTCACTGCTGTGTGTGTGCACTTTGGATGGGTGAAATGCAGAGCACGAATTCTGAGTATGGGTCACCATACTTGGCTGTATGTCACGTAAAACCATGCAGGAAAAGTGCATTCTGCGAGAAAATGTGTGCTAGCGCCTGTAAAAAGCTGGTGTTTGTGGACAGGTGCAGTATCAGGTGAGTTTTATTATCTATGACTAATTCACTGTTATGTAGGGCCTTTGATCATAATTCAGATTCATGGTCAAGCTCAGTGGTAAGTGAGCAACAGTTTGCGCTTCCTAACAGTATCTGGCTTTCCTGTGAGTCTACTAGGGTAACAATGGTGGGAAAAAAAGTCCTTTATTGATGGTACCTATTTTCTCACGTCCACGTGAAACCAAGGACAGCATGCACTCTACGCCCTTGACAAAGACCACCAAGTACAACAAAGACACTTCTGACAAAAGGACTATCATGACAACAAAAACAAACCATTAAAGGTATACCTGAGGTTGCCGTGCAGTCCATGGCAAAAAAGGGTGGGCGAGGGGTTTACGGGATTTTACTGATTGAAAGGTGAAGTGTGTAATTTTTTTTTTTATGTTAAAATAATTTACAACTATAAGGAAGCCATTAATTGTTGATTCCTTAAAGGTGTGACTCTTTGCTGCTATCAAAACATTGATCTGTTTGTTTGAGTATCTGGACCAACCTTATACAGCAACACTGGCTCAACTAAAGCCATTTTCAAGTTATGTTTGCCTGAACAATGGAAGACTGTGGTATTAAAAATCACAATTCCATTTGTTGACAGTATTGGCACAGAAATGAGATAATGTGCAAATGTAAATGCATTATATGCATTTGAGATTAAGATTGGAATTGAGTTGAGGTTGATTTTGTGTGAAATAAACATAACCTGATTATGGTAATATTTGGGTTTTTAAAAATATGAATGAGACAAATGATATATGCCTGTATTAAAGAAAATATAATATTTTGCAAACATCATATTCATAATATACACTGTAACTGAATATTTACCATCTGTGTATATCCAAGCAAAAGTAATTATAAGTGCTATGAGAGCGACAAGACATCAAAGAAACACAGTTATTGGAGCAAATGCAAGACTATTTTTTGAAATTATTTTGAATTTGGAATATGCTATATATACTGAAAAATATACTGTAAGTATGTTTTTCAGTATACTGTTTTATAAAGAAATTAATACTTTTATTCAGCAAGGATTTAAAGTATTAAAAAAAACGGTTATTTTATTTCTTTTAATCAAATAAATACAGCCTTGGTGAGCATAAGAGACTTTTTTCAAAAACAATAAAGAATCTTATAGACCACACACTTTTTAAATGGTAGCATATACAGGTATATTTCATTAACATATAAGCATTTTCCTGATTAAAGTCTTAATCAGAATACAGTCCTTAATCTGAAAATGATGAGCATGGTCATTTCTTTGCGTGTATCTAGAATAGCATGAATCAATGGATAAATGGGCTCCCTGACTGCACTGACAGTGTATGAATTGTCAGAATTTGTGTGAAACACAAACACACACCTGCTGTTAGATACAATGATCTTCCTCCGAGGACTCGTTTTCTCACTATGTGTTAATGAGAGACCAGCTCAGCCAAAGATTCCCACCAATCCACTCAAAACAAACAACAAGGAAAATACAAATCAGTAAGAGAGAGGGGGGGGGGTGCTAAGACATCCAGGTGCTGACACAGAAAGACGTGCTATTTCATTCCCATGCTTAAAAACACTTTTTCCCCATATATACAAGTGCAAATACTGTGTGCAAATATGCCTACCCCAAACGCATGGTCTATATGTATTCAGCATGCAGGTCCCTACAGGTATTGTATTTGTAGCCTGTGTAATTATAGAAGCCTGTCAAAAACACACCTGAAAATCAGGATTATGTGGGGTTTTGCAACCAACACCATTAAATCCTCACTGGATTTTCACTCTTTGGAAACTCTAACTCAAAGACTTTGTTTGACCTCAAACAGCTCTCAGAGCTCTAAGTGCTCCTGTGGCCTTTTTTTTTTTTTTTTTTTTTTTTTGCTGACCTCTGACATCTGTACTTTGCTTTCTTTCACTCTCTTGCTTCTGGTGGAGGTATCCTAAAGCTGTGCTATGTGTCTACATATATTTATGTATGCAAAAATTAACTTTTTGCCAAGTCGGCCAATAGTAAATAAATGAAGAAAATGTATCATGCATGAATATTTATTTCAGCCATTAAAATGCATTTTGCATTTTTTTTTAATAAAATTTTTTTTAAATGTACACTGCACAAAAGCTCTATGTTGCAATTTTTTAAAGTAAAAAAGGTATATTTTATAAAAACAATTATTATAGTCGATATTCCTAATGAAATCACTGAATGCTGAATCATTGGGTAAACACATGCACTTTTTTCACAAATGCAGTCACAAGAACTCTAGAGGGACGTCAGCACAGCTCTTAGAAAACAAGTTACTTTTGTCTAGCTAACATCATTTACAGAGGGGGCGCCTACACATGATCAAGGTTACACACCAACCGAAAAACAACTCAGTATTCTCTATTGTTGTGACATTTAAAACGATATCTGTCATATCTTGTTTTACTTCATACAAACCCGGACAAATACTTGTTTTCACTCCAGGAAGATCTGGCAGTTATGTTGTTGCGTGCAGGATTGTGAAAGACATAAAACTCCTGACTAATGCAATAAATTATGCTTACCCTGCAGCTGCAAGCATACAAGAAAGTCCTCGTACTGCTGTGCCAAATGTTATGAAATCTGATGTACTGAAGACGCCCTGCAGACAAAACCGTCTAGACGCCGTTCGCCGTAACGCTATACCTGGCTCAGATGTGTGTGGTGATTCAGCCAATGCCCTAGCGTATGTTTATCATGTTTACTGAGTAACATCTACAGCAAAGTGATTTTACAGATTGCAAAAAGGTGGGTTTCAAACACATCGAAGTTACATAAACACATAGGCCTGTGTACCCACACACAAAGAGAAAGTAGGATAGAGTGTACAAATGAACTGAACCATTAAAATAAACATAACAGTATTGATTTTGTTTTTTGTTTAGTTTTTTTTTACATAGATAAGTGTTGCATTGACGTCTGCATGTCTTCATTCTTCCTACCAATGAAAGTGTGACTTCAAAATTTGAAAATGCCGCCACAGGATGAAATCAACCGCTATGACGGAAACCACACGAACAAAATGACACCTACTTATCGAGATCACAACTCAGGGTACACCCAACAGACTAAAAACTTTCACAGACACTTCACCACAAAAATGGGTTTTTACTCACTATAATAGACCAATGAGTGTGGTTTTCAGCCCAACCAAACTATCAGGTACAGATACTGTTATCTGTCCACAAAGTCCTCCAGCCACACACATCTGACTGAAACTTGTCAGCAACAGCCATTCTATAACATCTATTAGTTTGTTAGAAAATTTTTTTATGAATTTAGAAAGAATTTCAGAATGATCGAAAATATTAACAATGATTGCGTTTCTGAAGGCCTCAAATTAATGTTATGCTTTTACAATACTTATAATACTATCATTAGTAACATGTCAACATTGTCCAAATTGACCATATTTAGTTACGTAATACATGTTTCTGATCGTATTGTTCACGACTAATCTGTGCATGTTATTCCACAAAAGCCTTTGTCATTTTAATTAAAAATGTAACATCCTGTGCGTCGTCTAAAATGATTTTTTTCTCTTGAAGATGTCGCTTGACTTTTGGACATTATTAATTACAAGATTACTAGTTATTTAAACATTGTTTTAGCAAACTTTCATTTGGTGTTGATATGTTTTGGTATTGTAATACCCACTTTTCACAGAACTTCAAACGTTTTTTTCCCCTTCATTGAACATTCTGCTTCACTTGAAAATATGTCAGAGTGCGCTGTAATTAGAGTGACACACTATAGTGAATTAATTACCTTTTGCAATAAAATTTATTCCATTTTTTTTTTTATCCTCACTTAAATAAAATTGGTTGCAAAAGGCAATTCACTCCAGCACCAGACAATTAATGTGACTACATTCAGACAGTTTGAAATACCAAAATCTTGACTGGCATACTCTGAGATCAATCTATTCATTATCTGTTAAGCATGATATCATATTTTTTAATTACTTTTAAATGAAAGCTGTTATAAAGTGCTTCTAGATTTACAACTGCGATTTTAGTTGTTGTGAGAGTAAAACATAGTCACATATGTTTAAATAATATTTCATGCTGCCCTTTAAAAATATTGCTGGGCCATTTACTTGCATGTGTTGATATTCGAAGTTTTTATGCATGATTTAAAACTACGACTTGCGCCATCTGCTGGCTTGGTTAAAAAGCTGTCTGTTTACATATAACATAGAAATAGCGCCATCTACTGTTGACACAAGACAATTCCATAAATCCTGACAATACATAGTGTGCCAAGAAAAATAACCAGAAATCATGTTGAAAAGCAACAGATAGAGTTTTAGTCTTTCTGTATTGATAGTTTGTGCAAGACAATTTATTGTACTTTGAAGTTTTCATCGAGGCAACAATACTAACATAATATATATATATATATATATATATATATATATATATATATATATATATATATATATATATATATATATAAAATTTAACATAGCAATTTCTATAAAAATTTTAAAATAATGCTCTAGTCAATAATCACAAAGAACTATAATTGGTTCAACCTCACCAGCGCAGAGAACAGTAACAGGTATCACGTGACAGGGTCGCGCCTAAGTCTAAAAAATTGTTTTGCCACGTAACAACTTGCCAACTTAACAAGTTTTAGCCACTAGATTAAAAACATAATTAAGCGTTAAAACAGCAAGATTATTAATTATACTTTAAGCACTATATGGGTCTACTCGATCAATCAAACTTCTAAGACGCTAGGCTTCGCCTGTTTTGCGTAACTCCATACTTTCACATTAACAAATACTGTTTTTTATTTTATTTCAACTGTTGACATTTTTCTGTAGTTTTAGTATCTTTATTGAAACTGTATAACCTCAACACGACGTCATGCCCCCAGCAGAAAGCTCGAAAATGATTGGCCACAATTGTCCAATTGTAGCGGCAGCACCGAAAAGCAACAATCTGATTGGATCCTGGTGGCGCGAATATTATCACATGGTACAGCATTTCGCGCGAAAACTTCGGAAACAGCTCGCGTGTTTCTTGTGCTAGACGGGACGGAAAGTACATTATTGTTATAACTCTGTAATAACAATTTATTACAAAAATGGATCTTATGGAACATGGAGCAAATCCGAATGCTGGTCAGATGATCAAGGACGAATTGGCGGAAAAATGCCAAAAATTATTCCAGGCTTTTTTGGAAGAGTGAGTAAATGAGGTGTCCCTTATTGTTCTTCAGTATCACGAAATGATACACGATGGGTAACCGTATAACAATAATACCTATAAAACATTACACGCTTTTTAGTCGCTTGTTTTCATGTTAAACTACATATATATATTTATACGAAATTATATAATAAATATGCTTGCTTGAACATTATACTTGTGCACGTGAACATGCATTTTCTTTGCTATTTGTATAATAATTATATTTTGCGTGTGATATGTATAACTTTTTTTTTGTGATCAGAATATTATAGTAATAGTTTGGTGCACCGTTCGCAGGTTTCAGAATAGTGATGGAGAAGTGAAGTACTTGCGGGACGCAGAGGAGTTGATCCGGCCGGAAAGGAACACACTCGTGGTCAGTTTTACAGACCTGGAGGGCTTTAATCAAGAACTGGCAACCGCCATCCAGGAGGAGTTCTACAGGTGTGAAAGGAGCCAAAAGAAATTTAAAATCGTTTTCATACATTGCTTTTGAATTTAGTCACCATATACTTTGCTTGGTTCATCTTACTGTTTCATTGTATGTTCTCAGTAGTGTAATTATTAAGCTTAAAACATTATCATGTAACCCATAATCTCAGTTATTGTGTAGCAGTGTGTGTAATATGAGTATATGTACTGCAAATTGATGAAACATTCGGCACAGGCTTTGACTGCTTTATGAAACTGATAACTCATTGTTATTACCTGCATGTACAAAGAAACACTTTTCGTTCTGTTTTGTATTAGACTTCACCCCTACCTGTGCCACGCTGTGCGTAATTTTGCCCGGGATCACGGAGAAGTTCCTACCTCAAAGGAATTCTATGTTGCCTTCCAGGATCTACCAACCAGACACAAGTAAAGAGAATTATAAGACAGTGTGATGACTAATTAATCATTCCAAACTAAAATACTGTCAATTCTGAACAAATGCCTCAATAACTAATGTGCTCCTGTTCTGGGTTCCATGCAGGATTCGTGAGTTGAGCGTGGCGAAGGTTGGCTCACTTGTGCGCATCAGCGGCCAGGTTGTCCGTACTCACCCGGTTCACCCGGAGCTGGTGAGCGGGACCTTCCTGTGCTTGGACTGTCAGGGAGCGATAAAGGATGTGGAGCAGCAGTTTAAATACACTCAGCCGAGCATTTGCCGCAACCCTGTGTGCAACAACCGTAGACGCTTTCTCCTGGATACAAACAAATCCAAATTCGTCGACTTCCAGAAGGTATGACAAGAAGCTGTAAATTTGTATGCTTTTTCCTGTCGTGAAATGATAGAGAAATAACAGTGCAAAGCATGTATAGGTATATTCCTTGAGGAAAAAAATAGAAATTTTTCTGTAAAATATTTTCTGCAACACACAAGTTAAGTGTGAAAAAGCTATTTTTACATGATAATTTCAATAACATTTGAAAATAAAAAATCTTAAATTTAAACTTAAAAAAAAAGGTTCTAATGTAATGCCTTCGTGCATTCATGTTTGAAGTGAATGGAGAACTAATGTCCAGGAAATAAAACAATTAAATCAGTAAATATTGAAAATAAAAAGGTGATTCAATGGATGTTTCTAATGTCAGTTTCTAGTGGCATAGAAAAGTGTATTTTGATGATTTACTTGCTTTGATTCCAGGTTCGTATCCAGGAGACACAGGCTGAGCTGCCACGCGGCTCCATTCCTCGCAGTATGGAGGTGATCCTGCGGGCTGAGGCTGTGGAGTCGGCACAGGCCGGTGACAAATGTGACTTCATTGGCTCTCTCATTGTTGTGCCAGATGTATCCCAACTGTCCACACCAGGTACACATCTCTCATCCAGTCGGCCATCACTGATATTTACACAGTGGTTACAAGTCTGAGTATGCAATTATGTTTGTTTCAGGTGTGCGAGCCGAGACCAGTTCTCGTACAGCTGGGGTGCAAGGTTACGAGAATGAGGGACTTCGTGGGCTTAAAGCGCTGGGTGTCAGAGAACTTTCCTACAAACTTGCATTTTTGGCATGCCACGTAGCCCCCACCAATCCTAGAGTAAGAGTGAAGCCCACCATTATGGCATGACAGTCTCATTTTCTGTTATATCAGATTATTTTACTGGGATGCCTCTGTTTGTAGTTTGGTGGTAAGGAGATCCGGGATGAGGAGCAGACAGCGGAGAGCATCAAGAAACAGATGACGGTACAGGAGTGGGAGAAGGTGTTTGAGATGAGTCAAGATAAAAACCTCTACCACAACCTCTGCACCAGCCTCTTCCCTACCATTCACGGTGAGTCACTATCAACAACAATATGTCTTGCAATCAAAATTAGGGATGCACGATATTATCAGAAAGTTATCGGAATCGGCTGATAAAGGCTCAGAATGTAGACATCAGCATCAGTGAATTTGAACAGATTTATGCCAATATGCCTTGCTGATAACACGAACAGCGCACATGTGCTCAGGGTGTGCTAGTGCTAAGATCATTTCTGAATCATGATTATATTCAATGTTTTGGATTGCCGCATTCTGAGAAAGTATGTACAGAATGACACTCCAGTGTGTGATAGAGTAAATAGACCAGTGCCTGCTGCAGCTAAAGCCTCCCCTGGGTCCTAATGCCCTTCTGATAAGACATTTTATTGAATCTGGGGGGCTGTTGGCCTACTTGTAATAAAATGAAAATTAAAATATACAAATAACATTAAGATGATTGTGTTTCTGAATAAATAAGGCAAGTCTGTTTTGAAGGTCAAAAGCAATAGCTTACATGAATAAAAATTACAAACATGACACTTGTAAATTAAATAATTTTATATATACAGATTTATTCATTAAAATGTAATATAATTTTTAAAATGGATTAAGAAAACTTAAATACAAGAAGCTCTAAAAGATTTTTATAAATTTAACAGTTTTGCTTTAGATTATCTATTAATGTTAAATCCACAAATAAAATGTTAAGGTTTCAGCTGCTTCTGTCTTAAAAAAAACAAACAAAAACAAAAAATAGCAGAGATTGATTTTGTTATAGTTATTTTCAAGGCTTTCAATGTACTCTCATAAAAAAAAAAAAAAAAAGAATTAATGTTTATTAGTTCTAGCAAATAAGTTTTTTCATTTTTATATTTAAATTTCTGCACAGGAGAGACATATATCGGTATCAGTTATCGGCAAAAATAGTAATAGGAAAAATATCGGCATGTTGGATATCGGTAAAAATCTAATATTGTGCATCCCTAATCAAAATGAATTCATATATAAGTAGTCAACCAGTAGGGATTTTTAAGTGGCCAATGGCAAAAGCAGTAATAGGAGAGTGGTTTGGCTGATATAATGCAGATAAATAAATATTGAAAAAGTGTAAATTTGCAGTTGTTACCCTAAAGGGATAGTTTACCCTAAAATAAAAATCAGTGATCAATTACTCAACCTCAAATTTTTATAATCGCATAAGATTTATATTTATCTTCTAAACACAAAGACATTGTAAAAGTAATCCATATGAACCAAGCAGTTCTAACACGTCAAGCAAGCACATTTTAGCTGCTGTTTACCCTATTTGATGTGCTGTATGTATGTTATATGTGTCTCTTCACAAGACTTGGATTAAATTGCTAGATTCATATGGATTTCTCTTTATGAATTTTTTTTTATAAAATAAATAAATACATTTTTTAACCCTTTAAAGTGTTATTTCTACCTGATCTGTCCTTTGTAATTACTTTGAGTCGTGTAACCACATGTAGTTGTGTTGATTTATTCATAAAATAGATTTAGAATAAAACCTGTTAATATAAACAATCATACAAAACAAATTTGTAGGTTATCTTGACTAGACGTGTGTGATACAGTTAATTTCTTATTTCTGATACGGAATCTGTTGTTTTCAGGTAATGATGAGGTAAAGCGGGGGATTCTGCTCATGTTGTTTGGAGGTGTTCCCAAAACCACCATGGAGGGCACATCTCTGAGAGGAGACATCAACGTCTGCATCGTGGGAGACCCCAGCACAGCCAAGAGCCAGTTCCTTAAGTAAGACTTATTCATCTTCTAAAGCACGAGCACTGTTACCGGACTACACTAATGTGATTATTCTTGAACAAGTTAAAAACTGTAGAATAAAACACATATCAGACAGTGTCTTCTTCCAAATTGTGTTTTAAAAATGAGAAGATGTATTAGTTCTCAGACGTTTGGCTGTTATTCAGGCATGTTGAGGAGTTCAGTCCACGCGCGGTCTACACCAGCGGTAAAGCCTCGAGCGCGGCCGGTCTCACAGCTGCTGTGGTGAGAGATGAGGAATCACACGAGTTTGTCATTGAAGCCGGAGCGCTCATGTTGGCTGACAATGTGAGTTATCTTTATAAATTATTTGTGTTAAACCCTTGTACATCTGAGTATGTTTTGTCACTGAAATCCCTGTTGATTTGATATTGTTGTCCATAGGGTGTTTGCTGCATTGATGAGTTTGATAAGATGGAAATGAGAGACCAAGTGGCTATCCATGAAGCTATGGAGCAACAGACCATCTCCATCACCAAAGCAGGGGTCAAGGTAAGGGTCAAAGATTAAAATGCAGATTTATAGGACACATATTCGCATTTGTGACATATTTCTACTAGCAGTTTGGATAAAAAAAAAAATGTGATAAGGTAATTATTAGAGGTCGAACTAATATAATGACACATCCGTGTTTTTTCAGCTGTGAACATTAAAGGGATAGTTCACCCAAAAATGAAAATTACTTCATGATTTACTCACCCTCAAGCCATCCTAGGTGTATATGACTTTCTTATTTTAGACGAATACAATCAGAGTTATATTAAAAAAATGTCCTGGCTCTTCCAAGCTTTATAATGGAAGTGAATGGTGGATTTTGACGCAAAATAAATGGTTGTTGTATTTTATAATTGTTCTATTAAAAAAATGTAGGCCACTCTGAATGCTCGCACATCCATCTTGGCTGCAGCAAACCCAGTGAGTGGGCGTTACGACCGCTCCAAATCTCTCAAACAGAACATCAACCTGACGGCACCCATCATGTCACGTTTTGATCTCTTCTTCATCCTGGTAGACGACTGCAATGAGGTATGAGCCGACAATGCAACAGCCTATGAAGATGATTGTGGATACTGCAGGATGTTGTTAGACTGTTAGTAAATCCCTCTGTCTCTCCCTTCAGGTCACTGATTATGCCATAGCCAGACGTATAGTGGATCTCCACTCCAGAATTCAGAATTCGGTTGACCGTGTCTACAGTCTAGATGAGATTCGCAGATACATGCTGTTTGCTCGCCAGTTCAAACCAAAGGTGAGAATTTATCTTCATTCTTTCTGATATAATTAGAACCAGAAGGAAAAAGGATCTGCACACAAAAATACAGGCAAAAGCTTTTGTAGAAATGCTTGAACCAAAAATGTTTTTGTGCGTGAATCATTTCGTTTTTGTATGTACTGGTGTTTGGCGCTACTCATTTGATCTCATTGTCACAATGTCAGCTATTTCTTAACTGTGTCTCGATCTGTGTGTGTGTGTGGTATCAGATCTCAAAGGAGTCTGAGGAATTCATTGTGGAGCAGTACAAGCGTCTGAGACAGCGGGACGGCTCCGGAGTCACTAAATCAGCCTGGAGAATCACAGTCCGCCAGCTGGAAAGCTTGATTCGTCTTTCCGAGAGCATGGCAAGGATGCACTGTTGTGATGAGGTGTGTATGAAAAAAGGGAAAAACTAAAGCATGATTTTTGTTTTCTCTAATTATTTTGGTCAGCTAATCTCTAAAATAAATATCAATAATACTTAAAAATGTTGGTAATATTTTACAATAAGGTCCCATTAGTTAAAATAAATTAACTAAAATAAACAATTTATTGGTTATAAGAATTTATTCGTTTTTGTTGATGTTAGTTAATAAAAATACAGCTGTTCATTGTAAGCTCATGTCTATTAATATTAACATATAAACTTTTGATTTTAATAATGAATTTGTAAACGTTCTAAGATGTGAAGCTATTTAGTAATTCAGGTCTGTCAAATGTCAATCCATATCAATTCACCAAATTATTTCAGTTATTTCTAAAGGTCTTTGCAACATACAACAGCAAATATACCAAAACCCAGAAAGACACTCACTACGCAAACAAGTATGACTAACAACAGGATAAAAATGACAAGCAATTTTCTCTGTTTTTCCAACTAAATTATCTCTTATCTGTGGAAAGCACACTTTTGTTCTTCCGCCCTCTCTCTACAATGTACAATCACACACATACTGTACAGACACACACACACACACACACACAGAGACAAAAACATACACATACACATACAGAAAGTTGTTGTCAGCACTGCCCCATGATTTATTTTTAATAGTTTGCAAGACTATAGCTTAATAGCTTAAAGACATTTCTTAGTAGTAAGGTGGTACAGTTTCGCTAATAGAGACACAGTTGAGAGACATCATCACTTTGGGGGTGCATTATTTTTTTTAATAATTCAACAGCGCATCACCAATTATTCTGTACTTCTGTCTTCCTGTTTCTATCTTTTAGGTTATGCCAAAGCATGTCAAAGAGGCGTTCAGGCTTCTGAATAAGTCCATCATTCGGGTCGAGACTCCTGATATTAATCTGGATCAGGAGGAAGAGGAAGCTATGGAGGAGGAAGACAACAATCCGATGAATGGTACAGTCATCCTCTAAATAAAGTCATTTTGATAAATCAGTCTAGTGCAGCATGTTTCTGAACCAATGATTATCAACTAGGAGGCTCCAATATGTCTTATTTAAATTGTGTTGTATTATTCTTACTTAAAAGTATAGTGCACCCAAAATTGAAAAGTCGTCATCATTTACTCACCCTCATGTTGATCCAATCATGTATAACTTACATTCTTCTGTTGAAGAATGTTGGGAACTGAAAGTGTTTTGTTATCAACATTCCTCAAAATATCATCTTTTAGGTTCTACAAAAGAATGTAAGTCATACAGGTTTGTAACAACATGAGGGTGAGGAAATGGTGACAGACTTTTCATTTTTGGCTGGACTGTCCCTTTAAAATTCTTCAAAAACAAAAAATATGTATAGCATTAAACTAATATCATATTTTTATTTTATTTTAATTACAACCGAAGTATCAGAGGTACATATAAGCCTAGATAAGAGCATCTTAGAGTCAAAAAGTTCCACTGTTCTAAACATCTGTTTTCTTGCTCTTTTTAGGGCATGATGCACCTAACGGTGTGAATGGAGATGTTAATGCAGAAGTGAATGGTCACGAGCACACAAATGGTATTAATGGTCACGGAGTCAACGGAGAAAGCACTAAACCTTCACTGCGACTGTCATTTGCGGAGTATAAACGCATTTCTAACCTGTTGGTGCTACATCTGCGTCACGCTGAGGAAGGTGAGCACTCTGTACAAGTCTTAGCACAAAGTCCAAGTAATTATTATGCACTTATAACAATAATAACAACATGACAAGGTCAGACAAACACAGCCCACAGGAATCTAATTTGTACTGTGCCATTTCTCCTAGCCGAGGACGAGACTGCACTTAAGAAGAGTGAAGTAGTGAACTGGTACCTGAAGGAAATCGAATCCGAGATTGATTCAGAAATGGAACTCATGAATAAGAAGACAATGATAGAGAAAATTATCCACAGACTGGTTCACTGTGTAAGGAAACATTTCATGTGATTTAAACCTCTTTTATGTGTAATTTGAATATGTTGTGTGGAGGCTACATTAAGCGTTATAACCAAAACGTATTCACTTTTATCTTGATCAGGATTATATTTTGATTGAGCTGACACAGTCTGGGCTGAAAGGGTCTGCCGAGTCCAGCGGAACAGAATCTCAGGAGGAAGATGTTACGCTGGTGGTCAACCCCAACTACACATTTGATGACTAGACTTTTTGACCTTTACATTCTCTGCTGTATCAACTCCAAATAAGAGATTGTTGGATCAGGAAGTGGTGGTGTCCCTCTTCAGTCTCTTCTCTTTTTGTAAATTGCTTCTGCTCTGGTTTTAGCTTTTTCCCCACTGTTTTTGCATTGCTTCATATGGCTATAACCTTAATTTTAAGAGGATTTGTGACCTTGCAAAAACAAGCTCTTTGTAAATATGGTTGTTTTTATTCTAGTGTTTTAGAACATTTTAGAATGTTATTAATGGACATGCATACAATGTTTTGCATATATAGTTTATAATGTTTTATTAAAAGTGCTATCCTTGTGTAATGTCAAAAGAAATTGTGTTCATTATGCAATACATTTGAATTCGTATTTTTCTGCTGAAAAACAAGTTTTCATTTATATGTTTAAAAAAGAAATTAGATGCTAGTCATGTGTGGAAATTACTTAAAATGTTCTTGGACAGTTGTCAGTAGAAACTGCACGTTCAGATTCCTTGGATTTTTGAACGGAACATTTGCATATATTAATAAATATATAAACAAAAAATTAAAAATGTCTAATTTTGGCTATGCTTAAGTTTGATTTTTAAAAATATTTTAAAGTTTACAGTACATAAATTAACTAAAGCTTATTAAAATTCTAAGAAGTGCAAATCAATACAAGTTGATACAATACAACTGAATTATTACTTTTTATGTTTTTAATTCAGTTATAGGTAAGCAACCTATGTAAAACTTAAAAAGATGAAAGTGTAAATTTTCACTAAGAAATGTCAAATGTATTTTTTTTTATTCAAAGAACAATATCATGCATTATTTTATCATGAAACCATCAAAAAGAAAAAAGGGAATTAAAACAAAAGAAGGGAAAAAAGATTAATAAACAAATTACAACAAATAAAAAGTCGCCAAGGGTAAGTATTAAAGTTCAAAACAAAGATACAAAATATACATATATACTCGTATACATATATAAAAATCAAATATATATATAAAATTGGGTTTCTTACTGGTAAATTTACAATTATGAATGTGAAATTTGGTCAGCAGTCTCTTTAAGTAAATTAATCAAGTAAAAGTAATGCTCCTCTTGGTCAGGATAGTCAGTAAAGCCAAAGAGAACTTTTTCCATAAAGGCTGATTTATACTCCTGCGAGTATAAGAGTGAAAAGGGTCTCCGAACAAATGTATTTTTGTTAAATGAACGCGTCAGAGTGCGTCACAAAACCACGTGAACGCGCGTTCTCTTCCTTTCACAACAAAGATGGCTGCGTCCTGTCGGAACCTGATGAGGTCGACTTTGCAAGGTAGGTAAACATGTTAACATATAATTCAATAATAAATCATGCCTTATAAATCATGACACATCTGAATAAATTGATTGTACATCGTCATTTTTACTTTTGAAATGTGATTTTAAACCACCGTTACTATTTTAAATTTCTTCTGGATCGCCTTGCGTGCACCTTGATAGCTTGACATGCACAGAAGAAATTCATGCAGCAATAATATACTGTACTTGTCAGCTGACTGAATGCAAACAACCATTCAAGATAAATTTGGCCAATGAGAACTCTGGGAAGATTAACTACTCATGTAATGCAGACTCAGTATCTCTCATGTAGTAGTTAGATTAGATGACACTACGTCAGGAAATCCCATCAGTCCACATGAGCAAGAAACTGGACTTTCCGAATATAAGCATAAAGGTTGTTAAGATAAAGGCACGAGGCCACATGTAATCCCAGCCATGCTGATACTTAGACCAATATTGCTTGTGTACAACACCAGTTCAATAAACAGTAAGTAAATATTGAGAAACCTACATTTTAGACAAAATACAGTTCCAGACTAAACTGTTGCCCGTCTCCAAGCAATGCAGAACAGTAGTGTTGAATGAGTGAATTGTTTTTGAACGAATCAATCAATTATTCAGTGTCGCCAAATAATAACGATGTAATCTAGGAATGAAACTGGGTTTGATTCCCGGAGTAAAACATGAATGGTTTTGGATTAAAGCATCTGCCATATGTAAAAATTAATATTATCCATATCTGTATTTACAGTAATAAGTGCTAGCCCGCGATGCAGATGAACTGGCCCCATTATCTACAAACCATCATCGGTCCCTTTCCCATAATTCAACCACTGACATAATCTGTGCCCACTTGATTTCTAACGCTAACCTCCATTACTAACCAAACCCACTATGATGAAACAACTCTGATACATTTGTCTTGAGTTACAACAGGTTCACTCACAATGACAAGACTTTATCACGTAGACAGACAGGACCCTTAGATTAAAATAATGATAATAATAATAAAACCTATTTTAAGCTCTGGTACAAATGTTATTTTTTGTGTAGCTTATTCAGCTCTTATAGTTTGATGTACAAAAGAATAGGCCTACTTTAATTAAATTATATCTTGGAACCTTAAACCAACGATTAGATGGCGAAAGTTTAATTTCATTAGACAGCACATGATTCGGTTCTGAAACAATATTATTGGCCAGCCTTACAAAGTTTTTTATGATAAGATAATTCATATATATTTTGAAGTGGATGGACCACTATTTTAAAACACATTTTTTACTATCCTGATCAGAACTGACACTCCTCTGCATACAGATACTTTCTTAATGGCACTGCATTCCTTTTTCTTTTTTTTTGATGTCTTGTTACTGAATGGTATTTTCACAAAACAATATATATGTGATCTAGTAGTAGCTCAGTAAGGTAAGGATGCACCTGCATATAAAATAAATGTAGGCTGAATGTGATTGTACATTGTTTAACATCCTTTTTTCAGGTTTGTACAAGTTATCAAATAAGACATTGTGGATAAGATCTCCCTTTGAGCAGAGAGTTGCTCATCTCAGACTGCAGGAGAATGTTTTGCACAGTAGAGCGCTACACTGCGGACATTACGCTTCACAAACCATCACCAAGACAGAGTCTCCAAAGGTTATGAACACACAGAAAGCAGCTGAACCTGAAAACAAAACCAACCAACAAAAGAAAGCGGAGGAAGAAGAGGAAGAGGAAGATAACAGGCCTGAGTACATCCCCAAAAGAAAGGCCAAAAATCCACTGATGAAAGTAGGATATGCATGGTAAGTACTGTCAGAATAAACCAATATTGAGAAGTATTTCAGGCTACTGACACTGAGATGTTTTCTTCTAGGATGCTCGGCCTGCCTACTGGAATCATTGGCTTTATTTTGGCAAAGAGACAGGTGGACAAGAACCGACTGAAGCAGCTGAAAATCAGACAGAGAATGAAGAATGCCAACGAGGGAGATTACGAGAGAGAGCGATATAAACCAGCCACCAGGATGCAGTGAAAGCTCTGCTTTGTGAAATGACTCTATTGTGCTAGAGAATAACTTCATTATGCACTTAATGGTTGGGTTGCCATGGAAACAGTGAGCTGATTTATTATGGTGGATCTTATGGATGAGGATTTGATTTCATTGCTGCCTGTTTGAAATGTTTTACATATTTTGATGCAGTCGTCACCGTTCTTGTTCATAAGCATCCAGAACATTATAAGCAACCACTATTATCTATTAAAATCAACTAAATAATACTCATGTTCCTTTTATTATCTTTATCCTCACAATAGTGATTACATAATATCAAACCTTAACCACATTGTTGTCCAACATGTGGCATGAGAACACTGCAACAAAAAATACAGGTTCATTTTGTTTATATAATTCAAATATATAACAACCCATTTATATGTACTGTAGTTAACACTTTTTATGACTATTTATTCATGGTGTATCTAAACAAAGTAAAGGCACCACTGTACATCACATAATCTGAGACATTCAGTATCAAATTCATTAAGACATTTATTTCCCAAAGTTAAAGAAAAATATCTGATATAGACTTTTCTATTGTATATAAAGATGTCTGCGATAAATACTCTAAAATTCATTAACTGGAATACAGTTAAGATTGTATGTACACAGCAGAAAAGCTAAACCCTCCTCCAAAAATGCACCACACACATGTAATATCTATAGTAAATACAGCAAATCTAAATCAATACAGTAGAAATTTGCATTATACAGATGGACTTCTAACAGACAGCTTCCATTTCTAGGACATGGGACCAAGAACACAGTATTGGCTATATAATATCACTCATATTTTATCGGAATATATGCATATGGTTAGTAAATCATGGAAATGATATTCATCTCTTACCAGTTGTTCCATTAGTAAAAAGCTAGAAATATTTTACAATTATTTGAGTAGATGTTAGCTGGGACTGGACTGAGAAGACACTGCATAGTGCATAAACATTAAAGCCATTATAATGGTACAGAAAAGGTGCATAAGCCAGCTTAAAGCTTCTATCTCTCTGCATATCCGATAATTTGCAGGAGGAAGATGAAGATCTGGACAATGTCAACATAAAGGGAGAGAGCCGCAAACACATACTCCTCCGGGCTGATGGAGAGCTTCCTGTTTCCGATGAGCAGCTGGGTATGATAGGCCAGAAACTAAAAATTTAAAAACACACAAACGCAAAGTGAATTTAGGATTGAACGAGTAAGCAATTTTCCCATGCAGAGCTGAAGTATTCCAAGAAAAGGTGAATTCTATGTGATGCGGTGAATAGACATACCAGAGTGAATGCAATGGCCCCTATTGCTGCATAGAGCATGTGAAGCCATGGGACCTGAAACAAACAGTGAAAAAGTCAGTTAACTGATCAAAAGACAATATCTGTGCAAATACAAGATGCAAACACATGCTTACATATTTGAATGACAGCACGATAGCCGTGATGATGCCAGTCACAAACACTACGATTCCGAGGACACAGAAAAAACCTGAACATTTAGTGAAATCCACCTATAAAAGAACAGAAAAGCATGATAACACACACATCAACACAATGATGTAAAGTCATGCTGATGATGGTGGATATATTATATGTGTAGCCCACCTTAGTCTGGAAGCAGAACACTGTCACCGCAACAGTTACAAGAACAGTGATGGCCAGGGCCAGGAAAACTGCCCTAGTGCTGTAATAGCTACAAACAAAAAATTGCATTTTAATATTCAGAATTCTATATTATTATTATTAGCAAAATAAACTATTATTCAAAAGTATGGAGATTATTGTAATTTTATTGAAAGAAGTCTCTATTCTCACCAAGGATGCATTTACTTGATCAAAAATACAGTGAAAACAATAATACTGTGAAATAGTATTACAATTTAAAATAAATGTTTCATTTCTCCACCCACTGTATCTCATCACTGAGATGTACATGTAATGTGACATGTCTAACCTTGCTATATTTCCAGTCATGAACGATAAGGCCAGTGTCTAAAACAAGAAAAAAAAGAGTCAATATTATTCAAAGACTTTAGCATCCTCGATACAGTATCTGCAGCTTAACATGTAAAAACAACATTGCCAATTACAGGTTTGGCTACAATCCATCTTAATTCCTTCAGAATGACTCAGAATCTTCCAACTCACAAAAATGGACAACAGGATCAGGTTCCACGGGAAACGCCTCCTAAAATGTATGATAAAGGAGAGGGCTAAATTCATTAGTTCACATTACAACTTATGTTTATAGTGGCTCTTTTTACGAGGGCTTTAATTTTAATATTCAGTTATTTTTTGTTTATACAGTCTGGTTTGATTTTTGTTCCTTCATTCTTACTGTCACATTACTAAACTACGAGCAGTTCAAAATATCACCACCTGATCCTTTTATTATTAGGTTGATTCGGAAAATGGGGCAACCATCTCACCTGGGTCCCTGACAGCAAACCAATACGATGTGTGTGACAAAATAGACAGCACTGAAAAAAATAATTTCAACAGTCATTCACATTGTTCTACTTCACTACATTTGTATTTAATGTTGTAAATGTGAAGTATTCTGCATAGTGAATGAATAAATGTCTCATTCTTACTATGAAACCCAGTAAATGGCTGGATTTTTCCTCACAAACACTCCTACAGGTTCCCTGTGTGAAATAAAAAAAACACGAATGAAAGTTTAATGACAAAGCTTAGCTGAACAAGCTTTATTTTGTGTGAACACAAAGCACAGAAAGTAACCACACCCCCCGACAGAGACTCACACAAATGTGAAAATAGCCACGATGGCAGCTGTGACGATAAGCTGAGAAGCGAGGATCAGATAAACCTGCAAGACAGAAAGACCATTTATCCAAACTCATCCATTCAGAAAAATTACTATTCATTATACACACACAAAATCCATTCATCTGAAATAACGACTGAGTAACATTACCACTGAACTCTTTTACTTAAGATTATGCAGATTACAGAAGAATGGTTCCTTACTTTCCGTATAAAAGTGTGGCGGACACTAATATCGTCGAATCCTCCTGTTGTGGTAAATCCTTCAGTGTCTCCTGTAACAATCATGTGTTCTGTGAAAACTACATTTACATCTACAACCTCATTCACATCAGTCTGTGTAAATAACCATCATATAACTGCACTATTTATATCACAAGGATCTTAAACTATTACTAATACTTAAACTATTTAAAAAGATAACTGTGTCCTAAAATTGGGTGTCACTTCTAGCACCCCAAACAATTTTTACCCAATAAAGCGTTTTCCAAGTTAGTGTATTTGCTTACAGTGCCAGTGAATAGCATGCCCGAGAAGAAATATGTGACATGATATGTGAAGAAAATAAAGAGAAATCAAATATCACTTGCAAAACTAATATGCTTTGATTTTGTGTCATTTTCAATTTAGTCAAATTATGCAAAAAGTGTGCAAATATTATTGAATTGTGTACTGCTAGCTTTAAAATGAGCAAATATGACACAGAAAACCAAAACTAAGACAAAGGAAATTTTATTTAAGCTTACTTTTTTTCTTGCTATTCATGTATTTTTTTAATTCTAAAAAATGTTTAAAATGTCACTATTAAACACATTAAATGATGAGATGTGGTGGGAATTTTCATTTATTTCAGAGAAAGGAAGTGAAAATGACAGAATTCTCATGTGATGCATGTTTGTCCACTGTGTTAGTGAACGAATTTAATAAACAAGTGAGAGTTTGAAAACTGTGTTTAACTTATTTTCTAAAAGTTCCAAAAGTGCTCATAGTTGAAGAAATACCCAACTAGGGGCTAATATACAATCCAAATAAACCCCGGTCTCATTGAAGGACATTTGTGATAATAGCAGCTGGCTGTACATTATCCCTCGACTTAGCAAATAAATAAATAAATGGACATTTAAATGGTTTTAAAACATTACAAGAAAGAGACCATGGAGTGAAAAGAGACACGAAACTACCACAGATATATAAGCAGGTATTCAGTGGCCATGGACAACAGTTAATTATATAGTGTCATTAGAATTAGAATGCTACAACAGACCAATCAGAATCAAGTATTCCAGAGAGCCATCTAATGAATCACTACATCACTGGCCTATCAACACTAATCTAGTTAGAGCTAGCCTATAGGGACTACATTAAGAAAGATGGTGACTTCAGGTAAGATTCAATTCCATTGCCTGCATATGATCTGCTAAAATTCAATTTCCTGAACAATGGATTGTTTAAGTAACAAACCAGATCCAAACCTGATCAGCAGGCCATTAAATATTGTTCTTAAATGTTTCAGGATCATGGCACTATGATAATGAAAGTAAAAAGTTGAAGGTTTACAAGATACTAGACATAATAGTCTTACCTACACCAGGAGGAATGACGGGGATGGCAGGTATATTTGGTGGGGGGTATCCCGGAGGCTGTCCATGGTACGGATCATTGGGCTGTGGGTAAGGCGGCTGTCCCGGGTACATGTTGAAGCCATATGGGGGGCCAGAAGCAGGGTAACCTCCTCCAGGCTGAGGGTTAGAGAGCAGCCGGGAATCGTCGTAACTCGGAGGGAAATCTGACCTTGACATGCTGCTTTAACACCTGTTGGGTAGATGAGATACTATAATGACCATTTGGGCTACTAAAGTGCAGAAAACACCCAAGATAAAATCAGACTTGCTCCAAAACAAAAAGAGAAATGTATTTATTTTGTATTCTTTCTTTAGGAGCCCGTAAATGTGTCACGTCAAGTGCTACCTCCGATTACCAAGAAGAATTGTTTGGCTGATCTGCCATTTCTAAATAATCTCCCATCCAGCCCTAAAATATATTCAAATAACCCTGAAATCCAAGAACAAAATGTTTAAAATGCAAGATGACTCATAAGCTAAACCGTGAGACTTCTATACTTTGATCCCTTCACCCCATGATCTGTCAATTATTGAACTGAGATTGAAACGATCTTTGCTTTTATTATAATTATTTTTAAGCATCATTCAAATCCAAAAACATTTCACAGGCAAGAATGAACTTCCTGTTTGTTGGATACATGAATACTGTCTCAGGACTAACAAAACTAGAGTTCACTAATCTGTGCTAATGATTCATTCTAGACTGCAGTTACTGATGATGTTGTCTCTCACTTTTAGATGGAAGACAAACCCATGTAGAAAACTATTAATGTTTTAAAACATGTTTTAAATGTAACTTGATATGGTATGTAATTTTAGAATGAATATTTCAAATTATTTTAATTTTAATTGTCTTTTAGAGCATGAAATAATGCACGAGAAGAGATATTTTACAGTAGAAAAGGTAAAGGTAAAAGTATCAAAAATGTACTGTTAAATCATTAAACTGATGACTAAAAAAATAATTAAATCAGAACAACTGAAAAAAAGGTAACGATAAATTTTGAGAAAAAATTATAATACTTATATAATAATATTTAAATAATATACACACAAATTATTACTCATTAATGATTGAACAAGTGTGTGTAAATTATTATAATACTATATAGTTAAGTTATAAATGTCGCTGAATATAAAAACAACTACAGTACCTTTATGAAAAACACAAATTGTTCTTATATAGAGTATAGGCAAATAGGCCATGTGTGATTATTATTGTAATATCAATGAACAGTAGCTACAGTCTCTATCCTAAAAAAAATCTACCTAATTATTAAATTTGTCAGTGGTGTTACTGGTTCTCACTTTTTCTAAAATGATCATTCTACAATTTAGTTAATGAAGTGGATAAAAAGCAGATAAAATCATTCATATAGCACAGCAAGTGTGAGAAATTCAGCCCTGTCATGATTCTTTTTTTAAAACTATTCAGACAGAAATGTGCAATGATCTTAGTAATTGTGGACAACATTTCTCCAGGAGCACTAAACTTAGAATATCCTTCCTGCCTTTTCCACTTAAGAACTATTATGTGGCGGTGTAGTGGTTTGAGAGATCCAGATGCACACAACAGATTAGTGGACATAAATTCACTCCGTGACTGCACGTCTACTCATGCTTCGTTTTGAAAGGTTTCTTTCCATTTTAATCCTTACAATGACGTAAAAGAAAGATATGAACTGACGATCTTTTGGATCTGGGAGTGCCAAAGCTTCAAATGTTATGTCGCCATTTTCACTCACATAGTACTGATCACAGCAAAACAGAACTAACCTGTAACCACACTTTAAACGTCTTCCTGAAAACAGCCGACAAGGCACAGCCCATGGAAGGCCTTACAGTGAATGCTGTGATTATGAATACACCTAGTTTTTCCTCAGCGACTACGTTTTCCTACTGTATGTTCAGGTTAGGGAGTGAGATTTTGAAATTTGAATTATACTTTTTTTGGGGGCATGTGTTAAGACATTATTTGTGCATCAGGATCATTACTTCCTATTAGAGCCCGACCGATATATCGGCCGGCCGATATTATCGGCCGATATGAGCTAATTGCATTTAAATCGGCATCGGCGTTTATAACGGCCGAGGAAACTTAAAAAAACAGAGTCTCATGCTTCACTCATGTTATGAGTGTTGCATAGTTTGCCCACCAGAGGGAGCTCTGCAGCTCCCCAGTTGACAACAGCGCCAGAAATCCACTACAGAAGAAAGCTATCAGCCGAGCCACTGAGATGTACTCTTTTGACGGTGAGTCTGTCGTTCGTCATGTGAAATTATTGTAGATTTAGTTCATACACTGTATATAAAAACAGTGTGGTAGTTCTAGCTAACGGTCCTATCATTATCACTTCTAAATATTCTGTAACATCACTTACAGCCACTAATGCATTGCTATATTAGATTAGCCACAAAGCTAATACCATGTTTATCAGTGGAAGAGCGCGAACGTTAATAAGAGGTCAAACTATAACGTTAGCGCTTAACTTATTCTAAATATATCTGCAGTGTTTCTCACATAATGACCGCGTAACTGTGGCAGGGGGGCGCGTGTAGTCAATGACTAGAAGTTATGTACAGCGTGCCTCGAAAAAACAACAACTGTTACGTTATTCTACGCAAACATAGCTTCCTTTTTAGCAGGCCCCTTAAATGCTTGCTATTAACTTGTTTGAAGGTGGTTCTTCTCAAAATTGACAGCGGTGTGTTCATGACACTAACGTTAACCATTCAACTTCGAATTGATTCCGTAATCTTCCGGTAACAGTAGGCTAACTTTACGTTCGCCAGCGCATGACGATGTTTTGATTCAGACTGCACAAAGAGAAGAGGAGAAGATATACAGGTCCGTTGTGAATGTGTCTGTGAGAGCAAATATAGTGTAGTTACAGTAACTACAGTAGGTGCGTCAGAAATGATTAAACCAGAGGGGACATGTAAATAAATGTGAGCTGAACAAGCGCTTTTTTTTCTTCTTTTTTTACAGATTGTTTCAAAGCAGCTTTACAGACATAACAGGAAAATGGTTGTAATAATATAGTTAAATATAAGTAGGTAAAAGGTAATACCTATTGCTTGACAAATAAATAATAATATATATATATATATATATATTTCTCTATATTTCTCATTTTTGCCTATGTAGGAGATCCCTGTTTATTATTATTATAATTCTAATGATGACATGAGTAATGATACATGGTGATATTATTAATACACATGCTTATTCTTTCTCTGTCTCTCTTTCTGCCCTACAGATGGCTGAAAAAAGGTGAACGCTGTAGCAGCAAAGTGTGGGACTACTTCTGCAAAGATTCCTCTAATGCAGTGTTCTTTTGATCATTAAAAAATATATACTTTTGATGTGCAATTTTTTAGTCATTGAGACTGTAATCTAAGGCTTTTTTTTTTACATAATCCCTTCTGGAAAATGGTTTATACAGCCCACATACATAGAACAGGCAGATATTTTACTATTGAATGTTGTGTAAGTGTAGTTTATAGGAAATGGGTCTAATATCCAGTTTATTTTCAAATATCAAAATATCGGCTTATAAATCGGCTCTTTTCGAGTTAAAAACAGAAAATACAAATCAACCCAAAAATCCAAATAACAATCCCTCTACTTCCTATTAATCAAACAGATGTAAAGCAGGTCACTCATGACCACACAGTGAGGTCAACATGAACATGTGAATTACATCTGCTAAAAAAAACATTCAACCCAATTCAAAGTCTAAACTGGGTGAATCGGATTGTCATTTAATGAAAGTATCCTGGGAAAAAGGCGTTTCTGCATTTCATGTTCAGAAAGGAGTGACTGCCAAATAAACTTCAGAGAGCAACTAAACTGAGTCATAGGCCATTACTAAAAGAACCAACGTTTTCCAGGATATGTGACAGAACTCAAAATAAAACCAGGTTTAATGTCACTTTTTACTTTCAGACCAAGCACATGTAAGTACTCTCTATATACCCTTATGGTATGTAGGCTGATTATAATGTTTACAAAAACATGGAGGGTGCTGTGCAACTCAAGCCAGACTGGAAAAGAATGTCTCCGTTCTTGTATCAGTTCAACACTGCTGCCAGCATGACTCAACCAAGCCTACCATACACGGTTGCATCACTATGTACGGTACTCTATATGCAATCTTTTATTTTTAAAGTGGAAAAAAAAATGACACTTTCACTTTCTTACTGGTCCACTCTAGTACTGGAAATTGTCCAAAATGTTATGCTATCAGCCATATTCAAATGACTGCTGTACAGAGATAAAGTTACTTTCATGGTTTATTTATTCTATCTTTTCCTGATAGGGTCGATATGGCACAGTAAATGTGTTTTTAATATTATGTATTGAATAGAAAACGGTGTTAATGTAATTGAGCTGAAAAACAGGCTATGTTTCAATATATAGAAAGCTGTCTACTTCAACAGCGGTTTTGGGAAAGTTACATTCAATGTGTGTGATGATGTTTAGGTAGCAGCTCAGAGGATCTGAAACAGAAACCCCGTCCCTTAACTTCCATATTCCTCTAATGTAACTTAATCTTTAAATATAGACTAGAAGTCACTTAAGTTATGTACTTATGAATACAAGCTAAAAGTCACGAGTGTAGCTACTCTACAGTTCTTGAACATGTTCAGATATTTTGGCCTCACTCCCCCCTCGCAAATATTTACCAGGTCCATGGTAACCAGTAATAGTTATTTTACTTCTGTTAAAGCATTATAGATTACTCAGTCGATGTAAAAAGCAGTCGACCAGTACTTTATGCATTCTAAGAGCAAGTGAAATCTTACCACGCGCTGTCTGAAATCCAGAAAACTTTACACGATCGATGCTGAAGCTTGGAGAAGGAAATATCTAGCGATATAATCCTTCAACCTGAACCTATTTAAATACAAATTGGTGAGTTGACGCTCTGGTCCACCTTCCTCGATGTCAGTTCAACTAATGTACAACCAGTAGTCAGCTGACGACGTTAAATATTGACGTTCAGTGTAACGTGCTCAAGATGCTTACAAGCCAGCAGGTGGAGTCAGTCTGAAACATATTGCAACACAATTCTCAAAACTAAGCCACAAGATGTTACACAAGTACAATTATGCTTTGTCTCTGAGTAAAACTAAACTGATATCTAAAACATTGTCTATCTTTATGTACCGCTTCACCAGAAACACTCACGTAAGAAGTCTGTCGAGGTGTGTGTGGTGAACTAGACACACCCAGGCTGCACATTTGAATTCTCGCTACAAGCTGTGCGGGGTGTGTGCCGAACTCGTTCTGTCGCGTTTGTTGTCTTACACCAGGTGGCGCTAAATGGCCGATGCTACTTTTCTGAAATCAATATCAAAAGTTAATTTACCAAATGTACAATATACAGAGCTGGGAGGTAACTGATTACATGTAATCTGAATCACGTAATCAGATTCCAAAAATTAAGTACTTGAACTTAGATTAAATTACATTTTTAAAATCCTTGTAATCAGACTAAAGTTACTTTTTTATTGATTATATGATTACATATTATTCACACAATAGCAATAAATTATTCATAATTTATCTATTCTCCCTAATTCAGTTTTGTGGACATTCTCACAAAGACCAGTAACTAGTCAGGTAGCTATTATTACACAGAAAATTGAAAGACCAGACTGCATATGACCACTGGACTTACAAAAATCATTTACATTTTAAAAAGAGTCTTTGGAAGGTTTTTTTTTTTTCTTCTTTTCTTTCAAACACGTTAAAATTCACAAGGGATTCACAAATATTTTTTTTTTATGTCAGCCGAATCTCTTTCACCTAATATATTTACACACACCCACCTGATATATAAGGTAATAAATTAATAATTAAGTATTTGCATTTTCACAGTTCTGTGATGTTGTTTAATGGTAACATGACATTCAGGTAAACACACACACACACACACACACACACACACACACACACATATATATATATATATATATATATATATATATATATATATATATATATATATATATATATATATATATATATATATATATATATATGTATATATATATATATATATAAGTTTTATTTTGATTATTTTATTTTGATATTTTAAAAGTGATTTATTTTAATTTCACATTTTTATGATTTAATTAATTACTAGCTTTTCATTAAACTTACGAAACCCCTGCGGTTCCTTCACAAACCCCAGTTTAGGAAACCTAATGTAATGTTCAATGCACTTCATTATGTTAGTAACAACAAATTTAATATATTTTCTTTTTCTCTGCATTTTTATACCAGTATGGTACAAGATTATCCTATTTAAATCAATACGATAAACAAGTTAGGTCAAAAGTAATCTAAAAGTAATCAAAAAGTGGTCTGATTACATTACGTAAAATGTAAAAACATTTTATCAACTTAAAATGTAATATATTACATTGCTTTTTGTCATGTTATTTGGAATCAGTAAGGGACTAGTTCAGGTGAAGAAACCAGCGAATAGAGATAGGATCACAAACGTAAGCTAAGTGTTAAAACTTTAAAACACAAACTGTGTTGCGATATGATATATGCAAAAAAAAAAAAAAAAAAAAAAAAAAAAAAAAAAAAGCCTATGAAAATGTTATCACCTAATAAGAGCTGCCTGATAAAAATAATGCATCTTATGAATAATGCACGATCAGGAAAAAAAATACGAGTCTTTACGGTGATTGTTACTGCTGGCCAATCGTAGTTGTAGTGTTCAATTGCGTCATCGTCGGCGCGCCCACTACAATGGCGCTTCCGGAATGGACAGTGTATTTACTTTGCATTGCTTCAGTATGTGGAGGGTTTTACATCTGTCGTGTTTCTAAATGCGCCAGAATAACTGCACTGAAAAACAGCCGGCTCGCTAAACTGATGGCTCGCACAGAGAAACCGCTGTTTTGGATAGCGTAAGTGTCTTATTTGGCCTGCTGCGGGCATTTTGTTGTAGACTAATGTTATTTTTATTTATTTTTATCCACACCTACCGTGTTTACATGAACCGTTTAGTACGTGGTATTGAAATATACAAATAAATTACCTGTGTAGAAGTAGCAAATGTTCCTTTCAGAGAAGGGCACTGATTTGGCATTTCATTACTGTCAATGATGTATGTCCCTAATGACGATGTTCAGTTTAAATGTAATTTTTGGTTTTGGGGCTCGTCAACACCATCGTTAGATCAATGCAGTTAACGTTACGTTTCTATAAACTAAACGAAAGTAAAAAGTAAACACTTTTTAGGATATATATTTCTAAAAACTATTAGTAGTTGTATTAAAATCTAAACAGATTCCTTTACTCACCTAATTGATAATTTAGATTTAATCTACAACATTTCTGCCCAAATACCATAGTTGCATTAGTTAGTATTGCAATGCCATGAAGGAACAGTTGCATAGAGGAACATATGCAATGGCATAAAACACTCTTTAAAAACACTTGCAGGTATTCTCTATATACACGGACCAAACTCGGGTACATATTTCATAAGAGGCAGATGAAGAAAGCACGGGAGCGGTACCCTGCTGGCCACTCCAAAACTCAGCCTACTGTAATAAACGGTGAGCAGAAACGCTTTTTCCATTATACACTCAACAGTTGATTATCAATATCTAAAGTCACACTCTATTACGTTCAACAGGCATCAAGATCATACCAGTGCCCATCTTATCAGACAATTACACCTACGTGGTCATTGACACTGCATCAAATATGGCTGTTGTGGTCGATCCCGCTGACCCTCAGCCTGTTCAGGTTGGATTCATAACAACTGTGCAGTGGTTTCAGAAATAGTTTGCTGGATTATGTGTCTTACTGTAGTGAAATTGCCAAACCCATGTGGTTTAGTGGAAACTGCTTGTTCTTCTTTACATGGTTTACCAAAAATGGTGTAAGATGGAATAATAATCAGTTATTGTTATTGGAAATCTGTCATTGTAATGGAAAGATTCCCGTTTTTCATTCCTTGCAAAAGTAGAGATTGTTTTTTTGTTTGTTTTTTTTATGAACGGATGTGATCTGAGTAATATTATATTCAGGTAGTGTTAAGGTTAGGGAAGTCATAAACATTATCTAGGATCCTTTCTACACATGAAGAGATGCTTAACTGGGCATGTGTGATGTATTTAGTCACATCTCATCTTACATCTTGACATTAACCAGAGCCCCGGTTTAGTTTTATCTCATTTCATGGTCTGTCTTTACACGCACGCAGGCCTGTCTAGAGGAAGAGGGGGCGGAGTTACAAGCTGTTCTCTGCACACACAAGCACTGGTAAGACCAAATTTGAAAAAATCTCTTCAGCCTGAAAGCTGCATAATCTTTTAATGTAATCAATAACTAGATATGTTACATTCAGACGGTTAAGAAGATGTAAGATCAAATTGCACCAGTTCTAAGACATATGAGGCATCTAACTACCTTTAAAGGGTTAGTTCACCCAAAAATGAACATTCTGTCATCATTCATTCACCTCCACGTTGTTCCAAACCCATTAGACTTCTGTTCATCTTCACAACACAAGTGAAGATATTTTTAATATTCTCTCATCATTTTTGCCTATCTATTGAAAGTCCACACAACCAAAATTGGCAAGCTTCAAAAAGTACAAGGAGACCTTTTAAAAGTAATCCATATGAATGTGACATGATTGAGAAATATGTAATTTAGACATTTATTCACATATAAACATTGATCAGTGCAGATACGATCATCTCTCTTCAGAAGATTTGGCTTTAACAAGGTCTTTGTGCACCTTTTGAAACTTGAAAATGTTGGTTGCATTGATTTTAAATGGATGGATAAAAATGATAAAAGAAATCTCTTAATTTGTGTTTTGAAGATGAATGAAAGTCTTGTGCGCATGGAATGACGAGGATGAGTAAATGACAGAATTTTAATTTCTGGGTGAATTTAGCAGAATCAAGATTGAATATTTAAACATAAAAATTAAATCAAACTATACTTTGTATATAAACTTTTCCCAACCAGGGACCACAGTGGAGGGAACAGGGCTCTGAAGAGACGCTACATGTCCTGTCGAGTGTATGGGAACGCTATGGACAACATTCCAGGCCTTACACAGTTAGTACATTTGAATATGCTCTGCTGTATCATTTTAACGGTTAGTTCTAACAATGAATATTCTGTCATTATTTCACCCGAATGTCATTGAAAACCAGTATGACTTTCTTTATTCTGAGGTCACAAAATATATTTTGAAGAATGTTTCAGCTGTTATTGTCCATACAGTGAAAGTCAGTTATGTCCAAAGCAACCTTTGTAAAATTTGTCAAAATATCTTCTTTTTTTGTGTTTCACAGAATAATGAAATGCATAAAGGTTTGGAATGACATAAGGATGAGTAAACAATGACAGCATTTAATTTTAGGGTGAACTACTTCTTTAAATGTATCCATAATGTGTTAGAATATAAAAACATTTGTCTATTTATAAATACAGAAGTGCTTGTTTGAGAGATTACATCTCAGGTTTTCTAACTCAACTAAACCTATTCTTACTGTATATGATATAACAATTGGGCATTCCTTGAGAGGATGAAGCAGACCACTTAATTTGATGTTATTTGGATTGTTTAGCCCCCTTTCAGACAAAGACACAATAGATTTTGGAACTCGGCTGCACTTCAGGGCCTTCTATACACCTGGCCACACAGTAGGTCACGTGATCTACCTGCTTGATGGCCGAGCGATAGGTGGCCCCAGCAGCTTGTTTTCAGGGGATCTGGTATTCCTCTCTGGATGTGGTGAGTATGGTATTAATCTCAGTGTGCACATAAAAAGTTATTATATAATTATGTTGAATATATTTGTAGTGTTATTGTTACCTGTGTGCAATCTTTGACATTGTGTGTGTATACTTTACAATTATTTAAATTACTACTTATAAAGTATCGATGCCCAGAAAGGCATGCCAAATCTGCAAGCAACAATTCAGCATTCTTAAATCCAGCTTGCTCTGTTCAAAGCTCTGACTCATTTACATCCCTTGTAGGGAGAATGTTTGAGGGTAACGCCTCAACTATGTTGTCATCTCTGGATACAGTGGGGTCGCTGAACGATGAAACTCTGCTTTGGCCTGGTAAGAAAACAGAATCTTTGTATACAGGCTTTACACACTTGAAGTTGTTAACCAAGGTTTTATCCACTTACTGTATTTGTTTTATGTTGGACACTGTTTAAACTTTACTCTGGAATAGTAATAATTCTTGGATTGTCATGTAGCAACATTTATCGAACAAGTACAGAACACAACATGATCTCTTCGTGACTTCACTTGAAACATTTGATGGCAATTTTGAAATTGTTTCCCTCAGACACTGAAACTAAGCACAATGCATAAAAGTTTCTGCAGCTATACAAAATGTATTCATTAATTGATTGGTTGCCAAAATCTCACCATGGCATTCTTTCACAGCATTGTGAAACGTAGCTTAAAAGGTGATAGCCCACCCAAAAAGGAAAAATCTGTCATCATATACTCACCTTCATGTCGTTCCAAACCTATATGACTTACTTTCTTCTGCTTAACCCTGAAAGAAAATAATTTGAAGAATGTTGATAACCAAATAATTTGGTATCCATTGACTTCCATTGTGTTTTTCGTCCATACAATGGATGTCAATGGGAACCAAAACTGTTTAGTTACCAACACTCTTCAGAATGTGTTATTTTGTGTTCCACAAAAGAAAAAAAGTCATAAAGGACTATTCCTTTAACCCTATGTTAAAAGTGGCTTTAACCCAGAGTTTAAAAAACATATTAACCCAGGTTTAATTGCATTGTGGCAAGACTTTTTTTTTTAGCTTTTGTACACAACTTTATTGGTTTTATGTTTTTTCTAAGTAGTATTTGGGTGTGTCTCTAAGGAAAAGCTTCATGGTTATGTTAATAAAGTAGGTCTTTCTTTTCAGGACATGAGTATGCTGAAGATAACCTGCTGTTTGCTGCTGAAGTGGAGCCTTGCAATGTTGTACGGGACCAGAAGTTGCAGTGGGTACTGCAACAGAGGGGTCAGAGACTCTGCACAGTAAGGAATACAAGAAGTCTATGAAAAAAAAAGTCCTAATATCAAAGAAGTCCCAAATAATTGTTACATCTCTAGACTGATATAAATCTTTTACATAATATTCCTACCAGCCCAGCTTGATTTAAAGTCATTCTCTCTCCTCTTCATACAGTGTCCATCCACCCTAGCGGAGGAGAAGCAATACAATCCCTTCCTGCGGAGCCACTCCCAGGATCTTCACCGGGCTCTGGGTCTGCAGCAGAAGCAGGACGAGGACTGGACGTCATATCGCGCCCGTGTTTTAGAGGAGCTGCGCAGACGGAAGGACATTTATAAGGACCGATAAGACTTTAATCCACTGACGACTGGAGGACGTGACCACTGAAACCATTCCAAGCTACTGCTCCCTACCTATCATTACCGTGCTTTATTAAAAGCACTAATGTGAATTTGAACAGTGACCTGAAAGAAAAAGAAAAAGAAAAAAAGTGAAGTAGACCTGGGCATTATTTTTTACACAGACATAGATTTATTTTAACACTAAGTATGTGGTAAACTTTGAAAGGCATTGTCTGAATTTTTTTTTTTTTTTTTTTTAAACAAGCTTTCCTGTCATTCTAAAGCACATGTTTTTCCTGAACCCTTGACTCTGTGATTTGGAGATGTGTAGTGAATCCCATTTAAAATGACGTTTAATGCGTTTTGAATACTTAGGGTACAATAAGCAGTTGTGCAATAGGGTATTAGGGTACAATAAGCGGTTTGTCGTAATAAACCTATTTATTATTAACAAATATGTGTTTGCATTGAATACGTGTTGCATTGTGATTACAAGAAGGTTTACGGTCAATGTTGACACCAGCGTTACTAATGAAACCAGAGATGCTAATAAGTTTGAGACATGACCGAAAAACACATCTAGACCGTATATAAAACGAGTTCAAAGCCTAATGTAGACGCTGTTAGTCATTTGTTCTATTTCCTGTAATATTAAAGTCGTTTTAAAGTTAGTTTGTTGATTCCGTTTATTCTGATATTTTTTTAATAGCAAAGTAGCTCTTGTTTGTTTGACATCTGAAGGACTGAGCAGTTGAAAAACACATACAATCCAGGTAAAAAGAAAAAAAAAATACGCACATAGTTTAAATAAACTTCAAACTTCAAAAGCAGACTGTGGACCGGAAAGTACATATTGTTAAACAAGATGATCAACTAGTTTTAAACCGGATCATCTCAGAGAAAGAGGTGAGTGCTATTATTGAACATTTTACTGATAGTTTGTGTTCAACAGGTTGTATCAGTAATAAGAAAGACTCAACATTCATTCTTAAGGGAGTGAAGACACAAACCCACACATTTCCACTGAGCTCTCTAAAGGGTTTTGTGTCTGAGGCATCCAACTTAATGATCCTGCGTATACTGGCTCGGCAGAAGTCTGTTCCAGAAAACATGACATTCCTGTTATTTGATGCAGATACTGCACTTTCTAAGTCAGTTTATGTAAGTACAGGGAGATAATTGCTTATATTTCAGCCCTGGAATGGTATTTTAAAAATCATTGTAAACAGTAGATGTATGATGGTGGATGGTGTGTTTTTATTATTCTTTCATGTGACTGATGCACTTGTTTGCTTTAGAGAGCACTTGGGTGCAAGAAGCAGATGATTGGGGAAGAGTTAGTTGATATCTTTGGGATTGAAAGGACTGTGTCCTCTTCAAAGGACTCCTCAGGGACTTGGCATTGCTATTTCTTGCCTGATGGGTAGAATACTCTCTTCATTTTTATGCTAGAAAGCAAAACTTATTTTATCTGTTTCTCATATGGGTGTTTCTACACTGGACACGAGTGTCATTATATGACTAAAGACAATAAAACCTAAAAATCTGTCACATTTAAGGTAAAATACCGGCAGCTGTGGTTGCCAGAACCTCACCGTAAAAAATATGGTAGCAACATTTTATTTTACCATTATAGTAACACGTGATACTGAAATAATGCAATAAACATTCATTTAACAAAATTAGATTTAAGATAAAACCCAAATGTACACAACTGAGAAGAAAAAACTAAGAAAGTTTTAGTTATTTAAAACAAAACAAAAAACATCAAATATGAAGTGTCATGCAGGGAATCCTGGTAGTGTTAATTTACGTTTTTTTTTTTCACTGTAAATTATACAATGACTTTTTCTTTTTCACGTCCAAAAAAACATAATTTTAACAGTATTTTACTGTAAAATGACATTAAATGTCATTACAGTTATTCACTATATATAGTATGGAAACTTATTGTTAAACAATTTACAGGTTTTTACAGTAGCATATTTACTGTCTTTTTATGTTAAAATCACGATCATTTTTCACAGTGTATCATCAACAGTGATTCTGTCTACACTACATGAGGTGTGACGCGAGCAACAAATCTCAGACAGTAAAATGATGACTCATTGTTTTTATGACATACTGACACAAAGGACAAAGGACACCGTGTAAATGTGGTTGATAGTTTTGAATTTTTCCTAAAATATTTTACAGGCACCTAGAAAGCAGAGTGCAGTTGGGCTCAACTGTGATTATGAAGCTCCAGCATTTGCCTTTCTTGCTCGATGGAGGTTTGAAGACTTTAACACTTTACAGTCTGCTCCTTTGTGACCAGAATTGATCTCTACAGTCAAAAATAAAGTAAAATTAAAATGATTTTGCTTTTATTTTCAGTGGAGAAAGACCAGACTCCTGTGTTTGAGAAGAAGCCTCTTATCTGGGAGGAAGACATGGAGCTTTACTCAAAGTTTCTTGACAGAAAGGTGCCTGTTACTTCTAATAAACTTTTAACATAAACATATTTTTTAACTTTTAATATATTAACATAAAATAAAGGTCACTCAACAAATATGCAAATTTGTGACTTATTTTCACTCACACAGGAAGAACTCAAAGCAGACTACTCCTCCTACATCAGACAACACCCTGAGATAAAGGCTTTATTGGGGGACTTCCTGCAATTTCTGCTGTTGAGGAAACCTCAAGATGTTTTCTCATTTGCTTTTGCACCCTTTGCCTCTCAAAGTACTCCAGGAAAATCCCTTAAAGACTCTCAAAACTTTCCACAGGAATAACAAACACTAACCAGTTTCTGACATATTGAAAATAAAGGTTTTCTTCTAATAATGCCTTGGTATAATGATTTTATGCTCTGTTTTTGTATGTACTGTAATAGGATGTGTTTCACCTTGATTATTTGAGTGACACAGTAATTTATAGACCTCTGTAGTGATAAAGAAATATTGCACAGAATATCCTTAAAACAGTAAACTTTCTAGTGTGTCAAAATAAATTTTTTTTAACTATTTATAGAAAATATTTTTAAAAAGCTCAAGCACTATTCATGACCATACACATTAAAATATATACTCTTATTTATGTTTTTCCTTCAATCAAAACTGTCTGAAAATGAAAGCATTTCTTACTGCTGTTCAGAATTCAGTAACTCGAGAGTAACGCCCACAAATATTATACAACACGTTGGTGAACACATCCTTATATGTCACTTCCTGTGGAAATCGAGAAGCTGGAGCAGAAACTGAAAGTAAGACGCGTTGGAAACGCAGTGTCATTAACATGTCGGTCGGACTCTCTTGATTTTGTTTCTACGACAGTTACGATTTTATTTCAGTTGGATTTTTGTAAATATAGAGGTAAGATGAATATTAAGTTGAGCTTTTTTATTTGATTGTCCGGGTTAACTTTCTTGACTGTTTGTCATAACTTAGTCCGGGTTAGTTTGTCATCACAGTAACATCGTAGCATTCGACTCGCTATACAAAAAATTTATTTGACAGCGATACCAAACTTTTTAAAGCAGTGGCAGTCGTGTCTTTGAAGTGTGATATGATACACAACTAAAAATATTTCGTATACATTCCGTTTAATGGCTCAAGCGGCTACAATAGGCTAGTAGTAACTATCAGAGGTTTTAAAATAGCCTACTTGAATACGTTAAACAAATAACTAAAACCGGTCAAAAATTTACACTTTGACCTGGGCTAGTTGTCACATGGGAAACTGTGTTTTTGAATAAAAAAAAAATGTTTGAGTGGTTTTGTAAGCTGCGTTCAAAAACCTAGTTCGAAACTTAAACGACGAAACTGAAACGTTAAATGACGCTATTTGAGAATTCTGTCCTAAACTAAAATTCCAATGTAATCGTATTTTGTATTATTTGTTAACAAGTGAACAATAAATACACTCTAGAAATAAATCATGAACGTTCTTAACGCCATGGTCTCAGGACAAGGATATTTTTCATATTGGGTAATGGCTTGGGCAAGTTGTAACATGTTTTTTTGAACTTATGGCTATCAGATAGCCAAAGTAAGGGCTTTCTCAAGTTGTTTCTCCCTTTATTTCAAAGAGCCTTGTTTAACATTATGTAACAGAATATGGATCTAAAGAAGTTACACGAGATTGATGAGGACCTGACAAGTAGTGAAGTGGCCCAGCTGAAGTTTCTGTGCATGGACATAATTCCCAAGAAACGTTTGGAGACAGTGACAGATGCCAAAGAACTGTTCCTGAGACTGGAAGAGCAAGCACTACTTGATGATGGGTTACTCGTCCCCGAGCTTCTGATCACAATTGGCCGCTTTAAATTGCTTGGCATCCTGAATATGTCCAAAGAGGATGTGGAAAGAAAACTGCTACAACGTGACATGTCTAGTATAGGAGTCTCAGCCTACAGGTATGAAGAAAACACACTGACTTGCTAAACTTGAGAAACTAGATACAAGTAATTGCCAATGCAATATCAATATCAGTTAATATCACATTGTTTTCTTAGAAAGGGCTCCTTGTACAGTAGTTACTGTACTGTTAATATTTTATGCCACAATGACTGTGACTTGTTTTGTCTCACTCTTTTCTCAACACAGAAAAATGCTATTTAGAATATCTGAGGACATGACAGAAGAAAACCTTCGTGCAGTGAAGTTCCTTGTAGAACTTCCGAGGTCAAAACTAGGACCGTCTGCTGTGAGTTATATATTTTTAGCCCTGAAGTTATAATGTTTGTGCAGATTGCATATGAATAATAAATTAACGTGGAAAAGTGGAATATGTAGTTTGCTACCTTGACTGCATTAATTAGCCTTGTAAAAAAATTATTTAATTAAGAATATAGTTATTCTGGTTGCTGTTTAACCTGTTACCGTACAACAATGTTATTTTATGAATCATATAGACATTTCTAGATGTTATGATTGAGATGGAAAAGCTACAGAAGCTTGGGGAAGACAACCTGGATGAACTTTACAATGTTTTAGACAAATGTGACAAACAGCTGGCCTGCAGGATAGAGGAGTACAGGGCACGGGAACAAGGTTTCTGATAAAATCAAATTAATTATCTACTACTTAATAGTCTACTTTTCTAATTTCTCCAAACATAAACAGCACCTTTTTTTCTTATTTTGTCCAATAGGAGGCAGACTTCCTCTACGGGAAGTGTTTGGCAGTGCACAAGTTTCCTTACCTGCTGAAAGTATGCAAAGATATGTAAGTATGCCAAATCTTTACCTTAAGATGCCTTTGGACATTTAATTTTCACATAGTATAACCCAAATCTTTCTTGTGATGTGGATTTCTGTGTAATTTAAGAACCAAATGTGAAAACTCACTTAAAGGGATAGTTCATCAAAAATGAAAATTTGCTGTTAATTTACTGTCCCTCAGGCCATCCAAGATAGGTGACTTTTTGTATTCAGTAGAACAGTAAAGAAGAATTTTAGCTGAAACCATGGTTTTTGGTGATTCATAAAATGCAAGTCAGCAGTTACTATCATTTTGAGAGTCAAACAAAAGCATCTAAGGATCACAAAATGAATACATATGGCTCCTGACGGTATATTGATGTCTTATGAAGCGAAACAACCGGTCTGTGCAAGAAACTGAACATTATTTACAACATAATGTAAATGGACCATGGCTTCAGATAAAAATCGTTTCACTGGGGACACAGCCGGGAAGTGTTTCCACTTCTTTAAATTTACAAACCTGTTAATCTTGCTATCCAAACTAAATATAGTTGCATTTTACTAATTGCATTTAGCATTGTTTTTCCCCTGCTGGCATTTTGTGTGTGTGTGTGTGTGTGAGTGTGGTCACAAAACACCAGTTGAGAACCACAGCTAATACTTGGCAGTTTTAACTTCCTAAAATGAATGCTTTCATGTAAATTTGCGTTTTCAAAATAAAGTGCCTTAAAAAATACCAGTTCTGTTTGTTTATAATAGTTGTAGTCACATTTCAACACAGAGTGCAGTATTTTTTTGGTGACGAATACAGGTCCTTCTCAAAAAATTAGCATATTGTGAAAAAGTTCATTATTTTCCATAATGTAATGATAAAAATTAAACTTTCATATATTTTAGATTCATTGCACACCAACTGAAATATTTCAGGTCTTTTATTGTTTTAATACTGATGATTTTGGCATACAGCTCATGAAAACCCAAAATTCCTATCTCAAAAAAATTAGCATATTTCATATGACCAATAAAAAAGAAAAGTGTTTTTAATACAAAAAAAAGTCAACCTTCAAATAATTATGTTCAGTTATGCACTCAATACTTGGTCGGGAATCCTTTTGCAGAAATGACTGCTTCAATGCGGCGTGGCATGGAGGCAATCAGCCTGTGGCACTGCTGAGGTGTTATGGAGGCCCAGGATGCTTCGATAGCGGCCTTAAGCTCATCCAGAGTGTTGGGTCTTGCGTCTCTCAACTTTCTCTTCACAATATCCCACAGATTCTCTTTGGGGTTCAGGTCAGGAGAGTTGGCAGGCCAATTGAGCACAGTAATACCATGGTCAGTAAACCATTTACCAGTGGTTTTGGCACTGTGAGCAGGTGCCAGGTCGTGCTGAAAAAACGAAATCTTCATCTCCATAAAGCTTTTCAGCAGATGGAAGCATGAAGTGCTCCAAAAATCTCCTGATAGCTAGCTGCATTGACCCTGCCCTTGATAAAACACAGTGGACCAACACCAGCAGCTGACATGGCACCCCAGACCATCACTGACTGTGGGTACTTGACACTGGACTTCAGGCATTTTGGCATTTCCTTCTCCCCAGTCTTCCTCCAGACTCTGGCACCTTGATTTCCGAATGACATGCAAAAATTTGCTTTCATCCGATCCGAAAAAAGTACTTTGGAGGACCACTGAGCAACAGTCTAGTGCTGCTTCTCTGTGGGGGAATGCGGCACCTGTAGCCCATTTCCTGCACACGCCTGTGCACGGTGGCTCTGGATGTTTCTACTCCAGACTCAGTCCCACTGCTTCCGCAGGTCCCCCAAGGTCTGGAATCGGTCCTTCTCCACAATCTTCCTCAGGGTCCGGTCACCTCTCTTCTCGTTGTGCAGCGTTTTTTTTTGCCACACTTTTTCCTTCCCACAGACTTCCCGCTGAGGTGCCTTGATACAGCACTCTGGGAACAGCCTATTCGTTCAGAAATTTCTTTCTGTGTCTTACCCTCTTGCTTGAGGGTGTCAATGATGGCCTTCTGGACAGCAGTCAGGTCAGCAGTCTTACCCATGATTGCAGTTTTGAGTAATGAACCAGGCTGAGTTTTTAAAAGCCTCAGGAATCTTTTGCAGGTGTTTAGAGTTAATTAGTTGATTCAGATGATTAGGTTAATAGCTCGTTTAGAGAAACCTTTCATGATATGCTAATTTTTTGAGATAGGAATTTTGGGTTTTCATGAGCTGTATGCCAAAATCATCACTATTAAAAACAATAAAAGACCTGAAATATTTCAGTTGGTGTGCAATGAATCTAAAATATATGAAAGTTTAATTTTTATCATTACATTATGGAAAATAATGAACTTTTTCACAATATGCTAATTTTTTGAGAAGGACCTGTACATTTGAAATGATAAATATACTGCAATTCAATGCATAATAACCTCTGTTGTTTCTCTTCCCTCCATATTTTGGCTTTATCACAGCAAATGGAGACAGGAAATGGATGTAAGTTATACTGTCATACAAACTTTCAAAACATTACTGAACATTAATGCTCTGTGTGTGTGTGTGTGTATATATATTTATATGTCGCCATATGTTTTTTTTTAGGGAGGAGAGACTCACTTATTACCGATTCAGACACTGAACCCAGAGTAAAAAAGACACATTACATTTCAATCTTAATATTAAATATTTTTTTCATTGTTACATTACAGTTGAATGTTGTAAAAAACTATTTGCAGCAACACCTGATTTAGTGGTTTAGAGTTCTATAGTTTCACACTCCTATAGAAGTTACAAACAAATGCTCATGATGGTATTAATTAATCAGGATTGGTGAATCAGGACACAGCAAGCATTTGAAATAAATTATAATTAATTCACAGATCAGGGTCATTATTATTGACTGTTTAAACAGGACCTGATTGGCCCACAGCTGATAAATTTGAACTTTTTCACTAAGGCATAGCATAAACTAATCACAAACAGCTGTTTTTAATTTCCATAACGTCACCACTGTGACAAATATGAATTATTAATGATCTTCTGTTAATAAGATGTGTATGTGTGTACTGGCTGTTTGTGAATTATGTAAATATAAAATGTAATTTTAATGTTATTTGCTATGCATTCATGTAGCCGGAGGAATATTATAATATGACTCAGCGGCCTCTCGGATATTGTCTAATCGTCAACAACTACAACTTTAAAGAAAGCTCCTCATTGAAGAACCGAACAGGAACGCATAAGGACAGAGGTATTTCAGGCAAATCCATTAACTTATATGTATTCCTTAAAAATGGGTTTCTAAATTAACTCTCTCTGTTTCTGTAGATGACCTTAGCAGAGTGTTTCGCAGAATGCATTTTGAGGTTGTGATTCAGGACGATCTGACAGGTTCAGATATGAAGGAAATGATAAAGGAATTTGCAAAAAAGGATCATACTCGAATGGGCGCTTTTGTCTGCTGTGTCCTCTCGCATGGAGAGAAGGGCACAGTTTTGGGTGTGGATGGTAAAGGGGTTGAAATCCGTGAACTCACAATGCCTATTGCTGAATGCCAAACACTAGCATCCAAGCCCAAGCTTTTCTTCATTCAAGCCTGCCAAGGAAGTGTGGGCCAGAATGGTGTATGGACAGCGGATTCACCGGAAAATGCTACAGAAGAAGAATATGAGGCAGATGCTTATAATCCGGCATACCGCTTTATTCCTATAGAAGCGGATATGCTAATCGGAATGGCCACAGTGGAGCACTACCAGTCCTTCCGCCACACTAGAGAAGGCTCTATCTATATCCAGGAGCTCTGTAATCAGTTGGAGAATTTATGCCCCAGGTGAGTTCAAAAGTAGACTCTGTCTTGTCTTGAATGTTTGCAGATGTTTGCATGTGGTTGGTTCTCAAATGTGCCCATGCTGGGTTTGTAGAAATTCATGTTGTAGTTCCATATGATGAATACACATGACCAAATGTGATGCGATAAAGATGAGTGAATTTAATTGGCAGTTAACCTTTAGTTTCCACCAGTCAACCCATTGACCAGTCTGACCCATACATGCAGAATTTATTTTACACTACCATTCAAAAGTTTGGGGTCAGTTTTTTGTAAAAGAAAACAATACTTTTATTAAGCAAGAATGCATTAAATGATTCAACAGAGACAGTAAAGACATTAATAATGTCACAAAAGATTTCTCTTTCAAATAGATGCTGTTCTTTTGAACTTTCTATTCATCAAAGTATCCTGAAAAATGTAGCATGGGCTCCACAAAAATATTAAGCAGCACAGTGTTTTCAGCATTGTTAAGTAGAAGAAATGTTTCTTGAGCAACAAATCATCATATTTGAATGATTTCTGAAAAATCATGAAACACTGAAGACTGGATTAATGATGCTGAAATTTCAACTGTGCAATTTATTCATTTTTAGACATAAATAACATTTAAAAAAAATATTAAAATGGTATTGAAAACAGTTGTTTTGTATTGTAATAATATTTCACAAATTACTGTTTCTACTCTATTTTTGATCAAATAAATGCATTCTTGGTAAGCATGAAATACATCTTACCATACACAAACTTTCGAACAGTAGTGTACAGTGACTGGTACCCTCCTTTTCTATGATTGCATTATTTATAAAAAAAAAAAAAGATTGATGTGACTCAAGATCGATAATGCCAAATTTACACTGCAAAGGTGGCACAGAAGTGCTTCTGAAGTGGCATTTATTTGTCTTTACACAGACTGTTTAAAGCTGCTCAGAGGTGGCATAAATGCATTTACGCAGCAATGATAACCATATACTTTAATACTGGGGGCTGAGGTGGGTCAGAGATGGTATGGACCTTTTTCACATTTCTGAGTTTCTCAGCAGCGGAAGTCGTCATAGTTGGGTTCATTTGAAGAGCAGTGAATGGGAGAGTACCACAAATATATTTTTTGTATTCCCATTTGCTCAAATAGCAAAAGAAGAACTCCACAATAGTGTTTTCATGACTTTCAATAAAAGGAGAAAAAATTGAGAGAGACTGATAGCGGCTGTCAGAAGAGAGAACGATGTCAAAAATTCTGTTCTTCCCATAGGCGCTGCATTAGAAGCACCCTCGCATTAGCGTTAACTGTTTTTTTGTAATTTGATGCAAAAGTGATCTAATACAAAGAATAGTGTTATAAATGTACATACATTTAAAAAAAAATACAAATATGAAAAACTTTCGAGGATTTACGATGCTGATGACCATTAAAATCGTCATCACAATCTTAAAAAAACCAAACACCCAAAAAAAACAAAGTTTAGTTCGACTTTCATGCAGCATTATGATTTACACAGAATTTTGAGCAGGCACAGTGCAGCCTTAACTCAGCTGTGTATAGATGTCTTAAGTCACTTAGAATATTAGATAATTTGACCTAATTATAAAAAGGCAAGGTTAGTTCATGTTTTAAAATATCAGATTATCTGACTACTCAAAACATGGGGTCTTTTTTTACTACATATGCAGTGGCTGCATTGGCCCCTAATGACTTCCTCCCTGTCGCTCTCACGTCAATAATAGCAGAATGTTTCGAGACGCTGGTACTCTCCCATCTGAAATCGTGCCTGCCCTGAACACTGGACCCATTTCAGTTTGCCTACAAACCAAACTGGTCAACTGAGGACGCTGTCGCCTCAGCTCTCCACACTGCCCTTAATCACCTGGATAAAAGCAACACGACTGCATATCTGTACATGGCTGTACTCAGAAACATATGAAACCAACATGAATAGAAAACTTTTTAGAATAATCTATTTTAGATTAGTTTTGTTTCCCTCTCTTTATTCAGCTTTATTTGTCATTGAACCATTTTGCAGTTAATCGTAGTGTTTACACCGCACATTAGAAATCGCAGTGAAAATGCAGTGAGCTTGAGGGAAGAAAATGTTCCTGTTGAATATTTATGATGGTTTGATTTAGGTGGGTTCACAGAGTTATGTTCTTGTCTGCATTTATTTTGACAGAAGAGAGGATATCTTGTCCATCCTGACAAAGGTAAACCATGAAGTGAGCTTGAAATGGTTGATGGGCCGCAAGCAGATGCCTGAACCTCGATATACCCTCACCAAGAAGCTGGTCCTGCCCATGGACTAAAGATTCTGATTGACTTCTGTATGACTGGATTCATGCTAAAGCAGTTTCTGTTATTCCATTAGTCAACTCTATTAATTCTTCAGGGAAGATCATGGCACTTTGGTACTATAGATTCAAATTCATCTGGCTGTCTCTGTGTGTCTGATCTTAATTATTAAACAAGAATATGAGTTAGTTTACTGCACTGAGTTATGGAAATGTGGTTGGGTGATCTTGTTTAAACAATGCAATTTAAAAGTAATAAAACATTTATATTTGATACTGGGCACAAATATTTTTAAACTAATGTTAAGCATGATGATTTTATACCAGCAGTCTGAATTATTCAGTGTTGAATGCTGTTTATAAATGCATATTTTTGTCATTAATGTCTTCCTTGGCAATCTGAACTAAATGATTTTGAACTCTTCAAAAGACTTAGCAATTGTAAGAAATCATTGGTGTCTAGCAATAAGTGAAATTAAACATCAAACATTCTTAAACGTGTCATTTTTTATATTATTGAATTATTTTAGCATATACCGTAATGGTATAATGTATTGCATCACAAAAGACAAAATGTTATTTTCCACCCTCTCTCTGACCCTGTTATGTGGACTTTTTCCCCCCATTATTGTTATTTTATTAAATTTTAACTGCACATATATTCATTCTGTTACATGGAAATGCATGTGTACAAGAAAAAACAAACAAACAAAACTTCCCATTTCCTTACAGTAATGTTCAGTGTCACTTCTGTTCTTATATTCGTAGACTACTGCTATCACCTCACCATGCACCATGTTTAAAGAAAGGTCCCCAAACTCTGCCAAAGATCTTAAATCTATTAAAATCTTTTTCATTGACACATTATCTTTTCTTTCAGGCAATGTCATATATTTTTTGCCCAAATACTTTCAATTTAAAGAACATTTAGTTTGCAGGATACATGTTTGTTAATATTTAAAAAGCAAAACAAAACTTGATCTCCTTAGAATATAAATCATCTAAAAATGTAAAGGCATTGGAATATAACAAGTATCTTCTCTATTTCTTTCACATATTTCTAAAACTGGTTGACTTCCCACTCCCATACATACAGTATGCAATGATATAGTGTAGATGTAAACTCAATGCATCTTAAGCAAGTATCATTTCTATTCTAAGATAGGTGATGGTGGCATATCAAGAGATTTGTTTTGTGATTTGAATATGAATTTTTTTATTTAATGTTTTATAGGTATATTGTATGTATGGATGTTTCCTCAAATACCAGATACCTTTAGGGCTTTTGAACTTATTCTGAATGTATTAATTCCTAAACCTGTCTACAAAGAAATAAAAATTGAAATGAATATCGACAGATGTTATTGTGCCTTGGAAACCTGTAACTATTTTCCCAGGAGACTACTATGCTGTTCACTGCCAACATAGTAGCTGCTGTCATTCTATTCCCGAGCATTGAGGTCACCTTGTGCATGTAGCTTCAATACAAGAGTCACTACAGCTTTTGTATTTAGTAGAAACAGGTCAGTCTGGGACCTTCAGCCATGATGAAAACTGTTGTTCCATGTTATGAAGCAGGTTTCCCCTGTGTGTATGCGTATGAATCCACACTGACACGTTACTTTTTTTTTTTTTTTTTTTTTTGCAATTAAGGAGCCAGCACTGAATATTCCTGTGTACATCAGAAGTTTTAGAGGTAATTGTTTGTGTTTGGCCCAAAACTTGTGGGGTTGATGGTGACAAGCCAATGTTAGGAAGCTGTTGGTAGATGAATCTCCTTACAGAATCTCCTTCTATATCTATTTCCTGTGATTTAAAATTAAACATTCTTAGTCAGGGTGGTAAACAGGACCCATTCTTCTAATATCAATAATAAACTGATCTCTAATTTTGAAAGTTTAATTCATTAAGTAGGCCTACATCTGGTCCCTCACCCCGACGAACAGCTCAGTTTGTTTAAAAGCAGCTTTCTAAAATAGTCATTTTTCTGATCTGTCATTAATTAGTTAAAGCTGTGACAAAATATTGGAAAATAATTATAAGTCGTTTTAATTTCAGATAATTATGCTTTTACTGTATTAAAAAAGAATATAAGTTGTTTTGATTCAGTCCTCGAGTTCACATTTTAAGGAAACTGTAATAATTTTAATGAAAGAAAGTTGCTTTTTTTTTTTTTTAAATGCGTTTTTCAATCTTAAAGTTATTGTTTACCAGTATGTTCTTAGTTGTTCCAGAGCATGTATTATATTCATTACGACAGCCATTTCATTTTACTTTTTTTTTCCTCGAAGGGCGGAGATTTGGAATCTCAGAGCGCGAGGAATCTCAGCTCTTCTCTCTCGCTCTCTTTCTCTGTCTTTTCGCAGTACACTCGGTCAACTGACTTATCCGTGTCCACATCAATATATTTGCTTCTAGACTGGTCTGCATTGTTTCTCAAGTCATTGTTGGTCTTTCAATGAGGTGAGTGCTTAGTGTTTACTCATTTATGTTTTCGTGCCTGTGCACAAAAGTGCGCGAACAGCACAACTTCCCGCCTTTCACCGCCCACGCCGCACAGTGAATGCACCAAACACTTGATACTTTAAAGCCATTTAAATTTCTAGCAGTTCTAAATTTTTAATGCACGATTTCGCTGATATACATACGTGATGTTTCTGTTGTTATTACAGATGGATAAAACTGGTACTGACGGCTACAAAAATCAGACAAGTCCGTGTAACAAGAATGAGCAGAAGAAGGTCAAAGAATCAGATGGGCCAAAGAAAATGAAGGCTGTAGGGAGGAATTCACAAGCAAGTATTTCATTTTATTATTCAATGAAAGTGAAAGTGACATGAAGCAAGGTGTCCCATACTTATTACTGCAGCGCCCTGGGAGGAATTGGAGGTTAAGTGCCTTGCTCAAGGGCACATCAGTTATGGTTAATGTTAATGTGGATTGAAGAGAGCGCCATTCATTCTCATTACCTGCTGTTACTGAGACTCGAACCTGTGACCTTCAGGTCCGACTCTCTAACCAATAGGCCACAATTACCCCCCCACAGACTAAAATGTCTTGTTATTTAGATTAGACATATGTTGGTCGAAAATTATATTTCTGAGCCATTTTTATATTATTAAAAGTGTTTTTTATCTCATGCAGAGAGACAAAGAAAACTTTCCTGAATGTATTCAAAATAAAAATGGACCTAAAAGAAAGCGGGAACCCCTTCAACCCACCAGCAATATTTCTGATCATTACCCTAAAAGGAAACGTGTGGGTAAGTCATTTACAAGCTGTTAGGTTAAAAAAAACAAAATATTAGCCAAGCTTATCCTTCTCCTAACATGTCCTTATTTTCACAGTTGCAACCCAGAGGAAATTTTATTCCATGTCAAATAGGCCCCTTGGATATTGTTTGATCATCAATAACTATAACTTTGAGAGAACGTCACTTGGAAACCGGAAAGGGACCGGCAAAGATAAAGGTATTTTTGAGAGTTCGAGGGAGTTGAATTTCTAAATTTATTTAGATATGTACTTTAACATAATCTATTGAATTTGTCAAATATGGCTTTGTGAAGACCTGACTGCATTTTCCTTTGTCTTCTAGATATTCTCACCAGAGTGTTTGAGAGCATGTTTTTCAAAGTTGAAGTGCGGGATGATTTGCAAGCGTCGGATATGCAAAATGTGATAAAGGAGTTTTCAGAGAGGGATCACTCTAAGATGGATGCTTTTGTCTGCTGCATCCTGTCCCATGGAGAGATAGGCTCTGTTCTGGGGATAGATGGAATACCAGTTCCGATCCGTGAACTCACACAGCCTTTTGCTGAATGCCACACACTGGTTAATAAGCCCAAGCTTTTCTTCATTCAGGCCTGTCAGGGTAACGAGGCCCAGCAAGGTGTGTGGATGGCAGATGGACAGGAGAGCACTAGTGAAGAAGGAACATTTGAGGAGCACTATGTCCCTAAAGACGCTGATTTCCTGATTGGAATAGCAACAGTGGAGTACTGCAAATCTTTCCGCCACACAACGGATGGGTCCATCTTTATCCAGGAGCTCTGCAAGCAGCTGGAAAGTGGCTGTACACGGTGAGTTGTGGTCTTGATTTTGAGAAGGTTTAGATTTTGAAGCTTATGTTTGATTTAAAGACCCTATTTGCATTTGATGTTCAAAGAGAAGTTCAACTAAAAATGAAATATTGCTGAACATTACTCAGCTTCAGACCATCCAAGATGTAGATGAGCGTGTTTAGAAATTTAGCATTATATCTCTTGCTCACCACTGGATCCTCTGCAGTGAATGGGTGCCATCAGAATCAAGTCCAAACAGCTGATAAAAACATAACAATAAACCACAAGTAATCCACACGATTACAGTCAGTCCATCAAGGCATTTTAACTTTAAACCATCCTTTCTCACTATAATCCAAAAAAACGCTTCCTTCAGTGAAAACGACCATCCTGTGTTGTCCTTTCACACCAAAATATTTGTTTAGAATGGTTTTGGACTGTTCCTGCAGGTAAATGGTGCTTGATCTGTGCATATTTCTTTCCTGATTCAGATGAGACAACTTTTTCACATGGATTTCAGCCAGATGTAACAGTTTGAAGTTAAAAACATTTATTACAAACATGCAGCTTTGTGCTTCACAAGACGTTAATGAACTGGATTCATGATTACTTGTGGATTATTGTGATGTTTTCATCAGCTGTTTAAACTCTCATTCTGTTGGCACCCATTCACTGCAGAGTTGGGAATGCATATGACCACATTGCACTTGTACACTAATGCATTTTGATGTGTTACAGACAACATCGAAGAACATCTTACTCATATGACTTACTTGTATCTTTTTACTCTGGCAGGAAGGAGGACATACTCTCCATTTTGACGAAGGTGAATAGAATAGTGAGCTCCAAAAGCCTTAATGGTTTCAAGCAGATGCCTGAGGTTCGCTACACTCTAACCAAAACACTGGTCCTGCCCATGAAGCGAGTCTCCTGATTGGCTGCAGCATGACTATCTATCTATCTATCTATCTATCTATCTATCTATCTGTTTTTGTGGGTGTTTTAATCCTTAAAGGTGCAGTATGTAACATTGACAGTTAGCGGTAGTTGTTTCTCCCGTCCCCTCCTCCTCAGACTCTACACTTACGCAACAGAAATGAGTGCAATTGACAATGGAAGGCGACAAGTTTTACAAGTTGATGTGATGATTCATCCATTTTTTAATATGCCTCTTGTCATAAAGCTTTTTAGATGGATGCCAAGGTTTTTTAGGTCTAGTAGAATCTCTGATCACTGACCATGGCTGCAATACAATGTGTTTTCCGCCAATTGGCAACACAGGATGTTGAAATACAGTTGGGTAAATTGACAGTGGGCGGAATCAGACCATAAAAAAAACAGACATTCTGGCACAGAACGCACATTTCAGAGTAGAGTAACTGGCTGTAACATTGTTTTTCGGAGAACCAATGTAAACTTAGCATGTTTACTAAAGATCTGCAAACATATAGTATTTAATGCTCTAGTACAGTTATAAAAAATTCCATACAACATACAGTTGCATAGGGACTGTTTTTTGTATGTATTGTTTTCTTTTTTGGGGGGACATTTATGAAATGGACAATTGTTTTTATGATCTAAATTTTAAATTTCTCTGTTCTGTTGTGTTAAAACTAAAGAACTCTATTTCCTTATGTTGTGTCCCTGGAAGACGGATCATAATGATATTTTTTTATTCATACCAATACTGTGTTTAAATAAATAGCTGACAAGTCATCGGAGGCATAGGACAGCTTGAATACAAGAAGTTAAATTAATTGAAGAGGTGCTGGGGTGCCGAAATACAATTGGGTAAATTGGCAGTGTGCGGGTTTCACAAACCAAAGACCGGCATTCCGGCACGGAACGCACATTTTCAAAGGAGAATAACTGACTGTAGCATTGTTTTTCAGATAAACAAGTGTTAACTTAGCATGTTTCTTAAATATCTGCAAACATATTATGGTATTTTTATGCTTTATTAGAGTCAAACATACAGCACCTTTCAGATAATTCATTTTTTGTAAATGTATTTATTTTCGATGAGCATTAATGAGTGATTATCAAGTCATTTCTTAGCCCAGCTTGTGGAAATATGTGTGGTGAAGCCTACATTTTGCATTTAATCTTTCTGTTGGTGTTGATGAAGGTTTATTTTAATTGGGTGATTTCAATTCCATTTCATTGTACATTGAGTAATGCTCCAGGATTTTGTATATAAACATTACAATGACTTTTTTTACATGCAGAAAATTATTTTTGTTACCGTTTGTGTAATATGCAATTAATCTGCAGAAGTGCTCTATTATAAATACCTTTTTGTCATTAAAAAAGTAAAAAAATAATAACTCAGGAATTTCTTTGAAGTTTAGGCTTGATTTGGAACGAATATGTGTATATTTAAGAACACTTTCATGAATGCTCTGGGGTTTGTAGTGTAATAATAGTGGAAGGAAGGAAGTTTCAACCTCATGCCAACCTTCTGTTCACTGAAATTCCAGTTTTATACAAGGGACATCCAGGAACAAAATAACAGAAACTGAAATTAGCAAACCAACTTAACAGACTGGGAAGGACAGGACCTGACCAATAACATACAGGGTTATATGTTCGGACAGGGCTAATAGACTAACAAGGACACCTGGAAGACAATCAAGGAACTAAAAGATAAGGAAAAACTACAGGGGGAAAAAAGACTACAAATAGAACAGGAACCTAGCAAAAATACACACACACACACACACACACACACACAAAAAGTGTCCAAACAGACACATGTGACAGTTTTCAGGTTCAGATTTATTTTAGGTTCATACACCTTTTGACCAGTCTATCAATTTACACTCAAAAAGAATAACTGATCAACATTTGTAGTCACTATAGACATGCCTTTGAAAGATAATAAGACCTTGGAATCACAATTTCAAAATGTCCTATTATTCACATTTCGGTTATGAAAACATCAAAATCAGTGTGTGTGTGTATATATATATATATATATATATATATATATATATATATATATATATATATATATATACACATTTTTGACCAGGAACACGTGTTATAGGCATTTGAACACAACCTGAGGGTTATATATATGTGTATATATATATAACCCTCAGGTTGTGTTCAAATGCCTATAACACGTGTTCCTGGTCAAAAATGACACAAAAAAATAGCTTATAAATTTCTTGTTATGCAATATTATTTATTGTTTTGGAATGTATTTTGGAACTTATTTTTCGTAGGCCTCATTAATCTGAGCTTACGTACATCAGTTTTTGAGTGAAAAAAAGAAAAAGTTATTTGTGGATAATTTTGTCAATATTAAATACAGTATGAAAACTATTTGCACTGTTTATCCCAATAGCATGCGCCAATGTTTAACCAATACATTTTTGAAAAGCTTTTATTTTGTACAAAATTTCTAAAAATTGCAAAAGATATCACTCTTCTGGTGCTCACGATCAAAAAATTACTTATAAATAGCTTATAAATTTCTTGTTATGCTATATTATCACCTAATATTGGTATCAATCTTTTTGTCAGCTTGTTTTCTTTCAATTAGGACTGATATCGTATTTTTTTTTTAAAACTGATTTATCGTAGGCCTCATTGATCTGAGCTTACATACATCAATTTTTGAGTGAAAAAAAAAAACGTTATTTGTGGATAATTTTGTCATTACTAAATAAAATATGAAAAAAAATTGCATATTATCACCAAAAATTTGGTTCAGTATTTTTTTTTTTTGTCAATTAGTTTTCCTTCAATTATCTCTGTAGGGAATTTGAATTACTTTAATATAATCTTGCTTAATTCAATAACAGTAATAACCTACATTTGATACATACAAATTCTGTTGTCCTACCCAATGACATATTTATGCTTATGTGTTGCATTGCAAATGACTATGAGTGATATAATATCAAAATTAATTTCATTCTAAATGCATTAAATAACCATATATTTTAACATTATTATATAGGTCAGTGTTTTTGAACAGAATGCAGAAAGAACATTAAAATAACAGTACAAATGTGTAAAACATACCTGCAAAAATACAGTAATTATTTTCATCAAAAAGTTACTTAAAAAACATGGAAAAACAAATGTCAAATGGCTCATGATAGCCTTGAAGTAAACAGTCCCCGTCCTGATTTAAAAACAAAAAACTTCCTTTAAGAACAGAGACGCAGTAATGTTACAGTAAAGATTCCCTTATAATTTATCCTATAAAAGCATGATGCATAGTAAGCCATGCTGTACACTGCAGGAGGCTGCAGGGGTTCACGGTGGTGGCAGCAGGACCAGTTTCTTTCTCATGGCGACTTCATGGATGGGCATCTGTTTGGACTTGACTCCCTGACTGCTAACCTCATTATTCACACAAAGCAGGACTGTCTGGATGTCTGTACCCCTGGAAACATAAAAAATAAATAAAATTACTTTTTTGATAAAACAAATAGTGCATGTAATCCTTATCATTTTCTCTATATTCAAATTATAATAATGAACATAAATATGCTGCATAAAAAAGTGCATGTTATAAACTTACAGTGGACAATGTGTTTCTAGGTTTCGGCAAAGTGACTGAATAAACCAGGAACCCTCTTCTGGCTTTCTATAAGAAACGTGACCGTCAGTGGTTGACCTGGCAATGAGGAAATCCGTGTCAGCTGGGATTGTGATATCAAAATCATCACCATCCACTTCCATCTCTGACTCTCCATCTTCTTGAGCATCCGCTTGGACTTGCACACGATCTTGATTTCTTTCCCCACGACATGCCTGTATGAAAAACAGCTTGGGCTTGCCGACTAGCCTCTGGCAGTTAATGCCATTGAAAGGCTCTCGTATTTCATCAACAGAAATAACAGCTCCATCGGTCCCACAGACCCCTTTCTTTATGCCATGGGAGAGGATGCAGCACACAAAGCAGTCTCCATCTACTGTCTTCCCTATGTCCTTGAGGAGATTCTTCATTTCAGCCGCAGTTTTATTTCTGTGCACCACCACCTCAAACCCCAGCCAACGGAAAACTTCTGCAAGTTTCTCTGAGGTTGAAAAGAGAGAATATGAACAACTCCATCAATCCAGCTATACAAATAATTATAAAGGAATAATACTTTTTTTTACAAATTAATATTATAAAAACCATCTCTAAATGTATAAATCAATAGATAATTAGATTAATTATTAAAGCAAATCCAATTATATAAAGATTTCTTTACACAATAACTAGAAGTAAATAACTTAAAGGAATATTTCACCCCAAATTTGCTGAAAATGTACTCACACTCAGGCCATCTAAGGTGTAGATGAGTTTGTTTCTTTGTATTGGAACAGATTTGGTTAAATTTAAACTTCCTCACTAATCGATCATCTGCAATGTATGGGTGCCGTCAGAATTAGTCCAAACAGCTAATAAAAACATCACAATAATCCACAAGTAATCCACACAACTCTGGTCCACCAATTAACATTTTGTGAAGCGAAAAGCTGCGCGTTTTTAAAAAATTCATCATTAAATGTTTTATCTTTAAATTGTTGCTTTCAGCTAAAATACGAGTTCTCTAGCCAGAATATTGCCTCCAATTTTTCTTTGGAGGAAGCCTTATTATGGATCATGAACTTGTATTTTGGTCAGATGCAACGGTTTAAAGTTAGAACGCCTTTCTTACAAAAACAACTTTTCACTTCACAAGACTTTAAATGATGGAATGGAGTTACTTGTAGATTATTGTGATGTACTGATCAGCTATTTGAACTTTCATTCTGATGGCACCCATTCACTGCAGAAGATCAATTGGTGCACAAGCAATGTAATGTTAAACTTCTCCAAATCTGTTTTGATTGAAGAAACTAATTCATCTATATCTTGGATGGCCTGAGGGTGAGTACATTTTCAGCAAACTTTCATTTTTAAAATATCTTACGCTAATAACTAAATACAATACATCAAGAAATGTTTAAAAAACTAACTTTGGTCCAGATCTGATCCCATTCTTTCTTTTAAGGTTGCAAAATGTACATTATTGATGATTACACAGGTACCACGTGGGTTTTGTGCTATTTTGTATTGACAGACCTGAAATAAAAGCACATATGCACATCAGTGGAACAGAACATATTTGACCGCCGCATTTACAGAAGGATGAATCTTTCGAATATGAACTTCACCTCCTGCACTGGAGAAGTCATAGCACTGGCTGGAGAAGAAATAACGGCATGATCCTTTAATTCTGGAAAAATTTCCAGTATAGAGTCTTGTCTTAAAAGTTCTATGAATCGACGACAAGTTTCCTCCCCCTTTCCCATGAGTTTGTCAAGTAGGTCGATGACTCTCTTCTCTCTTTGAGGAATATCTGAGAGGTTCCTGTAGTCACGTGGTGTAATAATTTCAGCCTGCTGCACATGCTGCAAGATGATTTCGGCTTCTACAGATAAAGTCTCCAAGAGGAAAACTTTATTTTGGCAAATTCTATTAAATGATTCTTTTTTGTCCATATTTCAAAATCAACCCTGAGCAGCTGGAGAGAAGCAGAACAGAGAGGTTAGCATGTCAGTTTGTTATTGTGGGCAGAGCATCTTCAGTACAGTATATTGTTCATATTCACTTCAAAGCAAAAATGTATGCTATACTATAGTATACGAAGACGTTATAAAGAGTTAATAAGCTAATAATAGCCAATAGTAGGCTACTGTCATGAACTAAGTGAAACAAAAGCTCTGTTTATACATTATTAACACCAAGTAATACAAACCGAGTGGCAGCTTGTGCACGCAAGTTAAAATGCACGAGGCTTGATGTTCACGCAAGGAATTTCATGTTACAGCGATCAGGTGAGCCGTAAATTCACTATTATATTTTAGATCGATTCTTCAATCGTTCGATGTATTGTGCAATACTCATTGACAACTTACTATTAAGTTAAGTGTTTATTACTTTAATATTAAATAGATCGGTTTACGATTCTCTAACGATCCGGATAAAATAAATCGGTTTATAGAGCAGTTTTTTGTTTTTGCTTTCGTTTCATTACAATCAACACGGCGAAACTGTAGCTCTAGCTATTAGCACTAACTATTCTTAAATTGCATTTATACATATCTCATCTTCTGTAATTTGTAGTGACTATAGAATAGATGCATTAAGGTATGTTCTTAATAATAAATAACATTTACATTTTCACATGTAAAACACCCACCGTCTTATCAAAAGAGTTTTTCCCTCGAAAATCGCGTGGCCGCGCCTGATTCAAAGACTGTGGGTTGCCAGATATTCTTCTTTTCGGCCGGCCTCTGTAAATAGTCAATGAAACAACTGACAGACAACCTCAGGTTTTTTTTTTTTTTTTTTTTTTTGGAGTTTTAAAATCGTAATTATAATAACTCTCACAATGAACAATGAAAAAGAAGAAGAAGAAAAAAAAAAGAATTAGGCCTATAATTAGTCATTAACAAATCCCCCACATATTGTCCCTCATCCCTGCCCAATCACTACAGAAAAAAAGGAGTCAACACAATATATAAGTGATCAGTACAAACACAAAATATAAAGATGTCCCTTGTTTATCCAGTTTAGCAGTTGTTGTCCCAAGCAGAAGGCTGAATTAAGAGGAGGGGGAATCCAATAAATAAACCAACAATCAAATCAATCAATAAGTAAATAAATAAGGATTTTTCAAAGGTTGAAAACCAAGAAGCGAAGTAATAACATTTCCAATATTAATAATATTGCAAGGTAAAGCAAACAAACAAATGAGTATACTGTATACAGATTCATAAACTAACTGACAACAACAATGGGGGTGGGGGAGATTGCAAGCTAATTTTTATTTTATTTTAAGTTCAGCTGTTTTATTTTGTATTTTTATTTTTGTTCTTTTTTTCCAGTTGTCTAGAAATAAACTTGTGGCTTATCAAGCAGTGGACTGTTATGGATTTGGACAGCATTGGTAAGTTTGGTCCCTCTTTGCATTAATAAAAACACAAATTGAAAAGTTTGTGTATAAAGGAGTACTGACCACCGGAGAGGGTCTGTAGATAATAATATATTTATTAATTATTATTTATATTGAATGTGCTGCAAAGGAATTGGCACAAATTAAATCAACTACATTTTTATTTTTATAGTACAATTATCAGAAAAGATCCCATCAATTTATTAAAACCAGTTGTGTTTTGCAATAAATGCAATTACAGTTATTCTTCTCTTATGTAGTATTTTAATGCATGTATTTCTCCTATAGAAGGTCTAAATGAGGTTCGGCCTGCAGTGTATCGAGCTGCTCTAAAGCTTCGCGCGTTACAAAAACTCTGTCAGAGTGAGTTGTCATGTTTCTTTTTATTTAAATTACAGCTGGATGCATTGCCAATATATTATCTCACCCACCAGCAATATATTTCTCAATAATTTATTTTCAAACCACAGTGCACCTGGTGACACTGCAGGATTTGTGCCCAGTTCTAAATACTTTTTCCAGTTTTGGGGAACCAATGATTAGTCTTGCTCAAGAAGATATACAGCAGCATCTAGAAGAGCTATTCCAGAGCATTTCACACAAACTTCCTGGTGAGGCGGTACCTGAAGCCACAGATCAAACCAACAGGCTTCTCTTTAAACTGTTTGACAGGTGAGGGGTACCTGTTGATTTGACATTAAATACTCTGTTTTTGTATTTATGCATGTGTATTTTAAACCTTCTGCTTTCTTTTAGAGAGCAAGCTGGTGTTATTCTGCTCAGGTCAGTGGAGGCTGCACTGATCGCCCTCTGTGGAGACACTCTCTCAGCTAAACAGAGAGGTTTGTTCCACATTCACTTGATTTCTATTTGCTATTCAGATGAAATCTATCTCTCAGGATGTACAATCATGCTTCAGTGTTTAGAGTCTGTGCTTGTGTCTTTGCAGCTCTGTTCCGACTGACTGAGAGCTACAGTGGGAATCAGGAGAGTGACAGGGGCTCCATCAGTCGAAGCGCACTCAAAATCCTGCTGGAAGACGTCAGTCAGGTCAGAAAAATAATCCAATGTATTAGATCCACTTTGAACAAATACTTGCAAATTTCTAACTAAAATGCTCTGGTTAAGGTCCCAGCAGTGGTTCAGGAAAACCACGTTTTTGGTCAAGCTGAAGCTGCAGTGTCCTCTTGCTTCAATGGGGTATAGTATATTTTTCCAGTAACTAATTATTGTTTTTACTGTATTTTTTGATTAGAATAATAAGAGACATCTTCTAAAAACATTTAAAAAATAATAATTATTCCAAACTTTTGACTGAATTTTTGTTATGTTATAAAGGTTGGCCTGTTTAGTGAAAATCCATGATTTAGCACAATCTTTTATTCAAAGCAACAAACAATACTGTTTTTCTCTCAGATAATCAGTGCACGTGTGACTGAGGAGCATTTTATTGGCTGGCTGCAGTCAGAACCCCGGCTGCTGTTATGGCTGTCCACTCTCTACAGGATTTCAGTGAGTGAGGATGTTCAGCACAGAGTCCACTGCCATGCCTGTAAAGCCTTTCCTATCATTGGCCTCAGGTATCCTTCTTCATTGTATTCCCATACTATGGGGTTTTGAACTGATTTACCACAGCTGTGTGCATGTTTCATTATATGATGTGTAGAATGTGTTTGTAATATGTATGTTTCAGGATTATTATTGTTAACTAAAATTGAAATAATGAATAAAAGAAGCAAATTACAAAAACATAATTACTGAAAAAATACTAAAATAAAAACAGAAAATATAAAACTAAAAGTTTATCTAAAATATTAATAAACACTATAATATTTAATGTATAAATAATACTAAAAATTGTTTGATGTTTGAATTGGTTTTGACATGCATGCTGTCTGGTAGATGGTATGACCTGGTATGACCTGTCCATAGGTATCGCTGTTTGAAATGCCTGAACGTACACCTGTGCCAAAGCTGCTTTCTGACTGAGAGACACAGCAGGAAACACAAGCCCTCTCATCCTGTACTGGAGTACTGCACTCAGGTGTGCAACCAAGCATATGATGTTTTACATATAATAACAAATGTTTTCAGTTTAACGCCTCAATTTAGTGTGATAAATTAAAATAACAGCTTTTAGTTGTTTTTATTTATATCATAGAATTTGAAATATTAGTGTAACGATGAATGAGACAACAGAATGCAGCATTAATAAAAAGAGCATAGTCAAAACAGGGAGGGCCAAACACCAGCAAAACACAATAGCAGAGGCAAGGCGAGGTTAAATAGTCTGGGTGATAGGAAACAGGTGTGATTTTATCATTTCACAAATATACATATCACACAAATATATTTATCATTATATATTTAAAGACCATTCACTGCAAATATTAATATATGCAAGCAATTGATTAGTTAATTACTGCCATATAATAAAAAAAATAGTAATTGAAAACTCTAAAATGCTCCTTCTCTTTTAATTATGCTATACATATTTTGGTTACATATATTACGGTTTGTTCAGCCATCCTGGAAGGAGTCAGTGGCGTCACTTGCCTCCAGCGCTCGACACGCTTTGGTACCTCGACACACTCGGAGAGAAGCAGAGAGGAAGAGAGCCCTGAGAGCAGGCTCCAGTGCAGAGCTGCAGTACAGGTACAGATTTTGTGTGTAAAGTATGTTTTTCTGTGTTGGAAATAGGCAGTGAATAAACTTTTAAACAGCAAGTGAGCAAGCATACTGTACATACAGTATTTAACAGCATACAGATGATTTCATGTGTCTGTGTGTGTCTGTAGTGCCCCTTCTCCAGTGCTGCAGTGCTCCACTGTAGCAGATCCAGACATGCATAATGCTCCTGGAACAGGTCTGACTGCCATCCCTCCTGTGGTTACGGTAGAGTCGAAATGCCTGCAGACAGAAGAGACAGAGATTCCTGAGGTAACTTACCTGCAACGTTTCACAATAGAGTGCAACAAGGGGTTCCTAGTAAAATTCAGTCTTTAGATTTTAATAATGATTCATGATAAACAATCACCCTGTGGATCTTTTTTTATGTTTATGGTGTTATAGAGAGAAACAGCTATTCTCCAAAAAGACCTCAGTGTTACTCAGAAGGCCATGAGGGATCTGCAGAGAGATAAATGGTGGGCCCTTTTTCAAAAGAAAAACAGGCAGTCTTGTGTGCCGTTTTTTTTGTAATTGTGTTGTTGTATTGCACCTCAGTGTGTTTGTGATGTTATGATCAGGCTTCTGGAGAAAGAGTTTCAGGTGTGGAGAGTTGCAGCCCAGTCAGAGCATGATTCACTGGAGGACAAATGTGCTGAGCTGAAGACCATGATGGAGACCATGAACCAACATAACCAGCATCTGGAAGAAGAACTGGACAGAGTCAGACATGTGAGAAGGGTCATAAGGAAGGCAGTTTTATGTGTTTGAATTGCATACAATATTTCAAATCATTTGAATTACACAGTTTTAACATGAACAACCATAATGCATACATAACGAAACATAAGAAACTGTAAGAGTTCAACTGTATGGATTCCTGTAATTTTACTAATAGACTGAATGTGATTTAAATATATTTAGAACACATTCTACTTATACATATATCATCAATACATTCAAATCAAGACAGAGATGACAAGGAACATATAACAGGTTCTTTAATAGTTTTTTTTTTTTCATTTTCGCAGATATTGAGTTTTAGGGACAGAGATCAGCTCAGAATTGACTTTCATTCCCATTCAAACCTTCAACCAGAACACGATAGCAGCATTAGTGAAAACGACTGGACACAACCTGGGTGTTTAAAACCTCAAGACAGCTCCAGTGAAGAAGAGCAGGTTAAGGAGGGGAGAGAAGCATATCAGGACGAAAGAACAGAAGTGGATGAGGAGACTCTTTATGAGGTATCAGAAGACATCTCCACAAATCTGGATGACACAGAAGAGGAAGTTCATACAGCTTCAGGGCAGCAAGAGGAAGTTGAGGAGGAGGGGCTACAGGTGGAACAGGAGGAACTACTGCATGAAAGACAAGATCTATCTTTACTTAATCAATCCGTGTCTGATTTAGCTCTGGAAGAGCATTCAGACTCAGATGATTCAGAGATGGAGGAGGAAGAGGAACTTTGTGAGCTTGTACAGCGACTTCGAAATGAGCTTTCTCTATATACAACCACAGGTTTGTGCTGTCATTTTAAGAATACTTTGTGGCTTTGTTTATAATTAGTTACATATTCAACATGCAGTAAATGCTTTAGTATTATTAAAATATATTTATAAATTATTTAAAGTATTAAATAATCATATATATTAAATGTATATTTTTGTGACTGATTTTTGTTTTCTCTCCATCAGGTTCAGTCTGTCTGCAGAAAGAAAAGCTAATGACAGCAGCAGAGGGAGTCAGAGATTCTGTTTCTCATCTTGTCACTTCTGTGAGGACCACCAGTTTGGCATAATGGCAGCCAACCATCAGTATAAAGAACTTACCCTTACTTGAAACCACTACAAGCCAATTTTCATCTCTCATTCCATTACAAGGTTAATCATAAACAGCAGATGCCCACAGCAGACTGATGGTTGATCATTCACAATTTAATGAAATCTAAAAATAAATAGGTTCCAAGATTATATCACTATTTATACTATTAATATAAATGAAGCATTGGTTAACTTTAAGTTTATTTGTTTAAAGGGGTAATGCACATTAATGACCATGACTGTAAATGTGCCAGAATAAGCCTGAAGGTTATTTTTCATCTGTAGACTTTTGGCAGAATGTTAAAAAGTCACCCTAAAGAAGCAGACATAGCATCTTATAAAAAAAATTAAAAAGGAAAAAAATAACAAAAACACATTAACAACATCAAATACTAAAAAATACATAAAAATATCTAAACTCATACTGAACAATATGAAAGGTAAAAAGAGAAGAATAACAGGAGAATAACAAAATAGCAAGAGCAATGATTACAGGAAAGCATAAAGGCATAGAATCATGTAAAATAAAATACTATTATTACTGTTACATCATTTATAGCCCTGAAATAACCAGAAAGAAATTCACCATATCACATGTGAAAGTCAAGTTGAAAGTCATGATATAGGGAAAAAGAAAGAAGTCCACAGTTAAATATCTAATATTGACCAATAAGCAATATCATTTATTTCTAATATGTGATTTTATAGTGAATTTATATGGTGTTTTTTTAATACAAGACATTTTGAATGCATTTTGAATGACAGCCTCGTATGTTTATTTTGCCTATTGAACAATAAATAAATATTAATGGGGTGGTTGATAGCGATTTCATTTTTTTTACCTTTTATCTTTTTAACCAATCAGAGCCCATCGCCTATTACTGAGGGAAGGGCTTCATAAAAACAGGAAATGATTAGCGCATTTCTCAGAGAAGGGACAAGGCGGTGTGGAATAAAGGAAAATAATGTTTTTTTAAAAACAAAGTATTAACACATGTTAGACCGCACTCTATAACCATCAAGCCTAGAAAAAAAAAAAAACAGTGAACCACCCCTTTAATCAATTTAATATTTTGTATCCAATGCACAGAAAATTTGTTTTGGTTTCTGCAAAACATTCATATGGAGTGTGTTTTAATTTCAGAATGCAAAGTCTACCAATAAAAAGGACACAATTAAAGCCTTCTGAACTGATAACGTGTTTGGTGTCAGTTCTTGTTCATTAAAGTTTCTGGATTGAAAGGATTAAGAAAAACAACAACAAAAAATGATCTCAAAGAGGAAAGTTTTTATTAAGTTCTTTATTATAATTATGTGTTGTTTTGGCAATGTTTCCACGGGAACATGAGATGGCTGTAAAAGGGATCAGGGTTTAGAAGATGAGTTCAAAAACCCGATGGTGTAGATCAATGATGGTATAGAAAAACACCCTCTCTCTGCTCTTATTCCAGAGATTTAGCCCCAAACTAGAGCTCCCTCTACTGAAACAACCCCATTCTATTAATAATATCAATTAATATCACAAGTGCCTCAATTATGCTGTCCCACACAAATGACAATGACATTTTCAGAAGCTGAGATTTTCATATAAACATTCATTTTAAGTAATCAGAAGCTTTTTATAATGTCAAACATAGATGGCCAAGCATATAAAAGACTGCCTTTTTAATGATCCGCTATTGTTAGTCTCAGTTGAGAATTCTTTACCAAACCAATGTTTGTGCAATGTTTCCCTTTTGCATAGTAAGTAAATGTTAACTGTTTTTCCTTTGACATGCAGATACCTTAAAAAGCGCAGCAGGCTGTGTGGGCTCCGCCCCCAGTGCAGTTACATCATGCAGCTCTCTGATTGGCCAGTGATGGCATTCAGGTCATGGCAGACCTACGGGGCCCAGACAGTTTAATTGTTTTTTTTTTTTCTTTTTTTCATTTTCTTGTTTTTTTTAAAGTGGAACAGTAATTGATGTCATCAGGCATATATATCAGTGGTGATTTCAACATGCAGCAGTATACGCTGCCGGCCAAATGGACTGATTTTTTGTACTTTTTTGTTTGGGTTTCTTTGTTTCATTAATACTACAGAAAATGTAGCCTGCAATATAACATGCTGAAATATCAAAAAACTTTAAAGTGATGTCTTGAAATGTTTGTCCAATATGGGTCACGCTCATAGGGTGTGGTCATTTAGCCCCTTGAAAAGCCTACTCGCACTTCAAATCATTCTTCTTTTTTAAAATTAACAATAGTCTTGCATTGGTGTCCCTCCTCTGCCATGCGAGGTCCACAACTGAAGCTGGTCATGCCTGGGTCAGAACCGGAGGGCGGGGCGTGTAAACAGGAAGTCATGGCCCGATGAGTGGTACCATCCACTACCAGTTATCAGGGTTGCTAAACGGTTCAATGTGGATGCTCAGGCCCAGAGGGCAAAGGAACAGTGCTAGAGAAGCAGTTCTACGTGACTTTGGATGAAAAATGTTCGATCGTTCGTTCTTCTCTTGCTTTCTGTCCTTTTTTATTGAAGTAACGCCAACGCCGTCGGCAGCAGCGTCAACAGCAGGAGAGGGTACAGTCCAGTGGGTTCTGACGGAACCCAGGGGCACACTAGGCAAGGATCCAGTTCTCTTGGCCTTTAGATAGCACTGGCGTTAGGGTCATATCGTCTTTTCTTGACATTTGGTGATGAGGACAAACAGGACAAAACAAACGAGAGGGGGGTTAGTGCAGGCAATGCTAGAGACATCAACATACAATTTGCTGCCCATCTTACCACCTTAACCCGCAGCAACCACATGGTAGTCGTTTCATCAGCTTCTTAATCAATTCAAATCATTTATCGAAAGCTACTCATAACGTAGTTTGACTCCTAATGCCGTCGGGTTGCGGCGGGTAAAAATGGCGGTTCTTCACAGCAGCAAGGAGAGACACAGAGTGCCCCTCTGCTGTGCTGACTGCGGGTGAGTATGTGTTAGAAAGACAACAAGGGATGTGGAAAAAGAACATTACCTCCTGGGAGAAAACACGAACATAGACATAGAAAACAGCAAGAAAGTATGTACAACATCGAGGGTCAGAAAAGGACGTTACACCCACAACATGAACTACGACGATACCACCAGGAACAACAAGAAAGGCAACAAGAACTGCAACAACACCAACAACAACAGGGGTTGGACACATCCTCCCCGTAGCGTGGCTTGATGTGGGGCATCCCAGCAGTTTAACATGCACCTGTCCATAGAGAGGTTAGGAAGGAGACGCCACTATCGCAGTGTGGGGGGTGGGGTGACTGGGGTAGCATGCAGGTGCAGTGCAGCGCGTGTGTCTGTACCAGGTCTCTGTGAAGCAGGCAGTAAAGGCAGCGGTGCCGGGCAAGTCCGGGTGGGGGGTGAAGGCTCTTGCTCTGTTCTAGGTTTTCAGGGTGGCCCAGGGCCTTCCGGGAGATAAGAGGGCGTGGCAGCCAGCCATGGCACAAAGGCTGCCTACGACACAACCTCCACCCCTCTCCGCTCAAACTCTCACCCTTTCAGACAATGGAGGGGGGATTGAGAGAGAGATCACGGCGAGGAGAGCGGGTCAAAAAGTCGTCATCCCTAACCCACCCTGTCCCACCCCAACAACCCACCCCTCTTCTCAAAGCAAGGAAAACAACAAACACCCCTCCCCTCCCTTCACTTGAGGTGAGCCCAGCCTTTGTGCGATGCTCTGATAGCACTCCGCTTTAGCTCTGGCTTGGTGCCAGTCCGCATGCAAACTCTAAATGGGCTCAGTCAAGATGCTATGTGCAAACGAGCATGCTGCGGTGAGCTAAGTCCTCTTGGATGATCTCCAGATCTCATAGCTAGCTTCCAAGAACTTGCTCCTAACTGGGTCTATGCTGGCCATTAGAAAGGTTTTACATGTCCTCAGACAAAAAGTTGCTTATCTACATTCAGATTTTGAACCAAATGCATCTGTCAGCATGTCTGATGTTACACACATTTACTGGAATCTAAAGCTACATTATGTAACTTTCGGCCCTTTAGCGGTTGAAGCCTAACACGTTACTTGCGGAGAAACATTGCTTTGGTGATTATGCAAATTGTGCTTTGATTCCTATGAGCTTATTTGCAACGGTTGTTTTAAAATAACATTACAAAAGATTGGTAATGCTGACATTAGGCATTATGATTGGTATTCATATCAGTTAAGGTAAAACAGTGGACACCTGGAGGGTAGGCTAAGTAGTAAGTGGATTAGAGATCGGCATTGTTACCAACATAAATATTGTTTTGTGAACCTAGTCCATGCACAGCAAATGCGCAAACTAAACCTATTTTTGAAAAGCCAAGCTAGTGTTGATCTGTTTTTTAGTACGGACACTTACTTTAATTTTTTGCTTACAAACTCTTTTCGGTACAAGGTTTGCGAATGACAAGACGAATAACGGAACTATGCAGTTTCCCATGAAATGTGTCCTGACCGCTTTACAATATGTATGCTGCACTTGCTCATTATATAAATTTGCTAAAAAAAAGTTACATAGTGTAGCTTTAAGTAAGCATACAATGTTACTTTCTCCAACAGTTCCCACCTTACTATATAAACTGGTCATGGTATTACTGAAATGTATACGTTTTTAAGTATTAGCATGTAGTTAGCAAAAAAAGACTACACATCAATTTTCTCTTTGATATTGTCATTAATTCATTACTGTCATTACACATCTTGCTCAGTATCCATTTTACCATTTTGCTTGCATGCATGTCAAGCGATGGGCCAGTCTGCACGAGGTTCTGCTACAGTCTACAGAGCTCTAAACCAACTGGGTTAAATGTCTAGACCTAGACTTAAATTGTAATTTTGTGGTTGAAAGAATTTGCCAGATCATTTTAGTGGGTCATTTTTCTTGATCTGCTGTCACCTGTAAAGAACGTATTAGCATACTTAAGAAAATGTTACATTTAAACAACTTACAATTACATATATTGTTACAGAAAAAATAAGACAAATTACACTTATCGTCCCTTAGCATTCTATCGTAGCATGTAGTTCAGAATTTGGCACTTTAAATGATGACCTAGTTTTAGTATCTGTTGTCTGTAGCAGAAGCCCAGGCCCTTGTGTATGTGTGAATGTGAGTGTGTAGTGGTAACTGTTGTGTGCATGTATGCAAAAGTGTGTGTGAGAGTGTGTATGTTTAAGTGTGAATGAGCCTGTTCCAGGCTGGCAGGCAGTAGGAAGCATGCGGTGCAGCTCTTACTTAAATCCCCATCCCGTCCCCCCCAGCACTATGGCTGCCATCAGGATGGCCCCTGCGATGGAGCCTATGATAAGGTTGGTGGCACTAGGACCTGTAGAAGGGCATGATGGGAGAGAAACATGACGTAAGCTGCAGGGGGCACCTGCACAGCATGCAGGGTTTACACATCAAATGCTGGACTTCACTTATGTTATACACTCTTTCAGTCATGTGTTTACTCAGGATGGGAATCCGTAGGGTAGATTACGCTCAACTTACCCTTGATAACATAGTGTGTGTGTGGGATGTTATTGGACATGGGTGTGGAGAATTTAGGGGCTGTAGATTTTGGCACAGGGGAGCGTCACAAGTAACTGATGGTTTGAAAGGGAAGATCTTAAAGCACCGAGGTGTTTTGAGCTACGCTACCAATATAGGACTGACAAAAACAAATGCACAGATGCACGCACACAGACACACAAAGAAACATTAACCCACAAACACACTCATGATGAACTTTTACCCACTCGCGCACACGTCGGACCTAGTTAGAGTGGAATATTTAGCTCAGCTCAGAAAGTGGGCCAGTTCTGATGGGATTTTGTGTTAGTTAAAAGACGCCACGGCATCAATGTCAGTGTCAGTCCAAGTCATCTCATGTTTTTCCACCCTCCTCGTCTTGTTCTTCACTCTTGATCCTCCTTTCTCACTTTGAATTTTTTGTTCTGTGTTAATGCCCCACATGGACCAAAAAGGGAAGCACCGCAACACTCCATCAACACAGGGTGATAAAAAAAATATCCATGAGAATAGCAGCCAAGGGAGAAGAGAAAATAAGTGATATACCAATCAATCAGTCCAATTACACAACAAAAATTACAAGGCACCATCACATTCAACACAACGGACAAAGCCACTGGGAGAACACGTACACACAACCGCACGTACACGCGCACACACAGGGGATCACAAGATCTCCCTCTTGCTGGGGGAGTGGCATTAAAGGGTTAAGAGGTGCTTACTCTATTCCCCACCCTGTGCCTCCAAAAATCACCCCCAGGGCCAGAATGGTCCCTGCCACTGCCCCTATCAGCCTGTTTGTGGCCACGCTCACTGTGCAGAGGAAATAGGGGTGATTCATCAGAGAAAATGTCACTCAAGGCCCCATTTAAAAAAAAAAAAAATTATAAACGTACTAGTGTTTTTAAAAGTCTTGTGAGTGGGAAAAGTCACAATATCAAAATGGGCACCTACAAAAAGCAGTGCTCTTTGGAAGTGGCTTTGCAGTGGACTGGAGTTAAGGTGTGTTTGCATCTGAGGATTAGGCTGTAAGATCTGTGTATGTATATGGCAAAGTTTTTTATGTTTAAAGAATTAAGAGAGATCACGAACCCTTAGGACCCGGGTCCTCCATGACGGGCGGCTCTTTTGGGGGGTCGTGCATGCTGCAGTCAGTTCCTGCCCATGTAGCATCACAGGTGCAGGTTGCTTCATTATTGCACACCTGAAAGTTGATAAACAGTAAGAAATAATCCTCAGTATCATTGATGATGTGTAACACAGTCAAGTTAAAGGTGCTGTAAGCCTGGGGTTCATATTTACAGATTAGCCAGGTTTTAATAGTAGTAAAGAAATAAAAATGCACATAGTTTTGTGCAAAAAAGCATTTCTACATTTTCATTTTACAGTTTTTACATATGCTGAATCTTTATATTTTAAATATCATTTTATCAATAAATTTTAAATGAATTGGAAATGTTTCTCTTCAGGTTTTATGAATACAGTAATGTTTAATAATATTTTATAATGTCACGCTCACAATTTTTCTTACACTATACAAAAATGGGTCTATGATATACACACTATTGTTCAAAGTTTGGTATTGGTTAGTTTTTTTAATGTTGAAAATGTATATACGCTCACAGAGGCTGCATTTAGATGATCAAAATAAAGTAAAAAACAGCAATATTGTCAAATAACATAACAGTTTAAAATAACTGTGTTCTGTTTAAATATTTTTAAAATATAATTTACTCCTTTATTTGGTGCTCAAGAAACATTTATTATTATAATTGTTGAAAGCAGTTGTGTTGCTTAATATATTTGTGGAAACTGTGATACTTCTATAAAAAAATGATACAGGATGAATAGAAAGTTGAAATCTTTTAGAAATGTTGTATGAAAATGTAAACGTCTTTACTGTCACTTTTGATAAATTCAACGCACCCTTGTTGTATAAACGTATTGTTTCTGCCTGGTTTACCTCTGATTTGTGCAACAGTTTTATGACTTTCTTTGAGTCTAAGATTAAAAAGATTAATCAGCAATTACTTTAAAGTAATTTAGGCTATGATTCCAGTTATCCAATCTCCTATGTGACCCTGCACTCTACTTCTACTACTTCCATTTTAACAACTGTTGCAGAGATATTGTGTCATATCCGGAAATATAAACCTACCACTTGTCAGCTTGACCCATTACCTACTCGCTTAGTTAAAGCCTGTCTACCATCTTGGTCTTCATTAATTACTAAAATTATTCACTTTTGAATTGTTTCTGCTTCTGTACCTTCCTCTCTTAAAACTATTATTACCCCTATACTTAAAAAATCAGGGGCTGATTCATCATATTTTGAAAATTACCGTCCAATTTCTAATTTGCCATTTAATCTTAAATCTTAGAAAAATGTGTTGCAACTCAAGTTCACGATCATCTCTCCAATGATAAATCATTTAAGCAATTTCAATCTTGCTTTCGTCCCCACCATAGTACAGAAACTGCTCTTCTTAAAATTACAAATGATTTGTTATTGGCGGCTGATTCTGGTATATTAACAATACTTCTCGAGCTGAGTTTTGAAGTATCACAATTTAAAATTTTGCTTCACAACCTTGCCCCATCATACCTTACTGAACTTCTCCGCATCTATACTCCTTTGTGCACTCTCAGATCTTCATTCTCGATTTCTTTTGTGTCGCCATGTATAAAATACTTTTAAATACTGTCTTAAGGCTCATCTCTTTACACAGGCTTTTTTATGACTTGCTCTTATTAAGCGTCAACCGTATTTATGATGTACAGTGTGTATGCAGTCGTGCTGTTGAATATTGTAATGCTGGCAGGATCTGTATGTCTTTTGCTACTCATTTTTGTATTTTTGTATCAGTTTGCTTGCTGTAAGGTGACCTTGGGTGTTAAGAAAGATGCCATTAAATAAAATGCATTATTATTATTATTATTGATTTCTGTGAAAAAAATGTTTTATTGACCAAAAACTATTGAATGGTAGTGTAGCTGCCTCTGTATTTTAGGAAGGAGGTCACTCGCAAGGGGATTGCCATGTTTGAGAGGTCTTGGCATTCAAAAGTTTGAAAACCCCATTTCTCACTGATTTCAATACCCACTCTCTAAAACTCAGCCTTCCTATGACATGTCAACAAACTATGTCTTCAAATTCCAAAACACAAAATGGTCCACAGGCAGACAATGTGTCTGATTGGCTAGTTTATTGACTAACAATTTGTGGTATCCTACAGCAGAGTTAAGTAAAATTAAAATTAAAAAACTCAATCCCCTTCTTATAGATATTGGATATCCATGACAATGTGTTATTTTCAGATGTTGTGGAATAGATTGTAATTCCTCTTCATATAAACTGAATGCATGGGTTGAATTCAATCCCTGATAATTCTGGATTAAATTTGTAAGTGGATTTGAGTGGATTTCTGGGTTGGAATTCAAACAGTATTTTCAAGGCTGACTGTGGTGTGAGATCCATCTAAGCAGCAGAGAGTGTCAGATGGTGATCACTCACGCCGTGAGAAGAGCAGACTCGGCCACCCGGGCCAGACGGACAGGCTGTGAGGTTCAGGGAGGAGATGGGGAGACATTTCCGCTCAAGGCACATCATAGAGGGACCACACGGCGTACCATCTTCCACATACCCCAGATCAGTGTCATCATCCAACAGTACGTGTCCCCCGCTACAGAAGAAGGAGAAATAGAAAACGGTAAAATAAGTAAGTATTTCGGGAATTTTGGTGAAGTATAATGGGAGAATAATTGCAGAGATCCAGGAACAGACCTGCAGTCCACCAGTCGCCCCTGATGGTTAAAGGTGGTGGGAGTGACGTCGCCTTTCAGGGTCCCGATCCTTGGGATTCTCCCAGTGTTAGTGCACAGCAGGTACCCGCAGAAGACATCGCTTTAAATCCACAGGATTTGGAAAGAATTAGAGATGGTTATGTGATCATGTCTAGACAGTAACCTTTGTTCTGCAAATTTCATGTGGGATTCACATACAGATTGTTACAGTATTTACTGCTAGGGCAAGCATTCACTGCTTGTTCTCATTTCCTTACACCCACAGAGATCAAGTTGTTGCTGATATTATAAGTAACTTATGCTAAACACATCATATGAGTACACTATGCCAGTAAAACAAGGCTTTTAATACAAATAAATACCCATGCCATTCACTGGTAACGGTAAAGATAGGGGTTCACAAACTATTAAGAGAATTGCAAGGGGTTTGTTAAAAATTTAAATAAACGAGACTGCACAATTAATCAAAATAAAATGTTATAAAATAAGTATAGTCTGATGGGCTGTGTATCAGAGTGAAGAGCGGCATTGTAAATGCTGCTTCTCAAACTCTATGTGATGTGCTGTGAGATTAATACACATTTTTGGAATGCAATGTGCACATTTTTTACACATTTGCATATTTTCCAAGATTTCTACGGCCAGAGGTTTGCAGAATTTCATCAGTTTTCCCTCCAAATAAAAGCTCAAGGATTTGAAAGTTAAAAGCTGGAGGGTGTGAACATTAGAAAGTGAGTAATTTAATAAAAAATCAAATTAATTAGTAAAAAATTTTTGAATTTATACATTTTTATAAAAAACAATAATTAATATTATTATAATACAGAACTTGAAGGAGGTCTTAGTTGGTTTCAGCAGGAGAAATCACTGTTAAAACTACAATATATGACAATAATTTTTTGGCAAAGTTGTGTAGCCCTTTATATAAATAATTTTCATGTACATGAAATTAAATCGAAAATGTCAAAATACCCTGTGCATTTAACATGTAGATTGTTTTTTTCTCTTTTCCATGTCTGGGCATTAATGTTTGTGTTTTACTTGTGGAAGATATTTTGACACTGTGATTGAATTCAACTTATAAATTAATATTTAGCTGAGAAGCCCTAATTCTAACATTACTGTAACAGAACACCATTAACATTACCTGGTGTACCTGCATAAAACTTAAAGAGACACAAAGTTTTTAATGCTTTCCATCATTTTCGGCAGGCAGTAAAGAAGACAGTAAAGAAGCATTAATAGCAAAGCACATGCCTGAGAATTTTGCAGAACAAGAGCCGCCATCTAGACTTGACCTGGTTTTGTACCATATTAAAGTTTCATGGTGCCGCATATTCCTGCTCTCCAAATAATTGGGAGAACTGACTCACTGTTTGCCGCAGGGCACCCATTTGTCTCCATCTCTCCCACAATTCCCTTTTTCTGTCCCCTCTGTATTTAACTTCTCATAGCAGTGCTTCTCTGACCCTCCAGCCTCTGAGAAAAGAAAAATTAACAGAAAGCAACAGGACAAAAGAATGAAGGGAGTGAGACAAAAAAAGGAAAAGACGAAACACAAGCAAGCATGTATTGAAAGACAGAGTGGGTGGATTGCAGTTATTTTAACGTGCTTTCTTTGGCAAGAACAGTTGAAGCACTCTGAAGGCATCAGCGTCACTCACTTGGACCCCAGATGTATTTGCACTGACTGTCCCGGGTCTTACATTCACCACTGTAACAGCGACCCTGGTATAGCAACAAACAAAATGTGGAGGGTTTAATCAAAACTAGTCTAAATGTTGTTCTGCCATGTATTTAAATAGATTTATATAGATATTATCCGATAATATCTGACCTGATTGAGCTGACAAGAGTAGCCATCTTGTTTATGTAGATTAAGGGGGCACTGAAAGAACAACAAAGATATTTACAAAGTATTTTTGATTCAATGATAATGATTAGTTTAAGTTTAAGTATTTTCTTAAACTATTTTTCTTTCTTTTGATTTTCTTTAGTTACTGGATAGCAACTGACCACTGGACTATCAAAGTTAGTTTCTCAGCCCTGCATAATTTTTTAGAAGTGTTAAAACTGCAGGCGGGCTGTCATTTAGTGAATAACATGCCTTCTGTTATGGCTGTTATGGCAGATAGTAAAGCTTGGGGGTGTATTGTGTGAAACATCATCATCCCTGTGATTGTCATGTAGAAACTGTTGCATCTTCTGAATAAATTAATAAGTGGCCCATTGTAAGAAAACAGCGGAAGGAAAAAATATTTACAATTATTACAATTATTTATTATTTTCATGAAATTGACATTTCATAGAATTGACTCTGAAACAAATAAATGAAAACGTTTTTTTAATTTGTAAATGTTTTTTAAGGGAATGTCAGAAAATTTGCATATGCACCATTACATTTTAATGGGCTATATAGAAAACAGAAAAAAAATATCAAATACTACTCAAATTTTGCTTTTACTGAAATATGCTTTCACTATGTGGTTCTGCGAAAATGCTTTTCTTTCTGTTCAACCCTTTAGTTTATACTGTGATATTTTCCCTTTAAAAAAATAAACTCGACATCAAAAAAAAAAAGAAAGAAAAAAGGAAAAAATGAAAAATAAAATAAAAAAGATCAAATAGAAAAGAAAGAGCAAGACCTGTCCCGAGTCTCCCGAACAAGTCTCTGATATGTCACAATCATTTACAGCATATCGACAGCTGTATCCCCGCGGGTAGAACTGAAAAAGGTGCAGGGACAGGGATTGAGAGAAACAACTGATCAGTGCATTATAAGACACTCAGTAGTTGAGGATGGAGGAAGTTAGGATGAATAATGAGGCAAAAGCGAAGTGTCTTACCAGACATGTGCTGTTGCAGCAGGGGCCGTCACTGCAGTGCGCTCCATTAGACAAAGAACATTTTTTACAGCAGTCTTTATAGCACTCCTGCATAAGCAGATCAAATATGTGCATACAGACGAAAACATAGTTAGTAAAATATTATGTTTTGATATTGTCTGTATGGAAGTATTATTTACATAAAAAAAGCACTTACCATTCGAGCCCCACAGTCACACTCCTCACCCACTTCCACATAACCATTTCCACATTCTGTAGCCTCAAAGAGCTGCCAACACAAAGCACAAGTTTATCCAGCATCATGTCTGATAAATGATGATTGTAAGACAAATACTTCATTTTTGTTTGAAGACAATCTATCACAATACACGCGAGAACCAATAACATTTGATGTCACTGACATCAAACCTGCTTCAACGTTTCAATTTCAGCTTTATGTTGAAGACCCCTGTTTTTGTTGGATGCAGGTACATGAACAGAACAAATAGAAAGGCAAGTAGATCCAAAAATAGATTAGTTGGAGTGTAAGATCCAAAAATACCACAAAAATCTAGCATACACTAATAAAAAGAAGTGCACACCAAGAAAGCAGGATTTGTAAGAGAATAACATTTAGTGCAGAGGTTACACCCCGCGTTGTATCATAAAGAAATAGCTCACCCAAAAATGAAAATCTACTCACCCTCAGGCCATCCAAGATGTAGATGAGTTAGTTTATCGCAACAGATTTGGAGAAATTTTGCATTACATCATTTGCCCACCAGTGGATCCTCTGCAGTGAATGGGTGCCGTCAGAATGAGAGTCAAAACAGCTGATAAAAACATCACAATAATCCACAAGTAATTGACATGACTCCAGTCCATCAATTAACATCTTGTGAAGTGAAAATCTGTATTTTTGCAAGAAACAACTCAATCACTAAGCCATTTTAACTTTAAACCATCACTTCTGGCTAAAATACAAGTTTATAATCCATAATAACGCTTCCTCCAGTAAAAACATCCATCCCCTGTTGTCCTCTCACATCAAAATCCACTGACATATAACTGTTTTGGACTGCTTTTGCTAGTAAACAGTGCTTGATCTGTTCATATTTCTCCCCTGATTCAGACAAGATGACTTTTTCACTGGCGAAAGCAATATTATGGATAGAGGACTTGTTTGAAGTTAAAAACATCTTAATGATAGATTTCTTTACTACAAACATGCAACTTCTTGCTTCACAAGATGTTAATTAATCGATTGAAGTCATATGAATTAGTTGTAGATTATTGTGATGTTTTTATCAGCTGTTTGGGCTCTCACTCTGACGGCACCCATTCACTGCAGAGGAGTGTTGGTGAGCAAGTGATATAATGCTACATTACTATCTACATCTTGGATGGCCTTAGGGTGAGTCTATTTTCAGCAAACATTCATTTTTGGATGAAAAATGTTGAGTAATTAAAAATGCAGGTGAGAATTACATTTTTGTGTGTTGTCCGCACTCTTCTTCAAGCCTACCTTGTTAGGTTTGTTAAACAGACATGAAGCACCTCCTCTTAGAAGAAAGTTCCGGTAGTCAGTGATGCTGCATTTGGAAAACTTGCGTGGGTGTTGCACTCTACGGAGGGGAGCAGAGAAAAATAAACCTACGCAAATCAAGAAATATGACAGGAAACTAGGAGGTAAAATGCCTGGCAAGTAATCAGGAGGGGCTATAGAATAATGTGTGTGTTTAACAATACCCAGTGTCTTCCATTATACATCCCACCCATGAATCCATGCAGCCGCACTCCTCTGAGAGAACACAAGAGTGAGTGAGAAAGTCTTTTAATCCTAAACTCTTGCAGTAAACAAGTAAGAAATCCAGTAGTTTGACAGCAGGAGGTGAAACAAACTTACTCCTCCTGATCACAGGATCCCACTGGATACCCAGATTCTGTGCTAAGCTCTGAGAGAGAGAGGCAGCCATTGTCCATGTGCTGCCAAACTGAAAGAGAGGAACAGAAACAGCAGTGTATGACAGCAGAGGTAAGATGACATTTCATTTGTCATTTAGAATGGCTCTAAGGTAAAGTTTTACAGTAAATTGCCCAGTCTGTCTACCCAAAATGCTGCGTGTGTCAACCTTACCTCATTAACACCAATTCCTCTTCCTTTGGAACACACACCACCAATATATGCAACACCACTCCGACCGTAATGAAATGTCACATTACTGCAAGCAGAAAGAGGTCTTTATCATTGTCACCAGTTCCCCTTTTACTGTAACTGTATTACCAAACAATGGTATTCAGCTGAATTCTAAGGGGACTGTGTCATTTGTGCCAGAAATGTTCAGTTCTTTGTTCTTTTTTTTTTTTTTGTATTACTAACAGTATGCTTAACATTAATGTGTTATATTATTTTTAACCCTGTCTCAGTAAGTTCGGAATTAATTTATTTGTTATTTGAATAGGTAAATTCTGAAAGCCTTATAAATCACACACTCTAATTAAAATATTTTCATTAATAAGCTATAATTCACAATAATATCCTTCAAAAACATGCTTTGTGTCAACTGTGTTACAGTTAAAATGTTTTGGATTGAATGTTATCAGACAATCACAATGGCTTGTTCTCTAACATCATTGCACTGAACAGTGTTCTTGTGCTTTAATATAAATATTGATCACTATGATTTTTCCAAAACAGATACACTAATAATTTGCACACTATATATGTAATAAAAAAAAAAAAAAAAAACCTTGTAAAAGAAACTGTTGTTTGAATCATGCAGCCAAAAAAAAAAAAAAGACTGAACAGAGAGAGCAGGGACAAATTATAGTCCCATATATACTTATATATATATTAGGGCTGTCAAATGATTAATCACGATTAATCACATCCAAAATAAAAGTTTTGTTTACATAATATATGTATGTGTACAGGGTATATTTATTATGTATATATAAATACACACACACATAAATTATATATTTAGAAAATATTTACATGTATATACATTTATATATTTATATTCTTATATTTTATATTATATATAAATATATTTAATATATAAACATAACATATTCTTCTTAAATATATACATGCATGTGTGTGTATTTATATATACATAATAAATATACACAGTATACACACATATATTATTTAAACAAAACTTTTATTTTGGATGTGATTAATCGTGATTAATCATTTGACAGCCCTAATATATATATATATATATATATATATATATATATATATATATATATATATATATATATATATATATATATATATATATATATATATATATATATATATATAGTGACATTAAATATTTTATTATCCGTAAAATCAATTTTATATATTTATTTATTATTTTTTTTAAATATAACTTTAAAAATGTAATGGTGAAGAATAGGAATATGCAAATTGGCCGATATTCCGGTTATAATAAATGTAATGCTTTATTTTTAAAGATGCATTATATTTTGCATTATACACTAACCAGTGTTAAATGAAGTGTTGTGACATAAGTCCAGCATTCTCTTAACACACACATTTCCGGAGAAAGACCAACACAAATTCAGAGTTCTCAATTACTCTTCTACACCAACAACTGAACCGAATTTTCTCTGTTATTGGCCAACATCCTTAACCACCAGGCTACCACACCTCGTTCATTCAAGAGACTTCAACTCACGTGAAGAGGTGCACGGCATCAGCGTTGATGTTAATGTTCTGTTGTCTGTACTTTGAAAAGTCTCTTAGCATTTCCAATGGTTTCACATTCAGTGGAATCCGGTCCCTGTCAGTCCAAATCTCCACTGCAACTAAAACCACACGAGTATTCAGCTGCTCCTTAAAAATCTAAAGAGAATATCATTTGAATATTAGATTAAGAAGGATATAAGTTGGGTGACTATTAAGGAAATATTTTACAGCAATTAATATGTGAACATACAGCGTCTACAAAGTTGACCACTGATTTGGCAGAATTCCGGGTATGCTTTTTACTCTTATGCCTTTTAAACTGCAAAAACAAGAGATGAAAAAAAGGACATAAGTTTAAAGGTGTATTCTGAACATTTTTGGTTCTGCAGTATGTGAAAAAAATAAGGGGAAATTTGTTATTCAGTGCCCTCTAGTGAATAATTTCAACAATTTTAGTACTTAAAGGGTTAGTTCACCCAAATATTAAAATTATGTCATTAATGACTCACCCTCATGTTGTTCCAAACCCGTAAGACCTCCGTTCATCTTCGGAACACAGTTTAAGATATTTTAGATTTAGTCCGAGAGCTTTCTGTTCCTCCATTGAAAATGTATGTACGGTATACTGTCCACGTCCAGAAAGGTAATAAAAACATCATCAAAGTAGTCCATGTGACATCAGAGGGTCCGTTGGAATTTATTGAAGCATCGAAAATACATTTTGTTCCAAAACTAAAAAAAATTACGACTTTATTCCGCTTTTTCTTCTCTTCCGGGTCTGTTGTGAACACGACTGCTGTGACTGTTGACGTACGACGCTGCTGATGTGTTTTCTGGTGCGCCCAATAACAAAGAAAACACGTCAGCAGCGTCGTACGTCAGCGGCGTCACTACAGTGTTGTGAACGCGCTCACAACAGACCCAGAAGAGAAGAAAAAGCGGAATAAAGTCGTAATTTTTGTTATTTTTGGACCGAAAAGTATTTTCAATGCTTCAATAAATTCTAACGGACCCTCTGATGTCACATGGACTACTTTGAAGATGTTTTTATTACCTTTCTGGACGTGGACAGTATACCGTACATACATTTTCAATGGAGGGACATAAAACGCTCTCGGACTAAATCTAAAATATCTTAAACTGTGTTCCGAAGATGAACGGAGGTCTTATGGGTTTGGAACAACATGAGGGTGAGTCATTAATGACATAATTTTAATTTTTGGCTGAACTAACCCTTTAATGATTCAAAAACATAAAAGAAGGAATAAAAGGATTTTTCAGACTAGGTTATTTTTTATATACAGGATGCTTGTAATGTGTTGTGGATAAACCCACCGTGTTGTGGTCAGCAACGATCATTATTTCCAGATACTTCATTTCCTCAAAAATGTTACGTGGCATCAGAAAATAATCAAATCAAAACGATACATTCAGAGAGCATAACATTTGAGTATGAGGTAGCATTTACAGAGGTTTCCACTGAAACAGTGGAGCACATGGAGAAGGTTGAGAGTCATTTCTTACAGCTCTTTTCCTCCTTCGCTTTAGCCAAGGCATGCTAGCAAAAATACGCTTCTCCTCTTCTTTTTCCTCAACTGGGTCATCAGCAGCAGAGAGAAACAGACGTGAAGGTAACCATGGAGATGAGGGTGTGGATATAATATCTTGCCATATATGTTACCATGACCTTGGCACACTTACCCCAGTCACCTGGGACAGAGGTCACATGGAGCGATGATGTTCGGCGCAAAGTATGGGGTCGTGCTTCCGTTTCCTAAAAGGTACAAACATGGTGACATTTGTAGCTGTGTGAGTAATGAAATCAAATAGGATAAGCTTTAATGATGTGATCTTACCACAGTGTGAGTCTGTTTCAGAGGCTCGATAAGATAGACAAAATTACCATCATCAAACATCCCACTGGAAGAGTGAAGCACAAGAAGGGGGTTGGGAAAAGAGAGTCAGGGAAGTCAATCGGAAAAAGGATACAGATAAAACGGCAACGAGTCAAATCACTCTTCAAGTGACAAAACAAAAACCACAACTGTGCTTTTCCACTCTGCTCTTTCCCTTTGCTACTCTCTGTGACACTCAAGCACACACTAACATGGTGACATTCAAATCGTTTCATGTGTACCAACTGCCATCTGGCCTCACAGTAGGTCTCCAGGTCAGATTTTCTCTCCTGCACTCTCTTTATCTCAATCACAAACATACAAACAAAACAAGGTTTCTTACTGAAGCCCGTTGCAGGTGGATAAAGCTACACGGGAGTCTTCTTTTCCTCTCACGTGGCCGTGGTAGTAGCAGTGTTCCCCGCCCTAAACAAATGCACATTCATCACTGCTATGTAGTAGTTATTTTCAGGGGTCTGTTTGATATTGGTGTGCTGCTCTTTCTGTCTTACCCTGGAGAGAACTGGCTTGTCTTTGTCATAGTGGATTTCCATATAATCTGAAGAAAGCAGATCACTAAAATCAAAGTGAGAGAGAGAATTCAATGGGGCAGTCTTGCATTGATTATCCAACAACTCAACAATAAAGCTAGAGCCCCAGATCCCATGCACCTGTGTGCTTAATAAGCATGCATTGGGAGGAGAACACTGTCTTCTGTATCAGCTGTTCTAGCTTTGAGACCTCCAGGCTGTTAGTGGAACAAAAGCTGCATCACATCTTCAGTAATTCTGCCACATAGGTTTGTTAAGGCATAGTAAATATACATAAAAATGCATTAAATATGTATTTGAATAGCAAATTGAATGTTGTATGATAAATATATATACAACAGCATCAATAGTTGAATTCACTATTAAATGTCCCAATACATTCTTTTTTTTTATTAGAAAACAGAAAAGTCCTTTAATCCCATGATCACAAACACTTCTGTTGCTGCAACTGATCCTATTTTTAGAACTGTCACAAGCTGACAATTAATCAACCTGAATGTATTTTAGCTTGCAAAAATGGACACTTGAAATCTCATGAAAACAAAGTGGGCTTCAATAATAATTCTTATTTATGACTTATAAGTGAAAATAATGTGCACATTAAAACATTGTACCACCTTGCATTTTATTTTATGGACTAAAAACCCTCAGACATTTTTCAAAATATATTATTTTGTGTTCCAGCTGAGAAAAATAGTCATACATGTTTGGAACGATATAAGGGGGAGTGAATAATGACAGAATTTGAATTTTACATCCTTTTAAACACAGTTTAAACTGTGACCTCTGGTATTGGATATTTCTGGTTATTGTGATGTAGAAGCCAAAAAGTTTGGCAACTACTGATGACTTGTGATCAAATAGTGTGGTTGATTCATGCTTCTGAATTTTGAAAAGAGCAGATGACACCAGATATAAAACTGTGCTGCATACTCATTTTAACTGTGCAGAATCAAATAAGACTTCTTTTAATATTGCACCCCATCTTCTGTGACTATTACAACTTTCAAAGAGCAGCTGAAGACACACCTCTTCCACAAGCACTTAAGAACAACCAAAGCACTTGCTACTAAAAAATACTTTATCTTCTTGTCAGCATTTTACCTTTGCTCTTGCTTGTTTCCTAATCAAGCTTTCTACTAAACCTGATAAGAATATTGTTGGCAATATAACAAATTGCTTGTGATGTTTCTCATTTGAATTCACTTTGGATAAAAGCATCTGCTAAATAAATAAATTGAAATTAACGGGGATATCACATAAAAACAACTAGCACCTCACTTCCCAGCTAACAAAAATGTTTCTAAGAAAGTTTTGCTATAATGTTCCCATTAGCTTATGAAAACAATATTCCTGTATGTTCTCTGAAAGTTCAAAACATACAGGTTTTTAAATTTTTATAAATTTACTTTGGTTATGTGAATGTTAAAGAAACCATTAATTGAATGTTCCTTTTTATCATTTTGCAAACATTCTGGGAATGTTATGTTTGAATGTTATAATGGAATGTTATAAAACATTCCATTAATAGCGATGAATAAATAATGTTATAGTGCTAACATTTTGAGAACATTATTAAAGACCAGATAACTTGAACAAACATTCTATTAATGTTACTGGAAGAATGTTTGTTGATAACTTTGGGAGAACCTTGCCAGAAGGTTCTGAGAATGTTCCCTGTTAGCTGGGATGCCATAGGTTAACATTGTGAATTAATGCAGCATTCACACAGTTTGGATGATATTTAAACCAAAGCGTTTTTTCCATCTTAGCAATTACCTCGAATATAAAGATTAGAAATCCCCATGATTAGAAATCCCCATGCACCATGGAAAAGGGAACAAAAAATGTCTATTTACTATTTTAAAAATGTGATATTTGAACAATGCACAACTAAACAACAGAGCAATTCTTTGTTTTTGAAACCAAATCTATCTTTTGCTACTCAGACACACACACTTACTTGTTCAATGTAAGGTCCAAAGTGAATGTGGTGCCAAAGGCGTCCAGCTGGAAACTTGCTTGGGCCAGGTGGACATCCTGTGGTCAGGGAGATAAACAGGGGCTCATTAACACTTCACAAAACAAACATATGTTGCTATATCAAACCTGCCAGTGAAAAATCTTTTTGTGAAAATTTCATTTCTGCAGACACATTAAATCATATTCTCAACAAGCAAATCTCTGTAAGTGCAGATAGATAAAACATCCGCTCTAGAGCAACATAAATCTCACAGCTGTGCTGTCTTACAGCAAAAATACTGCACTGGCAAAAGTAAAGCGAAAGTGTGTGCACAATCCAATCCTACAACGTCTGTTCAGTACAGCGAGTGGGGGGAGTGAAAACTGCTTCTTTTGCGAAAAGTGCGTTAGATTTGTGAGGGAGGGCCGGTGAACCTTGATCAGCTCTGAGAATTTGAACATACTGCACCATTCCCATCAGTTTGAAAGAAAGCAGCTTCCTGAAGACCTGAATTTGGTGGGGGCTAAAATATGCAGTGTTGGGGATCTTTACACTGCACGACAGACTATGTCTCACCTGTCCATCACTGGCCTGGCTCCTCGCCCGAGTGTCCAAGTCATGATACGTGCTCTCCGACTCCTCATTCAAGTAGTAGATGAGCCGGAAGGGATATGTGATGGTGACCTCGTGCTCTCCGGTTTTTCTACCCGTGGAATTGCCCAGTGCCGCTGCTGTCGCCGCTGCCGCTTCTCGCGGGGTCTCAGACACCTGCTGATCCCTGAGATCCTCATTCTGTACAGAGCTGGAAACTGCAGGACAGGAGGAAATTGTTTACTGCTTTACAGTCTCCATCTCTGAGAGGGATCCCGTCAATTATATATGAACGTGTGCCAGCAGTCGCAGCCCTGTGATGCTGCAGAGAAGCTGCGCACAGATCTCCCTTATGCAGATCTCAGTGTATTGAATGGAGGCACTTCGGCTGATAACTAAATAAAACACTGAAATCTAATCACACATTCAAGACAGTGGGTGAGAGGGTGAGATATGATACATGTAATGGCAGAAGAGACATAACAGACACTTATTGGCAAAACATACCCATATCAAATTTTTTTTCTCAACTTTATCAGCTGCATATATGGATATCTGAATTGTAAAAGCTTTAGAAGTGCATCACGTCAGCTAATGATAATCTATTGTCATGGTAATCGAATTAAGATTCAGCGCGCCTCACTAAGTCCTTACCATGTTCCCGTACAGCACCATACTAATGGGGCTGTCAACCCATACAGAGGCCTTCAAAAGCTTTTACCCCCCTCTGCATACACTGACACGTATAAACGGCCGTAAACACAGTTAAGTAATGGAGGCGGCTCAATCAAAGCGTACAGGGAACCTGCGTATTTAGCTTGGATTTCCTACCGCAACAAAAGGCGTTGGAAAAACACCTTGCACTAATACCAACGTAACATATAGCAAATATCGAGTAAAGACGTTGTATTATGTAAATAATAAAGTTACGCAAGATAAACATTATACTTACACGTTGAGGTTGAGGCGATATAAGATGGCACGGAAATTAATATGCTAGCGAGCAGACACAGATGGAATATCAGACGCATGATTCATATTTGAAGACTAAATAAAATGTCATTAGCGCCTCAATTTAGAGCGAGCGTCTCAGTCCATTATTATGAGTATCCCGCGGGAAGAGGGGGAAATCCTTCATGCAGCATCGGAGACTGAGGGGTGGGTAGCACGGTTGGGATGCTGAGGGGTAGGGAGGACTGGGAAGAAGGCGAAGGGGTGGCAGCTCGGATGGATGGAAGGCGGTGGCCAAGCAGCACATATCGTAAAGGAAGCCAATGCGATTGCGCAGTGCATCTTATGCTGCGCTGACGCGTCAACCATCCTCACTTTGTACGATCGCCAACACACTCATCCTAGGAACTGGAAATTTACCATTTACTTCTCAATGGTTAGAATACATTAACACAACTAAAGTGATTAAACACTAGCCCACAAGCTCTGAAATAAAAGCTTTGGTATTTTATATGTTATTAAAGACAACAGTTAGTTAAAAGTGTATCTTCGTCAAGAAAGTAAGCAGACTTATTTTCAGTCACTATTTGCACACGAATTTTGTATTTATAAATCTGTATTATATACGCTTATTGCTGCCTTACATACACATGTATTTTTCTATTGCATATATTTCAACCCACGCCAGTGCGATTTTGCACTAAAGGATATAATCTGCTATTGTTGTTCCCCCAGTATTTGTGTATGGACCCCTATACTTGACTGTATGTATTAGTCTCTGTGAAGTGTTTTATTACGTATATTAAGTGTTAACATTGCAAAGACATGTTATATTCAGGCTTCCACGGTCACTCAGGAGATATATTTGTGTTTCATTTCTTCTCCAGCCACATAGGAGAGAAAAGGCAATGAACCAACCTCACTTCACTTTTTAAAAACAATGTTGTAGCTTCTGCCCACTTTCATGGAAGATCGCAACCATCACCATGGCTGCTGGGCTCTTCTTAGATGCTTTGATCTCAACACCCATTAGGCAAAGTGTTAGTGCAATAATATATGCACATAAAAAGATTTACCTTTATCTCTGCAGTGGGAGCAAACATTAATCCACATTTAAACTACATAGTGTAAAAAGCCTATAATTTCATTTGTATTGTGTGTTTGTGAGAGAGAATGTAAGGCTAATTCCCAAAGAGCACGTTTGTGTAGGTGGTGTATTGCTGACTTAAGCATTTTTTGGTTTGATATTTTAAAGACAATTTAATAGAGTGCCAAAACCCACTGTGAAAAAACATGCTCTTGATATATCACCAAGGACAAAAATATTCATTATAAATTTAATTTACAACCATCAACTTTTGGTAAAATACCCATTATAAACTTAAAAAAATATACTCATTACAAGTTAAAAAATCTGACAAATAAACAAACATATACAGAAAAAAAGAACTTCAACTAGAAACAGTCAGCTGAAATTCAACTGTGCAAAACTACACACCTGGTCAGAATTGTTGGTAAACTTGGTAAATATGATCAAAAAAGGCTGTGAAAATAAATCTGCATTGTTAATCCTTTTGATCTTTTATTTAAAAAAAAAAAAAAATCACAAGAATCTAACCTTTAATTGTAGAATAAAGAATTTAGGGGGGGGGGGGTATCATTATGAAATAAATGTTTTTTCTCACATACATGTTAAGACACAATTACTGGTACCAGCCATGGCTTCCTGTTTCACAGAAATATAAATAGGAAGGAAAACAAAGACCAAATGACAAATTAATCACCCATCACAATGAGAAGAACCAAAGAATATATTTCTGATGTGCAGTAAAAGATAATTGAGCTTCACAAATTAGAAAGTGGGTTTAAAGGGGTCATATTATCCGATTTTAATTTTTCCTTTCTCTTTGGAGTGTTACAAGCTCTTGGTGCATAAAGAAGATCTGTAAAGTTGCAAAGACTAAAGTCTCAATTCCAAAGAGATATTCTTTATAAAAGTTAAGAGTCATCCACGCCATCCTAAAACGGCTCATTCTAACACACCCCCACGTCTACGCCATGATGTGGGATGATTTACATAACACAAATGTTCACACAAAGAAAGAAGGCGTTAACTTTAATTCTCGCTGTTGTAGCTGCTGCCTTGTTGGAGACGATGTGTGTTTCGTTGTGAAAGCAAAACTACTTTGTTTGGTCTTCCAAAAGAGGACACAACTAGAAATCAGTGGTTAAGTTGTATTTACAACACTGTTCCAGAACAGTTCAACCCAAATATTCAAATGTGTGCAGCACATTTTATGGAGGATGAGGACTGTTTCCTGAACCGGTAGCCAGTAGTTTCAAGGACAGTCTGGTGCTTCTGACTCACAGCCTGTAAGTACATTTTTTATATTTAAAGAATTTGCCACTGACTATTCAAACATGAGTTTTAAGCAGTGTAGAGTAGCGCTTGTTGTTTGTTGTTTCTCGGATCACAAATGCAGACATGGTTTTATGTTTACGCAGTGCAATATGTAACACAATGCGTAAAAAGACAATATAAGTCATTATAATGAGTAATTATCAAAACACTCAATTCAAAAAATTCCTATTTTTTAATTCTCATCGTGTCCGGATATCACATCACTGGGAGACTGCATCACAGTATGGTAAGTGGTGTAACATTTCCGTCACACCCTTGAGGCATTCAGCCAATCACAACGCACTGGATAGCTGGCAAATCAGCATATACTTCGCATTTTTAGAACGATGAGCTTTGTAAAAATCGACGCGTTTGAGAAAGGCGGGGCATAGAGGAGCAACAATAATGTACATTATATGGAAAATAATGTGTTTTTTGAACCTTAAACTGCCTAAACATTGCATTACACCAAATACACAAAATAATGTTTTGTTTTTTTTAGCAACGTCATATGACCCCTTTAAGAAAAGAGCTAGAGCAGTGAAAATCAGGGCAATAATTAAGAAGTTCCAATAAACAGAAAATGTTATGAATCTGCCTGGAAGAGGACATGTGTCTATATCGTCGTCCTAATGCATGGTGAGAAGGAGAGTTTAAGTGGCCAAAGACTCTGGAGAATTGCAGAAAAAGGTTAAGTTTCGGGGTCAGAAAACCTTAAAAAAAAAATGATCAAACAGCACCTACATCACCACATGCTGTTTCGGAGGGCTTCAAGAAAAAAAAAAATCAATAAAGGAAAATGCTTTCACCAAAAAACAATCTCAAAAAACAATCTAACTAAACACTAGGATAAAAAGTTCCCCTTGTGTACAATGAAACATACTGCTGTATTTTTAATGTTGTGGGTCTATAATTCTGCTGAAGGTCCTTCAACACAAAAGGGACCCAAAACAAGAATGGGTCACTGGGCACAAAACCAAGCTTCAGCTATGGCCATTTAAGTTCCCTAACCTGCACCCTATAGAAAATGAGTGTGGTGAACTGAAGAGGAGAAGCACCATCATGGAGCTGGGAATCTGAAGGGTCTGGAGTTATTCTGGATGAAGGAATGGTCTCTGATCTCTTGTCAGGTGTTCTCTAACCTCATCAGGCATTATAGGAGAAAACTCCTATACTATTTTGGCAAATTGAGGTTTCAAAAAGTATTGAATAAAAAGGTACTGTTAATTGTGTCTAATGTGTATTAGAGAAAATTTATTTCATAATGATATTTTAAATTCTTATTCTCCAATGAAAGGTTTGATTTTTGTGAATTTTTTAAATAATAGATCAAAAGGATTAACAATGCAGATTTATTTCCACAGCCTTCTTTGATCATATTTACCAAGGGTACCAACAATTCTGACCACGTGTGTATACAGCATTTGAAGAACAGAAGACAGCTTATGCTCATGGCTGGTGTCTGATAACGTTCAGTCTGCTATATGCACAGCGGCGGTCCTCCCCCTCACTCTCTTCTGCTGACTGGCACTGAACATTCTATTTATTTGTTTAGAAGAGGATGTAATAACCGGCTGAACTGCCAGTTTAGAGGAAGCCGATGATCTAAGTGAGGCCCTAGCAGGGCTCTTGTTTCTAGGAGATGTCCTACATTCTGAAGATATACGGGAGCTAACAGTTTGCTGGAGATTGCCTTGTGATTTTGCTTTGCGATGTGGTTTGGGTGATTTCCTCCTGGTCCTGTATGGGGGTACTGGTGGTCTCTTGGCTGGAGTCAAAGGTCCAGCCCTCCGTGAGCTGCGTCTGATTGGTGTTTGGGCAACTGGTGTTTGCTGGCGGTGTTCCTCTTGTTCCAGTCCTCCAACCTTATAGGAACTGCCTGAGTGAGAAAGTGCTTTGGAAGAATCATCCACATGGGTTGATGGCGTAAGATGTCCGAGGAGGAAACAACTGCTACTTGAGATAGAGGAGCGGGAGAATAAGGCTCTTCGGCTGCTAGACAAAGAAGAACCAGGTTCTGAGGGGCCACCGCTATCCAGAATAGAGTCTGAGGCGGAGGTACATACATCAACCATGCTGCTCCTACCACGAGTCTTCCGAGAACCTCCTGATGAGTGCCCCTGCTCCAGGCCCTGCCTCTCCTTATTAATATCCGGGCTAAGGCTACGGAATAGCTGTCGGACGTGTGAAAGAGATTTGGAATTACAGGATAAAGACATGCCTTTTGGTGGACTCTTTAAGATCCTATTGGTCAAAGGGTCGTAGAACTTAAGAGGTGTCTTTTTGTATTTGTACTTCAGGCCAACATCGCTATCACATGACTTCCGTTTCCTCCCTGCTTTTTTAATGGGGGTGGGCTTGGAGAATCTTTGACCCCCATCTGGGGAAGAAAGCACAAAGACCACAGTTTTGGGCTGTAGTGGACTCATTATCTTGAAGTAAGAAGCTGGAAGCTTCAAAGCACAGAGTCTGGTCTTCATGTCAGGGGTCCTTTCAGGGCTAGGGCATTGCTGGGGCTCTTCACTGTGTGTGGAGGGGAATGTTTCTTGTGTCGATTTTCGCCGCACCACAGGACAACTAAGAGGGATGGTCTGTGTACTGTGGCTTACCTTTACCACTTGGCAACGTGATGCAAGTCTGTAAATTTTATGCCTAGATTTCTTCAACAAAATAGCAGATTGTTTGGGGTCTTCTTCATTGTGATCCATGAGTGGCAAGATGTCTGTAGGCTCCCACCCAGCATTATCTGCCATCTCTTTTTTGTCCTGATTCTTTTTCTTTCTCCTTTTCTTACTGTGCTTCCCAAACCTAGCTAATGATTCACTGTCAAAATAGCAACGGAACTGGCCTTGTTGGAACTCTTTCACTATGGAGTCTATCTTCATGTCATCTTCAAACATCACCTGTGTCAATGTTTTGCCAACAAAAGACTGCGGTATGTGGGGAAGATCGGGAAACACCTTATCAGCAGAACTATCCTTGTTTTCCTCAGGTGTTCCGACAGTGTTTAGGGCTGTGTCCAGCTGAGTCTGGTATCCTTGGTCTTCAAGGTTTATATGCACTTCCAGTAACTCAGCTAAATTTTTTTCTTCACCCTTTTCCTTTCCCAGAGCCATCTGTATTGCATTGTCCCATTCTTCACTGCCTTTGGATTCACTCATAGACTGAGGACTCAGAATGAAGCTACCATCATCCTCCCGCTGATCAACTTTGAGACTGTGGCCATAACAGTATTTTTCTATAACCTCCTCTATCACATCTCGAATCTGGTCAGATAGATGACTGAATGTCTGTTCCCTATGGGGGCCTTTCCAAGGTGGCAGTGCTGAAATCCACACTGTGGACTCTTCAGCCACTAATTGAAAGATTGCAGGCTGGTCCTTCGAGGTAATGCACTTTGCAGCTGGTGGGGCACAGGAAGCTATAATGGAGTCCCTCCCCTCTTTATCCCTATTGGTCTTCTTGTGCGCTTTCCTGTGTTCATCAACTCCAGTCTTGGCAACTGGTGGACCCTCTGAAGCACAGGGATGTACAGAGCGCTGTGTTTGTGAGCTGTGTCCCTGAACAGGTAGTGTAAGTTGTGATGCATGTGGCTTGTCATTGGCAGAACTGCCACTAGTCCTGTGCAAAAAACCCTGTGTGGGGGAGTACTTTTCAGAGGGAGGTGGCTCAGGTACCATTTTTCCTATTTGGAAAGTGGTTTGTATGTGTGTAGATGCAGTAAGGTCAGTCATCACTGCTGGAGTTGAGGCTGCAATTTGCAGCATTTCACATGACTCTTCATCAGAGGTAGGCATCTCCTCACGTGTCCCAACAGAGACACCATCATCATCTGATCCGCAGTACACCTCTGAGAGCACCTCATTTGGGACAAGTGGGGTGTTCAACAAAGGTAGATCAGCATGGGTAGGCCTACAGAGAAAAAGAAGTGTCAAAAACAGTGACTGAAACAAACTTTTTTCAATTCACAAAGTATGTAATATATTATGGGTAGGGCTGGGTATATATATATATATATATAAATATATTAAGAAAAATTCGATACTGATACCGGTTCCTGAACAATACTTTTTTCGATTCCCTTTTTTATGATATCCATTTGAACAAAATTACATTACCTCAAAAAACTTACCTTACCTCATAATTTTTTTTTTTTTTAGCTTATTGAGGCTTTTACTGAAAGACTCATCTGAGAAACTGCACAAAGCAACAAAATGAAACCAACACAATATATCAGTGCAAATAGTTTTAATAAAGTTTATAGCATAATGAACAATTTTAAGTCAGTATGTGAGGATCTGAAGAGCATTAGCTGATTCTAGCAATGTCTGTCTGTGTTTACTCTTCCACAAATGCTGTTCTGACTCATATGACTCACATGACGCTGTTCATGTGTCACTCATATTACACATTCATAACCCACTCTGTCTCCGAGGACGAACGTGCATTACACATCCATTTCAGGGATGAAGCATGAAACTAATAAACAAGCAATTATGACTTAATTTGTAAGTGATTTTCATGAGATTCTGCCTATTTTCATAACAATACAGTGTATTTACATGAGAAATTGCTTCATTTGACTGCATCCTAATTTTTTTATTTTTGTTTAAATACAACACTTTGCCTTCTCTTTCTTTAATCCCCCTGTCTAGCTTGTACTAATCTGAACAATGCTTGAGACTTTGTATTATGAGCACTTCCTGTGTTTATTTGCCTCTTTATGATGAACCGCTTGTTGTATTCCTCAACTGTAAGCCACTTTGGATAAAAGCATCTGCTAAATGAATACATGTAATTGTAAGTGTAAACTCTAAGCAGATGTAGCGATTAGCTTGATATAAAAGGCTACAAGTTACTTTTTTCTGCAACATTATATGACCAAAACCCATATTAGATCATAATCTGAAGTTTTTACAAACACTCACTGGTGGTTTAAAGTGAGTTTTGAGTAAAATCATAGTATAAATTTTATAAATTGTCCTAAGTAGCATGATGCTACAGTATGAATGAATGGTCACGTAACATGCGTTTTCCTTGATGCCTCGCCAGAGCCAATCACTGATTTAGGCACATAAAGCATGCTGTATGCTTATTGCCTTAATGATTAACTCCTTAGGTATCAAAATTTGGTACCAAATGACAAGACATTTTTCCATACTCAATGGTATCGAGGCAATTAGGTTGTTGCCTAAAAAGTGTCTAACTCAATACCCAGCCCTAGTTATGGGAACATGTCAACAAGGCTATGAGAAATCTAACGTGAGTAGAATACCGTGTATCACTGTAGCGATGAGGATGATGCTGAAGCACATCCTGGAGGAATCTCTCTAACAAACTTCCAGAAGAAACATTAGCTCTAGCAGCTCGTACCACTTCTCTATGTTGGGCACTCAAGATGTGCTGCAGAATACAACAACAAATTGTTCACAAAAAAGGCATAACTCAGAATGTCATAATATTAATAATTATAAAGAGGTCTGATTATCATAAATGAATGATATTAAAATCTTTAAGCCCCAAAGGTACTATAAAGTGGCAATTATATTTGGTAGTGGGTCACATTAAATTGTTAAAATGGAAATATTAACCCATGCTTAATAAATACTTTGACCAATACCTTAACCACAACAGTAATTCAAAAAGGAGGAATGACGGAGAGTTATGTACCTGTTCCACACTATTGTACAGAACTTGACAGCAGCTGCAGTAACCCTGTCTTTGGGAGCAGGAAGGACCAGCAACAGGCTCTTCTCCTCTACTAGTCTCAGATGGGGTAAATAATAATTAAGATATTTATTTGTGTTAGATTTGTAATTTAAACACATAATGGGATGGCTAATGGATTGCTCCAATGTATTTTCAGACAACTCACCTGCCGGACATGTCAGCTGGACGCCTCTCTGCTTCTGCAACACATGACAAACCATGTACATGCATTCTCTAAATCATTGCGTCTCAACTAGTTTTGCTTCAGGACACAGATGTTACATTGGACATCAGTGGTAACCCAACACAATACCAAATTTTCTGATCTTTCAAATGTTAAATATACCCTTAAACATTTAAATTGTTCTTATTTATTAGATATCTTTAGGCAACAATTCCTCATGAGCAATGCTCATCTTCATAATTTACCCATATTTATTGTAGTCTAGGTAGTCTCAGCCTCAGACGTCACGCCCACAGACCGTTGGCTAAACGTCTGATGCATATGGGACACAAATGAACTGTGATTGGTTGTTTGACACATCGGTCAAACAGCCTCATGGGCGGGCCTTGGCCAATAAAATCTGCCATGAATTCCAGACCTACAGTCTGAAGGTCTGGCTACGCGAGACTATAGTATAGTATAGTATATAGTATAATTACTATAAGTAATTTTTTTCCTCTTTTGTAGTGTTGTTCATAATTTTTTGAAGATAAGGAAGTGTCTTACAACCTGTCCATATTGGCATTTGTCTAATTTGACTAGATTTCTAACAAGTGGCAGGTGAGTTTGTGCCAAAATGCTGTACAGTTTGATTGGAGGCACATCCTTTTTTGCGTCAACAACATACATATAGAAAGGTTTTCATCTCCCTTTTAAAAGCTCTTTATTATTAAAATCTATTTTATTATCCTAACTGTGTATGGTTATTTAGTTAACTAGTATTTTATAAGTCCCTCTAGGCTCTCCAGCGCTCTATAATTAAACACACACACACAAAAAAAGAAATATAATGGTGTAATATCAGAATGCCTTACTTTTAGCAGAGGATTGTGGTCCCTCCTCCAAGGGCATGGTGCTGTCTATAAACAATAATATTAAAAAAAAACGGGGTAAGAGAGAGTTGCATAGAGTATCATTGTATCATACATTTTTGTGATTTTATCTTTCTTGCTCTGGGCCTTGTAGAAACAACATTTCACTGAGCTAGGCAATTACTGACTTATGCTATATTGTTGTGTATTTTATAAATAAACTTGACTTCAGCAATAGACTATAAGAAAAAAAAAAAACCCCAGAAATTAGAATTAGATTCACAAAATCTAAACTAAAATCTACTACATAAAATACTATGAATATTTGTACTCACCTACATGGAGGAGAGGATGACGAAATGTTTCCGTGTCACATCACCGCGTAGACGTGTACAGCCACGTGTGTAAGTTAAAAGTCGCATCTAAAGATATATGATACATATTAAACAGAATTGGAAAACACTTGAGTCTCTTGTACGTGCACTTGCGTATTATTCTACTTGTATAATACTAACTTATACGTTAAGAAAGAAAGATACATTAATAAAGCACGATTTGTATCTTAAATCAGTTTTGATACTTTAAAACACCTACATGACGAACTTCTGATTCATTTGAAATGTTTTTTACGGTCCAGCTTTAACTACTCATAATAAATACCCATATTTATGTACCGTCCTGCAGACAAACACGGCCATTTAAATAGCGCGTCCCAATATTACCACACAAATACACTTTCATGTAAAATGTATTTGAAAACGCTTAAATTTTATACGGTTTCAGACTATCCACATTGTTTGGGGACGCACAAATTGTAGTTTAAGCTAGCCGTCTATGCTAGTTCACTTAGCAAGCTAGTGACACTTAGCATGACAATGTGGACAGCGGGACCGTGACATTGTAAATATTCACTTATTTATGATCTGCAAAATATCTGAACAAAATCTGGCTGCAGTCATCACCGTGCTGTCACCTGATTATAGATGTTATTCCACTTAGATCCCATCGGTATCCGTATTTAGCTCAGGCCTGCTCGTGGAGTGACGTAATAGTAAAGCGCGGGAATCCGCCCACTAGTAAAGTCTGAGGCGGAATTTAATCAATGGGGCTGCAAACTCAAAATAACCTTTATAGAAAATTCAGATTGCATACCTTGATGGTAACATCATAAATTTTGCAAACTATAATTTTTTTTAATAGTTCCCACAGTCATGCTAAACCTGACTCTCTATATAAAACAATGATCAAGCATGCAAATGTCATTAAAAATAATACCTAAAGTCAGAATTATTGGTTATAACTGCTACAGTATATTAGAAATTGCTCAGTACATTTAAAGAGAGAGGCAAAGAAAGAAATAGCCTTAACATGTCAAATATTTAACATTTTAAACTTGATGCCACACAAAGAATCATTTTGAAATCACATAAAACTAAACCAGAAACAAAGGTGCATTTGAAGTGCTTTTATTGGGATAATGCTTTGTTCTGTGGGGGTTTAGATCTTGTTGAAGGCTGCCACATCCATGGACTGCACATAGTCCTCAAAGGCTGTGATCAGTTCCTCCAGCTGGTCTGTTCCAACTTTATCATCTTCCACAACACAGGCGATCTGCAGCTTCCTGATGCCATAGCCGACCGGCAACAGTTTAGCTGTACAGAAGTCAAAAGTGACAATTAGTCTATTGAAATACAAAATCAGAGACTGTTTTTGTTCTGGTAGGCCTAACATTTAATCGGTTTTGGTGAGCTGTTTGCATTCAAGTGATTAAACTATATTTTGACTTACACTGTCCCCAAACTAAACCATCCAACTGAATGCTGCGGACACACTCCTCAAGCTTGGCCATGTCGGTTTCATCATCCCAGGGCTTGACATCCAGCAGAATGGAAGACTTGGCGATAAGTGCAGGCTCTGCTCAGACATTAAAAAGTCAGGGTCAGTGGTAAAGCAAACACAGGAATCCAACAATCACAATGAAATGACTAGTGCATATCAGGATAAAAAGAGTGTCAATCACAACATTCAGCCGAAAGATGGTAATATGAAGTCATCACAAAACTAGTCGCAGTTTAACTATATGCACAATACCAGTCAAAAAAAAGTTTCCAACAATTAGGATTTAAGGTTTTTGAAAGAAGTCTGTTATGCTCACCATGGCTGACTTTGGGAAAAAATGAAAAGCTGTAACAGTGCAAAATATTATTTCACTGTATTCTATTTTATCATATTTTAAAAACGTAACTTATTGGTTTGTTGGCAATGCTAATTTTATTTTTTTTGGTAGCAATCACTTAAATCTTCAGTGTCACATGATCCTTCAGAAATCATTCTAATATGCTGATTTGGTGCTCAAGAAACATTTCTTAAATGTTGAAAAAAAAAAAAAATTCACTACATTTAAAAATGTTTTGGGTAAGATTTAGGAACACATTAACAAATTTAACTGTTTACACAAAAATTAAGCAGCAAAAACTGTTTTCAACATTGATAAGAACCATTATTGATAACGGAGACCAAAATCAGCATATTACAATGATTTCTGATTTCCTTGAGTACAAAAGACTTCAAAAACGTTCATTCTCAGTTATTGGAAACTTTGAACTGGTAGTGTGCACTTAAAAGAAAACGTATACATACTCTTTGACTTCTTTGCATTGTATGCTGCAAGCCTCTCCTCCTTGATCTTTTTGGTTTCCTCATCCTGTAAAGACCGAGATCTATGATCAGGCGAGCACAAACATACAGCAACTGCATGGTCATTTTTCTGCCTGGGTTTCAGGAAGAAAAAGTTGTCCATCACAACATCAGCCGAAAGATGGTGAGAAAAATCATCATGTGACCAGGCAATTCGGTCAAAACACGCCATCTCTTCTGCTCCTGAACTCACCTCTTCCTCATCAGAACCGAACAGATCGATGTCATCGTCGTCTTCATCAGCCACGGCAGGAGCTGCTGAAGTTGTGTCCTCCACACCAGCAGGGCCGTACTGACCGAGAGGCTTCTTCACACCTGGAAGGCTACAGGTAAGGAAAGGAGTGTGAATCTTTGTTACTGCGCAAGAGCACCTGACAGTCTGAGAATTCCCAGCCATATCAGAATTTGAAAGATTGTGCATCAGTCACTCAGGCGAAAGATGGTGAAAGGATAATCATCATATATTGCTGGAAGTACCTGCAATACATAAAATATTACAAACAAGGTTCACATTACCTGCCCTTCTCCTTCTGGTAAGACTTGATGTGGTTGTACCACCGCAAAGCATGGCAGAGGTCAGTAGAGGGGGCGCCAGACAGGGCATCGAACACTGCAATATCAGCCTGAGAGGGCACATACCTGGCAAGAAAATGTGTAGTGAGCCATCAAAGGTGTAGTGAGGCTGGTGCTTTCCTCCATGCGCGATAAGAGGCATTTATAAATGGATTAAAATACATAACTACATAATATTTGCAAAAGGTTGAACAGTACAGCAATGAAAATGTGGCTCCTGACAAACACTTGGGGGAGGTGTACTACTACAAATATAGACCTACGTTTGACTGAACATACATATGCCATATTCATAGCTAAAAAAAAAATTATTAACCATGACCTTTGACGCCTATCACTGCATTCATAATTATTTTAGTATTACATCATAAGAAAAAGAGGCCAATCACAAGTTATTACGAGCCAACTAAGAAGACTTGATAAATAAAATCTTTAAATAACTTACCCTTCGATGTAACTTTTGTCTGTCAGGAACTCATTCAGAACTTTGAGTCCAGCGGGTGTTTTGAGATCACCAAAGCCCATTGTTACAAGTTACCGGTGAGACCTCGTGTACAGACGTGAAACCCTGAGCTTGGAGGAAGAGCGAAGGAACGAGAAAAGACCGTGAGATGGTCTTTATACCGCTGACGCTTTGACTCCGCCCACCCAGAGATGTTTCACAAAAACATACTAAAATGGGACATTCTTGACAGCATTTTGCGCCTGGTATGGAAAACTTAACTTTTATACACAATAAAGACGGCACGATAATCATCTCCTGTTTTTCACACATACCGAACATCTTGTTGACTGTTTGGCTTTTAATGTGAAATAAGAGAAGGAAACAGTCGCTTTTGTGAGCGGAAATGACGACGAATAAATGTGAAAGGTCAACGAAAAACGTTGGATTAATCAAATAAAATTAATATATGTTTGCATTTTAACATACGTGTATGCATTTCCTATATTATAGAATAAGCGGATCCAATAAAATATTTTTGTCATTTTTTTTTTCTTCAAAGATTAATGTGCATCGGCTATTTCCGTCATCTACGAAAACACCCGAGTACACATTCACAACTGAACCTACGGCTGTAACGCTGTTCTGGTCTAGAAGGCCGAATAGCGTTAAGGTAAGAATTAAAGATTTTCTTTTGTCTATATTAAAGTGTAAAGGGTATTTTGTCTGGACATCTACTTTGTGTGTAACGGCTGGAATTATAAATGCATGCGAAACATGGGTAATGTACAGTAACGTTCTCCCTGTCCTTGAGTAATCTGCAGAGCTGTGGAGTGCTAGCCTGCTAACCAGTGTGTGTATAGATGGAAATGTCAACAGCAATGGTTTTACATTTGAAGTTTCTGATCTACTTTTACTTCTTTTATAAATAACGTGCTTCATGCTTTTTTTAGGGCATGTTGTTTTATTGGAGTTAAAAAATCTCTGTTTTTTAAATCTTTGCCTATTGGTTTGTTGTGTTGACTGTCTTCATTATGCACACATTTGAATAAATAATTTATAATTTATACTGTTATTTGCATATCTAGGGTCTGATCAGTAAGATTATATTATATCTATTTCTTTACAGTGTCCTTGTTTCAAAGTGGAGTTGCATATTTATCCATTGTTAACCTAGATACTATTCATTAAATATTGGGGTTCAACATGTTACGTGTGCTTTTAATTACTGGCATTTTCTTCTACAGCAACATGTTGCGTTGGCCAGCAGTGAGTCGGGCTTTGGCTGTTGCAGCCCATTCCAAGGGCTCCATTGCCACCACTAACAATGGTAATTTGCATTCTTTTTTGATCTTTGGAAATCAAGTGTAGTTCCCATCTTTAAGAATGCCAAGGAATTCAGTCATTTTCTCACAATGGCTTGTTTTTACAACAGTGCGGACTTCAGTCCGGGCCTCAAGCAATATGGTTGAAGTGTTTGTAGATGGAAAACCTGTCACGGTGGAGCCAGGGACCACTGTTCTACAGGTGATAATGCAGCGATCATTTCCTTTAATTAATTCCATGCAAAGTTGTACATTCCATGTAGTATGTTGACATGCCAACTGTGTTTAGGCTTGTGAGAAAGTAGGTGTGCAGATTCCTCGTTTCTGCTATCATGATCGTCTTTCAGTGGCCGGTAACTGCCGCATGTGTCTGGTGGAAATCGAGAAAGCACCAAAGGTAACCAAAGGCTATTATACACAAACACACTACGATTACAACGTCATCGTTAGCACATATTATTTATTGTCATCTAAAATACATAAAAAGTCTTAGTTTAAGCATTTTTTTTTCATCTGTACTTCATCAACAGCCTGTTGCAGCATGTGCAATGCCTGTCATGAAAGGGTGGAACATTTTGACCAACTCTGAGAAAACACGGAAAGCCAGGTTTGAGTAGTTTCTTGGTTTAAAAATAATTTTAACACATCACATTGCACATAGTGCATTTATTAATTTGACTTGTGTTTCTTATAGAGAGGGAGTCATGGAGTTCCTGCTTTCCAACCACCCTCTTGATTGTCCAATCTGTGATCAGGGAGGAGAGTGCGATCTGCAGGTAAAAAAAAACAAAACAAAACAAAAAATAGCATTTTAATTGAACTTGACTGTGAAGTTGAGCATGCACTCAAGAATGGGAATGGAATTATCCCTAATGCAGTTTTTACCCATCTTGATGTTGTGCTGGATATATAGGACCAATCGATGATGTTTGGTGCTGACAGAAGCCGTTTTACAGAAGGCAAGAGAGCAGTTGAAGATAAGAACATTGGCCCGCTCATTAAAACAATCATGACCCGCTGTATACATTGCACACGTTGTGTTCGGTGAGTTAGAGGTCTATTATTCTTCAAGCTACATAAAAACACTGAATTAATTAATAATACTTATTAGATAACTTATATTTATTTTATTATAGGTATTACACTTACAATAAAAGAAGAATTTTCATCTGTAACTATACTCCATGATAGCTACTGTATAAAGACATGTACACCTTTGCTGTAAAACAATAGCATGCCTGTTACCTTCAGGATCATACAGAGCACTAGTAATTCATCAAATATAATTTCACAGTTTTGCCAGCGAGGTTGCTGGTGTGGAGGACCTGGGAACAACGGGACGCGGTAACTCCATGCAGATTGGTACCTACGTAGAGAAGATGTTCATGTCTGAATTGTCTGGTAACGTGATTGACTTGTGTCCTGTCGGAGCACTGACGTCCAAACCTTACGCTTTCACTGCACGGCCCTGGGAGACCAGGTACAATTCTGAGAGATTCTCTTGTGTACACTTTGATCCTTATATTTATATATTAATTTATGCTGGTTTTTATTAGTGGACTACTTGGTGAATGTGTGTGCACTTTGCTTTTTGAACATGCTTTGTCTATGTGCCTACAGAAAGACTGAGTCTATTGATGTGCTGGATGCTGTTGGCTCCAACATTGTAGTGAGCACCAGAGGTGGTGAGGTCATGAGAATTCTGCCCCGTTTGAATGAGGATGTCAATGAAGAATGGATATCCGACAAGACCAGGTGAGCGCATAAGCTCTTAAAATATGAAACATTTTTCTCTCTCTCCATTCACACACACTCATGCGTAATCTACTGTCCTGTCTTTGGCTCACCTTCTCTTAGGTTTGCATATGATGGACTGAAAAGGCAACGCCTGACCCAGCCAATGGTGAAGGATGCCAGTGGACAGCTGGTTGCCACCACCTGGGAGGATGTTCTTACACGTGTGGCTGGAGCAGTGAGCGATTGCATATAAACCAGAATCAGCTTTGACCAGAATCAACCAGCTTTGTCATTTGAAGACAATAGATTTCAATGGTTGTGATTTGAATTTTCAGCTCCAGGGTGTTCAGGGTTCTGAGGTAGGAGCTATTGCTGGTGGGATGGTAGATGCTGAGGCACTGGTTGCTCTGAAGGACTTACTGAACAGACTGGACAGTGACACCCTCTGCACTGAGGAGATCTTTCCAATGGCTGGTGCCGGGTGAGTACTCATCTGTCTTGAGACTGAAATGAGAATGGTGTCTGTCCTGATTTCAGCCATAATATCTCTTCTCATAGTTTGCAGTACCATAACTATTACTAAGGAAACACCACTAATAATTACTTGAAAACCGGTTTCTTTGTTCATATCATGGGTTAGATTTTTTTTTTTTCAACAAATAGCTCACCTATTTAACTTGCGCAAGCAACAGCCTAGCAACCGTATTTCAGCATGCTAAAAACACTCAGAACATTATAGCAGCTACTTTGCAATGCAAGCACCACTCATTTCTTCAGAAGATGTAAAAATGTTATTTAAAAAAAAAATGCAAATTATGATCATGTTATTATTAGGTTAAAGGGATATTTCACCCAGAAATGAAAATTCTGTCATCATTTACTAACCTCATGTTGTTCTGTTTTAAAAAAAAGTCTAATTCATCAAAACTTTCAAGCATCTAAAAGTTCATAAAAGTTCATGAAACATATCTATCCAGGTGTCGGCATGGATTGCTTGATGAACAGATTTAATTTAGGCTTTTATTCGCAAATAAACATTAATTAACACACATTAAATATGGTCAAGTGCAGCTCATCTGTATTATGGAAGCAGATTAGTCTCAAATATAATTCACGCAAAAAACACGATTCACACATGCGTAGACAATTTCACATGCATGAAACCTAATTCACGTACACACAAAAAAAATTCACGTGCGTGAAAAACAATGAGAGTACACACAAAAAGCAATACACATCCGCAAAATAAAATTATATATTCATAAAATACATTTCACAAATGCAAAACACAATTCGTAGATATACAACTGTGCACAAAAAACCTTTGAATGTTTAAAATGTACCAGTGTCTGAATGTACAAATCCCTCATTTACTACGAATCCACTCGGATTTGTGTGTGTGTGTTTTTGATATTTCCTGGCAGAGCTCTCTTCCCACGTGGGTCTGTCGTACTCTTTAGCCAATCAGATGCGAGCTTACCATTCAACCAATCATATCATAAGCCACTGAGAGTGCATTCAAGGAGCACGATTCTGCGCACCTTTTGCGCAATATGGATTAATTAGAACGGAAATTAAGCCTTTACATCAGTAATCCCATAGACAGTAAAAGAAATGGACACAGCGACCCAATTGGAACTCAATTGAGACAAGTGAAGCCCATTTTTAGCGATTTTTAGAACTTCCGTTTCTGACGCGCAGACTCAAAACTAAGCTTGATGACGTAAGCAACCTGTCTGACAGATGTAAATCTTCTAGTAGCTGTGCGTGCAAACTGCCATCGTTAATATTGCAGAGACGGCGAGCTTGAGCGGGGAGTTCTTTGGCGTGAGTGAGCAGGAGTAAGTATTCTGATTAATTATTTTGTATAGTATTTTAAAATGTAACGCCAGGGCTTCTATGGGCTTCTCTCTTGACGTCTCCCCGATTGCCTGCAAGCTTCTGAATGCACTCTCGGTGGCTTATGATATGATTGGTTGAATGGTAAGCTCGCATCTGATTGGCTAAAGAGTACGACAGACCCACGTAGGAAGAGAGCTCTGCCAGGAAAGTCTCAAAAACACACACACACACACACAAATCCGAGTGGATTCGTAGTAAATGACGATTTGTACATTCAGACACTCGTACATTTTAAACATTCAAAGGTTTTTGTGCACAGTTGTATATCTACGAATTGTGTTTTGCATTTGTGAAATGTATTTTATGAATATATAATTTTATTTTGCGCATGTGAATTGCCTTTTTGTGAATATATATTTTTTTTCATGCACGTGAATTTGCATGAAGTGTGTACGTGAATTAGGTTTCATGCATGTGAAATTGTTTACGCATGTGTGAATCGTGTTTTTTGCATGAATTATATTTGAGACTAATCTGTCTCCATAGTACTTGATTGAGAACAAACCTTACTGGTTCTTTCGGACACTCAAAAATGCTTGTGTGTCATGCAAAAACAAAATTTATTCATCAAGCAAGAACTGGATTATTTTCATGATGACTATGAAAGTATTATATGGAAAAAAGTCTTAGGTTTTAGCTGGCAATTTAAGTTTTGACAACAATTTTTGTTCAAACTAACCTTTCAATCTTACTATAAAGGATTTAAACTATTTTTGGTCTTTTGTCTCCTTAGAACTGACCTGCGCTCCAATTACCTCTTGAACAGCCGTATCGCTGGCATTGAAGAGTGTGACCTCCTGCTTTTGGTTGGAACAAACCCACGTTATGAGGCTCCTCTCTTCAATTCACGTATCCGCAAGAGGTATAACCATTGCACACTCTATTATCAACAGTTGTTGAATGGGTGTCATTTTTTTTATCTTCATCTTTCAGTTGGTTGCATAATGAGCTCCAGGTGGCCATGGTGGGTCATAAGGTGGACCTGAGCTACTCTTACAAACATTTAGGTGAAACTACGCAAGTTCTGCAGGAGATTGCTGCTGGAACACACCCTTTCTGCGAGGTAGCATTAAATAGCAATGTTGGAGTTTATTTGGAGATTTGACTGAAGTCATTGTCTGTAAGCATGACATCAGAAGTTGCCTCTTGAAGTTCAATAAGTTTTTTTTTTTTTTTTTTTTGTGTGTATTTCAGGTCCTAGCCCAGGCCAAAAGGCCTGTCGTAGTGTTGGGTAGCTCCACTCTCCAGAGGGAGGATGGGGCAGCCATATTTAAGGCAGTGTCCACAATTGCTCAAAATTCTAGGGTCAGCAGTGGTGTTGAGGATGGATGGAAGGTGCTCAATGTGCTGCACAGGTCTGCTACTGCCATAAGTTACTGCTACTGCCTTTCTTTAGGAATCTTTTCTGTTCTACTGTTCATTTAAAAGAATTGTGAAATTTGACTCTTTGCTTAGTAAAAGTACTTACCTTGTCACATTCATGTGTGTGACCTCAGGGTGGCCAGTCAAGTGGCAGCCCTGGACTTGGGTTACAAACCTGGTGTTGATGCCATCCAGAAGAACCCTCCCAAAGTACTGTTTCTCCTGGGAGCTGATGCTGGCTGCATCACCAGAGCACACCTTCCCAAAGACAGCTTTATCATCTACCAGGGTCAGTAAACACACTTGCATATTTATATACTATATACTTCATGTTACTTTATACAAAATTAGGCCAAAACGAAGTTTACCCCAAGCAATGAATTTGCAGTGAGTATATCGCGGCCTTGATGGTAAGCGGCTTGCATTCAAATATATTCTTTTGGGTTTAATGGTTCCACATGCTTATCAGGTCACCATGGAGATGTAGGTGCAGTCATGGCTGATGTCATCTTGCCTGGCGCTGCATACACCGAAAAGAATGGCACATACGTCAACACTGAGGGCCGAGCCCAGCAGACCAGGGTGGCAGTTACTGCTCCTGGTATGGCACGTGAAGACTGGAAGATTTTGCGTGCTATTTCTGAGGTAATCTCCTTAAAACCTGGATTTAACAATGTATAACATTGTTCATATACCTTTCCTTAGCTTTGTATTTAGAATAAAATTCAGGTTGTTCAGTAGGGAATCTCATGTTTTGTTTGCTCAGCTGGCGGGAGTCACACTGCCATATGACACACTTGATGAGGTGAGGAGAAGGCTGGAAGAGGTCTCTCCTAACCTGGTGAGATATGATGATGTAGAAGAAGCCAATTATTTCAAACAGGCCAATGAGCTTTCAAAGGTTAGTGTTCTTCTTCCTTTTAAATTAGTTTTTGTTTTAAATCTGCACTAATTACACCGTTCAGTAATGTCCTCCTGTTTTCTTTAGGCTGCGAATCAGTCATTGCTAGCAGCTCCTCTTGTCCCCCCTCAGCTCACAGTGAAGGATTTCTACATGACAGGTAGAGTAACAAATATATTCTGTTAGTTTCATAAGTTCTCATGCGTGAATGGAACACTGTAACCAAGTGTATGTCTTGGAACCTGTGGTTTACCATTGTCTTCCTCCACAGACCCCATCAGCAGAGCCTCTCAAACAATGGCCAAGTGTGTGAAGGCTGTGACAGAGGGAGCAGCAGCAGTTGATGAGCCCTCAATTTGTTAAAACTCTTTCAGGAATACACAAAAGTAGTCCTCTTCAAGTACATGTACAACCACATACCTGGATTTCCACATACTTTGCTGTTTGTCTCTTGTCTCTCACGTAGTCAGAATTCACCAGAGCAGCAAAAATGTGTGAAATTAATTTTGCTCATATTTAATAGGCTTTGAAGGGTGTTGTAAAGTTTTAATTCCCATGATTTGGCTGAATGAGGTCTGCTTTGTTTTGGAAAGCTCTTATTATGAGAAATAAAAATGTATTATATCAGTATAATATTGTCACTGTTGACATCGCTGGTATAAATTATTCAAAGCAAGGGCACAGTAGAAAAAATTCTGTTTAGAATCTAGGATGGAAGTCTAAGGAGAAAAAGCATCTTGATTGTTTTTTCTTTTTAAGAATGTTGTTTTATTAAGTGCAATGTAAAGCCTTTGTGCTCTCTCCCCCTTTATATATATATATATATATATATATATATATATATATATATATATATATATATATATATATATATATATATATATAATATAAAAATTTGACAACTCTAGTTGAATTAATCTTAAATTTGACCCATTATCTTAAATTATATTAAATAGCAAAGTAGTGGATTATGATGAGTTCCACTTTAATGATAACTTTTAACAGACCCTACAGTTTAACACCTTTGCATACATTTTTACAAGTGTCTGCATCATTCTGACATCACTGAAGGGGATTGATAGGGGGCAACCTTAGTCACTTTAAAAATCTCTTTACCCGCTCTAACACCTGCTTAGTAGTTTATATCACAAGCCTTGTCGTCTCGATAATATTTATTGATAGCAGGGAAGGGAAAATATGACAAGAATGTTATCTTCACATGTGAGATTGCAAAGAATTTGAAGTCGGTGATGTCATTCCAGGCATGGATGAGACGAGTGAGAGGAGGCTGTCGGAAAAGACTTGGGGGAGATCCCTCAAACTTAAAATCAATGACTGCGGCTTAAATGAAACTTAACGCTAGTCTGAACACTTCTGACACCCGGACACTCAAATGTTCAATCAGTATTCTGTGTTTGTGAGATATGTCATCTTTCTAAAAGCCGACAATGAACATACAAAGTTGAATTCCAAAATGGTTGCAGAGGTTGTTGTTGCACTGTTGGCTGTTGTCATGTCCCCCCAGTGCCTGTAGTTGTGCTGTAAGAAGCCTCGCATCCGATGACTAAACCAACACCCCCTTCTCCTTGTGTACGGCTAGTTTTGTTTCAATAATCGACAAAGATGTGCCAGTAGGATTCGTATAAAATTAAATCCACGCGTTAAAAAACTAATTTTGCTAGCGTAAACCGGAAAGGTAGAGGCGGAAAATCCCCGTTGAAAGTAATAGCCGTCGACCGTATGAAAAGATCAGCGTAGCTTGTTTAGCACAGGCCGCAGAGATCGGGGACTCAGCGGCTGCCGGGAAGCATCGGACTCAAGCAAAGGCGGAAGCCCGCTTATTGCGCACTGCAAGACGGGTGCCTCGTTACTCGACTCGGGGGATTCGGGAGGTTTCACAGGCCAACGGTAACTACGAATTACGCAGAAATAAAGGAATACTTTAAGTCAAAATGTGTATCTAATATAAGTTTTTCTTGCAATATTACAACTTAAACCCCGTAAAAACTAATCTAAATGTACCTTATAAATAATACTCCGAAACTTTAAAACGTCTCAGGTCGTCGATAACGCGTATTTTCGTTTGACAGGTATTTTGCTTATGATCGGTGCCGAATCTCTCACGCGCTTAAACAAATAATCCGACGACCGTTACAAAGATTCAAAATGCGTTCGAAATATTTGTACGACGCAACAAAGAAACAGATTCTGCCGCGCTGATTCTGATCGTATCTTTCGTGAAACGAATTAAATTGTTACTCAAGGCGCTACACACCCAACTTGCTCGATCCTTGCCTCAAAAGTAACTGATAGAGCTGCCCAAGTACATGATATAGTAGGCGGGTTGTCCACCGTCCCCTTGCGTTTTCAAAGTTGCTTTGCATGTCAAACGTATTGTACTCTGCCCAAACACTTTTGCGAGCCATCGTTTTATGATTTAGTGCTTCACCTGCTAAAAGTTCTGATTACAGCAATTGTTTTTCTTATGTGTTATTGATTGCTTAAAATAGGGGCTACTTTTCCTGCTTCCTGTCACTTTATTATTTAATGGTTTGAGCTGTAACAGCCTACATACTGCATGCATCGATGAGTGCTTTGAAATACAGAGTTATATGTTAGAGGTGACTGCAACATATAATGAAAACTACTTTTAAATTCAATGTAACTTGACCTGCAGATGAGCAAGCTTGTCATTATTATCTTCCTGGTTTTATTAGAGCTGCTTGACTGTTCCATTATATTTTCATAACCTTTTGTATACATTGATGTGTGCTAGAAACTCACCGTGAAGGATCTCAATCATAATGGAAGAGCTCAGAGCTTTGCTTTCTGTGCTTTTAAAATGTCAACTATCATATCTGCAGACTATACAGTTTAGGGCAGCTAACTGTAACTGCATGTAATTGAGAATAATAAAATTAATATTACAGGAAAGGGTGGATTACACTATAAGACTTTTTAAATCTGAACAGATTTTAAAACACTAGGCATCATACACTTGCTGACTTTGTAAATGGTTACAGAGAAAAACTTAGCACTGTATACTGAACAACTAAGGATCCACAAAACACAACAAACCCACCAAGATACATGTGCCTCGTTGCTCGGAGGTGCCTGAAAAATCAAAACAGAATGTGTTGTAAAATCGTCTCAAAATATCAAACTGACCAAACTGGATAGAAACAGAGTCTGATTTGTTTTGAAATCTGTCATCGCTGACTGCCCAGTATCTGCAGACTGGCTCTAACTTTCAGAAATGAGAATCATCTTGTCCAGACTGCAAATCGAGGCAAAAATTTGGGCAAAACTCAATCATTATTTAAAATTACTTAAAATATATACACAACATTGATATACATTTGAAATCTATTTAGAATTGTAAATGCAAGGCACATTTTCAGTTTTGAGTAAAAAAATGTCTCATTGAACAGTTGTTGTTCCTGCACTCCTAAAGAAGCAGAATTCACACTTATGTCTCATTCACATAATGTTTTTTCATCAGCTGATGTTCCGGAGAGTTCCAGCCCTGGGATGTATGAAGGCAAACACATCCACTACTCGGAGGTGGACCACAAGCCTCTGTGTTCATATAGCCCAAAGCTTTGCAAGCAACGCCGGCTCAACGGTTATGCTTTCTGCATCCGCCATGTGCTTGAGGACCGGACCGCTCCTTTCAGGCAGTGCGAATATGTAGCCAAGTACAATAGCCAGCGCTGCACCAATCCAATACCCAAGGCTCACGACCGAAAGTAGGTTTTACAAATGTTTAAAAAAAGATTATGCATGTTTAAAGAATTCTGAATTTTTTATTTTTTTTATCTTTTAGGTATTGTAATAGTCACCTTCAGGTTATGGGTGTCCTCCCCAAGAAGGAGCGAAAGAAGAAACAAGATACAATAGAGTCTTTGGCCCTCAACATTACCGTTCCATCCCTGGCTCTGAAGACCCACAACGGGCTTGAGCTTTTACCTCCATCCCCACCACCCTCCCTGGCTTGTCTACTCCCCTCAGATCCCTTCGCCTTTTACAGGGGGGGAAAAATGTTAAAACCTAGTGGCACACTTCTGAAGAAGCACCAAGATAACCAAGCTCTGAACCATAAGCAGAAACCGCAAGATCTCAGTTTGGATCCAGCCTTCCCAAACCATTTTGAAACCTCGTCTCTTTCTTCAACTCTTCTACGTCCTTGCCTCCCTCCTCCCCAGACTGGAAGAACCACACAAACACCCAAAGTCCCTTCCTCCCCTCGTGCAGAAATCTTACAAACCCCTGCAGTTCGTTCAGGTTCATTATTCAAAACCTCATCAACTCTTCAGGACAGCCGCCAGGGCTCAATAGAAACAACTCCAACTGATAACAAAATTAAACTGGACCTTAATCATGCTTTTGACAAAAAGGTTGTCCCTGCAGCTTCAGGGACAGCACCAGGCCGTGATGACATACGTAGACGTTTAATAAAAATGCACTCAGTTGCCATGCAACAACAAGCTCCATGTTTGCAGAAGTTCCATAGATTGATGGACCAACACAGGGGGAGGTACCAAGACCTGAACACACATTTAGGTAGGTAATTGTGACCTGAGATTTTGACACTTAAAGGTTCATTTAGCTTTAGTTTGTTTTCCATGACAAACACCGCTTGTGTTCTAGGGCTTGTCTGGTCAGAAGACAGTGAAGAGGAAGATGGTGACTTGGGGAAACTAGTGTCACATCAGTGCCAGAGACTACAAGAGAAGCACTTTGAGGAAAGGTACAGTCATCCATTAGTCTGACAATCATCCAGCCACCAAACACTAAGATTGCTAAACTGCAACTTGCTTTACTTCATGGCTTCTTTCTCATATAATAGAATAATCTAATCACAAATCAGTATTCCTCCTCTCTCACAACTGGGACAAACATAGAATGGACCTTCAATGAAGGCCCTTTTCCATGTCTTCTTCAAAAAAGGGATGAATTAAAATAAAAAATATCTTGATTTTTGGATGTTTTAGCTTATTTTAATGCTTGTTTTGTCCAATTTTAATCTTATTTTAGTCGTCAGGTTGTGTTGTATGTTTGTTTCTTCAGTTCAGGAAAAACATCCTTGATCTGTGACATACATAAGCTAAATACAATTTATGACAACCAACAAACTTGAGAAGTTCTGTGTTCATATTTCTGGCACTGCATGAATGCTTACACTCAACAGTGGATTGCAACCCACATTTTGAAAACTGCTGATCTAGAGAATTCTCTTTCCCATCTCACAGTGCCAGCAGTTCCCGTGCTGAGCGTTTGGCAGGCTTCTGCTCATACCTGAGACAAAAACACACGCACCTTTTCAGAGAGCAGAGGGGCTTCAGGAGGGAGAGGAGATCCCAGCATACCCTTCGTAAAGCCCTGCTGCAGGCAGCAAGAGAAGAACCTCACCACACTGCACAGCTTATTCAGGAACAATATAAAAAGACCTCCACACCCTCCAGGTAAAGACACACACTTGTGCGGTATGGGTAGAAATAAACAATACACCAGTTTGATGTATTGTTGCAATTCTAAAGAAATTGCTAATATTTTTAAGATGCACATTAATTTTCTATATAAAGAAAATAAAATAATTTTCTATTTTTTTTTTTTTTTTTTTACATCTGAAGGGCCTCATTTTGTTGTGTATGTCATAATGGGGATATTAGAGTTGCATTGTAGAGATCACAGAAAGACTTTCTCGTCTGCCACTGATGAGCTCTCATCAGACAAGTGATCATCTCATGCGCAACTTGATTTTTTTTTTTCATTATTTCTCTCTATATATATTTTTCAAAATTAAAAAAAAAAAAATAGATAAAATTAATTTTTTAGTGGTAGATTTCCCAGTTGAGATACAGGATTTATCAGCAAATATTATGATCTTAGAGAATCAATATCTTTCTTTCTTTCTTTATTTTTTTATTTCGAACAACAACCAATAAAATAAAAAAATAAAAATAAAATAAAGTAAAATATGAACATACAACAATTGTGTTACCACATAAATGCAGTATCAAAAATAAAATTACATGTGTTCGAAATTACATGTATTGTGATGAAACACATATATCATTGCAAAAGTCAATCATGAGCATTGATCAATGTCAATGATCTTGTGTGTGACTTAATTTTTTTCTTGTGTATTTATATTTTTATATATATATATATATATATATATATATATATATATATATATCTTAATATTGAAATTTCAGGCCCTTGAATTTTATCAAAGGTTTCATAAATATTGTATAACTTGTTCATATACCTGGAATCAATGTCAGATCATATCATAATGAAACATCTGATTTTTACCCCTAATGTGCATTCGATATTCACTTTTTGTACGTTTTCATGTTGCAGTAGATGTTTTCTTATGTGTTTTGATTCCACAGCACCGCAGTACCATTGTCTGGAGATGACTCAGGGTTGTGTTCGGCTGTCGTGAAAGGTGAAGACTGCAGAAAATCAGCCTTACCGTTCACTAGACACTGCTTTCAGCGTATCCTCTCAAAGTTCTTATTCTTTGAATTAGTCAGAGCTCAACTCAGATGTACCCGTAAAACAAAGGCTGGCTGCTTTCAGCTGTTCGTCTGCATTTCAGGACAATTTGTCCTGTGACTTTTCAACAAACCATCTGCTTTGGTGATAGACTAAAGTTTTACAATTGTCTTCCCTGTGTTGTGTCCTTAATGGCACTCTGTAGATATCCTTCAGAACCGTTCACAGCAGCTGTTCTCAAGCTGCACCGCTCGCTTTGCAGATGGAGCTCAGTGTTCCATCCCTGTCTTTGATATCACGCACCAGACGCCACTTTGTGATGAGCATGCCAAGAAAATGGTGAGAAATAGAAGACTGTTTCATTGCATAAAAAACTTTTGCTAGTAACTAATTTAACCGTGTGTGTGCTAATTGTGCTTTACAGGACAATTTCCTTCGAGGTGATATCAGCCGGAGAACGTACCACCACCACCAGCAGATTCAGCGGCACAGACCACTGAAGAAAGCCAAGCCTCCAGCACTCACTAAGAAGCATAAGAAGAAAGGAAAGCGAGGGACACAAAGGCGTCCTCAGAAACCCATTCCTCCCGCGCAGCCCCAGGGTAACCTGGGATTGCCTTCCATCTTGTGTCTGCCCACTCAGCCCTCTGACATAAGGTGAGAGCTGAGTGTGTTTGAATGTGTGTATCCGTGTGTGTCTGTAAGTGTGCATTGCACTCATCATCTTTGTGTTTTGCAGGAGCCCTTTAACTCCTGATTTAAGTGCAGATGAATTTCCAGATGACATCACCAATGACATCAGCGACATTCCACATGACCTGGAGTTGAATCAGGAGGATTTCTCAGATGTTCTTCCTCGACTCCCGGATGACCTGCAGGACTTTGATCTTTTTGAAGGTAATAGTTTTAATGGTAAGATTTTTTAAAAGAAGTGTCCTGTGTTCATCAAGGCTGCATTTATTCTATCAAAAATACAGTGATATTGTGTCATATTTTTACAATTGAATGTAGCCATTTTTTATTTAAATATATTTTAAAATAAATTTATTCTTATAATGGAAAAGTTGAATTTTCAGCAGCCATTACTCCAGTCTTCAGTGTCACATGATGTTTCAGAAATCATTCTAATATGTTAATTTGATGCTCAAAAATGTTTTTATTATCAATGGTGAAAACGGTTGTGCTGATTAATATATTTGAGGATTTTTAAGATTTTTTGATGAATGGGAATAGGTAACATTTTACAATAAGGTTCCATTAGTTCATGTTAATTAATATATTAACTAACATGAACAGTACATTTATTACAGTATTTATTAATCTTTGTTAATGTTAATGAAAATACAGTCGTTCATTGTTAGTTCATGTTACTTCATAGTACATTAACTAATGTTAACAAGCACACCTTTTGATTTTAATAATGCATTAGTAAATGTTGAAATTAACATTAACTAGATTAATAGATGCTGTATAAGTACTGTTCATGCTTAGTTCATGTTAACTAAAGAAGTTAACTAATGAATCTAATTGTAAAGTGTTACCTGAATATCTTTAATGCCACTGCTTTTGATTAGTTCAATGTGTCCTTTCTGGATAAAAGACTCCTTACTTTAAGGTTTGCCTGCAAACATAATAAATAAGATGTCTTTTGCTGCAGGAAACACTGGCATATAGTACAAGTTTGGCTTTGGAATTTTAAGAATTGATATCTAATTGGAATTTTTTTTTTTCCATAATATTTTTCCAATTTTTTATAAAATATCTGTTTTTATATTGTTTTCTGGTAAAACTTACTTTCCTTGCTTCGTCTATTTGTTTACAGTAATTTGGTATTCTATAATTCATGTTTGTTTGCCATATAGGCAAGAATGGTGAGCTGTTGCCCACTTCTGAGGAAGCCGAAGAATTGGTTCGCGTTCTGCAGGCAATGGGCTCATACCCAGAATCCCTTGCATGTCTAAGTGGAATGGCTGAACTTGGTCCCGTAGAAGCGGTAGATTGTCGTAGCATGCCGGGGGGAGTCGTGGATCTATTGAGTGGACGGCTATCTGCTGAGACTCTTTCCAGCCTGGAGCTGGACCCCAGTTTGCTCCCCACCTCTGAAGATCCTTTTCCCCCATCACCTCCATCTCCACAACCCCCTCTCACTCCTCCATCCTCTGTGGGGCAACTCACAGACAGCACATACCCACAGAGACAACCTCATCTCTTAGCGAAGATGGATAACTCCAAAGTGAATCTGAGCAATCTGCTGCTTGGAAAGGTCGAGGACATCTCTCATGGCTCCTGGGGCGTTCTCGCCCTCCCCCTCAACGACTCCTCACAATTTCACAGCCTTATTGCCTCGGATGGCCTGCTGATGTCCACAGCCCTCTCAACGCCAATGACCCCCGTGACCTCGGCCCCCTGTCAGCCCAGTTCGGCCCTCTCCGCTTTGCCTCAGACTGTGACTGTCACTCGCTCCACACCCACATCCTTGCCCTCATCACCAACATCCCAAACCAAGCACCTTCTCCCAAGTTCAACCACTGTGGGATCCCAGCAGACTTGCAGCCGCACCACAGTACACCGGCGCCACCTATGGACCAGGCCTGAACTGCAGGCAGAACCAATTTGCTACACTCACAGTGTTCAGGGAACATGTTGCAGTTGATTCCAACCCAACCCCCCCAGTCAGGGTCATTCTGTCCATCTTTTCAGTCCTTTGCATCTTTTTCCCTCACCAAGTAAGAACATCAAGCAATAAATTTCCTTGTCTGCTTAAAATAGTTGCTTTTTCCAAAAGCAAACATAGATGGATTTTAGCCATTAATATCACTTGTATCCTTAAATGCATATTTAATATATTTATAGAGTAGCAGTCTGCACAACTAGTTTTATTGAGTGAAAATGTGCGGTAACTGGTGAAAATGTGGTTCTTGTTTAGAGGTAATGGGCAAGTTTGTTAGTGGCAAACACAAGGGGAAAGGTGTCATGGTTGTATCACTATTTTGTCCCATGTGATGATTAAAAAATGGTGTTTATGTGCTTTTAGTAGCCGTTAAACTATGAGGTCTTGCTCTGAGTGTAAGTGCCTGCCATAAAAGCTGTGTAACACCTTTATATAGTCAGTGTATTGCAAATCAACAAAATACACATTGCATTGACACTGAGTAAAAATCTGTAAATGCACAAAATTTCACTCTTGAAAACATGAAAAGTTGCATTGACTCCCTGTTTTTGACAAGTAATTACCTTCTCACGTTACCGTAAAGTTACTCAAGGGTGTTAAATTTCCATTCTGAGTGTTCAATGTGCTCCTTTGTAAGGCCTTTAGTTTAAGTGATAGCAGTTGTGGGAAATAAATGGTGTAAAGCTATAGTCAGTTATCTTGTTATGGCTTTTAAAGAAAGTAGTTATGATGCCTTTATCCTCATGTCATACCAAGTCTACATTTGCATTTTCCTGTTTATCTTTGTTGCAGATGCTTTTTTACCAAAGTGGCTTACAAGAAAGCCTCTTTTTATGTCCACATCAGAAAAGATCTATATATCAGTATATCTAACTGACCAATATAATGAAATTGTGCAGTTAAGCTTTTAAAGAGAACAGTGACGTATAACCTTAATTCGGTATCTTTATAAAAGGGATAATGGTATAAAATTGTGGTTTGGTAGACTTGCTGTTGTACCAGATAATGCTGCTTTTACCAACAGGCATACTGACAGAAGTCCTTGCACACCAAGGGTCGTCTCATATACTTTTTATACTTATTCACTGAATGTATCAAGTCTACAAAAAAGTTTATTATAACCTATTAAAATGTTATGGTCCTCTTCTTTGTTCAAGGTATTTTTATGTATTGACACGTTTACTTTTTGTTACTTAAGTGCTTGGATGTGGGTGTGTGTGTGTGTAGACAATGTGTAAGAGAAATTCTATTTGTTTTATTTGAAATGTGTGAATTAAAAATGCTATGACCACGACTTTGTGTGCACTCGTTATTTCAGTGTGTTGTCGACAGCAATTTGTGAGTTTGGTGTTGCAAAGAAGACACTGTGATAGCACAACAAGACTGCAATATCTGGATTAAACTAAAAAGTACCAGACACATTGATGATTCATAAGGCACGGGATTTTTGGTTGACTTTCTAAACAGATTGTAATTGCAAACTAGGAGCTGGACTACTTGAAAAAAGGCAGAGGGCGCCAAAGGAATTATAATGTGGTCTAGTCTTCTATAATGAGGGTATAAGAGATTGGGATTTTGGATTCATCCCAGCGACTCGAATCATTTGTTAGTTAAAACAAAAAAGATTCGTTTGTTCTGTGCGGATTATATCATATCCTTTTATCAAATAAACACAAATGTGTTTTTGTCCGTTGAATGATTTCCTCAACCAATGCGTTAAAATTTGGACCGAAACGAGTCTTATTAATCATAATTAAAACTCATTTTGTTTGTTAAAATTCATCAGCCGTTTCTCACACGTAACAAGAAGAAGAAAATTTATAACCATAAAAGTAGGCCTATATAAAAAAAGTATACATAGGGAGACTTTTTACCGACGGGGGGCAGCTGGCTATTAAGCTAGAAACGCTGTTAAAACGATTCGTTTTAAACTACGGACTCGTTCACGAATGAAATGCTGCGAGTGTAGGCCTAGATGACAAGTTGGAGTGAAATACACGATTCTGTCTGATATAGCAGAGAGCGAAATACGAAACGAGGTACTCTGTGTATCCTCCCACCGCTCGAAATGAGTCTGCACATGTAACATGCGTTTAAGGATGACGCCGATACTGCTCATAATGACAGGGCTGATGCTAATCTATTTCCCTTCATCGCACCGCTAAGAGGGGCGCGAGGATGCTCCTCCGCGCGAGCCCGGGGCTCTGGCGTTACCTAGCAACGGCCCCCATACTGTACTCCCGCTGCAAGTGCCTGGCTGCCTTCAACTCCGGCGCTGTTTCTATTTCTGTTGTAGCGTTGCAGTCGCCGTCTGCTAAAACATTCATAGCACAGTCCTCTTAGCATTTGGCTTCTGCGGTAATGTTTCAATTTGAAGCACTACCCTACCCAACGCGCCGCGGAGTGATACTGACAAATGGCGCGTCAAATGATGGGTGACAGACCAGTTAATCATGGGCTGCCGTCTCCGGGGACGCGCTGATTGAGTCTGATGTAATGGATGTTATTATGGCCAGTGACATGACAACTGCGACCTCATGCACAGTCGTGTTTCCCACATGACAATTGTTAAAGCAGGTGCCGAGAAAATGTGATAACAGCGGTTTCTCTCACGCTTTTGGAGAGGGGAACAAGCCGAGCTGAAGAGGGTGGGAGAGGATGGAGAGACTGACAGAGGGAAATGGCAGTTGCATAAACCGTCACAGTGATGAGATTTTATCATTATGGCTCCAGATATGCCAGGGCTGCCTTTAGGCCATGACAAGGTTTAACGCCCCCATGATTCCACATGAACAGCTTCTACAAGCGCAATCGTGTGTAAGTATCAAAGTGGTCCAGTGCACAATGGTGCATCGCACATATCTGTTAGCGTCAAGGCCTCTTGACCTGCAGGCACTGAGGTAAACTGGTGGAGCAAACACATTTCACAATGCCTCAGAAAATGGATTGTCCTTAACACCCACACAGTCCTTTCAGTCCAATAACCAAATGTTTTTTTTAGCTGTTTCTTTAGCCTCTTCGTTGGTGTTGTTATAGGCTAGGGATAATCCATCCATGAAAATTCTATCATCATTTACTCACCCTCATGTCAATTTTCTTCTTCTGTGGAACATTAAAGAACATATTTTGAAGATTTTTGGTAACCAGACAGTTTTGGTACCCATCGACAAAAATAGATTACCAACATTCTTCGAAGTATCTTCTTTTTAAGAGTCTATTAAAACCATTGATATTAATTGCTTTTTAAATATGTGAGTGTTATGGATCACTGCAAATTGTATCTATACATTATGAACAATGTGAACAGATGTATTTAGAGGCACTATGGATCTTTTACAGCTGGGACCTGATTGCAAGAAGAATTGATTCTTTGATTCTGACATGAATTGAGGGCTGACTCCCAAGGTTTGGAGTCTGCAGAAGATTTATTCTATTCAACACTATCACTAATATTCAACTAATTTGATGTTGGAATAAATCTAATTCAGATATCAGTTGTTTACCAGTTAAGTCAGTTCACTCTGTGTAGTCCCATCTTAACTTAACCCATCATTTTTTGATACTAATTGTCACGGTGTCTGTTCTGTGTCTCCCTGGGTGGCCACTAGAGGTCTCACTTCCCCTTATTGTCACCCCCTTCAGAACTACATTTCCCACTAGCCTTATCTGTTCATCACTGTTTATTGGGTTCAGCTGTCACCACTTACCTTGTTTGCACCTGTCTTTAAATACCCTGGTTGTTTCTGTCATGATTACGGAGTCCTTGTTGAATGTCACCCTGCTTTTTCCTGGTTCCCTCGTGAGTGTTTGTGTTTCGTGTTTTGGACGGTTTTATGTTTGGTTTTGACCCCTGCCTGGCTGGATTTATGATTTTGGATTGCCCCTAATAAAGACTTACTGCAATTGGATCTACCTGTCTGTGTGCGTTTCGTGACAGAAGGACTCCGTCAATCCTAGATCCAGCAGTATGGTTTTTGAGGTTTCTCCCCCGGGCCATCGAGCGGGAGAGAAGGAGTGGGGTTTGAGGGAACCCGCCTGGTCGTTTTTCGTGGGAACCCGGGGGAGGTCGCAGAGGAGTGAAGGCGCGAGAGGAAGTTCAACATCGCTCTCAACCACGGGGCCCCTTCGACCCGGGGGCTGTGTGGGATGGATCAGCGCCACAGCACAAGGCAGTCGTCAGCCCCACGCCACGAGGCCAGATGGCCGCCAGCCCAGCGCCACCGCCCAAGATGGCCGCGGAGACATTGTGTTTAGTTACTTTTCCCAGGATGTGCCAGACCCCAGAGTTTCCCAGGAGTAGTCACATCACGGCTGCTGAGCCAGCACCACAGTCCAGGAGGGTCGCCAACCCAGCGCCACAGCACAAGATGGCCGCCAGCTCAGCGTGCCTAGCACCACAGCACAAGATGGCCGCCAACCCAGCGCCACAGCACAAGATGGCCGCCAGCCCAGCGCCACAGCACAAGATGGCCGCCAGCCCAGCGCCACAGCCCAAGATGGCCGCAGAGACAGTGTTGAGTTACTTTTCCAGGATGTGCCAGATCCCGGAGATTCCCAGGAGTGTTCACATCACGGCCGCTGAGCCAGCGCCAATGCCCAGGATGGCCACCAGTTCAGCACCACAGCGCAAGATGGCCGCCAGCCCAGCGCCATTGCACAGGATGGCTGCCAGCTCAGCGTGCCCAGCACCACAGCACGGGATGGCCGCCGGCCCAGCACCACAGCACAAGATGGTTGACTCAACGCCTGAGTCTTCCGTCAGGGAGCCACCGGCACGCCATCATAGAGGCCGCAGGGAGGAGGAGACAGGCGTCAGCCCGTTCCTCGAAGCCCGGAGGACGTTCCCGAGCAGGCCGCTGCCGTCCAGGAGGACGTTCCCGAGCGGGCCGCTGCCGTCCAGGAGGACGTTCCCGAGCGGGCCGCTGCCGTCCAGGAGGACGTTCCCGAGCGCGGGCCGCTGCCGTCCAGGAGGACGTTCCCGAGCGGGCCGCTGCGTCCAGGAGGACGTTCCCGAGCAGGCCGCTGTCGTCCAGGTGGATGTGCCCGAAGTTCCCGAGGCGGGGCTCGAGGTGGTTCTGGATGCCGAGGCGGTGCCCGAGGCTGTGCCCGATGCCGAGGCGGTGCCCGAGGCTGTATCCGAGGCCGAGGCGGGGCCCGATGCCGAGGCGGTGCCCGAGGCGGTGCCTGATGCGGTGGCCGAGGCGGTTCCCGATGCAATGTCCGATGCCGAGGCGGTGCCCGTTGCCGAGGCGGTGCCCGAGGCGGTTCCCGATGCCGAGGCGGTGCCTGATGCGGTGGCCGAGGTGGTTCCCGATGCAATGTCCGATGCCGAGGCGGTGCCCGATGCGGTGGCCGAGGTGGTTCCCGATGCAATGTCCGATGCCGAGGCGGTGCCCGATGCCGAGGCGGTGCCCGATGCCGAGGCGGTGCCCGAGGCGGTTCCCGATGCAGTGTCCGATGCCGAGGCGGTGCCCGATGCCGAGGCGGTGCCTGATGCGGTGGCCGAGGCGGTTCCCGAGGCAATGTACGATGCCGAGGCTGTGCCCGATGCCGAGGCGGTGACCGATGCCGTTCCGGAGGTCGAGGCGGTGCCCGAGGCTGTGCCCGATGCCGAGGCGGTGCCCGATGCCGAGGCGGTGCCCGAGGCGGTGCCGAGGCAGGTGCCGAGGCGGTGGCCGATGCGGTGGCCGAGGTGGTTCCCGATGCAATGCCTGTTGCCGAGGCGGTGCCCGATGCCGAGGCGGTGCCCGAGGCGGTGCCCGATGCCGAGGCGGTGCCCGAGGCGGTTCCCGATGCAATGTCCGATGCCGAGGCGGGTGCCCGATGCCGAGGCGGTGCCTGATGCGGTGGCCGAGGCGGTTCCCGAGGCAATGTACGATGCCGAGGCTGTGCCCGATGCCGAGGCAGTGACCGATGCTGTTCCGCAGGTCGAGGCGGTGCCCGAGGCTGTGCCCGATGCCGAGGCTGTGCCCGATGCCGAAGCGGTGCCCGATGCTGTTCGGAGGCCGAAGCGGTGCCGGCCGATGCCGAGCGATGCCGAGGGGTGCCCGATGCTGTTCCGGAGGCCGAGGCGGTGTCCGAGTTGGTTCCAGAGACCGAGGCGGTGCCCGATGCGCAGGCCGAGGTCGTTCCCGAGGCGGTGCCCGATGCGCAGGCCGAGGTCGTTCCCGAGGCGGTGCCCGATGCGCAGGCAGAGGTCGTTCCCGAGGCGGTGTCCTTGTCCAAGGCCGTTGCCGAGGCGGTGCCCGATGCCGAGGCGGTGCCCGATGCCGAGGCCATTCCCGAGGTGGTGCCCGATGCAGAGGTCGTTCCCGAGGCGGTATCCTTGTCCAAGGCCGTTCCCGAGGCGGTGCCCGAGGCCGTTCCTGAGGCCGTTCCTGAGGCCGTTCCCGAGGCGGTGCCCGAGTCCGAGGCCGAGTCCGAGGCCGTTCCTGAGGCCATTCCCGAGGCGGTGCCCGATGCTGTTCCGGAGGCCGATGCGGGGCCCGAGATGGTTCCGGAGGCGATACCCGTGTCCAAGGCCGTTCCCGAGGCGGTGCCCTTGGCTGAGGCCGTTCCCGATGCCGTTCCCAATGCCGTGACCTGGCCATCGCCACAGCCTGCTCCTTACTGGCTCCCCGATTGGCAGGTTCTGTTCGGGCCACTCAAATGGCGAATTCCTCCCTGGCCGTCTGCACAACGAGAATGGACCGATCCACCGCGGCCACCTGAACTGCCTGGTCCCTCGTGGTCCCCTGAACTTTCGGGTCCACCGTGGCCACCTGAACTGCCTGGTCCCTCGTGGTCCCCTGAACTTTCGGGTCCACCGTGGCCCCCTGATCTGACCAAGCCACCTGGGCTACCAGCGGAGCCATCGCTGCCGGTCCCAGTTCCCCTACACGGGCCTGGCCCGCCATCCCTCCCCCTGTTCTGCCTCCACCAGTCCACCTCCCTCCTGGTCTCTTTGTTTTGTGTTTTTGTTCTGAGGAGCATCTGGAAGCTGCTCCTTAGAGGGGGGGTAGTGTCACGGTGTCTGTTCTGTGTCTCCCTGGGTGGCCACTAGAGGTCTCACTTCCCCTTATTGTCACCCCCTTCAGAACTACATTTCCCACTAGCCTTTATCTGTTCATCACTGTTTTATTGGGTTCAGCTGTCACCACTTACCTTGTTTGCACCTGTCTTTAAATACCCTGGTTGTTTCTGTCATGATTACGGAGTCCTTGTTGAATGTCACCCTGCTTTTTTTTTCCTGGTTCCCTCGTGAGTGTTTGTGTTTCGTGTTTTGGACGGTTTATGTTTGGTTTTGACCCCTGCCTGGCTGGATTTATGATTTTGGATTGCCCCTAATAAAGACTTACTGCAATTGGATCTACCTGTCTGTGTGCGTATCGTGACACTAATATTGTAGTAACTTTGTTTTTATAATTTAATTATTAATATAATTAAAATATATTAATTTTTTTTCTACAAAATGTAGTATGTGTTACAAATAAGGGGAGGCTTAAAAATAAAGGTTCCAAAAGTGATGCCATAGAAAAAAAGAAAAAGAAAAAAAAAAAAACATTTTGGGTTCCTCAAAGAACCTTTCAGTGAACGGTTTTTAAAAGTACCATTTTTTTTTTCTGCGTGTGAAGAACCTGCTATAATCTAAATAATATTTTCCACTATAAAGAACCATTTGTGGAATAGACAATTTCCATGGAATGTGATTCCAATAAAGAAACTTTCATTTTATGAGTGAATGAAATCACGCCTCCATGAACAAACATGTTTTTTGTATATTTTCTTTCTGTAATTTTATCAATGTCAGTTCAAGTTTTTTTGTATTTGTAGTGACACTACTGCCTAAAATTGCTTAAAACATTCTCTAGTAATGATACATGATGTGTCACACAGAGAATTTTATTTTTGCTCAAGATTAAAAAAGGAATCATCTTCATTGATTCCAAATCCTGGAATCCTGGAATGGAACCAGATCCATTCATCAGTCTTTTTACTGATTATGGTCTTTAAAAAGGCATGTCTATATATCTAATCATACCTTTTCTTTACATCTTTAGAACAATCAGGTGTTAAATTGAATGGATGATCTACCACAAACTGTCTCAAGTGCATCACCCGGATACAACCAGCTGGTAAATGGCACACTTTCTCTGAAACACGCACACCTCAGAACAGACAGCACATTGTCCCTGCAGGGAATATCCACACAAATAGAGCATCCTGCTGCCCTCACGTCCATTCAGCCCTTAAGCCATTATTTATCTGTGGCAAGTGCCATCCTGTGCCAACCTCAAGACTTATAAAGTGGCCCTGGACAGGACCCTTTTTGTCCTTTGTGAATTCAATTAAACAGTTAAATTGCTATTGAACTGGGAAGTATAAGATTTCTACTTTGATCTGCTATGTACCTAATGCAAAACAGTAAAGACATACAGTTGACTCAGACATCTGGAGATTCTAACCACCTTAAAACCGCAAAGATTTGACCGGGAGGTTGTTAACAAAGGATTTGCCTTTATTTATCTATAATTAATGAGTAAGAGCCTTTCTCCATCTATTCCATCATCAAAGTAGTTTTAAATGAGAGTGATTTAATTTACAAAACCATCGGAGAGCAGAAACAATTTAGGAACTCATTAATGGTTATTTGAAAGTACATTAATTTAGCTAATCTTATATAGGATGGGATTAGATCGCTAAGTATGGAACTGATGAAATGAAATAAGGAGCGTTTGACATCGGGCTGCAGGGGAAAATAAATTAAAAGGGATAGCAGCTTCTGAGAGCTCTCTGAAGAGACGAGCAGGTCACAATAATGCTCTTTAAGCAGAGCAGGTTGACCTTCACAAACCCCTTCTTTTCATCTGAATTTGACATTTAGTGACAAGATAATATTCTCTCTGAATTTCACCAGCTCCCTTTCAGCACACACACACACACACACTTTTATAATTAGCTTCCTGCTGATAGAAGTTCAGGATATTGGTCCCCTGTGGAGAGGTAATGTGTTAATGTTTCTTAGGGAAGTTGTATCGAGGGATCCATTTAACGGTGAACTGCGTGGAGCCCCTGCAGTTTGTATATCTAATGCAACTCTCATGCAGATTTCACATTGTCTCTTTCACACTTCACACCCACATTTCATTTTGTTCTGAAAGGTGAAGCAAATAAATGTCTGTATCAGATGCAAGCTGACTTTTGCAGTTATAACTTGGGAAATGCTTTACGGTACAATGTTTTGCATAGTCACTGGGGTACATGGAAAGGACAAACCTGCCCATTTGTTACAGGAAAAAAAGCTTTATTATTCAACTTAAGCGTTATAAATAATTAATCATGATAAATAAATGAAAGCACACGTGACCTTTTACTAGGCTGACGTCTGTGTTTTTTGTGGCACTTGTCTGTTTCATTAAATGTGAATGAAGAGTAGTTTTTTTTTTTTAATTCAGTTGTTATTATCTGAACAGTTATTAAGCATGTGAAAAGTGACATACTGCAATGATGATTAAAAAGCAGGCAAACTTTAGCTTTCTCTGCACAAAAAATGGATGTTTTTTCATAGAAATAGAATAGAACTCTCAGGACATTTGAAGCAATCTAATACCTCCAAAGAGCAGCAACGGGCAGCAAGCTGCCAGTCATCCAAACAGCTGGGTCAAACCAGTTCAAACTGCTTTATTTGTGGGAAAGACCTCTGCCAATACCAATGAGTTTATCTGCGTCGAACATGGAAAAGTCCACCCATAGCTTTGATTCATTTTGGACTTATTTTGTGATGATGGATCAGGTGGAGGTTTCCTTCAGTAGTTTCCTTTCATAATAGACTTGTTACACATCACATCACATTTATTACAGTATTATAAACCACTCCAACTGCCATTCTAACATTCGTCGAAAGTAGAATAGATGTATTGAGAGAAACACAATTAGAAAACTGTAAAACCATTGAACGTTAACATAACATAAGGTACGAGATTTTTCCAGTCAGAAGTTCCACTGCAATTTATAATCTTATTGCTTCAGTTTTCAAACACAAGAGTTAAACAAAGCCATAACAACGTTGACAAGGTCTTATCTATAAAGAATATTAAAACAGATATACACATCCTTTGTGCTCTTTTATGTCTTTGATAACCCCCCCCCCCACCCCACTTTATCCATCTTTCCCATCGCAATTCTCAAGTTATTCAGGTCAAGAAAATATTTGATAATTTCAACTAAGTTTAAACTTCTAAACGGAGAACAGCAGGAAACGATCATTGACAAAACATCATATATAGTCAGAGCCAAATGTGAAATACTGTGAGAAAGACTTATTCTTCAACAAACAGCTCATAAAAGCTTTAAAAAGTGTCAAACATTTTAAAAGCTTCTCAAATAAACGTCTATGATGATTGGTATTTTACATTTGGCTCCTTATATTTAAGGCTTATTCTTTGACGTGAGATAATCTGACTCGATTATGAAATGATAGGTCATGCAATAGATTAAAAAAAACAAGAACAAAACCTGAGTCGCTTCATCCAAATATGTGTTACATTTCCATACATGCACAGCGCCCATTTTTGAAGTCTAAAGACCACAGTAACTAATCTCTCAATGTGTTATTGTGAACCACAATAACCAATCCACTGATAAAAAACAAAACAAATGGCTAACTCAGGTTATAGCCATTGGCTTCTTTAGAAACTTCAGTTACCATGGCTTATCAGTGAAAACTGACATAGTATTCTGATAATTATATTGATATTCTATTTTAAGATATACATTATATAGGCAAGCCCTCAAAACAAGTTTGGCTATTAGGCTAATATAAAAGAGATATACTGAATAGTTGTTAAATAGTGTTGAGTACTGTTATATTATCTGCAATTAGATGTTGAAATTTATTTTTCCTTTCATGCTGTTTGTGGTAAAAACATGCCAGATTGTGCAGAGGATTAGCATTAATCTAATATATTATCCATATATAAATTGCTATAAGTATAGATTGTCCTTTTTACTCAATTTCAATTTCAGAGGAGGTAAATGAGCAAAATGTGTATGCATATAGAAATCAGTTCATTTTAAACTCAAGCCCGTGAACCTCTCTGAATTAATTTTTCTCAGTTTGGGAGGCAGATGACCATCCATTCGTCCTCCGATTCCGACTCCACCCACCCCCCCTCCAGCCAACCTTTGCAGTTTCGGTGGCAGATCTGTCACTGATTGGCTGATGGGTTCAGGCCCGCCCACCAAGCCCAGCTTGGGAGCCAGTCTGTCCTCATTGGGGCTAAGCACAGCACTGATTTGCTGAAGCCTCTCTTCTGCCACGCCCGGAGCAGAGCTGATTCGCTGGAGTTTGACGGGCAGGTCACCCAGGTTGTAGGTGATCTCTGAACTCATGCGCAGAAGCTTGCGGGGCATTCCATCCCGGATGGGGGCCTCCCGTCCTGTAAGCTTCTGAAGCTTGGCAGGCAGTTTGTTGGTTGGCATGGGGGTTGCTATATTGATGGAGGCAGTTTCTGCATCGCTCTGAAGTTCCAGACCTTCAAGAGTGCCACTGCCTTCCGTCACCCCACCTGCGCTTTGGCACAGAGAGGGCGCCGTCAGAGGTGATGACAGGAGCAAACTCTCCTCTTGTTCTTTAACACTGTGTGGAGGTGTAGGAACCTCAAAAGTGCCATGAAACTGCGAATAGTCGACCTTGAAGAAACCCTCCTCCAGAGAAATTACCGGGAAGAATCGGTGACCCCACAGAACCTCATCCTCCGTGTACGAAGTACGAGCCTGGCATGTCATACCTAGGACAATACAAGAAACAAATTAATTAAACAAAGTGCGAATGAAGGGGACAGTGCAGCTCATTTATAAGAATCTTCATAAAGCTTTGTGCAATAGCAAATCTGTTTCAGAGGAGTGTGCTGTGCAACAATGGTTGGATGACTAAAACTAATAGATGCATTACTGACTGGGTGCGCGAGCACACACACACACACACACACACACACACACACACACACACACACACACACACACACACACACACACACACACACACACACACACACGAGCGCATTTACTGTTGAGCAACACCCACGGGAACGTCTGTTCACGGTCCATTTGGTTGCATGAAAACAAGAGCTTTATCTGTGGGAAATTCATTAGATCTGTATATCACCCACACCAACGAACATCCCTCCTTAATTAAAGCATGCAAAGCCTTCACTATAAAGAGCTCATTTTATGAACCCCCTAACAAGCAAACAGATTTGCAACACGGTGTTCGACATCAGTCAATAGCAAGGAATCTAAGATAAGACAATTGCCGACTGAAAAGCAACACCGCGCTTGATGCAGAGTACACTTGATGACACAAGAAAGGTGCGTTTTTCTTCAATCTGCAGTTGCGAAGACAGTTCCTTGAAAACCAGCATCCACATCTCCTTGTCTCCATATAGGAGGGTTGTTCTTTGTCTACTCTGTGTCTCTGTGTCTCAGTGCAGTAGGGGCCAGAGCAGAGGAGATTTGAGATGTTTGCAGGAGAGATAATGTTGAGGACTTTGTTCTATACAGGGATTTGAGCAGCTGGATGAAGGTGCTTAGAAAGCATTGGGACTGCTGTGTAGTTCTCCTGACAGAAGGAAGCAGACGTGGTCTAAAAAGAGACGTTCGCCGAGTGCGCATTACAATAAACCTCAGACCTAAATATAAAAACCAAGCAAGACAAAACATACATTATACATTTTTGAAACTCAAGATCGTTCTTTTTTTCTCACGTTGCCGCCTACGACCATTACACACCTACACACTCTCACACACACAAACTCAGGCACGGTTATCCTCCCTTACTACAGTAAAAAAATCCTTGCTTTTCGAGCTGACAAATCCTGGGTTTAGCAGCATAACACAATATTATTCATCTTATGAAATATTTAACAGGCTTTCTGCTGTTTGCTGGGAGAGGGGAAGGTAAGGTCTCTGCCGGAGTTGAAATCCAGTCTGGCTCCCTGTGATTTTGGCTTACATAATCATTCCATATTCTTCCATTATGACAAATTTCATTTCTGCATTTGAGAGGAACGTTTGCGCACATTGGCTTCCACCAGAAAAAAATGGTACCGCTACACTCCAACAAATGACAGTTATGAGAACAATTTATATTTCCAAGAGGGATAATCTGTTTCTATGGTGACCGTTATCAAGTGTTCGGTTCCATTGCCACAGAGGTGCTCTGCCTGACCTGTTTCTGTCATCTCTGTCTTTCTCTCTTTCACTCGCTCCCTTTCCATCATTTTGCCCTATTTGCTCCACATTTCCTCCTGTCCATTTCACAGTCTCTTCCTAACACACCTATAGCACTAACCATCATTATCATCACGACTCCCTCTCCATCCCTATCGCACACTCTCTCTTTCTCTCTTGTTGTCTCTCTCTCTCTCTGTGGTGTGAGATAACAGTAAACTCTACTATCTGGCTGCTCTGAACAGTAATTGACCATGCAGCTGGGCCCAATTCTCTCCTGTATCTCGCTGATACACAGTGTGTGGTCCTGAGGGGATGAAGCAGTGCCTCCCTTTTGATTTACTGAGGCCCCTTGGGACGGTTGCACCGAGCTGCCCTGTTTACTCACACTGCTGAAAGCACAAGAAATAAAACTGGAATTCTCAAACCACAAGCCAAGATCTAAAAATAAATAGTCAATGAATAATGCCAATACATTTTTCTTCCAAGAATAAATGGTTAATATTCCATGCTGCTCACTATGTACTAAGACACTGTAACTGAATCCCCAGTGTTATTTTAGTATAATTACTATAATATATATATATATATATATATATATATATATATATATTATATATATATATATATATATATATATATATATATATATATATATATTTGTTACTATTATATACAGTTATATATGTACTATATATACTCTAATATATTTGTTTTTATTAATAGTTGATTTATTTTTTATTTTTATATATTTCTTTTTCATTTGAATATTAGTTAACGTTTTGGCAATTTTGTTGATTTTGCCATTATTATTTTTTTAATATGTCTATATAGTTTTTATTTTTTTTTATTACAGTTTTAGTTACTTTAGTACATAAATAAAACTAAATGAAAATAGTTTCTTGGGCAACTAGCTGAAATGAAACAGGTTTTTAGAAAATATATTTTAAGTTAATGTTTTTTTTTTTTTAAAAGGAACAAAAAAGGTTTTAGTTTTAAATAACAATTTCTATGGTCTAACTATTTCTACATGGTCTAACCAACATATCATTATGTTGACCTGGATAATTTAGTGACAATAACTGCCTAATCAGGCATCTGATAAAAAAAGCAGTCACAGATGCTACAATCATTCAGTAAATAATACTCTTCAATAGGAACATATTTCATATGTTTTATCTTATTTACATCATATTTAATTGTTCAAACTGTTCTGTTTGTTTAAGATTTTACATCTCCAGATTATTACATCTTTTGAAGATGCAAATTACAATGCACTGAATGACCAACACTATAATTTTAATGCAGTTTTTACTAAAATTACTTAGAGGGTTACTCCATCCCAAAATGAAAATTTTGTCCTTAATCACTTACCCCATGTCGTTCCAAACCCGTAAAACCTTTGTTCATCTTTGGAATACAATTAAAGATATTTTGGATGAAAACAGGGAGGCTTGAGACTGTCCCATAGACTGCCAAGTAAATAACAGTGTCAAGGTCCAGGAAAGTATGTAAAGCATCGTCAGAATAATCCATCAGTCATCAGTGATTCAACCGTAACATTATGAAGCGACGAGAATACTTTTTGTACACGAAGAAAACAAAAATAACTACTTTATTCAACAATTCCTCTCCTCTGTGTCTCTCCAAATCAGCGTAGCGCCATTTTGGCAATTCTGAGCAGTACGCAGATGGCTTTCATTTGCTTTCAAACCAAAGTGTAAATACACGTAAAAAACGTATCCTTGTGGCATGGCTGATACAGAAGAACGTACGCCATCTGCGTGCTACGCTGATTTGGAGAGACACAGAGGAGAGGAATTGTTGAATAAAGTCGTTATTTTTGTTTTCTTCGTGTACAAAAAGTATTCTCGTCGCTTCATAACGTTACGGTTGAATCACTGATGACAGATGGACTATTCTGACGATGCTTTTCATACTTTCCTGGACCTTGACACTGTTATTTACTTGGCAGTCTATGGGACAGTAACAGGCCTCCATGTTTTCATCAAAATTATCTTAAATTGTGTTCCGAAGATGAACAAAGCTTTTACGGGTTTGGAATGAATAATTACAATATTTTCATTTTGGGATGGAGTAACCTTTTAATATTCAAAACCGTTACTATTTCTTTTGGCTAGAATTACGTTAGTTTCAAGTAATTTTTCTTAACACATTCTGTATTTGCTTAGCATCAGGAATATTTTTGCTATATTTAAGAGACACATTTTTGCAGTGTAATGTGAAAAGCTGTAAATAATTTGACAGATGTGAATGCTGGCACAGCTGTCATATTTATCTCTGAGGGCAATGGATGGCTCAGGGCTGTTCCTCTGAGACTCCTTGGCCTTGAAGTCACTGCCTCTCTGCTCGAAGGAAATTAATGTATTAATGTCTAAATCGTCCTCCTTCCACATTGTGAGAGACTCGGATTAGTTGTCACACTTTTTACTCCAGAGTCCATTTCTGTAGGAAAGCACCTTACATTTTCAGCTACAAAAAGGCTATTTCCTCTGCGATTGTCCAATAAGAAAAATAACAGTTCGATGCACACACTTTTAGTGACAACATGCTCTAAAAGCCGTGCTGGGGTACAAAAATGTGTAAAAATTATACCTTTAGGTCTGTAACAACTTGTCGTTGGGGGAGTATCCTTAAAGGCACATCTTTGTATCTTTTTATCCCTAAAAGTAACATAATCGTATATTTTACTACTCATATGCATCGTTTAGGAGTAGATAAGTTACAAAGTTGTCATTTTAAGGGTAATGCATCAGTGACACGCTGTTGCACCTCTACAATTTTTGCAAAAAAAATTTCGGACATGTGGGTTGTTATCATACCTGCCATTTAAAAGCCTATTACTGTCTATTTAATTTCTCTTCAGCTAAATTTAGAAAACACAACAATTCATGAAACATCAAAAATATAATAGGTAACACTATTAAAACTATCAAGCCATTGTTTTTTGCCAGCAGATTGAATTGTAATTGGAATATATTTAAACATAGAGCATATTTGACAAGCTGCTATCCTGATGCTTACAAGAAAAACAAAAAATCATTTTGATTTAAACCTACTTTTTATCTTAATTTATGCCCCTGTAGTTTTATGTTGTGTCCTTCTACAGAAATGCTGCTATTACAGAAATTTGAAATAGTCATTTGAGTTTGAAAGACAGAAATCGCAAAAAATAATGGAACATCTTTAATGGAACACATTTGGAGACATCTGAAACCAACATTTAAAACCATTACCTTACTGAGATGTAGCCCTTGTGACAACTAGCCCCGGTATCTATCCGCTTTGTGAAATATGAGCTTTCATATACAGAGACGTGTCTAAACAAAGACTTTAATCCTGAAGATTAGAACTGAAGGACACAAGATCGCCCACACACATACACACATGCATACCAAATTTGTGCTGCATTCCCACATGCACATGTCATAAACCTAGCCATAATTACAGGACATAATTAAAAATGTCTAATGAATTAGCTGATAAGTAGTAATTAGTATTTGATTTGTGAGGCTGATAAACACAAGTTTCGTCTCCATACTTCAAACAGCCGGTAAGACTTTACTGTATGGAGACTGCTTAAGAAGGGGCCGATTTAGTTGCTATGGAAACTGATTCACAATGGGGAGAACAGAGTGCTGACTAACTGTACATAATTCTGCTTTTTTTCCCTTTATTATTTTTTTTTAATCCACAAAGCCCTTCACTTTCTGCAGGTGGAATGTTCTGATGTGCCATCAATAAGGAAGACCGGACAGCATATATGATTTTCTTGATTATGTTAATTAAATCAAACCATGGAAACATGCGATTCTGAATCTAATTGAATATGTACATGTACAATATGTATGCTGCAGAGATTTTCTGCTGTTGCTTGTTCGAATGCTGTTTCTTACTGTAAGTGCGTGCTGTCTTGTATATGTATGGATCGATGTGTTTGGCGCTGCAGGGTGAGAAAGTAAAGGTGAGCTGTGATTTGATTGACAGGTGGCTTAATCTCTAAGCATGCCAGACTACGGAACCATGAGGCAGGGAGCAAAATGAAAGACTAACTTTGTGTATCATCTCTTTCATAACATGTCTCTCTCTCTCTTTCCATCTTTCCTGCTAATGCCACCATCCATTCATTTTATTTCATAAAAAGCCGATTTGCACGAGCAAACTTGCTTCTGCAGACTGACTCACACACACACACTGAACCAAACATGTGTAGCACATCACCCAAACACCTTCACCCTGCACAAATTAGAAAATCATTGAAAGTATAGGGATTTAGAAACTTGACTGCATAGCACTGGTTTGTAAATAATGTGTATGATTCAATCAAAATAAACATTTGTGTAATATTTTATTTTTCTATTTCTCTAAAACTTTTGAACATGTTAAACATATATACGGTGGAAATTTACTGTGAAGGATATAGTGTATAATTTAAATTAAATTTCAGCATTCAGATACAGGTTTCTGCCAATTTTTTTGACATCTGAGGATATTCTCTTTGTGTGTATTATTAAAACTCACCGGTGGTCTCCACGATCCCCTCTAAGATAACCACAATCTCAAATTGCTCTGTTTGCATGGACCTGAGCGAGAGGTCATAGAATGGGCTCTTGGAGTCGATCACATGGCAGATCGTTAGAGGGGACACTAAGAAAAGCTGGTCAGCTCCGGTACTGAAACCAACGTCCAGCTCAAGTTGATCCAGAGGCAAAAACTCACCTTCAGGAGTCTGGCGGGACTGCAGGGAAAGGTAGAGAAAGAGAACTACTTAGGATAAACCAGGGAGATGATGGAGTGTGAGTGAGAGAGAAAGACCGGGTCTAATGCATCTACAGTGATCCAAAAGGGACTGTTGCATCCAAGACCACCGAGGGGTCAATACTCTATCCACTGTAGGTGAACAAATCAAATTACAGGTCTTTCTCATCTGTCTAGGCTTGAGGTAATGATTTTATTAGGTTAACGAATGAAGCTTAGCTTGAACCCATTAATATTATATTCACACGTTATGACTGAAATTCATTTTTGTATATTTCTAACTGTAAGATCTCGTAATGTAATCCGCACATAATGTGTTATATGTTTAGTGTTCTTTCTCTCTCTCTCCCCTTTTCATAGTTTTTTTTTTTTTTTTTTTTTTTGGTTCCAGTCGTATACTCACTTTAAGTAGTTTGCAGCGTATTTGCGCGGAGACCATATGGCTGTTCCGCAGGTTCCCCACTCGGAACATCAGGGTCAGTTTGCCGTCACGCATGGAAATAGCCGCGTGCTCGCTGAACATCAGCGTCTCTGCGCGTTTCTTCGGCTGGGACATCTTGATGAACATGCAACCGATCAGAAAAGCGTCTACTATAGAGCCTAGGATGGATTGGAAGAGGAAGAGAATGATGCCTTCCGGACACTTGTCTGTAATGTAGCGGTAACCGTATCCGATAGTGGCCTCAGTTTCGATGAAGAACAGAAAAGCGGAGGGAAAGTTGTGCACATTGGCCACGCACGGTGTGTACTTGTCATCGTGGGCCTGGTTCAGGTCTCCACGTATAAAGGCAATGACCCACCACATTGAAGCCATGAAGAGCCACGCCACCGTGTAGGTAAGGATGAAGATGAATAGATTCCAGCGCCATTTGAGGTCCACGAGCGTGGTGAAGAGGTCCGATAGGTACCGGCTGGTTTCTCCTCCCAGGTTCCCGTGCTGGACGTTACAGCGGCCGTTCTTGTCCACAAAGCGCTGACGTTTCTTTTTCTTCTCAGGGGCCGCCTGGTTGAACCCGCCGCCGCTGGACGAAGTGGTCACCACTTGATAATCATCCCCAAATTTTTTCCGCAACGCTGACATCCTTCACGGTTAAAGTTGTCCCAGATATACGAGAATGCTTTGCGTGCTTGTACCTGACTAAATGTTTTCGGTTTTCTTCACACTGCAGGTACACCAGTCTCTCGCATTTCTGGGCAGATAATTTCAAAAAAGTTATTTTTAGGGCTTACCGCTGTCAATAGCAGCGCGTTGGTCTTGGGATGGAGCGATGCGGATCTCCTTGTCTTCTCCAAACCCGCATAACTAATAATAATAATAAAAAGTCTAACTCAGCCAAGGCTGTGAAAAGGGGAAATAATATGGATGCGAGTAATTTGTAATCTCAGATTGGCTTGGCGCAGTCTAGCATCTGTGCGTTGGCACCCTCCTCCTCCACCTTCATCCACTCCTGTTTCCCCAGGTGTATCGCACCAAATTTGATAAGATGGTAGTTGGTAGACGCCCTAAGGATCCTGTCCAAGTTTAACTGCTGATCCTCGCGGCTGGCAAGCGTTGTTATCTGATTCTGTTCGTCTTCACTGTTCTCGGTTCCTGCGCACTGCGCGCATCCAGCTCTCAAACTCCATCTCCAGCCCCGACAAATAAGAGAAACTTCTCTGAGAGGGTGGTGGAGATGTGAAGTGGGGGAGGGATGAACACGTGTTCTTGTGTTGGATACATCTTTCTTTTGCTGCGTTTGTAATATGCTTCTCTGAACAGTGCTGCATACAACGTGATCTCTGCAAGATGTGTTTGTTTACAGCCAATATGCAGGATGCGAATTAGAGGAGGGTTGGCGTTTGGGGGACCCCCCTAATTAAGGCTAATTAATTAATGCCCCCACAATGGAACGCAAAATGTAAAGTTAAATATCCGTTGAATTTTCAGATGTTAGTAATCACAAGTTTCGAATTCGAATTAGTCGCTACATACATTCTTGCAAACACGATTTGCATTCACGCTAGGAAATAACCATAGCAACAGCAGCTGCTTGAGCACTTTTTGTACACTGATAAATTTACATAGCCTATCACAAAAAAATAAAAAAAATACAAAAAAAATAAAATAAAATATTCTCTTTTTTTCAAAGGTCTCGAAGACTATTCTTTCCTAAGGGTGCCAAAATAATTTTTTCGCGTAAGCAACTGAGTCCAGAAATTACAACTACCATCAGCTCATTTTAGAAACAAGACAAAGCAAGAAGCGTTAATTTTTTTTATTTAAAATGACAGAATTTAAAAACGTAAAAAGCACACTTTGAATGAACCGTCAGGTCATGGTAAAGGTGTTCCATAGCAAAATAGTAAAAGGCAAACATATTGTACAGTTTACAGATGATTTAGTTTTATGTTTTAATCTGTTTTCTAATAAAAACACACTGTTTAAAGTCATTTGATCTTGCACTGATATTTCTGACAGATCTTTCTGTAAACAGTCAGCCACCCTGAAGGTTATCTAATATTTTACACCAATGTACAATTTATCAGAAAATAATTAATGTCCAGCCTTTAATATATTTGGCCCTTTGTGTGTCAAAATGATGGATGAAGAAGATAGAGTTGATGAATATCCTGTCACATCAGTGTCAGACAGAGCAGAGGGAATAAGCTTTCTTCAACAAAAGACATTCTTCATTTGATAAAGCTTCTAAAGCAAACTGTAATGACCTTGGCTTATTTATAACCCAGCCATACATGTCATTTTCTGACACTATCTTAAAGAAAAACACTCACTGTACTTCTCTCTGAAACTGTATTTGACATCTGTGTGTCCTTTTCCAACTCTGAGATTTTCCATCCCTTCCCATTTCAAGCCAGGCGGGGTGCTGGAAGATAAGGACACAATTAGTGTGTTATTTTGGAGTCATGCAAATGACTCTCAGTCTATAATGGACTGACTCTGCTGCTCTGGAAGTGTCAGCACTATCCACAATGGAAGACTGACAGAACGTCATCAGGTACACTCTTACAAATAAAGATGAGGTTTTCACAGCGATGTTAAAGGGATACTCCAACCCAAAATGAAAATTTTGTCATTAATCACTTATCCCCATGTCGTTCCAACCCGTAAAAGCTCCGTTCATCTTCGGAACACAATTTAAGATATTTTGGATGAAAACCAGGAGACTGTGACTGTCTCATAGACTGCCAAGTAAATAACAGTATCAAGGTCCATAAAAGGTATGAAAGTCATCGTCAGAATACTCCATCTGCCATCAGACATGCAATCTGGGTTATATGAAGCAACGGGAACACTTTTTGTAAGTGAAAGAAAACAAAAATAACGACTTTATTCAACAATTCCTCTGTCAATGGTCTCCTCTGTGTCTCTCCATATCACTGTATGCTGTGTATGCTCTTCTGTATCATCCGCGCCACAAGGATGCGCTGTTTTCACACACAGAAGAGTATACGCAGCATACGGTGATATGGTGATACAGTGCTCCTGTCACTTCATTTAACCCAGATTGCATGTCTGATGCCAGATGGAGTATTCTGACGATGACTTTCATACCTTTTATGGAGCTTGACACTGTTATTTTCTTGGCAGTCTATGGGACAGTCACAGGCCTCCCGGTGTTCATCCAAAATATCTTAAATTGTGTTCCGAAGACAAACAGAGCTTTTACGGGTTTGGAACGACATGGGGGTAAGTGATTAATGACAAAATTTTCATTTTGGGGTAGACTATCCCTTTAAATAAAGGTTCCAAAAGGGGGTTTTCACAGCATTGCCATAGAAGAACCTTCTAGTGAACAGTATTTAGGAGAAACTTTTTTTTTCTTAGTGTGAAGAACATTTTAAAAATCGAAATTACCCTTTTCCACTATGAAGTACCTTTTGTGTACTGGAAAGTTTCTATGATTTTAAAGGTTCCTCAGGGAACCATCAATACCAATAAAGAACCTTTATTTTTAAGAGGGCAGATAGAGAAAGGATTTGGGGTTTTCCAATGAACCTTTCACTGAACAGTTCTTAAAAGAACATTTTTGTTTCTTAGCGTGAATAACATTTAAATAATATTGAAACTTCTTGTACTTTAAAGAGTGTTTTGTGCAATGGTATATCTCTCCCATTCTTTTCCCCACCTCAGTTATGATCTTTTAATTCCCATTATACAGAAGGTTGCACATTCACACATGCACAGTGAGATCTTTTGGAAGCAAACACAAATACAGGATGTGGCTATTTTAAGTCCTTTTGCTGAACCTGCTAGTTTAGGCTATTTTTTGCTATTTTATTTTTTGCATTCAAATCCATGTACACCATTAGGATGCTCTGTTTGTAATGAAGAATGGGGTTAGTGTAGAACAAGCTTAAGGGTGTCTGCACCAAGGACAATCCCATACACATGCAAACACCAACAGCATGCTTATTAGACCAAGCATCAGACACAACATGCACTTGTCTGAATGCTGCAAAAGCACATTGTGACTGTTAGCTTAGTGCAACTGCTTCATGCCAGCCAAGGTTTTCCTCAAGACTCTTGCCCTGTCTTCTCCAGAAAGCCTTAATGACTTAAAGAAATAATTATACCAGGAGCACCTGGAGGAAGACCGCCGGAGCATAATGAAATGTGATGAAATATGTCCAGACAGCTTCTAATGATGTCACTGGTAAGAATGTGAACATAATGATTGGAATAATGCAAGAGGGCTTTTAAATCTAAACTAAAAACCCCCTCTCTGACTCTGGACAAGAAAGTCTGCCTATTTGTTTACTAAATAGATTCATCAGCACAATGGGAAGCTAATGACAGGTTGAGAAGGTCCAATCAGTTACTGCTATTCCTCTCATGTGATAATCACTAGATGGCAGAGTTCATCAGAGTTATGCTTTTAAAAGCCCTGACATTCAATATTCTTGTCCCCAGAGCTTAGAAAGAAGACTGTACCAACAAATAAATATCAACCAGCCAATAAATCCCAAGCCTATCACACATTTTTGCTTTTAGATAGTTTTAGCAGAACTGCTCTCAGCTATTTGGTAAGCAACATGCATTCTGTTATATAACTAAAGACACATCATGTTACAAAATATCCCAGTCTTGTTTGACAAAAAATGTTTATACAGAAAATACACTGCCTGGTAATCGTGTAGTTAAAATGCAAGACACACAAATAAAAGTTCCTTACTGCCATTGATGGTTCCTTTATTATCTCTACCTTTCCACTGCACAGAAGGTTCTTTAGATTTTAAAAATGATTAAAATTGGTTATTTTAAGACCTGAAAGGATTTCTGGTGAACCCCTTTAATTTTTAAGAGTGCACTTTTAAATATGCAGAGCTTTTAAGAAAATTGAGGCAGTTTTATTTAGAATATAAGGAGATTACATTACATTTCTTGCCAGTCACGCATCATAGGTACAGTAATTTTAATAGATTTGAACTTCTACCTGATCAACATCACAATAAGGTTCAGCTTCTATTAAAATACTTCAACATTCTTCTGTTTTTCTCCCTGCGATCATTTCAGATGCCTCTTTTGCCTTGTTTCTATCTCTCCTGAATCTCTCCATATGACAAAATTCTGTACTCTTCCATCTGTAGCCTGTTCTACCCATAACCACCCACTCTTCTTCTTCCTCCTCTCTCTCTCTCTTTCCCTCTTTGCCTCCACCGCCCTCCACCACTGAGGGAGAAAAGCAAGCGCTCAGTGAAAGCATTGGAAGAGAGCACACTTCAATGTGCACAGAAACACCCAGACAGGAATAGCACTATGTCCTGAGAGCACATCTCTCTCTCTCTCTACTGGATAGGTCTGATGAATCATATACACGGAGAGAGGGTGATACGGGACAGAGAAGACATGTAAAATAGGCTTCATGAGAGAAGACCCCCAGTGCTGCTCAAAAGACCCTTGTTGATGGACTCACTCCAGGAGGTGCATTGTGGGATGTGTTTATATTGCGCAGATCCTGTTTTCCGGGCTGTTGATTAAAAGGCCAGGTTTGAGAGGATCTAAGCACCCTCGATGATCGATTCTTCCTCCCACTACTGAATGCTTCACAAAAGGGGCTTTTAGGACTTATTATATGCCTGATATCTAAGAGCTTTGATGCTGTTAAGTGCTTGTTCAAGACACATTTAACCCTGAAAAAGCAGAAAATAAAACATTGCTAAGATGTGATCTCAAAGCAATATAAATACTATAACCAGTAGTTAAAGGAGCACATGGAGGATATATCGTGCAAGAATAGTTAATTGCTATAGAGGAGCACAGATTTTCACCTGAGACTGTGTAAACAATAGCATATTAAAAAGATTATCTATAACTGCCACGTTGCACAACCCATCGGTGCCTTCTAATGGATATATTGCACCCATATATTTCCATGGTAATCCTGCTGTTCTCTATCCATATGTTTACAAGGACATCACTAATTTCTGAGAGATTATATGGTTTCATTAATTATGGATTTCCATCTTCAAGTTAAACCCAACTGTGAGTCACAGCACGGTGACTCAGTGTGTGCTTCAACTTTGACCATGTTGGATTGTTTAGGTTGTTTTATTAAAATGTGTGAACTGGATCTTGTATAATCAACATGGCTGTAATTAAAACTCTATTTTCTGCACTACACATCCATGACAGTAAAGAAAACTGCATTCATTTAGACACATTTTAGGAGCAACTCTGCCCTCTGCTGCATGTGTGTCTGCAGACCACCTCATCGCAGATGACACTCAGTTCAGGTTTCAACTAATTGGCTTTTACTTATTTTTGTGCAAAACACACATTTATAAAAAGTGGACATACTTCAAAGCCAAATTAAGTAGGATTAATTAATCTTAAATAAGATTAATGTGCAATTATTTTTCTAAACTTATGCAAGCCGTTGAAAACATTTATTCCTGAAACCTTATACTATCCCAATATTGTTCCACTGATTCTGGTAATTAAAGGGATACTCCACCTCAAAATGAAAATTTTGTCATTAATCACTTACCCTCATGTCGTTCCAAGCCTGTAAAAGCTCAGTTCGTCTTCGGAACACAATTTAAGATATTTTGGATGAAAACCGGGAGGCCTGTGACTGTCCCATAGACTGCCAAGTAAATAACACTGTCAAGGTCCATAAAAGGTATGAAAGTCGTCATCAGAATAGTCCATCTGCCATCAGACGTGCAATCTGGGTTATATGAAACTTTCATACCTTTTATGGACCTTGACACTGTTATTTACTTGGCAGTCTATATGACAGTCACAGGCCTCCCGGTTTTCATCCAAAATATCTTAAATTGTGTTCCGAAACCGAACGCAGCTTTTACGGGTTTGGAACGACATGGGGGTAAGTGATTAATGACAAAAGTTTTACTAGTGACTGTTCATTGGCTACTACCCAGTTAATAATAAAAAATGTTTTAAGAATGTTTTTCCATTAAGCTATAAAAAAACATTATTGGTGAATTGTCTCTGAATGATCAAAATGACCAGTTTTTTAAATGTTTTACAAACATTTTTTTCTTGTTTATACAAATGTTAAAGGAACATTCCATTTGATCATTTTGCAAACATTATGGGAATGTTACTTTTGAATGTTCTATAACATAACATGGGGAAGTCGTGGCCTAACGGTCAGAGTGTTGGACTTGCAGCCCAAGGGTTGCGAGTTCGAGTCTCGGGCCGGCAGGAATTGTAGGTGGGGGGAGTGAATGTAGAGCGCTCTCTCCACCTTCAATACCACGACTGAGGTGCCCTTGAGCAAGGCACCGAACCCCCAACTGCTTCCCGGGCGCCGCAGCATAAATGGCTGCCCACTGCTCTGGGTGTGTGTTCACGGTCTGTGTGTGTTCACTGCTGTGTGTGTGCACTTTGGATGGGTTAAAAGCAGAGCACGAATTCCGAGTATGGGTCACCATACTTGGCTGTATGTCACGTCACTTTCACTCACTTTCACTTTCATAAGCATTAGTTTCAGGCATTAGTTCAAAAAAGGTTATATAGACGACGATGTATAAATAATGTTTCTGTGCTAACATTTTGAGAACATTATTAAAGACCAGATAACTTTTAACAAGATTTCTACTAACATTACTGCTTCATAACTTTGAGAGAACCTTACCAAAATATTAGCTGGGTAATACTCTTACTTATCAGGAACTAGTAGCATCTAGTAGCATACTACAGAACTAGTAGGCCATTTATGAGATGACATTACAAAACTTACATCCCAATTTTTACTAGTTACAAATCTTAAACATATCTTAATATTTACTGATTGCTTTTTTACTTGTTATATGTAATGACTTGTCAGAATGGTTACTTTATAGTTAAGTTAAAAAAAAGAATACTAGTACATCATAGTTATTTACTAATTACAACTGGAATATATCAAAACCAAAAGTGATGTCTGAATCACATACGTACAATTCAATGGCAACTAGTAAACTGACTAGGAGCAAAAGAATAACTGCTAGTATGTAATGAATATACTAGTAATTAACTATTGGAATGAGCAAAAAGGTACTAAAATCACTAGTGAGTGACTATTAAAAATAGGTAGCCAACTATAGTAGCATAAAAAATACTGAATAGTTAGATGTTTTAACGAGTCTACGTTTATTCCGCCGCTAATCGTTTTCAGTTTGTGTCAAAGGGGGCGCAGTGTGAACGAATAGCACAGTAAGCGCCGCTCAACACTGAACTCTAGTCGCAGGGGAAGAGCTCAGCCTTGACTGTGTGAGTTCTCAGGAGTCAGACCCCTGTCCTCTGCAGACCAGAGTCCCTAATTACCAGAACAACAAGTCCGAGAACAACCATCCTCTTTAATGCATGTCAGCCCATACATTCTGTCAAGCTCTTCATTGTTCTTGTGACTTTAAAGCATTGAAAGAAACTTCAGCCGCTGTTTTGTACGCACCTGCTCCTCTCTTCCAAAGGAACCCGGATAGTAGTCCAGAATGAATTCAACTGTTTTTGACGACACAGACAGTGTTCTGTTTTCCAACAGAAGCAGCGAGAGCTTTCTTTCGTGCTGTAATTTGTCCTCAGTGGTGACGGACAGCGGGTTTGTGTCCACGGCGCTGGACGAGCGCAGCGTGTTCATTATGCGCACGGTGCAGATCGCGGTCATGTGCGTGCTGGCCCTCACCGTGGTCTTCGGCATCTTCTTTTTAGGCTGTAACTTGCTCATTAAGTCCGAGGGCATGATCAACTTTCTGGTCACGGACAGAAGACCGTCAAAGGATGTTGAAGCGGTCATCGTGGGATCGTACTAGTGCGTAAAAGTTTCATGGTCAGATGAGACGCGCGCATTGGTAACGTCAAACTATCCGCATTGCCCTCCAGAAGCAAAGATATGTTATAAGACGATAGAAGAAACGTTACATTTGTGATTCAGTATGATTCATTTCACCGGGAAAAGCAGTAAATGAGAAAAGTAAAGGTGAAAGTGTAACGTGAGGCACGGAGACTGCAATGGATATAAAATAGATGAGAGGAAACATCTGGACTGTTTTGCCCACTCAGTGGACCATGAGTGATTAATATCCATGTGATTAATGCTTGCGAAACAAACTGCTGTTTCAGACTGCTGAGATTTATGTGGGTAAACATTTTGAGTAATGCATTTAAAGTTTAAATGAAGGTATAATTTTATACTGTATGTGTAACTAAAGCAGTTCTTAAAGCTGGATATTTATGTCTATTTTGTGTAATATTCAGTGACAGATGTCTTTGTTCTGCTACAGTATGTTCTCCAACTAATTTACTGTTAAATTACTTTTGGATTTTTTTAATGTTGTCCAAAACTGTGCTTTGCACTTATTTTGCATGTTTATGGGTGAATTATATATCATAGATTTATTACAGTGAGTTAATTTTGAAACTGATAAATGTAATGGATATCTGCATCACTTCAACCTCGAAACTTTTTTAAAATGCAAGTACAAAATAACTGAATTATTATATATTATTATTATTTTTTTTTTACAAAAGCAGACAGCACTACATATGAGTGTGTGTGTGCATGTGTGTGTTATTATCAGATGGAAATATGGATTAATATTGTTATGTTTCCTATAGCCTTTGGCAAATAATCATCTCATTAAAGACTGCACAAAACAACAAAATCAGATCAACAGAGGTTCAACCCACCTGTTTGGAATAATTGGGTCCAAAGGTCTAAGAGCATTACTGAAAACTCTTTATTCCAGTTTCTTACTTTCATTCTTGTAATAATTTTTTCCATTACAAGTTATACTATCAGCATAATAAAAAGAGTGAAATTATGAATTCAAAATAATCTTTTTAATCAATCATATTCATTTTACACCATAGTTCTTAAAAAGTTTTCTAAATCTCCAACTTTTAATTTCAAGGTTAAAGTTGAATTTGTCCTGAATTTGTAATGTTTTCTTTTTGGTCCCTATTGCTAACAAGACCCCAATGTGCTTTCAAATAGTTTCTTAACATGAGTGCAAAAACACACATAAAGAATGCATTTGAACTATCTTATAGCAACAACATGACTAAATAATTTACTTAACTTTAATTAAGATGACATTCAGCTTATGTACATGGCACACATCTATTAACCATTACAGATCACCCCATTACCTTAACCTTGTATGTCCAGAGCAGTGTTTGTTTACCTTAGGCATATTTTTACTCTACTACACACATCAGTGTGCCAAACAGCTGTGCAAATGATAAACACCAGAATGCAAAAAGCGTCATAAAATAGGCAAGCACTTGAGTTTAACATTGAGTTTTTACACAACTCACATATCACATTAACTACACTGCAATGTTTAGGCACTCTTGAGTTTACAAAACTCCTTGTCTATGTTTGTGCACTTTAGTGTCATGAGTGTCCAGGTGTTACACTGTGATATTTTATATATATATATATATATATATATTTTCACTCTTGGCATCTATGGTTCCATGACAACCCATAAGGTTCACAAAATATTCTTCATAGTGAAAAAAGGATCTTTGAGGAACCTAAAATGGTTCTTCTATAGCATCACTGTGAAAAACCCCTTTTAGGAATGCTAGGAATGAATGTTCTGTCATAATAAAAAAAATGGACTCTTTGGAAAATAAATCAATAAATAAACAGCCTGAAATAAATAATAATAATAATAAATTGGTTCTATGCCACAGTTATTATGGTTTACTAAAACTAATTATAGAAAAAAGAGCTTAATTAAAAAAAAAAAAATCTTTAAAGAAAACATTTTCATTTAAATTAACCTGGAGTACTGAAATTAACTAAAATAAACTAATTAATCAAATTAATAAAAGCCATACAGATATTAAAAAAAAAAAGACAAAAGCTTAACAAAAGAGATTTAAACTCTAAATATTAACCAAAACTATAATAGTTTACTATCGATATTCCATGGAGCTCTTAATGTGGAGTCAGACCAAGGCCAACATCAGATATTTTTATCTCATTCTAGCCAGTATCTAAGCAACACACATTATCTCTGTTTTCATTCAGCTTGTCCAACTCCATATCCAACAGAAAGCCAAAACGAGGCAGATTCTAGGCTGTTGATTGAAAAAATGTACTCCCTTGCTCTCTGTTTGGTTTGGTTTTGTGATGGTGGAGTTCATGACGCAAAGCAAGAGATGACCGAGATGATTGCATCAAAGGAGTCAGGTCTAATGTCATCGCCAGATCAGTGGGTAAAGAAAGACAGATGGAAAGCACTAAGCGAGGGGGAAAAGGCCAAACACTGAGCTGGCCCATTAACTGCCTTGATGGATTTGCACACTAAAACTTGCAAGAGCATCTGCTGGTTTAATTTGTTCCATGGATTTGTCACCTTGTACAAAGCAAGTCAAATTGACAAAAATGATTTTTCAAAGTTGTAAATAAAACAAAGATTACTGGAATACAGTTAACAAAGAAATAACTTTCACTCTTTCTACTTCATGCAAAACAAAATGCCTAATGTGTTACTTGCTGTTTCTTTGTAATCCTTCACCAGCATTACTGGTCTATACTTCCTCTCAGATATTTTTTTTTTTATTTAATTTTATTATTATTATTATTATTTTTTTTTAAATTAAAATATTATTTTATTATTTTTTTAATGGGAAAAAGGCTGTCATTTAAAAAAAATCATTAAATTCTGTCCTATCAATAAGTTATTACTGTTACCCTGAATATTTCCTATTCCCCTGTATATAAATTCAAAAATTTGTCAACAAAGACTTGACATCAGAGAATTTGCCATTATACATAACCATATCAATAATAATCATCAATGATGGATATGGTTGTGATGGCATGCACAGTTCCATTAATTCAAGCCCAGGGCTGTCACTTTATTACACCTTTGTGAATTGCGGCTCTGTTATTAGTTTGTATAGTGTATTTGTAATTCACCATTTTTTTTTTTTTTTTTTTTTGACGAGAATCAGACAGATTAAGAGTCAATCTTGTCAGACATGCAGTGAGCCGTGGGTGTAATTTTTTATTCTGCAGAAAGATTACATGTCTCGCTGCCCTTTCGTGAAAACTTGCCTTAGGGGTGACAAGTAAAAAGGCAACATAGCAAATGCTTCCATATCGACTGCCACTCGCGCTCACGTCTGCACAGTGCATTCTGAACCGCAGCGCCCTTAGGCCATAATGGAGATCTTTAGAAGCGCTCACCCACAAACTGCCAAACAGATGTTTCTATTATTTTTTATGAATTGCAACACATTAGGATTTTATGTGGAGGCATAACATATTTTTCCATTTTACGAGAAAAGCAAGCAAACATAACTAGTGCTAAAGTGAAATGTGAAAGATTGAAAAATAAAACAGATTTTTTTTTTCATTTAAATTGCAAATTTATTGCTTTTTGCATAAATACATTCTTACAATATAAATTCTACTAGCATTTTTTGACACAATATCCCACCTCTTGGGTAAGCAATGTATATTCCAGTGTTGTTTTTTCATACCTGATTATTTAAATGGCAGGAAAACAAGCAAGCAAACCACTCAACCTTCAAATCAGTGGTTTGTGACAGTTGCACTGCATGATGGTTTACCCCAGACAGACCTTCACCTCAACAGAAAAAGCATTAAAGGGGTCATATGATGTTGCTAAAAAGAACATTATTTTGTGTATTTGGTGTAATGCAATGTGTTTGTGTGGTTTAAGGTTCAAAAAACATTATTTTCCACATACTGTAGATTATGGTTTCTCCTCTATGCCCCGCTTTTCTGAAACGCGTTGATTTTTACAAAGCTCATCGGTCTGAAAAGTGAGGTTTGCTCTGATTGGCCTGCTATCAAGTGTGTTGTGATTGGCCGAATGCCTCAAGCGTGTGACGGAAATGTTACACCCCTTACCATACTGTGATGCATGTCCCCCCGCGCAACGACACAAAACCACTAAAACCCATTACAAATGAGGCATTTGTTGCATCCAGTGGGGACATAATTACTGACTATAATGACTTATACTGTCTTTTTACATGTTGCATTGCATAAAACCACATCTGCATTTGTGATCTGAGAAACAACAAGAGCTACTCTACACTGCTCAAAACTCGTGTTTGAATCATCAGTGGCAAATCCTTTACATATGAAAACGTACTTACAGACTGTGTGTCAGAAGCCGCAGACTGTCCTTGCAAAGTTGGAATTGCCCTACTTTATAGAAACAGACACCGGCATTGTGGGCTACTCTCCCAGGAAACTGTCCTCATCCTCCGTAAAATGCGCTGCACACATCTGAATATTTGGGTTGAACTGTTCCAGAACAACGTTGTAAATACAACTTAACCACTGATTTCTAGTTGTGTCCTCTTTTGGAAGGCCAAACAAAGTAGTTTCGCTTTCACAACGAAACACACATTATCTACATGACATGGCGTGGCAACAGTGAGAATAAAAGTTACGCCTTCTTTCTTTGCATGAACATTTGGGCATGTAAGAATGAGCCGTTTTAGGTAGGAGTGGTTGACTCAACTTTTATAAAGACTATCTCTTTGGATTTGAGACTTTAGTCTTTGCAACTTTACAGAGCTTATTTATGCACCAAAAGCTTTTAACACTCCAAAGAGAAAGATTTTTTTTTTTTTTTATCACATTTACACATCATATGACCCCTTTAAGAGAGACACTGTCACCAAGTCATGCAAGAACACTTTTTTTTTAAAGACTAAAACACAAAAACACGGAGAATGTGATCAAGCACACACGCACGCACACACACACACACACAATAATCTCCTTTTTATCTTAAAATACCTGAACAATTTAAGAACAACAGGTTTTGAGGTGGATAAACTACTTCTGGAAACACTAAAATCACAACAAACCAGAATTCATGTCTATTTAAATGTATTAAAAATGGAGATGAAATGTCCTGTAAAGGAAGACAAATTATAGGATCCTGTTGCCACGGATACAAAAAGAACACACACACAAGGCGGCAGTACATTAATACTCCATATATACGAGACAGACCAGTGCATTAGTGCTAGATGAAATTAGTTGCTACAGGGCCTGCTAATCTAATGAAGAAGAAATAAGTAATCATGGCCTGGCAGAGTCTGCATCAAATAATTAAAGTCATAAATTAAATTCACACTTCTACACTCTCTGACCTTCTCCCAGGCTCTCAACAAAGCTTTAACATGGTCACTCTCCATCAACCCCAAAACAGCTATTGTATTAATGATTTCCCCCATTAAAACACTCAATAGAGCAGCAACTTCCAGCTTTAATAAAGCCTGACTGCAAAGGGACTCTAGTCTTTGCTGAGCAGAGGTCCTAAAATACAAATCCAATTTATTGAGAAAGACTTAAACAGCATCTATGTGTTGCCTAACTAACAATGAATGACATCAAAAGGGCAAAAAGCAGATTTAATGCACTGCTATTGTAATGGTAAAAAGGTGCTTGCATGGGATTCAGTAATAAAAGCCTTTTATAAGACAAAATAACAGGGTAACAAAGAGACCCTGACTTTGCTATTATATTTGTTATTTTTTCTGAAATGTAGTCCATTAAGAAACCATTGTGCATTTACTGAATTTGTCAAATTAACATATAAGAAAATGTGAGAAATCCTCTAAAAAATAAAAATTAAATGAAATTATTTTTTAAACTAGTATTCTATTCTTTGTGTTTGTTTTTGTGCCTTTTTTTAAAGTTTTATCTGTAGTTATATTACTAACTTTATATGACAGCTCCTCCTGCCACTAAAGCAATAGTTCAACCAAAAATGAAAATGATGGCACGGAGGATCCACTGGTGAGGAAGTTTCTCCAAATCTGTTCCGATGAAGAAGCAACCTCATCTAAATCTTGGATGGCTTGAGAGTGAGTAAATTTTCATTTTGGGGTGAACTATTTAAACTTGGAATTTCCTCCTGGTAATTGCAAGTTAAATGACAGTCAAGGTGTCCACAGATGGGCGGCAGTTGAGGTGCTTTAGGTGAGATACCATATAAGAGTGAGCGCAGCCACTATGCCGTTGAGTATAGCCATACTGTAGCCCATGTGGAAAGAATGTCCAGTCATTCTTCTGCAAAACACAAACATTCAAATGACATTAGTCCGCAGCATGACTATAACACAAATCATAATTTGATTATATCATAAGTTGATTAAAGTCCTTGACATTGTTTGTTTGTTTACTGAAAGTGTTCCTGAATTATATCAGAAAAGGTGTAAACATTCGATTTTACAATGGCCTGCTTAAGCAGCCTGAAAAATAAATTGGTTCTAAAATTTCAGAATTAATTATACTTTGAAATCAAGAAACAAGAAACTAGAGTCAACTATTCTAGACTGCAAATCTGGACAAAAGTTGTGTTGTGTTGAGTATTCCAGCCTTTTGTCAGACCTGTAACTGAGTTCTGGACTCCTAAGAAAACTTCAATATAATTAACGAAGCGGTTTATGCTGTGATGAATCTTATTTACACTGTCTGTGCCTCATTGATCATAATGGGAGTGTTAATGGTTTGTAGTAAATCCAACATAATGCTTTTCACTTTGGTTCTAAAGTAATTAATTTAAAAACATCTCACATCAATTCTTGTGCACAGCTGGCGTCTATGAATTGTTACAATGCTCAACTGATGCAAAAAGCACACTAGCACAGTGTAAATAGAAACCTCTTATGCAACAGAAGTAGATCTTAATGAGATACTGTAATCCATACACTTGTAACTGTAACAGCTATAATAAAATCTAAATTATTTATCCAATTAATTGCACAGCTGCATGATGTACTATCACTCTTTACCACTCAATCTGCCTGTTACTCTCTAGAGGTGTCTTACTCCAGTGCAGGAAGTTTAAAAGCACACGGAACAAACAAAACTGAGGACAGCGTATGGAATATGGACAAGTGCATTGATCATATCAGCTGGCCATTACTCTACTCTAGTGAGTGCAGAGACCCATAAAAATCCCATTATGAGGCATCCATATGTCCCACGTTAACCACTCCCCAGAGTGCTTTTTAATGGTTAATTTGACCAGTATTTTAATGATTCATCTGAGAAATCAACTGAGATTTCTCTATGGAAATAAAGGTTTTGATTTTTTTGGTAGTATTACAGCCCACCGTAAGTGTAGATTAACACCCTTTGTTGCTTTCTTTTGGGATCTGATAGAGCTTTTGGACCTGAACAAGCAGATTTCTAAATTACATCAGCTGGACTTGACCATGATATATTAAGGATCATTTTCAATAATAAGTCTCAACCAGACATATCACATGCTCAGATATTGCTCTATCAGCTTGTGTCTGTTTTACCTTTTTTAAAGCCAGGAAACACTAACATTCATCTCTCAAAGACATAACAGACTTAATGACACACTTTAGACAGACAGCAGCCTTGGCATGGAACAACAGGGGGCCAGGCATTTCCCAACATATCAATAGGGAAAAACAGTTTGGGAACTGATTATAATTAAGGCCATCCATTCAGATAATTTACGGATGTGAGATCTAATCAGGGAATAGGGCTGTGTATTGGCAAGAATCTGGTGATACGATACACATCACGATTCAGGGGTTGTGATACGATATATTGCAATACATTGCAATACTGTAAGCAAGGCGATATATTGGGAAATTTCTTATTTTAGGAATAGGATATATTTTTAGGAAAGCTGTCATTAAGAACACACCACCATATGCAATCCTTAGCAAAAAATAAATTAATAAAAATTGTTTAACCAGAACACAGTGGGATCTGCATTTGCAATAATCAGTCCCTGTGACATTCGATGTTACTGAACCACTTTTTGTGTAGTAGGGGGAAAAAATTCAAGTGTTTGCAGGATCCTTTAGTTAAATATATAATATATATAAAATGTATACTGGACCACAAATCCAGTCTTAAGTGTCAATTTTTCAAATAGTGAATAAATAAGCTTTCCATTGATGTATGGTTTATTAGGATCAGACAATATTTGGCCGAGATACAACTATTTGAAAATCTGTAATCTGAGGGTGAAAAAAAAAATAAAAAAATTCTAAATACTGAGAAAATCGCCTTTGAAATTGTCCATATGAATTCTTAGTAATGCATATTACTAATCAAAAATTAAGTTTTTATATATTTACAGTAGGAAATTTACAAAATATCTTCATGGAACATGATCTTTACTTAATATCCTAATGATTTTTGGCATAAAAGAAAAATCAATAATTTTGACCCATACAATGTTTTTTTGGCTATTGCTAAAAATATACCCTAGCGACTTAAGACTGGTTTTGTGGTCCAGGGTCACATATATATTTTTATACCCTGCGTTAAAGGTTCACAGTTTAAGTTTACAGTTGTGACATACAATGTCATAACATTTTGTTCTGAACAAAAAAAAAAAAAAAAAAAAAAAAAAAAAATCACATCTACTTAAAGGGTTAGTTGAAAAAATTAAAATTAGCCTGTGCTTTACTCACCCTCAAAGCATCCTAGGTATATGTGACTTTCTTCTTTCAGATGAATCCAATCTGAGTTATATTAAAAATTGTCCTGGCCCCTCCAAGCCTTTCAATGGGGGTAAGCGGGTGTCAGTTGTCAACAGTTCAGAAAACGTGAAATAAAGTGCGCGTATCCGTAATAAAACGGCCCCTTTTCTCACTTCCTCTGACTGTGGTATGCGGAAGATGTTCAGGCGGATGACGTAGGACGTATGAGAAATGCAGGAGCAAAGGAAACAAAGTTTCCTTACTTTAGCAAAGAAAAGCCAGTCTCCTCTTTGCTTATATCCTCCAACATTTTTCTTTAAAAAAATCCTTGTTTTCTGCTTCTAATTCATGAACGGCATTTCGTTTTGTTTTGTCTCCACGTTCATCACTTATCATGCAACGTCAACGTCTTAAGGCCTGTTCACACCAAAACGATAACTATAAAGATAACTATAAAGATAACGATATTAGCGTCCACACCAGCGAACGATATCTTCTGTTTATTCTAAGCGCACGCTCGTCTGGCGCTTTAAATTCTCGAGCTCGTTACAGCAGGATCGATTCTGATTGGCTGCCAATTTTTTATCGTTCATCAGCTGGAAAAAATCGTTTTGAAAGTGAACGATATCGTTTTTCTTTGTCTTTATCGTTATAGTTGTGGTGTGGACGCTGAATACCTAAAACAATTAAAACGATAACTAGAACTATATCTTTATCGTTATCTTTATAGTTATCGTCCTTGGTGTGAACGGGCCTTTAGGTCCTCCGCCGGAACGGCTGCCACATATGACAGTCAGCAGAAGTGAAAAAAAAAAAAAAGTGTTTATTACATTTGGAATATGGATATTTATCTTACAAAAATGCATGGATTCGCTACAGGAGGCCTTTATTCACCCCCTGGAGCCATGTGAGGGACATTTTATTACGGATGCACGCACTTTATTTCACGTCTTCTGAACTGTTGACAACCAACACCCGCTTACCCCCATTGAAAGAATTGGAGGAGACAGGACAATTTTTAATATAACTCCGATTGGATTCGTCTGAAAGAAGAAAGTCACATACACCTAGGATACTTTGAGGGTGAGGCTAATTTTCATTTTTGGGTGTACTAACCCTTGAATATCAATGAAAAATAAAGTATTTGTAGGATTCTTAAAGAAAACTAAATTGTAAAACAATTAATTAATTAAAGATGCTGATCATTCTCAGAACCTTTCAACTTGGATTTCACAGGTTTTTCAGTTTGTATATGTGTTCCGCGTGGAATCACCGATACCATGAGGCAAGCACTGCCCCACCTGCACAAAACGCCCCCACCACGAGGGAAAGCTGCAGCCACGCAGTGACCCTACTGCCTGCTGTGCGAAGATTCTTCACATGGGACGCGGCAAGCAGCAGAACCGAGGTGCCACCCGCGCCGTGGTCCCGGGGCGGACATTACCACAAAAGCCCAAATGATGCCACACTTCAGCTTTGTACACCGAAACGGGAACTGGGACAATTCTTTCATCCCCATTACTGGCAGTGAACTATATTAAAGCTAACGATAGTGGCGTGCTCTAATGCTAGTATTTCCTGTCACTGTTTATGTTCAGAGATGAAGACTGCTATCTAGCAGTCGAGATATGAACTCAAAACGAAACAACTGCCATGAATCTTGTATGATTTTTATTTTTAAATATCGATATTCTGTTTTTGAGAATCGATACAGTATCATCAAACAAAATATCGGGATACTCATGTGTTTCGATATTTTCTTACACCCCTATCAGGGAACGACACGACTAAAAACCCAAGGCACTGAAAGAGACTAAACTAATTTCTATAAGCCAGTTAATACTACAAATCAATTGTTGTAGCAACTCCCTGTACCCCACCAACAATATAAGCAGATAATGTGAAGCTTATCTGATGGAGACAGAGCCACAAACAACTGACTGTGACCATAGGCACCCACTGATTGAAAGGTTGGGTTTCTATGGAAACAAAGTGATGAGTGCATTATACTAATACATGTGTGCATATCTGGAAACAAAAGAGGAAAGCTTTTATTAGCATTCGAGTCATTTGAGGATAATGCAAGAGGCTAACTGCCAGAGCAGCGCTGCGACATACAGTGAAAACTGACATGGAGAATGCCAATAGGACAGAGTGTGTGCCGACCACTGCCGTTTTGTGGTGGTGAACTGGAGCTATGCAAGCGTGAAGGAACAAGCAGACCCAGTCACAGTTCCGTGGGGGTCGATAGCCTGATTGCATTCTGAGCCGGCTGTGTAAGTTGGGTTTAGGACAGACATCGTCAAAGCACTGCTGTGTGATTAGATAACCAACTCGTTTGGCGATGAAGTGACCCTGGGTTTTATCGCCAAGCCTCCAGACACAATCAATAGCGTTACTCCCAAACAGCCAACCAGAATCTGGCTTATAGATTCATAAATTGGAGCACAGCCTTATACTCACTTGCAAACTCAAAGTTAGCAGAGGAGACACGTTTCAGCTGGCTTCAAATGGGGCTCCCTGTCTTTTCACCATTTCAAACGAATGAGAAGTTCAAGGGGTGCCATCCAGCATGAATTAATTAGAGTTTAAAAACAACTTTAAAGAGCTCTGCTACAATTTTTGTTCCATAATATGTTAGGCTGCATCATTTTTAGTTCAGTTTTAGGTCACCGTTCAATATTCATTAGAGGATGTTATCATTTGAGTGTCCTCTAAAGTCTTTCTGAAAGCTTAGGTCTCCTCATGACTGGATCATTAAATCTAAATTGAGGTAATTTCAAAGTATATTAAATCTGCAAATGGCAACAGCTTGTCACAGCATCCCTGTGTGTCCACATGCCTCCTATCCTGTGTACACAAAACTCCTGGTAATAAATGTCAGAAGTACTAAGGTCACTGGAAATACAACAGAATTCACAGTCTGATGAGTTAACAGCAATTCATCACACCTTCCAAACACTTCCTCATTTATGCAGTGGGTAAACCACTGAGGGAGTGACTAATGCTCTGTATCTGCACCTACGTTCATTATTTTTCCTCAGTGTCAGTCAGTTTACTTACTAACCATGGAGACGAAACAGTTTCTAGGGTTTCACCAGCTCCAGTGTGCACCTTGTGATATGCAGGTCTTACTGAGCTGGTTGTGGCATTCTTTCTGTGGTTAACACTTCCTGTTAACAGCTCAGACATATGTAGCAAAAGAGGACACAGTCACGAAGATTTGCCATTAATAGAAATCTGAATTAATCTACAAATTCTTTTAAACACAAGTCCATTCTACCAAAACTTAAACGCTTCAAAAAAGTTCATATCGAGTTTGTAAAATAAATCCATATCAAGTCTTCTGAAGAGACTCTTCGCAACCTAAACTGTACTTGCTTAACCTCCGAGAACAAACCTCACTGGTTCTTGTGGAGGCTCAAACATACAAACATATCTCACAAGCACATTTGAGTTTCTATTCATCATTTTTGATGTGCTCTATCTGAATGTATTGTTTATATGTGAATAAATGCTTAAATTAAAATTTGTTCATCATATAAATTGATCATGTCTTCAGAAGACTTAAATTAAATCCACTTGATTTATATTGATTATTTTTACAATCTCTTTATGAACTTTTTGAAATGTCAACATTTTTGTAGTGTGAACTTTCAATGGAAAGACAGAAATCTCTCAGGTTTCATGAAAATATCTTCATTTGTGTTTCCAAAATGTCAAAAGTCTTATGGGTTTGGATTAGAATGATAACATTATTTTTGGGTGAACTAATTCCCACCCCTCAATAAATAAATAAATAAATAAATAAAAATAAATAAATAAATAAATATGCAAACAAACCAGCTAAATGACAGTCGATGATTTTGGAAAGAGCAACACAAGAAATTTCAGGCAAATTCCCCTCACCACTCTCTACTTCAAGAGAATAACCAGTTGGGGCAAAGGACATTTAGACATATTTGATGGGGCTTGGAGCCACACAAAATCCCTGAGGACCAATTCTGGGACAGTTTTGGAATGTTCCGCTTGGTGCAAGTATTCAGGTCTGAAGATGAAAAGCAATTACAGGAAAATTGCTTTTCTGTTCTCCTCCGAGTCTGTGCTCTCGCCTGGGCGAGTCGAACCAGCACAAAGAGATAGGAACAATTTGCTATTTTACCAGCTGACAAGCTTCTAAGGCACTGACAGCTAAACACAAAATAGGAAAAATGGCTGAATAACCTCAGACAAAAGGAACAGCCTTGATAACATGTTCCTATAACTCTTGTTCTCTTTCAGGGTATTACACTAAAGAGTAGAACTGGCCATGGAAAAAAATAGCTATACTTGTAGAGAAAATCAGACAACAAGCACTGAAATAAAAGAACAGTGCTCACAAGAAAAGTGGGATGGCTGTCGCAGGTGCTGCAGCAGTGATAATGAGTGAGACTGGAGTGAAGTGATTAGATGATCACTTCTACTTGGAATTTGAGTTTCTCTGCCTATACTGCAGATGAATGTGAACTTATGCAATTTCTAAGAATTTTCTTCTGATTTCTTTGGTATGGAATTAAATCTATAAAATAACATCAATATTTGCTTTTATTTCTTTTGGTTACTTTTAAACAGTAACAAACACATTACTATTACAAAAGATCAGTTTGAATCACTTAGAAAATGGAAATTATGTCTACTGTCCAAAACACGTGCTATTCTTGTATTGCAGTGTGCAGCTCACTTGCAGAGCAAACTCAACGTGGATATTATAGATGTGAGGCCATGTGTACAGTTTAAGAGAGTGGGAGAAGATGCGGTACCACTCAGTCCCAATCACTCACAGTTTGTGAAATTCCATCTTACAGAAAGTTTTAAAATGACTTATCTGCTTTGATGATCTGTTTGGATTCAACCTACATGCTACAGTGCATAAATGTTTGCAGGAATTTCTTGCTTTATAATTGCGAAACCTGGGGAATGTGCGCAATGCATTCAAAGAGTTCTCATTATAATGTTATGTATATGATAGTCTCTAGTAGGCCTACAAATGAAGCACTTTACAGCAGTGTAAACTCTCATCTTATATGAGATAAATAAATAACTCTGTGGACACATTCTTTCCGTAACGCGTTGAAACGTGATATATTCTTTTACAGTCGTGTCCTCATTATAATTTTATGTAGCCAATATGACAGATTTGTTCGGCAGATGTTGTCCTTAATGGTACTTTCCTTTTCAAAGGGATTCAAGCAAATCAAAACTATCACGGGCATATGCATTTGAAGTGTCTCAGTTGGGGGCGGGGTAGGCCATGAGAGTACCGCGGTACGTACCGTGGGCGGTGTATTTCGGTTTGGTTTGAATATCTTTACACTACTAGTGACTGTATGATTTTGAGATCTATCTTTTCACACTGAGAACAATTGAGGGACTGATAAACAACTATAAAAAAAGATGAAAAGATTCTGATGCTCAAGGCGGCAACATGAATCATTTTTTTTACAGGATGATTTGTAATTTTTTCTTACGCAGTTTAAAGATACATAAAAAAATACTATTTAAAGGGTTCATATGATGCAATTTCAAGTTTTCCTTTCTCTTTGGAGTGTTACAAGCTGTTCATACATAGATGAGATCCCTTCTTTTGCAAAGACTAAATTCTCAAACTAATGGTCGACTGATATTGTTTTTTGACAGCCGATGCTGATATCTTATAAAGCGGGGGGCCAATAGCGGATATTATTATGATTTTTTTTTTTATTATTATTATAAATATTTAAGAAATGTGTAATAATTTGTCAATGGATTAAAAAATACATGTGTAAAATAAACATACTTATACTTTAGATGACAAAGTATTTTTCATAAATAAATAAATACTTAATAAAAATATAATTAAAAAGGAAGTAAACACTGTAACCAACAGGGCACTAGTATTCTGGGAAGTTTGTGTGCATTTGGAATCATATTTTTCAAATAAAGCAAGGGTAACACTCATTTTACATACAGCACACAGTGAAAATGACATGCATAAATGCGTAAAGCACAGCTTAATTTGAAAACACCAGTTTAAAGTATTCAATTCACACTGAGAACACGCGATCATGCAGGGAAAAAAATGCACACTTCACAAGATCTCACAGCTGGATTTGAAGTTTGCAAGGTTTGTGTAATGAAATGTTCATTAGTCATTCAAAGATTTGTTACGATTATTAGACAAGCTTCTATCTGTATTAGACAGAACTGTTAACGATGACAGTAAACAAGAGGGAGAATATGAGCACTGTGTGCTCAGGCACTGCTGCAGTTCTCAGCGGCATCAAAATAAAAGTCAGGCGCACCATCAAAATAAAACGTCGAACACATCCGTCAAGCAGAAAAACTTATCGGCCGATGCTGATATTTGAAAAATGCCAAATATCGGCCTTGGTGATATATCGGTCGACCACTATCTAAAATCCAAAAAGATATTCTTTATAAAAATTAAGACTCATCCACGCCCTCCTAAAACGCCTTGTTTAAACAAGCCCCCATGTCTACTTCACTGTGTGGGAAGATTTGCATAACACTGCCCAAATATTCATGCAAAGAAAGAAGGCATAACTTTGATTCTCGCTGCAGTATTGTTGCTGCCGCTACCACCATGTCATGGAGATGCTGTATTTGTCTTTTGTTTGATTAATAAGCACACAGTCACAGCAGGAAAATAGCCCGCTGCCACTTTAAGAGCCGCATGGCTCCAAATTACTGTTACACATGTATTTTCATCCTAAATTCTTTACGTTCATTTATTATATGACCGACCAAGGTATACATGAATAATCACTAAGCAACGCATTTTGACACATTTTTGCATGCATTTGATCTTTTGGGTGCACACCTTGAGCTAAAAGATGACTTTTCATGTCCGTGTTCTGTTCTGTCTCTGAGCACATATCTCTTCCTGAGGAGCAGCGCAAGTTCTTTTTCAAGCTTTTAAAAACATGAATAAATATACTTCGATAAATCAAGCATGTCCCATTTTGCAAATGTCATGTAACATAATTTTACTGATTTGCACGGGAAATTGGGCTTTTATGGAGGAACGAAAGCACAGCGCTGCAAAAGGGGCGCAATAATCATTTTATCTCGCTTATTGTATTTTCAGAATCGTTGGAGGCCAAAATCTAAATCAAAACTGTTTTTTCGATTAATTGCACAGCCCTAGTAATGCGTTTTATTGTTTCTGTCTCATCGCGCCTGGACACACGGCATCACAATAGGTTAAGGGGCGTAACATTTTGGTCACACGCTTGAGGTATTTGGCCAATCACAACGCACAGGATAGCTGGCCAATCAGAGCACACCTCGCTTTTCAGAACGATGAGCTTTGTAAAACTCGACGCGTTTCAGAAAGGCGGGGCATAGAGGAGAAACAATAATGTACAGACGTTTTTTTTTTTTTTTTTTTTTTTTTTACCTTAAACTGCATGACCACATTGCATTAAACCAATTACACAAAATAATGTTCTTTTTAGCAACGTCATATGACCCCTTTAAAGCATTTTAACACCTTTCAGAAGCTACATAAGATATTTACGTTTTCAATAAGACAAAATAACTACAATTTACCAGATCATCTAATTCAAAAACTTTATACCTCACTGAGCATAACGCATCACATTTCCTTCTTGAGCATCAGTGAATGTCACATACCCTTGAATCTCAATAAAGTGCATCTTTTAAACAGCTTATTCAGCACAAAATAAATAACGTATTTTCTTCCCCTTCCTATTTTGCTAAAATGATTAACATCCTGCATATTCTGCAAGGCGTATGCAAACTTATCCGGAGAACTCTATTGGCAATGTGCAAAATTTTTGGGGTTCAGAGAATATGGTTTGGTTTTTTAATTGTGCTAAGAGATAAAACAGGCTCACTTGAGTCTGGCTGAAGAAAGAGGAGTTGGGGGAAACATTCCTGGCTCAAAGGAGTCAAAGTAGGTTATGGTCCAGGAGAAACTGCAACAAAGAACTCCAGCCACGGAAGACAGGACCAAAATACTCCAAAAACCTACAGGAAAAAAAGTCCTGTAGTTCACAATATGCAGTCACTATGTGAAAATATACTAGGTGTAATTTGGACCTACCTAGAAGTCTCACTTCTGATCCATCTTCAGCAGTTATCCTCTCTGCTCTTAGATCTATAGATCAAAGATTTATTAATCAAATCAAGCATATATGCATAATGCATATATCATTAGGTATTGCACATGCTTGAACTTCATGAGAAGGGTTCCAAGATATAGATATGAACTTATTTTAACGTTACCTTTTAATACGATGTACAAGAAGGAGATGAGCACAGCGATAAATGAGACGATGACTACGCTGCATAGCACAGAGACTATACGAGCGGGCCACAGGTGAGTGTCTTTCCAGTAGCGCTGGCGTAACGTTACCGGTTGCCGCCCAGGCGTTGCCCTGCGGATTTCGCTGCTCTCACGTGAAGCAGCATTAATTTCCCCCAACATGTTTCTTCTTCCTGCTAATGCAGTATTATCCTCATCATCAGAGTAAACGTCTAAGGACTGGATGTCTTTATCTCTGGCAGACCGCAGCATGGTCACCAAGATAAAAGTTTCTAAAGTTGAAATTGTTAGCTCGTGAGTCACATCCTGCGTCTTTAGTTTGCGCGTTTCCGTTTCCTAGACAACTGGCTAGTTAGTTAGCTCGTCAGTTAATCTCACTTTTCAAATGAATAATTACACTTGATTTGTACAATACATGTTAACAACTTTTTATTCAGTTAACGAGAACTACAACCGACTTAAAGACGATTTCGCTGAACACAACGTGTATTAATTAGAAAATTGTTAAACGGTGAACAGTTTCAAAACACCGCGGTTTGTGCTTCCGTGTTTGTGAAGCACCGCCTCGATTACTGTGTTGTCCAATCGTAAGTGAGGACCCAGGAAATACGACCATTTGATTGGATGTGATGAACGTCATTAAACAAACCTACTTGTTTCGCTCATTGTAAATAAAAAATAATTAAATTTAATGAAGACTGACAGCAGACTGAATTGAGTTTGTCACTGATGTCAAAATGGAATAGCCTGAAGATCAAACACATTAATCCCACCACATCTGAAGGAACAATGAGGTCTAGGAGATAATGTGGAAGAAAAATTTAATTACTGAAATATTACTTACATGAATGCATAAATTTTTAGCTTACGTTTTGCTTGCTTTTATTCTTTTTTGTTTTTTTTCTTACAGAAGTTGATAACTTTGTGCCAAACAACTATTAATATTGAATAATACTTAAATAAAATTTAAAAAAATATATATTAATATTTAAGTTAAATTAAATGTCATCTACACATTTTTCAGCAAATGTCATGTTAAGGAATAGTCTGTTCATTTTGAATGAACAATTCTGTTAACTGACTAATTACTTAAGTATGATTTTAAGAGTAATTTTCACTGTCTCTAAGCACTTATCTATTGTATTCTTTCATTTGTGTTTTCATGGAACAATTCTTCAGCACTCTTAAAGCTTCTGACACTGGAAGATGGGAGGTCTGCCCACGCTCTTCACAGCGTGAGTTGTTGTCAGCTTTTATTTTTCTCCTCTTCAGTTCTGCATCGTGAACTGGTCCCCAACCTTGTGAAATTGTCCATTAGCCAGCAGACAGGATATAGGTATCCCACTTAACTTAACTGGTTGAATATGAGATGATTCATCTATTACATTATTTAATGCTTTTATATACATACATTTTTAAATACACAGAAGCATTGCTCATCTCATATTTGAAAAATTGGGTCTTAGTTTTAGTGTTAAAGTACTTAAAAGCATTGTATTTCTAGACAATTTATGCTGAATATATCACCACCTGCTTTGTCCTTGTACAGCCATCAAGCAAAATATTACTTTTTGTCAATTATTTGGATTTCATTTTTAGTATTGCAGATCACGGCAATAGTGTTGGTTATTTTAGACAGAAAACCAAAACTGAAAAATTACCAGTCATTGAAAACCTGCATAAATGTAATATGAATTTTATAAAACTTATAGAGATAGAGAGCTATACATTTTTATGTGGTCTGGTTTAAATAACTAAACTGTAATCTGGCCATGTTTAATAGTACAAATGCCTGTTATATGGACCTGGGGCAGAAAAGAAATGGCTAAGATCCTTGAACACAAGAAGTTTGCTACCACCTTGTGGCAGTGTTAGGTTACCATTGCCCACAAGTAGCTCCAACATCACATTTATCATTGAGCATCCTCATGTGTCCATCCAGATTTTCAGTCAAATAAAAACCTCTCTGTGAATTCTTGCATCGACCACACAATAATCACTGTTTTTAATGGTGCTGGTGTCATTGATTTATTTGCACACAACCACTGATTCCAGTTAAAGAGTTCAAAGTAGAAAAAAAGTTATATGTGCCACTAGTGTCTGTTCAAGCTTTCAAGTGTTACGTGCAACCACAGATATTTACCATATGCAACAATAGTGAGGAGAGAGCAATTTAGGTCACAGAGTAAGTTGATTCACGGTCTTCACCATCAGATTAAATAATACTGTCATACTAAACAACATAAAAGCTCATAACATTCCAGTGATATTGCAGGACAAGTTGGTTTGTTTCAACAATATGTACAGCACCACAATGGATGAACAATGTAAAAAATAACAGGCTCGATTTTGTAGCAAAATATCTGTACATTTAAAAAAAAGACTTTTTTTGTCCAATGAAATGTCTTCGTTTAAAAAAAAAAAAAACACTTTTCCACAGCACACAAATGTCACATGAGATTAAAAAAAAAAAAAGTAGGAGAGCAAGTCTGTGATTAAAATGAGATGTACTGTACATACAATGTCAAACTGGTTGTGAATGCTTGGTAGTAAACATTTTCAACATTTCATGGGATGTTTCAGTCGCAAAGAAGAGTAATCCTCAACAGCATTACAGTATCAAGTCCAGTTTAAGATTAATCTACCTCTCGCATTTCATCCATGTTTTTTTTTTTTTAAATCGAAAGTTCATTTTTAAGATGATTCAAAGTTAAAAATAAAAATAAAAGTGCATCTTGTAAATCTTCCCCTCAGAAAAAGCTACTCAGCTTGGAGTTTTAGAACCAGAGGTAAAATGACAATGAAAATGAAAAGTGGGCCAATCCAAGGACTTCCTTTGGCATTTCTGCTCTGTCTTGTGCATGACACACAATGTCTCAATGCTGAATATAGTAAATCATAAAAGACCACAATCTTTCTTCACAATGTCCATTTGTAGGATCCACAATATTTGACCAAGTCAACATACTGCATCCACCACGCTAGACGTAATGTTCTCTTTATCTTACGTTCTTTAAAACGGTCCATTAAATCAAGATGCCACAAAATCAGTGTCACATTTATCCATCCTTCCATTGATCTAAGTGTGCTTTTTTGTTCTTTTTTTTCAGTAGTGTCACTGGCCCACCTTCTGTCCTCAAAAGCTGAACAAACTTGGCTAGCAGGTGGTGATCTCCATGTTGTGTAGCAGAAGGTGCTGTACCTCCAAGTTCCTTCTCCCACTCCTCCTCAGGGCATCGGCCCGTCGGAAAGGTTGACTGCGCAGGTCTGAAGAAAAACAAGTCAACCGTTACACAGTGAGCACAACTACAGTCTGTGCCTGTGGATATGGATGAGACAGGGCCAAAGATGGGAACAAAGCATGCAGGTGTGTGGATTTTTGGTTAGTTTTAGATCAGTTTAGTAGGGATGCATGATATTCTGGTACTATATCGGTTAGTGGGTGTTATTTGGCAAACACCATTGGGTGTTTCGGAAACCAATTGACAAAATGGAATAGAATAGTTTAGTATTGGCCATTTATCTGTCTCTACTGTTTATTGGTATAGGTTTGATATAATGGCTGATACTGAATATATAACTGACAATACTCATTTCCCCTATTTTTACATTATGGTTATGGAAAAGTTAATCTTTACAACACACTAATAATTGAACTTTTTTTTGACAATTTAATATTTTAATAGTGGATATTTGATATAATGGTTGATACTGTATATTTAACACTGCATGCTAATTTACCCTATTTTTACATTGAGATGAAGTGAACAACAAATAATGGCAATTGTAAAGTTAATCTGTACAAAAGAATAATGATTTAATGACACTGTTAGATGTAATCGTCAGCAAATGAAAAAATGAAAATATTCATTCTTCATACTGCACATTATAATGTTGTGATACCTAAACCTACTCATTTAAAATGACTGATCATAGTTTTTGATGTATTATTTTTTAAATTTAAATGGAATAGCATATTTTAATATTGGCCATTTATCTGTCTCTACCACTTACTGGTTTAGGTTGATATTGAATATTGAACTGTGCATATTTATTTATTATTAGGTGAGCATTAAATTAATGCAACTGTGAAGTTAATATCTACAAAACAGAAATATTTCAACATTTAATGCTGTTAAATGTAATCTTTAGAATATTATGGAAGAATGAAAAGGGCGATATTCATTCTTCACACTGTACATAATGCTATGATCCCTAAATTAAAATTTTTGTTATTCAGACAAAATGGAATAGAACATTTAGCTGTTTTCAACAACATTCAAATATTTTCAGCATATCATATTAGCCAGAATTGTAATTTTAGTGCATCCCTACAACTCAGATCCTTCTGATAAGTCATGACATGTTGGAAGGTGGTTACCAAGAGACAAAGTTTGCCTGCAACTGTATTAGAACTACTCAACAGATTTTTAAATCTGCGACTAGGTTTAAATAGTGTGCAGGAAACAAAATGCAGAACAGAAATGATTGAAGGCAGGCAGGCATGCATGCATTTTTTATGCAGAGAATTCACGTTTCCATCCTGTATTTAATGGCCTTACCCAGGTGAACAGAAAACAAATGAGGAAACAGAGAGAAGGATGGAGGGAATGACTAGGAGATGAGTGAAGAAGAGACGGACTTAAAGGCACCTTTCTGAGGGGACAGAATTTAGTTTAATAATGGAAGTCCTCGGAGAGGGCGGGGTCACAGAAGAACCGTGAGCCACGTTTGGCTGATCGTGCGGTAAAGGGGACGGTCTTCAGCACTGCAGCAAAATAATAGCCAATCACAACACAGAAACACCAAAAGCTAGAAGCTCTAGAAAAAGCACAGAATCAGACAGAAACTTCAAGCCTCTAAACTCTCAGCAAGTCTAAACAGCATGGCGTCTACTGCTACTGTTACTTTCTAAAGAACAAGACCAATACACACTTAGGAAAACAGATTAATTTGACGTACGTACAATCAGATGAATCTGTATAGCTTGCATCCAGAAGCGTTCTTACCCGTAATGATGTCCTCAATGGCTCCATCTTTGCCTTCGTAGACGTGGCGGCTATCTTTGCCTTGCCTCTTCCTTAACTCCGCAATCAGTCCCTGCTGCTGCCGCTTGCCCTTGTGAGATGGTGACTGGTGTTTGTGCAAATACATAGATGATAGAATATCCAGTTAGTGCACACAGTTTTGCTGTAATCTTTCCTTTAATGTACACTGTAGTGTGCTCTAGGGCTGGCTATTGACATAAATTGCATGATTCACTTTGATTTTGATTCACGAGCTTGTGTTCCGACTCGATTCTGATTTCAATTCGATTCAATATTGATTCACACAGGTACAGTACCTGTCAGTTTAAGGACAAAATTCTCTACTAACTAAAAACTAATGGTGCAAAGCATACAGGGAATTCTGTCAGTTGGTACATTACTGTAATATTTAAGGTTAAAATTAAATGGTCTGTATACCAAAAAAAAAAAAATTTTTATAATATTATCATAACTTTTTTTAATGACAATTATATTTCTACTCAAATTAGTTTTTTGAAATATAAATATTTAAACGGTGGCTGTCTAAAACATACTGATTTATTCTAACATTATCCTAACATACATTAAACATTTAAGAACAGGTTAAGGAAAAATTTAATGATTATATAATATAATACATATTTAGCAAAATGCTCCTCTCTAAAGTAAATTTTTATAGATAACTAATCGATAACTAATCGAATTTCTGTAGTTGAAAAACTTGATTGTATGATTACAATAGACATGATACATTTCAGTAAGTTGTACTGTATTTTTCAACATACCTTTTCATGTTCATTTACGTTTATTTTGTGCTGTAACTTGTATTAAAGAAGAAGAGATGTTCAGTTCATGTGCATGGCACTTTGCTTGAACTAATTAAAAAGTGCCAAAATGGTATTTATTGTTCGAATTTCATAATAAAATTGACAGAATTTGAAATCGGACCCAGTCTCAATCAATAGTTTGTTGGATGGAAGCCATGCTATAAAATGCTGTGTAGTGAAGTTTTATTTACACATCAACTAAAAATACTATAGACTAAAAGATCAATTTTTGGAATATGAGAATCATTATCGGTTCCTCAAAATGAAAACTGATAAAATCAAGAAACTGATATTTTCAACCCAGCCCTAGTGTGCCCTACTAAGGCTCTCAACTCATCCTACCTGTTGATTTTCTTGCTCCTCCATCATGGCCTCCTGTTCCAGAAGTTTCTCCATCATCAGCTGCTCTTGCCTCTTCTTCTGCTCGTTCTCTTCATCCGCTTGCTGAAAACAACGACAAATTACATCTGGGCCTTGTGTGAACCAGAAGGAAGTTGATGCCCTGATAGCATACAGACTCACCCTATAGGACTTGATGAAGCGAACAAACACAGGGAAGAACACAGAGGGTGGCATGGTCTTGGGGCTCTCCCCGAAGAATTTAATAACATCGTCAAAGGCATCCTGTAATTACATGCAAGAGACATGATCATGGGGATTATCCCTTGTGAGATTCAAACCTACAGCCTTACCATTACCAGGCCACCACGACACCTTATACACTGCTTTTTTCTACCTGTGCAATCCTAGCATCATCCAGGAGCTTCTTCAGTCTGGCCTCATTGTGATGGATGAAGTCTTTGAGCAGGGAGTTGTGGCCGTGCATGCTGTACTCTCTTCTGGTCAGATCCATACCTCTCTGTAGCTCCTTCACATCCAGGAGAACATTCTCCAGTGAGACTGCAACATGGGAATAATGAGACTCACCGTCAAAAACAAACTTACTGTAGAATCAACCAGATAACATATTAGCATATTAAAGCAAAAAATGCATATTAGAGGACAATCATTTTTGTATTTCTTTCGGTTAATGTGAGACCTAAGAACATTTTAAAATGCATTTAGAAAGTGTTATTTTAGTATTATGTACTATTATAGAATTTATTAACTTTGAATTATACTGTTTTCATTTTAATATAAATGTCAGTGATTTTTTTGTGCTTGTCATTTTCAATAGTTTTTTTTTTATATTTCTATTTAGATTATTTTTTTTTATTTCAGTTTTATTAATTTTAGTACTTAAACTAATTTTACTTTAGTTAGTTGCCAAGGCAAGTGTTTTTATTATCTAATATTTATATTTTAGCTTCAACAACAAAAAAAAGGTCTTAGAATTAGTTATTTACAGTTATTAATTGCCATTTCTAATTAGTATATTTTTTTTATTTATATAGAATATAATATATATAAGACATATATTTAGACATATATTTATGTAGACTTACCTGCAGCAGCTTTCTCAATGTAGTGCAGCTCATTGTAAAAAACGCTTACAACAGGATATTTCTCCTTCACCACATTGGCTATGTAGTGCAAAAGTGTCTGCTTCCTGTCTGTGGACTTGGTTTCCAATAGCTAATGTCAGGAAACATTACAATTAAACAAAGTTAATAATGTCAGAATAAACTTAATAATGTCAAAAAAGTGCATGATTTTTTTTTTTTAAGTGTTATGAAATGTGATGTTACCAAATCCAAGCTCTGAAGTTTGAAGCCATAAACAGCTCCTCTCTTGCTACTGTTCATGTAGTTGCCCAGGGCCAAAATGATCTGAAATGAGAGATATCACATAATTAATTAAAAGTAAGACTCTAAAACTGCAAGAAACTGTGTGATATTAAAGTTATATTGGCTTACCTCAAGGATTTTCTTTAACTTCTGTGATGACTTAATGGATACAGATGCTGCTATCATAGCGTGCAGTTGCTATAGGAAAAACAGCAACAGCAAACAGACAAATGTATAAATACATTTCAGATGGATCTTTATTAATAAGAGTTATTATTCAATTCAATGATTCTATCGTAGTTGCTCCTCTTTTTTTTTTCTCTTTCCATCTTACCGGTGTGAGCATCTGCACGCTATCGCTAAAGTTGCCCATGAATGCCATGATGGTCATCCGCTGTGGCAGCCTTTCTATCTTGCTGAAGAGCATCATGAATCGGTCCTCATCAGTGACCCCATCCATTGGCCGTCGCTCCCGCTCATACTGGCGGAGCACCTTCACCTCACTTTCAGTGGGCATAAACCGCATCAAACATTCCACAAAATCCACGGGCACTGTACGCAGGTCAAACCTGCGGGGGTTGAGAGAAACTGATCAGAGCGTTGTTCAAAAAAACAAACCTCAAAAAACAAAATTAAGAACAAAAAAAAAAAAAAAAAAAAAAAAAAATAAAAAAACTAAACAAAAACAAACCAAAACAAAACACTAAACAAAACAAAACAAAACTAACCAAACCAAAAACTAAACTAAACTAAACTAAATCAAAACAAAAAACAAAACAAAACAAAAACAAAACAAAACAAAAAACCAGCAGTGATAGGAGATACAGGAGCTGAACTGTGGAAGGAACAGAACAAGAACTGACTGATGTTCTAACAAGCAGATGTAAGGGAAACACCTGTCATGAATTAGAAGTACAAAATGAGGATTTATAAAGAAAAATGTTGGAGGATTTCGATATAAGCCAAGAGGAGAATTGTCATTTTTGGGTGAACTAACCCTTTGAACAAGAGCAATCCCACAGTTGTAAAACATCATCTCACAGAGAATATGATTCATCTTTATCTTGACATTAATGACAAAGGGGGAACTTACGTCTGGATTGCTTTGCAGATCTCTTCTGGGCTCTTCCCTGCCTTGCGGAGCGTGATGGCAAGGTTTTTGGCTCTGTTGGCCTCCAGCAGTGAAACTTTGTTGGGGCCCTTCGGAGGAGCTTTCTGCTTTTGCATCGTCATGTCGACGGCAGGGCCCTGGGCTTTGGTCTTGAACATTTCCTCAAACTCATCCACATTCAAATCCTGCAAACCAAAACATTCTATTAAAGTTGTAATCCACAGCAATCCTAGAACCTGGTGTTCGAAAACGGTGGCACCACTTATGGCACAAATGATTCATGCACAGTAGGACTTCCTGGTCAATGATTATTTCAAACACATTGTTTTCATAATCTTTTATCAAAATGTTCTTGCTCTGCTTCCTTAACACCTTCCCATCCAAGAACATGGCTCGCTCTGATAGGCAACCAACACTTTTCATTATCCAATCATTTGTTCTCATTTCACAAAATCAAATCCCACCCTAAATTGTTTTCACCTGGAATTGTGTCAGATTATTGAAGTACAATGAGCCGCTAAGGGCAATGATGTTTGACTTTCTGTAATCTGTACGTGTTGTTTATTGCGATTTTAGTAAGCAGCAGTTACAGAATGTACTTGAAGTTGATAGAGATCACACATTTCACACCATGTAAAGTGCTGCAGACAAATACCTCTAGAATCTTCTCGTCATCGATTTCATTGAAGACAGTGCCGTTGATCTGATTTGGTTTCAGAGCCACCCAATTGAACACTGGCATGCGGAACTTGGTTTTGATTGGCTTTTTAATTTTCACAGCTGCCAAGAAAGAAAAGAGGCCTGTGACTACCAAAACAACTACTCAATGAGATTAAAAAGAATCACAAAAATACACAACGACGTGTTAAGCAAAGACACACAACACATAATGTGACTAGATCATGACAGTAAATGGTGGCCATGACAAATATCAGGAAACCTACAGAAGAGCTTGATTGGTCCATCTTTGAGAGCGGGAGAAAAAGAGAGTAGATAAAAACAAATGTTTAGAGAGTAATAAAGCACAAATGTCTAGAAAGAGAAAGCCGGAAATGCTTCTACGCACTAAGAAATGCTGAACAAAAATCTACAAAAGCTTGGAAAATTATTTCAGGGAAAAATAATAAGAATCAAAACAGACAATAAAAAATAATACATTTGCAGTGATCCATTCACACTGAAACAATCATGTACACATTTATACCCGTCAAGCCAGAGTTGAATATGACAGTTGGCGTGCCGCTTCCTGGGAGAGGAGGAGCACAAGGAGGGGGAGGCGGGGGTAATGGAGCAGAGATCTCAATAGAATGTCCGGGAGGTGGAGGTGGGGGAGGAGGAGGAGGTGGTGGAGGAGGTGGAGGAGGCGGCGGCGGCAGTGGAGGTGCAAGAGCTGCCGATGGCCCATTAGGAACTACAGGAGAAGAGAGAGAACGTGTTGGTGGCTAACAATTAATTTAAGACAGCAAGCTTAAGCACATCTGTATCCACTTAACAGAATTAAAACATGAAACTAAGAATAACTGGTTAGAAGGGATAGACTGATAACTGGTTTAGATATTTACATTTCTACTTAATCAGTTCAAATCAGTATGTATATGCAGTGGCGGCTCGTCGGGGGAGGCAGGGGAGGCACGGCTTCCCCAAAATGTTGAGATGAAAATGGGAGGACGACGACTTAACGTTAATAAAATTCACAATTCATTTCAGTTCATGTCTCAGAATGTGTATTTTTGTTTGTAAATTCACAGCTGTAATACCATAACATGTTCCTGAAGTTGGAAAGCGGTGATTTTCTATCGCGAATGTGCCGAATCTGATGTAATTACAACCGCTAATGTTAGAGAAGGGGAGGAGGAGGCCGGGGGAGAGTTGAGCTCTCGTGCCTCAGTTGGAAAAAAAAATTAGCCAATCAGCATCGAGTGTTCTCTTTCAGCGCGGAAGAGTGTTGAGAAAAGAAACCTCGCCTCCCTTCTGGTATATCATCATAGAGACGTAAATTATGTGATATTAGTTTGAACGTCTCCCGCTGCACTGATAATGTAATGTAAAGTACTTACGATGAGTAGCGATATAGAATATTTGATCGCCAACAGATTTACCAAGCTGTCATTCAAACAGTATATATACAAATTAAAAATAAAGGGAGGACATTTCGTAAGCTGGATAGGGTAACTTTACAGCAGTCACGACTTAATTAAATGGCACAACAGGCAGCTCTCTTTTAACATAGACTTTTAAGGGATGGATGTTTGTTTCAAGTGATAGGCCAGGTAAGTGAAATGATATTATCTTACTCTATGTGTGTCGTTTTCTTAACGTTCTCCGACTAAAAACAACCAAAAAGCCATTTTAAAATGGTTAAGCAAATAATAATAATAATCAGCAGCAGGGATCCCCAGACCAATACAATTAGTGTGCCTCCTCTAGTTTAAAACCCACAAGCCGCCACTGTGTATATGTATATGTATATATATGTTGGCTGTTTAAACAACTGTACCCACAAATGCCATTAATTTGTGGTAAAAATGTTGGCACAGTCTTTATGCAGCTCTGCGCAATGTCGCAATTGTGCACAGTAAAAGCTGGTCTGTTAGGTATTTAGTTAAGTTAGGCAGTTGTCATAGAATCTAGGTTCAGAAAAACATTATTAATAGTTCTGATCAGCTGGACTTTATGAATGTGCCGACACATTTACAAATTTTCCTTATTTCTTAGGATATATTCAGTGAACTATAGACTATCACACAACTAAAATACATTACCTATTTTTTAAAGTATAAGAGTAGCTTAACGTGGATATTTATATTTATGTAAATTTGTATATAAATGTATATCAATCATAATTCATAAATGTGTGTGTGTGTGTATATATATATATATATATATATATATATATATATATATATATATACACATATACATACACAGTGTTGGGGGTAACGCATAACAAGTAACGCGAGTTATGTAATCGGATTACTTTTTATCAAGTAACTAGTAAAGTAACGCATTACTTTTTAATTTACAAGAGAATATCCGAGTTACTTTTTCAAATAAGTAACACAAGTTACTTTTATTTTACAATTTATTGATTGACAGCTCTCATGTCCCCATATTGAGAGAAGTCAGATGTTACTGTAGTTCTAAAATAAATATGAATATGCATTGATTCATCTCAATTACAAAAACACAAAAAAAAGATTCAGTATTCCTCAAAAATGAATAAAAATAATGCAACTCAATATGACGCAAACCTGCAATAATTAAATGTTAAACAACACGAATATCCTTTATGTATTTTCATTTACATTACATTACATTTATGCATTTAGCAGACGCTTTTATCCAAAGCAACTTACAGCGCATTCAGGCTAACATTTTTTTTTACCTACCATGTGTTCCCCTGGGAATCAAACCCACAACTTTTTGCGCTGCTAACGCAATGCTCTACCACTGATCCAATGCTGCTTCTGACCTTCGATGACCCATTCAACCATACTAATAAGCAAAAATTACTCTAGACAAACAACTGAAGTGTGTTGAAATCGCTTCTTCTGTGTTTTACTGTACGGATGTAAATTTACTTTCCCTTCAGCCTGAGGCTTATTCATTTCACTTTTAGTGTGAAAAGGCTTTTGTATTTGCCACAAAAAATAACACATTACTTTTAAAAGTAACTTTCCCCAACACTTTATATATATATTGTGTGTGTATGTATGTATATATATAGTTTAATTCAGCAAGGATGCATTAAATTAATCAAAAGTGACAGTGAATACAATTATAATACAAAATATACCCATTTAAAATAAATGCTGTTCTTCTGAACATTCTATTAATCAAACAATCCTGAAAGAAATGCATCACGGTTTCCACAAAACTGTTTTCAAAACTGATAATAAGAAATGTTTCTTAAGCACCAAATCAGCATACTAGAATGATTCTTAAAGATCATGTGACACTAAAACCTGAAAATGTAGCTGAAATGCTGAAAATGTAGCTTTGTAAATGTACAATAATGCATTTATTTTAAAATACATGTAATATGTATATTAAAACATTTTTATATGAAATACAAAAATATTAGATCTGTCAAATGATTAATCACGATTAATCACATCCAAAATAAAAGTTTTTGTTTACATAATATATGCGTGTATGCTGTGTATATTTATTATGTATATATAATTACAAACACATCCATGTATACATTTAAGAAAAATATGTTATGTTTATATATTAAATATATTTATATATAATATAAATATAAGAATATAAATATATAAATGTATATACATGTAAATATTTTCAAAATATTTACTGTATGTGTATGTATTTATATATACATAATAAATATACACAGTACACATACATATAGTATGTAAACAAAAACTTTTATTTTGGATGCGATTAATCGCGATTAATCATTTGACAGCACTAAAAAATATCTATAGAAAATTTAATCAAATAACTGCAGACTTGATGAACATAAGCCTTATTTCAAAAACATTTTCAAATATCTTCTGACCTCAAGCTTTTTCATGTTAGAGTTAATGTTTATAATTATACAAATATTCATAATGCATTTAGGCCTGGTTTCACAGACTGGGCTTAGGCCATAGTTCAATTAGGACATTAAGCTTGATGCTAACCCTGAAACAACGTACAGAACTACCAAATTTTGCTATAAGTTTGATTGCATCATATAATAACTGCTGTTAATAGTCTGATTGATTACATCTTTAATTTATTTTTCCGTACATTTCTACCATATGTACATAAACTGACATTCACCACTGATAAGCTACTACTAAATATTGTAGAAACATAATTTTCTGTAATGTTGCTTTGCAACGATTTGTATTGTAAAAAGCGCTATACAAATAAACTTGAATTGAATTGAAATTAAAGTAACTTTTATAAATGTGCCTTAGAAAAAACATCACTGGTGTGCATCTTGAGATAAAACAAAGGCGCTGATATTTTGAGATATGCCGATGCAAGTTTCTTTCAGTTTAAACAGCTCAGTCATGCTTTTTAGTCTGGGACTAAGCTTAAGCCTTGTCTGTGAAACCCGGGATTATGTTTCTATGTAGCAACAATTATTTGTGCAAAAATGCATAAAACAATTATTAAATATGGGTTCGTCTTATCAGTTATCTGACACTTAAAGATAAAAATAATGGATCTATCTATATTTACTAATCATTTAGTAAACCATCTTTTTTTACTTGCAATACAGGAAAAATCCACCTAGAGCAGCCGGAAGGTAAATGGATAATCATCATAGTTCACAGATGAAGCCTTGTAGGGTTTGCAACAGGGGCACTGTCAGGGGAATGTTGTCTCAGGCCTTGTGACAAAGTGGTACAGACTTTTCATTTGGCCCGTATGAAGGAAGCCAGCCTATAAACTTTTATTTCTCAGGCTCTGTAAATTTAAGTAACAGCACTGTTTGAACCCAAGACCATTAGGCTACACCAGCGGTTCTCAATTCCAGTCCTCATGACCCCCTGCTCTGCACATTTTGTATGTCTCTCTTTGTAAACACACCTGATTCAGATAATCAGCTCATTAGAATTGAGCTCCGTGCATGAATTGTGTTCCGATTGACTTGGTCCCTACACAGTGTTAATTGCTCCCTACACCCTGAGCAGTTGAAATCTGTTGAAGTTTACCTCACTTTGGAACATTCATTCACGGATCTGCGCTGTGCAATGTCTTCACACACGGACAAGTGTGAAATCTTATACCTCTGTAAATAAATACAATTAAATTCACATCTTGCACACTTCAATGCACTTTGAATGGAACATATACATTCGCGTCAAACTGGAATCATGGTGGAATATCCTGTGATATCCACTTCGCAGGGCACTTACGTTCGACTAGAACAAACGTCTGAAGCGATAAGAAACATACAAAATGTGCAGAGCAGGGGGCGCAAGGACTGGAAGTGAGAACCACTGGGCTACACCACTCCAATTAAATAAAATTATGGTAGTCACATTGAGTGAATAAATCATCTTTAGTTGTAGAAAGTAATCATTTCATTAAACCCTCATTAAATGAGCGCTGAACCATCAGATTTGTTGAAATCATTACTCACCAGAGGAACTTGCTATTGGAGGTGGTGGAGGGGGAGGAGGAGGTGGTGTGGCCATTGCTCGAAGAGTTCCAGTCTGGGACGTGCTGCTAGAGCTGTACGCTGCACCGGCACAGGCTCCGGCCAGGGCCATGGCATCAGGGCAGGGAGAAAGAGCCATGGGCTGAGGAGGTGACGGCAGCGGAGACACGTCTCCTTCTCCATCTCCCTCACCCCTGACCTGGATCTGGAGACTGCCTCGGCGCTCTAGCTCATGGATTTTCTTCTCCAGAGTGGACTGCCTCTGAATGGTCTCATCCTTCTCACGAACTATCCGGCGAAGCGTGTGAACTTGTGAACTGGCGTCCCGGTACACAGCCTGGATTGCACATGTGCACGCAAACAGAGTAATTTAGGATTTAACAAGAAATCATCACATGTTATTAAATAAATTAAGCTACCATGGTGACATTATTTCTAGAAGTTCTTTAAGAAAATTGGTTTGTCAATCAATTAGACATTTGAATCAACTGACTGGCATTTGGGGTTATGAGCAAAAAACCCTGTAAAACAGGTCACATCGGATCAGGTCTTGCATATGTGCTTTGTTCAATACAGAGCTGTTTTACTCAAGATGCCTTCGAAGGAGATGCCAAAGAAAATCATAACCGATGTCCATCACATACACAGATTAAAATCTAAAAGTGTTTTTTATTTTTCTTCTTCTCATTAACATTCGGATATTAAAATTGATTAAAACACAGATAATAAAAACAACTAGCTATGTTAGCTGATTATTGCCATCAGTTCATATACCTCTTAACACTCTCTCATATATTTTCTGGTTTTGTTAGGTGACATTCAACAAACCTAAAATTGGACATGTTTGCTTTGGCAACTATCTGAAATAAAATCAATTTAAGTTGAAGTACTAAAATTTAAATAAAAATAAAGCTAAATAGAAATATAAAAAAGACAAATCACATAATATTACTAAAACGTAAAAGAAAACTGAAAATTAAAGGCCATTTAGAATATTATAATAATTCTAAAATAGCATGGAATTGTACTAAATGAATGTGTTAAATTATCAGCCCTATAAATAAATTGAAAAGGAACATTTTCATATGATTTTAATTTGTAAAAGTAAAATCTAGTGTTATGTTGACAGGTTGTTAGAAACCATTTGATAAGATCCAAACTATAGATCTGGGCCCATATTCACAAAACATTTTATCATACAACTAAGAGTTCTCCTAAATAGCAGTAAAAGTTTTTAACTAAGAGTTTTTTCTTAAAACCTATTCACAAAGCTGCTGAGACAAACTTTTACTAAGGAATAGACAGAAGTCTTAAGCTAAGAGTAAGGGCGGGGTTGACCTCGTTGCTATGAATGATGTCAGCACTTACTAACTATGCACACAGTGATTGGCTGATAGTCTCTGTCAGAGATTTATTCATAGAAATATTGTAGAGCACAATATTATGTTGCCATATTCAAATAAAGGTTTTAAAATAAAAATGTTAGTTGCCAAATTTAAATAAAGATTTTAAAATGCAGCCTAGGTGTCACTAATTAAACAAGTAGGCTACATATTCAGCTAATTGTCAGCCTCTTACATATATGTGTTCATTTTAAGCTTTAGTTGACTATTAGTTGCACTTTTATTAATAAACCATATAAATCATAATAATGAGCCTTTAATTGCCTACATAGCCTAATAAGCACTCAAGCACACGCAAAAAAGGCCTGCCACAGCGCACAACAAATATAATAATTATGAATTTGTTAGGGAGAACTGCATTAATGTTTTAATTTATTGTAACGTCGTAATTTATTTTTACACTAGTGCTTTCTGTTTTCGATTTAAGAGATGAAGTATGCAACACTGACTTATCTCCACAGCACCTGTATGCATATGGATTATATAATGTGAGAATATTTGTTTTCTATTTGAATTAGTTCATTTAAAAGTTTCACTCTCTTTAGATATATTTTTTCATGTCTGCAATAAGGCAAGCATCCACAAAGTTTCTAAGTGACATGCTCAAGTTCACAGAGTCCCAAACGGCAGAAAGCGCATCCTTTTTGCTTTATTATTTTACAAAAGCACAACATTTTGTTACTATTCTGAGTGCACACGAATAAACGTAGAGTCTTTACAGATACAAAAGATGCATTACTCTTATCTGTATGACCAAAAATGATGAAGTATTTTAAGAGCAAATGATCGCAGCGACACCTCCATCTGTCCTACAGTAGCGTTCAGCTTCCACACTCCGTACAAACATGCACACTTTTTCCTAGGCTAACATTAGATTGAACTAATGCTACTACATACATATCTCAGATGATAAGCCATATTTAAGGTCGATGAATGTTAGGTGACCATATGGATGTCCTGCCCAATGTAATATATTACCATTTGTCCGTCACGGACTGCGTGACTTCGCCACTTCATGTGGATATTTTTTTTTTCTGCGACTAAGCGACTAATAAAATATGTTCATATGCATATAAACAGCCTTTTAATTAGCAGAATAATCATGGCTGATAGTAAGACATGCAAACATAAAAGAAAACCAAACTGGACGCGATCAGCTATATATTAAGGATATAATCAAACATTTGGTGTTGGGATAACCTCAAAACCAAACCAATTAGAAAAAATTTTTCTAAAATGTTTATATTCCAAGGTAGATTGCTGGCAACAGCCATTTTAGGATATTTCAGATTTGGTCTTAGTTACTTAGGAGTCCTCTTCACTACTCCTAACATTTCACAAATTTAGGAGATAATTTTAAGTCTAAAACGCTTTGTGAAATACTCTTAGAGCAAAAATTTAGGAGTCCTAAATTTAGGACTGACACGCCCACTATTTTTAAGATTTTCTCCTAAATTGGCAAGTTAGGAGCTACTTTTAGCCTTAAGATGTTATGTTAATACGGGCCCTGGGTTCTAAGTCAGGTGGTGTGATACTGACCCGGACGGTATCCAACTCTTTGTTCTTCTGCATCAACTGCTTCTCAAGTTCCACGATTTTAGACATGGCCTCATTCTCTGTTTCTAAGAGTTTGTCTGTCATCTGCAAACATGAGGAATAGAATGAGATAGGGGAAATATGCTAGAGAACTCAGATAACTGTTGTGTTATTATTTAATTATGTATATATATTATGCTGAAAACTAAGAGGAAATGACAAGGAATCAGAAAATGTGGTGTCTGAGTATTTGCTCACATGTGAGAGACTCTCCTCCAGTTCCTCCACACGTTCCAGGGCAGCATTTTTGGTCTCTGCATCCTCTAGAAGTGTCCCAACGTCAAACAGGTTATCCAAATAAGCCTGGATCTGCACCTTGAGTTTATCACTTTCAGTGTGCTTTAGCCTCTGTGCACAAAAACACACCCCAGAGACAGCAAACAACAGTGGGTTTCTGACTGAGCGTAAAGAGAAAATACTTTAACACACTAAGAACAGTTTTCATACCTCCAGATAGTCATCCAAAGCAAGCTTGGTGAAGTCATACTGGAGATGAACTCTGAAGTTCATGTCCTCTACTGAGTGCACCACAATATTGATGAACTGCATGCATGCCACCTGAGTCACGAACAGAGAATGATGAAGAGATATGACATCAGTGGTGGTGAGAGCTTGTCAGTTTAAAAGGCACTCCAGAGGAGAGAGGAAGGACTCTGTAATATAGACCCACCATGAAATCAATATTGTTGTCTTCATTTTTGAAGTGTTCCATCAATTTTTCAAACCTTTGGGATTCTGAGCAGACCTGAGAAACATAAAAGACATAAGTTATGTTTTAATAACCCACAGAAAACAACACTGGGCTTTCCGGTTTTGTAATTTAGCTTTTTGCTTTGAGTAGTTTTGTGAAAGTTTCTGTATTAATGAATATAATTACTAAATTGTCTGTAATTTGGTTAATTTTATAAAAGTAGTTATTTCCTTTGTTTTTATGATGAATCATAAAATGTATCATGAAATGTAAATATGATTGAAGCCCACCAACTTAAAATGTTACCCATGAGTGAAATAATGTCAAACACTGGCAGAGGACTGGAAACCAGCAGAAAAAAAAGTAACATTAGATCTATAAAGTGTGGGACATGTTCTTTTATTATTGATTTATTGAAGATTTTTAATGTTTATTGTTATTTTATGTTAATAACCGAAATGGTTACTGAAAGAGGTGTAAGTTTTTTTTTTTTATATCTATAAATACATAGATACATAAACAAATAAATCAATAAACCCAAGTATGAACACCCAATTTTTGAAAGTCCTGAAAGGATTTCACACTCAAAAATATATTGAATTATTGTTATTTTCTATGCATATGAACTCCCTAACAAAATCAACCCACTAACTTCTAAATATAGCTATTCAAGTTATCTGGTGAAATTCCTGTATTTTTAAATATCTCAATATATATAGAAGAAAGCTAAGTATTTGACTATCTTTTTAATTTTTCCTGTCCTACATCAGAGTGAAATAAACTGAATGGAAAAATGATGGAAGACAGAATATCCTTTCCTACCTCTTTGAAATGGTCAAAAGCAGCAAGGATGATCTCGTGTCCTCCTCTGACCAAACACACAGCGGCCAACAGCTCCAGAACTAGGGCTTTGGTCCTGCACAACAAAGACAAAAGGACACTTATATCAAGAAACAAAACCTGCACAAAATACTTAGTACTACAAACTCTGATAAAACATTCCAAGGAAAAATTACAATTCCAGATACTCTTAACTCTTAACCAATCAAGAAATCTCCAAGGGGCAGGTCAAATTGTCCTACTGGTTTTATGGTTGGGAAAATACTAGAGGAATTCACCTATACAAGGAGGTATTCATAAAGGTTTTGTTTGATGGCTTTGAAAGATTCTGTATCATTGTCTCAAGGAACAGTCTTAGTTACAAACTATTATCTTCTATTGACCTTAATCAACACAACTGACAGACAATTCATCCATTTATAGCTAAAGTTTCCAAAGAACAGCCCTGCTAAAAAAGGATTTTGATCAAATGTAATAACTTAAGGGTTTGGATGAAAGCCTTGACTGATAAAAGACTTCTCATCAACCATTTTGAGAGGTTTAAACAAAGAAACTGTAGAAAAGTTTGAGGGCAATGGTTAATGTTTTCACATATATGCTGGTTAAGAGAAACCAGTATATATATATATATATATATATATATATATGTGTGTGTGTGTGTGTGTGTGTGTGTGTGTGTGTGTGTGTGTGTGTGTGTGTGTGTGTGTGTGTGTGTGTGGTTACCTGGGATTTTTGTTGTTAAGGCTCAGAGCAATTTCATTGACAGCATGGGGATGGGACATAACCATGTTGAAGCCATACCAGCCAAAGAGTGTGTGATACAGAAAAGGGAAAAATTAAAAGAGATTTAAATATTTTTTGTTTTGTTTTTAAATTCAGCCGTTTTTAAAATTTGCATTTCATAATCTGCTTACCTGGTAATTCATAATAGCTCTTAGACACATGATGCAAACATGAACATCATCTTTTTTACACACCAAACGTGAATTCTTCAGAGTTCTGCGACTGGGCAAAGTACTTGACCTAAGAAAGCAATACAATGTTAAGGGCGGTCTTGTAAAAATATTTTCCAATTTTCAGAATGAACACAAATGTGCTTGTGTCTGTTTGTGTGCTTCTACCTTAAGGAGTGCCTAGTGGATCGTGGTATGCTGCTGCCGCTGACCGGTGATGGTAGATTACTGTCGCCATGGAGATCTTCTATAGACCGGCTCCAAGGGGTCTCTACAGAAATCTCACCTGTGGTGCTCTCTGCTACATCTCCATCAAACCTGAGAGAGAATAAAAGAGTTTAAAGCCCAAACAGAAAATGATGTATAGGTTGTGTATTGTTTATGTCAAAAGTACTACAAAACACAGTGTCCTCCCAACTCCTCCTCACTGAGAAAGTTTGCTTCAGTCTCATTTTAGGCTCTTCCACAGTTAATGGAGTTATTTGTTACCTGTCAAGGTAACAAATGACTTTTGTCTTCCAAATTTTGTTGTATTTCACTGCTAATACTACTAGGTTTGCTTCTGATTCTATAGAACCACTCTTTTGAACCGGCTTAAAGGTGCAGTTCATGTCAAAAATGAAAATTCTGTCACCATTTACTCACCCTCCACTTGTTGTTGTTGAAAAATGTTAGTATCCGAACAAGTTGATGGGCAGTCATGGAAGTCAATGGTGCCCATCAACTGTTCAGATACCAACATTTTTCAAAATATCTTCATTTGTGTTCAGCAGAAGAAAAAAACTCATACAGGTTTGGAACAAGTGGAGGGTGAGTAAATGATGACAGAATTTTCACTCTGGAAGTGAACTACTCCTTTAAGGATTTGTGTTGGATTCATGGTCTCCTAACTGTCAGATTGATAAACCCTGTGTGTGTGAGAGAGAGAGCGAGAGAGAGAGAGTGTATGTAAAAGGATAACTAAATGGTCAAATATGGTATGCCACAAGGTTCCATTTTAGACCCATTGTTGTTTTCCTTGTATATGCTTCCTTCAACTGATAAATATAAGGAAACTTTTGCCTTTTATTTTAATTTTTTAATGTAACACAGTTCAGTCCTCCAGACTCCAAACTCTTTTTAAGGGTACATTTACATGACAACGATGTACTAAAATGGAAATGTTTTTCCATGGCATTTGTGAAAAGTTTTGCATACAGATGACAATGCTGTTAAAATGATCCCTGTTGATACGGATCCGCAAAAAATGATAAAAATGCTTTATTTTGTATTCCAGTCCAGTAGTTGGCGATGTCACTTACACTACGCAGCTTTGCACATACCTACTGTATACACATATGTAACAGGGTTGTAAACAAAGAAGTTATTTATACTTTTAATAACACCTTTAAGACGGAGTCAACAAATGCACTGAGCAGCGCTGGCATTGGAATTCAGCCTTAACAGTTGAAAGGATACTACGACAAAGATATTGCTTTCATCAGTGGACATTTAAACTTATGTTTTATTCTGTATATGCGATTGAGCTGAAGAATGAATGCTTTATCAGATGCAGGTAATCACACTCACTCAGTCCATCTCTCTCTTAAAATACTCTACATAATACAGTAAGCTTTAATACAGTTATACAATAAGCTTTTAATGAAGCAATTCAGTGTTCCTTCGTTACTAGTTCTAAAGTTATGTTGGGCTAAGATGTTAAACTGTCAACTTGAGATTTGAGTCAGTGGCGGAAGGTAGTAGTTCTGCATACAAAATGTGTTTTTTTTTAAGACACTCTGTGGTTGTTTATTAATTATTTACACACTTGTGCCATTAAACAGTTGTATAAATGCAATATCACACTCGTAGTCATGTGATATCGCTCTATATCAGAATGGCTGTGATTATCTCAGCCTGCAGCCTTGTGCCTAGCAGTGGTTTCCAATTCTGGTCCTGATGCACATAGAATTGCACATTTGGTGTGTCTCTCCTATCTGACACAAACTACTTCACAAACTCATTAAGGTCCCAAAACTCTTGTCTTTTGGCAGTGCCAATTAAAAAAACTAGATGAGCATTTCCTTACATGGCTCTTTACCTTTGGAATGGCCTTTCTAACACTATACACAGCAAATAAAAAAACTTTTTAAATCTATACACAAAAAACATCATTCAATCAATCCATATAGTCATACACAATAGGGCTGCACGATTAATCGGACGCAATTAATCGCGATTGTCATGCACATTTTGTCAGTAAAGCCTGTTCTGTGATTAGCAGTAAATCACCATCACCTGCTTTCAGGTGGAGCACCATTTACTACACAGAGCCGTAGTTCACTGACAAGCTACGCAAAATCGCCTTCATAATCGCAGACGATATAATTGTAGGATTATGTAATCTATGAAATCATTTGCGATAATGACAGCTGTTTGCATATCTTCTCAGTAAACTAAGGCTCTGTGTAGTAATGCTGCTCCATCTGAGAGCACGTGAAAATCCAACATTTAATAACATGTTTTTACTCCAAACTCACTTCATAACGTCAGTCGAGTGTTTGAAATAAATACTTCTGTGAGATGATGTGGCTTCTTAAACAGAATAATAAAAGGCACACAATATTCCATTGTATTCTAAGCAGTGATAAAGGCTATGTCGATTAGAATTTCATTATAGATATACTTTATTATGATGAAAATTATAATAATAAGAACTCAGATAAACCATATATTGCCGTAGTCGTGTGTTTATTAGTCACGTTGAATCAATAAAAGCAGTTAAATCTTCTGTTTATTCAGCTGCAGCGATTTCTTCTTCGGGGCATATTTGGATTTTCAGCGCGAGAGTGCCCTCTGGCTTTTGGGTGGAGATTTACTGCTGATCACAGAACTGTGCTTCACTGAAAGATGACAATCGCAGCTTCTGCCTAATTGCGATTGATTGCCTTTGTGATTTAATTTTGATTAATTGTGCAGCCCTAATCCCCATAGTCCACTTCTAATCCTGCAACACTTGTTCTGCAGGCTGGCAACTATTGATCCTTTCTTTATTAGAAGCACTAACATTACTTCCATTTCTTTCCTTTGCCTACACCTTAGGACACCCATGCCGAGTTTCATTAGATCCTGCCATGCCCAATACATGCAAAACATTTTTTTAAACAGTTTTCACAAATCTAATTCATTGAATTCGATCTTGCTTTCACACTGACCTCAAAACACACCTTGCAAATTTTCATCCATCAAACCTTCTGTCACTGCTAAATGAGGCACTTATCTATTTCATCACCCAAACTTTCATTTGTCAGAAGCAACCCAGCAGTGACTGGTGACAAGATTTCAGCAACAACAGTCGACTGTTGTGACAAACCTTACCAATTAGAGTGTTCTGAGGTGGTAAGCAAAAGCAAAAGACAGCAGCAAAGACAAAAATTATGATTGACAAGCAAAAGAACTACTTACGTGACCGCATACTGGGCAAAAGACAGGTACTCCACCAGAACATCAAGCCCTTTATTATCCTCATTAAGAAACTCTCTCACCCACCTAAATGAAGAACAAAACATTTACTGGCCTTTCCCCAACTGAATACCCCAAAAGAAACCTTTCACAGATCTAAAAATGAACTTTATTCATGTTACATTGAGGTTGATTCATTGGACATGTGACTCACCCGATGTGATTGGTTCTAAGAGATATCTCCAGCTCTCTGAGCACCTGTGTTGACTCTTGAACTCGCCTTCTAAATTTCTGTGAAGGAGGAGGAAGAGATGTCCACTTCTGAGCAAGCATGTACTTGATTTGGTTGGAAAGTAGAAAATGCCAATCTTTTATCATTAACTTTTTGATGATAAATGAGTGTGAAATATTTACTTAATAATAAGTTGTCAACTTATCAGAAAGTAAATATTTTACAAACATTTACATATTTTTAGACTGTTTCCTTTTTCACATCTTTTTTTGAGTTTGACGATCTTGAAAATGATCTTTCTTACTCATCACAAGAGTGCTGTTACACTTATAACCTTGAAGGACACTACGTATATCAACACATATCCAAATTTTAGAAAACCTTATTTATTATTTACATTTATGAATGTAACATTATTAATATTTGACCCCAAATTTCTACACAAAACAGACCTCCTAGCACCTTCTTGATATCCAGTTTGACTACTCCAGTTTGAAAGGCCCTACATTAGAGGAATTATATTCTAATGGTTTTTATATAAGTGCTGAATGACTTTACTTGTATAATAGGGATTTCTGGATGGGCCTTTAAATTTAAGAGGTAGGTGTTTCTTCCATTACTTAGATGCATCATTAAAATATGTAGGAGACATTTCTCTTTATTTGCATATATAATTAATTTAAAGGAGTAGTATGAAAATTCTGTAATCATTTACTCACCCTCCACTTGTTCCAAACCTGTATGAGTTTCTTTCTTCTGTTGAACACAAAAGAAGATATTTTGAAAAATTTTGGTGTTGATGGGCACCACTGAGTTCCATAGTTCCATGTTTTTTTCCTACTATGGAAGTCAATGGTGCCCATCAGCTGTTTGGATACTAACATTTTTCAAAATATCTTCTTTTGTGTTCAACAGAAAAAAGAAACTCATACAGGTTTGGAACAAGTGGAGGGTGAGTAAATTGTGACATAATTTTCATTCTGGAAGTGAACTACTCCTCTAAGGCATCTTCATACATACATGCATGTGCATCTACTGTATACTAACTGCAAGTGCCTTGCTTAAGGGCACGATGATGATCACTCCTTGAAGAGTTTGAATGTACAAACTTTGGATACCAGGGCTAGATCTTTAAATATTTGTGGGCTTTTAATATAGCAGACAAAAAGGCATAACTCACCTTCCTGGTGGCAGCAGGGTCCAGAAAGCTTCTGAGCTTCTGAATGTACGTATGAGGAGGATTTTTCACTTGGAATCGTTCCTGTTAGACACAAAAATGATGCTTTATTTCTATTATTCAAATGTATCACTCCTCTTGAAGCAAGTTCAAACCCCTCCCCAACTTCAACATGAAACATTAATGAAGCAAACCTTCTTTTCTGTTCAGTTATCCTCTGATCTAATTCCCAATCATTCAACTCCTCGCAGAGTCTAACTTTTACCCAATCACTCCTGAACCACATTTCAGCCTTGTAAGCCTCATGGCAATCACTGAGATATGATCATTCATTATTTAGACAGCAGGCATTTCACACTCTTTCACCTCAACAAACATTTCCACTGTCAGCCATGTTCTCCTTCTCTTACGGCAGTGTAGCCATGGTGACATGATAGGGTTGATGTAGAAAGATTGTATTAATAAAGAATGTTTACTTAGTGGTGCTGTTCATGAGTTCGCCTGCCCATTCAGCCCTGCCAGATAATGATAAACGAGCTTGGCTTGCTGTCCACGAAGGAGGCTCGAACCTGAGGTTTCAGCTCGAGCTCAGAGTAAGAACCCCTTCATATGACGGTACAGTATGGAGGAAAAAGATAAGGAATTAGAGGAGAAGTGGAAGTGGAGGGATGCCGGAAGAATTGTTGCTGGAGCAGTGACCGCTGCTTATATACGGTTGTAGTGATAATTAACAGGACTGGATGATTAGGTTCCTCCCAAACCTGCGTTGGGAACTTTAATTATGATAAGGGAACTTTCCTCTGTGTATATGTATTAGGATGATTATATATCTGTACTCATTTTCAACTTGGATCAATTTAAGTTGTACAGGTTTACAGGAAATAAAACAAAATTAAAAGGTCAGAGGTTGTGTCATTTAACCAACTTTAAAAACATTGATGGATTACTAACATTGATGGATGTGCTTTCTGTCAATGTGAAAGATAATAAAAAAAGATATCTGCTTTATTGGAATCATTCTTTGAATAAGGTATGCCAACAGGAAATAAAACAAAGAAAATTACAACGTTTTAATTGGGCGACATGAAAACAGACCTGTAGCGGAATGGACAGAAATGAAGTGTATTCCAGTGGTTATTTAATCGACTGACCAGAGTGCAAGTGTCTCGTCTTATTTCACTGAATAAAAACCCAAGAAACCTCAACAGAGCACTTGGTATGGCTAAAATAGCTACTGCCACAGAGATTCATGTGATATCAATGTCACAATAAAGATGTCAAACATTACAATATTATGTAGCTGGAATTTTGTTTTGACATTATTAAATATTTTTTTCAAAAGCCAAAGAGGGTTTAGGGTGTCATGCACATGGGTTGTCATTTTTACGCTTTAAAGTATTACCCTGTAAAACCTGACATATAAAATAATGGCCAAACTATTTATTTGAAATGGAACAGTTTACTGAACTCATAGACAACAAATGAAAAATAATAAATAAACAAATAAAAAATAATTGTGTTTTTATGGCTCATATAGTATTCCTCTGTTTTATTCATAGCCATCAACTGATCAGAAATGTACAATTTGATTCTGATAGTTTGTAATGTAAATTAAAGATACTGTATCTTTATAACATTATAGCAGACTACTCCTATAAAATGCACAGAAATAGCAGTTTCCACTCTATATCTCCCAGTAGTATAATAGTATTATACTTTGTTTTATGATTGTAGCTCTGTAGTTTTTATTCTGGGAGGCAAAACATATAATGTAATGCAATACAAAGATGATTGAGGGATGTACAAATTCCTCAAAAGCCTGATGTATCATATTTAATACTTACATTTTAATGTTTTTTCTACCTTTTAATATTTTTTTTCTGAAAAAATAAATAAATAAGCATTGATAATCAAGTTGCTTTAGTCCAGCAAGTTTTCATCTTGAAATATTACAATGTAAAAGTTATTCTTACATTTTATAAAAATCATTAAAGAGTTCACATTAAAAGACAAATGTAACACAACCTGAAGGAGGACGTTTTTAGAATTATACTTTGGCTACGTTTACACGACAACGATGTAGTCAAAAACTGAAAAGTTTTTCCTTTGCGTCTTTAAAAAGTTTCACGTATACACGACAATGTTGTCAAAACGATTCACGTTTACACATATCCGCGAAAACAGCCAAAACGGCCAGTACTTGGCACTGTCACCTTGCTAGTAAACAGTACCTGTAGGGAATTGATGATAATATGACGTATATGATGCGTCTCCACTGGTGGTTGTAATATTGGTGAAGTAAACAACAGTATACTCCGCCATTGTTGTGTATGTATGTTCGCGCTTGCCTTTAAAATCGACACATTCTGTGCATGTCTACATACCTTACACATACTATGAGGTTTCATATGCATGATGCATGATGTCACCATTTTTGGCTGAAAACGTTGTCGTGTAAACGGCCCCTAAAAGGCCTTTTACTTGCTAAAACAGTATCAATCTATAAGGTATCAATCAGACAGATGACAAAAAGCATGTAGTAGATTTTGTACAACAGGTTTTTCAACAAAGTTTTGAACAGGTTAATAATTTAGAGGCCATGAAACTTGTATATCAAATATGATACCATAGGCTTTATAGAGTTAAAACTGGGTATAATAAAGACTTTAATTTTCTGTAAAAAGGAAAAAAGACAGTTGTAACAACCTCTGACTAAGATATGGTTATATAACAGTTCTGTAAAATTGCTTTCTGACAAGACTCATTATGGAGAACGCATGTAAACAGACACTCTCACCTGATCACATATCAGTTCCCATTTTTTTTCATTGTCATACTGTCTAAGGAGCCTCACTTTATCCGGTGGAAGGTTCATAGAGTTCTGAGAAAGACAGAAAGAGAGAGAATTAACATTCTTTTTTATCATACATTTGAAGCATTCTGTATGTACCATGTTCATCAAAAACACAAATGATGAAAAGCTAAATAGCTATTCTTGAAATTTCCTGAGACACCGTGGATTTTTCTTTGCAAGTGGTTCAAAAACAAATATGTCACTAGGCAGTGTGTAACCTATTTACTATTTTGTCCCATCTCTGATCTAAGTTCAAACATGGTTTCAGTTTGAACAGACTAAATATCTTCAGAACAGCAAAATTCTCCTCTGCAACAATCATACAGAATACAAATATCTGCACCTTCATACAGAATATCACCAGCATTAAAAAAAGCTGTCTGAATTTAATGAAACTTTAATGACAGTGCCTCCCTAAAGGAACAGTTCACTCAAAAAGAAGATTCTGTCTAAAATGCAAGATGTAGATGAGTTTGTTTCTTCATCTGAAGAGACTTCTGTATTACATCACCAATTTAGTATTGCTCACCAATGGATCCTCTGCAGTGAATGGGTGCCGTCAGAATGACAGTTCAAACAGCTGATAAAAACATCACAATAATTCACAAGCAATCCTTAGGACTTCAGTCCATCAAATAAAATCTTACGAAGTAAAAAAAATTGTGTTTGTCTGAAACAAAAGCATTATTAATGTGTCCTGTTAAAACTGTCACTTCTGGACAAAATACCAGTTCATAAACCATAATGATGCTTCCTCGAGTGTAAAAGTCCACCACGCTCTTACATCAAAATTCTTACATTTTGTTTTTAAATGCTTTTTTAAATGTTTTGCTTGATCTGTGCACATTTTACTCCTGATTCTCTGGTTTCTCTGGAGAAAGCGATACTATGGATAGAGGACTCAAATTTTACAAATACGCAACTTTTCATTTCACAAGACATTAATTGATAGACTGGAGCTGTGTGGATTACTTGTGATGTTTTCATCAGCTGTTTGAACTTTCATTCTGACGGCACCCATTAACTCCAAGTAAAGGATCCAAGTAAAGTAATGTTAAATTTCTCCAAATCTCTTCCAATGAACAAACAAACTCATCTACATCTATGGCCTGAGGGTAAGTAAACTGTCAGCAAAATATTAATATTAATTTTTGGCGGAAATATTCCTTTAAGACATGCATATTTAGAGAGGGAAACCAAGAATGAAACCTTTTCTTTTATACTCCATGAAATTTAGTGAAAAATATCTCCAAAGTGGTTTTTACTTGTATGTTACACACTTGGTCCATATGTGCTAATTCTACAAATATAAAATAATATAATGGATTGATAGAGTTCAATCAGATTAATCAATTGCATTAATTTAAATGATATTTAAATAATTTAACTGAGCCCGTCAAAGATAACTGACTGAAACATACTGTTAGTTTCTCATGCGTTTTTCAGGTTACTTTCTGTTCTTCTATTTGGCCATAATAAGCCAAGCCCAAGATTGACTAAATGATTAATGAGAGAAAAGCTCTGGAAATCAAACAGTCTGAGCATCAAATGAAAACACAGCAGCAGTGCCCAACATGTGGAAGAGGGTGAAGAGACTTGGGCTGCAAAAGCTAACTCTATTGAGACAGAATTTGTGATGCAAATCTGTGAAGAACGAGGCAGCATTAACCAATTTGCATTCACTCCCCCCGCTCCGTTTCTCCTCTCTCAGGCACAAATACAGACACAAACAGACAGACATGCCCACACACATGCACACATGGCATGAAGCGGTTATGCTGATTTGCAGACTTTTGATTCTCAATGCACTGATTAAATCTTGAGTGTTCTGTGGCCAGGTCTCTAATGTAAGCAAATGATGTGTGTCTGTTTGGAGGACACCCTGAAAATCAAATCAGGGAGATAAGTAACAGATGACCTATTCTAAGTGCATTGATTAAAGACCTTTGAGTACTTCACATGTAAAGCTTGTCAAAAGAATGTGGTTTTGAATCCATCAAATTAATCAAGGCACTGCAATTACAAACATGAACAGGACCAGCTAATATTAATAAGAAAACAGGTCTGATCAAAGTCAGTGGTACAATACAGAAACAGTTAGTTACACTTTATTGATCTCCGAGGGGAAATTTAGGGTCTCTTGGGGGGGTTTGTACCACTCCAAATGTAATTTTAATAGACTGCAAGCTGGATTCTGATGAGAGAATTAAATCACAGGATAGATATCATGTATATCCCTCAAGACATTATCTGAAGAGCCTTTCGTGACAAACTGAAGCATTTCAGACCCCTTTACCAGACAACAATCAGACAGGTTGTGCCACTGGCTGAAATATTAACCAGCAAGATAATAATGACATGGTAACTCTATCTGTATCTAAAGAAGTGCAAGTACTTTTCATGCTTCACGGGTTATTGGTTATGTTAAGTCCAGCACCTAAAATAATGTAATAGAAAAACAAATGCAGGGAATACAGTGGCCTACAGAGCACGTTGCGATGACTGGGTAGACTCCTTAAATCACACATAAATGCATAATTGCCGCAATAAGAAAATATATATCCAAGATCACAATTCTAGTGTCGCTAAAACAGATCAAAACCCCAAAGGATTCCATAATAAAAGTGCCGCGCGCCTGCAATTAGTAGCTATCATGCACGCGCAAACAGCATCAAAGCAATGCACACTGCCAACCGCACACAATAGAGGCGTGTGTGCTGGCGTGGGCTGCCAGCTTCCATGCTAGCTGTGCACATGATACAGTTACATCGATATGGCTTTTTAGTATATAAGTGAAAATTACCAGTGCGATTGCAAATCTCTCCTCCAGTTCGGCCGGGTCCGGCATGGGCAGTTTAGGGGGTTTGCTGCCCCTCGCCCTGAAATCTGTGAGCTGAGCATCCATACTTTCTGCGTTCCCCATGTTTTGTCTGATGCCTAGCGACGGTAAACCCTTTGGAAAACGTATTCAGCCCCAAAATGTAATCAAAAGGCAAAAAGCAATCAAAAAAGATAGTGCAGGCTTTTAAAGGTGACCAGACACCCTCTCCATCGATGCAAACCCGCAGAGCTCTGTATCAGATGCGAGAATTCGACAAGAGCATCCCTACATTGTTAATCCATATCTGTCGGGCCCTCAGTTCATTTTTCGGAGCTGTTGAGCATCGTTCACTCAACAGCAGGTCTGAAGCTGGGCGCATTTATCTGTATCATGCGCTATGAATGCACCGCTGGAGGTTTGCGGCATGATAACGCGCATGGCTCGGACTCGGGCAGGCCAGTTAATCCGCGCTGTGTGGATGATAACAGACGGACTTCGACTAAACGCAAACTCCCCCATTCAATCCCCGACACAATGAAGCCTTTCAGCACCAATCCCCCGCTGGGGAGTGCCAAAAAGCCACGCTGAGGAGTCGAGGGGGAGGCAATGTTTTGTTCTGTTGCATGCCGGTATTTGTAGTTTGGGCAGCACATCTGCGACATTATAGCTTTATTTATTATAACGTTCTAAAAATCCGACTCAGAAAGTGCATTTATTGTAGTTTATTGTAGAAACACCTGTGTTTTTATTATGTTATGTTGTGCATTATTTTTTTTTATTTTATGTTTTATTTTATTATTAGGTTCTTCAAAATAGCCACCATTTCCTTTCATAACAGCTTTGCACACGGTGGAATACTAGGATAATTAGACTTTAACGGAAAAGAAGGAAAAAATAATAAATGTTATTGTATGAGTTTAAGTTAACATTATGCATAGGATATAGGCTATTATCACCTATAATATATACTTTATTGAAAAACTTTCCAACAGTCAGTGTTATATTTATGGCATTTTTATGTGGTATTATTTATTTATTTATTTATTTATTTATTTATTTATTTATTTATTTATTTATGTTTTTTTTTTAATCACCATATGACCTTTCATTGCATTACCTGTGTGCTTAATATTATATGATATATTTTAATGTATAAATTATAATATATTTACAGTAACAATCAAATTTTAATAGTTTGGTTGGTAAAGCATTAGCTATATAAATTAATGTATACAATGTATTGTTAAATTTAGTAAACTGCTCCTGTTGTCATCTGTGTATTCCACTAAAGCCCTGAAGGAATCCTGATTCCTCTTCAAGTTCATTAAAGACCAAAAGTATGTAGACACCTCCTTGTAATTAATGAGGTTAACTATTTCAATAATTCCAGTGAAGACAGATTGTGCAGTTTTGGGAGGGTAAATTTGAGACATGTCATGCAATGGATATTTCCTTACAGACTAAATGAAACTATATAGCACAAACATAAGATTGATTACATGTGAACAGTCATGATATACTCTTTTAAGTACACTTAATTGGCCTTTTATTTGATTAATACTAAAATATATGCAAGTACAGTTTTTTTATTAATTTTTTTTATACATATTCTTCCAGAATTTGAAGTACACATTCAGTACAATTACGTGCACTTCTTTTTCACAAGGGTCATGCTGTACTTTGAACTTCCTGTAAAGAAATAGTGGCATTGCATGCCAATATGATGAAAATATAAATCTCTAAATAACTGTAATTTTGATAAACAAACAACATAAATGTCACAGAAGCACAGAAGGGAAACACTTTATTTATATATCCACAGTTCAGAAAATCGCTGCCAATTATGCTGAATAAACCAAAACTGACATACATGGCCACTTAGATTTGTTGCTGTTTTCTGTTATAAGTTTTAATATCTTCTGATGTGATGGGAAATGTAAAGCATTATATGTTAAGTAAAAAATCAAAAGATAAGACAAAACAGAGTAAGAGTGCAGACACTCAAAGGCAGCAGAAGCCTATACAGGGTTTCTAAATATCATATCAGAGGTTGTATTGCAGGTTCCTGCACAAAATTCACCTCATTGCTCTGTCATGCAAGTGAATTTACTCGGCAAAATGAATTCAAAGTGCAAACAGCACAGACAGTTCTTTGTATTTCAGGAGTCAACTGATGGTCACTTTCTTAAAACAATAATATAATCCTTAGTTAATATCTTCATACAGTAAGGTCTCCAACAGTATTTAAATGGTCTTCATATTGATTCTGTCACCATATAGACTAGACTATTGTTATTAGAGGAAGAACTGTCATGTTTATACCACTAGATTGCACTGCAGTGCAGACCTAAAATGTCAAATGTGCGCATAAAAGTATACTGACTCACAAAATTACTGACATGGATGATTTCAATGGATTTTTCAATGGATGATTTCATGGATTTCAATGTAATGATAAAACAAGTGGTGGATTTTTTTCATTGCATCAAATGGTTGCTATACAGGCATATGGTTGTCACATTCAGTTTTGTAACTACCCTTTTGGTAAATCAGCCGGGACAATTGTCTGGACAGAATGGCACAAGCTGGAATGTCTGAGATCATGGCAAAAAGTTTTACCCCAAAACGGTTGCTCTTTCCAAACTATTCTAGGCAGTAAGAAGAAATATGAAGATGGTGTAAAAAAAAAGAATCGAAATGGTGTCAAATGTTTAAGATATTCATAGTTCCTGTGGTATTCAGTCATTCTCCTCCTCTGTCTCATATCGTCCTTCACTTCTCCATCAGTATCCACTCCTGTTTCCATCATTATTCAATCCTCTTCCTCTACTTCAGCGTCACCCTCTCCATCCTCCTCCTGCATAAACTCCACCATCAGTTCAGCAGTACAGGTGGTCTCTCCCAGACTGTTGACGGCTTTGCAGGTGTACTTGGCATCATCATCGGGACAAACCTCTGAGATCACCAGGCTACAGTGGCCATCCTCTTCATAGTCAATCTGGAAGTGACGTGTCTCCTTAATAGGCTGGTCGTCCTTGTACCATACAACCTCAGGGTCTGGGTAGCCTTTGTGTTCAGAAAACACAGTAAATCAGCAATAAATCAAAAAACGCTGTTAAAAATTCAATTCAAATGCAAGTGGACTACACAGCAACAGTCATTTACCTTTGGTCCACCAATGAATAACCCTAAGGGCATATATTTAAACATCAGTATAAAGAATAGTGGGCCATATGGTGCAAGTGTAAACATTATTAATCATACCCAGCCCGAATTTGCTAATTTTCTGACTCATGATGATCGAATCTCCAACCATATTGCCAGGCCTTTTCATTAGTTATGACTTTTGAACATTACCATATTACAGGGAGAGAAGAAGGTAAAAACAATCCTCACAATATAGGTATAACAGCAACTATTTTCATTTTAAATCCTAAAGGAGATTAAAAGATATTTTAAAAATACACATTTGTTAACTGCTCAACCAAATAGCTGATGGAATTTTAAGGTAAGAGAGGTAATAATAAAGGTCATTACCCTCGATCTTGCAGTCAAAGCGGGCAGCACTGCCTTCCACCACTTCTACATCCTGTATGACAGAGGAGAAGCTGGGGGCCACAGGGGTGTGGTTTTCATCCTCCACACTCTCAAGGAACTTTGCAGGAGGATCTTCTAAACACACACACACTCATTTATTTATATGCAATCAATATTTTAACAAATATGACATTTAATATGCAGTGTTGCTGCATATTGGTTGCTGGATCATTACCTTCAGTTGGGGAGCTTTTCTTTGGGCCAATTCCGCCTAACATTCCCTTAGAGCTGAACCTGGAGATGGCTCGCACTGCATTCCCTGTTTTCTGCACAGATACTCTCAAACATGAAGACTAAGCTTGGTCCCTTCCACCAAGAAAACAGTTTCCCATGTAACTCATAGAAATTCATTCTTTGTCTAACAAATAATTCAAAATAAACGCCAGTGCTCTCACCTGCCAGCGGCGTCTCAGGATGTACTTCTTCATTCTCTCTTTGGACAGTTGTTTAGCCTCCATATTTCTGGTGTCCTGTTTGAGCCAAGAGTGCTCCAAACACTGAGCGCAGGTCAATCTGGCCCTACGGAGTGGCATTTATAGGGTCACAGAATCCAGATCAAATGCTTAAAGTTGTCTTCTCAACATTCAGCATGAACTAAATTTGAGTGATACTGTAATTTACTTTGCCCATTACAACCTCCATTTACAATAATTTAAATTTTACTGGTTTCTTGGTTAGTCGTTAGCATGTTAGGGGTCTATGTCAAGAGCTCAAGAAATGTCAAGAAGCTGTTCAAGAAATGTGCTTCCTGTCCATCTATAGAGTGCTCTGCAAAGGTATTTGTTTAACTTACCTCATGTCCTTTTTTAGAAGACTGCTGATGAAGTCTTTCGCCTGATCTGAAATCTCATCAAACGCCTCATCCTCAAAATCCCAGGTGGCTGAGGTGACATTGGCAAGGGTTTCATTGTCGTTATCTCCCATGAATGGAGAAAGACCACTGACGCTGAGGATAAACAAGAGGAATGGTATTAGGCAATAATCTTTGATTCTTTTAGCGCACATCCAAAATGTGATATACTGTATAACAGGACTAAAAGCATCCCTTATGGTAAATAATTTTTTCTGGTCCCAAGACATATGAGAATGAAAAAATATAGACTGTCATTCAATTTTTTTTTTTAATAAATTAAGAAAACTATTAATTTATTAAAAATATTTTTTACCCAAATTTTTAAATTCAGCAAGGATGCATTAAATTGATTAAAAAGTTCTATTTAAAATAAATGCTGTTTTTTTGTGTATTTGTCAAATAATTGTTTAAAAATGTACCACAATTTCTACAAATAATTATGTAGCAATGCTAAAAAAAAGGAAAAAAAAATCTACATATTAGAATGGTTTCTGAAGGATCATGTCACACTTAAGATTGGAGCTGCTGCAAAATCAGTTTTTGAGAGGAATAAATTACATTTTAAAATATATTCAAGTAGAAAGCAACTATTTTAAATGGCAATAATATTTTACAACATTACATTTTAAACTGTATTTTTGATCAAATAAATACAGCCTTGGTGAATATTAGTGAATTTTTCAAAAAAACATTACTAGCACCAAATGTTTGAACGTGTATATATTCAGTATTCATTATAAATATAGTGTATATTCTATATATACATTATTATTATGGTATAACATATTCAATGAAGTGTGTATTCTGTAAAAAGAAATGCTAAACGTCTTAAAGTTTAGAGATAGTAATGTAGTGATACAGTTTACAGTAGAGGCAATGTTTATTGGATCAGGGTGGAGCAACTAATTTTTATTTTTTCAAAAAAAAAAAAAAAAGACTGATTCTATCACCTTCAATCACCTTCAATAAAACTGAATAAAACTTGCAGTTCATAGAATCAAAAAGATGTTTAGGAACTTGTTGAGGTGTTATTTATTTATTTTTTAATAGCTATTTAGTTTTGAAAAAAAAAAGGCCTTTTACCACAGGGGGCCATTAGCCTCTTGTAACCTGAAGATAAAAGTAACTGACACTAGTCAGTTTAAATATTTATACTCTACCTCCAGGAATCAAAATTGTGTTTGAAATTGAAAAAGCAAGCTTGGACAGCGAGTTGTCCGAAAACTAATAAGGGCCTTAAAAGGAAATGTTTTCAGTCCTCAGCACTGATTACTTTGTCTTTACATGCCATGGTTGTTAGCGGCTGTTGGACGAGTGATACTGATGTAGCTGAGATACTGATTTATCACTCACAGAATGTAACAGATGACGCCAATACTCCACATGTCTGTCGGGTAGCTGATAGCCTCATAGTTAATCACTTCAGGAGCTACAAACTCAGGAGTTCCAAACAGAACCTTCAGAGAGCCAGAATCCTCTGAAAAAAAAAAGAATTAAAACTGTGCCAGAAAACAAGACGCTGTTTGCTTTTTCAGTTGTTTGCACTTGTTTACCTAGCCTTCGAGCAAGTCCGAAATCAATGAGCTTGATCTTGCTTCCTGTCTTGTTGATGCACATGATGTTCTCGGGTTTGAGGTCCAAGTGGACAATGTCCTGCTTGTGGATAAACTGGACTCCATCAATGATCTGCAGCATGTACTTAATCACCTCTCGCTCAGTCAGCTCGAAATCCTCATCAACGATTCGCTCAAACAACTCGCCGCCAGAAATTCTGCAGCCAATGGGGACCACAATGACATTATCGTTAAGTGACGCTAACCAATCACTGTCAGACTGCGATCTCAGTGCATTAGAACTGTTTATACGCATTCCATTTAACAACCAAATGAACAGTGTCTGTGCCTGGAGGGCTAAACAATTCTCTTACAGAGATTTAATTCTGGGCTATTTTCCATCATGGCTGCCAAGCTGAAGCAGAGTGTGAAGCATCCACACTTTCTTCTCTCCACCTCCCTGTTTCTCCATCTCACTATATAAGGACATGTGACATGCACTGCTCCAATCAAAGGATGCTGGATTTTACATTCCACTCTCACCATAAAAAGCTAAACTGGTGGAATGATTTAAAGGTGCTGAAAAAACAACTACCAAACATTTCTGCCTGTTCAAAGACACCAGGGAACACAAGGTAGGTTCACCAAAGTGACGTAACTTGATCATCCCTCCCAACCTGGAACATGACTGATGGCCTTTTTCTGAAAGCTTTTATTCAGTCAACCTATATCACATTAGTCTTTCTGCTTAGAAGACAGAAGATAGGTTAGGGACTCACATTTCTAAAACCATGACCATGTCAGATTTTCCCTCAAAGGCGTCCACACACTGCACCAGTTTGGAGTGGTGGAGGCTGTTCATGATGCCAATCTCTTGCCTCACATTTTCTTTTTCCTTCTGTGAGAATGTCTTGATGAACTTCCCTGCCCATACCTTCTTGGTGGACTTTTCTACGAGTTTGAAGACTTGACCAAATTTCCCCTGTTGAGATAGGAGAAAGGCAGTGTGAATTGGAAGAAATATCTGGTACAGTAAATCCAAAATGATGTGTTATATTGATAATGCTGATGGTGGATATGACAGATGCATCTCTTACGTTCCTAAGCGGTCCTCTATATCATAGAAATCTTTAACGCTACAGTCTTTCTTAATGACCACATCTCTGTATTCTGGTTCTTTCTCCTCATCTGTGAAATGAACAGGATATGTGTCAGACTGACCATGTGGGAGTCATGTTAGTAAACTCTGGATTCAAGAAGGATGGAATGGTGGGCTAATTGCTTTGAACTTCATACCATCATCAGACACAGTGGCTCCAACTTCCTCCTCTTCCTTTTTCTCTGGAGAAATAAAATATGAATGTTTATGAATAAATATGAAAGCTTAATTTTTAAGTAGTGCATTAGCTCATCAGATTTATATTTTTTGGGTTCAGTTGTCTGACACCATGAATATACAGTATGTTTTCCAATTAAACCTGAACAAAATCTGGCTTTTGAATAAAAAAGGAAAGAAAAAAGTAAGGTTTTAGTCCTTCTCCCGTCCTATGTGTACATGTATGTTTCCCCTTTTTTCATTTTATTCTGTATTTCTGTATAATGTGTATATACATTTCATTTAACAATTTTAAATTCTCTGTATGTATTACATTTAACAATGATCTTACAATATGTGAAATGTGATGTATCAAATGCACGAATAATATTGATACAATAAAGTGCATTTGATACCTTACATTTTTATATTATTGATTGTATAATATGGATAATACTGATTCACTCATATAATGTTACATTGTAAGATCATTGTTAAATGTAACATATATACAATAACCTAATCAATTTGACAAAATAGTAATACATTTCACTAATCACATTTGATAAAATATTGCCTAATATTGATAATATTAATTTATACATAATATACTATAAAACTTGATTGATGCTGCCATAGTTTCATAGAATATTAATACATTTGACACATTACATTTGATAAAATATTGTACAGTAATATTAATTTATGCATATGATATTATAAGACTTGTGGAGTTTATACCAGCTCAATGAATTATGAAATTCATGTGCATTTCTCAACTTTTCATTAAAATTGTCATAATGATGATATAATTTTTCATGAAAATGTTTGTATTATATCAGAAAATAATGCAAAATATAGGCATTTTCACTAGTGGCTTCATACTTTTGGATCCCACTGATTCTTTCTCAATCAACAGTAACAGAATGTATCTCACTATTAAGCAGATTTTCTTTCTCACCTGTTACCTCCTCCACTCCCACTTTAATTGGCTCAGATTCTGCACTGGGCTCTCCAACTCCATACACATTAACAGCTCGAACACGGAATTTATACTGACGGTCAACGAGAAGGTTCTGGACATGGTATGAGGTGCTGTTACAGGAAGTGAGGTCATTCCATGTGTTGTCAATGGAATTCCAGATCTCCAGGTTGTAGGACTGGACAATGCTTCCTCCATCATAAGTGGGACCATACCAGGAGAGGATGAGTGAGGACCTGCGGATGTCAGAGGCAGCAGGGATGCCGGCTGGGGGATCTGGCTTATCTGACACAGGTTTACATTGGAGAGGTCAGTAATAGTAGAAAAGAAATGCATAGAAAGTAGAAAGCAATGCATAGAAAGATAGGGAGACTACTAGTAAATATTGTTTATGTTAATATGTTTTATCAAAATGCAAACTCAGATATTCTTAATACTGATATTTAAGGAATAGTGCACCCAGATTTTGTCATCATTTACAACACTGTATGGTTTTCATTTTTCTGTGGAACATAAAAGAAGATATTTTGAAAAATGCTTGCAACCAAACAATTCTGGTTCCCTTTGACTTCCATTTTATGGACCAAAACAAACAAACAATTGGTCAATGTTAACCATTCTTCATATCTTATTTTGTTTTCTGTAGAGAAAGAAGTGCATACAGGTTTGGAACAACATGAGGGTGAGTAAATAATGACAGAATTTTCATTTTTGAATGGACTATCCCTTTAACTGGAAACAGACACAAACAGCCATTTTTAGTAGGATTGTATAGAAATTAGTGACCCCCCCACCACAAATAAATAAATAAATAAAATGAATGAATGAATGAATGAATAAATTAAATAAATAAATAAATAAATAAATAAAGTCTATTTAAAATTAAGTAGAGCTTTGCAAACTGCAAATAAAGTTACATGCACAGTGATGCAATACAGTCTCTCATAATCCCATCTTCCTCCTTCCCTCTTCTTTTTGTATGCCACTTCCTGTCTTTGTTTACTCCCATACCTACGATGGTGAGGTTGAGTGAAGCCTGCTTGGTGCCAAATTTATTCTGCAGTTCTAGGGTGTAGCAACCACAGTGATCCTGGTCACTTGCTGCGATTGTCAGCTGACTGCTGTTCTCTGTGGTCTCTATGGAAATGCCTCCACTTCCTGGCTGGATCTAAACAGGAGAAAAGTATACAATTTCAAAAATCACTATAAAGAGTTGCCTTTATTTCAAATGGTTTGGGAACCACTGATCTGTCATCTTACAAGCTCTCTGTTCTTTCCCAACCCTTCCTACCGGCTTTTTAAATTTGAGCCAGGTGCAAGTTATGGGTACCGTCCCTCCAAAGTTGCCCAACAGCTCCACCTTTTCTCCTGCCCTGATCTTCTGATCTCCAGGGAACTGCAGAAACTGAGGCGGAGAACCTGCATGGCATCACAAGTTAACATATGTTCATATTCAACTCTCTCATGGAAAATAATTATTCCATATTTTCTCTTTCTGTCTAGTGTCAGAATTTTGCAAGACAGCTTATCACACAATAACATGGCTCTGTACATGGCCTTCAGGTCAAATATTCCTTGGGTCTGTATGGTTATGTAAGGGATAGTGGAAGGGAAATCCTACCCTGTTTGGCGGGAGATGGTTTCTTCTTTATTCTGGCTTCATCTGCAGAAGATATAGAGCATGTTTTGACGTAAGACATATGGCACCTACTGTATCTTTAGAGATATATTAATCCTTCCAAATAACCATTTTGGAAGGATTTGACAATTTTGACATTTTTATGTGACATTTCACTCATATTGTAATTGTAACATGATATCTATTGTTTTTATTATGAATTTATTTATGAATAGATTTATTTTTGTTTTATGATAGCAATGAGTTCATTGTCTTTGAAAGTCTTTTTACTTGTTATGTTATGGGACATTACATCTTAAAATGTCAAAACAACAACAACAACAACATTAATCTTTATCTGCATTATGTCCTTTTATATATTGGTTATATAACAAAGTTATATTTTATTATAAATATTATTATAACTATAACTATAACTATTATAATTATTTATTCCTTCCATTTAAAATGACAAATAATACACTTTCTATTCTACATTGTTAAACAATTCTCTTATCAGCCCTGCTGACATTATATTTATATGTCAAAGGAAATAACTAGTCAATATTCATCTACGGTTGCATCTGAGAATTGACAGGGGTTCTAAGGAAACTGCCTCTCCTGATCAGCATCCAGGGAGAGAGTGTTTGTGTGGACACTGTGTCTTGCTGGAATTCCCCTTATATGGGCATGCTAAATATAGGGTCTCCAAAGATCCAGGAAGCAGTGGCTCTCTCTCTCTCTCAACTATTTATTTAAGGTTTGATCGCCGTCAAGAAACAATGCAACATGTAAACCCCACTAATACTCAGCACAGACCAAATAGAGAGACAGAGAAAGGGGGAGAACAGGGGTGTGGAAGACAGAGAGGACAGTCAGATCTTTATGTGTTTCAGCTCACAGAAGTCTACCATTTTAGGCCTTCTCTTCATCGTCAGTTGCTTCTTTCCTATCTTTCATGTTCTTTCATGTAGTCCTTAATTCTGTATGTAGCAGAATTAAGGACTAAATGCTTTTGCCAACCATTTCAGATGATTAAGGACAACATAAGGAGAAAATAAACGTAGATGGTGAGTTATTGTGGTTTTTGGAAGGTTACTAAAATATTTACTAGTACATATGGTCAGCCTCAAAGAAGGGTAAAACAAACACTAGGCCTATTTACAGTATGCCAAGATTGAATATTTGTTGTTCGTTGTAGACAAGATTTTTAACATAAACAATGGATTGCTATATATAAAGAAATATACTACATTACAAATTTCAGATGTATGATTGTTAACATCATCACAAAATGTAACTATATTCTCGCCCAGTTTATGTACATATACATATACTTATGTTTATAGGCCAATATGTACTATACAGTTATATGCAAAAGTTTGGGCACCCCTCTGAGGTTGCATAATAATTAGCTCTTTCTTTATAAGAAAATATTATAGTGATATGCCATTTAATTTCTAGAGAAATCTGCATAATGTAATGTTTTTCAGACAAAAATTCTTAGTGTAGCAGTACTGTATTGAATGAAATAAAGTCAAATGTGAAAAATAGGCTGTGCAAAATTTTGATTTCAATTGTGTTGATTTTAATACCTGTAGTCGCTTATTTCTGATTAATTACAACACAATATTGATTTGATTTAAGGCTCAGTGAACCTTAACACTGAAAACTAAGGTGCAACCCATCATGGAAAATGATATTTAAGGTAGCTAATTGCTAGTTGTGCTTCTCCTTGATTCTCTACTGGAAAGTAGCAACATGGGAACCTCAAAAGAACTCCCCAATGAACTAAAAACTAGGATAATTTGTCAATATAAATTAGGAGAACGGTACAAAAATTTTCACAAAGGTTTAAGGTCTCTGTTTCCACAGTCAGAAATATAGTTAGAAAATGGAAGGCCACAGGAACAGTCCTTGTCAAAGAAAGATATGGTTGACTGAAAAAAAAAATCTGAAAGGCAACAACGAAGAATCGTTAGAATGGTCACAGACAAACCACAGACCACCTCCAAAGTGTTCCAAGAACATCTCGCAGCTGATGATGTCATTGTACATCATTCCACAATCCAGCGCCCTTTGCACAAGGAACAGCTCAATGGAAGGGTAACGCAGAAAAAGCCTTTTCTGTGTACTGCCAACAAGCAGAAGCGTTTGAGGTATGCAAAGGCTCATCTGGACGAGCCTGAATTATTTTTGGAATAATGTTCTGTGGACAGATTAAACTAAAATCGAGTTATCTGGTCACCACCAGAGGCGCTTTACTTGGTGGAAAAGAAGATCCTGCTCCCCACTGTTAAATTTGGTGTAGGGTTCATCATGCTATGGAGCTGTGTGGCAGGCACAGGTACTAGAAACCTTATCAGAGTTGAGAGTTGCATGGATTCCACCCAGTTTAAGCAGATTTTTAAGAACAATGTTCAAGAATCAGTCAAGAGGTTGAAGTTACGCTGGGGGTTGGTTGTTTCAGCAGGACAATGACCTAAAGCATTGCTTCAAATCTACCAAGGAATTCATGCACAGGCACAGACACAGTATTCTAGAATGGCCATCACAGTCCCCAGACTTGAATATCATCAAACATTTATGGATTGACTTGAAGCAGGCTGTCCACACTGGGCAGCCATTTTGCAAGGGAGAATAGCCAAAATACCTGCAGTCAGAATTCAGGCACTTATCAGTGGCTATAAGAAGCGTCCACAGGCTGTTATTTCAGCAAAAGTGGCTCTACTAAATACTGATGTGATTATTCCATTGGGGTACCCAAATTTTTGCACCTGTCTGTTTTTGTTGTGATCCACATTGCATTGTTTCTGTTGATTCAATAAATGTTATTTCAGAATTGAAATGTTCATTTATCCATAAGGTATAAATTATATATCAAAATGAAGTTTCAGCTTCGAAAACCTAGCAGATTATAAATTGAAATTATGATAATTATCAGGGGTGCCCAAACTTTTGCATAAAACTGTATAGAATCTCTCCACTGCTTGTTTCGTCGAAAACTGTAAAGTATATTACCACTCAGCTCTAATTTGGTGAATGTGATTATAAGGCATGACCTGATTTCATGGGGACTTTTGGGGATAGTTCACCCATGTATGAAAATTCTGTCATTGTTTACTCATCCTCAAATTGAAACCTTTAGGACTTTCTTTCTTCAGTGGAGCACAAAATTAGTTATTTATAACTTAATGTCCAAGCTGCTCCTTTTCATACACTCAATGTCAGTGGTGACCATTAAAACTTGGAATATAGTCCATGAGTTTTGTGGACTACTTTTATGTAGTTTTTGGAGCTTGTCAACCCTTGGTCCCCATAAACTTTAATTATATGGAAAGGAGGAACATGAACATTCTTCATAATATCACCTTTTATGTTCCACAAATGGAAGACATGTTGATAAACAGGATTTGGTTATGACAGGTTGTGTAACGGATTACAGTAATAACTTGTTATCCCTTTAAAAATAAACTAGTAACAGCTCAAGTAAACAGGCCACAACATGTGTTCTTACTCACGTTCTGTCGTGGGAGTTGCAGAAGAGCTCTTCCTGTTCTTCTTATCTGCTGATGGGTCAGAAGGATCTAGAGGAATGCAATAAAAAAGAATATAACAATATTTTTTTTCTCCTTTTTGTTTCAAATAAGATAAAATGCCAAGTTCCGGGGGAAATTAGCTATTGTAAGTATTTTTATTGGTATTGCAACCTCACTCAATTCTACTGTATGTTTCCAATGACATGGATAAGAAGAAGTCTAGGAGACAGGACACTTACCATCTACAGTGACCATACAGGAACACTCTGCTTTACCATGTGCATTCTCTGCCCTACATGTGTAGCGTCCTTCATCCTCTAGTAAAGCCTTGTCGATTGCAAGTGAACACTTTTCACCTGATGTAAAACAAGAGGTAGCATTGAATGACAAGTGTGTGTCATCCTTTCAAACACGTAGCAGCTGACAACAGTATTGTCTTATGATTGAAGTTTTGTTTTCAGTCTTGGTATTCACTGAAATCTAAATGCAGGGCTTTGCAAAGACTAAATCTCTTTAACAGGGACAATTAGCTACAGAGCTAAATTTCATCTGCTGTCCCTGGACAGGAGAGTACCAAAACACATTACATAACAAAAACATCAATGTGACAGCATATACAATAACCCCCCCCCCCAAAAAAAACCTACAACCCAAATGACTACAAAACATATCCCTATAATAGAAATTATATCCCTTAAAGAATATTCAATGGTCAAACCTGACTCATCTTTAACCATATTTTCAAATGTAGTTTAAACTGTGCAAAAGTAGGAAACTGTCTAATATTAATCGGTAAATAATTCTAGTTATTAACAGCTCTAACAGAAAAAAGCTGAACGACCAAATTCAAGAACTCTAAAATGTGCTTCACAATCACCTCTGGACAAAGCTCTTGTTTGTCTTATATTTTCAGTACCAGAAGAAACAAATGCTTTCATTGGCTGTTTATTAGTTCTTATAAATCACATATTAATGCCTTATTCTGCATGACCGTATTCTAGACCCCTTAACCCTACCTCATACCTAACTATTACAAGAACTACCTTACTATCATTATACAGCAAATTAGGAGTTTAGTGAGGGAAAACTGTTATTTAATAGTGAATGTGTTCCCTAATCAAAAGTGTTACCAAACAACAACAACAACAAAAAATATGTTTTTGAGAAACTATTTGAAAATTATTTGAAGAATTTCTCAATAATCACATTTTTACAATTTAACATTCTTACAAACTTAAAAAGATTTTGATGAACCCGGCCCTTGCTTTCTAAACATAAAATCCACCAGAACAACTGAGAACCTAAAGCACTGGATAATGCATTAGTGCAGGGAACACCAATCACATCCCTGTTTGATTTAGGGGGAAACCTCTATGTCTATTTCAGAACTTTCTAATTGCGACCCAGATCATCATTCTGTCTCATGTCAGTGGAAAGGGTTGGAGAGACCTTAAATCCTCAGATCGAATAACCTAATGTGAATTAGCTCAAAGAACCAAGATAACATCACTGAGCGCTCCAGTTGGCAATGAATCAGCCTCAGCTTTAAGATCATTCCACTCAGCATGTGATTTACGACATAGCTCAGAACACTAAAGTAAGGAATTTGGGTTGAAAGGTTTAAAAAGCTGTCCTCATCATTAAATAACTCTACAGAGACAAGGTTATCACATTTCATTGGAACTGTCTGTCACATTTAAATGTCTGTTAATCAAAAGACAAAGAACTGTGTAGAAAAAACAAGATCAATAGTATTTTGCATTGTAATTGTGAAACTGCGGTCAAATGTATCTTTACTTTCATACCTTCCTGTGATAAGATAATGAACTTGGATGCCTTTACAATTTTCCCATCAAGAATCCAGGTGATGACAGCTTGGGGGTCAGAGGTCACCTGACACTCTAACCTCAGCCTCTCTCCATCCACCACAGTGATGTCACCGAGGGGTTGTTTGAAAATGGGCAGCTTTCCTGCATCCTTCTCTCCTCCATTCACAACTTTTGCCTTTTTGTCATTTGTCTCTGCTATCTGTCCATCATTTGTCTTCTTCTCTGGGCTGGCTTTCTCCTTTTTTTCAGTTGTTCCTGTGTGCATGCTGCTGGCTTTTTTCTCTGTTGCTGCGTTAACCTTTTTATCAATTGCACCACCATTTACACCATTGAAACCAGTTTGATTTTCCTTCTGGGGTGTCTTGGGTGCTAGTTTTGATGATTGCTGTTCTTTTTGCTCAGTCTTCTCTGGTTCTGGTGCTTGCTTCTTGTTTAGGACAGACCTTAAGTCTGAAGGAGCACTGCTTGGAGGTGGTGTGGCAGCAGGTGCTTTGGGTGAACCATCTTTCTTGTTGAGCAATGATCTAAAGTCAACCTTTGTTGGGGTGCTTGTCTTGATCTCAGACCCTGGCTTAGGCCCCGAGCGGGGCTTTAGAGCTGCCCTGAAGTCTGTCATCTGGCTTTGTTTGCTAACCAAAATATATGAAATCTCCTTTCGTCAATTCCTCTCAGCTCCTTTGGTAACGGTTTCTTGCAGTTCCACAAGCTGTAAGTAGATATGGGTGTCCAGTTGTATGAACAGTCCCACTGATCCAGTGACTTTGTGGAGGTCCTGCTCTCTCTGTGGCTTCCAGTCACTGTGCAACTCTCTGTTCTTCCTACTCTTGTCCCACTCCTGGGACAACCCCTCTGGACCAGAATGAAAGAGGGAGGAGAGAATCGAGAGTAGACAGAGGACATACAGAGGGGAAGGAGAGAGATATGTGAGGGTGGGGAGTGGAATTGGATTGTTTAAAAGCTTAGGCTCCATTCTATAATAGGTTAATTGGAGACAGGAACACATTTCATATCTATGTGGCATCAAAGGGGGGAACGCCTTTGCCTTATTAAGGAAACACTTCCAGTGTATGGGCATCAGCACAGCGGAACAGAGCTAGGAGGTAAACAGATGGCAAAATTTCATCAGAATCTGATTCATTACTAGTATGTTAAGGATACAAACACAGATAAAAATCTTGAGCCTGTCAACAGTACCTGATTTGGAATTACATTCATTAAAAAGCAATAACTTTTTAATAATGAGAAAAGGAAGAGAATCTCACTGTTCCTTTGCTGTTTGGACAGAAACCAGAGAAGAAGTGTTCTGGTTAATCTGTGGGTGTTTCTTTGGATGCTCCTTACTTTTTGACCTCTCTATAAATGGGGGCCCCTCATTGGGCCATTTTGAAGATGCATTTCACCAGTCAGAGTTGAGTTGCATGTCTGCAACAGTTTATATTCAAATGTTACATGGGCAGCCTTGTATGGCTATGAACCTCTCTGTTACTCTTCTACTCGTGCGTGTGTGTGTGGAAGATGGACACAACATGGGAATGTCTCCTAGATAAAATAGCTTCCTGTGCTGTTTTGCTTCACCACAAGGTGATCTGGTGAGTGAATTTTCCATTGCTGCGGTTATGAAACAGTCAAACTCACATCTTTAAACTTACCTACTTCTTATTCTGTAAAAATCCAATCCTCGGTGGCATTCCTAGAGGTCTTAGAGATAACCATAATGATGAGATTGAATGTGATATCATGAGTCATAATGGAGAGGTCTGCATCTGATTGGGTGCAGTTCCCGACATCTGAGAAATATAAATATTATATTGAAAAACAAAGTCTCATATTGTGTGGCAAAAAGCTGAAAAACACATTACTATTGTGTGGGTTTTAAACTCTGGTCAGCAAAATTCCAGATTGTATTGTTTACAACAAAACAATGGTTAAAGCATATGTCATGAAAAGACCCTCACTGCCTCTTTCTGGGAGTATATTGCTGCAGGAACATTAACTAGACTTATTAGGAAGTGGAACAAACAGAAATGAGTAAGCACCTCATTTTTAACTGCCACCCATTTATGTGCTATCCTCAAGCATTTCCACAGCTTTACTTTGCTATAAAAATCTCTCTTGGCTTGGAATGCTCACTTATTATTATTTTTTTACATTAAGTGTTTACCATAGAGAAGACAGTATACAATTGTTTTGTAAAAATGCATTAATTATGCAAAATAAAACCAACTATTAAAAGTAGACAAAAACCTTTTATTTTAGGTCATCACTTTTATTAACCTTTATAAATTGTAGCAAATTTATTCACACAAGAAGTTCTAAGTTTATTGTCAACATTTCACACATACTTTGCCTGTATTTATTTGCACAAGCCACAAACTGGTAAACTGTGACAGCATTTATTGTAATCAGTTTTACTAAACATACAGTACAAAAACAGAAACAGTCCAATGATAATTATTTATTCAAAAGAAAGCAAAAGCCATTGCTTTTTCCTTAAAGAACACCAGATTATTAAAATATGACTTCAATCAAATTGTTTATCAGGCTAAAAAGACCTAAAAGGACTAAAGATGATAAATAAAGTCTCTTTTTTGAACAGTTTTAAAGCTACTGTGTAAAATATGTTAGATGTTCCAGGCAGTTGCTGCATCTGAGGAATAACTGGATGAAAAAACAACTAACTGGAGAAAAATAGCAGGAATGTTCTAGAATGAAGAGCAGGCATGAGATGGGTGGACACTCTTTACCTTTTAAATATGAAAAAAGCAGTTTAACAGAATACATGTATGTCTGATATGTATTAAAGGAGAAAAAACTATTTAAATCTTAGGTCAGGAAATCCTTATTGCTTGCAAAATTTAATCTAATTTATATCTGATGCACAAATAAACATTTGAAATGGATTAACCCTTCATTGTGATTTTCACCATTTAAAATTTTAGAAATCTGCAAAAATCTATGATAAAAACCAGAATCTCAGTCAAAATTATTAGTTATTCAGTCATTATTCAGTGGTTAGGGCCTTAAGACTATTTGTGCTTAAATGTGAGCATACTGAAATTTACTATAGAAACTGCATTTTCTCTCAAGGGTTAACAAGATAGCTAATTACTCCATACAATATAACAATAAACTTGGTGTACACAAATGATACATTTCTTATACCATTAATAAACACTCATCTCCTCCTTGCATTTAAATTATGAAAATACCCATGACATATTCTGAAAAAGTAAAACAATAGTGGGTGTGACAGAATATAGAGGGCATCCCTTAATATTCATGCTGAGAGTGGTGTGAAAGGAACAGTACTATATGCTTTGTATCTGAGAATGGAGAGGCTCTCATCTGGGGCAGAGAAGCAAGGGGACACTGTTTACGGAACAGCTTGTGTGGTCTTTCTTCTTCTGAGACCAGAACATTATATGTCCGTAAAAACTTGGACTTCCAGATCAATCAGCACTTCTCATACCAGTCATGATTCAGGGCTTCTGCATACTGTTCAACAATGGTTCTTTTTAGAGAATGTTGTTGGGTAATATATAATGTTTCAGACCGGTTAAGCTGTTTGCACATTTCACTTTGAAAGATGGCTGTTAGTTATATCATCAGTTCATGATTCATGGATGTTACATGTGACAGCTAAATTTAGTTGCTATTACTATATAACCCCCTATTAATATGGCTTTGGTATACATCCCCCCCTCCCCATTTAATATGCATTTAAAACTAAATATAGATGATTATACTTTTTTAAATAAAAAACCATTATAAATTATTTTTATTATTATTATTATTTTTTTAATAAAATGATAAAGTTATGCATACTCACTTTCAAGGCCAAGGAAAGTATTTTAGTAATTTTTATGTGATTTTACATTTTAGAGTAATTAGAAAATGGTTATAAATGTTACACACATAAATGTAGGCCATAAGACCAAAATTAAAGTATATAAAAAACAACTTGGTAAATATGGTTCAAACTACATTTTATAATGTTTCTTCTTTATTATCTTCTTCATTATATACATTATGATCTTAAACATCAGTCAATCTATGAAATCTACAAGACTAGACTGTTGAAAAAAGACTAGGTCTGCCATCTCGTGGTAGATAATTTGACCCAACTCTCCTCATGTGAAATGAAGTAACAGAGAGAAACGTAAAGCAATGTTTTCTGTTATTTGTCTATAATCTCTATATAATATAAGAGAATCATGTGAATCTTATTTAATGCTTGTTTGACCTAAATATGGAACAGATGCACCAGTCTGTACATAAATTGACCTGTCTCTCCAGACAGACGACGTGATTGGCAAGCGCAGCAGACACGTCATAGTGGGTGGGATTACAGTAGACTCACTTCCGCATCATTGTTGTTTAGTTTAGTTTAGTTTTAGAGTGAGTTTCACGTTGTCAGAAAAAAAATTGACTCAGAAGCAGCTCTTTATTTCGTAAACAAAATTTGTAACCATTAATTTGCTTAAACAGATTTACAAGAAATAACTTAATTACATAAAAACTGTACGTGATATAAGCAGCGTATTAAATCAGTATTCAGTCATCCTGAAGAGTTAACTGCCTCATAACTGAAAGATGTTAAAAGCGATTATCATAATTGGGGGCCCTCAAAAAGGTGAGGCATTGATTTTTTTTTTTTTTTTTTTTTTTTTTTTTAACTGTACGAATGTTATGAATGACAGATGAACAACAGTGTCACATACGATGACGTGGCGCAAAGGACGTAGCTACGTGATCGCGTCCGATATGACAAAGTCAAATTAGTTGTACAAAGTTACGGTCTTAATATAAAAGATGAAATATGGATACTAAAACGCATTAAATTATTAATATGCCCTGCGTTCAGGTACCAGGTTCCGCCCCCTGTCGTTCGAGGTGCCCAAACCGCTGTTCCCTGTGGCAGGAGTCGCCATGCTGCAGCATCACATAGAAGCCTGTGCCCAAGTAAGACCATTGATTATGTTTAGATCACACATAAAACATCAAATTTAACATTGTTCACAGTAATCAATATCTGTTTTGAAAGTTTGCCATGTTTTATTCTGTTTTATTCAGGTTCCTGATATGAAAGAGATCATATTAATAGGTTTTTATCAGCCCAATGACGAGCTTAACCGCTTCATTTCTTCTTCTCAGCAGGAGTTTAAAATCCCAATAAGGTAGAAACGAGTTCAGATCACTAGGTATTTTAAATAAGGACAAATTGATACCATTTATTGTGTAATATAATACAGTGTGATTGCTGATATATTGATATTCTGTCTCACAGATCTGATAGTCCTGTAATTAAAAAAACAGTCAGATACATAGGCTTAAACACATTTTCTTCCTTTTTGAATCTGAAGGTACCTGCAGGAGTTTGCCGCCCTGGGTACAGGTGGTGGGATCTATCACTTTCGTGACCAGATCCTGTCTGGAGGTCCGGCTGCATTTTTCCTCATGAATGCTGATGTATGCTCTGAGTTCCCGTTGCAGGAAATGCTCCGGTTTCACCGTCAACATGGCGAGAATCATTGTGGAGTCTTGCTTGGAACTACAGTAGGTCTAATATAATATACAGTACTGTTCAAAAGTTTAAATGTTTTTGAAAGAAGTCTCCTATGCTCACCAAGACTGCTTTTTTTGATCAAAAATACAGTGAAAGCATTAATATTATGACAAATTATTACAATGAAACTGTAAAAACTAGTAAAAACTTTTCTATTTAAATACATTTAAAATAATATTTTTGTAATTTATTCTTTTGATGGCAACACTTCAGCAGTCATTACTCCAGTCTTCAGTGTCACATGATCGTTCAGAAATCATTATAATATGCTGATTTGGTGTTTTAGAAACATTTCTTTTTTTTTTTTTATCACTGTTGAAAAAAGTGGTATTGATTATTATTTTTGTGGAAACAGTGGTAAATTATTTCAGGATTGTTTCTATATCTCTCTCATTGCAGGCCAATAGAACACAATCTCTGAATTACGGTTGCATTGTGGAAAACCGTGAGACAAATGAGGTACTATAAATAAAACTGTGCAATATCGCTGTAAAAGATGGACAAACATTCTGTTTAATAAATGCCATTAAGAAGATGCTTACTTTTTCACAGTATGCTAATTATCACTCATTTTCTTTCAGGTGCTCCATTTTGTGGAGAAACCCAGTACTTTTGTAAGTGACATTATCAACTGTGGTATCTATTTGTTCACACCAGATATTTTTGGCCACATTGGGAAGGTTTTCCAGAGGAACCAGCAAGAGCGGATCCAGTGAGTGTCACTGACATAATTCAGCCTTTGCAGCCTTCCCCGGATAGATTTACGTGTATAATAACAGGTCAGTCTAACCTGTTTGCACTGAAATGAGTTTTTTTTTTTTCTACACAGGGAAGATCCCACAAATGACAAGCATATAACAGGACATCTTTACAACCCTAGCAGGACAGAAAAAACTCTTGGTCTACAAAACACAGCATTTCTGGAGTCAGATAAAGTCTGCAGGGTCCCCCCCCCCCCCCCCCCCCCCCCCCCCCCCCCCCCCCCCCCCCCCCCCCCCCAGTCAGATAAAGTCTGCAGGGTAAATCTGTCTTTCTCTCAGTTTTTATCTGTCATCTCCCCTTTCTGCCACTGTTTCTTATACATGATGTTATATAATGTAATACAGGTCAGCAATATATGCTAGTCGTTTGTACCTCAAGCAGTATCATCAGACACATCCTGAGAGACTAGCCACAAACCGAGACGGAACCCCCAAAATTATAGGTATGTTGCATGAAGTATTCACTCTTAAGAGCTTAGCTCTAATAAGGTGTGTTTTTGTTAAACATAATTTACCTGTGTAAATATAGAACTAAATAGTTATGTTATAAAATTATGTGCAGCTACAAATGATCTGTTTTCCACCTTCAGGAGATGTTTATATCCACCCAACAGCAAACATTGATCCCTCTGCTGTGGTAAGTACATTGACAACAACTTATATAAATATATGTTTCTGTATTGTACTCAATTTCTTTATCTCTCTTCAGTTGGGTCCTAATGTTTCCATTGGCAAAGGAGTGACAATTGGAGGAGGCGTAAGAGTGAGGGAGTCCATAATTTTGCATGGAGCTGTGTTACAGGTGCAGCTGAATGCTTCTGTTTTCACCTTTGTAACAATGGCAATCAGACAACAGAAAGAAAAGTGAAATTGATCAATAAATATATGGGTCTCTGTTTCAGGATCACTGTTGTGTGTTGAACAGTATTGTTGGGTGGGACAGTACAGTGGGGAAATGGGCAAGAGTAGAAGGAACTCCAAGTGACCCCAATCCCAACGACCCATATGCCAAGATTGACAGCGAGACACTGTTCAGGGATGGAGGTCTAACCCCATCCATCACCATCCTTGGTATGAAAATCTAGTGGAACTTAGATAACACCGTATAATATAATTCATCAATATCATTTTAATATGCTGATTTGCTTTTGAAAGGTAATATAATATAATATAGTCATATTGTAACTGCAGTTATTGATTATAATCTGAAGAGTGTTTTAAACACATGAATGATATGTATTGGTGGGTTTAGTCCAGAAGGTGGAGCTGTTCCTTATGAAATTATAACAATTGATCATCTTGCTACTGCATGTTTATGGCAACAGTTTTTCCACAACAGGAAGTCTGACCATCTATACTCTATATTTCTGTTCTAGGCTGCAATGTGAGTATTCCATCAGAGGTCATCATTCGAAACTCTATCGTCTTGCCTCATAAAGATCTCAACAGGAGCTTCCAAAACCAGATTATCCTATAGAAGACACCTTCCTCTATTGTTTTATTCATGTAGAAAGTATGCCTAAAGATTGCACAAAGTATTGTTTATCATTATTTAATGTTTATGTATTCGGTAGTTACAGTTCAAAGAAAAGGAGTCCACTTGCGTGGTCAAATTGTATTGCAGTAATATAGCATGAAAAATATGGTTCAACAGTGTATTTTCCTAATAATTTTAGGACTTGGAATTTTGTATTTAATAGCTCATGCTATGTTGATACACCAGCCTTATACACATACAGTAACATAACTAGATTTTACTTTTATTTTAGTTTTATTCCTTAATTACAAATCACGCATACCTGTAATGCCTTTTTAGTAAAACGAGGGGTGAGCAATGAAGTATTTTTTAGAAACTGACAGATTTGCACATATTTTTGGTAGGAATGTAAAAGATGGTGATAAGGTTTAGTAAAAAAAAAAAAAAAAAAAAGGTTAAGGATTTTAAGTAAAAGGTTTAGTAAAAAAAAGGTTTGGTTAAAAAAAAAAACAAGGTTAAGGATTTTAATTATTCATGTTTTCTGTTGCAACCATGTATTAAAATCATCTAACAACAGAAACATCAGAACGTGTGGAGTTTTATTATGACAAATTGACAAGTCCCCTGTGAGCACAAATTGAGCCTAATGCTTTTATATTTTAATTAAAAGATTAGAAAAAATGAATTGAATACACCATAATGCTTTAAAAGTGTTACTGAAGTTTACATATATCAAATTATTAAGTTATGGAAAAAATAAAACTGATAGTGCCATACGAGTGACCAGTCTTGAATGGTTACATGCTTCTTTGACATTTACAAGTTCCTCTGTGGTTTTCTGTCAGCTAGTGAGAAATGCAAAATAATTTAGGGCTTAACAAAGCATGAATGCCATTTAGTTGTTTTTATTTCATTTATTTATTTTTATGACCAAAGTAGTATTGCTGCAAAAGTGAAATTGTCTGCACTGACATTTTCAAATGAAGTGTTCTTATGTATCAAATGTAAGTTAAATTTAATAAAGGTTTTCTTACTCCCATGATTTCTCTTTCCCCCAATTAATTTGTCTGCAGACATATAGAAAGGGTCTTCTTATCACACATTATGTTTTTCTTTGATTAACCTGTCTGGAAGAATGGCATATAATGTCAAAGAAGCAAAAATATAAATATCATATTAATATAGTATTACTACAACATTAACATACAATATCTATGTTATCAAATATAACATATCTTCATATAACATAATATCTATAGGGTTTGGATGCATCTGCAGAGTATCACTGTGGGAAACCAATGGCAAACTATGTTCAGCTTTCAAATATAAAGATCATATATATATATATATATATATATATATATATATATATATATATATATATATATATATATACTATATATAAATAATAATGTTGAAATAAACCCATTAATTGAGAAAAGTATAGGGGGACCCTTCACGGTTAGCAAAAAAAAGTGTAATGCAGCAGTACTGTACACTGACAAAGAGACGAGGCAGTTTTTTAATGCCTGTCAATAGAGGAGAGGCTTTAATATGCTGAATAAACTAATGCTTTTGCGAGGAACCACATATCGCCTTATTACTTAATAAAATGTTTGCAAATAATCTTTTTTTACCCCATTAAATATTCATTTATAAATATTCAGCAATGTAAATGGAAATTTTTTTCCTTCATTTTTTAAAAGTTTGGGTACATACGACGGGTAACATTGTCAAAACTGATCTTCCATCCTTAAAAAAGGTTTCTTGTAAACGCCTCCTAAGTTACAACTTACAAGCGTATTACTAAATATGACAGCTGTATTGTTAAAACTTATTTTGAAACATATCCCCTATGGAAGCCTCCACTGTGTAATAATGGTTATAATAACCGACTGAATTACAACAATTTATATTTACAAAAATATACTGTTTAATATCGTTATTATTTATGCAGCCTATTGTATTTCAGTTGACAAATTTGGTTATTGGATCAAGAAAGGCAAACATCACATTATGAAACCAATTTTTTGAAGGACTCGCAACCTACCTGATGAATCTTGCTTTGAGAACAAATAGTGTAACCAAACTGTACATAGAGCTACAAAGTAACTAGTTTTTAAGCCCCTAGTTTCAATTTTATGTCTCAGTTTAAGGTTGGTGCAGTCTACTCAGCTGATTGGGTCAGAAAATGACAAAGGCCTACAGATCACCCTTATGCAGTATTTGCACCAACCAAGCAGCTGCCTAATGAAAAGAATGGGAATGGGACATGATATGAAGTTCTTTAGGTAGATCTTTGTTATGGTAGCTCAATTTATTGACCATTAGATTTTTTTTAAATAATTCTGAATCTGCACCAAGCTTGTTGTTTAGCTTGCCCTTACAGTCAGGATACATGGAAATAACTTAATACGACAGAAGACCAATGTCTTGTGTGTAGGCTTGCATTAGCTCCGACAGACGGTTGGATTCTTCATTTTTTTCTTCCTTTAAAATAAACCACAGAGTACCTTATAAATTTGAAATAATGCTTCATTGCTATACAGATATGTAATTCAGAAAGGTGACAGCCTCCTCCTTCCTCCGTAAACATGTTGATTATTCACAGAGTGGAGCGGGTCAGAAGAGGTTTAATGGCTCCTTTGTGAGTGGATTCTTGCAGCTTTATCTTTACTCTCACTCTCCTCAGACACAGCACATAATTCCAGTTGGGAAATAGAGTTCTTTTTCAAAGCCTTTTCATGTCAGATTATATATATAAAAAAAAAATAATAATACAATAGCCTAGTGGTGGTGGCATGTCTTTTGAGAGAAAACATGGGAAAAAGAGAGAATCGCTTTAAATGCAAAACTACTCAAACTTTTAAGTATGTTAACACAGCCAAAGGGAACCAGGGTGAACCATGCATATGTGGAGTGTTTTGTCCATGTGTCATCTGTTAGTATTGTCACTATATATGGTTATAAAAATTGAATTGATCACTGTAAGGATTTACGTCTCGACTACAGTAGCTGACAAGATATGGATCACATGAATTCCACTGTCTTCACTCCCATTAGTGTTGCTCATATTACATTGAAATCGCTGAACTTGAATCTGCAAATCAATGACACTGTGAACAGAGCTTCATGCACCGCAGTTGAATGCCAGAAGTGAAGGTTTTCAAAGAAAATAACTTAAATTTTAGTTTGTTCCAGGAATATAGTGCACAAGTCATATGGACTGCTTTCATTATATGGTAACACTTTAACGTTTCATTAGTTAATGTTAGTTAATGTACTAACTAGCATGAAAAAAAAACAATGAACAATACATTATTACAGTATTTATTAATCTTTGTTAAAGCTAGTTAATGAAAATGCAGTCATTCATTGTTAGTTCATGTTAATATCCAGTGCATTAACTAATGTTAACAAGCACAACTTTTGATTTCAATAATGAAGTAGTACTGTAAATGCTAAAAATTACATTAACTAAGATTAATAAATGCTTTAGAAGTATTGTTCATGCTTAGTTAATGTTAATTAGTTAACATTAATTAATGAACCTTACTGTAAAGTATTACCCATTATACTTACAGTATATATGGTTTTTAGAATGTGATCGTTTACCTATTACCTATCGTCCACCTAGAAAATGATTTGGACAACTGTACAAACCCAATATTAGCTGAACATTATTTCAGTACTTTAAAAAAATTCAAAATTCATTTCTGCTTTTAAATCCCCATGATTGCCGTATGTTGTAAGAACAAAGTTTTTATTTTGATTTTGTCTCCTTTTGTTCTGGTTATTGACAACATTCCACACACTGTTGACAGAATAGGAATTATCTTAAGAAAAAATGGAAGTAATTAATCTCAAAAGTTGATGTGTTAATTTGGACAGCTATAGTCAAGGAAACTTGCGTTGAATGCTAACTGAAATGAAATGTAGATTTCGATCACTAACAACGTTTGTAGTGTACAAATTAGGTTTTATCATCTGACCAGTAAAATGAAGGAAAAAAAGGGAATAGGACCCATGGATTTTCAAAGGTGCAAAGCATGAATGAGAAACTGAAAATAGTTCTTGACATGAATTTCATCCTAGTTAAGTTTTGGTGTATCAGCACTCTTCATCATCATTTATATATATATAAACTAAGTTCACACAAGCTAACATCCAAAGCCTGTGAATTTATCAGTACAGTGGTCCTCATTTGGGTTTACTGTCCTCTTTTGATGAGATAGCTTTTTCTGTCCTTCTTTTAAGCACATTTCTCCACATACTCACTTAATCTGACAGCTTCAGGGTTTGTGAAGTTGGGAGGAGAACCTCTCCCTGTCAGGATATTTACAATCTCTTTTTCTTTGATAAGAGATCTGAAGATGTCAGGTGTGATTATCTTCTTTTCCATGTAAATAACTTTAGTCTTCAGTGCTTAACTCACCCCTCCAGTTTCGTCAGTGGTCCCTGTCAAAGTTCTAAGTTGTAAGGATTTTAGTTTCCATGGCTCAGTCTGAATTTTAATTATAATCTCCCAGCTTTGTACTTTTTATGGCGAGTTCTATTCATCTACTTATGTTCGGATAATAGAAAGTAAATCCATGAGAGGAAGTGAAATGAATAAGGTTTGAAAAAGAATTTGGGAGGTTACTGGGTAGCCATGCCATATTTAACAGTATATATACTAAAGTATACAATATTATATATATATTAAAAATATATTAACATAGAAAGCAGATATTTTAATAATATTTCTTATACGTTTGATAAAATAAATACAGCCATGATTAGCATAAGAGACTACTCAAAAACATTATCTATATACCAAATCTTACCGACCCCAAACATTTGATAAGTAGTATATACACTATATACTATACACAAAAGTTTTGGATGCACACCTCTTAATTATTAAATTCAGGGGTTGAATGCATAAAAATTTTAAACTAGTCTTACAATTTAGTCATCTATTTTTTCATTATGTGTTTTTAATGTAGATTAGTCTATGCTGAATCCAAAAAAACAACACTAGTTCTTAAAACACTGTCTTAACACAGAGGCTAAGTTTATGCAACTGGCACATGACCACTGGACTCTGGAGCAGTGGAAACCTGTTCTGTGGAGCAACAAAACACGCTTCTCTGTTTGGCAATCTGATAGGTGAGTCTGGGTTTGGCAGATGCCAACAGAACATTACCTGCCTGACTGCATTGTGCCAGCTGTAAAGTTTGGTGGAGGAGGGATAATGGTATGGGGCTGTTTTTCAGGGGTTGGGGTAGGGCCCATACTTCCAGTGAAGGAAAATCTTAATGCTTCAGCATACCAAGACATTTTAGACAATGCTACTAAGGCTGTGTAATTAATCGCATGCGATTGTCATGCGAATCTCGTCAGTAAAGCCGGTTCTGTGATTAGTAGTAAATCTCCATCACACAGAGCCATAGATCACTGACAAACTATGCAATATCGCGTTCATTTTCGCAGGCGATTCGATCTGCAATAATGAACATGATATTGGCTAATTGTCAGTGAAGTACGGCTCTGTGTAGTAAATGCCACTCCATATGAAAGCAGGTGATGGAGATTTACTACTAATCACAGAACTGGCTTTACTGACAAGATGCGCATGACAGTCACATGCAATTAATTGCACAGCCCTAAATGCCACAAATCCAACTTTGTAAGAACAGTTTGAGAAAGGACCATTTGTATTCCAGAATGACTGAGCCCCAGCGAACAAAGCAACGTCCATAAAGACATGATTGGATGAGTTTGGAAGAACTTGACTAGCCCACACCCTAACCTCAACCCCATTGAACACCTTTGGGATTAACTGGAACAGGCACTCTCATCCAAAATCGGTGTTTGATCTCACAAATGCTCTATATACCTCTTCTCTTGGGGCCTGAATGACACCTCTGCATGCTCCTATGCCAAAAAAGAGGATCCATGGAGCACATATTAAGCTGCTGCCCTAAGGCCCTGGGAGAGGGGCATTTTCGGTGGTGCCACGATCAGGTGCTAAGGGTAATTGCTGGAACTATCAGCACAGGGATCTCTCTCTGCAAACACCAACAGCCAGCACAGCAGGCAATCACATTTGTTAAGGCTGGAGAGAAACCACCAGGGAGTAGGAACCCAGCAGGTGGATTCCTGGCAACAGCTCGAGAATGGCAGCTAAAGGTTGACCTGGGAAAGCAGCTCAAATTCCCAGAAACCATTGGCACGACCAAGCTTAGGCCTGATATGGTCTTATTCTCAGAATCATCAAGGCAGGTGGTTCTACTAGAATTAACTGTGCCCTGGGAAGACAGGATGGAAGAGGCATTTGAACGAAAGAGGGCCAAGTACGAGGAGTTGGCAGGCAAATGCCGTAACGGGATGGAAGATGCGCTGTCTCCCCATCGAGGTTGGCTGCCGAGGTTTTGCCGGCCAGTCGTTATGCAGGGCCCTTAAGCTCTTGGGAATCAGGAGACTGCACAAGAAAAAAACCATCAGGAATATCATGAATGCCACTGAGAGGGCATCAAGATGGCTGTGGATCATAAGGGGCGATCAGTGGACTATACAAGCTACCTAGACACAAGTCGGGGACTGATCACCCTTGGCTGGGTTGCCTGGGTGAGGGTGTATGATGTTGAAAGACCCGAAACAACCAACGACCCCAAGTTACATCACTGATGATGTGTCTAGAGCGCACCTGGAAGGTGTGTGTCAAAACCTATTGGATGAATGGGCAATCATTCCCACAAAAAAAGATTCCACAATCACGTGGAAAGCCTTCCCAGAGGAATGGAAGCTGTTATAGCTGCAAAGTCCCTGTTGGTGTAATAGTCAGGTGTCCCAATACTTTTGTCCTTATAGTGTATTTACAGTTAAAGCAATAATTCACCCAAAAATGAAAGTTCACCCCTCAGGTCATTCAAAACCTGTATGACTTTCCTTCTTTCGTATAGAATAGATGATATTTTAAAAAATGTCTGAAGAATATGGTATGGAAGAACTTGAATAGCCTGTACTTATTGAACACCCTTATTGAAAAATGTCATAAAAAGTTTGAGCACTTGCTGAAACATTTTTATACAGTACTAAGATAAATTTGAGCAGCAACATTAACATTTACACTGATCAGCTACAACATTAAAACTAACTTGCTTATATCGTGTCGGCCCCCCTTGTGGCAAAACAGCTCTGATGCATCGAAGCATGGACTCTGTAAGACCTCTGAACATGTCCTGTGGTATCTGGCACCAAGACATTAGCAGTATATCCTTTAAATCCTGCAAGTAGTGAGGTGGGGCCTTCATGGATTGGATTTATTGGTCCAGTACATCCCATAGATGCTTTGTTAGATTGAGATATGGGGAATTTGGAGGCAACACCTTGAACTCTTTATCATGTTCCTCAAACCATTCGTGAACAAATTTTTTGTGGTGTGGCAGGGTGCATTATTATATGCTGAAAGAGGCCACTACAATCAGGAATACAATAGCTGTGAATGATGTAATGTGATCTGCAACAATCTTTAGGTAGGTGGTACATGTCAAAGTCCACATGAATGCCAAGACCTAAGGTTTCCAAGCAAAACATTGTCCAGAGCATAATACTGCACCTGCCGGCATGCCTTCATAGTGCACCCTGCTGGCATCTCTTCCCCAGGTAAACGATGCACATTCACCCAGCCTTCCACCTGATCAAAAAGAAAACCTGATTCATCATGCAAGGCAAACTACTTCCATTGCTTTATCATCCAGTTCAAATGCTCACGTGCTTGAAGGCACTTTTGGTAGTGGACAGGGGTCATCCTGAGCACTCTGGCCAGTCTGTGGCTACGCAGCCACATACTCAGCAAGCTGCGATGCATTGTGTGTTTTGGCAACCTTCAATTATGGCCAGAATGAGGTTTTACAGCAATTCAAGCTACAGCAGCTCTTCTGTGTGATCAGCCCTGTTGAAAAAAACAGTCAAAACAAAGCTGTGCCAAGCCCTCTTGCAGCAGGGCGCTCTTCTGGGTCGGCAGCAGGAAGAACTTGCGACTTCTCGTTACGCCTATTCTGAGATCTCTCTCCAACTTAACCAGCTGGTAGAACAGCTTGGCCAGCTGCAGGCCAGCCCCTCTGCAACTCGGGTTGTAACACTCTCTCCCGGCCCTGAGGGAGCGGTTCCTCGCCATGCTGGACAGTGTCTTAATCTGCCCGCTCCATACTCGGGTGAGCCCAACTCATGTTGGTCATTCCTGTCCCAACGCTCACAGATTTTCACTCTCCAGCCTTCCTGTTTTCCCACGGAGCGATCCAGGGTAGCGTTCATCATCACGCTCTTGATGGGTCAAGTGAGAGTGGGGAACGGCCATGTAGGATAGCGAGCAACATGCCTCAATTCCCCAAGCCGAGTGATCAAACACCTTGTGCAGCTCCTCCGAGAATGTCTCAAAGGAAGAACAGAGCCTTGTTTCTGATTCAGCAGGGAGAGCAGTCCGTGTCCAGTTATTTAATTGAGTTTCGCACAATCACCGCATCCTGTGGCTGGAATGCTAAGGCACTCTGGGATCATTTCCTTCACAGCCTGGCTGAGCACATGAAGGATGAGATCTATTCCCTCAAACTGCCCTCTAGCTTGGATGGGTTGATCGACCTCGCCATTCGGGTCGATGACTGGATTGCTCTCCATTCCCGGCACTGAAGAGGTGGGATTCCCCACGAGCATGTCACTATTGCAGAGTCAGGTGGTCGTTCTGAGTTTCATGCGTCATTACAGTTCAGGGGAGCTGTGTTTCAGGTGTCCGCATTATTCGACTCTAGAGCAGAGGGTGATTTCATGGATTCCGGATTGGCCACACACCTGGGGATTTTGTCTGTTGCCCTGGCTGAACCCATTTCAGCTAAGACACTTTATGGCACCCTTCTCACTAATATTACCCATGTCAAGGTTGTTACGCTAACTCTGTCCGGTAATGCTGAGGAGATCCGATTCCTCCTTATTCACCTGCCCACTGCTCCAGTGGTTTTGTGTCACACATGGTTGGATAAACATAACCCCCATATTGATTGGGCTCAAAATTCTGTTTTGGCTTGGAGCCCTTTCTGTTTAGCTCAATGTTTGGGTGCTGCATTTCGCCCTGTCATGTCTTGTTCTGTGTTGCAGGAGGAGCCGGTGAGCCTGGCGGATGTACCGGAGGATGTACCCATATGACTGTGCGATTGACCTGTTGCCTGGCACTTCTCCGTCTAATGGGTGCCTTTACTCTCTGTCTGGACTGGAGAGGGAGGCCATGGAGAGATATATTCATGATTCTCTGGTAGCAGGCATCATCTGTCCCTCTTCCTCTCCAGCAGGGGCGGGGTTCTTTTTCTGTACTGTAAAGAATCATTATCCTTTGCCGTTGATGTCATCAGCCTTCGACCTCCACTAAGAAACAATTCTGTTGGTTGTCGCAGGCCCAAACTGCGTTTGAGAGCTTAAGGAGTCTGTTCATTTCGGCTCCCATTTTAACTACCAGTCTAGTCAGTTTTGTCTCAGAGATTATCTTCAGACAAGAAAATACATCCCTGTGCTTTCTTTTCTCATCGTTTAACCCCCTCGGAATGGAAATACTACATCGGGAATAGGGAGTTAATAGTTGTCAAGCTGGCACTGGAGGAGTGGCATTACTGGTTAGAGGGTGCGGAAATTCCATTTATCTTTTGGACTGTCCATAAAAATTTAGAGTATATCCACACCGACAAGTGAATAAATTCTAGGCAGGCTCATTGGACATTATTTTTAGGATGTTTCAGGTTTACCATTTCTTATCACCCGGGCTCTAAGAATGGTAAACCTGACACGCTGTCGTGGATCTTTGAGGCTGAGGCTAGTCCCACCCTCCCTGTGGCTATTCTGCCTCCTGAACGGGTTGTGGCGGTCGTCATTTGGGGGGTGGAGTCCAAGGGCCTCACGGCGCTACATGATGCTACGGTTCCCATGTGGTGCCCAGAGGGTCTGCTGTTTGTGCCTGAGTCAGTCCGAACTAGCGTCCTACAGTGGGGCCACTCTTCTAACCTAGCTTGCCACCATGGCGCAACTCGTACTTGTAGATTAATCAAGCAGCAGTTTTGGTGGCCATCCATGGTGCGGGATGCTTGATGGTTCCTGTTGGCCTGTCCGATTTGTACTGCAGGTAAGGGCTCCAATCGACCCCCAGCAGGGCTACTCCAGCTGTTGTCAGTCCCTTCGTGGCCCAGGTCACACATAACATGGACTTTGTTACTCAAACGAGCTGCCATGATTCAAAACATAAGATTTTTAATTTAAGTATTACACAATAAACACACAAAACTCCTGTCAAATCAATCAATCAATTCAATTACTCCACCGGCCTCGCTCCGTTCCCAAGGCTCTCGGCCCCACCCCACTCATCACATACCCCCCTCGCAGGCCGGGGGGGTACTCCCGAGACTGCGCTCTACTCCCCCCATCCGGGAGAGCCGATCACCTGATCACAGGTTCACGCTGTGTACCTGGGGGTATGGACAGACAGACAAGGCTAGAGAAAAGGAGACAGAAGGATGATGAGAGACAGAGACGAGAGAGGGGAGAAAGGAGAAAAAAACTGCCGCTTGGTCCTTCACCAGCTGGGTAAACTCTTCTGCGGTGCCTGGCGACAGTACTGGATAGCCCTCGGTGGATGGTGCAACACTCCTTCGCCGCCCAGTGGACGGTGACAGCTCCTCCGGATTCAGGCAGCCGGCAGGAGTTCCTCCGTTCCCTGCTCCCCCCCAACATGGCGGATGGCAGCAGGTTCCGGCCTCAGGCGAACGGCGTAGACACCTCCGCTCCCTCACCGTCCCTCCACATCCCAGGCAGCTGGCAGCGAGTTCGTTCGTCCCCCCGGCAACTCACTCCAACCTACTGCCTCCAGTGTCAATGGAGACAGACTGCTCGCTCCGTTCCCACGGCTCTCCGCCCAACCCCACTCATCACAATCTTCAACCTGTATACATTATCTTTGATATTATTTGTATTTAAAGAAAGAAAAACATCAGTTTTTCAAATATGTGATATGCAAACGTTTTGGACATATTCCCTCATTAACTGGAGTTTTATGTTAATAAGACACTGTGTTATCTGAGGACATTTCTGCAACAATGAACACATTAGTGAGGCTTTTATATTTTCCCACTGGCAGTTTGTTTATCCATCAGCTCTAATCCTATATTCAGTGGTTCACTCTATGATTAGGAGAAACATCATACCCCTGCCCCTGTCTGGAGTAGCATTCTGATTTAGGTCACAGGAGTCATTTGCTTTGTAAGTCACATACTCTAAACGCTAACCTATATCAAATTTTATGCTATTGTGACGAGTCAGTGGGCTCTAATTGGTTAAAGTACCGGTGTAATTGAATCTGAGCCGTGCTATAACACTTTTGGCACTGCTTTGCCTGATTTCACCAAGCATGGCACTTACTTAATATTTCCTTTCACACACACATGCATGCATAAAATGTGCATGTATGCGAACACATTTAAATGCATCTTAACTATTGTGGGTCAATGAATGTAACAGGATAATTGAAGACTATACACACACGCCCTAGAGCTGAATCTTCAGCCGTGACTTTTGTGTTTAACTCTTCATTAGAGGAATTAAAGCATCTAATAAAGTACTTCAGCAGCGACCCTTAGGAAACTAGCGGGAGATAAGAACAAGGGGCTTGTCTTGACTGTTTCATAACTCAAGCTTTAAAAGATTTAACATATAGCGTTAACTGTTCCTGCCTCGCCCACTCACTGCCCTTCGTAGTGGCTCAGCTGGAGGTAGATGGCGAAATATAAATTGTGTCCGTCTGTCTGCTGACGAGAAAATAATGTGTTTTTAAAGTGGTGACAGCACTTAAAGAGAGAGACGGAGAGAGTAAGTGAGCAGTGATGCGTAAGGGGCTGACTTACACAGTATTGTCTGCTCTTCTACAGCAGGAAAGACTGCCGTAGGTTTAACTAGCTCATCTAATATCTTGCATAACAAAGATTCACAAATTGGTGACATTCCTTCTACTTTTTTAAACCTATGCATATGGTTTATGAAATATTAAATAATCGCCCAATTTATAATCAATAATACATTCTTTAGTACTAAATATACCCAACCTGAGGATTAAGGTTTTTTTTTTTTGAGCAATGGATGTAAATTGGTATAATATTAAAGATTGGTACGATGCCTCATATTCATGCACAAATATCAACCAATTAGCCTCTAGACTTATCTTGCATTATAGACTTATCTGACTGTTGCAGTCAGACTCAGAGGCAATCTGTGTTAGTGAAAAACCCAGAGAATCTCTACTCTGAAAGCATTTTAACAGCGCACTACACAGACTTGGCATCTTCAGCATAATCTTCTACCCTGAAGTTCTTTTTCACCACACTAAAATCCTCTTAATGTACACTTAAAGCAGTATTGAGGAGCAGAGGAATAATTTTTGAAATTCTGAAACATCTACTCTTATTTAAAGACTGTCTCTTTGCTAATCATGTGATCTTGTCCATCAGAAAACCTTTTAAGCAAGAGTTTAGTTTTTTTTTTTTTTTTTTGGAAAATCCTGTTGGTAAATTAAATTGTGCAGCTAGTGGTTTGCAGATCTTGTCATATGTTCTTTTGTTGGTGAAAGAGATATTATGTAAAATAAACAAATTTACATCCCTAATCAAATTTTTCATAAATGAGCATGCATGATGTGGAAAGCTGGTGGAATAAGAACAGTTGTCATTTCATAAGATCTGAGAGAACAGGTCGAGTTGTTTAATTAGTCCTCTTATAGATTGAGATTCATACAATCTGTTTTTTCATGCCTCGCCTGTTTCTGTACACTCGGAGCTTTTAAACAAACCAAATGCTTTTAACAGACACAAGTCTGCTGACAGATTTGTTCAGGAAGTGCCTGCTTTTAGCTTAGATTAAAACATATGGATTTGAAAATAAATCTTTACATCAGTTTTGTTAGTTTTAAATTTTATCCATCTGCTGCCTGTGATGTCAGTTCACAAAAAGTGAAGAACAATGCAGCTTTCCAAAACGAGGTCTGTGTTGTTTTTAGAAGTGGTCCATTGAAGACCAAAAAACAAACAAAAACAAACAAACAAACAAACAAACAAACAAACAAACAAACAAACAAACAAACAAACAAACAAAAAAAACAGTTAATTTCATAACTCTTCAGATGGAATACATCTCACAAATGCTGACGTTCAGATAAAAAGTAAAAATGAGTAAGAACAGAATTATTGAATAAATGTTTCAAAATTTTGTCATTAAGCGGAAATTAAAGGTCATATGCCTTTTTTAAAGGCATCATAGGCTCGATGGAAAATTGTGTCTTTATTTACATGCACTCCAATCTCCAAAAAGATACCTATACATACAATTCACTTCAGCTGATCTGAACACTAAAATTCTGATTACAGGGACAGATTATTTTTGCATGGTAATTCTTATATTATGATGTCAAAAAATGATTTATAAATTAATACATTCTGACGCTTGCTTATAGAACCAGCTCCATATGTATGGCTTGCCACAATGTTGCCACATTCACGTTTGTCTGTTTCGGATAACACTGAAAGCGCTTTTAGTGCCACTTACTGGACATCGTTTTGTAGAAATGCTGCCACAGGCAGGTATTTCCAATGAGCCTTAGATGTTCATGTTAAAATCAGTGCTATACCAGAACAAAGGGAACAGGGAGTTATGAATAGATTCCTCCCACTGCAACGTCTCACTGGCAATGTCTTAAATCTCAGATTAATTAAAAAAAATTCCTCCTTATGTCTAACACTATTGCTTTCAACCATCCTTTGCCAACTGTGAAAGTAAATGCTCTTATACTTACAAGTGTCAAATCCTCAATACATACTAAAGCACTATGCCATTGTGCTGCCTTCTTGTGGAATAATTTAGATTCTAATATCTGATATTCACACTGAGCCAAGAGCTTAGAATTTATCGTTTTAGCTATGCTAGGACTTTAAGACTTGTCTTTGTTTTGGAATGGGGCCAGTATCAGAATCATAGTGGTCCTGTCATCTCCTTATTGACTGACTGTTTTGCTTGCAAGTAATGTTGATGGGACTGCATCTTGCTTACATTACTGATGGTGTTTCCTTTGCAATTTATCCATTGGTTATGCTGCCATATTGGTCTGGGAGAATGCATAATTTCCCTCATCATTACCTGACTATATACCAGTATGTTTTACTAATTGTCCTCCCTTTCAAATCTCCAGAGACTATTGAAGGATCTTATTTACTAGACCTACCCTTTGCCCTGACTGGACACAATCTACCCTGGGATCTCTCTGACCTTTGGTATAATTTGCGCAGCTTCTACTGCAGGCCACATGCAGATACTCCCAACCTACCTTTAGCCTGTCTTATAGTTCCTCATGAGACCTGACCTTTAACCTCAGTATCATTCAATGTTTGATTATTCTTATTCTGTGTATTCATTAGTATTACTTCTATTTTTTAATGACATAGCTGAGCAGAAGCACAACTGGGTTCACCCTTTCCCATTTCTTCTATGAAAAGGAGGCTGTCTTTTTCATGGTACCTCATTCTTGCTTGTTGTTTTGTGGTACCTTTAGCTTTTGGCAATCCTGCAGTGTCATTAACACTATATATTTCTGGGTGTGTGTCAATGTATGTGGACAGTTTTCATATAACTTAGCAGTCTGTTCTTTCTCTCTACTGTTTTAGACTAAAAATAATTAGAGGGATGTTGGCAAAACCCTATCAGACCTCACAGAGCGGAAAAGGCAGAAATCAATGCTCTCATACCAAAAAAAGCCCCTCTCTGTGAACTGAAATCAATTACAGCTTTTAACTCTTCTCAGTTTCCTGTGGAGTTTATTTGTTTATTTTTATTTATTTATACATTCAATTATTGTTTTGTAGCAGTTTAGGAAATGTTTGGCAAGTCAAATAGTTGTTTGGAGGGTTTGGTATGTGATTCATATGAAAATGTAATTTTTTTTTTTTTTTTATGAATATGTTAATAACTTTTTGCTGCTTATTAATAGTTAGTAAGGTAGTTGTTAAGTATAGGGGAGATCATTTAAGGGATCTAAATTATGGTCATGTAGAATAAGGCATTAACATGTCAATTATAAGTACTAACAAACAGACAATATGCTAGTAATATACATGCTAATAAGTAACTTGTTAATAGTGAGAATTGGTCCCTAAACTAAAGTGTTACCCTAAAGTTTTACCATGTTGTGTTTTGGGAAATGTCTGTAAACTTAATGGACAATGTCCTGGTACAAACTTACCACCATCTGTTTTGCTTTTCTACTGATTTTTTTTTCTTACTGTGTACAAATGAAGTCATAAAAAAATCATATGCATTTGCAAGCAATCAGAATCTTGGCACTTTACACCTGTGGTGGTTGGGTGACACTGAAAACCTGCAACCTTAAATGCTTTGTAGAGATTGCTGTTACTTTTAGTGTTCATTTTTCGTGAAACTAAAAAAAAATTCTATGAAATTCAAAGAGTCTCACTCATTCACTTGCGGTCTCTTTACAGCTGCTCTTTCCAGACGTTTTGTCCTTTTCGTCTCTTTTAAACTGCCATATATCACCAGATAATGGAGTGTTCTGATAAAATCGATTGAAATCATTTGTCCTAACAATAAGGAATCTGCCCAAAAGATGTTTCCTCACTTCAAATGTTGTGCCAAAAAGTACATTTTTGGCTTATTGCAATTATCAACTTTTCAGTTATGATTATTACCATTAACATTTTTTTAATAGGCTGAAAAAATGTCTGCAGTTTCCCTGCAATGAAACAAGAAACATTTACCACAGTTGTACTGCAAAATATATTAACATTTATTAATATAAATCTTGTTTGAAGGCTATCAGGACTTGAAAACAAGAAAACACATAAATATGGTGATGATGTTGAAAGCGGCATGATTTGATCATGATAAACTTTGATCTGTGATGTTAGGTGACCGCTCAAAAGTAGACTTGTAGAACTGCTCTTGAGAGTGTTCTGCTACAGTATGCATGCAAAGCATATTTTTAATGATGCATAATGAACCACCATTCAATCAGGGAGAAATCTATCCATTCTGAATGCTGTGTTGGCTGAAAATAATGCTGACGACAAGCAAACTGACCCAAACTATTCAATAACATCCCCAAATATACAGGAGTGTAGGCAAAAAAAACCCCCAAAAAACCTAACAAACATTTCTTCATTCAACCAATTTTCACAATGGTCAGTTTTGCCTTACAAACAAACTCTTTCAAATTGCCGGATTTCATTCCTCTATCGAATCAACACATTATTAATCAAAACCTTATCGATTTTTAATTAACATAATTTCCTTCTGATCTGCATATTGTGCTTTTTTGTTGTTGTTATCTCTGTGTTTTTCTGTGAAACTCTCCCATTAAGCAGTGCTGCAGGGTTTCTTGTGTTTCTCTGTAATTAGCTGCTGGTGTTTGGCCTTCATCCCCCCGCAATCATAATCACTAATTAAACGCCCATGTTCATTGTGTAATTTGCTGCTTATTGTGACATGATTAGGTTCTTTTTTTTTTTGATTGAATTGTCAAATTTATTAGGGTTGCAATGCACCAAGGTCATTTTAAGGTAGTCTGCTTCCCAAACTTCCTAAAGAAGTTGGAAAAAAAGGCCTTCGATATTGATGTTGTTTTATGTGAATCAGTATATCATAAGCATGTGTTTGATACTAACAACCAACTTCATGCATTAAACATTGACATTAACATTATATTAAATGTAGTTGGTATGTAACATTGCTCTGTAATGCACCCATGCATCTTACTGTAGCTGTTAGAATCTACCTTGTCATTATGAAATATCTTCTTCTGCTGAATTTTGTTCTCAAGCAAAGCAAATAATTTACATCAATTATAGCATAAACAAGGCACAACATACGACATAAAATTTATATTGTAAGTATGTTGTGCCTTGCTTAATAATATTTGTTTAATGTCTTGTGATTTTGTATTGAGGTACTAATATTTATTTTATACTTTATAATAATATTTTATTAGTACTTCAATTCAAAATCTCAGAAATTACATGAATGATCTAATATTTAAAAAATAAACAAGATTTTTTTAGGTCTCTAATTAGTTACATTATTTCCATTTGTGCATAATGATGAAAGATTATTTCAAACAACATTTTTAAAAACAAAAACAAAAAGTAATTTACAGTTGCGCTTGTTCTCTGGCAACTTGAGAGACAAGGATGAAGTTTCTAAAAACAAAGTGAATAGTCAGTGCTCACTGGTTTTTATACTCAATTCTGAGAATTTCTAGGGAACATTTTAGTGTAATGGAATAATTGACAATAGGACAGCACTAAAAATGGCTCCCTAGCCAGTGCACTACTCTGTAGTACCCCATTTCAGAGAAGGAATCAAATCCCCAAAGACTTTATAACAGATGTTGTTGAAGAATACACCTGATAGTGAGCTCACTAAGTATTTGCCTTGGGTCTAATGTACAACTTGTTATTGGATTAGAAGCATTTCCCACCAGTGCCTTTTTGAATGGTTGTGAAGGCGTAGAGGAACAGCAGCCAAGCAAGGAAAGCAAAATGATGATAAGGGATTTTCGAGTGAGCAAAAGCACTGATGTGAACAAACTTAATATATCTAGCCTAACTCTTGAGAAGTCTCCTCAAAAACCTGAAATAACCATTTGAAATAGTCCTTCTGATGTGAAGAAATCTGACCTTTTGCACAAATTTGCTTATTTCATTAGCAAAGTAAAATTAGTGCATAATCATATACACGCACATACTGTATATTCCTCTTTTATGTCTTGGCATGTTGCCTTTGCCCATAGGCATGATTTCTAAAGGTAATTGCAAGTTATTAAGTGTTTTAACTACTTCTAATTTGCTTAAAGCTTGAAGCTATGTTGTCATCTCTTTGGTTAAGATCAGTTTTATTCATGAGAAAATTAATTAAATCTACAGTTGCATTGATATGGATGGTCTGGCTGTGCCCATGTTTGCGTAACATTTCATGGCAAATGTCAATATAGATCAGTTTGCATTGCAGGCATAAAATGTCAAATTATCATATGTTTGGTGTTTCAGAGGTTTTCAGTAGACAAAAGATTCCTCCTCTAGACACAGTTTGCAGTAACAGGAGAAAATGGTAAATCAGATATCATAATAGTGGGTGAACCAAATGATTGAGAAGTATTACACATCCATTTCTGTGTTTGTGTAGATACAGGTGTATATGATTCTGCACTCCAGCCTTCGGGCACCCAAGAGTGTCCATCAGTCATCAGGGCGTTGAGATGATGATGTTTGTGTATTTCTGTGACAGAAAATCGATGGCTTTCTCCCCACAGTGACTGTTTAACAGTCAGAGCAGCATGTTGTGAAAACTGGGTGTCTGTTTTAGTCAATGACCCAGCACTGAAGCCCTGCAACTGAGTATGGAAACGCAGATAGAGAGAAGTGGTCAAACATGTTAGATCAAGAGTATGCAAATCTATCCTCTCTCCTTGCTGTCTTTTCTCACACATTTTATTCCATTTTTGGCAAAAGCAAAAACATTTAAACTACTTCTCCCAACACACCTTAATTAAGATCACTTTATGATGGGGAACCTGGTCAATTTTTTTTTTTAGCAATGTGTTATCCATAAAAACATCAATGATTATTTAAGACAACGTGTTAAACAAGGTTTTAGCAGTAGGCTAATGGCTACATGTTTGAATTTTTCAAAGACTCGTGAAAAGTTTTACCTTTCAAACTGACAACCTAATCTGAAATGTAGCACAAAAGACTTTAAGTACAAAACCATGAATCAGTTTATTCTGGTCAATGTAACGCAACAGCTAAATGACATTTTTCACACTTTTCTTTATGCTGTGCTCCCTAGTGAAAAAAAATATACTAAAATGTATTTGAAATACATTTATTTTGTGCTAAGTATACTACAAATACAGTTACATATTTATGTGCTTAAAGGGGTCATATGATGCGATTTCAAGTTTTCCTTTCTCTTTGGAGTGTTACAAGCTGCTCGTGAATAGATGATCCCTAAAGTTGCAAATACTAAAGTCTCAAAGAGATATTTTTTATAAAAGATAAGACTCGTCCACGCCTTCCTAAAACACCTTGTTTAAACACACCCCCACGTCTACGTCAATGTGTGGGAAGATTTGAATAACACCGCCCAAATGTTTACTCAAAGAAAGAAGGTGTAACTTTGATTCTCGCTGTAGTATTGTTGCTGCCGCCGGCACCATGTCGTGGAGACGTTATGTGGTTCATTGTGAAAGTGAAAATAATTTGTTTGGCCTTCCAAAAGAGGACAAAACTAGAAATCAGTGTTTAAGTTGTATTTACAACACTGTTCCAGAACAGTTCAAACCAAATATTTGTGTGTGCAGCGCAGTTTACGGAGGACTGTTTCCTGAACCTGAGAGAGTAGTCTACAATGCCGGCTGTTCTGACTCACAGCCTAAATATGTTTTCATATTTAAAAAATTTGCCACTGATGATTCAAACGCGAGTTTTGAGCAGTGTAGAGTGGTGCTTGCAGTTTATAATTTCTCCGATCACAAATGCAGACATGTTTTTATGTTTATGCTACGCAATATGCAATGCAACGCAATGCATAAGACAGTGTAAGTCATTATAATCCGTAATTATGTCCCCACTGGATGCAACAAATGCCTCGTTTGTAATGGTTTTGTCTCGTCGCGCCGGGACACAGCATCACAGTATGGTGAGGGGTGTAATATTTCCATCACACGCTTGAGGTATTCAAAGTATTCTGAATTCAGAGTATTCATCCAATCAGAGCACACCTCGCTTTTCAGAACGATGAGCTTCGTAAAAATCGACGCATTTCAGAAAGGCAGGGCATAGAGGAGCAACAATAATATACAGTATGTGGAAAATAATGTGTTTTTTTATCTTAAACCATAACACATTTCATTACACCAAATACACAAAATAATGTTCTTTTTAGCAACGTCATATGACCCCTTTAATAAAAATTCTCTGCAATTGTACTTTTGGTATACTAAAACTATAAAACCTGGTTTACTTTGTATACTTAAAATCTGTTAAATTGGAACAACTGATTTTATGCTTAATGCACTTTAAAGGGGTCATATGATGCGATTTCAAATTTTCCTTTCTCTTTGGGTGTTACAAGCTCTTGGTGCATGAAGAAGATCTGTAAAGTTGCAAAGACTAAAGTCTCAAAACCAAAGATATATTCTTTATCAAAGTTAAGACTCTGCCACCCCCCCCTAAAACGGCTCATTTAAACACGCCCCCACATATCTACATCACTATGTGGAAATATTTGCTTAATGCCGCCCAAATGTTCACGCAAAGAAAGAAGGCGTGGTTTCAGTAACTGCAGTATGTGTTGAAGCAGTGTTGATGTCAGGGAGATGCTGTGTATCTAGGTGAAAGGAAAAGCACTTTATTTGTAGGGTGACCAAATGTGCCATTTTCCCAGGTCACATCCTGGCCAAGATTTCTATATTGCCTAAAATATCCATGTTTTGGCTTTGTTTGCACTGGGCAGACCAATCAGACCAATTGTTGTATGACAAAGTACAGTGAGAGCTCTAGAGAGCAGACGGCTTCTTGTGCTTTTGAATCCTCTCATGGTACTTTGTCATACACCAATCGGTATGCTCAGTGCTGCTTAAGTCGAACACTAATATGTACACATATTTGCTTCGCTTTGACCATTCTCTGTAGATCCCACCTTCTCACGCACCACGATTGGTCGATTACATACAATATCTGCATGTTATTGGTCAAATGATCATTACCTTCATTAAGTATGAAAACAGGAAACCAAAGCCAAAACCTGGATATTTTAGGCAATATAGAAATCCAGGCCAGGACGTGTCCTGGGAAAATGGCACGTTTGGTCACCCTATTTATTTGGCCTTCCGAAAGTAGATGCATTTAGGAATCTTTAAGATTACTTACAACAGAACAGCAACACATTTTATGGACAACCATTTCGTGAACCTAGGAGAGGAGGTAATTCTGACTTTGCTACGACAATCTGGCGTATTTGCAATCTAAAGTATTTGCTATTGACTGTTCAAATGCGGAGTTTTGCGTATTGTGTGTGTGTGAGAGAGAGAGAGAGAGAGAGAGAGGATCACACAGTTGAGTCAGCTGTCTTAACTGTCTGTGGCTTGTTTACTGCAAACACATACGAGCATCATCACTGTGTCTGTCAGGCGACTCTGTTCCCCTTTCGGGCTTTAACTGATGGTAAAACTTAGGACATTATTAACTGTCTTTACATTTATTTTGAAAGATGAAGCTCGCGATTATGGAAAGGGGCATTACATTTCCGATGAGTGCGTGCGGTGTTTGGCCAATCACAATGCACTGGGTCAGAGCAGACTGTGCTTGTCAGAAGGAGGGACTTTGTAGAAAACAACGCGTTTGAGAGAGGTGGGGCATAGAGGACCTACAATAATGTACAGTATTTTAAAAATGTGTTTTTTGAACATTAAAGCATGTCAACATATTCTGTTACACAAAATACACAAAATAATTATCTTTAAAAAAGCATTATATGACCCATTTAATTGTTTGGAAGTAGTGCTGAGATTCAACTAAAGATATACTTAAAGGGATAGTCCACCCCAAAATTAAAATTTTGTCATTAATCACTTACCCCCATGTCGTTCCAACCCATAAAAGCTTTGTTCGTCTTCGGAACACAATTTAAGAAATTTTTAATGAAAACAGGGAGGCCTGTGACTGTCTCATAGACTGCAAAGTAAATAGCAGTGTCAAGGTCCATAAAAGGTATGAAAGTCATCATCAGAATACTCCATCTGCCATCAGACGTGCAATCTGGTTATATGAAGTGACAGGAACACTTTTTGTAAGCAAAGAATACAAAAATAACGACTTTATTCAACAATTCCTTTGTCAATGGTCTCCTCTATGTCTCAACATATGCTCTTCTGTATCATCTGTGCCACAAGGATGCTCTGTTTTCTTTCAAATCAAAGCTAAATACACATAGAAACAGTGCATCCTTGTGGCACGGATGTTACAGAAGGGCATACGCAGCATACGGTGATATGGAGAGACACAGAGGAGACAGTTGACAAAGGAATTGTTGAATAAATTCGTTATTTTTGTTTTCTTCGCTTATCCTTTTAAGTATAATGTATTTTATTGTGCTGAAGTGAAACTATTGCAAGTATACTTCAGGTACACTTTAAATATCAGCTATTATACAATCCTAATTAATAAAGATATTAAAACACAATTTAGGCATAATATTAAGAAATGTGCATTGTGCAATAAAGTTTAATTATCACTCCATCTTTTTGATTTTAGTAATAGATCAAGACTAGAACTGCATTTTTCTGAAAAATGATTTTAGGGTACAAGAGACATGTTTGAGAAGGCGTTTAACAGTGACAGATATATTGCTGTTTTGAGCATTTCAAAACACAGCACTCTGTGTGCTTGATTTAGCATTTGTTTGATTTTCTTGCTTCTGTAACCATTGTAGAACTAGTGGACCAGCACTATAACTGTTTATTGTCTGAGCACTTCACAACTGCTGTGATTGGTTTGGCTTCATAGGTGTTTGACGGAGATGAAGTGCTTGAGCTTGTGTTATGTAATGTCCGCTTTGTTTCTCTGAACTCAGTGTCAAAGCCATTACCAGAGAGGACGCTGGGAGTATCTGGGGGCTTGCATCCAGAATCTCTCCCTTAGAGGTCACAGATCTGGAAACAGTCTTTCTGTGCATATGTTTCCCTCATCATAACCATGCATAGACTGACTTCAAGTCAGTGAAATCAGAGCAGGCAGATGACTCACTTAATAGCTTACAATTAACAGCAAAAGGTGCTTGCAGAAGTGCAGACAGACTGCTTGTGGGGAGGATGTAAGAAGCTGCACCTGGGTGCTTGTTAGTGTGCAGGTGTATGTCATTATGTTCTCCATTACCATCTATTGAATGAGTCCTGTTAGTGCTAAGAACAGCTTTATTTAAGAAACCAGCAATAAACCAGGAAGCTATTTCGTATTAATGTCGGTGCTACACATACATATAAGTTTATTTCCCATTATTTGCTATTTAGTCATGCCTATACTAGTATCTGATCAGAAAATTACCTGGGTAAGGTTGCACCAGCTGTTCATAAGATCTTAATTAAATTGGAGAGTAAAGTCCACACTAGATGCTTACTAGCTACAGCAGTTTGTAACAACTTTATTTGGTTGGACCATTTGTTCTTTAGGCAGAATATAGCTAGTGGATCATAAGCGCTCCATAAAGTAATGTGTAGTCACAAAATTGTCATTTTCCCTTAATGATTCAGTTGCAACCTTCAAATACGTGAGCAGAAGTTGTGTTGAAATACTGTGAATTTCAGTTTATCCTTGATTCAAAGTTTTTTTCACTCATGTAACTGATGGTAAAAAAAAATCTGTTACTACTTAATCATGAATAACTAATAACTAATTTAATATGTCAGATTAAGAAACTATAAGAGTGTCCCTTTTTAAAATGATTAAGGATCAATATATAAATACCAATGAAAAATCATGATAAATTACACACATTTATTATGATTGATTATATCTTATGTGCACCGAGGTACACTGTTTAGGTCATGTTGAAGAGCTGTTCACATAATGTTACCTCTTAAAATGAAAGTAAGTGTAAATGTCAACATTATGATATATTTCTAAATGATTAAAGTCTAGTTTTTCGTAAAACTTATATATTTCCTTCATTTTATTATTATTATTATTATTAATGTTGTTGTCATGTGAATTTTTTTTTTTATTTAATGTGAACTTTTCTTTTTATAAAGGTCATGTTAAAACTCTCTTGGAAATTTTTTTTATCATTTTTTTTTTTACCATGTCTTCATTTAATTGTACGGAGCCCCGCACATGACATGCAAGAAAAAATAAATAAATTGTGTGCACGATTTACTAATTCGTTCCCTCGATGTAGTAAAATGTGCACACGATTACCATGGCGTTCCCTTGATTTACTATTCCATTCCCTCGATTTGCTAAATCGTGTGCACGATTTAGCAAATTGAGGGAACAAATTAGTAAATCGAGTGAACGAAATAGTAAATCGAGGGAATGCAATAGTAATCATGTGCACGTTTTAGTACATTGAGGGAACGAATTGGTAAATCTTGCACACAATTTAGCGTACTATTTTTTCCTGCATGCTATGTGTGGGGCTCCGTATAATTGTGCTACTTTTTAAAGGCTTTATATATTTTATAGTTTTACCCTTGATGTTTAACTTTAATATGTGAAATTCCATCATAAAAATGTTAATTATTGCATTTTAAAACTATGTTCTAAACAAAAGAGTAAAATAAGCATTAACTATTTAAATAATGTGTGAAAATTATTTTTTTACACAAATTACCACTGTCCTTCAGGCCTCATTTCCATCATGGCCAACAGTTATGCCACTAGTAGTTTTATCAGAAGTTTTATCAAAAGTTAGTGTAACTGGCAATCAAGGACAAAAAAGTGTAAAGTGAAAAGAGCATGCTTAAGATGCAATGTGCGGTCAAACACAATAAATAATTTTAACTGTAGTAGAAATGTTCATGACAGAATTATCTTTTATAAAAGCTATGCTGTTCACCATTGTAAGTGGCAAATTAATAGAATGTGAGACTGTGAAAGTGTTTTTTTTTTTTAGGTTTATTTTCTTAAAGTGTACAAATGTGCCATATTTGAAACACCCAAATACATGCAAACAAAACAAGGTAAAACTGCAGAGATGTGTGTTGTGCATAGTTCTGAAGGAAATACCCGCTTGGTGGTGTCATTTCTGCAAAATTATATTACGTTGCTTCTTTTCAATGTGAAATGTCCAGTGAGAGGTACTAATTGTGTGTTCAATCTGGCAATGATTTTTTACACTTGTTGATGTATGTATCATGACAGTTGGGAATGAATTGTCTGGTGAGTTGCACTGCTCTATTGCGTTTCAAAAAAACATACCACCTACACTTAAACCTTACACTAAATCTAACCAACAGTGTTAACAAAACGTCTCGGTTACGTATGGTAACCCTCGTTCCCTGAAGGAGGGAACGGAGATGCCACGTTGGTGACCGACGAAAATGGGATATCACTTCGATAGACCAATCTACTTCGAGTGTAAACTAAACGAGCCAATGCACATTGGCATGCAATTATTGCATCCAGCTGCCGCTGATCACAGCGTGAGTATAAGAAGGCAGCAGGTGCAATGCATACCAGCTTTTTGCTGAGGAGCCGAGCCGGAGACCCGGCAGCTCAGCGGCGGTACAGCAACCATGGCGACGGGACGTGGCGTCTCCGTTCCCTCCTTCAGGGAACGAGGGTTACCATACGTAACCGAGACGTTCCCTTTCAGTCGGTCACTCTCGACCCCACGTCGGTGACCGACGAAAATGGGATCCCTACCAAAGCGCCATGGGTGCTGCCCCTTCCAGTGCCCTGTGCGAGCTGTCTGCGCCCCTATTAGGTGTAGACCGGGGCTCGGAACAAGTAGTTCCACTCACCATTGTCAAAACACTACCTCACTGGGTGAGATTGGATAACACTGGGAAAATGTAACCGTTTGCTTGGAACAGGGACGCTGCGGAAGCCCCATTCTTCCTGAAGGAGGTCTCGGGAGCAAATACACATATAGCATCCGTTTAGGTGTATATGGAGAAATTTGAGGTGATTAAAACCCTCTTGGGAAGGCAGAAGTCTGCCGGGGAAACACGGGCTCTCAGGCTATACCGTGGACTATACACATATGAGTACCGCTTAAGTCTCAATATGGAACCCAGCCTTCCATGGTTCTCATGATTCATCACGTTCCGCCGCGTCCAGCTGCCTAGGGTGATGGAGGATCTCAACAGGGTCTACAGTACGGACACTCTGGAGCGATTTTAGCAAGCCGACACTAACCGGGGCCTCTCGGTGCCACTACCCGTTTGAGGTGAGAACCCAGGAGGATACCGGCTCTACACGAAGGCTATAGAACCTAGCAAACGTGTTAGGGGTCGCCCAGCCCGCAGCTCTACAAATAAATCACAGCGAGGCGCCACGAGCCAGCGCCCAGGAGGATGCAACACTTCTTGTTGAGTGAGCTCGCAACCTGAACGGGCAGGGCACACCCTGTGCCTGATAAGACAGGGCTATGGCATCCACAATCCAGTGGGCCATCCTCTGCTTAGAGACGGCATTCCCCTTCTGCCGGCCTCCGTAACAGACAAAGAGCTGGTCTGAGGTCCTGAAGCTTTGTGTCCGGTCTACGTAGCATCTCAATGCTCTGACGGGACAGAGCAAAGCTAGGGCTGGGTCTGCCTCCTCCAGGGGCAGCGCTTGCAGGTTCACCACTTGGTCTTTGAAGGGTGTAGTGGGAACCTTGGGCACGTAGCCAGGCCGGGGCCTCAGGATTACCTGGGAGTCAGCCGGCCCAAACTCTAGGCACGAATCGTCGACCGAAAATGCGTGCAGGTCCCCTACCCTCTTGATGGAGGCCAGTGCAAGCAGGAGCAGAGTTTTCAATGAAAGAAACTTTGGCTCGACTGAATGCAAAGGCTCGAATGGGCCCTGCTGTAGTGATTTCAGCACCAGAGTCAGGTCCCAAAAGGGTATCAAGGAGGGGCCAGGAAGGATTTAACCTCCTGGCCCCTCTAAGTAACCTGATGATGAGGTCATGCTTACCTAAAGACTTCCCAATCACGGGGTCATAGTACGCAGCAATAGCGGCAACCTGGACTTTGAGGGTGGAGGGAGACAGCCTTTGCTCCAGCCCTTGCTGCAGAAAGGAAAGCACAACCGCAAATAGGGAATCTTCGGGGGTCTTCTCGGCGAGAAGAACACCACTCGACGAACAGGTTCCACTTCAAGGTGTAAGCGTGTCTCGTAGACGGTGCTCTTGCCGAAGTGATGGTGTTCACTACCTCCTGGGGCAGGTCACCTAGAACCTCCGCGTCCCGTCCAGGGACCAGACATGGAGTTTCCAAAGGGACAGGGACAGCCCGAAGGGCAGGACCTTGTACTGATATGCCCGTCCTTCGAACGCAAACCGCAGAAAAGGTCTGTGGTGCGGAAGGATCGATACATGAAAGTACGCGTCCTTCAGGTCGATCGCTGCAAACCAATCTCGGGGACGGACGCACTCGAAGATGCGTTTCTGCGTCAACATCTTGAACGGTTGCCGATGAAGGGCCCGGTTCAAAACTCGCAGATCCAAGATCGGTCGTAACCCACCGCCTTTCTTGGGTACAATGAAGCAGGGGCTATAAAACCCCGTCCTCATATCGGCTGGAGGGACCGGCTCTATTGCATCTTTCGCCAGTAAGACTGTGATCTCTTCCCGCAGAACAGGGGCATTGGACGCTTTCACTGTAGTGAAGTGGATACTGCTGAACTTGGGGGGACGCCGGGCGAACTGAATCGCATAGCCGAGGCTGATGGTCCGCAGGAGCCAGCGAGACGGGCTGGGTAGCGCTGACCAGGCGCTTAGAAACTGTGCAAGCGGGACCAGCGGAACCACAGCCGTACCCGGAATGGGGCAGCGAGGTGGAACACAGGGACCCATCTCGGGCGGCTTGTGAGCAGGCCTGAGTGTGGTGCGAGTGTGGGGTGCAGGGCTCACCTGGTTCCACGGGTTGGCAGAGGGTGCGTGAGTAGGGCCTTTGTTGACGCTCTCGAACCGCCCACTGCTGCCATCTGGCGAAGGAGGAGGATGAGTGAGGTCCGGTGTTTGGCCGTCCGCAACTCTCCGTGCCCTCCTGGGACCTTGTCGGTGTCCCTCATGTCTGCCAGACACAGCCAGAGATGGCGCTCCTGGACCACAAGCGTGGACATCGCACAACCCAGGGAACTCGCGGTGACCTTCGTCGCTCGGAGCGCGAGGTCAGTGGCGGTTCGAAGCTCTTTCAGAACTTCTGGATCGTGACCACCCTCGTGCAGGTCCTTCAGTGCCTTGGCCTGGTGCACCTGCAGTAACGCCGTAGCATGTAAGGCAGAAGCAGCTTCCCTGCAAGCCGTATAGGCACTGCCGGTTAGACCAGACGAATGCCTACAGGCCCAGGAAGGAAGTACTGGGTCTCCACGCCAGGAGGAGGCGGACTTAGGACAAAATTGCATCGCTACCGCCCACTCCACCGGCGGGATCGCCAAATACCACTTCGCTGCACCTCCATCAAGGGTCGTGAGGGAGGAGGAGCCCACCTGCCGGTTTCTGGCAGTAAAAGGTGCCATCCACGACTTGGTGAGCTCATCATGCACTTCCAGGAAGAAAGGCACTGGGGCGGGGTGCTGAGAACCAGCGCGAGCCAACCCGAGAAACCAATCATCCAGCCTCGATGGCTCGGGACGCGGTGGAGGAATCCACTCGACGCTGGAACGACCGCCACTGGAACGACCGCCACTGGAACGACCGCCACTGGAACACCGTCTCGCCAACACAGAAAGCTTCCCAGAGCATGCTGAACTCACAGTTCACCGTCGACAGTTGAGGTAAACAGAACGATACTCTCGCTCAGCTTCGAAGCAAAAAGCTGGTATGCATTGCACCTGCTGCCTTCTTATACTCACGCTGTGATCAGCGGCAGCTGGATGCAATAATTGCATGCCAACGTGCATTGGCTCGTTTAGTTTACCCTCGAAGTAGATTGGTCTATCGAAGTGATATCCCATTTTCCACCATCACCTACTCAGCATCAACAGTAACCTACCAAAACTTACCGAAACGTAAACCATGCCATTTTAGCTTGTTTCTTCAAGTCTTTGAGGTCTTTGTGACTTATGTTTCACGTGACTCCCGAGTGCTCAGTATGGCAAGTGCTGCTCTGTACCAGGTGAGGTACTGAGCAAGTTTACTTCAGCAGAAAAGCCAAACATATGGAGCTGGTTTTGTGATGCAAATGTCAAAATGTATTAATTGACTGATAATACACTATACAAAACTGTTTTGAAGTCATATTCAAAGAAACAGTGCAGAAATAGTCTTTATTAATCTATAATCTGCCCCTGTAAAATAATTTTTTTGTTAAAAGGAATAAATGTTAGTGTTTTAATTCAACAATATTACACTTCAAATATAAACAGAAACTAAAACAAATTAAATTTAAATTTTTATTTTTTTTTTTTTTTTTTGGTATATCTGCATTTCAGCAGTATTATTATTCATAGTTTACCTGAAACTCAAACTTTTAATTTTATTCATCTAAGGCTACCCTTTACATTACAATAATTATGGGCCTTTATTTCAATGATAGTATTATCAGATTTCTTCTTGTACTTTTAAGGTAGAATTAGAGAAAAGGAGCAAACATTTTCTAAGAGTTCACAGGGCAGAAATTATACAGTGGACTCTGTGTGGTTGTTATCTGTCTCAAAGGTCATTGGTTAGGTTAATTACATTTTATTCACTTGTTTTGCATCAACATGATACACACCCTGCCATTTTCTTAAAATTACTACATTCTCATCATTGTTAGATGTGGGGGGCAAATAATTTGATTGGTTCAATAAGTTGAACAGATTTTCACATAGCCCAATGATTGATTTTAGAATTCTTGCATTAGAGTACAGCATGCCCAAAGCCAGAAAATATTTCAGCTCCACAGGCCACTGCAAAATACCATTTCATCATCAACCTTACATTTAGATTTATGCATTTAGCAGATGCTTTTATCCAAAGCGGATTCAGGCTAACATTTTTTTACCTAACCTTGTCTAAAGTCAAGTATCCTCTCTATGCCTGTTGTGTCAACACAAATTAAGTTTGGAGTTCCTATGCACAGACTGAAAGAGAAGATGGAAAGATAGATTTTAACTGACAGTACTCCCCAGGGAAAAGCTTCAGGCCAGCCCTGTACAGGGTTGTATAAATCAAAATGGTTCTGTGTGGCCAAATCATCTTACTCATCTCCTCCTGTAACGTAAAAGATGATGTGATGGTCCTCCCAAGGTGCAGAAAGATGTAGGCTACAAATGTGGTTACAAAAAAAAAAAAAAAAACAGACCTGTTTTGATGAGTGTGAGCAAACATTGCACAATATATACCCATGGCATGTTCAGTCAACTGTTCTCCTGGGTTCCTTCTATCAGAGTTTTGCTATTATCAAATGAAAGTACTATAGACAGGAACATAAATTCTGGTTTCTAATCATCTATATTACAGAGTGAGAAAAGATTAACATTGATGAATACTAATAACAACCGCTATTGTTACAGAATCCCAAACTAGAATTTTCTAGAACCTGTAAAACACGTCATTTTAGAAAATAAGACATCTAATCATATTCCAGAGTGCTCTCTCACTTTGACAGAAAAGGCTAGAAGTGTGTTTAGAGCTAAATTGTCCACAAAGATTTTCCTAGTTAATATATTCATGTGTTTCCAGCACCTCTTTATTTTTCCTGCATTGCGAGCATCAATAATGGCATTCATCTTCTCATTTAGACATGGTGCCTGAGGCAGTCCGATAAACAGAAATCATTTGCATAAATATGAAACACCTCAGTTTTGAAGTGGCATGGGGTGATCTAATGAACCCTCTTTCTCCTGTGTGTGGAAAGGAGATTGATTCCTAAATTAGACAGACAGGTTGTTTTCCATCGCTCTGACTGAGGTGGTCGTATAGAATGTTTCTTAAGTGTGTGTAATATATGGACTTTGGCTGAGTAGAGTGGCGTCTTTATTATTTATTTAATCTGAAAGCATTCCAAACTTGTGTTCAGACTATAAAATGCCATCTAACTCAAACCTATTTTAAGATGCAATGTTAGTCTTTTTAAAAAACTAATAGAGGGTGAAAGATATTAAAACACTGACACTTTCACTTACCTCAAGATTAATTAACTCCTCTTGATGATAAACATATTTGATAAATGCTCATGCCGTACACCATTTACTGCGGTTCCCTGATGTAGTATTCAAGGACACCAGCGTGCACTAGACATCCTTCAGCTCACTGCATCTGATGTCTTCGATCTCACACCTAGACACCTGGAAATGAGCAGGGAGCAGTAACAGATAACAGGTACATATAAATCCAGAGTTTCAGAAGTAGCTTTCCTCATAGCTGCCTTGTTGCACGTCTCAGGTGTGATTGATAGTAGCTGCAAAAGGGAAATCAGGTTCTTTCTTACAGCAAAGACATCTGTGTAACTGCACTAAAGCCTATTTATGTGTTTTGTAAATTATATTTAATATATAGTGCTACAATTCACTCAAACACTCTGTACACAGCAGGACACATCATTCTGCTTTTCCCCACACTCATTTATTCCTTTCAAAATCCACTCCTTTATTTCCTCTGCCAATCATTTCTTTCTTGTTGCTACTACCCTCTGAGTCATCTCGCAGTTCTTCATGACGGAAGAAGCAAGGAACCAAAAAGAGAGCGACGACTGAGATCACATGCTATTCAGATTATCAATAATGATAGGTTCTGGGTAAGATGGTTTCAAATATGCTTTAAAAAAAGCGCTGGAAAAAAAGTGTTCTGAATTTCTTTTCTGTTTGAATTGTAATTTTGGTTCAACACAAATCCATAAGGTTACAGCACTATTTTTTTTTTAATTCAGTAATTCTGTTTGAAAATGCTATTTGCTTTTGTAAATGTATGTATCCCTGACGTAAACTTCAAATCAGTTATAAGTTTCTAGGTGGCTTACTACTATAGTGGCATCGGTGGGAAGTACAAGCAGGAGGTAATCAGTCACTGCACTGGCTTTTGTACAGAAATTGCTAATTTTTAGGGAAATTAAGAGGATTTCTGTCTTAAGTTGTCTGCTGTCTGAGTTCTGAAAATATATGTAGCGGGATCTTATTGCAGCGGGATGTTATGCGTTTGTGTTTGTGCAGTGTTGATTTGTGTAAATAACCAAAATACATGAATCCAATGGGAATGCGTCTCTATTGGTGTGCATCTTCACAGCACTCTGGGGGTGTTACTTCTAAAACTTTCATTTTTTGGAATTTTTATTTAGGTGCATCACTACTGAGACTATGTTTAAAGCCATTTATTCAGCTGTATTTATTTTCTCTATTATAAGCAAAGGCCCTATCATTTCGAATTCGACATGAAATGTAATAATGTAATGTGGTTATAGTATGTGCATGTACTGTAAGTGCATTCATTTTCTCTCCCCTTCAGTTTTCACAGATAGCATGCTGTGTATTAAAAAGTCCCTGCCCAGTTTCAGTTAATGCCAACAAAAATGATTCATACAGTCCCAACACAACTCGATTAAATAAACTTATTATTATTATTATTATTTTAGAAATTTAAGTGGATTACTTAACATGCAATGAAATTAAGTTGTGACAAAATGAAAAGCAAAATGTGTTGTTTTAAAATATATTGAACAATAATCATTCATATCAGTGCATATCCAGACAAAGGTAACTCTGGGTAATAGTAATTACAGACAGTGTGAGAAGTCAAGCTGTTCAATAAACAAGAGTTTCATGATCTACATTTTATAATTCATCACACTCTTGTCTATTTTTGTTAAAGAAATGAGAATTAATGAGCTGTTTAAATTACTGCCCACAATCACTAAACTGTAGCATAATAAATGACAAGAGCATCTCCGTTATTTCCAGAAGAAATTAGCTGAAAATATAGAGAAGTGCAGGAAAAGAATATTGGCTTTTAGAGGGGTCATAAATTGAGAAATCAAATTTTCCCTGATCATTTGACAACAAGAGGTGAATATTTTATAAACACATTGAATTTAACTTTCAGAATTTAACCATTTCTCAAGAAAAGTAGCTTTTACAACTTGTTTTCTACTTCCAGGTTTTTATTACATAACAGAGGTGAAAGCAACCCCCCCCCCCCCAAAAAAAAAAACCAGTCTACACTGCTCATTTAATCTCTTATTTACAATGTGTTTGCTCTGTGTTAGTTATGATGAGAGCATTCCTGAGATTGCAGAAATTGAGTTAGACTATAGTCAGGGTAGTGCCAAATGTAATTTTTGACAGGAATGAAAATGAGTCTGTAAGGGATAGAAGTACAGTGCATTCAGAACATACAAAATGTATGTTTCTTAAAAAAATGCTGTAGTCAACAATTTTCATGATTAGTTAATCCTGGCATCTGTATTAAAAGTTTTCAAAACAGTTCCACGTCTAAAGATGTTACCCAAGCATTTACAATAAAGCTTAAAAAATGCTTCCCTTGTAACACTGTTCAAATCAAAGAGCTAAAATCAGGATAGAAAATGGCCTTTCATTTTCTAAATTATGTTTTTAATGTAAAAAAATCTTTTTTTGTTTTCTTGTTGGGACAGGAAGTACTGATGGAGGGACGAAAATCAAAGCACACTCCAAATCTGATGTTCTTATTCTGTATTTACCAAATATATTTGAGGACAGCCGTTCAGGGAGAAGCATTTAAAACTTCTTCTCTGTCAGTCGGAGTGGCTTAGAGTGGTTGATGCGTGGAAAGAAGTCAGAAGTGGGGCGCTATCAGAGCAGTGCAAAGGAGAAGTGAAGCAGCACTTACTTTCACCTCAAATCTTTCTCAAGTTGAGTGTGTGTATGATTACATGTTTGTTTGGGGAGGAGGCGTGGATCACTGTCAGTGTTGCTTCCTGGGGGGAGATTAATAATTCATGAGATGGTTGGTGAGACTCAAAGATTCACCCAGTGTGTCAAGACTTTGTTACATGTCTTTGTGTGTTTGTATGCCACAGTGCAACACGTAACATTCTCCCCACAGGGAGAATAAATGATGGACCACATCTCTTTTGCTCTCAGATCTCTTCATAAATATAAAATTGACTTTTTGTCTTCAGGTCTGTCACCACCGAAGCTTCTGAACATCTTGCGTGTGTTAGATTGGCTACTACTCAACCTTTTTTCAAAGAACAAGTTGAAAAGAGTAGTTCTAATGTTCAGATTAAACAAAATTGAGACAAGGTCAAAATGTCCTTAAAAATTCAGCCCCAAGACCCAACTCAATGTTTTTCTTTGAATGAAATGCTGTCAGACTAAATCACTTTATCATTCACAGGACCAATTCTGTTCAAAACTCAGAGCTGCTTTTGAAAGGCCAGTCATCAGAAAGCAGACCCCGGTGGCCTCCGATTTTCTAATGCTTTCTCTGTTGAGATGAATGCATTTGTTCAAATGGAAAAGTCAGGTAGGCAGTTTTGTTGTAGAACAGAACTGTTTATAATGCATATTACACAAAGCATTTTTCTTAAGATGACGGATATAGAGTCAACGTTGCTTGAAAGCACTTTTCTAAACATTGTTATATTTCACTACATACGTAGAAAGCATCCTCATGGTGCTCAACTATTTTTTGCTTCTTTGTTCTCTCTCTAATACTTGTCATTTCTGTTTTTGTTGGCCATATTTGAGTTTAAAAGACTTTGTGTTTAATGTATTGATGATTATTGCATTTATTTTTGTGTTATGCATATCTAATGTGCTTTAGGAACTGCTTATGAAGACTTTTCCCAAAGGGACTAAGTGTGTGCAGCTGAGTGGTACGTGTGTGTGCTTGTGTTTGTTTGTGTGTGATCACACTACTCCTTAATCACTTGTTCTTGCATCTATCTAATCAATGGTCTGTCAGTCTCTTTTTTTTTCCAGCAGGGAGGGGCATTGATCTTCAGGATTCGCCTCACACTCGTTACAATGTTCTCAGTCTTCATTAACACCACCATTAGTCTCACATTGTTGCTCTCTAACACAACAACACAAACAACACTTTGGCAACCACATGCATGGGGAGAGTGGAATAGACTATAGTATGCAACCCTGGAAGAATGACTCACATGTGCATGCACAAACAAAAATACAGACATACATAAACACAGATTAAACTCAGTCAGCATATAATTTCATTTGATACATATATTCATATTTATTCATCTAGCAGATGCTTTTATGCAAAGCAACTTACAAATGAGGAACATCACAAGTCATTTGTCATAAGAAGCAAAAATATTTATAGTATGCAATAGAGTGCTGCAGCTGTGACATCAAAACCCAGAAGACTTATTCACCATGGGTTCCCTCGTGATTTTCCTATGGGTTTTTATAATTGGGTTTTTCAGTTTATGAGTAAACAAAGGTCTGTGGTAAACATAACTTGATGATACTTGGAGGTTTTGCTCTACAATGAAAATTAAATACAGTACATGAATACTGAAAACACAAATTTTGAAGCAGTTATATATATATATTTAATAAAAAAAACATGTTTGTAATAAGTAACTAAATAGGAACATTTGGGGTATGAGTGTGTGCATTTTACATTGTACAAATTGTCCAATTATTGTCAAGATATGTTTACTATTATTTTACTCATGAACTGAAAAACCCATGATAAAAACCCATGGGAATATCTAGTTTCTGGGTTTTGATGTTATGACTGCAGCACTCTGTGCCATGTATAAACTAATAGAAATTAATTTGTACACAAGCTAGAGTCAAATGTAAACAAATTTACAAGATTTTTAAACCTAGAAAAATGTAAACCTCACTATCAAAAAGGAGAACATAGAAAAGTTATGACCTACGATAAAGAAATATTTAACATTCTGCCCTTTTTCAGTGTAATCTCATTATTAATTTAGCATTCATATATAAAGTGTGTGTTATAGCTCACACACATTTTCAGACATTTGCCTAGACACTAGGAAATACCAAACTGAAATATTACCATCTAAAACAAATTTTACATATGAACAAATTCAGAGACATACAAATGTTTGCAACTCATTTTATGCTGATAGAATATTGAATTAATTGAATTAATAGGTAAAAAACATTATAATACTATAATATTACTATAATATTATATAGTGACTAAATAGGTCTTCCTATTCTTTTTATATATATACAGTATATATATATATATATATATATATAATATATATATATATATATATATTGTATATATATATATAGTATATATATATATATATATATATATATATTGTATATATATATATATATATATATATATATATATATATATATATATATATATATATATATATATTGTATATATATATATATATTCTCTATATTACAACATTAAAAAAAATTTTTAAAATGCCCCTACAAAAACACATTTATAAAAATATAAACAATATATAAAAATAAATAATTTTTTTGTACATTTCTAAAACTGTTAAGCATTTTATACTTTCAATACATTTATACTGAGTACATACAGAATTGTATATATAAATGGTATGTACAAATAACCTAGTGAAAAAAAATATACTAAAATGTATTTGAAATAGGTTTATTTTGTGCTAAGTATACTACAAATACAATTACATATTTATGTGCTTACTAAAAATACCATGCAATTGTACTTTTGGTATACTAATCCGGTAAACTTAAAATCTGCTAAATTGGAACAACTAATTTTATACTTAATGCACTTTAACTATTGCAAGTATTGAAGTATACTTCAGGTACACCTTAAATATCATCATTAAAGAAATACTTAATAGAAAGTTAAATTATAATTTTATATCAGTAAGTCTTAAGTGATATGCCAGTAAATATGTTTTGAAGTATGATTTGAAGTATATGAAATAAATGTATTTTAAATAAAATATGGTTTAGGTTTTTATTTTATTTTTTTTATTTTTTTATAGGGTAGTTATGAATTCCATTGTTGCTAACCATACCATATCATCAAACTATTTTTTGACATTCACAATGTGGACTTCTTTGTATAAAAGCTCAGGTGTTCTTGCTTCCTCACAAGTTGCTCTTTTGAACATTCTCAAATCATGCTGGAAAGCATGGATTAAGGGAACATTTCTTTATATAATGCTTTTCACAATCCATGTTTTTCAAAGGAGCCTTATTTGTGCAACAAACTTGTAGAGTGTGCTGTCTTTAAACCATGAAGGACATACCAAATGTGATGCATTTTCTCTAGCGGACTCTTGCACCCACCTTACCTGCAGTACAGTCACATTCACACCTGCTGAGTAAAAGAAAGATAAAGAAAGAACAAAGAGTGGTAGAAAGAGAGTGTCGTGGTGAGTGACCGCTGTAAGTGGATGTAACAACCTGCTGCTGTGAGAGGAATAAAAGCTCTAGTGTGGGTTGGGATGGCTCTTCTTCACTGAAGGGGAAATAACCCCTGCCTTCTCTGCTCATGTAATATTAAATTTCTCTCCTTTCACTTCTCTCTCTGCCCCTCCTCTTTCTTGTAGGGCATGTAGAGAGGGCAGCATTTGTACTCCCTGTCTTTCATATCAGCTCTCGCTCCGGTTCCCTTACTCTCTCCATCACTCTCTTGCTGTCTTTCCCTGAGTGTGCAAGAGGAGCTTGGGCAGCAGCTACGTCAGCCTTCAGCGAGCAGCTGAGGAGAGCTGTGGAACTCATATGTGTGTGTGTCTCTCTCTCATTCTTTTCTCATAGTCTCCAGCTCATGCCTCTACTCTCTCTGGAGTCTACGACCGTGGCACATCCTGGGGCACTGATACAGCGAACGAAGCACCTCCTCTCACCATCTGCACTCTACTACACAAACAGCATCTGACCAAAGCACAAACCAAGGAGAAAAGAAGGAGAGAGTGGAAGCAAAGGATGGAAGAGAAGAAGAGAGAGATGGGAATCTGAGGAAAAAGTGCGGAGGTAGGAGAGACTGATGGACAGAGTAGAAAGAGTGAGCAAAGGAATAGTATTGGAAGAATGAAACAGAGATGAAGTGAGGAATGCAGAGCTGATAAAGGCAAAAACTGATAAGAGACATATTTGTTATAAATAGGACATAGCTGGGTCCAGGAGAGAATAACAGCCTTAGAGAGAGAATATTTAGGAAAAAAAATGTTCTAACAGTCACAGCGTGGTAGAATAGCTGGTGAAACGGAAAAGAGCAAAGGCTCAGGGAGAGATCAGCAGGAGGGATCAGAGTCATTTGCAAAGGACTCTTCACACAGCCCTAGCCAACCACATGCCCATCGAATTTGTTTGTAAAATTAAGTTTGCTGAGGGCAACGAAGCCAAGGGGGCCTCAACAGAAGGAGGCGGAACGGTTATGCTAGATGAAGGCCTTCAGCGGCAAAAAGGAGGCATGGCTGACCTTGCGTCCTTTGCAAGCTCCTCTACGCTACACGGTCTGGCTCGGGTATTGGGGACCTCAGGACGCATGGGCTTCAGACAGACCCTTTGGGGACTGGCACTGTTGGTCTCACTTGGTCTCTTCCTGTACCAGGCGACATGGAGCACGGCGACTTATCTAGAGCGACCCCACCTCGCAGCTATGAGGGAAGAAACCCGCCGTGAGCTCACCTTCCCAGCCATTACCCTCTGTAACGTCAACCGATTTCGCTTCTCAGCTCTCACCGATGCGGACATCTACCACTTGGCTAACCTCACCGGCCTGCCACCCAAGAGCCGTAAAGGACACCGGCCAAGTGAGCTCCAGTACCCACCCCCTGACATGCTAGACATTTTCCAGAGGACTGGCCACCAGCTGGAAGACATGCTGAAGAGTTGCAACTTCAGCGGGCAGAACTGCTCGAGCGAAGACTTCAGCGTGGTGAGTAACCCAGCCTATGATTGTGAGGGGATTAAATTCATTTGTGTGACTTGAAAATCTTCTCTTTGCATGCCTCTTTTTGTTTGGTGACAAAATTTTATAATGCCTCCTTCAGTTTTTTTTTCTCTATGAGAGACAGCTAACAGCTAAATGATTTGTTTGGAAAGAGGAAATTAAGCCCCATCCATCTGTGTCTAACCTCTATGCTGGGGCAACAGACAGTTGAATGATGCAGTTATTTGCCATCTTAATTGAAGATCTGCCACATTTCTCTCTCCCCACTTTCTACGTCCCTTTCTTTTCTTATTACGTCACAGTCTGTCCCATCTGATGCTGAGTCTTATTTTGGCCAGAGAATAGATGAAAAATTCAGGAGAGGGACAAGCGACATGATTCCTGCATTAGCCCAATCAGCCTTGAGGAGACACGCACTCAACTCTCCAAAGAAAGTTCCTTTCCTTACTTTGACATTTTTTGCTTGTCACGATGGTGTAATTCTCTTTAGTTTTGCTGTTGTTGTTGTAATTTCAGTCAGTAATTTCCTCTTAGGGCTCTATCAGTCTAAACAGGATTAGATAAGAGAGATATCCTTGATAAAGACCATGAGACTTCTGTCAAGGATATCAGCTCTCTCTAGAGTTCAAGCCATCCTCTTATAACTAATTTACTCCTTTTCTCTTCTCTGCTACCTCCTTCAATCTTTTTAGTCTTAGTTTCTTATGCAGAGTTTTGAAATATGATAATTTTCTATGTGATTTCATGGGATTCATTAGCAAAGGCTTAGGCTGTATTATCCTGTTCACAAATTTGTTTGCCAGTATATATAAATTTTCATTGTGCCCCATGACCCTGGAATTACCAGAATTTCTGGTTTCTCTTTTCATATGGATATGTGCATCCAAATTGCTGCAGTTTTGTGCATATTGCTGAAAGTCTATTTGTCATTGACTGACATCGTAACCTGCGCTTATGAAAGTATTTTCCCATGTGCATTTAGAAGAGCTATAGTCCTATTATACCATATTTTAAATCAGCTTGTGTGTAGCAAAACCCTTGGAAATAGTAATCTTAAAGTGTATTTTAACGTTTTATATTATTTTAGAAATTGTTTTATTTTTATATTTGCATTATTATTCATTTTATTATTGTCATAAAGATAATGGAAAACCGATTTTTAGCGAATGTCAGAATGTGAGATTTGTATTGGCTGTGTATTTGTATTTCTTTGGCTTGATTTACTCATTTAGATACATCAGAACAAATGCAATGGTCATCAGACTTACATTTGCACATTGGGATTTAACCACTTTATTATGTTGCAATTGTGAAAACTACTGCCAGTTGCTGTTTTATTCAATTAGCAAAGCCAATTGTTACTCACATTTGGTGCTTGTTAGTTAGTTTTCAGTGTTGAGGTATGGTTGTTCTGTTGACATTCTATTTTGTTTCATGCTCTTAAGAAGTCAGTAGCTAGCTCTCTGATGTCTTCAGATCTTGAACCGTCCTTATTAGGCTTCTTTGTTGCTCAGTTATAATTTCCTGTTTTGTCAATAGGTCATGCAGTAGTGCCGAAACACATTTAACACAGTACCTGTGAGGTTAACACATCATAGTTTTGACATAAAGCCCTTGTTATGTTCTGACATTGCAGCAGGATGTCATAGTCTTAAAGTCTGCAGAATTTGAGGTTTCTTGATGCAATAATGCATCTGTAGACATCTCATTGCACACATATGAAATAGTACTACTATACTATTTGTTATTTAAAAATTAGGGCATTCTGTCTAAATAAATTTTAGTGTCTGTAAATTAGTGCTTTAAAATGGAAAGTTTATGTGAGATGAGACTGAACAAAAAAAAAAAAAAACCTTTGTGTCATCAATACAGCCAATTGCTTAGATTGTTGTGCCATGTTGGAATGAGCTATGACAACCTACAGTATCTATTTTAAAATGTACCTGCCTGTCAAAAATGATGGTTTTAATAGTATTGGATTAGCCTTTTCCTGTCAAATTGGACAGTTCTTGTCAAGGATAATGCTTTTGTCAAAAGTCTGTTCTGCGTTATGGTAAACCACAGTCACATCTGACGCTAATCAGAAGTGCCAAATCTAAGCCTGTTTTGGCATAAACTACGGTTATCTGTTTTTTTTTTTATCTGTTAATTTACTGGATGATCTAGTGCTAATAAATGTGCCTTCATTCAATTTCATCCATCTAAAGCTTTTTTAGAGCAATATTCAGTAGAGATGTGAGACAGACCTCTCTAAGTAGATCTATCTGTTCTCCTGTCTTCGGAGATCGTAATGGCCCTTTTTATGGCTCTTACACAAAAATTGTGCCTGTCTAGTTGTCCATCTCTTAGGATGAACCGATTAAAGAGACTTTAAAATCATTATTATTTTTTTCAGTACCAAAAAAAAAAAGTGCTGTGAAGGCTTAAGGGCAACAAACCGTGGCTGCGCTCAGCCCTGACAAAAACGGTGCAAAACGTTTTTTAAACGGAAACGGTGGTGCATTGAACACCCTGTTCTGATGACACAAGTGTTGCAACTATGGCAGCTGAGAAGGCCATTCTTTGTGTTCTTTTTTAAGAATTTTCGGAGCCTGATATGATCGGTATAAATTCGTGTTTAATACAGCAAAATAGGCTCAATGTTACAGTCACTGCCCTTGCCATCCAGAATAAAAGAGAACATCCCAATTGAGTGAAGGGATTTGTGGAAACTGTGGTTCCACATTATTGTGATCCAACATTTGCCTCACAAACATTTCAGGTGAAGAATAATCCACTTCTTACCTGCGAGACTGTGTTATGATCTATATGACCTTATTATTTTTATTGTGAGTATAAGGCTTACCATTATTGCTGATCACTGTTGTTGTGCTATATTAACCAAAAAATAACCATAATATAATAAGAAAATTAAAGAAACTTTTACTAAACAATAAAACAACAAAATAAAAACAAAAAATATAAACATGTAAAGTATTCCTACAAAACATTAATCAGTGTCTAGCACACCTTCCAAAGGAAAGGATATGGACCAGAACACATTGCAATTACTAAATGATATTAAGACAGACTTAAAGAAATTCCAGATCTATAATTGTGCTCTTATTATTTTAGTTATTTTGCCTTTAATGTAAATAAACGTGCAAACAATATATTTGCTCTTGTGAATTTATTTTGATGTTAATTACATTGTGCGAGCTGTCTCTTTAATACTGCGTGGTTTATATAGCCTACATGTTGCTGCTGATTGGGCTGACATTTTTGACACACCCACCAAACAAGAGAAAACGTATCTCAAACCCTGTTGCACACCGTTGCACACCGTTTCCAGGAAACATGTCATTCAAACCGGAAACCGTAGCAAAACGGTGCACAGTTTGAGCTTGAACTTGCCCCATATATAATCTCTTAGTTGACACCCTCACTGACCAGTTAAAGAGTGTGTGTAATCAAACCTTATGCAATCCACCTGGAACACCAATGTCAGTTTAAACAGGATTAATATTTGCCACTTATAGCAAAACAAGTAATGTACAAGGACTTTTAATAATAACAATATGCATAATAATAATGCATTATAAACAATATAAAATTATATTACAATATATAGATGTAAATATATTGTCAGGTATTCATATAATGTAATGAGAGTGGGCATGGCCATTTGTCAATTTTATGGGACTGGCTTCCGGTGTCATCCACTTCCAGGTATTTTAAGCTGTACAAAACAGCGTGTTTTGCTGCATGATATTGCAAACTGGTGTGTTTAATTATTTTAATGTATTATCATAATTATGAACACACCGGTTTGTATTGCAAATAGTTTTACTGTTTACTGCACTTTGTTATTCTTCTCGTTATTTCCCTACTGCAGCTTATGAACCGGAAGTCTCTCTCATTCACAGAAAACGGCTAACTTCCACGTTAAAAAATAGTTGATAATATCCCCTACAAATACTAAATACCAACTTATTATATACGCTAAAACTTTAAAAGAGATAGTAGATGTTTGTGAAAGATGTTTTCTCTGTTTTGGAGGGATGAACAATGCTAAATTATACCATATTTATTGCAACAAAATTTGTTAATAGCCTACTTTACTGTAGGTTAGGGGTGGATTTTTTTTATCAGTTGATTATTATTCATGCAACAATAATTAGGCTATTACTGTTGTTTTAATTAATAAACATTGCTATATTGATGGTAACTTTGTCTAGTGCTCTTATGAATGTTTTAGTTTATATAATGAGTTGTTGGCTGTTTGTAAGGGATATTATACACCTTATTTTTCAACGTGGAAGTTCGCCATTTTCTTTGAATGAGAGAGACTTCCGGTTCATTAGCCCCAGTATAGGGAATTAACAAGAAGAATAACAAAGTGCAGTAAACAATAAAACTGTTTATACTACAAACCAGTGTATTAAGTTAATACATTAAAAAAAATATGGTAAGACACACCAGTTTGCATTATCAAGCAGCAAAACATTCTATTTTGTACAGCTAAAAATAGCTGGATGCGGATAATACCAGAAGCCAGTCCCATAAAACTGACAAATGGCCACACCTACTCTTATGGGAAAAAGGTGGATAGCACAATTCTTGATCCCACCCCAGACCTCACTAATTTTCAAACCCTGGTTACAGGCTAGGACACAATGTATGGGTGAAATAATCTTGTATCATAAAAGGTTACCGTGTTTTTTTTTGTTGTTGTTGTTTTTTTTTTCATGTCTATTGGTGCATTCAATTCTTCCAGAGAAGTTCGTAATTATGATTTGACAAGTCATAATTACAATGTCTGGTGCCTTCAAGTCACTTTGGTCGGTACAAGATGGCGATTTAACTTTTCTACATGCATTAAAAAAATAAAAAAATAAATAAAATATATATATATATATATATATATATATATATATATATATATATATATATATATATATATATATATATATATATATATATTAAACTCTAGATCAACAAAATGATGAATAAAGAATGTGCATCGTGTTTTTGCTTTTTTCTGTTTTTATTCAATTTATGAAGGTGATATAAACTGAATCATTATATATTCTATGGTAATTATACAATGATATAACATTTTATTCATTTAAAAAAAAAAACATTACCGTCAATACAGAAGTTGCATATCCCAGCTCGGAAACACAGGGGTAAAAGAAAATGTTGAGTTTCCCACCTGTAATATCGACATTGTGGTGACGTTCATGTGCATTCAACTCATAAATACAATCTATCCGACATGACTTGAACACACCATATCAGTAGCTCTGTACATCTGTGGTTCCCTTAAAGAAATGAAAACTTATTACATCATTTTCCCATACAGATACAGATCTCATTTTCATGCACTCAACAATAATTAGATGCTTTATAATAATATATTATTCATCCAATAGTCAAAATGCATTATATGTAAACCAGTTTGCTTATACAGTGCCACTCAGAAAACATTTCCAATTTGCATTTCCATTCTATTTCCATTCAAATCAGACCGGTTGAATTTTTTTTAAGCAGCCAGTGGTTCATGTGTGAAGGTTGCAACATCCCGGTTGTCAGAGATAAATGTAATTGCTATTTTTGGCATACAAGAAAGTCAGCAGTAATCATTTCTGTAAATAATGACCACACAAAGACCGTGGGGGAACAAGAATAAACAAGCCCAGTGGAGGTCAGTGGATCAGTGCTCCCTTTTCCCTCCATCCTTTAGCTCTGTAATGATTTTGCATGCTTGATTTTCCGCAATATAGTGGCATAGATTAGTGAAACTCACATGAACCATTCATTAGAGCTTCCTGGCACTGAATTGGCAATGGATGGCTCTTTCCTGCCACTCACTGGATTGAACTTATCACTCACACACTGAAACACTTATACTGACCATAACTTTAAAGCAAGATTCTTTTACATTCAACAAAAATCTCATTACATGCATGAACACAAACATATGTATATATATATATATATATATATATATATATATATATATATAGGTATATATATATTTTGTTCACACAAAAACAAATAACTAACTGATCTGATATACCATAAACAGTTACTTCACTTCACACATTGTTTTCTCTCTTCTCTATCTTTCTCCATTTGTCTGTTTCCTCTTAAATATATGACTTTATCTCTAATGTAGTTTTAAGAAAAGAAAAGAAAAAAGAAGGAACGAAAACAACAAAATCTCCCAGCAGCAGATATGTCAGCTGTAGTCTCAGACTTCAGATGACTAATGTGTGCGCAGTGGGTGATGTTAACAAACTCTTTGGCTTTCACAGAGCTTTTACAGTTCAGTTAGTTCAAACATGAGACGTCAAACTGAGATAATGTTTATTTCCTTCATTTTCCCACCCAAGATTTTACTTAAATTCATTTGTTTTATTTCTTATCTTTGAAACAGGTTTTCACATGGAGGAGTAATTGAGGGCTTCTGGTCTAAGTCCAGGGAATGTGAATCATTTCCTCTGATTAACGTCACGAAAGTGAACTGTGTTAGACTGCTTTATTTTGTCTGACTTTAATGCTCTGCTGTTTTTTTTTTTTTTTTTTGGCAGAAGAGGTTTATCTGTAATGTATTGATTTTTGAATACTAATGAGTTTCACATAGCAAGGTTGCCAAATACTCTCCGTTTCGTTTTAGGAAAATAAGAGATAGTTTTTTTTTTTTTTTTTTTTTTACACCACAAATGCAATTTTTGTAAAGAGAGCAGTAAACAAAATGCCATGGTTTAATATGCCTGCACTATATGTGTATAAAATGACTGAATTAAATGAAATAAATAACAATATTTTACTGTTGCTAGTATGAATTTGCTACCTAGGTGAATTAAAGCAATAAAGAATGACTGTGCATGCATATTTTAAGATTCACAGTTTAACTTCAAAGTGCTTTGTATTTTAGACATTTTAATTAACATTGGAACATAGCAATCTTGTGAAAATGTTACTTCAGGAAATGCACAAGAAACTGAAGAAAAAAAAGGACTGATTGTCTTATATTTCACCGTTCAGTACTCTAACCTAACTGATCCAACAGATCTTACTTTGCTTGTATCACAAGTAATCAGGTTATGTCATTACACCAATATGTGGTGACAAGGGACTGTCTTTATGAGTCATTGATTCATACATTCAGCCCATCAGGAGTGACATTCATGGGCATTCATGCACTGATTCATTTAGGAATGAAACAAGTGTCTTTATAAATAAGTCATTGAATCATTCAATCAAATGATTTGTTCAAAACACTTAGTGCCAGATTTACTAACAGCTTGCGCCAGCGCAAACAGTCTTTTGCCATTAGAATAGTACTGTCATGATTTACTAAAGACACGCAGTGAAGAATTAGCACTGAAAAGACATTATTTTTGCACCTGACCTTATTGAATATGCATTTGTCTGAGTTTCCCTTTCAGATGCAAAATTTATGGGAGGAGAGTATTTAACGTGATTTACTAATGTTTGCGCTCATTAGATTACTGGTATATGCGCCATTATTTAATGCTCCAAAAAAGCATGTCTTAAAGCAGACACTAATTTGCGTGTTCTTGGTAGATTGTGTTGGTCATTATGAAAATGATCTGGCTGCGTCTTTGTTCTTTAATTTGTGTATTGTCAATAATTCACCCACAGAAATTTCCACTCCCATTAGCGCATTTTTGGAATTGTGTTCTCATGCTAATTTGCAGTTTAGTAAATCTGTTGCTTTTGAACAAGCAACAGCAGATGAGGAAAGTAGTTCCACAAACAAAGGTTTGTTTGGGTTTTATATACAACTGTAAATGACACTTGCAAAAAAACAAAAAAAATGTATGTATGTATATATATATATATATATATATATATATATATATATATATATATATATATATTATATATATATATATATATATATATATATATATATATATATATATATATATATATAAAACCAAAGGTCCAAAAACTCAACAGATAAAAGTTAGTACCCTCCTCAGATCTTCATTGATCCTACCCCGCTATCAAGTGTATCTTTATGTTTAGGCTCTGACACAATTCAAACAAAGAGCATTTCTGTTTCACATCTTTTTTTTTTTTTTTTTTTACACAATTCGCATTGCACATCAAAATCAAAAGTGTAAACTGCTTGAGGGTCATGTCTTTCATTCAACTATTTTGTGCAACTTTTCAAAACTTGAAATCATTGTTTGCTTTTGCAGCTACTGAAGTGAGAATGTGTTTGCACACGTGAAGTTCTTATTTTCTGACTGCTAAAAGGAGGTTTCTTTCTACAAATGTTATAACAAACTTGTGTGACTGAATGTTCTCTAAACATCTTAGTATGTAGGGCTTGAAAGGTACTTTTATGCTTTATTTTTTTACATAAAATAGTCTAAAAATAGTTATGCATTAATAAATAAATGTGTTTACTGTACCTATGTGTTTTAATTTGCAACAAACTTTGTATTTAAAGGGACCACACAAAATTGTTATATGTTGTATTTTAAAGAAAAACACAAATGTGTTCAGAGTACAGTGCATGTGTGCATAATTTAAGACAGAAAGTGAGCTAAAACAGCAAGCTTTCAGGTGCTTATCTCTGTTATTTACTTGGATGATGTCTGGTGTTGTGAATCCACACATTGTTTATGCAAACTGACTCTCATAGCCAATATCAAACTATGAATCAAATCAGTGATGTGGTAGATGATTGGTGTTTTGACTCATTGTGTCTCTGATTGGCTCAGCAGGATCTGTGATAGCATTAGTGACTAGGTAAGTCCTGGAGACAAGCTTATTGCATTATTGCATGAGTTAGTTTTGCATAACACTTGTGAGGGAGACACTGATCTCACCTGGTTTTCATTTCTTACTCACTAGAACAATGTGGCATACATCCTAAAACCTCACAGACACAGGTTTTGTGCATCCTCAAACCTTAATTATAAAAATAATACATTATTGAACAAATAATAGATATTATAATAAACAAATGATAATATAGTGATATATCATACACCAACAGCTAAACGTTTGTAATAATTAAGATTTTTAAATGATTTTTAAAGAAGTCAATAAAAAATACAGTAAACCAACAATTAATAATTTTTGACAGTAAAAAAGAGAACGATTATTACAATTTGAAATGTTTTCTATTTGAATATATTTTAAAATGCAGTTTATTCTGTGATGCTGTCATGGTTCTCATAATTATCAATGTTGAAAGATTTTTTTTCTGATGAATATTTTTGTTGAATAAAATGTTAAAAAACAGCATTTATTTGAGATATATTTTTGTAACATTATAAATGTCTTTACTTTTGATCAGTTTAATGCATCCTTGCTGAATAATAGTATTATTTTTCTTTTTTATTGCACTTACCCAAATCCTTTAAGTGCAATTGTAGCACAGTTTCCATAAAATATTAAACAGCAATAACTGTTTTCAACATTGAAAAAAATATTAAATATTACCAAATCAGCATATTAGAATGATTTCTGAAGCATTATGTGACACTGAAGACTGGAGTAACGGCTGCTGAAAATTCAGCTTTGCATCACAGTAATAAATGAAAGAAAAATTTTATAATATATTTATATAATATTTAATTATATTTTAGTGCTGTAAAATGATTCATTGCGATTAATTGCATCCAAAATAAAAGTTTTTGTTTACAAAAATGTGTGTACTGTGTATATTTATTATTTATATATAAATACACACACATGCATGTATATATTTAAGAAAAATATGCTTTGTTTTTATATAAAATATTTATATATAATAGAAATTATATATGAACATGTAATTTTTAAAAAAATATATACATGTATGTTTGTGTATTCATACAAACATAGTAATTTTACACAGTACACACATATATTATGTAAACAAAAACTTTTATTTTGGATGCGAGTAATCCCAATTATCCATTTAACAGCACTAAAATATTTATAAAATATTTAGAATATATTAAAACAAAACAGTTTAAATAGTAATAATATTTCACAGTGTTACTGTTATAACTGTATTTTTGATCAAGTGAATGCAGCCTTGGTGAGCATGAGAAAAAACAAACAAAAAAAATCTTAATTTCACAAACATAAAGCAACTTTATCTCAGAATGATTTTATTTAGCTCTTCTCTATCCATACAGTTCTGCATGCAGTGGGATCTTCAGAAAAAGTGATGTAAATCTGAGATAGAGATGCTAAGATCATAAAAAGAGCACAAATCCTCAGAAGGTTAAATGCTGGTCAGCTTTGCAAAATGCACACCGTATGAATCTAAAAACATAATTAAGATCACATAGTGGTCATTGTCATTTCACCTCATTGTGAGCCTAGTCGTGGAAATTTAGCAAAAACACACAGTACTATAAAATGATTATAGCTCTAGGGATTAAATAAATGTATTTATTTGGCTTTTTTATTGCTGTATGATTGTCTTGGTAACAAAGGCAGCAGTAAATCTGGATCTCTTCCTTCCCTTCTGTTTTGGACCTAGGAATTATGATGATTCCTCCTAGATGGTTCTCTTCGTTCATGACAACTTCAAAGGCAAACTCAGTATAGCAACAGGATTTAAAGATTAAAGTCTGGGCTTGCTCTAAAATCAATTGAGTGTTTGAAGTTTCATTATTAATAAAACAACTCCCACCACTAATCAACAACAAAAAAATTGTGGGGCAACAAGAGGATAAGAGAGAAAGAGATGGACAGATAGATACTAAGCAAGTGAGATCTGATGAACTCTGCCACTGCCTTTAGATGATTTAAAACACTAATCACATCTCCATCAAAGACTGCTTCTATTAATACAATCACTTTCAAATGGCATCTCATTAACGTCTGATCATTTTTCATTATACGAGGTGTCCAGAGATTTTATTCTGTAGTACAATGTTGACGACTTTTTTTTTTTTTTGGCACATTGACATTTTTATGGAATACTGGCAAAAATGAACACAACATTTTATTTTTTCAAGACTCATCAATGGATTAAAAGTTGTTTTTGTGTGGCATCTAAAGTGGTTTATTGACATGTACACAGTCTGAATGCGCAAACTAACTGCCTGAACATATTTTCTGCTCCTCAATTCTGATTGCTTGTTTGATGAAGCATGTGCGAGCATTCAGCCACACACTCGAAAATAAACTGTAATGACGGCACAATATATCAGACTCCTTAGATAAATATCACACAATCACGCTCATCTGTTTACTCACCAAAGCTGTCAATGTCAAATCAGAGAAGATATGTAACCACCATGATACGAACAAAGCTGTTAATAGAATTGGATTTTATTTTATTTATTTTTTATTATTATTATTTTTTTGTAGAACGTTATTATTGCTTGTTAATAAATCAACATCCTATCATTTCATGAATAATCACAATGGGTTATGGGTGACGTTTCTTTAAATTCCCCAAAAATCTGCTGGGATCAAAAACATTTTAATTAAATGATCTTTGCTCTATCCATATTTGTTTATTGTGATAAGCCTGACAGCACCAGTATGTCTGTGACTGAGAATAGTTAATCAGCTAGGTGCTATGGCAGGTTTGCATCAGTTTCATTATTTTTATATTCATGTAGCTTTTTTTTTTTATTAGTAGTATTAAAATATGGGATATATTAGATTTTTTTCCCCCTCAGTTAAACCAACAAGCATATAGGTTAGTTGAAGTCTCTTCTGTCCTTTCAATAACTGTTCAAAAGTTTAGGGTCAATACAATTTATTGTATAATTTTATTTTAAGTTTAAACTTTCTTTTCTTCAAATAAATCCATATTTTAAAAAAAGGTTGATTTCCATAAAAAAACAAAACAAGACACAAAAAACGAAACAAAAAACAGCACAACACTAATTTTCAACACTAATTATAATAAGAAATGTTGAGAAGTAAATCAGTAGATTACAGTAGAAGGATCTTTAAAGGATCAAGTGACACTGAAGACTGGAGTAATGGCTGCTGAAAATTCAGCTTTGCCATCACAGGAATATATATATATATATATATATATATATATATATATATATATATATATATATATATATATATATATATATATATATATATATATATATATATATATATATATATAAATTTAAACAGCAATTTAAAATAATAATGATGAATGACAATTGATACATAATACACACATTTAAATAATGTAATACAATTTCAGAGTTTTACTGTTTTTATTGTATTTTTCATCAAATAACTGCTTGCCTATCAATAAAAAAAAATACAAATTCAAAATAAAATTAAATTTAATAATCTACTAATCCATACCTTTGAAGGTAGTGCATTAAGGTAACATTTAAAAAAAAAAAAAAAATCATTTATGAAGTTGTCGTCAATAACTTCCATTAACATCTTTTTATTTTTAGTTTACTGTTTTTTTTCTCTCTTTTTCCATTTACTTTGTTTTATCTGTTTTCTTTTTGCTCTGTTTCTCATCATCATTTTTAATAATCTTTTCGCCCTTAGATATCAGTGTAAATAACCCATTATATCACAGATATGGCATTTCGAGTGCTGCGGTATGCTGACACCCAAATGGCCGTAACCAACCACAGCTGCCATAATTATACAGAAATGACTTGTCACCAAGCAGACACATTATGCACGACACAAACACAAAAGATTCAACACTGTCATTGGGTGCTTTGATCTGTTTCTTGATACGTGGTGGAAAGTGTTCTTGTTCAGACAGGTTTTAAATTGCTGAAGGAAATCCTTTTTAGATCAAAACAAATTCAGACAGTTTTAAGGTTCGGAGCCCTGAAGACGTGAACGTGTGATTCTCTAGAAGGAATTGAAGCAACACAGAGCTCTACTTTTTGTTATCTTCTACGCATACAGCAGTAAATGTGGAGATTTTATGGTTTTATATGTAAAAGTCTCAGAAGTGATTCATGTACTCAGTCCATTTTCCCTCCTCTCAGTTACAGAACAGAAGTGCTGACATTTCTTTTGACTCTAGGCAGATTCTCTGTGATGTCAGTGCAGTGTTCTGAATGGTTTTTCCAACAGACTGGGCAATACACAAGTAGAATTTTATTTCTGCTGTTTCTGGTCTGCACTATAGTATGTGCAGTAAACATTGAGATGTAACTGACACAATGTTAGGTCTAACCTTCACATCAATCGATGGGACATTATCTCTTTAATGAAAGGTTTGAGGGCTGAAACTGACAGACAAGATGATTGCTGATCTTTGTGCTCAGGAATAAAATGGCCAAAAAACAAATACACAACAAACACAGACAGATATGTGAGTAATGGCAAGCGGTCCCTCTGAGAGGTCATTATAAGGACAGGAAGAGAGAGTGACAGACAGAGGCATTAAAATAGAGAGAAAGAGATCCAGGTGGTTTCAAAGTGGGACACCTAGGTGCTTTTGTACACCTCGCCATCTCTCCAATTGCAGAACCAAACAGGTCAAACTATGCCTCCAAATTTTATTCAATCGAAAAGACTAAGTAATGTTTCTGTCAGCACCTGCCTGTTTCTGAGTGGTAAAATGAGCCAAAGACAAGCCCTCCGGCTCTGATGCAACATCTGCCTCTGAGTTCCAGGATGTCTTAAACTGCCCAAGGCAAAATGAGAGCACACTTTCAAAACATTCAGCTCTAGGACAGGAACATGCAGAGAGATTCATTTTGATTATGGGTTGTTTAGACTCAGTTTGAGACATTTATTGTTATTAAGTTATGAGAATCCATTAGTGTTTTGCATAGTCACATTCGTCTATGGGAGATAATGACTATCAATTAACCATAGCACATGCGGTTTGTGTGTACGCTATTGTCCACAAGGCAAGTTGAAATGAAAATGATCTTTACTTTACCTTAGTATTATAGCAGTTTTGAATTAGAAATGCCCCCTTTTAGTCCTTTTCACCCAAATATTTATTAATCTTTTTGTTGTTATAATTGACTAAATGTATGTGCACTGTTCAAAAGTCTGGGGTCAGTAAGTTTTTATTTATTTATTTCATTTTTATTAATTTTAATTAATACTTTTATTTAGTTCTGATGCATTAAATTGTTCAAAAGTGGCAGCTATAATGTTACAAAAAAGTTATATTTCAAATAAATGTCATTCTTTTAAACTGTCTATTCATCAAATAATTTGTTTTCACAGAATATTTTGCAGCACAGCTGTTTTCAATACTGATAAGTTTCTTGAGTACCACATCAGCATTTTAAATGATTTCTGAAGGATGGTGTGACACTGAAGAGTGTTAAAAGCTTTGGCATAAAAAATAAGCTAATTTTTAAAATATGTTAAAATAGAAAACAGTAATTTCAAATTCTAAAAATAAATTCACAATAGTACTGCTTCTACAGTATTTTATTGTTTTTTAATCAAAGAAATGCAGCCTTGGTAAGCATGAAAGACTCACTAATCCTACCAACTCCAAACTTTTAATATAAAAATATAAAATAAATACCAAAACAGCCTTCCGCATCATGCACATTTGTTATTAAATAAACACATTTGGAGCATGTTATGTAGTTGTGCTAATGTATAATGCACACACTGTATATAAGGCAAGCAGATGCAGTACTAAACACAGCGTGATGTGTGAGTCAGGATGACAGGGAGACAGAAAGGTTCTAACCTCAGCAGGTGATCAATCAAGTGATCATTAAGTGTGATGTTGTGCATTGATTAAGCCCAGCATGAGGCCAAGAGCGTGATGGAACAGATTCTATATAACCTGCAGCTTCAAGCATACACACAGGTGGAAAATGAAACAGGTCAATGTTAGCAAACCTGAAGCAAAGCAGACACATATTCCTGCAGATTTTCAGGCACATACATGCTTTACAGATGGTGTGAATGATGGACAGTCATAATTGACAGCTAGCCCACTAAAGCAGAATGGTGCCAGAAAGCTTGTGCTGCAGTTGTGTTGCAATTGATTACTGGTTTGCTTTGTAGAATTAGCTACAAATTAAAAAACAAGTAATGAATTGTACAAAGAAAGGCAGTGTGTGTGTGTGTGTGTGTGTGTGTGTGTGTGTGTGTGTGTGTGTGTGTGTGTGTGTGTTTGTTTACAATTGCCTGCCTCTTTGAGACAAAATCTCAAGGTTGTTAACCTCCAGTGTACTGTATGTTGCTCTACTCAGATGTTCAAGCTTTTAGCCTAATGATGTTCATTAATTAAAATAGTCTTTAATTAATCAGATATGCCAACTTAGATATGTCTGACTCATTTCTGCCATGACTCTCAATAGGGACCCAAATCATGTAAATGAAAACCCGACGCCACTTAGACTACAAATTCACAAATCTAAACTTTAATTGCACATCCACATAAATTTTTATCATGGTAAATTGGGTCTGTACATCAGTGTGCATCCAACTGAGGCTGTAAATGGTGATGAATGCTTTTGGGAGCTTTCTGTCATCCTTGTGACTTGTATGCGTTATAGGCAGAGGAAAGAAGATAGATTCTTTTTAGAATCGCAGGGTTCAATAACGTGTCTGTCTCCACAAATCTGTGGGCAGTCAAGCAGCTGCTGAACATATCTGTGTCTGTGGAGGGTTTCAGAGAACATGGAATAGAACTACCATTTCATTACAGCTGTTCAGGTCACTGGAGCAGAAAACCTGAAGCAAGTCTGCATGGCTGTGGATATGTGTACATGCCTGTGTGTGTTTGTTTATCTGTTCTAGGAGGTTGTGTGGACTAATGTGTATGATGTCGCTATTTCAAGCTTTTCATGTTTTCATGACAGAATGAATGAAGAAAATATTTAAATTAATTAACAAGATTCTTCTAATTGTCGTTCAGATAAAATAAAAAGTGAAGTGCCTTTTTAGGACACTGTGCTGTAAACAGTAATTTTTCTTTTCTTTTATTCGCTCATAACAAGATTGAATTTTAGGTTGAAATTCATTTAAAATAATTTCAGTACCAAATGTAAAATACTATAATTAATTACTCATCTTCATGCTATTCCAAACCATTAGACTTTTTTTTTATCTTCAAAACACAAATAAACATGTTTTTAATGGAACCCAAGAGATCTCCAAGTCAATTCCACCAACATTTTGATGCTTTAAAAAGTTCATGAAGACATTGTAAAAGTAATCCATATGAATCAAGCAGTTTAATCCAAGTCTTCTTAAGAAATATGATCACTTTATATAATGAAAATATTTAGTTTAGGCTTTTACTGAGATATAAACAATGAACAGCATATCAAATAAGAGATGCTCAACTGAACTTGCTTGATGCAGGAGAACAAACCTCATTGGTTCTCAGTTGGTTTTATTTTATGATCTTTTCATGCCAATGTTTTGGTTTAATGGACTTTCAATGGAGGGACATAAATCTCTCAGGTTTCATTAATACTATTTTAATTAGTGTGTTATGGCTTTGAAACACATGAGGATGAGTAAATGGTGACAGAATTTAAAATTTTTTGAGTGTACCATCCCTTTAAGTCTGGCCTGCATTGTGTCACAAGCTCATAATTTAAAAATCATGTAAATTATTTTTTTTATGGATAAAATGAATTAGAATTTTTTTAAAATAACAGTGTCTGAAATTGTTTGGATTTGAATATTTCAGTAACCCTGACTTGTTAGCAGCCTTTTAAAAGTGTTATAATTCATCTGCATATTTTAGATAGGATAGAAAATGTAGTTGTGATGAACTGCACTGAATTGAAAGAAATAAACAACAGCTTGTAATAACAAGCTTAGGAATATGATGCAGTGTTAACAAATGTGAGGAGTTAATTAAAAATGGGAAATCACAAATGAAAGAGAACGCTTGAGAAGACCTACTGCAACCGTAGTGCCTGTTAGTAACACACATGCACACATAATCTATACAGTATGTCTCCTGTGTTCACTCCCGCCTGTTTTTAGAAAAGATTTTTAGTTGCACTAACTTGTCATAACCATGAACCACAAATCTTCGGTACAGAAAGTAAATTGTATCAAATTTAAGGTTGTGCTTATGTTGAATGTAGTACTTTGGTTGTGTTATTAATAGTTAAGACTGTGTTAATTGATGTTTCTGAGGAAACAATACATGAAGAGCCTTTAACATCCATGGAACCTTTCCATTCCATAAACAGGTTCTTTATAGTGGATAAATTGAATTAAACAAAAAATAAATAAAAAAAATGTGTTCTTCATGGTTCTTTTAAGAACTGTTCGCTGACAGGTTCTTTGGTGAACCAAATTGGCTCTTTTATAGCATTCATGTGAAAGCCCCTTTTTTAGGGGTGTCATGCACTTATTTTCATGTTCTTTAATTTTTTTAAGGGGGCACGAGTGAAGGGGGGGGGGGGGTATTTTATTAATTAAACATTCCTTTTTATTCAAAATATTCCCAAACTTGTTAACTAGGCTACATCATGAAATATCTTGATTCTCAAATATGTATAAGTAAATGCATTTAGAACCTTTATAGATTGTGTTAGCTGATCTATAGGTGCATCTGAATAAATTAGAATGTTGTGGAAAAGTTCATTTATTTCAGTAATTCAACTCAAATTGTGAAACTCGTGTATCAAATAAATTCAATGCACACAGACTGAAGTAGTTTAAGCCTTTGGTTCTTTTAATTGTGATGATTTTGGCTCACATTTAACAAAAACCCACCAATCTCAACAAATTAGAATATGGTGACATGCCAATCAGCTAATCAACTCAAAACACCTGCAAAGGTTTCCTGAGCCTTTAAAATGGTCTCTCAGTTTGGTTCACTAGGCTACACAATCATGGGGAAGACTGCTGATCTGACAGTTGTCCAGAAGACAATCATTGACACCCTTCACAAGGAGGGTAAGCCACAAACATTCATTCACAAACAAGCTGGCTGTTCACAGAGTGCTGTATCCAAGCATGTGAACAGAAAGTTGAGTGGAAGGAAAAAGTGTGGAAGAAAAAGATGCACAACCAACGAGAGAACCACAGCCTTATGAGGATTGTCAAGCAAAATCGATTTCAAGAATTTGAGTGAACTTCAAAAGGAATGGACTGAAGCTGGGGTCAAGGCATCAAGAGCCACCACACACAGACATGTCAAGGAATTTGGCTACAGTTGTTGTGTTCCTCTTGTCACTCCTGAACCACAGACAATGTCAGAGGCGTCTTACCTGGGCTAAGGAGAAGAAGAACTGGACCTTTGCCCAGTGGTCCAAAGTCCTCTTTTTAGATGAGAGCAAGTTTTGTATTTCATTTGGAAACCAAGGTCCTAGAGTCTGGAAGAAGGGTGGAGAAGCTCATAGCCAAAGTTGCTTGAAGTCCAGTGTTAAGTTTCCACAGTCTGTGATGATTTGGGGTGCAATGTCATCTGCTGGTGTTGATCCATTGTGTTTTTTGAAAACCAAAGTCACTGTACCCGTTTACCAAGAAATTTTGGAGCACTTCATGCTTCCTTCTGCTAACCAGCTTTTTGAAGATGCTGATTTCATTTTCTAGCAGGATTTGGCACCTGCCCACACTGTCAAAAGCACTAAAAGTTGGTTAAATGACCATGGTGTTGGTGTGCTTGACTGGCCAGCAAACTCACCAGACCTGAACCCCAGAGAGAATCTATGGGGTATTGTCAAGAGGAAAATGAGAAACAAGAGACCAAAAAATGCAGATGAGCTGAAGGCCACTGTCAAAGAAACCTGGGCTTCCATACCACCTCAGCAGTGCCACAAACTGATCACCTCCATGCCACACCAAATTGAGGCAGTAATTAAAGTAAAAGGAGCCCCTTCCAAATACTGTATACAGTAAATGAACATACTTTCCAGAAGGCCAACAATTCACTAAAAAGTTTTTTTATCGGTCTTATGAAGTATTCTAATTTGTTGAAATAGTGAATTGGTGGGTTTTTGTTAAATGTGAGCCAAAATGAACATAATTAAAAAAACCAAAGACTTAAACTACTTCAGTCTGTGTGCATTGAATTTATTTAATACACGAGTTTCACAATATGAGTTTAATTATTGAAATAAATGAACTTTTCCAAGACATTCTAATTTATTGAGATGCACCTGTATAACGGGTGATGGGTTGCCTAACCTTAATAGTGTAATCTATTAACTATGCATAAAAACCCGTATTTTTACTTAAGTGCCAAATAAGGGTGACATGCCATACAATATTTTTTAATACGACTGACTTTGTATTTAATGTGAATTTAATAGAACGTAATTTACTAATTGTAACACTTTCATTGTACAGAAAGAAAGCAAAGAACATTTACATTATCAAAGAACATTTTAAGCACTCTCAAAAACTCTCATAATCACTGAAGCTGTTTACACTGTGAAATGAATATCCTACTTTGTACGCACATCTGCACTTTGTTGTTTCTGATGAGAGACTCGTCAGAGAGCAGAAATTCTTCAGCAAGCGAGTGAACAAAACAATGACTCATCTGAACGCCTCTGATTGGCCATTGCATTCATAAACTCAACAGAATCGTGTGTGATTGGTTGTAATGCACTGTAAAACGCGTCTTTCTCTGGATCAGCGCCAGCCAGCGAGCGAACTCAGATTTGAATAGCAGCTGATGCTGTGCCACACTGCACGCTGTGATTGTATGAGATATTTTTGTCTTTTGGAAGCTGCGTTCAAAATCCACTTGGTTTGAATAGGTATCACGCCTCTGCCCTTTTAAGTATATTTACTTTTAAGAGTGTACGTGAAAAATCATTGTTAGGACTATAGGCCTCAGATGCTGAGGCAATGTTGTACAGCTTGAGGTGAGACATTTGTGTTGTGATACTGTATGTATTTATCATCAGCAGCACCTTCACAAACACCCGAAAGGAAAATCACTCAGTAACAACAAGCATTGCCGCAGGCACAATTAAAGACTACACGTACGTCTGCTGTCAGAAAGAATTAATGTAAGAACACACACATACACGCTCTGTCACACTCTCTTTCTAAATCTTACTCTTAGACTTTCTCTCTCTCTTCTTTGAACCTGAACTTCTTCATGCTGGAATACATTCACACATTACCTCTATCCAGTTAGCATATTACTCATGAAATATGCATCTCACATCCATCTCTGCGTAACTTAGAGTCAGTCATGTTGTTTTTCATTCCCACACTTCTGCAGCTATGCTTAAATTGACACAATCTTTATACCTCATGCGTATTAAGTCAGTGTGTGAAATTTTTTTATTATAATGCCATTTGTTTGTTTAAATGAGATTAGTATTTTATTTAATAGGCTACTGGAGATAGCTTACCATTTTGTATAATACCAGAGTGAGGATAGCATTTGTATGATTTTTTTTTCTTCTCCTGACCTTTAGATTAAACCTTAGGTTAAGCTTCTCTTTCCTGTCCTTTCAATAACCTCAAAGAAGACCTGTGTGTAATGAAAATCAGCTGCAGTTTAACAACGAAGTTGGAGATGACAGATACATATCAAAACTGATGCTACAGATAAAACTGATAAAAATATAAAAGTGGCACATACATATCACATCCTTAAACTCTTGATTCTGGACTACAGAAAAAGTATATAATGTTGCTTTGTCTGTCAAAGAAAATGGTGATCCTAGGGTAAAAGGTTAATGAAGCTAGGTTGATATTCTTTCTTCCTGCATGAAGTGTGGTATAATCCCTAATCCCTAAAAGTTTAAATAATTTTAAATAACACTTTTGTAAATATTTCACATGCACTGACGAAAGAAGTCTATATTGCCTGAAGAAAGCTTTCCATTAAAAAATTACCATTCATCTTAATGGCAGTTGGCCAGCAATTGCAGGGCCCCTCAGAGGTATGTAACCTGGATGCTGCCATCTTGGCTGCTGGCACTTGGTTCCTTGTAACATTTATCATGTGGCTGATTACTCGTCAAAGGCAGAAGGTAGAGAGAAAAAAATACATTTTCAAAATATCTGAGGGCCCCTGTGGGTCCTTAAAAAGTCTTAAAATCGCATCTGTCAAATGTTTCTGTTAAAAAATATCTGATAAAAATATCTTAAATGGTATAACAACAAGTTTTAATTATCATTTTAAGAGGGTTAACATTTGGGAAAGGAAAACAGGAATCATGATACAGGTTAATGTTTTTTAATGGAATAAATCTTAGCAACTCCTTTAGTCTTTATTTAAAAAAAAAAAAAATCCCTGAAAGTTTAAGTTTACAAGAGCAAATTCTATGGAGATGAGTTTACCTGTTTGGTGTGATGACTTTTAATGTCCCCGACAACATCTCTAGTTGAGCTAACGTTAACCACAGACCTTATTTCAGGCATTTAACCTAAAAGCCATTCAAAAAACTTACTGACACCAAGACGATGGAACTGGAAATACTAAAATGCGAACTTGTTTCCGAGTTCTGGCCTACAAGAATACATCACCCCTGCAGCACTTGATGAGCATCAGCACAGTCTATCTATCCACATTTTACTTGACAAAAAAGGTTGTATGTCATGTGTATCTGGTCTTATACAATTGGTCTGTTAGTCTTGTTCTCTACACAGTGTTTGTGTACGTTTACATGTCTCCTCTATCCACCACATCTGTTTTGTGAACAATATCCGGTCATTATAGACTTTTACACCCCCCTGTCTGTTATCAGAATGACTTGTGGCTCTAAATGAGTATTTGATTTTCTCTGGGGGAAGGTTTCATGCACTGAAATAAATAAAAAACCCTAACCAGCATGCCATTGGCAAAATTGCTGCTATACTGGGTAGATGTAAAATAATTGATGTCTTGTGTGTTTGTGTTTATCTGAAAATCTATGTTTGAGTGACAGCTGTGCACAGTATTTTGTACAATGTGAAAGCTATTTCATCAGACTAAATTGGCCTTTAGAAGAAGGAAAGTGTTCTCTTACATTTACATTCAAGGCATTTAGCAGATGCTGTTATTTTAAATCCCAGCTTAAAAAATTGCTTTAGCATTGCATACAAGACCATTGTTATCAACAGATGGCATGGATGCAATTTGGAAAGCTTCCTATACCAGTACCAAAAAAACAAAAAAACAAACCAGATAAAAGATAAAACTCATCATAGGTCTGCATGGATTGGATGAACGATGGAGCTTGACCGTTGACTATACCTTTATGTTAGGTTCTGTAGTACAACTAAGGGATTTGAACTGTGAATGTAGCAGCGGTGTGATGTGGGAGTACTTGGAAGTTCACAAAATTATTTTTGTCATCAGGAGAGAGAGAAAGCGGAAGGCGTAGGTGGAGGGTTGAGTATGGAGTAGAAGGTGCAGAAGAGTTTCCTCAGGGCAGTAGCATCAAGCGTTGCACCATAGCTTTTCGGCAAGATTGGAATATGAGGTAAAGTCATCTGGAGTTCCCTTATGTGCTGCCTGAGAACCCCTGTAAGCTGTGGAAACTTGTTTCTGTCATCGTGTGAAAGGATTTAAAAATTTAATTGTAACTTTTTATCTCACAGTTCGGACTTTTTTCTTGTGAAAGAAAGATTAAAAATGCAATTACTTTTTATTCCATGCAGAAACAAAAAAACAGAATTGTGAGATAATAATTCTGAGAAGAGATGTCTGAATTGCAAGATATAATTTTGCAATTTTTATTCCATGGCAAAAAAAAAAAAAAAAAAAAAAAAACGGAATTGAAAAATGTTAAATCAAAATTCCAAGAAAAATGGCAAGATGTAAACTCAGATTTCTGAGAAAAAAATCCAGATTTGTGTGATGTACACTTGCTATAATTGAGAAAAAAAGCCTTTTGACATAAACTTATAATTGCAATGTGAATTTAAAAGATAAAATGTAGAATAGCCGTGCTTAGCTTTTTTTTTATTTTGTGGTGGAAACGAGCTTCTGACCAGGCCTACTTAGAAGAGGCAGAACAGAGAGTCAAAACAAGAGAAAGATGCCACAGTTGATGCTGCTGCTTCGATAATGGATAAATCCTAAGGTGATGGTATGGTTAGGAAATCTGAGAGAAGTGAAGTGCCATTTGCTAACACCTTTGTATGAAGATTTTGGTGTGTGTGAAAAAGACTAAGCAGAGAAGCACAGGTGTTGAGGTGTTTCCAGTAGTGCAGATATGTCTAATACATGTTTGTGTCTGTGGTCTGCAGGTGTATACACGGTTTGGGAAATGTTACACGTTTAATGGAAACAAGACATCACCCAAGCGGGTAAGGCAAGGCGGCACAGGAAACGGACTGGAGCTGATGCTGGATATTCAGCAGGACGAGTATCTGCCCATCTGGAGAGAAACCAGTAAGTGACAAACGCAACTGAACTGCCACCAATTTGCATCTCATTTAACAATTATATTGAAAATGTCTTTGAAAGATTTTCAGTATTAATTATACAGTTTTTTGCTAAGCTTATTGTTTTGTACAATGCAATTTTCTGCATATACTACCATTTAAAAGTTTGGGGTTGTAAGATTTTGAAATCTATCTATCTATCTATCTATCTATCTATCTATCTATCTATCTATCTATCTATCTATCTATCTATCTATCTATCTATCTATCTATCTATCTATGCATTCAATTGTTCAAAAGTGACAGTAAAGACATTTATAATGTTACAAAATATTTATATTTCAAATAAATGCTGTTCTTTTGAACTTTATAAACAAAATACAATCAACAATGATAATAACCACAAAATGTTTTCAACACTGATAATAATCAGAATTGTTTATTGTTCATCAAATCAGCATATTAGAATGATTTCTGAAGGATCATGTGACACTAAAGACTGGCGTAATGATGCTGAAAATTCAGATTTGATCACGAGAATAAATTACATTTTAAAGTATATTCGATTAGAAAACACTTATTTTAAACTGTAAAAATATTTCACAATATTATTGCTATATTTCATACCTATAGTCTGCTGTGTTCTCGTATCTGCTGGGTTTTGCTCTTTTGCTATATGACCCTGGTAGTTTATACTACTAGTGTAGTGTATACAGGTAAAATTAGAAAATCATTTTAAACCTTAAATCCGTATTTTATGACCACTTATACTTTTATTTATTTACCACACAATCATGCAATTATATACAGTTACATATTATTTTTGCATAATAAACCCCAACAGAGTGATCAGGTCTCCAACATGGAGGGGATTCGCTTCAATTCACCTTCAAAAGAACAAAGAAATAGAATGTCTGTCAGATTTTTTTTACCCATACAATCTGTCCATTTTCAGATGAGACGACACTGGAGGCCGGTATTCGGGTTCAGATTCACAGTCAGAATGAACCCCCGTACATCCACCAGCTGGGCTTTGGGGTCTCTCCAGGATTCCAGACATTTGTTTCCTGTCAGGAACAGAGGGTAGGTTTGACGGGGGTAAAAAGCATACAAACTGCTAAGGTCTGAATTCAAAAGCAAGCTGTTCTAAACTTGAATCCCAGACATTTTAAATTAGGAGCTAATTTACAACAAGACAAAAAGAGTTTAAGGCTGACTGGGATATTTTCTAATTGAGACTACATGTGCTTAGAATTTCACATCCATAGGGTGCACTCACACACACAAAAAAAAAGAAAAAAAAAAAACACCTCTCCAAAAAACGTCCTCTTTTTTAAGCAAACATACATACCTCACCCATCCGTAAAGAAACTGTCGGGCTTCATCTGAGCCTGTGATCCCAGGATACGACACCTACAGCGTCAGCGCTTGCAGACTGCACTGTGAGAGCACACAGGTGCAGAGAGAGTGCAACTGCAGGATGGTGCATATGCCAGGTGCGTGCTATAGTATGTGAGTGGGAGAGATGTCATAAAAACTGTCTGTATCAGTAAGAACAAATATGCTGTGTTGGTACTTGTCACACCACCACACAGCTCATCAATTGTTCTTAAAGCTTCTGACAGATTGGCAGCTGCATCCCAACATTCCTTGTTTCCCTGTCGAGACAGTGGCTTTCTTGGAAACACTTTATGTAGCAGGCTTCTGTAAATATACAAGCACCCTAACTGATGTATTGGTTCAATTACTCACACATCAAATATCTCTCTACAGGTGATGCTGATATCTGCTCACCCAGTAACATCAAGTGTGTTGACAAGGCGTTAGGTAAGGTCATCACAGACATCTTAAACACATAAATAGTAATGCTGATTGATTGATCAACTCAGTTAATACTTTTAAAGGGATAGTTCACCACAAAATTAAAATCCTGTCCTTATTTACTCAGCCTCATGTTGTTATACACCTGTATGATCTTCCATCTTCTTTAGGAGATATTTTGAAGATCTGCCATTGATGTAGATGAATTGTGTGAATGATTTATGATAAGTATTGATTATTCATCTAAAAATCATTATATTCAAATGTCAAATTACTGTGAAATTTAACTGAATTTAACTGACAGGTTACAGGATATTGGTTTTAGTTTAACATCTGCTGAACGTTTTACATACTGTAACAGGGACTCTTAAGATAGCTCCAAGTGCAAGCTTTATTAACACAAAAGCGTAGTCCAACAGGCAAGCTCAAGATCCAGCAAACAGGGTAATCCAAGGCAGTGGCAAAATAGTACTCCAAAAGAACAGGCAAGGGTCATAATCCAAGTGAGCAGTCCAAAGTAACAAATACACAAAACAATGAAACAGGACAATGGCGATAGCACATGAAAACACTTGGTAGAGTCCGCAACAGCAAAACAATACTTTGCAGTGTGAATGAGTGCCACTTACAGTAAATAGTCCTTCTAATTGGAAACAGCTGTAGGTGTAATCAGTTCCTGGCATGGGGTGTTATGGGAGATGTAGTCAGTGAAACAATGGTACAGTTTAAGGATGGAGTGCCCTCTAGACGATCTGATGGGCACTCCAGCTGGAGATCCTGACAATTACTCAGAACTATAGAACTATGCAGAATTACTACATAACTATGTTCCTGTGGCTCTGTGGTAGAGCATTGTGTTAGCAGCGCAAAAGGTCATGAGTTTGATTCCAAGGGAACACACATACTGTTAAAAAATGTATAGACTGAATGCACTGTACATCACTTTGGATAAAATCGTCTGCTAAATGCATAAATGGGAAAAATAATGATTAATGACAGATTTCTTTCCAGTTTTTCCATAAAACATAAATACTAAAATAAAAAATTAAAGTCTGTATGACCTCTTGTTTTCAAAAGTCAATTTAAAGGTAAGGACTTTTAAAATGTGTATACTTGACATAGTATCTGTACTTTTTACACCCCAGGTAAATAATGTCAGTAAATAATAGTGATTTTTTTTTTTTTTTTTTTTTTTTTTTTTTTTTTTTACAGTGATTATTCACAACTAGTAATTGGGGATTTAAAAACTCACTATTGTATACAAAACTACTGAACACTGAGAGCTTAATTATTGATGATAACTATAACACCATTTATTGCAGTTCTTGTCCTCAGCAAATATAATTCATCATTATTTCTTGTACATTTCTGCAGCTTTACTCCAGAAGAGCACAGGTGACTCATGCCCCTGCGAGACACCCTGTAATTTGACTCGGTATGGGAAAGAGCTCTCTATGGTTAAAATCCCCAGCAGGGGCTCCGCTCGCTACCTTTCTCGCAAATATCAGAAATCGGAGGAATACATCAGGTAAGTCTAATGCATAAATGGCCACACATGCACACAGTCTCATGGGGTAGTTTTCATTCTGCTGCTGAACATTTTAAATGTTATAGTTTATATCCTCAGACAGACCAGAGAGGAAACAGACCCAGCATTTGCTTCTGCAATGATACCTGCACATCATTTTTATTTATTTATTTACTTATTATTTATTTATTTTTTATTTTTTGCAAAACTTGCTTTTCTCACAAATTCTGTCAGCATTTTCTGATAACTATAGCAGGATTCCTATTGTCCAAACTGCAGGCTCGTTTCAGTAATATAATGGGATGAAAAATGTAATTTTTGGTCTTCCATTCATTGGCTCAATAATATAAAAAATAAACTATTTTAATATACTGCTCTATGATGACATTCGGTGGTTAATTATTATTTTTTAACCATTTTTGGTGCTAATCCTTTTCTTTCCAAAATACAAAAAAAGAATGCGCTTATTTCTACACTGTTTTCCTGCAGGGAATTAAAACATTTTTATTAAATTTTCATTGTGCAGAGACAACTTTCTCATCTTGGATATTTTCTTTGAGGCCCTTAATTATGAGACAATTGAACAGAAGAAAGCGTACGACATCGCTGGTCTGTTAGGTAGGTTTCCAATCCCCACACACTATAAACATCTGTAGAGCAACTGTTATGGTTATTAGGGGTGCAGCATGTCTGCCTTCTCTAAAAAGTATTAAAGGGATAGTTCACCCAGAAATGAAAACTGGGTCACTTTCTTCTGGACAACAAAAGAGATGTTTTTCACAATAATGTCTCAAATTTTACCTCAAATAATGAAAGACAATAGGGTCCAGTGTTGTTAACATTCAGGAAGAAAGTCGTACAGGTGTGGAATGTACAGGCTGCAGGTGTGGAATCGTACAGGTGTGGAATGTACTTTTGCACATCATTGTACTGACGCTAAAGCACTCTTTTTTTTTTGTTGTTGTTGAGCCACGTTGTTTTTTGAGGGAACAAGACGCTGCGTCCTCTAGCGGAAACTCGGGGATTGATGACAGCAGGACTGGTGTCTGAAGCATGGGTGAAACAACTCCAATTCTATTGGCCTACGTAGCCCGGCATAGCTTGGCAGAAATGGGGAACCCAGTTTCAGTTTCAGATGGGGGGGTGGGGGGTGGCTATAGCACAGTTTAGATAGGGGCTCCAGGGGAACACTATTTAAAAACCCTGGTAAGGGGAGTAGTCACTGAGCTAGAAAACAGCTATCCTCAGATAACTATCCTCCAACTTTTCATAAGTGAGGGTTGCCAAGACCACAGAGAGTGGGCTATCTACTTAAAATCCTGACAGGGGAGATAACACAGTCTAGGCAAGGGGCTCAAGGAGACCACTATATAAATACCCTAATAAGGGGAGTAGCCACGGAGCTGGAACACAGCTATCCTTGAATAGCACTTTCCTCAGGCAAAGCTGAAGATTGCCCCGAGCCCTAGGCATGGCAAGGGGACGCAGTGTCTCGTTCCCTCTCAGGGCCACATGTGCAACCCGGGATGTTCCCTTCAAGGGAACTCGCACTGCGCCCCCAAGAGGACAATTTGGGGAATGAAAAAACACTGTGCCACGCTGTGGTGCATGCCTGTCCACTTAAAACCTTAATACAGGGGAGACAGCATGAGAAATTAGGAAAACTGCCTGCTTGAAAAATACCCTGCAACCGGGGGAGGCAGCCTAGCATAATAGAAGTGGATCTAAGGGGGACCGCCTACTTGAAAACCCTAGAAAACAGGGAGGAAGCCCAGCCCTCCTACCTAAATATTAGGCAGGAAACTAAATAACTTGAGCTAGCTGGAAACATAACTGTCCTCAAACAGCTATGTTTCTAAAAGCAATGAACCATCTACTAGAGACCCTAATACAGGGGAGACAGCTTAAAGCACAACTATCCACAGACAGCTACACTCTGAGCATGGGCTGTCTGCTCAAAAGCCCTGAGATGGGGGAACAGTCTACTCAGCCCAAACTTAATATGCAGGATTCAGAGGGGCCGCCCACTTAAAAATACCCTGAGACCTGGGGAGGCAGCCCACTCCACTCCTAAACCTATCTGGCTTAACACAGGAAGGGACATTCCCCAAAATCAAGCTAGGAAAACAGCTGTCCTCAAACAACTATGTTCTAACAGCAATGGGCCATCCACTTGAAAAACCCTAAAAAGAGGGGAAAGCCATACTTGGAAGATACCCTGAAATCAGGGAAGGATAATGCTTCACACGTGCTTAACAAACAGATGGCTCCTGAAGACTACAAAACTTGTTCACCAGCCCTTCATACTCCCTCTTACAACCTGGGGTGCCAACCTCTAAATTCACCAACAACATTGGACAATATTAATCGAGTTCTTCAATATGTACTGCAGACACCAGTCCTGCTGGTGGCAGTACCCAAGTGTTTGCTGGAGGACACCGTGGGAGTTCCCTAGAAGGGGAACTGTATGCTGGGTTATCATTTTTTCATTACATGACATTTTGGGGCATAATTTTCATTATCAGATGTATTGGGAGTGAGAATGTGTTGGCATTTTTTTAATGGATGTCAATGGAGGACAGGCTTCAATATGCCAATTTCAGTACGCTGACTTATGAAAGAACACAGCTGATCATATTTTGAATTGATAATAAATATAATAATAAATATATCTAAATCTTAGCTGTGGTTTTGATAGTTTTTTATTTCTGATGTTGTTGTTTTGACTAATACAAGTTAAGATTGGTCAGTAACTTAAAAATTTAGTCAGCAAATTGACTGGTTTCAAATTTTATTTACACATCAATACTATAGAAAATAGACAATGAAAACAGAAGAAAGACTTAACTATTTTATGTTTTTTTGTTTATTGATGTTTGGTTTCCATTTCCAGGAGATATTGGTGGACAGATGGGGCTCTTCATTGGGGCCAGTATTCTTACTATACTGGAAATACTTGACTATATCTATGAGGTATCTTCACTTCATTGTGAAACGACAGCTCTATGACATTCACATAAACACACTATCATAATACACACACATATCTTGTCCTTTTAGTCTGCTTTTAATTTTTATCTCTGTAGGTGGTCAAATACAAAATCAAGAAACTACTGAAACCAAAAAAGAGTCAAAAACAACAAAACCAAAGGAACTTGATTCAAGAGCAGATCCAGAGAACAAAGAACCTGCGAGAACAGAACCTGCAAACTCAGCTGTCAGATGGAACAATAGCTACAGTCAGATTTGAAGAAGTCAAAGTCAAGGTGAGTCAGAGAAACAGAGAGATTTTTTGTGGCTTATAAACATTGCACCTTATAACTGATGACCCGCATCATGCGATTCGTTTGTCAACAGGCAGCTAATGAAGTGGCTCAACCGCACAGTGCACATCCAACTTCAATATTACCAAGTCATCACAATGCACAAGCCATTGTACAGCAGGCCTTTGCTTGTTAAGGGATGCCTTTTCTTCTCTGTATTTATTTTTCATATCACTAAACTTGAAATTGGGATTCTGAATGGACCCTGTACACTGAAATACAAATGTAATTTTTTTTTCTCCACTTATAAAAGCTACAGCCAAAGCCTAATCCAGGACCTCATGTGAAACCGTCTCAAACCAGTCACAGCATCACTGGTCTCATTGTTCAAGTTAATACCAGATGAAGAAATCACACAATGTGTTTCACATGTTCTTTTGTTGTTTTTTTTCCCATCTGGGTGGTCCTATTATGGACTTAAAGGAAGAAAGGACCAGAAAGGATCAGATTCGATCAGAATGTTGCATTTCACATAAATTACCTATTTAACAGGACAAATAAGAACTAAATGAAAGTTATAAGGAAAACAGAGAGATGAAGTAAACATACAGCTGTTGCTAAGTGCAGAAAAATTGGTTTCTATGTGATTCTTCATTTGGTAACGTACAGTGCTTGCATCATTTCACCTTTTCACATTTCTTAACATAATGAGACTTCTCAGTAGGAGAACAGCTAAAATATACCACTTGTTTCTCTGTGAGTAGGTGTTATGTTCTTTTTCAGTCTCCATTTTGCTGTAGTCCTTATAATGAAACAATCTGACTCTAGGTTTGAAACATGGAAAACATCACACTAGAGCACACACTGTTAATAAATAAAATAAAGTTAAGTAAAATAAATAAATAAATAAAATTAAAAACACTATTGACTTCTTTATATGAATATAAAAGGTGATATTTATTTTGTATTTAAATACAAGCACATTCAAATACAAATAGATACATTTAAAATTGTACTAACATTTTGCTGAATATCCATAATTTCCATCTGGTCATAAATCTAAAAAAAAAATAAAGATAAATAAATAAATCAGTCTGAAAATGAGTAGAACACAGTAAAACCGACTACTGCTGAAACAAAACTGTCAGAGTATAATCTTAAAATCACCATGAGTTCTTCTTCTTCTTCTTTTTAATTTCATGTCTTGAATAATGTATTGGAGACTGGTCTTAAGCCAGAGCTTTCTGATTGAATATGCTGAATTTCTACAATTAACCTTGTACATGAGGACAATATTTCAAGGAGAAAAAAAATCAGCTTTTACTGCCATCTAGTGGGCCTAACACTTAAACACAAACACCTATCATCCTTTATCAACACCACTTTGTATAAACTTTGCAACACCAAGTCAAAGTCTGCTGGCTCCATAATTACTGTGGAAGTATTTGGTGAATAACAGTTTTTTTTTTTTTTTTTTAACAATATCACATGTGTGGGCTAAAGACTGTAATGCAAGTTGTGAGCAAATTGGTTGTGATTGCATGTACCGTCAACCTACAGTGACACACTTTCAACAAACAGAATTGGAGCTTCTTAAGCTCTTCATCTGTAACTTTTCTGTTAGCAGTAGCACGTCGCACACAGTAAACATCTGCAGTGTGATGCCCTTTAACTCTATAACCTCATTACAACATGTCAGTTCCAAAGAGCCCAACACCTGGTTCTCTGCTCACAAACATCTTTTTTGAAAAGTAATATAAAATGAAAAAATAAACAAACCACCTAAACATAATTTTGTCATAATAAAACATTCTTAAATATTTGGTTTATGTGCAAAACAAAACAAAAATAATTTTGTCTTCATTTGTTTGTTGGTTGCATAGCTGAGAAGCATTTGACTATGAAGGAGCAGATTTAAAGGCACAGATTTTTAAATGGACAATATAGTTAGGTTGTCCCAGACAGCCACAGCTCACGGGAAAAGGAAGTCTGGGTGGAATACTGGAATGTTATTTCTAACATGGGTGGATTCAGAAAACTGGAATAATACAAAATGCATCGTGGAAATAGCTTTATACACTCACCCTTTCTGAACTGTCCAGTATTGTTGTAAACATACTTTATCCTCTCTTTCTCTCAGCTGCTTCCACAATAAAAATCAAAAGCTAATTTTTTCACTACAGTTATTGAAAAAAAAAAAAATTATTCACATTCTCTTTCCAAGCTCCATCACTAGCCCCAAGTATACTTTTGTTTTTTGTTTGTTTTTTATGCATACGCTAGTGTATTTATCGGCATTCATTTTTTCCTAAAACAGTTAAGCATAAATCCCATCCTGTGATTTCATTGGTTTACTCAGTCACGTATTCAAGAAGTTCAGACTTCATGGATTCAGTACAGAGTTTTTTAAAAAAAAGATACATTTTTAGAATCAGCTGTGGGGCGAGGTTTGTGCTGAACTGGTTTAAAAATAATTATGCTATGAATACAGTGTGTGTGACATAAATTTCTTCATAGAGTGCATTAGTGCCTGCTTACTTCTAGAAGGATTTTTTCTTTCTATACATTTTTCCCATATGGATTCAAAAAAATATGTTTTCAGTGTAGCGCTATAAGCCATGAACCAAACCAACCCACTACAGGGTGAATCGCAACATAACAAACTTTCATTTGAAGCAAAAAGTATTTGAAAATGAGATAAATTAAAGGTAAAACACATATATAGCAGCTTTGGTGATGGAATGAACTATGGAGCATCACAAATGACATCAATTAAAAATATATAACAAAACTCACTAAAAGTTGTTTAATTCAATAGAAACAATATATTTTAGGTTTATTGCAAAATATGCATTTATCTAAATTCTGCTGTTAAACATGATTATTTTAAAAAATAAGTTAACATTTGAACACATTTTTAAAGGTTTAAAAGTTATTGTTAAAAATGAATTTCCCCATTGAGAATTATTATTTTTTATTTACAGAACATTGCTGTTGGACTACCGTGCAAACTGTATGTACGCTGGCAGATATTTCTAACCACCTTAACTCTGCATGCTTAATAATGAAACAGTCTGACTCTAGGTTTGAAACATGCAAAACATCACACTAGAGCACACACTTTTTGCTGAAATCATCAATAAATAAATAAATAAATAATTTAAAAAACACAAATTACTTCTATATATGAATATAAAGAAGTAGGTGATATTTATTTTGTATTCAAATACAAGCACATTCAAATACAAGTAGTTACAGTTAAAATTTTAGTAACATTTTGCTGAATATCCATCATTTCCATCTGGTCATAAATCTAAAAAAAAAAATAAAAAAAAAGTGAAATTTGATAAGGACTAGAACACTGTTTGCTGTTGCACTACTGCACTACTGTGCAAACAGTATGTACACTGGCAGATATTTCTAACCACCTTAACTCTGCACACCTGCCTTGCACATGCACCTTGAATTGCCACAAGGTGGCAACATTGGCGCAACATTGGCCCCGGCCATTGGTTTCACAGTAGGGAAAAAAGCAGATAGAACAACAACAACAAACTACAACAAGACAGCAAAAGTAGATGCCCGCATTGATGAGCGCTTGTGTGAGGAGGTTAAAGGCCCAATATACGTTTTTGCTTCTAGAGGTTTTAAAACAATAACAAAGGCGAAACTTGATGACGCTATGATTTCTGATTGCTTAAAAAAATTAAATAAAATAAGGAATTGAATATTTCGGGGAAAACAACAAGGGGCCCGTTCTTCGTACCTTGCTTAATACATCTGAGATGATTTGAAAGATGCCAGATCTTCTAATCGTGATAACTGATCTTTGGCTAATTTGGTTCTTCAAACGAATTTGCGGATTTGATTAAAATAGCTGGATAAAGTTGTCTAAGATTACTATGTGTTCTCGTATTCCCCGTACGGGCAGATGTATTAAAGGGATAGTTCACCCAAAAATCAAAATTATGTCATTAATGACTCACCCTCATGTCGTTCCAAACCCGTGAGACCTCCGTTCATCTTCGGAACACAGTATAAGATATTTTAGATTTAGTCCGAGAGCTCTCTGTCCCTCCATTGAGAATGTATGTATGGTATACTGTCCACGTCCAAAAAGGTAATAAAAACATCTTCAAAGTAGTCCATGTGACATCAGAGGGTCCGTTAGAATTTTTTGAAGCATCGAAAATACATTTTGGTCCAAAAATATCAAAAACTACGACTTTATTCAGCATTGACTTCTCTCCCGGGTCTGTTATGAGCGCGTTCACAGCACATCCGGTTCGCGAACGAATCACTCGATGTAACCGGATCTTCTTGAACCAGTTCACCAAATCGAACTGAATCGTTTGAAACGGTTCGCGTCAACAATAAGCATTAATCCACAAATGACTTAAGATGTTAACTTTTTTAACATGGCTGACACTCCCTCTGAGTTCAAATAAATCAATATCCCGGAGTAATTCATTTACTCAAACAGTACACTGACTGAACCTAGCCAGATAACGAACGAAACATTGACTCGTTCTCGAGTCAAGAACCGGTTGCATCTGTTTTCGGATCACCGGTAGTGATGGGAAGTTCTGTTCTTCTCCGCGAACCGGTTCTTTTGGACAGTTTGATTCAATAAACCGGTTGCCGAAAACGGTTCACCACTTCTTTTGCGCTCGACGTAATGACTTCATTGGCGATGATTGCCCTTGATTCAAGCCTTCGGTTTACCCGCGCTCATAACATTAGCACAGAATCGGTTCAGAATCAATCACCAAAAGAACCAGTTCGGTTCAGACGCGCTGTGTGTCAGTCTGAATCACGCATGCGCAGTATCATCAGCTCCTCGGTTCTCGAATCGGACGCGTCCGACAGAAATGGTTCTTGACTTGAGAACGAGTCAATGTTTCGTTCGTTATCTGGCTCGGTTTCAGTCAGTGTACTGTTTGAGTAAATGAATTACTCCGGGATATTGGTTTATTTGAACTCAGAGGGAGTGTCAGCCATGTTAAAAAAGTTAACAGCTTAAGTCATTTGTGGATTAATGCTTATTGTTGACGCGAACCGTTTCAAACGATTCAGTTCGATTTGGTGAACTGGTTCAAGAAGATCCGGTTACATCGAGTGATTCGTTCGCGAACCGGATGTGCTGTGAACGCGCTGATAACAGACCCGGGGAGAGAAGTCAATGCTGAATAAAGTCGTAGTTTTTGATATTTTTGGACCAAAATGTATTTTCGATGCTTCAAAAAATTCTAACGGGACCCTCTGATGTCACATGGACTACTTTGAAGATGTTTTTATTACCTTTCTGGACGTGGACAGTATACCGTACATACATTCTCAATGGAGGGACAGAAAGCTCTCGGACTAAATCTAAAATATCTTATACTGTGTTCCGAAGATGAACGGAGGTCTCACGGGTTTGGAACGACATGAGGGTGAGTCATTAATGACATAATTTTGATTTTTGGGTGAACTATCCCTTTAAAAGCCCTTGCTACGTGTACTGCGTTTAGGCTAACTGAGACTTGTTATAGCACTTATATATCATTGCTCTTTTGTTGTTTTTGATTGCTTCCATTGTCCTCATTTGTAAGTCGCTTTGGATGAAAGCGTCTGCTAAATGACTAAATGTAAATGTAAATGTATCGATACTCGAAACCACGGTCAGCAATGCAGTGATTGGCTGGCGGCAAGACAGCAACGAAATGACATCGTTATGATGTCATCATATAATTAAAAAAGACCCCTGAAGAAAAACTTAACAAATTTCTGGACCTTTAGAAGGAAACAGCCAATTGAACAAAACTAAAAAAAAATTATAATAGATGGATAAAATGTGCACTGTTTTTATTTTATTTTTATTATCTTTTTGTTTTTTTACATGATTCCCAATTTTTATATTCATGATTCTAGTATGTGTACAGGCGTCACGATTCTATTTCAATGCTGTAACTAGCATGTAATTTTATCTTCGAAGCAGATTTGTTATGTGACAGCATTAATTAAGGGTCAAGATCAAGTTATCTGCATCTCCTGTGCTCCATCAAGCCACTCCCATAATAGCTGTCAGCACTCAAATACATGCACGACTCAGATTAACTGTACAGCATGTGTGTAAGACTCTAATACAATTATAAAGTTTTTATTTTATCACAAATAAATCTTTCAATCAGTAAAACTCGCTGTGTCTATAGTATTATACTGTAGTTTGCACAACATTATCATATTATTTTATCAAATTAATTTTTTAATTATTATGATTTTAAATTATTGTCCCCGGATTAGTAGGGTACTCTTGTAATAAAGTAGCAGTGGACTGGACAGATTTTAAATATCAATTCCACTTAAAAGGATGCAATTAAATCCTGTTTACATGAAATAAGCCTGCTCCCGAGCGGACCTGTTGCTATGACAGCAGTTCCAGGATGAGCTTCTAAAAACTAAATAATCCAAGATCATGCCAAATCTTCAACAATCAAATCCAATTAACTAAATTAGCGACGTACGAAGAATGGGCCCAAGGAGACTATACCATTTTAATAATTTACTGATAAACTAAAAAGTGAAGTTAATGATGCTAAATCGTCATCTTTGTGGTGGACGCGCAATATACATGTTTCATTATTAAAACTTTTCGCGTTGTATAGATATATTTCTTATGTCTGTGAAGCAACAGAGTTTCGGTTCATTTTTTACACGCTCAGGTTCACAGGGACCGAGATGGCAGAAATATTATCCTGTTTGGTTTCATTATTTTACAGTGCACAGTGTTTTGTTGTAATTTTGAGTGTAAACAAACAAATGTAGACCCTTAACAGATTTGAATGATGTAATTCTTATCTGAATGACCAAAAATTACGGAGTAGGCCTATTTCAAGTACAAGTGATTGCACCAGCGCCTCCATGTTAACTTTCATGCATAAGCGCACTGCTATTCAGCTTCCACACTCCGCAAAAACACTTGAAAATGCACATTGTAGCCTACATATAATATTGAGCAGCCTCCTCATTTTAAAATTCTCCAAAACCCCTTATAATCAGTAAAATTGTCTATACACTGTTTGATGAATGAATCTCTTCTACTTACATCATATCTGTACATCTGCACTTAATTGTTTATGATGGAGAGAATTTGTGAGAGAGTACGTAATGTGTGCATGACTGCAATAAAATTACGAGATAATTATTCTTTCACAAAAAAAATCACTCAATAAGTAAAACTGCTTGTGTCTATTATTATAGATACATTTAATTATCTCAAAATAAATGTTAAATTATTATCTTAAAATATTTTTTCCTGGTTTAATAAAGTACACTTGTAAGAAATTAGCAGTGGCTGGGACAGACTTTCAATATCATTTTCACTTAAAATGATACAATCTAATCCTGTTTACATGAAATAAGCCGCAACACTGCTAAAATGCATAAAAAGAATCATGGTGCAACATTAAGCAGATGTAAATTTAATTGCAGTCAACACTTTTCATTTCATTTTCATTTTAGTCGCAACAGCCGTAATGGATTTAGTCAACAGTCTCCTTTGTGTCTCTCCATATCACCGTATGCTCTTCTGTATCATCTGCGCCACAAGGATGTGCTGTTCCCTTTCGATACTTCACTCATACTGCGTATGGGGAAAAGCTCCTTTTTTCCTCGATACTGAAGCCTTTTTTCAATAACGCAGTGCAACTGCACTGCCATTGGTTTAATCTGTAATTTTTTTTAAACCAATGACAGCGCTGCGTAGCTGCCCGAGCCTGTGGCGATGCAGCGCACCAAAGCCCGCCAAAATGGGCGGGGCGAACGGCTATATAAGCAGGCAAATCGCCAGAGGAAATCAGATCTTACTCCTTCAGCGACGACTTCACTTCGCTGGATCTTTACTGAACGCCTTCGCCTGGAACGAGCTCCCGCCGTCGAAGAGGCACTGCAGCGGACCAGCTGAGATCGCCGATCGCCTGCAGCGCCGGCGCTCTTGCGGACAGCCGCTCTCTAGCGCTGTTCCTGAGCCACCCGCTTCCCGCTTCCGGCCGCTTCTCAGCGGATCTCCTGCCGCCATCCGGCGATTCTAATCAGCGAGTGCATCTTTTGCCTGGGAAAACCCCACGCCATGGCGGCGCTCACTGAGCCCCAGATACAGATCTCTTGTAAAGACCTTGTCTCAGACGACCACCGGGACAAGACCACAGGAAACAGATGATTCTTCTGCACAATCTGACTTTGCTGCAGCCTGGAATTGAACTGCTGGTTTCGTCTGGTCAGAGGAGAACTGGCCCCCCAACTGAGCCTGGTTTCTCCCTAGGTTTTTTTCTCCATTCTGTCACTGATGGAGTTTTGGTTCCTTGCCGCTGTCACCTCTGGCTTAGCTTAGTTGGGGACAATTCATTTACAGCGATATCGTTCACTTGATTGCAAATTATTGCACAGATACTATTTAAACTGAACTGAGCTGCATGATGACATCACTGAATTCAATGATGAACTGCTTTTACAGTAGCTGTCATTTTGCATTATTGACACTGTTTTCCTAATTATTGTTGTTCAGTTGCAAAATCTTTTTTGTTTAAAGCGCTATATAAATAAAGATGACTTGACTTGACTGAGACTTCATGCTGCTTTTGTGAAAGCATGAGTCTCGCCTCTCTGCGCTCGCGGTCCCCAAGAAAGATGGCGGTCTCAGACCCATCTTAGACCTCAGGCTCCTGAACCTCTCCCTCATGAGACGGAAGTTCAGGATGTTGACATTGAAACAGATCCTCACGCAGATTTTTCTCCCGAGGACTGGTTCTTCTCACTGGACCTGAAAGATGCTTACTTTCACATCCAGATAGCCCCCATCACAGACGATTCTTGAAATGCGCATTCGAGGGCGTGGCTTAACAATATACACCCCTTCCCTTTGGGGTGTCTCTAGCTCCCCGCACTTTTACAAAGTGCATGAACGAGGCTCTTTCCCCTCTGAGACAGATGGGAATCCGAGTTCTGAAATATCTCGACGACTGGCTCATTCTAGCCCAGTCGCGAACCGAGCTAGACCATCATAGATCTATGCTCCTGAGCCACTTTGAGTGCCTAGGACTCAGGGTCAATTTTGCCAAGAGCTCACTGCTCCCCAGCCAACGTATCACGTTCCTAGGAGCAGTCTTCAACTCAGTCCATATGAGGGCTGTCATGTAACCAGAGCACGCTCTGGTAATTCAGCTGCTCGCGGCTTCCGCCAGGAACAAAGCCTGTTGTCCTCTGAAGTTCTTTCAGAGGATGCTAGGGCTGATGGCTTCTGCCTCCCCAGTTTTACAGCTCGGCCTCCTACGAATGCGGCCCCTGCAATACTGGCTGAAACTCCGGGTCCCACCTCATGCTTGGTGGCACGCCCGCTTTCGCATCAGGGTCCAGAAGGACGTTGCTCTCAACAGATGCATCCAACCTGGGTTGGGAGGCGCTTTGTGCGAGGGCAGACCAGCCTTCGGCTCGTGGTCACACAAGGAGAGCCATCTCCATATCAACTGCCTCAAGATGTTGGCAGTAGAGCGAGCCCTTCAATCCTTTCAGGCGATCCTGAAGGGGCGCCACGTCCTAGTCCAGTTGGCCAGCATGACAGTGGTGTCCTACATAAATCACCAAGGCGGCCTTTTGTCCAGCCGCCTCTGCGCACTGGCAAAGCGCCTCTTGGAATGGGCATTACCCAGGCTGCGATCGCTCAAGGAGACGCATATACCTGGCAGGACAAATCTGGGAGCAGACATGCTATCTCGGAGCAATGTCCCCTCGGACGAGTGGATGCTCCATCCCCAGACAGTTCTCAAAATCTGGGAGATTTTTGGGAAGGCAGAGGTCGACCTCTTCGCCCTTAGAAAGCAACTCTCATTGCCCAACCTATTTTTCGAAGGACACAGATGCGCTGGCCCACAACTGGCCCAGCTCCTCCTTTACGATTTTCCCCCAATCGCTCTGATCCCTCAGGTCATCAGACGAGTCAAGGAAGACAAGCACAGAGTCCTCCTGGTGGTCCTCGGAGCTATTCAGGCTTTCCACAAAAGCCCCATGGCCGATCCCCCTGAGGCGGGACCTCCTCTCTCAGGCGAACAGGACAATCTGGCATCCACAGCCAGAATTCTGCACCTATGGTCCCTCGATGGGAGCCTTTAAGCCTCCCCAGGGACGTGCTACACACCATTGCTCAGGCGAGAGCCCCGTGTACAAGACGACTCTACGCCCAGAAATAGTCAGTCTTCATTGACTGGTGCTCAGCACGAAACGAAGACCCTGTTGAGTGTGACGTATCTCCGATACTGTCATTTATCCAGGAGCGTCTAGACAAGGGTCTCACCCCTTCCACGCTCAAGGTGTACATAGCAGCCATCGCAGCATTTCATGCTCCTATCGCTGGCCAATCAGTGGGTTGAAACAGCCTCATTGTGCGTTTCCTGAGAGGTTCTAGGTGGTTGAACCCCCCGCGTCCTCTCACTGTTCCCACTTGGGACCTTCACATGGTCCTCGGAGCACTCAAAGGACCTCCCTTTGAGCCGCTGCAGTCAGCTGACCTTCGGCCCTTAATGCTCAAAACCGCTCTGCTACTTGCTCTAGCATCGGTCAAGCGTGTTGGCGATCTGCAGGCCCTCTCGGTGAGCCCTGCATGCCTTGAGTTTGGGCCCAATGACTCGAAGGTCATTTTAAAACCCAGGCATGGCTACATCCCTAAAGTGCTCTCGACCCCGTTCAGAGCACAGGTCATTTCCCTCTCGGCACTGCCCCCTTTGTCAGGAGAGCGAGAGCTGGAATTACTCTGCCCAGTGAGGGCTTTGAGGATATACATTGAGCGGTCACAGCCGTTCCGGCAATCTGAGCAGCTTATTGTCTGCTTTGGTGGCCACACTAAGGGGTCATCTGTCTCAAAGCAGCGCCTTTCGCGTTGGAAAGTCGACGCTATTGCTCTGTGTTACTCCTCTATGGGCCTTGAGTACCCCATAGGAGTAAGAGCCCACTCCACTAGAGGGATGGCCTCTTCTTGGGCCTGGTCTAGTGGTGTCTCTATCAAGCACATCTGTGAGGCGGCCGGCTGGTCCTCGCCGTCCACTTTTGTCAGATTATATAACCTGGACATCCCGACCCTTGCATGCTCGGGTCCTTTCGGTATGACAACGACGGCCTCTATCAGACTCCGTCATCATGCCACCTCCAGGGAGCTAGCTCCCTCTTAGCAGCATAGAGTAAAGGGTTCGACGGCTCTGGCCCTCTCACTTGTCCCCTGGACCCCAAGGTGCCCAAGATAAGTCTTGTCGTTCCCTACCGTGGCACGGCACGGTTGAATTCGTTCCCCATACTCAGTATGAGTGAAGCATCCAAAACCAACTAACTCTCCAACGACCATAACCTCGGTTCCCTGAGATACGGAACGAGTACTGCGTTATATGCCGTGCCACGAGGCTGCTGCGGCTTCAGTGTCGTCGCTTCAGTCGTATGACCTGATTTCCTCTGGCGATTTGCCTGCTTATATAGCCATTTGCCCCGCCCATTTTGGCGGGCTTTAGCGCGCTGCATCGCCACAGGCTCGCACAGCTACGCAGCGCTGTCATTGGTTTAAAAAAGTTTACAGATTAAACCAATGGCAGTGCAGTTGCACTGCATTATTGAAAAAAGGCTTCGAGGAAAAAAGGAGCTTTTCCCCATACGAAGTACTCATTCCGTATCTCAGGGAACCGAGGTTACGTTCGTAACCGAGTACGTTTCCATGTGTATTTAGCTTTGATTTGAAAGAAAACAGTGCATCCTTGTGGCGCGGATGACACAGAAGAGCATACGCAGCATACAGTGATATGGAGAGACACAGAGGAGACTGTTGACAAAGGAATTGTTGAATAAAGTCGTTATTTGTGGTTTCTTTGCCTACAAAAAGTGTTCCCGTTGCTTCATACTGTATAACCCAGATTGCAAGTCTGAAGGCACGTCTGATTCTGACGATGACTTTCATACCTTTTATGGACCTTGACACTGTTATTTACTTGGCAGTCTATGGGACAGTCACAGGCCTCCCGGTTTTCATCCAAAATATCTTAAATTGTGTTCCGAAGATGAACGAAGCATTTACGGGTTTGGAACGACATGGGGGTAAGTGATTAATAACAAAATTTTCATTTTGGGGTGGAGTATCCCTTTAAAGGGTATGGAATTTGGCTGTACGCATCTGTCAAATCTGAAGTATATTTTGGGCTTAACTCCACCAGTCTGTAAGGTATTTACAAATGAGGAATAGCCTACAACATTAAAAGCAATTCATCCTAACGAGGCAGCAACATGAAACGTGTTGCAATATAAAATTGTAAAATTATTCAGAAACGTACAGTGAAATCATTTTTTTGTAGTGCATTAACAGTTGTGAGTCAAGTGCTCACGGAAATGATGTCTCTAGTAGGGCTGTCAAAAAAATTTGACTTCTGAAAATAAAAATCCACATTTTTATCGAATTTTAGGTCTGCATCAGCTTTCAGACAGCCTATCAGTGGCGCATGAAATGCGACGACGATGTAAGTGTCATTGCATTTTAATGCTTTTATTAGACTACCCAGTTGAACCCACTAGATGCGGAAAACGAGAGCATCAGTGTGGAGAAGATGTTGTTAACGTCAAAACGGAAACCAAGCCGTTCACACAGAATGCATGTTTATCACATTTTCTAGAGGGACATCTATCAGCGTTGCACTTGCGTCTCGCACAAGAGAGCGGCAAATTTAGAAAGCCATGTAAAATTAATGTAAGTTCAACTTTTAAAAAACATGTCTCAAAACTTTATGGCGGTTTTCCCCCATCACACTGTATCTTATGTTTTTAAATGAAGAAAGTAGCCTACTCTTTGTGATTGGTTTTCGGTCCTTTGTTTTAAACTATAAATACATGCATGGTGCTGTTTTTTTTTTTTATAATCGTTTAAGCAACTTTATTAATTATATTTAATTTATAGTTTATATACGTTATTTTAAACAATATGCACTTTTTTTTTAAAGATAGTTGTGTTATTTTATTATGCTTTGAAGAAACGTGCATAATATTTTGCGCGATGCGCCCTCTTGTGGCCTCAGGAGAAAAGCCAAAAGCCTTTTCCCCCAACTGAAATTATGCCTTTTAAATTAGGGCTGTCATTTTGACAGCCCTAGTCTCTAGACATTTCTTATTAAATGTCCCAAAATGTTTCTTTTAGAACATTTCTCTTTGGTTTCAGTAAGATAATAAAACAGCTTTTACATTTTTTTAAAAAAATCCAGGCTCTCCAGCAGCTCCTCATTCTCCTGCAAATCCCCAGACATCCGTGTGCGCGAGGACATGTAGTCGTAGAAGAAACATGTAGTTGTAGAAACATGCCTCCTCAAAGGTATAGCGGTCAAAGTGACCCGCTTCCCTGACAAGGTCTGGTGAGACAGTAGGAATCTGGTCTGGATAAGCCACACTGGGGTCAAATTCTTGGAAATGGATGGGAAAGAAAGCCTGCCAGCCCCTGATGGCATTCATACGACAACGATTCAAGAACTCTGAGTTGAGTACAGTGTCAGCTGTGACCAGGAGGAAGAGTGTTTCACCGGGTGCTTCCTAGATACAGTATCCAGGATCGGCAGGACACCTGGACTTTCTGTCTTTATGCTGATCCAAGACACCTTCACACTGGGATATCTGTGCTCGATGGAAGTGATCTTTGCCTTGACCTCTGCAAAGATGTCATTTGTACTCACTTTTTGGGCCTTGGCAGGTTCGTAGGTGAACAGGAACAAGTTGGAGGAACAGTGATCTAAGAAGCGCAGAGCTACATCGGAGTCATAACTGGTGAGGGGCAGGAAGATGTGGACTCGTGTAGCTTCTGTGACATAAGGCATGGGGATAACCTCTACCTGGCTGAGGGGTCGCACAAGGTAAACACGGCGTGAGATAGATTTCTGGTGACCAGACTCAGTCGTGGCCTGGAACTGCAGGTCCAAGGTGTATTCCATCCCTCGTGTATGGTCCATGCGCCTGTAACCATTCACCAGCTGTGGAGAACTTAGCTGTACAAAACAACAACTTTGATGACGTTAGTCACATCATCACGATCAGCACCACTGAGCAGGCATTTAGGGGCACCGTCCACACAGGAGAAAAAGTTATCTTCAGTAAAGTAGTCCCAACGCAGTACCTCAGAGCGGCTCTTGGGTTCAAAGGGAGGTGTGATGCCGATGGGCCACAAAACAAAACACTTTTGTTTCCATCCACTGCCAATTCACTGTCATTCTTTATCTCAGATTCATGAAAAGCTGACAAAAGCCATAAAAACAATACACTGTATCTTTTGGGGGTAAAAGCTTGTCACTCAGACAGTACACCTTTATACCTGGGTTAAATAATCTTAAAAGTTGCTTATTAGTTCCTTAAGAGTACATATCAGTATATTAAAGTGTTAGATAGTACCCTTTAGATAAGTGGTTTTCAACCAGGAGGCCTCAGCAAACTTTCAATGGGGATTCAAGATGACATTAAAAAAAAAAAGTTTAATTGTATATATTTCTTCTTCTTCTTCATTTACTTATTTATTTTTTATTTTCTTTAGAGAACACCATGGTTTTAGAAAACCTGAATATATTAAGGAGGACTAATTTTAAAAATTATGATTTGTAGACCTCGAAAAGTCATGTAACTGATTAAAATCGTAAAATGTTATCATGAATGTACATTTGTCTACAGAAGAGGATTAGGGCCAAGCAATAATAAAAAAAGAAAACCATCTCAAGATTAAAGTCATTATAATATGAGATTAAATTTGTTAAATTTCAAGAAAAATGTTTAAATAAAATGTTGAGAATTGTTACATTTTGAGTATAAAGTCATTGTTTTGAGAAAAAATTTAAAATTTTGAGAAAAAAAGTTGAAATAACATGTTGAGAATAAACTCATTAAATTACGAGAAAAAAGTTGTTTTGAGAAAAAACTCGTTAAATTTTATATATATATATATATACATATATGTATAGTTGTTGTAAAGAAGTTGTGAATCTAACCTGCAGCTGTTCAGTCTCTTCATAGGTCTTTTGAATTTCTGTTACTGTGAAATGTTTGTGTAGACGAATAAATTCTGCACTGGTCACAGGATGATCAGTGAGAACATTCTGGAATCCACCTTTTACCATTCTGGGAAGGTCCATGTTGTTTTCCATTGTAAGATACATAAATATATTTATACGTTTTGTGTTTTTAACATGCCTCGACAATTGGCACTATAACAAGAACGTGATCATAGTTTCATAGACAGGACCCATAGGTTAATTCTGGTCATCTGTAGTCAGCAGACTTTGCAGAATTTGCAGTAATGCTGTTTAATGTCTTGTTGTAACCATGCTAATTAACTGCACAAATCGCAGCAGATCTGCAGCTGGCCTGCCGAGAGCAGGAAGTCATTTACTTTGTGGCTCAGCAGCAGAAGAAGTAAATCATTCCATTAACCTATTCCTAGTTTCTGGACGCTCAGTTGTTTTATGCTGGATCCAACCAGCATGTTCAAGTCTGTGTGAATTACTGATGCTTTATTTTCAGGTCACTGCTTTTTACGTAAATATCCAAAATGTCCAAATTTAAACAAGTAGACTGTCCTAAACCCAGTCTAATGATATGTTGCCTCTGCATGAGACTGATAGCTCATCTAATGAGAGCCAGTGATTTTGGTTTCTCTGTGGACTGCAGAAGAAATCATTATTTTCACTTGCAGTAATAATAATAATGATAATAATTAATATTTATTTATTTATTTATTCATTCATTCATTTCTTTATTTATTGCTTTTTATGATAATACACTTATTTACAATAATAAACATTTAGCTTTATCTGCTTCCAATGCATAATTTGAAACCAGTTTAGTGTACACTGTGCTGATTCCCAACACAGCACTAATACACTTGGTAGCACATCCTGATAGATATCATTATTGTTTGTCATGATTGGATCCATCCATGACTTTTCTGAACTCTGAACTTGTGAAAGTTGACCAGTGAAAGCTGTTGAGCTTTGTATTTAACTGATTTGTTTCCAAAAACTGAAAACCACTAATTGATTTCTAGTTTAAAGCAGTTAGTCTACAAATAAGAAATATTTATATTTTTTTATGAAATCATGTGATTTCATTATTTTAATAAGTCTGAATCTACAATGATTTTGCATTAACTTACAATTTAAAGTTTTCTTGAAATAAAAATGTATATTTATAGAAATAGCTAATCAAAAAAAAAAAAAGTTAAAACAGAAAAAGCTTTTTATCTTTTATGACTGCATTTGCAGTAGAACTAAAACACTGTCCTATTTTTGTGTCCCTGTAACATGAATCTTCTGTCAATGGGCTACAGATGTATTTTGTGAGACATGTGATTCAGACTCAGGGTATCTACAAAGTTTGGGGCCGGTAAGATTTTATTTTTATGTTTCTGAAAGATGCTTATGCTCACCAAGCCTGTATATATTTGATCTAAAATAGAATAAAACAGTAGTATTTTAAATATCATTCCGATGTAAAATGACTGTTGTAAATAAATAAATAAATACATTAATTAATTATAATAAAATATTTTAAAATATAATTTATTCCTGTAACAGCAAAGCTACAGAACATTTTCAGAAGCCACTACTCCAATCTTTAGTGTCACATGATCCTTCAGAAATCGTTACATGCTGATTTAGTGATTAAGAAAAATGTCTTATTATTATGAATGTTGAAAACAGCTGTGGTGCAAACTCCTTTTTTTCAGCATTTTTTGACAAAAAGAAAATTAAAACAACAACAAAAAAAGTAAACTATAGCAGCATTTATTTAGCAGCATTTATTAAGACATTTCTATGACTGTCACTTTTGATCAATTTTATGCATCCTTGCTGAATAAATGTATATATTTTTTTTTTTTTTTTTTACATTTTTCACTTTTAACTTTTCAACAGTCATGCATATTTTTGCAGTTTAAGTCATGCAAAAAACCTGAATCCAATCAGATCAGGCTAAGAGTGCAACAGTGTTCTTTTACCTCTATGCCAAAGCACTTAAATAAGCCAGCAGCCATCACCCATGTCCAGTCCCATTTAACACATCATAAACTCACAAACTAGCTGGTTTCCCTTAGTTGGCAATGTATATGCTGGTCACAGATGACTACATTTTTCACCTAGGGTCTAGTTTTGACAGGAAACCACATTACCCAAGGGTCCATGCTTTATTGAGAGGGTGTGCTGTTATATATTGAGGGACCCAATGCAACATGGAGGCCAAATAATCAATAGTTCACAGTATTTTTCAAATTCTGAGGCAGGTACATTTATACACTCAAACAAGCTGTGTGAAAATGTTCTGCGTATGTTCAAAACATGTATTGCACATAATCCGCACCAGAGTCAGTATAAAATATGTGCTTGGTAAAATGGCGTAAGTGTGATGAAAAGTTCACTTTATCAACACAGGCCTGTTTTTAGCGTTTGCCAGTATGATCTGTACAAAGTTCAGGCTCTGAGCCCCCAATACCCCTCCTACCTTCCTTCAGCTTATTTCGGCACACAGCTCTCTTAGCCACATTTGCCCTAGTATAGATACTATTTTAGCTTGTGCCTTATTGGAATCTCATGGTATGAGAAATGTAACTGCCTTAGTGATTACTGATTAGAAGAAAGCAGCAGACACATAACTAATCCTGGATTGAGATTTAGTGATTTAGATTTAGATTTTGTAATTACTTTAAAAATGATCAACAAGAATTAAAGGAACAGTTCACCCAAAAATATTATGTGTCAAAAATTATTTTCCAAAACTGCCTGTCCTATGCTGTAGTCTATACCAGTGTCTCAGACTGCTAATGTAATATGCTTGGGATTTAATTTCAATATAGTTAAAGGAAAAGTTCATAAGAAAATAGATGAGGGTGAGTCAATGATGACAGAATTTTAAATTCTAAATGCACATAAAAATATTGCATAGATGTCATAAACCAAATTTGAGTCCCAGTTTATTATTGCCTCTTACCTCATATTCATCCACACAGCTGATGCCAGCATAATCAATGATACAGCGACCGAGCCACTCATCAGGTCTGATGCTTACGATGTCAGTCCTGCAGTGCTCCAAGAAAGGCTGGAGCTTCAAAAGTAGTGCACAGGATAGTAGAAATCCTGGTCCACTGTGACAGTACCTCCCCTTGGTTTCACCTCCTATGAACTCTCTGGGCTGGCCCATGTAAAGCTGAAGGTCCATTCTCAGGTGGCTTACTATGGTCTTCAGCCTTTCGGGCTGGGTGTAGGATTCATCCTGGACAAAGCAGAACCAATCATAATTGACAATGTGACTAGAAGATACTGGACAGACAGTTGTTGGTTGAGGGTCCGGTTGATTGCCACAGCTAACGTGTTCATGGTGGTTTTGGAGGTTAACACTGAGACAAAGAGACGTTCATGAATTCCAAGCTCTGTGCTGGCATACTTGACTCTAAAGAAAGGAAAATTGAGGATATATAAAAACAAGAATAATAAATAATAACATGAAGAGTAAAGAAATATAAATCACAGCACAGTTACATTAGGAAGTCACAAGGACAGCTGGGTTTAATGTGCCAGTTGGTCAAATAAACCAACACAACCATATATAACATAGCACACACAGAAGTCCAAAATAGCAGTTGTGTCATTATTTACCCATGTCATTTAAAAGTTGTCTGCTGTCATTTTTTCCATGAAACACAAAATAATTCTCATGAAGCTCTTTCTATATGACAATTCAGAGTGATGGGACAAACCAAAATCTGAAACCATATGATAGTAGATTTGTGTAAAGAAAGGTTTGGCCAAAATTTAAAAGAACATTATCTCCCATTCTCAAATCTCATTCTCCTTTCCACACGTTTGAATAAGCATGTTGTGTTCAGTTATGACGTGAAGATATTTTGGCGTCCATGACCCTGAATGTGAATGCAAACAAGAATTCAGAACTTCAGCATAGAGAAAGATTATTAGTCAACAATGTGATTATTTAATTTTCTTTGTTCCTACATAAAGCTATTGTGTGACTTTATTGTAAGCTTGAAATCCATGAAGCTTGAACAGCTTTATTCACTTTGCACAAATTTTGGTGTTTCACACAAACAACAGGGTTGGTGTTGAAACATTAATTTTAAAAATGTGTTTAGATTATGTGTTACGAACTATAGTTTTTGATCATGTGTATTTTATATTTAAAACATTTTTGTCAAATTGCCAAAAATGTTGAAAGGCAGTTTGGGTATTTATTCCACACAGAAAGATTGTACTTCTATTGGTGTCTAGCATTTTCTTTTAAACTATATGTTCAAACTAAGCGTAATGCTTAATATTGGCTGGAAAATCCATAAAAATAAAAAAGTTACTGTTTAGTAACTCACAAAGACTCTGGAAACGTTATTAGCCACCACTTCAAATACAATGAATCAGCAGTTAGTATTATCATTATCATTTTTATATTTTTACACTATTTACCCTATATTACCCCATGATGAATGTTTTGTTTATGCATGTCTTTAAGGACGCTGCTGGCTCTCAGTGTGGTTCAGATTAGTAAACCGCAGATCCAGGACTGACACTACACTTTAGTTGACCAAAATTACATAATTTGATCACATCAGCTTCCAGAGGCCAAGGGGCAAAGTCAGAGCCATTTACTCTTTTAGCAAGTGTCCTACTAAAGTTATTCCTCTTTTGCGCATGAAAGACAAACCAGGTAACTTTAGTTTAGCAGCATACATCTGGCAGAAAAGCTCCACAGACACAAAGGAAATAAATCTGCTTTAGATGCTCATTATTATTATTAAAACGACGTTGACTCATTAGTTTCTTTTTCTTTTCTTTTTTTCTTTTTTTTGTGCAAACTACGCACAACCTTTTATGAATGCTTTGAATACGCCCAAGAGACTTTAGTCAGGATGCGCTCTTTATAGAATCATTGGTGGAGCTCTAGTTCATTCTATACCTGAAAACTTTCTTTGGAGGACCTTCCTGGGCAGGCTTGTTATAAGGTACTATTCTGGGCTCAAAATCCTCTCGGACATTTCCGCTGTCAGTTGTGCCAGTGGATATCGAAATAGGTTTACGGGCCCCTTCCGAGCTACCGGGATGCCCTGTGAGCATCTCATCGGTGGCTCCTATCCAGTCAAAGTCGCAGGACTCATCCACCCAGGTGACGCTCAGGAGACTCAGAGTGAATCCCAGAGAGATGCCCACAACAGTCGGCCCGGTCGGCCTAATTAGAGACACTAGCATTGCAATTCTCATGTTTTTAGTCGGTGGCAGTAAAATGTGAACTGTCCTCCACAGCACAATGAAGAGATGCTTTTAGCAGAGCAAGGCTGCGCAATCGCGTCAGTCTCTCTTCGCACCTATGAAGGCAGACATGACTGTCTCTTTAGCCTTCTGACGTGTCATCACTCCAGACTCCGCCCTTTACTAACCAGATGACAGTCAATGCAAATTCTAAGTGCTGATTAATGCCATTCGACAGAGGCATGGATGGAGGAGGCGCCATCTGCGAGACCGCAACAAACCTATCATTAACTCCAGCTGTAATTTAGGGGGAAAGGCGAATTTGGTCATTTGCCCAGGCCACTAGGATATTGCGAGCAAACCGGGTTTGACATGGAATGTTTATGATCTTTCTTTGTATCACTTAAAGGAGACCATTCTCTTTGAGACTATGAATGTAATCCCACACGTGGACGCATGAAGCAATGCAAAAAAAAAAAAAAAAAAAAGGAAAGGAAAAAGGAATAATAATAATAACATTAATAGTAATAATAAAATACATAAACAAATTATTAGGTGTTATTTTAAACATTGAATTTAATAAAAAAAATAAGGAAATAAATTATTCTTAAACAAAACAAAGCAAACAAACACACAAAAACAGGCTAATAATAATACATAGCCTATTATTATGTAAAAAGGCCTATTTACAAATATAGGCCAGTAACATAACAGACAATGTGTGTGTGTTACTCACTTCAAATAGTTTTTTTGTGATCTCTGTGGACTAAAATGTTTTTGTTTAACATTTAGGTGAAAGGTTTCGGTAAATGTTATGTGAGAGATTTGGCTGATTCAGAAGACCCCATTCTCTCATCTAAAATGTATTAACTTGACCATGTGATTCTTATTTTAGCCAAAAAGTGAAATGTTATTTTTTTTGCCTTAAAATTGCAATCAATCAATCAATCAATCAATCTATCTATCAATAGCTTTTGGTCCCTGTAACAGGAGTTATCAATTACATTATCTCCAAATACACACAAACATAATCATATGCTTTGCACACACCAATTTCCCCCCCATAAATCTGCTATTCACAGGCAAATAACTACACCACTCTCAGACTTTAAAGGTGCACAAACATGGTGCAATAAACACAAAAACATAGCTCAGACCTTGCTTTCTCTTTCATTCTGTCCTCCCCTGGAGCATCACATCTGTTCCTTCTACTGCATGCCTGCAGCTACAACTGAAGAACAAAGTGGACTCCCCAGAGGTGTGCTGTGTCTTTCTGTCCCATAGTTTTTACAGAGAATGTTTTTTTTTTTTTTCTCCATGTATGTGGTTGTTAAAACAGTAAATATTCTGACAGTGGGTAGGGTTTGTTACGGTTTTACTTTGTAAATGAATGGTTTTGTATATTTGATGTGATTTTGTGTGTATATTTACCAGCTTTGTCATTTTCAACAGTGCCTTAATGTTAGCTTAAGATCAAAAACGAGAACTTTTCAGTCAAGTATTTAGTCGTTTTATTTTTCCACTAGGTGGCAATAATTAATTAAACTGAGTGCCCTAAAATTTCCCAATTACATTTAGATGTAAAAGGGAGCAAGCCGAAGGAAGAAGAGAGAGACATTAAGAAGATGTGCTTTTGAGTGCCATGTGTAGAGATGCATTTATGCTTTGCAACATTGTTTTAAACCGTAATGTGAACACAGACACATGATGAGAAAAAAACTTGAAATGATTTAGAAGAACTTGCTTTCATCTTCCATATTATACAAGATTATATATGAAATGTGAGATCTAGATGTCACTGTGAGGTACATTGGACTAAATGAAAAACTATGTTACACCAATGAAACTTTGTGAAACTGTTTATCCATTTTCCCCCAAATGTCCACTTGTCCACCCCAAAAAGTGGAATGAATAAAACCATAGGAATAGATTTGAAGGTCAAAGACCTTTCCGAGTGGATGGAGATGATTGTCCAGGCCCACAGTTGTGGTATTCACAGTGTATGGGGCCCTGAGCCAGGCATTGTTCATTCACAGCTAACAGTTTTTATCTGAACACTGAGGCTGTTTATTGTCTCTGGGATAAACGCAAGGATTGTATGGCAGAGTTTACTAAATAATGTCACTATGCCACCATCTCCCTCGGAAAGCCCAGATCACATGATCGCAGAGGCCACTGCCTCTTCAGCGCACCCAGTGTTATTTGCAGGACTGAACTGCAAATCAGAACTTTTTCAATAAAGAAACAAACTCATCTACATCTTAGATGGCCTGAGAGTGGATATATTTATATATATATATATATATATATATATATATATATATATATATATATATATATATATATATATATATATATAGATATATATATTTAAATCTATTCAAATTAAATTTCACCCAGAGACACTAGCTGAGCATACACTAAGCAGTTTGGAAAATGCATGAATGAATATTAAGTTTTTGTTTTTCTTTTCTGTGTTTTTGTTTCTGAAATATGCCCGTTCAATTTAGAAATATTGTGTCAATATTTAATAATTAGATGTGTTTTTAAAAATGTCAGGTCATCGATTCTTGGAATTCTTTTTAGTATAACTACTATGAATTTCTAGAATGAAGTGTCCATTTCCATGTTGTGTGCATGGTATCATCAAAATAATTGTCTGCCAATTGATGAACTCAAGCACTACATCTGATTATGCTGGCATCTTGCAATAAATAAATAAGCTAATAATTAAAGAGGCCGATGCAAAAAAAAAAAAAAAAAAAAAAAAAAAAAAAAAAAATATATATATATATATATATATATATATATATATATATATATATATATATATATATATATATATATATATATATATATCGGTTGCCATAAGGCTACCCAATCCTTCCCAAAATTGCCCTGAGAGAAAAACTAGAACTCTTATAAATTTTATCAAAGTTTGATAAACAAGAAGATGATAAAGCAACAAGTCATTTTAAGTTTTTCTTTGCTTCTGAAATTTAATGGGAAGGTTTGGCATGGACATCTGAAATTCATTCTGTTTGGCTGGAAACTGTTCTAACAGAAAAATTCTGGCTGATAACACAGGGTGCTGATATAGCTGTAGGGCCAAGAGGACTGCCAAGGTCAACACAGGAAAGAGAACACTTTATCAAAAACATATCAAAAACGACAGCTGGACATCATAACACTAATTTAAATTTAAGGCCTGATGAAAACGAGATAAAAAATAAAAAAAAAAAAAAAACGGGTTTTGGGAATCATTTCTGTTTCTAAAGCAAATGAAAGGGCTGTGCGGGTTTAAATCAACTAAACAAGAGTCATGTAGGGTTTCTGCACCGTTTGTTTACAAACTCCTGAACTTTTTGACTTGACAGGGATTTTCCTGACACTAAGTCAACAGAGGTGGAATGCGCGCGTGCCAATATGTTAATAAGATTCGATAGAAAGGCTGTTCAGAAGTGAGTCGCACGGGTTTTACTCAGAACGCCTTTGGAAAACATGCTTATTTGATGCCAGTTGTTTTGTCTCACTAAAGAAGTGGAATATATACATATATATCTTTAACTGAGTTAAAAGCAGCGACGATTCAGTTGTGTGTGCGCCCCCTCTTTTTTGCGCATCTTTGGGTCTTCGCGTACATGTACTTTTAATCGCGTCTCGGCAGGGCATTTAAAACGTTTTCATGCTGTTCTTGATTATTGCTGGATATGACGCCAGTACAAAGATTCTCCGACAAAACACGGACGCGTCGGTGGGACAGTTTCAGGTAGATTTAACCCGTTTGTGGATGTAAATCCCTGGATGATGCTCTCAATGCAAAAACACGTCCTCTTGTTCTTTACTATCCTCAATACGACACTCACACCTCTGCAACGAAGGTAAGCGGCTTTATTCCTGCCTGTTAATATTCTACTTATTGAGCTGCACAAATAAGGTTATATGAAAACTAATGCAGCATTACTTCTAAAAAATTTATCCTCTTTGATGAAATGGGTTTAAAATTGACTTTCATCAATTTCTCTAAGTTTATTATTTGGAGAAGGCATTCAGGCACTGTGAGATAGTAGATACTGAAAATGCCTCTTTTGTGTGGTTTTGTTTGTCTGTATCTAGTGGTATATACCTATTTCTTTTGCACCAGGGTGAATGGCAACCCTTTAGTGATGGATCCCAATAGTATCTGCCGTGGAACTAAAACGTTGGTAGGCACATATGTCGAAGTGTGCCAGTCTCAGCCTGAGATAGTTCAAGAAGTGGCAAAAGGTGCCCGGTTGGGCATGCAAGAATGTCAACATCAGTTCCACAGCCGTCGCTGGAACTGCACCAGCCAGGGCAGAAACCTGGCCAAGATTCTGCAACAAGGTGAGGAACAATACAAAAGCTCCTCATTATATTAATTTATTATACGCTTGAAACTTTTAAATGAAGATGAAATAGATACATCCTTCTTAACAATTAGAATAACAATGACCCTGTTCTGCAAATTATAATATAGAATTGGTGCTTCCATTGACCACTCTTTTTATTTATTTTTCATCTGCATAATAAGAAATCCTATATATTTGCAATATCACTATGAGTCAGCATTCCCCAGAACATCATTTTGAAAACCCCATTGTGCTGAAAATGTAGTTTAGACCAAAATACAGACTAATTTCCCAGTAATCAGATCTGACTTTATTTCCAGATAGACATTGTAAATTTATTGTTGTTGTTGTTGTTTCATACTTTTTGGCAAGTCAAACATTTTCTTGTGCAGATAACTTGTTGCTCAGTCAGTGTTCTGTATGGCATGTTTGTATATGAATGTTATTCTAAGTTTAAAAAAAAAAAAATGTAAACCTCAAACCCTCAAGTTGATCCGAATCTGTATGAGGTTCTTTATTCTCTTTTGCACAAAAGAAGAAAGTATGGGGAATAAAATTATATAATATTATTAAGTCAATGGCTACCGTCAACTTTTTGGTTACCAACAATCTTCAAAATATAGATATAATATAAAATATACAGAAGAAAGAAACTCATACTGGTTTGGTACAACTTGTGGGTGAGTAAATGATGACAGAATCGTCATTTTTGGTTGAGCATCTAGTGAAGGCCTTCATTAACACCATGTAGTTAGCCGTATCAAGTCAAGTCAAGTCAAGTCTGCTTTATTGTCAATTCTTCCACATGTACAGTACATACATACAGAGAATTGAAATTGCGTTACTCTCAGACCCATGGTGCATACAGATAACACTAACAGTAGAGCCTAAAATACAGACAGATACAGATAAAATCTAAAATATAAAATACACTATACAAATAAGGGCATGTAAAAAAATATATAAAAATAAAAATAAAGTTAAATAAAGCATCGCAAGGTACATGGCAGATAGAGTGCAAACCAGTGAGGTGAACAAAGTATGACCATTAGAGGGCATAATTGTATTATGTCATTTTGACCGTGTTAATGGTTACTTGACAAAACATATTTAAAGAAAAAAAGTAGTAGACCTTCTGCATTTATTAGTATTTTAGACCTTGTAGTGCATGTGTCTACATGAGGCTGAGATTAGGCTTCTCGCCAATAAAAGACATTTCGTTTGTTATGATTGCACTTTTTTAAATCCAAACATGACATAGCAGTTGCCAAAGTACAGCAGTTTATAAGACTTGTGTACATGTTAATATGATACCAAGATTGAATGCGTCTTAGAGGAATCCTTTATACTAAGGAGAAAAATGCTTTTTTGGCAGGTCAAGTTGTATTGAGGCAGGTCTAGACAACGGAGATGTGTGAGGAATGTGAATCTGCTAAATGAGTTATTGTTAATGTGGCAGTTCCTTAGATATTTAAGTGATCTTAGAAGTGGGATGGGGTGTTGTCCTGAAACAAGAGTTTAGATAAAGATCATAATCAAACACATACCACGAGATGATCCGCGTGACACAATGCACTTTTTCAGATGGTCATGATGAGACAAAATATAAGGTTTTGTATGTAGACAAACTGAAGATTTTTCCCTTTTGAGTTAAGTTTCTTGAACTGTTCTCTAGATATCCGGGAAACTGCATTTGTGTATGCTATCACAGCTGCCGGGGTGCTCCATGCAGTAACACAAGCCTGCAGCCAGGGAGCACTGCCACAGTGCGGTTGTGTGACCCTTCAGAATTCCTCTGAAACTTACCATGGCTCCCCAGCAGAGCAGGTACTTATCCAGCCTTCATCTGTCCAAGATGGGCGCTGGGGATGGGGGGGCTGCGGAGATGATGTGGACTTTGGCTACGAGAAGTCTCGTCAGTTCATGGACACCAGGCAGCGAAAAGGCAGGAGTGACATCAGGACCCTTATTGACCTGCACAACAATGAGGCAGGAAGACTGGTACGTTTACGTTTCTTCAGTAACAAAGGGGAAAGAACACTATTGTGTTTCCACAACTTTCCGCAAGAGTGCTGTTGTTCTGTAGATCAACAAGAGTATTATTTAGCCATTGGCAGGATGCCGCGGGTAATTCGACAGCATGTATACTGTAATATTAGTTTTGTACAATGGTTTAATAAACAATAAGTTAATACTGAGTCACTTACATTATAGACAAAATATTCCTAGTTATTTTGTCTACTTTGATCCTGCCGACAAAAATTGTTTCACAACAAGTCAAAGTAGAATCAGTTTCGTTGCTGAATGAATCAGTGATTTGAATTAATCTACTGAGTGAATGACTCACTCTACTGAATGACTTACTCTTAAAGACTGACACTTGTCGCCACCTACTGGTGTATCATATAACGTGATGTAAAGTTTGGCATGTATTTCTTTCAGTACTGTCTGTGGTTGCTAATGTTTATATGTCAGTACATTTTATGCAGTCTGAGATTCTTTTAGAATTGTAGCAGTCAACATACTGTACATGTAAATGGGGACACACACACACACACACACACACACACACACACACACACACACACACACACACACACACACACACACACACACACACACACACACACACACACACACTTTGGACCAACTTAAAAAATACCCTAATCTGTTAAATCTAAGTGTTAGTTTTTGTCAAATATTATTTATGGTTTGGTTTGAAATTAATTTTTTATTTAATAATAATCAAAAAAGATTCCTCATTCAAAAGACAAAAACATTCATGAAAGTAAAAACATTATTTATTATAAAGACCATAATTAATATAATATTTTTAAAGCTTTTTATTCCTTATATTCACCATAAACAAAAGCTATAATTAGCTATAATATGTAAGTTAAATTTCCACTTACTTTTTGCTCTCACAAAATTTTGTTAGTCAGTGTCTTATTTAGTTTACTTAAATAAAAACAACTTTGAATGGCCTTAATATTTATATTTATTGTATGTCTTTTAAAAAAAAATATGCATATTCTTTGTTAAAGGGATAGTTCACCCAAAAATGAAAATTATGTCATTAATGACTCACCCTCATGTCGTTCCAAACCCGTGAGACCTCCGTTCATCTTCGGAACACAGTATAAGATATTTTAAATTTAGTCCGAGAGCTTTCTGTTCCTCCATTGAGAATGTATACGGTATACTGTCCACGTCCAGAAAGGTAATAAAAACATCTTCAAAGTAGTCCATGTGACATCAGAGGGTCCCTCTGATTACTGTTTGAGTAAATGAATTACTCCGGGATATTGGTTTATTTGAACTCAGAGGGAGTGTCAGCAATGTTAAACAAGTTAACAGCTTAAGTCATTTGTGGATTAATGCTTATTGTTGACGCGAACCGTTTCAAACGATTCAGTTCGATTTGGTGAACTGGTTCAAGAAGATCCGGTTACATCGAGTGATTCGTTCGCGAACCGGATATCACTAAACTGCAGTGTTGTGAACGCGCTCATAACAGACCCGGGAGAGAAGTCAATGCTGAATAAAGTCGTAGTTTTTGATATTTTTGGACCAAAATGTATTTTCGATGCTTCAAAAAATTCTAACGGACCCTCTGATGTCACATGGACTACTTTGAAGATGTTTTTATTACCTTCCTGGACGTGGACAGTATACCGTACAAACATTCTCAATGGAGAAACAGAAAGCTCTCGGACTAAATCTAAAATATCTTAAACTGTGTTCCGAAGATGAACGGAGGTCTCACGGGTTTGGAACGACATGAGGGTGAGTCATTAATGACATAATTTTCATTTTTGGGTGAACTATCCCTTTAAGTACCAATACATAAATAGATTAATAAATAAACCAAAAACAAAACAGATAAAAGCCACAATCATTTCTACAGTCAGTAAAGGTAACCAGTATGTTTTCAGCACATCAGCTTATGAATTTTTCATCAACACTATTACTTTCCTGTTTATTACAGTGAAACTACTTTGAAAAAATCTATGTTGTCTAAAGCACTGTATGAATAAATGTGGCTTATGAGATATCTGAACAAACTTCACCCAGAGGTGCTTTTAATTTAAAAGACTGGTTGAAATGCGGGATGAACAGATGAAGAAAAAGAGCAAATGTTGTCTATTTTCTCACTTTTCTCTCTTGCCTTATGTGCCTACAGGCCATACGGACACAAATGTGGACAGAGTGTAAATGTCATGGCCTTTCTGGTTCTTGCACTCTTCGCAGCTGCTGGAGGAAGATGCCTCTCTTCCGTCAGGTCGGTGACTACCTCATGCAGAGCTTCCATAAGGCCATCCGCGTGATGAGTGGGAATGATGGTAAATCTCTTGCCCCCATCGATCCGGATACCCCTGCCCTGGATGATAGCGTCCTCATCTATTCAGCTGAGTCACCCGATTTCTGTCATGCCAATCAAAGGTTGGGTACAGAAGGCACACAGGGTCGTGTGTGTAACAGCACAGAGACAGGGCAGGGAGGCTGTGACAGCTTGTGCTGTGGTAAAGGATTTGCAGACAATACACTGGAATATGAGGAAAACTGTCAGTGTAGGTTTCACTGGTGCTGTGAGGTTCAATGCCAGAGATGTTCTGTGAGAAAGGACGTGAACCTTTGCCTGTGAAGTCTGCTCAAAGAGATAAAAAACAGAATTGCACCTGAAGTAGTTGTGTTTGAGCTGGAGCGGCACATTTGTTTTCTCTCCTGTGTATATACAGAAATAATATGTGTGCATTGATGGCTATGACTTTATTATTTAAAAAAAAGTCCTTACTGTTGCATTAAAAGCAGCTTCTGGAATGAATAACAGCAGCATTTCAGTGCTGGGGGGGGGCACTTATTCAAACAATCTGCAACTGCCTTGGCATTGACAGACAGAGAAACATCATCATCCACTAAATAATCATAAAGCAGTCACACAGTTTGTTCTATGGGTGCCAACCACTAACAAGCCCAAATACGCCACTGTATTCTGGAAACAAGCCCCCCACCCCCCATAAAATACAACCCGTGATTGCCTAAATCTATAAGCAAATTCATGAAAAAGCAAGCCCAAAGTCGCTTATAATAAGTGGACTTGGCAACACTGGGTGGGAGTCTGCTTTCAAAAATAAACATTCATCATACTGCCACCTGCTGGTACTGTCCAAGGTGCTGAACCCCTGACTGACAGTTGATTTAGATTTTGGAACATCTGTTGGTCTAATTAAAAATCATTTATCCATTATGTACCTGCACATGCGTTATATTAACTGCATACCATTGTTGTAAAACGAATACTGAAAAATTGTAACCTAATTTTTTTTTTAATCAACCTAAATATATTAGCATATACCAGCAAAGCTACCTTTAAGGGTAAGAAAGGGTAGGGGGAAAATATTTTGACATGGAGAAATATAAAGTTTCAAACTTTCTCTTTTTTATTATTTGAAGCTCTAAAATATTTCCACAAACTCATAGAAATAGTTTGAAAGAGGGCTTGCATTTTTTCCATTTACATGTATGCAAATAAAATCATGTTTGCAACATCAGAGGTCATGCTTTAAAAAGAGGAAATCTGATATAACAATAGGATAAATTGTCTCCATTTATACGGACATCTAGCTATTTACATCAAACATCACAGTAAAAGAAAGGATATTAAAGTGTTTCTCGAAAAGAATGAAATATCTCTTTAAGGTAACAGTTGCATGTTTACCTCTTTTTAAAGTGTATAACAACATCACTAAACATAATAGTGGGCTTTTTCACAATGCTGATGTTGATTTTGTGTTTTATGTTATGCTTGTCTACAAATGAATGTCCACAAGGTGGAGCATAATGCTGCAAACGTGTCTGAGGCTGCTGTAAGCAATGCACCTGTGACCTGTACCACTAGTGTTTTAAATGACCATTTATTTGTGTTATGATATCTATACCTATTTAAAAAGTATGAATGTATGAATCTAAATATTTTTTGGGGGAGGGAAGTGACTGTGAATTACAATTACAAATACACAATTAAGAAAAATTGTTGAATTTTGTTATCTATTTTTCACACTAGTTATCAATATTTCCTTTTACTTGACTGTTGTACACTAAAAACATTTGGTGTTTTCACTCAGAAATTGCTAGTAATTTTGAAATAGAAAGACTGATTTTCTTGTTTAAAAAAATACTTCAATAATGAAATAATTTTATACAGTGTAGCAACTGTGAGAAATACTTTCGGAATAGATTGTGTGTCTGTGTTTGTAAGCTACCTTACTAGCTGACAGGTTAAACAGCTGCAATTATGAGATACAGTATTTTCAATTGTTGGGAAAAATCCATAAATACTCTCTGAAGCACTTGTATAAAAATAGAAGTCTGAAAGAGACTGTCTAACCTATATACACACTCATATAAGATAATAAGTGGGTAAATGCGTTTCAAGCTTCTCTGGTTGGTGAAAGCAGACATCAGTCCTTTCACTCTGCGACAGGATTGGCAGATTGAGGAGGCTTATCCCGGTTTACAGGTCTGTACCTTTAGTTTTTTTGCCCGGCTACACATTACAAGTCCTGCCCATTGCTCCCACTGTCTGAGGCTGCGCGCGCAGTGGGATGCAGAAGGAGTGGAGGAGCGCGCGCGTGTGACTGAAGCGAGCATCGATTATTACATAGGTACGGTAACCTAATCAAATCAACTGCTGTTTTCCCCACTGTATACCCAGTGGTCACACGAAACATAAATGGACGTGAACCTGTGACTCTGAAGTCGCACCTTCCCGAGGCACTCAACGGGACGAAAGGCGAGACAACGCATTCCGAAGGGCCGGTGGGTGTTGGTCGTCAGTGGAAAAGATGGGCACGGTGCTCTCGATTTCTCCCACGTCCAGAAAAGGAGGGATTCTGGATGAGAAGACGGATGGAGCTAGCGGCAAGACAGAGAAGAATCTCAAGCGCCATTCGGTGCTAATATCGGCTCTGACGTGGAAGCGGTTAGTCGCTGCCTCGGCCAAGAAGAAGAATGCCAAGAAAGTGAACCCGAACCCACCCGTTTCTCAGATCAGTAACCCCGTTGACCAGCTAAACACCGACAATCTTAAGAAATCTCAGTCAGGCTCGGAGCGCAAGACGAAGCCTGGGCCACTTGCAGTACCAGTCCCTACAGTACCGGACAAAAGCCTTCGATCCAATCAAACCCAAAATGCATCCCAGAACGGAAAGCAGCTCCTGTCGGTCCAGCGGCAACCGAGCAGTCGCTCCATCATCTCGCCGAGACGAGTCATCGTGCAAGCCTCCACAGGAGAGCTCCTTCGCTGCCTGAGCGAGTTCATGTGCAGAAGGTGCTACAAACTCAAAGAGCTGAGCCAAAATGAGATCATCCTGTGGTTCCGAAACGTCGACCGATCACTGCTCATCCAAGGTTGGCAAGACCAGGGTTTCATCACTCCTGCCAACTTGGTTTTCGTCTACCTGCTCTGCCGGGAGGCGGTGACTGAGGATATTTCCAGCGAGTACGAGCTGCAGGCCACCTTTCTCACCTGCCTGTACCTGGCCTACTCTTACATGGGCAACGAGATCTCGTACCCGCTCAAGCCCTTCCTGGTGGAAACCAACAAGGAGGTGTTCTGGGAGCGCTCCCTGCGGATCATTGACAAAATGAGTGCCAAAATGCTGCAGATCAACTCCGACCCGCATTTCTTCACCGAGGTCTTCCAAGACCTAAAGAACGAGGGGGGCTCGAGCGATACGAACGGAAGATGGAATAATAACCTGGACCGCTAAGTCTGGCTCGTGTTAAAGGGAGAGAGAAGCTCTCTGATACCTCTCCACACCCTTCCTTCAAGGGTGAAATGAATGTAAGGCCCGACTGCTGAAGGTGTGAAGAGTGTTTCACTCTATTACTGGTGTATGGAAACGGACGGGGATTTCGCCTCACCTCCATGAGAGGAGGTTTACGTTAATACATGTGTAAAATACAACCTTCATGACCCAGTGAATGTCACGAGCGCGATCTGGGGTTTCGTCATAGTTTACTTAATGCATGCTTAAAGTATTCTACTCGTATCATCATTGTGGTTTTTGAAGAAAAAGAAGAAGAAACAAAACAACGATATCTGGTGCCGAGCTAAAGTGAGAGATGTAAATTATTAGCTTGTGCGTCAGTGTTGGGGTCTTATTTTTCTATTAGTTTCAGAAACGATGTTGTCACCGACGCTGAGCTGTCCGGGGTGCTGGCCTGCAACAGACACTCTCCTCTTGTCTCCTGTGGCGCCTGATGCTATCTATATGAACGTTGAATGTACTGTTTTACAACAAAACGATTCTCTACAGTCATATGTGCCAATTGTCATAGTATAAAACGTAATGTTTTATATTGTATATTTGAAAATATATGAATACAAATACCCCCAGACTCTCTGCCGCTTCTTTATTGTTTTTACGATGAAAAGGGGATAGTCGATACCGCGGTTCGTGATTGAAGTGTCCTTTTTGCTGCGTTTTCCAAGCATAAATGATCAAAGTTTTGCTGGCATTGGCTGGCGCTGGCATAATATTGCATGCAGATAAATACCTGGCTAATTTGATTTAACTGAAAATGATTTGCAGCTGCTCATCAATATTTTAACAAACTCGAATATTTGTAAGATTTGTATTGAAACACGCATGAGAACGAGCAACAGTGTAGGGATAGTGTCTACGTCATTCCTGTACAGGCAAATGACCGCATATGCTTGAAGATAATCAGTGGGATAAGCAGAGCGGTAACAACATAAATGCATTGCCTGGATTCACCGGAGGCTTTTCAGTTTATGTATAGCTGTGCAAAATCGTTTTATGTTAATTCAGGACAGCATACACCTACTACATTTAATCAATCGTTCGTGACTTCTGTGTAAAAATATGTGTCGAGTCCTTTTTTATTCATGGCTGGTTGCTAGCCGTGGTGCTGAAACTCGCCTTTAGTCCCTGCGTTAGTTTCGTTAATATGCCCACATAGATATGGGTTGGGTATCTATGGAAACTAAGTCCATGACTAAATATGGGGGGACCTTGAACTTGGTCGATTATCTTACAAACCTCGACACGACTCACACATATCACGTTTCAGAGGTTACAGTAAATTTAAAATCAATATTCTACTTGGTCTTTGAATTCTAGCAATTGGCTGTCACATACCGAAAACTTTAGACTTCCAGACGTCTTGTACGAATTGATTACTGCAGTAATCAAATTGTTAGTTTCTTAATAGGATAAAAGTCGGGATTTAAATATGTATTTTAATATTATATGATTCTATGCAGACCATTAAAATGAATGTGTTTTGAAACATTTTACCATGTTTATGTGTGTGTGTGGTATATATATATATATATATATATATATATATATATATATATATATATATATATATATATATATATATATATATATATAATATATATAAATGTTGACACCTGTACTGGTAGTCATTGAGTGTGAAAATGGCCTCAGGGGTGCATGAGTCATTGAGCGAGTAAGAAAAGAAGCAGCTGTTTTGAAACGAGAGAACCCCCAGAATTTGTGAATAAAACACGTGGTTCGGGAGTTCGAACATTTGATTGGCTGGATTTTGGTGCAGTCTGATAGAAGTGTCATTGTGACGGAAGGCTGCAGAACCGGCCGCATGCATGTCGGGCCATAGGAATTCTGGGGGTGCATTCCGCTCCGTCTCCATGACAACGGCTATATTAGTAAAAGGGTCAGATCCAGATCGAACGTGGGCTGAGAAACGCGAATAACAACAGCTGTCTCTATACATGAAACCCGGACGCCCCAGAGTTAAATTATTACCTATAGTGCCTGTAAGCGTATAGCATCTCGCCTATTATTATTGATGTGAACGAATGTGCATGAATGCCCTTCATATTCAATCGATGTTCTTGACAGTGAAGCAGGAGAGGCTGCAGACATGAATGTTAATCTGTGTAAGGGCCATAGCCCTTTAAGCCATATACAGTGAAGAAATGCACCAGCAAGCATGAATTAGGCAGCATTATTCCTGAATGAACCTGCAATGGGAAGATCATTCTTGTTAAGTAAGCTGTTTATGTAAGTGTGTACTGTTGTCTGCTGGAGCCGTAGCAACCAAGGACGGATGCAGCCGTATGCGGTTGCCGTGGAAACGCCAGCAGCGGGAAGCGAGATCCTGGGACCACTGAAAGGACGAAGTCGGCAATTAATAATTTACAGTATTTCTTTCAGCTTTCTATTCTAGAGATGACTGTCAAACCTTTGGTGGGAATGTGGGATTATTCCCCAGAGAATGCCACAGGCTACATGTAAAGAAGCCTGATTAATACTGAATTCAGAAGGTAGGCGAGAAAGACAACAAGAGAGGGAGGGAGATTCACTGGTCAGATTCTTTAACCATTCATATTTCCACTGAAACACAAATAAATAAATGCAGTAATACTACATCCTGTAAGTTATAATATTGTTATGCCACAGGTTTTGGCAGAGAATTACTAGACATGTTATTAAGCTAAAGGTAAAACAACAACAACATACAATTTCAAACTAAAAGCACATTAAATGCTAAAATGGAGTTTTGCTAAAATTTCAGAGTTTTGCTTAATTCATTAGACAAGTTCATAAGTATGCACATCTTGTTACAAAGGTTTTTTTTTTTTTTTTTTTTTTTTTTTAAATGCCTGTGCATGTTTTGACCCAATTGGTGATGTCTGGGGCATTTTGACCCTATTACATTTTTGAGGGTGAAAAAGAAAGATTAAACTTTATATACAAAATCTAATGAGTAAATATAATTTATGACTTTGTTATAAATTTAAATTTTACTATTACTGTACTGCATATGAAGGCCAATTTTAGTCATTTTCAGAGTTCCATATAACTTTATCTACTATTTCATACAATCATGTGCTTACAAACACTGTATACACATTTTTACAAGCATCTATCAAAAATGTATTGTTGTTGGGTTTCCATATTTTATGGGGACTTTCCTTTGACAAAATAATTTTTATACTGTACTAACTGTATTTTCATTCCCCTAACCCTACAAATTACACAAAACTTTCTGCGTTTACATTTCCAAAAAAAACAAAAAAAACCTGTTGTCCTAATAGGGACAAACTAAATGTCCCCACAATGTCAAAGTAAAGTAATATATGATATATTTAAATATTTGGGGTCAATTTGACCCCACACATCAAAAACATGGTTGAAATTAGCACACAACAGGCGGGTTAATTTAGCATGATTGGGACATTTTTCATATTAATTTAAATGACAAAAAAAGTCTTAATTTACCTGAATTTTCCCTATATTTTGGGGACCAATTCTCACTATTAACTAACCATTAACTATGAATTTTGCCACAATAAAGTCATACTTTACTGCTTATTAGTTGTTAAGTTTGGGTATGGGGTAGGATTAAGGGATCTAAAATATGGTTATTTACAATTAAGGCATTAATATGTGCTTTATAAGTACTGATAAACAGCCAATATGCTAGTACGAATGCTAAAAAGCAACTAGTTAATAGTGAAAATTTTTCCCTAAACTAAAGTGTTACCTTTAAATTTTACTTAAATATTTAATTAAATAAAAAATATACAGTTACTTTTGCTACAGTAAGTGGCACAGGTGTCGATCATTATCACTTATCCACACGCCCTGCTCCAATCGCACTCTTCACACACACACACACACACACACACACACACACACACACACACACACACACACACACACACACACACACACACACACACAATAATAGTTATTATTATTTAATGCTTTTCACCTCAAACACCTCAACATTCTGCATACTTTTTCAAACTAAAAGCAAATTAATGGTAAACTGATAATCAGTGAATTGCTGTCTAATCTTTGTCCAGCAGCAGGCAGGTCACAGGACTCATGTCCTTATCAAAGTCAAAGCATGCAGTGATAACATCTGTAGCATAACAAATAATTTCAGGTATAAAACCAACTGCAAACAGAATGTCAATGGCCCTATGCTGTTGTTGCCACTTTGTAAAGAGGTCAGGATTATTTTCACTGTCTCTCTCTTTCTCTTTCTATGAAAATACAAACACACTGACATCCTAATGAATCCATATATCACAGCTGATCTATAAATTTAACTCCTGAGGCTGACGTATCAAGTGTCATCTAAGTGAAATATCAATTAATATAATTTTTCCAGGTCATCAGCATTAGCAACAGTTTGTTTATCTTTGTACTTCGCACCTTATTCAAGAGGGGGCTTATGTCTATCTGTATTGCAGGCTATATTGGTATGTACTAATCTTGGCTATGAGATTATTCCATTCTCCCTGTGCATGCAGTTAGCCCCTCTGAGACACTCAGCTAAAAGTGGAAGACATAATCCACATTGTTGAAAATAGCATCTGGGCCAAGACATAAACAGTTTTAAAAATGAATAGAATAGACCTAATATATATATATATATATATATATATATATATATATATATATATATATATATATATATATATATATATATATATATATATATATATATATATAAACACACATATATATACACCATATATGCTATTATTAGATGACCATGCCATTAAATTGTACGTGAAATAACAAAATCTATTCAAACTATAGATAACCCACTATTCTTTCCTCTTTTTGACAGAGGTACATTTACAAGCTTTTATTAACAAGCTATTGTTATGACACAAGGGTTAATGCAAAAGCAAAACAAACAAACAAACAAACATTGAAGCAATGTTATTTATATTATTCAAACTCTTTTTCTTCACAACAGTAATTTCTGTTCCCTGACACAACATTTGTGAAACTTTGCCAAGGACTTTGAACATAAACAACTCGCCCACACAATGGTTAGATAATGTGAAAGTGGGGGAGTCATCATTGCAGCTTTGATGATTTCATACAAACATAATGAGGATAAAGACTAGATCAGAAGACTGGCTTGAATCAATTGTAATTATTATCGATCAGTTACTTATCTTTAAAATATTTAGAAGACGTACTGACATTGATCATAACAGTGATACTGAAGGACCCATCCTGCCTCAACATTGCATTTTTTATTTATTTATTTTTTATTTTTTTTTTACATTATAAAGACCTCTGCACCAATTGTATCACAATATGTCTTTTTCCTTTCATGCCAAGTGTCAAGATCCATGCATTTTGCTCTTCCTCGTGGCCTTTTCAGAACCCCAAAGAACATTCCCGATCCCCTCACAGTGAGTTAAAAATGGGGATTAGTCTTCTTTCACCCACCTAGCACAATTATGAATAAAATCTCAGAGCAGAGAGATATGATTATATAAGCCCTGAATATAAGCTCACTCAGCATCTTCAGGATTCAGCTTGTATGTACAGGGCAAGTCACTGCAGAATAGAGCAGCGTGTTACGTGTGTATGTTTTCAGTGGGCTTGATCTCATCAGAAGGTTTTGAAAGGTCTTTAACCCTCTAAAGCCTACCGTATCATATCTAATAAGCAAAGTTCTGACTCCTCTACATTACCAACATGATCATGAAACATGAAAACATGAAAAATCACAATCACAAATGTACACAGTCTACTATTTTTTAGAAAGTGAAAATGATAAAAATGCCTTTCAGGTTGTGGTACACATCTTATCCACATCATTGTTTAAAAATCATGTTAAAATGGGAATATCAAGTTCTCACTATTAACAAGTTGATTATAAGCATGCATATTACTGGCATATTGGCTGTTTATTAGTACTTATAAAGCACACATTAATGGCTTATTCTGCATGACCATACTGTATTTCAGATCCCTTAATCCTAGCCCATATATAAACTTAACAGCTACCTTATTAACTATTAATAAGCAGCAAAGTATGAGTTTATAGAGGCAAAAGTCATAGTTAAATGGTCCCTAAATTAAATTGTGTTAATAGTTGTATGCTATAAAGTTATAAAGAGCTCATTATTTTACATTACAAACTATCAGAACTATACTAGACTATACTGCACCAAATTGTTCAGTATGGGCCTCTGAATAAAATGTAGGTTTTTTTTCCTCCACAAAGCCTTATTTATCAAACATGATACACATATACAATTTTTTTTATAAGAAATTTAATAGATATTTTGTCTAAAGTTTCAATGAACTGTTCCATTTAAAACTATATATTCATTTAATATGTCAGGCTTTACAGGCTTAAGTAAGAGTGTAGCCGTACCATGATGCTTATCATATGAAATAAGGAGGAAAAACAGGTCTTCATATCTATTTTGGACCATATTTCAGGAGATACTGTATATAAAAAGGATACACTTATCTATAATGCTAAATTTAATCTGCAAATAAAAAACGTGGGTAAAAATGGCTCCATTGCTTATTGTTAAGTGAATGACAGACTGGCACAGTCATAATAAAGAATGATTCATGTGGGGTCATCACCACCTCTACCTTCTAGAACACCATTGCCGGAGTGTTGCCATGGTAGCCAGCAGTGACAGTAACAGCAGAGTGAGAAAAAAAGAGTGAAAGATACTGGCAGCTGGGAAGGAGCGGAAAGAAGGGAGAACGTCTGGTACTGTTCAGAGCACAGAATAGAAAAGAAGGGAACATAAGAACATGAATGGGGACAGTATAATGATGGATGTACAGCAGAGAGAAAAATAGGCTTAGAATAATGTTTTTGGGGGTGGTGGGCAGTAGGCATGATAGGTTGGTGGTAAGAGGGTTATTTGAGTTCTTTATGCCTGATTAAACTCTCCTGATGAAATGACTTGTGTAATGGCTGGTATAATTAGTGTAGCAACAGGTGCAGTGTTAGTTCTTTAAAGTGCAGAAGCCTCATTCTATCTTAACCAGGTCGATGAGTTTGCATCAGCATCCTTGGAAGATTTCACCTGTTTAGGTCATTACAGAATGTCTAGTAAAACTTATTAAAATTTATTTTCTAATAAATATGGGGTTTAAAGAACAATGGATATTCAGTTTATCAATTTAAAGGATTAGTTCACCCCCCCAAAAATAAAATGGCTAAAAAGTTATTTAGGCCATCCAATATTAGTTTGTTTCTTTATCGGGACAAATTCTGAGAAATTTTGTATTACAGTACAGCATTACATCATTTGCTTTCAAGCACAGCTTTCCAGTCACAACTGAGCAGTTGTTTCTCCATGACAAATTTCCATCACAAATATGTAAATTTACAGTAGATGTTATGTTATTAAACTATATTTTTCAGAATGGATCATTTTAATGTCCACAAGGATTGCATGGCAAGTAATTAATTAAACTTAAGAAAACGCATTTTAACCTTTCCTACAACGTAAAATGGGTGACAATGGCAGAACGTTTCAATGCAAAGAGCCAGAGCGCCATCATGTGGCAACATGGGAGATTTGCGTTTTGTTTTAATTTAAGATAAAGTGTATTAGTTTTTCCTCATTTTCAAAATCACACACACGCACACGCACACATATAAACTACAATGTATGTGTGTGTGTGTGTGTGTGTGTGTGTGTATTGAAATATAATGCAAAACGTTAATAATAGCCTGACGTCATGATCATAACCCTTTTGCATTGCTAGACATTTTTATTATAATAATATTATAAGACTTTTTTTTATTCAAACATACATGTTCGTAATAGGGGTTACGAAACAGGCCTAACTATATATTCTTTCTTCCTAGATAATGTATCTTTTATATAAATTTTTCTGTATCAAATATTTAAGGCCTTTTAAACAAAAAAAAGCAAATGGAAACTTTAATGATATTGATTAGTCATTTTTGCTGTTCTTATATATTTGTTATCTTTTTAAAGCACTTCTCAACAAAATACACATTTTTAGAAACGTTTTAAAATTATGGCTAAATTGAACAGCGCCTATTGTAAATATGAAAAATCAACCAGTAGAGGGCGCTTAATGATCATCTCGTGTCCTGCCAGCCTGCTATCTTATGATGTTTTAATGCGCCTCGCTAATCAAAATGGTACATTTGCTAGACCTTTGTAACCGATTGTGTTTTGCTGTTTTAAAGCCGCTGTAGCTACGTTTCAGTCATGCGTGGTGACTACATTTTCATATTATTTTTAAATCTTCTTCATTTTATTTTATTTTTACATAATTTCATGAAAGTCGAATGGAAACTTATGTGTAGTTTAGAAGTGAATGAAAAAAATACCTTGCTAGTACATAGATCCCAAATATTATTAATGATTTGTTAGTCTTGCGCTCTACAGTATATGCAGCTAGAAGATGTCAGGACCGCGGACAGCTCTCGATGATTTACTTATGTGATCAAATCTGATCAAATGTATAGATTTAAACAAACTTTTATGTAGTATTCAAAAAAACAACGCTGAATCATCATAATAAATAAACGTTTTGAGCAGCAAAACACAATAGGTCTGGCAACACTGCACACAGTAGAAACACTAATAGCCATCATCTCGTGCTTTTGTTTATTGAAAATAAAACACAGTCCGACCAGAACAATATACATTCTATGTCTGACATTAAGAATAAATAAATAAAATAAAAATAAAAACCTAATCTAAAGATGTCTAATCTGAATTGAAAAGCTCTGTAAATAATATATTAAATCTGTATCCTGTAAGTACAAAGGCCTGGATAGCATTATAAGCTGTTTTCAGTTTGTTATAAAATAATAACACTCCAGTTTTTAAAGATCTAACGTTAAATTTTCTGGGCACTGGTTGGATAAATCAAAAAGGAATGGCGACAAGCACACTTTTTTTCTGGAGTTTGAAAAAGCGTTTATTGCCTACTTTGTCTCATGTAATAACATGCTATCACTTGATACACAGTAGCCAATAGGAGAAGACTGGGGGCGGACTTAGTGCTGAATTCTGCGGATTGATTGGATCTGATTGCTGTGGGCCTGTGTGCCATACTCATAATATTTCCTGTATTCTCCTTGACGTCTGTCTCTTTCAAAGATATACTGGTATCCACGGTAACCTGGAAACTGGTAGCCCACCCAACTGCCATAGGTGCAAGGGTGAGATGAAGAAGAACATATTATTATTGAGATAAATCTGTGTGCAGAGAGAAGTAATACAAATATAACTTATAGGCCAACTGGAGCAAATGGAGGATGACTTACGCTCCAGAGTTGACTTTGATAGAAGGAACCTCCTTACTGCACCAGCCCATGCCTTGAAGAGAGGGGTAGTCATCGCACATCTCGAACTTGCGTCCCATCATGTCCTCACACTCATACAGAGTAATTTTACTGTCACTGTGATTCTGGTGATGAAACAGGACAAAAATTAGGACAAAACAGTATATTTTGGGACGTTCATATTTCAGATGCAAGATGCCATTTTAATAATTAAAAGTCAAAATTATCTGCAATTTCATTGGAACAGGTAGATTGTAGGCCTGTTATTTATTTATCATACATTGCTATTATCAGCATTATCACAATATTCATTTTGTGATGTTTCACAAACATATTTGATTTATTATAAAAATGAAATGTAAGTAAATGAGACATTTAGATGCATTAAATGCAAAACTTACAGCACACTTGATGGGTCTGAAGGAAAGCAGGTGCTCAGTGCGGTAGCTGCTGTTTCCGCTCCAGGCCTGATAGCAGGGATAATCTCCCTTCTCCAGGATGAACTGCTGACCCTGATACTCTGGGTACTCATAACCCACCCAGCTGCAGAAAATAGGATCAATATCCATATTATCTCCCACAAAACATGTTTACACACACACACACACACACACACACATATATATATATATATATATATATAGAGAGAGAGAGAGAGAGAGAGAGAGAGAGAGAGATGAAGCATTTGAGCTTTTTGATATAGATTTTTGATGATTCACATGCATGTGAGACACTGATAAAAGCAAAAAATCAGCTCAAACAAACACTTACGGGCCATTGTCCACTTTGATTGAACGGATCTTTTGGAAATCCCTGTCCAGAATGTTCGGGCATTCCAGCATGAACTCACACCGCTTGCCCTGGAAGTTTTCCTCTTCCCACACTGTGATCCTCCACTGCCCCCTCTGCTCCATCTGCTCTCGCTGATTCATGATAGCCGCCTGTCTGCTCTCTCCAGCTACCGGCAACATTAAGAGATAAGGTTAATAATACAACAACACCTGCCCTCACCTGACAGATCATATGAACATTACTATTCAACATTCAGGCCTAACCTATGACCTCAGTGCTTTACTTTTAGTGTTAAGTTATCAAAAGCAAGATTACTGATAATGCAAGAGCGACCTAGTTTTAGGTCACTTAAGAATACACACATTTTGTACCAGGCCCTTTCAGTGTAGTTGCAACAAGAGAAAAGGTACCTGTCTAATCTCAAACTGACACATTTTCACTGAAACAACTAGAGAATATCAATAGTTATCAAAGATAATAGTGGCCCCATGAATCCAGCGATGGCTGAAACCTCTCAGTTCCAACACTGCTTTGAAAATTAATTTAGTAACCACTAAAAATGGGTGACTTTTCAGTCTATGGAAAGATTCACAAAGGCCTCTATCTCCCGTCATTCAAGATGATCCATGATGATTGTGTCTGGTCAACACAAATGGCATCAGTTTATCCATTTTCACAGTTAAATCCGCTTTCATGAAGTTTATGATGTTGATTTTGGCAGCATGACGGCGACCCATACTCACATGCAGTTTGTGGGAGAGATTTAGCGTAATTAACATTGGGGGTCGGTCCAATACGTGGTGTTTATATAGCCGCTGTCACTGCAGTTACTGCAGAATGTGCAGAGGGACTGCCAGCTCAGCAGCATGTGTCAAAAGAGAGCTTAAGTCCTGTTATTGTCTAAAAGGGGCTTCAATTTTCTGACTCATCAAAAAACAAGGCCCAGCCATACAGTTTAACACAGACGCATATACACACTCTGAATGCCCTTGCAATGTCCAATGACTGCAGATTCATGGGATCCACTGAAGAAATGGTAAAACCATGTCAGAAAATGATTCAAATCACTGATTTTGCAGTTATTGCTTCCATTTCACTTCTTGTCAGAAAAATAAAATTGATCTGCAGGTAAAAATATCAACCAATCAGTCGTCAATCTCAGCTAAAAGGTATTTTCAGCAACTCTTAGTGTCACATCAAGTGTAATATTGTATTAATCCTGTTGTTTATTACAGTGGGTCATCTATCCATGATGTTGTATCCTCTTAGAGGTTCAGGAACATGATTGCACTATTATGAGAACCCAAACAAAAGGTATTATTGTTTAATGGCCCTCATCTTTTGTGGGGGTACAATCATTGTACCACCTACAGATAGACTACAGATATTCATGTGTTTCATTTTTCTTCAAGCATGTTCTAGCATACTGAATATGAACTTCTTAAAAACAAGCTTTTTAAGTGCTTTAAAAAAGAGATTCTGGGAACTGTTCTGAGAGCGCATCGAAATTCACTCCAAACTGAGAAAACATGCATTAAATGTTTAATATTATTTGCACAATTTGGATGCTGCTATTGTTTATATATCTGTTATATGGGTGTTTCTTGAACTTTTCCCTTTCCTTCCTTTTCCTAGAGGCTGATTTATATTACTTATTAATCACATTAAAACTGTATTGGAAGCTTTTTAATGCCTATATCGTTTGCTTTTGCCACTTTTCAAATGTGTATAGATTTTGTGTGTATAGTTTTTGTTTTAACTTTGTCCCAGACCTCGACTTTCAATCTTATGAAAATCCATTATTATTACATGTTCAAAATATGAAAATATATAAAGATGAAGAAAAAAAAACTGATTTCTATAAATTGTGGATGTCCAATAGTACCATAAGCAATAATGCCTCTAATTAAGTTTTTTTTTTTTCTCAAAAGTACTACTGTAATTGGTTCCCAAAAAGACCATGAGATGAAATATGAGATGTGTGATGTGTAAAGAAAAAGCACAAAACAAGATTATTTTCCCTTGTTAGTAGTATATGTTTAATAGTATATAATTTACAAATAAGCTGTAATTCTGACAAATGATTTAACTGTGTTTAGGATACATAAAATGCAGCCATGAGACAAAGGAGAGAACCATTTTGTTCCAGAAAAGACGAAAAAAAAATTAATATTAGATTCTCTTCTACACAAGTTTTCCTCAAATACCAAAGAAATGCAAGACAGAGAGTGTTGTAACACTACTAGTCAAAATTTTAATATTGCACCAACAAACATTGTGCAGAATGAGACAGCGTATAGGTCTAAATTTGCTTTTAGAATTGTATGCATGTATTTATACTGATTTGTAATATATTGTGATGATCAAAATGTCAAACGGATGTTTGCTCATGGATTACATACTTAATGAATTAAGTGAGAAGTGTTTCTATGCTTCTACGGGTGTGAGACAAAAGAGTTGGCAAGCTTAGTCAAGGCCACAAGCTAATCACCTTTCCTTGCATCACTACAGCATTCATTTCACAGTAAAATTAGTCCATTTACATCACAGGCCAGCCTACTCTCTCTTACACACTGATAACCATTCAAAGTAGCTTAGTGAGTCAGCCAGGTCTTTATGAACCAGATTAAGACAAGATAGTTGGTCCTCACAATGTGGGGTAAAAATTTTACCCCAAGAATCATTCACTCCACCTACTCTTGGAGAGGATCTGGGGCTGACACGTAGTCTGAATGTACTATACGGAGCTCGGTGTTCCAGGACCATCACCTGCTTCTCACTTCCCCGGTCATTCAGCCATTACACAGAACAAACAGGTAGTGTTTACACATCTGCCCCCAGTCCTGCAGTCTGCGTGCTACACCCTATACCTGTGTGTGTGATGAATGTTTATTAGTGTGTATCTCATTCCATGTGTGAACGTCAGGGTCAGTTAGTATGCAAGCGCTTTGTGTGTGTGTGTGTGTGTGTGTGTGTGTCTTTCATAAATCCATCTGTTCCATGGTAACACTCTACGTCCCCTGTTCTTTCTGTGTCTCTGTGAGATGGCATTAGCATCCTCGTGTTGTCAGGTAGGCTCTGAAAAACAAGAGCTGTCTAAATGACGCACATCTCCAGGGCTGTTAACCAGTCACCTTGGAACTATATTCGGTGAAGTTTACACACACCTTGAATATAATATCCTCCATACAGACACGCAGCACAACAGTTACACCAATTTCACTGCCAAATTTCTAATTTGCATTCATTTTATAGATTCTATCTTTTATGTAAATGCAACAGACAAAGAAGTGTGGATATGTTTACTGGCATTGAAAAATGGAAAAGAAATACATTTAATACATATACATTTAGCGTTTATATATTAAAAATAACATTCATACCAAAATTCAAAGTTTTAGGTTTTTTTTTCAGTATAGATATGGATTTATAACAGATGCTTCCTTCTTCAAAATGTAATCTCTGTTTTATTGCTGTCATTTTGGGATTTCCTCATAGACAGTGGCAAAACTGTTGCCTTTTTTCTGCTTGTAGTACAAAGCTAATAGGCCAAAACCACCTGCCACATGTTCACTGGCACCATGGAAACTAATCCTGCTCTGTGTGTGAAAAACAGGCCCTGACAGCTCAAACCTAGACATCTACATCACCAAAAAATATGCTGTGACTCTCACTCTGGATCTTTGTTTGAGTGTGTGTGTGCTTTTTGTGTATGTTTGCAGTTGTGTGTGTTTCTGTCACATGCATGTTTGTTAGTCACAGCATATTCATATATAAAAAAAATGATAAAAAAAATTATAATGTTACAAGAGATTGCTGTTTTAAATGCTGTTTTGAACTTTATATTAATCAAATAATTCTAAGGGGTAAAAATGTATCACAGTTTCCATAAAATATTAAGCAGCACAATCATTTTCAACACTGATAATGTCTCTTGAACACAGCATATTTAAATGATTTCAGAAGGATCATGTGATAAATTGTAACAATATTTCACAATATTTCTCAGTGTATTTCTGATCAAATAAATACCAGGGATAAAAAAAAACTTAAGAAAATAAAACACACATATGTACAATATTATGTGCAATTATATTAATGCATTTTAAAAATGTGGCTTAAAAGTCCAAATATGTTTTTGAGACACTGTATAGGGCTTGTATGGTTGCATGTCCATGTGTTCTCTGCAGGTGTGTTTATGTTTGTTTGCCAGATCTGTAAACAGTTCAAACAAAAAGACTCCTTCTAATTGCTTTGGGCATATTGAATGTTGACCTCAATATTCTCAGTTTAATTGGTGATATTGAAGATACTTGTATGACCAATCACAGGCTGTGAGGCAGCCTAAAGGCACTTGCATATTTCATTAGTGATATTGTAATGGTCTTTGGCTGAAACACATGGCCCCTGGAGCCTCTTTAGTTGCTGTAACTTTCAGCATCATCAGAGCAGAACATGAAACTCTGATCTAATAACAGCCCTTTGATTTCACATCTGCTATAAACTACAATGTTTTGCTTTCAGCTAAACTGCTTTTGTCTTATTACTATGCTTGTATGGTCTAGTTTTGTTGTAGGGCTTAAGAGAAGCAACAGATGGGAAAGAAGACAATGTGCTTAACGCTATAACAATTAATATAATGCATATGTATAGTAAATACAACCTAATAACCGCCACAGATATTGAATGGCTTTATATGTGTGTTATCCAGAACTGTTGGGGTAGTAATGGTAATTTATTTGAATGAATTTGACTTGAGAGTTATGACTCCAGGGTGACTCAGTGTGAGTCTGTGTGAAACAGCCAAGAGCAGATGGTAAGACTGATGGAGAGGGAAGAGAGAGTCCAGGCTCCTCTAGTTAATGTTTTACCAGTTACCTATTAGTGCCGATTACCCATTACCCCCTCTGCACATCAAACTCTCCATTGACTTCTAGATTTCCATAGTAACCATATGCTTCCACAGTTGCCAGGCTAGCATACGTGTGATAACTCAACATACAAACATTGAGGAGTAAAGAAGAACTTTATTTTGCCATTACATCACTGCAACATATGTGAGAACTTTGCCCTCATTTAAAACCCGCACAGAAGAGAGGAAGTGGATAACTCAACAAACATGATGTTGGATAACAGGTGACATTGTAAATCATGACCATTACAGAAGAAAAATTATCAGTTGTGGCTCATTAATTTGTCTGCGAATCTCTCACATCGCATTTATGTGGTTTGGACTCATTGGATTATCTTCCATTTAAAAAACAATTCCAAAGAAAAGAGCATAGCAGTTATAAGCTTCTAATCTAAATATGTCACAGACGTTTGGCACCGAAGAAGTTCTGCACTTGCTTAACGCGAGCCGAACGAACAAAACTGAATCCACATGTATTGTGCGTGTGGCTCAACGTAAAGCAAGTGTAGTTTTAGTTTTTTCCATCGAAGTTCTGGAGGCGCACTCTGATAAACTCCAAAATTACTGTAGAAAATACAGTCAAAAAATTGAATCCGAAGCTTTTTATTCATCTGATTTTTCAGGTGTGTGTTCCCTGCCCATTACCTGCAAATAAGTAAAACAGTTAAGAAAAATTCAAAAGGATATTCTAGTTTTACTGTGTATTTATTTTATATTTAATATAGTCATATTTACAATAACTTTTGTTTCCATCCATATAAATTTCCTGAAACAATTTCTAAAATGTTTAAAAGTTCCAAAAGTTTAACCATTTTTAGAGTTTAGGTAATTACAGCAGTAATTACATTCTACATTCAAACTGGTTAAAAATGTGCAAAGAATTATTCACTGCAGAATGTAATATATATATATATATATATATATATATATATATATATATATATATATATATATATGGCTTAATTTATAAAAAAAAAATCAGTAACAATATAATAGTAAATGTTGATATTGTAGTGTGTATATATCAAATTCTGCTTTCAAATTAATTAGCAAAATATATTCTGCAAAATACAAATACATATACAACATACTTTAAGTAACAACAACAACAAAAAAAAAAAAAAAAAAAAAGAAAAAAGAAGAAGAAGAAGAAGAAGAAGAAGAAGAAAACACTTTGGATAGCATTAAAGCTTATTTTTGTTTTACCTGTCTTGATCACCTCTGTAGTTTCATATCCAGGTTGATGGAAGGCCTCAGTAGACATGCTCAGTTCCGTACCTGCAGGTCCTATGAATCAGACTGGCCAGTGACGGGTTTTTATAGTCGACAAAAATCATGCCCCCTCTCCTTTTCCCGCAGCTGTAAAGGTGCTGATCTCTCCACGCACCTGTCGCACTTTAGAGCAGGTCTAATGTTGACCGAGGGGCGGAGTGACGTGGTCCTGCTGAAGTGTGGTTTGGGCCTCCAAGGCTTTAGATGCAAATTACATTTTAGCTACTTCTCGATCTATTTTATGCGGATTATCCGTGGTCGTAAGCGGTAAACGTTTTTGAACCATCCATTCACTGAATCGTTACAAATAAGATGACAAGGAAGGACTTGCTGTTTCACGCAGGGCGGGTTTAATTTGCACAAAATTTACATGCCACTCGCAGATGCCTATTATTTCCTGATTCAGATCAGGCGCTAAAAAATAGCAACCCAGTGGACGTCCACTACTGCTTTATATAGCGGTGTGCAGAGAAAATTTAATAGCAGCAGTCTCGTATCAAAAATCTGTTTCACTTCTTTGTATTAATATTAGGCTACAAATATGAGTTATAGTCAACTAGCCTACATATATCACATAAACAAATGAAGTTTACCTCAGATTAAATACGTAACTTTTTTCTAAGATAAAATGAGATGTAGAGAAGATGTATGTTGAACACCCAGAACCCTCATCTTCTCGCTTCAATGATTGTTTCTGCTCGGTCGGTGCTTGTAGCAGGAATATGGCGCCATCATGTGTTGAATGATGGAAAAGACGTGTATTTCTGTGTGTCATTATGAAAACTTTGATTTTATGCGTTTAGGAAACATGACTGTATGAAAGAACATTGTTGGATGTCCATTGGGCCTACTGCTTGGGGACTATAGATATGACTAGATGTTACAATTAACTGGTTTTGATAAGATGTTGAACTTATGTATATATATATATATAAAAAAACCTAATTAAAAAAAACTATTAATAAAAAAATTATAGCCTGAATGCACTGTAAGTCGCTTTGGATAAAAGCGTCTGCTAAATGCATAAATATAAAGGTAAATGTTATCTTATCTTTGGGGTGAAGGGGGAATAAAGGGGGGATTTTGGAGGTTATCAACATTGGGGTCATCGGGTGGGCACCCTCTTTCCTCTCTGTTTCGCTGATATGGCCACGACATCAGAGGGCTTGACCCTGAACCTAGCAGCCACAAGTCACCATCCTCTAATCTCTTTTCAATTTGAGGCCCAAGTAGTCTTTTTCTTTTCAACCATAGCCAGTTGCTACTTCTCTGTGCAGTGTCGGTAAGGGATCTGATAGCCTGGTCTGCCATAGATTTTTTTCCTCAGACTCAGTGTTTCAGTGGCCTAGACACGAACTATGAACCATCTGCAACCTATTTCGACTGTGAAGATTTTCCAAGTTACAGATCCAGTTCAGCCTGCATTTCCCAATCTTGATGCAACAAGCTTGTTTCGCTTATTCTTTTTGAGCTATTTATGCATTTGCACAGCAGTCATTCAGTCAAGGGCAATCGTGGTCTAATGGTTTGAGCGTTGGTCTTGTAATCCAAAGGTCGTGGGTTTGAGTCTTGGTACTGGCAGTGATTGTCGGTGGGGGGAGTGAATGACCAGTGCTCTCTTCAATACCATGACTGAGGTGAGACCCTTGAGAAAGGCACCAAACCCAACTACTCCCTGGGTGCTGCAGCAAAATGACTGCCCACTGCTCTGGGTGTGTGGTTTTGTTCACAATTCACTGCTGTGTGTGTGCACTTGGATGGGATAAATACAGAGCACAAATTCTGAGTACAGGACACCACTTGGCTACACGTCATGATATATACTGCTTTTGCATAATGACCTGCTTCCTCTTGCTTTTTCACTTCCTCTAATTTTCTTCTTTGAAAGAACGTTGTGTTATGCCATGTGCCAGTTTCATTGCCAGCTGTACCTTGCTGCAGGCATCATTACAATATCCCTATGTCTCAGATCCTACTACTGGAGAGCTATGGTTCTAAAGACTTCAGTTCTAACCCAGCTCCAACACACCTGCCTGCAATTATCAAGTAAACATGAACACATTGGTTAGCTGGTTCAGGTGTGTTTGATTGGGGTTGGAGCTGAAATCTGCAAAACGGTAGCTCTCAAGGAGCAGTTTTGGAGACCTCTTCCCTAAAGCAGTGGTTCTCAAACCTGCCCTGGAGTACCCCCTGCCCTGCATATTTTGTATGTCTCCCTCAATTATCACACCTGATTCAACTCATCAGCTCATTAGTGGAGACTGCAAGACCTGAAGGGGGTGTCTCAGATATACCGTAGGGAGACATACAAAACTTGCAGTGCTGGGGGTACTTCATGGAGAGGTTTGAGAACCCCTGCCCTAAAGCATCACCAGGAGTCAATTTTCTTCCTACTGACACATTTGTTTGTTTGTTTGTTTTTTTCCCCTAATTTTTCTTTTTCTAATATCATTACTAATATTGCTTTGGTACACTTATATTATTAAATTAATTAAATTAGTTAAGAAGAAGTTATTGCTATAGACATATTTACTGGTAAACCTTTTGTTGCTTGAGAAAATTCCTTGTTGCAACTGTTAAAGTGATACTTACCCCTAAAAATGAAAATTCTGTCACAATTTACACACCTTGAGGTCTGTTTAAAACTATAGCCTCAGTCACATAATTTCCTTTTTTTCATACAATTAAAGTGAATGGAGTCAGCCACTGAGCGTGACATCTCTGTTTGTGTTCCATGTTTGGGTGATTTAATCATTTAAAGGGATAGTTCTAATAAAGGACTCCTGAAGCGAATTAATGCATTTTGGTAAGAAAAATATCCATATTTAAAAATTTATAAACTGTAATCTCTAGCTTCTGCTGACTGTTGTACGCGTGTACACGAGAGAGTCGCATTCTAGCGGAGGACGCAGGACGAAGGCATAGCGTAAGCTCCAGTGAGAAGTGATGAATGTGGAAGCACAGAGGAGAGAGCAAAACAAAACCCCTGTCATGAATTAGAAGTACAAAATTAGGATTTGTAAAGACAAATGTTAGAGGATTTACATATAAGCCAAGAGCAGACTGGTTTTCCTTTCGTAAACAAAGGAAATTTTGCTTCTTTTGCTCCTGTAAACAAAACTATTTTCTCACAAGACTAGCAAAGAACTCTGCAGGAAAGTGGATCTTGGTGGGCCAGATTTGAGGAACCCTGAAACTATTTAATCACAACAGCCAATCACTGCCATTATAAAGCCTGGAAGACCCAGGACATTTATATATATACAAAAAACTCAGATTATATTCGTCTGAAAGAAGAAAGTCATATACACACAGGATTGTCAAGGGTGATGGCATGGGGGTAATTTTCATTTTTGGGTGAACTATCCCTTTAAGTAGCCGTAATTTCCGAAGCTCACTTGAGCCTTCACGTGTCTATCGACCAGAGGGCAGCAGTGTATAGGATACTTTCTTTGTCAAGTTGCTCACATCATTATTTTCCTTCGTCTGTTGGATTGTTAGGCTGGAATGTTTTAATAGATACTTAATGTGAGGACAACGACATATTATGTCCAGTGACATATTATATATTTAAGCATGTTTGATAAATAGCAGCATGCTTTGATTTTTGAATCCACGCATTTGTGCCAGTATAGGCACTAAATTACCATTAAATTAAATGTTCCATAATCTGTAAATGTTTTACACCTTATAAAGGTATCGACTGTGTACTATTACGTTGTTGTTTATTTTCAGGAATTTATGCAGTTAGATACAGAGAAGCAAATGAGCACGACAGTCTGAACGTTTTATTACATGGATTAATCAGATATGAGATGGATTGGTTTTTATCAGATGCCCCAGATGCTACCAGGAGTAGAGACTCCCATTAATCGGGATGAATTCCATGGATTTGCGCCTATGTCATTCAAATTCACGATCCTCCACTAGTAGCACTCGCGTGCCTATCTCTCCCTGACCCCGCCTGCTCTGGCCAATACGGTCCGCCCCAGATTCAGCGTGAGTAGGTTACAGCAGTATTTATGTGTGTTTCGGCATCTTTTTGATCAGTGACTGTCATCCCACTGAAGTCACTGTACAGTATGGTATAATATAGATCTTATTTGTGCTTTATCAGTCTTAGATGACTTGTTCACGAATGCAGAGCAATAGCCGGTGTTTGGACTAATTGGCAGCACCCACGACCAACGAAAAGCCGACCTTGAGTCGACGGAACCTCGGGAACCTCACCGGAGCTTTTTGTCAAGACAAGTGCTTTCGCTCAAGTGTGCAAGGCTGGATCGATAGGACTGGAATGTGGCTGTTTTGCCGGAGATTAGACTGTCGGACGAGCGAAGCTGAAGCACGGGACCGGGATCTGGGAGAAGCAGGATGCTGAACCGCGATCAGGGTGAGCGCATATGGCCACGTCTGGACGCTTTGTTCAGAATAACATCGTGATGCCAGTCGCGGGGTTGGTTTAAGCATACTGGCACTGTCGTTCATGCAAAAGACACGCGTGTCAGTGTAAATGGCTGTACATCAGTAGCATAGGAGGATTTGTTTTGCGTGTTATGAACGCGACCATATCAAGAAAATAATGTCGTGGCCTACTTCGCTCGCGATGTCTTATCTGCACACAGTCTAGATGAGTTTATGCATGAGATTTTAGTTCATTTACAAGAGCATATGTTATGACATCGGTATGGTTTACCGCAGTCCATCATTCATTTACACGCAATAACCCACGGAAATCTCCATGCATGTGAGTTCATGTTTGCGGGTAAAGTGAACATGACTTTGTTTACATGCAACATTTGGGCAAGATGAGACGAGACACGGCTTGCCACATACACATACTCACAAACAAACTTTAGTGCGACAGGCTCATGAACTTGGAAATTATTTTTTATTATTTGTTGGATGTATTTCATGTAAGTGTTATAGGAAATTCATGTCATTTTAGTATATCACCATATTAACATAATTTTCTTGCTCCAAAGAAAATAAAAGGTGGTATTGGAGATTTTTTTTATTTTATTTTTTACCTTTTTATTAAAAACCAGAACATTTCTTGAATACTGGGATTTGACAGTTTTCATGACTTTTTTAAGTTCTTGAACATTTTTGGTTCTTGAACATGCGTTTATGGACAGTGCAAAAAAAAAAAAAACTTTGACAATATATTCTTATCTATTATTAAACATTACTATAATGCCACAATAACTAAACATACAGTGTGAAACATACAACACAACAAGTGTAGTCTGATTCCTGAACAAGTTCTTTTTAGTGAACTCTAAAAAGAGAGCACAAGCAGTTCAGTCCGATTCTGGAACGAAGAACATTTTTTTTGAGCCAATTCTTTTTATAATCTTTTTATATTCAATAATGTTAGTTTTAAGTTAACTAAAACAAAGATTATAATTGGAATATGTTTTACATTTCAAACTACTTTAAAACTTAACAGTTAATTCAATATAATACTTGGCAATTGTTTGTAATTGTGAGTAAAAAATTGTTTCTACACCAATTTGTATCTCTAGAATGCCTGATTGAGATTTTCTGTTGTCCCAAAACCCCCACCCCCCACCCGCCCTCTTATTTACAAACAGTGCTTTTTCTTAGTCTGTGATCTTGATCAGTGTCCTGTACACGTATATCCTCTTGATCTCCAAAAGAACATGATGTAATGTCACCAGTATCCTGATCTGTTATGTTTGCTAGTTTTTTGCATCATCTTATCACCATGTCCTCCTCAGGTTCTTTGTTTGGTCTGATCCCATAAGAGAACTCATGCATTTTTGGTATGTGCAATGAAAAACGTACCAAAACATACCATATCAAGTCTGTTCTTTGACAACAACACACATGCACAATGGCATTTGTCTTTCTAAACCTTCTGTTACTTTCTCACCAAGAAAATTGTAGATTGTTGCTTTAAGGAGTTGGTGACTGTCAGCACGTGTGATGCTGATGGTTTTATATGTGTGTCTTTTGGCCTTTAGCATGTGTTCCCTGAAGATGAAGAACATTTGGTATTGGCACATGTCACCCATCGATTTCAGTGGTACAGTAAAGCAATAGAAGTGGCACAGCACAAATGATGCCCCCAGGACAGTCCCAATCATTTGTCCTGAATGTCAGCAAACATATCGAATCAGAGTTAATTCATCATGCTTGGAAAGACTGTTCCTGTTTAGACTGCATCACATTTAGCAGTGCTATCAACAGATTTTGAGTGTTTTTGAATGGGTGGGAGTTTATATCATTGATATGCTTAGGTTACTATGATTGGCACCTGGTATATTATTGATTATGCCTTGGTCTGCTGTCAGGTGTTAGCGTAATTAATGTCGATAAATGTTTAATTCATATTGATTTGTGCTGTCAGTAAGGACATCAGTTAAGGGATCACACTTAAGTGAAGTAGCTTCAATACACACGTGCCATTTCAATCAATGCAGTAATCAAGTGCATATATCAGACCCTTTAAGTCAAAATAGGAATTCATACAATTTAATAGCATCTTTAGTCTTCATTTTTGCATGACCATTACTTTTCAGTGATTGGATGCATTTAACCGAAACACATGTTGCTCATGCTTAATTTGACACATATTGCTGCAGATATTGATGTGGTTTAGCTCTGTTTACGCTGGCTCAAAATTCCATGAACACAGAAACAGAGAAAAGTATTTTCCCCGGATGCAATTTATGATGAACAGACAGATCCATTGTCCTGCAGGCCTCTAGCTAGTTGGTCACATCAGAGTCTTTCCTACTCGCTTGTGTGTGCCACTTGGGGATACTTTGTTCCATGTGCAAATCACCAAAAGACTTGCATTCTTTTGATGTCCACCAACTCTAACAAATATGTCTCACAGACCATTTTATGATGGGAAAAAGAGATTTCAAGTTAAATATGTGTATGAAAAGCAATCTCAGCACAATGTAAAAATGAACTCATTGCCTTGTGTTAAGAAGTCTCAATCAGTCTGAATGTTTATCCCCATGTTATGTAGCAGTTGTATTGGTTACGGAGCCGATTATGTGGTAATTTCTGCTTGTTGGGGAAATGGATGTTTGAGGATCGGTGTTCTTAGCGTTACAGGGTAATGAACAAAAGGATGGAGTGAAATGGTGTATGCAGCGAAGTCACAGGTTAGGTGGAGGCATTCCTTAAGCTCTGAATGAACAGAACAGAAGAGAGCTGGAAAGACTGTAGGTGCTTTGGAGTTAAGAAAAAACAAATGCGTACAGAGAGGGTGGCGTTGAGGTCATAATACTAATAATCCACTCAACACAAGCCACATGTACTGCAGAATCTTATTAAATACCAGCATGCACAAACACACTTGTTGAACTAGCATCACACTTGCATTGTCACCATTGTGTTATGAAGAAAACGTTACTTGTTTATTGGATGGGACATTTCTGGAACTATAGTCTGTTCATTCTAAATAGTCATTTATGAAATAAATATGGACAAGGGTACAAAGGACAAGGGTAGACGGCAATGTTAATTTGATGCAAATGAAAGCAAGGCTTTGTGGGATGTAAGTACAGTCAGTTTCAAAAGTTGTTCTGTTGAGAATCTTAGTGTAGATTGTTCAGCCACCAGAACATTAAAAATACTATAGGGATGTCCTAATCAGGTTTTTTGTGCCCGCGATCCAATCCGATCCGAGTCATTGAATGTTGACTATCTGCCGGTACTAAGTCTCAATCCGATACTTGTAAATTCCTAGTGGTGCACAATTCAAGTACATTAAAGTTATTAAAATCAATCAAATTTTTATATGCTCCAAGAACAGACATATACACAAGTTGTCCATATTGCCGTATACACAAGTATTTTTCCAAGCAAATTAAGTGCAAAAAAAAAAAAAGTGTAAAATTACTGATTAACATGGCAGATAAAACCAGCTCATTTTTTTACTCCAACAATATACTATAGGCGTACTACTTAAGAACTCAGGGGATTTTTCAAACTTGATGTGCTGTTGTGGTAGGCCAGTTTCAAAACGCATATTTGGCACACTGCCTTTGTTTTGTCCTCACTCAATTTAAAGTGCTCCCACACAGCTGAGGTCTTGGCATTTTTGTCTTCTCTTCCAGATGAACTGAATAATGACGTTCACTCATAGGCAATTCATATTCAAGAGTGAATGAGAACCGTTTCGCGGGGTATGCCAAGTTTTCGGAATTTTTCTTTTTTTGATTATTCGAATCTCAAAATTGAAAATCGAATGCCAACCCACCGAACGAAGATTCGAATAATCGAATATTCAGGTCCAGCCCTAATATACACACACACACACTACCGGTCAAAAGTTTAGGATCAGAATGATTTTTTTTTATGTTATTTATTTATTTATTTATTTATTTTTACAGGAGTTTCTTATGCTCATCAAGGTTCCATTTGTTTGATAAAAAATTCAGAATTTTCAGCATCATTACTCCAGTCTACAGTGTTACATGATCCTTCAGAAATCATTCTAATATGCTGATTTATTATCAGTGCTGGAAACAGTTGTGCTGCTTCATATTTTTTTTGAAACCTGTGATACTTTTTTTACAGGATTCTTTGATGAATAAAAAAAATAAAAAGAAGAGCATTTATTTAAAATAGAAATCTTTTCTAACAATATACACTACAGTTCAAATGTTTGGGGTCAGTAAATTTTTATTCTTTATTTTTTTTAAAGAAATTAAAACTTTTATTCAGCAAGGATGTGTTCCATTTGTTAAGAAGTTTTAGCAAAGATTTATATTGTTAAAAAATTTTTTTCTGTTGAATAAATACTGTTCTTTTTAACTTTTTATTCATCAAAGAATCCTGAAAAAAGTATAACAGTTTCCAAAAAAATATTTGGCAGCACAACTGTTGCCAACATTGATAATTCTAATTAAAAAAATCAGCATATTGGAATGATTTCTTAAGGATCATGTGACACTTTATACTGGAGTACTGCCACATATAAATTCAGCTTTGCATCATAGAAATAAATTGTATTTTAAAGGATATTAAAATAGAAACCATTATTTTATATTGTAATAACATTTTGCAAGATTACTGTTTTTTTTTTCTTTTTTTTTCTGTATTTTTGATCCAATAAATGCAGCCTTGATGAGCATAAGAGACTTCTTAAAAAAAAAAAAAAAAAAACATTCCAAGTCTTACTGATCCCAAAACTATCACTGTGTTTCTTCTGTGGTACATAAAATTAGATATTTTGAGAAATGAGATTGGTGGTCACCAAAGCTTTTTGATTATCAGTTTTCTTTAAAATCTTTTCTTTTGTGTTCCACAGAAGAAAAGGTTTGAAACAAAATGACAGTGTAAATGATTATTTAATTTTGGGTGAATTATCGCTTCAAAATAAGACATCAAAACTGTACTGGAATAGACTCCAGTATGTCTATTCTTTATAGATTGTTTTCATTTGTACAGTATAAAGTTTGTATAACAGAAATATGGTGTCTCCCCAACTAATTTCCATTGTGATGCTTTGCTGGGAAAGAATCTAATTATTCATGTCCATTTTCCTGCAATAAGTTATTATTTGGCAATGCTGTAAAGAACCTTTAATGATACAGAATAATGTATTTCAGTCTGATTCAGATTTTATGAAACCTTAAATAAACTGAATGCACCAGGGATCTGATGTCCTTGTGTTTATTAGACTGGTAGCATTCCCATCTAAGGCCTGTCATCACTGATCAAGTCTGTTTACTACAAAACTCTTCCCTAGCTGGCTGTGATATTCAGTGTTCTGAGCAATGCCATAACTTATTTGTGTTGAGTTGAGTAGAACAGCCACAAAAGCTTTTGTTTAGCTCCCTGTCAAAGCCAAGCATTGTAGTGAAATCAGGTGTTCTAATCTGAGGAAAGCCTGTTTCTTTTTTTTTTCTTTTTCTTTTTTTTCATGTCAGGTAGATGTTGTGTGTTGAATCCGTAACCTCATCCTGTTGGCCTGGAATGATCTGGTTTAATCCTTTTAGTATTTTCTCTGAACATTCATTTGACAACCGGATATTAAATTTAACACGATGTCCATGTTGTTGTGTTTTTTTTTTTTTTGAGGATAAAGTAGCCACCAAACTGGACACATTTTGGGCCTTGAAAACCATGCATCAGCATAAATAAAAGGCGAAATTTGTTGTTATATTATCAACATTTTTTCCGACGATTCCAGCACATATTAAGCATTTGTTTTGCATGTGTGCCTCTCTCGTTTTCCATTGATGTGACCTCTCTTTTTTAACTGTAGTTGACCTCACGTGAGCATCACTGTGGGTACAGTTACAACTCTGACGCCAGAGGAACCTGAATTCAATCCAGAAGTCACAACGTTTCTGTAATGACAGATTGTTTTCATTACCAGTGGTAGTTTGACGAGTGACAGATCTTGTTAAAAGGAAATTTATATGCCTGTGTACTGTTTTATTTTGTTTGTTTTTTTGGGGATTTTGTTTGTTTTGCTTTGTGTTTTGGATTTTGTTTGTTGCTTTTTTTATTTGTTGTTTTATTTCGTTTTTTGTTTTGTCCAGATAGTTTTTTTTTTTTTTTTTTTTTTTTTTAACATCTGTGCCATTTGCTTTGAAGTTGTCTTTGTTGATTTGATGCAATGTGTTTCCTGAAGACTAAGCCATGTGGTGTCAAGAGTATGACCTCACTGAAGCCTTGTCGTGCTGGGAGGCCCAGAGTTTGGTTGTTTGAAACTACAGCAGGAGGTTAATTTCCTTGTCATTCAGAGAAAAAAGTTATTGTTGTTAAAATAAGTTTTTGTCCACATTCATGCAATTTGGTCAACTTTGTTAAACTCAGTCTGAAAAGTTGTGAAATGTTTCATCTGATTCCATTTTCTAGTTCTCCGCACAACCAGGCTGTGGGCTCCTTTCAGCCTACGTCAGCAGATACTGCAGGCGACACATGAACAGAATGAGCGGAGCATGACTGATCCATTATGGAGGAGTTATGCAAGAGAGGGTTCCATCTCTTATTCTTCCACATACACACTTTCACCCTCTTCCTAATTCTTCTATTCTTCACATTATATTCCCCTCTAAGTCTCTTACACTCTTTAAAAAATCACCAGAGTCTTGTCTTGCTCATTGCATTTCATCACTCATTTTTTCCTCCCTTTTTTTTTTTATTCTGTTCTCTCTATTCTCCACCCGGCTTTCTTCCACTGGCAGTGTTCCAGGTTCACCCACACATACACACACACATTCACTCACACTGATCTTTTCCGGAGTGGAATTCTGTAACTCCACGCTGGGTGTTTGGCAGTGTCCAAACCACAATGGGATGAAATAAAAACAGCCCCTGCAGGGTTTGGACGAGACGGCAGACTATTTTAGTAGCAGCCTGTTCCGATTCATGAAAATAGATAAATCTGCTAGTGGTGGGTTATCATTATGATGGTGATGGTGTGTTGGGCACGATCTATACAATGTGTGAATGAGATTCTGCTTCGATGTCTGTTCAAATACGATATACAGTGTTTGTATGTGTTTTTAAATTGATCAAAACAGAGAAAATGTGTAAATGTTTGTTAAAGAAAAAGATAGAGAGATGGGGTGTAGTTTTTGGCATCTTTGTGAGGATATGATTTAGGCTTACAGCTGGACGGCTGCTTTTCTGACATTGTGCAACACACTAAGACTAGTACACAGTACTGGAATAAGACAGAGAGTGCGAGTCCAGAAAGTATGCATTTCATGAGCAAAACTTGATAGAGAGTTGGCAAAGAAGACAAACAACTCTAGAGGCTAGATAAGAGATGCAATACTATAAGAGAACACTATGATCTTGTAGAAGGGTGATGCATCAGCCTAGAACCCTCTGCTCTGATGAACATACACACTGTTCAAAACATCAGCCAAATTATTCAGGACTGAATGCTTTCCAAACATGACACTGCCTAAAGCACGCACACACATACTCAAAATATAATCTGTAGCCAACGCATGCTGACAGTGCTGTAGGTGGGTTACTTCATAGATTATTGGTGTTGGGTGTGGGTGACTAAGGGAGTCGTGAGAGAATGTAGCCCACAGACAAGGCCCTGCTGCTGGGTAAGACAAGACAGCTTGTAGGGGGTGTAGCAGGTGGTGCTGGATCGGTTTCTGCTGTCAAATACCACTCACATAGTGCCACTCATTCAGTACATCATCAAACACGTACAAACAAATGACTATGGCATAGTTATTCATGCGTGAATCAGTCTGGAATCAGTTGCCTTTTGTTTTTCAATGGGGACATATCCCATTATTGACTGTTATTATTTTAAATTATTATTTATATGATTTTAATTCTACATACATTCTACATTATGATAATATCATTAATAATCAAGTGATAGTAACTTATCTGATCTCCAACATAATAGGTGGTGGTATTGCACCTTAAAACTAGTTGCCACCCATCATTAACATGGGAAGAAGTCAAAGATGAATTTGACTTATAGCATCGTTTATTTATTTAAAAGGTGTGTATATATATATATATATATATATATATATATTATTATCACAAGTTCTTTTGGCCACAATAACGTGTAGTGAAAACCTGATATCATGACAGTCCTATTTCTTTTCCCCACATACATGTCCACCTATAAACTAAAAAGTTATTTTGATTTACCTGATTACGTTACACCTTCTCTGACTTTTAATATTAAAGGGATAGTCCATCCAAATCCTGTATGAGTTTCTTTCTTCTGTGGAACATAAAAGACGATGTTTTGAAGAATGTTGATAACCAAACAGTTGCCGGTCCCCATTTACGTTCATAGTATGAAACAAATACTGTGGAAGTCAAAGGGGGAGCAGCAGTTTGGTTATCAACATTTTCCCACATATTTTGTGTTCCGCAGAAAAAGAAATTCATGGAGGTTTGGAGCGGCTTGAAGGGTGAGTAAATGATGGCAGAATTAGCATTTTTGTGTGACCTATCACTTTAAATATGTGCCCCCCCCCTCTCAGTTTCCATAAATGGCCTTTGGAAACTAGGGATGGAGTGAATTGTGTATTGTCATGTGCTGAGCATATCAAAGTCTTTTATTTCAAAGAAACCTGAAAATTCCTGTTTTTCACAAAATGTCCTCTTTAAACATATTTTCTTTTCTGTTAAGTTGAAAGGTTAGAACAGCTTACAACAGTAGTTAAAAAAGAGAATTTCTTGGAGGAGGTGGCAACATCTCCATCTGTAAAGTGTTGAGCTATATTTGCACTAAAGCAGTTGATCAAGTGTACAATGGCGCATCTCCTCATTGATTTCCATTCAGAACAGCCACTCATCTCCCTGTTGGATGTTACACCAAAAAGGTTTTTTTTATTTTTTTTAGTTTTTTTTTTAACGGGGAAGGCTGGACTATTTCAGTTTACTGGAATTATGGGTATGGAAGGGAAAATTAACAAAACAAAGAGATTTAATCTCATTGAGTGCTCAGCTTTTACATAAAATTGTGAAAGATAAATTGGATGGTTGTTTGAACATGCTATCTGGGATAGAATGGACCAGGAGGCTAATGTTGGACCAGCGGATGATGAATCATAGAGTGTTTGTCAGTAATCTGATTATGTTGTTGCTCTGGAGGACAGATAATCACAAGAGTGTGACTATGAGGTAAATCGAAGTGCGTTATGGTGAGAAACTGAAGCACAGGTGTCCGAATCCACTAAAACATCTTCAGGGAATGAAGATGGGGAACGCTAAGCCTCACAGTTTAAATGGAAAGAAGTGCAAGTTGAGGTAAACGACCACAGATGGAAGTAATTAATGAGCTTTACAGAAGAACAGCAAGGGAGGAAGAACAAAATACAGTGGGAGGATATATAGGAGCTGAGCAAAAGGAAGGCAAACAGAAAAAAATAGAACAAATTGAAGCCAGACAAACCTAACAGCTGTGTCAGATTAGGTTACCATGGTTACATTGTCCATCTCACTGACCAACAACAGGCAGGGCAAAACTCTCCAGAGGTCATGATATCACCATGACCAATAAAGAGGTGTTGTCTATTTGAATTTGGTCATCCCTGTGACCTCAGGTAACCTCTGTAAAGTAACAGAGTCAGAAAGTATCAGAATTCAGAGCAGTGCCCGATAAATATCGGCCGATAATTAATGCGGATCTCGTCAGTAAAGCCGGTTCTCTAATCAGTGGTAAATTCCATCAGGTGCGTGATTTCACATAGAGCAGCTGTTACTACACAGAGCCGTTGTTAACTGACAAGCTGCGCAAATCCATGCTGATAATGAACGTTCTCAGATGTGAGTTAAAACATTTAGGAGAGCAGTCGTGTATGTCTGTATAAGCATGAATGAGGGTATGGTGGTCAGTTTATTTTAGTTCCTCAGGTTGGGATGATGAAGCTGCAGCAACACTTAGAAAAGCTCCACAAGCTAGAATGCCTCTGATTGGCTCCTGGTCTGTTGCTATGGAGGGGGAGGCTGCCTTTCTGTTGGTTAATACTGCCTGGCCCTGAGCTGGTAAGGTTTGTGTCCTTTCATTGTTATGGTCCCAGACAAGAAGTGGAAGGTCATTATTGTTGGACATCTGACTGGATAGGGTGATCTATTGATGTATAATGAGGAAAACATGGCTGTCTTTCTCTCTGTGTCGGATTGCAGTTTGGTTTGGCAGGGATTCTCTGCCACGTGAGGGGTTGCCGTAAACCAAGCTTTGATTATCCCTAAGTTAAAGATAATTACTAAGGCATGTGTTTTGTATGACAGGGCAGGGGAGAAAATAGGGAGGGAGTGTAAACGAATGAAGAATGTTCTCACGTTCAACTCGGACTGGCTTCAGGGGAATTATGGGCTAGGGATACACAGCACTATAGTTTCATAATCTACTCCTCAGTGGCTTTTCTGAATGACTAGTTGACTAGTCTGTCTCAAGGAAGCCCTGTATAATTAAGCTGGTTTAGGGCCACGCCCACCAGATCAGATGTGTTTCGTACAATGTGTTTCTGCATTCAGAAACAGCACAGCCATATATAACACTGCAGAATGGAAAAGAAAGCAGCACAGCTTTTATGGCTATTGTGGCGTTTTTTTAAATAGAAGTGACTTGATTTAGTCAATAAATGATTCACTATTCAACTATAATAGTCAATTGACTGCAATAATTATGTCAGATTTTTATGAAGGAATTGTCCATTCAGGCATTCTTTTTAGAAGCAGTTGCATCAGTTCAAAGGACCAGTCTGAATTATTTGTTCAAGAATCAAACTGAATCAGTTCAAGCAATAGTAGGATTATTGGGATATGGATTTTTAAATCTCCAACACCTATAACAACTGAAAGCCATGTCTGATATATATTGACAAAACTGATGACCGAGCTGACTCAGACCATTCTGAATGTACTGAGGATTTGACTGATGGGGTAAAAATTTACTTTAATGGTTAAATAATAGTACAGCATACTGGAAATATGTTTATGATCTGATTTAATGATTTTTATTATCCAAACATATAAAAGAATTGGTTATTAAAATTAGTAAAAACATTTCAACTAAGAGATGTAAAATTAATTTTAGCATTGATTAAGGATTTTAGGTTCTTAATTGATATTTTTAATATAAATCATGGTTGCAACTAACCAACTGCTTAAAAGAACCACTATGCAGTTCCCATCACTGCTGGTCAAGAGTTCTGACACTACTTTTCACTGTAATGTCAAAGTGCATTTGCATAAATTAGAGAAATATGGATATAGAAAGATTAAGTTGAAGAATTCGATGAACTGAAGATGCCAGGCTGAGTTCTGTAGTTAACAGTGCCAGAACAGCTACACAGCTGTCAAGAGGAGAAGTGGCCATTGATTAGATTGCGATCATTTTGAGAAAGAAGACCTGACCACAGAACAGTTGTTATAGGCATCCTTAAGCACACAATGAGCCACAACTATATAACAGAGGAGCAGGGCATGACTGAACAAGCAGTGGGGGTGAGGAAGTGAGTGGGGAGAGATAAAGAGAGAGAATGTAGAGTAAAGCAGAGAATAAATGGAACTCAAACTTTTGTGAGTGAATTAGGGCCTTATATATTGTAGTGTCACATGGATATATTTGTTTCATAAAAGTAGCCTTACATGACACAAAATCCTTTCCAAGGAGATTCACACACAATAGTTAAGTTCAGGGGACAGGGTAAACCGAAAGAGGGGGAAATTAAAAGGAAAAAAGAACCACATCACTTCTGCTCTGTTATGGATTAGGAGTGGAGTGAGGATTATTCTAAACCTGTAAAACTTGAATACTGTGCTAGGTATAGGCCTAGTTGGATTTTCTATATTCTATGTAGCAAATCTTAACTGCTTTCTGTTGGTGCATTTTTGTACTTTTTAGATACTAAAATATACAATTTAGATATTAATATGTATATTTAATGTACCAACATGGGCCGTTTAGGTACAAAGGGGGGTACATTTTGAAAGGGTACCGCACCATTGACAGCTTTTGTGCCTTTATTTATTTATTTTTTTGGAGAGTGTACTGTAATCTTGGCTGCATGATTGTTTATAGGCCTATCATCGCAAAATGTCAACTGTATCATCACACAGCTCTATATATCAAGTTGGATTTATTGCTCAGATCTGATTTTTATTGTATGGCTATTTGCATTAGCATTTTTAAATGTGGCCAATATCAGATTCCAGTGTGAATGAATGACAGTCCTGTACTGAGCCACATGTGCAATAGAACGTTAACAAGATGGCCTTAAGCACACTGCCATACTGAAGTAAACACAAATGCCACTTAAGTAACTGTTTACGCGTTCATTTGTAAGCGAAAGCCAGCTAATTCATGAGTAGGCGATAAGCAGGGTGAAGATGAGGAGACAGAGAGCAAGTTTTTTTTTTTTTTTTTTTTTTTTTTTTTTTTTTATATACACCATAAATTAACATCTCTTGTCTTTTCACCAAGTAATCAAAGAAATACCGGTATGTAAAATCTTTGAAGTGAATGCCGACAAATGTCCATCTAAAGTGACGTAAAAGTCGTGTGAATTCCATTTTGGCTCTTCAGACTGCGGTCGTGTAGCAAAACATCTGACTGACCTGAATCAGATTAAGTACCATATATGGAAGTGGCCCAGATCAGAATCGAAAAGATTAGATTCCATGTTTGTGCTGTTCACACACTCATGAAACTAAATTATCTAAGTTACATATGAGCAAAAAATCAGATCTGGGCCACATTTTCCTGCAGTGTGAAACTGTGAATGTACTGAAATTGAATATAATTATATCAATACAGTATATTTGTGAAGCACAATATATATTATATAGTATATCTCAACCACACTTGATTGTTTGTATCATCACTCAGCACTAATTTGCTAAATGTGACTGTAAAGCATGAAGATATTATAACAGTAATATCATGATTTTCTTTAAAACTTAACCTAAGCAGCGTTCAATCATTATGTGTGTGTGTATAATATATATATAAAAAAAACATTTATTTTCCTCTTTCTCTCTTACAGGTAGATTTATGTGGACGCGAGGTGTACCCTGATTTCCCAGCCCCTCCCCCCCTTAATCACCCCCTCCCTACAACCTGTTCACTCCATCCAGCACACTACAGTCACCATGACGTCCACCTTGCAGACCCTAGCCTTTAAGCTGGCCCCTCCCTCAAGAGAAGCTGGACCAGAGCAGTTGGAGCCTTGTAATGGAGCGGGGCGACATTATGAGGTGGTCCCCTCAGTGGTCTGCTCTATGTGCTGTCTCTTCGGAATAATCTATTGCTTCTTTGGTGAGTTGAGTTTTCATGTTTACTTATACATTATTATTGTTATAGGTAAAAACCTATAGATGGCATGATCTCACACAGTCTGTCACTATTAGAATTATTTGTCAGGGTTATGGTGGGGGTTTTAAATTTTCTGTCTATTTCTGTGTCAAACCCATGTTCTTATTCTAAAACTTTTTTTTTTTTTTTTTGCCCACTTTTAAATATTTCATGAGGTTCTAAATAAGGTCATGGCTTGTTTAACTGTACTGCACTCTACATGAGATGGGCACAGATTTAAAGGGGACATATTCCACTCTTCCGCACCATTTGTTTTTTCCCCCTAAAGTCCACTTTTCTTGTTAGTCATTAGCTGTCATGTAGAATTTAATGGATGTTGATATTGATATTGTACCGTTAAGCCTTCTCTATCATGAATGAGAAATGCAAACAATAGCATTGAATGGACATGGATTAGAAAATGTGGGCGATCGTGTGTTAATATGCCCATAGTTGTAACCTAATAAGCATGATGATTTCTGAATTACTGGGTAGTAAGGATGCATAATATATTATACTTATACAGATGATATTAGATTTTTCTTTTCCCATTTATAAGTATTGGTCGATGTTGAATATTTCATTTTGCATGCTTATTTCCTCTATTTTTACATTTTAGATTGCCTTTGCCGTCATATGTTTGCTTAAAGTTAACTTTTTAAACCAATTTAAATTATTAACACTGTTAATCCTATAAAAAGCATACTGTCATATTTGATGTATGAATTTCTAAGGCCTCTTTTTTTTAATAACATGATTTTTATCAAAACTTGTTGCACACAATCTACTACAGTACATGCCTTCTGCCCACTGATTGATAGTTTTATATATAGTATATATAGTTTTAGTATAATTTTAGTGAGAAAACAATCATTTTTTATAATCTACATTGTAATATTGTGATGCCTAAATTCACCTGTAGCAAATAAAATTAATTTATTTTGTTTTATTATTTATAATAGTTGGCTTGTCTATTCTGTGTATCAGCCAGAGATAATATGGGTACATCCTTACTGATTAGTTTTGAGTGTTAGAGTATCAAAATATTTAGTAAAAAATAAATAAATAAATAAATATATATAAATTAAATAATGCTATTTCCCCTAAACTTGGTTTTCCCTCACGTTTGTGCATCACTCTGTAAAACAACTTTTACCACGGTGTACAGCTGGCAATATTATACATGAAAGGTATAGTCCTGAATAATTCATCCTCAAAGTCAATTTTCCATATTGTTTTGGATTTTTTTGCTCACTGACAACATTGGAAAGTGTTGAACTGCTAGCAAACTGAGCAGAATCATGGTCTCACACTATTGTGCTATTCTTGAGCTGTGAAATCAGCCGCTGCATGAATTTCCATCTAGCTATTTGTATCTTTTTCTTCAACCTCCTTTACTCTTTCTCACATTTTTTCACTCACTCAGTTCTCACCTCCTGTTCTTTTTCCCTTTTGCAGGTTACCGCTGTTTTAAGGCTGTACTCTTCCTCACGGGGCTCATGTTCGGTTCTGTAATCATCTTCCTGCTCTGTTACAAAGAGCGAGTATTGGACACGCAACTGAGCGTTGAGGCCAGCGTGGGCATTGGCCTGGGCATCGGCACCCTGTGTGGCCTAGTGACAATGTTGGTACGCAGCGTTGGGCTTTTCATGGTGGGCCTGCTCCTGGGCCTGCTGGTGGGCATCGGGACCCTGATTGGAATGGAGGAGCTGTCGTCCAACCCCCCGCGTTCAGTATGGGTGCCCCTGGGTGTGCTGCTGGGGTTGGGCATGCTGTTCGCCGTCCTCACGCTGCAGTGGCAGAGATGCTTCACCACCCTTTCCACAGCCGTGTTTGGGGCTGCAGTGATAGTCGTGGCTACAGATTATTTCGTGGAGCTCTTCGCTCTGGTGAGGTATATTTACGAGCGGGTGAAAACGGGCCCCCGGGAGCCAGTGTGCTGGACTACGTGGGTGGTCCTGGGAGCCTGGCCTGCTCTCGCCCTGCTGGGTGTTTTGGTGCAATGGAAAGTGACAGCAGAGGGCTACTCCCACACGAAGGGTGAGTCAGGGACGGACAGAGTATTTGCATTATATGACAAACTGTTCTTGTGGATTTACTGTACCGGAGAGGGAGAGAAGGTTGTATGAATGTATGCAGCACAGCAGATGGTTCCTGTCTGTTGGTGTGCTCTCAGGCCTGTGTGACTAATGATCACAGAAACAATCATGCAGAGCAGAGCATCAGCTCATGGAGAGGCTCTCTCTGTCTGTCTGTTTCCAGTACAGTAAAGTTGTGTGTACACTGAATGGTTTATAAAGTCTATCTTCTTAAATTCACCCAAACATGAAAGTTTGGCACTATTTCACCCTCACATCATTCCAAAACTGTACGATTTTCTTTCTTCCATGGAACACATGAGAAGTTTAATAAAACTTGCAAAGTGCCCCTTTGAAAGTGAATAAGTACAGATGCTGTCAAACTCCAAACATGACAATAAAAGTACCATATAAGTAGTCTATACTAGGGCTGAAAGCTTAATCGAAATAAAATCTAAACTGTTTTTTAACGGGTTAATGCAATTATCAAATAGTAAAGGCTGTGATTTAAGTAAATAAATATACGCAAAGCAGGTTTTAGAGCAAATTGTGGCACTGTGTTTCTTTACACACATGCAGCTCATGATCCAGTGATTTTAGTGTTTTGGAAGTTTAAAAAAATATAGTAGTTGCATGTTATTTTTCTTAAATAAGATTAAATAGTGAAATAGTATTATTACAGTAGTAATATTTCATATTTTTGCCATTTAAGTGATTAAGAGAAAGTGTTACACCTGGGTTTGTGCCAGAGAATGTGGCTTATGTGGACATGTAAACACACATGTAGGTTTTTGAAAAGTGTGATGAGTGAAGAGAAGAACAAATAACTTAAGTAAAGGAAATGTGGGAAAAGTTGTTTCCTGGTGGATCCACAAATATATGCAGGTTGGTAACAACGCTAACACAGTGCATGTAAACATGAACAGCGCTTTCATGTCTTAAGCAAATTTATTGCAATAACCCTGAAAGCCGATGTGCATGTAAACATACTCTGTCTCTGCAAACATGGGGCAATCTACAAAAAAAATAAAAATAACAATTTGTAAGTCATAAATGTACATGAATGATGAGGGTTTTATTTTTTTTATAGATAAAACATATAATATTCAATATGTATGTTTCTGTTATGTAATGTGGTCTTTCTCTTTCTCAGTGATGATCAGTCGCCAGCAGCGGCGAGTTCAGCTTATGCGCATTCGTCAGAAGGAGGAGAGGAGGGAGAGCAGCAGAAAGAAACCGAGGAAGCAGCCGCAGAACTCAAACCACACACATGCCTCCAAAGCCCTGCACCCAGAGCCCGCCTACCGCAGGAAACCCAACCCTATACGACGCTTTGATGGAGACGTGCTTTCTCCTGTGAGTCCACACACACCATCCTACACATACCTACTTGCTCTAACTTAGAGCAGGGTGGAAATTAATGGGAAGGTGACAAAAACACAGCTGCAAGTGCAACCTATAATGTTAGTGCAAAAGAATGTCCCCTTAATGAATAGTTTTTTGTTCAGCCTAGTTAATTTTTCTAATTATCTGGATGGAGAAATTATTTAACTCCTTGACGCAATGATCATATGCGTAATGATCACTCAAGGCTGGTCCCTGGCTCGTACAATCACACCAGTGTGATTAGAACATTTAGTACGTCATGTGATCAACTGCTAAATTTAAATCTGCCTTTGTGGTTTGACTGGCACTGAGACAGAGATAGACTTGCTTAGCGCTTGTCATTTATCACAACTGTTCAGTGTTTTCAACCACATAATGTTTGTTTTAGGTTTAAAACATTAAAACTACACATATGGACTACCAAAAACATTTAGAGTTCATAAAATGCACACTGTTGTCTATGGAAAAATAAAATGTATGAAATATTAGTAATAATAACAATAAACTCCTTCAAACTTAAATTGATGACATTTTATTAATGCTAGAAACACATTGTGTATGTATTGTACCAGTCAAAAGTTTGAAATAATTAAGTTTTTTCTTATGTTTTTGAAAAGTCCTTAAGCTCACCAAGGCTGCATTTATTTGATTTAAAAAAGTACAGGGAAAAAAAACGTAATTTTTGAGAAATATTATTACAATTTAAAGAACTGTTTTCTGTTTTAATATAAAGTATATAGAGCTTGTAATTTATTCCTGTTATGGCAAAGCTAAATATATTACTCCAGTCTTCAGCATCACATGATTGTTCAGAAACCATTCCAATATGCTAATTTGTTGCTCAAGAAACATTTCTTGTTATTATCAATGTTGAAAACCGTGACACACTACCATAAAAAAGTACTTAAATTCAGTATGAACTGAAATTGATCAAAAGTGACAGTAAAGACATTAGTAATGTAAATAATAATAATAATAATTGTTGATAAATGTACCTACCTGGTTGACAGACTCATATAAGAGCCGGTCGAAAATCGATTCAAATATGTGACAATTCATATCGGTTGAGATGCCAAACAAATCGCAATTTAATTGGATTAGGAGTTTATATGAATGTATCTCTGAAAGGAACTGACTATCTTTAGAAAAGTTTACTTGGTATTTTCTTTTCATCATGCCTCAGAAAAATGCATATTAAAGTAGTGTTCATAAGCACAGCTCTGCTTTGTTTACAGTGGTAACCAAGGAAACACTGAATCATTGTTGTTCGTAAGTGCCACCTGCTGTCAGAGAGTGAATCTGCGTCTCATTCAGCTCGTCTGCGGTTTCGTTCAGATATGTTTTATGTAGTATAGTTTCACAAAACTAAAGTCAGACTATTCTTTTTTTACTTCAAATTTCGAAATTATACAGTCTAATTTAGATTGAAAACTGCTCATGCTGCATGTATGCTGCATCTTTGTTTTGATCATGGCTAAAATCCAGTGGTTGTCTCTAATTTTAAATGGAACGAGCACAGACAAAGCCTTAGTTTGTTCATATTAAGAGATTTCTTTTATTTGTGTAACTTGTTTGTTTTAAAATTTCAAATTAGTTTTGTTATATTTCAGTTTCACAAAGAAAGGTCCAGCAATAGCCTAATAAAAAGACACCTTTTCATTTACTGTATAATGTCTTCAATCTCATTTTGTTAAAAAAAAAATTGTTAGAAAATCAAATCAAAATGAATGGAATGGAATCAAATCGTGAGTTGAGTGAACTGTTACATCCCTAGATTCTATGCGTTGCAACATAAACTAACATGATTTTAAACTTGCGTGTGAAAGTTAAAAATTGTTGTAAATTTAAAACATTGAAAATTTGTGACAGAAATTAACTTCAGTAACTACCATTGAATTCTGTTGTTCTGAATTGAAGCAATTCATAATTACTGTAATCTAACTTTAACCATGAAATTGTGACATTTTGTGAAACATTTGGTCCTACAAAGCTGGAAAAACTTGTCACCTGACAACCTCTGAAAGACACATTTACTTACAAAAGTAACTTTAGTCTTTTTAATAATGTAGTAATATTTGGGGTTTTGTTACATTTATGTGTTTTTTCTCTCTGGCAGAGCTACATCCAGAGTTTTCGGGACAGACAGGTGGATGGACGTGCTTATCCTGTGGGTGGGCTGATGGCTGCAGGTCACACAAGTGTGGACATGGACTATGACTGTGGATCCAGGGTCCCCCTCACTTCTGGGGTCGGACCACATGTTCGGGTCTGACCACAGTCACTTCTTGACAAAAACACATACACAAACACTCAAATCCGGTGCTGACCTGACCCTGGGTCCCGCACACACAGAGGCTTGGGTCTCATCACCATTCGGAACCGAACAATGAAAGCACTTCTAATTATAATACTGGATGCATCATTCCGAGACCACAGTTGTATTAAAGAGCTGCTTTAACACACTCAATTACACTAACACACTTTACCTGAACATGTGCCTGAGACGTGGCATTCTGTTCACCTAATACTGAAACCATCATGAGATGGTCAAAAAAAAAAATCAGTCTGGGCACCATTCTGTCAAATTATTTTCTAAAAACGTCTGGTGAATTAGCGTGTTGCCCGTTCATCAATGTTTCAAGATATTGCATTTCTGTTTGTGACAAATTCGTCAGTTGGTGCTGAATCTTGTGTTTGTACTACAACGCTGACTGCTATTTTGAAGTCAGCCGTTCCTCCTCTCATAGTAAAGTCTGTGGATTCCACCAGTCAGTGTCTGTACTGTGAGATCCTGCATTCCGGCCCAGGACTGTACCAAATACCGTCGAGCAGGGGTGCCTTCGAGACATCACTAAGAAACTCTCTCAGGAGAATCTAACTCCTTAGCCTTGTTTCAGAAAGGCTGTAGGGCAAAGAGCCATATTACTGCTGATCAGAGCCACCTGGTCCACTCTGGGATGCAGAGCTGAACGCCTGGTGATGAAAAGAACGAGGACAAGATGGAGGAAAAAGAGCGAAGATGATACTCAGGGACAGCGTGAATGTTTTGGAATATTAGGGGAAGATCTATAAAGTTCATGGACAAAAAATTATGATGCAAAAACTGTAGATTTATCCCCTCGGACGCTAGCGCAACGGATGTCACCATGAGCGTTCAGTTACTGCTGTGTGTAAAACTAGTTTGCAAGTGAACATATAGGGTGTCCAGGAGGACATGAGGGTTGAGCAGCAAATGTCCTTCTTAAAAGATCTCCACAATCCTTTGGGGCAAACTGCATGACATAAACAACCCCATTTTCCTTTCCACAATGCGTTTTCAGGCCCATCTTCATACAGACAATAGAAATGAGCAGTTTCTGCCATGGTGTCTCTCTTTTTTTCTTTCTTAATTCTGCAAAGCAGAAAAGTCTATGTTATGTACATAAAATGCACATTTAGTATATCCATTTCAACATGGGCTCTCATATTTATTAGATACTGGTTTATTTCTAATGAATTGCTTTTCAAGGGATTCCGAGTCCTGACAGTTGAATGGATGGTGGTATTTATTAGTTTGTTTGTTTGTTTGGTTTTACATGCCTAGTCATGTTTTCTTTATAATTTACCATCTGATAACAGAGTGTATTCTTAAAGACAAAAAGTCTTAATGCAATGAAACCTTTGACAATCTGACATCAACTTTTTTTTTTTTTTTTTTCTGTACAACAGCATGTGTTTGTATGGGCCTGGTTATTATAGTAAACTTTGTGAATTCACTGTGTCTCTTGTGATCTATGATTCATCTCTCTATTTCTGTCTGGGCATGTTTATACTCATGTATAGGTGAACAGATGCACACAGAAACACAAACACAAAAATAATGGAATATGTTGGCTTGGGTATTTTTAGTTTATTTTTTTCTTATGCTTGGCATCATCCTCACAATTTTCTCTCCTCCTCTGTTCTCTCAATTTACTGCACTTCCCACTTTTTCCTTCCTTTACTATTTCTGTCCTTCTTTTACCTTACATCTACCTCACATTCTTCCAAACTGACATATATAACTGGACTAAAAATGCTCAAAAATACATATTTGAAAAGAATGTGATCGCAATGTGATCGCTCTCTTCTCCCACTCATGCAGATGTGCTCATATCACTTTTTGGATGTGTGGAAAAACAAAAGAAAGTACAGAGTATGAAAAAAAAAAATGTCCAAAAGGTTTTATTTTCATATTGGTTTGATTCTGTGGTTGCAGCTCCTTGTCTGAGGTTTACATGATGTCCTTCTGGTGTTGTGTAGATTCACTCACCACCTGTAGGGGGCAGTAGACATTTAATTTCAAAGACAGATTGCATCACCTCTTTCTGTCCCCAGTCGATTTACAGGAAATCACTCCATTTTAATTTTTTTATTTTTTTTATTTAATTTATTGATTTAAATACTGTAATCAAATATTTTTAAGTTTTACTTTTTTTTACTTAAGTAGTTTAACCACAATTTTTTTTTGCACCAAATATTAACCTAATATTGCAAAGGATATTGAGGTTGAGGATATATGAATGAATGAAGAATAGCACACTGGGGTGAACTGAAATTTTGGGTGTGTGTGTGCATATCACACCTCCCCATCACGTGTCCCAATGGTCTTGATCAGGACAGTTTTCTTTGAGTGCATTTCAGATGTTCTCTGTTGGTGCTCTGGACTTGTCTCTGTTAAAAATTGTTTAATAATAAAACACACACACACACACACTACTGCTCCAGAAACATTTTAGTAACACTTTACAGTAAGGTTCTATATAAGTAAACAGTTCATGCATTAACTGACATTAACTAAGAATGTGCAATTCATTTGTTACAGTATATTAATCTTTTTAAATGTTAGTTAATAAAAATACAATTTTATATCAGGTCCATTATGTAACATTACCAGATACAACTTTTGATTTTAATAATGTATTAGTACATTTTGAAATTAACAGCAACTAATAAATGCTTTATAAGTATTTTATCTGTTAGTTAATGTTAACAAAAAGAACCTTATTGTGAAGTGTCACCAGCATTACATATCATCAATGTTGAAAGTAGTTGTAACTGCTTAATATAGTTGTGGAAACCTTACATTTTTCAGGATTCTTTGATGAATAGAGTGTTCAAAAGAATATTTATTTGATTTAGAAACCACATAGTATGGCATTTTGATCAATTTAATGCATAAAATTAAAGGTTATTATAAAAGTTTTAATTTCTTACTTTCAAATAAATAAATATTACTAACCCCAAATATTTTAAATATTAAAAAATATTATATAAATTATACGACCTGTATTTAAATTTAATTTAAATCACAGTTCAACTCATGTTTTGTTATAATAATATTTAAAGTAATAATAATAATAATAATGTGTGTATATATATATATATATATATATATATATATATATATATATATATATATATATACATACATACATACATAAGACAGCACAAACTGCAGGAATCTGTACAGTTAGTCAGGTACAATACCTTCCAGTGGCCTCTGGGGAAACACATCTACAACATTCCTAGTATAATTATCATGAGTTACCATCTTACCTCTAAAGCTTATAGTGGAATATGACTGCATGGGCATCACAATCCTTTAACATGAGAGAGGAAGAAAGATAAAAAGTAACAAAAAGCCTTTAGAGTAAGCAGAATGTATGGAGTATATTAAAAACAACAAAGACACATCTTTCATTTCCATTGTACCTGCTCTCCTCTCCTTCTAGCAGCTTCCTGTAGGTGGCGATCTCCACATCCAGGGCCATCTTAATATTGAGCAGGTCCTGATATTCTCGCAGGTGACGTGCCATCTCGTCCTTCATGTTAGCAATCTCTGCCTCCAGCTTGGCGATGGTGTCCTGAAAAGCACCGGCCTCACGACCGTGGCGATCCTCCATATCTCTCATTTGCCTCATGAGAGACTCGTTCTACAGAGTGAGAGACAAAGAGATGAATGCCACATGGAGAAAGACAAAGAACATGTATATCCATCACATCGGACAGAACAGATAAACATACAGTGCCCTTAAGGGAGTCGATCTCACAGGTGTAGGACTGGATCTGGTGTCTGTACTCCATGGTATCCAGCTTGGCTTGTTTGAGAGCCTCGTTGTTCTTGCTCACTGCCTGGTTAAGGTCTGACACCTGATGGTGAAAATGCAACGATCAAAGATCAGCAGACTTTCCTTTTTGTATCTCACTTAGCTCAGTAGTCGCTGTTGAAAAAACAGCATATGCTGGTTAGGTATGTTTTGAAGCATAGCTGGTGGTTTAAGCTTGAGCAGTTGGGGGTTTGCTCAAGGGTCTCACCTCAGTCGTGGTATTGAAGGTGAAAGAGAGCGCTGTACATTCACTCCTCGCACCTACAATCCCTGCCGGTACCGAGACTCGAACCCACGACTTTTGGGTTACAAATGTGACTCTAACCATTAGGCCACGATTGCCCCATATTATCACAAAATCTTGGATACAATTTTGAAGCCAACTTGTTTTCTTATGGGTAGTTTTTGAGTGAAAAAAAGCATTTTTTAGTGGATTATTTTTGCAGTGTTCACTCAAAATCTGAGTAATTTATCTCAGGTGAAGCCTATGATCAATACGAGTCAAAAAAAAATCTGTTTTAATTGAAAGAAAACAAGTTGATTAAAAGAATGAATCCAAGATTTGGCAATAAAATAGCATAACGAGAAATTTATAAGCAATTGTTTTAGACAGGTCATTTTTGTTTGAGAACACCACAAGTTTAACAAGGTTATGTTGTTACTAGTGTTATTTTTTTATTTAGGATTTATTGTAATTCATGAGGTTATTCAATAATTCCATGAGATAGCTTAATTTTTCATAGAATAAATTTACCTTTCAGATTAATCTTTTATTGGGATTCTGCTTTGTCTGTCAACAGTTACTAATACTTTAACTAAATTGTCAAAGCACCGTTGTAAATAAGAGTTGATTTAATATTTTATATTAATGAAACTTTAAAATATACTGTATATAAATATTAATAAAAATGTTATCAAAAGTCATTTACACTTTCTGTAAAAATTTACCCTAGGCTGTGGGCCAACTTATCTGAGTAGTGTGGTAAGATTGTCTATTTAAATAATTTGACATTTTGTTCTTCTAATTCTGCAAATGTTTCTCTTTATTTCCCTTAATAACACTATTTATATCCCTTAAATGTAAATGCACATTGTTCTTAAGGGTAGACTGGTTGAGGTCTGATACCTGATGTAGAAAATCAGCAGATTCTTCTTTCATTTCTTCTGTCTCACCTTTGACTTGTACCAGTCCTCAGCCTCTGCAATGTTCTTTGCAGCGATGCCCTCATACTGAGCACGGATGTCCCTCAGGGCAGCAGTCAGGTCAGGTTTGGACATGTCCATCTGGATTTGGACTTGACTCTCTTGCATCTGAGCCTGCAACTCACGAATTTCCTACACACAGAGAAAGAAAAAGCTTGTGTGTAAGTGTTTGTGCTTGTTTTAATAATGCAGCATGACATTGCTGATAAGACTAGTGGCAGGACTAATCTCAAACATCCACACACAGCTGGCCCTGAAACAGGCCTGTGATGTTTTAAAGTAGCTGTGTAATCTCCAGGAATAGATGCAGCTCTTTAGAAGAGCTCTGAGATTTCACTCAGCTCAGCAGTGTTAGGGAAGCTATTGAAACTCAAACTTTTAAAGCTTTAAGCTGCTTGTAAGTTAAAACCACAGTAAAGCTACTTCTTTTGAAAAGAAAAGAAAAACTACACTACATGTTACTAATACATTATGGCGAGTACTACTTTAAACATAAAACTAATAAACTGTATAATTGTTCCCTCTTTATATTACGTATCTTTAACTACTATATACTACTAGGTAAAAATAATTGTGTGGTACAGTGTATTTACTGTGTTCAAAACTATTTTGCTGCTATTGAGGTGGAATACGAGTAAGGTTAGGAATGGTAATTACATTAATGTTTTTTTTTAAACGTAAATACAATGTTAAAACATGAAGGAGAGGGTCTGAATTACAATGACAACATTAAACAAGAATATGTACATTTATATGAAATACTAAAAAGTAAACTTCATATACACTACTGTTAAAAAGTTTGGGGTCAGTATGATGCTTCTTAAGTTTTGGACAAAATAGTTACTTTTAGAAATGTATTTTATTTATGCATTAAACTAAGCAAATGTGACATTAAAGACATTTCTGATGTCACAAAAGATTTCTATTTCAAATAAACTCTTTTGAACTTTCAGTTTCAAAGAATCCTGAAAAGAAAATCACATTTTCCAATAAAATTAATAAGAAGAAGGGTTATGTAATTCAGAAGACTGGAGTAATGGCTGCTAACAATTCATCCATCACAGAAATAAAATATATATTAAAATAATACATTTTTCAAACTGTAATAATACTTCACAGTGTGCTATTTATTCAAATATTTCCTGAATTTTTTTATTAAATAAATGCATCCATGGTAAGCATAAAAGAATATCAAAAACATAAAAAAAGTACCTACTGTATCCCAAACTTTTGAAAGGTAGTATAACTGAGTCTTAAGTATTGTGACAAATAGCAGAATTACACTAAACACTGCATTTCGAAAAAAGTTGTAAATGCCATACAGGGTCCTAGGTAAAGAGACTCAAATGAATTATTGAATCAGTGAATCATTTAACCTTTTTCTGAAGTTGCATTTGTTCTCATGCGTATCGTGTGACTTTTCAGTTTTGGTTTGCTAAGTAGTAAGGCATGGCCAAAGCTAGGTAAAGTACTTATTTACCATGTTTTCAAGCACTTGTTAGAAGAAACAGACGAGAAACAGAAGAGGACAGCAGCTTGTAATGTGTTTTCTTAACAATCTGCGCACTGTCCCTATGTCTCTACTACTTTAGTCTCTATTCCAATTGGTCTCTGGAACTGCTGTAAACAAAGCAGACTTTATTTCATCCATTACTACTCATTCAAGTCTCAACCTCATGGCTCTAACTGAGACTTGGATCAAACCTGAGGACTGCCACTCCTGCAGCCCTCTCCTCTAATTTGACTCCCCTCGCTCAATTGGGAGGGATGGAGGTACAGTACTATTCTGCTTATCTCAAATGAATGTAAATTTGATCCTTTACAATGTCTTACTGGCAATAGTTCATTTGAATCACACGCAGTTTCTATTACCCACCCTGTTAAAATCCATTTTTTAACTTGTTTATCATCCCAAATGGGCAACTGGGTAACTTCTTGGAGGAGTTTAATTTGTTACTCTCAAAGTTCCCTGAGTACAGTTCTCCTCTGGTACTCCTCGGTGACTGCAACATCCACCTAGAAAAACCCCAAGCTGCTGACTTCAACAGTCTGCTTGCTTCATTTGACCTCAAGCGAGTGTCCATCAGGTAACCAATTATTACAAACCTTATCTACACATGCTACTGCTCCACTGACACCACTTTAGTTACTCCGTTGCACACCTCAGACCACTTGCTAATCACTTTTAACCTCAAACTGACTCCTGACACAACACACACTCCTCTGCAGGTAACCTTTCGGCATAACCTATGCTCACACTCTCCCTCTGATTGGACACTGACACTGCTACTGACACTCTTTGCTCCACTCTAACATCCTGCTTAGAAAACTTTTGCCCCCTTTCATCCAGACCAGCACACATCACCCCCTCTGCCCCCTGGGTGTCCAATGTTCTCCATGTACATTACTCTAGTCTCAGGGATGCAGAGAGGAAGTGGTGCAAATCAAAAAAAACTCTACTGACCTTGGTTTGTATCAGTCACTCCTCTCTTCCTTCTCTGCAGATATCTCCACTGCTAAAACAACAAACTACCACAACAAACAAAAAAAAAAACAATTGTTCTGACTCTTGCACACTTTACAAAACCGTCTCTTCTTTGTCCTCCACAGGCTCGGGTAACCCTACTGCTCAAGAAACCCTCTCTAACTCCAGTACTTTTAGAAAACTACAAAACGGTATCCCTTCTTCCATTCATTGCAAAGACACTTGAGCAAGTTGTGTTCAACCAACTCTCTATGTTTCTCACACAGAACAACCTGCTGGACAACAACCAATCTGTCTTCAAAAGCTCTCGGCTACTGAAGCCTGGCAAGAGCAGCTTCCAAATCCTCAGTACTCATCTTGCTGGATCTGTCTGTTGCTTTTAACACAGATAACCACCAGATCCTCCTATCCACCCTCATGAAGATGGGCATCTCAGGAACTGCACTCTAATGGTTCAAGTCTTACCTCTCAGGTAGGTCCTTCAGGGTGTCTTGGAAGTGTGAGGTTTCTATGTCACAACTTCTTGATACTGGGGTTCCTCAGGGCTCAGTCCTTGGACCACTTCTCTTCTCCATCTACACGTCATCATTAGGATCTGTCATTCAAAAACATGGCTTTTCCTATCACTGCCATGCTGATGACACTCATCTCGACTTCTCGTTCCAACCAGATGATCCGATGGTAGCTGTTCACACTGCAGCCTGTCTGACAGACATTTCTGGCTGGATGAAGGACCATCACCTTCAACTCAACCTTGCTAAGACAGAACTGCTTGTGGTCTCAGCTAACCCAGCACTTCATCATAACTTCTCTGTACAGATAGGTTTGTCAACCGTAACCCCTTCCAGGACAGTCATGAACCCTGGAGTTTTGATTGATGATCAATTAAGCTTTACAGACCATATTGCTACAACAGTCCGATCTTGCAGATTTGCCTTATACAACATGAGGAAGATTAGACTCTTCCTATCAGAGCAGGCCACACAACTCCTTGTCCAAGACCTTGTTCTCTCTAGACTGGACTATTGTAATGCTCTCTGGGCAGGCTTTCCAGCATGTACTAGCAAGCCTCTGCAACTAATCCAGAATGCAGCAGCGAGAATGGTCCTCAACGAGCTGAATAAAGCCCATGCCACACCTCTCTTCATCAGTTTGCACTGACTGCCAATAGCTGCTAGCATCAAATTCAAGGTACTGATGTTTGCCTACAAGACAACCACTGGCTCTTCACCAATATACCTAAACTCCCTAGTTCAGACTTATGCGCCCTCCAGAAGATTGCGGGTCTGAAATTGAACGATGCCTCATGGTGCCATCCCCAAGAGACACAAAATCACTCTCACGGTCCTTTGTCTGGACTGTTCCCAGCAGGTGAAACAACTTGCCAATTCGACATCTCAATTTGAGCAGCTGAGTCTTTAGCCATTTTCAGAAAACATCTAAAGACACATCTTTTTCGTCAGCACCTGACCAATTAATAGTAGCACTTACCTATTCTATTCTATTCTATTCTATTCTATTCTATTCTATTCATTAAAAAAATCTATATGTACTGTGCTAGACTAACTGAGACTTGTCACATCACTTGTATACTGTTGCTCTTTTGTTTGTCTGATTTTTCCTATATTGTTCTCCTCATTTGTGAAATCATCTCAAAGTGATTTGGAAAAAAGTGTCTGCTAAACGATTAAATCTAAATGTAAATGTAATTCACTAAACAGAATTTTCTGTTCTAAGTATTAAAATTAATCATTTTGATTTTGTTGATGACCATCTGACTTACTGATTGTCTCATTAATCAGCCTTTGCAATACTACAAATAAATCAGTGAAGCATTTTGACTGAAGAAGGTGATTAATATCAGTGTTTGTATGAGGCAGAAGACAAAACTATGTTACGTTTTAAGTTGGCTTGGCTGTAGGCTGTATTTTAGAACATTTTATTGGCACAGACAATAACAATGAAACGTCCTTAAATGTGCTGACCTCTTCATGGATCTTCTTCAGGAATGCAATCTCTTCTTGAAGAGTCTCTATACGTCTTTCCAGATCCAGGCGGGCCAAAGTGGCGGCATCCACGTCCTAAGAGTGGACGTAATACCAAAATAAAACTATGCAACATTTTATTATCCATTACTAATTAGAAAATAAAACAAATGGAAATCAAAAGAGGGGGTTTGTGTTTTAGGGGACTCACTGCTCTGAAAGCGGCCAGATTATTATCTGCCTCTTCCCTTAGTGCAATCTCCTCCTGAAGCCTGGTGAGAAGAAGAGGGAGGGAGTCATGTATCTCATATTTATTAAAGCCAGCCTATTTCCTTTCCTTTTATAGACTTAAGGTTTACAGCAACCTCACACAAAGCCTTTCCCACTGGAAGATGGTATGGGGCCAATACTTTTAGGCTGACTAACTCCTGAATAGGAAGTAAAGCTAGGCTATTGTAAACAACATGCTTCAATTGACAATAGCTTACTTTATAAAGGCAGTTTCCTTAAGCCTTTAATAACCTCTCTAGGCCTGATATAGCATTTTTTTTATATTTTTTTTTTTTGGCTCATAATTATTTGGTAGACCAGATGAAGTCATGTTTAATCATTTCTTAGCTTAGTCACTACAGAGACAGGCAATTTGAAACTGTTTTTAACATTAAAAAAGAACACTCTAGTGACCCTGAAAGACCTGTGCCCAACGGTCTCTCATTTGTCTATCAAACCGATTATATAAATTATCTTCTTTTCCAACTGCTTTTGTTTGTCCATTTGAGAAGACTGTCAACTTAGCGCGTTCATCAGTTACATATATTTTATAAAAAATTCAAATTTTCCAGACTGTTGAGATACTTAATAAAATAAAGTACCAGTACATGCTTTTAATATAGCAGAACCTTTACTCATTCAATAAAGAAATTGCTTTAAATATAAACCGATATTTTCAATCCATGAAACAAATTCAATTTTAACTGGTCACTTTTCTTTCTTCCACTTGTTAAATAGTTCACAAGAATAACCAGTGCTCCTGTTGCTGTGGTATTGCAACGATGGTTTTGTGTCAATGTTATGTTTGTATTTCTCTCAGATTGTGTTATGTTTGCTGTCTGGGGCAGCAGAGTGTGTGTGAGATGTTTGCTGGGGGGGAATCATGTTCGTTGATTAGTCTCTGAATGACTCTGGACTGTTATGCAATGTAATGTGTGATTCTAAATATGAAACTCAAGAGAAGGTTGACAGGTTCAGTACCACAAAGAATACATGAATGAAATTTGCACATATTTTTGAATGATCAAATAACATCTGTTTACAAGTGTACTCCTTTAAGCCCCTTTTTCTTTTGTACCATGCTGAAAAAAAGGTTTCAAAAATCTGGTTTGCTGGCCTGGCCAAGATGGTCTTCAGCTGATCTTTTTGGACGCCTGGTCTGGTCAAAACTCTTAAATATAAAGGTTCTTTATTGGCATTGATGGTTCCATGAAGTGGAAAAAGGTTCTTTAGATTATTAAAATGGTCTTCACACTAAGAAAAAAAAATGTTTCTTTTAATAACTGTTAACTGAAAGTTTCTTTGGGGAACCCAAAATGGCTCTTCTGGGGCATCATTGCAAAAAATCCTTTGTGAACCTTTATTTTTAAGAGTGAAGGTGGATTTTAGCTGAGCAGCCAACTGTCTTCTCACTGTCTGACCACCTGGAAAGTGCTACAGACCCATCTAAAACAAGCCAGACCAGTCCGACTAGTCTGTTAAACCAACTTAGGCTGGTTTAAGATGTTTCTTCCAGTATGGTATTCATGCATCATGCATCTCACCTGAGTTTCAGTTTCTGCAGGTCATCTGCCAAGTTATCCCGCTCCACCTCCACACGTGATCTCTGACTGGTGACCACTTCGATCTCTCTTCTTAGCTCCCTCATCTCATCCTCATAAAGGTCAGCAATCCGTGTTGGCTCCCGCCCCCTCAAGCGCTCCACCTCAATCACCATTGCCTGGTTCTGCTGCTCCAGCATGCGAACCTTCTCAATGTAGTTGGCGAATCGGTCATTTAGGTGCTGAAGCTCAGCTTTCTCATTGGTGCGCGTTTGGAGAAACTCCTGATTGAGCGCGTCGGCCAGGCTGAAGTCTAGCGTCTCACCCATCCCACCATAGGAGCGGTTATAACCTGCAGACAAGTTGGGCATACTGTAGGAGGAGGCTCGATAACTGGAGATTCCAGGAGAGGATGTGGAGGACTTGGTGACCTCGTAGACTCTGGAGTTGATCCGAGAGCTGCCAGACCCCCCTGTGGAGGCTCGGCCAAACATTGCACGGGACATTGGTGGCGTCAGGTAGCCAGGACCACCAAACATTCGACGGTATGATGAAGAGGATGAGGAAGAGGCATAGTGGCTCATGTTGGAGCACAAGAAGGACAGACCAGATGAATACCACCCTTCGGAGAGGACAGAGACAGAATGAGCGCATGGCATGCTCATCTGTGGCTATTTGTAGGCTTCTGCCCCCTCCCTTCCCAACAAGCCCAAACTACTTCAGCCCACTTTCTCTATGCTGTACCATCTTCTCCATCCTAACCCTAACAAATCATTTCCCCATCCTATCTCTTTCACTTACTGCTCAGCTGTCCCAACTCTTGGCACAAAAATACTGAGCTGATTAATTATAAACAGACTGTGCCCCTCATCACAGTGGTGAACTCATCATAGAAACTAAGCTGACTCTCTGCTGGCCAGACCAGCAAGCTTGGGAAATGACAAAATTTATTACAAGTAAAAAAAAAGAAAAGAAAAAAAATCATTTTTCTAATTAAACCTAATTAATCCACCCAAAGTGAAAATGGTGTCATAATTTACCCACCCTCGTGTAATTCCAAAACTTTTGGACTTTTGACTTAAAAAAAGAGAAACACAATGTCAAATGCTGTTTTAGACCCCACCAACTTTAACTGTATATGCCAGGTGTATGAAGTTAGCTAAAAATTTAACTAAAACAAAAATAATAAAAATTATTTTGCTTGAAATAAAAGAAACTTAAATTTAGATAAAAAAAATTATTTATTACTTATTTTATTTCAGTTAGTTGCCAAGACAACATTTCTAATTTCATTAAGTTTAACTTGATGTACTACAATAACTTAAACTAAAACTGAAATGAAAAGTATACATACACTGAACAATCTTATAAACGCAACACTTTTGTTTTTGCCCCCATTTTTCATGAGCTGAACTCAAAGATCTAAGACTTTGTCAATGTACACAAAAGTCCTATTTCTCTCAAATATTGTTCACAAATCTGTCTAAATCTGTTTTCAGGAGCACTTCTTTGCCGAGATAATCCATCCACCTCACAGGTGTGGCATATCAAGATACTGATTAAACAGCATAATTATTGCACAGGTGTGCCTTAGGCTGGCCACAATAAAAGGCCACTCTAAAATGTGCAGTTTTTACTGTATCAGGGGGTCTGGAATCCAGTCAGTATCTGGTGTGACCACCATTTGCGTCACACAGTGCAACACATCTCCATCGCATAGAGTTGATCAGGTTTTTGATTGTGGCCCGTGGAATGTTGGTCCACTCCTCTTCAAAGGCTGTGTGAAGTTGCTGGATATTAGTAGGAACTTAAACCTGCTCAGTGGGTGATATGTCCGGTGAGTATGCTGTCCATGCAAGAACTGGGATGTTTTCAGCTTCCAGGAATTGTGTACAGATCCTTGCAACATAGGGCTGTGCATTATCATGGTGCAACTTGAGGTGATGGTCGTGGATGAATGGCACAACAATGGGCCTCAGGATTTTGTCACGGTATCTCTGTGCATTCAAAATGGCATCAATAAAATGCACCTGTGTTCGTTGTCTATAACATACGCCACAATGTTGACATCAGCAAACCGCTCACCCACACGACACCATACACGCTGTATGCCATCTACCCTGTACTGTGAAAACTGGTATTCATCCATGAAGAGAACACCTCTCCAAAGTGCCAGATGCCATTGAATGTGAGCATTTGCCCACTCAAGTTGGTTATAACGTCGAACGGCAGTTAGGTCGAGACCCCGATGAGGACGACGAGCATGCAGATGAGCTTCCCTGAGACGGTTTCTGACAGTTTGTGCAGAAATTCTTTGGTTATGCAAACCGATTGTTGCAGCAGCTGTCCGGGTGGCTGGTCTCAGACGATCTTGGAGGTGAAGATGCTGGATGTGGAGGTCCAGGGCTGGTGTGGTTACACATGGTCTGCGGTTTTGAAGCCAGTTGGATGTACTGCCAAATTCTCTGAAACACCTTTGGAGACGGCTTATGGTAGAGAAATGAACATTCAATTAATGGGCAAGAGCTCTGGTGAACATTCCTGCAGTCAGCATGCCAATTGCATGCTCCCTCAAAACTTGCAACATCTGTGACATTGTGGTGTGTGATAAAACATTTTAGAGTGGCCTTTTATTGTAGCCAGCCTAAGGCACACCTGTGCAATAATCCTGCTGTCTAATCAGCATCTTGACATGCCACACCTGTGAGGTGGATGGATTATCTCGGCAAAGGAGAAGTGCTCACTAACACAGATTTAGACAGATTTGTGAACAATATTTGAGAGAAATAGGCCTTTTGTGTACATAGAAAAAGTCTTAGATCTTTGAGTTCAGCTCATAAAAATGAGGGCAAAAACAAAAGTGTCGCATTTATAATTTTGTTCAGTGTATATAAAAACTAGATATATTTGAAAATTAAAAAAATGACAAAAACACACAACAAAATTGCTAAGACTGTGACTAAAATTAAAGTGAAAACAGAAAAAAAAAACTTATATAAATACAAATTATAATAGTATCTCAATGATACTAAAATAACCCTGGTATGGGCAGGAATGTATCAAACATGATCTTTTTGAAATATGTTCTTCAATCAGACAGGATTGCAATGAAGGTGAGGGTAATGATGACAGAATTTTCCTTTTGGGTTGAACTATTCCATTTTACATTCCATTTATTGATCAGAAAAAAAGCATTCACATTGAAATTCCATAAATTACCACACTGATGTCACTGCATAGCTCTGCCATTTGTAAATGTCTTGATAACAGCTTGAGAAAATGTCACATTCTAATATTGTTAGTGCAGCACTTAAAGCTGGTAAACATATGAGCACAGATTGAGCAGAAGGTTTATTCAAGCTGCCTTAAAAAGGAAAGGCATGAACAGTAGAGCAGAAGATGCATGACTGTGTACCTTCTCTGGAAACAGCAGGGGAGATGATCCTCTCCTCCTGCATTGGTAAACTCATTGTGTCATTATTGACAATGGCATTTGCCATGTGTCTATTGAAGGAGAGCAGATTCAAGATGTTTTAACACACCTCTGAATATAATATAATATAATATAATATAATATAAATATAATAAAAAAAAAAATAATATATAAAAATAAAAAACAATATAAAATAAAATAATACAATATTATATTATATTATATTATATAATAATAAAAGTATGTTTCGCACTGGAAGACGTCTTTGAAACTCAAAAGTCAGAGTTTATTTGATTTAGAGACATGATGGATTTTATTTAAAGTGGCAAATGATGCTATAAAACAGGGGTCTTTGACATTTATCAGGCCAAGGACTCTCTTTAGTGAACAAGATGGGGAGGACAGACTCCCTGTTACATACTATATAAATCTCAATGTTGCATATAAATTTTTGCCTAAAATCTAGTCCCGTATTGCTGCTCTTATTCTACATGACCTTATTCTACATCCCTAATCCTACCCAATAACTAAACTTAACAACTACCTTATTAACTATTAATAAGCAGCTAATTAGGAATTTATTGAGGGAAAATTCGTAGTTAATATTGAATAAGTGTTCCCTATTCTAAAGTGTTACCAAATATTTATATACTTATAATTAATATATTTTAGTTTTATTTTAACACATACTGTGAAAGGGATATTTAACTTGGTTGACGTTAAAGGAATAGTTTACACAAAAATTTAAATGTACTCACCCACAGGCTATCCAATACAGATTTGGAGAAATTTACCATTACATTACTTGCTCACTAATGGATCCTATGCAGTGAATGGGTGCCATCAGAATGAGAGTTCAAATAGCTGATAAAAACATCACAATAATCCAGAAGTAACTGACATGACTCCAGTCCATCAATAAACGTCTATTTCTCTCCTGATTCAGACGAGATGACTTTTTCACTGGAGAAAGCAATTATGGATAGAGGACTCATTTTATCCAGAAGCTATGGTTTGAAGTAAATACATTTTAATAATTAATTTGTTCATTGCAAACACACAGCTTTTTACTTCGGAAGATGTTAACTGATGGACTGGAGATGTGTGGATTACTTGTGGACTATTGTAATGTTTTTATCAGCTGTTTGGACTGGCACCCATTCACTGCAGAGAATCCACCGGTGAACAAGTGATGTAATTCGAAATTTCTCCAAATCTGTTCTGATGAAGAAACAAACTCTGCATCTTGGATTGCTTGAGGGTGAGTAATTTTGGTTGCCTGAGGGTTTTCATTTTTGGTTGAACTATTCCTTTATTTTTGGGTAGAATTAATAATTTCTCCCCTGTATTTTCATTATTTCACATATAATATTTTGAAATAAAACTGTTAGTATAGTTGTAGACTCCTGCTGAAAACTCCTGATTCAGACCTGCATCATAGGAGAAATAGTCTAAGATGTACATGTAACAACAAACCTATGTTTTTGCAGATGATCATAATATGCTGAAAAGTGGAGATCAAGGCCTGATTTCATGTACAATTTCTAATATTGTAAAGTGTGCATTTCAGATCTTTTGTAAGCTGATCAAATAAGGCATATAATTGTTACAAGCCTCTGGTGTCTGTCCAGTGCCGGCGCTGTGGTGGGGCATTCGAGGGCCGTGCCCCCCCTAGCGGTCATTGATGCCCCTCCTACAGGCCATGGCGTGGCCCAAAAAAAAATATATATATATATTTAATATTAAATGTTCAAACTGTAACTTAAATTAAATAAAAACGAATGGGGAAAATGCATAATTTTGGTTGTTCATGGCACGTTACTAGGCTTCGTCATGGTGAATGCTTATTGGTCGCCGAGTAAACTTGTTACATTTGATTTGCAGCGCGCGCGCAAAATCCATTTCAAGTTGAAAAAAAAAAAGCAGGTGAATTGTTGATGAATGTTTGTGGTTTCTAACTGCATTTGTGTTTTATACTTGGCTGTCTGTAAAGATATATGGGCTTATGTCATTTCTGCTTGGTGCGTGCATAAACTGCTGGGAGGTGTGTAACCAAGGTTAAAAACAAGTATTAGCATAAAGTAATAGCAGAATATACATTCATTTTTGTCCTTTATTTATTTTGTTTAGAAAAATTAGTCCTTTAGAGTATTTAAAGTCCTTGAAACCCTAAGAAAAAAACGGTGTTTAAAGAAATTATTTTATTTCTTGAAACACAAATTTGTATTTTCTGTATTTTATTTTTTCCATTTCCTGTATTTATTTTTATCTTTTATCTATTTCTCAAGTTCTACAAAATTTGCATTCTACGCAAATCAAAAACTAAAAAAATCAGTTAAACCCAGAGGTGTCAAGTAACGAAGTACAAATACTTCGTTACATTACTTAAGTAGAAATTTTGTGTATCTACAATTTACTTGAGTAATTATTTTTCAGCCGACTTTTTACTTCTACTCCTTACATTTTCACGCAATTATCTGTACTTTCTACTCCTTACATTTTAAAAATAGGTTCGTTACTCATTTCGGCTTGTTTTCATTCCGGCTTGTCATCATCCCAAAAAAAAAAAAAAAAAACACCCTATCCAGATAAATCGCGCCATCCGGATGAAGTGAATCTGATTGTGGTTGGATGAGAAGTATAAACATATACCATTACGACACCCTATTGGTTTGTACGCGATCCATCGCACCTGCACATGACACAGATCACATCACACTCCAGTAAGGGCATAGCCAGTGTTGGGTTCGTATATCAAAAAATACATTTCTTAAAAGTAGGGTTGGGGTATGGAACCGGTATGCACCGAACCGAATAAGGACACAGATTTCGGTGCCTCTTAAATGCCTGAGCGATCGATTGAAATGTTTGTCCTGGTTCTCCGATATGTAGGCCTACACAAGAAGCATGGGCGTCGCTAGGCTTTTTTTATAGGGGCTATAGCATTTAGCTCCATAAACTGTACTCAAATTCGCGATCGCCTCAGAGTCAGTCCCCTTAAATTTCATATGAAAAAGGCGGCAGACCGGTCTACTCTCCGTCTTTCAGCGCGCTCTTCAATCCACAGACGGCGGTGGAGCAGCGCGAGCGCACTTAAACAGAAACAGAGGACACAAGGTGTGTGTTTATCGATAGATTGTTAGAATATCTGTATCTGTGCAGTTCTTTGTCATAAATACAGTTTACAAAAGGTCACGAGGGAGCAGTCGGTTTCTGTAAAGTTTTCGCTTGTCCCCGCTCATCACAGCACAGCTGTTTCCTCCAGCGACAATCTAGCCCTTAACACATATAAACGAACGCATACTTCAATTGTACTTATTTAAATATACTGAATTAAATCATACGTACTTTATACATACACTACTGTGTGAAAGTCTTAGGCACGTTAGTGTTTTCACCCCAAAGAATGGTGTTCGGACAGTTATTTATATATTTTGCTGTAGTGTGTCCGTAGAAAATCATAGACTTTTGCACAGTACTGTACTTTACAAACGACATTGTTGCTACTTTATAAAGAATGACCATACAGTCCTGATATTTCCTACTGACACACTACAGCAAAAGATATAAATAAATGGCTTAAACCCCTTTTTGGGGTGAAAATACTAATGTGCCTAAGACTTTTGCACAGTACTGTACTTTATAAACGACATTGTTGCTACTTTATAAAGAATGACCATACAGTCATTCGCAGAACTGCTTAAAGACAGTGACAGACACCACTCATTTTAACTAAATATCAGAGTGATTGACAGAGATACAGTAGAAACATTATGTGTGCTTTTGTATTAAATAATGACCCAGATTGTGAAATACATTTATTAGCCTTAGAGTAAGGGAAGCACAACTTGGCAAATGAGAGCATCCAAGGTGAAAGCTATGGATTTATTTTAAATATTTGTAATGTTCTTTATTGTTAATCCATTTTTTTTTTTTTTTTGTGGCTCTTTTTTTAAGTATCGTTTCAGGCACCATTTAGGCACCGGTACCATTTTAAAAGTATCGAATCGGCACCGGACCCTACTTAAAAGTTATTATTTCTCAACTACTGGCTCATTTATCAAATGGGTGCTTTCTCTTCGTCCTCCGCAAATTAAGCTACTGTAGGTAGTCCGGTAACTAGACGTTTGAATAAATTAGCGTTTGCGATTTACAACGCGATTGACAATGTGAAAGTCGTGACATTTGCCAAGTATGGTAACCCATACTCGGAATTGGTGCTCTGCATTTAACCCATCCAAGTGCACTCACACAGCAGTGAGAAGTGAACACACCGTGAACACACACCCGGAGCAGTGGGCAGCTATATATCCAGCGCCCAGGGAGCAACTGGGGGTTCAGTGCCTTGCTCAAGGGCACTTCAGTCATGGGTATTGAGGGTGGAAGAGAGCGCTGTTCATTCACTCCCTCCCACCTACAACTCCTGCCAGCACCGAGACTCGAACCTGCGACCTTCTGGTTACAAGTCCAAATCTCTAACCATGTAGCCAATACAGGAAGCTATCGATCAAGAAGGTATTAGGATTATGAATTATTTTTCATTTTTATTTTTTGATTAATCACTTGGATTAATCATTCATTTTGACAGCACTAATGTTTATTGTAAATAGACAACCATACAAGGGTAATTGTTACTAAGCCTGCCCTGGGTACACCAATTTTCTTGTTCATTGCCCTCGCAGATTCCTGCAGCTAAGCTTGGATGTACATTAAATACATTCCATTAAAGGTTATTGATGACATGCCTCTGAAGTTTGACTTTTTGCACCATTACAATACTTATAGGCAACTAGTCATCATATCTCTAGTTCTTTAATGTATTTGCATTGTACTAAAAAGTGCGTTCATTTTCAGTGGGCATATATGCGGCTGAAACAGGTAATCTAGTGCATCCCAAAATTTTCAACATGAATATTTTAATATAACATTATAGTCATTATGGCCTATAGCCTTTAGAAAAAATGTTTTTTTGAGGAGGTGGGGTAGTGCACAATAGGCCCCTGTGGCGTGGCCTAAGCTTTTGTTCTTAATGGCATTTTTTCCCCTTACATTACTTTTACTTTTATACTTTAAGTAGTTTTGAAACCAGTACTTTTACACTTTTACTTGAGTAAAAAGCTTGAGTTGATACTTCAACTTCTACAAAAGTCTTTTTAAACCCTAGTATCTATACTTCTACTTGAGTAATGAATGTGAATACTTTTGACACCACTGGTTAAACCTTATGCCTTGTGTGAGTGGCTCATTATTGTTGTGACATCCTTATTCTCTGCAGGCGAATATTAGTCTTCTGATTTAACTGGTCCATACGCAGACATTTGTATGATGATGACCCACTTGTGGGTCGCAGAATGGAGCAAGGTGGGTCCCACAGTCACTTGGCTGCAGCTAAATTTGCGTTTAAATGACACACACTCACACAGTTCAGTCTAGGGCTGCACGATATAGCCTACCAATATTAATTACGAATTGCAATATCCTTAGTGTGATTTTCGAATTGCAATTAAGTCCGCGATTTAAAACATGCGTTGCGTGTTTTGAAGCACGGGCGCGCATGAGTTGTAATTACAGTGAGGGTCTCAGAGCAACGTCATTATTAAAAGGTTCAATCGGTCCGCATTATTAATGAGAAAAAAACTCGCTCACTTCAATGCGTTGTATTCTGCATGAGATTGCATACACCAGAAAATTCAAATGTTACGGAAATGCTTTCAGGTAGGCTATGTTCATTCATTTCTATCGTCTGTTTGAACTGCACTGTTTTCGTTCGGGAAACAGACTGTAAAAAGCATTTCACATGCAGGACATAAACGTACGGTTAATTATAACACTACAAGATTTAAACATTTCCACATAACAAAATTATCATCTCTATATAGAGAAAAAAAAAGTTCAAAAATCTTTTGAAGATATTGCTGACCATTTATTTAACCACTGCAAAAGCAAATTTCTGACTGAAGTAAATTTGTCATCTCGTTTTTTAGTGTTCATTTAAAATGAGACGCATCTGTTTATTATTTTTACCTATTTCACAATTATTTCAATCTCCAAACTGTTTTAGATAGTTCTGCTTTACTTCTTATGCTTTCCTAAAAAAGTGTTGGATTGTGCACCGCTCTCCCTTACACACGCACACACGGAAGGACCATGAATGCATTTTCTGCGCTGAACCCAGCGATGAGTTTAACAACCCGCAGCGCAGATTACAGTTCACTGAGCCTGTTTCACGTTTTTATGGACGGATCATATTTTAACATCTGTAAACAAAGAAATTAAAACTTAAATATTATAGTGAAATTTTACAGTTGTACACTAAAATAAAATGATTATTTTTCTTAAATCAAACTTTTAATTAAGATTAGGCATAAAGTAATGTCAATTTTTTTTTTTTTTTTTTAATCTCAAATATTTTGGTGGGTCGTGAAATAGATTATACTTGTCTAGGTGGGTCGTGGAATGGAAAAGTTTGGGAACCACTGGTTTAGGCTATCTGTTCTGGGCCGGGTTTCCCGATATCGATGTAGCCTAGCCTATCTTAGCTCTTAAAAGCGCCCTCTACGTGCAAGGTTATAACCGTTATCCGCAATTCCTCGCGCGTTTCCCAAAAATGTAGGCTACTGAACTCGTAGAACGCGAGAATACGTGCTGTCCATTCGCTGACGTGCTGAACTAGGCTATACTAACCTTATCGTATTCTGAACGTTTAACCTAACAATCGTCATCTGTTGTGTATTAGGAATCAAGACAGGTAATATATATATATATATATATATATATATATATATATATATATATATATATATATATATATATATATATATAATGACATTCTATATAGATAGATCATTGGAGCTAACATGTCATTCTATATAGATCATTGGAGCCGTATCCGGTCGGCAACACAGCAAATTTCAGCGCTGTCTTCTGTTCCTCTTTTAGATAAAAACCCAAGTCTAAATCTTTCATTGTCATTCTATATAGATCTTTCAGATTTAGGTCTGGATTTCCATGCTACTATGATGTTGCCAATGCGTGAACAAATATTTATCAAACGACAGTGCCCCCCCGCGGAGACTGAATCAGTTTGCTCACATATCTGCTCTGACTCAAAATCTCATTCTGTCCATGGTTCTTCTCAAACCTATTTATAGACAGTGTAAGAGGACTGGAATTCCATCATTACAAAGGCTTCTCTGGAAACCTTCAGCTGACAGGAGAGAGAGACCATAGGTGACAGATGATGTAAATATATCTTATTTTCTTCTACTTACCCACTCTCCTCCTGTTTATTCGCCTTTTCTCCCATCCTCTTCTATCTCTTTCAACTCTATATAAGGTGTACAACCCTCTGAGCTCAGCAAGGGATACTAAGAATGTTTGCTTTGATAAAATAATGAAGATAAGTGTTGTATTTAAAGGTGCTTTCAGCAATGGTTTTCTCCTTTAAATAGTGTGACACAAAAAACACTCGAACAGTGTCTCTAGGTGCCAGTAAAGTCCAAGATGACTCATTTGCATATTTACTCTTTTTAATTTGTTTGCTGAATAAACACAAAACAAATACAAAATAAATGCTGGCCAAAATCTATCTAATTGTTATAAACTCAGAGCAGAGGTGTCTTTAAATCCACAGCAACAGACAAAGTTTCTGTTTTCTTTGAAACTGCTTTAATTACAGAGTGTGACCTTTCATTATCAGATGTTTATTATTATTCACATAGAAGCGGTGACATTCCACTTCTGTGACTGAATAAAAATGTGCTGTGGCCAAAACCACGTTACACCCGAAAAGTTCAGGGACATACAGCACATTGCTGTTCAATATCAATATCAATATCAATATCAATAGACCTATCAAATAATCAGATATAAGCTTGAAATCTAGCAATCCATGCATTTGATAAAATATTTTCATAGTTCCTTATTTAGAATGTTGTAAGACAAATATGGAAATGATATGAAAATGTAAAGGAAAATGCTAGATGTTAATGCTGTTTTGTGAATTATCAGTGTAACTTCCTGCTTCAGGGCTGTGTGTGCTCTTGTGTTGGGGGGTGGGGGTGGGGGGGTCTTATCATGTTTCTAAATATTGTATTGCAACCTGGACACAGTACACAAACATAGGCATACACATCTAACTATGTAAGTGCAGTCATTTTGTTCATGTACTCATCTCAGGACATTAAAATTATTTTAATGCTGACGTGTTTCTGTGGTTATTGTTTTGAGTGAAAGCGTTTCCATGCTTCTCCATGGTTTACTTTCCCATAGCTGAATTATATTATATATTATATTATATTATATTATATTATATTATATTATATTATATTATATTATATTATATCATATCATATCATATCATATCATATCATATCATATTATACAACCTTTTAATGTTCTTCTTCTTTCTAGCCCTAAAAGTGTCTGGGGGTCAGAAACCAATAAATCACGTAGACAAACTTGGAAGGATGATCCCAAACGGCAGACATACACACATCTGTCTGACACTAGGTGGCACTATAAAAGGGCAATTAACGTTTTAGATAACTCTAGAACCATAAGGGCTAAAAACAAAATTCCATTTAGTCCTTTAGTCAAACCCTACAAAACAAATATCTCCAATTTCATTCCAGTAAATTTTTCCACCATTTTAAATTTTCTGAAAAATCTACATTTTCCAACTCCTCCTAGGCGAGACCCTGTTTAAAGAAAAAGGTAACGTAATTTATGTGTCATAGTTTTTTGAAGATAAAAATCAATGAAATTCTGGGGCATTGCCTATTTTAACTAATGGACTTACTGTATACAGTATGTGTTGCATGCAAGGTCCAAATTTAAAGAAGACATGAGGTCGTACCACAAGCTGTGTCATAGGGGGTGCTAAAACTGAAAATTTCTAAATCCATAAGAGTATGTTCAATCAAGTTGAAAATGAAAAGTTTCTTTGGGGTAAAAGGTTATATTATAATAAAAAATACTTTGATAAATTAATAAATATGTCCACCAGCAGGCAATCAAATTACAGAAACTACAGGTGCATCTCAAAAAATTTGAATATCATGGAAAAGTTCTTTATTTTTTTGTAATTTAATTTTAAAAAAGCAAACTTTCTTATATTCTAGATTCATTGCACACAAACTGAAATATTTCAAGAGTTTTTTGTTTTAATTCTGAAGGTTACGACTTGCAGCTTAGGAAAATTAAAAATTCATTATCTCAAAAAATTTTTAATAAATACCTTTTTTCATGATATTCTAATTTTTTGAGATGCACCTGTAATAACATGCTAGTTTAAAATCTGTTTATCCACCATTGTAATTTTCTGCAAACCATATAGGTCTACCTTTTCGAACTCTTCCTCAAAGCAGGGCCATAGCTGGCATATGCACAACGATTCTACCGAGCCATTTAAATTAATAGGCATTTCAATTCACAGAGGTAGGTCGTAATACTATTGTAGTTCAAAAGTAGACACACCAGGATAAGAAATCCTTGTTATATTGTTCTTTATTTCCTAAAATATCAAAAATATTTTCTAAAATGCAAAATCATTTCATTTTCCTTACCACAAAATGGACAGATATTTGAAATGTTCAGCTTAAATTGTTTCAAAACATTTTTAATTGGATAAATCCTATGTAGCATTTTATAAGACACTTCTTTAATTTTGTTATTAAAGAATAGCATAGTCTCTTGTTTTTTATTTTTTTTTATTTATTAATTTTATTTTATTTTTTTTATTGTAGAACTTGTGAAAATAGCATAGTCTCTTGGTTTAACGTCTCGGTTACATATGTAACCTTGGTTCCCTGAATAGGGAACGAGATGCTGCGACAGTGGTCGCTATGGGAACACTTTCAGTGTGACGAATATCTGAAGCCCTTATACCATCACGCAAATTCATTTGCCAATAGCGCTTCTTCACCGCCCCGCACATATGACACATATGCTATATCAGTGTGCTGCACGCTATTTCTTCAGATTTTACATGACGAAGGAAGCGCTATCAAAGGTATGGAATGGCCTGCATCGCAACATCTCATTCCCTATTCAGGGACCAAGGTTACATACGTAACCTAGACATTCCCTTTCATAGGTTCACTTCAATGCTGCGACAGCGGTCGCTATGGGAATGCTATACCATAACGCCTTCATGTACCTGAAGATAGCTGGAAGACCAAGGAAAGCGTCTGCTCAAGCAGATAAGACCCGGGAGCCAGGAGCCAACCTTATATCCAGACTCTATAATTTGACGAAGTACTGGGAGAGGACCATCCCGCCAAAGCACAGATATTTTCCAACAAAGTCCCTTTAAAAAGAGCCTAGGAAGAAACCATTGCTCTCGTGAATGAGCACTCACCCCTAGAGATCGAAGTTTAAACCACGCACCTCATAAGCCAAGAGATAGCCTCCACTAATAAGACATTCTCCGTTTAGTGACGGCAGTTCTTTTGTTTTTATCATCAAACATACAAACATCTGGTCAGATCCACACCACTGGGCTGTGTGGTTGACATAGATCTTCACCGCCCACACCAGGCAAGACTCAGAAGTTGCAAATCACTATCTGACCCTGCATCAGCAGGGGAGAATGCCAACCACTTGCTGAAAGCGAAACTGAATCGAGGCAACCATAGGAAGTACTCAGGCCTAGGTCACAGTAAGACTTTAACCAGTCCCGGGGCTAAGTCCATTGATAGAAAGATCCTGCAGATACCCAATTCTTTTAAGAGAACACTGCCAATGTCTCCAAATGGCTTTTGTGACTGAGCTAATGCCAGCCACGTTAAGGTGACTCAAAACTCAGACACCCTGGAGCCACAACGGGGCTAGAGACATGTCCATTCACCTTGTTTTTGAGGCCAGTTTAAATGGAAGAACACAGTTTTGGCAAGCTTTATTCCAAAAGCAAGACTGAGGAACTTCCTGTGTCTTTTGACGATCTTGAATAATTATTAATTAGTAGGGCAAACTAATGCTTGGTAGCATGAAGCGCCAAAACCATACTGCAGGACATACATCTGCTGCAGGACTCCTCAGAGTCTGCAAAATTCAAACAAAATTTGAAATGCAACGCAGAGAATTCTGGGAATGTCAGTTTACGTTTTTTCCTTTTAAATTTTACAGGAAATTACCGTTAACCATTTAACAGGTTTGTACTGTAGCATTTTCACTGTTTTTTTACCGTTAAAATCACAGTCAATTACTTTAAAATTACATGTAAAGTCCAATACAGTTTTTCACCGTATATAGTAGGGGAATTTACCGTAAACCATTTAACAGGTTTTTACTGTAGCATTTTCACAGTATTTTACCGTTAAATTTACGGTCATTTTTTACTGTTAAAACATATTTTGTGAAAACAAGAGTAAAAGATGTGAGAGCAAAGCTATTGAATAATACCTGAACTGGTGATCTTAAATGGGGATATTGTTCTGCTTTAGATGTCAAGGATTGCATGGAAACACAATGTCATTTGAGATTTTTACCTTAAATTAATGGTACATTATCCTCTTAATTATTAAGAACATCAGAAGGTTTCTTGCATGAAGATATCAATTAACAGAAAGAAACACTTAACTCTACAATGAAAAAACTTGTTCCTACCCACATGAAAAAATACTATAGTAATTTATAGTAAATACTATAGTGGTTTTGAATCATACTATAGTAAAGTACTTGATTTAATTTGTTGTGGTAATTTTATAGTTTATGTGGTAATATAACAACTATAGTAATATAAACAGATGACTACCCAATACTGTACAAAGTTTTCTACAACTACATGGTATATTACACTAAAATACACTGCAGTTTACTGTAGTAAAAAAACTATAATATACTACAGTTTTGATTACAGTTTATCAGTTCACTATTGTTATTGTAGTATTACAGTATGTTGTAGCATTCATTACCAAAATGTTGGAAATACTATAATATATACAGTATAATACACTTTCCTATAGTATAAATAAAAAACAAAAAACCATTTACTAAAAAACAATACATTAAAACTTAATATCAGTAAATATGAGTGGTGTAGATTTGGCTTTCTGGACATTTGTTTTTTAATCTTAATGTTTGAATAGTTACCATTTTTTATTTTATATTAAAAATTTAAACATTTCATAAATATGAAATAAGACAATATATTAATATAAATTATAATATACAATATAATAACGCACGTTTGTTTTTAAAAGTATAAGAGCTATTGCACCTCCAACCACTAGAGGGCCTTCGTCTGCTACCAAACTACATCAAATCCCCATAGCTTCCTGCATTATTTCCCTGAATTCATTTCTTCATATGCAGATAGGAAAGCTTGACGGGTAACTTTAAAAGTGCTGTCACTTCTGCAGAGAATTGTACAGTCTTTCTCGTCTTGCGATTTCCGGTGTTCTGCAAGGGTTGTTGTTGAATGGTTAAGTAGGTGTAAGTTACTCATTTGTAAGTCGCTTTGGATAAAAGCGTCTGCTAAATGACTAAATGTAAATGTATCGTATATGTATTTTTGCATTTGTATTTAACGTCGTTTCTCAAATATTAACGTCATGTGCTTTAGTTTAGTAAAGCATGTTAATAAAAATCTCAGAAACAAGAATTCAGCTGGTTTCACCCGGTCACTAATACTATAGTTGATCTGAAATAGTATCTGTGCATATGACTGGCTGCTTTCTCTGTCTGTACTTATATTTATTGTGTGTTTTACACAGTCTTTCATCATGAAAAGCTCCAAAGAAGCTGTGCAGGCTGCTGCCAAAGAGTTTCTTAATTTTGTCAATAAGGGAGTTTCACCCTACCATGGTAAGAATGATATGGGATTGGAATGCTGTATATTGCATGACAGTTTAAATTGCACTGAAATGCATAAATTCTGCTCTTCTTAGAGCTTGAGCTACACTTTGTCAATACTAAAATTAACCAGCTTTGCAGTCTTACTATGTATGGGTCTTGGACATTGTTCTTCCCTGTTTGATAGCGCTCCAGATATGGACAGTAGATCTTGATTTAGACTTTGAAAGAATGTTCTTTCACAGGTTTTGCAATGTCACTGTTATGTAAGCATTGTTCTGAAACGTGCATGAGTTGAATTGTATGTTCGTTTACACTTTGTATATCTAATGTTTACTTTCCTTCTTTGTCTCGCAGTGGTGGAGGAGTGTAAATCTCGCCTGCTGAAGGCTGGTTTTACTGAGCTCAAGGAGGCTGAGCATTGGGACATTAAACCTGCCAGTAAGGTGTGTGTGTGTGTGTGTGTGTTCTTTAATCTAAACTTATTTCAAAAATTTAAATTTGCTTTAAATCCAACATGTACTGTAGATGAGTTTTATGATTATTATTATTATTATGATATGCACCTTTAAAATGTAGTAGTTAGGAATAGTTCATCCAAATATTACAATTTAATGCAAATCTATTCACCCTCAGGCCATTCAGGATGTAGATGAAGTTGTTTGTTCATCAGAACAGATTTGGAGAAATTTAGCATTACATCACTTGCTCACCAATGGATCTTCTTCAGTGGATAAAAACATCACAATAATCCACATGACTCCAATCCATCAGTTTAGATTCATGTGAATTGAAAAGCTGCGTGTTTGTAAGAACCAAATCCATCATTAAGCCATTGTAACTTTAAACGGTCACTTCTATTCAAAATACGAGTCTATAATCCATAATTACACATCTTCCAATGAAAAAGTTCATCACATGTTGTCCTCTCACATCAAAATCCACCAACATATGTGGAACTGTTTTAGACTATTTTCACAGTGCTGGATTTGTGCAAATTTCTCTCCTCATTCAGATGAAACAGCTTTTTAACTGGAGAAAGCAATATTACGGTTTTAAGTTAAAAACGTTGTCATGATGGATTTGTGAATGACATTTAAAGGTGCATATCATAACAATAATAATCATAAAATATCTTTGGCCATATGCAGCTTAGTCTGTTATTTCTATACAGAATGAGAAACAACTCAGTGCTGCTCATATTAAATATATTTTCACAGTATCCACTGTAATCGTTTTCTTTCCAGTATTTTGTAACAAGGAATTACTCTACCATTATTGCTTTTGCTGTCGGTGGTCTCTACAAGCCTGGAAATGGTTTTTCCATGATCGGGGCTCATACGGACAGTCCATGTCTGAGGGTGAGAAGAACAGACACAAGATGACCTGTGATGCTTTGATACAGATGAAATATCATCAATTCTCTGAGTGTTTCATAGCTGTTACATTATAGCAATCAGATAACTGTATTCCACATTATTGTAAATAGAGGATGTATGCGGGTGTCATTCGTAATTTCTTGTGCATGTGTGCTTAGGTGAAGCCACGCTCTAAGAAGACAAAGTTAGGCTTCCTGCAGATAGGAGTGGAGTGTTATGGAGGAGGAATCTGGAACACTTGGTTTGATCGTGACCTGACCATCGCAGGTCGTGTAATGGTTAAGGTAAGCCTCTCTGATGTGTGTATTCCTCTGTGATACAGAAATGTAAAACATACCCAGGTTCCTTTGATTCCTTCATTGTTGATGATCTTATATATGAATTTATGAATTATATACGAAGAACAGTTTTTTTTTTTTTTTTTTTTACCAGAGTTGTCTGTTTGTATATTTTTGTACAGAGTGAAGGCAAGCTGGTGCAGCGTCTGGTTCATGTTCCCCGTCCCATCCTCAGGATCCCCCATCTGGCCATTCACCTGCAGAGAGACATCAATGACTCCTTTGGACCTAACAAGGAAAACCACCTGTAAGCACTTATTTATGCATGGAAAAGGACAGATGGAGGGTTTTTTTTTGTATCTATCTGTATTTCTGTCTGTTGTAGAGCACCTTTGCTGGCCACTGCCATCCAGGAGGAGCTGGAAACAGGATCTGCCTCCTGTGGAGATGCCTGTAATGCAACATCCGTTGTAAGATCACACAAATGAATGGTTGTACAGGTGTACAAAACCACACAAATCTGATTAAAGTTGAAGTATGTGCTTTCTGTGGAACCAAATGATAATTAGTAATGGTGCACTTATCAGGAAATTTTAGGCTGATACCAAAAAAACAATATTTTACACTGTGATCATCATCCAATATTGATCTGATGTTTTACAAAGTCCGTCATGCTACATCTTATTCTGCAACATAATGCATCACACTGTAAAATAGGGATGCACCGATATTAAAAGGATAGTTCGCTCACAAAATTCTGTCATTGTTTACTCACCCTCATGTCGTTCATCTTCGAAGCAGAAATGAAGAAATATAAAAAGCTTCAAAAACTTCAGAAAGACATCGTAAAAGTAATCCATATTAATCCAACAGTTTACTCCAAATCTTCTAAAGAGACATGATTGCTTTATATGATGACCAGATTTATTTTGGGCTTTTGTTCACAAATAAACATTGATCAGCACACATTAGAACTAACTTCATATGTTCTTGAAGGAGAACCTCATTGGTTCTCACACACCAAGCAAGAACGGTTTGTAACTGTTGACAGGAGTTTCATGTTTGGGCAAAAAAATTCCTTTAAAATTCTGGCCAATAATTAGCTGATAATTATTTTCCTATTATAACCAATATTAAAATTCTTTAAAACATAAATTCAGTCTTTGAAGAATTCTACAATTTTTTTTAGCCACCACAGCATTATAATATACAGTACGAAAAACTGATAATTTAAGATTTGCTAAAAAATTACATTTAAGATTATCAAAACATTCATATTATTAAAGATTTAAATTTAAATTTAATTAAAGATTTATTTTAAGCAGACGTTTGATAATGGGAAAAGCAGTCTAAATTTAAAAACGGGACGTGAGCATGCACAATAAATTACTGACTGTTTTCTGATCACAGGTCTAAGACAAATATCAACTGATAGCAATAGATAACCAAACCTTAATAAAAATAAAATGTTTTATGAACACCTCTCTAATTATTTTGCTGTGTTCAGGCAGAGAAGCATCACCCTGCGCTGATCCAGATGCTGTGTGGACATCTCGGGGTCGAGCCAAATGCTTTACTGGACTTTGAGCTCTGTCTGGCAGACTCGCAGCCTGGTGTAAGACTCTTTGTCTTCTTGTTAGACAAATACCCAAAAGATTTCAGTTTTGCTTTCTAGTCTTTTATTTTTTGAGCTTTTGCACAAAATTGTGCTGACATAAAGAGGATTAGTATGCAGGGTCCATTTGTGCTCAGCAAAGAGGATTGCTGTTATTTTTACCCGACTGAAGAAAAGCCTTTAAATATAAGAGTGGGACTACCAGCAGAATGAAACATTACTTTAGACTAGAGAATCTCGGAGGAACAAGACTAAGAGCTCTAATAGCTCTCATTTCCATATGATTTACACATAAAATAACTCGTCAGAGTATCAGCAATGGGTTCTCACCGCGGCTTTTTAACTGATTATCATGAGTTTTGACATGGTTTTTGTGCTCTGCAGGCAATAGGAGGTGTCTATGAAGAATTCATCTTCTCTCCTCGTCTGGACAACCTGCACAGTTGTTTCTGTGCTCTCACGGTACGCCTGAACACAGAGAGCAACATCTTATTAAATATTCAGTCATTCACCCACTCAAAAATGATCCGAGGAGTGATGATGAATAATTAATATATAATTATGTCCTCTCTCCCAGGCTCTCATGGACTCCAGCACACCTGATTCTCTAGCAAAAGATCCAAACATCCGTGTGGTTACTCTATATGACAATGAAGAGGTGAGACAAAAAAAAATGCAAATATTATGAGCAAATGTAGATTCTGAATCTATCTGTCTCTAGTCTCCTCATCCAAATAATTTGGCTCTTGTATCTATCAATAGGTGGGGTCTGAGAGTGCTCAGGGAGCTCAGTCTAACCTGACTGAGTTGATTCTGCGGCGTCTTGCTTCGACCCCTGACAATCTGACCGCCTTTCAGGAGGCAGTGCCACTGTCCTACATGATCAGTGCGGACATGGCACATGCTGCACACCCTAACTACCAGTCAGTCTGTCACTATGGCAGCTTGTTTGTTTCTATGGTAACACTTAAATTAGCAGTTTTTTTCCCTGGTACAATGTGTCATCATTGTGGTGACACCGTAATTTGTGGTTTTGTTCTAATAATGATCAAAATTCCCAGTCATTAGAAACACCTGGGAATATCAAGTATTTTAAAGTAGTTACTTTCAGTCTTGGGAAAATGATGAATGTATAAAATCTCATGTCATGGAGATTTCTTATATATACACACACACACACACACACACACACACACACACACACACACACACACACACATAACTATTGTGCAAAGTTTGGGGTCAGTGAGTTTTTAAGAAATAAAAATTGGCTTACATTAAATTCATTAAATGGATCAAAAGTAACAGTAATGACTTTTACATTGTTACAAAAAATATTCTGTTTCAAAGGAATAATTTTTAAGTTTCTATTAATCAAAGAATTTTGAAGCAAATTTATTGTGGTTTCCACAAAAACATTAAGTGGTACGACATTACACTGATAATAATGTTGAAAACAATGTTCATAGAAATGTGTCTTGAGCACCAGAATATTAGAATGATTACTGAAGACTCATATGACACTGAAGACTGGAGTAATGTGCCATCAGGAATAAATTATATTTTATAATTTGTTTTTTAAATTATCGTTTCCTATTTTTTTTAGACTTAATGGTGAGCATACAAAAACACATTTCATAAAAAAATTAAATGAAATCGCTTTGATCCCAAATTTTTGTATAATAATGTATGTATGTGTGCAAAAAAATTATATGAATCACTTACCAGGGATTTTTGCTAGTAGTTTTTTGTGAGGGTTAGGGTAAGGGGATAGAAAATACAATTAGTACATTATAAAACTATTACGCCCACGGAGAGTTCCTGTACACCGCATATACAAGTATATATATTTGTGTGTGTGTTCAGTTTTGTAATGTATGATATACACATGTATTTTCCTTACAGGGAGAAACATGAGGAAAATCACAGGCCTGCTTTTCATAAGGTAACAAACACACACACCAGCGCCTCCTCAATACATTCATGAAGACCTCAGCAGAGCCCAATCAGCTAAATCTCTCACATTGTGTGTCCTGGATCAGGGTCCAGTCATAAAGTTTAACAGTAACCAGCGCTATGCTACCACTGCTGTAACTGCTGCCATATTACGAGAGATTGCTGGAAAAGTGGGGGTACCTCTACAGGTAAGCAGACAAAATTCCCCCCTACCTTATATTTCGTTACATCCTCCCTCACCTTCGGTCCTTACCAAGACTCTTTTGCCATATAAATCAGTTAAAGTAATCCTCATTATCTAAGCTAAAATTTGCATCACTGTTCTGAAGAAGTAAAATCAAAGACAAGGAAATGTATTACTATTGTTTGGTTTGTTTTTGTTGCTAGGCATTTAGAGTGTTTGTTGATGTTTGTGTATATCAAGATAATATGATCTGTCTACAAACCATCCAAATGCATGAACACTGCTCCTAGCAATAGGTTGCTCACAAGACCGTGTGGGATTTCTAAACAGAAGAGTTCAGCAGAGGAAAAAATCTTGCTTTGGTCACCAGGACACCATAAACCCTCTTTGTATACACAATTAAAATTGATAGAAATTAGCTGTCTTCTCTCTGTGTGGAATGGACATTAATATTACAAACAGCATGAGATTACTGTATGTCAAGTAAAAGCTCCTTTTTTTTTCTTTATTTTTACTTTTTTTTACCCAGGATGTGATGGTTAGGAATGACAGTCCATGTGGAACAACGATTGGGCCGATTTTAGCAGCTCGTTTAGGAATGGCAGTTCTTGATCTCGGGGCACCTCAACTTGCCATGCACTCCATTCGTGAAATGTGCTGCACAACGGGAGTTCTCCAGACCACCACCCTCTTTAAGGTAAATTTACAAATAATTTTTAAAAGGCCCGTCATTTTTGACCAGGAACACCAAATTAAGTAAAGGATTTTCAGTGTTAAATAAGTAGTTAAAAATGAAATTTGTCATTTTACATTTAATTTGTAATTTCTCTTAATGTCATTTCAAATATGTATGACTTTGACATGAAACATGGAACACAGGAGAAGCTGGCAAAAAATCAGCACCATAATATTGAGTTTTTGGTGAAAAGTTATTCTGACAGGTTTTATGTATTAAAAAAATCCAACACACAACAATGATTTTAAAGCCTCATACTCCATTTATTGTAACTGTGTAGAAAGGAGTGACCAGTACAGTTTTCCAATTTCAACATTTCTGTGTCATGGAAGAAAGAAACAACATGAGGATGAATGTTTGGGTGAACCGTACCTTTAAGGATTGTTTTATGAATGTTTGCCAAATCTGTTTTGGGTTGTTCTAACTGTGTTGTAATATGCAGGGCTTCTTTGAGCACTTCCCCTCTATAAGAAGCACAGTAACTGTGGACTAGACTGTGAGAGGGACTCACCAGAACGGGACAGATGGGATTCATGGACGTCATTGATAGGGAAATCAATATAACTTTTTCCACTTTCATTCATTTTGACATCATATCCATCATTGCCATCTGTCTGTTTGTCTACAAATGTTCATTCATTTGTCACTTGGTGAATTTGCACACTTATATACTCTGGCACTTGAGAAGTGTTGGCATATACTCTACTTTGTGGAGTTGTTAATAAAACCAATAAACCTATGCCTTGTTTTCATGTCTTCCATTAATATGAGCTATTTTCTGAGCATGTTATGTGCTTTGAAATTGTAAGCATGAAGTCCAAACCTCAGACCAGTAATGGGCATTATGACGTAATTTGTGTATTACTCAAAATAACTGCATTACAGTACTGATTGTCGTGCCCACTTTCCGGGTTTTCTGTCTGTCCGGTCCTCTCACCCCCTCCCTTCGAGAGCTCCTTCTCGCAAACACTCATCTTTATCGCACTCTTACCCAAGTCTCGTGTTTCTGGAGTTTGGCACACGCACAACATTACACTGGTCGCTGTCATCTAAATATGTCGCTGTAAACGAGGAAAGAGAAGCCGAGGGAAGATGAAATCGGCGCGTCTGTGGATTCTTGTCTGTTTGGCGACTGCGTGTTGTCAGCTTGGAACCGGTGATAGATACGGTACGTCAAGAGCACGAGCCACAGGTTAACTTCGGCAGAATGATGCATGATTCAGCTGCGGAAAATTATTAGTATTAAATATCAGCTTTTAGTATGGACGTCGCCTCCCCTTTACATCAAATGCATATGCAATATATACTTTAGAATTTATTTATTTTTACTTAAACGTTTACAATATGACATCATATAGATGCATTACGAATAAGTAAAAACCGGTTATGTTCGGCTTCTGATCACCTGTAACATGCATGTAAAACGTTATTTGTAAATTTGTTACGTGCATTTAATAGCATTTTGTCAAAGAAAATCGCGTGTGCTTGTTGTAAATGTTGACGTCTATGAGATAAAACCTTGTCTCGGGTGGGATGATTGGCAGCTATTGAAAATAATGTTTCATTGTGGCGAAATGTGCTTCAAGTTTTCATTTATTTTCTTTAAGATGATGTCAATAGTTCGATTAATATTTTAATTAATAGTATTCAATTAGTCTTATTATTCTAGTCTACATGTACTATTATAAAACTAACTTTGTGTTGATTGGTAATCAGTGAAATCGGGGGGTTATTGAGAATAAAATACTTTTTGTATTTGTAGCTTTTAATACTTTAAAAATGTCTCAAGTGTGAAAATTTTCAATTTATCTACAATATTTTGTATTTTATTTGCATAATTTTTTTTCTTGTTTATTTACTGTATTATATAACATTCTTGTTCTCTGGGAAAAGGGATGGCAGCGTTTAGCGATCTGGCGACATCAGATAACGACATGATTCATAGAGCCCGCGATAACGCAACCCACACTGCTTGTCTAGTAGAAATTTATAAGTCCACCGACGCGAGCTGCCATATGGAAGAGTTAACACTGTTTTTATTCTGGCATATTATATGATTATTTAGTGCCATTAATTACTTATGCAGCGATAGTTTCAACAGTTCAGCAATCTTCTGCCTTCATAGACATTTTACGACTTTCATACACGACCATAGTCCATTGTTGAGAGGTCTTGTTCTGTTTCTTATGGAGTAAGAATTCAGCACCATGGACAGCGGAAGTAGTCAATCTGTAATAGCGCACAATGGGTCGATTTGGGAACAATTGCTTCAAATTGATTTGAAGTTGATGGGGCGTATGAGTGCGAGAGGGGTCGGAGTGCGTGTTTCTTAGAGAGATTGTATGTTCGCTTGTGCACTGCATTTGTATAAGCTCCTCTTCTGCAGGCTGACTCACCACTGACGAGCCATCCCACGTCATTCTTATAACAGCCGTCACTGTGAGGGCACACGTCACTCAGAAGCATACAAAACTCTATGGGAATGTCTCATAAAGCTTTGAGCTGTTGTGTACGAAGGTGAACAGTATAAACATTTATTTGCATGTGTTAAAGGTGGCAGAAGAGATTTTAATTGTTGGTTCCAGATTAAGAAAGGAATCGTGAGGGATGGTTTCCAGTGAGAAGGAACTGCACAATAAGCTCCTCTCCTCTTGCCTCATATACAATCTCAGTAAGACTTTACATATATTTTGATAGAAGAGGCTTACAGCAGACTGGAGCAGGAACTCCCACTCATGTAACCAACTTTCATCGCAATGATTCAATTATGTATGACGAGTTTGTCTGCTCAACTCTTAAGTGTGTGTATGTTTGAGGAAGCGCAAGGGTACTGGAGGAAACGGAAGGTTGGCAGAGTGTACAATATTGTGGTATGCTTTCAAACATACATGAAAAATTGACTTGTCCTATATACCTTGATATTGCACTTTTTTTCTTTTGGTTATTTGTAATTTTTATGTGTAAATTCCATTAAGGAGCATTTTTACTGAGATGCAGATGGCAGTTGGAGCCACCCTTGCTTGTTTTGTCTCATACCATTCTGGCAAATCTTTACTAATGCTCTTTATGGTGGGTGATCATTATTCCAAATCATTACTTGTTTGTTTCTATGGTGTTAAATTGACTCACAGCATCTGATAATCAGTTGTATACACTGACATATGGTGCTGAAATTGTCAGAAGTGTGCTGATGGTCTGTATTTAGCTCTTTCTGGAACTGTACCTCATATCTATGGGATGTTTGTGATGCCTGAGCTAGTATAAATCTTGAAACAACCTGCTCACATATGAGGAGAGGGTGTGTGTTGGTCTATTTTGTCAGAAAAACAATTACCCTTTTATATTCTCTCTTCTCTTTTTCTATTTCTCTCTGTCGGTTGTCTTTTTGATGAAGGCCTGTGCTCCAGTGGTCAGGCTTGCTGGGATGGTGAGTGCTGCCATATTTAGTTTCAGATTCTGAACCTTGTACAATGTTGCTCATTACTGGACAAAAAAAGAACAATAATGAGAAGAGTTGCCGTATTCTATCCCTGGAGTCCCTGGAACAGTTGTGTAATTATTGCACAACATAATAGCATCATTGCCATCCTTAAGTTTTTTGTTTTATTTGGCTTTCATGCATCAGTCTTGTCCTCTTTTTGTTATTTTGTGTGTATATAATTACCTTAATTGTCTTGCTTTATTATCATGCTGATAAATCTACTGACTTTATTACAAAAATGAGTACTGTAATGATTATTGTGTGTAGGTTTGATCTCTGACTAATTTGTAGCTGTTAGTTAAAGCTGATATGTGCAGTAGAGTGTGTAAAAATAATAACTGACTACTCAGTAAACACTTACTTTCACCAGCACCTGGTTTTACCCAGTCAGTGTTCTTCAAACGTTTCCATGGCAACTGTGACATCACACAAATTCACCCTCTCCGTAGCCTCGATTTATGTCAAATAGAAGCAGAAGGAGCAAGGGTGAGAAAGTGAAAAAAGTAAGAGATCCTCAGAGAAATGTTTATAATAACATGGTGTGTATTTTTAAATACATTAAATAAAAAGCTGCACAATATGCAGTTTGATCTCAGCAGACCATGTCCACTTTCTATATTCCCTAAAAGAGACATAGGTTTCTATATGTGTGTTACAGATGAGCTGTTTGGTCAGTGTCTTACACAGAAGCAGGAAAGGTTTCGCTACAGGGTGACTGCAGTTTTACTGGACAGACTGCAGTCATTACTGCAAACGCTAATGAAGGAAGGTGAGTTTCACATGGAAATTTAAAAAATGCTTCTTCAGTATAGACTGAATTACTTAGCACTCTTCCTGCTTGCACAAATGATGGTTGCTATAGAAACAACACAATGTAAACACAATGGGTAAAGTGATGATTCAACCACCGGCATGTGACAGAAAATCATCCACATGTTGCCACAGTAACCAGGGTTAAATGAATGAGTAAATATATGCATAAACGTACCCGAGTCAATGACATGATGCCCATTTTTTTGTCTGGAACTATTAATTTGATTATAATACATTAAAAAAAAATACAATTCATAGAAATGACTACCACTTCTAAGAATGTTTATAATTTCTTAATCTTTTTTTTTTTAGGGCATAAAGTTAAAAGGGCATAAAAAGCCTTTTTAATTTTTAAAAAGAAAACCTTTTGGTGATGTATTTATTATTTTAAGCTTTCAAATATAATTTTCAAAGTTATATGTATGTATACAAGCATTTACAAACAAGTATACAAACATTATATGCCTTTTTGGTTGCTCTGAGCTGATGTGAATTATTTTGCAGGATTAACTTGGCAGGATGATGTCACCCAATCAATGATTAAGAAAGAGCTTAGCAAAGTTCCGAAAATCCTACTGTCTTCTGGGATAAAGAATGACCCATCCACAGAGTATTGTAACACTTACAATTTTGTCATGTAATCACATTTCTCTCACTTTCCTTTTTTACTGCATTGATTATTTCTGAATATCTCCATTATCAAAGATCTAGAAGTGGCGCTACAAACCAGCTCAAACCCAAACTGGTGCAGCCCTATATGGACTACATGATCGTCGATCCACCTCAGTCATCTCTCCATATGCAGAGTCTGGATCCTTATAGTTACCAGCGAGTGAGAGCCCAAACACAAAGCCCTTTTGTTACACTGCACTGATTGTAGCTTGGAGCATTGGATATAGTCTACAACTACTTCTCTTTAATTCCAGCATCATGTCTTTTTGCCTTACAGTATGGCTACCAAGATGAAGAGGAGCGTTCTTTGAACCTGGTGGAGGGAGGCAGGTACCCACCGGCCTCCTCTCGCATTAGGGGAAATTCACCACTTCCTCCATCTCTAGATAAAGATGACCAGCTTCTGCAGGATCTGATGACTCTCCTCATTTCTTCGCCTGCACAGCCCACATCACGCCATCGTGTGGCAGCGCCTCACTCCACCTCATCTTTTTTCCAGGATCTGGACTTCCCGCTTGACTACAAGGACTATAACAAGGACTTCTTTTCCCACGATGAAAAGATCAATAGCCAACAGGAGCAAAAGAAAGGTCCTCAGAAGTATGGAGTGTTTTCTGGGCACAGTGGTAAGATAGTGTGGTAACACTTTAGAATAGGGAATACATATTCACTATTAACTAAAAGTTTTTCCTGAACTCCTAATTTGCTGCTTATTAATAGTTAGTAAGGTGGTTGTTAAGTTTAGGTATGGGGTGGATTAAGGGATCTAAAATACGGTCATGCAGAATAAGGCATTAATATGTGCTTTATAAGTACTAATTAACCAGTATGCTAGTAATATGCATGCTAATAAGCAACTAATTAATAGTGAGAATTTGTCCTTAAAATAAAGTGTTGCTGGTTTATGTTTATACTTTCAAAAATGTGTTCCCACAAAATATTTGCATAATTTAGCAATGACTTCTAAACTCTGACTCCAGGACCCACTCAACAAAGTCTAAAAGAGCTGCTCAGGCAACATGGATTTGATCTAAACCACCTGAACCCTGAAGAGATGGAGCGTCTGTTCACTGTCCTTCAGCTCCTGCCAAACAAACCAACAAACAATCAGAGAAAACGTGAGCACCCTGAGATTTCACTTTTTATAGAATATAAGTATACAACTCCAAAATATACACACCATATAGTTGGAGCTCCAAAAAATATGTCAAATAAACTGCTTCTTTTCATTCACTCAGCTGAAACAAAGGATTCCTCTTTGTCTCCAAAAGTGGTGAGCATCAAAATATTTCTGCTGTTGTTAAGAGTTTTAAGGCTGGGCTACACTACCTGACTTTTAAATTCTGAATAGATTTTAAAAACATTAGACATCATTCACTGGCCGACTTGTAAATTGTAAGAGGAAAAACTGGACATCACACCCTAAAATGAGTGAGGATCATGCACTACTAGACTTTCAGTTCATTCTGAAAACTAAACTCATGCAGAAAAAAATCTTGGAGACACATGAAAATGAAAACAAAATTTACAAAAAATCGTCTCAAAATATCAAACATGTTTGATCTCCGACAACTGGATGGAATCATAGTCTGAAGCTAAAAACTGCCCATCATACACTATGCAATTTACTGTGAAATCTGTCAGCTCTGCAGACTGGCTTTGACTCGTTCAAACTGTAAATTGGTGCAAAAAAAAAAAAAAAAAAAAAAAAAAAAAAAAAAAAAAATATCTGTACAAAAGTCGTGCTGAGTATTCCAGCCTTTAGTAATATTACAAGGTTGGGTTAACCTCAGTAGTAATGCTATATAGTACCTGCAGGGGGCAGCAAGTGTAAACTCAAAAATAAAAATAAAAAATACGAACATAAATAAATGATATGTGGGAAACATGAGCCATTATGTGTGATTTGTTTTGTAGGTCTTTTACCTTTTAGGCCTTTTACCCAAGATTAGTGTATCTCTGCACACAGTATTTTAGGTGCTTTAGTACTGCTGCAACATGATATCTTTCCCTCACCCTTTCGGCCCTGTTACATCAATAATCATGGGTGGTTAGAAAATAAACAGACACTGCTTTATGGCCCTCTAAAGAGAAAAAGAGAGAAAAGACTAGGAAGAGGTACATTATATGTAAAATTATTTTTCCACGTTGCAAATAAAACAAAGACTAAGGAAGTACATTTTACAAGAAAATACTATCAGCTTTTCTACTTAAAAATGTTATGTTTAATTCAGTGTGTTACTTGCCAGTCCTTTGTTACTGTTTGTGAAATTTACATGCAACACTGATTTTTTTTCCCTGTGTACATACATGGAATAATTATTATCTGTAGGCAGTTAACCTGACATGGCATGTCTTATGTGCTCTATCAGATGAAGATTATGGAGGGAGAGATGACCCATGTGATGGAGAAGGCTTCTGCACAGGCTACAAATTCCTCCTTCCCTTCTCCACTCAACCCTGTGCCTGAAAACTCCCCTAAAGGGTCCCAAGGGGCCTCCCAGGATAACTACATCCCATTGGGTGCTAGTGTATTAAGACCTTCATCTCTCAAACAAGAGGAAGGACGACTTGGCAAAGGAACCTTGAGTGTGAAACCACGAAAGAATGAAACCAAGTTGAAGGAGGAATTTGGATACATTTTAACCAATCAGAGGTACAACTAACAGTTTAGACTGTTTGACTGAGTGTTAGTCTATGTGGGTGTTCTTTTTGTCTGAAAGTAAAGTAATCATGTGGTAATTGTTTTCAAAACACTGCATTAACAAAGGACCCGGGGCCACATGTCAAACTGGCTATTCAATGGAGAGTCTGTTTGTGTGTTGTTTTCGTGAGTTCTGTGTTTGTTTGTGCTTGTGAAATTGTGTGTGTGTGTGGGTGGGTGGGAAGATGTGGCGGGGGTGTATGAATGCATATGTGTCTCTACAGCCTTCTCACTCTGCCCGATGGGGTTCGTCTACTGAAGACCCTTGCTGAGAGGATCCATCTCACCACTGACTCTTTCATTAATATCAGGTAGGACTAAGTTTAGAGCAGGGAGGCGGCAAAAGCTGAGTAGAGTCCCAGATTTTGCTTTGGTGGTGGGCCTTGATTAGATCTTGAAAATATACTAACCTATACTAAAGCTCGCAAAGGAATTTGCTAACACAGAATTTCTACAGAGGCAAGCTGTTTAACCCAGCCGTTCTCAATTCCAGTCCTCGCGCCCCCCTGCTCTGCACATTTTGTATGTTTCTCTTATAGCTTCAGACGTTGGTTCTATTCAAACGTAAGTGCCCTGCGAAGTGGACGTCACAGGATATTCAGCCATGATTCCAGTTCGAAGTGAATGTATGTTCATGTAAGTGCATTGAAGTGTGCGAGACATGAACTTAAATTGTATTTATTGATAGAGGTATATGATGTCACACTTGTTCGTGTGTGAAGACGTTGTGCAGCGCAAATCCGTGAGAACTGCTGGCTTAAGCAGTGCATTACTAATTTGACATAATTATGTTATCAATGCAAACAGTCTTGATTGCTGTTTGTTGATGTGGTTAGGAAGCAAATGCTAATCCCACTAACCCTTTTTACTAAATCAAACTGTGGTGAGCTGGAACCTTGATCCATTGTCCTTTGAGGACAGAGGGGGATGGCTAAGAGGAAAAGAGTGAGAGAGAGAAAAGGGAATAGAATGAACTGGCCTCAAAAGTGGATTTGCTCCACTACTTGTCCTCCCCTTATTGCTTGGATCCCAATATCTAACACACATAATCAGGGTTTGAAATTAACTCCCACCAACCCGCCAATTGCGGATGAAAATCAATCATGGTGGATAATGCATATAAACTCACTAGCCAATTTGGCAGGTTATGATTCATAAATTATCAGAGCCCTTCCCCTAAGATGAGCCTTCAAGACAAAGCTTAAAGTCGGCATGAAACTGAAGTTTTTTTTCCTATTGTGATGTATATCTGAGTGAAACGGCTTCTGAAATTACAAAAAAATGCTTGATTTCGTACTTCGGGAATTGATTGGATGGGTGGAAGATGAGACAGACCCCATTAGCCCCACCCTCACACCATAGCACATGACAGGTAGAGAAGAGAAGTCGTTTCGAGGGGGAGGGAAGGTTAACGTATTTGATAAAAGATTATGAGGGTACATGAATTAAAAAAATAATAATAATGAATTGCACAGATAAAACATTTATAATAAACACTACAATATTACATATAAAAATAAGAATTGTAAATATTGCGCAATAGATGAGAAGCACTACACCATGGAATGTATTTACAATTTAAATATGTGAAGTCACAGAGAATGTTGTTTCTATTTTATTTTTATGGTATTTACAAACAATGATTGACGGTCGTAAAATAGAAAGCCATTAAACGATTCAGAGTCAGATTTAATAATAAATATATTTAAAGCTAAGCTTTAATTTTGACAATCTGGTTTTATATGTAATAATATAAATTTTGAATGGCTAAAAGTTTCGTTGCCAAATTGGGTGGTGAGTAAAAAAAAATTAATTACAAACCCTGCACATAATCTTACAGAAAACTTGCATGTGATAAATAATTCTGCTCCTCAGTGTGGTTGGTCCAGCTGTCACTTTCCGGGTGCTCCCGAACAGCCAGAATTTAACAGCAACTGAGGTGTCTGAAAAGGCTGGTAAGTAATGAAGACAATGTTTCATGGCTATTAAGAGTGATGTCTGTCACACAAGTGTTTCTGAGACACAAAAATGGCTCAAACGTCATGCAAAGTAGTGTAAAAATTAAAGACCTGATAGGCTTTGTTTTGTTATCTTGACATAAACATGACATTGGGGCATGACAGAGGGCTTTTAAATAGAAAATGCCGGCCTGGAATGCACATTTTCAAAGGAGAATAACTGACTGTAGAATTGTTTTTTTTTTTCAGATAGAAAAAAGTATGTTAACTTAGCGTATATCTGCAAACATATTATGGTATTTTTATGCTTTAGTAAAGTCAAAAACTTACATACAGCACCTTTAAAAGTTAATTTTGGCAGCAGTTAGATGTACATTAATATAGCTGTCCTTAAGACCTAAGTCACAAAACTGTCACTTCTGAATACATACATGTGACCCACATTTGCTGAATTATATATTAATGTACTAAGCCTATATAGGACTAGTATAAATAATTAATGTAAATAGATATTAATTGAACATTGGTATATTTTATCGTATTGCTGTTACCACAGCTTTATAATAGCAATAAGCTTGAAGCCGTGCATTACAGTGATATTTAACACTATTTACAAAAACAATTATACTGAGAAAACATTAGAATAATCTGTCTTTGTCTTCATTTATTTTTTCACATGCAGTGGCTCAAAAGAACCTTCTAGAATCAGAGACTGGTCTAAAGGTGCTTCAGGCAGGTGTTGGGGAGGTAAGGATGTGCAGAAATGTTAACACAATGTTAACACTTTTGTGCCCCTTGTTTAGTCCTTTCCCATGAAGTTCTCTTCTATGCTTGACGAGCGAATATCTCACCAGACCCCTGACACCCACCCCCGTCTCATTTGCTTTGTTGCTATGACAACGACATCATACGTGTCAAACTGTCAGGCGCGTTCACGACTCAAAGCGCGCGGCCGATTGGCATCCCAAACGCTTCTCCCCTCAGAACGCAACATTCCCGCAAAACATCACGATGTCTGTGCCAGGGCTGAGCTCCATCACCATCGTTCGTTTCCCGCGAACTTAAATTTACCAAACGTTACAGCTCCTAAAAAAACTGAACGAAATTCAAGTGTGAACCCGGCGGAAAAGAGCTCTACAGTTATTGCACGTACGTTACAGATTTGAGCTCATCTTCGGGGGATCACCGGGCGCGAGCGCTTTGCCTTCTCCTTTAGTTTATAGATTTTTTGGTGAGTTAAACTTTCTCTTGGACTTAATTAAATGTTACGTTGTGTTAATGTCATGTTACATTATATTAAACATGTTTATTAATCAGATACAAGCTCTTGGGGGGCAGTAAAACAAAGAAATCTGCATTTTATCCCGTAAATGATCCACCTTCCTGTCATTTCAGTTCACTCGTTTTTGGTCAGTAATTTCTTACAGACCACATGTGGCGGGAAAAAAAAATGAAAATGTGACCATTTTTACCACATACTGTCTACCTCTTTGGTTTTCCCAGCATTCATTTTACTCGAAGTCAGTGGTTTCAGGCTCATAAATCAGTATTGCAATAAATGAGTTTAACTGGCCAGCCTGTTTTTATTTGAATCTAGGAACCTGCAGTAAACTGTTTTCCTTGAACTGCTCAGTGATTTGTTGAAATAAAGAACGCGCAATAAAAATGACCAATCAGAATGATTTGCACTCAGAATCTCCGCACAGACTGTGATGTCAGGTGAAGATGGTTGCTGTGGCGACAAGGTCAGTGCGGTGTGCACGGGAGTGATGATGTAATGCCCTGGCTCCTGTGTGGTGGTCTGCATCATTCCAGCAGAGGACTAGGGAATATTATGGGATTCCTATGTGTTGAAATGCCTTGTAATAAAAGATTTATGTTGTCTTTTCCTCTGTTTTCTCTCATCAGTTCCTTGCTTTCTGTCTATTGTAATTTTAACGGCAATGGTGCTTACGTCAAACGTTGTGATGTTGCCATAGCAACCAGTGACCCCACTGAGATCATACTTCCAGACAGTAGGGTGGGATTGGCAGTTCTGTTTCAAATGTTCGTTTTTATTACTCGTCTTTTCCTCCTGGACCCTCTCTCCCTCTTCACTTTTCCATTTCAAAATGTTACAGATGCACAGTCACAGACTGTTCAATGTTAGTTTTATGGTAGCAACATTAATTGGGGCTATGGGATGTATTAATGATTTGTGATTCATATGTTTGTTTTCATCTCTCTGTTTTTGCAGAAGAATGATGGCCATGCGTTGCCAGTGGCAACACGTGTACATGACAACACCCAGTGGGTGTTCCTTATGTTTGTGGGTGTGGCTTGTGTGGGTGGACTCCTGGTGGGAGCACTGACCATTGCCTGCCTGCGCACCCATGCTCGGCAGTTGGCCTCAGAGAAACTGGGACTTGGACCTGAAGCAGGAAATGTGACGCATTATGAGTACCAGGTTTGGAACTGTTTGGCATACGCACTGCATCATATCTCTACAATACAGACATTCTCTGTATCCAAGCTATTTTTATCCCATGGTTGCTCGTGATGGCATGTTACTGTCAGACACTAATGTGGTCAGATTTATTTGATTTGAGCATATGCAAACCAAAGCAAATTGATTAGCTGCAATATTCAGTTACTGTGAATTGCATATGCAGCATGTGCTGCAATTTGTCAGTAGTCTTTTTCTCACGTCCTGTTTTTTTCTTAATTTCTCAGGATCTTTGTCGGCAGCACATGGCTGCTAAGTCCTCTCTTGGAAGGCAGGACTGCGGGGTTGGAGCTGCAGGTGGTGCCGGTCCAGGAGGAGGAGGAGGTGGTGGAGGAACGGATACGTCACGAGTCAGCAGTGTGTCGTCACAGTTCAGTGATGCACCTCAGCCAAGCCCTAGTTCGCACGGCAGCACCCCCTCCTGGTGTGAGGAGCCAGCGCAGTCTAACATGGATATTTCTACAGGGCACATGATACTGGTAGACACACATACCCCTATTTACAGATGCAGAAAAATTAGCTTTCAGCGCATAACATTAATGGCCCATACACATCAAGAATGATAACTATATTAGCATCCACCACAATGGACGATAACATTTTGTTAATTATAAGCACATGCTGCACTTTTGTCATCTGGCACTTTAAATCCTTCTAATTAGATGTCAGTGTTTTTATCATTCATTGGAATCAACTGGAAAATAAAAAACATTCTGAAAGGGATTCCAATGATATCGTTCCTCTGCCATTATTATAGTGCTGGTGTTTGACTTCCCTATTCTCGTAGAATTAGAATGATTATTAAAAATGTATAGAGTAACACTTTGTTTTAAGGTGTTACTCCTGTTACGTGTACATACTATAGTAATAAGAGTAATTTATGCATAATAACAAGTAATCAACCATAACCTTAACACTATAGTAAGTACGTGTAGTTAATTCATTTTACTCATTACTTGTTGTTTAATTACACTGTAATGATATGTACACTGTACAATTAACGTGTAACTCTTTGTAGTTATAGTTATAGTCCTTGGTGTGAACGATCCTTAATTTTTTCCCTTTGGTAAACGCTTTGAATATGATTTTGCTTCCAGCCGGTTATACGCATTCGTATTTACTCCATGGTTTTGTTTCTGTTTTAATTCTGTTGGCATATTAGCATTTTCTAAATTTTCATGTTTTTTTAAGTATCACATGAATGAGCAGCTGAGAAATCAGGGGTCTCTTTACTGGTGTTTGTCTCTCTCTCTCTCATGCTTTCTAGGCATATATGGAGGATCATCTGAAGAATAAAGACCGTTTGCTCAAAGAGTGGGAGGCTCTTTGTTCCTACCAGGCAGAACCTAGCACCATCTCAGCTGCCCAGAGTGAAAGTAACATCAAGAAGAACCGCTGCTCTGATGCCGTGCCCTGTGAGTAAGACCACAAAGCTTCCCCAACCCCCTGCTTGTCTTGAAACTCTTTCATTTTCTATGTAAGTGTGCCGGAAGGGTTAGTGTCCACTTTGCTTTTTTGGAAAATTTCAGTAAGAACACACAATTCACACTATTTATACTAAAAATGGCATAGAATAATGCATAAGTATGCAAATTGGAACACATACTGTGTCTCATCACACAACCTGATGACTTCTCCTCTTTTTAATGGATAAGGTGTGTAACTGTCAGTTGTTTTGGCAGATGACCATTCAAGAGTGAAGCTGAAGGCTGAGATTAACCCCTCCAGGACAGATTACATCAATGCCAGCACCATTGTAAGTATGTGCACTTGATGAATCTCTTTGCCCTGGAATTTATCATGAAACATAACAGTTTGAAGAGACTTTATTATGGTCCCATTCATCCTCTCTTTAGCTGAAATCTAAGCTAAAAATCTAAAGCTAAAAAGCTTTAGTTTCCTTGCATCCCTTTTAGTTACCAAGGTGATAATCCATTTATTCATCATAGACTTCCAAGGCTGCCACTGGTTTTGGAATCCCCCTCTCAGTGCTGCCATGGTTACATTATATTGATCTCATTCAGGATGTGTAGGGTGGGAATCTCTTGCTGCTCTGTTGTGGTCGAGAACAAGGGATCATCAATTAAGCCTTTATGTGCCTCGTATCACATTAATAGCCTGTTGTCACAGTGATGGGCAGATTCAGGGTTTAGAAGGGCTAAAAGACTGACCCCTGACCTTCCGTCTCCTGTTGACCCTTTAGATCGAGCATGACCCCCGGATGCCTGCGTATATTGCCACCCAAGGCCCTCTCTCACACACCATCTCTGATTTCTGGCAGGTCAGTCACATGTGTGTGGATTTGATAGCTATGTAATCATTCATCTCAAAGAAATACAAGTTGTTTGAAATGTACACTACCATTTGAAAGTTTGCGGTCAATGAAATTGTATTCTTTTCAATGATATTAATACTTTTATTCAAAAAGGATGCATTAAATTGATTTATAAACTTAATAAAATAATCCTGAAAAAATGTATCACAGTTTACATAAAAAATATTTAGATTTTCCATAAAAACTGTTGATTACTATTAATTAACAATGGTTAATATTAATAATAGTTTCTTGAATGATTTATAAATTATCTTGTGACACTGAATTAATGGCTGCATAAATTTCAGCTTTGCAATCACAGAAATAAAAAAACAACAACTTTAAAATATAATAAAATAGAAAAGTGAAATCTTGGTTTTGCAGCCTTGATGAGCATTGAAGTAAAAAAAAAAAAACAAACATTTAAAAAAATCTTAACTCCATATATTTGAATGGTAGTCTATTTAGAAAATTTTACACAGCTCTATGTATGAATTAGCGCTTATTTGTTGTGCATTCATTTAAATACTGCGTGAATGGCATATTTTGTAAGCCATGTATGTTGCACAGATGGTTTGGGAGAGCGGATGTACTGTCATAGTGATGATGACGGCTCTGGTTGAGGACGGAGAAAAGCAGTGTGATCGCTACTGGCCCGATGAGGGCTCTTCTCTCTACCACATTTATGAGGTTTGAGTGGAAATGTTACTTGTGAGCCTAATAAGATGTCCTGAGATGTTTGCTTTATGTAGTGTAAACTCCATAAAATATTGTGTTCACCTTTAATTATTTCACTCAGGTGAACCTGGTCTCTGAGCATATCTGGTGTAATGACTTCCTGGTGCGGAGTTTCTACCTGAAGAACGTCCAAACCCAGGAAACTCGTACCCTCACTCAATTCCACTTCCTGAGCTGGCCTGCACAGGGAATACCAACCTCCACACGGCCTCTGCTGGACTTCCGCAGGTACTTCGCATGCTTGCACACATAATGTACATAGTACATTTCTATGTTCTGTATACATATTGTATTTAAGTATATATTACTATTTACACATCTATGTAGGCCTAATAATCGTCTGGTCATGATGGTTTGTTTTAATGGCAATTATTTGAGGTAACTGCAACTGTTGTTCAAATCAGTGTGTACAGAAAGTTACTGCATAATGATAGTAATAATAGTATATAATAAAATCAGAACTATTATCATTATTAAAATTTGAATTTTATTTATATTTGTATTTTGTTTATTTACAATTTATTGTTATTTATTATATATTAAGTTGGGCTAGGTATTATTAAAAAAAATTATACATATTTTAACATTTAAAATATTGTTATTCTCGTAATTTTCCCCTGTGCAATAGTATTATTATTATAATAATAAAATGTTTATTCTAATTCTACAGCTGGAAATGATAAATTTTTTAAACAAATAAGTTCTTAAAGGGCTCATCGGATGAACATTTTCCACAAGTTGGCATGATTTATTAGGGTCTTCATGAAATGTCTGTGACATATTTTGATTAAAAAAACTTAATGGCTGTGTAAACACCACCTTTTTGCCTTTTCAAAAACAGCTCTGCTCACACCAACCCGTTTTGATGTGTGTTTTTTTTAAATGATAATGAGTTACTGTGCGGCCCACCCCCTTTTCGAGATTTCCACTAAAAATAAAATAAATCCACTCCTCTCTTGTCTCCTCTGAGGCTGGGACTCTAAATAATGATTTGTATTAATCTGTGCAGCCAACGACAGAACATTCAGCATGTTTTCCGCAAATTTTTGCCATGGTGTAAGAACAAGTACACCGCTGTCGCTTGCGAAAACAACAATGGTGACTGAACGCAGTGGGAGGATACGTGCAGATTAATGGGCAGTAATATAATAATAAGAAGCCCTTCCTCAACAGAGGGTAAGTGAAATCTGATCAGCTCTTTTTCTCACAAGCTTGCAGAGAAAGGCTGACAAAACCAAACTTGCTGTATTCTTCTTTTTCACATTTTCTGAGTCGGTTGGTGCACCGGACACTCAATTATAGCACTTAAACACAGAAAAAGTCAGATTTTCATCTGATGAGCCCTTTAAGCTGTTTGTGTAGTAAGTTTACATTATAAGTGTCATATACAAAAAAAGATTAAATAATTGCAAAATGTTATTGTACCCAAAATACCAAAATTGTGACAGCTCTATGTGTATATATGTGTATGTCATTTACACCACAAGTTCTCCATTTTCTCTCTTTTCTTGGACCTATTTTTTTGTTATTCCATCACTCTTCACTCTTATTTCCTCCATTCTCTTCAGCCTCTTTACCACTGTCTCTCTGAACCTCTTACCCACTCTCTGTCTCTTTCTGAGAGCGATGGAGCGCAGTAGCGAGTATTGCACAGCTGTCTGTGTCATTTTTGTGGTTTGCAGCTAGTAGTCTGGTTCCAGTTGCATAGTCACAAAAATGAGCACAGACAGGTGTGGCTGCAGCAACGCTGATGAAACGCTCCATCGCCAAACTCCCCATCCCACTTTCTCTCTGCGTGATTCTCTATCGACATCTTCATCTTAGTCGCTTTTCATTTTCTTCTCTTTCTCTCTCCTTTCTTCTCCCACGTCCTTTCATTTCATGCTTTTCTGTGTTTGGGGTGATGTAGCTTGTTTCTTACCACTGTTGACTGTGGTATAACTCTGCTCTATTTTATCTTTCTGGCTCTCTTCTGTGAAGTGGTCCTGATGTTTTCCTCTGATCTCTGTAGGACTTCTACTCTACATAAACCTAGATTTTTACAGTTGTTTGCAAGACTGCACTGTAATGAAATTTCTCTCATCTTTATTCATTTTGTTCCTCACAAATATCTGCAATTATTGTAGCCTTAAACTACTCAATATATTCCACCTAAGACACCATTTAAACTTTGTTTCATAGGTAATTGTAAGCTTTAGGTGTGCTGTACTGTCTGTCTAGAATTTTTGTATCATCTGAGAAAAAAATCTAAATCCAAGCATTCGTCATCATCATCAATACTAATCACAATCATCATAATATTATATAAATACTAAAATAAATAATACCCAGAGCAACATGTTTTTATTTTTTGTAAACTTTAAATCTTCTGCCATCATAAATAAAGATCACAATCATTGTAATACTAATATAAACAAATGTTTTGTAAACTATAAAAATGTAAAATATGTCATCATCATCAGTACAAATCACAATCATCATTATATTAATAGAAGCATTTAAAAAGGAAAATAAACATATGTATACACACTACTGTACAAAGGTTGGGGTAAGAATTTTTTTTAAGGAATATTTTTATTCAGCTAGGATGCATCAAATTGATCCAAAATCACAGTTAAGACTTTCACGTTGTTACAAAAAATATATTTCAAATAAATGCTGTCTTTTTTAATTTCTTCAAAAGAATCTTTAAACAATCTGTCACCTGTTTCCACACAAATATTAAATTACAAAACTGTTTTCATCATTGATAATAATAAGAATTAAAGCTGCAAGCAGCGATGAACGGGCCCTCGCACCCGGGCTCACCGCCAGCGGGTGGCTTTTGTAAAACAGCGAACGGCAAAATATATGCGTTTTATGTGGTAAATATAAGAGAAATATGTCAAAGTCATTTATATGTGCCAATCTTCCAGCTGCCAGCTGGTGGCGCTATGACTATAACTGTATTTCGGCATGTACATTTCTTCAGTCCAGCACTTTTATCAAGCATATGAAATTTAGTGCAGATTGAACATGGAATGTTTGAGGTTAGTATAAGGCATGAGGTGTCCTATTGACAACAGGTGGCGCTATGATTATAACTGAATATTGGCCTTAAGATATCTTCAGGCCATGACTCTTTCCAAATATTTGAAGTTTGGTGCAGATTGGACATTGCATGTTTAAGTTAGTGCAAAACAAGCCATTTCCTGTTGCCAGCAGGTGGCGCTATGATTACAGTGGAATAATGACCTTCAGATGTGTTCAGGCCAACACTCTTTTTCGAACATGTGAAGTTTGGGGAAGATCGGACATCTTATGCCTGAGTTACAACAACTTCTATTCCCATGGCGAGACATCAAACTTTGTCACGGCGCCATGGACACACCCTTTAATGAAACCTCAAGATGTTCACAATTTAACATCGCAAAGGCCTTTAGATTAGACTGACCAAAAAAAAATATAAAATGTCATAAAATATCTAGGAGTAGTTTGTTACGGCGTAAAACATTTCACTTCCTGTTGCCAGCAGGTGGCGCTATAGCGATATCTGAATATTGGCATGTAGATATATTCAGGTCAGGAGTCTTCTCAAACATGTAAAGTTTGGGACAGATTGGACATTGTATGTCTGAGTTATAGCAACTTCCTTTCTCATGGCGAAACATCGAAATTTGTAAGGCCGCCACAGACACGCCCTTAAACGAAACCTCAAGATCTTCGCAATTTAACATCGCAAAGGCCTTTAGATTACACAGACAAAGTTTGGTGTTGATCTGAATAAATCTCTAGGAGGAGTTCGTTAAAGTACAACCCCTGAAAATGGCAAAAAAACTACACAAATTTTGCAGAGAAAATTCAAAATAACTGACTTCCTGTTGGGATTCGAATTTCGTACCAAGAGACTTTTTTGTAGGTATTGGTGTGTTACATGTGTGTACCGATTTTTGTACATGTACGTGAAACGTAGCTCGAGGCGCACTCCGTTGAAAATGTATAGGTGGCGCTATCGAGGCATTTTGCCACACCCGATGGAATATTGGCCTTCAGATTTGTTCAGGCCAGGACTCTTATCGACCATGTGAAGTTTGGGCAAGATCGGACATTTTATGCTTGAGTTACAATAACTTTTATTCCCATGGCGAGACATCGAACTTTGTGACGGTGCCATGGACACGCCCTTTAACGAAAACTCAAGATCTTCACAATTTAACATCGCACAGGCCTTTAGAATAGAGTGACTGAAAAAAAAACATTTATGTCAAAATTTCTCGGGGTAGTTTGTTACAGTGTAAAATATGTCACTTCCTGTTGCCAGTAGGTGGCGCTATGACTATAACTGAATATGGGCATATCAATCTGTTCAGGTCAGGAGTCTTATCAAACATGTGAAGTTTGTGGCAGATTGGACATTGTATGTCTGAGTTATAGCAACTTCATTTTTCATGGCGAATCATCGAAATTCGTCAGGCCGCCACGGACACGCCCTTAAACGAAAACTCAAGATCTTCGCAATTTAACATCGCAAAGGCCTTTAGATTAGGCATACCAAATTTGGTGTTGATCTGAAAAAATCTCTAGGAGGAGTTCGTTAAAATACAAGGCATGCAAATGACAAAAATGATGCAAAATTTGCTCATAAAATTAAAAATAACCGACTTCCTGTTGAGTTTCGGATATTGCTCCAAGAGTCTTTTTTGAAGGTACTGATGCTTTACATATGTGTGCCAATTTTCGTGCATGTACGTGAAACACAGCTCGAGGGCTGTTGATTTTTTTACGATAGGTGGCGCTGTCGAGCCATTTTGCCACACCCTCTTCTGAAACCTATATCAGACGTAAATTTTCACCAGGTCTGACGAGTGTGCAAAGTTTCAGGACTTTTCGAGCATGTTTAGGCCCTCAAAAATGCGATTCATTTTGGAGAAGAAGAAGAAGAAGAAGAAATATAGCTGCAAGCAGCGATGGCGGGCCCGAGCCGTCAGCGCAAACGCCACCCCGGTGCCATCAGTCAAACTGTGCCCAGCGGCACATACACAATAACCCTCTAGCTCAGGGGTGTCCAACCCTGTTAATGGCGATCAACTGTCCTGTAAAGTTTAGCTCCAACCCTACTCAAACACACCTGAACCAACTAATGAATGTCTTCAGGATTGCTTGAAAATTAAAAGTAGGTGTGTGACTGATTAGAGTTGGAGCTGAACTTTGCAGGACAGTCGATCACCAGGAACAGGATTGGGCACACTTACTTTAGCAGTTTGGATTTAAGGGATACAGCAATGAAAGGGTTAATCCGAACCATCAAGAGACACACAACACAACATATAAAACTTAAGTAACACTTCCAATAAGGTTTCAGTTATTAACATTAATTATATTAAATTACATTAACAACAATTGTATGGCATTTATTAATGTGAGTCTCTCTCTATCTGTCTTTCTCTCACACACACACACACACACACACACACACACACACACACACACACACACAAAGAACAATATATATATTATTCTAAAATTATTCTAACACTTTTCAATAAGGATTTAGTTTTTAACATTATATAAGTTAACATGTACATCATTTATATAGCATTTATGAATCTTAGTTAATATTATGTTCAAAATGGATTACTACATTATTAATTAAAATTTATAGTTAATGTACATCAGTTACTGTACCATGAATTAACATATTATTTTTTTTACTAACACAAACAAATGCAGTAAAAATATGTTAATACTTAGCTTGTACTAATGTTAAAGACTATATTATTTAACTATATCATTTAACACACACACATATATGTTAAAGCTTAGTTAAAAAATATTTAAATACATTGTTTACTAATACATTAATAACATAAACATTTTTAATGATAGGATTAACTGGACTTCCGGTTTGAAAAATAAAATATTTAAAGACACGATTAACTAACATAAAAAAGATTAATAAATGATCTTAAAAATAGATTTTTCATTGTTAGTTCATGTTAGTTAATGCATTAACTAATGTAAACCAAAGAGAGCTTATTATAAAATGTTGCCAACACTTTTCATCATCTATAACCATTTTTAAAAATCCTTTTAATGATCTATAAACATTTGTGAAATTATTATATAAAACTATATTAGCCGTCAAATTCATTAGCTTTTTAAAATACATATTACTTTTCTTTGAAAGATTTTTATAAATGATTTAAATGCTCTATACACGTTTCTACAACAATTATTTAAAAGTAATCCTACAGCTCCATCTAGTGGTGGTCATGATTGGTATTACACACTGCACGTTTGGTGTTGCTATCTGAACCAGTCAGAATGAAGTGCGCCTAAATGGAGCGCGAGAACAGAACATATGCCTCCGTAAATCCAGGTTCACACGCTGTCTGTTAATGCGTATTTTTTTTTCCGAGCCCATGTTAATGGATCAGAGCGTTCACACTAAACACGGTAAAGGATGTGAACAAAAAAGGTTAGAAATAGAAAGGTGCGAAAAGAATGAATATCTAGCGCCTGAGCATAGAGAGAGTTGTGAGTTCGCAGGACACAGTTTGAGCAGATGAGACGCGTTGTAAGTGCGCGCGCTCTCTCCGAGCGAGAGCAGCATGTATATGAGCACGCTTGTCTGTTTTTGTGACAAAGAAAAGGAAATCTGTGTGCGAACGGATAGATTCGCGCTCGCGCATTATTTTAATGTGCTTTCGCGTTACAATAACTCGCTCTCGCTGCTGCTTCTGCACCGCATACACATACTGTATACGCACTGCAGACGGAGTACGTGTGAACCTGTATAATGTATAAAAAATCTATGTCAACACGAGGCACCACTACAATGAACTCTATGACCAATGCATGACAAGAAAAACATGCCTAATAATTCAGCACTCCTGAATATAAGGAGTTTTTCACTTCCAGTCTTCAAGGACAATTATATATCACTCATAAATGATTAAATACCAAATGTATAGTATTTATTAAGATTGATGTGATTTGGAATTGGTAAAATGTGCTTGGAAAAAAAAATATAAGAATATCAATGTGACAAATTATTATGCACTCAACGAAAAAGCATTTTTAATGATTTTATTGATTTATAAGCATTGTAAAATATTTTTTGCCTGCATTACAGCTAAGTCTACGTTTTGTTTTTTTTATCTTTTTATGTTGCAATTAACATAATTCTTAACCTAATTATTTAAAATCATGTTGTCTGTGCCCTACAAATTGTACTAGGTTTTTTTTTGTCCCTAAAACTGACAGAAAAGGATAAGGCCTAAGAGATTTCTTAAGCTGTAATGATGTAAAAAACAACAACAACAACAACAACACACAATTACTGATTTTTTTTTGGTTTAAAGTGATGTTAGAGATGATAACTCTCTCTCTCTCTCTCTCTCTCTCTCTCTCTCTCTCTGTCAGCCAGCCCCCCCCCCCCCCCCCCCCCCCCCTCACCTCAGAGAGAGTGGGCCTCAGAGTGAGATCAGATGTCTGACAGTTTTTTAATTTTCTGTTATCCATACAGTGTTGTAAAGTCGTGAAACTATGCATATTTCCTCAGAATTACTTCTACTCTGTATGAAAAATGGTTTTGAAGTGTTTGCAAGCTGCAATTTAAAAATACAAAACAAGTAATGTTTCCCTTTTTACTGTTATTTCAAAAAATCACCACAGCAAAACCGTTCAAGCTATCCAAAATCCATTCGCAATTTAAGTTCCTCAATGTTTTGTCATCATGTAGACAAAGTTTGGTGTGCATAGTGTAATTTTCCTCTGAGTAGTATGCATTAATTCACAGCAATATTTTTCCAAAAATCCACATTTAAACCAAAATAGCCGACTTCCTGTAGGTCGTAGCTGATGACTGTAAATTAGAAAGTTGTCCGTCTTGATAAGAACAATATATGTACCGAGTTTGGTGTCTGTAGCTAAAACTAACCCCCCCCACTTTTGACAAAAGGTGGCGCTATAGAGTGCCTCCTCCACGCCCTTTCATGTGCTTTTTCAATTGTCAAGCTATCATTAATACTGATATGTGTTCTGAGTTTCATGTAATTCTGAGCATTTTATCTGCCTCAAAATCACCAGAATAGAATATTCAAGATTGACACGTTGCCAAGGCAACACTATATTAGATATCAATATCCCCACAACAGATTTACATCGGCCGTGTTTTGTCATTATTCTGATGAAGTTTGAAGCAAATCGAGTGAAAATAAGATGCTGAATTCAAAGCATTTTGAAAATGACACACTTCCTGCTGCCAGTTGGTGGCGCTATAACTTTGACTCCTAATAGTCACATCTATGCGATCGGCATAATACATCGAACAATCCGATGAAGTTTGATCTAAATCAGGAAGTATGTGGATGTTATTAGACATTTCCTGTTTCTCATTTTTTGCCCTAATTTCAACGCCTCGCCACGGACAAACCGTTCGAGATATCAAAAATCCCCTGGCAATTTTTCATCCCCAATGTCTTGAGATCATGTTCACCGAGTTTCGAGGAGAACGGGTGGAAAACCTCAGAGGAGTATTTCAAATTCCAGAGCATGCTTTTTTTAAACAGCCCTGAATAGCCGACTTCCTGTTGGGCGGAGCCTATGACATAGAGCACGAAAGTTGTTCGGCTCAATGAGATCTATAAGTGTACAGAGTTTCATATAAATACATGCAAGTATGTGTGAGCTATGGTTCAAGATTTCTGACTGTGTTCCAGGGGGCGCCGTAGAGCCCCTTTGCCACGCCCGGGTCCCAGCCTCTGCGGCGTCCTGATGGCCGCAGGTTCCAATGTGTGTGCCAATTTTCAAGAGTTTTTGAGTATGTTAAGGCCTCCAAAAACCCCCGGAAGGTTAAAAAAAAAAAAATAATAATAATAACCAAACACAAGCGGGTGGCTCATTAAAGCTGCAAGCAGCGATGAACGGGCCCTCGCACCCGGGCTCACCGCCAGCGGGTGGCTTTAGTAAAACAGCGAACGGCAAGGAAATATGCGTTTAATGTGGTAAATATAAGAGAAATATGTCAAATTCATTTATATGTGCCAGTCTTCCTGCTGCCAGCTGGTGGCGCTATCACTATAACTGGATTTTGTCATGTAGATTTCTTCAGTCCAGCACTTTTATCAAGCATATGAAATTTAGTGCAGATTGAACATGGAATGTTTGAGTTAGTATAAAGCATGTTGTGTCCTATTGCCAACAGGTGGCGCTATGATTATAACTGAACATTGGCCTTTAGATATCTTCAGGCCATGACTCTTATCAAAATATTTGAAGTTTGGTGCAGATTGGACATTGCATGTTTAAGTTAGTGTAAAACAAGCCATTTTCTGTTGTCAGCAGGTGGCGCTATGATTATAGTGGAATAATGACCTTCAGATGTGTTCAGGCCAAGACTCTTTTCGAACATGTGAAGTTTGGGGAAGATCGGACATCTTATGCCTGAGTTACAACAACTTCTATTCCCATGGCGAGACATCGAACTTTATCACAGCGCCATGGCCACACCCTTTAATGAAACCTCAAGATGTTCACAATTTAACATCGCAAAGGCCTTTAGATTAGACTGACCAAAAAAAATAATAAAATGTCATAAAATTTATAGGAGTAGTTTGTTACGGCGTAAAACATGTCACTTCCTGTTGCCAGCAGGTGGCGCTATAGCGATATCTGAATATTGGCATGTAGATATATTCAGGTCAGGAGTCTTCTCAAACATGTGAAGTTTGGGGCAGATTAGACATTGTAATGTCTGAGTTATAGCAACTTCCTTTCTCATGGCGAAACATCGAAATTTGTAAGGCCGCCACAGACACGCCCTTAAACGAAACCTCAAGATCTTCGCAATTTAACATCGCAAAGGCCTTTAGATTACACTGACAAAGTTTGGTGTTGATCTGAATAAATCTCTAGGAGGAGTTCGTTAAAGTACAACCCCTGAAAATGGCAAAAACGACACAAATTTTGCAGAGAAAATTCAAAATAACTGACTTCCTGTTGGGATTCGAATTTCGTACCAAGAGACTTTTTTGTAGGTATTGGTGTGTTACATGTGTGTACCGATTTTTGTACATGTACGTGAAACGTAGCTCGAGGCGCACTCCGTTGAAAATGTATAGGTGGCGCTATCGAGGCATTTTGCCACACCCAATGGAATATTGGCCTTCAGATGTGGTTCAGGCCAGGACTCTTATCAAACATGTGAAGTTTGGCCAAGATAGGACATTTTATGCCTGAGTTACAATAACTTTTATTCCCATGGCGAGACATCGAACTTTGTGACGGCGCCATGGACACGCCCTTTAAACGAAAACTCAAGATCTTCACAATTTAACATCGCACAGGCCTTTAGAATAGAGTGACTGAAAAAAAAAAATATATGTCATAAAATTTCTCGGGGTAGTTTGTTACAGTGTAAAATATGTCACTTCCTGTTGCCAGTAGGTGGCGCTATGACTATAACTGAATATGGGCATATCAATCTGTTCAGGTCAGGAGTCTTATCAAACATGTGAAGTTTGTGGCAGATTGGACATTGTATGTCTGAGTTATAGCAACTTCATTTTTCATGGCGAATCATCGAAATTCGTCAGGCCGCCACGGACACGCCCTTCAACGAAAACTCAAGATCTTCGCAATTTAACATCGCAAAGGCCTTTAGATTAGGCATACCAAATTTGGTGTTGATCTGAATAAATCTCTAGGAGGAGTTCGTTAAAATACAAGGCATGCAAATGACAAAAATGATGCAAAATTTGCTCATAAAATTAAAAATAACCGACTTCCTGTTGGGTTTCGGATATTGCTCCAAGAGTCTTTTTTGTAGGTACTGATGCTTTACATATGTGTGCCAATTTTCGTGCATGTACGTGAAACACAGCTCGAGGGCTGTTGATTTTTTTAAGGTAGGTGGCGCTGTCGAGCCATTTTGCCACACCCTCTTCTGAAACCTATATCAGACGTAAATTTTCACCAGGTCTGACGCGTGTGCAAAGTTTCAGGACTTTTTTTCGAGCATGTTTAGGCCCTCAAAAATGCGATTCATTTTGGAGAAGAAGAAGAAGAAGAAGAAGAAGAAGAAGAAGAATAATAATAATTAAAGCTGCAAGCAGCAATGAACGGGCCCTCGCACCCGGACTCACCGCCAGCGAATGGCTTTAGTAAAAAAGGCGAACGGCGAGAAATATGCATTTAATTAAAGTTGTAAATATAAGTGGAATATGTCAAAGTCATTTATATGTGCCAATCTTCCTGTTGCCAGCAGGTGGCGCTATCATTATAATGGAATATTGGCCTTCAGATGTGTTCAGGCCAGGACTCTTATCGAACATGTGAAGTTTGGGGAAGATCGAACATTTTATGCCTGAGTTACAACAACTTCTCTTCCTATGGCGAGACATCAAATTTTGTCACCACGCTATGGACACGCCCTTTAACAAAAACTCAAAATCTCCACAATTTAACATTGCAAAGGCCTGTAGATTAGACTGACCAAAATAAAATGTTGATGTCATTAAATTTCTTGGAGTAGTTCGTTACAGCGTAAAACATGACACTTCCTGTTGCCAGCAGTTGGCGCTATGGCTATAACTGAATATGGGCATGTAGATCTGTTTAGAGTAGAAGTCTTATCAAACATGTGAAGTTAAAATCACATAAAACATCAAATATCAGATTTATAGCAACTTCCTTTTTCATGGCGAAACATCGAAATTCGTCAGGCCGCCACGGACACGCCCTTCAACGAAAACTAAAGATCTTCGCAATTTAACATCACAAAGGCCTTTAGATTAGGCATACCAAATTTGGTGTTGATCTGAATTAATCTCTAGGAGGAGTTCGTTAAAATACAAGGCATGCAAATGACAAAAATGATGCAAAATTTGCTCATAAAATTAAAAATAACCGACTTCCTGTTGGGTTTCGGATATTGCTCCAAGAGTCTTTTTTGTAGGTACTGATGCTTTACATATGTGTACCAATTTTTTCGTGCATGTACGTAAAACGTAGCTCGAAACGCACTCCGTTGAAAGTGTATATGTGGCGCTGTCGAGCCATTTTCCCACAACCAATGGAATATTGGCCTTCGGCTGTGTTCAGGCCAGGACTCTTATCAAACATATGAAGTTTAAGGAAGATCAGAGATTTTATGACTGATTTACAACAACTTTTATTCCCATGGCGAGACATCAAACTTCGTAACGGCGCCATGGACACGCCCTTTAACGAAAACTCAAGATCTTCACAATTTACCATCTCAAAGGCCTTTAGATTAGATTGACCGAAATAAAATGTTGATGTCATTAAATTTCTAGGAGTAATTTGTTACAGCGTAAAACATGACACTTCCTGTTGCCAGCAGGTGGCGCTATGACAATGACTGAATATGGACATGTATATCTGTTCAGGTCCGGAGTCTTATCCAACATGTGAAGTTTGGGGCAGATTGGACACTGAATGTCTGAGTTATAGCAACTTCATTTTTCATGGCGAATCATCGAAATTTGTCAGGCCGCCATGGACACACCCTTTAACGAAAACTCAAGATCTTCACAATTTAACATCACACAGGCCTTTAGATTAGACTGACTAAAAAAAAAACTATTTGCTTGTCATTCAATTTCTTGGTGTAGTTCGTCACAGCGTAAAATATGTCATTTCCTGTTGCCAATAGGTGGCGCTATGACAATGACTGAATATGGGCATGTAGATCTGTTCAGGTCCGGAGTCTTATCCAACATGTGAAGTTTGGGGCAGATTGGACATTGTATGTCTGAGTTATAGCAACTTCCTTTTTCATGGCGAATCATCGAAATTCGTCAGGCCGCCACGGACACGCCCTTCAACGAAAACTCAAGATCTTCGCAATTTAACATCGCAAAGGCCTTTAGATTAGGCATACAAAGTTTGGTGTTGATCTGAATAAATCTCCAGGAGGAGTTCGTTAAAGTACAACGCATGGAAATGGCAAAAAATACACAAAATTTGCTCATAAAATTAAAAATAACCGACTTCCTGTTGGGTTTCAGATTTTGCTCCAAGAGTCTTTTTTGTAGGTATTGGGGAGTTACATGTGTGTACCGATTTCCTACATGTACGTGAAACGTAGCTCAAGGCGCACCACACCGTTGAACGTGTATAGGTGGCGCTGTCGAGCCATTTTGCCCCACCCCCACTTCTGAAACCCATATCAGACGTAAATTTTCGCCAGTTCTGAGGTGTGTGCAAAGTTTCATGACTTTTCGAGCATGTTTAGGCCCTCAAAAATGCGATTCATTTTGGAGAAGAAGAATAATAAATATAGCTGCAAGCAGCGATGGCAGGCTCAAGCCATCAGTGCAAACGCCGCCCCTGTGGCATCGGGAAAACTGTGCCCACCTGGCACATGCATTTACAGTAACTCTCTGGCAGTCTGGTTTTAAAAGGATTCTGCAATTAAAGGGTTAATCCAAACCATCAAGACTGTGAAAGACACACACACAGAACAATATATAAAACTTTAGTAACACTTTTTAATAAGGTTTCAGTTATTAACATGGACTCTATTAATGAACATGAACAATAATTATATAGCATGTAATGTCAGTTAATATTTAAAACTTAAAATTAAAAAAAATAATAAAAATCTGTTAATATTAGTTAATGCACTGTGAACTAATATCAACAAACATTAATAAATTATGTGAAAATATATTGTTCATGTTAGTTAATGTATTTACTATTGTTAACAAATGAGACTTTATTATGAAGTGTTACTGAGACCTTTATTGATTTACACCACGTGCATAATTATTAGGCATGTTGATATTGTGATTATTTTCTAAGCACATTTTACCAATTCCAAACGACATCAATCTTAATAACTACCATTAACTTTGTGTTTAATCATTTATGAGTGATATATAATTGTCCATGAAGGCTGGAAGAGAAAAACTATTTATTATTAGGGTTTTTTTTTTTTTTTACAGATGAAATGAGCCAAAAAAAGAGTCAAAAAAAGTCAATTAAATCCCCATGAGCAATATTCAAAACTATTGCAATACAGAAATTGCAAAATTAAGACATGACCATTGGACAAAAAAATCCTGACTGGGACAGGGGGGTTACAGTTTTATTTTAAGATTAGTTTATGTACTGTGAAATAACATGAATATTAATATTTTTAATGATATGATTAACTAACATAAACAGATTGTTCATTGTAAGTTCATGTTAGTTAATGCATGTATTAATGTAAACCAAAGAGAGATTATTATAAAATGTTGCCAACACATTTCATGATCTATAACCATTTTGAAAAATAATTTTAATGAGCTATAAACATTTGTGAAATGATTATATAAAACTATATTACCAGTAAAATTCATTAGCTTTTAAAAATACGCATTATTTTTCTTTGAAAGATTTTTATAAAATATTTAAATGCTCTTTACACGTTTTCTACAACAATTATTTAAAAGTAATCCTAAAGCGCCATCTAGTGGTGGCCATGATTGGTATTACACACTGCACGTTTGGTGTTGCTCTCTGAACCGGTCAGAATGAAGCGCGGCTAAATGGAGCGTGAGAACAGAATACACTGGGCATATGTCTACGTAACTCCAGGTTCACACACTCTGTCTGTAATGCGTATTTTTTCCGAGCCCATGTTAATGGATCAGAGCCTTCACACTGCACACGGTAAAAGATGTGAACAGAAAAGGTTAGAAATAGAAAGGTGCGAAAAGAATGAATATCTAGCGCATGAGCATAGAGGGTTGTGAGTGCACAGGACACAGTTTGAGCAGAGGAAACTCGTTTTTAAGTGCGCGCACTGAGCGAAATCAGCATGTATCTGAGCACACGTGTCTGGTTTTAAGCGTGCCAACAGAGAGATTCGCGCGCTCGCGCATTATTTTAATGTTCTTTCGCGTTACAATAACGCGCTCTCGCTGCTGCTTCTGCACCGCATACACATACTCTATACGCACTGCGGACGGAGTACGTGTGAACCTGTATAATGTATAACAAATCTATTTCAACCATGATTTCAACACCTGAGGCACCGCTACAATGAGCTCTGACCAAAGCATGGCAAAAAAAAAAAACATGCCTAATAATTCAGCACTCCTGAATATAAGGAGTTTTTCACTTCCAGCCTTCAAGGACAATTATACATCACTCATAAATGATTAAATAACAAATGTATAGTATTTATTAAGATTGATGTGATTTGGAATTGGTAAAATGTGCTTGGAAAAAAATCATCAGAATATCAATATGACTAATTATTATCCACTCGGCTAAAAAGCATTTTTAATGATTTTATTGATCTATAAGCATTTGTAAAGTCCACGTCTTTTATCTTTTTATGTTGCAATTAACATAATTTTTAACCTAATAATATAAAATCATGTTGTCTGAGCCCTACAAATTGTACTAGTTTTTTTTTTTTTTTTTTTTTTTGATCCCTAAAACTGACAGAAAAGGATAAGGCCTAAGAGATTTCTTAAGCTGTAATGATGAAAAACAACAACAACAACAACAACAACAACAACAACACACAATTACTGATTTTTTTTTTCCTGGTGATTAAAGAGATGTTAACTCTCTCTCTCTGTCCCTCTCTCTCTGTCCCTCTCTCTCTGTCAGCCAACTCCTCCCTCCCTTCCCTCACACAGAGAGAGTGGCCTCAGAGTGAGATCAGATGTCTGACAGTTTTTTAATTTTCTGTTATCCATACAGTTTTAGTAAAATCGTGAAACTATGCATATTTCCTCAGAATGATATGTTCTCTGTATGAAAAATGGTTTTGAAGTGTTTGTAAGCTGCAATTTAAAAATACAAGACAATTAATGTTTCCCTTTTTACTGTTATTTCAAAAAATCACCACTGCAAAACCGTTCAAGTTATCCAAAATCCATTCCCAATTTAAGTTCCACAGTGTTTTGGCATCATGTAGAAAAAGTTTGGTGTGTATAGTGTAATTCTCCTCTGCGGAGTATGCATTAATTCACAGCCATATTTTTCCAAAAATCCACATTTAAACCGAAATTCCTGTTGGTCGTACTGATGACTGTAAATTAGAAAGTTGTCCGTCTTGAT